>NC_060120.1:71722951-74222951 GCF_021461395.2 Schistocerca americana
TCAGCATACCACGGCGTTTGTTCTGTATAGCCCGTCGTAACTTTTTTATTGTTTCACAGTACACGTCTTGATTAATGGTCGTACCACGTTCCATGAATTCAACCAACAACACCCCTTTGGCATCCCAAAACACCGTTGCCGTCAGTTTTCTGGCAGAAAAATCTTGCGAGGCTTTTCTTGGTTTGGTAGGCGAATTTGAATGTGCCCACATCTTTGATTGTTCTTTTGTCTCAGGGTTCACGTACTTAATCCAGGTTTCGTCACCGGTCACGATTCTGTTTAACAATGGTTCTCCTTCGTCCTCATAACGTGACAGAAAGTCTAATGCAGAGGCCATTCTTTGAGTTTTGTGGTGGTCGGTAAGAATTTTGGGCACCCATCGTGCACAGAACTTACGGTAACCCAATCTTGCTGTCACTATCTCGTACAAGAGAGTCTTAGAAATCTGTGGAAAACCAGTAGACAACTCCGACATTGAGAAACGTCGATTTTCACGAACTTTTGCATCAACTGTCTGAACGAGTTCGTCAGTCACCAACGATGGTCTACCACTCCTCTCTTCATCATGAACGTTTTCTCGTCCACTTTTAAATAAACGTACCCATTCACGGACAACTCCTTCACTCATAACTGTAGGTCCGTACACGGCACACAGCTCACGATGAATAGCTGCTGCAGAATATCCTTTGGCTGTAAAAAACCTTATGACAGCACACACTTCACATTTGGCGGGGTTTTCTATTGCAGCACACATTTCAAACTGCCACAAAAGCTAAACTAGCGCAGGTACGACGTTCACTCGACCACGGCTTGATGCCGACTGACCTGTTGAGTGCGTGAACGCACAGATGGCGTCGCTACTACCCCCACAACCCGCACTGTGACCAATCGGAGGTTACTTTCTGAACCGCCCTCGTAATTTTGCAGTTAGATTCAGTGCTATATGTGCACACTGAGTCCAAAATGTGTCGCGAATAAAGTTACTATAAAGAAATAATACACTGGTGTCCAAAATTAAAGCAACAAACGGAACGCGACCGCTACGGTCGCAGTTTCGAATCCTGCCTCGGATACGGATGTGTGTCATGTCCTTAGGGCCGGCCGGAGTGGCCGTGCAGTTCTAGGCGCTACACTCTGGAACCGAGCGACCGCTACGGTCGCAGGTTCGAATCCTGCCTCGGGCATGGATGTGTGTGATGTCCTTAGGTTAGTTACGTTTAATTAGTTCTAAGTTCTAGGTGACTGATGACCTCAGAAGTTAAGTCGCATAGTGCTCAGAGCCATTTGAACCATTTGATGTCCTTAGGTTAGTTACGTTTAAGTAGTTCTAAGCTCTAGGGGACTGATGACCTCAGAAGTTAAGTCCCATAGTGGCTCTGAGCACTATGGGACTTAACATCTGAGGTCATCAGTCCCCTAGAACTTAGAACTACTGAAATCTAACTAACCTAAGGATATCAGACACATCCATGCCCGAGGCAGGATTCGAACCTGCGACCGTAGGGTCCCATAGTGCTCAGAGTTATTTGAACCATTTTGAACAAACGGAAATTTTGCAATTTTCCGTTTAATTCGCCACACAACAGTATAAACAGGTGATAGTATTTAAGTAGAAACAATGTAAAGAATACAGTACGTAAAGAACTGCGATATGCATAGCCGTAGACAATCATGTGACAATCACGTTCTTCGTTTCTTTTCCGACTTGGCGGATTTGCACACTCATTCTGACAACTGGTTAACATGCTTAGTGTGGGCTGTGACTACATCTGGCAGCAATACAGACCTGACAGCGGCGGGGCATGGTGCAAATGATGTCGTCGTCTCATGTTGAGGCAATAGTGACCAAGACATCTTGGGTTGTCGGATGTTCTGCCGGATATCAGCGTCGTACTTGCACGATATTTCGGTAGCATAACTCGTTACCTTCATCAGGGGCGAACTGAGACTACTCCTCGAGTGGACCTAGTCCAGTATTTATGCCTGTGTCCTTCCCCCTTCACCAGGCGCTGCCTCTGCGGTCCGCGCCCGCTCGCTGCGATCTTCTGGAGCATCCGGGTGAGAACACCCAGGACTGCAGCGGACGGGAAAGGGAACGGCAATGCTCCAGAAGATCCAGGGTCGGACGATATCACCGGCAGAGTACTGAAGCAACTACCTTGGTTGGCGATCGTTCATCTGGCTGCGCTGTTTAACTGGATACTTACGACAGCCACGTTTCCTGCTGCATGGAAGCACTCTGCCATTGTTGCAGTACCAAAACCGGGCAAGAATAAGAAGTATCCCAACAGTTATCGACCGATCAGTTTGCTTCCTCACGTTAGCAAACTCTTTGAGAGACTTCTTCTCCAACGCCTTAAACATCTGGCCGCGCAACTCGACGTCTTACCACCGGAGCAATTCGATTTTCGAAGTGGACATTCAACTACTCAACAAATCCTTCGAGCAGCAGAATATATTAAGGACGCCTTCAATCAACGAGAATTCTGTGGTGCAGTCCTGCTCGACGTCACCAAAGCGTTCGACAGTGTCTGGCACTACGGACTACTATGGAAACTGCGCACCCTTCGGCTGCCAAGAGTGTACGTGAAGCTAATCGCCTCGCACCTCAAGAATCTGAAGTTCGTGGTACGACTTGACAACGCAGTCTCTCGCGCACGCAACATCAACGCCGGAGTACCCCAAGGATCGGTCCTTGGACCGGTTCTGTACATAATGTACACTTCGGACATGCCTACAGTACCAAGGGTGGGGAAGGCAATCTATGCCGACGATAGTATGCTATATTCCAGCAGCCGATGGAGAGAAGTTCTTGTACCAAGATTGTAGAGTGCCCTTAACCCTTTCAGACCCAAATTATTCTCAGCCATGAAAAAAAATATCTATTCATTGTAATAGGTAAAAATGGGTATTAGAAACATAATAAATCCAACAAAATCACTGAAAACATTTTTATTTACATTTTACAGAATGTCCATTGTAATGGACAAAGAGTATCAACGGTTGTTACATCCTGCATTGTGGAACATTTTGAAACAATTCCTTCCTTTGACAAAACATAGATGAACATTACATTTCTCACAAAATACATGAGTTTTATTCTTACAACTAGGCATTTTACACCTTGAAGCTTCTGTATTATAATGGTACTCAGGAAAATGCCCAGTAAGATCATTCCGAATCTCTGGTGCCGGACGAATCTCAGTTTTTGCTCTTTTTGCTTTTATGTCCTGTAAATCACTACTGGGTCTGCCACGTTTCACTTTGGTACTAGTGCCCATTTTTACAAGAGCCTCTCCCATTATCATCTTAAAATGAAGCAAATCTATTGTCTCTTTCTCTCCCAGTGATTCAGTATTTCTTTTGTATTCCAACCAAATGTTCACACACGCTAAATCTACAGCGTGTAACAACATTCTCAATGTCCATTTTCTAGATTTAATAAAAATCCTATACATGCTAATTAACATATCTATTTTGTCAACACCACCCATAGCATGGTTGTAACGACATACAACTTCAGGCCATGAGACAGAAACATATGTCTTTCTTGATTTTTCCCAGCGCTGTACTTCATCTTGACTACCACATCCTACAAAATTTGATGTCAGAACTTCTGGTCTGTTGTCAAACCATTTACACATTATCACTGCTTTATTCATACTCACCACTTCTTCAGAAAAACCACGCCCTTTCTTTTTCAAATCCTTATCACTTGTGAAAGGTACATTTGACATGCGACATAGTCTTGCTGTTCCTGCTGCATATATATTTTTTATTTTTAATATTTCTAGTAAGTTGAATGTTGTGAAGAAATTATCAAAATAAAAATAAGCATGTTCCCTGTTAATTCTCTCAACAAGTTTTAGAACAATAGATGCCACTAATCCAAACTTTTTTACAAAAGTGTTTGAGATTTCTGGAGTATCTCCTTGGTACAACAGAAAGTCATAGCACAGACCACTTCTTCCACATAATAAAAACAGTTTTATACCCCAAGGTTTAGGCTTTCCCTTACAATACTGCTTTACTCCTAAATGACCTTTGAAAGGAATCATTTGCTCGTCAACACATAATTCTTCCTCAATCTGTAGTTCCAAGCATCTACGTCTAATACAATCATAAATGGGTCTCACTTTGTAAAATTTGTCTTTGCAATTTTCTGGCCTTGCCAAATTGTCAGCTACATGGAAATTTGATCTCAGTTGGAAAAATCTCTCTCTTGACATACTATTCGCAAAGAGATCTAAATGCAATGCTGAATCCCAATATGTTCTAACTCTGGGGTATTTCAAGCATCCCATAATTATATGAAGTCCTAGGAAAGCCTTTATTTCTGTTACATTTGTCGGTGTAAATGTTTTCCCATGTTGCAATGCATACATGTTGGTTTTTTCAACCATATTTTCTAAGCAGGCATGATAAATGTACTCTGAAAAATATTCAATGGGTGTCATATCACACTCTGATGGCTGCACTGAATACTGGTCTTCACCTATATGTGTGCTTTGGAGTGTAGGCGATTTTCTTCTCCATCTAATATCACTTTTTTCAGTAAACACCCACTCAGATGGAATAATAGTCTTCAACATTTGAGTCCTGTGCATAAGTATGATTTTGGTCATCTTCTTCTGTGCTGCAACTATCGTCTTCCAGTTGTTCCTCTTCGTAGTTTGTGACTACATCAGCACCTAAAAATGACAATGCAGTATAGCAACAACTAGGTCAAAATATATATAATAGTCAGGTGAGATTTATAGTTTTATTATTACATACCAGGTCTAGTGCATTGTGGAATAGATTCTGCATCATCAGGGCCACTTTCATCGTTTTCTGAGAGCTCTAAGTCAGAAACCTCACCTGACATCAGCAAATCCAGTATTTGGGAAGCATCCCTCTCAATATGATAAAATTCTGAAAGTCAATACGTCAGATGTAAGCAATTTCATGAACAGTGTTGAAACAAGACGCAAATACCAAGTCTGAAGCAATAACATCAAGTACAACTACTGCAATATTGTACATAAATGCTTGGAATTTTATCTACTGAACCTTTGGTAACATAAAATAAATTAGTTTCGTCCCCTACGTTACAAAAAAAGGCGCAGTTGCATCACAGAAGTTATTTTCATATAGCAGAGATACATTACAAGCACACAAGTAAAACCAACCATTGGGACTAAATGTCCATTTCAATGGACATCAGTTTTGTAATGTCGATAATACAGTGATTTTCCGAAGCATGTATCTAATTTTGCCATAGAAAGTATCCAAAACCTTACTGAAACAAATAAAACTTAAAAACAAGGGGAACTCTAACCTTTAAACACGTAAAATTGGTCGAAATATGTACCCACCTTTTACATGCTTCCTCTGTGCGGCCATCTTGTCTCAAGCAACGTCCAAATACTTTGTGACTTCACCACTAGATGGCAGGATCGCCCATCAAATTGAACCACAAGACTTCCATTGCGACGTACAAGCAATCCTAAAAACATCTGTACTCTCAGATATGAGATATTACTCTCGGAAAGTAGTGTCCATTGAAATGGACAAGGGGTCTGAAAGGGTTAATAGACTAGAAGACTGGACAGCTTGCTGGAGGATCAGCTTTAATCCCACGAAGACGCAGACCATCGTCTTCACATGGAAGAGAACCATGCCACAACGTCAACTGCGCCTCTACGGAACGCAATTTCCTTGGCTGTCATCAGTACGATACCTGGGAGTTATCATGGACAAAAAGCTCACGTGGTATCAGCACATTACAGACCTTCGCAAGAAGATTCACCAGCGTCTAGGAGCCTTATATCCTATACTCAATGAGCGGTCCGAGTTATCCATCGCAAATGGCCTCCTTATTTATCGCATGTATCTTCGCCCTCTGTTTGACTACGCTTGCGAAGTCTGGGCCGTTGCTGCCAAGACGCATATTCAGCGATTGCAATCGCTACAAAATAAAATACTCCCCGGGGTCTACCATGTACACTGCCAGTTTCCGCATCAGTACGTCCATGAAGCCGCCGAAGAGTTGGAAGCTCTAGAAAGACATAAGAAGATCGCAAGACACTTTTATGAGAAGACACAGACGTCCACCAATCATCTCATCAGGGACCTAGGAACACCACCACGGCCACGAGAACGACACAGACGACCTGTTGCAATGCTCGACCGATAAAGCACTGCAGCCTTAAGAAACCAACGAAATGAAGTAAGAAGAAACCAAAACAAATTAAGTTCCTAACCCCGCCCACGCCCTTCCCGTAAAACACATAAAAATAAAGATAAACAAATTTCCCCCCAAACCTTAAGATGAAGGCAATGCCTAAAGGTAAGTCCTTCGAAAATAGCTGTCATCAGCCTTCAGAAGTGGAAGTAACTCGAGGAGTAGTCTCAGGTCGCACCTGATCAAGTAACGAGTTACGCTACCGAAATATCGTGCAGATACTACCCTGATATCCGGCAGAACACCCGACAACCCAAGATGTCATTAGATCGCCGGGAAAGCCTGAAGAATTACAATAATGCCCATTCTTCCTGCAGAGCTGTTCGCAAGTCTTGAGGAGTGGTTGGTGGATGCTGACGTGCTGCAATCCGCCTCCCTGGTGCATTCCAGCCATGCTCTGTGGCAGGGGTGGGCAAACGTTGCACTCGGCTCATGAGCACACAGCGCTGCACGTGTGCTGCTCGCGTGCAATCGTCGACAGGGGCAGTGGCGACAGCCGGCAGGTTGCGGCAGTGTAGCTCCAGGCTAAGCTGCGGACGTTGAAGGGAAGCGACCACTACGTAGTGAATTTCAGTAACCGGAAAATGCAGAGTGAATCAAGGAAACGGAGAATTGGAGATTTGCTATCTTTTAAAAAGGAATGGGAGAATCAGTTTTTCTCTGTGCAAAAACGTGAAAATTGGAAATGTATAATATGTGACAGTATTCTCGCTGGTCAGCGGAAGTTCAATATTGAACGCCATTATAATAAATTTCAGTATGTTGCCGTTTTTAGTGCAATAAAAGAGGAATTTCTCAAGCGATTTGGGGATATATCTTACTTATCCCAAGGTTTTGAATAGTTCTCGAGACAATCTGCTGTTTCTGTAGATTTCATCCCAGTTTGCAAATGGAATTAATAGGTGTACAGCGTAATTCTCGCCTGAGAGACAGGTTCCTTTTGGCAAGACGTGTGATAGATTTTTATCACCACTTTCCACAGCAAGTTTCCTCGTCTCCATCGTGAAGCCGCGAAGATAATGTCAATGTTTGGCTCGACATACGTTTGTGAGAGATTTTTTTTCTGTTATGAAAATTAATAAGTCTAGGTTAAGAGCAAACATCAGTAATGAAAATTTGCGTAACTGTTTGCGTTTGTCTGTATGTAGAAATTTTGTTCCAGACAATAAACGTATTGTAAACTCCACCTGTGATAATTAAATAAAACTTATCGTAGGTAATAGGTACTCTTTCAAACGATGATTACTTTCAAGCACTCCTACTACCCTTATTCCTTCATTCAATAAAGCAGGCCAGGAAACAAAACGCATTACAGAGGAAGAAGCGGAGAGACGGTATGGTGGGGAGGGGAGCGAAGCGGGTGGCCAGCTTGCCCCTGTGTGCACACAGAAAACCTGTTAACTGCACACGTGCATGTGCACCGCACACGTGCAGAATTCCTGCCCGCCCCTACTCTATGGGATTCAAATTGGGAGAGCGAGCAGGCCACACCGTCTGTGCAATATCTTCCCTTCCCAAGGGAGCATCAGCCACCTGTACTCTATGAGGTCGAGCATTATTGTCCATCAGTAGTCTGGGCCCACAGCTTCTCGCAACAATCGCACCTGAGGTTCCAAGACCCCGTCACGATATCTGATAGCAGTTAAGCCTTGCTGTATTACCCGTACAGTTTCATGGAGAGGTGTTCGACTGGTCAACGTAATCTCTACCCATACCATTAGGGATCCTCTTCGATATCGGTCTGTTACTACAATGTTTCGATCCCGAAATCGTGTTCCACTTTCGCTCCAGATGCGAATCCGTCGAGAAGCACTCTCCACATCAAATCGGGACTCGTCTGTGAAAAGAATATTGACGCACTGTGTGACCGTACAGGTGGCATGTTGACGGCTCCACTCTAGACGTTCCTCTCTGTGAAGACGCGGCAGAGGTACACATACAGCAACTCTCCGACAATAAAGGGTACTCTGTCGAAGCTTTCTGTACGCCTTTTGTCTCGATACAACACGTCGAGTAGATACTGCGAGGTCAGATGCCGGTTGCCGTGCAGTACTAAGGCGGTACCATCGTGTCCTTACAGTCAGAAATTGCCCTTTCTCTCTGACGTCACGCGTGGTCGGACCTGTCCTGGTCCTTGAGATACAGATTCGGTCTCTATAAATTCTCTCCACGCTCGAGAAACAACAGAACGATTCGTATTAAGCCATAGGGTAACATCAAATGGTTCAAATGCCTCTGAGGACTATGGGACTTAACATCTGAGGTCATCAGTCCCCTAGAACTTAGAACTACTTAAACCTAACTAACCTAAGGACATCACACAAATCCAGGCCCAAGGCAGGATTCGAACCTGCTACCGTAGCGGTCGCGCGGTTCCAGACTGAAGCGCCTAGAACCGCTCGGTCACTGCGGCCGTAAGCCACCGGGCAACATAAGGTGGCGACTGTCCTGCTTCCATTCTTCCTGTGGCCCTCCACCACAGAGAGTCTGAAGGCGTCTTCTCTGTGCCATACTGCACCGTTTGTGGCTGTGAACACAGATATTGTGGATGTGGGACTACGCAGCAAACACTAACCCTTTTGAGATGTGCCCTAACGCCGTTGCTGACGTGGTTGTCCGTTGACCGGGATGCCGTCCTCCGTGCAGAACACAATTGTACGGACACCTGTTGAGAGTTTGTATGATTGTATCGTGAATTAATTATAGGACGGGGAAATGGCGGTTTGTTGCTTTAATTTTGGACACCAGTGTAAACTGTAACATCATGCCTCATGCTGTACTTTTACTGCATGAAAAGCGGGAAAGTAAGGAAAGGATAAACGTTTTTCCTTTCACCATTTTTCAGGGGTTGTCAGTGAGAAAAAATTTGTGTAGGGTGAAATTATATGTAAAGTTTGTTGCAAGTCTCTAAGTGCTCATTCTCAAATGCGGGCAGACGAATTCTTTGAATTCACGCCTCGCGGGCTACGTTTCTTTTTCAGTCCCACCCTCATCCCTTTGATAGGAAGGAAGGTGATTCTAACCCCCCATTCGATAGTTGCCTGACAGTAAGGTATATGTGTACGGAGTTTGATTGAAATCGCTCCAGTGGTTTAGGAGGTGATGTGAAATGCGCGCACACACACACACACACACACACACATTTTTATAACATGTATGGTTGTTTCTTTAATACTGATTTAGTAGCAGTTGTTCAGTAGGCTGCTGGGCATGTTGTTATTTGTTAAATGACATGGCTGTCAACAACTAAATCGCAATGGGTAAAGGAATATATCCAAATTCGGACCCCCATTTTGTTTTTGATTTTAAAAAATTTAACATAGTAAAAAACTATAATTTAAAAACATGTAATATTTACTTTTACTGTTACACGGCATTTCAATTCAACTCTTACAAAATATAATTAAAATTTATTATGAAAACTATTATTTTAAAAATCTTACTTGTGGAAAATGGTTGCCAAAATGGGACCTCTTGTAAAAATAACAAAAATAACACTAAGCTAAATTAGAAGACTTAAATCAGGGAAGTCATAATCTTCTTCCATAAGGACATAGCATTTTTCAGTGTTTTCTTTGCTGGACCCAAAATCCTTGCAATGGGGCACTCCTGCATGTTTTATTTGTAACTGTTCGTCTTTGTCCCGTTTAAGAAAAAGACTAACTCACTTTCCCAGCAATTTCGCCTCCTAAAGAGTGTTGGATGTTATTCCTCTTTGCCAATTGTACGGCCGTTCTTTACAAGTAATTACGATTAGGGGCAAAGAAACGAACTTCCTTAGTAAGACAGTACCAAACCAGCTCTTCTGCAAGAACGTTACCCAAAATTGTGGTTCTGTCTCTTTTTGTTTTTGCATCTTCCTCAGGTGTACCGTACTTCACATTGGACAACCTTATCAATGGCAAGTTTGTAGGACAGCCACAAGGCGCAGTTAATGTTTTTTATTGGCCGCTTTCGCTAATTCTAACAAGAGGTCACATTAAACTGTGCGAAACTGGCTAATAAAAATATTAACTGCGACTTGTGGCTGCCCTACAAACTTAATATCAACAGTCGCCGTTTCCTCTGCAAGCAACGCCTGCTCTCACTCACAAACGCTGTTTTTGGAACATTAAACTGATTACTGGCGTTCTTCCAATCCATCTTCTTCTTCCAAACTGTATCAGTAGCTTTAGTCACTTCAGAAGGACCCAATTTTATTTCCTCATCTTTCTTCGTTTTCCTCTTGGAAATTTCAAGAGAAAATGGGACCTAACATAGGCAGAGTTTAAAAATGAAAAAGTAAGGGGTCTGGTTCAAGCAACTAACGGAGGTACAGTTCACACAACTACAGCCCACATTTGTCAATCCATGAGAAATCTTTTACATTGTCAAAATATGTAAAGTCGAACTGAAAAGTGACAAATGAAGCTGGCGCCATGTGTATTCTGCTAGAGCATGGTAGGAGCCTAAACTATTATTGACCCATTCACACTTGATGCCACTAGACTTCAGGAGCATGTAGAGCCAAGAGACCAGAGGGTCTACTTAAGGGAGCGGGTGGTGGAGGGAAGGGGGGGGGGAGGAGTCCAGTTAAGGGCACTTTCTATTAATTGCAAGTGCCTAACATCAACTACTACCACGTTACATATGAAGTAGATATTTTACTTTTCAAACAATAGAAAATCCAGGATGGAATGTAACAATATTATGAAGAGGAAAGTTGCCGCACATCATAAAGCGGAGGTGCTGAGTCGCAGATAGGCACAACAAAGAGACTGTCACAAATAAGGTATCGACCATTAAGGTCTTCGTCAACAACAGACGACACACACACACACACACACACACTCACGTAAATGCAACTCACACACGACTGCAGTCCCAGGCAACTCAGACCCTGAATTTCAATTGCCTGGGACTGCAGTCGTGTGTGTGTGTTGCGTTTGTGTGTGTGTGTGTGTGTGTGTGTGTGTGTGTGTGTCGTCTGTTGTTGACGAAGACCTTAATGGCCGATAGCTTATTTGTGACAGTCTCTTGTTGTTTCTATTTGTGACTCACCACCTCCACTATATGCTGAGTAGCAACTTTCGTCTTCATAATATTTTACTTTTCCCTGAACACCATAATTATTAGTTATACATTTGAAATTATGGTAAAATATTGTGTATTATATTCATGTGCAACATTTCGTCCGTTCTTGTATCTAGATAAGAGACTAAAAGAAAATAGCAAATAAATAAATAATTCTACCACTGTTGGTAGTTATCATTTCGTCAACATAATGCAATTGAGCACACTCCATCTACAGTCAGCATAAGAAATTAGCATATATTACAAACACATTAGATCATATAGAGAGGTACTTGCAAAAGTAAAATTATGTGGGTGGCTTGTGAGTCGGGCTTTGATACCTGAGATGGTAGAGCACTTGCCTGCAAAAGGCAAAGATCTCAAGTTCGAGTCTCGGTGCAGCAGAAAGAGTTAATCTGTCAGTAATTTTGATAAACGTAGCCCCAGAATTAAACATAATAGAAAACGCACAAATAGATGTCAAAATTTATGAGTCAAGAAGTTCGCGCCATTGTTTGGTTTATTTAAACTGTTTCTATAGTAAATAGCACAAATGTTGATATCTACATGCAGTTCTACGTAAAGGTAATACACTTAAAATTAGTGCAGTTAAATCCGTATTTAGACACTGTACGCTAGATGAGCTGGTCTAGTTTTGTTAACAAAAGAATTACCAAGGTGACAGAGACCAGAGACTGAAAGTAGTATTTTGGACTCGGTATCGATTGTGAACTGGTGTGCCCTATTGAATAATAACAAAAGACGCAGCAGTCCCGTGATAAACAGTGTTTAAGTGAACGCTAGCTATAATATCAGTGAAAAAGAGTAATATTCCTAGAAGAATATCGTAGATATTATGTAGTGCATCATGAAAAGTAATGCTGCAGCGTAAAATTTGATGAGACATGCACGTCGACATCAGCATAGTCTGTACAAATGAAGACCAAAAGGCTGTCACATTTCCCCTTATCCCCTCCCTCTACTGCTAGACCAAGCTCAATACGTAATCACAGCATTCATTAAATGTACGATTAAACACAAAAGGGTTACAGACATTGCTGTAAGTGGGCATTGATGTAAACCAATGGCGAATATTGAAAATTTGTGCTAGACTGGGATTCGAACCCAAGTCTTTTGTTTACCAAGCAGACGCTGTGACCACTTAGCACGCCTCCCGTCAGACCCAAATTCTCAACGATAGCGTGGTCCATTGATAGTGAACGGGCCAAATATCTCACGAAATAAGGCATCAAACGTAAAAACTGCAAAGAACGAAACTCGTCTTGCTTGAAGGGGGAAACCAGATGGCGCTATGGTTGGCCCGCTAGATGGCGCTGCCATAGATCAAACGGATATCAACTGCGTTTTTTAAATAGGAACCCCCATTTTTTATTACAAATTCGTGTAGTACGTAAAGAAATATGAATGTTTTAGTTGGACCACTTTTCTCGCTTTGTGATAGATGACGCTGTAATAGTTGCAAACGTATAAGTACGTGGTATCACGTAACATTCCGGCAGTGCGGACGGTATTTGCTTCGTGATACATTACCCGTGTTAAAATGGATCGTTTACCAATTGCGGAAAAGGTCGAGATCGTGTTAATGTATGGCTATTGTCATCAAAATGCCCAACGGACGTGTGCTATGTATGCTGCTCGGTATCCTGGACGACATCATCCAAGTGTCCGGACCGTTCGCCGGATAGTTACGTTATTTAAGGAAACAGGAAATGTTCAGCCACATGTGAAACGTCAACCACGACCTATGGCGAAGTACGTGTTTTAGCTGCTATCGCGGCTAATCCGCACATCAATAGCAGACAAATTGCGCGAGAATCGGGAATCTCAAAAACGTCGGTGTTGAGAATGCTACATCAACATCGATTGCACCCGTACCATATTTCTGTGCACCAGGAATTGCATGGTGACGACTTTGAACGTCGTGTACAGTTCTGCCACTGGGCACAAGAGAAATTACGGGACGATGACAGATCTTTTGCACGCGTTCTATTTAGCGACGAAGCGTCATTCACCAACAGTGGTAACGTAAACCGGCATAATATGCGCTATTGGGCAACGGAAAATCCACGATGGCTGCGACAAGTGGAACATCAGCGACCTTGGCGGGTTAATGCATGGTGCGGCATTATGGGACGAAGGATAATTGGCCCCCATTTATCGATGGCAATCTAAATGGTGCAGTGTATGCTGATTTCCTATGTAATGTTCTACCGATGTTACTACAAGATGTTTCAGTGCATGACAGAATGGCGATGTACTTCCAACATGATGGATGTCTTGCACATAGATCACGTGCGGTTGAAGCGGTATTGAATTGTATATGTCATGACAGGTGGATTGGTCGTCGAAGCACCATACCATGGCCCGCAGGTTCACCGGATCTGACGTCCCCGGATTTCTTTTTGTGGAGAAAGTTGAAGGATATTTGCTATCGTGATCCAGCGACAACACCTGACAAGAAGCGTCAGCGCATGTCAATGCATGTGCGAACATTACGGAAGGCGAACTACTCGCTGTTGAGAGGAATGTCGTTTCACGTATTGCCAAATGCACTGAGGTTGACGGACATCATTTTGAACATTTATTGCATTAGTGTGGTATTTACAGGTAATCACGCTGTAACAGCATGCGTTCTCAGAAATGATAAGTTTAAAAAAGTACATGTATCACATTGGAACAACCGAAATAAAATGTTCAAACGTACCTACGTTCTGTATATTAATTTGAAAAACCTACCTGTTACCAACTGTTTGTCTGAAATTGTGAGCCATGTTTGTGACTGTTACAGCACCATCTATCACAAAGCGAAAAAAGTGGTCCAACTAAAACATTCATATTTCTTTCCGTATTACACGAGTGTGTAATAAAAAATGGGGGTTCCTATTTAAAAAAACGCAGTTGATATCAGTTTGACCTATGGCAGCGACATCTAGCGGGCCAACCATGGCGCCTTCTGGTTTCCCCCTTCAAGCTAGACAAGTTTCGTCCTTTGTAGTTTTTTCGTTTGACGCTTATTTCGTGAGATATTTGGCCCGGTCGCCATCAATGGGCCACCGTTCGAGTCTGGAGTGCATTCGCGCTGAACAGATCATTGGCTTTCTTCGCCTTATATATACACATCAGACTCAAACTCTTACGGGAATTAGCATAATGCTGCAAGTAATGAGATTATGAGCAACGGGCACTACATTCTTGTAGTGTGTGGATAGGGTAGACGGTGCAGTTGCGATGACATTTGTGACCAGATGTCTTAGTGGTCAGAGCATCTGCTTAGTGAGCAGGAGACCTGGGTTCACATTCCACTCCGGCACATATTTTCAATTTTCCCTGTCAATTAAAATGAAAGCCCACTTGCAGCAAACGTGCGTAATTCCTTTGTGTTTAATTCATGGTTTATACTGGGTCAAAATGGTGCCTGTTCTTTCGGACATGTCCGAAAGAACAGATATCATATACACTGATAAGCCAAAACATTATGACCACTGTCCAACGTTGGATGCCTCATGATGGCGTTGCGGGCAGGTGACGCGGTAACAAACGTATGTAAGCAGAGCGACACGGATGGGATCACCCTAGAGGAGGAAGGTATGGGCTGTAAATCGGGAAATGCATTGAGAAAAGCGACTTTTACAAAGGGCAGATTATTGCTACGCAGAGACTGTGAACGAGTATCTCGAAAGCGGCGAAAGTTGTCGAATGTTCACGTGCTACTGTCGTGAGCATCTACGGAAAGAGGTAGAAGGATAGTGAATTACCGTTAGGCGGTAAACGGTTGGACGTCCATGACTCTTCACAGAACGTGGGCTTCGGAGGCTTGTCTGCCCTGTAAAGTAGGGTAGATGGTAATCTTTGGCATCCGTGCCGAAAGAGTACTGTTCTTGTGCACGCGCAAATGTTTCGGAGCACACCGTTTCTCGTACATTGTTGAACATGGAGTAACCCTTTCGTGTTCGCATGTTGACCCAGTGCATCGTGAATTACTATTGCAGTGGGCACGGGACCATCGGTATTCAAGCATCGACCAGTGGAAACATGTCAGCTCTTCAGATCAATCACATATTTGCTACACTACGTCGCTGATCGTCTTCTAAAACGCCATCATCGAGATGAACGGCGGCTTGAAACGTGCAGCGCGCCACGGACGCTGGCTGGTAAGAGCAGTCTTACGCTATGAGAGACATTTTCCGGCGCTTGCGTGCAACCTGTGACGGTAATCGAAGACACGCTGATAGTTGTGAACGCCTGTATCCTTTCATGCTTGATGCCTCCCCGACGGCGATGTCACCTTTCAGCAATATACACTCCTGGAAATGGAAAAAAGAACACATTGACACCGGTGTGTCAGACCCACCATACTTGCTCCGGACACTGCGAGAGGGCTGTACAAGCAATGATCACACGCACGGCACAGCGGACACACCAGGAACCGCGGTGTTGGCCGTCGAATGGCGCTAGCTGCGCAGCATTTGTGCACCGCCGCCGTCAGTGTCAGCCAGTTTGCCGTGGCATACGGAGCTCCATCGCAGTCTTTAACACTGGTAGCATGCCGCGACAGCGTGGACGTGAACCGTATGTGCAGTTGACGGACTTTGAGCGAGGGCGTATAGTGGGCATGCGGGAGGCCGGGTGGACGTACCGCCGAATTGCTCAACACATGGGGCGTGAGGTCTCCACAGTACATCGATGTTGTCGTCAGTGGTCGGCGGAAGGTGCACGTGCCCGTCGACCTGGGACCGGACCGCAGCGACGCACGGATTCACGCCAAGACCGTAGGATCCTACGCAGTGCCGTGGGGGACCGCACCGCCACTTCCCAGCAAATTAGGGACACTGTTGCTCCTGGGGTATCGGCGAGGACCATTCGCTACCGTCTCCATGAAGCTGGGCTACGGTCCCGCACACCGTTAGGCCGTCTTCCGCTCACGCCCCAACATCGTGCAGCCCGCCTCCAGTGGTGTCGCGACAGGCGTGAATGGAGGGACGAATGGAGACGTGTCGTCTTCAGCGATGAGAGTCGCTTCTGCCTTGGTGCCAATGATGGTCGTATGCGTGTTTGGCGCCGTGCAGGTGAGCGCCACAATCAGGACTGCATACGACCGAGGCACGCAGGGCCAACACCCGGCATCATGGTGTGGGGAGCGATCTCCTACACTGGCCGTACACCACTGGTGATCGTCGAGGGGACACTGAATAGTGCACGGTACATCCAAACCGTCATCGAACCCATCGTTCTACCATTCCTAGACCGGCAAGGGAACTTGCTGTTCCAACAGGACAATGCACGTCCGCATGTAGCCCGTGCCACCCAACGTGCTCTAGAAGTTGTAAGTCAACTACCCTGGCCAGCAAGATCTCCGGATCTGTCCCCCATTGAGCATGTTTGGGACTGGATGAAGCGTCGTCTCACGCGGTCTGCACGTCCAGCACGAACGCTGGTCCAACTGAGGCGCCAGGTGGAAATGGCATGGCAAGCCGTTCCACAGGACTACATCTAGCATCTCTACGATCGTCTCCATGGGAGAATAGCAGCCTGCATTGCTGCGAAAGGTGGATATACACTGTACTAGTGCCGACATTGTGCATGCTCTGTTGCCTGTGTCTATGTGCCTGTGGTTCTGTCAGTGTGATCATGTGATGTATCTGACCCCAGGAATGTGTCAATAAAGTTTCCCCTTCCTGGGACAATGAATTCACGGTGTTCTTATTTCAATTTCCAGTAGTGTAATTCCGTGGTTTGAGGAGCATTATAATGAACTCACGTCGATGTCTCGGCGACCAAATTCAGCTGGTGTAAATCCTATGGAACCCATCTGGGTCACTATCGGACCCCATCACCACGTACTTAAATCAGCGGCCCGTTATTTACATGAGCTCTACGTAGACATCTAATGCCACATACCTCCACAGACCTACCAACAAAGCGTCGGATCCCTGGTGCGCAGAATCAGTGATGTATTTCGTTTTAAAGACGGACAACTAAGGCATTAAGCAGCGGGTCATATTGTTTTGGCTCATCAAGTGTATAAATGTTCTGATATATCTCTAACAGTGACATGCACAGGCTCATTACGGGAAGGCTGCAATACAAAATTTTATAAATTCATGTCTGTGACTGTCAGTGAATTATTTATGTACTAATTCATACATCTATTTTGTCTGTCAAGATTGTACATATGAAGTATTCAATTATACTTTACCCCCATTATCCCAGAAAGGAAATTATGTAACGTAAATTACATAATGTTATTATTGTGAATTTCAGTGCATCACTCCATACCAAACATAGAGCTATAATGCTATTACATGTCAGCAGAAAGGAAATCAGCTAACATTAACGAAACTAAACAATTGGCAACAAATATTCCAGTTCAGAATTTCATGAACAAGCGATGAAATGCTTTTTTACTTAGTGAAGTGTCGTGGCAAAAATCATTTTTATGGAATGGGGTTTGACATGGAGTCACTGGCACTTCGCTGGAAATTTTATTCCAACTGAGCCATGTGGGATTACCCGGTGAACTCATTAGTCGCAAGATGAACCGTTCTCTATGTCTATGGGGTAACTAGATAATTACTTTTAAATCCACTTCTTCCAAGGGTATCAAAGTCAGAAAGGCAATCGCTGTATAGTTTTAGTAACGTTTTAGATAATCTCTGTACAGAGATTTAAAAAAATCGAAACTCAGTTCACAACTTCATTTCAAAATCAGCCCAAATCCCCAGGTCTTCAGATTCGTGGTTTCAGTTCCAGATTCTTTAAGAAAATGATCTTGAGACTGTTTTTCTAGGGTGAATGCAATTGTGCCCGGAGGTTAAGTATGATGAAAATATGTGTAGGAGGGGCTACAGAACAAGGTAAACTTCAGTTACAAGACATTTAGCATACAACAAAAAATATAGGGTTGACAAGTAAGAGCTCATTGTTTCTCTCGGCGAGCTGAACAGAAATCAAACTCTCTGGTTTTCAGATGAGTGAGTGCGTCAAAATGGCGCCCTTTCGATGAACAAACTCTAAAGGAAATCTGCGAGCTTTGTGTTAGTAGCTAGAAAGGTTTAAGTTTAGATGCCATAGAGTAATATTTTGGAAAATGTAATAAAACAGCAAAAGAAGAGAATCGAATGTTTGAAATGTGCAGTTACAGAAGGGTGCTAAAAATTAAATGGATCGATTAGAAATGAGTTGCTTCTCCGCAGAATCAATGGGGAAAGTAGAAGAAAGGACAAGATGATGAGATGTGTGTTAAGATGTGCCAAAATTGTAGGGGAAGACACAGACACAACAACACACAGAAAATAACGGAAAACGTTGGGTGCACCAACTATTTTGAGATAAAGAGAGGGAAGGAAATCGTGGTTGGACACGTCAAACCATTCAGAAGAACGATTACCGAAAAAAAAAATAAGGTTGCAAAATTTGACGATCAAAGAGGGGCACTGATTAGCAACTTGACTTGCATGCGGGACGAATGAGGTTAAAACCTCTGTCTATGTATCCTGATGTAGGTTTTCCATCGTTTCCGTAAATACAAACTTTAAGTCATCATCCACCTTCGAGAGTGAATCACAACTTCAAAATTAATGTTCTGTTTATTTCTTCTTCAGTATTGCCTCAGCCATCAATTTCTGTAATGCCATTTCCCCGTTTTAGTCAGTAATTATTTCTTATGTCAGTCCTCACTGGAAACTACATGTTATTCTAGCCTCAATTGAAATCTCACCCACTTCTCCCTCTGAAATTAGGAAAATAATAAACTTGCTTAAAACCAAAAACTCACTTGGAATTGATGGCATTTCCAGTTAAATACTAAAAGCTTGTTCTTAACAGATAAGTAAGATTCTCAGCCACCTGTGTAACAGCTCTCTGGAACAGGGCATTTTCCCTGATAGACTGAAATATGCTATTGTTATACCTTTGCATAAAAAAGGGATAGATCTGGTGTCAACAATTACCGTCCAATCTCCCTTCTAACAGCTTTATCCAAAATTTTTGAGAAAGTAATGTATTCAAGAGTAGCTTCACAAATCTGTAAAAATGAAGTACTAACAAAATGTCAGTTTGGTTTCCAGAAAGGTTTTTCAGCAGAAAATGCCATATATGCTTTCACCAATCAAGTTTTGAATGATCTGAATAACCGAACACCACCCATTGGGATTTTTTGTGATCTCTCAAAGGCTTTTGATTGTGTAAATCATGAAATTCTGCTAGACAAGCTCAAGAATTGTGGCATGAGTGGGACAGTGCACAAATGGTTTAATTCGTACCTAACTGGAAGAGTGCTGAAAGTTGAAATACGCAGTTCTCATAATATGCAAAGATCAGCACATTCCTCAAACTGGGGAACTATCAAGAATGGGGTTCCACAAGGGTCAGTCTTGGGTTCTTTGTTGTTCTTAATATATATTAATGACTTGCCATTCTATATTCATGAAGAGGCAAAGTTAGTTCTCTTTGCTGATGATATAAGTATAGTAATCACACCTGACAAACAAAAATTAACTGATGAAATTGTCAATAATGTCTTTCAGAAAATTACTAACAAGGGAACCTCCCCATCGCACCCCCCTCAGATTTAGTTATAAGTTGGCACAGTGGATAGGCCTTGATAAACTGAACACAGATCAATTGAGAAAACAGGAAGAAGTTGTGTGGAACTGTGAAAAAATAAGCAAAATATACAAACTGAGCAGTCCATGGGTGACATAGGCAACATCATGGACACTCTGAGCTCAGGAGCGCCGTGGTCCCGTGGTAGCGTGAGCAGCTGCAGAACGAGAGGTCCTTGGAAGTCTTCCCTCGAGTGAAAATTTTAATTTCTTTATTTTTGCATAGTTATTATCTGTCCGTTCGTTCATTGATGTCTCTGTTCACTGTAATAAGTTTAGTGTCTGTGTTTTGCGACCGCATCGGAAAACCGTGCGATTAGTAGACGAAAGGACGTGCCTCTCCAATGGGAACCGAAAACATTTTATCGCAAGGTCATAGGGCAACCGATTCCTCCGCAGGAAAACACATCTGATATATTCTATACGACACTGGTGACGGCATGTGCGTCACATGACAGGAATATGTTGTCGACCCACCTAACTTGTATACTTGGTGAATGGGTAAAAAGATTCTTCTACCTTGCCCGATTTAGGTTTTCTTGTGGATGTGATAATCACTCCCAAAAAAGTGATGAAAACATAAGAGTTTGTCACATAAACTGAAAATAAAAAATTAAGCTTTTCACTCGATGGAAGATTTGAAACAAGGACCTTTCGTTCCGCAGCTACTCACGTTACCACGAGACCACGGCGCTCTTGCGGTCCCAGTGTCCTTGATGTTGCTTATCTTCCCATGAACTACTCAGTTTGTATATTTTGCTTATTTTTTCACAGTTCCACACAACTTCTTCCTGTTTTCTCAATTGATCTGTGTTCAGTTTTTCAAGGCCTATCCACTGTGCCAACTTATAACTATATCTGAGGGGGGTGCGATGGGGAGGTTCCCTTGTAAGTGGTTCCTTATAAACGGACTCTCACTGAATTTTGATAAGACACAGTACATACAGTTCCGTACAGTAAATGGTATGACGCCATTAATAAATATAGACCTTAATCAGAAGCATATAGCTAAGGTAGAATATTCAAAAATTTTAGGTGTGTCCATCGATGAGAGATTAAATTGGAAGAAACACATTGATGATCTGCTGAAACGTTTGAGTTCAGCTACTTATGCAATAAGGGTCATTGCAAATTTTGGTGATAAACATCTTAGTAAATTAGCTTACTACGCCTATTTTCACTCATTGCTTGCATATGGCATCATATTTTGGGGTAATACATCACTAAGGAATAAAGTATTTATTGCACAAAAGCGTGTAATCAGAATAATAGCTGGAGTCCACCCAAGATCTTCCTGCAGACATTTATTTAAGGATCTAGGGATATTCACAGTAGCTTCTCAGTATATATACTCTCTTATGAAATTTGTTATTAACAACGAAACCCAATTCAAAAGTAATAGCAGTGTGCATAACTACAATACTAGGAGAAAGGATGATCTTCACTATTCAAGATTAAATCTAACTTTGGCACAGAAAGGGGTGAATTATACTGCCACTAAAGTCTTTGGTCACTTACCACATAGTATCAAAAGTCTGACAGATAACCAACAAGTATTTAAGAAGAAATTAAAAGAATTTCTGAATGACAACTCCTTCTACTCCATAGAGGAATTTTTAGATATAAATTAAGAAAAAAAAAAACAAACAAAAAATATTTAAAAAATTAAAAAAAAACAAAAAATAAAAAAGTTGTTATATTAACTTAGTTATGTTGTTAAATTAACTTAATTATGTCATGTATTGGAAAATTTGACTCGTTCCACATCATTACGAAATATCGTATTCATAATCCATGGAACTAGTATTAATCTAATTTAATCTATTCACTAGCTGACAAAAAATTCATCGAACAATATTTCCGCAAATGTCGTATGACTAGGGCCTCCCATCGCGTAGACCGTTTGCCGGGTGCAAGTCTTTCGATTTGACGCCACTTCGGCGACTTGAGCGTCAATGGGGATGAAATGATGATGGTTAGGACAACACAACACTCTGTCCCTGAGCGGAGAAAACCTCCGACCCAGCCGGGAATCGGACCCGGATCCTTAGGATTGACATTCTGTCGCGCTGACCACTTGTTTTAATTTTTTATTGTTCTCATTTTGTTCGTTGCATTTGTTCACTGCGGATGTCCCATGACACCCGTTCAAGTTCAGTGTTGAGCCGTTGACTCAGTTTTTTATTGCAGAGGGCAGCTAACCCTCTGGCCGAACACGCTGAGCTACCGTGCCGGCTATTACTTAGCTACCGGGGCGGACAATATTTCCGTAGCAGAGTGAAACAGCTCTCTCAAAATTCTAAATATATGAGGGGCAGTCAAATGAAAACGAGGCAGATGGAAAAAAAGTAAGTAAACTGTTTATTATTTCTGAAGTAATCGGTATAACTGTTAATATATTTACGGTATTGCAGTGCCGATGTTATTCTGAATTATGATTGAATGTTTCTTTGGATATGCACGGATGTCCAAAGGAACAGGCACCGTAGCGACTACAGCCACTATGGAATAAATTAAATGTTTTCGCAGTTGCGAACACGGGCGACCATCAGATGTAGAATGGAATGGCAACAACGAAAATTTGTGCCGGACCAGGACGCAAAGAAGGATTTCCCGTTTAATTGCGTTTACCGTTTGGCTGTCTATGCACGACTCATGGCCAAACCCAAAGTTGCTTATGTCGTCAACCATGCTAATGCTATCTGTACTGGAACATCCACTATGTAGATTCCCGTATAGGTGAGACATTTTACATGAAAGGGACTTGGCATTTTAATGTAAATGTTCACAATGATCACGCATGGGCCGTTGAGAATCCTCATGAAATTGTGCAGTCACTTGTCAATATAGATTTTCTGTCAACGTTTGGGCCGACATTTTTGTCGACTGTTTGTTAGGGCGTCTGTTCTTCCTCCCAGGCTCAGTGGAGAAACATACCATGCTTTGTTAGAGAAGGATCTACTTGTTTTGCTAGAGTATGTCTTCACGAGTGCGACAAAACATGTACTTCGTGCAGAATGGAGCTCCTCATTTCAGTGTTAACATTCGTAGGCTTCAGAATAATCTATTTCGTGACGGACGGATGGGTAGAAGTGGAACAATTCCTTGGCCATGCTCTCCGGACCTTATTCGTGGGAGCAATTAGAATTTCTTATGTACGGCACGCCGGTACAATCAATGGAACGGTACATTGATGCATGTATCCTTTCTAATCAATGACATTCTGAACATTTTATTAAGGGAAGAGTGTCATATTGTGCTGATACGTTCTTTTCCTGTGTTTCCCATGGTTAATATGTAGAAGAGTTCTAGGAACTGACCTCTAAGAAGAAAATAAATCGTTTTCGGATCCATGTCCATGTAACATTTTTTCTTCCTCTTCGTTTGAGGCACGTTTCCTGAAAGTTTGGACACACCTTGTAATTCCATTTTCGTAGTTCCCCAGGGAGCCGACATGCGTGGGCAGTGATAATGTGACGTAGTACTGCCGCTTGTGGAGCAGCAAAGAAACATACAATATGTGATCAATAGTATCCAGACACCTCAATAAACATACGTTTTTCACATTAGGTGCATTGTGCTATCACTTACTGCCAGGTACTCCATATCAGCGGCCTCAGTAGTCATTAGACATCATGAGAGAGCAGAATGCGACGCTCCGCGGAACTCAACCCCATCAAACGTGGTCAGGTGTCACATGTGTCATACGTTTGTACGCAAGATTTCCACACTCCTAAACATCCCTAGGTCCCCTGTTTCTGATGTGATAGTGAAGTTGAAACGTGAAGGGACGCGTACAGCACAAAAGCGTACAGGACGATCTCGTCTGTTGACTGACAGAGACCGTCGACAGTTGAAGAGGATCGTAATGTTTAATAGGCAGACATCTATCCAGACCATAACACACCGATTCCAAACTGCATCAGGATCCACTGCAAGTACTTTGACAGTTAGGTGAGAGGTGATAAAATTTGGATTTCATTGTCGAGCGGCTGCTCATAAGCCACACATCACGCCGGTAAATGCCAAACGACGCCTCGCTTGGTATAAGGAGCGTAAACATAAGACGATTGAACAGTCGAAAAACATTGTTTGGAGTTACGAATCATGGTACACAATGTGGCGATCCGATGGCAGGGTGTGGGTGTAGCGAATGCCCGGTGAACGTCATCTGCCGGCGTGTGTAGTGCCAACAATAAAATTCGCAGGCGGTGGTGTTATGGTGTGGTCATGTTTTTCATGGAGAGGGCCCGCACTCCTTGTTGTTTTGCGTGGCACTATCACAGCACAGGCCTACATTGATGTTTGAAGTACCTTATTGCTTCCCATTGTCGAAGGCAATTCGGGGACGGCGATTGCATCTTTCAACACGATCGAACACCTGTTCCCAATGCATGGCCTGTGGCGGAGGGGTTACACGACAACATCCCTGTTATGGACTGGCCTGCACAGAGTCCTGACCTGAATCCTATAGAACACCTTTGGGGTGTTTTGGAACGTCGACTTCGTGCCAGGCCTCATCGACAGACATCGATACCTCTCGTCAGTGCAGCACTCCGTGAAGAATGGGCTGCCATTTCCCGAAGAAACCTTCCAGCACCTGACTGAACGTATGCCTGTGAGAGTGGAAGCTGTCATCAAGGCTAGGGGTGGGACAACACCATACTGAATTCCAGCATTACCGATGGAGGGCGCCACGAACTTGTAAGTCATTTTCAGCCAGGTGTCCGAATACTTTTGCCGCGCGGGATTAGCCTAGCGGTCTCAGGCGCTGCAGTCATGGACTGTGCGGCTGGTTCCGGCGGAGGTTCGAGTCCTCCCTCGGGCATGGGTGTGTGTTTGTCCTTAGGATAATTTAGGTTAAGTAGTGTGTAAGCTTAGGGACTGATGACCTTCGCAGTTAAGTCCCATATGATTTCACACACATTCGAACATTTTTGATACTTTTGATTACATAGTGCATGATGTCTGTGGTCCCTGGCTTTGCTGTGTCTTCGTTCATCGATGGCAAAGATATAAGATTTTACCTAACGCCTTGTCCAGGTCATTCACCTCGTCATTATATTCAACAATGGTAGTTGGGGACACATGTTCAACTACCCGCCTGTCAACAACGCGCCCTCGTTGAGCCAGGATGGGTTCTCATTTACCTAACTCGCTCGTCTAGCCAGTTGCGTTGTCGAATACTCAACCCTGCTAATGGGCTATTGAAGGCTAACTCCATAACAAGCAGAAACAACTGCCTCTGTGCACAAATGTTACCGCCATACATATGCGCTGTATTCCGGAAAATGTGTTTTCATAATTTCTATCAACATTTCTACAAATTTGAAAGTTGCCTCCAACGTCTTTCCTGAATATGTATAGTGAGTCTCTCCCCAATAGGAGACTGTATGGGAGGGACTCTATTTGATGCTCTTTGTCAGACAGTGTTAAATGTAGTTTTCACATGAACGAAAAGTGCTAAGTTGCTGGGTAACTTTGTTTGCAGCTGTTCTTTCGGAGAAGATCGACTCTGTTGATGAAAAGCCACCGCGCCCAGTCATTTTCAAGGCCGACCGTCAGTTCATGTTCTTCATAGTGGACCACCAGTCTTCGGCAGTACTCTTCGCGGGACGTTTTGCTGGTCCTCCCGCTCCTACACCATCCGAAGCGGCTGCATTTGCACAACAATTCCCCGAACATCAATTGTGAGTTCTTCTTTTGTACCTTGCATTGCAGCGGTTGTGGCTGCGACATCACACGCTCTGACTTCAATCATAGTACTCGCCTGTACCTCTCCCAAGAAAATGTTTCGTACATTTTACAAATAGAGTCACGGTACTAAGGTGGTGAATTGTACAAAAGGGAAGCTGACAGTATAGCAGTAGCTGTGTATGATTTTCAAATTTTCCCCTTGTAAAAAAGTATGAAAGTAAAACATTTTAATGTCATAACTATTTTTGGCTAAAGAATCCAGAAGGTTTGTTTAATCGCTTACTGTTCTTCACGTATGTTAGCAAATTTACTTGTCGAAATGCCATTACTGTGTTTTGTTACTGAGAAATGCCATCACATAGTCAAGACATCTCGAACAGCATCAGGTGCCTGTTTTACCATAGGACGGAGGGATCTCCATGAACGAAGTAAGACATCCACAGTTCATGATTCGCTGCACATTGATTTGGGATGTAACTGAACACACAGCTCACAGTGCCCTCTTCACCACAACCTCTCATACTCTTGTCCCAAATGTCTGGTAATGTCATTTTCTTCCTTCAGGACGAGTCAATCATCTACCTCTACATCTGCATTAACACTCTGTAATACACTGCTGTGAAGTGCGCAGCAGAGGTTGTTTCCATTGTACCGCATATTAGGGCTACTTCCCCTCCATTCATGTGTGGAGAACAGTAATAATGAAACTTCCTGGCAGATTAAAACTGCGTGCCAGACCGAGACTCGAACTCGGGACCTTTGCCTTTCGCGGGCAAGTGCTCTACCACTGAGCTGCCCAAGCACGACTCACACCCCCTCCTCACAGCTTTACTTCCGCCAGTACCTCATCTCCTACCTTCCAAACTTTACAGAAGCTCTCCTGCGAACCTTGCAGAACTAGCACTCCTGAAAGAAAGGATATTGCGAAGACATGGCTTAGCCACAGCCTTGGGGATGTTTCCAGAATGAGATTTCCACTCTGCAGCGGAGTGTGCGCTGATATGAAACTTCATGGCAGATTAAAACTGTGTGCTGGACCGATACTCGAACTCGGGACCTTTGCCTTTCGCGGGCAAGTGCTCTACCGTGTCTCCGCAATATCCTTTCTTTCAGAAGTGCTAGTTCTGCAAGGTTCGCAGGAGAGCTTCTGCAAACTTTGGAAGGTAGGAGACGAGGTACTGGCAGAAGTAAATCTGTGAGGACGGGGTGTGAGTCGTGCTTGGGTAGCTCAGTTGGTAGAGCACTTGCCCACGAAAGGCAAAGGTCCCGAGTTTGAGTCTCGGTCTGGCACACAGTTTTAATCTGCCAGGAAGTTTCATATCAGCACACACTCCACTGCAGAGTGGAAATCTCATTCTGGAAACAGTAATAATATTTGCTTAAATGTGTATCTGCACCCTCTAATTGGTCTAACCTTGTCTCTGCCGTCACTATGGGACTGGTGTGTAGTGGGTTCTTCGATTTGTTACTTGATACTCATTCTTGAAACTAGTCGCATATCAGTGTGTCAGTTCAGTTTTGTGTCATTGCAGTGACATTCTCCTGTTCGAGAAACAAACATGGGACCATTCGCTCTCCCCTATTAGTCTCATTTGATATGGGTCCCACACTGTTCAGCTATATTCTAGGATGGGTGGCACGAAATTTTTTAAGGAGTTTCCTTTGTAAACTAACTGTATTTTTCCAGTACCTTACAAATGAACCGAAGTTAGCCATCTTGTAATGGTATTAACTTAGTTACAGTCTCTAATTCTTCTTTTCCTTGTTCTTCTCCTTCCCGGTAGCGCAAAAGTTAGCAGTCTCGGTACTGAAAACTTATAGGGTAGTGAATGATATTAAACAATGATGAGTGCAACGTCACTGCTTTTAGGTTCTTTTCACACATTATTGACGTTTTTGGAACGATGCCAATTTCTTAGCTCCACTGTGTACAAAACACCTGGATAGTCCATACGTGCAGTGGCAGTTCCATTGACAACACTCGTCCATCCTTTCATAAATTACAGTTTTTGAAAACGCAGTCACTTGAGCACAGTTCCTTTTGAAATCATAATTACATGCTTAACGTGACATAGGTAAACAAGACAACTACAAAATTGCAGCCTGATAAACAGAGTTTTACGCCCACAACAAGAAAAGAAGTGCGTACAGTTATTTCACACAGCCCTGTTATTGACAAGAGAAATGTTACAGAAACGTTGACGGTGCATATATGATGGCGGGCAGGCTTTCATATCTTTCACTGTGTATCCTGATTCGACAGAGCACAACGTTGCATCGAAATTGTTAACTGAGTGCTTTACAGGCACCAGCTTTATTATATGATTGCAGGTATTGCCACAGAGATGTTAAGCATGTTCAGACATCAACACGAACCTTATTAAGTGATGGGAACTGAGTGGTTACTGGGAGTGGGTCTGTTACCTAGGAGTTACCTGTGCAAATACTAGTGGAGGACTGCTGATTTTGGAGATGGGGTTGATATATAAAAACTGACGTGTGAATACTTTGGAATTTTGGAAATTACATATGTATTTATGAAACTGTATCGTTTAAATTTACTGGAGGTGTTCAGCTAAAAATTCTATTTACATTGTAAGTAGTTGGTTGGTAAATAACAAAAGGTTACAGAACTATTTTATGTGTCTGCACTGGGCCTTACCTAATTACAAGTACAGTTACCATATTTGAAATTATGAGAATTTATGAAAATTCATAGTTAGTGACTTAATTCGTTAATGAAGGGTGTCATTTTCTCCAGAAAAATTCGGGTACCAAACATATAGTGATAAACTTGCAAATTAAACAGGTATCTGGGCACAAATGGCAACATCTCAATTATGAACTTGCATGAAATATTGTCTGAAAAACATTTGGCGCACCTGGACATAAACTAAGTACACACAACTATATTCTAATGAAAAGTGAGGAAAAGAAAACATTAATTGTGGATAAGAGTGCAATAATATAAGGTAAGTTGGTTCCAGGCTGCTATGTTACATCATACCTCACCAAATTACACAGACAGAAATAGCTGAGTGGATGACTCAGTGCCAGACAAACAGTTATAAGGGTCTTCTGTCTTAAGTGATCATGTGCCTCCCAGTCCTTAGCTTCAATTTTCCTGAAATTTGCTGTGGGTGTAGACCTACCCTAAAAATTAATCTGTGAAAAATTTTAAATCTTGAGCTTAAGTATGTGAGAAACAGAGGCCTTCTATTTGGATGTCTTTTTGATGAATGTGTGTGAAAACGAACAAAACCAAATGTTTGAAACTATTTTATTGCAAGACAAAAGCAAGTAGGAGACTCTCACTCTCAGGTCAGATAACTTTTGGCTGTGAATCAGAAAAATACAGTATGACAGAATGTAAAGCATTTTGTGAGCCAGTATAATGCATTAAAATGACTCAAAAAACATGGAGAGAAAAATGCATAGATTTTTTTGATCCTATTTGGGGTTTGATATCTCAGGAAAAAAAATGCAAAGCAACTACAACTTGACACATTTGTTGTCAATGCCTGGGACATGATTTTGTTGGCATCCCAACCTACTTAGCCAGTAATTTTTATTATACTCAATTGCAATCGTGGCGTCTAATTTAAAATTACAGTAGACGAGCCAAGTTCAGATGTAAATATTACAAAAGGGTCATTTCAGAAGTTCTTCTTTCCAGCACCACTTGCAGCATCCTGTTGAATCTTAGAGTCAGTTCGGCAAAGGGACCAAATATGGTGTTGAACTTCAATAAAAGTCATGTGTAATATACCGGGTGATCAAAAAGTCAGTATAAATTTGAAAATTGAACAAATCACGGAATAATGTAGATAAAGAGGTACAAATTGACACACATGCTTGGAATTACATGGGGTTTTATTAGAACCAAAAAAATACAAAAGTTCAAAAAATGTCCGACAGATGGCGCTTCAGCTAATCAGAATAGCAATAATTAGCATGACAAAGTAAGACAAAGCAAAGATGATATTCTTTACAGGAAATGCTCAATATGTCCACCATCTTTCCTCAACAATAGCTGTAGTCGAGGAATAATATTGTGATCAGCACTGTAAAGCATGTCCGGAGTTATGGTGAGGCACTGGCGTCAGATTTTGTCTTTCGGCATCCCTAGAGATGTCGGTCAATCACGATACACTTGCGACTTCAGATAACCCCAAAGCCAATAATCGCACGGACTGAGGTCTGGGGACCTGGGAAGCCAAGCATGACGAAAGTGGCCGCTGAGCACACGATCATCACCAAACAACGCGCGCAAGAGATCTTTCACACGTCTAGCAATGTGAGTTTTTTTTGGTTCTAATAAAACCCCATGTCATTCCAAGCATGTGTGTCAATTTTTACCTCTCTATCTACATTATTACATGGTTTATTAAGTTTTCAAATTTATACTGACTTTTTGATCACCCGGTATTACGATCACAACACGATACCAGTTGCTGAACCTTTAACTTCAAGTCGAGCGAGAATGGAAACTAGTAGACACTGTGCAAAATATTGAAATTTGATGACTGAGCCAGTTCAAAACCATCAGTTGAGTCAGTTTCTGTGTCTATCCTGACAGTGAGCATGTAGGCTTGAGAAGGCAGGATGGGCATGATGTTATCAAACATTGATTATCCTGTTACATATAGATGGCCAAGTTTGATGGTTTCTTCATTGAGGTTCCAAAGCTTCAGTTGGGTTTCTTCCCTTGGTTCCCAAAATGTGTTTGTTGGTTTCTTTATTGATGTTCGAAAGCCTCAGTTGGGTTTCTTGCCATGGTTCCCAAGTTGATATGTAGGTCTCTTCATAGTGGTTCACAAATTGGTGCTATTTAAAATTACTGCTTCATAGTATTAAATTTTTCTTCAGTACTGTTAAATGTGGCTTCTGGAAAATTATACTGACGTCCTGTTTTGCTAGCTGAAGGTGCTGGAATATTCATGATGATGTGCTGTTCGTGCTGTTCAGGAACTCAACATTTATTTTCTCTTCCAGGCCAACAGAATGAGCAGCTGGACCAAAAGGGTGCAGGAATTTGACCAGGGCATCACATTCTTCAATATCAAATTGACAAATGTTACCAATCTGCTAATGATTTTCATAGTTGCTGGCGATGTATTGGCAGGGATAAGGCTTAAAACTGACACAAAGCCACATTGGTGTCAACGGATTGATAAACAGAGAAGTAGTTTTATCACTTGACACCTGGTAACTTGAATGTATCTCAAATTCATTGGTAAAAATTAGTTACTTTCTCAAGTTCCAGCTATAGCATGGCCATTTGAAAATCGTTCTTCTTATAGCTCCCTTTCGTCTTCTATTTCTTGGCATTAATGTGCCAATCACCCCTGGTGCCTGGCATGTCACTGTGCATTTAGCGAGCTGTACCATCTTGCGATGGTAACATGTTACACATGATTTTTGTTGAAGGTCAACCTTGTTTTTCATGCGTTTCCCGAATCAACTCTAAGATACAAGTTGTTTCTTTTGGAGAAAAGTGTACTCTTTCTGGTGGTGCTGGAAAAAAGAACTTCTGAAGTGACCTTTTGCAATATTTACACTTGAACTTGACTCATCTTCTGCAGTTGTATATTTACAACGATGTTTCTGATTGAGTACGATCCACAATAAGTGCCTAGACAGGATGATGTACTGTTAGAATCCTGCTCCAGTACTGTCAATATACGTGCCAAGTTGTTCTTTTCCGTTTCTTCTTTCAGAGATGTTGGACTCCAAAGTAGGCCAAAAAATTCGAGTGATGTTCTCTGCCGCTATTTTTGGGTACTTTGGTGCATTATACTGGCTCACAAAATGTTTTACACACTGTCACACTGTGTTTTTCTGATTCAGGGCCAAAAATTATATAGGATCTGGAAACAAGAGGTTTTTGGTTGGTATTTTAAACAAAGAAATTAATTTTCAAATTTGAATCATTACACAATACATGACAGAATGCACTTCACAAATCTGATCACCCACTTTACGGTTGAGTTTTTGAACACATATTTCTGTTTTGAGTCCAACCCCAGTTTCCAGTGCTTCAGGCAGGGGAGTGTATCTCACATTCAGTTTTATCTGTGCCACAACTGCAACAGTATTCAGTGTGCAATTATATGATATAATATATAAAATATTCATAGTAGAAAAATAAGAAAATTTATTCATAGACCTGAAATAAAATGGATTAACCCCTTTCGTAGGTAAAATATGGATTACAAGCATACAGAGTTTTTTACTTATGAATTTATTCATTTAAGGGGATGGAATTCTTATTTAAGCACTCATTTCTCTTGAAAGAAAAATCAACCTTGCTAAAATTCTCAATCTGTACTTAACTGTTTCAAAAATGAAAGGTATATTCCTCTCAAAACACCACATAATTAATTCCTTTGTTGAAATTTGTTAATTACCAGTACTTTTTCTCAAAGCATGATTGCTTGCAAGCATTCAAATACAATCATATACATACAAGTGTTAATCCATTTATGAGTTAAGCATTATGGTACTCTGAACACAGAATGAGCAGCAGTATGCATTTGATTAGCTGTCAAATAGGCTATGTTTCCATTCAACCTTTTACTTACAGTGTCATAAGCTCGTGTGTATTTTATTTCGATGATTTTCCCATTAGATCCTTTGCTCACAAAGCAAAGGCTGAAGAAGTGCATTAACAAAATAAACTACTATAAGACAGTGTCCCTAGTCATTGCCTCTCCATGTAAATAATCCTTATTACCATCATCATGCCATATATTTCACAATTAGTTCATCACATTCCTACTCCATTATACTTTGTTAATTCAATACCTCATTATCATTAATCCATATCATCAAAAGATAGATTCCTTCATTACATATTCATTAAACACAAACATCCCTGCCTTGCCTTCCTTACACAACATGGCTATTAAATGTCACTTCACAGCACCAAAACTACTACAGACTGGTGGCATCTCTTTATGAAACAGGTACATTACTGCACCAAACTGGTTTTAATTTCATTTTAATACAAACAAGTAACTTTAAATTTATCCTCATACATTTACACAAATGAAATTGCCTTAATTGTTCCCCAGCATTTTTCATCTACTGTTGCTACACAACTTATGTATTGATTTCTGAATTCTTAATTTTACAAATCATTGAATGGGTAAATGTTTTGTAATTTGGAGTAACTCCAAGGGACAAGCAGGTTTCAAGAAACGGAATGTGGGATCTTAGTTTTGATAGTTCAAAGGCATGTTTTAGAAAAGAACGGATGTAATATGAGATAGGATTCATCATGGCAAGAGAGGACAGTTTGGAAAGCTAGAAATCGTGGGAGTGGTAAAAAAATAAAGACCTAAGATTGAAAGTCCCTGTTTCTGGACACAATCCTACGCAACACCAGGCTCTTTTACATTTTCAAATACAGCATTCTCTTGCTCTTACCAGGCTAATCTGTGACCTATATGCCTCATCAGTAGATTTCCACTCTACCAGACTTCTCTCCTTGTACAAAATCCTGCCGTTATCTGCCCCTCATGTTTCTTTGACTGCTATCATCTGCCAAGCCAACTTAAAACTGCAACAACAAGCCAGACTTTACCTCAAAAAGCTATCCCACCTCTTCCTAAACTACCTGAATAGTGGTATTTCCCTTTCTCTCCCTCTGCAGCTTCCTAAACAGCCACACCATCAGCCACCACTCCTCTCCTACAAACTGAGCTTGATCAACCTACTTAATATCCCACAGCCTTCGCCATTGCCTCCCAGACCAAGAATAACCCAAAATCCCAAGAACCAGTCACAACAGTACAGTGTCCTTAACCTCTCATCTAAAGCACTCTCCCCTCCAGAATTATCTGTATTATCTAAGAGGCTCACTTTCAGCCCTAAATCTTCATTTGATCATGCTGCTTTGAAGGGTCTACTTTCCTTCACATTTAATATCCATTGGAAACATCACTTTGCAACCCAATCCCAAACCATTTCCAACAGCAAACCTGACATTGAACCCTGCCTTGAACAGTTCAGACCACAATTCCAACTTGATCTACCACCACTACTTCAAAATAATCCCTTCCAAGCCTTCCAAGAATTCCTCACATCTAGCATTGCTTCACAACCCTCCCTCAGGTCCCTGCAACATGACCCTAACCTGTCCGCAGCAGAACTCCAGGCTCTATGTTTCCTAAAAGCTGATGACTCCATCATTATCCTCCCAGCAGACAAAGGATCTACCACTGTAGTACTTGACCAAAAGGAGTATGGTAGTGAAGGTCTACGCCAGCTGTCTGACACCTCTAAACACAGCATCTACCACCAAGATCCCATCCCTGTCATTCAATCTGACCTACAGTCCCTCCTTAAAACCTCAGGTCCCTCACAAAGACTAACACTTCAGGTCCATAGAACTTCTCACCTGACCCAAATCATGCACTCACACCTCTTACCATCTTCCTAAGATTCACAAACCCAATCATTGTGGCCACCCTATAGTTGCTGGCTTAAAAGCACCCACTGAACATATATCTGCCTTAGTTGATCAACACCTGCAATTCATAGTAAAGAGACTTCCCTCCTATATTAGGGAGACCAACCATTTCCTAGCTCACCTGAAATCCATGCCTGTCCCACTCCCACCACACGCCTTGCTTGTCACCATTGATGCCACCTGCCTCTATACCAACATCCCCACATACATGGTCTGTCTTCTGCTGAACATTTCCTCAGTCACCTGATTCCAAACATATGACATCCTTCCTACTCACCTTAATCAACTTTATACTTACCAACAACTACTTCACATTTGAGAGGCAGACATACAAACAGATCAGGGGTATGGCCATGGGAACCAGGTGGCTCTTTCCTATGCCAACCTTTTCAAGCATCGCTTGGAGGATGCTTTCCTCGGATCCATAAGTCTTCAGCCCCTGGTTTGATCGAGATATATTAACAACGTCTTTACCATATGGACTCATGGTGAGGCTGACCTGCTAAAATTCCTGGAATCTCTGAATACCTTCTCCTAAATTTCAAATGGTCCTATTCTGAATCCATGCCACTTTCCTTGATGTCGATCTCGTCCTCACCGAAGGCCAGCTACATACTTCCCCCCAAATAAACCTATCAACAAACAGCAGTACTTACATTTTGACAGTTGCCATCCTTTCCATGTCAGACGTTCCCTCCCATACAGCCTTGGTGTCTGCCTTGTTCAGATGCAGACTCTTCCCAGCAATACACCAACATTCTCACCTCAGTCTTCACTGCATGTGATTACCCCACCAGCCTAGTTAAAAAGCAGATTTCCCAGGCCATCACATCCAATCCTGGTACTGCTAATCCCACCACAAAACAGCTTTGGAGCACACTGTTGGTGACTCAGTATTATCCTGGTCTGGAATGTGTTACTCAGCTACTTCAATAGGGCCATGACATTCTAAAGTCATGCCCTGAAACGAGACCCACTCTTTCTGAAATTTTGCCCACCACGCCTAGAATAGTTTTCCGTCGCCCTCCCAATCTCCGCAATATTCTTTTCAGACCCTATGCTTCTTCTGCACCCATCTCCCTACCCTATGGTTCCTGCCCCTGTGACCATCCCCACTGCCAGACTTGCCCTATGCACCCTCCTACCACTTCTAAGTAGAAGGTGCTTACTTTTCTGCTTACAGTCTGTGGGTAGGATAGAAAGGGGAATAAACCAAGAAGAGAAGAATAGAATCGCCTAATTGGGGAAGCCAACATTCGACACTTGTGTATTCACTAAAGTTAACTTTATTTTCTGAAATGATTTCAGTTCTTTTTGCAAAGTGAATAGCTCCCAATTATTTCAGGAGTACCGCAAGGTTGGAACAGTAAAATTTCAAATTTTTTGCTGATAGGATATATGATTTCAAGTGAGTTATGCTTTTCAAGCCAAGTATTTTATAGAATCTAGGATAGACTAGTTCATAACTGTTGTAATGAGTAGTTCTGACTACCTTAGATGGACTATGATGCATATGTAAGAATTTCTGTATGTCTTCAGTTATCCTACTGAACTGTTCCTTTGTTTTTATCAATATTAACTCCTCTATTTTGAAAGTTTTTTTTACATTATTGTCATGCTTCCTCTTCCTTTCCATTACTTTTTCTTCATTATTTGTTTTGCTAACCTAATTTGTTCATCCTACACTATTTCACTCCAGGTTGTAAACTCAATCTCTTCCCAAATAATCCTGGTTGTTTATATCCCAGACATCAGCTCACATGGAGAAAGATCAATAAATTGATTTGTCAGGTTGTTGATTATTGTCTTGAAATTTTGTACATGACTGGCCCAAGCAATATGCTTCTTTCTGTAATTTGTCTGTCTATTCTATTGATTCTCTTCATTACTCTCTTGCTCATATTTCCATCTGGAAAATAGATGTAAATTTTTATGTGATTAATTTTGTACATCTCCATGCATTGCATAAATCAAAATAAATTGAGGCCCATGGTCTGACATATGTGATTTAGTATTTCCACATTGTAAAAATAATCTGTTTCTAATTTTTCTACAGTAGTTTTAGTGTTCGCTTTCTATATAGGTTAGAATATTAAATGTTTTGAAAAGGCATTCAGAACTATCAAAATATCTTTACATCCCCCTCTAAAAGTTGGCAATGGCCCAAGCAAATCAAAAGCCATTAAATATTTTGGAGCACAAGGAATGACAGAATGCATTAAGCTATTTGAGGGTACAATGGTGGTTTTTGCTCTGTTGAATATTACTGTTTCCTGAATTTTACACCACTGTTCTGGTCCCATAATGACCATAAGCCTCATTTAGGCAATGAATAATTTATCAACAGGTTGCCTAAAGGAACACAACTTTGGGTCTTGTTTATTCAAATATTTCCTCATGAATAACAGACCCTTGTGTATTGTAACATGTTTTATCTTTTGTTACCATCTTAATTGCAATAGTGTTTAATTAATTTCTCATGTATTTACAAATGTGCTTAATCAGTCTTTCATCTCTTTTTAGTCCCAGTAAATATAATAATTTTATCTGAACCCCTTTTGCATCATGATCACCATCATCCCTGTTTCTTACTGGCATTGCAGAAAGAACATCTGCAGTTATATGGTGCTTACTTTTTATGTTTCCAATTTGCAGATCAAACTGCTGTACATATAGGGCCCATATGGTCAGTCTAGAGTGTTTTAACTTATTCAAGGCTTTGTGGCCAGTATAAACTATTGTCTTATGACTAAATAAATATCCCTCAAACTTCTGGAATCCCAATACAATGCCAAGTTCCTCCAGTTTTGACATAAAATAGTTTTTCTTCTGTGCTTGTAAAGTTTTTCTGGTGAAAGTAATGGTCTGATGTTCCACACCTTTATTTCTATTAACAGAAAGATTTCAACCTTCAAACCACTGAAACTTGAATCAGTGCAAAGAAAATCATCAAGTTCACACTTTCATTTTTGAAAAGCTGCTTAACATTCAATGTCCAGTTAAACAAATTTTCCTGTAATAAATTATTAGGCTAAAAAGGTTGAGGATGATTATATGATGGGTCTGTCACGAAAAAGTACACCAATAATGAACACAAGCAATCTTGACTGGAAAACACTTGTTTTATGGCCAGTCAGTTTTTGACCATCTTCAGGCAGCATAGTAAAATAAGAACATAGAATGGAGTTAGAGGGGTGTCTGAAAATAGTAGTAACATATAAAATATACCTTATACAACAAATATTAAAAGAAGAAATTCCACCAATGACAGTAGGCAGTGGTGGTGAACAGAACACGTGTTATGACTCCACCAAAAATGTCAACTGCTAAGGAGAACAACACAGCTTTTACTTAAATACATGATGCTTCGCCCACTGCATAGTGAATTATGTCAGTGGTAGCCCATCAGGCGTACAGGACATAAAACAGGTATTACAATAGGGTATGTACAGAATGGTTACATGAAAGCTAATAACAAATGAAAAAACAGATGTTTTACATTATGTAAAGTAACGAAGAAATTAAAGAAATGTATGATGAGATAAAAGAAATTATTCAGATAGTGAAGGGAGATGAAAATTTAATAGTCATGGGTGACTGGAATTCGACAGTAGGAAAAGGGAGAGAAGGAAACATAGTAGGTGAATATGGATTGGGGCTAAGAAATGAAAGAGGAAGCCGGCTGGTAGAATTTTGCACAGAGCATAACTTAATCATAGCTAAGGAACCAGGTTTGAAATTGTAAGACATTTTCAGGGGCAGATGTGGACATCTGCCCACAATCTATTGGTTATGAACTGTAGATTAAAACTGAAGAAACTGCAAAAAAGGTGGGAATTTAAGTAGATGGTACCTGGATAAACTGACTAAACCAGAGGTTGTACAGAGTTTCAGGGAGGGCATAAGGGAACAATTGACAAGAATCGGGGAGAGAAATACAGTAGAAGAAGAATGGGTAGTTTTGAGGGATGAACTAGTGAAGGCAGCAGAGGATCAAGTAGGTAAAAAGATGAGGGCTAGTAGAAATCCTTGGGTGACAGAAGAAATATTGAGTTTAATTGACAAAAGGAGAAAATATAAAAATGCAGTAAATGAAGCAGCCAAAAAGGAATACAAACATCTCAAAAATGAGATCGACAGGAAGTGCAAAATGGCTAAGCAGGCATGGCTAGAGGGCAAATGTAAGAATGTAGAGGCTTATCTCATGAGGGGTAAGATAGACACTGCCTACAGGAAAATTAAAGAGACCTTTGGAGAAAAGAGAACCACTTGTATGAATATCAAGAGCTCAGATGGAAACCCAGTACTAAGCAAAGAAGGGAAAGCAGAAAGGTGGAAGGAGTATATAGAGGGTCTATACAAGGGCGATGTACTTGAGGGCAATGTTATAGAAATGGAAGAGGATGTAGATGAAGATGAAATGGGAGATATGATACTGCGTGAAGAGTTTGATAGAGCACTGAAAGACCTGAGTCAAAACAAGGCCCCGGGAGTAGACAACATTCCATTAGAACTACTGACAGCCTTGGGAGAGCCAGTCCTGACAAAACTCTACCATCTGGTGAGCAAAATGTATGAGACTGGCGAAATACCCTCAGACTTCAAGAAGAATATAATAATTCCAAAACCAAAGAAAGCAGGCATTGACAGATGTGAAAATTACCGAACTATCAGTTTAATAAGTCATGGCTGCAAAATACTAATGCGAATTCTTTACAGTCGATTGGAAAAACTGGTAGAAGCCGACCTCGGGGAAGATCAGTTTGGATTCCGTAGAAATGTTGGAACACGTGAGGCAATACTGACCCTACAATTTATCTTAGAAGATAGATTAAGGAAAGGCAAACCTACGTTTCTAGCTTTGTAGACTTGGTGAATGCTTTTGACAATGTTGACTGGAATACTCTCTTTCAAATTCTGAAGATGGTAGGGGTAAAACACAGGGAGCGAAAGTCTATTAACAATTTGTACAGAAACCAGATGGCAGTTATAAGAGTCTACGGGCATGAAAGGGAAGCAGTGGTTCAGAAGGGAGTGAGACAGGGTTGTAGCCTAATCCCTGATGTTATTCAATCTGTATATTGAGCAAACAGTAAAGGAAACAAAAGAAAAATTCGGAGTAGGTATTAAAATCCATAGAGAAGAAATAAAAACATTGAGGTTCGCCGATGACATTGTAATTCTGTCAGGGACAGCAAAGGACTTGGAAGAGCAGTTGAACGGAATGGACAGTGTCTTGAAAGGAGGATATAAGATGAACATCAACAAAAGCAAAACGATGATAATGGAATGTAGTCGAATTAATTCAGGTGAAACTGAGGGAATTAGATTAGGAAATGAGACACTTAAAGTAGTAAAGGAGTTTTGCTATTTGGGGAGCAAAATAACTGATGGTGGTCGAAGTAGACAGGATATAAAATGTACACTGGAAATGGCAAGGAAAACTTTTGTGAAGAAGAGAAATTTGTTAACATCGAGTATAGATTTAAGAGTCAGGAAGTCGTTTCTGAAAGTATTTGTATGGAATGTAGCCATGTATGGAAGTGAAACATGGACGATAAATAGTTTAGACAAGAAGAGAATAGGAGCTTTCGAAATGTGGTGCTACAGAAGAATGCTGAAGATTAGATGGGTAAATCACATAACTAGTGAGGAGGTACTGAATAGGGTTGGGGAGAAGAGGAGTTTGTGGCACAACTTGACTAGAAGAAGGGATCGGTTGGTAGGGCATGTTCTAAGGCATCAAGGGATCACCAATTTAGTATTGGAGGGCAGCGTGGAGGGTAAAAATCATAGAGGGAGACCGAGAGATGAATACACTAAGCAGATTCAGAAGGATGTAGGCTGCAGTACGTACTGGGAGATGAAGAAGCTTGCACAGGATAGAGTAGTATGGAGAGCTGCATCAAACCAGTCTCAGGACTGAAGACCACAACAACAAGTCAACGGGACGTTAAACACTAATCTCCTCCTCCTCCTCCACAACAACAACTCTTCATAAACAGCATTTTCTTAAAACTTCATGGCCAATGAAAACTGTGCGCTGGACTGAGACTCAAACTTTGCCTTTTGCAGGCAAGTACTCTACTGGCTGAGCTATCCAAGTACGACTCACGACCCATCCTCATAGCATCGAAGTGGCATGGAGGTGTCGATGTGCATGTTTGAATACAAGATGATTTAAAGTTGTAACAGTGACTAGTTGTTGCAAAATACTGGTGTGCAAGTAAGTTGACTGTCGTAATACATGTCAGATCCCACAGGTGACACTGACCAAGTAACTAACAAGATAACAGGCAAAGTAGGGTAAATAATACCTAAAGCTTGAGGGAAAAAAAAAAAAAAAAAAAAAAAAAAAAAAAAAGAGTTACATCAAAGTATTGCAGCACTGCGGCACAAAATCTCATTGACCCATTGAGGTAGCCCAAGACATGAAACAATGAACATAAGAAACTGAAGTTTAAAAGAATTGTGAACATAACTGTTTACAGTCACAAATGTTCCACAAAATTCCAGTGTACATGGCTACAACACTAGGAGAAAAGATGATCTTCACTACTCAAAGTTAAATCTAACTTTAGCTCAGAAGGGGGCAAATTATGCTGCCACAAAAGTCTTTGGTCACTTACCTAGTTGCATCAAAAGTCTGTCAGATAGCCATATAGCGTTTAAAAGGAAATTAAAAGAATTTCTTAATGGCAACTCCTTCTACTCATTAGATGAATTATTGGATATAGTAAGTGGGTTATTTGCCAACCTCAAAAAAAAAAAAAAAAAAAAAAAAAAAAAAAAAAAAAAAAAATAAATAAATAAATAAATAAATAAATAAATAAAAAATAAAAATAAAAAATTGAGTGTCATGTAATATTTTGTCTATTGTAATATCTTGTATAGACACCTTTTATTAACCTGACATGTTCCACATCATTACGAAGTGTTGTATTCATGATATATGGAACAAGCACTAATCTAATCTAATCTAATCCATAAAATAGCTGTACTCAGTGTCAGATGTACAAAAATGTATGTTATGTCACTATGATGTAATACATCAGGGGCCCATCTAAGTAGTCATAATTGTAAGACTAACACATAAGCTGTCAAAAGTTAAAAGATACTGTGAATGTAGTCGTTTACAGTAAAAAAAAGTCTATAAAATAGCAATAAGCATGAGGTTACAAATATTATTTGAAGAAATAAAAGAGGAATAAAAATGAACAGAAGTAAAATAGCGTTAATTAGTTAGGCCAGAGCAAAATCATCATAGTGCATCAAGGGAGGAACTCCACAATAATTGTCATAAAACAAACTGCATCAATTAAGATAGTCATGAATATAAAGCTAACACATAAGCAGCCAAGAGATTAAAATAAAGGGCACAACATTTTGTTCAATTATGAAAACATTCCATAAAATACAAAAAGAGAATAAAAGAGGAACAGAAGAGCAGGTACCTTCTATAGTAATCATTTAGAGTAGAAGTTGAATTTTATTTTATCCATTTGTTTAAAATGGCTGTTTCAGCAGGTGTAAAATGAATATTAGTGAGATTGGAAACCCTTGGACTGAATGTATGCTCATTAATGAAAGAGTTCTGTGCAATTTTTTGTTACTAGCTGATAATAGTATCTATTTTCATCTCATGATTATTCACAATTGTTTTCCATACAAAATTAATTTTCTCATCAGTAACAGAGAAAAGTATAGAGAATATCAAAGGAGATACCTGCTTACTTAAAACCAAGCTCAACTTATACATTTCATAATATAGCTCATCCTTTTGCTTAAAGGTGTTCCTAATTTTGAACTTCTTATGTGTGAGTTTTACATTTATGACTGCTTAGATGGGTTCATGATGTATTATATTGTAGTGATGTAACCTATGTTTCTGTACATCTGATGTTGTGTACTTCTATTTTATGGAATTTTGTGGAGTATTTGTAACTGAGAGCAACTATGTTCACAGTTCTTTTAAAATTCAGTTTCTTGTGCTCATTGTTTTCAAGCTTTAGGTATTATGTTCTCTACTTTACTCATTATCTTGTTAGTTACTTGAACAGTGTCATCTGTGGGAGCTGACACACATTGCAACAGTTGTCTCACTTGTATGCCAGTATTTTGTAACAACTAGTCACTGTCGAAACTTTGAAATCATCTTATATTGAAACATCCGTATAGACACTTCCACACCTCTTCGATGCTAAATAACACAGTATTTTCTTTGGCCTATGATCTAGGAGCAATAGGAAATAACTGACAAGCATTTTTACGTGTCGACTTGCATGTCAGCTGCTGTCACAGCTCTGAAATCTTCTTCTGCTGGATGACACATATCGATATGACCAAGCTGCCTCCATTGAAACCATTAGTATTGCTTAACCACCATCTTTGGTGGTATATGATCTATGAGATTGTAATAAATCCCTACAAATGGCTATCAATGTTCTCACAACTGATTGGGGCTGGTTGTCTCTTTCATATGTCTTTTTATCACAGACTAACACAGTGCAGTTTATAGCAGTTACTTTATGTAATGTATGACACCTGTTTTATTCATTTTTTATTAGCTTGCATGTAACCATTATGTATATATCTTACTGTAATAAATGTTTTACATCCTGTATGAGTGGTTGGCTACTGCCAACGTAAGTCAGCACGCAGTGGGCAGATATTGCTCTCCTTGGCAGGTGTTGTTCATTGAGTCATAACACCTCATTCGCTGCTAGCACCTACTATTATGTGTATAATTTCTTCCTTTAAAATTTGTTGTACAATATATATTTTATGCTCATATTTCAGTATGAGGTATGAAGATGGCCAAAAACTGACTGAAACAATTTACCGCAAAGTAAAGTTTTTTTTTTTTTTTTTTTTTTTTTTTTTTTTTTTTGAGATGGTATGTATTCATTTTAAAAAAACTGAACATTACTCTCAACTTTTTTCTGTTTTTAGGTCCTAGGAAGTCTGTGATTGCTTTCAATATTCCTGGGTCCTGTTTTGTATTACTCTTTCATTAATTATGTGGCTTAAAAATGAAATTTCTTTCTTTGCCTACTGAGAGTTACTTAGTTTCAGTTCCACACCCCCTTTGTAAATAGCTTTGAATACTTTGTCTAAAACTCCACAATGTCCGCCCCTGGTAGCCGAGTGGTCAGCGCGACAGAATGTCAATCCCAAGGGCCCAGGTTTGATTCTCGGCTGGGTCGGAGATTTTCTCCGTTCAGGGACTTAGTGGTGTGTTGTCCTAATCATCATCATTTCATCCCCATCGATGCGCAATTCGCTGAAGTGGCGTCAGATCGAAAGACTTGGCACCTGGCGAATGGTCTACCCGACGGGAGGCCCTAGTCACACGACATTATTATTATTATTATTATTAACTCCACAATGTTCATGCCAATCTGAACAAGTATGTTATCTACATAAACTTTCACTTTATGAAATAATTAAGTAGTTTATAGCAAACGGATAGATCTAGCCTAGAAGGTGCCACACAGTATTGGTAACACTTAGCTCCATGCAAAAATGCTGCATAGATACTGGATCTTTCATATGAGCTTATGTTCCAGTAAACACAGGTTACATCGTAAGAAGTAAGCCATTTATAGGCATGTAAGCTTTTCAATGTTCCATCAGTGTCAGCTGGTCTGCTCTTTTCGCCTAGAACGACTACATTTAATTTTCTAGCATCCAGGACTAATCTGATGCCTCCAGTCTTTTTGCTAACAAGTGTTGAGGGGTTGTTGTAACTACTGTTGGCTCTTCCAATTATTCCCAGTTCCAGCATTTTCATCATTTCCTTCCTTACAGCCTGTTTCTTAGAAAATGGAACAGCACAGGTCTTCATGAAAAAAGGCTCATATTCTTTTAATTTTAATTTACACTCAGTCTTCCACTTCCAAAAATATATTACTGTTTTGCTTTTGAACTTCCTCCAAATAATCTTTTTGACTAGATGTTATACCTTGATTCTTTTAAATTTTTTCTTTTATTTGTAACTTATCTTGGTACCCATTAGATTCATTTATTTCATGGCTAAGTATCTCAAAAGGAAAATGTAATTAATCATGTATTTCTGTCCACATTTTTTCAAGAAGTCATTTTACATCAGTTTTCATTGCACACAAATCTAAATGTTCCAGCTGCAAAATCAATGTTAACATTCCACTTACTTAAAAATTCTGTTCCTAAAATCACATTTATGATTGATTGTCTGTAATCAATTGAAAAAATGTTTGGGATATCTGACATAATTCAGTTCCACTGTACAGTAAACATTTAACAGCCATTCCTTGTACATTTGCCAAAATCTCATTGTGCCACATTTACTTACTACCTAAAAGTGACTTAGTCTCCTCTTTTACTGTTAGATGGCACATGCATGATCCTCTTCCCAATCTATCTCATTTCTCTTTTGTAATTCTTCCTCATTATTAACCTGTTTATGTACATTATTTGTCCTTTTTTACTTATCATATTTCCTTTCTACATTACAACTCAACACTTCACTATCTTATTCACTATTAATACTACTACTAATGTCAGTGTGGCTATCTTCGAACTCTTTGGTGATCAGTTACTCTTTATTTTCCTCAGCTTTATGCTTTTTCGTAGCATGCTGGAAATCCTTCTGATAACATTTTTGCAGCAAGTAGTTGTTAATTTCTCTGTTTCATCAATCTGACTGTTTATTTCTGTTCCCAATTCACAAAGGTTCTTCTGACTACAAACAGTTTTGTTTAGCACTAGATGTGATTTAGGTTTTCATATTCCCTACTGTATGTGACCACTCTTAGACAATTTACTGTTGGATTTGACTTGTTTATTAGTGGCTCTTCTTTAGATCTTGCCAAAGTGTCAGCCACAGCTGGAACAAACTTCAGTTTCCCTAGTCATTTCTAGAAGTTTTGCTCCCTACAAATGATTTTGGTTCCTTCTATCCTCTCTAATTGCATTTGATCCATTTGCTACAATATTCCTGGGATTTCCATTATTACTCTCAGAACCTGCCACACTCTGTTTACTTGGTAATCTGTTCAGGTTAGTTCCTTGGCGCAAAAGTTCTCACATTGTCTTCTGCTGATGGCTTAAACCTATCTGCCTTTCCCACACAGTTAAAAAAAATATATTTTTGAATAGTATTTTTGAAGGCTGGCAAATGTAATGTGCTAATTCTTTGGAGAAATTTATTTTAACTTCATTACAGATTCACTTCCCAAAAATTTATCTGAACACTTTGAACCTTCTGGCACCCCTTGAATTTCTTCCTGCAACTCATGTTTACCATCAGTCTTTTCTACTGTCTCAGAACTATCATCTTTGCCCCTCATATTACCTTACTCAGAATGGGGAAGCCCATGATATTCGTCAGTCATTTGACTGTCATTCACTTCCTCAAAAAGGGTTGACTCTAACTCTGATTTAAATCTGCTGTTCTCAAAATATTCAGTTTTAAATGTTACTTTGTCTCTGCTAATTTTTACCACCTGTCTGTCAATCTCTGGCACACTGTCATTTACATCCCAGTCTCTAATTCTGACAAAGTTGTGAACAACACTGAGCAACAGGGACACTTACCCTTAATTCTTGTTTGTCAGAAGATGCTTCCACATTGTTACTCCTGTCAACTCAATCATACTACCCAGTCAGGTTGCAGTGTAGACAATGGGACACTAAGCTGTTTCTTCATTGGCGGTGTATTGAATATGACTGCACTATTCCTGGTCTTATATTGGCTAAAATCGCTTTTGAAGATGGCGACTGCTTCCTTATTTTTCCATTGGTTGACTTTCAATTTGGCATCTCCTTCTCTGTTGTCTGCACATTTTACAGTTAACTTCATCTCTTCAATTAGTATCCTGTGCACTGTTAGGTTCACTGACCCAATACGTTTTGTCACTGCTATTCTACATGAAAAATGATTGACACATTGTCGACTTCCACCTTTCATACATTTTCAGTCTCTTTTAACCTTGGTGCCACTGATTGTTTAACTAGTGTCTGTCAGTTCTTGCCAAGGTGGGGCTGATTCTCACCTGGTTACGGACTCTTATTATTCTTTTTCTTGCAGTTGCAACAAGTTTATAAACTCGAAACTGAAAAACTTTCTTAGGTAGAAAATAGTGTTAAATAACAGTGAATGGAACACCATTGTTTTTAGATTCACTTATTCTCTTATTTATTAGGCATGAACTCCCTTTTTCGGGGCGATAACCTCTTCCTTGCCTCTGTTGTTCACGTAAGACAAAAACCAGCGTAGTTCGCACTTACAGTGACAGGTTCAGTGAAAACACTCGTCATGCACTTCCTCATTTCATTATCCACAGTTTATACACTGAAGAACCAAAGAAACTGGTACACCTACCTAATATCGTGTAGGGCCCCTGCGAGCACGCAAAAGTGCCGCAAACGACGAGGCATGGACTCGACTACTGTCTGAAGTTGTGCTGGAAGGAACTGACACCATGAAACTTGCAGTTCTGTCCATAAATCCGTAAAAAAATTTCTCTTATTCAGAAACGGTATCCTTGCCATTGCCAGTCTACATTTTATATCCTCTCTACTTCGACCAACAACAGTTATTTTGCTCCCCAAATAGCAAAACTCATCTACTACTTTAAGTGTCTCATTTCCTAACCTAATACCCCTCAGCATCACCTGATTTAATTCGACTCCATTCCATTATTCTCGTTTTGCTTTTGTTGATGTTCATCTTATATCCACCTTTCAAGACACTGTCCACTCCGTTCAACTGCTCTTCCAAGTCCTTTGCTGTCCCTGACAGAATTACAATGTCTGCGGCCAATCTCAAAGTTTTTATTTCTTCTCTATGGATTTTAATACCTACTCCGAATTTTTCTTTCGTTTCCTTTACTGTCTGCTCAATATACAGATTGAATAACATCGGGGATAGGCTACAACCCTGTCTCACTCCCTTCCGAACCACTGCTTCCTTTCATGCCCGTAGACTCTTATAACTGCCACCTGGTTTCTGTACAAATTGTTAATAGACTTTCGCTCCCTGTGTTTTATCCCTGCCATCTTCAGAATTTGAAAGACAGTATTCCAGTCAACATTGTCAAAAGCTTTCACCAAGTCTACAAAGCTAGAAACGTAAGTTTGCCTTTCCTTAATCTATCTTCTGAGATAAGTCGTAGGGTCAGTATTGCCTCACGTGTTCCAACATTTCTACGGAATCCAAATTGATCTTCCCCGAGGTCGACTTCTACCAGTTTTTCCATTCGTCTGTAGAGTCTTCGCGTTAGTATTTTGCAGCTGTAACTTATTAAACTCATAGTTCGCTAATTTTCACATTTGTCAACACCTGCTTTCTTTGTGATTGGAATTATTATAGTCTTCTTGAAGTCTGAGGGTATTACGCCGGTCTCTTACATCTTGTTCACCAGATGGTAGAGTTTTGTCAGGGCTGGCTCTCCCAAGGCCATCAGTAGCTCTAATGGAATGTTGTCTACTCCTGGGTCCTTGTTTCGACTTAGGTCTTTCAATGCTCTGTCAAACTCTTCGCGCAATATCATATCTTTCATTTCATCTACATCCTCCTCCATTTCCATAATATTGCCCTCAAGTAAATCGCCCTTGTATGGGCCCTCTAGATACTCCTTCCATCGTTCTGCTTTCCTTTCTTTGCTTAGAAATTGGTTTCCATCTGAGCTCTTGATATTCATACAAGTTGTTCTCTTTTCTCCAAAAGTCTCTTTCATTTTCCTGTAGGCAGTATCTATCTTACCCCTAGTGAGATATGCCTCTACATCCTTACATTTGTCCTCTAGCCATCCCTGCTTAGCCGTTTTGCACTTCCTGTCGATCTAGTTTTTGAGATGTTTGTATTCCTTTTTGCGTGCTTCATTTACCGCATTTTCGTATTTTCTCCTTTCATCAATTAAATTCAATATATCTTCAGTTATCCAAGGATTTCTCCTAGCCCTCGTCATTTTACCTACTTCATCTTCTGCTGCCTTCATTATTTCATCTTTCAAAGCTACCCACTCTTCTTCTACTGTATCTCTTTCCCCAATTCCTGTCAATCGTTCCCTAATGCTCTCCCTGAAACTCTCTACAACCTCTGGTCCTGTCAGTTTATCCAGGTTCCATCTCCTTAATTTCCCTCCTTTTTGCAGATTCTTCAGTTTTAATCTACAGTTCATAACCAATAGATTGGGGTCAGAGTCCACATCTGCTCCCGGAAATGTCTTACAATTTAAAACCTGGTTCCTAAATCTCTGTCTTACCATTATATAATCTACCTGAAAACTTCCAGTATCTCCAGGCCATAATAAACGGCGACGGGTTGTCAGCCATTATAGTGTACGATGTGTTGCACTGTTCCACTGTTGCCCCCGAGCCGAGGAGGACACAGATCTGTCCTGCAACGACAGTTGGATGAGGTGTTGATCTTCTCCAGGGCTGGTCTGGGTGGTGCGACCTGACCCACGACATCGTGTTCTGTGAACCATTCTGCACACACTCGTTGCACTTCCGAAACACTTCGTCCCACCTGACCTGCAATTTCCTCGATGAATGCATCAAATTCTCTCATGCCAATAATGCGCCCTCTTTTAAACGCACTGATTTGAGGATACGGTTCTCGCATAGACCTGTGAGGCATCCTGCATGTCTGCTCAACTCACGCTGATCCATTACCTTCAGTTCATAGCGACAACGAGAGCTGCAGCCACATTTTACCAGTAGGTGGTGTTGCGCAGCGATATCGATGATGACCTTGAACCCGCAGGCCGACATGGTTCAAATGGTAATCATTTCTGCAGAACATACTAATGTACATGTCGTTCAAGGTGTTCTGTTCTTGTAAACATGAAATGTGAATGAGATGGATGTATTCTGTAACGGTGCTCAGAATATGCATACACACACTTGACATTAAAACAACAACATAAAGGAGAAAAGCAAATAATAAAATTTTACCTATGCGTGTGTAGAGTATAATAGCAAGATACCTGATTATATTGGTAAGTTATTTGGAGGTATACGGGTAGTGAAATTTAGTACCTAGGGCTGCCTCTCTAACCTATTTATGTATCAAGTCTGAGCCCGAAAGTCAGGTATGGTTATGTCATTCCATACTGCTTCAAGTCTTTGCCGTAGTGCATCAGTGAAACCGGCTTTGGAGTGTGGAGTGCCAGTCTCTTGGTAACTCACGACCAAATGTTTTCAGTGGATGAGAGATCTGTAGAAGGTGGTGCGGTGGCCATTAGTTGAACAGCGTCGACATCAAGGTAGATCAGGGCAACGTGGCCAACTTGCTATCTTACATTGCTGTGTTGAAAACTAACGTCACGGTGACCTCGCAGGTACGGCACAGCCACTGGCCTTAACATGACAGAATTTAACACCTACTGTCCAAGATACTGGCTAAGCAAATCAGAAGTGATAATGTTGTGTAGCTAATGATTCCGCACACCATCATGCCAAGTACAAGGCCTATATGACAGCGACTCATCTGAAACGACGACGAAAGCACTCCAAAGTGTCTAGTTTATAAACTGAGGCGCCATTACAGTCGCACCTGATGATGACGCGTGTAGTCGAAATGTTATGCAGAATACACAGTGGCATCTAACAGTACACCCAAGAACCAATGAACTAACACAAAAGTAGTTCACACATAGCGGTAAAATTGGAAAAACCTTAAACGAAGGGATGTCCCCAGGGTTCCGTATTAGGTCCCCTATTCCGGGACATCCACATGGAGCCACTTCTGGAAAACCTGTAACAGAGTGAAGAGGTGCTAGAGGTGAAAGCCTACGCTGATGACCTCCTCCTCTTGGTTGGCGGCCCGAGCCGCGAAGACATTGAGCCGAAAATAGAGAGGGCCATGGAAAAATTGCAACTGTGGTGCCGAAATACCAAGATATCAATTTCACCAATTTCAGGTAAAAGGACAGCTAGAGAGAAATCCTACTGTGAGAATTGAGGGCTTACCAGTCCTTAGGCGACGTGAGGCAAGCTACTTGGGAATTATCATCGATGTAAGGTGGAACTTCGGAACGCACATTGAATCCGTGACCCAGAGAGCATTACAAGTACTTAATAACCTCATCTCTATAGCTCATAAAAGATTTCACCTTCCCCCTCACCTGATAAAATTGTGCCACAATAGCATACTAACGTCAATAGTGGGTTACGGCTAGGGAGTCTGGGCACACAGGCTCACGAGGGTGGTGCCCGCCATGACAGTGAGAAGAGTACAGAGGAACATGTTGTTAAGGTCTGTGAGGGCTTACAGGACATCTCCAGGGGGGACCCTATTAGTGATAATGGGGCTCTGTCCTCTGGACATCAAAATCAGGGAACAAGCCGCATGGTATTTGGCTAAGAAAGATGATGATATGAAAATAGAAGACATTTTGGGAGTTCGGGTTAGGGACAAGGGTGAGATAAGGAAAAGAGGCGAAGAACTATGGCAGGAACCATGCGAAACGGACGAATCTGGCAGAAGAACTTTCCAACTCTTACCAAATGTAAAGGAAAGGCTAGATGTGGGGTATTTTAAGCCAGCCTGGGGTTTGTTCCATTTTCTCACTGGTCATGGGCTCTATCCGACATATCTATGCCTGTCTGGGAAGAGGTGACTGTGGCGTATCGGAGGGTACTTCCGACCATGTGGTTTACGAGTGCCCCCTTTTCGATGATGTAGGAGCTACATTACGACAGCAACTACCAAACAACGACACATACGACTTGCTGAGACACGAGGAGGCGTCCGAAACCTTGAATAATCTGGCTAACGAGGTATCAAGAAAAGTTCTGACAGCATTCGTGATCAATAGCAAACTACCGAACGTCTCCCAGTGTCCTAATCCTGTACCGTCTGTGCGTGGACAGGTCGACTTGTAAGCTGGAATCCGCCACGTGCAGGGCTAGGGGGAGTGGGCTATATTAACTTCACAACAGCGACATACACCAGACTTGACGTAGGTTAGTTAGTAGTTAGTAGGATTTAGAAATAGAAACCGGAATAGGAACCTGTAGCGATTAATAATTTTGGCCTACCTAGTGTCAGGGGCACGCTCATCGGCCTTTGCTCGATGAGCAAGGCATTGCAGTAGGTTTATATCCACACTGACACATCTGTGACGCTGCAGACAGTTGAGACTAGCTATAAGTAGGTATTAGTGTGTATAGCTTAACATAGAACTTAACTTTGCCCATTAGCCTGTACTGTCTATAGTTGACAAGTAAAAATATAATTAGCTGCAAATAACAACATTGTAACACTTAGGACCCACTAATCATCAAGGTGGTGGGTTACATTTGTATAATTATAATGTACTGTGAATAAAGATTTTTTTTAAAAAAAAAGTAGTTCAAAATGGAAAGCTTAGGCACCACTGTTCAACTGTGTCAGAACAAAGTAGAACTAGGCCATGAGGTGATGTCGATGGACCTAAACTCACTGGACAAGATATTGGTCACCCCATTAATAGAACATAGTGGTCGCCTTGGAGCATTGCAGATGGTGTAGAAGTCATAGGGTATGATTCACCTCAGCTGACATCAGTCATGACAGCGAATTGGTATGTACGTACCAGGCGGTTCTGTGGAATCGGTGCATTAAGACGAGTTAACTTGGAGACCTGACCGAATGTCAGAAAGAAGTTGTAGTGTTTGGGTGTACGTATGACCACACGATGAACGTTTTTTTTTCAGATTTGCTGGTGTGCCAACGTGGACTGTCCAGCCTTTCTACAAGAAATGGCGTACACATACAGCCATGTAACACAGCATAAGAACAGTGGTCATGGTAGGATCATAACCATCAGTGACTCGGTACGAGTATCATCCCTTGTCAATGACAATCCGTTTCAGACTCGACAGGAAATGAAATTTCCTGACAGATTAAAACTGTGTTCCGGACCGACACTCGAACTCTGGACATTTTCCTTTCGCGGCCAAGTGTTTTGTCATCTAAGCTACCCAAGCACGACTCACGCCCCGCCCTCACAGCTTTACTTCTGCCAGTACCTCGCCTCCTACCTTCCAAACTTCACAGAAGCTCTTCTGCGAACCTTGCAGAACTAGCACTCCTCGAAGAAAGGATATTGCGAAGACCTGGCTCAGCCATAGCCTTGGGGATGTTTCCAGAATGATTTTTTCACTCTGCAGCGGAGTATGCGCTGATGTGAAACTTCCTGGCAGATCAAGACTGTGTGCCGGATAGAGACTCGAAATTAGGACCTTTGCCTTTTGCGGATAAGTACTCTACCATCTGAGCTACCCAAGCAAGCCCCACGACCCGTCCTCACAGCTTCAATTCTGCCAGTACCTCGTCTCATACCTTCCAAACTTCACAGAAGCTCTTCTTAATCTGCCAGGAAGTTTCATATCAGCGCACACTCCGCTGCAGACTGCAAATCTCATTCTGCAAACATCCGCCAGGCTGTGGCTAAGCCATGTCTCCGGAGTATCCTTTCTTCCAGGAGTGCTAGTTCTGCAAGGTTCGCAGAAGAGCTTCTGTGAATTTTGGAAGGTAAGAGACGAGGTACTGGCAGAATTGAAGCTGTGAGGACGGGTCGTGAGTCGTGCTTGGGTAGCTCAGATGGTAGAGCACTTGCCCGCAAGTAACAAAGGTCCCGAGTTCGAGTTTCGGTCCGCACACAGTTTAAATCTGCCAGGAAGTTTCATATCAGCGCACACTCCACAGCAGAGTGAAAAGCTCATTCTACTCAGGCATGCTACTGAATCTGAGTTTCACCTGAATAGTTTCACCTGTGCGTAACATATCGGAAGAACTTGCGGATTTTCGTCGAATGCAGGTTGTCATCAGATTACTGCACGGTTTTCGTCATGTCTCCTGAGGCGATTAATTGTTTTGTCCAATGGGTTTATCATGATGGTTGTGGGATATTACAGGTGGGGGCAAAAATACGGAAACAACACGAACACAGCACATTACCATGCCTAATGCGGTGTGGGAAAACTGTTGATATCTAGAACAGCTTCCAGGCGCCTCTGAATGAATAAATGCATGTGCCATACGGTTTTCAAGGGACTCGTATACCATTCTTCCTCTAAAGTAGTGCCAAGTTCAGGTAATAATGATGGAGGTGAACAGCGTTCAAATGCCCTTCTCTTCGAAGTGGACCACAAAGGTTCAAAATGATCGCATGATTCTTGGCAGTAATGCAACCTTGCATAGCAATCACAAAGCTCATGGAATACCACGATATGGCTGCCCAAATCACCACCGCCACGTTTCACTCTTGGAACATAAACCCACCCAGAAGTTGGAAACAGTCTGAAACAAAACACAAGACAAAACCAAGCAAATGACGCTCTTCCATTGCTCCACAGGCCAGGTTTTATGGCTTCGACACAACATTTTCCTGTTACGGGCATTTCCGTCACTGATGGGGGGTTTTGGAATTCCATTTCACCCAGCAGTTCCCTGCTTATGGAGCTCCCTTCGTGTTGTTTCGGTGCTGACAGGATTCTCGAGTGCGACCTTCAGTTCTTCAGTGATTTTCGTCACAATCCTCTTGAATGACTACGATCACTTAACATACACTATCGTCCGCGTCGTGACTTAGGGGATTATGTTTTTCTACTTTCCCCATATATTCGATACAGTGTCTCACCAAACTCTTCTGTTACCTTGGTTACGGAAGCACCTACCATAGAGCACCAACAATTTGCCCACGCTCGAATTCATTCAGCTCCGACATAATGTACTAACAACTACACAGATCACTGTTCTGGCCATAAATGACACTCGGAACATATTAAGGACATTTTACAGGCGCCGTTTGTGGTCACTTACAAAAGTGCAACCTGCAGGGTAGGCTAGCATCTGCGGTTCAAAATGGCTCTGAGCACTATGCGACTCAACTGCTGAGGTCATCAGTCGCCTAGAACTTAGAACTAAGTAAACCTAACTAACCTAAGGACAGCACACAACACCCAGCCATCACGAGGCAGAGAAAATCCCTGACCCCGCCGGGAATCGAACCCGGGAACCCGGGCGTGGGAAGCGAGAACGCTACCGCACGACCACGAGATGCGGGCAAGCATCTGCGGTTTACCCATATTTTTGTCCAGTCTGTGCAGCGACGCATCGCGCTGTCCTAAGCATCGTGTAAATTTGAATATATTAGCACCATTCTTCCAGAGTGTTGCAGATTTCACGGACGTTAGTGCAATGTATGTCCTAATTAATGAAAATTTGATTAAGTTCTTTGGAATAAATTTCTGTACTTTGCGTCTATGGTCACAAAATGTTTTTGTCATTAGACTACCGGTTTCGGTCTATAATGACCATCTTCAGATCTGTTTTTCAAAAACATGACCTAAGGTAGTGCAGCTATAGTGGCACCGTCAAACGTTAAACGCAAAATCAGCACCAGCGTATATATATATATATATATATAACGATGCCACTATGGCTGCAGTACCTTAGGTCGCGTTTTTATAAAGCAGATCTGGAGATGGTCGTTATAGACCGAAACCGGTAGTCTGATTACAAAAACATTTGTGACCACAGACGTAAAGTAAAGGAAATTTATTCTATATTCAGGTCACTGTTCTATTCGCGACCATGTCGCAGCTTGGTAAATTCATTGGTTCCAACTAATAAACCGTTTATTTCTTTACAGCGCTTGGGGTCCATTACCTGTCGCTGCCAATAACAGTAAGCCACACCGTCTTCAGGGCTGATCATCCATTCGTATTCCTCATTCTGGATACTCAGACGAAGGCTGTGCTCTTCGCAGGACGGTATTCCGAGCCTGCATCATAACCTAAAATGAAATATATCAATTTTGGGACATTTACGTTCCGCAGCCTGATGGATGTCGATGGAAGAACATTTACCGACAGTTGGATTTTTAATTGACGGACTCTATGCAAGTTTGTTTAAAAGAATGTGAAAAAGTAATAAATGTTTATGATTTGTTTCATTTAATGAATGTCATGTGAATCAAATATGAATTTATAATATATATTATATTTTGAAAATAGTCACGTAACTGCAAAAGCTTTCTTTTCAGAAGAAACGTGCAAGATCATGTTCACCTGAGTTGGGGTGATCTCAGGAACGCCAACGGATCGGAAACACCACACATAGATAACATTACTTCCACATTGAGAGATACCACACATTCCAGTCAAACTTTTATTCCGGCATCCTGCCCCTTTCGAACCAAGAACAATTATTTCATAATCTTACAATTATATCTTCACGACCTCAGAGACGTCTTCGTAATCTACAGATTTCCTGAAAACACTCCCACTGTCAGGCTAACACTTTAGCCTACAAAACTCGAGTGCACATTTTTCTACGCACATAAAAAAAGTTTTGCGTCATCTCGGTTCCGGGAGTTCCATAACCTGTACAGAAAATTGGAATAGAGATCAGCATAAACATCATTTCCGCCCTTTTTATTGCTCATGAAAACCATACATTGCTTGTTGTACCATCATACAGCGAGACTTTCAGAGGTGCTCGTCCAAATTGCTGTACACACCAGTACCTCTAATACCCAGTAGCACGTCCTCTTACATTGATGCATGCCTGTACTAGTCGTGGCATACTATCTACAAGTTCATCAAGGCACTGTTGGTCCATATTGTCCCACTCCTCAACGGTGATTGGGCGTAGAGCTCTCAGAGTCGTTGGTGGGACATGTGGTCCATAAACAGGCCTTTTCAATCTATCCCAGCCATGTTCGATATGGTTCATGTCTGGAGAACATGCTGGCCACTCTAGTCGAGCGATGTCGTTGTCCTGAAGGAAGTCATTCACAAGATGTGTGCGATGGGGGCGTGAATTGTCGTCCATGAAGACGAATGCCTCGCCAATATGCTGCCGATATGGTTGCACTATCGGTCGGAGGATGGCGTTCACGTATCGTACAGCCGTTACGGCGCCTTCCATGACCACAACTGGCTTACGTCGGCCCCACATAATGCCAACCCAAAACAGCAGGAAACCTCCACCTTGCTGCAATCGCTGGTCAGTGTGTCTAAGGTGTTCAGCCTGACCGGGTTGCCTCCAAACACGTCTCCGACGATTGTCGGGTTGAAGGCATGAGACACTCATCGGTGAAGAGAACGTGATGCCAACCCTGAGCGGTCCATTCGGCATGTTGCTGGGCCCACCTGTACCGCTCTGTATGGTGCCGTGGTTGCAAAGATGGACCTCTTCATGGACGTCGGGAGTGAAGTTGCGCATCACGCACCCTATTGCGCACAGTTTGAGTCGTAACACGACGTTCTGTGGGTGCGCGACAAGCATTATTCAACATGGTGGCGTTGCTGTCAGGGTTTCTCCGATCCGTAATCCGTAGGTAACGGTCATCCACTGCAGTAATAGCCCGTTGGCGGCCTGGGCGAGGCATGCCAGCGACAGTTCCTGTCTCTCTGTATCTCCTCCATGTCCGAACAACATCGCTTTGGTTCACTGCGAGACGCCTGGACACTTCCCTTGCTGAGAACCCGTCCTGACACAAAGTGGGCGGGTTTAGTGGCATCTCTGAACAGTCAAAAGGGACTGTGTCTGTGATATAATATCCACAGGTAACGTCTATCTTCAGGATTTCTGGGAACTGGGGTGATGGAAAACTTTTTTAATGTGTGTAATATCATGGCACGGTTCTAGGATAAATGCGACAGGAAAACAACTCGGAGCTCAAAAGTTTCGGCAGGTTGCTTAGCCTGATTACTGTCAATTTATCAGGTTAATGAATAATTTGATCTGACTGCACCGGTAAGCAGCAGTAATTTTATCACAGCCTATACTCGAAAAAGAGTCCAACAGCTTTAGGGTTCGTATTATCTAAGACTTGTTTCGATACTGTAGCATGTAGATGAGTGCAGATAGTGCCATACCAACCCATAAGTTCTGCGATACCATTTATTGCCACCACATTACCAAACTGCTATGTGTATAGAGACTATACCGGGTGGTTATAATTAAATTGGAGGTATTCACGGAGGTCAAGTGTGGTTTGTAATTATCGCTTGGCAGCGAAACTTGGTAGACATACTGATGAATTAATGCGGAACCGATTTACGCTGGAAAAACAATTAGTTCCAATTGTGGCCACCAGGTGCAAGTCCGTAGGTGTAAACTGTTGTCCGCAGCTCGTGGTCGTGCGGTCGCGTTCTCGCTTCCCACGCCCGGGTTCCCGGGTTCGATTCCCGGCGGGGTCAGGGATTTCCTCTGCCTCGTGATGACTGGATGTTGTGTGATGTTCTTAGGTTAGTTAGGTTTAAGTAGTTCTAAGTTCTAGGGGACTGATGACCATAGATGTTAAGTCCCATAGTGCTCAGAGCCATTTGAACCATTAAATGGTTTAAAGAAGATGGAAATGCCGTGTGGCTATGGCCTCCCGTCGGGTAGACCGTTCGCCTGGTGTAAGTCTTTCGAGTTAACGCCACTTCGGCAACTGAAGTGTCGACGGGGATGAAATGATGATGATAAGGAAAAAACAACACCTAGTCCCTGAGCGGAGATAATCTCTGACCCAGCCGGGAATCGAACCAGGACCGTTAGGTATGACATTCCATCGTGCTGACCATTCAGCTACCAGGGGCGGAAATCTGAAAAAGATGACATTGGAAGACACCGCTGAGCTTGGTGTGGCACCTGGAAGAGGAGGGCGTCCTCTCCCGGTGGAAGTTGTTGACGAGGCTGCTATTGCTACAGCTGACTATACACCACGTGCCCCGGGTAGTGTTAGTGGTCGTGCAGTGCTATGAGTAGTTTCCTTCCCATGGTCGACGGTACGAAAAGTTCTGCGGTCTGTTTTATACTGGTACCTGTACAACGTCCAGGCGGTGCAGCAATCGAAACTTCGTGATTGCCTTACAGGCTGCAGTGAATACATAGAGCTGCCGAATCTGGGGTACTGTTAAATTGCGTGTATGTACGAATAGCCTTTCTAGTCACCGTGTATGACTGTGTGGTGTCGAGTCACAGACACATTTATTCTCGATCCATTCTTCGAGGAGAACACATCCATGGGGCCTGTCAGGTGCACCGTGACGGCTGCACGAGACGGAGACCTCCTCGTACAGCATGTGGTTCTTTCGACATATAAGTTTTCTGGGTACTGAAATCTGGTTTCGCAGGACAAAGCAGATCAGGTTGTGTAAAGGGGCCAAGGCCAATTACTGTTAGTTATACGAGAACACACACAACTTTATTCCTCAAATCAATGCACACTTTCCTCTTTAAAACAACAAAGATCAATTCACGGCTGAGGGATCAAATAACTTCTCCAGAATAAGTTTAAATGATTGCCTTTAAAACAGCAGGATTTAGAGTAACGGCTGAAGGCCTTAATTAAGTAAAATTACAACATCTTCTCGGCTAAAGGCCGAAATAATATTTCAGATCAGCTAAGGAAATCCTTCAAAACCCAAGCATTTACAGATTCCGGCTAAAGGCCATATTAAGGAAAATTGAAGTTAATTCTTCGGCCGAAAGCCCAATAAAAATTTTTTTCTTTACATAATAAAAAAAAGGCTTTAAAGATAAGCTTTTACACAGTACAACTTGAAGTATGTTGTCGGCTGAAGGCCCAAACAATTACTCAAGAATAATTAAAGACAACCTTAAGATAAACATTTGCAGAACACGGTTGAAGGCCGTTTCAAGAATCGGGGATAAGTAAAGAAAAACCTTCGGACAAGAATTTACATATTAAAGCCACAGATTCAGAAACAAACTCGGCTGAAGGCCTAAATATAGAGCAACAGGAATTTTAAATGAGACATGGCTGAAGGCCTAATCTTAAAATACACTACTGGCCATTAAAATTGCTACACCACGAAGATGAAGTGCTACAGACTAGAAACTTAACCGACAAGAAGAAGATGCTGTGATATGCAAATGATTAGCTTTTCAGAGCATTCACACAAGGTTGGCACCGGTGGCGACACCTACAACGTGCTGACATGAGGAAAGTTTCCAACCGATTTCTCATACACAAACAGCAGTTGACCAGCGTTGCCTGGTGAAACGTTGTTATGGTGCCTCGTGTAAGGAGGAGAAATGGGTACCATCACGTTTCTTTGATAAAGGTCGGATTGTACCCTATCGCGATTGCGGTTTATCGTATCGCGACATTGCTGCTCGCGTTGGTCGATATCCAATGACTGTTAGCAGAATATGGAATCGGTGGCTTCAGGAGGGTAATATGGAACGCCGTGCTGGATCCCAACGGCCTCGTATCACTAGCAGTCGAGATGACAGGCATCTTATCCGCATGGCTGTAACGGATCGTGCAGCCACGTCTCGATCCCTGAGTCGACAGATGGGGACGTATGCAAGACAACAACCGTCTGCAGGAAAAGTTCGACAACGTTTGCAGCAGAATGGACTATCAGCTCGGAGACCATGGCTGCGGTTACCCTTGACTCTCCATCACAAACAGGAGCGCCTGTGACGGTCTACTCAACGACGAACCTGGGTGCACGAATGGCAAAAGTCATTTTTCGAATGAATCCAGGTTCTGTTTACAGCATCATGATGGTCGCATCCGTGTTTGGCGACATCGCGGTGAACGCACATTGGAAGCGTGTATTCGTCATCGCCATACTGGCGTATCACCCGGCGTGATGGTATGGGGTGCCATTGGTTACACGTCTCGGTCACCTCTTGTTCGCAATGACAGCACTTTCAACAGTGGACGTTACATTTCAGATGTGTTACGACCCGTGACTCTACCCTTCATTCGATCCCTGCGAAACCCTACATTTCAGCAGGATAATGCACGACCGCACGTTGCAGGTCCTGTACGGGCCTTTCTGGATACATAAAATGTTGGACTGCTGCCCTGGCCAGCACATTCTCCAGATCTTTCACCAACTGAAAACGTCTGGTCAATGGTGTCCGAGCAACTGGCTCGTCACAATACGCCAGTCATTACTCTTGATGAACTGTGGTATCGTGTTGAAGCTGCATGGGCAGCTGTACCTGTACACGCCATCCAAGCTCTGTTTGACTCAATGCCCAGGCGTATCAAGGCCGTTATTAAGGCCAAAGGTGGCTGTTCTGGGTGCTGATTTCTCACGATCTAAGCACCCAAATTGCGTGAAAATGTAATCAGATGTCAGTTCTAGCATAATCTATCTGTCAAATGAATACCCGTTTATCATCTTCATTTCTTCTTGGTGTAGCACTTTTAATGGCCAGTAGTGTAATTGACATGAAGTTCGGCTGAAGGCCATATTCTAAACATAAAACAGACAATATTAAGACACGGCTGAAGGCCTGGCATTGTACCGGCCCCCATATAACATGACAATCACAAACATCAAACAGTGGTGCTCAAGAGTGTTCCAAGGGTCGGCCTGGGTGAGACAGGCAGTCAATCGTAACACTAAACAATCGGGTGGCAACACGACCTAGGGACTGCTGAAGAACCAACCAACAGCCTAATCAATTCCCTTCCACCCGATACACTCGTTGCTCTATTTCAACCGACCGACTAACTACTCCAGTACGCAGACAGCATTGATCTGCTCAGTGGAAATCGCTGAAGGTACACGCGGTTCCACGTAAACACACTTGCACAGAACTCGAACAATCGTAAAAGCAATCACTGAGAAACAATAAGGACGAATCAATTCGACACACAGAGAGTTTCCACAAGCGGTCAGCGGCCAAATACACGTTGTCCGATGAGGCGACCGACTGAACGACCAAGCCAGGTCGTCCCCACTGAAGTTACGTGTGTCGGCAACGATCGGGCGAGTCTTGGCTGTCCCAAGCTGACTGCCGCTCCAACCCGACTCAAGTCGACGTCCGTTCGGAATTCGGAAACGCGGCGACCCAACCATGCAGAGGTAACTCTTGCCTATTGACCACGAAATCTCTGCACAAGGAAGGAACCGACCCACGTCCGGCAAGGTGACCAACTGACGAGGCCCAGAAACGGTCAAAAGACCAAATACACGTCGCCTGATGAAACTACTAACCAACGGTCGTCCTGCTCCAATCTCCTTCTTTCTGACAGTTCTTGTGTGTCGCCAGTGGTCGGCGAGCACTGGCTGTCCGCACCTCACTGGCGCTCCGTCCCCGACTGGTGCTCTGTGCCCACTGACCAGCAGGCACACGACGACCCGGAAATACTAGCGGTCGCTCCAGAGATAGTACGACACTGCACTTATCGACAAGCGCTGCTGCTGCCACTCACGGGCAAGCAAACCAGCAACCTAGTGACACCAGTAAATCCAATTAAAAGAAAATAAACGAGGCGACGGAACCACAAAAACAAGATGACGAGCAATAAACAGCATGACCGCGAGCCGCGCACGGTTTAGCTATGGTTCAAACGGCTCTGAGCACTATGGGACTTAACATCTGTGGTCATCAGTCCCCTAGAACTTAGAACTACTTAAACCTAACTAACCTAAGGACACCACACACATCCATGCCCGAGGCAGGATTCGAACCTGCGACCGTAGCGGTCACGCGGTTCCAGACTGAAGCGCCTAGAACCGCACGGCGACACCGGCCGGCGGTTTAGCTATGGTACCGCGTCATATTGTATAAAACTAATGCTGGAGGAAACCAACGTTTCAGCCAGGTTGCACAGGTTGCAGCGGCCTTCTTCTGGGTCTACTGCCAGATGCAGGTAATTCCTACTTCGAAAGAGTATAACTGTGTGAAAACCACTATTTTCTAGCAAGATGGGGCAACCCTTCATGTCGAAGGCCCAGTGAAAGATCTGCTTAATGCAACCTTCCACGAACGTGTTATCTCCAGACGTTTACTGGATGCATGGCCTCCGAGATCACCTGATCTGCGTCCATGTGACTTTTGGTTCTGGAGATATCTAAATAAACCCTGTACCCATGGACGCCTCCGGTGCATTTGCAACTTGAAGCGACTTGCAACACTCATGTACAAGAAGTTGTAAACATTTTAAAGCATAAGATCAGATAATGACAGTATAGCTCTGTCGGTCATCCAAAAAATTGCTTTTCTAGCGATTTTGGCTCGCGAAGCTTTCTTCGATTTCTATACACTGCAGATCGCTCCAGTGTCAGGAATGTGTTTCTGTGCGTCTTTCTTGCATTCATACCGCCAGATTTCACCTGGTGGTCAAAATTGGAACAATTTTTATGCAGCGAAAGTTGGTTCCGCATTAACGAATTAGAATAGCTACCAAATTTGGCTGCCATACAATAATTACAGCCCATACTGGATCTCTGTGATAGCTGCACTTTAATTATAACCACCCACTACGTCTATTTTAGGTTTTTTTTGTGTCAACTATTTCACTGTTTTTATTCATTTGTGAACTGTTCAAAAACATCACATTTGTTTCTACGTCACGTTTTTCACGTATTTTTGCATTAAAATAGTTCGTATACATAAGCATTTAACAATCTAGGAAATCTTGGACATATAACAAGAAATAATTATTTACACAAAAATAAATTTTTAATATAAATCAATTTTACATCGTACTAAAAAGAATAAAATAATTTCTTCTAATCCCATTCGCAATCCTAAACCCATACAGAGTCTTCTGAAATTTGTGATTGTGAGTTTTTAATAGCTCTGAAAATCTTATAAGATTTATAGCGAAAAATTTGGGGGAATCGAATAGATAAAAATTTGATGAAATATTCCTGCATCAGTTATGTACTGCATGTGTCCCACGTTTTTCATTATAAATCTTACAAGTTTTTTCATAACTATTAAAATTTCAATGTCACGAATTTTCAGAGTTACCTGTGTAGGGTTAGGAATCTGTATAGGTGTAGGCGAGATCATTTTATACTTTTTAGTCCGATATAAAAATGCGTTACATTAACATTCATTTTTATTTAAAAAATTGTTTTCTGCTTTTTAGTCTTGTGAGTGTGAAATTTTTCAATCGATTTCCAAGATCTTCATCAGATTACAACGGAGACATGCGGTATATTTCAGGTTTATTCCAGTTTCTCGTCATCTCAGTCAACCAATATATTTCTCCTACATATATATCAGCCGAAGAGACCGTGAAAGTAGCAGTGAGATGCGAGCTGACACAGAGGTTTACGAGCAACTGTTCTTCCTGCAAACCATTTACGACTGGAGTAAGAGAAGTGGGAAATGGCAGCGGCACACAATGTACCTTCTGTAGCAAATAACAAAGCGAGTTAATATCACGTTGCCACCCAGTCCTGAGCTATGTTCAAAGTTTCAAGTCTGTAGCTCATCGGGAAGTTAGTTTAAGGCCAACTGCAAAATTTGTACCGAGCAGCCAGCCAGACAGACAAAAGAGCGAGCAAATAAAACGGTGGTAAAACGAATCTTATATACGAGGGTAATCCCAAAAGTAAGGTCTCCTATTTTTTTATAAGTACATAACTCTGTTTGTGTGGCAGTTGGTCACACTGTTATGAAGAGTGCTTCACGCGCTGTGTGTAAACATGTGCACCAAGGTATGCAGAAAAAGCAGGTAGGCCATTCCGGCCCCAAGCGAGTAAAAAACTCCCAGATGCCCTTGTGCGCCTTGACGTCACGGAGAGGACGCTGTAGTGCTGTGAATTCAGTGGAACATGGAAGTGGTAGTGTACATCCAATGAAAGTAATATGTTTTGAGGCAGTGATGAGTAAGGGTCACTGTACCTGTGCCGTGGCAAATTGCATTAATACTGCTCGAACGACGACGGACGTTATTTATCACGTTTTTCCTAAGGATGAGCACTTGCAACGTGAATGGATAGTTTGATGCAAACGCAAGGACAAAGTGAATGTGAAAACTGCACGTGTGTGTTCAGCTCATTTTCGGCCTGAAGATTATGAACGGGATTTGAGAAATGAGCTTCTAGGGTTACCTTCAAGAGAGAAGTTATTACCAACCGCAATCTCCTGCATAAACATTCCGAACTGGCAGGGAGAAGAAATTGCGGAAAGCGGTGATGCAAAGAAAGGGTAAGACGTCTGCACATACATAACACTTCAAATAATTGAAACTGAAAAATTACCGTAATATAAACGAATTCACATAAATGCAGCGCTTTATGACTCATTACTACACTCCTGGAAATTGAAATAAGAACACCGTGAATTCATTGTCCCAGGAAGGGGAAACTTTATTGACACATTCCTGGGGTCAGATACATCACATGATCACGCTGACAGAACCACAGGCACATAGACACAGGCAACAGAGCATGCACAATGTCGGCACTAGTACAGTGTATATCCACCTTTCGCAGCAATGCAGGCTGCTATTCTCCCATGGAGACGATCGTAGAGATGCTGGATGTAGTCCTGTGGAACGGCTTGCCATGCAATTTCCACCTGGCGCCTCAGTTGGACCAGCGTTCGTGCTGGACGTGCAGACCGCGTGAGACGACGCTTCATCCAGTCCCAAACATGCTCAATGGGGGACAGATCCGGAGATCTTGCTGGCCAGGGTAGTTGACTTACACCTTCTAGAGCACGTTGGGTGGCACGGGATACATGCGGACGTGCATTGTCCTGTTGGAACAGCAAGTTCCCTTGCCGGTCTAGGAATGGTAGAACGATGGATTCGATGACGGTTTGAATGTACCGTGCACTATTCAGTGTCCCCTCGACGATCACCAGTGGTGTACGGCCAGTGTAGGAGATCGCTCCCCACACCATGATGCCGGGTGTTGGCCCTGTGTGCCTCGATCGTATGCAGTCCTGATTGTGGCGCTCACCTGCACGGCGCCAAACACGCATACGACCATCGTTGGCACCAAGGCAGAAGCGACTCTCATCGCTGAAGACGACACGTCTCCATTCGCCCTTCCATTCACGCCTGTCGCGACAGCACTGGAGGCGGGCTGCACGATGTTGGGGCGTGAGCGGAAGACGGCCTAACGGTGTGCGGGACCGTAGCCCAGCTTCATGGAGACGGTTGCGAATGGTCCTCGCCGATACCCCAGGAGCAACAGTGTCCCTAATTTGCTGGGAAGTGGCGGTGCGGTCCCCTACGGCACTGCGTAGGATCCTACGGTCTTGGCGTGCATCCGTGCGTCGCTGCGGTCCGGTCCCAGGTCGACGGGCACGTGCACCTTCCGCCGACCACTGGCGACAACATCGATGTACTGTGGAGACCTCACGCCCCACGTGTTGAGCAATTCGGCGGTACGTCCACCCGGCCTCCCGCATGCCCACTATACGCCCTCGCTCAAAGTCCGTCAACTGCACATACGGTTCACGTCCACGCTGTCGCGACATGCTACCAGTGTTAAAGACTGCGATGGAGCTCCGTATGCCACGGCAAACTGGCTGACACTGACGGCGGCGGTGCACAAATGCTGCGCAGCTAGCGCCATTCGACGGCCAACACCGCGGTTCCTGGTGTGACCGCTGTGCCGTGCGTGTGATCATTGCTTGTACAGCCCTCTCGCAGTGTCCGGAGCAAGTATGGTGGGTCTGACACACCGGTGTCAATGTGTTCTTTTTTCCATTTCCAGGAGTGTATATTGCTTTATGGGAGTGAATGACACTATATTGTACAGGCAATAAAGAATGTTGCTCAGGTGTATTCCCTTTTCCTCCTGGATACAATAGCTTCATTTGTCATAGAAATAGCCGTTATTTTTACGTATTCTCGATATGTTAACTATTTTAAAGCTAGTATGCAGTTCAAATGACAAAATCAGCATATTTCGCATAATTTGTGTGGATTTAGTTCTGTAAGAATAGCTGATCCTGACTAGTTGACTTCGTAGCGTAGTGGTATGGTTTCTGAATCCAATATTGGAGGTTATGGATTTGTATACCTGTATTCCCTCTTAAATTTTTACATTTACATTTTATCAAATTAAGCTATTGTAGCTGCTTATGCCACTGATATTTAATCGCTTTTGTCAAGTTATCTGATTTTTTAGTGAGAAATTAATACAGTTGCATAGTACTTAGTAAAAAAATTTAGGAATAGTTGGCCTAATCGCTAAATAACTTTAGGAATAATAAAATTAAAATTAAATTCATTCCTTAGGGATCCGGAAGTCGTGCACAACGCTGTGGAGCAAGAAGTTTGCAAAAGCGATCTTTGACTACTTTAGAAAGTGTATCACCGAAAAAAAAGAAAGTCGACCGAACCACATGTACAGATTGCGTTCATGATCTCACTGATGTAGTGAATAAGGATTTGGAAATTAAGGAACTGAGGGCCGAGATTAAACTTTTAAAAAAAACTGAATGCACAGAAAGAAGCGGCACTAAAATATGTGATGCAGCCTTACGAAGTGAAACGAACGATCTCCGACGTGTTCTTTCGTTGATGCGGGCAGAAAAGTCATCTGACGCGAAAGAAAAAGATAAATTGCACAAAAGTGTAAATAGTGTATTGTCAAAGTGTTTTACACCGATGCAAATAAGATGCCTATTAAACGAAAATAAAAGGGTAAAGTGGAATTCAGAGGACATTGCCCATGCATTGACTTTAAGAGCTCTGTCACCTAAAGCATACACTTATTTGCGAAAGCGAAAAATTTCTTTGCCGTGCAGGGCTACCCTTCCGAAATGGACGACGGAATTTAAATGCAAACCTGGTATTCTTGAAGATATCCTGTGTGTATTTAAAGCCAGGTCACACACTTTTACTGCTCAAGAGAGACTAGCTGTTCTGACATTTGACGAAATGAATGTTGATGGTCACATATGTTACGATTCGTCTGAAGACGTAGTAGTCGGACCACATTCCAATGTACAAGTTTGCATGATACGTGGGTTGTGTAAGCCATGGAAACAACCAGTTTACTATGATTTCGACACTGTGATGACTAGTAATTTGCTTCAGAGCATCATTAAGGCAGCTGAAGAATCAGGAATCAGTGTTGTTGCTGTGACGTGTGGTATGGGCGGAAAAAGTATAAAAGTTTGGAAGAAACTGTATTTCGATACAGAAAGAACTTATTTCGTAAGTCCAGCAGACGGCACCAGGACTGTATTGGTTTTCTTCGATGTACCACATCTGTTCAAGTTATTACGGAACCATTTCTTGGATACATGCATTACACTACCTGATGGATCCAAAATATCTTAGGCAGCTATACAGGAACTTTTAACGCATGAAAAGAGTGACTTAACGATAACACACCACATTACTGAAGCGCACTTAAACGTAACTCGACGAGCAAGGCAGAATGTACAGATGGCAGCGCGCCTATTTTCACGACGAACAGCTCAGGCTCTGAAGTATGTTCTTCATAAAGACGTTGAAAGTAATTTTACTGAACTCGTAAACGACGTCTTTGATGTCTTGAACTCTAGAGTTCCAAAAGATGAATGCTCGCCCCTGCGTAGTGGGTTTGGAATGAATCTCACAATTCAAGAAAATACTTTGAAGAGATTCTTAGATATCTGTTCAGCAATGCGCGATGGTGACAGAGAAAGAATGTTGCCTTTCCAAAAAGGTTTCATGACTTCAATAAAATCTCACTTTGGTCTTTTCGAAAGTCTGAAAAGTGTGAAAGTTAGCTAAATATTAACTTGTAGACTGAATCAAGATTGCCTGGAAAACTTTTTTTCTAGGGTATGAGGATTAGGTATATTTTATAACAATCCTACACCTTTTGAAGTAAGGATCAGGATACGTCTCCTTATACTGACCGGTAATGCTGGTGATATTTCTTTCTCTGGGAACACGCCAGTTACTAAAGAATTAAACACAGAGTCTTCCCAGTGTGACGTCGACCCGGATTCTGCATTCCTAAGTTTCATTACCAGTGAGCCCTGTGTAAATGTTGTTGACGAAGCGCCACTACGAGAAATCCCAGAAACTGTGAATGTGGAAGAAAATTTACTGACAGATGTGGTAACAGTGGGGGATGACTCTGTAATCTCAGATGTTTTTCCAGATGCGGTAAAATACATTGCAGGCTATGTTGCATTTAAGGGGCTCCGGAACGCCCTATACTTGCAATGTTAAAATAACGCTTATAAATTACATCTTTCCTCACAAAGTATTTGAGGTAGGAACTTGAACTTTTTACAGATTATTTATTGGAATATGGGCTACAACTTAACACAGGGATTTTACAAAATTTTAGTTCAGTTATTAAAGTTGATTTTTTTTCAATTGTAATGAAAATTCACAACATTTTTTGCAATTTTTTATTTATATATTCAAAAATATACAGTTTTTTGGAAAAAGGCTGTGTTAAATTATGCAGAAGGTACTGTGTAACATTTACTGAAAGTTTGAAACAAATATGTTTGGAAGATCCTTAGAAAACATGTAATTAGTATGAGAAAATAAAAGTTTTGGGAATCGAGCGACAAAGATTGGATTAACTTTTTAGTGCATTCCAGGTCCATAGGATGGATTATCTTCATTCTCTGCAAACTCCTCCTCCAGCTTCCTCTTGTTCCTCCTCCTGTTTACTCTTGCTTGTATTTCTAGACTCTTTACAGCCCTGTCTGCAGCCCGAAGGCGTTCCTTGTCTAAAGCAAGCATCGCTCGTTGTTGTGTTCGTAGATTTTGCTACCATTTTCTTCAGTTGCAGTTACTGCAACACTGTTCCAAAAGGTGGTCATGTATGAACACTTATCACATTTCAGTTGTATTTCACTAGCAAGTCCTACGTGCTTTATTATGGAGAGTTCCAGACCAACTTCACTACAATGAATACATCTTACACAGTTTGAAAAAATTCCTTTGAGAACCGACATATCAAATATTTCATTCACATCCGATTCGCCCATAAAACATTCATGGTTTTCACTCATTGAACCAAGCTTCTTCTGTGAAGTATTTTCTTTCCCACTTTGACTGCTATGGGCAGGTGTACTTGAGAGGTTAGGTTCACTCACTTGGTTATCGTCTTTATTGTTTACAGTAATAACACATACCTTTGGCTTTCCAACATTTCTCCTTTTCTTAAAAGCCTTCAGAGGATTTCTAATAACTTTACTTTTACTCATTATTATACTTCAACAAAACAGAGACTCAAGAAACAGAATTAATTGCGAATATTTTCGAGATAACGACAGAGTAAATAAACATGAAACAATCGACAATCACACCAGCGATATATATTGAACCATCACAGGTTAGCCACAACACATACTTTATCTCACATCACTAAAATGTACCTGATGAACACGGACGATAATAATAACACCATTTGACAGCAGTTAACAGCACCACAGTGGGTCACGCCCATGTAGAACACATTTCAAAAAAAATTTAAAAATAGTTGTAGTCTTCGGAATTGAATAAATTATATATCTATTAAAAGGTAATAGTCTGCAGATTCAGAAAACGCAAAAAAGTAAAAATTGAACTTTTCATGATTTTGAGCCTTTCAGGAGCCCCTTAAGTGCCACAACATTGATAAATCACTAGGCTTTTAAGCAGCAAAAAGTGAAGGAGATCACGCTGCAGACTGGATATCAGATATATCTCATTTATTTATTTATTTATATATTTAACCTGATCAGATTAGGGCCATCAGGCCCTCTCTTACATCGGACCAGTGTTTCACACATGCAGCATTTCACACATCAGAGTTACATCATGACAATAGTTTAAATGAGAAAATTAGCTTACTCTAGTGACAATATGAATAGAGTAGTGACTAAGACCTAATAAAGTAAATGCGGCAGTATTTTTACAACACGCGCTATACATACAGATTATGATAAAAGCAATAATAATAACAGTAAAAAAATCAAATAACAATGATAAACATGACTAAGACCTAATAAAGTAAATGCTGGCAGTATTTTTACATCAGGTGCTATACATACAGATTATGGTGAAAGCAATAATAATAACAGTAAAAAAAATCAAATAATAATGACAAACATGAGAAAGATTGGCAATAGTAATGAAGGTTTGTGCAGATGTACATTAATATCTTGGTGTGTAAAGTAGATGTTTACTAGTATAGCGAGTTTCGGGTAAGGGAGATTTAAGGAGGTGGAAAGAGGGAAGTAATGAGGTGAAGTGCATTCATGTACAGAGGAAGGCATTACTGTTGCTTAAGTAGATACGCCATTAACTGTTTTTTGAAGCCGGACATGTTTTTAAGTTCTCTAACATAACGAGGGAGGTTATTCCATAGTCGGGTTCCTGCTACTGTAAAGGACTTGGAGAAGGTGACTGAGCGATGCAGTGGAACAGAGAGGATTTTATTATAATGGGAATGTGTGTTTCTGTCATGTTGTTCCGACATGAGCGTTAGGGACGAGGAGAGATATGAGGGACAGTGTACATTTATAAGGCAGTAGATGAGACAGAGTGTATGGAAATCTCTGCGTTTGTCTGCACGCATCCAGGACAATTTTGCATATGCTGGTGAAATGTGATCAAAAAGTCGAACGTCACAGATATATCGGACGCAGGCATTCGTGACCAGTTCTAGACGTCGGGAATTTTCCTGAGAGAGGCCTTGTAGGATAATATCGCTGTAGTCGATGATTGGGAGTATAAGCGTTTGTACTAATTTCTTTTTCATATCGAAAGGGAAGAGTTTTTTATATTTTTGTAGGACATGAAGGAATGCTGATGCTTTTTTGCACACTGCAGTTACGTGCTCTGTCCAATTTAGATTTTCATCTATTATTACTCCGAAACTCTTTGCTGAGGGAGAGAAGTTAATATTTGTTCCATTTAGGATAAGAGATGGCACGGATTCCCGATGTTTTGGGCTAATGAGCTTAGAGTGACCAACAAGTACCGCTTGGGTTTTAGATGGGTTTAGTTTTAGACCTATGTCCTGCGCCCATTCTGACAGTGTATCGAGGTCAGTATTGAAATTTTCAATAGCTTTCTTGAGCTCTCATGGTGATCTTTACACTCCAACGCCAGCATGGGAAAACAGAGTGTTGCAGTTTGAAGACGAATTTGCTGCTTTTCACGGAAATGGTGTGTGTAAACAAAATAAATGTCGTAAAGTCTCAGTGCTCTATTTTAAAACAAAAGTTTCCTGAGGTTCATGAAGCAGTTATTACTCTTTACGTAAAAACGAGAACATTCATAAGGATTAGGCATTTCAATCAAGAAGCAAAGTTGGAAGCAATGAAGAAATATGCCGCAAAGAGGAAGTAGTTATGGATTGCATCGTCGTCTGGTAAACGGCAGTAGAAACAGACTACATTCATATTTGCTTCTTCATCAAACGAGTGAGTTATTTTTCATCTTAATTATCATTTATTTACTCTTAATGTGTACAAAACATGTCATGCCCCTTGTTTTGACTTGTACAGATGTGTATCGAACGAAACCGAAAGTAAAATGAGCGAGTAACATGGCACTGAGTCTGTGGTGCGGTGCATTTGCCGTGTAGGCATACGGCTGTGCTGCACTAAGAGAATGGAGCTCCCGTTGGGTGTTACCGCCAAGTGCGAATTGCGCATAGTTATTCGGTTTTTGAACGCAAAGGACACTGCGCCGTTGGAAATTCATCGCCAATAGACAGAAGTGTATGGTGAGTCGTGCATGGATGTCAAAAATGTTCGTAAGTGGTGTAGAGAGCTTGCAGCTGGTCGGACCGAAATTCACGACGAACAAAGGAGCGGGAGACCGTCAGTTCCTGAGGAGACAGTGTTGAACGTTGAGCAAAGCGTGCGTGAAGATCAGCGGATCACCCTGGATGATCTCTGCATGTTGATTCCTGAGGTTTCCCGAAGCACCGCTCACAGAATTTTAACAGAAACATTGAACTCTACCAGAAGGTGTGCGCAAGATGGGTGCCACGTGTGCTGACTGAGGACCATATGCGGCAACGAGTTGATGCTTCTCTCGCATTTCTTCACTGCCTTGCAGCCGAACAGGACAACTTTCTGGACTCAATTGTCATGGGTGACGAAACCTGGGCATACCACTTTACAACTGAGACCAAGCAACAATCACGCCAGTGGCGGCATACTTCTCCAGCATGGCGGCGAGCTGGTATGACATGGGCACACAAAAACTGCCGCAGCGTCTACAAAAATGCAGCGACAGAAATGGTGATTATGTCGTAAAATATCTAAATGTTCAAGCTGTAAACTGATGTAAACCATTGTAGAAATAAACAAGTATATGTACTTATAAAAAAATAGGAGACCTTACTTTTGGGATTACCCTCAATATGAAATTTGGTTGAAATTACTCCAGGTGTCCCTTAGGTACGCCTTTATACCATTCCTTTCTCAGCTGTAGGGGTGTTAGAGGGGTATTATTGTCTCAATAACTCTTTTCCGGGTTGCAGGTGGTACGTGTGCCCGATCTGGTATAAACTGGCACAGATGATACAGAGCTGCAGCTATTAACCAAACGAGTTGTTGTACACTTTCTGCAGCAGATAATTACATTATGAATGTTTCGCCTGCAGGGGCTGTGACACTATCTGCTGAGCACAGCCATCGTGCAGGAACTCAGTTGGACAGGCGGTGCTCTGCGTTATGTTTCTTTGTTAACCCGTTTTCACCTCTACCCTCCCCTATTGCGGATAGCTGCTTCTTACTCACCTCTAATACTGTATTGTCATGCGTAACAAAGGCAGAGGTGAGTGGAAAGGCTAGATGATTAAGTGGGTTATTTTAATAACAACTTTTATCAGAACAGATAAATATGTACGTCCAATGTCCCACCTATTAAGGAAATTCAAAACTGAACAAGATAAAGAATTTTAAAATTGAGTGTGATAAAAAGCAGTTTAAATCTGAATTTGGTTAAAACACAACAGGCACAGTAACAAGAGTAACAGTTTGCACACAGTGATTAGGCACAGTGGCCAATAAAAAAAAAAAAATAAAAAAAAAAAACTTTGAAATCCAATTTAATGCTCAGGCCTTTGGCCGTTTCACCGAAAATTTATTTAGAATTTAATTGTGACGCGACCGATAGTATAATAAGAACAATAATTTGAACTCACGAGGAGTACGTGGCAAGTATCACAACCCGATTTCCCAACAATTTCGCTCAGTGGAGGATGATGATGTTTAGTTTGCGGCGGGGAGGGTTGGGGGGGGGGGGGGGGGGCGCTCAACTAGACGAGCATAAGCGCCCATACAGAATTTTTACACAGTCCAATTTTTAATTCAGTCCAATCTAGCAACTGTCGCAAATGATGATGATGAAATGATGAGGACAACACAAACATCCAATCCCCGGGCAGAGAAAATCCCCAATCCGGCCAGGAATCAATCCGGGACCCCGTGATCCAGAGGCAGCAACGCTAGCCACTATACCACAAGCTGCGGACTCTCAGTGGACGAGGAGCCAAAATAAGCTAACACGTGTCTAGGCTTACACTTAGATACTCGACCGTTTCTCGGAAAATGATCGTATAACTTTTGGACTTAATTGATTGCCTTTTAGCGCGCCATCGGTTCAGCCTAACTTCGTGGTCTTACACTTTTGTGTCCTACGTTCGAAACTCGGTTATTGTTTCTTTTACGTATCTCTCTGTGTCCGTATAAGGTTAATACACAATGTTTCTTATAAAGTCAGGATATAAAAGGGCGTAACATTGTTTGTAAAATTAGAACTAAGTTGCACAATAACTGTTACACATTTATTATATAATATACATTTATGTATGTATGGTATTTTCAAGATTTTCAGGGATCATAATCTTTTTAAATTCTTGTATTTCATTCTTACGTCAGTTCTTAAGTCTTGTATTTTATTCCTCTATTTATTCTTCACGATGATTTCTTGCATTTCGTTGGATGATATCGGTCGTAGAAACATTCTGAATATTTAAATTCCAAACAGGACGAGAATCGCGCGAAGGTAGGTTTACTACAATGACATTTGTATCTCACACGGAAAACACGCATGACGGACCACTTTTCCGAAAACTGCCGCTTGAATCTACATCTACATCTACATCCATACTCCGCAAGCCACTTGACGGTGTGTGGCGGAGGGTACCTTGAGTACCTCTATCGGTTCTCCCTTCTATTCCAGTCTCGTATTGTTCGTGGAAAGAAGGATTGTCGGTATGCCTCTGTGTGGGCCCTAATCTCTCTCATTTTATCCTCATGGTCTCTTCGCGAGATATACGTAGGAGGGAGCAATATACTGCTTGACTCTTCGGTGAAGGTATGTTCTCGAAACTTCAACAAAAGCCCGTACCGAGCTACTGAGCGTCTCTCCTGCAGAGTCTTCCACTGGAGTTTATCTATCATCTCCGTAACGCTTTCGCGATTACTAAATGATCCTGTAACGAAGCGCGCTGCTCTCCGTTGGATCTTCTCTATCTCTTCTATCAACCCTATCTGGTACGGATTCCACACTGCTGAGCAGTTTTCAAGCAGTGGGCGAACAAGCGTACTGTAACCTACTTCCTTTGTTTTCCGATTTAATTTCCTTAGCCTTAGGATTCTTCCAATGAATTTCAGTCTGGCATCTGCTTTACCGACGATCAACTTTATATGATCATTCCATTTTAAATCACTCCTAATGCGTACTCCCAGATAATTTATGGAATTAACTGCTTCCAGTTGCTGACCTGCTATATTGTACCTAAATGATAAGGGATCTTTCTTTCTATGTATTCGCAGCACATTACACTTGTCTACATTGAGACTCAATTGCCATTCCCTGCACCATATGCGTCAATTCGCTGCAGATCCTCCTGCATTTCAGTACAATTTTCCATTGTTACAACCTCTCGATATACCACAGCTTCATCCGCAAAAAGCCTCAGTGAACTTCCGATGTCATCCACAAGGTCATTTATGTATATTGTGAATAGCAACGGTCCTACGACACTCCCCTGCGGCACAACTGAAATCACTCTTACTCCGGAAGACTTCTCTCCATTAGAATGACATGGTGCGTTCTGTTATCTAGGAACTCTTCAATCCAATCACACAATTGGTCTGATAGTCCATATGCTTTTACTTTGTTCATTAAACGACTGTGGGGAACTGTATCGAACGCCTTGCGGGAGTCAAGAAACACGACATCTACCTGTGAACCCGTGTCTACGGCCCTCTGAGTCTCGTGGACGAATAGCGCGAGCTGGGTTTCACACGATCGTCTTTTTCGAAACCCATGCTGATTCCTACAGAGTAGATTTCTAGTCTCCAGAAAAGTCATTATACTCGAACATAATACGTGTTCCAAAATTCTACAACTGATGGACGTTAGAGATATAGTTGATAATGAATAAAGACAAAGTACCGGAGTTTCACCGAAAACAATTTCAAATAATTTTTCCAATCATTTATTGTTTTTTTTTTTCAATTCCATCACCAGACAAAGTTGTATCATATGGTATTGCAGTGCCGGTTTATTCTGATGACGATGCACTGCGACGACCACAGCAGTTACTAAACACATCAGATGAATTCGCAATTGCGAATAATGACTACCATCGGATGGAAAGGAATGACGACAGTGAAAATTTATGCCGGACCGGGACTAGAACCCGGATTTCCCGATTATCGGGAGCGGTCGCCCCACCATTTGGATATCCGTGCACCATACCCAAACTTCCAAACGTCGTCAGCCATACGACTACAAGGAATTGCGAATTCATCTGATGTGAATGTTGTTTCAATACACATTCTAACACATTCGTGTAGTAATCTTCTATGTACATGGATAGATAAATGTACCTCGAAAACTTTGAGCGTCGTTTTCTCAGAAATTGTCAACAATATACAGATAAGCAGGGACACGTGTTTGCTTATTATGACGCGACTTCCACTGCGCAAAGTTTCTGGGAAATACAGTTGTGGTACTTGCCCTATTCTCTTCGTCAGTAATTACGTAAAATGGAGATATTTAAAAAACTGAATTTTGCAATGTAGGCACACCAGCTACCAAAGGGCTTGAGATACAAAATCTAGCTCCAGCAATCTGAATCTTTACAGGCTGAATTTGAATTTATACAAGTACAGACACAAAAATTCCCTTCAGCACCTGACCAAAGGAAAATGTGCCCTCAGGTTCCTTTTGGTTGCTAACAGTTGCCTCAGGAACCGTGCTGGCGTGCCGCGCGGTAGGGCCTGCCACACCCGGTAAAGTGTCCGAGGATGAGAGGAGGTGAAGCTGTACCTTTCTGCCAGAAACGGTCACAGCTGGCCATCCAGACAGTGTTGACCAGCTCACTCTGTTCCAAGAAGCATTCTGCCTGTGCGAATGCATCGCTGCTACACAACCTGCGGTCGTTGCGTGCGTCCTCTAGCGCCTTGGCGGCGCTCGGGTCGAGGACGGGAAATTCAAATTGGTGCCACTGGAAACCACGAAACTATGATGTGTCCATCACGGTAATTCCTGGGATAGTAGCCCTCAGTGTAAGGAACTGTGAAAGGAGGACAATGTTAGTAGCTTTATCCTTAATAGAGAATGAAACTGAAAATAGTTTATGTAGAATCTTACATAGTCAGAATAGCCAGAAGGTCTTCTTCGAGAAAACGAAAGTTAACCTAGATATGGACATAAACACACTTGTCACTAACCACAGCGCTACAGACTTAAATTAGTACAGTTTACCAATTAAATTCTCTTATCGTCACTACATTATCCAGTCACATTGGTGTGATTGTCAAAAGCCTGGATAACCATCTTTTGTAGCGCCGACCGCTGTAAGACGTGCAGGAAGAGAGTCAGCGAGGTTCTGGAAGGTATTTCCAGGGATGTGCAGTCATTCTAACTGGAGCACCGTGGCCAGCTGTGGTACGTTTCTCGATTGAGGATTCATGTCGCGTACAGCCCGATAGCGGTGGTCCCACATATTCTCGATTGGGTTTGAATCCGGGGAGTCTAGTGGCCAGGTGACTATAGCAAACTCATCCTGATGCTATTTGAATCATGGATGCACACAACGAGCTGTGTCACACTTTGGGTGCTCCTGCTAGTATTTGCCATCGTCCCGAGGAAAAATGGTTCAAATGGCTCTGAGCACTATGAGTCTGAACTTCTGAGGTCATCAGTCCCCTAGAACATAGAACTACTTAAACCTAACTAACCTAAGGACATCACATACATCCATGCCCGAGGCAGGATTCGAACCTGCGACCGTAGAGGTCGCGCGGTTCCAGACTGTAGCGCCTAGAACCGCGCGGCCTCTCCGGCCGGCGTACCGAGGAAAAGTTCATTTAAGGGAAGCATATTTGTGCTGATCCATTGTGCCTTCTAGAATGACGAGATCACCCAGGGAATGCAACGAAAATATTCGCCAGACCATAAGGCTCCCTCTTCCAGCATGGACCCCTCCGACGATAGCTGTAGGGTGTTTTTCTTTTCTTTTCAGTCGTTTTATGGAGCATAAAACGTGATTCGTATGGAAAGGTCACTTGTCGCTCAGTGGCCATCAGGTTGCGGTTGTTGTTGTGGTCTTCAGTCCTGAGACTGGTTTGATGCAGCTCTCCATGCTACTCTATCCTGTGCAAGCTTCTTCATCTCCCAGCACTTACTGCAACCTACATCCTTCTGAATCTGCTTAGTGTATTCATCTCTTGGTCTCCCTCTACGATTTTTACCCTCCACGCTACCCTCCAATGCTAAATTTGTGATCCCCTGATGCCTCAGAACATGTCCTACCAACCGGTCCCTTCTTCTTGTCAAGTTGTGCCACAAACTCCTCTTCTCCCCAATTCTATTCAATACCTCCCCATTAGTTATCTGATCTACCCATTGAATCTTCAACGTTCTTCTGTAGCACTACATTTCGAAAGCTTCTATTCTCTTCTTGTCCAAACTATTTATCGTCCATGTTTCACTCACATACATGGCTACACTCCATACAAATACTTTCAGAAACGACTTCCTGACACTTAAATCTATACTCGATGTTAACAAATTTCTCTTCTTCAGAAACGCTTTCCTTGCCATTGCCAGTCTACATTTTATATCCTCTCTACTTCGACCATCATCACTTATTTTGCTCCCCAAATAGCGAAACTCATTTACTACTTCAAGTGTCTCATTTCCTAATCTAATTCCCTCAGCATCACCCGACTTAATTCGTCTACATTCCATTATCCTCGTTTTGCTTTTGTTGATTTTCATCTTATATCCTCCTTTCAAGATAACTGCCCATTCAGTTTTTACTGCTCTTCCAAGTCCTTTGCTGTCTCTGACAGAATTACAATGTCATCGGCGAACCTCCAAGTTATTATTTCGTCCCCAGGAATTTTAATACCTACTCCGAATTTTTCGTTTTGTTTCCTTTACTGCTTACTCAATATACAGATTGAATAACATCGGGGAGAGGCTACAACCCTGTCTCACTCCCTTCCCAACCACTGCTTCCCTTTCGTGCCCCTCGACTCTTATAACTGCCATCTGGTTTCTGTACAAATTGTAAATAGCCTTTCGCTCCCTGTATTTTACCCCTGCCACCTTTAGAATTTGAACGAGAGTATTCCCGTCAACATTGTCAAAAGCTTTCTCTAAGTCTACAAATGCTAGAAAAGTAGGTTTGCCTTTCCTTAATCTTTCTTCTAAGGTAAGTCTTAGGGTCACTATTGCCTCACGTGTTCCAACATTTCCACGGAATCCAAACTGATCTTCGCCGAGGTCGGCTTCTACCAGTTTTTCCATTCGTCTGTAAAGAATTCGTGTTAGTATTTTGCAGCCATGGCTTATGAAACTGATAGTTCGGTAATTTTCACATCTGTCAACACCTGCTTTCTTTGTGATTGGAATTATTATATTCTTCTTGAAGTCTGAGGGTTGCGGTACCAACTTGCAAATTCCAGCCTTCGTCGCCGATGTACTGCACTCAGCATGGCGCCTGCCGGGGTGGCTAATACGCAACAATTTTCGCTGAACGGTTGTTGAGGAGACACTGTTGGTAGCCCTTGTTCATCTGAGCAGTCAGCTGCTCAACAGTTCTATTCGCCCGTACACATCTCCGCAGCCTTCATTCAACCATGTCATCTGTGGCCCGTAGTGCCCGATGGTAGTTTCGGACAGCGCCATTTTGCCATCCACAGTGTACTTTAACCACGGCGGCCACGAACAGTTAACATACTTCGCCGTTTCGGAAATGCTTCCACGCTTGGCCAGAAAGCCAATGATAATGTCTTTTTGGACGCCAAATAAGACGTTCCGTTTCCGCAATACGACAACGATTGCACTGTATTCCTTGTGCCCCCGACACGCTTTATATACCCGTCAGTACCAGTGCTGCCAACTGCCATCTGTGAGTGGTTATTGGGTACTGACGTAGACGGGCGGTGTGACTGGACCGTGTATAATGTTTGACTTGAGATAAATGCTCACGGAAGATTCGTTTGACCTGCGGTTTCTTGGCCAGTAGGGTGACTGGAGTTAGACTGAAGTTTTCGCACTGGTATCGTAAACTTAGGCAGCAACTTGTGCATTATCTTATATTTGGCTTTAATACTGGAAGGACTGCACCCAACCTTCCACCCGGTTTGAGTTGAGTAGGACTCCTGCCTTTGTTGTTATGTTGCTCTTGTCTCTCATGACTACGTTTAATATTCGCTCTCTCCCTCTTCCAGTGATAGTGGATCTGTGTTGCATCAGTTCTCTCAGCCAGCAGGTGGTAGAGTGTCCACAAATTCCCTAGCGGCGAGTTGGGCTTATGTGCAAACATGAGGCTAGCGGCGGTCTATTTGTGGGATTCATGTACCACCGTAATGAAGCAAAAACCAACCAATGAGGTGACTAGTCAGAATTATCATCACGGTTGTATGCTAGAAGGGGAGACGTAAATTGGGGGAGACCCGTTCCGCAAGTGAAGGGTTAGGATAATAGTGCGTTGTGGTTGTATGCGAAGTTTCCTTCTCGAAACAGGAACCCACGAAACAGTCTCGATGTAAATACTGCAGCATTATCAGATACGAATTATTGAGGTTGCTCGTAGGTACCAAACAAGGACTGTAAACTAATTATAGTACCTTGCGTGGTCATATCATGGGTCGGAAATAACCAGCACAATCGGGTATAGCTATCCATACAAAACAAATTATACCTATTAACACCTCGTGACCGCTACATAGGGGCTACATAATCTATGTATAACCTTTCCATAAGTAAAGTTACCGTCTCAGAAACCAGCAATTCCTGCCATGTGCTCGCCCTTGGTTTACTCATTGAACAGACGTTGTATGACACCCCTTAATTTCATTGTCCATGCCCTGCTAGATAAAATTTTCGCGAACCTTCTTTCGAGTTTTAAATATTCCTAAATGTCCATCGACTGACGGCTAGTGATAATATTTACAGATTAATGGTACTAATTCTGGGAGCAAAACTACTTTGACTCGTTTACTTCTCATGGTTGGACAGCACAAAATATTTCCGTTTAAACGGCAGGGCTTCACCTTTTTTCCCCCTTTATCTTCTCTTTAATTTTCCTTAAGCATACATTAGTATCTTCATGTTCCGTAGTGTCCTTAAATAACCCCAAGAGATGAGTCAGCACAGCCCCAATGAACTCTACTTCGTACTGACTGCCACCTTGAACGCTTCTTTCACCAGATGGTCCACCACTCTCTTCCCCTAAACATACGACTAAGACTGTCAGCAACATTATCCCCACCGCGTATATGGCGCACTCTACACTAGAAGGCGGAACCCCAAATTGTCCTTTGGCGATCTACCCTGTCCGCTTTGGTCTTCCCAGCACCCAACTCAGGCCCTGGTTATCAATTTCTAGGGTAAATGAACGGTGTTCCAGGTATATACGGAATTTCTCAGGGGAAAATAGTACAAAAATGGTTCATATGGGTCTGAGTACTATGGGACTTAACTGCTGACGTCATCAGTCCCCTAGAACTTAGAACTACTTAAACCTAACTAACCTAAGGACATCACACACATCCATGCCCGAGGCAGGATTCGAACCTGTGACCGTAGCGGTCGCGCGGTTCCAGACTGTAGCGCCTAGAACCGCTCGGCCACTCCGGCCGGTGAAAATAGTACAGCCAAGGCTTCCAGCTCATAAACTGTTTATTTAGTCTGTAGTCCTGACAAACCGTGAGAGGCTTATCCCACCGGTCTGCTCCCAGACCGATGTTCGTCACACTGCTGAGCGGTCTGGAAATAACTTGCACAACACAGAGAGGCAAACGCAGAAGATGTTCCATTTTGGAAATATGATTTTGTAAATACTGCTTTGAAAAATGTGAAGATATTTAGGTAATGTTGTCACTGCATTACATATTCTCACGTAATTTATCATGAGTTTGAGGAAGACAAATTTGTAGCATGATTTTTCTTTATTGGTTTGGGTTAGTTAGTTTGTCAAGACGTGATTAAACCAAGTTATCTGTTCAGATGCCTTGTACTCAGAGTCATACATTCACCACTCCTTTACCATTTCAGTAACGTATTGTATGGCAGAGCAACACACTGAGGTGACAAAAGTCATGGTATAATGATATGCACACATACAGATGGCGGTGGTATCGCATACACAAGGTATAAAAGGGCAGTGCGTTAGTGGAGCTGTCATTTGTACTCACAAGGAAACCTCCCCATCGCACCACCCTCAGATTTAGTTATAAGTTGGCACAGTGTATAGGCCTTGAAAAACTGAACACAGATCAATCGAGAAAACAGGAAGAAGTTGTAAGGAACTATGAAAAAATAAGCAAAATATACAAACTGAGTAGTCCATGCGCAAGATATACAACAACAAGGATAGTGTGAGCTCCGGATCGCCGTGGTCTCGTGGTTAGCATGAGCAGCTTCGGAAGGAGAGGTCCTTCGTTCAAGTCTTCCCTCCACTGAAATGTTTAATTTTTTATTTTCAGACAATTATTATCTGTCCGTCCGTCCGATGCGAGGTAACTGCGCCGTAGTATGGGGACGCTACACCTAAACAAACATCGAAACACACGACGTCAGTCGACTATAGCGCACGGAAGAGAGAGTATTCCTGCTAGCGAGGCTCCCTGGCTGGCAGTTGACTGTTCGCTACTTTGGACGAGAGTGCATTAAATACGTGAGATGTATTCCGTGGGCAAATTTAGCTTGCGACTTCAATAACAAGGTCAATGATAATAATTGTCTGAAAATAAAAAATTAAACTTCTCACTCGAGGGAAAGGTGCGCGATCTATCAGAGTTTGACTGAGGCCAGACTGTATGTGTGTATGTGTGAAATCTTATGGGACTTAACTACTAAGGTCATCAGTTCCTAAGCTGACACACTACTTAACCTAAATTATCCTAAGGACAAACACACACACCCATGCCTGAGGGAGGAATCGAACCTCCGCCGGGACCAGCCGCACAGTCTATCACTGCAGCGCCTGAGACCGCTCGGCTAATCCCGCGCGGCGCCAGACTGAAATGGCCAGGAGGCTCGACATGAGCATTTCGGAAACTGAACGATTTGTCCGGTGTTCGAGGAGTGCTGTGGTGAGTGTCTTCAACACATGACGGAACCAAGGTGGAACCATGTCCAGACGTCGTCCTCATTACAGATGTCGGACGTCGTAGGCTGGGCGACTGGTGAAACAGGACAGACGGCGAACTGTGGAGGAACTAACATCAGACTTTAATGCCGGGCAGAGTACAAGTGTGTCTGAACACACAGTGCACCGAATACTCCAAACGATGGGCCTCCGCAGCCGACGACCCATGGATCTACATCTACATCTACATGGTTACTCTGCAATTCACACTTAAGTGCCTGGCACAGGGTTCATCGAACCACTTTCATACTACTTGTCTACCATTCCACCCTTGAATGGCGCGTGGGAAAAAGGAATACCTACATCTTTCCGTGCGAATGTTAACAGTACGACTGAAATGGGCACGTGGCCATCGGCACTGGACGTTGGCGCAGTGGCAGAATGTTGCATGGTCTGATGAATCCCGATACCTTCTTCACCATGCCGATGGGATGGCGGGAATCCGTCGTCTTCCAGGGGAATATCTCCTTGATACTTGTACTGCTGGAGGCAGACACGCTGGCGGCGGCTCCATTACTTTCTGGGGAACATTCACGAATGCGTCCATGGATTCAGTGGAGCTCATGGAAGGCACCACGATGACCAAGGAGTATCGTACACTGGTTGCAGACCATGTACATCGCTTCGTAACGATCATGTTTCCCGACGGCAGTGGCATTTTTCAACAAGATAATGCGCCATGTCACAAGCCCAAGAGTGTGATGGAGTGGTTCGAGAAACACAATGGCGAGTTCAGATTGATGTACTGCCCCACCAACTCGCGAGATCTGAACCCTATCGAACACATCTGCTCCCTAGAATTTGTGTGTGTAGATGGGGCGCCAACGCCCTCCAGAGACCTACTGAAGCCCCATTGGTTTCATGCCACAACGCGTCGCCGCTGTTATCTGTGCCGAAGGTGGACATACTGGCTATTAGGTAGCTGGTCATAACATTGTCATAACGCTGATCATTGTATATGGCACAACATCCATTATGTGGGATGCAGCAGTTGTACTGGAGTGGATTGGTGGCAAGCTATTGCAATGGAGAACTACATTCAAGTCAACGTCAAAGATTAAAACAACAGCTCGAGTATTTGTGAACACTGTCCAACGTAGGTAAACAAAATATCCAACTTGTAGAACTGAGTGCAGCACGGGTTGTCACTGTCTCTATTAATTTACTAGTAACTGTGATAAAAATGTACAAAAATCTAAATTTATATGCATGTGGCAAGTATCACTATCTGGCAAAAAAGTTGCATAGATTCAGGAACCGGTGTTTGTGACTTGTTGGTCTATTCATCTCCTTTTTTGTGGCTTTGTACGTAGAGACTTCGGAAAGTAAGTTACATTCGTCGTCCCTCGCTAACATTGCACAACGATAATGGCGCCTTAGCAGAAGAGATTTCATGTTCCGGGTATTCTGCAGACACAGTTCTGCTGCACTACGCATACCATGTGCATCATAGTGTGCGACTGAAATGACGCGGAAAGTAGAAAACTCCATAGTTGACGAGCGCGGGACTGTACGATTCTCTAGGGCAAAAAGTCTAAATTGCTCACAGGTTCACCGTGAAATCGAGGTGGTATGAGGAACAAACGCAGTATCACGTCCAGCGGTAACAATCTGATCAAGGCTGCGCAGACATGGGTGATGCTGAACAGGAAGGAAGGCCATCGACATCGACCACAGATGGCAACGTCCAGGCAATCGAGGCACTTGAAAGGAGTCTACTGGGGTACAATTGTATGTGGCACACGAACATTGTAATGATACTAATGTAGACTATAATGAAACTTACATTGTAATCGATGTATGCCTCTGATGGCCTCTATAAAGCGGATCGCTGCACGACCGCAGGGGCAAAATACTGCTTCTGGTCTGAGGCTGTAGTGTTGTAACGAGAGAGCGCTTGGGGCACAGCAGTGGGTGTGTATCAGTTTGTGAACGAAAGAGGATGCAGTAGGCAGTTTATTATGGTGTGCTCTGTATAGCCACCAAATGTTGCATTATAATGTAGGAATTTTCTCATACCAATATTTTGTGTTACCCCGCACATAAAATAGGTAGTTAAATGATGAGTCATTATATAATGGAATATAAAGTGAAATGATGAAATGCAAATTTAATTGTGACAAGAAAGAATTACTGGACTGATATTATAAAGAAGCTTTACGAGTACATGTATTATTGGAAACATAAATGTGGAAGCAAAAGTCTTCTCGCAGTTAAGGTAAAGAAGTTAACTTTATATTAGTTTCTTTTTGCCAGCGCGTTAGTGTAAATGAGTTGGCTGATAATTGGTGACAGTGAGTTCTATGTTGAGTAACCCCTGAATGTACGTAAACAGATTTGATGTATAGGCTAGTTAGATACTTTCCTCCTGTAATGTTTCTAAGATTTGTTGACAAATGTATACGTAATCTGCTTTTTAATGATGTAAGATAATACTTGCCGTACAAATCTCACTGTTTGTGACTACATCAGCAAAAAGGTTTTCATTCATTAAAAAAGATGTAATTTTTCTCAGTAATGTAATTTCAATAGTCATGTTTTGAAAACCCAAACTGAACTTCGAATATAACTTCACTATTGAAAAAGCCAGTGTTAATAATTCACCCAAATCACTACTCCCTCCCTGTCCAGGTCATATCTTTTTGTAAAAGACCAGTTTTTCTTAAATATTTTCATTTCTCAGCGAAAAGAATTTCACGTATATTTCGAAGTATTACGGCCAGCATTGCACACGCTGAGCCTGTAGTTAGTGTACTTTATTCTTCTTAATGAAAGAGTAGTATATAACGCGACCCACCGTATCTGCTTTAGAGGTAAGACAATCGTGTTTATTTAAAACTTCCTGGCAGATTAAAACTGCGTGCCCGACTGAGATTCGAACTCGGGACCTTTGCCTTGCGCGGGCAAGTGCTCTACCATCTGAGCTACCGAAGCACGACTCACGCCCGGTACTCACAGCTTTACTTCTGGCAGTATCTCGCCTCCTACCTTCCAAACTTTACAGAAGTTCTCCTGCGAACCTTGCAGAACTAGCACTCCTGAAAGAAAGGATATAGCGGAGACATGGCTTAGCCACAGCCTGGAGGATGTTTCCAGAATGAGATTTTCACTCTGCAGCGGAGTGTGCGCTGATATGAAACTTCCTGGCAGATTAAAACTGCGTGCCCGACCGAGATTCGAACTCGGGACCTTTGCCTTGCGCGGGCAAGTGCTCTACCATCTGAGCTACCAAAGCACGACTCACGCCCGGTACTCACAGCATTCCAGTGAGTCGTGCTTCGGTAGCTCAGATCGTATAGCACTTGCCCGCGCAAGGCAAAGGTCCCGAGTTCGAATCTCGGTCGGGCACGCAGTTTTAATCTGCCAGGAAGTTTCATATCAGCGCACACTCCGCTGCAGAGTGAAAATCTCATTCTGGAATCGTATTTATTTATTTGTTCTGTGCTCAGCGACCAAAGCTATCAGTTTTGAACAGGCCCAGAGGATTCAGTACCTAAGGGGCTGAATGTATTTTGCAGTGACTGTATTTCTTTATTGGTATTGGAAGTGGCATTGCCCATTCGGTTCGTATAAAGTTTTGCTAACAATAATAACACAAAGTAAGCACACCACTTGCAGTTACAACACGCTGCACGATAACTCCAGTTTTGTACGCATTCCCAGTTCAGGCATTCATTTAAGTATTCATTAATTTTAAAGAACGTTGCAAACTGATTCGCAGCAACTGCAGAGTGATTATTGCAGACATTGCTCTCCACTTCTATAGGCAGTGCTCATTCTATCGTACGAGATCGTTTGCACTATCAGAAACTGCGCTCATGGTGGGTTCCGTGGTCACCGCAACTGTACTGACATCGCTGCATAACGCCATAATGAACAACGGGTGTGAAAAATTAAGCAAATACATTGTTCCCCTGCACGACAACACAGCATCCCACACGATGCGCACAACAGAAACTTTGTTTCTCTTTTTTTGGTTAGATTTTGGAAGTATCGACATGCAGTTCAGATCCCGTACTGTGCCATTTCTATCTTTTCTGCTGGCTGCATTTGGGGGGAGATTTTCCGACTGTGAGGACATTTACACAGCAGTTCTCGAATAGCTTCTTGACCAAGGAGGAAACTCCTAACGTTGAAGAACTGGACGATTGGTAGAACCTGCCGAACATTGTTTTATAGAGAGTTGGTGACTATGTTGAAAACTTGTGTCACGTATCTGTGTCACTTTGGAGTGTAGCCCAGCATTCAATAAAAATTGCTTGGCCTATCATAATAAAGTGTCGCATGTACTTTTTGGCTCTTGACGCTTTTTAAAACTTGATTTATTTTGTGCTTAAAATTATACTGTCAAAGTTATTCATGTAAAATTATTAATTGGACCGTTTACCCCATACTTTTAAACGCTTTCAAAGTGGTCAGATAAGAAGTACCGTTGAATTCTGACCTTCGTCGCCCACGGAACGCAGTGTCATGCGAGATACACTGGAGTACCGCTATACCAGTCAATAAGAACAGAAACCATATTTGCTATTAACAATTCACAGAAGCTGAATTTATAACTTTGAAAATACTTATTACTGCTACCCTTGTATAAGAAAGCACTTTGTTTAAATACTGTTTTACGCCGCATTACATTACGAGTATTTTGCTTAACACAATTGGCCGTCGCTTGCATAGTCGTGGCTGAGCTATCATTACGTGATTGCAGCGATTACTATGACTACAGGCTGTAATTTACATTTGGATGTCTGAACGCAGTACAGGTGACTGAATGAGTGTTTTTATTTTTTTCCCACTTTTATTTCAGAGGATTTAGCTGCATTGTATAATCCCACTGCATTGCTATTCAGTGCCATATTACAAGGCTCGACCACTTTGGTTCCATAGCTGTATGTTTTGCAATGATTACTATATGTATTTTCGTATTCAGCTTCATGCCAATGTCACCACACAGTGGTTTTGTGGTGTGCTGTCTTTTGCTTATACCTTGAATGGTAGTGTGAAACTGATTGTAAGCGCCAGTGATTCTTTGTCCTTTGTACAATTTTTAGCACTGATGATGACTATTCCATAGTAGAGATCGGTCTGCAATAAAATTCAGACTGTTCACGACTGACCGCTAATCTTTCTTCCTGTAAATCCAACGGTCGCTGCACAACGGGGTCTTACGGACTCCAGCATAAATAAAATTCTACCCAGTGGGGCAGGTCCTGCCTTTTACAGGTACGGAAAGCTGATAATCGTACTTACAAACACTAACCAGCGTAAAGCTTTCATTAAACGCTGTTTTAACAATATTGTAGCACTAAGATATTTACAGACAGTGTTTAAGAACATTTATACAGCTGGTCGCTCCGCCACGTATAAATGAAAGAGTGAAGAAATCGCCATGCGGAGAGAAATTAGGCAACATTCCATTAAGAAAGAAGCAATCAATAGTGCTGTCTTTCGTTTCCGTTTGGAACTCTCTGAGCTTGTAACTCCATTAAGCCGGCCGCGGTGGCCTTGCGGTTCTAGGCTCTTCAGTCCGGAACCGCGGGACTGCTACGGTCGCAGGTTCGAATCCTGCCTCGGGCATGGATGTGTGTGATGTCCGTAGGTTAGTTAGGTTTAAGTAGTTCTAAGTTCTAGGGGACTGATGACCTAAGATGTTAAGTCCCGTAGTGCTCAGAGCCATTTTTGTAACTCCATTAATGTTTGACTGTCTGCGTGTGCATATAAGGGAAATGGTGGAAAAGATCACCTGCGAAGTGCGCTTAAGGCACAATAACAAGTTCCAGCAGTTGGTGGGATAGGCTTATGCTGCCCACGCTTCTAAAGAATCTAACTTCAACTTAACTGATATCGAATTTAGCATACTGGACAACAAACGGCACATACGGCTTTAAACTACACTCCTGGAAATTGAAATAAGAACACCGTGAATTCATTGTCCCAGGAAGGGGAAACTTTATTGACACATTCCTGGGGTCAGATACATCACATGATCACACTGACAGAACCACAGGCACATAGACACAGGCAACAGAGCATGCACAATGTCGGCACTAGTACAGTGTATATCCACCTTTCGCAGCAATGCAGGCTGCTATTCTCCCATGGAGACGATCGTAGAGATGCTGGATGTAGTCCTGTGGAACGGCTTGCCATGCCATTTCCACCTGGCGCCTCAGTTGGACCAGCGTTCGTGCTGGACGTGCAGACCGCGTCAGACGACGCTTCATCCAGTCCCAAACATGCTCAATGGGGGACAGATCCGGAGATCTTGCTGGCCAGGGTAGTTGACTTACACCTTCTAGAGCACGTTGGGTGGCACGGGATACATGCGGACGTGCATTGTCCTGTTGGAACAGCAAGTTCCCTTGCCGGCCTAGGAATGGTAGAACGATAGGTTCGATGACGGTTTGGATGTACCGTGCACTATTCAGTGTCCCCTCGACGATCACCAGTGGTGTACGGCCAGTGTAGGAGATCGCTCCCCACACCATGATGCCAGGTGTTGGCCCTGTGTGCCTCGGTCGTATGCAGACCTGATTGTGGCGCTCACCTGCACGGCGCCAAACACGCATACGACCATCATTGGCACCAAGGCAGAAGCGACTCTCATCGCTGAAGACGACACGTCTCCATTCGTCCCTCCATTCACGCCTGTCGCGACACCACTGGAGGCGGGCTGCACGATGTTGGGGCGTGAGCGGAAGACGGCCTAACGGTGTGCGGGACCGTAGCCCAGCTTCATGGAGACGGTTGCGAATGGTCCTCGCTGATACCCCAGGAGCAACAGTGTCCCTAATTTGCTGGGAAGTGGTGGTGCGGTCCCCTACGGCACTGCGTAGGATCCTACGGTCTTGGCGTGCATCCGTGCGTCGCTGCGGTTCGGTCCCAGGTCGACGGGCACGTGCACCTTCCGCCGACCACTGGCGACAACATCGATGTACTGTGGAGACCTCACGCCCCACGTGTTGAGCAATTCGGCTGTACGTCCACCCGGCCTCCCGCATGCCCACTATACGCCCTCGCTCAAAGTCCGTCAACTGCACATACGGTTCACGTCCACGCTGTCGCGGCATGCTACCAGTGTTAAAGACTGCGATGGAGCTCCGTATGCCACGGCAAACTGGCTGACACTGACGGCGGCGGTGCACAAATGCTGCGCAGCTAGCGCCATTCGACGGCCAACACCGCGGTTCCTGGTGTGTCCGCTGTGCCGTGCGTGTGATCATTGCTTGTACAGCCCTCTCTTAGTGTCCGGAGCAAGTATGGTGGGTCTGACACACCGGTGTCAATGTGTTCTTTTTTCCATTTCCAGGAGTGTTTAATGTGAGTCAAAAAGTCAATAAGAGATCTATTAAAGACACCTTAACTAATACAAAATTTGCAATAGGATGATTAAAAATTACCACAATTGAACAGAATCTAGTGAACCGAACAAGAATTATTTGAACACAAAAAGTATTGTGTATAGCATAAATGATAAACTTCAAGTATGCAATACCTTTATCACAAAATCTGATAAGAACCTTACGGCAGTTATTGTAAGAAAATTTGACTAAGCAAAACCATACAATTTTTTTGCCCATGACAGTATTGAGAGGATTGAGACACATCTGACAGGGAAGACACATAAAAAACTAAACTAAAATTTAAAAACAGGGACATTTTTTCACCTTTTGAAAAACAATTGTTACGAGAAATGAAGCTACACACTTCGACTCTAAGAGCACAGCGTAAGCTACGTGAAGATGGTTTTCCAGTTAGATTGCTTGTGAACGGGACCGGTAGCCCCTTTAGTAAGGTATCCTGGAAATGCTTGTCTGTATTTAAAACAAGGTTACGAATTCAGACAACCGTACTGTATAAAAAATAGTAAGCAGTTTGCCGATTTTACAAGGGATATACTAGTAGCAACTGGAATGAAATTCGAGTCCTTAGGTATTGTCATTTTACATGTAGATATTGAAATAAATGAGTTGAAGTGATTGAAAACAACTTTCTATTGCAAAATAAAATGTCACAAGTCGAGATTAAGGAATTCATTGACATTTGGCCATCACATTAAAGTACAATTACTTCAGGTTTAATAATGAAATTTATTTTCGTACAGATGGACGCAGTATGGGTAATGCCATGTCAGGTTTTTTAGGTGATGCCTTCATCAGCAGACTTGAAAACTGGTTTTTTACAGAAAACACAGACCTGACTAGGAAAACTGTTTTTATGTGAGGTATTGTTCAAATGGCTCTGAGCACTATGGGACTTAAGATCTGAGGTCATCAGTCCCCTAGACTTTTAGACCTACTTCAACATAACTAACCTAAGGACATCACACACATCCATGCCCGAGGCAGGATTCGAACCTGTGACCGTAGTGGTCGCTCTGTTACAGACTGAAGCAGAGATTCCGAAATCAGATACTGGATTGTAAGGCCTACCAAGAAGCAGATATAGACTCAGATCAGAATGTAGTAGTGATGAAGAGTGGGCTGAAGTTTAAGAGATGTCAGGAAGAACCAATATGCAAAGAAGTGGAGTACGGAAGTACTAAGGAACGATGAGATACTCTTGAACTTAGAAAGCTATAGGTACAGCAATAAGGAATAGCTCAGTAGGCAGTATAGTTGAGGAGGAGTGGACATGTCTAAAAAGGGAAATAACAGAAACTGGAAAGAAAAACGTAGGTACGAAGAAGATAACTGTGAACAAAACCAGGGGTAACGGAAGAAATACTTCAGTTGATCGATGAAAGAAGGAAGTACAAAACTGTTGAGGGAAATTGAGGAATACAGAAATACAAGTCGCTCAGGAATGAAATAAACAGGAAGTGCGGGGAATCTAAGACAAAATTGCAGCATGAAAAATCTGAAGAAATCGAAAAAGAAATGATTGCCGGAAGGACTGACTCAGCATATAGGAAAGTCAAAATATCCTATGGCGAAATTAAAAGCAAGGGTGTTAACACTGACAGTGCCACGGGAATTCCACTGTTAAATCCAGAGGAGAGGACGGCTTGGTGGAAAGAGTGTCGGCTTCGGGGAAGATTTGTCTGATGAGACAGAAGAAGAAACAGGAGTAGATTTAGAAGAAATAGGGCATCCAGTATTAGAATCAGAATTCAAAAGAGTTTTGGAGAACTTAAGATCAAATAAGGGAGAATTTCTGAACTCATTGGGGGAAGTGACAACAAAACGACTATTCACATTGGTATGTAGAATGTACGAGTGTAGAGTGTATGTGTCTGACGACATACCATCTGACTTTCAGAAAAATATCATCCATACAAGTCCGAAGACTGCAAGAGCTGACAAGTGCGAGAATTATCGCAAGATCACCTTAACAGCTCATGCATCCAAGTTGCTGGCAAGAATAATATACAGACGGAAGAAACAGAGAATTGAGGATGTGTTGGATGACGATCAGTTTGCATTCAGGAAAGGTAAATGTTGTATCTATACAAGACAGCCTAGACACATTGAGAGGAAGCCGAAAGGCACGCGCTTAAACTCACGCAGGCTGGCGTGAGGTCTGAAACAGTTAAAAGGAAATGAGAACTTAGAAAATGGACGCAGTTGCTGTAATACTTAACTTTAATCCACATTTGTAGAACATCGCTCTTGATGATACATGCTTCATAATATTAATTATCAAAGCTATGGCGCCTTGCTAGGTCGTAGCAAATGTAGCTGAAGGCTATGCTAACTATCGTCTCGGCAAATGAGAGCGTATTTGTCAGTGAACCATTGCTATGAACGTCGGCTGTACAACTGGGCGAGTGCTAGTACGTCTCTCTAGACCTGCCGTGTGGTGGCGCTCGGTCTGCTATCACTGACAGAGTCGACACGCGGGTCCGACGTATACTACCGGACCGCGGCCGATTTAAAAGCTACCACCTAGCAAGTGTGGTGTCTGGCGGTGACACCACAGTAAAGGCACCAGAGAGGCAGTTCTGAAGTTGCGGTTGATAATGGAAGCGAGACTAAAGAAAAATCAAGACACGTTCTTATGAGTGAATAAGAAGAGTGGGCGAACAAGAATGAAGTGCTCGGATTAAAAAGGCTTAAGGCAGGGGTGTAGTGTTTTGCCCCTGCTGTTCAGTGTGTACTTCGAAGAAGCAATGATGGAAATAAAAGAAAGGTCCAGAAGTGGAATTCAAATTCGAAGTGAAAGGATATCAATGATACGATTCGCTGATGACATCGCTATCCCCAGTAAAATTGAAGAATAATTAGAGGATCTGGTGAATAGAATGAACAATCTAAAGAGTACAAAATGTGGATTGAGAGTAAATCGAAGAAAGACGAAATGAGAACAACGAGAAACCTAACATTAGGATTGATGGGCACCAAGTAGATGAAGTTAAGGAATTCTGCTACCTAGCCAGCAAGATAATCAATGACGAACGGAGCAAGAAGGACATAAAAAGCAGACTAACACTGACAAAAAGGGTATTCCTTGCCAAGAGAAGTCTGCTAGTATGAGACATAGGCCTCAATTTGAGGAAGAAATTTCTGAGAATGAGCGTTTGGAACTCAACGTTGTATGGTAGTGAAATATGGACTGTGGGAAAACCGGAACCGAAGATAATCTAGGCGTTTGAGATGTGGTGCTAGAGGCGAATGTTGAAAATTAGGTGGACTGAGAAGGTAAGGACTAAGAAGGTACTACGCAGAATCGGAGAGGAAAGGAATATGTGCAAAACACTGACACGGAGAAGGGACAAGACGATAGGACTTCTGTTAAGACATCAGGGAATAACTTCCACATTACTAGAGGGAGCTATAAAGGGCAAAACTGTGGAGGAAGACAGAGTTTGGAATACATACAGCAAATAATTGAGGACGTAGGTTGCAAATGCTACTCTGAGATGAAGAGGTTGGCACAAGAGAGAACTTCGTTGCCTAGAAGACTGATGAAAATAAATAAATAAATAAATAACGGTGGCATATATACAGTCTTTTTCCCTCGTTCTATTCGCAAGCCGAACAGGAGAGAAAATCACTAGTATGGGTGCAAGATATCCTTCACCGTGCACCGTATTGTGGCTTGCTGAGTAGGTATGTAGATATGGATGTAGATGAAATTTCATCAGTGGAAATAGAACAAGAGACTTGCAATTATTACAGCGCGAATACCTTGCGATAAAGCACGGTGAAATCTGTTCACTCTGAAATGTCAAGTTTGATGGTTGAATTAATCCATTACGTTACCTTGCGCATTCAACTCCAGTATAATCTTTGCTGTACTTATAAGAGTGCCATATCCTGTTCCAAGAAATCGAAAAGGTCAGCAGATAACATTTTAAACTTAGGTCTTGCAGAATGGGAGGATGGAAGAAGATTATTTACGAAGACTGAAAGGACATTTAAAGCGCATCTGACGCCAGTGAATTCGCGGAAGTGCAGTGATGCATCGAAGTGCTTGTGACGTCCAATGTACGCAGTGAGTCTTATTTCTAACGTTGAGACGGAGTTTGTCTTGGTGAGATCTGAAAATAGAATGAAACAAGCAAGAAAGAGACAAGTAATAAAAACGTGTGTTAGACAACCAGAGAACGGAAATTCCGAGAGGTATCGGCCATTTAGAAATTCATCACTGGGATCAAAAGTCACGAAATGTTAGGTCACAGTGCTTATCTTTCTCTCCGACTTGTGTAGAGGGACTACTTCACTACAAGGAAGTACATTTAGTCGTAATAATTCTTTTCATTTGCAGTAACTTTGTTGATACAATTGTGTATCTGACAGCCATTCTAAATAATAAAATATGCAGATCATTTGTATGTTTCACACACAGTAGGTTTCATTACACCTTATTGTTAAGCTTTCCCATTTTATTCTCGGCTGGAACACACAAAAATAATTGTTCTTACGTTTAGTGGTGTACTCCAAGATGTTCAGACGTTGTTGTTTCCATTTCATGCACATTTAGCAGCAAGTGAAGAAGACGACTGATTCCGTCGTCGAATTTCTTTTTGAGTTATCAGTCTTTTGACTGGTTTGATGCAGTCCGACGTAATTCCTCTCCTCTGCCAACCTCTTCATCTGAGAGTAGAACTTGCAGCTTACCTCTTAATTATTTCCTCTAGAGCTCTTACCCTCTACAGCTGCCTCTAGCACTATGGAAGTTATTCCCTGATGTCTTAATAGATGTAATACCATCTTGTATCTACTTCTTGTCAGTGTTTCCCATATACTCCTTTTCTCTCCGATTCTGAGGACATCCTCATTCGTTACCCAATCAGTCCACCTAATTTTCAACATCCTTCTGTAGCACCACATCTCAAATGCTTCTTATGTAAATTGAAGGTGTGGAGGGGGGGGGGGCTGAGACAGAAAAGGATAGGGAAAGAACTAATGATATCAACTGTATCAGACTTCATGGGGAATCGGCAGTGACCAGTGAAAATGTGAGCTGGACCGAGACTCGAACCCATGATTTCCTGTTTACTAGGTAGTTGCGCCAACCACTGCGCCATTTGGACACAGTGTTTAAGGCAAATGTACAGACTATCTCGGCATGCTCCGGCTCACATCACATCCTAGCGCCACCTATCCACAGTCCCTGCGTGGAGGGCATGGACGGGAACTGCGATTTGGGGGCACAAGTTGGTAATGTGAATCGGCGAGCGAGCGGGCCGAGATAGTCTGTGCATTTGCGATAAACACTGTGTCCGGATCGCGTAATGGTTGATGCAAATGCCTAGTCAGAAAGAGATCCCGGATTCGAATCCCGTTCCGTCAAAAATTTTCACTTGTCACTGCAGAGTCCTCATGAAGCCCTTATTCAGCTGATATCATTAGATCCTTTCCTTTCCTTTCTCCACCTTTCACCTTCGATTTACATAATGTGTATCACAGTTGCGGATTCCTCCTGGTTTCTTTTCTTTTGGACATGACTGACAGAACAGACCGCCTAGATAGCTGAGTGCTCAGCGTGACGGATGCCGTCCTACGGGTCCGGGTTAGATTCCCGGCTAGGTCGGGGATTTTCTCCGCTCAGGGACTGGGTGTTGTGTTGTCCTCATCATTATTTCATCCCTATACGGCATGCAGGTCGCCCAATGTGGCATCGAATGTGATAAGACCTGTGCCAAGGCGGCCGGACCTGCTCCGTAAGGCCGGTCGGTGTGGCCAAGTGGTTCTAGGCGCTTCAGTCTGGAACTGCGCGACCGCTACGGTCGCAGGTTCGAATCCTGCCTAGGGCCTGGATGTGTGTGATGTCATTAGGTTAGTTAGGTTTAAGTAGTTCTAAGTGACTGATGACCTCAGATGTTAAGTCCCATAGTGCTCAGACCCATTTCAACCTTTTTTTTTTTTTTTTTTTTGTCCCATGAGGGGCCTCCCGGCCAATGAGGCCAAAAGCTCAATCCCATTTTCACCGACAGAACAGACATCACACATTCGTATAATCAAATCCTTGTATTTCGTTCTGTTCTGGATTTTCCACAGACCATGTCTCACTGTCATACAACGCTGTGTTCCAAACGTACGCTCTCAGAAATTTGGTCCTCGTCGAAATATTATGCATAAAATGGGAACAACAACTTGGCAAGACGTCCGTAAGTACACTATTATCGAATCACGCCAAGAAAACTTGAGCTATCATATCCTTTATATGCTTCAGTACTTAATCTGATTAACGCAATGATTCCTAAATGCTTCTTGAGTTTTTACACAAAAGGAGATAAACGATATTTGCCTCGTCTTTCCTTAGCTACATTTTCCTAAGGTAAGTAAAGCTTTTTATTCGTGATAGTCTCTCCACATTATTTTAAATTTCCCGTAGCGAAGCTCCATATCTTGAACGAATCTACTGCTACATGTACTACCGTTAACTGTCCTTATTCTGTGTTGCCTGTTAATTCAGCGTAGTATACATTTACTGTAAAGGTGTAGAGCGAGTTGTTGCAGTGATTAAAACACTGAGAATGCTAGTTATACATTCACTCATGCAACAGAATGCAAAGCGTGGTGCTAAATAATTGAGACAGTGAAGGAAAGGTAGAAAAGTTGTGTGACTGAGGAAAATAAAAAAGAAAAAAATTCACAAAGGGAGTTCCACAGGGTTCAGTTTTCAATTTTGGATCCACTTCTATTCCTTATATATGTGAATGACGAGCCACTTAACATTCAACAAGCAAAACTGACTCTTTTTGTGGACGATACTATTGTTATAATAAATCCTATTAGAGACAAACCAACAGAAGAATTGGTCTATCGTACGTTCGAAAGAGTTATCAAGTGGTACTCTGAAAATGGACTCTCCTTAAATTTTGACAGAAAAGTACAAAGTACTTCTGTACAAAGGGACATGAAAGGGACGTGAAAGGGAAGCAGTGGTTGGGAAGGGAGTGAGACAGGGTTGTAGCCTCTCCCCGATGCTATTCATTCTGTATATTGAGCAAGCAGTAAAGGAAACAAAAGAAAAATTCGGAGTTGGTATTAAAACCCATGGAGAAGAAATAAAAACTGTGAGGTTCGCCGATGACATTGTAATTCTGTCAGAGACAGCAAAGGACTTGGAAGAGCAGTGGAAGGGAGTGGACAGTGTCTTGAAAGGAGGATATAAGATGAACATCAACAAAAGCAAAACGAGGATAATGGAATGTGTTCGAATTAAGTCGGGTGATGCTGAGGGAATTAGATTAGGAAATGAGACACTTAAAGTAGTAAAGGAGTTTTGCTATTTGGGGAGAAAAATAACTGATGATGGTCGAAGTAGAGAGGATATAAAATGTAGACTGGCAATGGCAAGGAAAGCCTTTCTGAAGAAGAGAAATTTGTTAACATCGAGTACAGATTTAAGTGTCAGGAAGTCATTTCTGAAAGTATTTGTATGGAGTGTAGCCTTGTATGGAAGTGAAACATGGACGATAAGTAGTTTGGACAAGGAGAGAATAAAAGCTTTTGAAATTGTGGTGCCTCAGAAGAATGCTGAAGATTAGATGGGTTGATCACATAACTAATGAGGAGGTATTGAATAGAATTGGGGAGAAGAGGAGTTTATGGCACAACTTGACAAGAAGAAGGAATCGGTTGGTAGGACATGTTCTGGGGCATCAAGGGATCACAAATTTAGCATTGGAGGGCAGCGTGGAGGGTAAAAATCGTAGAGGGAGACCAAGAGATGAATACACTAAGCGGATTCGGAAGGATGTAGGTTGCAGTAACTACTGGGAGATGAAGAAGCTTGCACTGGATAGAGTAGCATGGAGAGCTGCATCAAACCAGTCTCAGGACTGAAGACCACAACAACAACAACAACAACAACACAACAAGTATAGTCATACCAACAACTGAATCGGTTGTCTGAAGAAGGGAACCAATTCAAAACCTCTTACTGAGAGGCAATACGAGTACAAAAAAAAAAAAAACTTTCTCCTGTTCTTCATGAGATTCTTTAAATTAAACTCCATCTCAGTACCATGGAGACCTGAACTGGATTGTTATGAAGAATGCATTAATATTTTAAAAAACCGAGGGTTTGTTCCCGTCTTCAAACTCATTGTCAATTAAGTATTAAAAATAGGTATATTTCCTTATAACATTAACAATACAATATACACAGGTAATGTCTGTACTACTTATACGTTTTATAGAATTTACTCTGAAAGTCATTACTGATCTCCACTTTCACTCTCCTCTGCAGTAGCCGTTGTTGATCTCATCAACACCTCCTCACAACATGGTCTGCACTCATATCGAATGTATGTAACTATCTCGCATACATCATAGATCTTCTTGTTTTTCTACGCCATTTCTGTTGCAGCAAGAAAGTGTATTTCACCACATCATAAGTGAACTCAGACGTAGTTAAATAACGTTTGGTTAAGAAGTATTCTATTTCCGTGGACTTGAAAATCGAAAATTAGGACTTTTCCATGGATTTATTTGATTTCTGTAGAACTTAGGCCACCAGATCTTGAAATTCAAGATACTTTCAGAGGAGATTTCAATAACATTGAGTCCCGTCATCTTTGAGGAATGAATCATATCAGTGTATTTTTATGGTGTGTAAATTCCGCCTACTCGTCTGATTCTCCTTTCGCAGCCCCACTGAAGAAAGGACTGCCCGCCGTGCGCAGTGGGAAGTAGCGATAAATCTTTGTAAATCACCCAGTAGCAACCAATGCAAGGAGAAAGCCCACTAAAGTGTTGCGTTGGAAAGGTAACGTTCTTTAACCCCATGGTCCATGTTGATTATTTTTAGCCAAAGGGATGCTACATACTTTGTCAGGTCCATATAAATATAGAAAAATGGTTCAAATGGCTCTGAGCACTATGGTATTTAACATCTGAGGTCATCAGTCTCCTAGAGCTCAGAACTACTTAAACCTAACTAAGCTATGGACATCACACACATCCATGCCCGAGGCAGGATTCGAACCTGCGAACGTAGCGGTCGCGCGGTTCCAGACTATAGCGCCTAGAACCGCTCGGCCACACCGGCCGGCAAATATAGAAAAAGGTAGAATCTGTTTTCATATTGTGTATGCAGAATAGATATAAACTGAGTTTCCTCAGATAGATCACTTACTGAAAAGGCAATTTTGGTAAAGGGAGGTTTTGCATAGACATACAAGTGCTCCAACTTTCGGATCGTTAGACAAGGGGTTTTTATTTCTTTCTCCTTCTCATAAAACTTCTAAGCCTATGGAACATAAATGATCTTTTCGGAGTCAGCAGCTCGTTTTGCATAGTTGTTCAAATGTGAACTATTTATCTTTGCTGCTATTTCCTTACAAGTACAGCATACATCATTCTGAGGACAAAATTTGTAACGTAATAGGCCTACAACAATAAACATGATCACCTTAGGAACGCGAAACTAACATGCTTTCAAAACGTCTAGCACAGTTAATATGTCAATAACTGTTATACATTTACTTTTAATGAAGAACATTTAAAATCAGAAATCAGACATTAGACGCAAAACAATACTCTGATGTGCCGCAAACACAAGGATTTGAGCAACTGAACAGCAGATGCGAACACCAGCTGTTAGCGTGACCACAGCTTTGAGCGTGGGCCAAATTAAAACTGGGATCTGTTCCCTTCTCGAAACTAAGGAATATTTCCAAGTCCAGTTCAGCCGGCATATATGTAGTTTTCGCTCCCTTTTTATAGCTCACAATGTGCATCTACGGTAGTCTCGATTTTTCGAGTCTTTGAATTACAAATTTCCCATAAATCCGAGCCCCGCAAAAAAATAAATAAAAAATGAAAGACCTCCTGTACAGCGTATCGATCTCCAACCTGCTCATAACAGAACACCTTTTTAATTGTTTACACGAGGAAACTTTTTATTGAAAGTGGTGTTTTAGGTCTATTACTACCGGTACGGTACAATGTCGTGCTCCGTTTAGTTTGCTGACTATTCGTTTGTATGCCTATGAATGTTACGTTAGAAGCACTGAAACGATTTGAAAGTGGGGAAAGATTGTAAAAATTTCCTCACGAATGCGATATCGACGAAGTTACCGGTGGTGTCTGGGGAAGAAACGGACGCCAATTGAAACAGTTTTTCTCAAAGAAATGTTCTGAAAAATCTCTTAAGTGAAAAACTTAAGGAGATCGGAGTTTGACGAAGTAAGTGAGTCGTTGTTCGTGTGGTTTACGCAACAAAGACAGAAGAGGGCTCCGATTTCTGGCTCAAACTCGCGGGACAAAACTTAGTTTTTAGTAACTGGCTGTAGGAGGGAGATGATAATTTCGCCGCTAGTGTGGACTGTCTCGTCTAGTGGAAGAAGAGCTATACACTGCGCTAAATACTGAGAAAAACTCTGTGGAAGGTCTCAGGCCGTTTCCGAATTTATTGTAAAGTATAAACAAATCGTAACTGAAGAAAAATTATCTAATGAACAAATTTACAACTGCGACGAGACAGGTTTTAATTTCTAAAACGTTGTCGGCAAAAGCACTTACTTCTCGTACAGAAAAAAAGTGTTCCTGAGCACAATAAAGTAAAGAGCGGGTGACAGTTATGGCAGCTTCAAATACAGCTGGATATCAGAAACTAAATCTTATTGTGATTGAGAAGTCTGTCAAGCCAAGAGCATTCAAGAATGTAACAATGTGGTCTCTTCCGTTTATCTACGCGCATCAAAACAGTGCCTGAATTAATCAGGAAATCTTCAAGAATTAATTTTTGAACTCATGCATCAAAATAGTGCCTGAATGCATCAGGGAATCTTCAAGAACTGGCTTTTGAACTCATCTGCACCAGCGTGCAAAATATTTTTTAAAAGGAAAGGGATTGATACGTAAACTTATTTTGACACTAAAGCATTGCAAGAGATTTAAAGAAAGCGACTGAAGGAAGTTGTGTACTGGATCAGTGAGTCTGGGAGCGAGATAAAGTCAGACACAATTTCTATGCTGGGGAGAAAAAATTTACGGCAAAGTAGACCTAACACAGAAACTGAAGATTCTGGCTACGAGAATGATAGCCGTTGTGTAATCAGGAGATTGCCAGGCTTTGAAGAACCAGAAGACGTGGAAACAACAGAGTAAACTCAGGCGAACTGTTGGAAGTTACAGACTCCTCTATAACTGACATGGTTGTCACTGCAACACAGTGTGAGAGTGATGATAATGACGAGGTCGAAACAACTGCTGACGAGTCACACGATGGCTACGCCGCACCTTTGGCTGTCATGCGCTACGTGCCAGTGGCACAACAGCCTGAGGCGACGCCAACCAACATGCAGCTCTTCATACGTAAATTGAACGTGAAGGTGGAGGGGGAGAGGAAGGAAAGGAGAGGAAAGTGATTATTGACGCCAGGTGCCTCGGGACATTACGCGGAATCAGCAGCGACGAGTGAAAATGTCTGCGGGACCGGGAACGAACCTGGGATCTCGTGCTTAGTAGGCAGGTCCGGTAACCACTGTGCCATCCGGGACACAGCGCACTACCTCGGCACGCCTCACGGCCGACACACATTACCACCGAGAGCCACCTCTGTCCATTTCCTCCTTGCTCGCTATCCTGAGATCCGATCTGATCATGTAAATGTAGAAAAGTTGTGGAATCTTTTCAGAGAGATAGTATCGACAGCAATTGAGAGAAATTTACCACATACATTAATAAGTGATGGTACTGATCCCCCATGGCACACAAAACGGGTCAGATCGGAAGCAACGAAAAAAGCATGCCAAATATAAAGAAACACAAAATCCCCCAGATTGGCAAAGTTTTACAGAAGTTCGAAATATGGTGCGTACTTCAATGCGAGATGCTTTCAATAATTTCCACAACGAAACTCTGTCTCGAAATCTGGCAGAAAACCCAAAGAGATTCTGGTCATACATAAAGCACACCAGTGGCAAGATGCTATCAATACTTTCACTGCGCGATAACAACGGTGAAGTCACTGATGAGAGTCCCACTAAAGCAGAGTTATTAAACACGGTTTTCCGAAACTCCTTCGCCAAAGAACACGAAGTAAATATTCCTGAATTCCAGTCAAGGACAACTGCCAAGATGAGAAACATAGAAGTAGATATCCTCGGTGTCGTTACATCACTCAATAAAGGCAAGACCTCCGGTCCAGATTGTATACCAGTCAAGTTCTTCCCACAGTATGCTAATAAAATAACTCCATATTTAGCAATTATATATGCAAGTAGGCTGTTTATGTTTTCTTATTGGCAACGTTACGTAGCGCTCTGTATGAAAATCACTGGCTGTGCTGTGTGCAGTCTGTGGCTAGTTTGCATTGTTGCCTGCCATTGTAGTGTGGGGCAGCGGCAGCTGGATGTTAACAGCGCGTAGCGTTGCGCAGTTGGAGGTGAGCCGCCAGCAGTGATGGATGTGGGGAGAGAGATGGCGGAGTTTTGAAATTTGTAAGACTGTCATGAACTGCTATATATAATATGACTATTAAGGTAAATACAGTGTTTGTTCTCTATTAAAATCTTTCATTTGCTAACTATGCCTATCAGTAGTTAGTGCCTTCCTTAGTTTGAATCTTTTATTTAGCTGGCAGTAGTGGCGCTCGCTGTATTGCAGTAGTTCGAGTAACGAAGATTTTTGTGAGGTAAGTGATTTGTGAAACGTATAGGTTAATATTAGACAGGGCCATTCTTTTGTAGGGATTATTGAAAGTCAGATTGCGTTGCGCAAAAAAATATTGTGTGTCAGTTAAAGCACAGTCTTGTATAATTCTTCAAAAAGGGGATGTTTCATATACAACCACTCGCTCACAGAAAGATCCGTACCTAAAGACTGGAAAATTGCTCAAGTCACATCAATACCCAAGAAGGGAAGTAGGATTAATCCGCTGAATTACAGGCCTATATCACTAACGTCGATTTGCAGTAGGGTTTTGGAACATATACTGTATTCGAACATTATGAAGTACTCCGACGAAAACGATTTATTGGCACACAGTCAGCACGGTTTCAGAAAATATCGTTCTTCTGAAACACAACTAGCTCTTTAAACTCATGAAGTAATAAGAGCTTATTACAGGGGATGCCAAATTGATTCCATATTTTTAGATTTCCAGAAGGCTTTCGACACCGTTCCTCACAAGCGTCTTCTAACAAAACTGCATGCCTATGGAATATCGCCTCAGCTGTGCGACTGGATTCGTGATTTCCTGTCAGAAAGGTCACAGTTCGTAGTAATAGACGGAAAGTCATCGATTAAAACAGAACTAATATCCGGCGTTCGCCAAGGAAGTGTTATAGGCCCTCTATTGTTCCTGATCTATATTAACGGTATAGGAGACAATTTCAGTAGCCGTCTTGGATTGTTTGCAGATGATGCTGTCATTTACCATCTTGTGAACTCATCAGATGATCAAAACGACTTGCAAAATGATTTAGATAAGATATCTGTGTGGTGCGATGAGTTGCAATTGACCCTGAATAAAGAAAAGTGTGAAGTTATTCACATGAGTACTAAAAGAAATCAGCTAAATTTCGATTACGCGACAAGTCACACAAATCTGAAGGCTGTAAATTCAACTAAATACTTGGGGATTACAATCACAAATAACCTAAATTGGAACGATCACACATCTAATATTGTGGGTAGAGCAAACCAAAGACTGCGATTCATTGGCTGAACACTTAGAAGGTGCAACAGCTCTACTAAAGAGACTGCATACACCACCCCTGTCCGCCCTATTCTGTAGTATTGCTGTGCGGTGTGGGATGCGCATCAGGTGGGACTGACGGATGACATCGAAAAAGTACAAAGTAGGGAAGCTCGTTTTGTATTATCGCGAAATAGGGGAGATAGTGTCACAGATATGATACGTGAATTGGAGTGGCAATCATTAAAACAAGGGCGTTTTTCGTTGGGAACGGGATCTTCTCATGAAACTTCAATCACCAGTTTTCTCCTCCGATTGTGAAAACATTCTGTTGGCACCCACCTACATAGGGTGAAATGATCATCACGATAAAATAAATCAGGGCTCGCACAGAAAAATTTAAGTAGCTCGTTCTTCCCGCCTACCGTTCGAGAGTGGAACGGTAGAGAGACAACTTGAAGATGGTTCATGGAACTCTCTGCCAGGCACTTTATTGTGAATAGCAGAGTACTCACGTAGATGTAGATGTAAATAGAGGTCTGACTTACTTGTGTATCCGCACTGAATAAGATAGATGTATTGCCCATCTAGGTCAATCAATTATAAGAACGCGTGCTGTCCGTTCTTTCGGACATGCCCGAAAGAACGCACATCCTGTATTCGTATAAAGGCAGCTCGTCAACGAGGGCCACGAGAGAGGCAGGCCGCAGTGCGTACATCACAGCAGGTGACCCTGCAGCTCGTATGCGTGCCAGCATCCGTCTCTGGCGGGGAGCTAGTAACTATTTCTTGGGAGTTTATTAATTCTTGACTGTGCGTTTAATTGTACGCAAGTTCTCGATAGCACACTACAAACTTAGGACCTTTTATGGGTACGTTTTCAATTAAATATTAATTTCCCGTGGGCGAGTGTTCGCAAAGTGCGGCGAACAAGCTGACTAGTGTGTCGTCACACGTTCGTTGTTGGGCCCGTATATCTCCTTGGCCCCGTTCTTCAGACGGTGGTGTCATACCGCTGCGCCGAATCGTCGCAGATTCACCAAACAAAGCGCACTCCACCATTATTCCATGAAGTAAACTGTTACCAAGCTTCTGTTCTGCCAGTGTGAATGCCTATGTAAACAGTTTGTTTTAATACAGTTCATATTTTGACTCCCGTATGCTTTTCAGTATCGTTTTGTCCGGGTTTTCAATAGTTTCTAGTGATCCCGGTCGCGTTCACCTTGAAATATCGAGACTGTACTGTATATGCTGACACACGTTTGGTGTAAACAAACAAAAATCGATGTTTTCGCGCTTGTTCCCTTCTTGATCTATTCACGTTTGTGGTACCCGGTACCTTTCCTGACGTTTCACCGTTTTAATAGAAATAAATTTAATTCTCTTAGCTAGTGGATGGTTTATCGTCAAAAGAAAGGAACTTATGAATATTTGTCATGTATTGGTGAACTGTATTGTGGTAATGAATTTTGTTTAGATATTATTTAAAAGAAACAATGTTCATCTTGTTACCCAGTCCTTCACTAGCACATGTTGATTGTGCCATCTCATTGCTTAACGTCCTTGTTAGACTGTTACAGAAACATGCCTACCAACTTTCGTTTATATCGCACAACTCCTTTTTAGTGTTGCGATTTTTTCCCGTAATTTTTCACTCTCATAATGCCTTTCCATCAATTGTGTCATACTAAAGCTTGTGTTCAGAGTTGACCTACCATGTCGAAAGCCGTACTACTCCTGTCTCATATTAACGCCATACTATTCCTCTTCTAACTGACCTTCAACTTTTTCCCTTTCTCCTTTCCAGTATCCTCTCCATTATTTTTGTTCCTTTCGATATGAGTGTGACTCCTCAATAGTTACTACATAGTTTTCTCTCTCCCTTCAGGCACACATTTCTGCATCGATATGGATCTTAGCAATCTGTGTAACTCTTGTAACCTAATAGGTCGAGCTAGCTCTATCGTCTTCACAATTATTTTTAACTCAGTTGCTTTTTCTATTTTGATTTTTTTGACTGCTTGTCCCCCATGTAACACTGTACACTGAAGAGCCAAACAAACTGGTACACCTGCCTAATATCGTGCAGGGCCCCGGCGAGCACGCAGAAGTGCCGCAACACGACGTGGCATGGACTCGACTAATGTCTGAAGTAGTGCTGAAGGGAAAGGGAACTGACACCATGAATCCTGCAGGGCTGTCCATAAATCCATAAGTGTACGAGGGGGTGCAGATCTCTTCTGGACAGCACCTTGCAAGGCGTCCTAGATATGCTCAATAACTTTCATGTCTGGGGAATTTGGTGGACAGCGGAAGTGTTTAAACTCGGAAGAGTGTTCCTGGAGCCATTCTGTAGCAGTTCTGGACGTGCGGCGTGTCATTTTGTCGTGCTGGAATTGCCCAAGTCTGTCGGAATGCACAATAGACATCAATGGATGAGGAGATCATACCAGATGCTTACATACGTGACATCTGTCAGCGTCGTACCTAGACTTATCAGGGGTCCCATATCATTCCAACTGCACAAGCTCCACATCATTATAGAACCTCAGCCAGCTTTAACAGTCGTCTTCTGACATGTAGGGACCACGGATTCATAAGGTTGTCTCCATACCCGTACACACCCATCCGCTCGATACAATTCGATACGTGACTCGCCGACCAGGTGTAACCTCCCCCTCACTTATCGACCTTAATGACAGTGAAAAATTAAACCGCGTGTACCTAATGGAAATTTGGGAAAAGCAATCGTCACCGAAGTTAATCTGTCGGTAAAGAGGGAGGAAAGGGTTACATCTAAATGAAAGGAAAAATGCTAATGAAACTGGTGGAAATTAATTTTGAAAAGGGGTAAAGTTAATAAAGAAAGTAAATGTGCGGCCGTTACGTTAACAATTAACTAGCGGTAATTAGATATTTGAGATTTGGGGGAAATTACGGTCGCCAGTCCTAAGGACAATTACTATAGTAACTGAAAAAGAAAGGTTATTACACATATAATTAGCACTAGAAGCGTGGCAACTGAAGGTTGACACGTGTAGTGTGAAAACTGAAAGTTTGTCAGAAGTAATAAATTTCGCTACACTCTGACTTAATTTAGCAAAAGAATTAATAAAACCGGAAAATCGAAAGTTAATTTAGTGACTGAAGTTAATAGTGAGCTTTGTTTCTGAAGCACTACGAAATTCAGTAAAATAAAGTTGGTCTTGGGCTACCTCAACAATCATTTCAAAAGCTACTTGAAGCTACGCAATTTAGAAATAAGAGATTTAACTTTGAACTTGGATTAAATGATTCTGAACAATTAACAATAGTAAAATTTAGTACGTACCAAGCTGAGCTGCAGTCACAGGTAAGCTAAAATACGGTAACAAAACTCGCACTCTTAATTTGTGCTTGTGTAATCTAAATATTGTAGCCAGCTATGAATACCTTAACTGAACTTTGAAATTAAAGCAGTGAAATCAAATTTGAATTTCAACAACACTCGGGTTTATTCCGGAAAAGGAAGGGACCTTGATTGGTAATGCAATTGGGACAATGAGCAACAAAGGTTCATGCTACGTTGCTGTAATTTAGTTATGAAAATGGAACTGTTTGAAAAGCTGAGGTCTGCCATACAGTTCTAAAACTTTACGTGCTTCCAGTCTTCCTTGTTGGTTGATTGAAGGTTTGAAGCCGTCGATCGAGGAGGTGGCGACAGTCACTCATTGTCGGCCGTCACTGTTGCAGAAGCTGGATGTTGGCGCGCCTTCTTCTCGACACGGTCACCAGGCGAAACGGGCTCTTGATGTGCGCCAGCTAATGCTTCCCGTCCGCGACACCATGTCCGAAACTATCATAGCAAGTCGAGCGCAATTACATGCTGCCAAATCCCGAAAGCGCGGCAACTCGCGGGAGCGTCACACAACACACCAGCTCCACTGCACTACCCCAGCCGGACTCCCCCTCTGCCCGCACTCCACGCGACAGAGTTAACACTACCAAAGATCCTACACACTTTGGTTCTCCACACGACCTATCGATGTATTCGTTCGATAGCATAGTTTTCCCTAGGCCAGACCCAGCGTATAAATACAAATAATATTCACAAAACAAGCCAATTATAAATCGACATAAATGCATATACAGGGTGTTTCAAAAATGACCGGTATATTTGAAATGGCAATAAAAACTAAACGAGCAGCGATAGAAATACACCGTTTGTTGCAATATGCTAGGGACAACAGTACATTTTCAGGCAGACAAACTTTCGAAATTACAGTAGTTACAATTTTCAACAGCAGATTGCGCTGCGGTCTGGGAAACTCTATAGTACGATATTTTCCACATATCCACCATGTGTAGCAATAATATGGCGTAGTCTCTGAATTAAATTACCAGAAACCTTTGTCAACGTGTCTGGCGGAATGGCTTCACATGCAGATGAGATGTACTGCTTCAGCTGTTCAATTGTTTCTGTATTCTGGCGGTACACCTGGTCTTTCAAGTGTCCCCACAGAAAGAAGTCACAGGGGTTCATGTCTGGCGAATAGGGAGGCCAATCCACGCCGCCTCCTGTATGTTTCGGATAGCCCAAAGCAATCACACGATCATCGAAATATTCATTCAGGAAATTAAAGACGTCGGCCGTGCGATGTGGCCGGGCACCATCTTGCATAAACCACGAGGTGTTCGCAGTGTCGTCTAAGGCAGTTTGTACCGCCACAAATTCACGAAGAATGTCCAGATAGCGTGATGCAGTAATCGTTTCGGATCTGAAAAATGGGCCAATGATTCCTTTGGAAGACATGGCGGCCCAGACCAGTACTTTTTGAGGATGCAGGGACGATGGGACTGCAACATGGGGCTTTTCGGTTCCCCATATGCGCCAGTTCTGTTTATTGACGAAGCCATCCAGGTAAAAATAAGCTTCGTCAGTAAACGAAATGCTGCCCACATGCATATCGCCGTCATCAATCCTGTGCACTATATCGTTAGCGAATGTCTCTTGTGCAGCAACGGTAGCGGCGCTGAGGGGTTGCCGCGTTTGAATTTTGTATGGATAGAGGTGCAAACTCTGGCGCATGAGACGATACGTGGACGTTGGCGTCATTTGGACCGCAGCTGCAACACGGCGAACGGAAACCCGAGGCCGCTGTTGGATCACCTGCTGCAGTAGCTGCGCGTTGCCCTCTGTGGTTGCCGTACGCGGTCGCCCTACCTTTCCAGCACGTTCATCCGTCACGTTCCCAGTCCGTTGAAATTTTTCAAAGAGATCCTTAATTGTATCGCTTTTCGGTCCTTTGGTTGCATTAAACCTCCGTTGAAAACTTCGTCTTGTTGCAACAACACTGTGTTCTAGGCGGTGGAATTTCAACACCAGAAAAATCCTCTGTTCTAAGGAATAAACCATGTTGTCTACAGCACACTTGCACGTTGTGAACAGCACACGCTTACAGCAGAAAGACGACGTACAGAATGGCGCACCCACAGACTGCGTTGTCTTCTATATCTTTCACATCACTTGCAGCGCCATCTGTTGTTGAAAATTATAACTACTGTAATTTCGAAAGTTTGTCCGCCTGAAAATGTACTGTTGTCCCAAGCATATTGCAACAAACGGTGTATTTCTATCGCTGCTCATTTAGTTTTTATTGCCGTTTCAAATATACCGGTCATTTTTGAAACACCCTGTATATACAAATAGTAAAACAATTACAATATACAAAGACACAGAAATGTTATATCTTCAGGTGACAAAATAAGGAAAAAAATTATAGTACAATAGATGGAAACAGGAGGATATGCATTTCCGGCGTTACTCAGGTAGCATGTTTCCGGTCATTAACAGTCCAATGTCGCTGCTGACAGGTCCAGGCGAGGCGTAAAGCTTTGTGTCGTGCAGTCATAAATACTAAACGAGAGGGCTTTCGGCTTCGAAAGCCGAAATCGATTATGTTCCGTTGAATGGTTCGCATGCTGACACTTGTTGATGCCCAGCAATTAAATCTGAGGAAGGGTTCCATTTCTGTCACGTTGAACGATTCTATTGAGTCGTCGTTGGTCCTGTTCTTGCAGGATCTTTTCCGGCCGCAGCGATGTTGGAGATTTGATGCTTTACCGTATTCCTGATATTCACGGTACACTCGTGAAATGATCGTACCCGAAAATTCCCAGTTCATCGCTACCTCGAAGATGCTGTGTCCCATCGCTCGTGAACCGAGTATAACACCGCGTTCAAACTCACTTAAATCTTTATAGCCTGTTATTATAGCGGGAGTCACTGCTCTAACAACTGCACCAGACACTTGTTATCTTATACAGGCGTGGCTGACGACAGCGCCATATTTGTTTCAAATGGCTCTGAGCACTATGGGACTTAACATCTGAGGTCATCAGTCCCCTAGAACTTAGAACTACTTAAACCTAACTAACCTAGGGACATCACACACAGCCCGCATCTCGTGGTCGTGCGGTAGCGTTCTCGCTTCCCACGCCCGGGTTCCCGGGTTCGATTCCCGGCGGGGTCAGGGATTTTCTCTGCCTCGTGATGGCTGGGTGTTGTGTGCTGTCCTTAGGTTAGTTAGGTTTAATTAGTTCTAAGTTCTAGGGGACTGATGACCATAGATGTTAAGTCCCATAGTGCTCAGAGCCATTTTTTTTTGACATCACACACACCCATGCCCGAGGCAGGATTCGAACCTGCGACCGTAGCAGTCACGCGGTTCCGGACTGAAGCGCCTAGAACCGCACAGCCACCGCGGCCGGCTGCAGCGCCGTATTCTGCCTGTTTACATATCTCTGTATTTAAATATGCATGCCTATACCATTTTCTTTGGCGCTTCAATGTAATATCCTTCTCTTCTTCTAGGTGTATGTCCTACCTGCCGTACCTCTATTCCCTTTTCATTTTTCATGTTTAGTAGTGTGACGCAGTGCTCTTTCCATATTTTCCTTATCTCCTATGGTTGCGTTTTAGCTCTTCAGTTTCCCCTTTCACCAGCTTTGTGTAAGTGCTTTACTTCGTCGTATTTCTTCACTCCTACGTAAAGCGTCATTTTATCCCAAATATTATATTATTTCTGGTCTTGTGTGAATTCCACCCAACTTTTCCTCTCTACTTCTGCTAGCACTTACTTAATTTTTCTTTGTTTTCTTGCTATTCCATTTTCCTTTTGTCTCTGTTCCATTCTTGCCATTTCTTCTTTCCTGATAATGCTTCCTTTACTTGTTCATTCCATCATGGAGTCTCTTTACCCTTCCAGCCGGCAGGTGTGGCCGTGCGGTTCTAGGCGCTTCAGTCTGGAATCGCGTGACCGCTACGGTCGCAGGTTCGAATCCTGCCTCGGGCATGGATGTGTGTGATGTCCTTAGGTTAGTTAGGTTTAAGTAGTTCTAAGTTCTAGGGGACTGATGACCACAGATGTTAAGCCCCATAGTGCTCAGAGCCATTTGAACCATTTTGAACCATTTACCCTTCAAGAAATTCTGCCACAGGTTTCCCTGCAGGGCATACAGCAGTCCTGTTCCACATTTCCACATTCAGTGCGTGAGATTGTAAGCTTTTCTTGTAACTTTCTGTCTTTTAATTTCCACTCTTTTATTTTCTTCTAGTTTTCTACCTATTTTTCTTCTGTTATACCCCTTACAATCTGTCCCAACACTACATGATGGTCCCCATCGAAAGCTTCTTCTGGGGGCGCTGTTACATCCATTAACCGTGTACGATTTTGGTCTCCCACAAGAATGTATCTTCGTGCTTCTCTCTCCAAAACCATATCTCGTTATCTTTTGGCTATTTTTCTTCTTGATCCTTTGTTGCCCATAGTCAAACCATTTCTTTTACAAAAATCAGCCAGTTTTCCTCGTTTTCTCCATATACATACGGACCAATTATCACTTCCTTCTCTAGTCTTTCATTTTCCACTTGTGCATTTATATCACCCATCACTATCGCTTCCACAACTCTAATTTCATTCTTTAATTTCTCTAGGAATTCCTTAATGTTCTCCTCTTTATTTCCAGTTCGTGGTGCATATACTTGGGTGGAGTCGACTCTATTACTTGTCCTCAGCTGAATCTTCGTCATCCTGTCACTTGTGTGTTCTACTGCTTCCTCATATTCGTCTGGGAGTAATTTTACTATTACGCCCACTTCAGTTTTTTCTTCTCTAGTCCATCACTCCAAAAAAGTGTGTACCCTTTCCTCATTTCCTTCCTTGCTCTTCCATTCCACTTGACTTCGCTAAGCCCCAGCATGCAGTCTCCTTCTCCATGAAGTCTATTAGCTCTTCTACCTTCCCAGTCAGGATCATCATATTAATGCTGCCCACCTTCGGTTCCCTAACACCCGAAGCAATGTGCGTCTGCGTCGCCTGGAGGGTACACCATGACGTATTCCAAGGCTGGTTTTGTAACACAGTTCCATGTATAGGCTATTATTACAATGAAGTGGCGCTCCTGAAGTCCCTTTAGAGCTACTGCCAGCATAGGTTTAGGCCAATCTAACACAGAGAACAGACGCCTTTTCTAGCCGCTCCTCTGGAATGCAGGCGCTACAGGTAATGAGGTACGAGGACAGTTCTTTCGTTTTGACGCTTTGTATCCTCTGCCACTTTCAAAACCGTTGACCTTCTTCACGTGTAACCCTGGCCAGGGCACCAATGCTATAACATCTTTAACCGCTATAGGTGCGGAATTTCATATCTGAGGCATCGGTTTTTGTTATTTCAGTCTGTGTAAACCAGTTTTGTTGTGAAACGTGTCATAATGCTGCCGGGGTACGGTTCAGTCCACTCATTGTCAACAGGCGTCACGTTGATTCATGCATCCCGGAGATGACATCTGCATGATGGCGCTCATCACAAGATATTCCAACATTGGTAGTTTAATGTTTCTTCTGACGTCTCTTCAGTACAACAGGCTAGCATTGTCCAAGATTCATCCTCCGTTACTGGTGGCTCACTGGAGTCGAGTCCATGGTCGGAGACTACATGTTCCTGTCGCGCCAACATCTGAAGAACTCTCTGTGGTCATTGGGCCGAGGATCTCGAAACGAGTGCCAACTAGCAACAAAATCAAGAAGTGGCCGCCGAAGCTTCAACAACTGTGCACATCCCGAAGACCTCTTACCTTCCTTGTGTTAGATAGGCAGTAATGAGCGCCACTCGTTATTTTATGCGTCAGTATTGGTTAGCATTGGTGACTCTTGAAGGCAAATGTGCATATGACATGGTAGAATTGTTCTCAGAAATAAATGTTCTAGTGCATCCGAGATGACTGAAGCAATGCTGCTTTGCCGTCTCAAGCAAATGCACGCTTAAAACAGAACGGTCGTCCTCTTGAACGCGAATGCAGTTGTGTTAACGACGGTACCATCTCTTTCGGTGAAGTGCAGGAAGATTTTAAGAGATCAGAGGTTGGTGAAAAGACGTCTAGCATTTCTAATAACGAATATGGGAATTGTTGATGCACTTGTAGAAGTGACCATTGTACGCACTGTGATTTGCAGTAGTGAATCTATCAGCACATGCCAGTAAGATGAGACCATACAAAGATCCCTTACGGCATCATTTTATCATCTTCTTTTATTTGTGGTATGAGGAAATTTGTATCTCACTAATGTATCGTGATAATGTGAAGAAGTTGTACAAAGTTTTAGATACCTTCAGGTGTATAAATACTGCGAAAAATGTGGGGCATTAGAGATTATCAATCGCTCCTCCGGAGTCTATCATAATAGTTAAACTTTTTATCATTATTACCAATAATTGCAATCGCACATGGAAGAGGCAAAGATAATGGGCGTGTTTAGGCAGTGCAAGGGCGCCAGGAAAGTAGCTAAGCTCAGTGGAAGTCTTTACAAAAATGGTGACTGTGCATAGCGGTGAACGTATTCTGAAAGACGGCATTCCGTTACGAGCTAGGAAACATTTTACTCCCTTCAATTTGTATCTCACGTACTGAGCACGAGGGTGGAATTAAAGAAATTACACTGTAGACATATTAGAATCGCCAGTCCTTCTTTTCTCAGATCAAATGGTGAAAGGTGGCTACACTGAGCCACAGCGCCAGAGAGTTTTGTTTCGCCGCCTCCACTGGCAGTGATTATTGAGAAGTAGCGGAGGGCAGTGCTTGTTGAGAACTCGTGGTAGTCTGTGCTGAGACGTCGTAGTGAAGAGTGCTTGTCGAGATGTGGCAGTAGGGAGTTCTTGTTGAGATGTGGTAGTAGCGAGTCGGTGTGGAGATATTGTAAGGATTAGAGTGATTTTCATCAATATAAATGAGGTAACAAACTCCTTTTCTTTTTTTTCTCATTATTTCAATGTCCTGAATAATGCGTCATTACAGGTTCAGTCAACAAAGCATCTGGCTTGAGTTCTTGTATTAGAGTGTAATTCTGGTTTTCTTGCGCAATTATAGTAGTTCTATTTTTTTAAATTACTTCAGTATAAATGGTATTTAAAATTTCTTGTCTTGTTGAAGGAGAACCGTGCCAGATGTGTATGTTGAATCACACTCCCACACACAGAACAATTACACTTGTGTTTTGGTTTCGTAAGTTTTGTAGTTGCTGGGGACTTAATTAATTAATTGTGTTAACGGAAATTTTCTTTCAATCTTTGTTGTTGTTCTATGCAGTCAGATTGCGTACTAAAACTAGTCAGGGCCAACCGTTTACGAGACTACGTAATTGGATATACAGTGACAAAAATTTAAAAAAAATATTTGCATTAAAATAATAATTAAGCCCCCATGCAATGGCTCTGAGCACTATGGGACTTAACATCTGAGGTCATCAGTCCCCTAGAACTTAGAACTACTTAAACTTAACTAACCTAAGGACATCACACACATCCATGCCCGAGGCAGGATACGAACCTGCGACCGTAGCGGTTGCGCGGTTCCAGACTGTAGCGCCTAGAACCGCTCGGCCACACCAGCCGGCATTTCTCAGATCAGCTGCGGTTAGAACAGAAAGGGGGGGAAGTTATTTTAGTACGGCATTGTCCTTCGCAACACACCATGCGGTAAATTATGGAATATGATGTAAATATACTCATGTGTGTCATCATGCGGTGTACGTATCACACATATGCATCAGAGGCGTTCAGGTACATTTGAATATTAGGATAACAACAGATGAACTGAAAAACAGACGCAGGGAAATACGAGGTGCATTCAAGTTCTAAGGCCTCCGATTTTTTTTCTCCGGCCTGGAAAGAGATAGAAACATGCGCATTGTTTTAAAATGAGGCCGCGTTCATTGTCAATACGCCCCAGAGATGGCAGCACCGTATGGCAGATGGAGTTTTACCACCAGCGGCGAGAATGAGAACTGTTTTAAATACTTAAAATGGCGACGTTTTCCTTACTTGAACAGCGTGCAATCATTCGTTTTCTGAATTTGCGTGGTGTGAAACCAATTGAAATTCATCGACAGTTGAAGGAGACATGCGGTGATGGAGTTATGGATGTGTCGAAAGTGCGTTCGTGGGTGCGACAGTTTAATGAAGGCAGAACATCGCGCGACAACAAACCGAAACAACCTCGGGCTCGCACAAGCCGGTCTGACGACATGATCGAGAAAGTGGAGAGAATTGTTTTGGGGGATCGCCGAATGACTGTTGAACAGATCGCCTCCAGAGTTGGCATTTCTGTGGGTTCTGTGCACACAATCCTGCTTGACGACCTGAAAATGCAAAAAGCGTCATCCAGGTGGGTGCCACGAATGCTGACGGACGACCAGACGGCTGCCCGTGTGGCATGTTGCCAAGCGATGTTGACGCGCAACGACAGCATGAATGGGACTTTCTTTTCGTCGGTTGTGACTATGGTTGAGATGCGGATGCCATTTTTCAATCCAGAAACAAAGCGCCAATCAGATCAATGGAAGCACAGAGATTCACCGCCACCAAAAAAATTTCGGGTAACCGCCAGTGCTGAAAAAATGATGGTGTCCATGTTCTGGGACAGCGAGGGCGTAATCCTTACCCATTGCGTTCCAAAGGGCACTACAGTAACAGGTGCATCCTACGAAAATGTTTTAAAGAGCAAATTCCTCCCTGCACTGCAACAAAAACGTCCGGGAAGGGCTGCGCGTGTGCTGTTTCACCAAGACAACGCACCCGCACATCGAGCTAACGTTACGCAACAGTTTCTTCTTGATAACAACTTTGAAATGATTCCTCATGCTCACTACTCACCTGACCTGGCTCCTAGTGACTTTTGGCTTTTTCCAACAATGAAAGACACTCTCCGTGGCCGCATTTTCACCAGCCGTGCTGCTATTGCCACAGCGATTTTCCAGTGGTCAAAACAGACTCCTAAAGAAGCCTTCGCCGCAGCCATGGAATCATGGCGTCAGCGTTGTGAAAAATGTGTACGTCTGCAGGGCGATTACGTCGAGAAGTAACGCCAGTTTCATCGATTTCGGGTGAGTAGTTAGTTAGAAAAAAAAATCGGAGGCCTTAGAACTTGAATGCACCTCGTATAATTATTATTCCTCTTCGCTTAATGTCCGACAGCTTAGGGTCATTAACTTTTTTCACAGTAACGGCCAGTGCTACTTAAGCAACTTTTTTTCCCCTCTTGTTCAGTTTCGTTTGTGTGTGTGAGGGGGAGGGGTCGTCAAAGAGAGGGAGAGGGAGAGGAGAAGGAGAGGGGGAGAGAGGGGGGGGGGGGGGAGCGACTTCGCTGGGCGGAGGGAGTAATACTGCGGAATACCTGTCGTGACCGGGATGGGTATGCGATATAAAAACCGGTCAGGTTCCTTCCTCTCCACGTGCAGGAACCTGCACGGGCAATTTGTTGCGGATTACGTCTTTCGTGAAAGACGAAAAAGAAAGATCCTCCAGGACCTTGAAATAGCATCTCGGCCTCAACAGGCTCTTCAGTTTGCTGGCGTCACACCACAGACTGTGTGGCTTCCCGACTCCTACTGAGTAAGTACGTGGATTATTGATACTAGAGGCCTACTAGTTATAAAAAAACCTCGGATTATTTAAAGCTGTGCTCGTGTTTGATATCAATACAAAACTGTCTCACGGATAACTGCAATTCAAAGAGTCTGCTAGAGTTCAGAGCAGCTTTTTATTCAGTGCAGTAACGTTAGGTGTCCCGAAATTTGACGTGGGAATTTTTCAAAGAACTCGTACAAAGACTTCCTGAAGACGTTCTTTCCCTGTGCAGTTTAAGAACTTAAAAGTAAAGAAGGGGTGTGGGAGGAGGGAATATGGAGGATTGCGAAGTATGGTTATATAGATTTTCTTTCCCGACCTGCCGTATTCATGATGCATTTAAAAATGCCTATTGAATGGTAGTGTTCTTGTAAGTGTCACTGGGATAGTATGAAACTGATAAGGGCGAGAAACGAGCCATTGCCGGCCGCGGTGGTCTAGCGGTTCTAGGCGCTCAGTCCGGAACCGCGTGACTGCTACGGTCGCAGGTTCGAATCCTGCCTCGGGCATGGATGTGTGTGATGTCCTTAGGTTAGTTAGGTTTAAGTAGTTCTAAGTTCTAGGGGACTGATGACCTTAGAAGTTAAGTCCCATAGTGCTCAGAGCCATTTGAACCATTTGACTCTATACAATGAAAAGTGTGAACTGTCAATATATCTAAATACTTATGAATTACAATTACGAATAGCTTTAATTGGAATAATCACGTAGGAATTGTTGTGGGAAGCAGTACCGAAGACTGCGTTTCATTGGGAGAACACTTAGGAGATGCAACAGGTCTACTAAAGAGACTGCCTGCACAACGTTTGTACGTTCTTTTCTAGAATACTACCACGCACTACGCGCAAGGCGTTTTTAACAGATAAGACCGAGGGCATCAAGAAAGATCAAAAGTCAGCTCCTTTTGTACTATCGCAAATGAGAGGAGAGATTGTCACGGCTACGATGTGCAAGCGGGAGTGGCAATCATTAAACAAGAGCGTTTTTCGCTGCGTCGAGATATTTTCACGAAATTTCAATCACGAACTTTCACTCCAGATTGTGAAAGTATTTTGGTGTCACCTACCTGCATAGGGAGATATGGTCATCGGAGTTCGCACACAAAGATTTAAGTGTCCTTCCCTGCGCTCTGATCGAGAGTACAACGATAGAGAAATAGTCTGAACGTGGTTCGATGAACTCTCTGGCAAGCTCTGAAGTGTGAATTGCAGAGTAATCATATTTATAGCCGTTCTGTCCAGCTACGTAGGAGCCTACCTCCTCTGATGCAGTGCAGCGTTGTGTCACAGCATCTGGAAATTCGGCATCACTACAGTAGATAGCTGTATCGCAGAATGCTACGTCAGTAGTATTCTTGATCTCAGCAGCAGAATGTCGCAGGCGACTGGCTCCTTGCTGCTTGACTGGGTTCGAAGTCTTCACTGTGAATCACACCAACACAACTACTCTTATTAAATTACGGTATCTTCCCGGAAGCAATTCCAGATTGTAGCAGGAAATAGTGAAAACTTTTCTGGTACCTGTGGTGCCATCTGTCATACATTGTTAGGTAGCTTAACAGTGTATAAATGTTGCAACGTGGAGTTTACGTGCAAACCGGGGACAAGTGAAATAATAACAAGTACAGAGGACTTGCAAGATACAACTAATTTATTACTGATCAACAGTTTAACCCAAAGGTCACAGTATTTACCAAACATTTCTACAAGTGTCGCTTATTCACAAGTCAGAAAAATACTGTTTTGGTTGGCAGGAGAGCCATCACCGTGTTACTAGAAGGAGGCCGAAAGGCACGCGTTTTAGCTCACGCAGGCTGGCGTGAGGTCTGGAACAGGACAAGGAAATTAGAATTTAGAAAAACGGACGTAGCTGGTGGAATACTTAATTTTAATCCGTTAATGAGGAACGTCGGTCTTGACGGTACATGAATCAATATCAATAGTAACTGATAATGGCGCCTTGCTAGGTCGTAGCAAATGACGTAGCTGAAGGCTATGCTAAACTATCGTCTCGGCAAATGAGAGCGTATTTTGTCAGTGAACCATTGCTTGCAAAGTCGGTTGTACAACTGGAGCGAGTGCTAGGAAGTCTCTCTAGACCTGCCGTGTGGCGGCGCTCGGTCTGCAATCACTGATAGTGGCGACACGAGGGTCCGACGTATACTAACGGACCGCGGCCGATTTAAAGGCTACCACCTAGCAAGTGTGGTGTCTGGCGGTGACACCATAAATACATTCCACAATACCTTTCTAATTGAATTAGGCGCAAACAAGAACTTCTTATAACTTCTATACTAACTGTAAGCACTGCAACAATAAAAGGTAAAATCAGTTTCATTTAACAAAGGGCACTTGAATGATAAGGGTGAAATAAGTTTCTTTTAAATAGGTCACCTGGGCAAGCGCAATAATACAATTCACATATTTTCCAATTTTCCGCTACCCATCAAGTATTCTCTTTAACATGTACATAAGTTCAACTTCCGGTGCACGTAAGGTATAATTAAGAACACTAATCTCTTTCCTTTATGATTTTGAAGGTAAATACAGGGTGTTACAAAAAGGTACGGCCAAACTTTCAGGACACATTCCTCACACACAAACAAAGAAAAGATGTTATGTGGACATGTGTCCGGAAACGCTCAATTTCCATGCTAGAACTCGTTTTAGTTTCTTCCACCTACGCTCAATGGAGCACGTTATCATGATTTCATACGGGATACTCTACCTGTGCTGCTAGAACATGTGCCTTTACAAGTACGACACAACATGTGGTTCATGCATGATGGAGCTCCTGCACATTTCAGTCGAAGTGTTCGTACGCTTCTCAACAACAGATTCCGTGACCGATGGATTGGTGGAGGCGGACCAATTCCATGGCCTCCACGCACTCCTGACCTCAAACCTCTTGACTTTCATTTATGGGGGCATTTGAAAGCTCTTGTGTACGCAACCGCGGTACCAAATGTAGAGACTCTTCGTGCTCGTATTGTGGACGGCTGTGATACAACACGCCATTCTCCAGGGCTGTATCAGCGCATCAGGGATTCCATGCGACAGAGGGTGGATGCATGTATCCTCGCTAACGGAGGACATTTTGAACATTTCCTGTAACAAAGTGTTTGAAGTTACGCTGGTACGTTCTGTTGCTGTTTGTTTCCATTCCATGATTAACGTGATTTGAAGAAAAGTAATGAAATGAGCTCTAACATGGAAAGTAAGCGTTTCCGGACACATGTCCATAACATATTTTCTTTCTTTGTGTGTGAGGAATGTTTCCTGAGAGTTTGGCCGTACCTTTTTGTAACACCATGTATATCAGCAGTATAGCAAACGGAACAGATGCCTTGGCGTCCCAATGCAGAGGAAACTTAACTTAATGCAAGATCCCCACTCACTGCAACCCGAAGAACTCAGTGGCCGCCGTATCGGTTGCCATTTTCCCCGCGGCCAAAAGAACCTCCCGTTCCCTCTGGTACTGGCCGGCCAAGGCGTCGCCAAAAGAAACAATGTTAACAGCCCCAGAATATAGTAAGATAAAATTCTGCAAAGATAGATCACATCAAGACAAAGGCAAATTAAAAATGGTTAAAAGAATTAACTGTAGACCTCAAATTTCAGAATATGTAAAATTGCCCCAGCACAAACAGACTAGGTTTAGAAGGGCAACGATAAGACGAAGCATATTATTATTACACCAGTGCGTCGCAGTTCCAATACAATATTGGCACTCATAAGAAAAGGTAGAAGCTAGTGATAACACGGGTCGGCCCGAGTGCAAAACTAGAAAGCTTGAATGTCTACTTCTTCAATAGACAGCTGCGTGGCACGTAGTTCAACTCCACTAGCCAAAATGAATAACACATTGCTCAGCGTCCTGTGTAGAAGACCATGGCCCAGTCACGCCTCAAGAACTTGCAATAACGGGCCCGCTTTCGCACTCCGGGCCACATACACCGGTCAAATTCAGCTAACCCCACGCAAACACAAGTTTCACTCTCTGAGCAGCGACACGTACCGGCCGTTCCGAAGCTAAAACCCAGTCTCCCTGCCAGCCCACCAGCACCACCACCGGCCAACGAGGCAAAGATAAGCAACGCCATAGGGAAACAATGGATCCGGGTGAATCGAACGGAGAAAGCGACTGGCGCCAGCGCCTCGCCACGTGTCAGATGTGCATGTACATACGTGACATTGTAACCTCCCCCTCATTTATCCACCTCAATGACAGTGAAAAATTAAACCCCGTGTACCTAATGGAAATTTGGGAAAAGCAATCGTCACCGAAGTTAATTTGTCGGTAAAGAGGGAGGAAAGGGTTACATCTAAATGAAAGGAAAAATGCAAATGAAACTGGTGAAAATTGATTTTGAGAAAAGGGTAAAATAAAAAAAGAAAGTAAATGTGCGGTTATTACGTTAACAATTAATTGGCGTTAATTAGACATTTGAGATTTGGAAAAAATTACGGTCGCCAGTCCTATGGACAACTACTATAATAACCGAAAAAGAAAGGTTATTGCACATATAATTAGCACTAAAAGCGTGGCAACTGAAGGTTGACAGGTGTTGTGTGAAAACTGAATGTTTGTCAGAAGTAATAAATTTCGCTACACTCTGACTTAATTTAGCAAAAGAATTAATAAAACCGGAAAATTGAAAGTAAATTTAGTGACTGAAATTAATAGTGAGCTTTGTTTCCGAAGCACTACGAAATTCAGTAAAATAAGGTAGGTCTTGGGCTACCTCAACAATCATTTCAAAAGCTACTTGAAGCTACGCAATTTAGAAATAAGAGATTTAACTTTAAACTTGAATTAAATGATTCTGAACAATTAACAATAGTAAAATTTAGTACGTACCAAGCTGAGCTGCAGTCACAGGTAAGCTAAAATATGGTAACAAAACTCGCACTCTTAATTTGTGCTTGTGTAATCTAAATATTGTAGCCAGCTATGAATACTTAAGCTGAATTTTGAAATTAAAACAGTGAAATGGAATGATGCTGGCGTTTGAATTTCAACAACACTCGGGTTCATTCCGGAAAAGGAAGGGACCTTGATTGGTAATGCAATTGGGACAATGAGCAACAAAGGTTCATGCTACGTTGCTGTAATTTTGAAACAGTTTGAAAAGCAGAGGTCTGCCATACAGTTCTAAAACTTTACGTGCTTCCAGTCTTCCTTGTTGGTTGATTGAAGGTTTGAAGTCGTCGATCGAGGAGGTGGCGACAATCACTCATTGTCGGCCGTCGCTGTTGCAGAAGCTGGATGTTGGCGCGCCTTCTTCTCAACACGGTCACCAGACGAAACGGGCCCTTGATGTGCGCCAAACTAATGCTTCCCATCCGCGACACCATGTCAGAAACTATCATAGCAACTCGAGTGCAATTACATGCTGCCAAACCCCGAAAACGCGGCAACTCGCGGGAGCGTCACACAACACACCAGCTCCACTGCCCTACTCCCGCCAGACTCTTACTACCAAAGATCCTAAACACTTTGGTTCTCCACACGACCTATCGATGTAGTCATTCGATAGCATAGTTTTCCCTAGGCCAGACCCAGCGTAAAAATTCAAATAATATTTACAAAACAAACCAATTATACATCGAGATGAATGCATACACAAATAGTAAATAATTACAATATATAAAGACACAGAAATGTCATATCTTCATGTAAAAAATAAAGGAAAAGAATTTATAGTACAATAGATGGAATTAGGAGGATATGCATTTCCGGCGTTACAACATAAATAATGGGGATTGTTTCGCGCGCTGCGCTCGCTTTTTGTGATGCGGATATTAAGCCCCTTGACTTGCATTAAGAAGGACAGGGTTCAGATCTCCAAGTTTTCATCTTACAAATCTGAAGTGTCTTTCGTCTTCCGATCGCAGACAATGGGAGAATTTTTGCAAATGTTATGTTTCTCTAACTGCCTATCTTTTGTTTGTCTTCTCATTAGAAACAGTTATTACAAATTTGCAGAACAAAAATTTCTGGACTAGCACAAACTCTCACTGCTCAGTTCAGGTTAGACAGAAACATCATATTAACGTCACTGTCTGAACTCAGTAACAATAACCATGTGGTTTGTGCATGATGCGACTCACGTACCTGTTTAAATCATGACACGAAATCTCAATTCTTTTGATTTTTATTTCTCCATGTGTTCACTGTGTTGTTTCTTTCGCTCCGCTGTCCATTTGCATCCTGGTCTCTTCTGTGTTGTGGTGTCAAATTTATGTTTTTTGATGATGTTCCTGAATTCAGTTCTATTTTCTGCATCGTTTACTGTTATGTGTGCTTGTCTGAGGTCCTCTTCAACTTCTTTTATCCATTTTGTTTTTCCCCTGCCTAAGTTAATGACTTTAACAATTCGCTTTGAAATTCTGTTTTCATTCATCCTGTGGATATGTCCGTAGAACTGCATTCTTCTTTTCCTTATTGTATCCGTAATCTTGTCTGTGTATTTGTATAATTCTGATGTTGATCTCTTCTTCCAGATTCCTTGCTCTTGTATCGGGCCAAAAGTTTTCCAGAGAATTTTCGTTTCTTGTTTCTCTATTTCTTTGATTTTAGTGTGCCCACCTATTTGTGTTGTTTATAATATGAAATAAGCACGTAATTTTGAACTTATGATGCATCATCTTAAAATTGCTGTCCTTTGTCCTTCCAGGTTCTCGACAAAATGGTTGACGGAGATTTCAGTGATGCTGTGCAGACGGTGTCTCGAGGGAATGACCTCTTCACATCTGACATGTACAGGGTAAGGCTCCACGCAATGTCTCACATTCTTCACTACACCGAAAGGCTGCCCCCTCCGCTGTGTTCTTGTTATTAGTACGCTAGGAGACATACTGACTGTGCCTGTAGCTAAGATCGAGAGATGACGTATTCTGGTTGTGCGAGGAAGCGTAAAACAGGAAGTGGGAACTGAAATGAGATTGTAGAGAAGAGTCTTGACAAGCATGTAACTCCACCTCCAACATAACAAATGTTGAGGGAATTTGACCCGCTGACGTGTGTGCAACAGCAATGATGGATATCAGAACAGATCTCTGAGAGAACTCAAACGCACTCAGCAAATATCAGAAGAAAGGGAGAGGTGTAATGAATCTTTGTGTGGGTTAGGGTTAGTGGTGGGCGGGGGGGGGGGGGGGGGGGGGAGGGGGAAGCTACTTGCGTCTTCATGTGAAGGGATCGAAATAGCTTAGTATTTAGCTACTGGGTCATGCATTCAGTTAAGTGTAGCTATGACAAAGCATTGCGATTGAGGATATTTTTTACATAGTCGCTTAATTACAGTTTTAGCGTAATTGTGTGACTGCATTCGTGATTTCCTCTCAGAGAGGTCACACTTCGTCGTGATAGACGGTAAATCATCGAGTAGAACAGAAGTGATATCTGGCGTTCCGCAAGGTAGTGTCATAGTCCCTCTGCTGTTTCTGATTAACATAAAATGTATAGGTGATAATCTGAGCAGCCCCATTACATTGTTTGCGGATGACGCAGTAATTTACCGTCTAGTAAAATCATCAGACGATCAATTCCAATTACAAAATGATCTAGAGAGAATTTCTGTATGGTGCGAAAAGTGGCAATTGGCACTAAACAAAGAAAAGTGCGAGGTCATCCACATCCATAAAGGAAATCCGATAAATTTTGGATATACTATACATCGCACAAATTTAAGTGCTGTTCTGACTCTGAGCACTATGGGACTTAACATCTGTGGTCATAAATCCCCTAGAACTTAGAACTACTTAAACGTAACTAACCTAAGGACGTCACACACATCCATGCCCGAGGTAGGATTCGAACCTGCGACCGTAACGGTCCCGAGGTTCCAGACTGAAGCGCCTAGAACCGCACGGCCACACCGGCCGGCTCTAAGTTCTGTCAATTCGATTAAATACCTAAGAATTACAATGACGAGCAACTTAAACTGGAAAGACCACATAGATAATATCATGGGGAAGGTGAAACAAAGACTGAACTTTGTTGGCAGAACACTTAAAAGATGCGACAAACCCACTAAAGAGACAGCCTACATTACACTTGTCCGTCCTCTGCTGAAATATTGCTGCTCGTTGTGGGATCCTTACCAGGTAGGATTGACGGAGGACATCGGAAAAGTGCAAAGAAGGGCAGTTCGTTTCGCGTTACCGCGCAATAGGGGTGACAGTGCCACTGATATGACACGCGAGTTAGGGTGGCAGTCACTAAAACAAAGGCGGTTTTCTTTGCGGCGAGATCTATTTACGAAATTTCAATCACCAACTTTCTCTTCCGAATGCGAAAATATTTTGTTGACACCCACCTACATAGGGAGAAATGATCATCGCAATAAAATAAGAGAAATCAGAGCTCGAACGGAAAGATTTAGGTGTTCCTTTTTCCTACGCGCCATTAGAGAGTGGAATGGTAGGGAAGTAGTATGAAAATGGTTCGATGAATCCTCTACCAGGCACTTAAGTGTGAATTGCAGAGTAACCATGTAGATGTAGATGCAGATGTAGATAGTAGATGTATCTAGATAACTCGGTTAATAGTGCCACATAAAAAAATACAGAAGATACGAGCAGAATATCTTTCATCGGCGTAAAATTAATTTCTGTAGACCACAAGATACTTCAGTAACGTTTATAAAGCTACGGAAAACTGTATATGGAAATCTCTTTTTGAAATCGATCGAAGCAATTTCACATATGTTTATCAAGCCGTGCAGGCGCGCGGCTGATCCACGTGGTCTGGTGCGGCTGTGGTGCTCGAGATAAAGAAGAACAAATTTCACATAATTTGGGGGGAAGTTGCTGAAGATCACCTCACACTACCTGGCCCGATGACACAGCCACTTTAGGGGGCGGCTGTGACCTTACGGATCTCAGTGGGACGTGTGTTCTTCCACATAGGTTGTTAGGCTGTGGAGCTGCAGAGAGAGCAGGCAGGATGCTGTTCCTTCACTGAGCGCTACATCGCGCGCTTCGTTGTGATGTGCTATCCCCTGTGTATTCTTGTGCGGATGTTACCCCGCACTCGCGCACCGGCCCATGTTAAACCGGAGTGTACAGCGAGTCGTGACGAACGAGGGCGACTCGCTGGGCTTCGCCAGTCGGATGCTGTGCTCTGCGCGCCGCCAATCTCCATTCCATTGTAATAACAACCACTTTCAAATTTCCACTTCAGTCTGTTGCCTGATATGTTATTTCCCTGCCTTTCCTAGGGATTCCCTACTTACACTGAGGTGACAGAAGCCGTGGGATAGCGGTGTGCATATACAGGGTGGTCCATTGATCGTGACCGGACCAAATATCTTACGAAATAAGCATCAAACGAAAAAACTACAAAGAACGAAACTTGTCTAGCTTGAAGGAGGAAACCAGATGGCGCTATGGCTGGCCCGCTAGAAGGCGCTACCATAGGTCAAACGGATATCAACTGCGTTTTTTTAGAAATAGGAACCCCCATTTTTATTATATATTCGTGTAGTACGTAAAGAAATATGAATGTTTTACTTGGACCACTTTTTTCCGCTTTGTGATAGATGGCGCTGCAATAGTCACAAACATATGGCTCACAATTTTAGACGAACAGATGGTAAATGGTAGGTTTTTTAAATTAAAATAAAGAACGTAGGTATGTTTGAACATTTTATTTCGGTTGTTCCAATGTGATAGATGTACCTTTGTGAACTTATCATTTCTGAGAACGCATGCTGTTACAGCGTGATTACCTGTAAATAACACATTAATGCAATAAATGCTCAAAATGATGTCCGTCAACCTCAATGCATTTGGCAATACGTGTAACGACATTCCTCTCAACAGCAAGTAGTTCGCCTTCCGTAATGTTCGCACATGCATTGACAATGCGCTGACGCAGGCGTTGTCGGTGGATCACGATAGCAAATATGCTTCAACTTTCCACACAGAAAGAAATGTGGGTACGTCAAATCCGGTGAACATGCGGGCCATGGTATGGTGCTTCGACGCCGAATCCGCCTGTCATGAAATATGCTATTCAATACCGCTTCAACCGCACGCGAGCTATGTGCCGGACATCCATGATGTTGGACGTACATCGCCATTCTGTCATGCAGTCAAACATCTTGTAGTAACATCGGTAGAACATCAGCATACATTGGACCATTTAGATTGCCATCGATGAAATGGGGGCCAATTCTCCTTCCTCCCATAATGTCGCACCATACATTAACCCGCCAAGGTCGCTGATGTTCCACTTGTCGCAATCATCGTGGATTTTCTGTTGCCCAGTAGTGCATGTTATGCCGGTTTACGTTACCGCTGTTGGTGAATGACGCTAAATAGAACGGGTGCAAAAAATCTGTCATCGTCCCATAATTTCTCTTGCGCCCAGTGACAGAACTGTACACGACGTTTAAAGTCGACTCCATGCAATTCCTGGTGCATAGAAATATGGTACGGGTGCAATCGATGTTGATGTAGCATTCTCAGCACCGACGTTTCTAAGATTCCGGATTTTCGCGCAATTTGTCTGCTACTGATGTGCGAATTAGCCGCGACAGCAGCTAAAACACCTACTTGGGCATCCTCATTTGTTGCAGGTCGTGGTTGACGTTTCACACGTGGCTGAACACTTCCTGTTTCCTTAAATAACGAACTATCCAGCGAACGGTCGGGACACTTGGATGATGTCGTCCAGGATACCGAGTAGCATACATAACACACGCCCGTTGGGCATCTTGATCACAATAGCCATACATCAACACGATATCGACCTTTTCTGCAATTGGTAAACGGTCCATTTTAACACGGGTAATGAATCACGAAGTAAATACCGTTCGCACTGACGGAATGTTACGTGATACCACGTACTTATACGTTTGTGACTATTACAGCGCCATCTATCACAAAGCGAAAATAGTGGTCCAATTAAAACATTCACACGAATATGTAATAAAAAATGTGGGTACCTATTTAAATAAAACGCAGTTGATATCCGTTTGACCTATGGCAGCGCCTTCTAGCGGGCCAGCCATGGCGCCATCTAGTTTCCCCCTTCAAGCTAGACGAGTTTCATTCATTGTAGTTTTTTCGTTTGATGCTTATTTCGTGAGATATTTGGCCTGGTCACGATCAATAGACCACCCTGTATAAAAGGGCAGCGGTAGTATCGGCTACACAAGGTATGAAAGGGCACTGCATTGCCGAAGCTGTCATTGTACTCAGGTGATCCATGTGAAATGGTTTCCGTTGTAATTATGGCCGTACGTTGACAATTAACAGAATTCTGACGCGGAATGGTAGTTGGACATGCCGTTTCGGAAACCGTTAGGGAATTCAATATTACGAGATCAATGGTGTGCCTAGAATACCAGATTTCAGGCATTACCTCTCATGACTAATTAAAAGATGGAAGATATCTTCCAAACAGAAGTTAAATAATGATGATGCAATATTTGAAGTACTTTTACTTCAAAACGACAATATCCGGTTGCTATACCAGAAAAGACTTTAAGAATACATACGCTTAAATACACTGCTGGCCACCGTAAATGCAACACCCTGAAGGAAGCATCCGAATCAAGTGAAATTTACACCATGGGTTTGCAGCGATGAGATATGCAACTGACTAGAATTTCAGCGCAGACGCACATCACGCACGCCTGTGGCGCCACCTCATAGCGCCATTTAAGGCTTGGCGATTTCGACGAGTGTACGTTCGGCACGTGTGTTTACCTTGTGGTTGTTTCACAAGACGATCAGTTATGCCTCGTAGACAACAGCGAACATCGTTTGATCAAGTATCCGAGTTCGACAGAGGAAGGATAGTCTCTTACCGAGATTGTGGATTGTCATACAGAGAAATCGCTAGTCGTGTTGGACGAAACCAAACAACTGTAATGCGGATATGTGACCGTTGGATGCAGGAGGGTACGACGGACCGACGTGGTCGATCGCATTCACCTCGGTGCACCACTGCACGTGCTGATAGGCAAATTGTGCGCATGGCAGTGACGGATCGCTCAGTGACATCCCGAACCATAGCACAGCACATTGCGTCTGTAACGCATCATCCAGTGTCTGCGCGTACCATTCGACGCCGTTTACAGCAGAGTGGTCTGTCCGCAAGACGTCCATTGCTTCGTCTACCACTGACGCAGAACCACAGACGTCTCCGTCGCCAATGGTGTGATGACAGACGGATGTGGACGGCAGAATGGAATGACGTTGTCTTTACTGACGAGGCACGCTTCTGTCTGCAGCACCACGATGGTCGGATTCGAGTGTGGAGACACCATGGAGAGAGGATGCTGGACAGCTGCATTATGCACCGCCACACTGGTCTTGCACCGGGTATTATGGTATGGGGCGGTATTGGATATTACTCTCGCACACCTCTAGTACGCATTGCCGGTACTTTAAATACCCGGCGCTACATATCCGAGGTGCTGGAGCCAGTTGTCCTTCCTTACCTTCAGGGCTCGGCCACAGCCATGTTTCAACAGGATAATGCGCGACCACACGTGGCACGCATTGTCCAAAGGTTCTTCGTCAATAACCAGATTGAAGTGCTTCCCTGGCCGGCTCGTTCTCCGGATCTTTCGCCGATAGAAATCATGTGATCCATGGTTGCTCAGCGAGTGACCCAGATTACATCCCCAGCTGCCACACCAGATGATCTTTGGCAACGTGTGGAAGCTGCTTGGGCTGCTGTACCCCAGGAACACATCCAACGTCTCTTTGACTCAATGCCGAGACGTGTGGCAGCGGTGATCTCCAACAATGGCGGCTACTCTGGCTACTGATTCTGGCAGGAACCACATGTCACAGACGTCTGTAAACGTAATCATTTGATACTTGGTCAACATGTTATCTACAAAATAAATTTTGCTGTGCTACCTCTTGTCTTTCTTGGTGTTGCATTTACGGTGGCCAGCAGTGTATAAAGGCCGATGACATCAACCAGGAACGGAATAATTTATTTTTATTTACTCGTTCGGCATCACAGAGGCATAATTTACAATATTCTTATCACTATATACTAAAAAAGAAAACAATATAATTCTACACTATATTAGATATGTTTTTGAGCCACTCTATGGCTGAGTCACTATGTATGTCCATGAGTTCACCACCATAGCCATACACTTTGCACACGAGTAGATGGTCCATTGTCTGCATTTCACCGCCCTCACATACAGCGCTGTCTGCCAGGCCCCACTTGTTCATCAGGTGTTTACATCTCCCAACACTCGTTCTGACCCGGTTTAGAGCTGTCCACACTCTTCTTGGTAGGTTGAAGCCATCAATCTTCTTGTTCGGATAGTGTACTAAATTTTTGTTCTTAAATTCACTTGCCGACCATACTTCGTTCCAGGCCGTTCTCGGCTCAAAGGCTTGTTGTTCTTCACCGATTTTCCAAAAGGGTGATCTGGATTTAAGCCTGTTTGTCGGTGTCAGATCTTGGTGGATAGGGAGATCCGGGTTGTCTATAATTTTCCTGTAGGTTTTTAGGGCTAGCTGTGATCGCCTGATTTCTGGAGGCTCTATGTTCGCTAGTACAGGAAGCCATGCACAGGGGGTGGCCCTGAGTGTTCCCGAGATTATTCGCATTGTCTCCCTCAGCTTGACATCCACTTTAGATACGTGTGCACTTCTCCTCCAGACTGGTGAACAGTATTCAGCTACACTGTAGACAAGGCCTAGTGCTGAAGTTCTCAAAGTGCTCGCTCCACATCCCCATGTTGTTCCAGTCAGTTTCGAGAGGATAGCATTGCGGGATTTTAGTTTTTGCTTTGTGTCTTCGAGGTGTGAGCTGTACGTTAGGGTCCGGTCTAGTTTCACTCCCAAATATTTAGGCTTATCCTCATGTCTTATGCTTTGGCCATTCGAAAAGAATTCTGTGTGTCTCTCTGTTGTTGAGGTGCATTATAGTGCTGGTTGTTTTGTTGGGGTTGGGAAGTAGGTGCCACTTGGAGTAATAGGTGTTCAGGACTTCAAGGTCTGCATTCAGTGTTTCGTCGAGATCGTTGTAGTTTTTACTCTGATATGCGATGGCCAGGTCATCTGCATATGGAAATTTACGTGATTTAGTTTCTGGCAAGTCAGCTATATATAGATTGAAGAGAGCGGGTGCTAGTGCCGAACCCTGTGGCAGACCATTATTCAGAACCATGCTCTTACTGTTCGTGCCATGGAGTGAGACCTTGATTTTCCTGTTCGTTAGTATGTTCTTGAGTAGTTTGTAAGTCTGCTTGCAATTTATGATTCTAGTTAGCTTAAGCAGTAACCCTTCAATCCATACTGTGTCGTAAGCTGATGTGAGGTCTTTGAGGACCAGGCCAGTTTTTATCTCGTTCTGGAAGCCTTTCTCAGTATAGGTTGTGAGGGACAGCACTTGATCGCAGCAGTTTCTACCTGCTCGGAAACCTGCTTGGTATGTTGGGAGGTTGGCTTCGATGTATGGAGTTAATCTAGTCAGCAATATTCTCTCGAATAATTTATAGGAGGTACATAGCAGGGATATTGGTCTGTAATTCCTAGGATTATCTCCAGTCTTTCCGGGTTTCAGCACTGCGATGACTTTTGCTTCTTTCCATTCCTTAGGCACAACCCCTGTGCTTATGCATTCCGTACAAAGTTTGGCCAGCCACCTTCTTCCTAAAGTTCCCAATTCCTTTAAGAATTGTGGTAGGATGTTGTCAGGTCCGGCTGCTTTTCCTGTCTTCATTAGCTTCAAGGCCTGGGATATCTCTTCTGTCTCCACTTCTTTTACAATGCCCATGTTGGTTGGGTTATTAAGCAATAAACTGCTTACCTCTTGGGAAATTTCTCTCTTTTCGGCTGTTTTTAGCTGGATTTTGGAGGTCTGTTTCAGGACAGCTGCAATCTCAGATGCGCTGGTTCCAAGAGTCGGCCAGTTAGGCGCTGTGGCACCGCCTAATTTCCTCAGCAGGCCCCAGCTCTTCCTGCTGGAGTGGGTAAAATCTAGATTCTCCATCGCCTCCTTCCATCTGCTCCTACGTTCCTCATTCATGGCGTTGATCAGATGGTCTGCAGTCTCCTCGTCCCCAGTCTTCCCATATTCCTCCAGTAGTGTTTCACACTCTTTCGTCCAGCAGGGGGTGTATTCCTTTCTCGATCCTCGTGGAATTGCATTTAGGGCCGCTTTTTGTACTAAGTTTACGAATCTTTTGTAGTTCTCAGGTTTTGGTGGTATCCGATTTATCGTTTTCTCAACATAGGATCGGTATTTATTCCAGTCAGCTTTCCTCAGGTTCCACCGGGGGATTGGGGGGCTTTTTATGACTGGGATTGATAGTCCGATCTCCACTATTACTGGATTGTGCTGGCTTCGGGGGAACGCCTCGAGGACCCTTCTCATAGCTCGCACGGGTGAACCTGTTGCTCCACGTGTGACGAAGGTCAGATCAGGTGTTGACGTTGTGCCCCACGCCTTTGATTTGAAGGTCGCTGTGTCCTTGGGGTCGAAAAGGAGGTGTAGGTCCCGGTTGTCTGCCCAGTCACTTAGTCCAGTCCCTTCAGCTGTGGATCTCGGGTATCCCCATCTGGTGTGCTGAGAGTTAATAACGCCAGCGTAAACTGCTGGGTGGTTAGCCTCGGGTAGGATACCTGTGGGCCATTTCTGTGATGGAGGTTTGTAGACATTATACAGTGTCATCTCTCCCAGTTTTATGCCTATCGCATGCTCTGCTGGTACCACTTTGGTGTCCAAATTCCTTAGGAGTTCGTTCTTCACTAGGGTGGCTATGCCATGTTTGTCGTGTCCAGTGTAGCTCACAGCTGTAAATCCTGGTATTTTGAGTCGATTGATGGTTTCATATGTGAGGTGGGTCTCTTGTAGGAGTACGACACTTACTCGTTCTCTCGTTAAGATCTTTTCGAGGATTTCTCCCTTGGTCCTCGTGTAGCCTTCTATGTTGAACTGGCATACGTTCTGCTTCTTCATGCTAAGACTCTGCTCTATTTGTCTCTGTGTGGGCCGGGAGGCATTTTCGCGTCCGGCCGCCGTGGATGTGTAGACTTTTTGCCGCTGTGCCATGTTACAGCGTTGCCCGGGGTACACCATCTAGGAGGTTGTCTACACTTCGTACCCCAACAGAATAATATAAAGGAAGTACTAATTAAAGCAGCAACAGAAGCACTTGGCACAAGAAAGAAAAGCTTTTTAAAAAGGGAGCTCCGGTACTGGGCTGATGAAAAACATAGTCTAACTGGTAAGAAACATGCCTACTTAAGAGGTGTAAGGTCGCATTTTCAAGTGTAAATTCGTGTAGTTTGTAGTGCAGTTTTCATTTCTTTTGAACAGCAAGCTACATAGCTCACTGAGGCATCAGCATCCCTTTATAACACGTTAGGAGGGTAGCAAGTTGCTTATATAGGAGTCTGCATGCTTTTATAGTTTACTTTATCCATCGGTCTTGTTAGGATGGGTAGGATGTGTTTATGTTGTGTTTGGACACAGGAGGAGCTGGTCGCAGTTTGTCGGTTGGTTGGTTGAGTTGGGGGAGGGACCAAACAGCAAGGTCGCCAGTCCCATCGAATTAGGGAAGGATGGGGATGGAAATCGGCTGTGCGTTTTCAAAGGAACCATCCTGGCATTTGCCTGATGGAATTTTGGGGAAATCATGAAAATCAGGGGGGCTAGACACGTGTTTGAACCTGTGCCCTTCAGTGTGCTAACCACTGCGCCACCTCGCTCGGTCCGCACTTCGGGAACAACTGAATGCGCTTTTAGCGCCAGTCGGTCACTTTCATTCTGCTGCCTTGGGACTGTAGCCGTGGTGGAGAGTCTAGCGCGTCGCAACGGAGACATCTCAGGTATCGCTTGTTTTGCTCAAAGGCTCTGTTGCCGAGGGACCTCCTAGTCACTAGTGGATCCGCCCTCAAAGTGACGGGTGGCAATACGCTTGCGTAGCTCGAGGCGGAGGGTCATTGTGGACACTGGTCTCCTAGCCACGCCCAGTCACCCTGTACGAGGGACAAGTGGCCGCTCCTTCAGCAGGTTCGGTGCAGGCACACGGGGGGGGGGGGGGGGGGGGAGGGAGGGATTTACTAGTTATCAGAGCTCCAACGTTAGGTGCACAATGGAGCCCCTTAGGCAGATAGCTGTTAAAGAGACGAGCATATAGAACAGGCTCACAGATATGTGAGTGGCTTGAAGAGTTTTTTAAGCAACGGAACCCAATATGTTGGGCTCGACGGCCAATGTTCATCAGAGACAAGGGTATCGTCAGCAATGCTCCACGGAACGTGATAGGAGCGTTTTTATTCTCTATGTACGAGGTACATTCAAGTTCTAAGGCCTCCGATTTTTTTTCTAATTAACTACTCACCCGAAATCGATGAAACTGGCGTTGCTTCTCGACGTAATCGCCCTGCAGACGTACACATTTTTCACAACGCTGACGCCATGATTCCATAGGCGTTGCTTCTCGACGTAATCACCTTGCAGACGTACACATTTTTCACAACGCTGACGCCATGATTCCATAGCAGCGGCGAAGGCTTCTTTATGAGTCTGTTTTGACCACTGGAAAATCGCTGAGGCAATAGCAAAATGGTTCAAATGGCTCTGAGCACTATGGGACGCAACTGCTCAGGTCATTAGTCCCCTAGAACTTAGAACTAGTTAAACCTAACTAACCTGAGGACATCACAAACATCCATGCCCGAGGCAGGATTCGAACCTGCGACCGTAGCGGTCTTGCGGTTCCAGACTGCAGCGCCTTTAACCGCACGGCCACTTCGGCCGGCGAGGCAATAGCAGCACGGATGGTGAATGTGCGGCCACGGAGAGTGTCTTTCATTGTTGGAAAAAGCCAAAAGTCACTAGGAGCCAGGTCAGGTGAGTAGTGAGCATGAGGAATCATTTCAAAGTTGTTATCACGAAGAAACTGTTGCGTAAAGTTAGCTCGATGTGCGGGTGCGTTGTCTTGGTGAAACAGCACAAGTGCAGCCCTTCCCGGACGTTTTTGTTGCAGTGCAGGAAGAAATTTGTTCTTCAAAACATTTTCGTAGGATGCACCTGTTACCGTAGTGCCCTTTGGAATGCAATGGGTAAGGATTACGCCCTCGCTGTCCCAGAACATGGACATCATCATTTTTTCAGCACTGGCGGTTACCCGAAATTTTTTTGGTGGCGGTGAATCTGTGTGCTTCCATTGAGCTGACTGGCGCTTTGTTTCTGGATGGAAAAATGGCATCCAAGTCTCATCCATTGTCACAACCGACGAAAAGAAAGTCCCATTCATGCTGTCGTTGCGCGTCAATATTGCTTGGCAACATGCCACACGGGCAGCCGCCTGGTCGTCCGTCAGCATTCGTGGCACCCACCTGGATGACGCTTTTTGCATTTTCAGGTCGTCAAGCCGGATTGTGTGCACAGAACCCACAGAAATGCCAACTCTGGAGGTGATCTGTTCAACAGTCATTCGGCGATCCCCCAAAACAGTTCTCTCCACTGTCTCGATCATGTCGTCAGACCGGCTTGTGCGAGCCCGAGGTTGTTTCGGTTTGTTGTCACACGATGTTCTGCCTTCATTAAACTGTCGCACCCACGAACGCATTTTCGACACATCCATAACTCCATCACCACATGTCTCCTTCAACTGTCGATGAATTTCAATTGGTTTCACACCACGCAAATTCAGAAAACGAATGATTCCACGCTGTTCAAGCAAGGAAAACGTCGCCATTTTAAGTATTTAAAACAGTTGTCATTCTCGCCGCTGGCGGTAAAATTCCATCTGCCGTACGGTGCTGCCATCTCTGGGACGTATTGACAATGAACGCGGCCTCATTTTAAAACAATGCGCATGTTTCTATCTCTTTCCAGTCCGGAGAAATAAAATCGGAGGCCTTAGAACTTGAATGCACCTCGTACATGCATGATTTCGCTGACCAGGTGGACATCAACTTTCTGTTGTATACTGATGGTGCTGGGATGTGCGGTGAGGCGTCGAAGTTGAATGACTGTAGAATATCGGAAAACGAGGAACAGACTGAGCACGAGAAGCAGGTGACGCGCTGTGTAGAGATTTAGTAGGCAGAAGAAGACGATATTAATACGTACGCCCACAAGGTAGTTGTATCAAATTCTGGGTCACACTTAAGCTGCTTTTCTGGTGCGTTCTTTTAAATCAACATTTTTGCTGTATAAGAAATATTTCTATCTGCTGAAGATAGCTTGTCAACAATTTATGTTTTTATTTCTAGGAGTTGGCCGGTGGGCAAGGTAACTTGTTCTTCTCACCTTGGAGCATACAAGTAATTCTGGCGCTTGCGTTTCTCGGATCTGGCGGAAGGACAGCCGAGCAGATGGCGAGAGGTTTGCGTCTACCTGAAGACAAAAATGCCACTGAAGAAGGTTTCAGTGAAATACTGAAGCAGCTGAAGGTGAAAATGATTATATTATAAACTTCGTACCTTTGTAAGGTTTCTTTTAATATCAGTGGGATCCTGAATTTATTTGACATTTTAAACAATAGAAAGCATTTCTTCCTATATCCAATCGCAGTGACAACTGTCAACAAAATTTCAGAGGTCTTATTTTGATGTTGTGCGTGTTGGTCCTACAAGTGCTCTCTTGCACTTATTCGTCAACTTTCGTTAGTTTGAAACTTTTATAGAAATCTGATACTATTTTCACTGTTTACACGATTCCAGACACTACACTAAACACCATTCCAGATGATAGATATACCTCTGCAACTAACAAGTTTTGCTTCTTCACGCTAATTCTTCCATTTCGTGTTACTTTTCGTTCTCCTCTTTCAGCAAGCAACTTAACAGTTTTTCAACTCTTTTAACGCATCATATCCACAGTATCAATTCTTTATGAAACTTTTCTCTGTTTTCATTATTTTTATATTTCTTTCTTGTGGTTTTGTATATCTTCTTTTGATTTAATTTATAAGCAATCTGTACTCATGTTTAGTGTCTGAATTCCTTACACTCTTCTGTAAAATAGAACTAAGACATTTGTTGCACCTTTTTTTTTTGCTTGTGTTGAAATTATGCCGGACGTCTTCCTTCTCACTTAAGTGCTTTTGTGTAAGCACTTGCCGCTGAAAATTTCAAATTCGCTATATTATTTCAAGAATAGTATCGATTTTACTTTATTTTTAAGAAATTAATATTTTTGATTGTCAGTACTGGGCTGTGATACTTCAGGGTCGAGCATCCAAGTTTTAAACACCATCTACGCATGCTGCAGCTGAGTTTTTATTTTCTTGATTGTTCAAGCAATTTTAAAGTTTCCTTCATTCTTATTTGTATCCTCAATGGCATGTTCATCAACAATTCTGCTTTCCAGTTGTGCACTCTACTGTAACTATAAGTTTATCTCTTGGGTAACGTACTTTATTAATTTATGAACGTTTACGTACAGTATATTCCGTGTCTTATAAGAGTTGGACGTAATCTCTGAGGAGGCTCAAACTAGAGACAAGAAGTCCAACATCAATCTAATATCATACCCTTTGTGTAGAGAATGTTACCGGACAGCGTTGCACATATACACATTTGTTTAGATCCAAATGCAGTTTCGCCAAGGGCAAAAAACGAAATGGCTTTAATTAGCAGAACGAGCCCTACCACCAAATCTATGCGTCATTTTTTCCAGCTGGATTGGCACAAGTGCTCAGGAAACAAACACTGGTTGTATACTTGGTATGTGGCCCATTGCACTGTACCACTAAGTAACCATAGCCACCCCGGATGTACTGGACTTACAATCTTATCCACAGCAGCTACAGTGGTAGTCTATAAGCGACAAAGGTGTGGCAGAAAGTACAGTGAAAAGTTTCAAAAGTTTTTAGTCATCGTATCCCGGTTTGCCTTTACGAGAAACGCAAGCTGTAAATCAACGAGGACCTACTACGCTCTCGGAGAGTTCATTGTCTTTGTTTTCGTTGTTGTTTTTGTGGTATTCAGTCCGAAAACTGGTTTAATGTAGCTCTGCACGCCACTTTATCCTGCGAAGATCTCTGCATCTCCGAATAATTAGTGCAATCCACTTCTGTTTGAACCTGTTTATTGTACTCGTCTTTTGGCCTCCTTCTGCAATTTTTACTCCCTACATTTCCCTCCAGAACCAAACTGACAATACTTTGAATGTCTCATGCCGCGTCCTATCAACCAGTCTCTCAGTTTACTCAAGTTATTCCACAAATTTCTTTTCTCCCCAGTTTTATTCAGTACCTCCCCATTAATTACGCGATCTACTCATCTAACCTCCAGCATTCTTCTGTAGCGCAGTATTTTTGTCTGATCTGTTTATCATCCACATTGCACTTCCGTACAAGGCTGCACTCCAGACAAATGTCTACAGAACACACTTTCCACCACATAAATTTACATCGGATCTTTACGAATTTGTCTTCTTCAGAAACGCTTTTCTTTTCTGGAGCAGGAAGCATATCCGAATCCCGAAGAAGGGATTAAGTACAAAGAATTTTAATTTCCAGAATTAATATTAAAGAAGAAAAGAGAGAAGGAAAAAGAAAACAATTGAAAAAGTAAAGAAAAAAGCAAAATAAAATAGTTCAGTCGCTCATGTCGGTCCGACATGCAATTTCAATCTGTTAGGAAGTTCCAGTGTTCAAGAAAATGTCGAACGAAATTACAAATGACCTCTTTTGTGTATGGCTTACACTTTCTTATGTTCCTCCATTAAATCTGAGCCTTTTATCTGCTTTCTTCGCTGCTAGATGTGTGTGGTCGTTCCGCCTGAATTACCCGGACAGAAAATTCTAGATACTTAACGGCTGTGACTGAGTCTAGCGGCTGATCATCGACAGCGTAATAAACCGACGTCGGATCTTTTCGTCTCTTTACTCACATTGCCACGCACTTGTATGTGACTTTTAGGCGGATTCTCACTTCCAGACAGGTAAATAACGGGGTGATACCCATGTCTCACCTTAGATACACACTTTGCAAACACTTATAAAACATTATCACACTTGAACGAGAATCTACACTATGCATAGGCAGCCGGGGTACACCTTCTCAGGGTGAGAATGGTGGTGTCAGGAAGGTGCACCCTGCCAGAAAATATTACTGACATTACCAAAACCAACACATAACAATGCTGGTCCTGTAGAGAAACGCCAAAAGAAAGAAAAAAACGATATCTTCTGGCAGTCTTTTGCACTAATTGGTTCTGGCAGTCTTTTGCACTAATTGGCCGCCCGGAGTGGCCGTCCGGTTCTGGGCGCAACAGTCTGGAGCCGAGCGACCGGTACGGTCGCAGGTTCCAATCCTGCCTCGGGCATGGATGTGTGTGATGTCCTTGGGTTAGTTAGGTTTAATTAGTTCTAAGTTCTAGGCGACTGATGAACTCAGAAGTTAAGCCGCATAGTGCTCAGAGCCATTTGAACCATTTTGCACTAATTGGTATGGCGCAATAGTAGACAGCCCACTTGAATTACGCAAGAGCGGGGTTCAAATCCTGTCCGCTCGCTCAGATTTGGGTTTTCACAAGTCTCAAATCGATTTATGAGAGTGCCAGGATGGTTCCTCCAACACTACCTATTTCCTTCCTCTCCTTGTCTAATCCGATCTCGTCGTCCAGTGGACATTCAACAATATCCATTCTTACTCCCAGTTTTCGCGTCAGTCGGTAGTAATCTGGAAATATCTCTGAATTAAAGAACACCTTTCTAATAATGTAATCCTCATGCACTCTACTGCCATATACATGGTGATCCAGCTGCCCCTGCCGATGGGTTTTATGCAACCGTCAACGTCTTCAAATAGTACGCGCAAAATTTTATTTTCAGATTCTCACGCTTGCTACAACCAACCCATTAGTCTCTCTCTCTCTCACTCTCCCTTTAAAAAAAAAAGAAAAGAAAAAACTCTTTGTTAGAAATTTATTGTAGTTAAATTTTGAGGTGGGACACGTTTTCGCTACAGACCGTAGTCTTCGTATTGGTTCAAATGGCTCTGAAAAGTATGGGACTTAACATCTGAGGTCATCAGTCCCCTAGACGTAGAACTACTTAAACCTAACTAACCTAAGGACATGACACACATCCATGCCCGAGGCAGGATTCGAACTTGCGACCGTAGAAGCCGCGTGGTTCCGGACTGAAGCGCCTAGAACCGCCCGGCCACCGCAGCCGGCTAGTCTTCGTATTATTCAAGAAAAACGCACAAAAGTGGCCTCCAGCGATAACGTATCACAGAAATAATTCAACTCCATTAATTTTTCTACAAAAAGTACTTCTAATTTTTTTCTGTAGGACTAATAGTTTGCACATAGCGAGCGAGAGAATATAAAATATCATGGTTTTTTAAATTTTTTAAAAGGCATTGTGGGTTGCTTGCAAGAAACCCATCGCTAGGGGCAGCTGACTCGTCCTGTATTGAAACAGCCTAAGAGAGCTCGTCGTATTATGTGATGCATCATCTTCATAAAGTCTGAGAAGTGGCACTCTGCCTTAGGTTTCGCTGCTGAATCGAGTTCTGTTTACTAGAAAATCTTAAATCCAATCTCATATGTGGTCAGATACTTCGTGTATGCTTTTGTTTTAGTAGGTGCCGGTGTGGAACTGTAGTGAAGGATTTACGAAATCGAGGAACAGGATCACAACCTTAGCTCTCTTCTTGATCTCACGAACGGAGCAAGCTGGTGTCACAAAGTTGACTCCTACAAAGAAATTGAAGTTCCCACCAGGTCCACTGACCTAACTTGTGCCGAGCAATATTTTTTTTTAAATTTTTAAATACTTTGCAAATTACTTTACGGTGCTGGTCGGAACATAGTTCAGGCGCCACTATCTTTTCAGCTGTCCTCTGCGAGCAGAAGATCCGTTCCGCAATCATCAACGAAAATTTTGTTTCGTGTTCTCCTAATGCCGCTTTCCTCTAGTCATCTAAAACTCCAGGAAACAGCATTTCCCCTTTTGTTGTTTTTAAGGAGATGTGGTTCGCTGAGAGCAGTAACTAATGTTTACGTACTTTGCTTCAGGAATCCGACGATGTTATCCTTAGAGTAGCGAACAGGATATTTGTGAAGCAGAATTTTACCATTAAAGAGCGGTTCAAGCAGTCCGCGAAAAAATTCATGGCTGGAGCAGAAGAAATGGATTTTAAGGATCTAGGAGCGGCCGGAGCAATAAATTCTTGGGTAGCAGGCATAACGAATGGAAGAATAAAAGAAGTAATTGGAAAAGGTAAGTGACTTCAGGTTTTATCTTATCATTTACAAATTTTGTCGTGACTTTATAATAATGTCAGTATGTCTTTAAATCGTTTTTAACATCCAATAGCTTGCGCTACCTATATGATTTCTGCTTTATTCATGCTCCACGTCACCCGTTTCGTAAGGGAATCATTATTTATGCTTGCCGTATGTAAGATGTGGCAGCCTACACACTATAAGCGCTGCCATAAAGAAATGAAAACGCACTTGATAATAACAATTGCTCTCGGAAAGACACTATGTGTAAGACGAAGCCAATTCGGCTTCCCAAACGGGTGCAGGTGAGAGGTTTTACGCATTAGATACCTGATTCTTCAAAATATCCCATGCATCCACAGATGCAGAAACAACTTGCAGCTTACTACAAAGCCGAATACAATAGTACTTCTAAATGTCAGTATGATATGTATAACAGGTACCTGTTAATTCCAAGTATGAAAGATGTTGTGACGTAACAAGACTGTTACGCCACACTGAAGTAGCCGAAAGAAAGGCACGCGTACACACACGCCGACTGGCGTCAAGTCTGGAACAAGATACGTTATGACTGCTATCAAGAAAAATACGTAGCTTTGGAATATACTTAACTTTATTTATTCCTTGTGATACACCTCTCTTGGCTATACAAATGAGACTCGTAAGATACATGCACTGTTACAATTGGCGCCTTGCTAAGTCGTAGCCATGGACTTAGCAGAAGGCTATTCTAACTGACTCTCGGCAAATGAGAGGAAGGCTTCGTCCGTATTGTCGCTAGCAATGTCGTCCGTACAACTGGGGCGAGTGCTCTATCGTATCTCGAGACCTGCCTTGTGGTGGCGCTAGGTCTGCGATCACACAGTGGCGACACGCGGGTCCGACATGTACTAAATGGACCGCGGCCGATTTAAGCTACCACCTAGCAAGTGTGGTGTCTGGCGGTGACACCACAAAAGATAAACTAGTATTTCATGAAAGACCACCAGGTGGCTGTATCAAAATCTGCACAATGTCCTCCCTGAAATGACTTGGCGACTGCCTTACAGGGCTACTACAAATGATTGAAGCGATTTCATAAATTCACTGTAGCTCCATTCATTGACATATGGTCACGACACACTACAGATACGTAGAAAAACTCATAAAGTTTTGTTCGGCTGAAGCTGCACTTCAGGTTTCTGCCGCCAGAGCGCTCGAGAGCGCAGTGAGACAAAATAGCGACAGGAGCCGAGAAAGCGTATGCCGTGCTTGAAATGCACTCACATCAGTCAGTCATAACAGTGCAACGACACTTCAGGACGAAGTTCAACAAAGATCCACCAACTGCTAACTCCATTCGGCGATGGTATGCGCAGTTTAAAGCTTCTGGATGCCTCTGTAAGGGGAAATCAACGGGTCGGCCTGCAGTGAGCGAAGAAACGGTTGAACGCGTGCGGGCAAGTTTCACGCGTAGCCCGCGGAAGTCGACGAATAAAGCAAGCAGGGAGCTAAACGTACCACAGCCGACGGTTTGGAAAATCTTACGGAAAACGCTAAAGCAGAAGCCTTACCGTTTACAATTGCTACAAGCCCTGACACCCGATGACAAAGTCAAACGCTTTGAATTTTCGGCGCGGTTGCAACAGCTCATGGAAGAGGATGCGTTCAGTGCGAAACTTGTTTTCAGTGATGAAGCAACATTTATTCTTAATGGTGAAGTGAACAGACACAATGTGCGAATCTGGGCGGTAGAGAATCCTCACGCATTCGTGCAACAAATTCGCAATTCACCAAAAGTTCTTAATGGTGAAGTGAACAGACACAATGTGCGAATCTGGGCGGTAGAGAATCCTCACGCATTCGTGCAGCAAATTCGCAATTCACCAAAAGTTAACGTGTTTTGTACAATCTCACGGTTTAAAGTTTACGGCCCCTTTTTCTTCTGCGAAAAAAACGTTACAGGACACGTGTATCTGGACATGCTGGAAAATTGGCTCATGCCACAACTGGAGACCGACAGCGCCGACTTCATCTTTCAACAGGATGGTGCTCCACCGCACTTCCATCATGATGTTCGGCATTTCTTAAACAGGAGATTGGAAAACCGATGGATCGGTCGTGGTGGAGATCATGATCAGCAATTCATGTCATGGCGCCCACGCTCTCCCGACTTAACCCCATGCGATTTCTTTCTGTGGGGTTATGTGAAAGATTCAGTGTTTAAACCTCCTCTACCAAGAAACGTGCCAGAACTGCGAGCTCGCATCAACGATGCTTTCGAACTCATTGATGGGGACATGCTGCGCCGAGTGTGGGAGGAACTTGATTATCGGCTTGATGTCTGCCGAATCACTAAAGGGGCACATAGCGAACATTTGTGAATGCCTAAAAAAACTTTTTGAGTTTTTGTATGTGTGTGCAAAGCATTGTGAAAATATCTCAAATAATAAAATCATTGTAGAGCTGTGAAATCGCTCCAATCATTTGTAATAACCCTGTATAATCAAACGTGAAACAGTACCAAATGTGCCAAAGAAACAGCTTCCCTATGCTAGAGTCACCAACGTTCTATATCCATTCAATGATACCATTAACAACACTACATAAAAGACATAACATTTATTAATGGTGCACTAAGTCAGTTCTTCTTAAACTGGTAAGACTGGACAGTTATTTGTAACACACAGCGTGCGGAAGCAATATTGTACTTCTTTTTAGGTTAGGCCTGGCAAAAATTTGTGTCCACTTAGATGGGAACTTCTTCTAAGCGGTTACATTTAAAATACATTTATACTAACTAGGACAGTACTCGATACTGAAGTCAGTGGTGGCTCACGTTCGCAAACGGCTCTTTCGGGCACCCGTGTTTACTGGAATGTTTTTGCTTCTGTTACCCTACACTTTCACCCGTGTCAGTATCCCCTATTAATTATATTACACCCTGTGTGCAAATTTTACACTTGGTGCCCCAAGCAGCCACTTGTGCCTTAAAGTGGCCCTGCTTGTGGCCCAGCCTTTCACCAGAATGCAATAAGACAAGACGCAAAAGATATATAATATTATCTCCTCAAAAATCTTGGAAACGTATAGAAACAAATCAAACAAATTTTGCCAAACACTTTTCACAAGAATGTAATTTAAGTGAGCAACGACGATTTCCTCACAACGGAGCAACAGAAATATAGCAGTAAGACGAAAAGAACAAAAACGCTTTCACTTTTGTGAGGGGGTTTCAATAAGTAATGCAACACATTTTTTTCTTTGAAAGCAGGTTGATTTTATTCAGGATTTCAATTTTTTTTTGGTCATCAGTCTACTGACTGGTTTGATGCGGCCCGCCACGAATTCCTTTCCTGTGCTAACCTCTTCATCTCAGAGTAGCACTTGCAACCTACGTCCTCAATTATTTGCTTGACGTATTCCAATCTCTGTCTTCCTCTACAGTTTTTGCCCTCTACAGCTCCCTCTAGTACCATGCAAGTCATTCCCTCATGTCTTAGCAGATGTCCTATCATCCTGTCCCTTCTGCTTATCAGTGTTTTCCACATATTCCTTTCCTATCCGATTCTGCGTAGAACCTCCTCATTCCTTACCTTATCAGTCCACCTAATTTTCAACATTCGTCTATAGCACCACATCTCAAATGCTTCGATTCTCTTCTGTTCCGGTTTTCCCACAGTCCATGTTTCACTACCATACAATGCTGTACTCCAGACGTACATCCTCAGAAATTTCTTCCTCAAATTAAGGCCGGTATTTGGTATTAGTAGAATTCCCTTGACCAGAAATGCCTTTTTTGCAATAGCGAGTCTGCTTTTGATGTCCTCCTTGCTCCGTCCGTCATTGGTTATTTTACTGCCTAGGTAGCAGAATTCCTTAACTTCATTGACTTCGTGACCATCTATCCTGATGTTAAGTTTCTCGCTGTTCTCATTTCTACTACTTTTCATTACCTTCGTCTTTCTCCGATTTACTCTCAAACCATACTGTGTACTCATTAGACTGTTCATTCCGTTCTGCAGATCATTTAATTCTTCTTCACTTTCACTCAGGATAGCAATGTCATCAGCGAATCGTATCATTGATATCCTTTCACCTTGTATTTTAATTCCATTCCTGAACCTTTCTTTTATTTCCGTCATTGCTTCCTCGGTGTACAGATTGAAGAGTAGAGGCGAAAGGCTACAGCCTTGTCTTACACCCTTCTTAATACGAGCACTTCGTTCTTCATCGTCCACTCTTATTATTCCCTCTTGGTTGTTGTACATATTGTATATGACCCGTCTCTCCCTACAGCTTACCCCTACTTTTTTCAGAATCTCGAACAGCTTGCACCATTTTATATTGTCGAACGCTTTTTCCAGGTCGACAAATCCTATGAAAGTGCCTTGATTTTTCTTTAGCCTTGCTTCCATTATTAACCGTAACGTCAGAATTGCCTCTCTCGTCCCTTTACTTTTCCTAAAGCCAAACTGATCGTCACCTAGGATTTCAATACACCATATTATTCCCCACTCTTTTGGCTACAAAACCCTATTTTTCGAAATCTGTTCAATGCAACGGCCTTCCTGGGAGGCCTGTATGCCGACATGTTACCACTCTACTGGTCGACCTCGGAGCCACACTTTGCTGCATCAATAACCTCATCATCATCCACGTGCTGCTTCCCTTGGAGTGCATCCTTCATCGGGCCAAACAGGTGGAGGTTGGAAGGTACGAGATCAGGGCTGTAGGGTGCATGCGGAAGAACAGTGCAACGACGTTTTGTGAGTTCCTCTCGGTTGCACATACTTGTGTGAAGCCTTGCGTTGTTTCTTCAGTTTCTTCAGTATCCTGAGGGTAGTACAATACACTTCAGAGTTGATCGTCACGCTGTGAGAGAGGGCACCAAACAGAATAATCTCTTCAGAGTCCCATAAGACTGTTGCCGTGATTATACCGGCTGCGGGTGCGGTTTCGAACTTTTCTTCGTAGGAGTTGTGGTGTCGCGCCGTTTTGTTTCCGGTTCGAAGTGATGAACACATGTTTCGTCGCCTGGGATGATGTTCGACAAAAATGGTAACGATGAGCGTCGTAACGCACAATCAATGCCGCACATATGTTCCTTCATCACTCTTTATGGTATTTATAGTCTATATGGTTGCGAGGAACACAACGGACATACACCTTTGAGTATCCCAACAGGTGAACAAGTGTGTCAACACTACCAAGAGAGCCGCGCGGTCTGAGGTGTCTTGTCACTGTCCGTGTGGCTTTCCCCATCGGAGGTTCGAGTCCTCCCTCGGGCATGGGTGTGTGTGTTGTCCGTAGCGTAAGTTAGTTTAAGTTAGATTAAGTAGTGTGTAAGCTTAGGGACCGATGACCTAAGCATTTTGGTCCCGTAAGATCTTACCACGAATTTACAAATTTACTACCAAGAGAGACGTCCAGTTGTGCAGCGAGGTGTTTGACTGTGATCCGTCGATAACCTCGAATGAGAGTGTCCGCACGTTCCAACATTTGAAGTCACAGCTGCGTGCGGCTGGCCGGCACGATGGATATGGGACAGGTTTGCACAGACTTGTTCCGATGATGACAGACACTTCACCCGACGACTCATTGTGCTTTTGTTCGCTGCCAGGTCTTCGGAGACATTCCGTTAGGGCCCAAGAATATCTGCGATGCTCTGGTTTCCGCCAAAGGAAACTCAGTGGCAGCTCTCTGCTTGGAACGCACGCCTCTTACTGACACCATTTTGAAGGCTACGTATTTCTCCGCCACCTATCGGAGCTTCACGAAACTACAGTGGCTGCAGCGAAAATATTCCACGATGTCCCACAACCAATCCCGAATTTTTTCAACCGAAATTGGCACGATTACACTTAATCCATGTGCTAGCGGATATCACACTGATCGTGAATAATTAGAAACAATGCCATCTACTGAACTGCAATGTTGTGGCAGAAAAATGAAAGTGGCCAGGTACAATGCAACGTAACTGCTTATAGAGTTTTGAACTGGTAATTATGTAAATGGATTTTAACTTATCTTTTCTTCACACCTATAAATCCTTGATCTGCCCCATCCTTTGTTATGCCAGCATTGCTTGGATTTGTGCCCCTCCTAGGTTCTATGAAACCCTCCAAATCTTCAAGCGGCATGCACTCTGCCTCATCTTCTGTATCCTCCTTCCATCCCTCACATGCATCCACTATGACCTCATCCCTTCCCCCACCTTCTCCTTTCCCTTGAACACATCTGCACCCTCTATATTGTCCGCCGACTCGATCGCTCCCCCCACCCCCTGGTGTCCCCCTTCCTCTCCACCCCCAGCCCGTTGCTGCACCTTTACCGTTGTGTCCCACCCTTTCTCCATCTCCACACCCTCCACTTACTTTTCCAACACAACTTCCAGACCCTACTCCTCCTGTATGATGAACTTCGCCCTGACATCTACCCCTCCTACCAACTCTAACCCCACCTCCCTCCTGCCTCCTTCTAAGGGCTCCCTCTCCTCTCGTTCACTTCTCCTGAATGGCTTACCCCCTGATACATCCTCCCCCTCTCCTATGCTCCCCTTCAGCCTCTCTGCACTCCCTCCTGCCTTGTCTCACCTCTTCATCTCCCACCCTATCTGTCTGCTGCCTCTTGGTACAACCTATGACCCCCTATTCGTTTCATCCTGCCCCCTCTCCCACTGCACCTTGCTGTCCCCTCTTTTTCTTTCCTCTCAGGCCTCTCCCTCGGCAGGTCCCTCCTGGCAGTTTTTATTGTTTGTCGTGTGTGCTTCATCTTAATGGGGGTTTTAAGGTGTCTTTGTTCTGGAGTGGCCATCTTTTAACCAGTGCATGTGACTTCAGTGTCTTTTTTGTGCTCTATGAATCGCCAAATCTATTTTCTAACTTCATGTAGACTTTTTTTAATTGTCCCCCAATGAATGTCTTCGTGTCAGTGTGTATTTTCCCTCCATTGTCTCCCCTTACTCTGTTTTTAAGTCCACCTTTTCATCGCCTTTATATCTATAATTTTTTTCTTTTATTAGCTGTCATGTCACTCAGCAGAAGAATGGCGGATTATGCCGTTGCCAGCCCCTCCCTGCCCATATGGGGCAGGGGAATGAAATCACAATGCAGAAAAAAATATGTTTTCTTTGTAGGAATACTGAAATAACAGTGGCTGATGATTATAATTTTAACTCAGGAAAGAGGAGAAGATTTTAGCTCGAGACAGCACACAGCCAAAAATGCAACTAAAGTTCATTCAAATCACTGTATTGTCAATTATATTGTGTGTGACGTCAGTGAGTGATGAATTTACAAACTCGAGTATGGCCTAAATGAGGAATAATAATAGGTCCTCAGCATGTTATCATAGCCTTCCAGATGTAGGAAGATGCTGACAGCGCCTCTAGCTTCGTCAAAGAGCAATTTCACACTTGCTTGATCGTGATTCATCTGCATGAGTACTGGTATGGACGTCTTCTCCACACACGTATAATCCTCTTTTAATCGCCCATTTACAAATGCTCAGCTGACAGCATGACATCGCCTGCAACTCCTCTCCTGCGCTCGTGGCCATATTGCTAGGACTCTAGACGACTGGAAAACCGTGGCCAATCAGATGGGACCCGATTTCAGTTGGTAAGAACTGATGGTAGGGTTGGGGTGTGGCTCATGCCCCGCGATGCCATGAACTCACGTTGTCAAAGTGGCACTGTGCAAGCTGGTGTTGGCTCCATAATGGTGTCAGCTGTTTTTACATGGAATAGATTGGGCCCTCTCTTCCAACTGAACCAATTATTGGCTGGAAATAGCTATGTTCGACTACTTGGAGACCATTTGCAGCCATTCATTAAATTCACAAACCCAAACAAAGATGGGATTTTTGTGGATGACAATGCGGCATGTCACCGGTCCAAAATTGTCCACGACAACGTTCTGGACAGTTCGAGCGACATGAATCCCATCCAACATTTATGGGACGTAATCGAGAGTTCAAATCTTGCACCGACAAAACTTCCGCAATTGTGGGCTGCTATACGGGCAGCATGGTTCAATATTTCTGCAGGGCTCTTTCAACGACTTTGGTGAGCCCATGCCACGTCGAGTTTCTGCACTGAACTGGGCAGAAGACGTTCCGACACGATATTAAGAGGTTTCGGAAGACTTTTGCCACTTCACTGTATTTTCGTTAAAAAATGTATAACAGATTATCTGTGTTTATGCAAAGTTGCATAAATACTTTGAAGTATTAGATAGAAATAGAGGCTGAGTGATCAGCGACTTTTTTTCAAATCAGGTTTCTACCTTCTAATACGGCTTAATCACATGTAAATAATCGGCAAATGCCAGAGTATCCCCCCAGTCAGAGAATTAGTGTAGGGGGAGCAGATGCAGGAATCCAGTATCGCCCTACACTGCTAGGTCCCAGTGGAGGTGGCTTGCTGTTGCCTTCCTCCGACCTGCTATGAAGTGTGAAGTGTGTGTGTGTGTGTGTGTGTGTGTGTGTGTGTGCCGTGTGGATCACTGTGTTGAATGGTTGTACAGTTGATTGTGTGTTGGTATGGATCACTGGGAGAGACGGTGAAATTCGGTGCCGGCACGCAGCCTACTTGTCTTGAATGGTACCAAGGGGTCCACCGACCTTAAAGTCCACATGCGACGAACGGCTCGCCATCAACAGTGTCACATTCCCTCACCTCATAAGACACCGTAGAGAGCTTTGAAATTTAATCTAGGACATCGGCGCAAAGAGTTCCTTCCCCTGTCGGCCAGATCAAGGCAGTCAAAATTTTCCACCACAAGTATTCGAACCGCCTTACCTTCCAGTCGAGTGCCTGTGCACAGGCGACCTCTTCTAAGGAGGCGGGTAATGTTGTACAATTAACATAACTATCACTATGAGTATATCAGCTGTTGTTGTTGTGGTCTTCAGTTCAAAGACTGGTTTGATGCAGCTCTCCATGCTACTCTGTCCTGTGCAAGCTTCTTCATCTCCCAGTACCTACTGCAACCTACATCCTTCTGAAACTGTTAACTGTATTCATCTCTTGGTCTCCCTCTATGATTTTTACGCTCCACGCTTCCCTCCAACACTAAACTGGTGATCCCTTGATGCCTCAGAACGTGTCCTACCAAGCGATCCTTTCTTTTAGTCAAGTTGTGCCACAAATTCATCTACTCCTCATTAGTTACGTGATCTAACGATCTAATCTTCAGCATTCATTTCGAAAGCTTCTATTCTCTTCTTGTCTAGACTATTTATCGTCCATGTTTCACATCCATACATGGCTACACTCCAGACAACCAGTTTCAGAAAAGACTCCCTGACAAATCTATACTAGATGTTAACAAATTCCCCTTCTTCATAAACGGTTACCTTGCCATAGCCAATCTATATTTTATATCCTCTCTACATCGACCATTATCAGTTATTTTGCTCCCCCAAATAGCAAAACTCATTTACTGCTTCAAGTGTCTCATTTCCTAATCTAATTCTCTCAGCATCACCTGATTTAATTCGAATACATTCCATTATCCTCGTTTTCCTTTTGTTGATGTTCATCTTATACCCTCCTTTCAAGGCACTGTCCATTCCGTTCAACTTCTCTTCCACGTCCTACGCTGTCTCTGTTAGAATTACAAAGTCGTCAGCAAACATCAAACTTTTTATTTCTTCTCCATGGATTTTAATTCCTGCTCCAAATTTTTCTTTTGTTTCCTTTATTGCTTGCTCAATATACAGATTGAATAACGTCATAGATAGTCTACAACCCCGTCTCACTCCCTTCCCAACCACTGCTTCCCTTTCATGCCCCTCCACTCTTATAATTGCCGTCTGTTTTCTTTAAAAATTGTAAATAGCCTCTCGATCCTTGTATTTTACCCCTGCCACCTTAAGAATTTGAAAGAGAGTATTCCTGTCAACATTGTCAAAACCATTCTCTAATTCTACAAATGCTAGAAACCTAGATTGGCCGTTACTTAGTCTATCTTCTAAGATAAGTCGTCGGGTCGGTATATTAGTAGTAGTCATAACGTTGTATCAATGTACTTAACAAAAGTAGCTTGCAATGGCTACTTCTGTCTATTAATGTATAATGCAAAGAGTTTCACTTCCATGAAGGCGTGTGTGAATGAATGACAGAGTGGATGATGTTCAAATGTCAGTAACGAACAATTATTTCAGGTGCTCTCGGTGAACAGACTCGTATGGTATTGGTCAATGCGGTTTACTTCAAGGGCAACTGGAGCGTACAGTTCAGCAAATATTTCACAGAGCCCCGGCCTTTCCATCCACCATCACAGCCAACTAAAGATGTGGACACCATGTTCGTCAAGAATGGATATATGTACGCAGAGATAAATGAGCTTAATTCTCAGGTCATCCTGCTTCCGTACAAGGTATTTCGTCTGAAGACACATGAATTACATTATTTTAATATGCAAATCGAGGAAACATACAGTAATGAGATTCGTATGTCTTGATTAGCTTGTATTGCATTTTTTTGCAAGAAATAACATCGTTGAAACTTCCTGGCAGATTAAAACTGTGTGGTAGAGCACTTGCCCGCGAAAGGCAAAGGTCCCGAGCTCTAGTCTCGGTCCGCACACAGTTTTAATCTGCCAGGAAGTTTCATATCAGCGCACACTCCGCTGCAGAGTGAAAATCTCCATTCTGGAAATAACATCGTTGTATGTTTGTTTTAGAACAACACCAAGGCAAATTTTTCTAGTAAATCAGTTTCACGTAGGTTTAAGCAATAAAACGAATAATAAAAGACGTTGTATTGTGTCCATATCGTAACTAATTAGATGAGAATAAGAATTTATCCTTGTTTTAACAATCAGTATGAATATAATGTATTATACTATTAACAAGTAATGGAGTCTAAAGTAACGATATTTTGCATAGCTATTAAGCCAGCCACCAACATTTTAATACTTTTCATGTTATACACACAGTAATATTGAAAAAAATACTACTGCTTCATTTCATAATAATTGTCATACAGAGCTAACATCCATGTTTTTATGGTGAGAATAATTAATGTAATAATCTCTTAAGCCCCTTGAATTTTAAATGATTCCCTGTCTACATATTTGTTACAGCACGAAACAGTGAAATAAGAATTTAGTTACACAGCTCCATACAATGTTTGACAAGGTACGAGGGCATTCATTTATTAAGGTCCGATCGGTTGCGAAATGGAGGCCATTTGCAACAGTTAGCTCTACCTTCCAGCTACTACTTTATACAGTTGCCTTTCCGACTTAGACGTTCTGTCGTAGCGTAGTCAAATTTCCAACATCCTTGTCATAGAAGGCAGCCTCCTGTGCTTTCCACCAATTGTCTACGCTGGTCTGCAGCTCGTTATTCTGCGTCAAAATATTGTCTTCATAGCCAGCGGTTCACGTGAGCTCTTTATTGCCTTTGCGGTAAGCGGCCGAGAGTTATCACGAAGAAGGAGATGAATGACAGTTACACAGGGTGATTCAAAAAGAATACCACAACTTTAAAAATGTGTATTTAATGAAAGAAACATAATATAACCTTCTGTTATACATCCTTACAAAGAGTATTTAAAAAGGTTTTTTTTCACTCAAAAAAAGTTCAGTGATGTTCAATATGGCCCCCTCCAGACACTCGAGTAATATCAACCCGATACTCCAACTCGTTCCACACTCTCTGTAACATATCAGGCGTAACAATTTGGCTAGCTGCTGTTATTTCTCGTTTCAAATCATCAATGGTGGCTGGGAGAGGTGGCCGAAACACCATATCCTTAACATACCCCCATAAGAAAAAATCGCAGGGGGTAAGATCAGGGCTTCTTGGAGGCCAGTGATGAAGTGCTCTGTCACGGGCTGCCTGGCGGCCGATCCATCGCCTCGGGATAAGGTTTCATAACTAACCTTTTTCGTAGGACTCTCCATACAGTTGATTGTGGAATTTGCAGCTCTCTGCTAGCTCTGCGAGTCGATTTTGCTGGGCTGCGAACAAATGCTTGCTGGATGCGTGCTACATTTTCATCACTCGTTCTCGGCCGTCCAGAACTTTTCCCTTTGCACAAACACCCATTCTCTGTAAACTGTTTATACCAACGTTTAATGCACCACCTATCAGGAGGTTTTAAATTCCTAAAGTTGTGGTATTCTTTTTGAATCACCCTGTATTTTGTGGGGTGCATGAAATCAGGCGAAATCTGTCAGCAGGCAGTCATACTTGGCAAGAGACACTATTTTCTAGGCATCTTCACGTGCGCACTGTGGGCTTAAAACTGAAAAGAGGAACGTGACGCAATCGACATGAACTCTACAGACACTGCCCAACCTATCAGTGCGATGCTTCTGCGGATTTTCACTGTGGTTTATATTTCGCGACCGGTCGGACCTGAATAAACGGATAGCCCTCATATTATTGTAGTCTCTAGTTGATTGCTCTGCTGCCCAGTTTATGTAATATCAGTTTAATTGTGTTTTTTGATCTTATTTCTTACATCAGGGTAACAGAATAAGCATGTTGATAATTTTACCCAGAGAATTAAATGGTCTACCAGACGTCGAGAAGAATCTTACGAATGTATCTCTTCAAGAAATAATTTCCAGAATGTACGTGGCCGAGGTACATGTATATTTACCTAAATTCAAAATGGAGTACGAAGTAGGACTTACAGGAGCACTCAGGAAAGTAAGTGTAATTCTGGTACCTAGAAATAATACTGAAGGAGTGCGATTTTTGACGTGTTATAGTTTTTACTTCCATGAAAATGCTGTATTTCTCAATTGTTGTACTAGCCGGCATCGTTAGCCACATGAATTTAAATTTGATAATAAGGAGCAGGGTTCTATGATGCAGTAAGAACCGACAACTTAACATTCCTTAGGAAAATATTCGATTTGGTGAACGGCATATCCATATGAACAGATGTCAATAATTATTTCGATAACAGTTGACACCAGTATTTCAATTATTGTGAACTCGATAAATTTTGTCAGTGGTATGAGAATTATATTTTCTTCTCCTTTGTTGATCTTAATTTAATCTGTGGAACGTTAATATGCTATGTGATCGCCTTTGCTCAAGCACATTTTTCGTGCAACACTACGCTCTGTAATATGGAGGGTCGGTATACTGCTTGTAACATTAGTAAAATCTTTCAGCAATGCTGTTCAACGTACGAGGTATGGACATCCCTTGTTTTCAGCGTGCGAATAGTATAATCCCTTTTTATTCTACGGAGTTCCACAACTCTTTTCTGGCTATAAAAGGAAGCCCCTATGAACTGTTAGGACGAAAACTTAAACAGAACTACCAAGAGGGTGACTATTTCTCTCTTTTGTGGAAATAAGTGCTATACTTTAACCACAACCTAGCATTATGATCCAATCAATGGCGCAAATGATCTGTAACAGAGAGAAAACTAGGCTGAAATATGCTATGCAGACGGTAAGTACCCAACACCGCCAAAACAAGCTATGCCCTCTGTTGAGAGAGGCCAAAGAGATTGTGTGTATCATACAGGACTCGAAGTATGGTGCAGCAGCAACAAAGACCAAATAAAATTGAAAAGAAACGTATTCAGGACGTCGTTACCGTCGTTGACATTTGCCGACCACTGGCGATATCGCCATTGTCCTGGAATAGCTCTCCCATCAGCTGCAATGACGCCACAGAATTCCCCCAACATTGACACTTTTTTAGGTATTTTGTACGTAACTCCCGTAATATTTCATGCTCAAGGCTGAGGATTTTACTCAACATAGCTACACGCCTCTTCTTTTGAATTCCGTCTCTTTAAAAGATATATCTCTTATAGGAGGGGATGGATGAATTTCTTGTGTGTGTGTCACTTGATTGAGAGCGCAAGTCACTCAGCTATGTGACACCCCTCATCTCACGGGGAAAAATCATTCACAGTGGATGTGTCACATTGTTGTAGTGCGTTTATCGGAATTAACGCATTCCAGTTCCTAAAAACAGTTAAATTTTAGCCCACAACACATCCAAAAATAAACTTTCTGATAGGAATCTTAAAAACAAATCTTGATTCTTGTAAGAACAGGTACAAACACACACATTCACATAAAAGAACGGGACCTGAACCAGGAAAATCACTTCATTTCCAAACTGTTTCCTTAAAATAATCAACAAACTGGACTCAGACCAATCTTCTAATGTCCGCATGTCAAATTACCCGCTCTTTCACCGACTGTAGCGTGTTCGTAGTGCCTCTCACCTCCCCCCTACTTTAACTCATGATAAACGTTTTCAGCCTTGTAAGTCAGATAAAACGGGGCCAGTTCTCTCGCCGCACTGCCACACATCATTATACAGATTGACAGTTTAGTAGCATTTTTAATAATTTCCAGGTGCTTGCAACCTCTTTTTGCTGTGACTTTCGTAGAAGCTAGTTCGTCTGTTAAGTCTCAATCGTCATAACTTCATATACTCTCCCTGCTACTCAGTTTCCAGATTATCGAAAAACACATTCAGCATTGATCCTTGCTCCCAATGTCCTCCGAAAAACATGTCATCCCACTTTCTTCTGTCAGATTATCCTTGAACCTAGGAACAGTACGACCAGCTCGTGTTAAATAATGCTTCACAATCAGCTGCAGTTCGAATGTATCAATTGGAAAACCACAGATGGTAAGAGCGATTACATGGCCACAGATTATATTCTCTTCAAGCTCTGATAGTCCTCCTTGACTGCCAAGGTTGTGAGAGGTCAAAGATCGTTTTTCCTTTTTCAGTTTCATCCTTTCATGAATCACTTTTCGATGTATTCTATACCCTCTATTAGCTTGGTGAGCTGTGATCTTCTCACTCTTCACGTAATCCAAGATCTTTTCCAGCAATTCTGGTGAAAATTTTTTATATTGCCGACTATCCGCCTTTGTTCTACACACCAAAAGCCATTACGGTAGTAATGAACACAAAGATACGTCACCTAAATGTCAAAGAATTGGAAAAGTACCCAACATCTAATTTCTTTATAAACGGCAACAATTCCTGAGCGAACGATCAATTCAAATTGCCAAACTTCGGATTTTGTGGCTGATATTGTTGAGATGAGCATACAAACTTATCAGGTTCCTCAGGACACTAAATATGGTGAAGTCAGAGGAGTCTGTATTAATCATTTTAACACACGAACAACTCGCACTAAGTTTTGTAAACGTGCGGAAGCATCGAGTTGAGGCAGATACCACGTGGAATCTGTTTCAACTCTTCCAGACACTTGCGCGTACTTTTTCGGAAACTTTAGGTTGACCACCACTGACGCTAGGGAGCTATGCTTGTCAAAACCCGTGGGTGTCACATAGTTGGGAGTGGGACGCTGTTACATGGTTGGGAGGTTTCAAGGTAGGTCTGCGATAAAGGACACGAATACGTGGAATATCAAGTTGTTACCGTGCTACCCATGCTTGTCTGATCTGATCGAGAGAATGAGTACTGCAGTGAGCCAATTATTCTGTCAATATGTTTCAGGACCACACGGCTGAGTACCAAAGATAAATTTAATTCCCGCTTTAGACTTGTATGATATGAAACACGACGGAATCATATATACTGTATATATATTCAATGTACATGACATACTTGTCCGCATTCGAAGCCCCGGGTTTTATACCCGATATATATATATATATATATATATATATATATATATATATATATATATATATATATATAGGGTGAGCCACCTAACGTTACCGCTGGATATATTTCGTAAACTACATCAAATACTGACGAACCGATTCCACAGACCGAACGTGAGGAGAGGGGCTAGTGTAATTGTTTAATACAAAGCATAAAAAAATGCACGGAAGTATGTTTTTTAACACAAACCTACGTTTTTTTAAATGGAACCCCGTTAGTTTTGTTAGCACATCTGAACATATAAACAAATACGTAATTAGTGCCGTTTGTTGCATTGTAAAATGTTAATTACATCCGGAGATATTGTAACCTAAAGTTGACGCTTGAATACCACTCCTCCGCTGTTCGATCGTGTGTATCGGAGAGCACCGAATTACGTAGGGATCCAAAGGGAACGGTGATGGACCTTAGGTGCAGAAGAGACTGGAACAGCACATTACGTCCACATGCTAACACCTTTTTATTGGTCTTTTTCACTGACGCACATGTACATTACCATGAGGGGTGAGGTACACGTATACACGTGGTTTCCTTTTTCAATTACGGAGTGGAATAGAGTGTGTCCCGACATGTCAGGCCAGTAGATGTTCAATGTGGTGGCCATCATTTGCTGCACACAATTGCAATCTATGGCGTAATGAATGTCGTACACGCCGCAGTACATCTGGTGTAATGTTGCCGCAGGCTGCCACAATACGTTGTTTCATATCCTCTGGGGTTGTAGGCACATCACGGTACACATTCTCCTTTAACGTACCCCGCAGAAAGAGGTCCAGAGGTGTAAGATCAGGAGAACGGGCTGGCCAATGTATGCGGCCTCCACGTCCTATGAAACGCCCGTCGAACATCCTGTCAAGGGTCAGCCTAGTGTTAATTGCGGAATGTGCAGGTGCACCATCATGCTGATACCACATACGTCGACGCGTTTCCAGTGGGACATTTTCGAGCAACGTTGGCAGAGCATTCTGTAGAAACGCGATGTATGTTGCAATGCTCTCCAATACACACGATCGAACAGCGGAGGAGTGGTACTCAAGCGTCAACTTTAGGTTACAATACCTCCGGATGTAATTAACATTTTACAATGCAACAAACGGCATTGATTACGTATTTGTTTATATGTTCAGATGTGTTAAAAAAACTAATGTGGTTCCATTTAAAAAAAGTAGGTTTGTGTTAAAAAACATACTTCCGTGCATTTTTGTATGGTTTGTATTAAACAATTACACTAGCCCCTCTCCTTACGTACGGTCTGTGGAATCGGTTCGTCAGTATTTGATGTGGTTTACGAAATATATCCAGCGATAACGAAAGTGCATACCTCAAGATCATCTTCGCTAGCGTGAAATGCATCTCCTCCAGTGAGCAAGTGCCCAAAGCTTTTAAGATATGCATTTTAGAGCCCATATTTATTGTACATTTTCTTTTTGTTTTGGTGTATACTACCTCACCCAATAACATGGAAACCAAAGAACTTGCAGTAAAAGAGATGTGGTTCGCAGTATCGCTGATAAACATGTGAGAGCACTTAAGGTATGCGTAATATATATAACTCTTTTACTGCAAGTTCTTTGGTTTCCATATTATTGGGTGAGGTAGTATACACCAAAACAAAAAGAAAATGTACAATAAATATGGGCTCTAAAATGCATATCTTAAAAGCTTTGGGCACTTGCTCACTGGAGGAGATGCATTTCACGCTAGCGAAGATGATCTTGAGGTATGCACTTTAGAGCCAATATTTACTGCACATTATTTTTTTGTTTTGGTCCATACTTCCACCTCTGAAAGTTGCCTACCATACAGCAACGACAGTACCTGTACATGTATTGCACTGTCACAGATATCAGAACGATTTTCGCTTATGACTTTGGACTCATCCCTGAAGGTCTATAACAAGTATTTTCTGGTGGTGGTGCACCATAGCTCTTATATATTTGAAAAACGTCACATTACCGTCTTAATATACTGGTAAAATAGTTTATTTATGCAAGCAATTTCAGTCGTCTTATTATCAGCAGGTTTTAAAAATATCAACAGCTTAACGTTAGCCGAAATATAAAATCGTTACCGTCAGACGATAAAACGATGAATTGTACAGTTAACATGTGTTGTTGTTGTGGTCTTCAGTCCTGAGACTGCTTTGATGCAGCTCTCCATGCTACTCTATCCTGTGCAAGCTTTTTCATCTCCCAGTACCAACTGCAACCTACATCCTTCTGAATCTGCTTAGTGTATTCATCTCTTGGTCTCCCTCTACGATTTTTACCCTCCACGCTGCCCTCCAATACTAAATTGGTGATCCCTTGATGCCTCAGAACATGTCCTACCAACCGATCCCTTCTTCTGGTCAAGTTGTGCCACAAACTTCTCTTCTCCCCAATCCTATTCAATACTTCCTCATTAGTTATGTGATCTACCCATCTAATCTTCTGCATTCTTCTGTAGCACCACATTTCGAAAGCTTCTATTCTCTTCTTGTCCAAACTATTTATCGTCCATGTTTCACTTCCATACATGGCTACACTCCATACGAATACTTTCAGAAATGACTTCCTGACACTTAAATCAATACTGGATGTTAACAAATTTCTCTTCTTCAGAAACGCTTTCCTTGCCATTGCCAGCCTACATTTTATATCCTCTCTACTTCGACCATCATCAGTTATTTTGCTCCCCAAATAGCTAAACTCCTTTACTACCTTTTTGCAGTTTCTTCAGTTTTAATCTACAGGTCATAACCAATAGATTGTGGTCAGAGTCCACTTCTGCCCCTGGAAATGTCTTACAATTTAAAACCTGGTTCCTAAATCTCTGTCTTACCATTATATAATCTATCTGATACCTTCTAGTATCTCCAGGGTTCTTCCATGTATACAACCTTCTTTCATGATTCTTAAACCAAGTGTTAGTTATGATTATGTTGTGCTCTGTGCAAAATTCTACCAGGTGGCTTCCTCTTTCATTTCTGTCCCCCAATCCATATTCACCTACTATGTTTCCTTCTCTCCCTTTTCCTACACTCGAATTCCAGTCTCCCATGACTATTAAATTTTCGTCTCCCTTCACAATCTGAATAATTTCTTTTATTTCATCATACATTTCTTCAATTTCTTCGTCATCTGCAGAGCTAGTTGGCATATAAACTTGTACTACTGTAGTAGGTGTGGGCTTCGTATCTATCTTGGCCACAATAATGCGTTCACTATGCTGTTTGTAGTAGCTTACCCGCATTCCTATTTTCCTATTCATTATTAAACCTACTCCTGCATTACCCCTATTTGGTTTAACATATCGTAACATAAATTAAATCGTCAATCTATAAAAACTGTGCTAGATAGTATACGCATTCGTGTTACAACTGTAATCAGCGTTAACGCTGTGAACTGATTCAATGTTTTATCATCTGATGATAGTGATTTTATATTTCGCCTAACGTGATGGCTACAAAAAATGGCTCTGAGCACTATGGGACTTAACTTCTGAGGTTATCAGTTCCCTAGATCTTAGAACTAATTAAACCTAACTAACCTAAGGACATCACACACATCCATGCCCGAGGCAGGATTCGAACCTGCGACCGCAGCGGTCGCGCGGTTCCAGACTGTAGCGCCTAGAACCGCTCGGCCACTCCGGCCGGCGCCTAACGTGATGCTGTGAATATTTTTATGAACGTGATTACGGCCATACGACTGAAACTGGTTGTATAAATAAAGAATTTTACCAGCAACTCAAGGCGGTCATAACGACATTTCCCAAATTTGTAACGAGTTTACGTGGGCATAGCCGCAGGGAAGAAGCTCAGCTAATGAATGTGGTAGCACTGAAATAAGTGAAAAAGCTTGCTTATACTATTAACTTAACACGTCATTACACCAGAATGAGATTTTGACTCTGCCTTGGAGTGTGCGCTGATATGAAACTTCCTTGGCAGATTATAACTGTGTGCCGGTCGGAGACTCGAACTCGGGACCTTTGCATTTCGCGGGCGAGTGATCTTCCATATGAGCTACCCAAGCACGACGCACGACCCCTCCCCATAGCTTCAATTCTGCCAGTACCTCGTCTCCTGCCTTCCAAACCTCACAGAATCTCTTCCGCGAACTTTGCAGAACTAGCAGTCCTGGAAGAAAGGATATTGCGGAGACATGGCTTAGCCACAGCCTGGGGAAAGGTAGGAGACGAGGTACTGGCAGAATTGAAGCTGTGGGGACGGTTCGTGAGTAGTGCTTGGGTAGCTCAGATGGTAGAGCACTTGCCCGCGAAATACAAAGGTCCCGAGTTCGAATTCGGTCCGGCACACAGTTTTAACCTGCAGGAAGTTTCACGTTATTACAGCGTCAGTCACTGTTTAGTCAACAGTTGAAAACCACAAACAAGGATTATTGTTACGCACAAGAAAATGAAGGCGAGCGAAAGATTTCTGTCAAATGATGCTACCACAACAGTAGAAAGTTTACTGTCACAAGAACGGCACCATGGATGATTGTATAGCTTGGTTGCAGCCATATTTTCGAACTTTTATCGTAATATTTGCTAATCGAAATGCGACGAGCGAGCAACAAGATAGCAAAACAGGCTGCTTGGCGAAAACCGGCAGTGATCCTCATACTTGTGTGGATTCAGCACTCATGAACGTTGCTACAACATGGCGTCTGAACTACTGGTCCACGTGGCCTGAAAGCTAACTATGTCCATCGCAGAATGGCGTGTTTACTTCTTCCTGGCAGTCATAAAGCGAGAGCCACTGCTCTCATTATGTGATATTTTGACCCTCACCTCGTAAAGTAAACTCCAGGCTCCAAAGGTATACACTAGAGACATCAAAGTGCACCACATTTTATGGTAAACCTGTGTATTTTGCAGCACTTAAATGAGGACCACTCTGGTACGTTGTCAGGCACTAGCGACACCTGAACCAACTTCACATGGCATGGTAAGCGTTTAAATTGCTAGAAAGACTTGCTTTTAACGGTAATCGTTATCTTGGCAGTAGTTAATAGCTTTTTGAAGCAAATTGGTAATGACCCGCAAAATAATGCAAAAATACCTCTACACATATGTACAGGTATCATCGGTACGTATTTACCTCCTCGTAGTCGCCATTGACTCGCACACAAATTGTATATGAAATTCGCAGACTCGTTAGTCACCAAAGGTCGTGAAATAATTTTTGGCGTCATATGCTTCACATTCTGTAATCGAAGTAATGGAAAACACATGAGTATATGTGTGGTGAACAACGCATTGAGTGGCTGCGCGTCATCAATGAGGGTGTTATGGTTCAGGTACGCCAGCACTTTACAGAGAAAAGTCGCTCTGTGACAAGGTAACAGCAGCTGTATATACAGGGCAAAGTCGACCGCCACCAAAAATTTTCTTAAGGTGTGCTGCTGTATTTCTTTAATTTAGTTTGCGGTATCCATTGGCACGGTGCAGAGTGGTAATGTGACTACAGTTTAATCGGTCTGTTTTCGCAATACCTTCGTTTCTATTAAAATAACTTCGAACACGGAAACAACCTGTAATACACAATCAACAAAGCATACAACGCAAAACACAGAGTAGTGCAAGAACTCTCGGACGAAACATGTGTACTTTGTGGTTGCCACAGTTGCGGGAACAGCTCAGCGTAGCATCTTTGTGACGCACTTCCTTTGCAGCCAGTGGATCCACACGCAACATTCATATTGGCCAACCCTTCATCAGTAAAACTGCCCATCCTGTAGTGCACCACTGTTAACGTACAGTTAACACTGCCAGAAAAAAGAGTGAACCGAGCCACACTGAATGCAAAATTTGAGGTATAAGAGTAAAGTCGGCATTACTGATACCAACAACGATGACTTCCTTTTTTTCAGCCATTGGCCTGCCCAATTGCGATGAAGTATTGCCGTCGTACGGGAGGAACGCCCTGTGCTTGAACCACTCTTTCTCCTCCTGATCTTGTGGGTGGTCACTTTTCTTCTTCCTTAAAACGGTGCTGAACTGATGTGGATAATAACCATTATCTTTGAACACTGGTTATAGCTGTTCCACCTCCTTTGCAAGGCTGTCTCCGTCAGATACAATACATTTTACTCCTAAGTTTCAGCTCTGAATGTTTGAGGCACAAATTGGTAAGTAAAGGTTTATCACTGCACCAAAAACAAAAAAGTTGAAAATGGAGTAGAGAAAAGTCCCTCTTCTGGAAATTTGTAAATGAAAAGAAATTGTCTTATCCAATTATTGCAGTTAGCTAATTCTTGGATCACTACTTCAGATGCAAATCACTGCCCAGTATTAGTAAAGACATCCAATAGAACCTGTCTCCACTGTTGTTCATATTATTTATGGATCATATGTTGAAAACAATAGACTGGCTGGGTGAGATTAAGATATGTGAACACAAAATAAGCAGTCTCGCATATGCGGATGACTTAGTTGTGATGGCAGATTCGAATGAAAGTTTGCAAAGTAATATTTCAGAGCTAGATAATAAATGTAAGGACTTTGGTATGAAGATGAGCATCTCCGAAACGAAAGTAATGTCAGCGGGAAAGAGATATAAACGGATTGAGTGCCAAATAGGAGGAACAAATTTAGAACAGGTGGACGGTTTCAAGTACTTAGGATGCATATTCTCACAGGATGGCAACATAGTGAAAGAACTGGAAGCGAGGTGTAGCAAAGCTAACGCAGTGAGCGCTCAGCTACGATCTACTCTCTTCTGCAAGAAGGAAGTCAGTACCAAGACTAAGTTATCTGCGCACCATTCAATCATTCGACCAACTTTGTTATATGGGAGCGAAAGCTGGGTGGATTCAGGTTACCTTATCAATAAGGTTGAGGTTACGGGTATGAAGTAGCTAGGATGATTGCAGGTACTAGTAGATGGGAACAATGGCAGGAGGGTGTCCACAATGAGGAAATCAAAGAAAAACTGGGAATGAACTCTATAGATGTAGCAGTCAGGGCGAACAGGCTTACATGGTCGGGTCATGTTACTCGCATGGGAGAAGCAAGTTTACCCAAGAGACTCATGGGTTCAGCAGTAGAGGGTAGGAGGAGTCGGGGTAGACCATGGAGAAGATACCTGGATTCGGTTATGAATGATTTTGAAGTAATAGGCTTAACATCAGAAGAGGCACCAATGTTAGCACTGAATAGGGGATCATGGAGGAATGTTATAAGGGGGACTATGCTCCAGACTGAGCGCTGAAAGGCATAATCAGTCTTAAATGATGATGATGATGATGATGATGATGATGATGATCCAATAGAAACATTAGGCTTGTTCAAGGGAATATAACCTTGCTCCGTGTATAAGGAGAAGTCTGAATAATACTGCCAAAAACTAAAGTCCGCAGTTAAGTGCCTTAGTAAACCTTAAGTTCACTAGTACAACAGATTGAGACAGTCCACCGATCAGTTCGGCCAAAATCAAATACCGGTAAGGCACAGCACTTCCAACAGAATGGCGCCCTGGAAAAGTGGGCTCATGAGGAACGGGCCGCGCGGAGTGGCCGCGTGGTTTGAGGCGTCATGTCACGGATCGCGGGGCCCCTCCCGCCGGAGGTTCGAGTCCTCCCTCGGGCATGGGTATGTGTTGTTCTCAGCATAAGTTAGTTTAAGTAGTGTGTAAGTCTAGGGACCGATGACCTCAGCAATTTGGTCCCTTAGGAATTCACACACATTTGATCATTTGAGGAGCGCTAGATGGAGCGTCTGGAGGAGTGGCTGCTTGGTCGTTTGGCGTCAAGAAGCTGACTGCGATGACGCTGCTTGTGACACCACCATCGCGACCCAAAATATGTTGGTGTTGGACGCTCACAGGACTCCTATTGGCGGCGCGATGTGTTTGCGGAAGCAAAATGTAGTGCGACATTCTCCCCCAAAGAAAGTAGTGGTGCATGCGCGTCCTCATCACGTGACCTCCGCGCCGATTGGGATCATCTGGCGCTAGCCGTTGAAATTAGGCGAACCCTCGCCTACAGCCGTTGGCCCTCTGCAGGGGACAAGTGGTAGGCCATCGGCAGTGCTGATTTGGCTGTGTGGCGATGGCTCATGGTCATGACAAGCCAACATTGACTGATTGATTAATTGATTGAGGGGATTGCTTGAGCTGGTGTGGGGGAGGAGACCAGACAGCGAGGTCATCGGTGTCATTGAGGTCATCAGTCCCACGCCAACATACAAATTAGTTTCTCGGCTCTTATTATATATTGCATGGAAAATTTACTATCAATAGAAATTCATCATCATCAGTTGAGACAGTTTCCAGCCTCTGGCCGATTCTGTATGGAACATAGGCCTCTCCATCGTCTTCTGTCTTGCCACCATCTCTCCGTCTTCACCTTGGTCCAGTCTTCTCCTTTCATCTGGACGCATTCCTCTTCTCCTTCCAGCCATCTGTCTCGGTCTTCCTCTTGGTCTCTTTCCTTCCAACTTCGTCTCGTGTATCCTCCTGGGTATGCTTTTCTCCTCCATTCTCTTAACGTGTCCATGCCATCTCAGCCTCGATTACTCTGTCTCCTCCTGTAATGGTTCCACCTTCATTAACTCTCTGATCCTCTCATTTCTTAACCTGTCTATCTTTGTCACCCCAATACTGTTTTTCAAGAATTTCATCTAACTAGCTTGTACTTTGCTTTTCTCTTTTCCTTTCATAACCCAGGTTTCTGATTGCATATGTCAGGATCGGGACATAATATGACCGGGTTATAATCTTTTTACTGATTTGGGGTACATCCTTGCTGCATATAAGGCTTCTGACACTCTTCCGAAATGATTCTGCTTTTCTCCCCCGCTCGTTTATTTCTCTGTCGTTTTTTCCATCTTCCTGTATCAGGCTTCCTAGGTACTTGAGACTCTCCACTCTCCTCAATCGTTCCCCACAAATTGTTATTCCAGTTGTTCCTCTCTACTTCTTTCTTGTTACGATAATCATCTCACTCGTACTTATACTAAATTTCATCCCATATTCTTGTACTGTCCGTTCCAATACGTGCAACTGCTCTTGTACGTCCTCCTCCTTATTCCCCCAATTCGGTCAATAAAAATTAAATCTCAAAAATCAAGATTTATTCTACGTGTAAATTAAGCGTGTTTATTAATGGGTATACAGAGCAAAGTTGATGGGTTGTTTCAGGTGTGTAGCTCACGTATGTCGATACCGGCACAGCAGGTGACGCGATCGATGGCGACCATGGTGTCCACACCTGCTGTGAGCTGCGAAGCCGGTCCCTTTTAGTGCAGGCCAATGACCAGACGTCTTGCCTACGAGACGCAGTGGGAACGCCGCTTACGGCGGTGTCTGGATTCTCCTACTGGCAGCGCCTCAATAGTTCAGAGCCCCGTATTGCTCTCTGATGAGGAACGACAAATAAAATATTCCCCTCTACATACATTCGATCCCTTGGCTACCGGGACTCTTCACTGACAGCCATATAATTTTTAATGTATTTAAAATGCTTACAGGGATCTTACATTCAATCAGTTGATGTGACAGAGCTGCCTTCTTTCGGCTGTACACTGCAATTCACTCACACGATTAACATCTATTTTTTACATACCCTCAATTTGAAACCGGCAGCATTTTAAATTTATTAACAGTGTTACACTATAGAAGCTCCACAGTCATACTTTATTTTTCACAGTTGACGACAGGGAGGAAGCATGTTCATTCACAAACAAATATTGAGGCTCAGATTAAAGCAGTTGCCAGCGTAAACCACAAAAAAATATTCATATACCGGGTGAATCACCTTAAACGTGCATTGCAGTTATTGCAGAAAGAGAATGTGCTATTGATGTGCGGTTTTCACAGAATGGGTCGATAGTAGGCGCACGTATTGTTAGCCAATAAGCAGATTGTAATACGACTTACGAAGTGTATATTTTCTGCAAAACATACACTTTTTTAAATGGAAGAAGGCCTATTGCCGTTAATAACGTGAGAGTAGGGTAAATTAGAACGTCAGTGGTGTCTGTTGCAGGATTCTAGTGCGAGTCATTTACGAGGCATTGTATTTGGAAAAGTTTCCACACCGATGCTTGTTAGTGCCATTCAACCTGCATAGTTACTAGGCACGATGTTGTTATGTTTGCTTAGAGTGCAATGCGAGCCGCGCGAAGTTGCCGCGCGGTTCGAGGCGCCATGCCACGAATTGCGCAGCTCTTCCCGCCGCAGGTTCGAGTCTTCCCTCGGGTATGGGTGTGTGTGTGTTGTTCTTAGCATAAGTTAGTTTAAGTAGTGTGTATGTGTTGGGACCGATGCCCTCAGCAGTTTGGCCCCTTAGGAATTCATACATTTTACAATGCGACTTGCTAGTCAGCTAGTGAGTGACATCCACGCAGTAGGTCGTTAGAGGACCATTGGATTCACCAGTCCAGAAATAGCCGATTTGCTCATGGTATATGAGGAGTGTAGGAAGAATGCAGTTCGTTCTAGTACGGTGTATGCGGAAGTACATCTCAACGCACGCCAACCATCTAGGCAATTACACTACTGGCCATTAAAATTGCTACACCAAGAAGAAATGCAGATGACAAACGGGTATTCATTGGACAAATATATTATACTAGAAATGACATGTGATTACATTTTCACGCAATTTGAGTGCATAGATCCTGAGAAATCAGTGCCCAGAACAACCACCACTGGCCGTAATAACGGCCTTGATACGCCTGGGCCTTGAGTCAAACAGAGCTTGGATGGCGTGTACAGGTACAGCTGCCCATGCAGCTTCAGCACGATACCACAGTTCATCAAGAGTAGTGACTGGCGTATTGTGACGAGCCAGTTGCTCGGACACCATTGACCAGACGTTTTCAATTGGTGAGAGATCTGGAGAATGTGTTGGCCAGGGCAGCAGTCGAACGTTTTCTGTATCCAGAAAGGCCAGCACAGGACCTGCAACATGCGGTCGTGCATTATCCTGCTGAAATGTAGGGTTTCGCAGAGATCGATGAAGGGTAGAACCACGGGTGGCAACACATGTGAAATGTAAGGTCCACTGTTCATAGTGCCGTCAGTGCGAACAAGAGGTGACCGAGACGTATAACCAATGGCACCCCATACCGTCACGCCGGGTGATACGCCAGTATGGCAATGACGAATACACGCTTCCAATGTGCGTTCACCACGATGTCGCCAAACACGGATGCGACCATCATGATGCTGTAAACGGAACCTAGATTCATCTGAAAAAATGACGTTTTGCCATTCGTGCACCCAGGTTCGTCGTTGAGTACACCATCGCAGGCGCTCCTGTCTGTGATGCAGCGTCAAGGATAACCGTAGCCATGGTCTCCGAGCTGATAGTCTATGCTGCTGCAAACATCGTCGAACTGTTCGTGTAGATGATTGTTGTCTTGCAAACGTCCCCATCTGTTGACTCAGGTTTCGAGACGTGGCTGCACGATCCGTTACAGCCATGCGGATAAGATGCCTGCCATCCCGACTGCTAGTGATACTAGGCCGTTGGTATCCAGCACGGCGTTCCGTATTACGCTCCTGAACCCACCGATTCCATCTTCTGCTAACAGTCATTGGATCTCGGCCAACGCGAGCAGCAATGTCGCGATACGGTAAACCGAAATCGCGATAGGCTATAATCCGACCTTTATCAAAGTCGGAAACGTGATGGTACAGCCGGCCAGAGTGGCCGTGCGGTTCTAGGCGCTACAGTCTGGAGCCGAGCGACCGCTCCGGTCGCAGGTTCGAATCCTGCCTCGGGCATGGATGTGTGTGATGTCCTTAGGTTAGTTAGGTTTAATTAGTTCTAAGTTCTAGGCGACTGATGACCTCAGAAATTAAGTCGGATAGTGCTCAGAGCCATTTGAACCATTTGATGGTACGCATTTCTCCTCCTTTTACGAGGCATCACAGCAACGTTTGACCAGGCAACGCTGGTCAACTGCTGTTTGTGTACGAGAAATCGGTTGGAAACTTTCCTCATGTCAGCACGTTGTAGGTGTCTCCACTGGCGCCAACCTTGTGTCAATGCTCTGAAAAGCTAATCATTTGCAAATCACAGAATCTTCTTCCTGTCGGTTAATTTTCGCGTCTGTAGCATGACATCTTCATGGTGTAGTAATTTTAATGGCCAGCAGTGTATTTATCAACCTCTTCAAACAATTACGTGAAAGTGGTAGTGTAACACCTAGCCAACGTAACAGAAGGAAACAAGTGATGACAGAAGAGGGGTAAATTAGTGTTCTTGCTGCTGTTACAGTCGATCCGCACGTTAGCTCCCGCGCAACTGCACGAGGAAAAGACGCGTATTCTCCATCCAGATAGGTTCCAACCCTACCACATCGCTCTCCATCAAGAGCTGCGTGGAAACGATTATGAGAACCGAGATAACTTCTGTACATGGGCACCACTACAGGTTACTTCAGATGTATCTCGTATCGTGTTTAGTTATGAAACCACATTTACCGATCATGGCCAGGTTAACCCCCTGAACACGCACTATTGTTCTGTTGACAATCCCCTTTGGGTTCGTCAGGTGGAACGTCAGCATCTATGGAGTGTAGACGTGTTGTGTGGGGTAGTGAACCATCAGCTCATAGATCCTTTTTACATAGACGGAACACTGAACGCGCACAAGTGTCACAGCATCCTACCAGACAATCTTCCACGGATGCTAGAAGACGTTCCTCTGCCGGCTAGGAGGAACCTGTTGTACCAACATGATGGCTGTGCAGCCCATAGTGCACGAAGTACTACAGCACGTCTTCACGAATTGTTTCCATATCGCTGGATTGGACGCAGAGGACCTGTACCTTGGCCGTCCCATCACCCGAATTTGAAAAAATGGTTCAAATGGCTATGAGCGCTATGGGACTCAACATCTGAGGTCATCAGTCCCCTAGAACTTAGAACTACTTAAACCTAACTAACCTAAGGACGTCACACACATCATGTCAGAGGCAGGATTCGAACCTGCGACCGTAGCAGCAGCGCGGTTTTAGACTGAAGCGCCTAGAAGCGCTCGACCACACCGGCCGGCCCCTGAATTTGACGCTTGTAGACGTTTTTCTGTGGGGAAAGCTGAAAGACACTGCCTACAAGGAGGTACCAGCTACACCCGATGATATGCAATGACGTATTACCGCAGCTTGCTCTGACATCTCCACTGAAATGGTAGCACATATGCAGCAGTCGTGCCTTACGAGACTGAAAGCTTGTGTTGCAGCTGCCGGTAGTCATTTTGAACACAACTTGTGATGGTCAGTTGGTCAATTGTCTCGTTATTGGTCAGAACCAACATAGCTAACGTATGCACTTGTGTTGTTCGTCAGTGTGTGCTAGCATAGGTACTGTACAAGTGTCGGAGTGGGACTTTGCAAAATAAGATATCTCGAAACCACTCTCAATAGAATATGCAACAAACACACTGACATTCTAATTTACCCTACTTTTAGTTTGTTAGTGTCAATAGAGATGGTTCCACTTAAAAAGGTGTAATTTTACACAATAATACGATTTCTAAATATTATTCAGATCTGTTTATTGGCTAACAATACGAGCCCCTGACTACCAATCCATTCTGTGAAAACCGCACACCAATGGCGCATTACGTTTCTGTAGTATATGTGGTTCACGTTTTAGGTGATTCACCCTGTATATGTGAAAACGGATTGGGTGGCTCTCATATAATACACAGAAATATACGATTCAATGTATCTGCTAGTCAGTAAAGAAAGGTACCTGTGGCAATTAAACCTTGTCACCATACGTGAACACCTTTTCTCTTGTTGAAAGCCTTACGAGTATTGCATAGCTTACAGGGAAATGCAGGGTGTTCGGGAATGAAAAGACTGAAAACAAAGATGCATATCTTGGAAATTGTTGCGTCTGTTTCGCTGGGGATTATTCACCTGACAAAAATACCTTACAGAATTTCGTTGTGACCTCTACTGATAGCGTAGCGCCGGCTAGGTGATAATCGACATTCTGCCACACATTCACAAGTGGTGATGTGACCAGCCGTATCTCTGACGTAATCCGGAAACGCAAATTTTTAACACTGGCCAGGTGAGTGCCTTATAATTATCTTTTCACAAACTGTCACAGAAAGAAATCCATCGGGTCAGTGACGACAAAAGTACTAAATGACGAATGTTGGTGTCACAGGAATTCTCAGTTACAATGATTCGTGTATTTTGCCAAATATATGTCAGTTGAATGAAACCGCCATATGCACGATGAACTTGTCTACTCGTAGAGGAGAAAAGTGAATTCGAGCCCGCACCTAAAACGTGAACCACATATACTACAGAAAGCGGTGATGTATTGTTTGAAGTAAAGCTACGGAGCTACTGTACTGAACAATTGTTTTTTTTTCTAGTGGCTATTAACAGATGTGCATCTGGAAATATTTTCTGCAACACCAGTGATTGAGTGATGCATTGCGCTTATCTGCACCGGGGCAGTCAACTGTTTCTCCTACAGATAATGCCCACTCAATTTTCGGTAATATCTCCTGATTCAGTCAAGTCCACACACCTTCCCTGATAGAAAAAAATCAGTGTTGCTAGACTGGACAACCTGTAGTAGAACCAGCCACACCAATTATATCTGTAGGTCGCATTAAATATTTTAGTTTACGGGTTAACTCAGCTATTAACGGATAGATAGTCAATGGGTGAAAGCGTCGACATATTGTTACTTGTTTGGTACAAGAATCCGTCAAGTCCTTGCTGGTCTGAAGTTACAATTTCGACACACATACCCACACGCACCCACCCACCCACACACGCACTTCACATACACATACGCTATTACAATCACTCATAATAGCCAGCTTATAGTATTTAACCCAACCTTTACCGGAAATATTACAAAACGGGTTTGTGACTGAATGCTCGTTCGAATATTACATAAATTGACCACTATGAATGTCCAGTTTGCGATCACAACTTGTATAACATACCACGCGGTTTTCGGATAATTCAAAAGTGGCAGTTCATATAGAAAAATCGGAATTTCGCGTGTTCGTGTTTCTCACTCGCTCGCGGTTACTTTGCGGCTCTCCACAGTTAAGACAAGCGCTTAATTCCCTAAATTACCACGTTAGTCAGAGGTTCTTGCGGGCGCTTCTGTATATAATGAAGGCTGAGCTCCGAACTGAACTTAGGACTTCGCAAAACAATTCTCTGGCCCACAATCTACGCGCGAAGGTATTGTCCTCGGATTGGCTGAGATACTATTACACCGTTCAACCCCGCGTCCTATACACTTAACCAATCACAACTTACGAATTTTGATAAGCTGTTTATTAAAAGAACAAATTTACAAATCCATAATAGATCCCTCGATAATAACTGAATTATCCTAAAATGTTTCATGTTCCCCAATTCCATAAACTGACTAATTGCTTTTTACAAACCATCCCCTGAGCATGCTGCTCACACACTGTATATACACAGTTCTCATGCTAACGTATACTCCGTCAATGGGCATAACAGTATTTATTTATTATATGACTTTGCATTCACAACTTCATTCACACTAATAACTAAACATATTGAATCAACGATAATTAACTGAAGTCGTAATATACACGGCAGGGAAAGTTTCATTTCCAAAATACTGGTTTTGGCTTCATTATTTCATGGTCCGTAAGATGCTGACACCTTTCGGCCGCAGCCGTAACTACCTATTAGGCACTGCTGCACCGTAAGAACACATTTGTCGTGGTAGAACAATGTGTCATGTATGTATCTATCCGCTAGCTGCCGTCCGAATGACACAGGCGCGCGGAAGCCGCCGAATACCCAGACATAAGTTCTTTCTTAATTACAATAAATTTGAAGCACTGTTCTGTATGTAATATTGCTGCTACCCAAGTTAGGGAACAATGGAGTTCAAACTGAACACCAGGATTTCTGCTGCTCCTGCTGAGAAAAAATTGCCATTATTAAGAGCAATTTATGCCCTCTTTGGTAGTGCAAAAATTACGAACAGGTGTGGTTCAGAGGGACTGTAGATGCGCTGCTAAGAAGTTGGAACATATTTAGCGGTGAACAGCGTATTAATTTCATTCAGTCTCCCTTCCAAAAGTTCAACATGTTCTCTAGTGAGCAGTCTGTCACTGTCAGAAATTTCTTAGTACTGTTTTCAACACAGCTGGTGAATGCATTTAGAACTGTTATTGTAATTTTCGATAATATGTATTATCTAAGGAAACAAGAAACAATGTACAAGAAAATCGTGTTTTAAGCTAAACGTCGTTTCAATTTCAGCTGGGAATGACTGACATGTTCGATGATGACGACGCCAATTTTTCTGGAATTAGCATGAAACGACTTAAAGTGGACGACGTATTCCACAAAGCTTTCATCGAGGTTAACGAAGAGGGCACAGAAGCTGCTGCAGCAACTGGTAAGTAACTTGCTGCCCAAGAAGAAACCAAAAACTCACCCGTATTATTCATTGTGTGGTTTTCATTACGTCACTTTGCTCTGCCCCAGAGACGAAAAAAAAATTAGAAAATTGGGACCTCTAGTTATTCAAGCATTATTGTGATTGTATCCCTGTTTCTTTAGATAAACATTTCCCAAAATACGCGGACAGTAACACACAATGCACACTCACGCCAGAAAATCAGAGCTCTCAACGAAAAATGGCATACCACGACATACAACAATCAGCTCACACACAAAATTAGTAACATCTTCAAAAAACATAAAATTAATATATCCTCCAAGATAAATAGCACAATACAAAAGAAGCTGTGACAGAAAAGAAAGTTAAATACAACAGTTCAGGTATATACGAATTAATGTGTAACAGCTGCAACTTTAAATATTTTGAGATGACTGCAAGAAATTTTAACATCAGCTACAAAGAACACATAAGAGTACCGAAGAATGGATGTATGTACTTCACATATGCTGAAATCAAATAAAATAAAATCACCATCACACTGTGATAAAAACAGACATTCCAATCTTGGGCCACGACAACAAAAAGAAGGGAGTACTCACTCTACTGAAAGAATATTTAATGCAGAAGGCCATAAATAAAAATGAGGATATTCTCAATGAGAAAAAGAATGACAACAGAATATCAATATTCAAACTAATCCACAGTCTAACATGAAAATTGTTAAACACTTAAATAAGTAATAAATAAAAATTTACGCACTCACTCACACACACACATACTCACACAAACACACACGGACAGTGATCCTTCACATACCCTTCCCCCATACCCATCCCGGCACCACATTTCACTCTGCCTGAATCATAGCATATGGCCAAGAGGAGTCCAAACGTGTGCAGTTTTCTGCAGTACAGGCTATGTGCACAGAAGTATTTACTTGAAGAAACCTGTACCATGTGCATTTAGCGCGTATAAAACTACAGACGACTGGATGAACAGATCACAAAAATGAATCTGAGTAGAAAACACAAACATATAACTGCAAATAGAAACAGCTAGAGCTACACAAATTCCAAAAATCACCACGTATGTTACATCAAAATATATATAATTAAATAATTTTATATGTATTGAAGACCACTGAGGATGCCTAACATGAATAGGCGGAACATGTCTGCAGTCAAGAATAAATTTCAGCTGCAAAAGACGAAAGTTTTGATTTTACAATTCAGCTGGCAAGTTGTGGATTATGTATCACTGAAATGTACCAACTACTCAACGTGATTATTTATCTTTCAGATTCCAGATAGCCGGATGGTCATGTGAGGAATGTGTTGCATTTAGTACTAATGGTATATAGCACAAAGATGGTAGACGAATTATGTTAGCGTAATTGGAAGTTACTGATATTAAACCAGTAACTTCCATACTATATTTTCAGACCATGGTCACTGCAAGTGTAACGACTGTATTGATGTTGATTTTGTGGCTTAATCGTTTTATCGTTGGAAAACATATTTGTTACCTGTCTGCCATACATTTATGTGACTTTATTGTTATCTACACGGTGGGACACTCAGCTCAATAAATCTTGACGATGACTTCACTTAACAAAGTCTAATTATATCCACCATTATTGTATTTGATAACGACCTAAAGCCAAAATCATTACAGTTATATGAAATAAAGAAGTCTGCATGTTCGAATGGCGGAGGTCTCGTTAAAAACATTATCGTACGACAGTGGTCCAAAAATATGAGGAAATTATCCCCAGCATGTAGTTACGCCATATCTCCGCAATATCCATTCTCCCAGGAATGCTAGTCTTGCAAGTTTTTTCAGGAGAACTGTTAAGTTTTGAAGGTAAGAAGTAAAACTGTGAGGCAGTTCGTAAGTCGTGCTTCGATAATTCAACTTGTAGACCACCTGCTTTGAAGGTAAAGGTCCCGAGTTCGAGTCTCGGTCTACACACAGTTTTATTCTGCCACGAAGTTTCATGTCAGTACAAACTCCATTACGGAGTGAGAACATCACTCTAGAGATTTAACAATCTTCGTGCATTATAAAAGTTTATTAGTTCTTATTATCTTAGCAGCTACTGGACTCTGCACTAGATACCAACTGTAGTGAAAAATATCAATATGCATACGTATTTTGTATCTATCATGTGAGCAGAGACGTTCCTCAAATACCAAGATAATGAAGATGGAGGCCTTTTCCCATTACATAGTTAACGCATTGCAGCCCCCTGAGGTACGCTTGTTGTTGTTGTTGTTGTGGTCTTCAGTCCTGAGACTGGTTTGATGCAGCTCTCCATGCTACTCTATCCTGTGCAAGCTTCTTCATCTCTCAGTACTTACTGCAGCCTACATCCTTCTGAATCTGATTAGCGTATTCATCTCTTGGTCTCCCTCTGCGATTTTTACCCTCCACGCTGCCCTCCAGTGCTAAATTTGTGATCCCCTGATACCTCAGAACATGTCCTACCAACCAGTCCCTTCTTCTTTTCAAGTTGTGCCACAAACTCCTCTTCTCCCCAGTTCTATTCAATACCTCCTCATTAGTTATGTGATCTACCCACCTGATCTTCAGCATTCTTCTGTAGCACCACATTTCGAAAGCTTCTATTCTCTTCTCGTCTAAGCTATTTATCGTCCACGTTTCACTTCCATACATGGCTACACTCCATACAAATACTTTCAGAAACGACTTCCTGACACATAAACCTATACTCGATGTTAACAAATTTCTCTTCTTCAGAAACGGTTTCCTTGCCATTGCCAGTCTACATTTTATATCCTCTCTACTTCGATCATCATCAGTTAGTTTGCTCCCCAAATAGCAAAACTCCTTTACTACTTTAAGTGTCTCATTTCCTAATCTAATTCCGGCAGAATCACCCGATTTAATTCGACTACATTCCATTATCCTGGCTTTCTTTTGTTGATGTTGATCCTATACCCTGCATTCAAGACACTGTCCATTCCGTTCAACTGCTCTTCCAAGTCCTTTGCTGTCTCTGACAGAATTACAATGTCATCGGCGAACCTCAAAGTTTTTATTTCTTCTCCATGGATTTTAAAACCTAATCAGAAATTTTCTTTTGTTTCCTTTACTGCTTGCTCAATATAGAGATTGAAAACCATCGGGGAGAGGATACAACCCTGTCTCACTCCCTCCCCAACCACTGCTTCCCTTTCGTGTCCCTCGACTCTTATAACTGCCATCTGGTTTCTGTACAAATTGTAAATAGCCTTTCGCTCCCTGTATTTTACCGCTGCCTCCTTTAGAATTTGAAAGAGAGTATTCCAGTCAACATTGTCAAAAGCTTTCTCTAAGTCTACAAATGCTAGAAACGTAGGTTTGCCTTTCCTTAATCTTTCTTCTAAGATACGTCGTAACGTCAGTATTGCCTCACATGTTCCAACATTTCTACGGAATCCAAACTGATCTTCCCTGAGGTCGGCTTCTACCAGTTTTTCCATTCGTCTGTAAAGAATGCGCGTTAGTATTTTGCAGCTGTGACTTATTAAACTGATAGTTCGGTAATTTTCACATCTGTCAACACATGCTTTCTTTGGGATTGGAATTATTATATTCTTCTTGAAGTCCGAGGGTATTTCGCCTGTCCCATACATCTAGCTCACTAGATGGTAGAGTTTTGTCAGGACTGGCTCTCCCAAGGCTATCAGTAGTTACAGGTATGCGTAGAGGTACGCTTATGGCACATGAAAAGCTTTCTCCAAAGAAGGTAGGTGCTGCAAGCAGGTAATGCACATGAGAATCTCCGGATTAATATCTGCCAGCGTATCATTCTGAAAGGAGTGCCTACCATTGTCTGTAACGCTCCTTATGGTGTATGTTGGATGCTGAACAGCGATGGAACGATTTCTGCTCTGCGCGACCAACGCGCTGAAATTAATCGGGCCACTTTACGGGCTAAGCGGACGGTGTCGGGTATTGTGGCGCCGTGAAGTAGGAGCACCAGGTACTGAAATGCCACCAGCTTGGCGCAGCTCGAGCCCAGTAACATCTGTTTACAGTTAATATCAAGGCAAAGTTTTGAAAAAGAAACTTGTTTGAAAGAACACGGAAAATAAGTAAACGAGTTTTAGTTGCGGTCAAACTCTTCGGTGCCCTTATTATAAGCTATCACCTTGTGATAGCTGAAAGTAATTAGCAGTGACGACTATTTGTAGGGTCTATAAAGTGCAACGATTCTCTTTCAGTTTAATTTCAATTCTGTTATACACTACAGGCCATTAAAATTGCTACACCAAGAAGAAATGCAGATGATAAACGGGTATTCATTGGACAAATATATTATACTAGAACTGACATGTGATTACATTATCATGCAATTTGGGTGCATAGATCCTGAGAAATCAGTACCCAGAACAACGACCTCTGGCCGTAATAACGGCCTTGATACGCCTGGGCATTGGGTCAAACAGAGCTTGGATGGCGTGTACAGGTACAGCTGCCCATGCAGCTTTAACACGATACCACAGTTCATCAAAAGCAGTGACTGGTGTATTGTGACGAGCCAGTTGCTCGGCCACCATTGACCAGACGTTTTCAATTGGTGAGCGATCTGGAGAATGTGCTGGCCATGGCAGCAGTCGAACATTTTCTGTATCCAGAAAGGCCCGCACAGGACCTGCAACATGCGGTCGTGCATTATCCTGCTGAAATGTAGGGTTTCGCAGGGATCGAATGAAGGGTAGAGCCACGGGTCGTAACACATCTGAAATGTAATGTCCACTGTTCAAAGTGCCGTCAGTGCGAACAAGAGGTGACCGAGACGTGTAACCAATGGCACCCCATACCATCACGCCGGGTGATACGCCGGTATGTCGATGACGAATACACGCATCCAATGTGCGTTCACCGCGATGTCGCCAAACACGGATGCGACCGTCATGATGCTGTAAACAGAACCTGGATTCATCGGAAAAAATGACGTTTTGCCATTCGTGCACCCAGGTTCGTGGTTGAGTACACCATCGCAGGCGCTCCCGTCTGTGATGCAGCGTCAAGGGCAACCGTAGCCATGGTCTCCGAGCTGATAGTCCATGCTGCTGCAAACGTCGTCGAACTGTTCGTGCAGATGGTTGCTGTCTTGCAAACGTCCCCATCTGTTGACTCAGGGATCGAGACGTGGCTGCACGATCCGTTACAGCCATGCGGAGAAGATGCCTGTCATCTCGACTGCTAGTGATACGAGGCCGTTGGGATCCAGCACGGCGTTCCGTATTACCCTCCTGAACGCACCGATTCCATGTTCTGTTAACAGTCATTGGATCTCGACCAACGCGAGCAGCAATGTTTCGATACGATAAACCGCAATCGCGATAGGCTACAATCTGACCTTTATCAGAGTCGGAAACGTGATGGTACGCATTTCTCCTCCTTACACGAGGCATCACAACAACGTTTCACCAGGCAACGCCGGTCAACTGTTGTTTGTGTATGAGAAATCGGTTGGAAACTTTCCTCATGTCAGGACGTTGTAGGTGTCGCCACCGGCGCCAACTTTGTGTGAATGCTCTGAAAAGATAATCATTTGCATATCACAGCATCTTCTTCCTGTCTGTTAAATTTCGAGTCTGTTGCACGTCATCTTCGTGGTGTGTCAATTTTAATGGCCAGTAAAGTAGATCTGTACTTGGGTACAAAATAAAAAATAAAAACAAGTTTTAAGCCATCAATGCAATTAGGTATGGTAAATTATTGAGTTACACGGAATCTGAAATGTTGATTTATCTGTTGCAGGTGTTCATTTTGTCCCAGCGCCAAGTGTATTTACAACGCCTCCACCACCGATCTTTTTCAAGGCAGACCATCCTTTTCTTTTCTACATACTGGATCAAAAGACGAGGGCGGTGCTCTTTGCTGGACGTATCTCCGATCCCTTACATTAAGAAGCCTACTGTGGTCCAGTATGAACACATTGTTTGCTGACACCACGCCAGTTCTCTGCACCTCACCGATATTTCCAGGTGACTGTAGTCGGTGCGGTCTATCAGTTTATCACGCATTTATGTAACCTTGCACTGTATTCAAGAAAACTTATACATCACTTTAGCGTTGTTTCGAACCTCTAAATAAAGGAAAATGGTTAATACACATGTAGAATAATTCTGTTACAACTTTGCATTACAGTTGTCAGACTACAAAATTCAATAAAAAATTTGTGTATTCTAATATTTCCCACACTGCATCAATTTCTGTGTACAGGTGAGAGTACATCAGCAGACGAGCGCGTCTTCTGAATGACACTTCCGACGTTCTTCTGGTTGTTGACAATGCATGAGTTCTGCTATATGTGCAGATAGCGGACAAAAAATATGGTAACTGTGGTGTCACCGCCAGACACCACACTTGCTAGGTGGTAGCCTTTAAATCGGCCTCGGTCCGTTAGTATACGTCGGACCCGCGTGTCGCCACTATCAGTGATTGCAGACCGAGCGCCGCCACACGGCAGGTCTAGAGAGACTTCCTAGCACTCGCCTCAGTTGTATAGCCGACTTTGCTAGCGATGGTTCACTGACAAATTACGCTCTCATTTGCCGAGAAGATAGTTAGCATAGCCTTCAGCTACGTCATTTGCTACGACCTAGCTGTAAAACATGTACCGTCACGAGCGATGTTCACCAATTAGGGATTAAAGTTAAGTATTCCAGCAGCTACGTACGTTTTTGGCTATTCTCATTTCCGTGTCCTGTTCCAGACTTCACGCCAGCCTGCGCGAGCTTAAACACGTGCCTTTCGGCTTCCTCCTAGTGGACTGGCTGTCTTGCCAGTCCACAACAGTAACACCATAAACTTAACACATTCCGATGCTCAATACGGTGCAGTAAACCCGTTGGCATCCAAAACAGCTTCCAGTCGTCTCGAAATGGATGATTGCAGGTCCTGTAGCATTTTGGAGCAAATCTCATACCATTGGGATATGGTGAAAGACGGTTGCAGTGCTGTGACCCAATGCAGACCACCACAGATGAGCTATGTAACCAGGTGAACGCAGCTTGGATGGCTATGCAACGGGACGCCATTCGCGCCTTATACGCGTCGATCCCATCCTGCATGGAACATGTTATCGGGGCCCGCAAAGCAATGGTAACTTCAGGTAACGGAGATGGAGTGGATAGCGATGGTACACCTTTCTCTCCAGAGTAGTGCACGAAGATGTGATGACTGTCGTGGGCAGGAGAGATGCGGCAGTTTACCCTCATGCTCACAAAATTAGTCCTGAACGACGGGAGCTGTGTGATTAGGTACCCTGACGGGAAACAGCATCACTATTGGGGAACAAGTATTGTATCATAGGATTTATCTGCACAGAATGTGGATCGCAGTACCACAACTGCAGCACTTACATTTCCGCCAAAAGCAAGTTAGGGTGCGCCAGTCAGCACCACATGGCAGTCATGAGATGAATAGCCTAGAAACTTCTTCTACGTCCTCAGCTTCCAATTTCAAAAAGTAATTAAAAAATCTCCAAGTGTAGGGGATGACTCAATGCTATTGCCAAATTGACGAAAGAGAATATTTCTTTTTTCACTAAAAAAGAGAGGAACACAACATAAACGTCCCACTCCTGGTGAAACAAACAAGAGGTTGATAGTGGTCTGATGTACAACCTACAGATCGTCATCTTCGATCCAAGAATGGTGCCAGAGGTGACTTATGTGACTCGATACACCATAAATTTGGAGGATAAGCAACTGACTTTCTCATGCTGCTCAGGTGGTGCCATGGCGTCCCATCGTTTGATGTCCACTTAGAAATTTCAAAAAATGCCATTCTCAGTTTCTCTCTGGGGAGAGCAGTTGAGGCATGGTGGTCTCTGCCGTCAGTAAGGACAGGCACCAGTTCTATCCGACAAAAGCACTCAGCTGACCGTGGCAACACATTCATGAAACTGTTCAACTTCCTCGAGATGCTGATCCCATCAAGTAAGACTCACTGACAGCCTTCTGCCGACAAACAGCAACAAGGGGCAACACTGAGAAAAAACGCAAATCTTTCCTTCCAATGTGTCCATTGTTGTTGTTGTTGTGGTCTTCAGTCCTGAGACTCGTTTGATGCAGCTCTCCATGCTACTCTATCCTGTGCAAGCTTCTTCATCTCCCAGTACTTACTGCAACCTACATCCTTCTGAATCTGCTTAGTGTATTCATCTCTTGGTCTCCCTCTACGATTTTTACCCTCCACGCTGCCCTCCAATGCTAAATTTGTGATTGCTTGATGCCTCAAAACATGTCCTACCAACCGATCCCTTTCTAGTCAAGTTGTGCCACAAACTTCTCTTCTCCCCAATCCTATTCAATACCTCCTCATTAGTTACGTGATCTACCCACTTTATCTTCAGCATTCTTCTGTAGCACCACATTTCGAAAGCTTCTATTCTCTTCTTGTCCAAACTATTTATCGTCCATGTTTCACTTCCATACATGGCTACACTCCATACAAATACTTTCAGAAACGACTTCCTGACACTTAAATCTATACTCGATGTTAACAAATTTTTCTTCTTCAGAAACGATTTCCTTGCCATTGCCAGTCTACATTTTATATCCTCTCTACTTCGACCATCATCAGTTATTTTACTCCCTAAATAGCAAAACTCCTTTACAACTTTAAGTGTCTCATTTCCTAATCTAATTCCCTCAGCATCACCCGATTTAATTTGACTACATTCCATTATCCTCGTTTTGCTTTTGTTGATGTTCATCTTATATCCTCCTTTCAAGACACTGTCCATTCCGTTCAACAGCTCTTCCAAGTCCTTTGCTGTCTCTGACAGAATTACAATGTCATTGGCGAACCTCAAAGTTTTTACTTCTTCTCCATGAATTTTAATACCTAGTCCGAATTTTTCTTTTGTTTCCTTTACTGCTTGCTCAATATACAGATTGAATGACATCGGGGAGAGGCTACAACCCTGTCTCACTCCTTTCCCAACCACTGCTTCCCTTTCATGTCCCTCGACTCTTGTAACTGCCATCTGGTTTCTGTACAAATTGTAAATAGCCTTTCGCTCCCTACATTTTACCCCTGCCACCTTCAGAATTTGAAAGAGAGTATTCCAGTTAACATTGTCAAAAGCTTTCTCTAAGTCTACAAATGCTAGAAACGTAGGTTTGCCTTTTCTTAATCTTTCTTCTAAGATAAGTCGTAAGGTTAGTATTGCCTCACGTGTTCCAACATTTCTACGGAATTCAAACTGATCTTCCCCGAGGTCCGCTTCTATCAGTTTTTCCATTCGTCTGTAAAGAATTCGCGTTAGTATTTTGCAGCTGTGACATATTAAACTGATAGTTCGATAATTTTCACATCTGTCAACACCTGCTTTCTGTGGGATTGGAATTATTATATTCTTCTTGAAGTCTGAGGGTATTTCGCCTGTCTCATACGTCTTACTCACCAGATGGTAGAGTTTTGACATGACTGGCTCTCCCAAGGCCATCAGTAGTTCTAATGGAATGTTGTCTACTCCCGGGGCCTTGTTTCGACTCAGGTCTTTCAGTGCTCTGTCAAACTCTTCACGCAGTATCTTATCTCCCATTTCGTCTTCGTCTACATCCTCTTCCATTTCCATAATATTGTCCTCAAGTACATTGCCCTTGTATAAACCCTCTATATACTCCTTCCACCTTTCTGCCTTCCCTTCCTTGCTTAGAACTGGGTTGCCATCTGAGCTCTTGATATTCATGCAAGTGGTTCTCCTCTCTCCAAAGGTCTCTTTAATTTTCCTGTAGGCAGTATCTATCTTACCCCTAGTGAGACAAGCCTCTACATCCTTACATTTGTCCTCTAGCCATCCCTGCTTAGCCATTTTGCACTTCCTGTCGATCTCATTTTTGAGACGTTTGTATTCCTTTTTGCCTGCTTCATTTACTGCATTTTTATATTTTCTCCTTTCATCAATTAAATTCAATATTTCTTCTGTTACCCAAGGATTTCTATTAGCCCTCGTCTTTTTACCTACTTGATCGTCTGCTGCCTTCACTACTTCAACCCTCAGAGCTACCCATTCTTTTTCCACTGTATTTCTTTCCCCCATTCCTGTCAATTGTTCCCTTATGCTCTCCCTGAAACTCTCTACAACCTCTGGTACTTTCAGTTTATCCAGGTCCCATCCCCTTAAATTCCCACCTTTTTGCAGTTTCTTCAGTTTCAATCTGCAGTTCATAACCAATAGATTGTGGTCAGAATCCACATCTGCCCCTGGAAATGTCTTACAATTTAAAACCTGGTTCCTAAATCTCTGTCTTACCATTACATAATCTATCTGATACCTTTTAGTATCTCCAGGATTCTCCAGGTATACAACCTTCTTTTATGATTCTTGAACCAAGTGTTAGTTATGATTAAGTTATGCTCTGTGCAAAATTCTACAAGGCGGCTTCCTCTTTCATTTCTTCCCTCCAATCCATATTCACCTACTATGTTTCCTTCTCTCCCTTTTCCTACTGACGAATTCCAGTCACCCATGACTATTAAATTTTCGTCTCCCTTCACTACCTGAATAATTTCTTTTATCTCGTCATACATTTCATCTATTTCTTCATCATCTGCAGAGCTAGTTGGCATATAAACTTGTACTACTGTAGTGGGCGTGGGCTTCGTGTCTATCTTGGCCACAATAATGCGTTCACTATGCTGTTTGTAGTAGCTAACCCGGACTCCTATTTTTTTATTCATTATTAAACCTACTCCTGCATTACCCCTATTTGATTTTGTATTTATAACCCTGTATACACCTGACCAAAAGTCTTGTTCCTCCTGCCACCGAACTTCACTAATTCCCACTATATCTAACTTTAACCTATCCATTTCCCTTTTTAAATTTTCTAACCTACCTGCCCGAGTAAGGGATCTGACATTCCACGCTCCGATCCGTAGAACGCCAGTTTTCTGTCTCCTGATAACGACGTGCTCCTGAGTAGTCCCCGCCCGGAGATCCGAATGGGGGACTATTTTACCTCCGGAATATTTTACCCAAGAGGACGCCATCATCATTTAATCATACAGTAAAGCTGCATGTCCTCGGGAAAAAATACGGCTGTAGTTTCCCCTTGCTTTCAGCCGTTCGCAGTACCACAACAGCAAGGCCGTTTTGGTTATTGTTACAGGGCCAGATCAGTCAATCATCCAGACTGTTGCCCCTGCAACTACTGAAAAGGCTGCTGCCCCTCTTCAGGAACCACATGTTTGTCTGGCCTCTCAACAGAAACCCCTCCGTTTTAGTTGCACCTACGGTACGGCCATCTGTATCGCTGAGGCACGCAAGCCTCCCCACCAACGGCAAGGTCCATGGTTCATGGGGGGGATGTGTCCATTACTCTCAATAAAATAACCACGAAACAGTGGCACAAAGGTGAATTAATACCATCCCTCAGGCTTGTACATAGTTCAAAAGTATGAATTTGAGGTGTCATATTGACAGTTAAAATGTTTTATTAATATCAAAACATTAACACCAGGAGTCTCCATTCAACATGATATGCAGGGTGAGTCATTAACTATTGCCACCTAGAATAACTCCGGAAGTATGATAGTAGCTGAAACGTTGGTGGGACAAAAGTTACATGGGACATCGGGGGCCATAATGTGACGTTGGTCTTTTGTTTCTAGGTGGGGTCGCGTCAGAGATATGAAAGTCAACTATTTTTTATATATAAATGGGATGTTATAGTTTGGTACTTATTGTCTGATAGCGGTTATTGAGACGAATCCGATGATGTTTAACAGTAAGGTCTTTGTAGGGGTCAACGAAGGTCAAAAAGGTGGCATGAACGTCCATTTACAGAAGGTGTTCGAAGTGATGGCCATTGGTATGAATGTAGTGCTGCAATCTTCTTATCATGGGTTGAGTGGTATTCCTTATCACATCGACACTTATTGAAGCACATGCTCTGACAATTCTCTCTTGCATATCTTCAGGTTTAGTTGCAACGTCTTTATAAACAATTTACGAATCACCACAAGGAAAAATCCAGAGGCGTCAAGTCTGGCGAACGAGCTGGCCGCCACACATCTCCTCGCCGAATCCAACGATCTGGGAATCGTCCCTGCTACTCATTTCTAGCCATCAGCGAAAAATAGGCTTTACACCCGTCGTGTTGATACCACATTCTGTTCCTTGTTCCTATAGGTATTTCTTCCAATAACAGACCTAATGTTTCTGGCACGAACATGCTGTACTTCCTACCATTAAAATTTCCTTCGATGAAATATAATAATAAGTTTATTGCAGCCAAATAGCCTTACAAATTCGATGTACAGTGATAATAATAAGATAAATTAGAAATTTCGCATATTGTGATTTGCATATCACTTATTGTTCGTGTCCTTTTGGCACAGAGCTCTATATGGTAACGTTTGCAAATTTGGTGACACAGTTTACACTCACACATTTCGTTTGGTTCATGATGTGACGTGTTGTTGCAAATAAGGTGGTGTAAACCATGGACTGCCAATCTGGTGAACACGTGTCTCATTTCTAAGTTTTCCTTTGTCCATGTTCGGTCAATCATGGCACCTGTGCTGTAAAATTCTGGAGGTACGTCTTGCCGTTTTTCCTTCAATGTTTTAAGTAGACTTTCCAAGGCGCTGCTATTGGGTAGCTTCAGGATTGTCCGAAAGTCTTCAATGAGGAAGGGTTCCCTCGCCAGCAGGTATACAGGTCTCGATCGTGTTATTTTGGACACTCCTATTGCATTCTTTATATAGGTCGCCTTCACTCTTTCTAGTGTTGTTAGGTTGTTCACTGTAAGATGTGGTCTAATAATTTCTATGCCGTACGTCAGTATTGGGAAGATTTTGGCTCTGAATTGTGCCATTGCTGTCTTTAGGCTAAGGGATCTGATGTATTGTATTTCATGTATTGCCATTATTGCTTGCATTACTTTCTCTGTTACATGTTTTGTGAAACATTTTGCAGTTGTTTGTGTTGTGACCCCTAGGTACTTGTAGTCCGGTACAATCTTCAGTTTTCTCTCTCGTATGAAGATCTTAGCTGATGCAGGTGTTCTTCCTCCATTTCTGAGTACCATCATTTCTGTTTTCGCCACATTTATTTCGAAGCCGTGTTCGACACACCAATGTTAAATATCGTTTATCGCTTCTTGTAACTTTGCAATATTCTTTCCACCTATTACAATATCGTCTGCATATGCATATGAGACTACACCCTCCCTTTGGGGTATTCTTACAATTTCTTCTGCTGCAAGGATAAATAACAGAGGACTCAGTGGGTCTCCCTGTAGTACTCCGTTTGATTGGAGTAGCGGCCCGATAGGGAGAGATTGTCTGATATTCTTACTTCGTTCCATTGCAGTATTGCGCTTATAATTCGTGTCCAGATGTTGTTTTTTCCCAGGGTTTCCTCTAGTTTTTTGGTCATTAATTTTCTGTTTATAAAGTCAAAGGCTTTTGTAAAATCTATGAATACTACATAGAACTTTTATCTGTCTTCAAGGGCTTCCCATACGCTCTTTAGCAGGAGTCCTATTGCTGTCAGAGTTGATCTTCCCTTTCTGAATCCCATTTGGCTTTCGGGGAGGTGTTTGTCGATTATTTGCTTAATTCTTTCTGTTATTATTTTCGTGAACACTTTGAAAGGTAAGTTTTCAAGGGCTAAGCCTCTGTATTTGCTAGGGTCCTTGGGGGTCTCCTTTTCCTTTATAAAGCACTTTTACTGTTGACTGTCTCCACTGTTCCGGAATGGAGGCTGTTTCTATACACTTATTGTGGAGTTTTGTCCACATTGGCGTTAGTATTTGGGCAGTGTCTTCCAGATATTCGCTATAAAGTCTGTCAGGGCCTGCAGCTTTTTTACTCTTGGTACTGTTAATGGCATCTTTGATCTCTTCCGTGGTCAATGGGATCCAATCCACAGTTGTTTGCAGCACTGTATCCTCTCTGCCCTCCTGTCTCCCTCTTGGTCCTTCCTTATTCAGTACGTTATCGAAGTGCGTCTCCCACATTTTCATGTCTATGTAATGTGTTTCCGCTCGTTTTCTGGGGCGTAGCACAATATTTGGGTCTTTTGAGGCTTCTTCCACTAGTTTCTTTCCTTCTTTTGCCCAGAATGATCTCTTCTTTTCCTTTAGAGTTTTCTTATAGATGCTTCGTTTTGCGCCGTAATTCCCGAGTATTAGTTGATGTAGGCTTCCTAGTACATCTTTTCTTAGACTGTAACACTCTGTGTCGAACCATTTTTTCGCTCTTCTTTTGTATCTGGGGTTGGCGGCTTGTCTTAGGAGTTCTCCTATCGCTTCTGTTGCTTCCTCTAGTCGCGAATTGTTTTATATGATCGGATTCTGCTTCCACTTTCCCGACGTCTATTGTTCTCGAGAGTGATTCTTCCTCCTTTTCATGCGTTTTTCGCCATGCTCCTTGGATATTTATTGCCAGAGGGATATGTTTCCGAAGTGGTGTGTGGTCTGCAGTCCAGAGAGGTGATACATTACCCCTGATTGGTCCCCTTATGAACGCAATGTCTATTGTACTTTTGCCGTTGTGGGAAATATATGAAGGTATGTTGGGATTGTTTAACAGGATAAAGCCTTCTTCCAGCAACTTTTCCACTGTTACTTTTGCTTTGTAAATTTGTACATCCATTCTGCAATTTAAGTCTCCAGCAACATTTATTATGTTTACTCTGAGTGATCAGCTGGCCTATTTCATCTATTATATCAATACATGTTTTGCTCGGTTGGAAGTATGCTGATATTATTGTAATGTGTTTCGTTTCTGTCAGGAGTGTATGTTCTTCTTTGATAGTTGCAATTATTGGCGTTAATTCCGGTTTTATGAGTACAGTTATTCCTCCAGTGGGTCTTTCTCTGTCGCCTTGTTTTGCATGAAGATGAGTATAGTAAAATTCTGGGTGTTACCAGTCTTCGGTTAAGAATGTTTCTGTTGAGACTGCTATGTCATATCCCTGCAGAAAGTCTGTTGGAGCTGTGTTGGTTGCACTTTTTAGACCTTCTATATTCCACAGGAGGATCTTAAAGGTTCCTACTGCTCCTTCTTCTTTGCATTCTTTTGGGCTGCATTCTTGTGTCTTATGGAAGAGGCATCCCTCCGTTTTCTCGAAAAAAACGGGAAAAACGAAAGTGTCTGACGGTGATTCCTGCTAGCCAGAATTCAGGTTTATTCGCCAGCTCTAAGTTGTGAAAGGCGATGCCTACTTTAAAAGACTTCATACTATTGTTGTTGCCGGTTCTTCACATTTCACGTTTTCTTTTATTCTTTTCTTATTGAGAAATTGTTTTATTGAGTCCGGTGTCTCAGGTTTAAGCCGTCCTACATAGAGCCAGGCCGTCTTTTCTGCAGCTTGTAGACTTGCGTCTCGTGGTCCAGCGCCAGTCAGCGTCTCCTGTTGTTTAGTTGGTCTTCTTTTTCTTCTATGGGTAACTTCAGTCCAGTGTTCTTCATTTCCATTCATTTCCGTTGCTTGGTATTCTCGTGTTGTAGGTGTTTCGTATTCTTTGGTGTGAAATGCATTTTCGGTTTCTCTCTTTGCGGTGTTGGGTATTTGCTGCGGTTTTGGCATCTTTTGTCTTGAACTCGCAATTTCTTCCTTGTATCATGATCTTTACACTCTTCGTGAAATCCTCCATTATAAGGCTTATCTTTTGGGTAACTTTTTCTGTGATTTTTGCCTCTGTGAAATAGGGTCCTATATTTCTGTTCCTCCAGAATCCCATACCATACATTCACCGACCACGGTTTTTGGTGTGCGACTTGCCGCAGCCAACATGGATTTTCAGTTCCACAATAATGCATGTTATGCAAATTAACATTTCAAATGGTTCGTGAATGTAGCCTCGTCAGAAAATCAAATCAAATCAATCAAATTAATAAATGTGTCATCCCTGTGAATCTGAAGTTGAGCCCATCGGCAGAATTCAATGCGATGCATACAATCTGTTGTGGATTGGCAGGAGCCAACCCACGGAGTTTGGAGGAAGCCGAAAGGCACGCGTTTAGCTCACGCAGGCTGGCGTGAGGTCTGGAACAGGACAAGGATGTTAGACTAGAAAACCCATTAATGTGGAACGTAGCTCTTGTCTGTACATTCTTCACAATATCAATAGCAACTGATAATGGCGCCTTGCTAGGTCGTAGCAAATGACGTAGCTGAAGGCTATGCTAACTATCGTCTCGGCAAATGAGAGCGTATTTTGTCAGTGAACCATCGCTAGCAAAGTCGGTTGTACAACTGGGGCGAGTGCTAGGAAGTCTCTCTAGACCTGCCGTGTGGCGGCGCTCGGTCTGCAATCACTGATAGTGGCGACACGCGGGTCCGACGTATACTGCCGGACCGCGGCCGGTTTAAAGGCTACCACCTAGCAAGTGTGGTGTCTGGCGGTGACACCACACAATCCGTACTAGTTAATTCTTGGTGGAGACTGATATGGTAAGGATGATATTTATGGCGATGCAGAAGACGAACAATACTACTCTGGCTCATGCCAGATTCCCTTGCGATTTGACGCGAACTAACACCGCAGTGGCATGAGTACCGACTTCCGTTTCCTCGTTAGTAACTTTCCTTTACCGGCTATGTTTCCGATGCGTTGAAGATACAGTTGTTCTCAATTTCTCATACACATATTTAAATGTACGACGTGTCGGGTGAATACGTTGAGGACATCTTTCAGCGTATAAGTCTCTAGTTCTCACTAACATTCATTGGCATTCTCCGCAAATGATAAGCATATCGATCTGTTCTTCGAGGGAATACATTATTCACACACGCTTGATTCAGCGATATTAGTATTGCCGTTCCTATTAGTGTTGGATTGCGAACCCGTCGTATGGTGTTTACATGTCCGTACAGGTTAGATGGATACGCCGCATTCGGCGAATATTTACTATTTGCAGGATATACGAGAGAGAATTGTCAGAGCATGTGCTTCGATAAGTTCCGATGTGATAAGGAATACCACTCAATCCATGATAAGAAGATTGCAGCCTTGCATTGATACCAATGGTCATTACTTCGAACATCTTCTGTAAATGGACATTCACCTTTTTGACTTTGGTTGACCTTCAAAGACCTTACTGTTACATATCATTGGATTCGTCTCTACAGCCGCTATCAGAAAATAAATACCAAACTATAGCATCCCATTTAAAAAAACAAAGTTGACCTTCATACCTCTGTCGTGACCCCACCTAGCAACAAGAAACCAACGTCATATTATGGCCCCTGTTGTCCCATGCAACATCTGTCCCACATCTTTTCAGCTACTATCATGCTTTCTGAGTTATTGTAGATGGCAATAGACTCACTCTGTATATCAAATATTCTTAAAGTTATCTTTTCGACTGGGTTTGCTAGGAACATTGTTTTGATCTACCCCATTATTCAGATATTTGTGTTACATTACACAAAATCTGGGTGTAATACCTATTTTGCGTGCCCAACAGTCTCAAATTTATGCTGTATGAATATCACAATATTCTCGTTTTAAAAAAAAATACATGATGGTCAGATACTTTGCTCAAAATACAAATGAAATTCAACTTCGAACTGCTTTCCCTTAAAGAAACTGTTGAGCTAATGTTCTCCCACATCGGGATACCGTGATAGCTGTAATAATGTTGCAATGCGACACAAGGTAGAGTTGTCTGTAACAAATTTCATGAGGACATGTTGTGAACTTCATGGTTAATGAGAGACTGTCAACTAATATGTTCTAAAATGGTATTTAATTTCCATTACACTAGAAAAAGTATGTTAATTTGTTCTTACTATTTAAAAGCTATTTATCATATCTGTATGCAGAAAGACACAAAAATTAATTAGTTTCAAGAATGAAATCTAGTTGTGTCTCAATTGGCCAAATGCAGTACTTATTTAGTAAATACGACCTGATGGGTAGTATATGTGAGCGAATATTGCATCACTCAAACATGGTCTGGAACCGCGAGACCGCTACGGTCGCAGGTTCGAATCCAGCCTCGGGCATGGATGTGTGTGTTGTCCTTAGGTTAGTTAGGTTTAACTAGTTCTAAGTTCTAGGGGACTAATGACCTCAGCAGTTGAGTCCCATAGTGCTCAGAGCCATTTTAAACTCAAACATGGCATCTGACACTTGTTTACACTGCAAAATAAAAGAGAGTGAACAATTATTTGGATTCCTGTGGCTCCACAATTTTCCAAAATAACTAATTATGTCTGTACATAAAATTGTTCTCCACAAAAATGGTTTGTTTTTATGTGGGTCTAATATGCAGAATAGGAATAAAACATTTCTCCCCCTCTGAGAAACAGCTCCGTTACATCTTTCTGTTGAGCAAAACTACGTTCTGGGATCTTGCAGTCCAAATCAAGTCTGCGTGTAAAAGATTTTTATTTGCATTTTATGATGCACTTAGAGCAATCTGAATAACAATTCCACAAAATGACACTATCAGTGTCCGGGTAAGCAAGATATCTTTATCTGGGCAACTTGAAAATTCAGTGTTAAAGAGACAAATGAGATTTTTATGATTAGGCAACACAATTTGCATGGCATAAGAAGTAAGTTGTGAGCTGCTCCGAATATGGACTGCATTACCGCAACTGCGACACTTACATTTCCCCTTAAAATCAGCTAGGGTATGGCAATCAGGACCACATGGCTGCCGGGAGGAGAATAGCCCAGAAAGTTCTTCTCCGCCCTTTGCTTCCAATTTTCAAAAACACAGCTACACGTGGAAGGGCGACTCAGTGCTATTTCCAATGTGCCAAACCAGGATATCACTTATACCTCAAAAAAACTTGGAAACGCAGTAGGAACATTCCATTCTACGCATAAGAAATTGCGCATTAACGAGCGGGAGTTGGTACCGGCCTGGGGCAGTGTCCCGCCAGTTGGTCAAGTTCTTCATACAAAGCACATAGCCGGCCGAAGTGGCCGTGTGGTTCTAGGCGCTGCAGTCTGGAACCGCGAGACCGCTACGGTCGCAGGTTCGAATCCTGCCTCGGGCATGGATGTGTGTGATGTCCTTAGGTTAGTTAGGTTTAACTCGTTCTAAGTTCTAGGGGACTAATGACCTCAGAAGCTGAGTCCCATAGTGCTCAGAGCCATTTGAACCAAAGCACGTTGGGAGGATCAGGCGGAGGGGGCAGCGACTCTTTCGACTGGATACACCAAATATTTGGCGCGAAAACAAACGACGGGTAGCACAGCGACTCGTCCTTTGATATCCGCACAGAAAAGGCAAAACGCCGCGCTCAATTTTTCTCTAGATCGGCAGTGAGGGCTAGGCGGTCTCTGTCCTCATCAAGGGCAGGCGCTGACTGTAGAAGACTTCTGCGAAACTGGTCAACTCCCTTGGGACACTCAGTCCCGCCCCCTCTCCCCCCCCCCCCGAATTAGACTGACTGACCACCTTCTGCTGACAAATGGGAACTAGGGAGCACAATGGAAGGAACGAAAACGCGTGAATCTCCCCTCCCAAGGAAACATGCCCAGTACTCTCAATAAAATAATCACGAAATAGTGGCAGAAAAAGGTTTAGTGATACGTAACTGTCATGTCACGAAGTCTCAGACAAACCTGGCGATTACAGGGTCGAGGGATTTAACAAAATTAAGTGTTGAAATTAGTCGTAGGATTATTTTAAATGATTTTGTACTGAACTCTTTTCATATTGTCTGTGGTAGTATCTTGTTTACAGTTGAGTTTGCGATGGAGAAAACCATGTTGCTTTGGATTTAGATCGAGCTACGTGACAGACACATATCTTATGACATTTTCTGGGACTCTGATTCTCACCCTGACGTCTCATCATTTTCTAGAGTCCTAGCGGTATGGAGGCTGCCATTTGATGTATTTTCAAGTTTGATCAGTTTATGCTAAATGATTATTACCAGTGGATCACTGTAATTCGGTCAGCGATCATCTCTTTACGGGAAACACTGAATTGGGAAAACAAAATACTTCCTCAACCACTCAACTGGCAAAACAAAATACGTCCTATGACAAAAACTTAACTTGGTTTCCGATCTACGGCACGGTTGTCATTTACCACGTTTCACTGTCGTATGACTGCTAAACCCCTTAATATGGGCTATTCTTGGGCGGTTACCTTACTAGTAGTACTCACTTCGGAAACACACGGCCTTGAGTAGACCTTTACACGCACGCAATAACAAGCCAAGACACGAAACCCGAATAGGGAAGATTTCGAAAATCATTGCCTTAGTTGAACACACACTGAAGAGAGAAAGAAAGTGATAGACGCCGCGAGCACGCAGAAGTGCCGCAACACGACATGGCAAGGAGTCGACTAATGTCTGAAGTAACGTTGGAGGGAACTGACACCATGAATCCTGTAGAGCTGTCCAGTAATACGTAAGATGGGGTGGAGATCTCTTCTGTAAGGCGTATCAGATATGCGCAATAATGGAGAGTTTGGTGGCCAGTGGAAGTTTTTAAACTCAGAAGAGTGTTCCTGGAGCCATTCTGTAACAGTCTGGACGTGTGGCGCGTTATTTTGTCCTGCTGGAACTACCCAAGTTCGTCGGAATGCACAATAGACATGAATGGATGAGGAGAACAAACCAGATGTTTACATACGTGACATCTGTCAGGGTCGTATCTAGAAGTGTCAGGGGTCCCATATCATTCCAACTATACATGCCCCACACCATTACAGAGCCTCCAACAGCTTGAACAGTCCCCAGCTGACATGCAGGGTCCTTGGATTCATGAGGTTGTCTCCATACCCATACGCTTCCATCCGCTCGATACAATTTGAAAGGAAACTCGTCCGACCAGGCAACATGTTTTCAGTATTCAACAGTCCAATGTCGCTGCTGACAAGCCCAGGGGAGGAATAGAGCTTTGTGTCGTGCAGTCATCAAGGGTATACGAGTGGGCCTTCGGCTCCGAAAGCCCATATCGATGATGTTTGGTTGAATGGTTCGCACGCTGACACTTGTTTATGGTCCAGCATTGAAATCTGTAGTAATCTGTGGAAGGATTGCACTTCTGACACGTTGAACGATTCTCTTCAGTCGTCGTTGGTCCCGTTATTGCAGTATCTTTTTCCGGCCTCGGCAATGTCGGAGATCTAATGTTTTGCAGGGTTCCTGAAATTGACGGTATACTCGTGAGATGGTCGTAGGGGAGAGTCCGTACTTCATCGCTACCCCGGAGATGCAGTGTCCCATGCCGACTGTAACACCAAGTTAAAAGCACTTAAATGTTGATGACCTGCCATTGTAGCAGCAGTAACGGATCTAACAGCTGCGCCAGAGACTTGTTGTCTTATGTAGGCGTCCGCGACAGCAGCGCCATATTCTCCCTGTTAACGCATCTCGATATTTGAATACGCATGCCTATACCAGGTTGTTTCGTGCTTCAGTGTATTGCTAATAAAATGGCCCTGTCAAAATGGAGAACACCCACAATCGCAGAAGATTTTTCTGCAAAAGTTAAATTATCTTATCAATCAGTATCTTGGCGGACTTTCTTGAAGGCTGAATGGCACAAGGGCCACAATCTTCGACCTTTCGTTCTGCTTCGTGCAAGTCGAGATACTACTTGTGATACTATTCACTCTTTAGAATGAACTATTTTTTGGCAGTTTCTTTCCAACCTTATCAGCAGCACTCACTTCGATAACACACGGCCTTGAGTAGAGTTTTGACACGAACACAACAACAAATGAAGATACGAAACTCATTGCGTTAGTTGTACATATTACTAATAAAACAGCGTTGTCGGAATGGAGAATACCCACACTCACAAAAACCATTCTTGCTCTGATAGAGCTCCGCTAGGAAGATACTTCACACAAAGTAAACGTCTTATCCAGAGTACTTCGAGGACCCGAATGCTGTTGAAGACAAAATTTTGTACTGCAAATACACCAGTACGTCCCATGACTGTTTCACCTGCAGGTTGCCGTTCTTGAGTTGTGACAGAACGTCTTGCAATGACTGAATTTTGTGTTGACATTTATAAATTAATACATTTAATTTACACTTGAATGTAGCATACATATAGGAAATAAAGGAATTTTGAGCGCAATCAGCATGAATGTAGTTCACAGTCACACTTGAAAGTATATCAGATCACTGCTATGAAAACTTTTAAAAAATCGTCACCACTAACGATGTAATTTGCCCGTTATCAACAGAAAAATCTGCTCTGGTCGTTGCTAGGGTTTTTAATCCTGCTTGTAAATAAACAGACGAAAGTGACAGGTGGACGTTGATGGGAGTGCCGGAGTGCAAGTCATTTACCGGGCGAAAATTGGACTGTTGGCTGCGCGGCTGAGTGGTTCCAGTGGTTCAAATGGCTCTGTGCACTATGGGACTTAACATCTGTGGTCTTCAGTCCCCTAGAACTTAGAACTAAGGACATCACACACATCCATGCCCGAGGCAGGATTCGAACCTGCGACCGTAGCGGTCGCGCGGTTCCAGACTGTAGCGCCTAGAATCGCTCGGCAACCCCGACCGGTGCGGCTGAGTGCCGGAGCCAGTTGCAGAATCTCAGAGCTGCGGCCTGCATTCGTGTCATCGTGGTATCATCGAGGTCCGCATTGTCCCCTCTCAAAGTGAAACACCTGCTCTCGAGTCTCACTGTGAAGTAACTCCTTTGGGTCTCAAAGCGAAGTCCCATCACAGGAGAGACAGAAAAGATATAAGCAGACATAGAACGGGTAATACGTACAGTATGGAAAGGCACGTGAAAACCTAATAACCATGGGGGACAGGAACGTCGTGCTTTTGGGGATGGGACAGGGGAAAATAAAGAAAGGGTTAGAGAAGGACATAGGCTCGTTAGCAAAGAGGAGAGAGGAGAAAGACTAGTTGAGTTCTGCAATGACTTTCTACTAGTAATTGGGAATACATTGTTCGAAAACAACAAGAGGACGGAGTAGACTTGGAACAGGCTTGGAGTCACGGTAACATTGCAGCTGGATTACGTCAGACAGAGATTGCGAAATTAGATAGTGGACTGTAAGGCGTGCCCAGGAGCAGATATAGATTGAGATCACAATTTATTAGTGTTCCTGAGTACTCTGAAGCTTAAAGGAATCGTCTGGTAGAACCACTGTATTAAGAAGTGCTGAGCTACTGAGGAATTAGCAGGAGGAGTTCTCCTAGACTGCAAATACTGCGGTAATGAATACCTTAATAGACAGTTCAAATGATTCAAATGGCTCTAAGCACTATGGGACTTAACAGCTGAGGTCATCAGTCCACTAGACGTGGAACTACGTAAACCTAACTAACGTAAGGACATCACACACATCCACGCCCGAGGCAGGATTCTAAGCTGCGACCATAGCAACCGCGTGGTTCCGGACTGAAGCGCCTAGAACCGCTCGGCCACCACGGCCGGTAATAGGCAGTTAAGGAGAAGATAAATGTTCCTCTCAAAAGGACAATCACGGAAGTTGAAGAGACAACCATAGGGACACGGAAGGTAACTGCGAAGAAACCTTGAGTAACAGAAGAAATACTTCAATTAACCGAAGAAAATATTCAGGAAATGACAGGAATACAGGTCTATGGCACCTAGAAATGAAATTAATACGAAGATCAGCGAAGAGAAAGCGAAATGGTTGCAGGAGAAACGTGAAAAATCTAAGAAGAAACAGCGATCAGGAAGACAGATACAGCATACAAAGAAGTGAAAGAAATCTCTGGTGATACTGAAAAGAAAGGCGTAAATATTATGAATCCAGAGCAAAGAGGGGATAAATGGAATGTGCACACTGAAGGCCTCTGTGTGAGAGGGATAGGAATCATCATTTAAAATCACCTTGGACGACTTAGGATCAAATAAGACAGAAGGAATAGAGAAAATTCCATCCACCCATAGCAGCTGAAGCCGTTCATTTGTCTCACCTCTTGCCATTTTCTCGTATTCCACACCTACCATCTAATGTCTGCACATACGACAACAAGCACCCGCACGGAATATATGTTCCGCGACTTACTCTCTACTCAGTACTATTCTGTAAAATCATTGGGGAAAGTGGCAACAAAACGACTATTCTCTTTGGCGTATAGAATGCATGAGACTGGCCACGTATCATCATAATTTCCGAAAAATGTCGTCTCCATAATTCCGAAGATACACATAGTATTCAGTGTAAAGAAAATGAATGGTACCAGTGTATTTTACTCTGCAAACTAGTGTTTATTAACTTACGCATATGCCTTAGCGAGCTAGGAGCTGGGAGTGGTAAGGTTCCAGGTGACCAAAAACGTAAGACTGTAGCCAGAGAAAAAGACACATTTAGTAACAGTTTCTCTAGGCTGTCGTTAGAAATTTCTTTGAATATGTGAAATTAACAGTCTCAGATAGGTAGAAGGAATTTGCCAATAAATATTTAATATTTTACAAATGCAAACTGTTCCGTTGTAACCCGCATATTAATGGTCCTTATTTAATTTGTGTGATTAGCTAGTTTCGACTTTTCGCCGTTCTTGCCAGGCCTATATTGCTGATAGATGTGGTCACATCCCATATTGAGTACATTAACCATGTGTCTCAATGTGTGTGCAGATCCGACAAGTTGGAAAAAAACGAAGACGTTTTTTGTCTACCATTATGCATTTTGCAATTGTTTACGCTCTGCAATCTTTACATTGTTTTTACCTTCTTACACATGTTTATTCTGTTTTGTGGCAAAATACACGCAACCTTGCAACATTTCCGCTTGTTGCTTTAAGTTCAGGAACATACGCGATATATATATATAAAAGTGTGTGTAGAGTAAAGTTGTGAGGGATAGAAAAGACGCACCGTGGTTCGACAGCCGTGAGAGATAGATAAGATACACCGGAGAACGTCACGTATCGTCACAGAATCGCTTAGCTGGTGCGAGAGCGCTACAGGCATGCAACTTGAGTTACGCGGCCTCTGTGTGGTAGGTATCAGGTAGTGGTTTCATCAACGCTGCTTTACACTGCCTAGTACGTATCTCCTACTACAGGGTGGAGGGACATCGGAAGGAAGAAATATAGAGGTAGGTGAACTGTTCGATGAAAATGACCGAGGGAGAGGGTAAGGAGACGAAAGGACGACCGACATAACCCGCCCAGCCGCAAGTAGTTTAACGTAGGCATCCGGAGGAGCGAAGTGTTTCTTTTCATTCGAAAGAAACTCAGTTCATACACATTTTTGCAAAGGTCGTTAAACAGACGCATGAAACAATTGATCATTATCTCTGACGTATGTGAACTGTAGAATTTTGCAACATGTCTTACGCTCGCGGATTACATTTCTGGAAACCGAGAATTTCCTCAACATGAATTTCGTAAACAATGGTTGTCGGAAAATCAGTCCCACTCTGTTCGCCCACGGGAGTCTGAATGCAGAATATACGAGCGCGCAGGTAGACCGCCGTGTTCTTTGACTTCTGTAAGACATTTGTTACCTTTCGCACTACCGCCTAATGGACAAAATACGAGCATACGGAATCTCAGACCATCTGTGCCATTGGACTGAAGAGTATCTATCAAACAGTATCATTCTCATCGGAAAGAAGTCTTCAGACGTAAAAATAACTCGAGCGTACCCCAAGAGCGTATAGTAGGTCCATTAATTTTTACAATATATGTAAATGTCTTAGTAGACTACGTCGAAAATTCCATGAGCCTTTTGGCAGATGACGCTGTTTCACACGGAGAAGGAACGCTAGAACATCGTGACGAAATGCAGGAAGACCTGCACATGATCTTCGCTTGGTGCAGGGAGTGGCGATTGACCTTCAACAGAAATAGGTGCAAAGTATTGCGTTATCATAGACGTCATTGTATGATTACACGATTGCAGAACAATCACTGGAAGCAGTTACTTCCATATAGTATCTAAGACTTTGCGTCCGGGCGATTTTACGTGGAACGACGACGTAAAACGAATCGCAGGAAAGGCAGATGCCAGACCGAGATTTATTGGTTGCATCCTCCGGAAATACAGTGCGTCAACAAAGGAGGCAGCTTACAAAACCCTCGTTCGACCAGTATTTCAGTACTGCTCGTCAGCCTGGGATGCGTGCCAGGTAGAATTGATACAGGAAATAGCTCCAAAGAAGACCAGCGTGTTTTGTTGCAGGTTCATTTAGTAAGCACGAAAGCGTTCTGGAGATGATCAACCAACTCCAGTAGCATACGCTAAAAGTCTGGCGTTCTGCATCACTGTATAGTTAGTGCTAAGTTCCGACACGGTGCTTTCCTAGAAGAGACATTAACTATTTTGCTTTGTCTTACGTACATCACACGAAAATAACATGAAAATAAAATTACAGAGATCTGAGCCCACACGGACGCTTACCGGCAGTCGTGGTGCGAACCATTCGTGACCAGAGAGTGGGAAAGTGACAGTAATACACAAAGTACTCTCCGCCACACACCGCAAACTATCTTTCAGAGTTTAGATTTAGATGTAGAGCTGTACGTCGAAGAAGCAATGAAGGAAATAAAAGAAACCTTCAAGAATGGGATCAAATACTGGCCATTAAAATTGATACACCAAGAGTAAATGCAGATGATAAACGGGTATTCATTGGACAAATATATTATACTAGAACTGACATGTGATTACATTTTCACGCAATTTGGGTGCATAGATCCTGAGAAATCAGTACCCAGAACAACCACCTCTGGCCGTAATAACGGCCTTGATACGCCTGGGCATTGAGTGTAACAGAGCTTGGATGGCGTGTGCAGGTACAGCTGCCCATGCCGCTTCAACACGATACCTCAGTTCATCAAGAGTAGTGACTGGCGTATTGTGACGAGTCAGTTGCTCGGTCGCCATTGACCAGAAGTTTTCAATTGGTGAGAGATCTGGAGAATGTGCTGGCCAGGGCAGCAGTCAAAAAATTTTCTGTATCCACAAAGGCCCGTACAGGACACGCAACATGCGGTCGTGCATTATCCTACTGAAATGTAGGGTTTCGCAGGGATCGAATGAAGCGTAGAGCCACGGGTCGTAACACTTCTGAAATGTAAGGTCCACTGTTCAAAGTGCCGTCAATGCGAACAAGAGGTGACCGAGAAGTGTAACCGATGGCACACCATACCATCACGCCGGGTGATACGCCAGTATGTCGATGACGAATAAACGCTTCCAATGTGCGTTCACCGCGATGTCGTCAAACACGGATGCGACCATCATGATGCTGTAAACAGAACCTGGATTCATCCGAAAAAATGACGTTTTACCATTCGTGCACCCAGGTTCGTCGTTGAGTACACCATCGCAGGCGCTCCTGTCTGTGATGCAGCGTCAAGGGTAACCGCAGCCATGGTCTCCGAGCTGATAGTCCATGCTGCTGCAAACGTCGTCGAACTGTTGGTGCAGATGGTTGTTGTCTTGCAGACGTCCCCATCTGTTGACTAAGGGTTCGAGACGTGGCTGCACGATCCGTTACAGCCATGCGGATAGGATGCCTGTCATCTCGACTGCTAGTGATACGAGGCCGTTGGGATCCAGCACGGCGTTCCGTATTACCCTCCTGAACCCACCGATTCCATATTCTGGATCTCGACCAACGCGAGCAGCAATGTCACGATACGATAAACCGCAATCTCGATAGGCTACAATCCGACCTTGATCAAAGTCGGAAACGTGATGGTACTCATTTCTCCTCCATCCTTACACGAGGCATCACAACAACGTTTCAACAGGCAACGCCGGTCAACTGCTGTTTGTGTATGAGAAATCGGTTGTAAACTTTCCTCATGTCAGCACGTTGTAGGTGTCGCCACCGGCGCCAACGTTGTGTGAATGCTCTGAAAAGCTAATCATTTGCATATCACAGCATCTTCTTCCTGTCGGTTAAATTTCGCGTCTGTAGCACGTCATCTTCGTGGTGTAGCAATTTCAATGGCCTTCAGTGTACAATTCACTGATGATATTGCTATCCTCGTTGAATGTAAAAAAGAATCACAGGACCTGTTGAATAGAATGAATAGTTTAACGAGATCATAATATTGATTGATGGTAAACCAAAGAAGACGAAACTAATCAGGAATCGCAGAAGTGAGATAAGAGAAAAATTGGTGACCAGGAACAGAAATAGGTGAAGGATCTGCTACCTAAGAAGTGGAGGATACAACAAGCAGGCTAGCACAAGGGAAGAGTTATTCCTGACCAGAAGGATTCTTCCAGTGGTACCGGCTTTCTTATGGGAAAGCAATTTCTGACAAAGTACCTCTGGAGCAAAACATTACATGAATGTGAATCATGGGCTCTGGGAGAACTTGAAGAAAATTAGGGCGTATTAGATGTGGTGTCATAGATGTTGAAAATAAGGTGGACTGATCTAATTACTAAACGGTTAAAGCTGATGTTCACATGGCTGTCTGTAGTCTACAGTACAGCTGATATTTTGCTGCAGTTTGTCGTCTGCAATATTTGTTGTGTTGTTCCCACGTTGTTACTTATTAGCAGGTTCATTACGTAGAAACAACACATGTTGCAGATGAGCAACTGCAGCTGCAGCAAAATATCAGCTGTACTGTAGCCAACAGACAGCTACACAAGATCAGTATGCGATGTTAATAAAATAAAATGGACCCGCTGACGGTGGTAAAACTTTTACATCTTAATCTGCATTTCGCAAACCACTTGACGACCTGTGTCGAAGGGTACTTGTGGTACCACAAACTGATCCCTCCTTCCCTCTTGTAATTTATCGAATTTTCTGGTTGCGGTCATTTCGTGGGACGTATGTGGGAGTAAGTAATATGTTGCCTGACTCTTCCCGGAAAGCATTCTCCCGAAATTTCAACAGTAAAACTCTCCGTAATGCAGAGCGACTCTCCTGTAGCGTTTGCCACTAGACTTTGTTGAGCATTTTCATAAGCCTCTCGCGCGGACTGAACGATGCCGGGACGGTACGTGCCGCTCTTCGTTGCATCTTAACCATCTCTTCTTTCAGCCCTACCTGGCAAGGGTCCCAGATTTGTGAAAAATACCCACGAATCAGTTGAATAAGAGCCTTGTAAACCACTTCTTTAGTGAATGAATTAGATTTTCTTAAGAATCTTCCAATCTGGCGTCAGCTTTTCCTAGAATTTGTTTTACAAGTGATGTTTTATGTGTTCTTTTTTATCTGTTTCATAAATGTCTGTTGCACCGATACTTTAATGGTAATTTTAGGGGGGATAGGTGTTTTGAGGTATACCGAAAATGTATTCTCAGTTACTAATATGGACCAACAGCGGCTTGTACCATTACCTACTTTCTGCGTAATTGTTGTGGTATAAAATTAATTTTTTTATTTCGTATAAGGGCAGGCGTAGGGCAAAATAGTGATAAAAATCGATTTTTTTAATACATAATTTATTAGGATGATGTTTTAAGAATGACATCTGAAAGTTTCGTAATCGAAATCTGCCTAGAACTATTTTTTAAAAAAAGTTTCTTCGACCGTCTGCGCTTGCCACGTCTCCTTTATCTGTGCTGTGCTCCACTCCTTCTTGATACTAAATATATTTTTGTGTTATTTTTCAGTCACACAATCGAAACGAACAGCAGACTTATTTAGAAGGCTGTGACAAAGATTATACATGCCTGTTCCTTTGGCTATTAACATGATTTGTTTTTTAATAGTGCATGTTAGAGTTTGTTGTTTGGCAATTTATTAGCTTTTTTTGCTTAAAATGGTTCGTAACAGTGGCCGTGTATTCAAAAGAGTGAGAAAGTGTCGAATTTCACGTGTAAGGAGCACAGAATGCTTAAATAAGAATATTGTAAATGTTCCTGTCTGAAAAACAGTTTTCGATTAAATCGCCAAGTTCGTCGAAGAAGAAAATCAGTGAAGGAATTAATGATGCAGTGTACAGTGCTAAAGACGAATTTTGTAGTGGATTTAGGTTAATTGACTCAGAAATTCTTGCCCATATGATTAATGTTTTATGTCCATGTGGTAATTGTGGGTCCAAGGGCCTCAGACTGTATGATGAATTGGCATTGTAAGTAATATACATCTTTTCTGTGACGTCTGCAAATATGATGCTCAATTCAAGACTTCTGCTCTCCATGGGAAAACGTATGAAGCTAATACAAGATTGTGTTATGCCATGAGATGCTTGGGTGTAGGAAGAGAAGGCACGAACTTGTTTTGTGGCTTGATGAATATGCCTCCACCAGTGGTTAGATTCACTGAGTACAAGCACCTGCAACCCACAGTTAAACACTCTTCGAGTATTTGCTGCACTAAATAATTATAAAAAGCGTTGTTATTAAGCTATTTTTAAACGTCTACAGGTGTTATAAATATAATATAAGTGTTGTTAAATTAGTGGAAGTGTTAGTGAAGTGTAAAATAAGATTAAACGGTGTAAGTAGCGTATTTTTCTTCTCGCACCTGTAGCACGAATCCTATGCCCGATTTCACAAGCGCGAATCGTAAGTAAACAGTGAATTAAACTTATAGGTAAACGTTTCCAGTTGGAATAAATATATTATAAGTGTTGTTACATTAGTGGAAGTGTTAGTGAAATGTTAAATAAGATTAAACGGGGTAAGAAGTTTATTTTCCTTCTCGCGCCTATAGCACAGATTTTAGGCTTAATTTCACGCGCGCGTATCGTAAGTAAACAGTGACTTAAACTTATATGTAATCACCAGTTTTTTTATTCATTACTCTTTCAATTTATTTATATCTGCCTGAATAGTTTCTAGGGTCCTTTGTTTACGTATTAGTCAGTACTTAAATCAGTTTATACGATTTCGGTTTTTGCCATGAGTGAGAAGTGTGTGACATGCCGTAGGATCGTTGGTTCCAGGGTATGGTGTGATGGGTGTCGTAGTTTTTTTCATTGGGGCGAATGTAGTGGCGTGGGAAACGGGGACATAAATGAGACTCATCAGTGGTATTGTAGGATCTGCAGTAGAGAGAGGAAAATGCTGGAACAGGAAGGGAAAATTGCAGCTCTTCAAGCTGACGTAGACAAGGCAAGGGAGGATCTGGACAGGTTAAAGAGGGAGAAGGGTGAACAGAGGTGGGAAGTGGCAACAGGTAATAGGGGGAACAGGCAAAGGAGAGCATCAGACAGCTTTGTCATAAATCTTGAAAATAGATTTGACCTGTTGCCTCAGTCAGAATCGGATGAGCCTCATGTAGCTGAAGCTGTAGAAAGGGCACAACAAGCTTTCAAGGGCTTGGAAAAGGTAGGGAAATTTGTAAAGAGGAAGAAAGTTCTGTTGTTAGGTAGTTCCCATGGTAGAGGTGTTGGCCAACTACTGCAGGAAAATCTAGGTCCAGAGTACCAGGTCACTAACTTTTTCAAACCTAGTGCAGATCTGGGTCACGTAACAGAGGATATAGGTTCTCTATGCAAGGATTTCACGAAGGAGGATGCCGTGGTTATAATGGGTGGTCTGGGAGCATTGACAGAGACTCTGAATATTCCATAGAGAGTGACCTGGTGAAGATAGCATCAGCAACTAAGCATACGCTTGTGGGATTTGTGTCTGTGTTGAGACGCCATGATCGGCCTCATTTGAACTCTTCTGTAGGGAGGGTGAACTTGGAGTTGGAGTGGCAGCTTGGGACGGATATAGGGTCGCAAAAACATGGTTCTGAGCACTATGGGACTTAACTGCTGTGGTCATCAGTCCCCTAGAACTTAGAACTACTTAAACCTAACTAACCTAAGGACATCACACACATCCATGCCCGAGGCAGGATTCGAACCTGCGACCGAAGAGGTCACACAGCTCCAGACTGTAGCGCCCAGAACCGCACGGCCACTCCGACCGGATAGGGTCGCATATTGGTTTGATTCCTGTGGATGCTATTGATAGGTGGGACTACACTAGGCATGGCCTTCACCTCAGTAGGAAAGGGAAGGGAAAACTGTCTGGGTTGATTGCAGAAAACTTAAGGGGGGACACTGTCACAAGTGGTAAAATACCAGTGGTCACAGGTGTCAGAGGGATGCCATTTTTAGGATAGGGAAGGGGGATGGAAAACGAGTTTTAAGAGAGATTGGCAGACACACTCAGTTTGAGAAAACCGATGAACAGGAGTCAGATTTTAGCATACAGCCTCCATTTAAACAGTGTTTAACAGAAAGTAATCAGAAACTGCCAGTTCATCTTCACCAAAGCAGTTATAATCCCATTAGTATGCAGTATCAGTTATCTTTATTACACCAGAACATTTCGGGACTCAGAAATAAAGTTGATGAACTACTCATTTGTATCGATGAAATGAATTCATCTAACCAAATTGACATAATCTGCCTCTCTGAACATCAAGTGACCACTGGTATAGATATATTAGACATTTCAGGATTTAAGCTAGCTTCCTACTTCTGCAGAGTAGATATGGATGGAGGAGGAGTTGCCACATTTATTAAAAACTGCCATAAATTCAAGAACATTGACATTAATAAATTCTGTTTAGAGCAGCATCTAGAAGCATGTGGAACAGAAGTAGAGTTCCATAACAGATCCTATATGATAGTACCTATTTACCGAGCACCTGCAGGAAATTATAATCTATTCATAAATCATCTACAAGCTCTTTTGGGTTATTTAACAGGAAGAAACAAAGAAATTTTGATTGCTGGTGACTTTAATACAGATTTTCTAATGCAATCTTCCAGTAAACATTTACTGCAGTTAGTAATGTTGTCTTTCAATCTAACTCACACTGTAAACTTTCCAACTAGGATCACTAAATCCTCAAGGACAGCCATTGATAACATTTTTATAGACAAATCAAAGGAACAAAATCATATCATAAAACCTGTAATAAATAGACTATCAGATCATGACATGCAGCTCCTTGTTTTAGAGGTAAATTCTAAGCAGATTATCAAGACTGCTAAATCTGAGTACAGGAGAGTATTCAATCAACCAAAAATTGAGTGTTTTAGAAAACTGCTCAAAGATATGAACTGGAAAGATGTTTATAGTGCTCATGACATGAATGAAAAATATAACACATTCATGAACAATGTCAGAACAATGTTTGAAAACTGTTTTCCTCTAAATGTTACTCAAATTAAACAGAAGTCTATAATAAAACCATGGATCACACAAGGAATAAAGATTTCCTGTAAGACAAAAAGGAAAATGTATCTGTCGACCAAGAATAGCTCCAATGCTGATGATTTAGCTAAACACAAGGAATACTGTAAAATATTAAAAAAAGTAATTCAGACATACAAACAAATGCAGTACGAGAAGAAGATAGCAATGTCAAGGAACAAAATAAAAACAATATGGGATATAGTGAAAGGTAGAACCAGAAAGGAACAGGAGCAAATAGCACTAAGGGTAGATGACACATTAGTAACCGATGGGCACAGTATGGCAAATCTGTTTAACAAGTACTTTATATCCGTTACTGATAAAATGGGATTGTCAGGATCAGTAAATAATGCCCTTGAATATCCTCACAGTACTGGCAGAAGTAAAGCTGTGAGGATGGGGCGTGAGTCATGCTTGGGTAGCTCAGTTGGTAGAGCACTTGCCCGCGAAAGGCAAAGGTCCCGAGTTCGAGTCTCGGTCCGGCACACAGTTTTAATCTGCCAGGAAGTTTCATTTACAGCTATGGTAATTAACGTAGCAGTTTAAATTCTGGATATTGTTTTCGGAACGCCTCGTGTATTTTGAGCGTGAGTAAATGCGTCGTAAATATAAGTAACGTGACTTAATCTCAATACGCAGGCAAAAAGTTATTTATTATTAATGGAAATGTTACGCTCTCTTTCAATGAACGACAACGTAACGTAACCTGAACTAACCTAGCGATCATATATAGCATGAAATGATCTCTTTTTCCCAGCAAACTAATCTAATGTTACACAGAAAGAATTGTACAGACACCTGAAATAATTTCAAAGAATTTCTTTCACCTTATCTCTTTAAGAATTGAGTTAACTTTTAGCCACGTACTACTTATTACAATCTTCAGAAAAGCTCATATTAACATTGAATCAATAACAACAGAACTATTATATATAATCAAAGAATAAACAATCTGTCCCTTGTGCGCACCGCCACAGAATAATGCTATCCTTCACTGTGCGTCTACAGATGTTCTGCTGGCGACTCCCACACAGACCCCTCCGATAGAGCGGAGCTCCGGGAATGTAGGGTTATTTATATTTCATCCGACGCCCAGCTCTTGTGTGTACTAAAGGCATTGGTTGAACTTCTTCAGCTTCTGTTGGTGGTAGTGACCGTACCGCTTCCTCTTGTGGTGGTGAGGTGGTGTCATCCTGGTCCAGTGGTGTGGAAGGTGGCGCTTGGTGCCTGACCTCTGTGTCCTCTTCAGTCGATAACAGATGCGCAAGTTTGAGTCGTTCCAATGATACCACTTGACTCTTTCCATTTAGATCTATCTGCATTCATCCTCTGAGAGCACTCTGTAAGGTCCAGAACATGGAGGCTGCAGCGGTGACTTGACAGCGTCCGTCCGTAGCACGTAGAGCTTAGTGCACGAACGTATTTACCGCTCCATGTCTCGAGACAGGAGATGGGCGAAGTCTGGCCATATGCTCGCGTACCATTTGCAATGCAAACGGCAATTCGGTCTGTCGTGCCACTTCTTTATCGGTGAAGAATTCTGCAGGCAGTCGTAATGGTTCACCATAAACCAATTCTGCGGTGGATGCCCCTAAATCCGTTTTCAGTGCTGTGCGTAGGCCCAACAAAACTAGAGGTAACGCTGACGACCGAGATTGTACATGGCACATTAATGCAGCTTTTAATGTTCTATTCCAGCGTTCCACCATCCCATTGCTAGCCGGGTGGTACGCTGTGATGCTACGATGTTGGAACACGCAGAGGTTGGCCAATTCTGAGAACAACGTCGATTCAAACTGACCCCCCTGGTTTGTGGTGACATGTAAAGGGCAGCCGAAACGTGCGATCCAAGATGAAAGAAATACGCGTGCCACCGTTTCTGCTGAACTATTCGATAACGGAATCGCCTCTGCCCATCTGGTGAAGCGGTCAACCGCAGTGAGCAGATAACGGCATCCTTCCGACGGCAAAAGCGGTCCCACGACGTCCAGGTGCACATGTGTGAAACGTTGTGTGGTAAGTGGTAAGTTTCCTACCGCTTTGTGCACGTGTCGTCCCACCTTGGTCCTCTGACACTCCAGGCGCGTTTTTGCCCAATTACGGCAGTCTCTATTTATACCGGGCCACACGAATCTGTCTGTCATTAGTTTGACGCTGGCGTTTATTCCCGGATGAGCCAGTCCATTGATGCTATCAAATAATTGTCGTCGCAATCTCTCAGATACGAACAGTCTCGGTTTTTCTTGCGATACTTCACACCATACTCGGAAGTGTTCACCCGTAGGTTGTATTTGTTGCAAGCGTAACCCGGACGTACTATCACGAGAGAATTTAGCAAGTTGCTGGTCTGTTTCGTGTGCTGCAGTTATTTCCTTGTAGTCAATAGTCTGAGAGATTGTTTCCAACCTAGACAGGAAATCTGCCACGACGTTCTCAGCTCCTTTTATGTGCTGCAGGTCTGTCGCAAACTGGGCGATAAACTCGAGTTGTCTAAATTGTCGTGGTGAGGAACCATCCTTGTTCTTACTGAAGGCGAAGGTAATTGGCTTGTGGTCTGTGAAAACAGTGAATGGTTTGCCTTCTACTTGCGGTCGGAAATGTCTGATGGCTTCATAATTTAACAGTAGCTCCCTATCATAGGCTCTCCAGTTTACTTGTGATGATGTAAGCTTGCGGGAGAATTAACCTAGGGGCTGCCAATTGTTTCCCACCTTCTGGTGTAGAGCTGCACCTATTGCCTGCTGACTCGCATCCACAACAATTGCCAGTCGAGCTTGAGGAACCGGATGTGCCAACATTATTGCCTGACGTAGACAGGTTTAGATCTTGTCGAATGCCATCTGCATCTCTGATGTCCACTGTAAAGGTCGTTTGCCTACTGCATCCTTGCCGACTAGTGCTGACGTCAAAGATGCTTGAAAGGCCGCCCCATTAGGCAGATGTTGTCTGTAGGACTTAACTCCTCCAAGAAACCGGCGTAGTTGGCGATAGTCGATGGGGCGAGTCATCTCTTCGATAAGGTCGACTTTGTCTTGCAGTGGGCTGATACCGGCTGCTGTCACTGAGTAGCCCAAGAATGGCGCCTGACGTCGTCGAAGTAAACTCTTTGATTCATTGACCGAAATGCCATATGCCTCAGTACGTTGGTAAACAGTCTTTAGATTTAGTTCGTGCAATTCCTCAGACAACGAAAAAACCAAGATGTCGTCGAGGTACGCGAAGCAGTCTGGTAAACCTTTGAGGACTTCGTCAATGAAACACTGCCAAGTTTGTGCCGCATTTTTTAACCCGAACGGCACACGGAGGTATTCGAATAAACCGAATGGTGTCGTGACAGCCGTCTTCGGTATATCAGCAGGTGCGACCGGTATCTGGTGATACGCTTTTTTGCAATCAATGACACTAAAAATGGTCGCGCCTGCAGATGCGTGCGTAGAATCCCTGATATGTGGTATCGGATAACGATCGTGGATGGTACGAGTATATAGTGCCCTGTACTCTCCGCATGGTCTCCAAGTCCCATCTTTCTTACGAGGTGCATTAAAGTTCTAAGGCCTCCGATTTTTTTTCTAATTAACTACTCACCCGAAATCGATGAAACTGGCGTTACTTCTGGACGTAATCGCCCTGCAGACGTACACATTTTTCACAACGCGAACGCCATGATTCCATGGCAGCGGCGAAGGCTTCTTTACGAGTCTGTTTTGACCACTGGAAAATCGCTGAGGCAATAGCAGCACGGCTGGTGAATGTGCGGCCACAGAGAGTGTCTTTCATTGTTGGAAAAAGCCAAAAGTCACTAGGAGCTAGGTCAGGTGAGTAGGGAGCATGAGGAATCACTTCAAAGTTGTTATCACGAAGAAAGTGTTGCGTAACGTTAGGTCGATGTGCGGGTGCGTTGTCTTGGTGAAACAGCACATGCGCAGCCTTTCCCGGACGTTTTTATTGCAGTGCATGAAGGAATTTATTCTTCAAAACATTTTCGTAGGATGCACCTGTTACCGTAGTGCCCTTTGGAACGCAATGGGTAAGGATTACGCTCTCGCTGTCCCAGAACATGGACACCATAATTTTTTCAGCACTGGCGGTTACCCGAAATTTTTTTGGTGGCGGTGAATCTGTGTGCTTCCATTGAGCTGACTGGCGCTTTGTTTCTGGATTGAAAAATGGCATCCACGTCTCATCCATTGTCACAACCGACGAAAAGAAAGTCCCATTCATGCTGTCATTGCGCGTCAACATTGCTTGGCAACATGCCACACGGGCAGCCATGTGGTCGTCCGTCAGCATTCGTGGCACCCACCTGGATGACACTTTTCGCATTTTCAGGTCGTCATGCAGGATTGTGTGCACAGAACCCACAGAAATGCCAACTCTGGAGGCGATCTGTTCAACAGTCATTCGGTGATCCCCCAAAACAATTCTCTCCACTTTCTCGATCATGTTGTCAGACCGGCTTGGGCGAGCCCGAGGTTGTTTCGGTTTGCTGTCACACGATGTTCTGCCTTCATTAAACCGTCGCACCCAAGAACGCACTTTTGACACATCCATAACTCCATCACCACATGTCTCCTTCAACTGTCAATGAATTTCAATTGGTTTCACACCACGCAAATTCAGAAAACGAATGATTGCACGGTGTTCAAGTAAGGAAAACGTCGCCATTTTAAGTATTTAAAACAGTTGTCATTCTCGCCGCTGGCGGTAAAATTCCATCTACCGTACGGTGCTGCCATCTCTGGGACGTATTGACAATTAACGCGGCCTCATTTTAAAACAATGCGCATGTTTCTATCTCTTTCCAGTCCGGAGAAAAAAAATCGGAGGCCTTAGAACTTGAATGCACCTCTTATTTATGAGGTGAAGTGGCGATGACCACGGACTGTCGGATCAACGGACGATTCCCGAGCATAATAATTCTTCGAACTCTGCCTTCACTGCAGCAAAACGATCCAGAGCCAACCGGGGTGGGCGTTGAGACACTGATTGACCGGGTGTAGTCCTGATGTGATGTACCGTATTGTGCTCTATCTTCTGCCCACCAGACATGGATTCGCAGTTTGCTACTTGTCGCCGGCCGGTGTGGCCTAGCGCTTCTAGGCGCTACAGTCTGGAACCGCGCGACTGCTACTGTCGCAGGTTCGAGTCCTGCCTCGGGCATGGATTTGTGTGATGTCCTTAGGTTAGTTAGGTTTAAGTAGTTCTAAGTTCTAGGGGACTGATGACCTCAGATGTTAAGTCCCATAGTGCTCAGCACTAACCATTTGCTACTTGTCTCCAATCAGACGTGGACATAGGGCTTCGTCCTATGGTGCCTCTAATGCACTCTGTCCCCCGTCGAATGCTCACTGAGCTAATAGATACCTCAAGTGCGTAATCTGCACCAAATATTGCGTCTGACACATCGGTAATTACGAAAGCCCATGGTAAAGTTTCATGGAACCCGAGGTCTACCTCTATCTGACGTTTTCCATAAGTCGCTATCGACATCCGATTTGCTGCTGTGAGTTTCGATTGAGATGGAGGGAGCTTCACATCACAGTTTCTAACAGGCAATGCACTAATGTCCGAGCCTGAGTCGACTAGATAAGCACCGCCGGACTTAATGTCTGTAACAAACAGCCGATGGGACGGTGAACGTAAAGAAGAGAAGTTACTCACCCGTAGCTGCCCCTCGTCGATCTCACCTCGTAACAGTAGGCGCTGGTGCTCGAACTCGCGACCGGCGGCGCCCAACGCCGGCCGCTGTCGCCATTTGGGTGATTGCAGGGTGACGTGCAGAGCGTCTCCTCGCTTCCGAGTCGTCGGTGGTACCAGCAGATACGCTACTTAGACACAATGTCATCTTCCTTGCTCTTCTTGTTTCTGCCTGTCTTGCCTCCGAGCAACGTCGATATCTGCTGCTTCAATCCGTCAACTTGTTTTCGTAGGTCATCCAGTTGTTGAGAAACGTCCGGCTGTTGGCGTCGTTGTACCGCCGCCGTTTCCTGGGAGTCTGTACTGTTGTGTCGGAACATCACCGTCTACGTATGCACTGCGTCTAACGAGGTGTAGACCTTGCGGCTAATGAGATCAACGACGAGATATCTTGTGCGTCTGAGAGCGCCACAGCCGTTCTAACTGCCTCTGGCAACTGCGCACGCCAACGAGTTAAAATTTCATAGAGTGGCTATAGGTCCGCCATGTTTGAAGCAAATTGAAGTTCTGGCCGCCATGTTTTCTTTAGTCAAGGTATTCGTCTGCTGTGTCCCGCCCCCTTGTAACTGCGTTTTACTTACTTGAAATAGCCCATACTAGCTTTATTTTTTCTAAAACAAGCAATAGACAGCAGTGATTTCAGTGTACATTGACAGCAGAAATGGATGTTTTTGTCGAAATATGGCTAAACTTTTCGATGTAGATAACACTACAAGACAACTCAAATAAGTCTGTCCATCCACTATAACGTTACTTGTTGCCCATAAATTAATGCAATTAGAGCAGGTACCACCAGAATATTACGGTGAAACTTCTAAACATGCTGTGGTTAACTATTAGAAACAGTAACGGGCGCAGAAATGCGATATTTTTTTCGCTATTTCAAAGTAAACAGTCAAAGCCTCAAAAACCAGTACACTGTGAACGAGAATTTATTTGAAATATGTGTTACATTGCCCAACGGCGAAGCGTTCTTGGGTGGGGTAATTTCACAAATTTTCGTAAGTAGCTGTATGCCTTGGCAGAATAAAAGTGTAGGGTCAGGGCAAATTTCCTTATTTGCTGAGAATAATGGCATATTTTAGCACTGCACTGAAGTTCCAATAGCTCCTTCAACAAACCAACTACATGTTCACTGTTTAACGTATCAGAAACTGAACTACATAGCCTCAGCAACTAAAGTCTGTAACTGCACTATTCTTCTTTTGTGTCGTACACTAAGTTGCTTCATTTGCTTTATCCGCTTCTTTAGTCGCACATTCTCTGCTTGTACTCTGTTATATTGTGTTTTCAGCTTCTTAGGGCTTGGTAGACAGTAATTGGGTCAGCAGAAACAGATGTGGGTCCCGACAGGCACTGAAAGAATGCAGTTACATCATAAGTTTATAACAGTTACACCATAAGATTATAATAGAAAGCATGTAATTCAAAGTAATAAGAGCACGGAGTAAAATTAAATTATCGACTTACTTTGTGCTAATGATGTCACTGTAACAGCACTATCTTGCAAATTGTCGAAAGATCGCTTTCTGGGTTGTGGTCGTAATACTTTACCTTGCTTTCGTAAATGTGGTGGAAAGTTAAAGATAGTAGGTACTGCTTTTGACAAAAGGCGCCTCTGGACATTTGTGTGGTACATATATTTCTCTTCAAAATGAGCTGAACAGAGGTAACTGGCTGTAGTAGGAAACCAGTTTTCTCGCTTCATATTTATAACCCATCTTTTTGTAATTCCCTTATCTTTTAAAGGAAATCTGTAATCAACGATAAATAAATTACTTTCCTGCATTTGTCTTAAGCATAATTACAGTTCCAATGCAAATGACTCTTTAATAAACATTAAAAAACGTGTGTCGTATTTCGGTACTAATATACTTACTTATAATATGAAATATTTGTTGTTTTATCGCTGCGATTTGTGCAGTTGAACGCTGAACACACTGCAGGCATGTTGACTTTATATTTTGTAACAAAAAAGTCAACTAGAAAAGATAAATATTGCAGTAATATTACAACAGCTGACACACTTCCAACACAAACAACAGTAACGCTTTCCTAATGTTTTGACTAAGGAGAACATGGCGGCCGAGTTAGCTTTGGTTGCCGCTAGGAGCGCTGTAACTAGTATCTTAGCCACTCTATGAAATTTTAACTCGTTGGCGCACGCCTTACATGTTGCAGTGTCGTATCTGGCAACTCGGTGTCGTTGACTAAACTTCGCAGGTGCCGCCAAAATTCCGAAGGTGACTTATCTCCTCTCTTTTCACCGTGCAATGCTTGCTAGGTACGTTGTTCCACCGGCCGACGTAGTCGCTCAATGAGTAACTGCTTAAAACGCGTATACTTTTGCATAGCGGGCGGCTGAAGTATTATATCTGCGCTGATCGTTGCTGTTTTACCGTCAAGCGCACTAACGGCGATTATAAATTTTGTCTCTTCGATTACAGTGCCATGATGCTGGAAAGTCAGATCAAGCATTGCAAGCCACAGTTGAGGTTTATTAGGTATGAACTGCGGTGGGCGTAATTTCATCTTCCTACTTTTCTCTGTCGAAAGGCCGTTACTTGACGTCGCAGAAAAATTTAACACAGCGTTTTCTTGGTCTGCAATGTCTACATCTACATCTACATCTACATTTATACTCCGCAAGCCACCCAACGCTGTGTGGCGGAGGGCACTTTACGTGCCACTGTCATTACCTCCCTTTTCTGTTCCAGTCGCGTATGGTTCGCGGGAAGAACGACTGTCTGAAAGCCTCCGTGCGCGCTCGAATCTCTCTAATTTTACATTAGTGATCTCCTCGGGAGGTATAAGTAGGGGGAAGCAATATATTCGATACCTCATCCAGAAACGCACCCTCTCGAAACCTGGCGAGCAAGCTACACCGCGATGCAGAGCGCCTCTCTTGCAGAGTCTGCCACTTGAGTTTGCTAAACATCTCCGTAACGCTATCACGGTTACCAAATAACCGTGTGACGAAACGCGCCGCTCTTCTTTGGATCTTCTCTATCTCTTCCGTCAACCCGATCTGGTACGGATCCCACACTGATGAGCAATACTCAAGTACAGGTCAAACGAGTGTTTTGTAAGCCACCTCCTTTGTTGATGGACTACATTTTCTAAGGACTCTCCCAATGAATCTCAACCTGGTACCCGCCTTACCAACAATTAATTTTATATGATTATTCCACTTCAAATCGTTCCGCACGCATACTCCCAGATATTTTACAGAAGTAACTGCTACCAGTGTTTGTTCCGTTATCATGTAATCATACAATAAAGGATCTTTCTTTCTATGTATTCGCAATACATTACATTTGTCTATGTTAAGGGTCAGTTGCCACTCCCTGCGCCAAGTGCCTATCCGCTGCAGATCTTCCTGCATTTCGCTACAATTTTCTAAGGCTGCAACTTCTCTGTATACTACAGAATCATCCGCGAAAAGCCGCATGGAACTTCCGACACTATCTACTAGGTCATTTATACATATTGTGAAAAGTAATGGTCCCATAACACTCCCCTGTGGCACGCCAGAGGTTACTTTAACGTCTGTAGACGTCTCTCCATTGATAACAACATACTGTGTTCTGTTTGATAAAAATTCTTCAATCCAGCCACACAGCTGGTCTGATATTCCGTAGGCTCTTACTTTGTTTATCAGGCGACAGTGCGGAACTGTATCGAACGCCTTCCAGAAGTCAAGTAAAATAGCATCTACCTGGGAGCCTGTATCTAATATTTTCTGGGTCTCATGAACAAATAAAGCGAATTGGGTCTCACACGACCGCTGTTTCCGGAATCCATGTTGATTCCTACAGAGCAGATTCTGGGTTTCCTAAAACGACATGATACTCGAGCAAAAAGCATATTCTAAAATTCTACAACAGATCGATGTCAGAGATATAGGTCTATAGTTTTGCGCATCTGCTCGACGACCCTTCTTGAAGACTGGGACTACCTGTGCTCTTTTCCAATCATTTGGAACCTTCCGCTCCTCTAGAGACTTGCGGTACACGGCTGTTAGAAGGGGGGCAAGTTCTTTCACGTACTCTGTGTAGAATCGAATTGGTATCCCGTCAGGTCCAGTGGACTTTCCTCTGTTGAGTAGCGTCGTAATTCCTCAATGTTCTTTAGCAAAACGTCGCGCCGATCCGTAACACTCTGCGTGCCGCGCGGACTCACCGATCTCCTGGTAGACGAAATTGAACTGGCCTGCATTTGTTCGTCTACAACGAAATTCTTTATACGGGGCCACCACTTTAGCCACGTACTACTTATTACAATCTTCAGAAAGACTCACGAAGTAGTTAGGCTATAATATTTTTTTTATTGCAACGAAAAGCTCATATTAACATTTAATCAATAACAACAGAACTATTATATATAATCAAAGAATAAACAATCTGTCCCTTGTGCACGCCGCCACAGAAAAATGCTATCCTTCACTGTGCGTCTACAGATGTTCTGCTGGCGACTCCCACAAACTTTTAATCCTTTGAAATAACTGAAGATATCTTATACCAGAGGTGAAGCCTAACCTAGCCTTGCAGTATTAAATCTCTGAATATGTTTCGTTATCAAAAATATTAACTAACTTAAGTATTGAAAACTGACTGTAAAAATTCATATAAACACTCAGAATTATTTTCCTTTATGAGTGAAGCTCGCAAAAACTGAAATATTCTGTACTACCAGAATGACGAACTCAGCGCCACTGAAACAGTCGAAACCGGATGGACAATCGACAGCAATTTTATCATTATCTTTAAATAAATTTCACAACGAGGGAAAGGTATTTTTCAAAGGAAAAATAATATACTTTCAGTTAACAATATATCGTAACCTTAAAGCTCACACAGACAGCTAGTTACACGTACATCGATCCACAAGAGAGATAGAAAACAAACAGGCGAAAAAGAGAGAACAGACAGGGGCGAGCAACATAGCTCTTTATTTGTCACAAAATATTATCAGACTCGACAACATGACTCATAATATTACAGGCATTATGGTTCTTGTTTTGAATTACTTTCGTATCAGTTGAATAAATAGCGTCATACGAGGTGCATTCAAGTTCTAAGGCCTCTGATTTTTTTTCTCCAGACTGGAAAGAGATAGAAACATGCGCATTGTTTCAAAATGAGGCTGCGTTCCTTGTCAATACGTCCCAGAGATGGCAGCACCATACGGCAGATGGAATTTTACCGCCAGTGGCGAGAATGAGAACTGTTTTAAATACTTAATATGGCTACGTTTTCCTTACTTGAACAGCGTGCAATCATTCGTTTTCTGAATTTGCGTGGTGTGAAACCAATTGAAATTCATCGACAGTTGAAGGAGACATGTAGTAATGGAGTTATGGATGTGTCGAAAGTCCGTTCGTGGGTGCGACAGTTTAATGAAGGCAGAACATCGTGTGACAACAAACCGAAACAACCTCGAGCTCGCACAAACCGGTCTGACGACATGATCGAGAAAGTGGAGAGAATTGTTTTGGGGGATCGCCAAATGACTGTTGAACAGATCGCCTCCAGAGTTAGCATTTCTGTGGGTTCTGTGCACACAATCCTGCATGACGACCTGAAAATGCGAAAAATGTCATCCAGGTGGGTGCCACGAATGCTGACAGACGACCACATGGCTGCCCGTGTGGCATGTTGCCAAGCAATGTTGACGTGCAACGACAGCACGAATGGGACTTTCTTTTCGTCGGTTGTGACAATGGATGAGACGTGGATGCCATTTTTCAATCCAGAAACAAAGCGCCAGTCAGCTCAATGGAAGCACACAGATTCACCGCCACCAAAAAAATTTTGGGGAACCGCCAGTGCTGAAAAAATGATGGTGTCCATGTTCTGGGACAGCGAGGGCGTAATCCTTACCCATTGCGTTCCAAAGGGCACTACGGTAACAGGTGCATTCTACGAAAATGTTTTGAAGAACAAATTCCTTCCTGCACTGCAACAAAAACGTCCGGGAAGGGCTGCGCGTGTGCTATTTCATCAAGGAACGCACCCGCCAATCGAGCTAACGTTACGCAACACTTTCTTCGTGATAACAACTTTGAAGTGATTCCTCATGCTCCCTACTCACCTGACCTGGCTCCTAGTGACTTTTGGCGTTTTCCAACAATGAAAGACACTCTCCGTGGCCGCACATTCACCAGCCGTGCTGCTATTGCCTCAGCGATTTTCCAGTGGTCAAAACAGACTCCTAAAGAAGCCTTCGCCGCTGCCATGGAATCATGGCGTCAGCGTTGTGAAACATGTGTACGTCTGCAGCGCGACTACGTCGAGAAGTAACGCCAGTTTCATCGATTTCGGGTGAGTAGTCAATTAGAAAAAAAATCGGAGGACTTAGAACTTGAATGCACCTCGTACATTACATACGTTTCCAGGTGACGCCACAGACTGTATATTGAAATGACGACAGTGAAAATCTGTGCCACACCTGGACTCGAACCCGATTCCCTTCTTTACACGAGGGGTTGGCTTAGCCGCTTCGGCTATCACTGCACGAATCATGGCCAGACCCAACTTCCATAGGTCGTTGTCCATGTGTCACAGCTTGGACTCGTACTTTATGTATATTCCCATCCACGGGAGCATATACCGGCTGAACAAAAAGTCAGTATAAATGTGAAAACTTAATAAACCACGGAATAATGTAGATAGAGAGGTAAAAATTGACACACATGCATGGAATGACATGGGGTTTTATTAGAACAAAAAAAAGTATTGCTAGACGCGTGAAAGATCTCTTGCGCGCGTCGTTTGGTGATGATCGTGTGCTCAGCCGCCACTTTCGTCATGCTTGGCCACCCAGGTCCCCAGACCTCGGTCCGTGCGATTATTGGCTTCGGGGTTACCCGAAGTCGCAAGTGTATCGTGATCGACCGACATCTCTAGGAATGCTGAAAGACAACATCCGACTCCAATGCCTCACCATAACTCCAGACATGCTTTACAGTACTGTTCACAACATTATTCCTCAACTACAGCTGTTGTTGAGGAATGATGGTGGACATATTGAGCATTTTCTGTAAAGAACGTCATCTTTGCTTTTTCTTACCTTGTTATTGTAATTATTGCTATTCTGATCAGATGAAGCGCCATCTGTCAGACATTTTTTGAACGTTTGTTATTTTTTTGGTTCTAATAAAACCCCATGTCATTCCAAGCATGTGTGTCAATTTGTACCTCTCTATCTACATTATTCCGTGATTTATTCAGTTTTCAAATTTACACTGACTTTTTGATCACCCGGTATTTATCGAGAGTCGAGCGTCTAATATTGTCAGACAATTACGACACAGTAATACCTGTGTTATTAAGAAGAACGAAGCAATCACGCATGCATGTCTGAAGGAACATATCGCTGTACTTCTTAATACTAAAGGCACTGCTATTTCGTGTTCGTTTTGAAGTATGGCTGCGCAAGATACTGGCACAGGTCGAGCCTGTATTACCTCACTTACGACGCCGACGACCTCAAGAAACAGTTCCACCACAACTTCTATCCACTTCATTCTGACATGCGACCGAGGCAGGTTTTTGTCCATTCATTACCAGCACGCCTTATGTTGATTCGAGCATCTCGAAGATGAAATTTGCCTGATGGCCAGCTCCAGGATTTTCCGCCGATGTTAGTACAGTGTTATAGCTGATGTCTGTTCAGCACAAGTGGCTGTCACTGTCCAATGTTCACGCTCCTCTGCTGGTGGCTGGCGCCTGGTTCGCGGTTGGTGGTTACATGTACCTGTCGCGCCGGCGACTGAAGATCTTCCTCTGGGCATTAGGCCGAGGATCTAGAGACGAGCGCCAGCTAGCAACAAAACCAAGATGTGACCGCCAACGCCTCCAGAACTGTGTACATCCCGAAGTTTTCTCATCTTTCTTCTGTTAGACATTAATTAGTGTCATTCGTTATTTCGTGTCTTACAAGGGGAGGCCGCCAATTGTGAAATTCAGATTCGATTCATACTGCGCATAATAAAAGCTCATGGCCAGAGGTGTAATGTGGCAAAGCACCAAGATGCACTTCTCAGCCGTTGTCGAGAAAATCGACAGTTAAAAGAAACCGTTGAGGTGAAATACTCTCTACGATTTATAGTCTGCTACAGCGCCGTGGCGCAGTGGTAAGCGCTCGGGTTCGTAATTCGAAGGTCGCCGGATCGAATCTCTCACCATGGAAGTTTTTTTTTTAGTATTTGTTTTTTGTAATTAAAATATATATATATATATATATATATATATATATATATATATATATATATATCGTGGGGTCTCTACTCTAATTCGAACGTTTGACTTACACTATAAGTATTCGTTTCGGAATATCGTTTCTACGTCTTCCGCTAACTACACATGTAAACATTATGAAGACAATTAACAACATTTGTGAAATACAACTTTGTTTGCGGAAAACTAATCATGTTCGAAGTCGCCAGTTTTTCCACGACAAACGACTTTCAACAACTTATTATATGCATAATTGTTGCAACTGATTGCCGGGAATTATATATATACACTCCTGGAAATTGAAATAAGAACACCGTGAATTCATTGTCCCAGGAAGGGGAAACTTTATTGACACATTCCTGGGGTCAGATACATCACATGATCACACTGACAGAACCACAGGCACATAGACACAGGCAACAGAGCATGCACAATGTCGGCACTAGTACAGTGTATATCCACCTTTCGCAGCAATGCAGGCTGCTATTCTCCCATGGAGACGATCGTAGAGATGCTGGATGTAGTCCTGTGGAACGGCTTGCCATGCCATTTCCACCTGGCGCCTCAGTTGGACCAGCGTTCGTGCTGGACGTGCAGACCGCGTGAGACGACGCTTCATCCAGTCCCAAACATGCTCAATGGGGGACAGATCCGGAGATCTTGCTGGCCAGGGTGGTTGACTTACACCTTCTAGAGCACGTTGGGTGGCACGGGATACATGCGGACGTGCATTGTCCTGTTGGAACAGCAAGTTCCCTTGCCGGTCTAGGAATGGTAGAACGATGGGTTCGATGACGGTTTGGATGTACCGTGCACTATTCAGTGTCCCCTCGACGATCACCAGTGGTGTACGGCCAGTGTAAGAGATCGCTCCCCACACCATGATGCCGGGTGTTGGCCCTGTGTGCCTCGGTCGTATGCAGTCCTGATTGTGGCGCTCACCTGCACGGCGCCAAACACGCATACGAACATCATTGGCACCAAGGCAGAAGCGACTCTGGAGGCGGGCTGCACGATGTTGGGGCGTGAGCGGAAGACGGCCTAACGGTGTGCGGGACCGTAGCCCAGCTTCATGGAGACGGTTGCGAATGGTCCTCGCCGATACCCCAGGAGCAACAGTGTCCCTAATTTACTGGGAAGTGGCGGTGCGGTCCCCTACGGCACTGCGTAGGATCCTACGGTCTTGGCGTGCATCCGTGCGTCGCTGCGGTCCGGTCCCAGGTCGACGGGCACGTGCACCTTCCGCCGACCACTGGCGACAACATCGATGTACTGTGGAGAGCTCACGCCCCACGTGTTGAGCAATTCGGCGGTACGTCCACCCGGCCTCCCGCATGCCCACTATACACCCTCGCTCAAAGTCCGTCAACTGCACATACGGTTCACGTCCACGCTGTCGCGGCATGCTACCAGTGTTAAAGACTGCGATGGAGCTCCGTATGCCACGGCAAACTGGCTGACACTGACGGCGACGGTGCACAAATGCTGCGCAGCTAGCGCCATTCGACGGCCAACACCGCGGTTCCTGGTGTGTCCGCTGTGCCGTGCGTGTGATCATTGCTTGTACAGCCCTCTCGCAGTGTCCGGAGGAAGTATGGTGGGTCTGACACACCGGTGTCAATGTGTTCTTTTTTCCATTTCCAGGAGTATATATATATATATATATATATATATATATATATATATATATTTGAATTACTAAAACAAATATTAAAAAGAAATTGTATTGCGCGAGAGATTTGATCCGGCGACATTCGGATTACGAACCGGAGCGCTTACCGCTGCGCCACGACGCTGTAGGAAGTTATAAATCGTAGAGAGTATTTCAGCGCAACGGTTTCTTTTAACTGTTGATTTTCTCGACAACGGCTGAGAAGTGCATCTTCTTGGTGCTTTGCCACATTACACCTCTGGCCATGAGCTTTTATTATGCGCAGTATGAATCGAATCTGAATTTCACAATTGGCGGCCTCCCCTTGTTAGTACTAGTTAGTACTAGTGACTCATAAAGCCGAAAGTGTATTTGGTTCGGTAGCACGATTACTACAAAAGCGTGTTCCAGTGCATCCGGGATGAATGACGCGTCATCGTCTCCAGCGCCTGCATGCTTAAAGCAGAACTGTCGTACTGGATGTGTGTGGATTGTGTTAAATACGGAGCCGCCTCTTTCGCTGAGGGCGAGGAAAACTTGAAGAGATCAACGCTTGGTGCAAAGACGTTGATAAAATCTGTATAATGCACGTATCTCGGAAAAACCCTGTAAGAACGATTGATTACGCATTTGGCTATCACGAACTCCAAGTGCTAGGATTATCTGTCCGGAGCTACTTAAGCTGGAAAAACCACACACGGAAAATGCCAATGACAGGTTAAGATTCATTGGAAGAATTTCAAGCAAGAGTAATTCACCCAGAAAGGAGGACATTTACAAACCTTTGTTCGACCAATTCTTGCGTCATGCCGAAACACTGACCAATGTAAAAGAGTACGTGCCAGGAAGGGGGGGATATAATTGTGACATCCCACTTCTCGACACCAGTTGTAAAAGAGCTCGTGGTTAGGGGATGGGGAGAGAAACTTCTGACACCAATGCAGTGTATAAAATGGCAGGGAACGGGGAAGAAGGTTGTTAAATATGCCTCCTGACAGTGTAAGGTGTCAGGCAAATCCAACACCTTCCATGAAAACCTTGACATGATAGCAGTATGCCACATAGCTCCGAATAAACCCTGACATTAAATTAACCAAAGTAATACGATCAACGAGTAAGCAAATGGAATACCGCAGACTAACACAAGAACGCTTAAATTCATGTCATACCTTCCCACCGTGAAAAAGACGCAGTTCCGAGGGGAGAAACGAGAACAGAAGCCGAAAGCAGAATCGTGTAAGCTAGAAGGCCCTACGATAAGGGACGGACACCCACATCATCGGCCGATCGCCAAGAGCAGCCCCCAGCCCATGTTAAAAGATAGAGCCCTCCAGGAGAACATTATAGACCTTATGATAACACTAAAAGGGCCACACCAGCTGCAAGTTTTAGCGTGAGACTATACGCATCTCTGTTACGTAGCAAACATTAAAAGCATTGCCCCACCACGAAAAGTATGTTTCTCATTGGATAGACAGAATTTTTGTAGGTGGAGCTTAAGGTTAACATTGAGACCCTGATTGCTCAGTTGAAAACACAGCCAGATACCTTTTTCTTAAACCCTACTTCAGTAAATTGTAGTAAAGAGAGGTTATAGAGTTGCTACCGAGACGGCGAGGTGTGTGGAGCTGCGCCGCCCGTCGACCCTGATGCTGCCTAACCACCGACAAGGTAATGAACGCACGCGATGCCGCATAAGAGCGCATAAGGCTTCACTCAGAAAAGCAGAAGTCTCATCTGTTACACCCCATTTTTACGTAATTCTAGTGTCGATCGTCAATTAAACTTCGTGGTATTCACATTTGCTACTAGAAGTTAAAATCTGAAACGCAATAATTTTTCTGTTAGCCACATCAGCCACTGTAATTTATGACAAGTTAAATAACTAATTAAAGATAATTGAGGGTCACTGTAGACCATTTTTGATAGTTTTCTCCTTTATGAAACTTAACTTAAACATAGATTATAGATGTGATCCTTGGATCCATTGTAGAACTTGGAAACACATTCAGGGAATATTCGTTCACATGTTTGTTGAACGTAGTTGGTTTTTATCATCCTGTATTAAAATATTTCCTTTCATCAATAGCGCAATTTATAAACAATGTTTTGTGAGTAGAATAAAAATTCCAATGATAAACTTAACTGCTTTTTCGACGTTATTTTATCAAATAACTAAAAATAGGAAAGCCTTGAACCCCTTCCACTAAATTTAGTTAGTACTAAGATTCTTTTACAGGGAGTGCAGTGGAGCTGATGCTGAAATCATTAAGTATTTGATTATATCATCGCTAGTCTCACTAAACTCTTCTGAACTCTACATGTCATGTGTGGTGTGGCGCCTCCTTACCAGCAACAGGTCCCAGGTTCAAACTAGTCAATTCCCAAAAAAACACGCTCAGAGCGTCGTTGCGCGAAAGTGGTAGGGAGACACGACTTAGAACAAGCAGACACCACGCAGAATGTTAGAACAGTAGTGTGCAGGAGGTCGAGCGGTCAGGATTTAATAGTGGGCATCCAGGGCTGCCGTTAAATGACAAAACAGAAAATTAAGTACAATGAAGAGGATGTATTTCAATATATGGAGTACAAAGGGCACGCCTAGGTTCGGAAGTTAGCAGGTTTAGGCCAGTCTAGGAGGTCGAACAAGTAATTAAAATGGGCAACGGAAGGGGAAGCGGTTTATGTTAACTTACATTGGTGGCTGGTCGTGAAAAGCAGAGCCAGAGCCTCTGCCTTCCAAAAAGATGTCTCTTCTGCTCGAGGTCAGGATTATAAGAGAGAGAAACAAGTGTGTTCTGCACCGCGGAACACTCCAGCGCCCACACACGTGATCGGTATCCCGTGCACGCTATTGGCTAAAACTAATAGCGTGAATTCGCTAGCAGTTTCAGCAGAGATCTCAGAGCGTCTCCTGACAGCAGCTTTAACTGGACAGAACTGCCTCGCTTTTGGAAGCCAAGTGACTTGTGTCTCGTAGACACGGCATGAATTACTCTGGGAGAAAACTTGTAAAGATTCCACTGGGTCTTTGAAATAAACTTCTTAAACCAATTCGCTAAAATATTCCTTGACTGGCTGCCATCCTGTACGCCAAGTTGGAAGAGAACAGATTTGTTTTTTCAATTATTTCTACTACCTGTTATTTTTTCATATGAAGTGCGCTTTGAAAGCATATTAAGTGATTAAAACTAAAAGAAGCAACATAACGATGGTAAGTGCAATTACCGCTCACAGTTCTATTGTAGTATTATCAGCACAGGACGATAGCTAACTTACCAAAGGGAATCCATTGCTTCGTATTTAGAGCGCTACCCCACCCCGGCAAGTGGCTTCCTACAATCGGGCAGATTTTCATTCTAGTAAGCGGGTTTTTAGGTATTACAGTGTGATCCACCGCTTATGACTGTGATCTTCTGCGTTCAGAAGCTCCTGATCTGCTCCTTTGACCCAACTGTTGGTGGCATACGTTGCACAAACTCTGACCGTGGAATACACAAGGCGCTCTGCAGGAAAACATGAGTACCTGGTACATCATTCCCTTTAAGAAAACTGTTTTGACAGTGAGCCGGAGCTAGAGAATATGTTGCATGTGTTTTACCTTCTCTTTGTTGGGCTTGCACTGTCGCAGTGCTGGTTTGTCTATGAAAGATATAAAATCACTGTAAGTGTCCGTGACCATTGTCACGCGTCAGTGTAATTGTCCGGGCAATTATATTGAGCAATGCTGTTTTGTCATAACCTAAATTAAAGTTCTGTACCTATTTGATGATTCAGATACATTTGTAGCGATTTCTTGGACTATCCATTTTCTGCTCTTTCTAGAGCAATAGATGGTCCTTCGACACGTATTACTTCATTCAAATTAGTCTTTTTAGTAGTCTCCAAATCGACAGTTGCCATTTGAATACTGCGTGTTGAGGTGTTCCAGGTTCCTCACAAAACTATTTGTATTTGCTCCTGTTGTAGAAACGAAGTGGAATCGGTTCGTGGATCCGCCAGATATCCCCAAAATTCCTTATAAGGTGTAAGAGGTCCGAGCAGATGTAATTTCGATGTACTGCTCATGCGCTGCCTGCAATAGGCAAGGTATAAGAGAATCTCTGACCAGAGAGCAGTGTTGACTGCAGTAGGAACTGTGTAGCTGTAGCAGTATGTTGTTGCTAGTCTGCAGTCTGCTCTGGTCTGGTGCGGTGTATCGTGTTGGCTGGCCCGGTCGCGGTGCAGCGATGCCGGAGCCTGAGTATTACTGTAGAAGGTAAAAAGCAGCCTCGCGCATATGTAGTAACGTTATCTCAAGTCGCATGTAAATGTTTTAAAACTCTTGCAATAATAATCTTCCTCATAAAAAGTAACTTTTAACAACCATTCATTTCAATTTAAAGAATTTACTAATTTCTCCCATCCATGATCATCCCGATTATTGTAATAGAAAAATTAGTTGCTCCCTTTCATAAATGACAGATAGGTCGGCCAGCATTGCACAGAGCTGTGCCGGAAAAATTTATTGTAAGAGCAGATATATCCGGCGACTTCATTCAGGTAAGAATTTTTCCTTTTTTTTATTCAGAATGATCTTTCAGGGCCATGATGCAGCACTGCTGTCGTCCAAAATTTACCAGGTTAAATTCACAGTGAATTATTGAAAAGTCATAGGTGAGCGACAATTTAATTGAGAGGTTAGTTACATTATTTTATTACCAGGTTACTGAATTTATTTTGTTATTGGGACGTTACACTGAATGTGAACGACATAATTATAATTTTTACTGTTGAGAGGTTTAGGAATTTTTCTGTTTTGAGGTTACGCTAAATGTGAATGAATTTTGAGCTTAGATCAAATTGGAAAGAATTTTGTGGGGAGGTTACACTGAATGAGGATATTTATTTATATTATTTATTTTAAATTGTTGTGGGGAGGTTACAAAGGACGTTACGCTTAGAGGATTACTCACAGACTTTTGAAACACGTGCGTTCAAATGGCTCTGAGCACTATGGGACTTAACATCTATGGTCATCAGTCCCCTAGAACTTAGAACTACTTAAACCTAACTAACCTAAGGACATCACACAACACCCAGCCATCACGAGGCAGAGAAAATCCCTGACCCCGGCGGGAATCGAACCCGGGAACCTGGGCGTGGGAAGCGAGAACGTTGCCGCACGACCACGAGCTGCGGGCGAAACACGTGCGTTGTACTTTGTTTCCTCGTCTAAATAAAGCACTAAAACTCGGTTTATCAATTCTTTACAAACAGAACACTATCTAATACAAGGATATCTGCTCTTCTTTACAGTCGTACTTAATTTATTGCTTTTACTTTATTGATAAATCATCGGTAAAGGCGGCCGGGGTGGCCGAGCGGTTCTAGGCACTACTGTCTGGAACCGCGCGACTGCTACGGTCGAAGATTCGAATCCTGCCTCGGGCATGGATGTGTGTGATGTCCTTACGTTAGTTACCTTTAAGTAGTTCTAAGAGGCTGATGACCTCCGAAGTGAAGTCCCATAGTGCTCAGGGCCATTTGAACCATTTTTTTTTTCATCGGTTAAGCTACGTTAGACTTCTGCTCTGTCTGAAGTCAAGCTTTTCCTTAAACGAATATGGGCTTTGATCATGAAATTACACAAGTGACCATTGTAGACACTATCATTTCCAGTACTGGTTCTACCACTTCATCCCAACAGACGACACCATAGGAAGATCCCTTATGGCATCCTTTACTTATCTCTCGTTTGTCTGTGGTATGGGGAGATGGTTCGTCACTGATGTGCCATGATAGTATGAGAATTTATAGAAACGTGTAGATATCTTCAACTGTTTAAACCTCGCAAAAAAATGAGAGCCACCAGTGATTATCAAACGCTCCTGTGTTGTCTGTCATGATAGTTACAGAATATTTGTTTTCGCTATGATTAAGAAATACAGTAGCATACAGGCATCAGTTAAAAATACAACTGTGCTGTTCATAATGGCCTTATTTTGTCAGTGCAAGAGTGTCAAAAAAGTAACTGACAAGTTTCAATGGAATCGTTGAAAAAATGAAAGGGGTTGAGCATCGTAGAGAACGTCGCTCTCATTATTCTGAAAGACGGCAACTTGTGTCTCACGCAATGACCACGATATGAAACTAAAAACATAAATATGAGCTGTAAAAATATTAGTATCGTCAATGGTTCTTTTCGCAGATCATTCCCCAATTGGAACAGGAAGGCGGTAAATTATTACAGTACACGTGCCCTTCGCCACACACCGAACGGTGATTAGGGAGTGTGATGTAAGCGTATGTGTGCGCGTACCAAGTACACGCAGTAGAGGCGTTCACGTGAACTCTATGATGGTCCTCGTCGTGCAAGCTTAGGACAATAATAGGTACAACGAGAAAAAGGCGCAAAGAAGAATAATTATTGCTTCTCTTCGATCAGTGCTTTTGGAGAAGCGAGGACGGCTGTTCAGCACCATCAAAAGTTTTCGGGCTAGTGGTCAGTGCTCCTTACGCAACATTAACTGACTTTCTTTTTTTTCTCTAGTGGATGTGTGTGTGTGTGCGTGTGTGTGTGTGTGTGTGTGTGTGTGTGTGTGTGCGTACGTGACAGAGAGCGAGAGAGAGAGAGAGAGAGAGAGAGAGAGAGAGAGAGTGGGGGGGGGGGGGGGGGGGGGCGCAGAGATCGGTACTGCGAAATACCTGTTGTGAGCAGGATGACGCTACGATATAAAAAACGCTGTACCACTCAGCATCAGTGACTTTAAGGAAACTACACGTGTAATTTGTTGCGCATTACGTCAGTAGCTTGTTCTGGAAAAGACGAAAAAAGGTTCCGCCAGGTCCTTGAAATAGCATCTCGGTCTCCACACGCTCTTCAGTTGGCTGGCATCACGACAGAGACTGTGTTGTATCTTGACTCCAATTGAGTAAGTACAACGACTATCGACACTAGGAGTCTAGTAGCAAATTCGGATTTCATAACGTTGGTCGTATTTGAAAAGTCTGTTATCCGGAAACTCTGGAGCCAAATGAACTGTTAATACGTTCAAAATAACCATTATTCATCTCATACGATGTGAGCATGATGGTACTCTCATTTTTATTGTTCGATCAAGGAAAGTATATGCTTGGATGGACAAAGCTGCTTTTACATCTGTTTGAGGTGCAGTACCTCCATCGTGTATTTTTGTCTATTTTTTGTGTTACTTCTCTGGAGAGGATAAAGAAATCGGATTGTGAAAATTCCTGATTTTTATTTGATTCATAATTTGTCCCATGAATCAAAACAGGGCATTGTTCTATTCACATAACTGAGAATTCGTTTCGACTTGGTCTAGTTATAAGTGCGCCAATAGCAAGACATATGTCAGGTTACAGATTCACTACATACAACCAATATAAAAAAAGATGTTAAAGACGAGCCAGTGTAACAAGCCCATCTACGGTAGTGGTTGGTACAAACAATAGGTCAGACTGATTTCAACTTGATGGCGACGGATTTTCTTCTGTAAGCGAAGTCTTCCATATTTAAGCACTGACCTCGCATTTTGAATTAACCGTTCGGCTATCTAGACTTAAGTATTCAGGGTGTGTCTAAATTATTTGAAGAGATTATTGGGTTGGTTTCTTGAAGAAAATGGAAATCTCTTTCCAAATAGCTGTGGTGTCACTTGCGTGTAATTACGTGACGTTAAACTCTTTCTTCCTCGCACAAAGAAAAGTGTGATGGAGTCATCAATGATTAAAAAGCTATCTACGCTTCATATTTTAAGTGCCTAGTCCAATTGCATTAGAATAATTTCAGTAAAATGGGTAGAAGAGAGCTTCTTTTGACTTACGAGTACATCGTTAGTAAATCGACTATGCATACAGACGCAGTGTTCAGCTGCTTGAAGTACAGAGAACTAAGCGAAGTCATGTGAAATACAATGAATGTTTCAAATAACATGAGTAAAACCTTTTCTATAATGTTATAGTGAATCTTCACTAGAGATAGCTAATTAGAATGTAGCATTATACAATCTGTATTCGTCTTTGGTATACGTACAAAACAGTCGTATGGTAAATTCGAATTCAGTAACGGTAGGAAGATGGCCCTTAATTTTACTTGAAAATCATGGAAAGACATAAAACAAGGGATTGTGGGAGACTTTCTTCCCTTGTAAAACTTGCGAATTGGGTAGAAAAGGCGGGAATTTTGGAATGTGGTGGATTGCGAAATACGGTTCACATATAGTCTTCCATTTCCGACTTGCCGTGTTCGTGCAGAATTACAGTTTTGTCTTAAATGCTAATATCCTTGAAAGTGTCGCTTCGACAGTATAAAAGGGATTGCTGTGAGATAATAGGCATATCATTCCTGTTTCTCTCCAGCAGCGAATAGAGTAGCTAGATAAATCCACCGTGTAGAAAATGGCTTGTGGGACGAGAATATGAGAACAGTCATTTATACCAAAGGGATATTATTTAATGATTGTCTTCGTTTTGACATTTTTCGAATCATTGAGTTACATACGTTTCCTGTCAGTTTTGATGTGTGACGGAAAGGTTATTACCGAGAAAATACGCTGTCATCACAGGTGATTTAAACGAGAAAACAGTAGTTCGATGACAAAGTCTTGCTTAACTTCTTCATCCGTGAGCTTAGACTGTGTGAAAAGTTTATATTGATGGCCAGTGCATTGTTCTGGGACAAATAAGATTAAAATAATAAATTTAAAAAGAATGTCGTGAGTCACCAAAATTTTAGAACATTTTCAAAGTGAATATCATTTGCGTTAGTAAATTAGAGAAATCACTTACTCGGTGGAGTAGGGTACATCAGCGTATGACAGCATGTTATAAGAATATTCTAGTCCAAAATTACGAAAAACAAACTAAAATTACATTTATTTGACGAATAAATGCTGACACTGCGATACACAGCTGTCTCTAGTCCTACTGGGACTTGCAGAAGCCAAGACAAGTGATGCACTGAAAGCACATGCTGTAAAGTGTGTGGTAGAACAAGGCACCACGAGGTTGGTTTGTTTTCTGAACAGGCAAAACATTAAAAAATTGGATGCAGTATGTATGCTACATTAAGAAAGAGGAGGATAGTCACGGTACGTGCTTTGCTATTAAATACTCCAAGAAGATTATTAGAAATTATGTAACTCTGCAGACTTCGTGAGCGTTGACTTTTAAGGCAAATGTTTTTGGATTCTAGATCGCGTCATATCACACTTCATGGTCGACGTTTCGACCCCTCTGCTGGGATCTCACTCAGCGTCTTCTAGTGTTCATGCATAACGAAGTGTTTCAGCTAACCGTGAACGCTAAAAGATCCTGAAGATGATTCGAGCAAAGAGGCCGAAACGTCGGTCATGTGGATGACACTGGAGTGTGACATGACAAGGTTTACGTAACGTACTAGATGACTTTACCTTCAGTTATTAGAAACCATCAAATCTCTTTTGGAGTATCAGCATCAACGTCTTAGTCTGATCCTTCCAAGTGCCAGGAGCTTCGTGAATGTTACTTGGAGTTTTCAGTCGGTAAGAATATTCTCCGCGATAGACAGTGCTTCGGTGACGGCCCAGCACACAGTTATGTCTCACTCCGCTGCAAAATGAAATGTTCAGTACGGTAACAACCGTAACTAACACTTATCTCCGATACATTTTCTCACGCGGTTGCTATCCAGTTAAGTGCGCGAGAGAATTTTCGTATGTAAGGAAAGGAAATTCCCGGTTTTGACTTATGTTCGGCTGTTCACTTTTAATTTGTTACGAAGTTTAAGGAAGGAACTATTCCGCCATTTGTCTAAGAGCTCTTTTTGAGCTCTGTAGAAAAGATAATCAAATGACCCTTCAGTTTGAAATCACTTACTGCGACTGTAATTATGTAATGCATTCGGAGGCTAGTTTGCAAATATCAGCCCCTTGATTGCATTATAATACTTATATTGCAGACATTTTCAGTTACAATTTATCAGTTTCACAATTTATGAAGGTGAGCAGATCTTATGTACCAGATAACAGAATGATTGCTTGCCATTTTCTTGCGCAGGAGTATCGTATAGACGAATTGTTTGACCGTGGCACTTAAGTGTGGAAGAAGGAAGGAAGGAATTTCAGGGTTTAGCATCCCGTCGACATCGAGGTCATTAGAGACGGAGCACAAGCTCGGATTGAGTCGTGTGGGGAAGGAAATCGGCCGAGCCGTTGTAATAGAACCATCCCGGCATTTGCTCTTCGTACCTGAATCCTCTCGCACTTCTACGTAGTGGGGTCAGCCAGCATCTACAATGACCGTCCCAACATTGCAGATAACATGATTTAGGTTTCCCGTGATTTCAGCGGAGATGTCCGAGCAGGCTGTAGTAATACGTCGTTGCCTGTCGTCCAGAGTAGTTTGTATATCGTTGTATGCAGCGTCTTTCAGCTTTACCCCCAGAAAAAAGTCTACCGGCGTCACATTTGCGAAACTTGCCAGCCGGTACAGGTCCTCTCCGCCAAATCCAACGATTTGGAAACAATTCGTGAAGACATGCTTCGTGCACTGTGGGCTGGACAGCCATCATGTTGGTACCAGAGGTTCCTCCTAGTCTGCAGAGGAAAGACTCCTAGCATCCGTGGAAGATGGTCTGTTAGGAGGCTGTGATACTTGTGCGTGTTCAGTGTTCAGTGTATCAAAAACAGGCCTATGAGTTGATGGTTCACCATCCAACAACACACGTTTACACTCTACGGACTCTGACGCTCCACCTGACAAAGCCAACGTGAACTGTCAACAGACCAATAGTGGATGTTTCGGCTGTTTACTTGACCATGTTGGTAAATGTAGCTTCATCACTAAACGAGATACGTGATACATCTGGTGTATCCTGTCTTAACGTCCATGTACAGAAATTAACACGATTCCCATAATCGTTTCCATGAAGCTCTTGATGCAGAGAGATGTGATAGGAATGGAACTTATATCGATGGGGAATGCGTAGAACACTTGCTTAAATCATGCCAGTTCTTCGTACGATTGCGCAGGAATTTATGTGGGGATCAACTGCAACAGCAGCAAGAACATTAATGTGCCCCTCTTCCATCGTTACTTGTTCCCTTCCGTCACATTATCTAGGTGTTACACTACCACTGTCACGTAGCAGATTGAATAGGTTCATAAATGACTGCTCAGATGGTTGATTCCAGTCGTGTGACTGGAATCATGATATGCTGTCAGGAACGTCACAGTTCGTAATAACTGACGGAAAGTCATCGGGTAAAACGGAAATAATATATGTCTTTTCCGAAGGAAGTGTTATAGGGTCTCTGTTGTTCTTGATCTACATCAACGATATAAGAGGCAATCTGAGCAGTTCTCTTAGATAGTTTGCAGATGATGCCGTCATTAACAGTCGTGTAAGCCAACAGTAATCAAAACGAATTAAAAAATGATTTAGACGAGATACCAGTGTGGTGTAAAAACTGGCAATTGATTCTAAATCATGAAAAGTGTGAAGCCATCCATATGAACACTAAAAGGAATCTCTAAATTTCAGTTGCACGATGTTGTTGTGGTCTTCAGTCCTGAGACTGGTTTGATGCAGCTCTCCATGCTACTCTATCCTGTGCAAGCTTCTTCATCTCCCAGTGCCTACTGCAACCTACATCCTTCTGAATCTGCTTAGTGTATTCATCTCTTGGTCTCCCTCTACGAATTTTACCCTCCACGGTGCCCTCCAATGCTAAATTTGTGATCCCTCGATGCCTCAAAACATGTCCTACCAACCGATCCCTTCTTCTAGTCAAGTTGTGCCACAAACTTCTCTTCTCCCCAATCCTATTCAATACCTCCTCATTAGTTACGTGATCTACCCACCTTATCTTCAGCATTCTTCTGTAGCACCACATTTCGAAAGCTTCTATTGTCTTCTTGTCCAAACTAGTTATCGTCCATGTTTCACTTCCATACATGGCTACACTCCATACAAATACTTTCAGAAACGACTTCCTGACACTTAAATGTATACTCGATGTTAACACATTTCTCTTCTTGAGAAACGCTTTCCTTGCCATTGCCAGTCTACATTTTATATCCTCTCTACTTCGACCATCATCGGTTATTTTACTCCCTAAATAGCAAAACTCCTTTACTACTTTAAGTGTCTCATTTCCTAATCTAATTCCCTCAGCATCACCCGACTTAATTTGACTACATTCCATTATCCTCGTTTTGCTTTTGTTGATGTTCATCTTATATCCTCCTTTCAAGACACTGTCCATTCCGTTCAACTGCTCTTCCAAGTCCTTTGCTGTCTCTGACAGAATTACAATGTCATCGGCGAACCTCAAAGTTTCTACTTCTTCTCCGTGAATTTTAATACCTACTCCGAATTTTTCTTTTGTTTCCTTTACTGCTTGCTCAATATACAGATTGAATAACATTGGGGAAAGGCTACAACCCTGTCTCACTCATTTCCCAACCACTGCTTCCCTTTCATGCCCCTCGACTCTTATAACTGCCATCTGGTTTTTGGACAAATTGAAAATAGCCTTTCGCTCCCTGTATTTTACCCCTGCCACCTTCAGAATTTGAAAGAGAGTATTCCAGTCAACATTGTCGAAAGCTTTCTCTAAGTCTACAAATGCTAGAAACGTAGGTTTGCCTTTTCTTAATCTTTCTTCTAAGATAAGTCGTAAGGTTAGTATTGCCTCACGAGTTGCACGATACATAACACAAATCTAAAGGCTGTAAACTCAACTAAATACTTAGCGGTTATAGTTACGAATAACTTAAATTGTAACCATCAGGTTACCTTCCGTTAGGAAAGTAGGTGCACTCAGCGACTGTTATGTAATTTATAAATGATAGAGCGTAGCAATCAGTCTTTTATTTTTTTTGCAGCTTTTATTACGCAAATTCAGATTTAGGCTAGTGCCTAGCCATTATCAATGCACTATTTTTTAATCCCGATGCATGTTAGTTCCCTGTTGATCGGGCGTCAGTCACAGTTCTTTGAATACTCTAGAATACTCAGGGAACTAACATGCATCGAGATGAAAGAAATAGTGCATTGATTATGGCTAGGCACTAGCCTAAATCTGAATTTGCGTAATAAAACCTGCAAAAAAAAAAAAAAAAATGAAAAAAGAAGGACGACTGATTGCTCCCCTCTATCATTTATAAATTAACTTGTAACGTTCATATCGATAAAGCTATGGGGAAAGCAAACCAAAGACTGTGATTTATTAGGAGAACACTTAGAAATTGTAACAGGTTTACTAAAGAGATTCCTCACACTAAGCTTGTCCGCCCTCTTCGGGAGTACTGCTGTGCGATTTGGGATCCGCCTTAGATAGGATAGACAGAAGGCATCAAAAACGTTCAAAGAAGGGCAACTCGTTCTGTATTATCGCGAAATAGCGCAGAGAGTGCGACGGATCTGATATACGAATTGGGGTGGCAGTCATTAATACAAAGGCGTTTTTCGCTGAGGCAGGACTTTCTCATGAAATTTCAATCACCAAATTTCAATTCAGAGTGTGAAAATATTTTGTTGGCACCCACCTATATATGGAAAAATGACCATCATAATAAAATAAGGGAAATCAGAGTTCACACGGAAAAATTTCTGCTCGATTTTCCCGCACGCTGAGCCGTTGTGACCGAGCGGTTCTAGGCGCTTCAGTCCGGAACTGCGCTGCTGCTACAGTCGCAGGTTCGAATCCTGCCTCGGGCATGGATGTGTGTGATGTCCTCAGGATGGTTAGGTTTAAGTAGTTCTAAGTCTAGGGGACTGATGAAATGGCTCTGAGCACTATGGGATTTAACAGCTGAGGTCATTAGTCGCTTAGAACTTAGAACTACTTAAACCTAACTAACCTAAGGACATCACTCACACATCCCTGCCCGAGGCTGCATTCGAATCTGCGACCATAGCGGTCGCGCGGTTCCAGACTGCAGCGCCTAGAACCCCTCGGCCACAGCGGCCGGCGGGGCTGATGACCTCAGATGATAAGTCCCACAGGGCTTAGAGCCACTTGAAACATTTTGAACCTGCGCGCTGTTCGTGAGTGGAACGGTACAGAAGTAGCTGAAATGTGGTTCGCTAGGCAATTAATTGTGAATTGCAGATTAATCATGTAGATGTAGATGTCATACACTCTCCGTACACCAATGTCATCTTTTTCTGCAATGGTAAATCCCGTCGTCCTCTCACGAACTACAGCTTGGACTGTTACGCGCTAACTACTAGCAAGTCGCAATGTACTCAAGAAACACACAAGCACACTGTAAGCAAACATAACAGTATTGTCCCTAGCAACTACACAGGTTGAATGGTACAAACAAGTGTCGGTGTGGAGATTTTTCAACACATCGTACCTCGTAAACGATAAGCACTAGAATCATACGCACTAGACTCCTGCAACAAACACCACTGACATTCTACTTAAGTTTTCTAGTGTCAGTAGGCATTGTCCCGTTGAAAATGTGTATGTTTGCAGAAAAAAGTATTTTTAGAAAACCGCACATCAATAGCACATTCATTTCCGTAAGATATGCCGTGCAAGTTTTAGGTGATTCGCCTTAAAGGAAAAGATGTATAGAGAATTTTGTAGTGTTTCAACGATGTAACTGAAACTGTTTCTGCATCTACATCTACATCCATACTCCGCAAGCCATCTGACGGTGTGTGGCCGAGGGTACCTTGAGTACCTCTATCGATCGGTTCTCCCTTCTATTCCAGTCTCGTATTGTTCGTGGAAAGAAGGATTGTCGGTATGCCTCTGTGTGGGCTCTAATCTCTCTGATTTTATCCTCATGGTCTCTTCGCGAGATATACGTAGGAGGGAGGAATATACTGCTTGACTCTTCGGTGAAGGTATGTTCTCGAAACTTTAACAAAAGCCCATATCGAGCTACTGAGCGTCTCTCCTGCAGAGACTTCCACTGGAGTTTATCTATCATCTCCGTAACGCTTTCGCGATTACTAAATGATCCTGTAACGAAGCGCGCTGCTCTCCATTGGATCTTCTCTATCTCTTCTATCAACCCTATCTGGTACGGATCCCACACTGCTGAGCAGTATTCAAGCAGTGGGCGAACAAGCGTACTGTAACCCACTGCCTTTGTTTTCGGATTGCATTTCCTTAGGATTCTTCCAATGAATCTCAGTCTGGCATCTGCTTTACCGACGATCAACTTTATATGATCATTCCATTTTAAATCACTCCTAATGCGTGCTCCCAGATAATTTATGGAATTAACTGCTTCCAGTTGCTGACCTGCTATTTTGTAGCTAAATGATAAGGGATCTATCTTTCTATGTATTCGCAGCACATTACACTTGTCTACATTGAGATTCAATTGCCATTCCCTGCACCATGCGTCAATTCGCTGAAGATCCTCCTGAATTTGAGTACAATTTTCCATTGTTAGAACCTCTCGATACACCACAGCATCACCTGCAAAAAGCCTCAGTGAACTTCCGATGTCCGCTTACATTAAGGCGCAACAGGTATTTCCGTGCAAGTGATTGCCTAACACGCTCAAAACCATCTGGTGTACAAGTAAGGGCTGCGGCATTAGCGAAACGAGGAACCACATCTTCTGGGGTGTCTATCGGTGTCTCGTCCACCAAACACTTTGTCTCCCCTCATAAAAAGACACATGTGAGGGTGTGGCAACGTCTCTAAAATGACGTTCGCCACAAAGCAGTCTGAACACCGCCTGTGAACATAACTAGCCTTTAAACCTTCATAGACTCCGGGAGGGAGTGACCGTTTTGTCACGTAAAAGAGTGTATCTTTTTGTCTTCCCCCAAAACTCTAAAATGTTGACTACGTACTAAGGGTCATCAGGCCATTTTTTCTGATGTTTCGGCAGTTATTTACAATTCCGTTTTTCGAAGCTGTGTATGGTGTTGACCCAAACAAATACTGCTCGTCATATGTTAGATGCGACGCCCAGTGGGAATGGAAAACGTCAGAATGTTTACCGTCACATACAAAATGATTTTTAAAGCGGAATTTTACGTGCCCATTCGAAAGAGCAGCCGCAAAATTAGTCTAGCGTAATATTCCTTTCACCGATATACATGAACAAGGACAGTAAACAGGAAGAATGACGAGTACCACAGCAGCGATTGAGTAGCGGTGCTGAATGCTGGCAGCAGTCAGGGCAGAGCAAGGGCGGCACACGAATCGCATGAAAGATGAGATGAGCGGTATTTGTTTGGCATCATTCCACCTACAAACTGCGAAAATGAATTTGCAAATATCTGTCGAAACATCAGGGGAAGAGCGCCCGACTAGTCTTGAGAGGCCCCCGGTAGACGTATTTGTAATGTTACCTGTGATGCGGTCACCACTGGGCCCCAGAACGGCGTATGTGGGAACATTCTACCAGTACCACAGTGATAATACTACGCCAGCAATAGTCTGGTGCTTAGCTACAGAATTTCGCAGTCGGATAGCCCCTAGCCGGCTTACGAAGCCTTCAGTGTAAATACAATACTGGCCATTAAAATTGCTACACCAAGAAGAAATGCAGATGATAAACGGGTATTCATTGAACAAATATATTATACTAGAACTGGCACGTGATTACATTTTCAAGCAATTTGGGTGCATAGTTACTGAGAAATCAGTACCCAGAACAACCACCTCTGGCCGTAGTAACGGCCTTGATACGCCTGGGCATTGAGTCAAAGAGAGCTTGGATGGCGCGTACAGGTACAGCTGCCCATGCAGCTTAAACACGATACCACAGTTCACAAGAGTAGTGACTGGCGTATTGTGACGAGCCAGTTGCTCGGCCACCATTGACCAGATGTTTTCAATTCGTGAGAGATCTGGAGAATGTACTGGCCAGGGCAGCAGTCGAACATTTTCTGTATCCAGGAAGGCCCGTACAGAACCTGCAACATGCGGTCGTGCATTATCCTGCTGAAATGTAGGGTTTCGCAGGGATCGAATCAAGGGTAGAGCCACGGCTTGTAACACATCTGATATGTAACGTCCACTATTCAAAGTGCCATCAATGCGAACAAGAGGTGATCGAGACGTGTATCCAATGGCACCCCATACCATCACACCGGGTGATATGCCAGTATGGCGAATACACGCTTCTAATGTGCGTTCACCGCGATGTCGCCAAACGCGAATGGAACCATCATGATGCTGTAAACAGAACCTGGATTCATCCGAAAAAATGACGTTTTGCCTTTCGTGCACCCAGGTTCGTCGTTGAGTACACCATAGCAGACGCTCCTGCCTGTGATGCAGCGTCAAGGGTAACCGCAGCCATGGTCTCCGAGCTGATAGTCCATGCTGCTGCAAACGTCGTCGAACTGTTCGTGCAGATGGTTGTTGTCTTGAAAACGTCCTCATCTGTTGACTCAGGGATCGAGACGTGGCTGTACGATCCGTTACAGCCATGCGGATAAGATGTCTGTCATCTCGACTGCTAGTGATACGATGCCGTTGGGATCCAGCACGGCGTTCCGTATTATCCTCCTGAACCCACCGATTGCATATTCTGCTAACAGTCATTGGATCTCGACTATCGCGAGCAGCAATGTCGCCATGCGATAAACCGCAATCGCGATAGGCTACAATCCGACCTTTATCATAGTCGGAAACGTGATGGTACGCATTTCTCCTCCTTACACGAGGCATCACAACAACGTTTCACTAGGCAACGCCGGTCAACTGCTGTTTGTGTATGAGAAATCGGTTGGAAACTTTCCTCATGTCAGCACGTTGTAGGTGTCGCCTCCGGCGCCAAACTTGTGTGAATGCTCTGAAAAACTAATCAGTTGCACATCTCAGCATCTTCTTCCTGTCGGTTAAATTTCGCGTCTGTAACACGTCATCTTCGCGGTGTACCAGTATTAACCGCCAGTAGTGTATTACAAACACTGTCATACCATTATTATTAAATTATGATATCTTCCCGGTAACCATTCGGGACTGCACCAGGAAAGGGAGAAAATAATTGTGGTACCCATGGTACAATCTGTTAGGTGGCTAACAGAGTATAGACGTTGCTCCAGATACGTGGCGTAAATAATGGGGATTGTTTTACATTCCTCGCTCTCTTCAGATGTGAAAACATCGATGGTGTTGTTATAAAGTCACTGGACTTGCGTCAAGATTGAACAATCCATCGTCTTCAAGATTTGAAGAACCTTTCGTCATCTGATCATACACAACGGGAGAATTTTTACCAGTGTTATGTTTCTCTAGCTGCCAGTCTTTCGTTTGTCTTCTCATTATTCGGAACAGTTATTACAAAGTTGTAGAACAAAAATTTCTGGCCGGACGCAAGCCCTCCCGGTATATTTCAGGCTTTACAGGAGTATTATTTTAATGTCACTGTATCAGCTTAGTAAAAATAACCATATCATTTGTGCACAAAGCGACTCACGTAACTGTTCGAGATTCTAACTGTTCGAGATTCTAACTACTCGAGTTTCCCTGTCCAACTTTAACCATGACTGGCAGGTGGAGGAAAATAGTTTCTCGAAATATCCTGCAGATTTTTATCAGTGGGATATTCAACAGCTTACGCACAGTTACATATTCTGTTGTCTCTATGTCAGTAACTGCTGTATGTTTTGAACATGGCTGGTGTTCAGAAACAGTGAATGTAAAGAACGATTTGAGAAAATCAGCCACCCAGTGCCAGTATAAAAGTTTGTTAACACCCCTTGATCAATGTTTCAGCAACTGTAAAATTGTCTTCTTCAGAAGTAAATGGACCTATTAAGAAAATGTTTTGCATTATTTTGCCACATGTGGGCCGTTTCACAGAATTTTAATTCGTATACATTTTAAAGTGAAGACTTTTACTTTTAACCCAGCTATAATGGCAGTTTTTTTTAACGGATGGCCACACATACATGTTAGTTGACATGAACTCCTTTGCTCTGAAATTTGTAGTCGCGAATATGCGATTTTACGTCTAAGTAATTTTGTTTATTATTTTTTTATCCAGTGGTTTTGTACATCGTTTACATCTCAATAATTCTTTTCAGCTATAATGTAAAAATTTTCCTCCATAGATCCATGTACTACTGAAGGAGACAATTTCACAATTATTGAAATCATGGCTAAGGGTAGTTAATAAATATTTGTACCGGAAACTGGTTAACTGCTTTTCTCAAATCATTCCGACAGCGATGCTAAATTTTTATTCTGATTTTTCCAAGTGAAACTGTCTTCAAAATTCGAACCATGTTTGATTACCGTTCTTTGTATATTGATGAGCCTGTCGTTTTCAAATATGATCTAAGCACATTATGTTTGAACTTATGAGCATAATCTTAAAATTACTGTTCCTTGTCCTTCCAGATATTCGAAAAAATGCCTGATGGAGATTTCAGTGATGCTCTGCAGACGGTGTCTCGAGCAAACGATCTCTTCACAGCTGACATGTTCAGGGTAAGATTCCACGCAATATCTCACATTCTTCACTACATTGTACAGTGTTCTTGTCAGTAATCTATGAAACACACTCGCTGTGTCTACAGCTACAATCGAAAAGTGACGTATACTGGTTTTTCAGCGAAGCGAGAAAGAGGATACTCCGCAAGCCACCTGACGGTGTGTGGCGGAGGGTACCTTGAGTACCTCTATCGGTTCTCCCTTCTATTCCAGTCTCGTATTGTTCGTGGAAAGAAGGATTGTCGTTATGCCTCTGTGTGGGCTCTAATCTCTCTGATTTTATCCTCATGGTCTCTTCGCGACATATACGTAGGAGGGAGCAATATACTGCTTCACTCCTCGGTGAAGGTATGTTCTCGAAACTTCAACAAAAGCCCGTACCGAGCTACTGAGCGTCTCTCCTGCAGAGTCTTCCTCTGGAGTTTATCTATCATCTCCGTAACGCTTTCGCGATTACTAAATGATCCTGTAACGAAGCGCGCTGCTCTCCGTTGGATCTTCTCCATCTCTTCTATCAACCCTGTCTGGTACGGATCCCACACTGCTGAGCAGTATTCAAGCAGTGGGCGAACAAGCGTACTGTAAACTACTTCCTTTGTTTTCGGATTGCATTTCCTTAGGATTCTTCCAATGAATCTCAGTCTGGCATCTGATTTACCGACGATCAACTTTATATGATCATTCCATTTTAAATCGCTCCTAATGCGTACTCCAAGATAATTTATGGAATTAACTGCTTCCAGTTGCTGACATGCTATATTATAGCTAAATGATAAGGGATCTTTCCTTCTATGTATTCGCAGCACATTACACTTGTCTACATTGAGATTCAATTGCCATTCCCTGCACCATGCGTCAATTCGTTGCAGATCCTCCTGAATTTCAGTACAATTTTCCATTGTTACAACATCTTCTTGTGAAAAAGTGTCTTGATAAGAATATTGCCGCATCGCCAACACAGCAAGCGTTGAGCGTATTTGGCTTGGTGACGTGAGTACTCAACGCACTGAACAAATGTCAGAAGGAAAAGCGTGGCGAAATGTGTGAGTGGTTTTGCGTGCAGGAGGATTGGAGAGGGGTACTGTTGTGAAGGGATCAGAATAGCCTAGTGTACGTTTAGCTACTGGCTCGTTGATCCAGTTAAACATAGGCATGATATATCATTGTAGTGAAAGATGTCCGGTATGGTACAACATGCTTACTAAGGTGGCAACTACATGGAGCAGGAGACGTGTAGGTAAGGGTCTCCAGTAGTGTAAGATTTTCGTACAATTATTACTTTTATTTTCCAGAGGTCTCCACAAACGAAATTTGGCACAATAAAAACGTATTCCAGATAATGTAATACTGTTTGAACCGAGTAGTCTGAACCGGCCATTCAATAAAAGAAAATATTTAAAAATTGTGAACATAAATGTTACAGCTGGAACTAGGCAATTACAATTATATAGAAAAGTTAGATAAAGTAACACACTTCAGTTACAGCTTTCAATACTTGCTTACTTACAAGGGAACCTCCCCATCGCACCCCCCTCAGATTTAGTTATAAGTTGGCACAGTGGATAGGCCTTGAAAAACTGAACACAGACCAATCGAGAAAACGGGAAGAACTTGTCTGGAACTATGAAAAAATAAGCAAAATATACAAACTGAGTAGTTCATGAGCAAGATAAGCAACATCAAGGACAATGCGAATATAGGAGCGCGGTGGTCCCGTGGTTAGCGGGAGCAGCTGCGGAATGAGAGGTCCTTGGTTCAAGTATTCCCACGAGTGATAAATTTAATTTTTTATTTTCGGACAATTATTACCTGTCCGTCCGTCCGTCCGATGCGGTCACTTTTTTTTGGGTGATTATCACATCCACAAGAAAACCTAAATCGGGCAAGGTAGAAGAATCTTTTTACCCGTTCGCCAAGTGTACAAGTTAGGTGAGTCGACAACATATTCCTGTCATGTGACGCACATGCCGTCACCAGTGTCGTATAGAATATATCAGACGTGTTTTCCTGTGGAGGAATCGGTTGACCTATGACTTTGTGATCAAAATGTTTTCGGTTCCCATTTGAGAGGCACGTCCTTTCGTCTACTAATAGCACGGTTTTGCGGTGTGGTCGCAAAACACAGACACTAAACTTATTACAGTTACCAGAGACGTCAATGAACGAACTGACAGATCATAACTTTGCGAAAATAAAGAAAGGAAACTTTTCACTCCATGGAAGACTTGAACCAAGGACCTTTCGCTCCGCAGCTGCTCACGCTAACCGCGGGACCACGGCGCTCCTGAGCTCACTCTGTCCTTTATGTTGCCTATGTTGCTATGGACTATTCAGTTTGTATATTTTGCTTATTTTTTCATAGTTCCACACAAGTTCTTCCCGTTTTCTCGATTGATCTGTGTTCAGTTTTTCAAGGCCTATCCACTGTGCCAACTTATAACTAAATCTGAAGGGGGTGCGATGGGGAGGTTGCCTTGTTAGCAGAACTGATACACAGACGGGTTTCAAAAGAAATAAAAATTCATAATCAGCTCCTCCACAACAAGAGCACCCAACAACACAACAAATACACTGGGAGTCAAAGAAACTGGTACACCTGTGTAATATCGTGTACGGCCCCTGTGAGCACGCAAAAGAGCCGCAGCACGACTCTTGGCGTGGACTCGACTAATGTCTGAAATAGTGCTGGAGGGAACTGACACCACGAATCCTGCAGGGCTCTCCATAAATCCGTAAGAGTACGAGGGGGTGGAGAGATCTCTTCTGAACAGAATGCTGAATAATGTTCATGTCTGGAGAGTTTGGTGGCCAGAAACTAAGAAGAAAATTCCTGGAGAAACTCTGTAGCAATTCTGGACGTGTGGGGTGTCCCATTGCCCTGCTGGAATTGCTCCAGTCCGTCGGAATGGACAGTGGACATGAGTGGATGCAGATCATCAGACAGGGTGCTTACGTATGTGTCACCTGTCAGAGTCGTATCTACACGTATCAGGGGTCCCATATCACGCCAACTGGACACTCCCCACACCATTACAGACCCTCCACCAGCTTGACAGTCCCCTGCTGACATGCAGGGTCCATGGATTCATGAGGTTGACTCCATACCCACACACGTCCATCCGCTCAATATAATTTGAAAGGAGACTCGTCCGACCAGGCAACATGAGTCCAGTCATCAACAGTCCAATGTCGGTGTTGACGGGCCCAGGCGAGGTGTAAAGCTTTATGTCGTGCTGTTATCATGGGTACAAGACTGGGCCGTCAGCTCCGAAAGCCCATATCGATGAAGTTTCGTTGAATGGTTCGCATGCTGACACTGTTTGATGACCCAGCACTGAAATCTGCAGCAATTTGCGGAAGCGTTGCACTTCTGTCACGTTGAACGATGCTGTTCAGTCGTCGTAGCCCCGTTCTCGCAGAATATTTCTCCGGCCGCATCGATCCCGGAGATGTGATGTTTTACCAGATTCCTGATATTCACGGCACACTCATGAAATGGTCACACGAGACAATCCCCACTTCATACATACCTCGGAGGTGCTGTGTCCCATCGCTCGTGCGCTGACTATAACACCACATTCAAACTCACTTAATTCTTGATAACCTGCCAATGTAGCAGCCGTAGCTGATCTAACAACCGCGTCAGACACTTGTTGTGTTATAAGGACGTTGCCGACAGCAGCGCAGTATTCTGCCTATTTACATATCTCTGTATTTGAATAGGCATGCCTATAACAGTTTCCTTGGCGCTTCAGTGTAAGTTCAGGTCTGTGCAGGTGGTACGTGCGCCTTACGAGATACGAGTGCCAATGGGTCACTTGACTACAGTATACAGAAACTGAAGTTAAACACATGCCATACACTTTAATACAGTAAGATATATGTACACTAAAACATGAGATGCTTGCCAGGGATAATTATTATTTAAGCTGTGCTAGGCAGTAAACTGGACTTAATAATCCGGATGTATTATCATCATCAGTTTATGTAACATCAATGCCTAACTGGCTTGTGCTTTATATTACTAGACTTCAAGTAATTAACCAGAATACAAACTGGTTTCATCACAATAAAAGCCGCTTTAAGTAATGTACAACAGAAATACTGCTTCACTGGCTAATCATATTAATGTGAACATTTGTCATAAGCCTGAATAACCACCTACTGCAGCGCGGGCCGTCGCAAGATGTGCAGGGAGAGAGTCGGCGAAATTCCGGAAGGTGACGGCAGGGATGTGAAGCCAGGCCGACTCCAGTGCTGTGGTCAGCTGCTTTTGGTTTCTCAGTTGGGCACCCATGCCATGTACAGCCCCATCGAGTTTGGTGACCACGGGAGTACAGTAAGCTCATCCAGATGCTCTTCTAACCGCGCACGTACAATGCAAGCTGTGTGACACCTTGCACTGTCCTGCCAGTAGGTGCCATTTGCCCAAGGAGGAACATACTGCATGTAGGGGAGGACATGGTCATCAAGTATAGATGCATAATTGTGCTCATCCTTTGTGCCTTCCAGAATGACGAGATCACACAGGGAATGCCACTTAAACACACTTCAGACCGAAACGCTCCTTCCTCTGGTCTGGATCCTTCTGACGATTGTTGCAGGGTGTTTACTTTCAGGCGTTTCAAGCTGTACACGCCAGCAGACAACTGTCTGGTGGAGCATAAAACGTGATTCTTCTGAAAAGGCCAACAGTTACCACGCAGTGGCCGTCCAGTTACAGCACTGGCGTGCAACGTGCAGCCTTCGTCGTCAGTGAACAGCAGTCAGCATGGGTGCATGAATCGATGAACAGCAGTCAGCATGGGTGTATGAACCGATGAACAGCAGTCAGCATGGGTGCATCAATCGATGAACAGCAGTCAGCATGGGTGCATCAATCGAAGAACAGCAGTCAGCATGGGTGCATCAATCGGTGAACAGCAGTCAGCATGGGTGCATGAACCGATGAACAGCAGTCAGCATGGGTGTATGAGCCAGGCGCCTATTACAGATTGAGTACCCCATGCGTCTAGCGTCAACTACCACTTCGCGTTCAAAGTCTGTTAATTCTTCGTCGTGCGGCCATAATCAAGTCGGAAAGCTTTTTACATAAATTACCTGAATGATTTATGTGGCAGCTTCACCAATGCACTGACCTTTTATACCTTGTGTACACGATACTACGGCAACCTGTATACATGCATATCGGTGCCCCACAGGTTTTGTTATCTCAGTGTGTATCTCTTTGGACACCTGTCAATCCTGGAATTGTTTTGGTTTATTACATTGAAATTTACTGTGATTCCAGTTTCCCTTTCGCTGTTCTAACAGTAGATTTGAATCAAAGAATTCGTAGAATTTTTTGTTTGATCTATATAGGTATTTTGAAAAATAATATTCCTTAAAGCAGGTGAAGACATCTCGATTTCGAGTATGGGTGACAGAGTAAACACTCTTATTGTATGATATTTGCCCAACATCCTATGTTTCTACTGCCAAGCGTTTAACTACAATAAAAATGGACAACCTTGTGACACTTTTAGCTCTTTTTGTAATATAACTTCAAAAATAAGCTCTAAGACAAAAAAAGAAAAAGAAAACCCGACGCTCGACGAAGGAATTATCCGAATTAGACGGAAAACGGGAGGTGTGACTTATACGTACAGACAAACAAATGACTACAATTCGAAAAAGATTGGATGATTTATTCAAGAGAAAGAGCTTCACAAATTGAGCAAGTCAATAACTCGTTGGTCAACCTGTGGCCCAATTTCATTCCAATTCGGATAATTCGTTCATGGTGCGTCTTCTTTTGTCTGAGAGTGTATGCAATGCGTCATTTTATTTCTGTACACATGCAATTTTATTATCTTTATCCTTTAATTTTAATCTCGAAGGAAATCAAGTTTTTTTTGACCAGTGAGATATTCAGAATTTCGAATATTAATTGTCACAAAGTTATCTCCCCCGCCCGCCCCCCCCCCTTTCACTGAGGACAACATTCAACATTCGGAGACCCTGTCTAAGACAGGGAAAGCAAAGTCATCTGCTAAAAATATAGGCTGACCTATTGTTTTTTATGACATACAGTCATTGTTACAGATCTGGCAAGTTCTATGAGTTTCGTTTTATCAATAAACAGAAAACATTTGTCACAATGTTTTGCCAATTTAGTGAGATTTATTTTTACAATTTTCTTAAAATTAAAACAATTATAGGCTTATCCTCACAGAAACAAATTAGAATAAAAAATAAGAAAAAATCTTCATTGAGGAAGGTGTATAGACAAAAGTTTTACACACTTAGTTACACATCTCTTTAGTAGAACTGGTGAAGAAACAGACGGGTGACAACATTTACATTTAACACAGTATATTCTAAGCAAGATAATTAGATCAAACTGTTAGACACCAAACTCAGAAGTTCAGTGGTATAAGAAGAAACAGTTACTACACATTTAACCCAATATTCTGAACAACTGTATATTTAGAAATAAAATTGCAAAGCGAAATAAAACTTTGTCTTTTTACTAGAATATTTAAATATCTCCCTAATTTCACTAATGAGACTTATTTTCTGCAATCTCAATCGTCACATTTGTTTCTGCAGCTATATGTGCTGTCGAAAAGTTAGCCCTATGTTCTAGGAAATAATAATTTCTTCGCTTTCTAACCACAAAAATTTTTTTTTAAATTTTCTCCTATATAACACACTCTACGCAAATAAATTATTTATATCCACTTACCTTCAATTAGTTATCTCTTCAAATTTATCGACAGTGCCAGAAAGTTTCCAAGAACTCTACAAAGACATTTTTCTACCTGCAAACATAGTGGGTTTGTGATCAGCTCAGGCGTAATACATACACTTGCTGCTTCCATCACTAATAGCAGAACTGTGAAAGTGCACACTACAAAGGAGCTATTTGTCGAATATGCGCCCACATTGCAGCATTTAGAAACGAAAAGCTGCAGCGTGCTGCTGTCACAAACTAATACTCAAGTCTCAAAGCTGCTCATTTTTACGGCACTCCTTTGCAATGTACGAGTATTTCAACTCAGCTCAATGATAGAAAAATTTTGAATAAATTTTAAACTCCCCTAAACAGTAACCTCCATGTTTAACAATTAGTACACTTCATCCTGTGTCTTTATATTATTACTCAGCGTGTCGCAGAAAACGTCTTTGGATAGTAAGTGTTGTACGAGTAATTCTACGGAATTCGTCACACGTCTGATACAAGGCATTTCATTCTTTTCAATCTTAATTTCACTTATTTTAAGACATTTCTGATGTAACACAAAAGACAGCTGAGGCTAGAAAGTAAAGTTGCTCGCAGTTTTTGCCTTTTTTCGTACTAATCATTTTCATTAACATTTACTATATTAGCTGCCATTGTGTGATTCAATTTATCGATTTTGGTTACATTTTTAGAAATAATGCTTAATATTTATAACATATATTGAAGTCTACGCCCACTATTAATTTTCATAATATGTTTGGACGTAATAACTTCCGAGAATTAACTTACTTTTGGACGCTTTTTAAAAAACAGCCTTCTGAATCAACTGACCCACATCAGTCGAAATACGAGGCTTGGAACTTTAATTGTGCCAACTATTTATCTACAGCTCATACAAAATAGATACGCGTTTCAAAGTTTTACTTACCTTCAAAGTAGTCACCAGCATTGTGTATAACCTGTTGCCAGAGATGTGGATGTCGTAGGATACTCTTAGCAGTGCCAGTTGTGTTGACAGTTCGAGCGGCGCGGTATATTGCCCGACGAATTTGTAGCAGTTCTGAAGCGAATGCCGTGAAGTGTTTCCTTCAGTTTAGAAATCGAGTGGAACTTACGAGGGCTTAAGTCGGGGGAGTGCAGTACGTAGTATAGCACTTAGCAGCCCCATCAGTCAAACAAATCGGTAACAGCTTGGACTGTACGTGCTTGGGCATTGTCCTGCAAAATGATGGTCAGGTACTGCAGAATGTGTCATCACATCTATCTCTATGCTGTTCATTTTTCGAACACAACCTACAATCCTGCACCCATGACTTTGATTATTAGTGAAAAACGCTACTGCTAGGCCACCTGTGAGTGATGGCAAATTTCTTATAGCTACAGACAAATAGAAATACACACGTAACCAATATCGCGTGTTATTGTAAACTAGACTAGACATCAAAATGAAAGCAAAGTAAGTCTGTGTCATATACCGTGTACAAGAAACACAGTACAGTAAGTATGGAGAATTCAGAAATAGAGAGTTGCTTATGAATGGTCACTGAACCTTCTGAAAGTATGTGGACATTACTTGGGAGTGGGTGACCACTCCTGGTCTCAGTTATTTTATGTAGCAGTTTTCGTCACGACTTACCTCCTCCTTTAACTATGCAGCATACTGCCATCGCACCGCTGTAGGGTCCTCCTACAGATAGAACTTACCTATCAGCTCCTCTAAAACTGATTTTATGTTCCGAGTAGAAATGTGTTGCAATGGACGTCAAAATGTGCATGGAACTAAAAGCTTGACGATTAATACAGGATTATGAGACCTACTTTATCAGGAAACAGAATTTGACTATATAATCACATCAGAAAAAGTATTGCATCACCTACTACCCAGAGTTCCGGAACCTGTACAGAAAATTCGAATAGAGGTTTATTGCTCATGAAAACCACACATTGCATGTTGCACCACCATACAGCGAGACCTTCAGAGGTGGTGGTCCAGATTGCTGTACACACCGGTACCTCTAATAGCAAGTAGCACGTCCGCTTGCATTGACGCATGCCTGTATTCGTCGTTGCATACTATCCACAAGTTCATCAAAGCACTGTTGGTCGAGATTGTCCCTCTCCTCAACGGCGATTCGGCGTAGATCCCTCAGAGTGGTTGGTGGGTCACGCCGTCAATAAACATCCCTTTTAAATCTATCCCAGGCATGTTCGATAGGGTTCACGTCTGGAGAACATGCTGGCCACTCTAGTCGAGCGATGTCGTTATCCTGAAGGAAGCCTTTCACAAGATGTGCGCGATGGGGGCGCGAATTGTCGTCCATGAAGGCGAATGCCTCGCCAATCTGCTGCTGATATGGTTTCACCATAGGTCGGAGGATGGTATTCACGTATCGCACAGCCGTTAAGGCACCTTCCATGACCATCAGTAGCCTACGTCGGCCCCACATAGTGCCACCCCAAAACTGCAGGGAACCTCCACCTTGCTGCATTCGCTGGACAGTGTGTCTCAGGCATTGAGCCTGATCGGGTTGCCTCCAAACACGTCACGGACAATTGTCTGGTTGAAGGCATATGCGACACTCATCGGTGAAGAGAACGTGAGGCCAATCCTGAGCGGTCCATTCGGCATGTTGTTGGGCCCATCTGTACCACGCTGCATGGTGTCGTTGTTGCAAAGATGGGCTTCGCCTTGTACGTCGGGTGTGAAGTTCCTCATCACGCAGCCTACTGCGTTCAGTTTGAGTCGTAACACAGCTCCTGTGGCTGCACGAAAAGCTTTATTCAACGTGGTTGCGTTGCTGTCAGGGTTCCTCCGAGCCATAATCCATAGGTAGCGGTCATCCACTGCAGTAGTAGCCCTTTGGCGGCCTGAGCCGGGGATGTCATCGACAGTTCCTGTCTCTCTGTATCTATACCATGTCCGAACAACATCGCTTTGGTTCACTCCGAGACGCCTCGACACTTCCCTTGTTGAGAGCCCTACCTGGCTCAAAGTAACAATGCGGACGCGATCGAACCACAGTATTGACCGTCTAGGCACGGTTGAACTACAGTCAACACGAGCCGTGTACCTCCTTCCTGGTGGAATGACTGGAAGTGATCGGCTGTCGGACGCCTCCATGTAATAGGCGCTGCTCGTGCATGGTTGTTTACGTCTTTGGGCTGGTTTAGTTACATCTCTGAACAGTCAAAGGGACTGTGTCTGTGATACAATATCCGCAGTCAGCATCTATCTTCAGGAGTTCTGGGTACCGGGGTGATGCAAAACTTTTTTTGATGTGTGTATTTTGCAGCAACTGTGTGGCTGCTGCATTTTTTTAAGCTGGTGTTTTTGGGTCTCATTTGCTTACAAAGACGTGCCACCAAATACACATCGATATAACAAACGTTTATGTTCTAAGTTGTTGAATTTGTAATACTCTAGCTTATGTTACAATAATTGTTTCGTTCACATAACAGTTCAAAATCGGATGTATATCCGAAAATATCCAGCATGATAATAGTAAATATCCATAGCGTTTAAAGATATCACAAATGCCTTTTAAAAAAGTAGTTGTTAGGTGCAAGACGTAGTGTCTACAAAACATTCGAATAACACTTGGTAATTTTGATACCTTTGTCATTACTAAAGGGCTTGATGACCAGGAAGTATTGTGAAAAGCTCTTGAGACGTGCACAAAAAAATGTAAGCTGGAAAGACAAGACTTGCCGTCGTAGATAAAAGTTTAACTAAAAATGCGAAGGTTGTGTATATCATTTCACTGACGCAAATTCTCACATCAAAATAATGGATGTAAGATTGGGAAAGAAAAATTTTTTGGGGATCTCGAGACGGAATTGCTCCCTGTGACTATTGCATAATACGCTGTCTTGCGAAAGAGGGAGGCGACCCATATCTGCAGTGAGCCCCTGGGCCTGTTTGATTGCTGTTGGTCCAAGTCACCAGCGAGGCAGAGTCCCAGACAGGTTTCCACACGTACATGGTAACTGCCAGGTTGGTTTCCCCCCCTCTGTCTCACAAACGCAGTCTAAAGACAGTTAACACAAGTTTATATGCTGTGTTTCTCCGCGATTCACATACAGGTAGAAAACGCGAATGTCTTCTCTTTTCGTCAACTGGAGCTGGTGTTAATGACGGACAAACTATGAGGAAAATCAAAAATAGAATGTATGAGCACCAGAAGTCAGTGGTGTCCCGTATAGAGATTTAACAGACAGAAGAAGAAAATATAAATATGTATACACGTCGGGTTCATGTTTCACGTTCTGGATTACATTTAAGCTAGTATTCTAGTGCGTCCTTCCAAATCTACGTTTTCACTTCAAAACAAATATTTATATCTACTGAAGATAGCTTGTTAACAACTTGTGTTTTCGTTTGTAGGTATTGGCAGAAGAGCAAGGTAATTTATTCTTCTCACCCTGGAGCATACAGGTAATTCTGGCGCTAGCGTTTCTCGGAGCTGGCGGAAACACAGCCAAGCAGATGGCGAGAGGTCTGCGTCTTCCTGAAGATAAAAATGCCACTGAAGAAGGTTTCAGTGAAATACTGCAACAACTGAAGGTGTAACTTACTGTATTCTAAGTTTCATACAGTCTTGTAAGGTTCTATTTAATAGGAATAGGAAATTTAATTCATTTGGCATCTGAAACTATAGAAATCACTCGAAGTGGCAACTGTCAACAAATTTTCTGAGGGCATTCTAGTCGTCTTGTATAGATGCTGTGAGTATTGATACCACGTGTGTTCACTGGGACTTATTCACCAGCTTTTGTTAACGTCCGTAGAGGGATGATATTGCTTGATGCAATATTTCTCAGTTACACTATTCTAGACACTATATTAAACAACATTCCGTGTGACATATATTCATCCGCAACTAATATATTTTGCTGCTACAAACTCAGTCTTTCACATCATGTTCCTCTTCAGTCTTCCCTTCTAACAAGTTACTAGCCTTCTACTCTTTAGATGTATCGTTTCTGCAGATTCAGTTCTTTCTGTAAACTTTCTCTGTTTTCGTTATCTTTATTTTTCCCTCGCGTTCTTACCTACACCTTTTTTTATTTCATTTATAAGCAACCTGTATTTATGTTTAGTCCTTTCAGTATTCCGCGCTCTAGAACTAATAAATTTATGGCATGCTAACTTTGTTTGTGTTGTTGTTATGCTGGACAGTCCGAATCAATTATTACCTCCTTATTTATGTTGAAATCATAACTAACTGCCTTCAGTGCTTTCGTTTAAGCCTTTACTACAATATTTCATCATTAGTATCTCTTTTACTTTATTCTTCTGAATTTAACCCTTCTGGGTGTGATCGAGTGCAATGTACGCTTAGGTCTGCTTAATTGGCGAATATCAAAGTTTTAAACACCAGCTTCTCATGCTGCAATCGAGGTTTTGTTTTCTTGGTCTTTCAAGTAATTTTAAAGTTCTCGAAACTCTCATAACTCTTTCTCCATTCTTATTTCTATCCTCAATCGCATATTCACCTTAAATCGCTTTTTATTTTCTTAGTTATCAAGTGGTTCGAATGGCTCTGAGCAGTATGGGACTTAACAGCTGAGGTCATCAGCTCCCTAGAACCTAGAACTACTTAAACCTAACTAACCTAAGGACATCACACACGTCCATGCCCGAAGCAGGATTCGAACCTGCGACCGTAACGGTCGCGCGGTTCCAGACTGAAGCGCCTAGAAACGCTCGGCCACACGGCCGGCTCTTAATTATCCACAACAGAGCGCTCTACTGTAATTGTCACACGTGTAACTTGGGTAATATACTTTATTAATTAATGGTTCTGCTCTTCTCTTTATCTCTCTAGCAAATTGTCCAGCTGTGAATATCGTGTGTCAAAATTTTCTATTTATATTTTGTATGTTGTTGTCCATGCCTCTTTCATTGTTTTATTGCTGCAATCCGTTCTGTTGTCTCAGTTTTAGTGTTACTGCGAGTTCATAGAATTTTACAGCTTTTGTAGTTAATCTGGTTATTGCCAGTCTTTTAACATGTCTGTAGAATTTTAGCCTGCGTTTTCTTCACATCTGAGTAAATGTTGATGTGTTTTTAAATTTTTTCAGTGTGCTTTTATCCCGTTTGTTCCTTCTTCGGCATACCTAATTTTTTTCTGATTACTTTTAGTTCTGTCTCTTAAAGCGTATTTACCTGACAATGTCAGAAGGCTCTGTATATCAATTTAAGAAAGCTTCGAAAATAGAACTTTTATTGCCCAAATCGAAGATGATACATATCCTGATTACTTGATATTCATCAAAGTTATATTGACATCTTCAGGTCATCGGATACATGAATTACAGAGTCATGCATAGCGGCTTTGTAATTCATGTAGCCGATGATCTGAGGAAGGCCAGCACGTGTGTCAACTGCAATCTGGGCAATAAAATTTCTATTTTCGACGCTTTTTTTTTACTTTTAGAGCGTTATCAAACTTGAATAAGAGATCTATACTAGAAGCAGAGAGATGGGTGTATACAGATTCCTTCCAAGGGATGCGGGGGGAGGCGGAGTGGTGCTATCAGGAAGGTGCATCCGGCTACCAAATACCACTAACACTGCCAAAACCGATGTATAACAATGCCGACCCAGTAGAGAAACGGCAAAGGGAATAGAAGGAAACAAGGAGTGCCGGGATGGTTGCTCTAACACGGCCGATTTTCTTCCCCACCTTATTTCATACCAGCACGTGCTCCACCTGTAGTGACATTGTGGTCTCGTGGACGTTCAACAGACTCATTAGCTGCCTGTCCGTTTCATCCGTAAGTCTCTGCATTACGTAATGTTTTTCGAATGGTGTAATCTTTTTGTACTGGACTCGATGCATGAAATCAACCTGTGAGAGCTAGTAGTATTATCTGTTACGTGATCTTTATAATTTTGAGAAATAGCAGTCCTGACACTCTACCATGAGGTCCGGTGCTGACTATGCCTCCATGTATATGCAAAGAATCAAGTTATGTTCACTAGGAAATCTCAGATGCAATAGCATATCTGGTCCAGTATTTCGAAAGTACTTCTCTTCTACAAAGTACGGACGGGAACTGTATTGAACGATTTACCACGTTAAGGAACAGGACAATAACCTCAGATCCGCTACCTGCTGTCTTCTGGATATCACGAACGGAGTAAGCTGGTGTCAGAAGTTTGATATTTACAGAGAAATTATTCGAGCTTCCCACAAGGTCGAGAGAGACCTCTCTTCTACCAAGCACCATTTTTTAATTTTTTAAAATACTTCATAAATCGTTTTAAGGCGTGTGGTATTTCCGATACCACGATCTTTCACAGCCTTACCCTCCCAGTAGAAGTTCGGTTTCGCTATCATTAACGCAGGTTTTGTTTCGTGTTTTAGGATCGCCACCTGTAGATCACCATTCTTTTCCTCCCATCATCCAAAAGTCCAGGAAACACTCTTTCCTTGTTTGCAGTTAAATAAAGGAGATGTGATACGCTAAGAGTGCTAATTAACTTTGTTTCAGGAATCCGACGATGTTATCCTTAGAGTAGCTAATAGGATATTTGTGAAGCAGAATTTTACCATTAAAGAGCGGTTCAAGCAGTCAGCGAAGAAATTCATGGGTGCAGTGGAAGAGATGGATTTTCGGGATCCAGGAGCGGCAGGTGTTATAAATTCTTTGGTATCGGAGATAACAAATGGAAGAATAAACCAAGTAATAGGGCAGGGTAAGTGACTTCATTGAAATTCATCGGATTTTATCTTATCAATTACAAATTTTTGTTGCGACTTTAAAAAGTCTGTGTGGCTTTAAATTGTTTGTAACACCAAAAGGTTTGTGCTTCCCGTACAATTTCTACTTTATTCGTACTGCACATGACTCGTTTCGGGAGGAAATTATTATTTATGCTTGCTGTAAGTATGATGTGGGAGCCCACACACAATAAGCAGTCTTCAGGCGCTCAGTCCGGAACCGCGCGACTACTACGGTCGCAGGTTCGAATCCTGCCTCGGGCATGGATGTGTGTGATGTCCTTAGGTTAGTTAGGTTTAAGTAGTTCTAAGTTCTAGGGGACTGATGACCACAGATGTTAAGTCCCATAGTGCTCAGAGCCATTTGAACCAATAAGCAGTAATTGGTCGTCTTGTTTTTCCTGTAATGTCTGTCTATTTGACATGAGATAAGACTGTCGGTATTCGGAGCGAATTATGTCAGGCGCTTGTACGATTTCATTGAATAATTTCGATATTGGTTCAAATGGCTCTGAGCACTATGGGACTTAACTGCTGAGGTCATCAGTCCCCTAGAACTTAGAACTACTTAAACCTAACTAACCTAAGGACATCACACTCATCCATGCCAGAGGCAGGATTCGAACCTGCGACCATAGCGGTCGCACGGTTCCAGACTGAAGCGCCTCCCCGGCCGGCTAATTTCAATATTGTTCAGATCTAAAGCAATATGGGATGCTTGTAACTAATTTGATGTACCTTCTATCCTGGATGGGCAACGGCCTTGAGGCAGTGGATACACCTGTTCCCGTGAGATCACTGAAGTTAAGAGCTGTTGGGCGTGGCCGGCACTTGGATGGGTGACCATCCAGCCGCCATGTGCTGTTGCCATTTTTCGGGGTGCACTCAGCCTCGTGATGCCAATCGAGGAGCTACTCGACCGAATAGTAGCGGCTTCGGTCAAGAACACCATCATAACGACCGGGAGAGCGGTGTGCCGACCCCACGCCCCTCCTATCCGCATCCTTCTCTGAGGATGACACGGCGGTCGGATGGTCCCGGTAGGCCACTCGTGGCCTGAAAACCGAATGCTTGTATCCCGGATGATGGTTAATAAACGAAACCGGTGGATGAGTAATGGGACAAATAAACAGCTGACGGTTAAAATGCATTTTGTAAAACACACTTAGCGCCACCATAAAGAAATGAAAATGCACTTGATAATAGCAATTACTCTCGAAAAGCCTCAATGTGCAAGACGAAGTAAATTCGGCTGTCCAAATGGGTACCGGTGAGATGTTTTACAGGTTAGGTACCTGATTCTTCAAAATGCGCCATACATGCGTAGTTGCAGAAAGAACACCTGACTCACTAAACAGATCATTGCAGTATTACCACCAAATGGCAAAGTGACCCGTGGAACAATATGGTACTTCTTTTTCAGTTAGGCCTAATGAAATTTGTGCCCGATTTGATGGGGATTCACGTAAGAGGTTACATTTAAAATATATTTATTCTAACTAGGACAATAGTTGATACTGAAGTCAGTGGCGCCGGAAGTTCTCAAACGTCTCGTTTGCTGACCTGTGTTTACGGGAGAAAGTTTTTTTGCTGTTATCGTATACTTTAGTTCATGTCAGTTTTCGATACTAATTATGATAAACCCCGTGTACAAATTTAAGTTGGCGCCTTGGGTACCCACTCATGGTGGCGCCTGAAGCGGCCGCTTTTGTCGGTTGCGTCTTAAACCAGCTCTGGCTGTGGCCCTACTTTCAGCATAATGTAATCACACAACAAGACGGCCAGGAAGTTTCATATCAGCGCACACTCCTCTACAGATTGAGAATTTCATTCTGTGTAATATTATCTCTTCAAAATATAGTAAATAAAAATACAGAAAAAACAAACCAAACAAGTATTACATATTTCCGACATCCTGTCGGTGCAGCAGCAATCAATACAGTAGTGAAAAAGTATATGTTTTAGAGTTCAGTCGCAATTTATTTATATTGCCAACTGGCTACCGGTTCTGGTAAACAGTACCATCCTATAAAACCCCCTCGCACGCGTTCGTCACGTCAGTGCTACCTGGGAAGAGAGCATAATGATTTCGTGCCAGAGGGTGCCCTGAGGATGGTACTGTGTTCCAAAACCGATAGCCAGCAGGCAAAAAATAAATAAACTCCAACTGTAGACTAAAATGTATAATTTTTTAATCAAATATTGTCGAACAATTGTGAGAAAAGTAGTTTGTATGAGCACAAGCCTTTACAACTTCTGTTTGCTCGCAATTCAGCAAATGAAATATATACTACTGGCCATTAAAATTGCTACACCAAGAAGAAATGCAGATGATAAACGGGTATTCATTGGACAAATATATTATACTAGAACTGACATGCGATTACATTTTCACGCAGTTTGGGTGCATAGATCCTGAGAAATCAGCACCAAGAACAACTACCTCTGGCCGTAATAACGGCCTTGATACGCCTGGGCATTGAGTCAAACAGAGCTTGGATGGCGTGTACAGGTACAGCTGCCCATGCAGCTTCACCACAGTTCGTGATGAGTAGTGACTGGTATATTGTGACAAGCCAGTTGCTAGGCCACCATTGACCAGACGTTTTCAATTGGTGAGAGATCTGGAGAATGTGCTGGACAGGGCAGCAGTCGAACATTTTCTGTATCCAGAAAGGCCCGTACAGGACCTGCAACATGCGGTCGTGCATTATCCTTCTGAAATGTAGGGTTTCGCAGGGATCGAATGAAGGGTAGAGCCACGGGTCGTAATACATCTGAAATGTAACGTCCACTCTTCAAAGTACCGTCAATGCGAACAAGAGGTGACCGAGACGTGTAACCAATGGCACGCCATACCAACACGCCGGGTGATACGCCAGTATGGCGATGACGAATACACGCTTCCAATGTGCGTTCACCGCGATGTCGCCAAACACGGATGTGACCATCATGATGCTGTAAACAGAACCTGGATTCATCCGAAAAAATGACGTTTTGCCATTCGTGCACCCAGGTTGGTCGTTGAGTACACCATCGCAGGCGCTCCCGTCTGCGATGCAGCTTCAATGGTAACCGCAGCCATGGTCTCCGAGCAGATAGTCCATGCTGCTGCAAACGTCGTCGAACTGTTCGTTCAGATGGTTGTTGTCTTGCAAACGTCGCTATCTGTTGACTCAGGGATCGACACGTGGCTGCACGATCCGTTACAGCCATGCGGATAAGATGCCTGTCATCTCGACTGCTAGTGATACGAGGCAGTTGGGATCCAACATGGCGTTCCGTATCACCCTCCTGAACCCACCGATTCCATACTCTGCTAACAGTCATTGGATCTCGACCAACGCGAGCAGCAATGTCGCGATACGATAAACCGCAATCGCGATACACTACAATCCGACCTTTATAGAAGTCGGAAACGTAATGGTACGCGTTTCTCCTCATTACACGAGGCATCACACCAACGTTTCACCAGGCAACGCCGGTCAACTGCTGTTTGTGAATGAGAAATCGGTTGGAAACTTTCCTCATGGTAGCACGTTGTAGATGTCGCCACCGTCGCCAACCTTGTGTGAATGCTCTGAAAAGCTAATCATTTGCGTATCACATCATCTTCTTCCTGTCGGTTAAATTTCGCGTCTGTAGCACGTCATCTTCGTGGTGTATCAATTTTAATGGCCAGTAGTGTAGTACTAAGACAAAAAAGAACAGAAACACATCCACTTTTAAATTTTTGTCAGCGTGGCCACTCTCCATTCATATGCTCGCAAACTTACCACGCTGATCATTCGAAAGAATACCATCTGCGTAAGTGCAACGTATTCGCAGAAGAAATATTGTGACCTCACTGTGAAAGCAGCCAGGTGCAATAATGCAACGTATATAATTCTGAGCTGGATGTAAATGAATTTTAACTAATCTTTCCTGTGATCATATACTGAAATAAAAGTGGCTGATTATCATGATTTTAAATCTGAACAGATGAAGAGATTTTAGTTCGGGATAAAACTGTTCACACAGGCAAAAAACGAAGTTAAGGTTCTCATAAAACCTGACTAGGGCGCTAACTGAGGGATAGCAGCTCTTCAGCAGGTACCGTAGCTGTCGACAGGTAGGAAGAGGTTGACAGCGTCTCCAGCTTCGTCAATGTGCAGTTTCACACTCGCTTGATCGTAATGCAGCTCCACGAGTTTTGGTATGGACATTTTCTGCATGCATGTAGTCCTCTTTTTACTGGCCGTCTACAAATGCTCTGCACTCCGTCTTACGTCCGCTCACATTCCTCACTGGCATTGAGATTCTTTCACCCTGATTTTCAATCTGACTCTAAAAGCTTTCTTTGAACTCCGCCCGTGCTTCTTCGACATATAGACTGAACAGCAGCGGTGAAAGACTACATCCTTGTCTTAAACCCTGTTTAATGTGAGCACTTTGTTCCTGGTCCTCCACCTTTTTTGATATACTTACTGTACATTAGCCATCTTTGCCTATAGTTTATAAGTATTTTCCTCAGAATTTAGAAAATGTTGCACCACCATACATTGTCAAATGCACTTTTGAGGTCCACTAACTGTGTTAAGGTGTCTCCATTTTTCTTAGCTCTTGTTTCCATTATCAAAACCAACGTCAGAACCCCCTCTCTGGTACTTTTATCTTTCCGGAAGCCAAAACTATCACCTAAGATCCTCAACATTCTTTTCCTTTCTTCTGTATATTATTCTTACCAGAAAATTAGATTCGTAAGCTGTTACGTCGAATGTGCGATAATTTCCGCACATATCTCCCCTTGCTATCTTCTGCTATCTAGGGGATTGTGTGAATGATTCTTTCCGAAAATCTGTTGGTGTATATCCAGTCTCTTAGATCTACAGACCACCCGTGAATAGTCGTTTGGTTGCCACTTCCCCCAATGGCTTTAGAAATTCCGAAGTTATACATGTCTATGGCCTCATTTGCTTCCAAAGCTCTGTTAAACTTTTACTTTAGGCTAATATTGGACACTCTGTGTCTTGTATATCTTCTCCGATTTCTTCTTGTATCAAGTCACCATCAATTCTTCGCCTTGGTAGAGGCCTTCATTGTTCTGTTTCCATCCATTCGCTCTTCCTTCTGCATTTAACAGTGGAATTCCTCTGGCATTCTTAACGGTTGGGAGACGTTCATTTTTGATACCACTGAAGGCTATTCTGACTTTTCTGTACGGTGATTCTGACCTTCTGATGGCCATGTCTCTTACGATTTATCGCGTTAAATTCCCTGCACTTTATTTATTTCCATGTGGCTTAGATTGCTGTGTTTATATCTTTTCCTACACAGTTTTGTACTTCCTTCTTTCGTACATCGATTGAAGTATTTCCTCTGTTACTCGAAGTCTCTTCGCAGTTATCTTCCTCGCACCTATATTCCTTTGTCCGACTTCTCTTGTTGTGAACGCCCTTCTTAAATATGTCCACGATTCTCTTAAAGATTAGCCAACGCTTCATAGTTACTCAATTGTGATTTAAGTTTGTACGAGGTCTGCCCAAAAAATCCCGGAACATTCGTAATTTCGCGCGAATAATATCTTGGAGCGAAGTGTCTGGCATCGCTGCACACGGCTATGTTTAATGTGTCACTACCTGATGTCCCACTGTTGTATATCTGTTAGCTGTTATTCAGTGCTGTATTGAGTAAAGCGTTGTGCCGCACAATTTGCGAATCTCGAGATGGCAGAGTTAGGGGAGCATTCATCTGCATTAAATTGTGCGTGAAACTCAAGAAAACCTTTACAGAGACACATAAGAGAAGCCTACGGTGATGAGTGCTTACGCTGTACTCGGTGTTACGAATGGTTCACACGGTTTATGAGGTGCATTCAAGTTCTAAGGCCTCCGATTTTTTTTCTCCGGACTGGAAAGAGATAGAAACATGCGCATTGTTTTAAAATGAGGCCGCGTTCATTGTCAATATGTCCCAGAGGTGGCAGCACCGTACGGAAGATGGAATTTTACCGCCAGCGGCAAGAATGAGAACTGTTTTAAATACTTAAAATGGCGACGTTTTCCTTACTTGAACAGCATGCAATCATTCGTTTTCTGAATTTGCATGGTGTGAAACCAATAGAAATTCATCGACAGTTGAAGGAGACTTGTGGTGATGGAGTTATGGATGTGTCGAAAGTGCATTCGTGGGTGCGACAGTTTATTGAAGGCAGAACATCGAGTGACAACAAACCGAAACAACCTTGGGCTCGCACAACCCGGTCTGACGACGGGATTGAGAAAGTGGAGAGAATTGTTTTGGGGGATCGCCAAATGACTGTTGAACAGATCGCCTCCAGAGTTGGCATTTCTGTGGGATCTGTGCACACAATCCTGCATGACAACCTGGAAATGCGAAAAGTGTCATCTAGGTGGATGCCACGAATGTTGATGGACGACCACACGGCTGCCCGTGTGGCATGTTGTCAAGCAATGTTGACGCGCAACGACAGCATGAATGGGACTTTATTTTTGTCGATTGTGACAATGGATGAGACGTGGATGCCATTTTTCAATCCAGAAACAAAGCGCCAGTCAGCTCAATGGAAGCACACAGATTCACCGCCACCAAAAAAATTTCGGGTAACCGCCAGTGCTGAAAAAATGATGGTGTCCATGTTCTGGGATAGCGAGGGCGTAATCCTTACCCATTGCGTTCCAAAGGGCACTACGGTGACAGGTGCATCCTACGAAAATGTTTTGAAGAACAAATTCCTTCCTGCACTGCAACAAAAACGTCCGGGAAGGGCTGCGCGTGTGCTGTTTCACCAAGACAACGCACCCGCACATTGAGCTAACGTTACGCAACACTTTCTTCGTGATAACAACTTTGAAGTGATTCCTCATGCTCCCTACTCACCTGACCTGGCTCCTAGTGACTTTTGGCTTTTTCCAACAGTGAAAGACACTCTCCGTGGCCGCACATTCACCAGCCGTGCTGCTATTGCCTCAGCGATTTTCCAGTGGTCAAAACAGACTCCTAAAGAAGCCTTCGCCGCTGCCATGGAGTCATGGCGTCAGCGTTGTGAAAAATGTGTACGTCTGCAGGGCGATTACGTCGAGAAGTAACGCCAGTTTCATCGACTTCGAGTGAGTAGTTGATTAGAAAAAAAATCGGAGGCCTTAGAACTTGAATGCATCTCGTAAAAATGGCCGGACGGAAGTTAAAGATGACCCTCATTCAGGATGCCCTTTGACGTCTACCGACGATGCTCATGTCAGGAACATCAAAGAAATTATGAGTGCCATTCGAAGACTGACTGTCTGAGAGATTGCAGAAGAATGTAACATTTCAGTTGCATCATGTCATGAAATCCTTACAAAGCATCTAGGAATGCATCGTGTATTGCTGCCAAGTTGGTCCCACGGCTCACGGGTCAAGACCTTCGTCTCGCAGGCTGTGAAGGGCTTCTGGATCGCGCAAATGCGTACGAGATTTTCCCTAACAGAATCATAACTGGTGATGAGACGTGGGCCTACGGTTATGATGTTCAGAGCAATGTTCAATGTTCACAATGGGTCGGAACAGGTTTTCCAAGGGTAAAAACTGCTCGTCTGGTCAGGTGAAATGTCAAAGCCATGCTTTCTTTGACACTGAAGGATTACTTCATCATGAATTCGTGCCACAGGGATAAACTGTTAATCGATGGTACTACCGGGACGTGTTACGACGTCTGTGATAAAATGTGAGAAGGAAACGGCCTGAAATGTGGCGAGACAATTCATCGTTCTTCCATCACGATATCGCACCCACACATTCATCCTTGTTGGGGCGTGACTATTGCACACGAAACGAAATTACTGTGCTGCCTCAAACTCTGTTCTCCCCAGACCTGGCCCCTACGGACCTTTTTTATTTCCAAAGCTGAAAACGCCTATGAAAGTATGAAGATTTGCAACGACAGACGAAATAAAAGAAAAATGGCAGACGGCTCTTCGCGCGATCCAGCAAGAGGAGTACCAAGACTGCTTCCGGAAGTGGAGACTGTTTTGGGAGTGGTGTATCAATTGTGGAGGAGAGTATTTCGAAGGAGACCATGCAAATTAAGTGAAAAGGTTTTGTGGACAAAGCTCCGGAATTTTTTGAACAGATCTCGTTGTGTGCACATGGGTGCGTAGGCCTTGAAATCCAGTATCTGTCTTCGGAATCTCTGTCTTTTCTTGATACAAGCAATTCTTCAGTTTCTGCAGGGCGTTTCGAATTATGCAGCCAATTCTTATCAAGTTTGAACAGAGTATTCATTACTACTAGCTGAAAATTACTGCTGCTCTGCATTACACTTTCTCCTCTATCTTTACTACTACCGAGCCCATATTCTTTCGTAAATCCCATGTCCCTCTCCTATTTCCTCCCCATAGTATATCGTTCCATCATAATCAAATTTTCATCTCCCGTTACGAACTTTATTATCCCTTGACTGTCCTCTAGTTCTGGAAAGTGTTTATTGTACAGAAGCACGCAGTGAAGATATTACACTACTGACCATTAAAATTGCTGCACCAAGAAGAAATGCAGATGATTAACGGGTATTCATTGTACAATTATATTATACTAGAACTGACATGTGATTACATTTTCACGCAATTTGGGTGCATAGATCCTGAGAAATCAGTACCCAGAACAACCACCTCTGGCCGTAACAACGACCTTGATACGCCTGGGCATTGAGTCAAACAGAGCTTGGATGGCGTGTACAGGTATAGCTGCCCACGCAGCTTCAACACGATACCACAGTTCATCAAGAGTAGTGACTGGTGTATTGTGACGAGCCAGTTGCTCGGACACCATTGAGCAGACGTTTTCAATTGGTGAGAGATCTGGAGAATGTGCTGGACAGGGCAGCAGTAGAACATTTTCTGTATCCAGAAAGGCCCGTACAGGACCTGCAACATGTGGTCGTGCGTTATCCTACTCAAATGTAGGGTTTCGCAGAGATCGTATGAAGGGCAGAGCCACGGGTCGTAACACATCTGAAATGTAACGTCCACTGTTCAATGTGCCGTTAATGCGAACAAGAGGTGACCGACACGTGTAACCAATGGCACCCCATACCATCACGCCAGTATGGCGATGACGAATACACGCTTCCAATGTGCGTTCACCGCGATGTCGCCAAACACGCATGCGACCATCATGATGCTGTAAACAGAACCTGGATTCATCCGAAAAAACGACGTTTTGCCATTCGTGCACCCAGGTTCGTCGTTGAGTACACCATCGCAGGCGCTCCTGTCTGTGATACAGCGTCAAGGGTAACCGCAGCCATGGTCTCCGAGCAGATAGTCCATGTTGCTGCAAACGTTGTCGAACTGTTCGTGCAGATGGTGGTTGTTTTGCAAACGTCCCCATCTGTTGACTCAGGGATCGAGACGTGGCTGCACGATCCGTTACAGCCATTCGGATAACATGCCTGTCATCTCGACTGCTAGTGATGCGAGGCCGTTGGGATCCAGCACGGCGTTCCGCATTACTCTCCTTAAATCTGATAAGCGGTCATATTTTAGAATGCTCTTGAGATACCTAGGAGTTATTATACTTAGTTGCCTATAACAATTCTCCCTAACTTCGTTTTTGGTTAACAACAAAACTAAATTTAGGATGAAACATGTATTCTATTTCACAGCCACAATACTAGAAATAAAAGCAAAGTATGCATAGACTATGTATCTTATTTAGGTTTCAGATTGGTGTATAATATCTTTGTGTTAATATCTATAACAGGTTATAGATGGATGTAAGACATTTGAAACAAAGTAAAGTAGTCAACTAGCTACTTCTACAATTTTTCAGAGTACTGAGACTCGGTAATGCAAATTCCACATATCTCTAATGTTAATATTAAAAAGATCTTGACTTTGCCGTTATGTAGATAGCTCACAGTGACCTATTGCTGAGTAGAAGAGAATGAACAGTGAATTTTCTTCAAATAAGGTTTTTACCTTCTAATGTACTTACTCGTATATAAATAATAGGCAACTGCCTGAGTATGACCCACTCAGAGAATTAGTGTAGGGCGAGCAGATACAGGAATCTGGGATCGCCGCCCAAGGCAAGGTCACAGTGGAGGTGGCTCGAGGTTGCCTTACCCCGACATGCTATGAAGTGTCAAGTGTGTGTGTGTGTGTGTGTGTGTGTGTGTGTGTGTGTGTATGTGCCATGTGGATCACTGTGAAGAATGGTTGTACGGTCGATTCTGTGTTGGTATGGGTGACTAGAAGAGACAGGGTGAAATTCGATGCCGGCATGTAACATACTTCTCTCGAATAGCACCAAGGCGTCCACCGTCCTTAAAGTCCACATGGGACGTACGGATCATCATCAAGAGTGTCACATTCCCTCATCCCATAAGACGCCGCAGAGAGCTTTGGAATTTCATCTAAGACATCGGCGCAAAGAGCTCCTTCCCTTAGCGGCCAAATCAAGGCAGTGGAAATTTTCCACCACAGGGATTCGAACCGCCTTACCTTCTAGTCGAGCGTCACTGCACAAGCGTACTGTAATGGATCTGGGAGACGTGTTATTTTCTACTGGATTGGTCGATACCAAATTCAATGTGGGAAGTTGGTAATGTTTTCTTATATTTTTGTCAGAATTTATTAAATTGTAATTTGCCTTATTTTATACTAATTTACTTATATTTTTGAGAGTGACAGCATATTGATTACCATTAGTAGATGTGACGAAGAATATCAAAGAGACTGATTACAAGTGGAAGCTTGTGTGTTGTGTAAAATGTCTTTAACGCTGGAGTCGTCTTTGACTGTAGTCAGTCAGCAGTGAACTCTTGGTGTGTGTGTTGACAGTAGAACAATGTGCAGGTCGCCGTCATAAATAATTTGCTAGTGAACAGGAAAAAATGAATTATGTTACTACTTTTTTTATATAAACTTTAAGAAGAAACCACATTCGAAGAAATGGTATTTGAAGCACCAAAAATGAGGCAAACGCATTGAACCAGGTCATTTCTGCAGCCGACGAAACTGCATTGTGGAATCATACTTCCACTAGACGACTGAAGCCAAGACAAATATCATCTTGTAAACATTTCACGGAAAAGGTACTGTCACGAAATATGCCAAATTGAAGTAAATAAAAAATAGTGAGCATATTTCAACTGGGGGCTCAGCCAGGATACCAATATTTCAACTGGGGACTGTAGCCGGGATGTTGTGTTCGCGTGATCTTCAACAGTGCTACGAAGAAGAAAATTTTTGTGTGTTCATACCAGTTTTTCAGAATGTGTGTTACAGTATTGGTGTTCATTGGGAAGTAAAAGTTTTGGAGAAGAAATGTTTTGGCAAAAAATATAATTTTCGACAGAAGAAGTAATTTCAAGAATTTTGGTCAACAATCACATGGATGGAAAACGTGGATTTGCAACAGTAGAAGAGTGTTCCAGATAAGTCACGAAACCCTCGTATTTGGTTAAAACAATATTTTTATCTTGTTTTGTATTGTTGTGTATAATTTTTTTTTCTTTTTTCACAATGACTTATGAGATTTTCGAGAGTATTGTGCCTAAAGTAGAAAATAGTAATTTAATAGACTTCGAAAATCAGGACAAGCCAAATGATACAGAAAGAACCGATCAATTTGACTTAAAAAGTTTTCTTGTAAATTTCACGAAAGAAATTAAACAAGAAGTTGACAACAATAAGACTTACTGGGATGAAAAAATTGATAACATTTTGTTGCAAGTCCAAGCAGTTAATACCCAAGTGGGTGATCTTTCGAACAGAGTTGGCAGTGTTGAGGAAAAAATTGGATCTGTGGAAGCAAAAGTAAATGAAATTGATGCTAAGTTGAGTGATGAAATTAATACTGTAAAAAATGAGTTACTGGCAGATAGGGAAAGAAATGTAATTGATTTTAATGAGATAAAATGGGAAATTAAAAATTTGGATGAGAACACAAAAGTTTTAGTAAAAAATGTAGAACAAAAAAATTGACAATCATTTGGTTACTCTAGAAAGAAAAGTAGAATGCAGTGATTTAGAAAACAAAAAAATCTGTCAAAGAACTTAGCGAAAAAATTGAGAGTTTTGACATTGAATTTCAAAGCAAACATATGCAATCTTGTATCTAATATTCCAGTGAACCACTTTTCGGTAGATGGACCCTTACATCCTGTTGATTTTATACAGTACTGTAAGGATTGTTTTTTACCTCACTCTCCAGATGATATGAAATTTAAATTTGTGAAAAAATTCTTGGAAGGGGAAGCTTTGACTTGGGCAAACCAGATTGTAACTGTGGGGATGACCTTTTCAGAATTTGAATCAAAATTTCTGGAAAATTTTTGGGATTATCTTAAACAAACTAGAATCAAAAGTGAATTTTTGAATGGGAGAAACTATAGAGAATCAGATGGGAGCAGGAATAATTTTGCAAAGGTGAACTTCAAAAACTTATTCATTTAACAAAACCTTTGGATGACTTGATCAAAATTGATACTGATGTGGACTGCTAAGGCAGCCAGTCCACAGTGATGGGTAGCCAAAAGAAAGGCACGCGTACACACACGCCGACTGGCGTGAAGTCTGGAACAGGTTAACTATTGAATGCTAATAAGAAGAGTATGCAGCTCCTCGAATACTTAACTTTATTCTTTGTTGGTTTACAACGTTCTTCTTGAGACATTTATACGATAACTCTCAAACTAGGTAAGGCTAACGGCGCCTTGCTAGGTCGTAGCCATGGACTTAGCAGAAGGCTATTCTAACTGTCTCTCGGCAAATGAGAGCAAGGCTTCGTCCGTATAGTCGCTAGCAATGTCGTCCGTACAACTGGGGCGAGTGCTCGTCCGTATCTCGCGACCTGCCTTGTGGTGACGCTCGGTCTGCGATCACACAGTGGCGACACGCGGGTCCGACAGGTACTAAATGGACCGCGGCCGATTTAAGCTACCACCTAGCAAGTGTGGTGTCTGGCGGTGACACCACATTTCTCCCCCCCAAATCGGCGAACGGTCGTGTGATAAGGCTTCCGCCCGCCGTGGGGAGGACCCCATGCTGACGTATGCGATGAGGTGGGGAGCCTAACAACAGGCGAGGCCGTGCCACCCGCACCCGGCCATTCGGTCCGAGGGGAGCTAGGAAACGCCTGAAAACCTAGTCCAGGGTGCACGTCAACATGCGGTGTATGCGCCCGTAAAGAGACAGGAGGGGCCGAAGGGTCGACCTCCATTGCGTCGGGGTACCCGACGCGCGATGACGTCATGTGGTCCGGAGCGGGCAAGAGTTCCGTGGCGGAGGACAGCTGGTCACGGGAAGCGATCGGCGGCGCGTGACCCAAGGAGGCGCTTGGCGGCTGCAGCGAAGCGTCGAATGCGGGCGGCGCCGGCTGGAGGACCGGCGGCGGCGACGGCGGCGGAGGCTGCGGCGGCGCGTCGCCATGGGGCAAAATGGAAGGCATCGTCGGTAACACCTGGGGATGAGGCGAGCCAGTAGATGGGTCCCCAGGGCGCTGACCGGACGGCACCGTCGCTGAAAGCAGACGGGGAGCGGCAGAACCCGTGCGACGATAGAGGCGCAGCTGATTGAGATGCCGACGCACCTCACCAGAGGCCCCCAAAACCAAATACATCGCGCGGCCGAGGCAGCGAAGAATGCGCCCTGCGAACCAACGCCGTGAACCGCGATAGTTGCGATAGAATACAACGTCGCCTGGAGCAAAAGCAGGTGGCTGCCGCTGCACAGGAACCTGATGCGGCGGATGCAGCAAAGACATCAAGGTTCGATGAGGACGACCGTGGAGCAACTCAGCCGGCGAGCGACCAACTCGGGGCTGAGAGCGATACGAAGACAAAAAGAGCAACAACGCGTCCTCCCGAGAATGCGACTCTTTCAACTTCAACATCTGTGACTTGAAAGTCTGGACCAATCGTTCAGCGGCACCGTTTGACTGAGGCGAAAACGGCGCGGATGTCAGATGTTGAATACCATTTGCCTTGCAGAATGACTGAAATTCTGCGGACATGAATTGTGGGCCATTGTCGGAAACAATAGTCTGCGGAAGACCTTCAATGCAAAAGATAGCAGACAACGCTTGGATGGTGGCGGAGGACGTCGTGGAAGACATCCGGACAACAAAAGGAAAATTACTGAAGGCATCTACCAGAACCAACCATCGAGCGTTCCAGAATGGACCAGCAAAATCAATGTGCAAGCGTTGCCAAGGGGAAATGGCTTTTGGCCATGCAAAGACTTTCCGCGGCGGTGCGGATTGTTGTTCAGCACACGCCATGCAAGAAGAACACATATTCGTAATCGCAGCATCGAGTCCGAACCAAGTACAGTGCTGACGAGCAAGTTGTTTCGTTCGCACTATACCCCAATGTCCTTGGTGAAGAAGCCGTAAAACAGAGGACTGTAACGAACGTGGGACCACGACTCTGGACTGATCATTATCAGAACGCAACAACAAAACACCACGTCGAACAAAAAGTCTCTCCTTGTGAGCAAAAATTCGGCGAACCAACGGATCCTCGATCCGAGACTTTGACAAAGGCCATTGCGGAGCAACAAAACGCAAAACGGTAGCAAGGACCGGGTCAGCAGCTATGGCTGTAGCTACACGACGAAAATCAATCGGAAACGATTCGACCACTTCATCGGTTTCCGAATCAATGAACATACAAGCAAGTTCGGAAGAATCGAATGCTTTATCCTCAGCAACAGGCAAACGGGACAACGCATCGGCGTTTCCGTGCTTAGCAGTGGACCGATACAAGATATCGTAGCGGTATTGCGAGAGGAAAATAGACCAGCGAATGAATTTCTGCGCTGTACGTGGAGGTACAGGCTCGTTCGGATGAAAAAGCGATGTCAAAGGTTTGTGGTCTGTGATGATGGTAAAGTGACGACCATACAAGAAATCTTGGAACTTAGTAACGCCAAACACGAGAGCCAAAGCTTCTTTCTCTATCTGGGAATAATTTCTTTGCGCAGACGAGAGCAATTTTGACGCAAAGGCAATAGGGCGATCACGCGAGCCAACTTTGTGCGCAAGCACAGCACCGATCCCGAAATCCGATGCATCTACCATCAACAAAAGGGGTGTCTGGGGATCGAAAGGCGTAAGGCAAGTATGAGAAAGCAACGCCGATTTCAACTGGCGAAAGGCGCGTTCGCATTCCGTCGTCCAGACGAACGGAACACCTGTACGGCGTAAGCGATGAAGCGGAGCTGAAAGGGAAGAGGCATTGCGCACATTCACTCACGCCTTGTGATTCTAAATCGTTGAACGTACTTGCGACCTCATCACGCAATGCGTGAGGAACAATGCGCGCTATGAAAAATTTCGGTTGCGCGTTTACTTTCAGTTCCAAATGTGCTTCATAGTTTTTAGCGCAACCTAAGCCCGGTGCAAAAATGTCTGCAAATTCGTCACATAAGCGAGAAACACTGTCCGAAGGCACAGTCTGATTCACTGATAGGACCTGATTTACGACAGACATGTTAAACAATTGAAATAAATCTAAACCAAACCAGTTCACTGCAGTAGAAAAACGAAGAACGTAAAATGACACAAGTTTTGTTTGTCCCTTGTATGTTGCAAGAAGAGTGCACTGTCCTATCACAGGAATTTTCTGTCCTGAATATGTAGTTAGCTTAACATTTGCGGAACGCAACGGAGGTGTGCCCAGTTGTTTGTACGTGTCATGATTGAGCAATGAAACTGCAGGTCCGGTATCGAGCTGGAATGGTATGACCTTGCCATTAAAGTCCAAATCTACAAAAAGTTTATGGTCCTGCTGACGACAAGAGCTACTGTTTTGTGCAATTTGAACTGATACAGGTACAGCATCACTTGCTAATTGACGTGATTTCCGGCGACGTCGACGCACACTTTTTGTGGGACGAACACAGTCACTGTTAGAGAAAGTGGCACTGGACGGGGTGGAAGTAACGACATGAATGTCCATGGGCGAAGGTTCACGAGCCTGAGTGTCCTTGGTTCGATTCCGGCGCGAAGCAAAGGGCCTGGAATGATTGTGATTGTCTGATCGGAGCTTTTTCTGGCAAACACTTTGAACATGTCCTTTCCTATTACAGAAAAAGCAAATAGCTTGGCGTGACGGGCAATGTTCACGCGAATGTCTAGTAGCACACCGCGGGCATGATTTCACTGCTATTCTAACTGTCTCTTGGCAAATGAGAGGAAGGCTTCGTCCGTATAGTCGCTAGCAATGTCGTCCGTACAACTGGGGCGAGTGCTCGTCCGTCTCTCCAGACCTGCCTTGTGGTGGCGCTCGGTCTGCGATCACACAGTGGCGACACGCGGGTCCGACATGTACTAAATGGACCGCGGCCGATTTAAGCTACCACCTAGCAAGTGTGGTGTCTGGCGGTGACACCACAGATACCTTAAAGAGAAGATTGCCATCAGCAATGCAGTTGAGTTTAGTTCATTGTCCTGATAGTAATGTTGAGCAGTTTCTCAATTATATTGAAAAGTTGGATAGGGTAACAACAAGAACACACAGTGTGTTTACTCAGAAAGGTAGTGGTCAAAATTGGGGAAATGTTAACTTTCAAAAAAGGGAACAAAACAATAATCATGGTGTCAGTCAAAATTCAGGGGGATAAAACAATTTTCAAAAGAAGGATCATAATTTTCTTCCAAAACAAGAACAACATTTTCGCGGAAATAATCAACAAAATAGAGAACACTTTACAGATCAAAATCACAGAAATTTTGATAGAGGTCAGTACAATAGAAACTACCAACAACCAGGTAATGTTTGGCATAGGAATGGGAACAGAAATGTTGATCAGAGACATTGGCAGAACCACAATCAGCAGTTCAAACAGGAACCAGTTGTAATTCAGGAAATAAAAAACAAGTAGACGCCCCCTTGAAGGTCCGCAAGTTTGAGGCAATAGGAGAGCATGATGAAAGGACCAATGGATGTGATAGTCATAAACCCAAGCATGACAGTTCCAAACCTAAGCTATCACATGTGGTCATTAGTTGTTACTTATTGAAGAAATTTCAAGAGGAAAATAACAATGATATTGATAAAGATAAAATTGTCAGTACACAAGAACATACAGTAGATAAAACTAATTGTGATTCATTTAATTTAACAGAGTTTTACGCTTGGGCAGAAAAGAACAACACTTTGTCAGATGATGTAATTTGTAGTAGTTCAGAGATGTGTGTGAATGAAAGAGAGAATGCATGCTGTGAGAATTAAAATATTGGTGAAAGGGATCTGGTAACTTTAGAAAGGGGAAATAATATTTTGAGGGATAATTTGAATGTGTATGACCTGAATATGTATAATGATAATGATGTTGATGATAAAGTTAATAATGATGGTAATGGTATTGATGATGATGTTGAGGAAAGGTGTTTCATTAGTTTAAATAGTGAGTTGTGTATACACATGGTTGAAAATGGATTAAATAGTGAGAATACTATAGAAATTCCCAGGGATGTTGCCGGGATGAATAAGGCTCGCAAGCAGGGTGTATGCGAAAGTGTGAATTTTGATGTTGTTGGTAAAGAATCTGACTACACAAATAATGATGACACATGTATAACTTCTAGCCTAAGTGAAACATTTACTGATACTAATGATACACACACATTTCTTATGAATCTATGGCTGAACAGTGAAACTATTTCTTTTGACAAGAACTTTAGAAAGATGCTTATTAATGTATGTGAAACTATATGTCCTGAGTGGTGGAAAAAGATGAGATATTTTATTTTTGAAAAGCTGAAGGATAAGTACTTCAATAGTAAACAATGTGATTTGGATGAAAATTCTAGGCTATTTGTGATAATAGAGAGTACTAATGACAATTTTGTATCTTGTGCAAATTTTATAACTGTGACAAATGATACATATAATGGTATACCATATGATTCTGGTAAGTATAGGTTTGGGGAAATTGAAAGTGATTTATTACATGAGGATACAGGTTCTGAGAAAAGTGATCAATTTTTCAGTCCTTATATAAAAGTTCAAATTGGGTCATGGATTGGTAAATGTTTAATTGATACAGGAAGTGAGATCTTGGGAATATCTGAAAGGTTAAGCAAGAAATTGAAAGTGGGGAAAGATTATGTTGAAATGCCAGTTGTTGGGGTAAAGATAAAAAGTGCTACTGGGAAGAGCAGTAAATTGGTAAAAAGCCAGGCTTTAGTGACATTTTTAATTGAAGGCAAGTTGTTCACACATGGATGTTTTATAATTCAGGAATTTAATGAGGATTTTCTTTTGGGTATGAATTGGATAGTAAAATATAATACAGCATTTGATTGGGTTGGAAGAAAACTTTTGACAGAAACTAGTGAAAGGGAATACATTCAGACAAATTTTGTGAACACACTTGGTGATCAGAGTAATGGAAATATTTGACAGTATCAATTTACTAAAAGAAAATAGATTGGAGAATATTGAAATTCATAGATTTGATACTGATGAAGTTGAATTTGGGAATTTAGTAAATTTGAAAATTTCAGAAACACAAAATTTATCTGGGGAGCAAAAACAACAGTTAGAAAACCTGCTGTGGGAATACAGTGATGTTTTCAGTGACATACCTGGTAGGGTAAAGGGTTATCAGTGTGAGCTTCAGGTGAAACCTCATGAACCATTTTTCATAAAACCGTACAGTATTGCAATATCAAAAAGACCTGCTGTCGAGAAAGAGCTGAAAAAGATGGAAGGATGTAATATAATAGAAAGGAGTATCAGTGCATATAATAATCCTTTAGTAGTTGTTTCGAAAAAAGATGGTGGAGTAAGATTGGTTTTGGACTCTAGACACTTAAACAAAATTTTGTTCAGACAGACAGACCATCCCGAAAATATTGATGAGTTACTCTATAAATTTACAGATATAAAATATATGTCAAGTTTGGATCTAACTTCGGGTTTTCATCAGGTACCACTTTCGGTTAATTCTAGAAAATATACTGCTTTCTTCTACAATGGTAAGAGTTACCAATATTGTGTTGTGCCGTTTGGGTTAAATTCTTCTGTTTCCGAATTTATAAGAGCTTTGGATCATGTATTGGGGCAAGAACTTGCATCTAAACTGATAATTTATGTAGATGACATTTTGGTTACAGGGCAAAATTGGGAGGAGCATATTTTGATTTTGAAGTCAGTTTGTGAAAAACTTAGAAAAGGGGGGATGACATTGAAATTAGAGAAATGTAAGTTTGCAGTTTCTGAATTAAAATTTTTGGGTAAAGTTGTCACAGACAAGGGAGTTTTGGCAGGTCCAGAAAAAATTAAAGCAATTTCAGAAATTGCTGTACCTAAGACCAAAAAACAATTAAAGTCGTTCTTTGGGCTATGTGGTTATTACCGAAAACATATAAGTGATCAGAGTCTGAATGCACCATATTTAAGTCAGTTACTTAAGAAAAACACTGTTTGGGTTTGGGATAAAAGTTGTCAGGAAGAGTTTGATAAAATTAAGCAAGAGTTGAGGAAGCAGCACTTACTACACAGACCTGATTTTAATTTACCATTTTGTTTGAACACTGATAGCAGTAATTATGGGCTTGGAGCAGAGTTATTTCAAGAAAGAGTAGAGAATGGAGTTAAAATACATTGTACCATAGCATTTGCGAGCAGAATGTTGCTCAAGCATGAGAAAAATTATACAGTCACAGAGAAGGAACTTTTGGCAATTCATTGGGCTTTTAAAAAATTTAGAATTTACCTTATTGGGCATAAAACTATAGTATTTTCGGATCACAAAGCTTTGAGTTACTTACAAGAGTGCAAATTATACCACAGTAGATTGACCAAATGGGCAATATTTCTTTGACTTTGAAATCAAGCACATAAAAGGTTCTGAGAATGTAGTAGCTGATGCACTTTGTAACCTCCCCACAAAAATTTTTTTTATGATGTTATTTTAAATGCTAATGGACATTGAGCTAAGTGTAACCTCCCAGAGAAATTTTAAAACACAATAATTGAATGTTAACTAGAATACAACTTAATGTAACCTCCCAGCAAATAAATTTAAAGACAATGACAATTAAATGTAAAAATCGCAATCTGACTCAAGGTGTAAGCTCTCACGAAAATAATGAAAAACAGTTCAATGCTAATGAGACTTCAGTGACAATGTAAACTCAATTAAACCGAAATATCGGTCTTTGGCCCTGTGCAAAAATCAGAATTAATTTCTTACCTCAGTATAACTGCATGTCAAAGTTCTGCTCTTATTGTTGGCGGCGGCTTGGAGGAAATGCATCGCAAGTAATATTTTTTTTTTTTTTTAAATTTAACTGAAACTTTTCTTTAAAGGAAATGGAAGGAAATCGTTCGTTCAATTAAATAGCTCTTTTGTTAAAAATATTGCTTTGAAAACCAAAATTATTATTGGGGCGATTATTGCACAAATTAGTTACAGTTAATTTACATTATTAGCTGAGCGCATTTAAAAATAATATACCTCTTCCCGAATCTTGACCAGAGTGCCATGTCGACGCCCGCCGACTCCTCACACACAACTGTACTTGGCTGCTACTACCGACATACTGCTCTGCCCTACTGCTACTAACTACTGCTCGCAACTGTACTGCACGACGATTACTGACAGAGTAACGCTCGCAATTCTCGCGCGGTCAAGCGCAGACTAGCCACGATAAATGGCTCTCTGGTCAGAGACTCTGCAATGCCTCGCCATCGCCGCCACACAACATACGTGTTTCATAACCCTCCACTGGGGGGGCAAAAATTTGGCAGCGATGGTGAGTCATTTGGACTTGCCAAGCGCGGCAAAATTTTTTCTTTAATTAATCAACTTCTACAATTTACAGAATATTTTGATGTAATACATGAATCAAATGTTGTGCACATGCACCGAGTACAAAATATTTCAGACAAAGACAAAATGTGAGTACAAAACATAGTAGAAAACTGTATATACAAATTATTTGACAGATAAGAAAGTGCATACGCACTGAAAAAATTCTTTAGCATTTTCAGAACAAATAAAGAGAATGGCAAAAAATCATGTTGACAAGTGACATGAGTGCACATGCACTGCAGTTCAGAACATATCAGCAAATGACGAAATGTACATACAATGAGTAACAAATGACATAAGTGCATATGCACTGAAGTATTGAACATACAGAATGAGTACAAATCATACTGAAAAATGAGAAAAGTGCACAGGCACTGAAGTTCAGTAGAAAACATATTAACACATAACATAAGTGCACATGCACTGTAGTTCAGAACATATCATCAAAATGAAAATGTATATACAATACAAAAGACAAGAGTGCACATATACTGTACTTCAGAACAAATTGAAAAAATGTCTTTAGCATTTTCACAACAAATAAACACAATGGCAAAAAAAAAAAAAAATCATGTCGACAAGTGACATAAGTGTACTCGCACTGGAGTTCAGCAAATCGAAAAAAAAAATGTATAGCCCATGAACATAAATGATGTTAGCAAAAAATGATTTTCACTATTTGGATAGGAAAGGGAAGGATTGCATCATGGTTGTAGCACTTCAGATTGCACACAGCTGTTCTGAAAGTCCATATCTTTCCACAGAAGTACAACACCAAGTGACACAATTTGAAGTTCTTTTCCCATCAGAATTTATCAGCGTAGCCAAGACACTGAACTGTCGTAGTAATGTTCCATGCTTTCATTTTGGCAGTACATTAGGTACACCAACCGTGGGACCATAATAACATCTTCATCGCTCACGGTGGTGGACAGCATGTTGTGTCAACACCACGCTCTTACAAGGCACACCAACGTAGAATTAGTGCAAAAACCAAATATAGTGCTCCATGATCATGAGGATGGACAGGACAAATGGACATTGCAGTAATTCAGGGTAGTTAGCTCATAAGGTGAAGGACATTAAGTCACATAATAGGCTTCATTGAGAATTACAGTAGTAGTTTGCGGCATTCATAGCCCAGTTATTGAACATTTCTGTACCAAGTATGTAGTACTACAGAATAATGTTCATAAAATTAAATTATTGGCATCATGGGTAATCGTATTACAATAAACAGTGGCAGTCCTTGGCCAGTTACAAAGCATATTTAGTATGACAGAATAATGTTCATCAGAAGTCTTCATTGAAAAGGAGAGTCAATTATTGGCCTAGCATTAACATAATACATTGAGTGATACAAATTATTGGCACTCATTGCCCATTTACCAAAACATGAAAAGTCAACATTGAAAACAAGAGCTAATTAATGGCATAATTAATAACATAAGTCATTTAGTGACATTAATTATTGGCACTCATTGGCCAGTTACCAAAACATGAAAGGTCATAATTCATTTAATTAGATTAATTATTGGCACTCAGTCGCCAGTAAGTATTGAATAGTATAAAACATTGTTCATCATTCAGTATTATTCAGAACTTTCTTAAATGAGTAGCATTATTTGAAACTGGTGATACACATCATTAAGAAGTCATGATTAAAAATCAGTTAATTACAGTCATAGCATTAATAATCATGGGCATTATAAGTAGTCTCATTACAATAAACAGTGGCAGTTATTTGCCCGTTACAAAGCATTATTTTATATATATTTTTTTGTATCATTAAGAAGTCATTACTGAAGTGACATACTATTCAGAGCTGATCAGTATTATTCAGAACTCTCTTAAACTAGTAACATTATTTGGGACTGGTAATACATTTTTTTGTTAGCAATGCATTGCTTAGGGTAATTATAGGGGAAAGCAAGAAATAAAATTTGTTTCTGGTTTGTTGGTATAAATGAAAAATGTGTAACGTCATTCGTCATAAGTCAGCTGTGGCAAGATTATGAAACAAGTAGAGTATATGTAACCACATTCATAGATTTAATGAACAAATGCTTATAGCACATTAATCTCATAAATAATTTCTCCTGCAAAACACATATAAAAATGGATTATTAAGCTGAAAAGAGAAATGCATTTTATGCTGAAAAGTAGTGAACTTCGATTTAACAGGTAGTGAAATGTGTATAAAAATGTGTTCCATAGCTGTCCTTTCCAAAACCTTCAGTCATTATACTGTGCAATATAACACCTGCTGTCAAAACGAACTGCAACAAATACTTAAATAACTACATAGCCTAAATATAACTTCAACATTATCCTCATCTGCAAAGAAAAAAAAACTTCATTATACATCTCATCATAACACCATTATCATCATCACCTGTAAAGAAAAACTTCATTATTCATAGCAGCATATTCTTCATCATTATTCATCAGCATTCATTATCATCTGCAAAAAATCACTTCATTACTTATTACACAACTATTCCTTATCTCTAGCATATTTCATCACTAAAACTAAGATGTGTAGTTCTGTCTGACAGCCTGCATCAATCACCTTGTATTCTGAAAGAGAAAATTAGTTAAGACTGCTATTCTACGATGAGTATAGTATATTCTTGTTAATGCTTGTTAATCCTGATCCATTTACTCTTCCTCATAAAGTTATTGCATCTTCTTTCGTTTGTTCCTTAGGTGAAATTCCCATTTCTGTTGAATTTATTTCTTACACGCATCATTTCTTTCTGAAATTGATGAACAAAGATTAATGTCTTGCATTTAAATCATATACCCACTAAATAACGACTGGTTTATGGTGACATAATTAAGCATACAGCATAACATGACAGAAAACGTAATATGTCAAAGTCATTGACAGTGTTCAGATGCAAAAATTTACACAGAATAATACAATGCAGCAGCAAAAAACGTAAAACAGTCACGATCTTGAGTTGTCATAGGGCAAAAAGAATGTCAAAATCAACTGGTGTGTTATACCTTAACTATACCACAGTGCATATAAACAAAACATGAAAACAATCGTACATAAAAAGACAAAATGTGACGTTCGTTGTGTTCAGCTTGTATGTAGTGTAGTTAATAGAGGCGAGAATTAAAGACTTTAATGGAGAGAGAATTTGATAAAATTAATACGTCATTACATAGAATTGCATAATTATTCATAAAATACGTAAGTTCATCTGCAAAAATATGCACGGTCTGATGTGTAACGACAAGAAAAGCGACCTGCTAACCTTACCTTGCCGGGCACTTGCCAAGAAAAATACGATAATCATCAATAATTAGTCATGTGAATATAATTGCATTAGTAAATGGCATCATAGTGTGTTGAATCATACAGTGTCTTCATTCAATAAAGGGTTTAATATTTGACCAATGGTGGTTGCCTTTCGATTTTCTGGTTCTCAAAGTTTCGACGTGTACCACATTGGGATGAGGAATGCTGCGAATCCGATATGGTCCTGCGTATAGAAGTTCAAATTTACTGCACTTACCTTTTATTCTGCTGGATAAATAGTGTGTACGCACTAATATCTTCTGTCCAACGTGAAAGTCGCGGCGTGTACAAACCTGTTTTTGCTGTCTTCTCCGGCGCTCTGCGGCACGTTTGATGTTGTTCAGCGCAATGTTAATTATTTCATGGTGACGTAGGCGACGACATTTAGGGAAGTTTACTAATTCTTTAATTTTGTTTGGTGGTTCAACGTTTTTCAGTATAACAGACGGAGATAGCATAGTGGATTCATTTGGAATGGAATTAATTACATCTTGGAATGAGAATATGTGTGTGTCCCAATCAATATGTCTTTTGTGGCAGTATATTCTACACAGTTTACCAATTTCTTTCATTAATCTTTCACAGGGGTTCGAAGAAGCATGGTACTTGGATATATAAATCGGAGAAATGTTTCTAGTTCGTAACATACGTGTCCATGTAGCAGAACGAAATTGTGATCCATTGTCAGAAATTACTTTCATCACATGCCCTACATGAAATAGAAAATGTTTTACAAATGTTTTCGAAACAGTTTTAGCAGTAGCTTTGCGTAACGGAGTGAAGGTAACAAATTTTGAAGTGAGCTCAACAGCGACAAATATGTAGCAAAAACCTCTGTTAGTTCTTGGAATCGGACCAAAAATGTCTACAGCGGCCATGTGTCTTAATTTAATAGGTACAATGGGATATAATGGAGGAATATGTGAAGTGGTGTCTGACTTAGCTTTCTGGCAAATTTTACAAGACGCTAAAACTCGTCGTAAACGTTTCTCCAAGTTGGTAAAATAACAGTTCTGTCTCAGTATAAGAAAACATTTTCGTGCTCCGTAATGCACGTAACTTAAATGAGTGTACCAGATTAATTTGTTAATCAGTTCGTCAGGAATACATAATAACCAATTGTTGCTGTCAGGATGAGAGCGACGAAACAGAATGTCATTGCGTACAGTGTAATGGTTTCTAATCGTAACATTATTCCTATCTTGCCAAAGGTGTTTAATTTCTTTCCACACGTTGTGTTTATTTTGTTCTTGTGCTATGTCCTGTAATGACGACGAAATAAAATTTTCAAATGCTACTTGTTGGATGTACATAACGCTGAAATTTGCTTTGCAGAAGTTGGCTGCTACGTCTTGCTGATTGTTGCTCAGAGAAGGCGATAGTGCGTCTGCTATAACATTTTGTGTGCCGGGAATGTGGACAATCGTAAAATTAAATTCTTGTAAATAAAGTTTCCATCTACTTAATCTATCGTGTGTGAATTTAGCCGAGAGTAAAAATTGTATCGCTCTGTGGTCTGTGTAGATGGTGGTATGTCTGCCATAAAGTGCCTAAATCTCGTAAAAGCCCATACAACACATAATCTTTCCCATTCTGTAACAGAATAATTTCGTTCAGCAGGTGACAAAATGCGACTTGCAAATGCGATGTTTTTAATTACTGTAGAACCATCTTCTTCTATTTCCTGAAAAATATGTACGCCTAAAGCGGTGTTAGAACTGTCGGTGGCAATGGAAAAATTCCTAGTAAGATCTGGGTGCGATAAAAGTGGTGCATTCAACAAAGCATGTTTCAGGTTCATGAATTCAGAATGTGCTTGCTTATCCCAAGACCAAATACTGTTTTTACCTGTTAATTGGCATAATCTGGGTGTGTCTAAAGCAGAGTGATGAACAAATTTACGAAAAAAATTAAGCCCAAAAAACTGCGTAATTGCTTTTTTGTCGTAGGAATAGTAATGTCACGTAGAGCTTGAAGTTTTTCCGGATCAGGAGCAATGCCTTCTGCTGAAATTACGTGTCCAAAAAATTTTATGGAAGTTTTGCCAAAGTGTGATTTACTAAGATTAACTGTGAGTCCTTGTGCATGAAAAGTTTGCAACAGTTGTTCTAATATCACATTGTGTTCAGACCAGTTAGCTTCTGCAATAAGAATATCGTCTACGTACGTCGTAATTCTGTCTTTAAGTTCTATCGGAAATATTGTGTTCAAACCGCGAATAAAAGCTGCTGAAGAAATAGTTAAGCCGAATGGTAATTTACAAAATTGATAACAGTCGCCAAAACAAAGAAAAGCTGTATATTTTCTGCAATTCGGATGAAGTTGAATTTGCCAAAATCCCGATTTCAAATCTAATGTAGAATAAATAGCAGTACCATGAAATTTCTGTAAAAGTTCCTCTAAAGTCTGTGGTCGATCTGTTTCATTAATAATAATGTCATTAATGTGACGTGAATCAAGTACAAGGCGAAGTGAGCCATCTTTTTTCTTAACAATATGTAGCGGGTTTATATACGGACTAACTGCCGGTTCTATAATTCCTTGATCAAGCATATCCTGCAGTTCTTTTTTAACCTGTTCTCTGTGGATATATGGAATGGGATAATGCTTTGCTTTAAATGTGTCGTGCTGTTTCACTTGAAATTCATACATAAAACCGGACATAGTACCAGGAATGTTGTCGAAAACTGGAGCTTGCTGTAAAAGAATTTCGTGTAATTGCGTTCGTTCGTCGTCTGTAGTTGCACTGCTTTGTTTAACTTTATCGGAAATCATCTGCATTACGTCGTAGTCAGCTTCGTCTGGACTGTTATAATTATGTACGTACGTATCCGTGAACAATGTGGGATTACAGTCTATGTTACGTGACACGGAAATGACTTCTGTGCGATTAATTGTTTGCTCTTCCGCAGATAGTGAGTGCTGAAATTCTAAAGCAAATTGTATATTTTCATCCTTCAACATTAAATAAGAATTCTGAAAATCAATAACTGCGTCATGTTGTACCAGAAAATTCGTACCTAAAATAACATCTGTTGTCAATAAAGGAACTATCCAAAAATTTGAGTGGAAAGTATGACATCCAATACAAAATGATAAATGCGTCTGTAATTTAACGTCTACTCCTTTACTCGATACTGCTCCTTTCACTTTTGTTTTGCCTAGTGGTAATGTGGGATAGGTATTCTCTTTGTTGCACTCGTTAAAAGTCTCCTCATTTATAACTGACATAGGTGATCCGGAATCGATTACTGCTGAAAATTCCGATGAACCAATTTTAATTTCGATGACAGGATGTGAAATGGTTTTTTGAACAACTGGTCTTTCCTGCAAGAGTGTGTCTCTGATATCGTCAAAAGTAATTACATTTTCGTGAACAACATTTTGCGTGTCTAAAGTAGTGCTTGTATTATTGGAAGATGCGACCTGTACAGTATCTAGTCAGATTCTATCTGATGTGTTATTATTTTCAGCTGGATGTTGTGGCATTTCTACTATTTGAACAGTTCTATTACTTCTTCCAGACGTATTACGCTCTGGATGATACCTACTGTCGGGTTCATTCATGAGAATAGGTTCTTGTGTATAATTTTGCTGTTGGTATGTCCGACTGTTGTTAGATGTAAGCTGAAAATTGTTCTCATTATTTTTCCGTCTGTCGTAATAGTCATTCCTATACGGTGTATTGCGATAGTAATTGAAATTCTGTCTTCTCTGTACGTAGTTGTTTCCTTGCTGCCGTGCGTTACTATTTGTTGGATCTGGGACTATACGTGCACGCGGCGGAACATTAAAGCCTGGTTGACCTTGTGCATTCCATTGTTGGTTAGGTATGCTAACCGGCTGGTTTTGATGTTGTTGTTGTGAAACACCTCTATTGTTACTAAAGTGCGGTTCCTGTTGCTGAAAATTTTGACGATATTGATAATTAGAATTTTGGCTGTTATTAAAGTTTTGGTAGTTGTCGTTCCTAAAGCGTCTGTTACCTTTTCTATTAAAATTACGCGTCTGATCATAATTGCTGTACGTTTGTTGGCCTTGGTTGTTATAGGTGAAGTTTTTGTTTACGAAAGAATAGTCTGATTGCTGCACTTCTAAAAGCTGTAAAAGATCTCTGAATGCTAAAATGTTTTCTTTTTGCTGGCCCGTTAGAAGTGACACCCTTAATGACCGTGGTAATTTAGAGATGCGTAATTGTATAAGTGCGGATTCACTGTACGGTTCACTTAGGTACTGGTTTTGTTGCACCATGTGCTCAAAAAATTGCGTCACACTGGGAAAATTTGAGTTCTCGTAATTTGGCAAACTAATTAACTGATCTTTAATTCCGCGCTGTGTCGTCTTCGACCAATACGCTGACAGAAAAGCATTCTGAAACTCTTCTACTGAATAGCATTGCCTCGCGATCGGTCTCATACGAGTTGCCGGTTCGCCTTCCAAGAAGCTGCAAATAAATTCAAGTTTATGCGTAACAGGCCAAGTCGGTGGAAAAGCAAAACTAAACTGTTGTATCCAATCCAGTGGGTGAATCTGTGTTCTGTCGTTTTTAAACACTTTAAACTTTCTCACTGACAGAAAATGTTTGTAATCAAAATTATCGTCTCTGTGTGATGGAACAGGTTCAGGATTGTAAGAGAACCTATTGAACTGTGGTTGTTCGGAATCTAAGTCCCGTACTCTCTGTAGATTACCCAAATTATACGTGCTGCGTGAGTCTGACAGATGTTTGCGAAGTGGCGTCTGCTGTGATGAGTTATTAACTGAGATGCTTTTCATCTCTGTTACTTCTTGTTGTAAACTCGATAACTTTCTACGCAACGTGTTATTGGACGAGTCGATCTCATTAATTGTCTGCTGTAAATTTTGAAATTCAGGTGTTTGGTTAAATGAAACCGGTGCAGTATCGTCTGACTTATTGTCATTACTACTTTCTATAACGTCAATACGACTGGCCAATGCATCACATTTTTCAGTCAGTATTTTTACCTGCTCATCGGTTTTAGTGTCAGAGGCATTAATCTGTTTTTGCAATTTACGAGTAGTTTCATTCAGTTTTTTAACGTCAGTTTTGACGACATCTGAATCCTGTGTTAGTTCTAATTGTTCGAGTCTGTCGGTCACTGTTTGAAAATCGGTTGTGTATGTGTCTGTTTTCGATTTAAGATCAGAAATTTCGTCACGTAATTCGGTGTTCGACTGTTTGATGGAATTAATTTCGTCGGACACTGTAGCAATATTGTTGTCTACATATGTCTTCGCTTTCGCGAACATCTTACGTTTGTCTTCTTGTCTCTGAGCAGTGATTGTTTCCATGACTTGACGTTTTACTTTATTTTGATCCTGAATAAATTTGCGGAAACGCGTATCACTGTTTTGTATGTGGTGACTAAATCGCTCGTCAATTTGAGTGTTCTGCTGTTCAAATTTCGCGTCAATCTTTTCATCCATTGTGCGCGAAAGTTCTGCTGTCATTGTTTTAAACTCGTCGCGTAATTGTGTAGCTTTTTCAGAGCATTGTTTAGCGACTCCGTTAATTTCGTCTCTAAGTGTTTCTGTTGCGGCTGTTTGCATTTCCCTTAATTCCTGAGCAACAGACCTAATTTCTTCGCTACTTTTTTTTGAACAAGCCTCAATTTCCACGCGCAACTGTTCCTTAGTGTCATGGCACTGCGCGGCAACGGCTCTAATTTGTTCACTAAGCTGTCTGGAATTGTCGTCTAATTTTTCATTTAACTGTCTGGAATTGTCGTCTAATTTTTCATTTAAGTGTTGTTTGAGTTTTTCGTTATCTTGTTTGACCTGTTCACTAAGTTTGTCTTGTTTTTCGTTCTGTTGTTTTACCTGTTCACTAAGTTTGTCTTGTTTTTCGTTCTGTTGTTGACCTGTTCACTAAGTTGTTTGAGATCTTCACTCTGTTGTTTGTTACCCTCACTAAGGTTGTCTTGTTTTTCAATAATTTGGTTAACTCGTTGCAGCAATAGTGCCATAATTTGATCTGAGCCAAAATTAGCATTTCTTTTCTCTGTGCTAATTAATGGTGGATCTGGAATTGTCTCGTTTTGTGTGACCATTTGGTCATTCTGTAATTTACAAAAAGTTTTATCAGTCGGATGTACACTGTCAGACACTATTTCGGAATTAAATAGATCCGTCGTACTTTCAGTACACTGTTCATTTTCACTAGAAAAATTTGTCTGTACATTATTTGAATTTTCTAAAACGGGTGTGTTAAGCTGGGCATCGCTCATTACAATAGAGCTCCCCGCATCATCAATTGTCGTCAAATTAACACAGGAGACAATTGAGTTCGCTTGTTCATTATTAAGATAAATATCGTCATTAGCGGTTGGAATGCACTGATTGTTAGTGAACGCAGGATTGACACCATTACACTGCGTGTCACATGTCCTATCGGTAAAGTTGTCTGAGTCGGTAATTTCATTCAAAATACCTCGCGATACACTATTCACAGTCTTTCGTGGCATTTTTGCAATAGTCACAATTATTCACAAAACAAATAAGCACAATGCAAAAGCAACACACAAATACAACAGAGCAACGAATTGCCGTTGACCTGTAGAAAGAAAGTCACAAGATTAGTAAAAGCGTTGCGCCAAATTCTAATTATATCTAAGCAAATAAGAGCAGATATCTGACTGTTTTTCAAAAGATTCTCAACGAAATACGATCCTGGACTGGGTGTCGCCAAGTGTAACCTCCCCACAAAAATTTTTTTTATGATGTTATTTTAAATGCTAATGGACATTGAGCTAAGTGTAACCTCCCAGAGAAATTTTAAAACACAATAATTGAATGTTAACTAGAATACAACTTAATGTAACCTCCCAGCAAATAAATTTAAAGACAATGACAATTAAATGTAAAAATCGCAATCTGACTCAAGGTGTAAGCTCTCACGAAAATAATGAAAAACAATTCAATGCTAATGAGACTTCAGTGAGAATGTAAACTCAATTAAACCGAAATATCGGTCTTTGGCCCTGTGCAAAAATCAGAATTAATTTCTTACCTCAGTATAACTGCATGTCAAAGTTCTGCTCTTATTGTTGGCGGCGGCTTGGAGGAAATGCATCGCAAGTAATATTTTTTTTTTTTTTGAAATTTAACTGAAACTTTTCTTTAAAGGAAATGGAAGGAAATCGTTCGTTCAATTAAATAGCTCTTTTGTTAAAAATATTGCTTTGAAAACCAAAATTATTATTGGGGCGATTATTGCACAAATTAGTTACAGTTAATTTACATTATTAGCTGAGCGCATTTAAAAATAATATACCTCATCCTGAATCTTGACCAGAGTGCCATGTCGACGCCCGCAGACTCCTCACACACAACTGCACTGGGCTGCTACTACCGACATACTGCTCTGCCCTACTGCTACTAACTACTGCTCGCAACTGTACTGCACGACGACTACTGACAGAGTACCGCTCGCAACTCTCGCCCGGTCAAGCGCAGACTAGCCACGATAAATGGCTCTCTGGTCAGAGACTCTGCAATGCCTCGCGCTCGCCGCCACACAACATACGTGTTTCAACTTTCAAGGTTACCAATTGGGGGAGAAAAAGGAGATTTTTGAACAAGAGGAGGAAAAGCAATTTAAAGTTAGATACCTGAAAGGGGTGGAAAATGAGAAAACATTTAGAACTATGTGTAAATAAATTAGGAAAAATCAAAATTTAGATCAAAGTTGGAAATCAATCAAAGAATTTTTAGGCAAGAAGGGGTATGAGAAACTTGATAAATTTTACAAATTACATAAGGGGATTTTATTTCGGAGAACAGATGTAGATTCTGATAATTGGAAACTGTGTTGGCCAGAGGCAGATGCTGAAAAGCTGATTATTTACATACATGAAAGTTTTGGTCATTGTGGAATACAGAAGTGCTTTCAAAAGACACAAGAAAATGTTTATTTTTACAATATTGGAAAGAAGGTAGGAAAAGAATTGGCAACCTGTGACAAATGTCAGAGAGTTAAAGTGAGCAATCAAAGACGTGGTGGAGAGATGCAAAACATTATTCTGGAAAAACCTTTAGCTCTTATCGCTGTGGACTTTTATGGAATGTTACCAAAGAGTAAAGGTGGTCACTGTTACATATTTGTTATGGCAGATGTATTTTCAAAATTAAGTAAAGCTACTAGCCATGAAATTATAATAAAAATTGAAAGAGATTATTTCGCACAGGTGGGTAAACCAAAAGCTATATTATCAGATAATGGCTCACAGTTCACCTCTAAAATTTGGAAAAAGTTTATTGAATGACAAAAATTGAAGCATATACTTATATCTGTTTATTCTCCATCCACTAATCCTACAGAAAGATATATGAGGGAAATTGGGAGACTTTGCAGAACCTATTGTAGCCATAAACATCCAACCTGGTTTGAGCACATTCGAAATTTTGAAGATATTATGAATAGCCTACAACTTGGTTCCACAGGATTTTCACCGTATGAGATTATGTTTAATCTCAGACCAAATTTTATATTAGAACTTATTGAATTTCCTAAATGTACACCTTTAACTATGCAAGAGAAAGAAGATATTGTCAGGGAAACTATGAGGAAACAAGGGGAAACGAGGAATAAAAGACATAACAATAGGGTAAAATTAACCACTTTCAAAATTGGGGATCTTGTTCTGGTCAAATCTCATGAAAAATCAAAAATGTTCACTTCAGAAATTAAAAAATTCTTTGATATCTATATTGGGCCTTTTGAAGTCATAGAAAATCCACACCCTAATGCTTATCGTTTGGTATACCCTAAGTCAAAAAAATTATTTGGTCTCAGGAATGTTGTCTCTTTGAAAATGTATAAGCAGAAATCATAAATTCAAAATTTAAATAACCTGTTTTCATCTAAAACAAAAGTCCTCTACTGGAATATGCTTGCTGGAACAAAACTGCCTGTACAACCAAGTATGTATATTTGCATGTATAAATTAATAATTTGAAGTCACATGTTAATTGAAAGTGATGAAAAAACACTGTTGTAACAAAAATGAGAGAAAGATTTATTTTTACTTTTTTACAAAAAAAAGTCTCCATAGTGAGCATTTCTGAATTTTTCTAATTTTTGGAAGCTAAGTCTTCCCTGTAGGTGAAGGCATGCATGTGAGGACATGCATGCAAAGATATAAGTTTCAAAACCAATTTTAGATAAAGCCTCATGATATATGAGCAATTTATTGTTCTTTATACTGATGTTGTGGGGAGCGAAAGTACTCTTCACAAGGATGTGACTTGTAGTAATATTGTAGTAGAGAGGCAAGTGTAAATAAATAATTGTAAAAAAAAACTAGATAATACTGATGTATCTTTAGCTGTACTAAAAGAAAGAAAATCATAAGTAAAAAAAATAAAAAATAAAAAAACACGAGTAAAAAATATAAAATTCAAAAAGAAAATCATAAAAAATATATACACAATAAAAAAACCATGAGTAAAAAAATACATAAAAAATTCAAAAAGAAAATCATAAAAAATGTATACACAATAAAAAACCATGAGTAAAAAAATACATAAAAAATTCAAAAAGAAAATTAGAAGTAAAAATATATAGAAGGCAAATATATAGAAAAAAACACTGCACTATATATGTCCAGTATCATTTTTTATTGTACAATATGTAAGCAAAATGAAATTAACATTAATATGGGGAACAAAAAATTTAATTACGAGAACCAGTTAGCACATTGTGAACATAGAAGTGGTTGTAGATATCTTATTCTAGCAAATGAGTTTTACCTTACTATTATTTTCAATCTATATGCTGTATTTTAGAATATTTCTCATGTATGTTTTACGCCATGTATATTTGTCATGTTAAATAATTTCTTTACTTGAATTTTTTTGTGTATGAGATTGATGGGGAAGGATCATTGCAACAACAGTGAGTAACAAGTCCACAGATTCAAAGAGTCCAAATTTGGAAGAGGTTATCAGACTGTATCATTAATGTCCTAATTGTGTAATACAGATCCATTACTGAGTGTGGTCAGGATTTTGTTGTATATGTTCATAACAACAAAAGCCCTGGGGAGCAGTTGTAAAGGATCTGGGAGATATGTTTTTTTCTACTGGATTTGTCGATACCAAATTTAATGTGGGAAGTTGGTAATGTTTTCTTATATTTTTGTCAGATTTTTTTAAAATTGGAATTTGCCTTATTTTATACTAATTTACTTATATTTTTGAGATTGACAGCATATTGATTACTATTAGTAGATGTGACGAAGAATATCAAAGAGACTGATTACAAGTGGAAGCTTGTGTGTTATTGAAAATGTCTTTGACGCTGGAGTCGTCTTTGACTGTAGTCAGTCGGCAGTGAACTCTTGGTGTGTGTAGATGGTAGAACAATGTGCAGGTCGCCGTAATATATAATTTGCTAGTGAACAGGAAAAAATGAATTATGTTACTACTTTTTTTATATAAACTTTAAGAAGAAACCACATTCGAAGAAATGGTATTTGAAGCACCAAAAATGAGGCAAACGCATTGAACCAGGTCATTTCTGCAGCCGACGAAACTGCATTGTGGAATCATACTTCCACTAGACGACTGAAGCCAAGACAAATATCATCTTGTAAACATTTCACGGAAAAGGTACTGTCACGAAATATGCCAAATTTAACTAAATAAAAAATAGTGAACATATTTCAGTACGTTAGCGATCTCATCTAAATAAGCGGGAAATCTAGTAGAGTTAACATCATCAGTATGAGTATATTAGTACTGGTCATACTGTTTTATTAATGTAGTTAACAAAAGTAGCTTGCACTGACTACTTCTCGCTATTATTGTATAATGGAATGTATTTCATTTCTATGAATCCTGTCCTTCAAGACGGAATTTGTGGAACACTATGTGTGAATAAATGACAGAGTGGATGATGTTCAAATGTCAGTAACAAGCAATTCTTTCAGGTGCTCTCGGTGAACGCACTCGTATGGTACTGGTCGATGCGGTTTATTTCAAGGGCAACTGGAGCGTACAGTTCAACAAATATCTCACAGAACCTCTGCCTTTCTACCGACCATCACAGCCAGCCAAAGATGTGGACACCATGCTCGTCAGGGCCAGTTTTATGTATGCTGAGATAAATGAACTTAATTCTCAGGTTCTCCTGCTTCCGTACAAGGTATTTCGTCTGAAGACAGGAGGAAAACATAATTATAAAGCAATCAGTTTCATTCAAGTTCAAACAAAGATACGAAACGTAGATTCGTCTCAGCTTTAAGAGAAATTGTGGCCTACTGAATGTTTTAAAGTTGATATTTTCCTTTGCATAAGGAAAGTGAAAGCAGCAAGTTTCAAGAAATTGTAATAATTTGAACAGACAAACCGAAAGGACATATACTAATGTGAATCTTAAATCTCCATTATGTTGTATTTTATTTTGTCCAAGAAAACACAACACTGTAAGTGTGATAATTTTTTTACTGGTAAATCAGTTTCATGCAGTTTTATGCAATAAAATAAAGAAGAATATAAAACATCATATTGTGCGAGGACCGCAACTAATATGATGACAACAAGAATGTATTTCTGCTTTAACAATCAATGTGAAAATAATTAATAATAAGATTAACACATACTAGAATCTAAAGTAACGTTATTATTCATAGCTACTAAGCCAACCACCAACATTTTAATACTTCTCAAGTTATACACACAATACTATTGATAAGAAGTCGGAGTGCTTCTGTTCATAACAATTCTCATACAGTGAGGTGACAAAAGTTGTGGGGCACCTCCTAGTATCGTGTCGGACCTCATTTTGCCCGGCATAGTGCAGCAGCTCGATGTGACATCGACTCAACAAGTCGTTGGAAGTCACCTGCAGAAATACTGAGCAATGATGCCTCTATAGCAGTCCATAACTGCGAAAGTGAAGCTGATGCAGAATCATGTGCACGAACTGACCTCCAGATTATTTCCCATAAATGTTCGATAGGATTAATGTCTGCGATCTAGGTGGCCAAACCATTCGCTGGAGTTGTATAGAATGTTCTTCTGACCAGTCGTGAACTACTCTGGCTGGGTGACATGGCACATCGTTGTTTGTGAACATTAAGTCCATGAATGGCTGAAAATGGTATCCAAGGAGCTGAATATAATCACTTCTAGTCAATGATCGGTTCAGTTGGACCATTCCACGAAAACATAGCCCACACCATTATGGAGCCACCATTAACTTGCACAGTGCCTTGTTGACAACATGAGTCCATGGATTCGTGGGATCTGCACCACACTAACCTTGCCATCAACTCTTGGCAACTGAAATCGGGACTCATCTGACCAGGCTGCTGTGTTGCAGTCTATGGTCCAACCGATATGGTCACATGCCCAAGAGAGGCACTGCAGGCGATGTCATGCTGTTAACAAAGGCACTCGGGTCGGTCGTCTGCTGCCATAGCCCATTAAAGCCAAGTTTCGCCACCACTGTCCTAATGGATACGAATAAGTTCGTCGTACGACGCACATTGATTTCTGCGGTTATTTCACCCAGTGCTCCTTGTCTGTTAGCACCGACAACTCTACGCAAACGCTGCTACTCTTAGTCACTAAATGAATGCTGTCGGCCATGCGTTGTCTGTGGTGAGAAACCTGAAATTTGGTATTCTCGACACACTCGTAACACTAAGTCTGGCTCCAAGTCCATTCCGCGTTCATAGTCTGTAAATTCCCGTTTTTTTTTCTTTATTGTCATTTTGAAACCTCTTACAAGGTAGGCCGGCAGCGGCAAAACTACGCCGCTCTTCGGCCACAGATAAGACATTCAGTACAAAAGGAGAGATCAAAAAACAAAACAAACATGGTGGATAAACAACAGTAGACAGAAAAAATTAAAATACATGAAACTGTTCACAGGTGCAGTGTCCAAATAAAAAACGTTCTGCACTCGGACACGAACAGAGACGACAGAAATTACACACTTGAACGATGGAGCACAAACGACGAAACACTGAATCACTAACACAATGGCACACACAGACACTAGGCGATGATCTCCAGCGCACAAATGTTCACTGTTCGTGTTTGAGACCAGGGACCTGCCAAAGGGGAAAAGGTTGGGGAGGAGGGAGAGGGGGAGGGTGTAGATTCCAGTGGCAGAGGAGTGGGGAGGGGGAGGAAAGAAGGTAGGGGAGGGGGATAAGGGAAGCCCATGGGGAGAGGAGGGCGGGAGGAAGAGAGGAGAGAGAGAGAGAAGGGAGAGAGGGTGCCCTTGGGAAAAACACAGGGGGTAGGAAGGGGAGGACCAAAGTTGGTACAAGGGATAGATGGAGGGGATGAGGGTGTCATCAGGGAGGGGGAGTTGGCAGAAGCCACCTTGGGCAAGGGTATGGAGAGTGGAGAGATGGAGAGCAGGTGGGATGTGGGAATACAGGCTCGGCAGAGGACAGGGGTGGGAGAGGATGTGAGAGAGAAGTGGGTGAGGGCGATCAAGTTTGCAGGAGGTGTAGAGGATCTGTATTCGTTCGAGGAAAAGGAGGAGGTGCAGGAATGGAATGAGGTCATAGAGGATCCATGTGGGGGAGGGAGGAGGATGCAATAGGCGAGGCAAAGCACAAGCTGTTCCAGGATTTGAAGGGATTTGTAAAAGGTAGGAGGGGCGGAGATCCAGGTGGGACGAGCGTAGCAGAAGATACGGTGGATGAGGGATTTATAGGTGTGGAGAATGGTGGAGGGGTCCAGACCCCATGTGCGGCCAGAAAGGAGCTTGAGGAGATGGGAGCGTGCCTTGGCTTGGGTAGTCCAGAGATGGGGGGTCCAGGAGAGGCGACGGTCGAGGGTGACGCCAGGGTACTTGAGGGTGGGGGTGAGGGTGATAGGATGGCCATAAATGAGGCTACAGAAGAATCGGAGAGGAAAGGAATACGTGGAAAACACTGATAAGGAGAAGGGACAGGATGACAGGACATCTGCTAAGACATGAGGGAATGACTTCCATGGTACTAGAGGGAGCTGTAGAGGGCAAAAACTGCAGAGGAAGGCAGAGATTGGAATACGTCAAGCAAATAATTGAGGACGTAGGTTGCAAGTGCTACTCTGAGATGAAGAGGTTAGCACAGGAAAGGAATTCGTGGCGGGCCGCATCAAACCACTGGTTACACCAAGCGGTAAACCGGTCAAGACGGGATTGGAGAGGGTGTTGGGAGAGCTGCAGCGTGGGGGCGAGGGCAAGAAAGGCAGTGTCATCGGCGTACTGGAGAAGGTGGATGGTTAATTCCCGTCGTGCGGCCGTAAATACGTCGGAAAGTTTTTCACATGACTCACCTGAGTACTGTTCTTCTATGCACTGTGAACACAATACTACCACCAACTGCATGTTTACATATCGTTATCCCATGACTTTTGCCACCTCAATATACAGGGTGTCCCAAAAAGAATGACCCGATTCTAACCTGTAATAATATTGAGACAAATGTCACTAGGTAACTGAAACAGCGCTAGATGTAATCGGCATGGTCTAGAGTTTCAGAAGAAATCCGCGAGATGTCGCTACGAGCGCTGACCTGGAGCGTGCAGCCATTCTCACGCAATATGGCGTCCGCGCAACAGAAGACGTATTGTGTTATTTAATTCAGTCGTACTCAGTCAGGCAAAAGTACAAGCAAAAGTCCTGGCCGGCCACGCGTACCTGAACAAACAGTGGAACGAATCCGACGAGCATTTGAGCAGAGCCCTCGCAAGTCTACACGTCGTGCTGGCCGAGAACTTGCGTTACCGCGCATGACAGTGTAGCGTCGTGCGTTACGGCGTCGTTTAGCCCTCAAACCATACCGATTATAACTGGTATGAGCTCTTCGAGACACGGTACTGACAAAGTGAAGCGAGTGGACTTTAGCAATGCTATTCTAGAGGACATGGAAGATGACACTTTTATGTCACGGTTGATATTGAGCGATGAGGCAACTTGCCACATTAACGGTGCTGTACACCGTCATAATGTGCGTATATGGGGGCTCGAAAATCCTCATGAAACAACTGAACACGAACGTGATTCACCAAAAGTGAATGTTTTTTGTGCTGTTTCGCAAAGCAAGGCTTATGGACCCTACTTTTTTGAGGAAGAAACCATAACAGGACAATCATATCTTGTTGTGCTCTGGAATTGGTTATTCCCACAACTTGACTCTGATGATTTCATTTATCAGCAAGATGGAGCGCCACCGCACTAGCGCAACAACGTGCGCAGTTTCTTCACTGCCAACGTGCCTCAACGTTGGATTGGGCGTACATGACCACGAGACCAGGCTTTACACTCTTGGCCTCCTAGGTCCCCTGAGTTAGCACCATGTGATTTCTTCCTGTGGGGATATGTTGAACAATGTGTTTACGTTCCTCCCTTACCTCGTGAGATTGATGAACGTAAACCAGAATGTCAGCTGCTGTAGCTTCAGTGACAGAAGATACGCTCAGTTTGGGATGAATTCGGCTATTAGTCGTCCGTGCAGCTAATGGAGGACATATTGAACATTTGTGATGGATTTTTATGAACTTATGTCTTTTCTGAGTAATTTAGTATGCAATTTTTTGGTGTTAATCCCTTCTTCCTAATAAATAATTCTATTTAAAATCGGATAATTCTTTTTGGGACACCCTGTACAGAGGAAACTCAGTGACATCCCGGGTTTTATGATGAGGTTAATTGATGTATTAATGTTGTTGTGGCGTAACAAGACAGCCACGCCACTCTGAAGTAGCCGAAAGGCACGCGTTAACTCACGCAGGTTAGAGATAGGTCTGAAACAGGATACGTAATGAATGCTGTAAAGAAAAGTACGTAGCTTCTGGAATACATAACTTTAATCCATCCTTGTGGTACATCGTTCTTGATGAGACATGCTTCATACGATAACTATCAATTGCTATGTAAGGCTAATGGCGCCTTGCTAGGTCGTAGCCATTGACTTAGCTGAAGACTATTCTAACTATCTGCTCGGCAAAGGAGCGAGGCTTCGTCAGTGTAGTCGCTAGCAAAGTCGTCCGTACAACTGGGGCGAGTGCTAGTACGTCTCTCTAGACCTGCCGTATGGTGGCGCTCGGTCTGCTATCACTGAAAGTGGCGACACGCGGGTCCGACATGTACTAATGGACCGCGGCCGGTTTAAAGCTACCACCTAGCAAGTGTGGTGTCTGGCGGTGACACCACAAATGTCTTAAGCCTCCTTATAGCGACTCCTTTCTAAATATTTGTCCAGTTACGTGGTTTTTGCAGACTAAAGCAGTAAAATAAGAATTAAGTTACATAGTTTAGCATACAATATTTATGATTATACGAGGGCTGTTCGTTCATAAAGGTCCGATCGGTAGGGAAATAGAAACCACAGCGAAAATCAAAAACGTTGGAGACACCATTTTGTAGGCACCTTTACGTGCTCCCAGCGCGCTGAGAACTGGAAACAGCAACGTCACCCAATCGACGGAAATACTGGAGGCACTGCCCAACCTATCTGTGCGCAGCTTCAGGGGATTTTCGCTGTGGTTTTCCATTTGGCTACCGGTCGGACCTTAGCAAACGAATAGCCCTCGAATTATTTTCTCTAGCTGATTGCGATGCTCCGCCATTTATGTAGTATTAATGCGTTTTTCTTCTTTGGCTTCATTTCGTACATCAGGCCAACAGAATTAGTATGCTGATAATTTTACCCAGAGAGTTAAATGGCCTACCAGATGTCGAGAAGAATCTTACGAATGTGTCTCTTCAAGATATAGTGTCCAGAATGTACAAACCTGAAGTATACGTATATTTACCTAAATTCAAAATGGAGTATGCAACATCACTTTCAGGACCACTCACGGACGTAAGTGCAATTCTGATACCTAAAAATAATATTAAACGACTGCAATTTTTGATACGTTACAGTTTGTAATTGCCATGAAATTGCTGTATTTCTCAGTTGTTCTATTAGTAAGCATCATTAAACACAAAATAGTCATATAAATGTAAAACTGTTAATAATGAGCAGTGTTATATGGCGCAAGAAGAACCGATAGCTAAACATTCCTTAGGGAAACATTACATTTGGTCAGGAGTATTTTAATAATTATTTCTATATCAGTTGACGTCAATATTTAAGTTATTGAGAAGTGGATAAATTTTGTCGCTGGTAACATAATTAAATTGTCTTGTCCTTCGTTGAATTTAATTTGTGGACCGTTACAAGGCTGTCTGAGCGCCCTTGCTGGAGCATATTTTTCGTGCAGCACTACGATTTTTAACATGTATAGTCGGTATGCTACTTGAAACCTTAGTTAAATCCTTCAGCAATGTTGTTCGACGTACGATCTATGGACATAACCTGTTTTCAGCGCGCGAATAATATAATGTTACTCTCATGCCAGCGACAAAGGGGAGTGTCGTAGGACCGTTGCTATTCACAATATACATAAATGACCTTGTGGATAGCATCGGAAGTTCACTGAGGCTTTTTGCGGATGATGCTGTGGTATATCGAGAGGTTGTAACAATGGAAAATTGTACTGAAATGGAGGAGGACCTGCAGCGAATTGACGCATGGTGGAGGGAATGGCAATTGAATCTCAATGTAGACAAGTGTAATGTGCTGCGGATACATAAAAAGAAAGATCCCTTACCATTTAGCTACAATATTGCAGGTCAGAACTGGACGCAGTTAATTCCATAAATTATCTGGGAGTAGGCATTAGGAGTGATTTAAAATGGAATGACCATATAAAATTAATCGTCGGTAAAGCAGATGCCAGACTGAGATTCATTGGAAGAATCCTAAGGAAATGCAATCCGAAAACAAAGGAAGTAGGTTACAGCACACTTGTTCGCCCACTGCTTGAATACTGCTCACCAGTGTGGGATCCGTACCAGACAGGGTTGATAGAAGAGATAGAGAAGATCCAACGGAGAGCAGCGCGCTTCGTTACAGGATCATTTAGTAATCGCGAAAGCGTTACGGAGATGATAGATAAACTCCAGTGGAAGACTTTGGAGGAGAGACGCTCAGTAGCTCGGTACGGGCTTTTGTTGAAGTTTCGAGAACATACCTTCACCGAGGAGTCAAGCAGTATACTGCTCCCTCCTACGTATATCTCGCGAAGAGACCATGAGGATAAAATCAGAGAGATTAAAGCCCACAAAGAGGCATACCGACAATCCTTCTTTCCACAAACAATACTAGACTGGCATAGAAGGGAGAACCGATAGAGGTACCCAAAGTACCCTCCGTCACACGCCGTCAGGTGGCTTGCGGAGTATGGATGTAGATGTAGATGTAGAAGTTCCACAACTCTTTTCTGGCTGTTACAGGAAAGTCCGTATGAAACGTTAGAATCAAAAGGTAAACAGAGGTACCAATGGCCTGATTTTTTTCTCTTTTTCGTGGAAAAATTTCATTACCGGCCCAAATGATGGATGAGTAACAGAGAGAAAACCAGGCTGAAACATATGGTAAGGATATCAAACGTAAATCAGAGCTGAATCTCTTTTCAGATAAGAAGCTAAAACGGTACGACAGTCATCCAAACAGTTATTCACCAGTACCGCTAAAAGAGTCCATCCCCTCTCTTGACAGCAGCCAGTGAGATTGCATGTATTATCCAGGAATGGAAGTATGGTGCAGCGGCAACAAAGGTCAAATAAAATAAAAATTTAAGTAACAAAATTATAAACAGCCGACCAGTTGCAATGGATAAAGAATTCTTTACCTAGGTTTCAACACATTTAAATTTGTCTTCTTCAGAAGGTGGCAATTTTACATTAGTATGGACTAATGTACCATCGCCGTTTTTTCAAATGTCGGCATAGATCCATTTGTCAAAATTAAAATATAGCCCTAGAAATAGGGTTTGTCACGTAAATATAAATTAGTACATGGATGTTGCAGAGCTCACAATTTTATTACGTGGAACCGTTACTGTTGTGCAGCTATGTTTAAAATACCAAAAATTTAAGTATTCAGGAGCACACTTTCCGACTATTGGCATTATCGCTATTGTCCAAGCGTCCAACCGAATAAAATGGCAGCTGGAATGCTTTCTTCCATTAGCTGCGAAGATACCTTAGATCTCCCCATCATTGTGACACTTTTAGAGGTTCTTTGAACGTAGCTCCTTTAACGCTTCACGTGGAAGGCTGAGTATTTAATGTAAATATCTGCACAGCTCCTATAGTATGGGTTGGGGGGTACTCCTTTGTGTGTCACATGACTGGGAGCACAAGTTGGCCATTGTTGATTGTCACATTGTTGTAGTGAGTTTATTGGCATCTACACTTTCTAAGCGCTACACATTGTAAATACGAAAAAAAGCTGAATTCAAGCCGATCTTGAATGTCCGCATATCAAAAACCCGCTCGTTGAGCGACTGCAGCGTGTCCTTGGTAATCCCCTCCCCTACGATTAACTGGGGACAAACATTTTCAGCCTTACAAGTCACATGAACCGGGACCAGCAATCCAGCCTCATTCCGTGCATCATTCTAGAGATTGATGCTTTTTTTTGAGTCATCAGTCTTCTGATTGGTTTGATGAGACACGCCACGAATTCCTCTCCCGTGCCAACCTCTTCATCTCAGAGTAGCACTTGCAACCTACTTCCAATCTCTGTCTTCCTGTGCAGTTTTTGCCCTCTACAGATCCTTCTAGCACCATGGAAGTCATTCACTCATGTCTTAACAGATGTCCTATCATCCTGTCCCTTCTCCTTGTTAATTTTAATTTTAATAATCAACAGCCTCAGTTGCACCGTTTACATAGAATTTGCCTAGGTTTCAGCCGGGATAACCCAACCTTCTTCAGAATAACAGTATCTGCCGTTTGTCCATAGTGGACATCGTCAAGCTAAAACTATAAATCCATAAATTAGCGTCAGACTGTAAAACTTATCTGGAACTGCCTCGACCCCACTTCGCGACCGCGATGCGGCAGCCACGAGTCATCCTTCCATCCCGAATTTTAACCCCACTCTTGAACCTTTCTTTTATTTCCGTCATTGTTTCTTCTATGTAACAGATTGAACATTATGGGCGAAAGTCCACATCGCTGTGTTACACCGTTTTTAATCCGAGCACTACGTTCGTGTTTCCTCCTGGTTCTTGTACACATTTTATATAACCCATCATTCGCTGTAGCTTACTCTTATCTTCCTCAGAATTTTGACCACGGTAAATACGGTGACTCTATGGAACAAATTTGTTTCCAAACGAAACACCAAGCGCATATCGTCGACATTTGTGCTGTCGTGCAAAAATTTTTAATACAGCGCTAAGGTAAATGGGGGTAAGAATTCAAGCGAAATGTATTTGCTGTGATACGAGCCACCGGAGAGCAAAGATCCCTTGGCTCAAAATAATCAGGAAATACCACTGAAAACTCTCCAGAATTTTGTTGGTTGAATCAGGTTCACCGTGCACAGTAGTATTTATCTTGACACAGCTTACAGGATGGGCTTTTAGTGTGATGATGATTACAGGTTGGTCGAAAACGATTGTTGCATTGTGAAGCTCTTTTGTGGTTGTGTCGTAAGAGAAATAAGCGCTGTGCCGGGTCAGTCTAGGGTCTACGATCCTTTCCTTTCATGGGAACTGTGTGGGCAGACTGAGCTATGAAAAAGCATCTGTGAAATCTAGATAGTAGGAGAGAGGTCCTGGCAAAACTGAGGTGTGAAGGCAGGTTGTGAGTCAAGCCCGATTGGCTCTGTTAGTAAGAACTTGCCAGCAGAAGGTATGGTTAGAGGTTAGCGTCCCACCCAGGATACAGTTTTAATCGGCCGCGTTCTAAAGCAGTGAGCACATCGCTGCGGAGTGATACATTCTTTCGGGATTAAAAAAAAAAACCAGATTACTTAAAATAAAAAAAATTGCCATATTTCTTCTGCAGGAGTGTGGGAAGAAAATCAGTTTTACGACCTGAGTGGTTGCACGACGTATCAGTAGAACGCGTACATTTCAGCCAAGGGGGAAGTACTGTCAGGTGGTTAATAAATCAGACATCACTGAAAAATTTTTGGAATGTGGACATACAACTGAACACGTCTATCACATAAAAATTTCTCTACCATTAGCTGATCCAGACAGGAGGGTTGCAATGTCGTACTGATGAATGGGTTCAAACTGCCAAATTATTTGTAAATGTCTCCAGATTTTTTAATCACATATCTTCAAACAGTTTCATTCAGTTTCCTGCTCCCGTTCTTCGCGCTTCACTTTTCTGGTCTACTGGAACCCGCTTTTTATAATCGGTACTTCATCCCACTCCACAACTTTTATCCCTCGCACTCCTCTTCATTACCAGATCAACCGTTCTTCAATGCCTCAGAATGTATCCTATCCACGTATTCCTTTTTTTTTTTTAGTCGGGCTGTATCGTGAAATCTCTTTTACTTCTTATTATTTGCAGCACTTGTTAATTATCTACTCGATCTATCGATGTAATCTTCAGAATTATTTGTAACAACCTTTGCAAAAGCTGCTATTCTCCTCTTGTCTCTACTGTTGGTAGTCCACGATTCACTTCTTAATAGGCTACAATCCAGACAAATGCTTCCAGAAAATACTTTTTATACTTGATTTTGATGGATTTATCTTTATTCAGAAACGGTTTTGTTGCTGTTGTGAGTATGTATATTAAATCCCGTTTGTATCAGCTTTCTTCCATTATTTGGCTGTCCAAATAGTAAACTGATATTATTTTTTGTCTCATTTCCTAACCAATACCGCCAGCATTCCCTCACTTGATTCGACTACATTGCACCACATTAGTTTTACCACTGTTGATGCTCAATTTATAGCCTCGTACGAAGACAGTATCCATTCCATTCCACCTGTGCTATATGCTACCCGTGGCTTTATAGATATGAGCAGACCATAGTGGCTCGCCTTCATGCATTCTTTTAAAAAAAAATTGTGACAAAAGTCCTTCTGGCCTGTTATTTATTTTATACGTGACATGTAAGTGCTGTCTCTTTCTTTTATTGTTAATCAGTACTTACACTTTTATATAAAAAATTCTCTTTTCCCATGAATTAGTAATTATGTTATAGGCCACTTTAAACATTTAAATTCTGATGAAGGCCCTCTTAGAAGTGTTGAAACCTGGTTAATAAGACTAAACATTGTGACCGAGGGCTCATTTGTTTCAACTTTAATTTATAAGCGGTCACTGAACCAAGCTGCCATGTTTAAAACGTTAAAGCTTTTATTTCTTCTCTTGCTCTGCGTACAGACCTAATAACGTAGGGAATAGGCTACAACTCTGTCTCGTTCCCTTCTCAACTACCGATTTCATGTCCTTCAGCTCTGTAGCGCTATCTAACGGGGACCACAAATAAAATTTTCTCTTTTGCGTACATTCGATCCCTTTGCTAGTTGAACTCCTCACTGATAGCCGTATATAAGGGGCTATTAAAAATTTTCCGTTCGAAACCCGTACAGTTCAGAATCTATAATGCAATCATGCAAAATCGCAGTGAGAATTGAGGCAACCATTGCACCGACTCACCAGGTTGAACCAATCCTTGGAGGTCTCCGAAGCCGTCATGGGGAGAGATCAGGCCTATAGGACGGGTGCTCGAACATCTCCCACGTAAGTTGGCATAACATCTGCATTACGAGATTTACGTTACGAGGACGTCAGTAATAATCAAAGAGCAGCGTCCCTTGTCGAAGTTGATTTTCGACGTACGTGCTGCTCCGTACACGTTCTTCATTTTCCTATAGATGTTTGCCGGTGTTTGGCCTTCGGCGGCCAAGAAAACAACAGTACGTTGGTCCTGAATGGGCGCATTTGGTAATAACGTCGCCAAAATTCACGTCATTTCCGCAATTACTTCATGTACGTTGGGAAGGCACGAATGCCACACTAAATCCATTGTTTACATGTCGGTGCTTGTATATCCACTTCAGAGTCGCACTAAGTTGCATATTCGAGCAGAAACACCGTCAGACGGAAATTCTTTGATCGCTCCTTGTAACTGTAAACTTATCTAAGAAACGCTTGCAGGGGATCTGCATGCAGTCAGTCAACGTTGCAAACTAGCCTTCTTATGACTACACTATAGTTTAGTGGTTCAATTAATATTTACTTTATAAATTTTTTTTTCTATACCCTCAAATGAAATTGGTAGAATTTTATTTTTATTAACAGTACTACGAGGACGTGCTGAAAAGTAATGCATCTGAATTTTCTATGTGATAACTCTTCAAGCTGTTTAAATAAAATAAACTTTAGTAACATTCTAAATCTTTATTCTTCATGTTTACATATTCATTTCTCGACACATTCACTGGATGTTTGACTCTGTTGACGGAGCCACAACCTCACCTCTGCTTCATCACTATCATAGTCGAGTCCTTGAAGGTGTTTTTCAAATTCTATAAAGATGAGGATGATCACATGAAGGATGATCGATGACAGTAAACCCAAGGCGTCAGATTGTTGCAGACGTCGCAAACCTTGTGTGTTCTGTCATTGTAGTGCTGAAGGGGAGGGTACATCACCTAAGTAAGAACTTTTCTGCGGTTAGAAACTCGATTACAGCTCGCTGTTTCTCACGCACCGACACAGTTACGTTACACACCGCCGTGTAACACGCTACAATTCGGAGTCCTCTAGCGGCAGAGAGTAGCAACTAACGTCAGCGAAGGATCATGTTGATGTTGATGATGTTTGGTTTGTGGGGCGCTCAACCACACGGTTATCAGAGCCCATACAAATGGCCAATCTCGGCGCTTTCATAAATGATGATCAAATGATGACAACACAAACACGCAGGCATCTCGAGGCAGGTGAAAATCCCTGACCCTGCCGGAAATCGAACCCGGGGCCCCGTGCTCGGGAAGCGAGAACGCTGCCGCGAGACCACGAGCTGCGGACGTCAGCTAAAGGAAGGCCGTCAACCGAGTATTATGCATGGCATGTAATACCTCAATCGATATTGAGAGCAGAATAAAAAATTTGGAGACATTACTTTTCAGAACTCCCTCGTAGATTACAGACACTCCACATTTTGGGGGAATTACTAAGTTCAATGGCAGAAAGAACAGGACTTGTGGTCAGTTGAGTACATGGGTGTAGATACAAAATCATGTAGGGGTGATTCAGGAGTAGGTATAATAATGAATAAAAAAAAAATAGAAATGTGGGTATGCTAATATGAACAGCAAAGTGACTGCCTTATCGTAGCAAAGACTGACACGAAGGCAATACCCTCCACAATCCTACGAGTTTCTATGCCAACGAGCTCTGCAGATGATGAAGAGATTGAAGAAATGTATGATGAGATAACAGAAATTATTTATGTAGTCAAGGGAGACAAAAATGTAATTGTGATGGAGGGCTGGAATCTGATAGAAAGAAAAGGAAGAGAAGGAAAAATAGTAGGTAAATGAAGAATGGTGGAAAGGAATGAAAGAGGAAGCCGTCTAGTAGAATTTTGCACAAAGCATAATTTGATCATCGCTAACACTTCATTCATGACTCATGAAAGAAGGCTGCGTACGAGGAAGAGACTAGGAGAAACTGGAAGATTTAAAATTATTTAGTAGCGAGACAGAGATTTTGGAACCAGATTCTAGTGTGTAACAAATTTCTAGGGGCATATGGGGACTCTGACAACAATTTATTAGCTATGAATTATAGATTAAAACTGAAGAAATTGCAAAAATCTAGTAAGTTAAGGAGATGGGACCGAGATAAGAATCGGAGATTGTTGATAGTTTCAGAGGGGGCTTTAGGCAAAGATAATCTGCAACAAGGTAACGGAATATGCACTACTGGCCATTAAAATTGCTACACCACGAAGATGACGTGCTACAGAAGAGAAATTTAACAGACAGGACGAAGATGCTGTGATATGCAAATGATTAGCTTCACAGAGCATTCACACAAGGTTGGCGCCGGTGGCGACACCTACAACGTGCTGACATGAGGAAAGTTTCCAACCGATTTCTCATACACAAACAGCAGTTGACCGGCGTTCCCTGGTGAAACGTTGTTGTAATGCCTCGTGTAAAGAGGAGAAATGCGTACCATCACGTTTCCGACTTTGATAAATGTCGGATTGTAGCCTATCGCGATTGCGGTATATCGTATCGCGACATTGCTGCTCGCGTTGGTCGAGATCCAATGACTGTTAGCAGGGTTTAGGAGGGTAATACGGAACGCCGTGCTGGATCCCAACGGCCTCGTAGCAGTCGAGATGACAGGCATCTAACCCGCATGGCTGTAACGGATCGTGCAGCCACGTCTCGATCTCTGAGTCAACAGATGGGGACGTTTGCAAGACAACAACCATCTGTGCGAACAGTTCGACGACGTTCCCAGCACCATGGACTATCAACTCGGAAAGCATGGCTGCGGTTACCCATGACGCTGCATCACAGACAGGAGCGCCTGCGACGAACCTGGGTGCACGAATGGCAAAACGTCATTTTTTCGGATGAATCCAGGTTCTGTTTATAGCATCATGATGGTCGCATCCGTGTTTGGCGACATCGCGGTGAACGCACATTGGAAGCGTGTATTCGTCATCGCCATACTGGCGTATCATCCGGCGTGTTGGTATGAGGTGCCATTGGTTACACGTCTCGGTCACCTCTTGTTCACATTGAGGCACTTTGAACAGTGGACGTTACATTTCAGGTGTGTTACGACCCGTGGCTCTACCCTAACCTTTCGATCCCTACGAAACCCTACATTTCAGCAGGATAATGCACGACCGCATGTTGCAGGTCCTGTACGGGCCTTTCTGGATACAGAAAATGTTCGACTGCTGCCCTTGCCAGCACATTCTCCAGATCTCTCAACAACTGAAAACGTCTGGTCAATGGTGGCCGAGCAACTGCCTCGTCACAATACGTCAGTCACTACTCTTGATGAACTGTGGTATCGTGTTGAAGCTGCATGGGGAGCTGTACCTGTACACGCCACCAAGCTCTGTTTGACTCAATGCCCAGGCGTATCAAGGTGGTTATTACAGCCAGTGATGGTTGTTCTGGGTACTGATTTGTCAGGATCTATGCACCCAAACTGCATGAAAATGTAATCACATGTCAGTTCTAATATCATATATTTGTCCAATGAATACCCGTTTATCATCTGCATTTCTTCTTGGCGTAGCAATTTTAATGGCCAGAAGTGTAGTAGGATACGAATGGATAGCTTTAAGAGTTGAAATGGTGAAGGCAGCAGAGACTGAAACAAGTAAAACAATAGGGTCTTGTAGAAATCCTTGGGTAGCACAGGAGATATTGAAATTATTTGAAGAAAAGAGAAAATTAAAAAATGTGACAAATAAAGCAGGTGAAAGGGAATACAAAGATCTAATAATTGAGACTGATGGGAAGTGAAAACTGGCTAAGCAGGAGTGGCTAGTAGACAAATGTAAATATATATAAGCATAAAACTAAAGGAAAGATAGATACTGCCGATAGGAAAACTAATGAGACCTTTCGAAAAATAGGAGCAGCTGTACGAATACTAAGCAAAGAAGGGAAAGCTGAAAGGTGGAAGGAATATATATACAGACTGTACAGTGGAGATGAAACTGAAGACAGTATTATAGAAAGGGAAGAGAACGTAAATGAAGATGAGACAGGGGAAATGATACGGCGAGAAAAATTTAACAGAGCAGTAAAAGACCTGAGCTAGAACTACTTATATCCTTCGGATAACTAACCATTACAGAACTATTTCATCTGATCTGGAACATGTAAGAAACAGTAGAAATTTCCTCAGACTTCAAAATAATAATAATAATAATAATAATTCCATTTCCAAGGAAAACACGTCATGACAGGTGTGAATGAACCATCAGTTTAGTAAAATCATGGTTGTAAAATACGTACTAACGCGAATTATTTACTGAAGGATGGAAAAAGTGGTAGAAGCCATCCTAGGGGGAAGATTAGTTTGGGTACCGGAGAAATGTAGAACACTCGAGGCAATAATGACCCTACGACATGTCTTCGAAGACAGATTAAGGAAAGGCAAATCTATCTTTGTAACTTTTGTAGATTTGACAGTGTTGGCTGGAACATACACTTTGAAATTCTGAAGGTAGCAGAGAGCGAAAAGTTATGTATCTTGTACATAAAGCAGACGGCAGTTATAAGAGTCGAGAGGATGAAAGAGAAGTGGTGGTTGGGAAGGGAGTGAGATAGTAATCTAGCCCCGAAGTTTTTCAGCTATACGTCGAGCGAGCAGTAATGGAAGCCAATGAAAAATTTTGAGAATGAATGAAAGTTCATAAAAACTTTGAGGTTTGTCGATAACACTGTGATTTTGCGAGAAACAGCAAAGGACGTGGAAGCGCAGTTTAACGGAATGGACAGTATCTTGAAAGGAGGCTATAAGATGAATATCAACAAAAGCAAAACAAGCATAATGGAATGTAGCAGAATTAAATCAGGAATTAGATTATCAAACGAGACTCTGAAGTAGTAGATGAGTTTTGCTGTTTGGGCAGAAAATAACTGATGATGGCCGAAGTACGGAGGATGTAAAATGTAGACTGGCAATAGCAAGAAAAGCGTTTCTGAAGAAGAGAAATTTGTTAACAACGAATGTAGATTTGCTGGGCAGTCGTTTCTGAGTGTCACCTTCCATGAAAGTGAAACGTGGACGATAAACAGTTCAGACAAGAAGAGAATACAATGTGGTACTACAGAAGAATGTAAAAAGAAACTTGACTAGAGGAAGGAATCAGTTAATAGGAAACATGAAGGCATCAGCAGCAAAGTGTTGGAGGGAAATATGGGGGGTAAAAATCGTAGATGGAGATCAAGAGATTTTCAGAAGGATGTAGGTTGCAGTAGTTATTTGGAGATGGTGGCTTGCACAGTGTAGAGTAGCATGGAGAGCTGAATCAAATTAGTCTTCGGACTGAAGGCCAATTCAAAATCATCATCATCATCAACAACAACAACGCATGATGTTCATGTCTACTCAAAGAAAGGAAAGGTGAACGTGAATCTGTTACGAGAAGGAACCGTGGCGTCTGCATTGGTTTGAAGTAATGCTACGGAGCTATTGTACTGTACATTCATCATTTCTTTTACCTAAAGATTATTAGCAGATTTGCATGTGGAAATAATTTCTACTACACGAATGACTGAGTAACCCCTTGGCGTTTGCTTGACAACCCAGACGGAATTTCTTCCATAATTACATTCAATGTGAAGTGCTGTTCCGTATGTAATACTGGTGTTGTGAAAATGAGATAAGAGAGGCATTTAAATCCTACGCCGGTACAGCCAAAGTTGTCCACATACGTAACGTCTCATTCCAATAAAAGTTACAGGTAATTTATGCCCACTTTGGTCACGTGAAAGCTATGAGCAGACGTGGTTCAGATATACTAAATGCGCTGCTAAGCAAGTAGAACATAATTGTAGTGATATCATCCTTTCATTTCATGCAAACGTTTGACGTATTCTCTGCTGAACAATCTGCCATTGTCAGAAATTTGTTAATCTTATTTTTCAGTGCACTTACAACTTTTATTGTCATTTCAGATAACATGACTTATCCAAGGAAGCGACGACGAATGTACACGAAAATCGTGCTCTGAAATAATGATCTTTTCAATTTCAGCTTGGAATGACTGAAATGTTCAGTGAGGAGGATGCTGATTTTTCTGGAATTAGCAAGAAACGGCTTAAAGTGAATGCAGTATACCACAAAGCTTTCATAGAGATTAACGAAGAGGGCACAGAGGCTGCTGCGGCAACTGGTAAGTCACCTGCTGCCCAAGAAGAAACCAGAAAAGCTCACGTAATATTTATGTTTTGAAATTGTCTCGTTTCCCTTACGTCTTTTTTCTCTAACCCAGAAAAGAAAGAAATGGTAAGAAAATTGGGACTTCTACTCATTGAAACGTAATTATGATTTTATCTGTCTATCTTTTAGGTGGACATTTCCCAACATACACAGACAATTATGTGTGTAGTTACATGCTAATATTACAATTCAAATGGCAAGTTATGGATTGTGTATCGTTAAAATTTATCAACTACTCACTATAATTATTTAATTTAAGTTTCATATTTCAGGCAGCCAAATGGCAATGCGAGAATGTGTTTCTTTAATTATAATTGTACATAAAGAGATGGACGAGAAGCGTTATAAGCACTATTGGATCCCATACTGGGAACGAGAGAGCGAATGAACTGTTTTATACAGCTTATTATCACATAGTAATATACTGAAGACATTCTGTGGCCAGGAAACGCTTAGAGAATAGCATAGGCTTGGAGAATACTAATAGTATGGGGAAGGTATATGGTTAAGGGAATTCTTACTCCTGTGTACGGACAACGCGACTAGTTTGCTTCTGGCTGCCGGAATGTCTATTGAGAAAACGTATTACACAGATCGCAATAACGTAACGAGGTCACACTAACACTACGTTAATTATTGACATGGAAGAAACCTGAGCCAAGTAGTACCGTCTCAGATTAACTGAGCAATAAATTATGAAAAGTAAAACAAGTCAGTAACAGGCGATGGGGCAACATTACCGACGACTTTCTTTTTCTACTGACCCAGGTATATTAGACAGGACTCACCGACAAGTGTGGAGATAAATTGTGGTGTCACCGCCAGACACCACACTTGCTAGGTGGTAGCCTTTAAATCGGCCGCGGTCCGCTAGTATACGTCGGACCCGCGTGTCGCCACTGTCAGTGATTGCAGACCGAGCGCCACCACACGGCAGGTCTAGAGAGACGTCCTGGCACTCGCCCCAGTTGTACAGCCGACTTTGCTAGCGATGCTACACTGACAAACACGCTCTCATTTGCCGAGACGATAGTTAGCATAGCCTTCAGCTACGTCATTTGCTACGACCTAGCAAGGCGCCATTACCAGTTTATATTGAGCATATTAATGTACCGTCAAGAGCGATGTACTCCAATTATGGATTAAAGTTAAGTATTGCAGCAACTGCGTCCGTTTTTCTAAGTTCTCATTTCTCTGACCTGTTCCAGACCTCACGCCAGTCTGCGTGTAATTAAACGCGTGCATTTCGGTCTCCTCTAGCAATACGGTGTTGGCTCTTCTGCCAACACAGCATAAATTTAGAGAAAGGAATTATCAGAAAGAAGGAGGTACATTCGCATTAATAAGAGGAATGTCAGACACTAAGTTTTACATCTCAGACGTGAGATCTACCGACTAGAATAATTTGCAGAAAACATAAAGAATATTTCGAGTGATTGTGGGCGATAAATCGGGGGAAGTAAATAGAAGAGGGAAAAAATTTCGATCTTACACTTAATAATGCAAGAGTAAAGGAAAAAAGTGTAACTTTATTGTGAGCATGGACTTAGAAGAGGTTCAAAGCGCTCTGAGCACTATGGGACTGAACAACGGAGGTCATCATTCCCCTAGAACTTAGAACTGCTTAAATCTAACTAACCTAACGACATCACACACATCCATGCCCGAGGCAGGATTCGAACCTGCGACCGTAGCAGTCGCGCGGTTCCAGACTGAAGCGCCTAGAATCGCTCGGCCACCGCGGCCGGCTTTAGAAGAGGTCATCCACGCTTTATAGTGTAATAAGATGTTAGAAATGAAGTATAGAAAGATAAGAAAGTCTCAGTTGTTACAATTAACAAAAACCGGTAACGATTAATGGAAGTGAAATACGAAGAAGAGAAAGTAAACATTAGAAATGTTTAAGGGATACTCCTTATAGCCTTTGATGATATACTGATACACAAGGAAAGAATTCCTCAAACACCCATACTTAGTAAAACTGGTGCACCTAGACAGCAGCTGGTAAAATACCTGAAACGGGTTCTTAGCTAATATGTGTGGAAGTGCGAACACACATTGACAACTCCGCCGATTTTTACAGCGCCTCAGTCTATTGCAGCTCGAGGATGTTATGGTCAGTTTCGATGTAGTCTCCCTCTTTACGAGAGTTCCACTTTCTGATTCCTCGGAACTCACGGCGGAAGAATTAGACGATTGTTTCACAGGACTCTTTAGACACGTTCTGACAACTTACTTCCTGTTCGGGAGGAAATATTATGTACAAACAGACGGCGTGGCGATAGGTAGTACATTTTCGCTTTTGAAGCAATGGCACTAGAATTCACCAAGTTGAAACCCACGGGTTTCTATTGGTATGTGAACGACAGTTTTGTCGTGAGGCCACATGGTGCGGAAAAGCTCGAAGACTTCCGGGAACATTTAAACTCTGTGCATTTTAGTGCGACTTGAAAAAGAGGGCGAAATACCTTTACTCGACGTTTTAGTTAAGACTGGACGGATCCGTGGGTCCGTGTAAACAGAGAAGCTAAACACGCTGACCGCTGACCTGCATCTCCACGCCTCGAGCCATCACCATCCGTCACAAAGAAAGTCGATGCTGAAGACTGCTCCATACGGATCGAACGTTTTCAGGCAAGGGTAGCCTTACCGGAGAACTGCAACACCAACGAAGGGCGTTCTGAAGCAATAGGTTGTCAGAGCATCAAACGGAGAGGCTGATGCAGTGAAAATCAAGAATACACTACTGGCCATTAAAATTGCTACACCACGAAGATGACGTTCTACAGACGCGAAATTTAACCGACAGGAAGAAGATGCTGTGATACGCATATGATTAGCTTTTCAGAGCATTCACACAAGGTTGGCGCCGGTGGTGACACCTACAACGTGCTGACATGAGGAAAGTTTCCCACCTATTTCTCATACATAAACAGCAGGTGACCGGGGTTGCCTGGCTAAACGTTGTTGTGATGCCTCGTGTAAGGAGGAGAAATGTGTACCATCAGGTTTCCGACTTTGATAAAGGTCGGATTGTAGCCTATCGCGATTCCGCTTTATCGTATCGCGACATTGCTGCTCGCATTGGTCGAGATACAATGAATGTTAGTAGAATATGGAATCGATGGGCTAGGAGGGTAATACGGAACGCCGTGCTGGATCCCAACGGCCTCGTAGCAGTCGAGATGACAGGCATCTTACACGCATGGCTGTAACGGATCGTGCAGCCATGTCTCGATCCCAGAGTCAACAGATGGGGACATTTGCAAGACAACAACCATCTGCACGAACAGTTCGACGACGTTTGCAGCAGCATGGACTATCAGCTCGGGGACCACGGCTGCGGTTACCCTTGACGCTGCATCACAGACAGGAGCGGCTGCGATGGTGTACTCAACGACGAACCTGGGAGCACGAATGGCAAAACGCCTTTTTTTCGGATGAATCCAGGTTCTGTTTACAGCATCATGATGGTCGCATCCGTGTTTGGCGACATCATACTAGCGTATCGCCCGGCGTGATGGTATGGGGTGCCATTGGTTACACGTCTCGGTCACCCCTTGTTCGCATTGACGGCACTGTGAACAGTGGACGTTACATTTCAGATGTGTTACGACCTGTGGCTGTACCCTTCGTTCGATCCCTGCAAAACCCTACATTTCAGCAGGATATGCACGACCTCATATTGCAGGTCCTGTAGGAGCCTTTCTGTATACAGAAAATATTCGACTGCTGCCCTGGCCAGCACATTCTCCAGATCTCTCATCAACGGAAAACGTCTGGTCAATGGTGGTCGAGCAACTGGTTCGTCACAATACGCCAGTCACTACTCTTGATGAACTGTGGTATCGTGTTGAAGCTGCATGGGCAGCTGTACCTGTACACGCCACCCAAGCTCTGTTTGACTCAATTTCCAGATGTATCAAGGCCGTTATTACAGCCTGAAGTGGTTGTTCTGGGTACTGATTTGTCAGGATCTATGCACCCAAATTGCGTCAAAATGTAATCACATGTCAGTTTTAGGAGAATATATTCGTCCGATAAATACCTGATTATCATCTGCATTACTTCTTGGTGTGGCAATTTTAAAGGCCAGTAGTGTACATGAGAAAGGGGTTGAGGCAGTGCGAGGAAGAGAAACCAAAAATTATTTATCTGCCTTAGGGTGGTCCAATATCCGGAAAGATCGCTATACTCTGAAAACGTGGAATCCAGTGTATTTAGCTCCTTTCAACTTATATAAAAAGCATTCTTTATAACTAGGTCTTTGAAAGCAATGCGAATCTGTCATGTCTTATGTTGGGCCGACGATCAGATGAGTCGCGAGGAGATGCAGTGGTCCACCAGACTCACACAACGAAGCAAATCAGCTGTCGCCGACCACTGCCTCGAATATAACCATGAAATGAAATATGATGAGACTAATATGGTGGTGCAGACTCCAAGTTTCAGGGACAACGTAATTAAAGAGTTGTGGGGCGGCGGATGGAAAATTTAGTTTCTATTGTTGCCGTTCTGAACACAGGCTCTCTAACTACAATGTTGGCGTCCAGAACATGATTAGCAAAAACGTGATGCCTGCAACTGAATTTCACTGTGCCCACTCTGATGGAGAAATAAAGTTATTGATCATTGAAGTTCATTACTCTGAGGATTTAGGATGATGTCTGGGATTCACAGAAAATGCAGTTTACTATAACAATTTTCACTATATTCTGAAAACGATAAGTGTAAAGTTCCAAATAAATATTTAAGCAAGTAATGCTACTATCAGCTATTGTACTATCAGAGCTGTTCAGAGTATATTGTGCGGATCCTTTTATACCTAGATAACGAAATTGTTCAATAACCGTTATCGATGTAAATGTTCTAAGTGAATGCTCGGCGCCGGCCACGGTGGTGTCGCGGTTCTAGGCGCTCAGTCCGGAACCGCGGGACCGCTACGGTCGCAGGTTCGAATTCTGCCTCGGGCATGGATGTGTGTGATGTCCTTAGGTTAGTTAGGTTTAAGTAGTTCTAAGTTCTAGGGGACTGATGACCTCAGAAGTTAAGTCCCATAGTGCTCAGAGCCATTTTTTTGAATGCTCGGCAAAATTTGATGTTAATACTCATCAACCGCCACGCTAGTAATGGTAGAAGGTCAGTCCTGCGGCGACACGTGAAAATACGACATACGCAAACTGCGAATAAATCACTGGAGTTGTTCCGCAATTAACACTTTACCCCAATGCCAACTCAATGTTACGAGCATACCGTGTTACACAATACAGCATGCAAGGTTGTTCCTTGTAACTGCACAGACGCGACGCGGCTTCCGACACGGAAAGCGCGCTTATACGAATCTAGAAGAGAACTGGGGCCTGACTCTAGCTTTTTCTTTTTTTTTTCTTTATTGTGATTTCATGCCCCTGCCCCATATGGGCAGGGGAGGGCTGTCAGCAGCACAATCCGCCGCTCTTCAGCCGAGTGACATGACAACTAAAACAAGAATAAAATAATACATACATAAGGAGGTAAAAAAAGGGGAACATAAAACAGAGTAAGGGGAGAAAATGGAGGTAAAAATCACTGACATGTAGAAGTTCATTGGGGACAGTTAAAATAGTCACCAGAAAGTTAAAAAACACAGTTGGCGATTCTTAAAACACAGAGAAGACACTGGATGCACATGCACAGTTTAAAAGTTGGCCACAGTATTAAAAACACTCCGAAGACAACACACTTAAAACCCACTTGGAGCACACACAACGAAGAGTAAAACTACCAGGCGGGACCTGCCGAGGGAAAGGGCAGAGAGGATGGAAAAGGAGGGGAGAGCATGGGGCAGCTGGGGAAGCGGCGGGAGGAAGAGAGGAGGGGCAACTGTGGGTTCACGAAGAAGCAGGAGACACATGGGGCGGGAGAGGAAAAGGGAAGACAGGGCAGGAGGGAGCGCAGAGACACCGAAAGAAGGCACAAGAGATGGACGGGGAGTAGGAGGGGAAATCCGCTGAGAAGGAGGGAGGGGGAGGAGAGGGAGCCCTGAGGAGGAGGCAGGAAGAGGGGGTTAGAGTTGGTAGGAAGGGTAGATGTCAGGGCGAAGCTCATCATCCGGGAGTGGTAGACGGTGGAAGTTGTGTTGGGAAAGGAGATGGAGGGTGTGGAGATGGAGAGACGGAGGGACACAACGGTAAAGGCGCAGCAACTGGTTGGGAGTGGAGAGGAAGGGAGACACCAGGGGGTGAGGGGGATCAAGGCGGCGGACAATATATAGTGTGCGGATGTGTTCAAGGAAAAGGAGAAGGTGGGGGAAGGGGATGAGGTCATAGAGGATGCGCGTGGGGGATGGAAGGCGGATGCGGAAGGCGAGGCGGAGTGCATGGCGTTCGAGGATTTGGAGGGCTTTATAGAACCGGGGAGGGGCGGAAATCCAAGCGATGCTGGCATAACAAAGGATGGGGCAGATCATGGATTTGTAGGTGTGAAGGATGGTGGAAGGATGCAGACCCCACGTCCGGCCGGACAGGAGTTTTTTAAGGAGGCGGAGGCGGTTGTGAGCTTTGTTTTGGATGGTAAGGAGATGGGGAGTCCAGGTGAGGTGGTGGTCGAGAGTGAGGCCAAGGTATTTGAGGGTAGGAGTGAGGTGGATAGGACGGCCGTAAATGGTGAGGTAGAAATCATGGAGGCGGAAGGAGCGGGTGGTGCAGCCTATGATGATCGCCTGGGTCTTGGAGGGATTAACATGGAGGAACCACTGGTTGCACCAAGCGGTGAATTGGTCAGTGTGGGTTTGGATGGTACGTTGGGACCGTTGAAGGGTAGGATAAAGAGCTAGGAAGGCGGTGTCATCAGCGAACTGGAGAAGATGAACAGGAGGGGGAGGTTTGGGCATATCAGCAGTGTACAGGAGATAGAGGAGAGGGGAAAGGACAGAACCTTGGGGCACGCCGGCAGAGGGGTAGAAAGTACGGGAGTTGGAATTGTGGATAGTCACATAGGAGGGACGATGGGAGAGGAAGGAAGCAACGAGACGGACGAAGTTGATGGGGAGAGCATAGGTCTGGAGTTTGAAAAGGAGCCCGGGATGCCAGACACGGTCATAGGCGTTCTGGAGATCAAGGGAAACAAAGATAGCAGAGCGACGGGAGTTAAGTTGGAGGGAAAGAAGATGGGTAAGGTTAAGGAGCTGGTCGTCAGCAGAGAAGGAAGGCTGGAAGCCACATTGGGTAAGAGGAAGGAGGCGGTGCAGGTTAAGGTGGTGGTGGATACGGCGAGAGAGGATGGCCTCAAAGACCTTACTGAACACGGAGGTGAGGCAGATGGGACGATAGGAAGAGGTAGCAGAGGGGGGTTTGTTAGGCTTAGGGAACAGCAGGACACGGGAAGTCTTCCACAGGTCCCTGACTCTAGCTCGCAGCGCTCTTATTTATATAGCCGCGGTGCGGACCGCCGAAGGCGCAACCGACAACATTTGCCTTCCTACATAGCCACTCGGCTAGTAAAGCACAACTTCAAGTTACTAAATAATTAATTGCTTCATTTGCTGAAGGCCAATGAAGCTCTCAATTTAATTGTACAATCAGCATACAGGTAAGTATCTGTTCATTCGTATGTGGCTATGTTAAATACTTTTGGCGAGAGAATTATTTTAGTTGTACTGCACGCAATAGATGAGCTCTGAACTTGCCCTTTGGAGAGACGCTACAGCTATAGTTGTATAGCTACCTGTTTGAAACTTTTCACATCTTTGTTATTATAGCGTATCTCCATTCTACCTACATCTAAACATCCTAGCTCTATCTAATCACTTACTTAATCTATCTTGCTTCCATACTCTTAGGACACAAAAGCAGAAAATCATTAATTTTGATCAAAATATTACTTTGTGAGATCCAGCATGCTGTTTCCATTAAATAACAATAAAAAAGAATCCGAATATAAATTTTGAAGTTTCTAGCTCCTTCCTGTTGCGCCAATGATTTTTACGTAAAACGTCCAAATTTCGAAAACTGTTGAACTTACTAAACTGAAATTTAACACATTATCATTTTAGCATCATTCCTGACATGGTATTAACATTTCAGATTATTTACTTTACTTTAAAGGTATTGCGCAGCATTCGTGACGTCATTGCTAGTTTCAGGGGTCTGGTCTGACACACAATGGAAAGCATATGAAATCTATATGGCGTGAGTAGGCTGCTTCCATACAGAGTCTATCAGGAAACCTAATACACAGGAATGGAGGTTTCACTTTAAATAAGGCTTGGGGTTCGGCACTCAATTTATTGAAATCTCCCACATCACGTACATCAGATTTGGAAAGCACTGAGGGAAGTTGCGTTTCACGGATTATCAGTTTGTGTCCTGTGGAACAAAAGAACATCAAAGGGCGCAGTGGACGTCAGGAAGCAAACTTCTCTATAGTGACGTGAGACAAACAATAGGTCTACCCGGGGGGGGGGGGGGGGGGGCGGGGGGGGGGGCGAGGGGAGACTCCCACTGCATGAAGTCAGGATAGCAGCTGGGTACCTGTGAACCGTCTCTGACGCTAGTAAATTACTCTCGAAGTTCAATTATTTATTAAACATGTTTACAATTGTGTTGTTCCACACTGGCCTTGTAGCTGATGCCTCATTCAGCTACGTGTTGGGTTCCCACTGACGGCTGTCGAGTCAGCTCCACACCGGCCTTGTAGCTGATGCCTCATTCAGCTACGTGTTGGGTTCCCACTGACGGCTGTCGAGTCAGCTCCACACCGGCCTTGTAGCTGATGCCTCATTCAGCTACGTGTTGGGTTCCCACTGATGGCTGTCGAGTCAGCTCCACACCGGCCTTGTAGCTGATGCCTCATTCAGCTACGTGTTGGGTTCCCACTGACGGCTGTCGAGTCAGCTCCACACCGGCCTTGTAGCTGATGCCTCATTCAGCTACGTGTTGGGTTCCCACTGACGGCTGTCGAGTCAGCTCCACACCGGCCTTGTAGCTGATGCCTCATTCAGCTACGTGTTGGGTTCCCACTGACGGCTGTCGAGTCAGCTCCACACCGGCCTTGTAGCTGATGCCTCATTCAGCTACGTGTTGGGTTCCCACTGACGGCTGTCGAGTCAGCTCCACACCGGCCTTGTAGCTGATGCCTCATTCAGCTACGTGTTGGGTTCCCACTGACGGCTGTCGAGTCAGCTCCTCGTCTGCAGGCCCAGGCGAAGGGTGAGTGACCTCGCGCTGCCCACGCGGCTACGGTCCAGCACGAATGGTGTCGTACTAGCTGCCAGAGTGTGTTCGATCCCACTGCGAACTCTTTGTTGACCTCCGAAGACCCATCCGCGATGTGGTGTTGTTGGAAGTCGTGTTGTCCATCGGTCTCCTTCCTACTGGCCGGGTAGGTTTCAGCACCGGAGGCGCCCGAGTGTTGAACAGTAACGTGGACCCCACGAGGCCCTGCTGCCGCTTTCCGCACTCCGAGATGTGGTGTTGTCGGAAGACAGTCTTCTTCTCCATCAGCAATGGTAGGCGGCGAGCGGTATGAAGTTCATCAGGTGAAGACCGTCATCTCAGTACATCTTCGGCTGGTTCTTACACTATAACAGAGTATCTAGGACATAGATACGCTAGAGTGTCGAAATCATGGACTCGATTGCTGTTACTGTGAACGCCATCGTTCCGAGTGATCAACTCCTTGAGAGCTGGAAAGCTCAAGTATTTAAAGGGATCTAACTTGAGGCTATGACGTAATCCTCGGTTCATAATGACTGCATGTGTCATTCTGCTATATTCGCTTAACAGGCTCTTAACTGCTGTGCAGCTTCCCTGATAATAGCTACCGGATATGCGTGAGCTAACGAATATGCATGTCACATTTCCGTTGGTTTGCTGTTCCCTGCTGTTTTCTGCTGAGCTCGTCCTCTTCTCGCTTGGTGGGATGTTGTAAGGTGATGAGGCTGGACCCATTTGTGACATACCACTTATCTCCTGGTTCCGTTTCTACCTCTGGCGTGATAACACTTTGTTTTGTATCCCGCCTAGAAGGCAGCGCGTGGGTTGGATCAGGAAAAGGTAAAACACGTCGGTACTGCAGTATGAATTTAAATCCCCTTTACTCAAGCAACAAGAATACATAACTCGCAAGGTCGTGCGAAGTTGAAGCGAAGTGTCCTGGCTGGCTGCACCTGATGAAATGGGCTGACTCTGTAGGGATGTTTGTAGAGCTGCACAGCACCAGCTAGAGGGCGTTGTCGTCGGTGTCTCGTTGTAGTGCCAACCTTTGAAACTATACCGTGGCATCGTTGTTACCACACTATGACTGTGGCAAGGTGAATGAGTTTTAATAAAATTTTCTAATTTTCAACCCTTTACTATTCTCTGCCGTAACAGCTCAAAGGCTAGTTGGAGTCTAGACAGCAAAACTCACAGCATCTGAATAAGACGGTTGAGTCGGTCGTCGAAATGTTGTGCAGAAAGTGGAAACAACAGCTTAATGTCTATGATCGAACTTTTGGTGAATTTTGGCTCATCAGATTATTTCTAGTTTCCAACCACAAACGGTTGCAAAACGGTTCCCTTTTAAGACGTTCAACAGTTTATAATTTCCTGGAGACTTATTAACGTCATAATAATTAAATTTATGTGTGCATGAATGTTTATTAAACCAGGGACCTAGAAACGACAGACAGTCTTCGTCCCACCGTAGCTCCCAGTGGTTCACATCCCCACAACAGGCGACAGCAGTCAACCCAGCCCACCGCTGCCCCACACCGAACCAATGGTTATTGTGTGGTTTGACCATCAGTCGACACCGAGCGAGGTGGCGCAGTGGTTAGCACACTGAATTCGCATTCGGGAGGACGGTGGTTCAATCCTGCATCTGGCCGTACTGATATAGGTTTTCCGTGATTTCCCTAAATCGCTCCAGGCCAACTTCTTTTCCCATCCTTCCCTAATCTGATGAGACCGATGACCTTGCAGTCTGGTCTCCTCCCCCAAACAACCCAACCCAACTCCAGTGGACACCCCACTGGGAATATCTCATACCAGATGAGTGTGACCCCAAACGTTTGCATGGTAGAGTAATTATGGTGTACGAGTATGTGGAGACAGTGTTTGTTCTCATTGACGGCACTTTGCAGAGTGGACGTTAGATTTCAGATGTGTTACGACCCGTGGCTCTACCCTTCATGCAATCCCGAGAGGTCTAAGGCACTGCAGTCATGGACTGTGTGGCTGGCCCCGGTGGAGGTTCGAGTCCTCCTCGGGAATGGGTGTGTTTTTGTCCTTAGGATAATTTAGGTTAAGTAGTGTGTAAGGTTAGGGACTGAGGACCTTAGCAGTTAAGTCCCATAAGATTTCACAAACATTTGAACATTTTTGAACCTTCATTCGATCCTTGCAAAACCCTACATTTCAGCAGGATAATGCACGACCGAACGTTGCAGGTCCTGTAGGGGCCTTTCTGGATACAGAAAATGTTCGACTGCTTGCCCTGGCCAGCACATTCTCCAGATCTCTCACCAATTGAAAAGTCTGGTCAATGGTGGCCGAGCAACTGGCTCATCACAATACGCCGGTCACTACTCTTGATGAACTGTGGTATCGTGTTGAAGCTGCATGGGCAGCTGTACCTGTACACGCCATCCAAGCTCTGTTTGAGTCACTGCCCAGGCATATCAAGGCCGTTATTACGGCCAGAGGTGGTTGTTCTGAGTACAGATTTCTCAGGATCTATGCACCCAAATTGCGTGAAAATGTAATCACTTGTCAGTTCTAATATAATATATTTGTCCAATGAATACCCGTTTATCATCTGCATTTCTTCTTGGTGTAGCATATTTAATGGCCAGTAGTGTATTTAGTTTAATTCTTTTGTTATTTCGCTGCCAGAGTGCAGCACAGGCCAGACTCTGTCTCCCGCATAGCGTTCTTTAATTTAGCTGCCACCAGGCGGAAGCACGTCCGCTTTGCCTTCGATTCTGGCCCACAGATGGCATAAGCGTCCACTTTCTCTACCGTTGCGCCTTGACTATGCCTGGCATTCACTAGACAGCACGTTGTCACATTACAAGCTGTCTAGTAACAAATGATCTAGCTGAATACTTTTAAATTGTTCTGGTCTATTTACCAACGTCAGTCTATTATTAGCACTAATTATTTCAATCACTTTTAGTAGAACGTAAAACCAGTCAAAGTTCGAAATTTATACTTTTCATTCATTTGACGACTAGTTTCTGGCCGAGACCGATTTTAAAATAATCGTAACGAAGCCGAAAATGACATTTCCGAAGATGTCGAAAATATGCCATGAACATTTACAGTGCATTCAGTTAATCAGAGCCTAGTCGTCATAACAATCAAAATACAGAGTAACTACTATTAAACACTCCGGAGGCTCCGGCTGATTCCGGTAGTAGACTGCGGTGGCGTCGTTGCGACATGTTACGCCAGCTGACTGGTGGCGCTATTTGTGCATGCAACAAAAGTGTGTACTCGAACCGGCCGCAGGTTGACAAGACTGTTACTTCATTTATTGTCAACCTCGGGACGCGTTTTGTTGCGGGGGGGGGGGGGGGGGGGGAGGTAGAGCCGCAGGTGCCAGTGAAAAGGCAGGGGCCGCATCTGCAGCCTATGCCGAGCTCGTGCCGCGCCCCGACATCCGTCTCGCTAATGGTCGGTAACAGCGGCCAAAAAACCAGCCACAGAGTGGGCATCCACGCCCGGAGACGGAACAACTTCTACCATCGGTGAAGGCGCGACTGCCGGGCGAAGGGGAGCCATCTCTTGCGTCCCGGGCATCGGTGAGGGCGAAGGCGGCGGCGCATCGGTGGTCATTGGCTCCCCGTTTGGCCCTGGCGGTGCACGATTTTGAGTTGACTGTATAATAACAAAACATCTACGGGTATAAACAGACGTTACAGAAAAAAAACCGTGTGCTTTCTGTGAGATTTCAAGCCACACATCGTTTACGTTAGCTGCTTTTAATTCTGTTTCTTTCTTTAAACAATATACAGGGTGAACAGCATGTAAACCGACAAACTCTGGGAGGTTGTAGGGGACATCAAAACAAATATTTTCCCCTAATGTCATTTTTCCCTATGAGGATTATTTAAACCGGTGGAGGCCGCATTACGCTCTTCAGTTGTTAGAGATGGTACTACGCTCTTCAGTTGTAGGCATCTGCTGTCCACCAGTGCAGTAGCGCACTGTCTCTGTTTACTAGTGGAGCGATACACCTTGAGTGAGTACGCTGATGTGGTTGGTGCGTGCTACGTAACGCACCACAACGGACGAGCTGCACAGCGGGTTTATCAACAAAAATATCCTAATCGCCGTATCCCGCATCATACGACCTTTGCTGCTATGTACCAAAGTCTGCGTGAGACTCGGTCATTTAGCAGATTACCTGGACAGAGACGCCGTCGCACGGTAAGAACGCTGCAATTTGAGGAAGCTGCCTTGCAACATGTGGAGTGGGAGCCTTCAATCAGCACTCGTACAACTGCACGTAACATGGGGACGAATCAGACGAATGTAAGAACAGTGCTTCGAGAGCAATTGTTACGTCCATTTCACTTATAGCGTGTCCATAACCTGGAACCAGTTGATTATCCATCCAGAGCACAGTTTTCGCAGTGGTACCTGGAACAGTGTGAAATGCATCCTACATTTCCATCCTCTGTGTTGTTTAGCGATGAAGCAAAGTTCGGGCGTGATGGAGTCTTCAACACTCACAATTCCCATGTTTGGAGTGGGGATAACCCACATGCCACAGATACTAGCGCTCATCTAGTGCGGTTCTTCGTTAATGTGTGGGTCGGTGTTGCTGGGGACTGTTTAATTGGGCCGTATCTGCTACGTAGGCCATTAAATGGCAGGCACCATTACAATTTTCTCGGCAGAGCATTGCCAGAACTTCTGGACGACGTCCCGCTCCCTACAAGACAACGAATGTGGTTCCAACATGACGGGCCGCCGCCACATTTCAGCCGTCGTGTGCGTCGATTCCTGGACCGACGGTTCCCAGAAACGTGGATTTGCAGAGGTGGTCCTCTAGCATGGCCTGCTCGATCCCCAGAAATGTCCCCTCTGGACTTTTTGTGTGGGGAGAGATGCGCAACCCTGTTTACGCAACTCTTGTTGCATCAGAAGAGGATCTGGTTGCCCGGATAGTAGCAGCAGCAGGAACAATTCAGGATACTCCCGGGGTTTTTGACCGTGTAAGACAGAACATGATCCGACGGTGTAACCTTTGTTTACGTGTCAATGGAGGCATTTTTGAAAATCAACTGTAATTGAAATTGGGTTGTGTTAATCTGTTGTCTCTTGGTCACAAAAAATGGAAAAGTGTTTGTTGGTTTAATTGATTTGCCGCCAGAGAAATCCTCCGCTAGTGGTATAATACTCCTCACAGGAAAAATGACATTAGGGAAAAATGTTTGTTTTGATGTCCCCTACAACCTCCCAGAGTTTGTCGGTTTAAATACTTTTCACCCTGTACACTAAAGATGGGAGCCAGCACAAACAATATCTCTGCCATATCACTAGCTATAAATGCAAAAACAGTTATGCGGACGGACTGAAACAGTATTACGAGAGGACTTGAGAAAGTAAGTTACACATGTCACTGCACGCTAAGACGACTCCGCAACAAGAATGGTGCATTGTCAGAAGGGATTGCATGTTCTGGGTTTCCTGCAGACGCAGTCCCGCTGCGGTACAGGTAACAGGTGCGTCACAGTAGGCGACCAAAGTGGCGTGGCAACTGGAAATGTAATCAAAAGTAGAAGTACACAGGACACTACGATACTTGCTGGCAAAACGTCTAAACTGTAAACAGATCCATTTGCAAAAGTTAGGCGGTATGTGGACCAAATGCAACGATGCTTCCAACCGTAGTGAGATGGTGCAAACAATGTGACCAAGGCCGCACAGATGAGTGTGATGTTCATAGAATGAACGCTTTCATGGCAGGTGTTGTCATCACTTAACACTTCCGGGCTGAGATTCCGTGGTCCATACATAGAACTCTTCCCTGACATTTCGCCTTCGACTGCGGAAGACATCCTCCGAGCACAACAGGCGAACTGCAACGAGAGAGCGAGTGAACGCGGTATATATAAGCCATCCAGAGGGCGCCGCTGTCAATCACATGACGTCGGCTGTGCTATGATCTCTGATATTGCCAGCTTTCTCAATTGAAAGTAATCGATTGTCACGCTGTTGCTGCAATGTTGACATCCATATCTTTTCCAGCTTAATGCCTTCATCTTTTCTATTAAAATTATTGCAGTGATTGGCAATCTCAATGGCATCTCTGTACATTCGCGCATAATAATGCGACGTCTTTGCTATGACGGTCGTCTCACTAAACTTTATTTCATGATTTTTTTTTTTTTTTGGTCATCAGTCTGGTTTGATGCGGCCCGCTACGAATTCCTTTCCTGTGCTAACCTCTTCATCTCAGAGTAGCACTTGAGACCTACTTCCTCAATTATTTGCTTGATGTATTCCAATCTCTGTCTTCCTCTACAGTTTTTGCCCTCTTCAGCTCCCTCTAATACGATGGAAGTCATTCCCTCATGTCTTAGCAGATGTCCTATCATCCTGTCCCTTCTCCTTATCAGTGTTTTCCACATATTCCTTTCCTCTCCGATTCTGCGTTGAACCTCCTCATTCCTTACCTTATCAGTCCACCTAATTTTCAACATTCGTCTATAGCACCACATCTCAAATGCTTCGATTCTCTTCTGTTCCGGTTTTCCCACAGTCCATGTTTCACTACCATACAATGCTGTACTCCAGACGTACATCCTCAGAAATTTCTTCCTCAAATTAAGGCCGGTATTTGATATTAGTAGACTTCTCTTGGCCAGAAATGCCTTTTTTGCCGTAGCAAGTCTGCTTTTGATGTCCTCCTTGCTCCGTCCGTCGTTGGTTATTTACTGCCTAGCTAGCGGAATTCCTTAACTTCATTGACTTCGTGACCATCAATCCTGAAGTTAAATTTCTCGCTGTTCTCATTTCTACTACTTCTCATTACCTTCGTCTTTCTCCGATTTACTCTCAAACCATACTGTGTACTCATTAGACTGTTCATTCCGTTCAGCAGATCATTTAATTCTTCTTCACTTTCACTCAGGATAGCAATGTCATCAGCGAATCGTATCATTGATATCCTTTCACCTCGTATTTTAATTCCACTCCTGAACCTTTCTTTTATTTCCATCATTGCTTCCTCGATGTACAGATTGAAGAGTAGGGGCGAAAGGCTACAGCCTTGTCTTACACCCTTCTTAATACGAGCACTTCGTTCTTGATCGTCCACTCTTATTATTCCCTCTTGGTTGTTGTACATATTGTATATGACCCGTCTCTCCCTATAGCTTATCCCTACTTTTTTCAGAATCTCGAACAGCTTGCACCATTTTATATTGTCGAACGCTTTTTCCAGGTCGACAAATCCTATGAAAGTGTCCTGATTTTTCTTTAGCCTTGCTTCCATTATTAGCCGTAACGTCAGAATTGCCTCCCTCGTCCCTTTTCTTTTCCTAAAGCCAAACTGATCGTCACCTAGCGCATTCTCAATTTTCTTTTCCATTTTTCTGTATATTATTCTTGTAAGCAGCTTCGATGCATGAGCTGTTAAGCTGATTGTGCGATAATTCTCGCACTTGTCAGCTCTTGCCGTCTTCGGAATTGTGTGGATGATGCTTTTCCGAAAGTCAGATGGTATATCGCCAGACTCATATATTCTACACACCAACGTGAATAGTCGTTTTGTTGCCACTTCCCCCAATGATTTTAGAAATCTATCCCTTCTGCCTTATCTGACCGTAAGTTTTCCAAAGCTCTTTTAAATTCCGATTCTAATACTGGATCCCCTATCTCTTCTAAATCGACTCCTGTTTCTTCTTCTATCACATCAGACAAATCTTCACCCTCATAGAGGCTTTCTATGTATTCTTTCCACCTATCTGCTCTCTCCTCTGCATTTAACAGTGGAATTCCCGTTGCACTCTTAATGTTACCACCGTTGCTTTTAATGTCACCAAAGGTTGTTTTGACTTTCCTGTATGCTGAGTCTGTCCTTCCGACAATCATATCATTTTCGATGTCCTCAAATTTTTCCTGCAGCCATTTCGTCTTAGCTTCCCTGCATTTCCTATTTATTTCATTCCTCAGCAACTTGTATTTCTGTATTCCTGATTTTCCCGGAACATGTTTGTACTTCCTCCTTTCATCAACCAACTGAAGTATTTCTTCTGTTACCCATGGTTTCTCCGCAGCTACCTTCTTTGTACCTATGCTTTCCTTCCCAACTTCTGTGATGACCCTTTTTAGAGACGTCCATTCCTCTTCAACTGTACTGCCTACTGCGCTATTCCTTATTGCTGTATCTATAGCGTTAGAGAACTTCAAACGTATCTCGTCATTCCTTAGTACGTCCGCATCCCACTTCTTTGCGTATTGATTCTTCCTGACTAGTGTCTTGAACTTAGCCTACTCTTCATCACTACTATATTGTGATCTGAGTCTATATCTGCTGCTGGGTACACCTTACAATCCAGTATCTGATTTCGGAATCTCTGTCTGACCGTGATGTAATCTAATTGAAATCTTCCCGTATCTCCCGGCCTTTTCCAAGTATACCTCCTCCTCTTGTGATTCTTGAACAGGGTATTCGCTATTACTAGCTGAAACTTGTTACAGAACTCAATCAGTCTTTCTCCTCTTTCATTCCTTGTCCCAAGCCCATATTCTCCTGTAACCTTTTCTTCTACTCCTTCCCCTACAACTGCATTCCAGTCGCCAATGACTATTAGATTTTCGTCCCCCTTTACATACTACATTACCCTTTCAATATCCTCATACACGTTCTCTATCTGTTCATCTTCAGCTTGCGACGTCGGCATGTATACCTGAACTATCGTTATCGGTGTTGGTCTGCTGTCGATTCTGATTAGAACAACCCGGTCACTGAACTGTTCACAGTAACACACCCTCTGCCCTACCTTCCTATTCATAACGAATCCTACACCTGTTATACCATTTTCTGCTGCTGTTGATATTACCGGATACTCATCTGACCAGAAATCCTTGTCTTCCTTCCACTTCACTTCACTGACCCCTACTATATCTAGATTGAGCCTTTGCATTTCCCTTTTCAGATTTTCTAGTTTCCCTACCACGTTCAAGCTTCTGACATTCCACGCCCCGACTCGTAGAACGTTATCATTTCGTTGATTATTCAATCTTTGTCTCATGGTAACCTCCCCCTTGGCAGTCCCCTCCCGGAGATCCGAATGGGGGACTATTCCGGAATCTTTTGCCAATGGAGAGATCATCATGACAATTCTTCAATTACAGGCCACATGTCCTGTGGATACACGTTACGTGTCTTTAATGCAGTGGTTTCCATTGCCTTCTGCATCCTCATGTCGTTGATCATTGCTGATTCTTCCGCCTTTAGGGGCAATTTCCCAACCCTAGGACAAGAGAGTGCCCTGAACCTCTATCCGCTCCTCCGCCCTCTTTGAAAAGGCCGTTGGCAGAATGAGGCTGACTTCTTATACCGGAAGTCTTCGGCCGCCAATGCTGATTGTTTATCAAAATTTAGGCAGTGGGGGGGATCGAACCCGGGACCGAAAACGTTTTGATGATGAATCAAAGACGCTACCCCTAGACCGCGGGTCATGATCACCTTGCTGAAACACATGTTCCATATAGCCGATTTATCAATATGTCCCAGACGGGTGCTGATGCTTCTTTTTGTTGTGCCTGTATAGACCTTTCCACAACTGTACGGAATTTTATAGACACCTGGTGTAGCTAGAGGATGTCGTTTATCTTTTAAAGATCTTAATCATTCTTTTTTTTATTTTCGTGGTGGGTCTGAAAACAGTTTCCACATCGTACTTGCGTAAGATTTTTCCAATGCTGTCAGTGACCTTACTGATAAATGGTAAGAACACTTTCCCCTTGGGTTGGTGTCGATCCTCGTCCGTCCTGGTTGTCAGTCTAGGGCGTAGTGCACGATCTATCTCTCTGTTGGAATACCAATTCTTCTTGAAGGTCTAAGGTGTTCAATCTCATCATCCAAGTGAGCTGGTTCACATATTTTGTGCGCCCTGTCAATGTTTTAATACTCCTCTTTTATGTCTTGGGTGGTGGTTAGAATCTTTCTGCAGATTACTTTCAATTGAGAAAGTTGGCAATATCAGAGATCATAGCACAGCCCACGTCATGTGATTGACAGCGGCACCCTCTGGATGGCTTATATATACGGAGTCCATTCGCGCTCTCGTTGCAGTTCGCCGATTGTCCTCTGAGGACGCCTTCCGCAGTCGAAGGCGAAACGTCAGGGGAGAGATCTATGTATGGATCACGGCATCTCAGCCCGGAAGTGTTAAGTGATGAGTGTGATGTCCGTTTGGAAGAACTACAGACGACAACATCCAGACATGAAATCTTCTCGGGTGATCAGCCGAGTAAAGGCGTCGTCTTCTCGCAACGTTTCGAAGGGTTTCGTACCCATCATCGTCAAGCTTGAAGATGATGGGTACGAAACCCTTCGAAACGTTGCGAGAAGACGACGCCTTTACTCGGCTGATCACCCGAGAAGATTTCACGAATGGAATACGCCGAGAAAGTCTCAAATCACATTTAACATCCAGACAATTCAGGTACTGGTTCGCAGCAATCGCAGATTTTTCATTCATGAGGAAGTTCACAAAGCAGTTCTGGAACGTCTTCGCCACCAAGTGGCGGATTTCCGTCGTCGAAGAGTTGAAAAATTGGCAGAAATTCCTGGCCGATGTTTAGAGAGACCTAATGACTATGTTCAAAAATAGTGTCACGTATCTGTGTCTCTTGTCAGCGTAATGCAGCATTCAATTAAACTTACTTGGCCTGCAATAACAATGTCCATCTTACTTAATGAAGTTATCTCGTATTTATTAAAAGGACTCCCGCTCCCGTTGGGGAGGATGTGATACTACACTCTTACGGTAGTAGTCCACACAAACTTGAGTGAGGGAAGGATGATACTGATGTGATGGTCGATGGCAGCATGTCATGAGCTCACACAAATGCAGGATGATTTTCGATCGGTACCCCTGGGATGATAGAGGCTAGCACGAGTGGGGCGGCTGTAGGAATCTGGAACATTCTATAAAAATTTGGTACTGGAATACTTTAGTAAATAACTTTTGCTTAAGTTTGTCCTGCTACTGCACTCCAGGAACATAACTAACAAGAACTATATTTCTTGAGTAAAATGACTCATTAGCAAACATTAACTGGATTATACAACAAGCAAGACAACACAATTCCGGTATTACGCGCGTAATACATGCGCGAACCTAGCGAGGTGAAGGCTATTCTAATCTAACTTCGCCTAACGACCGGCAGCTGACTCGGCCGGTGCGATCCGCAAAAGGCCCTGTCCGTGCCATACGGTGGCGGTGCAAGCGCCAGCCGGTCCAGAGAGGTCGCAAGTGCTGGACCGCTGTCGATTATCGAAACCTCTAGCGTGGTGTCGAACGTTGACACCTCAGATACACCGTTGAAAACCATCAACGGCTGGTAGCTGAGCCTTATTTAAATGCTGCGCAGAAGTTTCTGGCGAAGCTAAGCTGGATTCTCGAAACTGTGCTTCAGTAATTTACTTCTGCATGTATAACCGAGTGCCGGTGTACACACAATGGAAAAAGTTCGTTTTGAAAACTTTTGATGAGAGCCTTCATCAAGATGACTACTGACTGTCTCTCGTTGTTTATGTACACTGCCTGACAAAACAAGTAGCATCCAGGACTCATAGCCAGTTGGTGACATACGTTCATCACGTACATAACACCAATGGGTATGTTAATGATTAGAGGAGCAGTTCTCTGCGACAGGTACAGCTGCCATCAGACAACATTAGTGTCGTTCGTGTTTTGTGTTGTTACTAATCCTGGCAGGGTGTATAAGCGGAGTGAACAGCACCTCATGTTGAAGGTTCACTGCAAAAGACACAGAGATGCCATATACTCGTATGAGACAGAATTATGAACACCTGACAGAGTATGAAAAGGGCCTCAGTGTGGGACTCGATTTTGCCAGCTGGTCGAATCCTCCAACAACCAGATTTGTGGGGCATTCGTGTGTGAGAGATATCCCGTGTTGGAAGCTTAGTAATGTGTTGTCAGCCATACTCCTGGTCAAGTTTCGGATAGACCACGTCTGACCACCACAAAGTAGGATCGCTATATTGTTCACCAAGCATATCGTAACGCCATCCTGCTACCAGTAATGGACTCACTGTAACATTCTGAATCATCATGCACCATTGGTAAGAGACTGTCAGTACAAGGACTAGGGAATTTACGTCCCACGCGTAGGCTGCCGTTTAATGCCACACACAATCAACTGCTTTTGCAGTGGTGCCGTAACCGGTAAGCGTTCACTACTGGTGAATGACGTCACATCGTGTTCTGCGACGAATTGCGGTTTGACGCTACCCAAGATGACCAACGTCGGCGAATATGGTGGTGAGCTGGCGAGAGTCCCATTCTACCAACGTTTTTCAAAAGGCACTGCCGTGATACTCATAGCATCATGATGTGGGCAGCCAGTTCATAGTGACTCAGGGGACTCTGATGTCATAATGGTGCATTGTGGATATCCTGCGTCCTTGTGTGTTGTCCCTCTTGCGACAATATCGTGGTGCCATTTTCAACACGACAGTGCTCGTCCATGTGTGTCACGTGTCTGTCAACTTATGTGATGTCCCCTTAGAAAAATTAATGAATGACTGTGCTTAAACTGACACACAATATTTTTTTAGCGCAACGCAATCTGACTTTCAATAATCCCTACAAAAGAATGGCCCTGACTAACTATACCTTTCACAAATCACTTACCTCACAAAAATCTTCGTTACTCAAGCTACTGCAATACAGCGAGCGCCACTACTGCCAGCTAAATAAAAGATTCAAACTACTGAAGGCACTAACTACCGATAGGCATAGTTAGCAAATGAAAGATTTTGATAGAGAAAAAACAATGTATTTACCTTAATATTGTTCAAAAGTCATAATATATATAGCAGTTCATGACATCCAGTCTTACAAATTTCAAAACTCCGCTATTTCTCTCCCCACATCCACCACTGCTGGCGGCTCACCTCCAACTGCGCACCGCTACGCGCTGTTAACAGCCAACTGCCCAACACTACAATGGCAAATTCCAACAATGCCACCCAGCCACAGACTGCACACAGCACAGCCAGTGATTTTCATACAGAGCGTTACGTGGCGTTACCATTAAAAAAAGCTAAACAGCCTACTTACAAACTGCCTGTGTGATACTGAAGTACTCCCATAGCCAACAAGACCTCCAGATCTGTCCCTGATGGAATACATTTGAGACCAGGTCAGACGTCAGTTCTGTCCCAATACCTAGGATATAAAGGACCGGTTGCGACAGCTGTGGTCCAGATTGCCGCGGGAGAAGCTACAACGATTTTATGATACCCTACCTCACCAAATTAATACATGCATCGAGGCTGGAGGATGTGCGTCGTCATGCTGATAAGTGGGCTCATACTACCAATTTCTTTATCAGTGTCACTCGATTTTGCACAGTAACCTACACTAATCAACCAGAACATTACGACCACTTACCTAATAGCCGGTATATCCACCTCTGGCACGGATAACACCGACGACGCATCGTGGCATGGAAACAATGAGGTGTTGGTCGCTCGATGGAAGGTGTTGGCACACACGTCACCTAATTCCCGTGAATTCCAGAGTGGGGGCGGTGAGTTCTGAAGCGATGTTGAATCGCAGTCCAGATGTATTCTATTGGGTTCAGATCTGGCGAGTTTCGGAAGCCAGCACATCAATTGGAACTCGCCACTGTGTTCCTCGAACCACACCATCACACTCTTGACCTTGTGACATGGCGCATTATCTTGCTGAAAAATGCCACTGCCGTCAGGATACATGATCGATATGAAGGGGTGTAGGTGGTCTGCAACCACTGCGCGATACTCCATGATGGCTTGCACGAGCTCCGTGTGAACCAAGGATGCCCACGTGAATGTTCCCCAGAGCGTAATGGAGCAGCCACCAGCTTGTCTCTGTCCTGCAGTACAGGTGTCAAAGAGCTGTTCCCATAGAAGAGTACGAACTCACACCTTCCCATCTACTTGATGAAGAACGTCCAGTGCCGATGGTCACGTGCCCGTTTCAGTCGTAGTCGCCAATGTCGTGGTGTTAACTCTGGGACATGCATGGGTCATCGGCTGCGGAGGCCCATCGTTGGGAGTGTTGTAGCAGCCCTTTTTCTGTTTTCGCTTTTCCGTATAATAGGTGAAAGTTTGGTTTTATTTCTGCCTCGTGATGACTGGGTGTTGTGTGCTGTCCTTAGGTTTGTTAGGTTTAAGTAGTTCTAAGTTCTAGGGGACTGATGACCATAGATGTTAAGTCTCATAGTGCTCAGAGCCATTTGAACCATTTTGATTTTATTTTTTACACATTGACTGTCATTGAAGGGTTTTACTTTTATTTAATATTGTCCCGGCTAAGTATCAGTTCGATTACTTTTAAAACCTAATGTTAAACGTGGGTCACTACACGTATAGTCTTCCCAACTTTGAGAGAAAAAACTTTAGTAGCTTCACTACCAATGTTTACAAACGACGATACTTTAACCTTTCGTTCAGTTGTTTTAGTTACGGATCGCTAATTTGTTCTTGGCATAACGTTTATTAATCTAAGTTAAATTAATGTTCAAGACTTGTATTATGTTTCAAATTAACAACATCAGTTTATTGACAAGAATTATTAATAAATAGGTTCACTCATACGATCTCATTCAAAGAAGTTCTTTAATTAGATGTCTAAGTAGGAATCCTGCTAGATGTTAGATAATGTCCTGTCACTTTCGGTAAATAAGTTATTTCTATTTAATATCCGCAAACTGTCATTAACTATAATCACTAGTCGCGTGAAGTTAAAGTTTCCCACTATCACAATTCAAAGTCCGAATCTGGTTTAAAGTCTCAATTCAGTCAGGCGTTCAAATATTCACACGAATTGAAATTAAATCCAAAGAGATTACTATTCACCTTCCCCTTTATCTAATCTGATAAATGTCCAAATTAAAGTCTTGAATTGACATTCCTCAAAAACAATCTCGTCACGATCTATTCTTGATCCCCGTTTGATAAAGTCCCAATTGTTGTTCTCTAAAGCTGTACGTCCTAAATAACTTCCGAACTAGAACAGACTAGAGACTGGAGTATCGTAATTACAACGTATGGCTATTTATACTTTAATAAACACTATCTTTGGTGTCCCAGACCTACGTTCTATGACTATAATATTGATTTTCTTACGTATTGGAATAACTAATATTTTAATATTTTCTACTTTTTCCCCCCTTCCCATGTCTCTAAAATTTATAATTAAATTTTCCTTTTCTTTTCTTTTGCTTTCTGTACTAGATATTTCCCTCTATTTGTTTTTTATTTATTTTTCGTAATTACTACTTGTGGAGGGACTTGGGTCATTTTGTGAATTGATATTTTAAGGACATGGGAGCTAATTTGGGAGCTATTTGTGTTTTTTCAACACCGAGAGGCGCTGTAGGTGTTACAGTGTTCTGTGTGTATTCACACATACTTGTGCTCTGCCCAGCATTAACGTCTGATGTTAGTTCCGCCACAGTTTGCCGTATACCCGTTTTACCAGTCTGCCCAGCCTACGACGCCCAACATTTGTAATGACGGGTGACGACCCAATTTCATATCTTGATATCGTTTCATCTTGGTTTCGCCACGTGTTGAAGACACTCCCACGTCACTCCTCGAACATCCGGCAAGTGCAGCTTCCGAAATGCTCTTGCCGAGCCTTCTAATTATCACAGTCTGGCCTCAGTCAAACTCAAATAGATTGCTTGTCTTCCACACCACGCTCAATGGTATTACATGCACTGTGCATGTGTCTGAACAGTCGGGCGACGCAGCTGTCTCCTGGCCGGGTTTCTATCGTTAGTAGGTCGTGTCGTATTTTTTGCTGCCGCTCGACAAATTTGCAACGGCCACTGCACTTCAGCCACCAATTTTGGAAACATGCCGACAGGAGTTAAGGAAAGTCCGCCTACTAATTTTAATTTCTGCTTAGTGTGACGGATACATGTGGGCGAGTTAAACGAGTAGCATCCGACAGCACACACGCTGTATTGATTGCTACAAGAACACAAGCTAGCAGTGTACCGTTCTATGGGAACTTTTGCTGGCATCCACTGGAATCATTACTGTTAAAAGAACGCCAGGCTACGTAAGTCCAATAAGTCCGTGGCAGGAGACCAAAACGCCGTTGTGTCATTGCCGTTCCTCTGGCGTTATTCATACTGTACAACGTAACTTGGCCATTATCGATAATTAAACCGTAATTGTACACTGACATATTTGGCTTAGTAATGTCATAGCTTTCATAACTACTAAAATGCATCCATAATCATCAAGAACAAGACTGTGCTCATTTGGGGAACACAGAATGACGATGCGAGAGCCGCTCTGCTCGACCAACATGGGGAATTGGGGTCTCCTTCCGGCCTAAGCGGACGTTCTCAGAGATTGTTGTGCCATGAAATACAAACGTCTCCTGCTGAAATATCACCAGCCGAGCGCACCTTGGACTCAGTAACACCTGTTTATTTGGCAGATAATGGCAATGCGAAGTTTTGGAAAACGCTTGTTTGAATACAAACGGAAAATAAATAAATCAGTTTTTGTCGCGGTCAAATGCTATGGTGCTTTTATTCAAGGGATCACTTTGTAGTAGCTGAAGATATTTAACAATGTCGATTATTTATAAGTTTCATAAAGTGTAACTGTCTTCTTTTAGTTTAACACCAATTCTATTACAGAGGTGTAGACGTTCGTATAGGTTGAACCTGCATGCAAAACTAAAATTTTCAACGATGTCTGCAAATTAGCTGTGTTAAATTATTGTGTTACGCGTAGACTGAAAGGTTGATTTATCTGTTGCAGCTCTGGAATTTATTCCAGCGCCAGGTGTATTCTACACGCCTCCACTACCAATCGTTTTCAAGGCAGACCATCCCTTTCTCTTCTACATACTGGATCAAAAGACGAGGGTGGTGCTCTTCGCCGGACGCATATCCGATCCCTCACATTAAGAAGCTCACTCTGGTTCAGTATTAATACCTTGTCCACTGAGTCCGCGTCAGGTTTCTGCAACTCATCGATTTTTTTCTGATAACTGTGCTCAGGACGATCTATCAGCTTATCATAAATTTATGTAACCTTGCATTGTATTCAAGAAAAATTATAGTTCAGTTCAACACTGTTTCGAGGCTCAGAATAAAGGGGAATGATCAATGGGAGTATCTTGTTAAAATTTTTCACCATATTTGTAAGACAACAAAATACCGGCCGATCAAAAAGTCAGTATAAATTTGAAAACTTAATAAACCACGGAATAATGTAGATAGAGAGGTAAAAATTGACACACATGCTTGGAATGACATGGCGTTTTATTAGAACAAGAAAAAACATTGTTCACAAAATGTCCGACAGATGGCGCTGGACAGCACAACGTCAGTGACTACGCATCACAAACGTGTATAAAAGGAGCTGTAATGAGAGAGAGAATCTCCATGATGATCACCCCTTCCCTGACACCCTTAGTAAGGCCAATCACTTTGCCTCCTACCTCTCCGATGTGTTTTCCATCCCCGATGATCCCCAGTTCGATTACTCCCTCTTCCCGGATATCCGCGATCGAACTGACATCTCTGTCCCTCTTCTCGCTCCTTGTTTCCAGTACTTGGACAACACTGCACACACGGAACTCAATGCCCCTATCACTACCCAGGATCTCATTGCTACACTCCGCACGAAATGCAACACCGCTCCTGCTCACGATCGTGTCACCTACCGTCACCTTCGTGAAGCTCCTGTCTCTTCCTCTCCACCCTGGCCAGGCTCTATAATGTAGTCCTGTCCACTGGTTACTACCCTGACCTGTGGAAACCTCCCGTATCCTGATGTTCCTTAAACCTGGCAAACCGCCGTCCGCCGTCTCCTCCTACCGTCCCATCAGCCTTACCTCGGTCTTCAGCAAGGTCCTGGAATCTATCCTCACCCGCCGCATCCACCAGCATCTCCGCCAGCACCTCCTCCTTCCCATTACCCAGTGTGGCTTTCGGCCGTCCTTCTCTTCCGACGACCTTCTCCTTCACCTCACTCATATCCTTGCCGAACAGCTCAATTCCCGTCGCTCCGCAATCTTCCTCTCCCTGGATCTCGAACGCGCTTATGACCGCGTATGGCATTGCGGTCTCCTCTTCAAGCTCCAAACCTTCGCCCTTCCCATTAACTACGTCCGTCTGATCGGCTCCTTTCTCTCCCGCTGTCCTTCCTATGTTGCCATCCATAACACGGATTCCTACACCTTTTTTCCCTCCGCCAGTGTGCCCCAAGGCTCCGTCCTCTCCCTCCTTCTGCACCTTTTGTATACGGCGGACATGCTGCCGCCGTCACCCCCCGTCCACCTTCTCCAGTTTGCCGATGACACCGCCTTCCTTGCCCTTGCCCCCACCCTGCAGCGCTCCCAACACCTTCTCCAATCCCATCTTGACCGGTTCACTGCTTGGTGCAACCAGTGGTTGCTCAAGGTCAATCCCTTCAAAACCCAGACGATCATTGTAGGCAAAACCACCCCTTCCTTCCGCCTCCTTGATTTCTATCTCACCATCTATGGCCGTCCTATCGCCCTCGCTCCCACCCTTAAGTACCTTGGCGTCACCCTCGACCGTCGCCTCTCCTGGACTCCCCATCTCCGGACTATCCAAGCCAAGGCATGCTCCCGACTCCCTCAAGCTCCTTTCCGGCCGTACGTGGGGTCTGGACCCCTCCACAATCCCCCACACCTATAAATCCCTCATCCGCCCTATCCTTTGTTACGCCCATCCGGCCTGGATCTCCGCCCCCCCCCCTACCTTTTATAAATCCCTCCAAATCCTTGAACGCCATGCTCTCTGCCTCGCCTATTGCATCCGTCTCCCCTCCCCCACGTGGATCTTGTATGATCTCATCCCCTTCCCCCACCTCCTCCTTTTCCTTGAAAGGATCCGGATCCTGTACACCTCCCGCAAACTCGATCCTCCTCACCCGCTTGTCTCACCCATCCTCTCCCAGCCCCGCCCACTGCCACGCCTGTATTCCCACGTCCCACCCGGTCTCCATCTCTCCACCCTCCTCACCCTCTCCCAAGGTGGCTTCCGCCAGCTCCCCCTCCCTGATGATGTCCTCCTCCCCTCCATCTACCCCTCCTATCAACTTTGATCCTCCCCCCCCCACATCCTGTGTCCTTTCCATTAGTCACCCTCCCTCCCTTCTCTTTCCTTTTTCCCCATCCCCTCCCTCCTTCCCTCTTCCCCCGGGCTTCCGCTCCCCCTATTTCCCCTGCCCCTGGCATCTGCTCTCCCCTCTCCCTCTCCCACCCCCCCTCCTCCTCTCTTGGCAGGTCCCCGGACTCGTACACGGATAGTGAACATTCGCGTGCCGGAGATCAACGCCTCGTGTTCTGTGTGTGCCGTCTTTTGTGCTTAAGTGGTTCAGTGTTATTCGTTTTGTGCACCTTCGTTCACGTGTGACAATTTTCGTTTCTGTCTGTGTCCAAGTGTCTGAACAATTTTATCTTGTTGTCTCCGTCTATATGTCCACCATGAATTTTCTCTAAATGTCCTCATTTGTATACCTGTGTTTCTCTGCGGCCAAAGAGCGGCGTCGTATGCTGCTGCAGGCCTGCCTGTACTACAAGTTTCAAAATAACAAAAAGGAAGGAAAAAAAAGAGAGAGAGAATCAGATGCGCCAGCAATCGCAGCATTTTGACGTTACCTGAAAAGGCGCTTTTAGTGAAACTGTTTTATCAGAATGGGGAATGTGCTAGTTCAGCGTTACGTTCCTATCGCCATAGGAAGGGGATTAGAACGGGTAAAGGTCCGTTGACAAATGCAGCTGTGGCGAGAATGATTTCGAAGTTCCAAGCCACGGGGTTGTTTAGACGATAGACCCCGTAGTGGTCGACCGAGCACAAGGCGTAATGCTGCTGAGACAGTTCAGGAAGAAATGGAGACTGTAGCGGGTTCGTCTATGCACAGAGAAGTCAGCGCTCGTACAGTCGCACGTCGCACCGGCATTCCATACACTACTGTTTGGTTGGCACTGGGGCGTAACCTCCGATGCTATCGGTACAGAATCCATGGGCATCATGAACTGTTACCTGGCGATTTAGTGAAGTGGAGGGCATTTGCGGTGTGGGCGTTTCAAAAGATGGCGGAAGATGAGCATTGGTTGAGTAACGTGTTGTGGACCGACGAAGCTCATTTCACGCTCCGAGGGTCTGTCAACGCCCACAACTGCAGAATTTGGGCTACCGAAAATAATCCTAGAACTGTCGTGGAAATTCCATTGCACGACGAGAAAGTCACGGTATGGGTTGGATTTACCACATCTACCGTTATCGGGCCTTTTTCTTCGAGGAAATGCGTGATTCTGGTTTTGTAACTGCTACCCTGACGGGTAAGAGGTACGCCGATATGTTACAGAATCGCATCACCCCCAGCCTGGCTGATAAACACCTGCTGGAACGTGCGATGTTTATGCTAGACGCGTGAAAGAGCTCTTGCGCGCGTCGTTTGATGATCGCGTGCTCAGCCGCCACATTCGTCATGCTTGGCCTCCCAGGTCCCCAGACCTCAGTCCGTGTGATTATTGACTTTGGGTTTACCTGAAGTCGCAAGTATATCGTGATCGACCGACGTCTCTAGGGATGCTGAAAGACAACATCCGACGCCAATGCCTCACGATAACTCCGGACATGCTTTACAGTGCTGTTCACATTATTCCTCTACTACAGCTATTGTTGAGGGATGATGGTGGACATAATGAGCATTTCCTGTAAAGAACATCATCTTTGCTTTGTATTACTTTGTTATGCTAATAATTGCTAGTCTGATCCGATGAAGCGCCATCTGTCGGACATTTTTTGAACTTTTGTATTTTTTCGGTTCTAATAAAACCCCATGTCATTCCAAGCATGTGTGTGAATTTGTACCTCTCTATATACATTATTCCATGATTTATTCAGTTTTCAAATTTATACTGACTTTTTGATCACCTGGTACAATGAAAAGCCTAGTGTATTCAAGTATATCACACTTTATGGCGTCCATGTGTACAGGTGAATGTACGTCAGCAGACAAGCCCCTTTCACGAGGTTCCACTTCGCACCATCTTCTTGTTGGTGACAATGCATGAGGTTTCTGTATGTACAGGCGGCGGACCAAAATATGGAAACACCATAAGCACAACACATTACCTTGCCTAAGGTGGTGTAGATAGACCTTTGGCATTTGAACCAACTTCCAGTCGTCACGGAATGGATGCATACAGAGCCTGTAAGGCTTTTAAGGTAATCTTATGCCATTTTTCCAGCAAAACAGTGACTAGTTCAGTTGTTGGAGAGTGACGGCGATAACGCACATTTCTCTCCAAAGCAGACCACAAGGGCTCAGTAATATTGAGATCTGGCAACTGTGATGACCAGGAAAGAGGCGACAGTTAATCCTGATGCTCACAAAACTAGACCTGGATTATGGGAGCTGTGCGATCAGGGGTAGTGTTGCCTTGTCCAGATCATCACCATTGGGGAAAAAACACTCTACCAGGGGTTGGACGGTCACATAATCCTTAGCAGTAATGCTACCTTGCATAGTAGCCATGGGGATCGTGGAATACTGCGATATAGCTGTCCCAGTCAGCACCAAAACCACGCCACGATTCACTCTTGGGTCGTAAACTCGGCCGAATCTGGAAATAGTGTGAAGCAATACTCGTCTGACCAAATGACGTCCTTCCATTGTGCCGCAGTCCAGATTTGAAGAGTTCGGCACCACGTTTTCCTGTTATGGGGATTTGCGTCACTGATGAGTGGTTTTGAAATTGGAGATCGCTCTGAAATTCCCTGCTACAGGAGCCCCCTTCGTGTTTTTTGGAGCTGGAACTGAGTGCGATGGTTAGTTCTGGAGTGGCTTTTAAAGCTGTCGTCGTCTTACTTTCCGTCAAAATCCTCTTCAATGACCGTCCATAGCGATCACTCAACATGCACTTTCGTCCGCGCTGTGACCTAGCGAACGATGTTTTTCTGCTGTAGTTGTATGAGACGCAAGTCTTCGCTACGGTGACTCTTGACACTAGAAACACTTTGCCTCCCTCGGTTACGGGAGCACCCACTGCCCGGGCACCAATAATCCGCCCACGCTTGAATGCACTCAGCTCCGACCTAACGCACTCACACTGCACAGAACACTGTTGTGTCCACGGCAGACACTTGCAACGTACTGAGGACTCTGCACAGCTGCCGTTCGTTGTCAATTACAACAGCACAACCTGCTTACTTGGCTGGCATCTCCGTTTATATTCAAACATGCACTTCTCGCTGTTTTCCATATTCTTGTTCGACCTCTGTAACTAGAACACAGCAGTCTCCTAAGCTTGGAATGAGGTTTAGGAAGCAGCATAAGCGCGTGTGACAGAAATTGCTGCACCACGAAGATGACGTGCTAGAGACGCGAAATTTAACCGACATGAAGAAGATGCTGTGACATGCAAATGAATAGCTTTTCAGAGCATTCACACAAAGTCCTGACATGAGGTAAGTTTCCAACCGATTTCTCATACACAAACAGCAGTTGACTGGCGTTGCACGCTGACACGTTGTTGTGGTGCCTCGTGTAAGGAGGAGAAATGCGTACCATCACGTTTCCAAGTTTGATAAAGGTCGGCAGGAGCCTATCGCGATTTTGGTTTATCTTATCGCCACATTGCATTTCGCTTTCGTCGGGATCCAATGACTGTTAGCAGAATATGGAATCGGTGGGTTCAGGAGGGTAATACGGAACGCCGTGCTGAATCCCAACAACCTCGTATCACTAGCAGTCGAGATGACAGGCATCTTATCCGCATGGCTGTAACGGATCGTGCAGCCGCGTCTCGATTCCTGAGTCAAGAGACTGGGACGTTTGCAAGACAACAACCGTCTGCACGAACAGTTCGACGACGTTTGCAGCAGCATGGACTATATGCTCGGAGACCATGGCTGCGACACTGCATCACAGACAGGAGCGTCTGCGATGGTGTACTAAACGACGAACCTGGGTGCACGAAGGGCAAAACGTCATTTTTTCGGATGAATCCAAGTTCTCTTTACAGCATCATGATGGTCGCATCCGTGTTTGACGACATCGCGGTGAACGCTCTTTGGAACCGTGTATTCGTCATCGCCATACTGGCGTATCACCCGGCGTGATGGTGTGGGGTGCCATTGGTTACACGTCTCGGTCACCTCTTGTTCGCATTGACGGCACGTTGAACAGTGGACGTTACATTTCAGACGTGTTACGACCCGTGGCTCTACCCTTCATTCGATCCCTGCGAAACCCTAGATTTCAGCAGGATAATGCACGACCGCATGTTCCAGCTCCTGTGATGGCCTTTATGGATACAGAAAATGTTCGACTGCTGCCCTTGGCCAGCACATTCTCCAGATCTCTCACCAATTGAAAACTTCTGGTCAATGGTGGACAAGCAACTGGCTCGTCACAATACCCCAGTCACTACTCTTGATGAACTGTGGTATCGTGTTGAAGCTGCATGGGCAGCTGTATCGTGTTGAAGCTGCATGGGTAGCTGTACCTGTACACGCCATCCAAGCTCTGTTTGACTCAATGCCCAGGCGTATCAAGGCCGTTATTACGGCCAGAGGTGGTTGTTCTGGGTACTGATTACTCAGGATCTATGCACCCAACTAGCGTGAAAATGTAATCACATGTCAGTTCTAGTATAATATATTTGTCCAATGAATACCCGTTTATCATCTGCATTTCTTCTTGGTGTAGCAATTTCAATGGCCAGTAGTTTACATTGCAACTAAGTAATGATGCTACAGTTTACGAGACCGCCATTTGGAGGAAGTTGCGTACATGTTGTTTAAGAAACACAAAAAAGCTGTTGGTAATGCAGTTTAATTGTAAGCTCGAAATTGTGATTAAAAGTGTTTGAGTCTGACTGTATGACTGAATCGTGATGCACAGTGAAAACGTTCGTTTCCACAAATTTTAAATGAAGCCTTTGATTCTGGTGACTACTTGCAAAAGGAAGGAAGATTAGAGTTTAACGTCCCGTCGATAGCCCATTGTTTATGTACCGGAGGTTTGTTATCTTTTAATTATAGGAACACTGGTGTGTGGGACACTAGAAATACTAGAAGAGCTTTGATATGTGGGCAGAAAAATAAGTGACTTTGGCCGAAGTGCAGAGGATATAACATGCAAGCTGGATATAACAAGAAACATTTTTCTGAAGAAAGTAATTTGTTAACAACTTACAAAAATTTGAGTGTTTTGAATTCCTTTATGAAGCTATTTATCTGGAGTGTAGGCTTGTATGGGAGTAAACTTGGAAGATAGACAGTCTAGACAAGAAAAGACTGGTAGCTTTTGAAATGCGGTATTACAGGAAAATGCTGAAGATTAGATGCGTGGCCAGCCGGTGTGGCCGTGCGGTTCAACGCGCTTCAGTCTGGAACTGCGTGACCGCTACGGTCGCAGGTTCGAATCCTGCCTCGGGCATGGATGTGTGTGATGTCCTTAGGTTAGTTAGGTTTAAGTAGTTCTAAGTTCTAGGCGACTGATGACCACAGATGTTAAGTCCCATAGTGCTCAGAGCAATTTGAACCATTAAATGCGTGTATAGAACAACTATCGAGGAAATACTGAATAGCATTGGGAAAGCAAAGAAATTCGTTTCACAACTTGACTGAAAACAGGAGTTAGTTGACAGGACACTTGTTGAGGAATCGGAGAATCAAATTTCTAATGGAACTGAGAGGATGAGGCTAAAACTGCAGTCGGAGATGCAGGTTTGTAAGCCCGTTGGTTGTAAGTTATATTAGTTATGAAGGCATGAAGAGGATCCCACAGGACAGCCTAACTGAAGACCACAGTTCTTATAAAATATATCTCTTAGCCCGTCTTTTTTTCAGTTATTTTTTAGATCTGAGCACGTTCGTACAGAATGAAAGCGGCTTGCATAGGAAAACGAAAGATTTGGAGCCATGAGTGAAAACAAGCTGTGATGATTTATTGCGTAAGGCGCAATCTGAAACGCCTATTTATCTGTTGCAGCCGTTGTCGTTACATTACCACCATCGCCTGTACGCCGGACACCTCCGCCTCCAATAGTTTTCAAGGCAAACCATCCCTTCCTGTTCTTCATATTGGATCAAAAGACGAGGGCAGTGCTCTTCGCGGGACGCATCTCCGATCCTCCATCATAAGAAGGCTGCTCTGGTTCAACGTCATGAGTTTGCCTGCTGCTGAAACCTAAATTCTCTGTGCTTCTAATATATTTCTGACAATTGCACTCAATATGATGTATCATACAGTCAGAAATTTATGTAACCTTGAATTTTATTTTAGATAACGTACTTAAGTACAACATTGTATCAAACCTCGTAATAAAGAGAGAGTAGCAAAACATCTTATGGAATCTTGTTAAGGTAATAGCATTCCCTAAAGAGTAAGAAACTCTGCTCTTAAATTCAATCTAGTATTCTGCACCTTACACTGAGATGATGACAGTCATTGGATACCTCCTAATACCGCGTGGGGCCTCTTTTTCCCCGGCGCAGTGCAACAATTCGACATGTCATGGACTCAACAAGTGTTGGAGGTCCCCTGCGGAAATATTGAGACATGCTATTCTATAGCCGTCCATAATGACGAAACTGTTGCAGTGCAGGGCTTTGTGCAGATTACTTCCCATGAATGTTCGATGGGATTCATGTCGAGCGATCTCAGTGACCACGTCATTAACTCGAATTGTCCAGAAGGTTCTTCAAACTGATCGCTAAGAATTGTGGTCCGATGACATGCGCATTGTCATCCATAAAAGTTCCATCGTTGTTTGGGAACACGACGTCCATGCATGGCTGCAAATGGTCCCCAAGTTGTCAAATATCCAGAGGACCCACTCCATTTCATACAAACACAGCGGACACCATTATGAAGTTACCACCTGCTTGCACAATGCCTTGTTGACAACATACACTCCTGGAAATGGAAAAAAGAACACATTGACACCGGTGTGTCAGACCCACCATACTTGCTCCGGACACTGCGAGAGGGCTGTACAAGCAATGATCACACGCACGGCACAGCGGACACACCAGGAACCGCGGTGTTGGCCGTCGAATGGCGCTAGCTGCGCAGCATTTGTGCACCGCCGCCGTCAGTGTCAGCCAGTTTGCCGTGGCATACGGAGCTCCATCGCAGTCTTTAACACTGGTAGCATGCCGCGACAGTGTGGACGTGAACCGTATGTGCAGTTGACGGACTTTGAGCGAGGGCGTATAGTGGGCATGCGGGAGGCCGGGTGAACGTACCGCTCAACACGTGGGGCGTGAGGTCTCCACAGTACATCGATGTTGTCGCCAGTGGTCGGCGGAAGGTGCACGTGCACGTCGACCTGGGACCGGACCGCAGCGACGCACGGATGCACGCCAAGACCGTAGGATCATACGCAGTGCCGTAGGGGACCGCACCGCCACTTCCCAACAAATTAGGGACACTGTTGCTCCTGGGGTATCGGCGAGGACCATTCGCAACCGTCTCCATGAAGCTGGGCTACGGTCCCGCACGCCGTTAGGCCGTCTTCCGCTCACGCCCCAACATCGTGCAGCCCGCCTCCAGTGGTGTCGCGACAGGCGTGAATGGAGGGACGAATGGAGACGTGTCGTCTTCAGCGATGAGAGTCGCTTCTGCCTTGGTGCCAATGATGGTCGTATGCGTGTTTGGCGCCGTGCAGGTGAGCGCCACAATCAGGACTGCATACGAGCGAGGCACACAGGGCCAACATCCGGCATCATGGTGTGGGGAGCGATCTCCTACACTGGCCGTACACCACTGGTGATCGTCGAGGGGACACTGAATAGTGCACGGTACATCCAAACCGTCATCGAACCCATCGTTCTACCATTCCTAGACCGGCAAGGGAACTTGCTGTTCCAACAGGACAATGCACGTCCGCATGTATCCCGTGCCACCCAACGTGCTCTAGAAGGTGTAAGTCAACTACCCTGGCCAGCAAGATCTCCGGATCTGTCCCCCATTGAGCATGTTTGGGACTGGATGAAGCGTCGTCTCACGCGGTCTGCACGTCCAGCACGAACGCTGGTTTTAGCCGGCCGAAGTGGCCGTGCGGTTAAAGGCGCTGCAGTCTGGAACCGCAAGACCGCTCCGGTCGCAGGTTCGAATCCTGCCTCGGGCATGGATGTTTGTGATGTCCTTAGGTTAGTTAGGTTTAACTAGTTCTTAGTTCTAGGGGACTAATGACCTCCGCAGTTGAGTCCCATAGTGCTCAGAGCCATCGTTCCACGAACGCTGGTCCAACTGAGGCGCCAGGTGGAAATGGCATGGCAAGCCGTTCCACAGGACTACATCCAGCATCTCTACGATCGTCTCCATGGGAGAATAGCAGCCTGCATTGCCGCGAAAGGTGGATATACACTGTAGCCGGCCGAAGTGGCCGTGCGGTTAAAGGCGCTGCAGTCTGGAACCGCAAGACCGCTACGGTCGCAGGTTCGAATCCTGCCTCGGGCATGGATGTTTGTGATGTCCTTAGGTTAGTTAGGTTTAACTAGTTCTAGGTTCTAGGGGACTAATGACCTCAGCAGTTGAGTCCCATAGTGCTCAGAGCCATTTTTTTATACACTGTACTAGTGCCGACATTGTGCATGCTCTGTTGCCTGTGTCTATGTGCCTGTGGTTCTGTCAGTGTGATCATGTGATGTACCTGACCCCAGGAATGTGTCAATAAAGTTTCCCCTTCCTGGGACAATGAATTCACGGTGTTCTTATTTCAATTTCCAGGAGTGTAGATCTATGGCTTCGTGGGGACTGCGGCACACTCGAACCCTGCCATCAGTTCTTACCAAGTGAAATCGGGACTCATTTAATCAGGCCACAGTTTTCCAATTCTCAATGGTCCAACCGATATGGTCACGAGTTCAGGACAGACACTGCTGGCGTTGTTGTGCTGTTAGTAGAGGCACTCGCGTCGGTCGTCTCCTGCCATAGCCCATTAATGCCATATTTCGCTGCACTGTCCTAACGGATATGTTCGCCGTACGTCTGATTTCTGCTGTTATTTCGTGTAGTGATGCTTGTCTGTTAGCACTGACAACTCTACGCAAACGCCGCTTCTCTCGGGAGTTAAGTGAAGGCCGTTGGCCACTACATTGTCCGTGGTGACAGGTACGGGGGACAGGCAAAATAATGTGAACAGTGGTAGTACTGGGACGGTTGTGTTTGACGGTCAACAATGCAGGTAAGGCACGTGTCGCGCTGGACTGTGCGTGTTCAGTACGGACTAGGCATTGGGTACAGGTTGTTTACGAGTAGTGTACACTTCGTATTTGCATTCCGAGGTCGAGATCGACGTGCAATGAAAGACATAACAGAGTTCCAAAGAGGGCAGCTTGTGGGGGTTCCTATTAGCTGGAGCATCAGTAACCAAGACAGCCAACTTATTGAACGTTCCAAGAGCAATTGTTTCAACAGTCATGACAGCCTACACAAAACATCATCGTGTAGACGTAACAGTCGGCATAAATCAAAACTAAATTGCAGAGATCGTCGTACGCTAACACAAATTGTGTCAAAACAACACAAAACTACGACTGCAGAGCTCAATAGCCATTTTCGAGACCCGAACCTATCGACACTGTCCACCGAGAACTAAATAAAGCGAATATTCAAGGACGAGCTGCTATATCGAAACCGTAAGTGATGACAGCCAACGCGAAGAAGCCTAAAACATGGAGTTAGGAGCATAAATCCTGAACGGCTCATCAATAAAAACACGTCGTATGGTCCGTCGAGTCAGTGTTTTCGTTATTCCGAACATTAAGCCGAGTTTACGTCGGGAGACCGCCAAAAGAAGCCCACAATCCTGGTTGCTTGATTCCAACGGCTACGTATGGAGGTGGAAGTGTGATGGTGTGGGCAGCCACATCATGGTATTCTGCGGGTCCCATCATTACTCTCAGTAGCCGTGTAACAGCCAACGATTACGTGAGCATTTTAGGTGATCATTTGCACCACCCATTCGCACAGCCAGGGCACAATCCCTGTACTTGGACATTATCAAACTCTTCTGGTCGGTAATGGAGTGCATACTCCGCAGCAGATTTCCACCTCCCTCGTCACTACAGGAGTGAGAAGAGTTTCTGATCGAAGAGTGGCGCAACAGTCCACTGGGGACTATACAATCATTATGTGCCAGTATTCCAAGAAGAATGGCAGCTGTATTATGGGAAAATGGAGATCCAACCCCTTATTAATAAATCGTCCCCAAGTAAGTTCAGGTGTTTACATTTTTTTTTTTTTTTTTGCCTATCCCCAGTATTTCCTAAAAGGTGGTACTCTTGGCACACTGTTGACAGTATGGATCTTTGGAATACCGAATTCCATAACGATTTTTGAAATGGAATGTACCACCCTTGTACCTCCAACCAGCGTTCAGCGTTCGAAGTCTGTTAATTTCAAGCGTGCGGCCATAATCACATCGGAAACATTTTCACATGAATCACCTCTGCAAATGAACTGCCACTTTATGCCTCGTGCAGACGATGCTGCCGCCACTTGTATACGCGCATATCGCTAACCCACGTTTTTTGTTACTTCGGTGTATGTCAGACATCGCCTACGGGTGAAAATACAACAGCAGGTAGGTACGTCTAACCAGATTCCACCTTACGCGTTCTTGTGGGTGTTAGTAATGCCTGTGTTTTACTATGTATGCTAGGTGCACATCAGCCTAAGAAGCTTGGACTGAGATTTATAGAAATTACTAAGATCTTCTGAAAACATGATTAGAAAACGGTATTCGTAATTAAATTATTTAAGTGGATAAAGGTAGCTAGACAGGAGTTTTCATGCATTCATCATACATCATCCGATGAAGAAATGCGCTGCTAGACAGAGAGTTTTCATGTATTCATCATACATCATCTGATGAAGAAATGTGCTATAATAATCAGTTCTTGATCAACTAAACTATTTAATTTTTGCGTGCAAGGTCTTCCGTTGTACAGTGTTCTTCTGGAGCACGCTACAAATTAATTACAAAATTTTACTTCTTATATGAACTCATCAGACCTAAGCGGAAATTGTCGCAATTGCAGAACACTATCTCAGGAAGGTGGCATGTTCTTCCTGCGCACACATCTGGAGTCTCTAGTCGAAATTCCACATCTTACTTGGCAAGTATTCCCCTGCTACACGTTATTTCCCCTCAACATCAGCTAGGGTGCACCAGATGGCGGCCAGGAGTTGAACAGAACTTTCTTCTCCGCCCACAGCTCACACCTTTACAGAAAAGCTCCGCTAGGAGGGGGCGACTCAGCGCTGTTTCTAATGCGATCTACATCTACATCTACATCTATACTCCGCGAGCCACCTTACGGTGTGTGGCGGAGGGTACTTATTGTACCACTATCTGATCCCCCCTTCCCTGTTCCATTCACGAATTGTGCGTGGGAAGAACGACTGCTTGTAAGTCTCCGTCTGCGATGAACCAGAAAATCGCTTATGTCAGAAAACAGCAGGGGAAGGCAGTAGAAACATTCCACTCTAAGTGTACAAAACTCGTATTAACAAATGGGAGGCTTGTACTGATGTGGAACAGTATCCCACCGACTGGTCAACCTCTTCGCTCCAAGCACGGTGGCAGAGACAACTTAATTAAATGGATGCACCAAAAATTTGGAGCGAAAGAAACTGACTTTCTCGTGCTGTTCAGGTGCTGCCACGGCGTCTCGTGCTTTGACGTGTGTACAGAAAAGGCAAACCTGCCGTACTCAGTTGTTCTCAGTGGACGGCAGAAGTGGAAATCCTTGTCTCTTCCTTCATTGAGGACAGACCTTAACTCTAGCTAAGGAAAGCACTGAGCGCGCCGCAGTCGCACTTCCATCAAATTGCTCAATTCTCCTGCGATGACATGATAAGACTCTGACGACCTACTGCCACAAACAGCAACTAGTGACCGTTCTGGGAGCGCACCTTCCCAGTCAGAAAAACGCTTATATTTCCTCCGAAGCAAATATGTCCTGTGAATAAAACAACCACGAAATGGTGGCAGAGAAATGAAATAATATTGCGTAGCCATGTTAGGCCTTCATCCCTCTTTCAACAAAGAACAAAAACCTCTGAAAATTGCAATATTCGTTCATCACCTGGCTTAGCCATCCCAGAAAGTAACTAACTCAGCCAGCTAAGGACTTTGCAACCTCCCCCTTCCTAATCGGTCTATTGGATTGCGATATAAATGACCTTGATCTCCTTTGCCTAATGAAATTTTACAGTGAGTAAGGTTGTCGTTATGGAAGGCGAATTATACCCGTTAGTAGGAGGAAAGGGTACCACAACCCCTACTGAATGAACAATCTATTATAAACCAAATTTAAATACTGATAACAATTTTGAAACGTGTGGAATTTAGTGCAATTGCTCACGAACGGCACAGGGGGAAAAGGATGCCACCTAGTATTTAAAAGGAAAAATTCTGATTAGCAAAAGAAAAAAAAGGATAATTTAACCGCCGCCAACCCACTAGAGCTCCAGAACCCTAAGAAAGTTAATGGCAAAGAAATTTAAGCATATAATAACTGGTATGGCAACAGAAGGTTATCACGTTTTTCCATAACACAACAGTTCACGAGAAAATAAATGAATTAGAAAGCAACTCAGTTTGCAGTTACTTATCCTGAAATACTAAATTCTGAAAACAAAGTTAAATGAAGTTGCTGGTTAAATAAACGGCTGACTGTAACCGAAATTTAAAAGATATCTTTCGGTAACCTCAGCCTAACGTAAAGCAAAAATTGGAGAACGACTAGATACTTTTAATTATTAATAGACTGGATTGGATTTAGTTTAAGCAAATGAGCAACTAATTTCCTTTTAACATAAGAACAGTAAATATATACCAAGCCAGCAGAAGTCACTCGCTAAGCTAAATACAGAAAAAATGAAATTGCGCACCCTTAATTTGGGTTGTATCTTCAGTTATTAGTTTTGCCAACGAAAACGTTACTTTAAGTAAGTGAAGTTAACAATCAAAATTGCAAATTAGTTAAACATCTTTTATGAAATACATGACTCAACAGTTACTGAGGCAGCAAAATTTAGACTGAAACTTGTCATTACCAAACAAACAAAACAGACAGTAAAGAGTTAATCAGTTTTCATATTTTTACGTGGCAAAAATACGGAGTCAGCCATAGTAGAATTCACAAAAGTAGTACTTGATTCTTTTGATAAAGATGACTGTGTCACAGACATGTTTTTGGATCTTTCTAAGGCATCTGATACAGTCGACCATAAGATTCTATTAAATAAATTAGAAGCGTTAGGAATAAGAGGGGTAGCTAATGAGAGGTTTCAATCATACATAGCAGGTAGAATAGAAAGAGTAGAGATAACACATACTTCAAATAGATCCAAACATTTAGTAAAACACTTAGCGGAACCAAAATACATTAATATAGGTGTTCTGCAAGGTAGCATATTAGGACCAATACTATTCCTGATATACATCAATTACTAATGCCATGAACTTCAGTTTTAAGAGGAAAAATGACAATGTTAAATGAAATGTAGATGGCACCTCTGTAGACTGTGTAACAAATGCAAAATTTCTAGGAATGAATATTGATTCGCAGTTGAAGTAGTGTGATCATACAAAGGTACTTGCAAACATAATGCCCTCAGCATGCAATGCCCTTAGAATCCTATCATCAGTTTGTAGCACGCAGTGTCTTTTAGTTACATATTATTCATATGTACACTCAATTCATAGCTATGGAATTCCTTTTTGGGGAACAAACGCACAAAATATGAACACAATTTTCAAACTCCAGAAAAGAGCCATAAGAAAACCAAAAGTACTAGTCGACCTCATTGTAAAGATCTGTTCAAAACACTGGGGGTTTGAACAGCATTTTCTACCAAGGAATAAAACTGTACAATAAATTACCAAAAGAGATTAAAGAAATTGCAAAAATACGCTTATTTAAAGAGGGACCTAAAAAGTACCTATTATGCAATACATTTCATACATTGAAGGATTATTTAGATAAAACAGAGTAGGGGCTTGATAAAAAAATGTTGTACAAATGACTAATAACAATAATGATTATAAAACGTCCAACATTCCACATAACACCTTCACTTTTTTTCCTTTCTAGAAATACTTACCCCCAAGCTATGCATGGCACAATACTAACACCTGTTCCTCCTCCTGAGCTCAACACCTCACTCATTATGGAGGGATGCTGACTCAGTTGTTCAGGATAGCAAGTGGGAAGTTGCAGTACAGAAAATGACACAGCGATCGCCAGTGTTTGTGTGTGTGTGTGTGTGTGTGTGTGTGTGTGTGTGTGTGTGTGTAGTGAGTGAAGTGTTATGAAACGATGTGTATATAGTGTGTGCAGTGACTGATAGTAAGATATGAGTGAACGGTGTGGCATTACGTTATTTAATAAGTTGTTTGTAAAAAAATTATTGTACACCAGGAGTAAATCTAATGATTATGTCTAACTAGAAGTCTGTAAATATATGTGTATACGAATTAGCTTATTTTAAATTGGTCTAAACTTGTAAATACTTTGACATGTCCTATATCCTTGTAAAAAGAGATCCATGGACGAATAAAGCTACTACTACTACTACTACTACTACTACTACTACTACGATACTCGATGACTGCATGGAAAGGAAAGCGACACTGCTTGGTAATTATGTCTGAGGACAATGACAAAAGAGGTGTCCTACAAGTATTAAGAATTACAGGTTATTATTCAGGAATGTTAGTCATTAAAGTTTGTTAAAGAAAGGCCACTCCGTAATGCCTGTACCATATTATATTCTGTCAGTTAACAGTCTTACGAAGTCGTAGCTATGCGGACGACGAAGGATGTAGCCGATGACAACGCTGAGCTGCCGCTGTTGCTGCTGCTGGTTGAGAACAAGTCGTCTCCAGAGCCACGGATAATTATGGGACAGGCAACAATTAGAATTACAGCTTTCTCCGCCTGTCCACTCCGACCGTGCTCCAAATACTTGCTGGTTAATAAAGTAGATGCGCCTACACTGGAGCCATCGTAACTGCACAAGCCGGCCGGGGTGGCCGAGCGGTTCTAGGCGCTTCAGTCTGGAACCGCGCGACCGCTGCGGTCGCAGGTTCTAATCCTGCCTCGGGCATGGATGTGTGTGATGTCCTTAGGTTAGTTAGGTTGAAGTAGTTGTAAGTTCTAGGGGACTGATGACCTCAGATGTTAAGTCCCATTGTGCTCAGAGTCATTTGAACCATTTCGTAACTCCACAACCTCGTCCGCGGGAGCGCCCAACAAGCTCTTCCACACTCTTTCAAGACTCAAGCTGCTGTGTTTCCTCGATGCTCGCACCGCAGTTGAGACTCTCCATTCGCAAAGATATACAACTGCACAGGTAATGTCATTTCGTCATTGCTGTCGGTACATTCGAACAAAGTTTCCTTGACGATTACCCAGAAATTTAAAATATCTACAAAGTGTAAAACTTTGCTTCGGCCGTTTTTCCCCGACATTTGAGGCTTTAATGGAGCAAGTTGGTTACAAAAAAATCAAATGTGTGTGAAATCTTATGGGGCTTGACTGCTAAGGTCATCAGTCCCTGAGCTCACACACTACTTAACCTAAATTATCCTAAGGACAAACACACACACCCATGCCCGAGGGAGGACTCGAACCGCCGCCGGGATCAGCCGCACAGTCCATGACTGGCGCCTTAGACCGCTCGGATAATCCCGCCAAATTGATTACACATGTATCATTCAAAGTGTTTTCCATCGCTGACCACTACTTTCTCCCATCTTTCGGGCAGTGTACGAATCTCGCGTCGAAAAAATTGTTCATCTTTTGAAGCGATCCACGAATCGATCCAGTTTGTGACTTCTTCATGAGATCGGAAGTGTTGGTCAGCCAGGCCGTGCGCCATTGATCTAAAGAGGTGATAGTCAGAGGGAGCAATGTCTGGAGAATACGGCGGGTGGGGTAGGACTCTTTTAACGTTTCCAAGTACGTTTCGACCTCTTTTGCAACGTGGGGTCGAGCGTTGTCGTGCTGCAAAATCACTTTATCGTGCCTCTCGCTGTATTGCGGCCGTTTGTCTTTTAATTCTCTGCTCAGACGCATTAGTTGCGTTCGACAACGAGTACCTGTGATTGTTTCACTTGGTTTTAACACCTCATAGTACACGTCGCCGAGTTGGTCCCACTAGTTGCAGAGCATGACCTTGGAGCCGTGAATATTCGGTTTGGCCGTAGACTTGAAAGCATGGCCGGGATATCCCCATGATTTTTTGCGTTTAGGGTTATCGTAATGAACCGATTTTTCGTCGCCGGTCACAATGGTATGCAGAAATCGCTTCCGTTTTTGACTCCGAGCAGCTGTTCACAAACACACAAACACCGTTCAACTTCTCTTGGTTTCAGCTCACACGGGACCCAATTTCCATCTTTCTGAATCATGCCCATAGCCTTGAGACGTTTTGAAATGGCTTGCTGTGTCACTCCCACTAATCGTGCCAATTCTTCTTGAGTTTGACGCGAGTCTTCACTCAGCAATGTGCCCAATTCTGTATCTTCGAAAACATTCTCTCTTCCACCACTACGACGTTAAGATCACCGTTCTTGAAGCTTTGAAACCACTCGAGGCACGTTCTTTCACTAACAGCGTCCTTACCATACGTACTTGACAGTATTCGATGAGACTCAGCCGCTGTTTTCTTCATAATGAAACAAAACAGTAACACCTCCCGCAAATGACGAGAATTAGGCTCGTAAACTGCCATTTTCAGTCAAGAACAACTTTATGATGCAGACACAAGTCGACTAATGTTTGAATGAGGTCGTGTTGACCGAGGTCCAAGCTAACTGCCTGACGTCTGCGATCTGTTTCTTTCGGCCGAGTCCCGGGTTCGATTCCCGGCGGGGTCAGGGATTTTCACCTGCCTCGAGATGACTGGGTGTTTGTGTTGTCCTCATCATTTCATCATCATCCAGGAAAGTGGCGAAATTGGACTGAGCAAAGATTGGATAATTGTACGGGCGCTGATAACCACGCAGTTGAGCGCCCCACAAACCAAACATCATCATCATCATCATCTTTCGGCCGCTACTTACTGTTGTCGCCACCTATCGGCAAACGGCGGAAGCAAAGTTGGTCATCTTGTACATTATCTAATTACATTTAGCTGTATACGTTTACAAATAATTACACAATTACATCCATTATATATTAAATATACTCTCTGTAATAAAGCCTAAAGATTCAGAATTGGCGGTATGATACTAGTTATCATATGGCGAAAAGCTTTGGATGGTTCAGAACGTATTTTATCTGCATTTTACAGCTATTAACAGTCTTGCATCACGATGGTACAGAAAATGTGCAAAACATCATATTGCCTGCTTGGTTTTAAGAATATCATGATATGAGAATTCGTGTGGCACCTCAAGCTTTTAAGTAGTTAAATGTAATAATAATATGGAAATATAACACCAGGAATCACTGTGCCACATGACATTAATCAAACAAAGAGGTAATTTTTAGTATGGATTGGAAGTGCAGGCTAGTTACCAGGGTTGTAGTAAGCATCTACTTCATTAATCAGATATTTGCATGGACCATTGACCACCAGGCTTAATTTTATGCAACGTGACTATCACAACATCCTTTTTTAAAAATGTTGTTGTTGTTGTGGTCTTCAGTCCTGAGACTGGTTTGATGCAGCTCTCCATGCTACTCTATCCTGTGCAACCTTCTTCATCTCCCAGTACCTACTGCAACCTATATCCTTCTGAATCTGCTTAGTGTATTCATCTCTTGGTTTCCCTCTACGATTTTTACCCTCCGCGCTGCCCTCCAATACTAAATTGGTGATCCCTTGATGCCTCAGAACATGTCCTCCCAACCGATCCCTTCTTCTGGTCAAGTTGTGCCACAAACTTCTCTTCTCCCCAATCCTATTCAATACTTCCTCATTAGTTATGTGATCTACCCATCTAATCTTCAGCATTCTTCTGTAGCACCACATTTCGAAAGCTTCTATTCTCTTCTTGTCCAAACTATTTATCGTCCATGTTTCACTTCCATACATGGCTACACTCCATACAAATACTTTCAGAAATGACTTCCTGACACTTAAATCTATACTCGATGTTAACAAATTTTCTTCTTCAGAAATGCTTTCCTTGGCATTGCCAGTCTACATTTTATATCCTCTCTACTTCGACCATCATCAGTTATTTTGCTCCCCAAATAGCAAAACTCCTTTACTACTTTAAGTGTCTGATTTCCTAATCTAATTCCCTCAGCATCACCCGACTTAACTAGACTACATTCCATTATCCTTGTTTTGCTATTGTCGATGTTCATCTTATATCCTCCTTTCAAGACACTGTCCATTCCATTCAACTGCTCTTCCAAGTCCTTTGCTGTCTCTGATAGAATTACAATGTCATCGGCGAACCTCAAAGTTTTTATTTCTTCTCCATGAATTTTAATACCTACTCCTAATTTTTCTTTTGTTTCCTTTACTGCTTGCTCAATATACAGATTGAACAACATCGGGGAGAGGCTACAACCCTGTCTTACTCCCTTCCCAACCACTGCTTCCCTTTCATGCCCCTCGACTCTTATAACTGCCACCTGGTTTCTGTACAAATTGTAAATAGCCTTTCGCTCCCTGTATTTTACCCCTGCCACCTTTAGAATTTGAAAGAGATTATTCCAGTCAACATTGTCAAAAGCTTTCTCTAAGTCTACAAATGTTAGAAACGTAGGTTTGCCTTTCCTTAATCTTTCTTCTAAGATAAGTCGTAAGGTCAGTATTGCCTCACGTGTTCCAGTGTTTCTACGGAATCCAAACTGATCTTCCCCGAGGTTGGCTTCTACTAGTTTTTCCATTCGTCTGTAAAGAATTCGTGTTAGTATTTTGCAGCTGTGACTTATTAAACTGATAGTTCGGTAATTTTCACATCTGTCAACACCTGCTTTCTTTGGGATTGGAATTATTACATTCTTCTTGAAGTCTGACGGTATTTCGCCTGTTTCATACATCTTGCTCACCAGATGGTAGAGTTTCGTCAGGACTGGCTTTCCCAAGGCCGTCAGTAGTTCCAATGGAATATTGTCTACTCCGGGGGCCTTGTTTCGACTCAGGTGTTTCAGTGCTCTGTCAAACTCTTCACGCAGAATCATATCTCCCATTTCATCTTCATCTACATCCTCTTCCATTTCCATAATATTGTCCTCAAGTACATGGCCCTTGTATAGACCCTCTATATACTCCTTCCACCTTTCTGCTTTCCCTTCTTTGCTTAGAACTGGGTTTCCATCTGAGCTCTTGATATTCATACAAGTCGTTCTCTTATCTCCAAAGGTCTCTTTAATTTTCCTGTATGCAGTATCTATCTTACCCCTAGTGAGATAGGCCTCTACATCCTTACATTTGTCCTCTAGCCATCCCTGCTTAGCCATTTTGCACTTCCTGTCGATCTCATTTTTGAGACGTTTGTATTCCTTTTTGCCTGCTTCATTTACTGCATTTTTATATTTTCTCCTTTCATCAATTAAATTCAATATTTCTTCTGTTACACAAGGATTTCTACTAGCCCTCGTCTTTTTACCTACTTGATCCTCTGCTGCCTTCGCTACTTCATCCCTCAAAGCTACCCATTCTTCTTCTACTGTATTTCTTTCCCCCATTCCTGTCAATTGTTCCCTTATGCTCTCCCTGAAACTCTGTACAACCTCTGGTTCTTTCAGTTTATCCAGGTCCCATCTCCTTAAATTCCCACCTTTTTGCAGTTTCTTCAGTTTTAATCTGCAGGTCATAACCAATAGATTGTGGTCAGAGTCCACATCTGCCCCTGGAAATGTCTTACAATTTAAAACCTGGTTCCTAAATCTCTGTCTTACCATTATATAATCTATCTGATACCTTTTAGTATCTCCAGGGTTCTTCCATGTATACAACCTTCTTTCATGATTCTTAAACGAAGTGTTAGCTATGATTATGTTGTGCTCTGTGCAAAATTCTACCAGGCGGCTTCCTCTTTCATTTCTTAGCCCCAATCCATATTCACCTACTATGTTTCCTTCTCTCCCTTTTCCTACACTCGAATTCCAGTCACCAATGACTATTAAATTTTCGTCACCCTTCACAATCTGAATAATTTCTTTTATTTCATCATACATTTCTTCAATTTCTTCGTCATCTGCAGAGCTAGTTGGCATATAAACTTGTACTACTGTAGTAGGTGTGGGCTTCGTATCTATCTTGGCTACAATAATGCGTTCACTATGCTGTTTGTAGTAGCTTACCCGCATTCCTATTTTCCTATTCATTATTAAACCTACTCCTGCATTACCCCTATTTGATTTTGTGTTTATAACCCTGTAGTCACCTGACCAGAAGTCTTGATCCTCCTGCCACCGAACTTCACTAATTTCCACTATATCTAACTTCAACCTATCCATTTCCCTTTCTAAATTTTCTAACCTACCTGCCCGATTAAGGGATCTGACATTCCACGCTCCGATCCGTAGAACGCCAGTTTTCTTTCTCCTGATAACGACGTTCTCTTGAGCAGTCCCCGCCCGGAGATCCGAATGGGGGACTATTTTACCTCCGGAATATTTTACCCAAGAGGACGCCATCATCATTTAATCATACAGTAAAGCTGCATGCCCTCGGGAAAAATTACGGCTGTAGTTTCCCCTTGCTTTCAGCCGTTCGCAGTACCAGCACAGCAAGGCCGTTTTGGTTATTGTTACAAGGCCAGATCAGTCAATCATCCAGACTGTTGCCCTTGCAACTACCGAAAAGGCTGCTGCCCCTCTTCAAGAACAACACGTTTGTCTGGCCTCAACAATCTACGGTACGGCTATCTGTATCGCTGAGGCACGCAAGCCTCCCCACCAACGGCAAGGTCCATGGTTCATGGGGGGGTTTTAAAACTGTATGACGGTTAAATACTTTGCTCAAGATGCAAGTGAATTTCAATTTGTAAATAATTTTCTTTAAAATTAAAGAGGCATTTCCGCTCTCTCAGGCAGTGTTGTTTGCTTAGGATTACATATTTTGAAGACTAGTAAATGTTGAGCCTGCACAGAGGACGTGTAGCTGCAACTTACAGACATTGCAGACAGTGTATAAAAAGCGAGTCCAAAGCAAAGCGGGTCATGATCAAAGTTCTGCATAAAACCAGGAAGTGCATCAGGCCGTCAGTTCAGAACATGGTGTTGGCAGCAGTGTGTGAACGAGTCTTTATGAAGTACTGATGGTGAGATTTGACTTTGTTTCATGATTCTTGTTGAGTACTGAGCAAACAGTTGGCAACACTCGGGAGCCTACCAGTGCGCGCCTGCGCTCTTGGACTCGTGGCCCCTGACGCTGCGTGCAGACTTCAACCAGAGGGGGTGGCATGATCTTCCCCCCCCCCCCCCCCTTTCTTACACTGAATGCTCTTTTGCTGCTGTGTGGAATGAAAATATCAACAAGGAGTCTACACTGAGTTCATATCATTTAAACGATTATACACTCCTGGAAATTGAAATAAGAACACCGTGAATTCATTGTCCCAGGAAGGGGAAACTTTATTGACACATTCCTGGGGTCAGATACATCACATGATCACACTGACAGAACCACAGGCACATAGACACAGGCAACAGAGCATGCACAATGTCGGCACTAGTACAGTGTATATCCACCTTTCGCAGCAATGCAGGCTGCTATTCTCCCATGGAGACGATCGTAGAGATGCTGGATGTAGTCCTGTGGAACGGCTTGCCATGCCATTTCCACCTGGCGCCTCAATTGGACCAGCGTTCTCGCTGGACGTGCAGACCGCGTGAGACGACGCTTCATCCAGTCCCAAACATGCTCAATGGGGGACAGATCCGGAGATCTTGCTGGCCAGGGTAGTTGACTTACACCTTCTAGAGCACGTTGGGTGGCACGGGATACATGCGGACGTGCATTGTCCTGTTGGAACAGCAAGTTCCCTTGCCGGTTTAGGAATGCTAGAACGATGGGTTCGATGACAGTTTGGATGTACCGTGCACTATTCAGTGTCCCCTCGACGATCACCAGTGGTGTACGGCCAGTGTAGGAGATCGCTCCCCACACCATGAAGCCGGGTATTGGCCCTGTGTGCCTCGGTCGTATGCAGTCCTGATTGTGGCGCTCACCTGCACGGCGCCAAACACGCATACGACCATCATTGGCACGAAGGCAGAAGCGACTCTCATCGCTGAAGACGACACGTCTCCATTCGTCCCTCCATTCACGTCTGTCGCGACACCACTGGAGGCGGGCTGCACGATGTTGGGGCGTGAGCGGAAGACGGCCTAACGGTGTGCAGGACCGTAGTCCAGCTTCATGGAGACGGTTGCGAATGGTCCTCGCCGATACCCCAGGAGCAACAGTGTCCCTAATTTGCTGGGAAGTGGCGGTGCGGTCCCCTACGGCACTGCGTAGGATCCTACGGTCTTGGCGTGCATCCGTGCGTCGCTGCGGTCCGGTCCCAGGTCGACGGGCACGTGCACCTTCCGCCGACCACTGGCGACAACATCGATGTACTGTGGAGACCTCTCGCCCCACGTGTTGAGCAATTCGGCGGTACGTCCACCCGGCCTCCCGCATGCCCACTATACGCCCTCGCTCAAAGTCCGTCAACTGCACATACGGTTCACGTCCACGCTGTCGCGGCATGCTACCAGTGTTAAAGACTGCGATGGAGCTCCGTATGCCACGGCAAACTGGCTGACACTGACGGCGGCGGTGCACAAATGCTGCGCAGCTAGCGCCATTCGACGGCCAACACCGCGGTTCCTGGTGTGTCCGCTGTGCCGTGCGTGTGATCATTGCTTGTACAGCCCTCTCGCAGTGTCCGGAGCAAGTATGGTGGGTCTGACACACCGGTGTCAATGTGTTCTTTTTTCCATTTCCAGGAGTGTATAAAGCATTCCACTGGATGACTATGAGCCTACTTTGCTGTTGTGTTCATGATCAGATCTCATAAACTAATGTTCTCCCACATGAGAATAACATGGTTTCTGTAATAATGTTGGTTGTTTGTACAAATCTGGCGCATGGAAGACTTATCTCTGGAAATTTGTGTCACAAGGACACTTTGTGAACTTGATGATTCGTGATAACCTATCTACTAACCTCCTCTAACATATTATACTATGTCCGTTACGCTAGAAAAGCCCTTTTAATGTGTTCTAACTATTTTCGAGTTATTTATCGTATTGAGTGCAGAATGGCACAAAAATTAATAGCACTTGTTTATATTGCAAAATATATGGGTGTGAATAATTATTTGCAGTTCGGTGGTCCCAAGTTTTCGAAAATAAATTATGTTTGTATGTAAAATTGTTCTACACAAAAATGTATTGTTTTTATCCTGGCCTAATGTGCAGAATAAGAGTAAAAACTTTTTCGCTTCCGGGGTACGGTTCAATTACATATTTTTGTAGTGCAAAACTATGCTCACTTGAAAGGATGGTTGCCTTTGTGGCTTCATATTCGCCAAAGGCTCATGTTTGTCGTTACCTGTATTGTGCTTGCTGACAGGGTTGACACGTTACTGATAGTAAATAGATTCAAGAATAGTAATTTCAATGATTTAACATAAGTTTTAAAAAAGGGCAGGTGCCGCCAGATGGTGGTTGTGCGTATTGTCTTCCGCAGTACGTACGGCTCAGCACGGTAATACAGCCAATGTTTCGTACCTTGTTCGGCATGAAGCTGAGAATGCAACATATAGGGGAAATTGACCACCATCACAAACTTTTCAATATTCGTGGGGCCTGTATCCTACTGGTACAGACCGCGCAACGACGTCGTTGTTAGTAGACGAATAGCTGAATCATTCTTTGCGTAGCTTGTGTGAAGAGACACATAAAATGACCTGTCCAAGTATCTCAGGGACGTATATGGAAAGACGCAGTGCAAAGTAATGATTGAATTCGAAACCATTTGGTCTTCGACATCTACTAACAATGTGCCGTCGACTCATCTGTTCCAGCCGCGATACTCCGAAAATACGTCACACAAATTAAAAATCACATGAAAGTGACGTGATTTTCGTTAGGAATGAAAGGCAGAATAACTTTAAATTCGTATTATATTAAGAAAACTTAATATAACAATATAACAGTATTGACAATGCACACAGCAGAATGGTTTCGGTACCTTGTGAGACGAGACAACGAAAGATAAAATTCACAAGGAATAACAAAATACCGAAATACAAAAATATTAGACGAACGAAATTAATCCAGCGATTAGATATGAGGTCTTAGGAGTCGATACACTCACGTAAATTCGCAAATTTAAAGTAAGAGCACAGGTGCATTATTTAGAGGATTATCTCACAAACTGTTCATACATGCAGAATGGGCAGTAATACGTGGTGAAGACAACAGGTGCACGCGAGTGGCTCTTTGTGCTTCGTGGTGGAGCATGTGAGGCAGTTGCAAATCTGTGTCATTCCAAGGGGTGGAGGCCCGTTACGCAAAGCGTTGGACGAGGCTCTTCTATGTCTTGCTATGCGGAGCATCCGCTTAAGTAACAGCCATAAGATTAAATTAGCAAGTTTTGCACTGTACACAACATCACAACGGTACACGGTAATCTTGACATTAAATCTTTCCCATCATCGAAAATTAAAATTAATGACCCGCCAGGTTAGGCGAGAGCGCTAAAGCGCTGCTTCCTGGACTCGGGTAGGCGTGTCGGCCCCGGATCGAATCCGCCCGGCAGCTTAACGACGGAGGCCGGTGTGCCGGCCAGCCTGGATGTGGTTTTTAGGCGGTCTTCCACATCCAACTAGGTGAATACCGGGCTGGTCCCCACGTCCCGCCTCAGTTACATGGCTCGCAGGCATCTCAACACATTCGCACTATTCCATGTATTATACTAGACACAGACATTTGGGGTACACTAATTCCGTCCTGGTGGGTATGGGCTGGGGGCAGGAAGGGCGTCCAGCCACCCCTTAAACATTAACATGCCAAATCCGATTCACCATGCCGACCCTGCATCATTGCAGGACAAAGGCACAAGCAAAAAAATCGGAAATTAAAATTAATGCTGATGTGCAATTGTGAAATATTTAATAAAAAGGTCTTTAGCTTGATGTCTGTCCTTAATTTACTTCATCACAAATCAAGGCAAAGCAAAACACGATCTCCACTACAAACGTTATGTGCTGTCCCTGACCCAGAGAATCTCGGTAAACATATTTTAAACAAACCTTGTTCCCCCAAAAAGTTTGTTTTAAAAAATCGTCCCGTACTCGATCACAGGTCTGCACGTGTGATGATCTAAGCGAGATGTGCACTACACATAGCAAATTCAGAAAGAGTGGCATGTTCCAAACTATACAAGACATTGTGGCAACACAGGCCGGCGAAAATACGAAAGTGACACAGAAGCAAACAAACTTCCTAACATAAATACGATCAAGATCGCTCCTCGCTCTATTGGAAAAACCTGTATCTGACAAGAACTCTAAACATCTCAGCCCCAGGGCATAATTTGCAGCTTGCGGTAGGCCAAAAACCTCATAATATCGCCTTTAGTGCAATCTGTGACCACGCAGAACATAAAAGCCATAAATCCTCCCCCCCCCCCCCATGCCGCACATGCTAGAGTCATCTCCAACGTCATAATTCGTTACACCCTTCAAAACTCTAATACAAATGGCAGAAATTAATGGTTTTTGCAAAAAAAATAAATTGTCAGCTAACAACAAAAAGAAACTTGTTTCACGCAACGTACGGAAGGTTAGGTTTGCTTACGTTAGGTTAAACGCTGTTAAAAGAAAATGAGGTGGGGTATCGTGGGTAAAGCACCTTTTTAGAGCATCAATACATATTGCTTTCTTAACGCTCGCCAATGAGAATAAAAACACACTTCGACAGCATTTCATTATCTAAAAAATTTGTAAAACATGCAGTATGGGATTACTGTGCCACGTAATTGTGAGATAGGGAAACATGGGCGTACATACATCCACAAAATGATTGGCCAGTCCGTCAAGTCCCAACGTTCTACGCATAATTTTACTACTGACTTTGTGTTACACAAATTTTTTTGATTAACTGCTGGCTGCAGGACAGCTTAACGAAACGCACAATCGACCCTCAAAAATGATATACGTGCAAACTGTGGAAACCACAGGTATTAAAAGGAATATGACACAAACAAAAACTTATGGTTATAAAAATGGATGAGACAGAGTGGTACTGGATTCATTTGTTGTCGCTACCAGATACGGCTATAAGTGACCATCTTGGTATGAAAGAATGAAAAATACCCCTCACGTGGCACACACATTGAGACACAGAGACACATTTACTGGTATATTCATTGCACGTCTAATGAATATACCAGTAAATCGGTTTGCATTTCTCAGTTAGTGAGACATTTGAGCAGTGTTATTTATTCTTTCATGCCAAGATGATGTGTTGTGACGGAAAGTGATAGTAAAGGTAAATGAATACAGTACAGCACTGTGTCATGCATTTTCAAAACATAGTACTGTTGTTGATAGCTGCCTGAAAAAGAAAGTGAGAACTTCCAGGTAGGAGAACATAACATTTTAAAAGCTGTGACGGAACACACCGCTTCTTCAGCGTTCCCAATCCTGCCAAGTCGTCTCTGACCTCGTCATACTTTAGTGTAGGACTGTCCTCAGTCTGCCCTCGCTTTCTATATATTCTTGAACCACGACAGTTGACTAGAGCCTGGGGCTGGATATGGAATTTCGATTATTTCCACTGCTCCATTTTCCTCCTTCCTTGATTGACCTTGCACTCCATTTCCTGGCTGGGAACTCTCATCGTAATGTCTGGGTTTTTCATTTCACCAATTAGTTCTCTGATTTTGACACCAGCTGCTGTTGTTACTTCCAACTACACTACGATAAGTGCACTGATTCTCTTGTGAGTTACTGCACTGATATTTTCCTGTTGTGACACTAACTCTCCTATCTTCTTGCACGTACACGTAGAAATCTGGCAGAATTAGTTTGTTTGCCTCCAGGTTACTGTTTTCAACACAGAGCAGAGATCTTTAATGCTCTTTTTAATATGTCCATCTAAAACGCCATAGGAAAAATACTGAGGTATACAATGAAAGTGAAGTTTATTGCATCACAAAAAGCTAGACTTTTCCAACGGGAGTTCAGATAAAAATTGAACATTGTAACACCCCAAGAAACCCAAAAACCCAAATATGAATGTCATGATAATTTTAAGAAGGGAACAGTGTTACCCTGACAGGTACGACAACTTTGACAATAATATAACACCTTAAAGTTTTGATGAATACCAATTTCAATAATTAATGAGTATGTCATGATATAAAGCTAGACAGAAAGAAAGGTTTTTTTAATTAGCTATCAAACATCTTAGCTATAACTGCAAATCAGTACCACGAAAGTTATGTCCAAAGTAATATGTTGGTCAGAGATAACATTTATTGTGAAAGTGAGTTGTAAACGCGGTGAAAAGGAAATTCAATGCGTCTACAATGCTCGATCATGGAAAAGTTAGTCGCTTGCTAGCTTACTTGCTATCAAGTCGAGAGAGAGCACCGTTTGTTATAGTACTACAAACGGAACGCTACGAGATTGTTTCTTTTTTTTAAAAAAAGACATATTGTGTGATAGAGATGCGCGGACTTTGTTCTCAGTTATTCTGACTTGAGAACTTGAACTGAAGTGATATTCTGATAATCTACGACTTGTTAATGAACTTTAATTATTGGAGATATTATTGTTGGACACAACCTTCATCAAAGTGAACATTTACAACGAAGAATGGACATAGTATCGAAGACTGCAATACCTGATTAGCCTGGAGTAGGAAACATTAATACGACGACACTAAGATAATACAAATACGCCGATTGTAAAAGTTGTCGTAATTGTCACGATCACCGAACTGAAAATCTCACGTGTTGGCTCCATCATTAACTGAACTGTGTGATAGTTGATGATCAAAATTAACTAACTGTGAACATTTTAATTGAAGGAGTGACTTGATGAACATTGAGCATTGAAAGGAGTGTTTTGCCGAAATAATATTACGACGCACCAAAGCAAGATAGCATTATAGATTATCTCAGGATATGCGTCGTGCCGTAGTGAACAGTTCTGCATAGCAAAGTAACAACTACTGATACTGAACCGCAAATGAATTTTTCCTCGCTTCAGTGCTGTGAAACGACGCCGGTGATGAGTGATTCACTCAATACTGCAATAACCAACTAACCGGGCATGGCAAATCATCATAAAACCATAACAGACAATTAAAATCAGCAGTTCGCATCGCTGAGAAGACTGTGCGGACTCGCAAACGGACTTTCATACATTACGCGAGGAACAATTTTCATTAGAGATTTTCAGGTGCTGTTCCACGTTATCCGACGGGGACAACCATCACTGCGCGTCCCGTCTCCATTCCACCGACCGAGCTCTAGCAGTAGCGGCTCAACATCAACAGCGTCAACAAAAGGGGAAAGGGAACGTCACAATAAGCAACAATAAAATAATATCTGAGGTAGAAGACCTGATAATGTCGCAGTACATTAAACCTCCAAACACTATGGTTCCTGCACAAAGTTTGTTATAACTAGAGTCTGGAAGGGACACTTCAACGTTATAGTCCTGAGAGCACAAGAAATTAAGTTTGGCATAGCCGATGACAAGAACGATAAAAATATTACCAAGTTCAATTGACGTTGGGTACACGTTTCCTCCTTGTAGAGGCCACACTGGCTGCTGACGGATAGTAAAGTTGATGCGGATGACAATGTAGCAGGGATGGTGGTTCCAGAATGAGATTCTGATTGCTGGAATGTTTCCACTCAGAATAAAATGACCCTTAGTGGTCAGAGCACTGACGCAAATTCTGACCGTGCCCCAGGATGTTGTACTCCGCCGTCAGGCCACGAGTGGCCTACCGGGACCAGCCGACCGCCGTGTCATCCTCAGGGGAGGATGCGGATAGAAGGGGCGAGGGGTCAGCACACTGCTCTCCCGGTCGTTATGTGGTATTCTTGACCGAAGCCGCTGCTATTCGGTCGAGTAGCTCCTCAATTACCATCACGAGGCTGAGTGCACCCCGAAAAATGGCAACAGCGCATGACGGCCTGGATGGTCACCCATCCAAGTGCCGGCCACGCCCGACAGCGCTTAACTTCGGTGATCTCACGGGAACCGGTGTATCCACTGCGGCAAGGCCGTTGCCCCTAGGATATTGGCTGTACTATTTTCGGTCATGGGGACCATGGAAGACAAAGTGTCCCCAGGACCAAAACCTATAGCAAGATACTAATTTTCTTTTAGCATCTTGTCGAAAAACATTGAATAAGTTGCAGCAGTTTAAAAGAGAAAAATATTTTGCATGCTGTAGGTTAACGTTTCTTTTTTTTTTTCATTACTTGTGCACCTAGACACGTTTCCCCTTATTTACAACGCATCTTCAGTGGGTGTCAGTTCAGCGTTCAAATGGTTCAAATGGCTCTGAGCACTATGGGACTCAATTGCTGAGGTCATTAGTCCCCTAGAACTTAGAACTAGTTAAACCTAACTAACCTAAAGACATCACAAACATCCATGCCCGAGGCAGGATTCGAACCTGCGACCGTAGCGGTCTTGCGGTTCCAGACTGCAGCGCCTTTAGTCAGTTCAGCGTCTAATTCATTATTCGTAAGCCAAAGAGCTTACTCTCATGTGGAAAACAGGTTGAAAGGTGGTTGCAGTTTTCCTTGTGGTCACCCTATTTTCGCAACATATCGCTGTAACTCCCATTTTCTGTGTCTAGGGTCTCTAGACAAAGGTAATGGCAGTTACAGTGAAACAGAGCGACCACAAGAAAAACTATAAGCTTTCAACCAATTACTTACAAATAATGAATTAGACGATGATATGACACCCACTGGAGATGCATTGTAAATGAGGCGAAACATGCCTTGGTGCACAAGTAAAATAAAGAAAAAGCTCATGTTCAGCACGGAAAAGGCGTTTTTGTTCTTAACTACTGCAATTTATATGCAGCTTTTACAAAAGGAACCACTACAAGGAACTTGTTACATTGAATAAGATTGGAAGCATGTTGCTCCTATTGGCGCAGCTTTTGTGATACAGACTAGTGCAATTTCATAATTCCAGATTATGTAAGGATCGTACAATGTCTTGTGACTGCTGAAAGTTTTTCGATTACGTCCCTGCTCATATGGCTACTCATGAATTCCAACTTCCTTTATATTAACCCGAAATTCATCAGGCTGTCTGTAGACTGTCTAATAGGTTTCAATATGCAAGTCATCACCTGCGTCATAAGTGAAGAATTTCCCCAATGAGATGAAATGCTTATCGTAAAAGTTCAGCCCCATTGATGGATACAGACTCTGATGCCACTGTAGAGGACAAGGGGTTATTGTTAGGAAATGTGGTGCGAAACTGTAATTTAGTGTGCCACACCCTACAGCCCCGGCCACGTCACCCACTCCGGTCATCCTATTACATCACGAACAGTTCTATCACAATGCCCTATCTTGTGTAACACTAGTTCACGAACTCTTAGAAATATCTCGCTCACTATTGCCCTTCTGAACACCTTCCGCTACTGATGTGAATGGCGTCGTAACTTGCAGTCGCTTAGTGTCTGTCCTTAACACACACACACACACACACACATATATATATATATATATATATATATATATATATATATATATATATATATATTGTCAAAGTAAGGGCAACTTCTTCATCACGAAGAAGATACTGAAGCTGTGGTGTTTGACTGCCAAATTGTTTCCTGTGTGCTATGGCATTCCTCTCTTAATTGTGCACTTCTTTCCTGCCTGCATCGGCTGTCCTTTTTCTCTCCTGATCTTTTTTCCTAGCTGCATGTATCTCTTTTAGGACGGAATGGAATTTCACTCATAATTACGAAATTCGAACTGCTCTCTGCCAAAGTCGAATGCTAATTGTAGACACATGGACGTCGACAACTGTCTGTGAAGTGCGTTCGGATAGCCGAATGGCCGTCTGCCTTCATTACTGAAAGCACCTAAAATCGAACAGTTTATCAGAAATTAAGCACAGATTGAGTATGACGATCTTGTTGTCATCCGCTGGTATATAGTGTGCAGTGTGGTATATGCGAATCTGATTAACAACGAACTATGTGCTAGAATTCTACACACAACTAGTCTCAGATTCCATCACTTGGACAAGTACATTTGTGACGTAGCTGTGGTACATGCAGAACTTGGAACGAAGACGATCCGAGGTCCATTTCGAGAAGGTGGTATCTGCTTTCTGCCCATATGGGAAGATGATTAGCCATATGGCTGAAAAGTGGTCTCATTTTACCACGCACCCGGTTCTCAATGGTCTGTGACAGTCCCACATCGAGCTGACCAAACGTGTGTCGTTCTTCTTGCATGTTGGCGGGTGCCATGCCATTTGAAGACGCGCTTGGGATGTGACCAAGGTGGACACGTCCACTGCAGCTGTATGTAATGCAGTCGCACAAAGTTACTGCCTAGGGACGGACGGGTCACAACCACGTCGACGACGCTTCCACTATGTCTGGTGAGGTTCTCCATAACGATCTCTGGCCGTGGCCTGTGCCAGCTCCTTCAAATGAACCATTTCCGTCTCTGGTAGTATTTCACGTTGTTGTGGATGGAACGATGTCCTTGCCTTTCGCCCTCTTAGCCCACCTGTCCTGTGCAGTTGTGAGCATCCTCTAGTGAGATGGATGGACTTCAACTCTATGGTCATGCCTACTGATGCTTTTGTACCTTACTGACCCAGGCGTTATGAGATACTGAAGACCATGTGCGTAAGCAATGGTTCGCCAAAGAGACGTTGGAAGCGTCGGGTCGCCAATCAGACACCCATCGGACACAATCTTAAGATGATTAGGACCCAACCTGTCAAAGTCGTCTCTCAGTTGATGATTCCGTGGTGGAACAACAAGCCCACTCACATCAAAGGCAAGACCATCATTGCATACATCCAGTGCTGCGCCTATAGATGTTAATCAACAGCTGGCCAGCGGCATTTTTAACTGAAAACACAACACCATCTATGAACCCGACACGGGCTCTAGTGGATGCACTGCGTTCTAGCAATTCTGTGTGGTCTGATAATGTAGAAGACGAAACATCCATCGTCGCGACATCAGCGAATACTGCTTGAGCCGTGCTGCGGCTCGCGTTGGTGCTGTTTGTATGTTTCGGCCTTCTGTAGGGGGCCAGATGGTATCGTTTAGTTGGCATGGTTGCGGTTGTTTGTCTTCTTCTCGTTTCGCCACTCCGTTTCGCAAGCGTTGCGTGTCCGCTAGTGGCAGCAGCGGTGGTTATCGATATGTAGTAACTGTTTGCACTATCTTTGGGGCCACGTCGTTGTTTTTCCGGGTCATGTGAGTGTCAGTTCGGTTGGGGACTCAGGAGGAGCCAGCTCCACGCAGTGCCAGAACACGCTGGGACCGCTGGTAGCATGCATCGACTACCGGATGGAAGGGCTGTGGTCACGATGGTGAACGACCTCGTCGTAAACTGGATCCAGCAAACTCTAAGATGAGTGCATCTCAATCAAAGTAGAGAAACCTCCACCATTGATAATATCTCGCGATTCTCCAGCGACTTGGGTTCGTGTTGCTGCTCGCAGTGTCGCCGAGGCGAAGAGCAGCGAATGGAGTGCTTGGGGAAGGCGGATCTGATTAGCTTTCCTCGACTGCTTGTTACTATTTACTGCGTTGAACTTGTCACAATATGTTAAGTACAACCAGCGGTAATTTTTCTTGCCTGGTGGCCGATAATGCCCCAGTTACCTTCTCTGGGGGCCGGTTGGTGAGTCTTCTACTCTGGTGGTAGTGATTGCTTTCTCGTTCCGCGCACTCTAAGCACAGTATTCTGGGGACGCAGTGCAGACCGCCGGTCACGGCTTTGGCGTGTTGTTTCATCGTTGCATTTGGTTTATCGGACGCCAGGTAGCTTCAGCAAGATTATAATTGGTCATTCGCTAGACTGCTACTAGTCTGAGTTACCATTCTGTGACGTAAATGCAACTCTTGGCTGCCTATCTCATCGCTCGCGAAAGTGTTTGTTTCGGGACCTTCTCAGAGGTCGGTTCCTGGAGCACCGTCTGGATCAGTTGCTTGTTTTTTTAATTAACTTTTGCTATTATATTTGCTGTTTTACAGAAGGTTTCAAATTTTTTTGTATTATTGCCGTTGCTGGCGTGTAAGGCCTTCAGCCGTGATTGTGGTCATTTGCCTTAAAATTCTAATTTGATATTTGTATTTTAGCAGTAAGCCTTAAAACCTTATTTACTGCCTTTCCTGGCATCTGATGCTGTCTGCTGTGTTTGTGGCGACTTGCCTTTAATATTTCAATACCTGTAATTTGTAAGTTGCAGCGAGTTTTAAACAATTCTTAATTTATTGCCATTCCTGGCGTGTAAGGCCTTCAGCCCAGATCACAGTGGCTTGCTTTCAAAACATTATCTGTTTTATCTGTATTTAATGGTGACTTGCTAAGTTGTAACTCACTGAAAACACTATTATTTACAAACCTATTTATTCCTTCATTAATAACATGTGGTATTTTTTATTTATTGTTGAGTCTGGAATGACTGGTTTAAAATAAATTGTGTGAAACTGTAAAAGGCAACCAATACTAACTAATTACGGTCCCGTCCACAATCTTAACCGAATCCTGCCTTCCCTTGACTGCCAGGTTTCACTGCTGCTCCAACCCACGACTGTTTTTCGACTGAGTACTTTATGGAGATGTGCCTCCTGCTGGAACGACACTTCTATTCGACGCAGCTGTTCCTGCCTCAATGACTGTCCCAGTAGTCACAACTCCACAAAAAACACCATTGGGAAACCGGTCACACTACAGTTGCTCCGCAAAATGTTGCGTGCGTCGGACCTTGATGTTGCCCTCCTGGAAGAAATTCATCCACTGATGTTTCCGGCTACTTTGGCTATGCTGTGTGCTGACAGTGGTGGTGGAATGGATCTAATCCTAAAAGAAGTCATTCTGGTTAGCAAAGTGACTCATATACTGTCGGCTAGAGGTAAGGAGTTTGTATCCTGCCTGAGACGCCATGCTAAACCCGCAGGAAGGACAGGTAGTTTAAATTTTGGAAAGAGGCCAAAATTAGTGGCTGTCAGTTACACTCGAACATACAGCTTTATTTATTTGACCAAACATTACAAGAGCCCAGAAAATTTAAAAAAAAACAGCATTAATTTACTGGCTGAATGCGCCATACAGTCTTGCCTTAAGGGCAAGACCACTTTAATTTAAAATCGGCTGACAGCCAATAACATAAGACTCAAACCAAAATCAGAAATTTAATAGGCAGAAGGCCCAAGTTATTTCAATTAGGCTGAAGGCCCAAACAATCTCGCACCTTAAGAGCAAAACAACTTTAATTTTAAAAAAATGGGCTGAAGGCCCATCTCTTAAGACTCAAACCAAAATAAATCTTTAAAAGGCCAAAAGGCCTTATCTGAAAACAGTTCTTTAATTAGGCTGAAGGCCCAAACAATCTTATGCCTTAAGGACAAAACAGCCTTAATGTAAAAATCAGCTAGAAGCCATACAAATACAAACAAAAAGGACAAATAAGAAAGGCAGTACACGCAACGGCGCTCAGAAGTTTCTGAGGGTAGGCCTGGAATTCAAACACTAACGCTTGCTTAGGTGAGACAGGCAGTCGGTCCAACCATTCTCGATCTGACGACAACCCAACCGCCAGACAGTCAATGAACCCACCCAACCAGCACACAACACGGAGTTCAATGGAACAACGTACAAGGTATTGGCACCCACAATCAATTATACATTGAGCTGTCAAACTACACACCGTGCTGGATAGCGACAACACAATGAGGAAAATACACTGCCTGAATTTACGTCAACGGCCAGGGCAGGTAACTGGGACGTTAACGGCCATAAGCCAGATTCCGCTGGTGCACTTCATTTCGAAATAACCAAGTACAGTTAAAGTCCACCGGAGGGTGTATAAACTTGCCAGCTTGAAAACACACATTGTTGCTCGCGGGAATGTCCCAACAGCTGACAACGAATTCCAAACGACACAGTGTGAACGGTCGTGACTTGCTGATAGATTAAGTCAAAACTCAACTTTCGTGTCCAGGATCGGTGAGCCACCGACCTTGTAGCAATGGGAACAGCACCACACACTCCGACCGAGCGTGGACGCTGCCAGCGGCCTCGGCCAAAACACGCACCACGGAGATTTCCTCGCTGCTCCACGCCAACCGACCAACTGCCAGGCCCAGAGACAGTGAAAGGACCAGATTTACGTCGGCCGATGAGATGACCAACAGAACGACCAACCAACGGAAGTCCCGCTCCAATTTCCCTCTGTCGGACAGTTCATGTATGTCGCCAGCGGTCGGCGAGCACTGGCTGTCGGCGCTTCACTGCTGCTGCATGCCAGCTGCACTGCTGGTCCGTCTCCAACTGACTGCCAGACACACGACGACCCGGAAATACTATCGGTCGTTCCAGAGATGGTACGACAGTGCACTTATCGATACGCCGCTGCTGCCGCTCACGGGCAAGAAAGGCAGGAAGTTAGCGAGCTGTGCGCGGCTCACTGCCCACTCGTTTAATACAGGGTGCCTAGGAAGCTGATTTCTCTGGTCGCTAGACAACAATTCAAGCAAATCACATTAATGGAATTCATTACAGAAAGTTAAATTGACAATACTTACCACAGCGTATTCGCAAAGGCGTGTCACAAGCAAATGGCAGCATGCAAATAATCAATGTCGTTCGGTACATAAAATTTCAAGGCAAGAAAAACAATACAGTTCATAAGTCACTACTGTGGCGTTTGTATGACTGCTCTTCTTCCACTCCGGCCACGCCTAGGTGGCGCGGCGCTTATATTCTTTCCGTGTAGAGGCCGCTCCCCTCTCAGTGTTGTCCTAGGGAGCGTACCATTGGTTGACGGTCGTCTCACAGCCCTCTCTGCTCTTCCATTCGTCCTCGTCGTGCCGGCGCTTGTCGTTACTCTGGAACAAAGGAAAGGAATGAAGATTGGGAATAAACATCCTTTCGACATCGAGGTCATTAGGGACGGAGTACAAGTGCGGATGGGTCAAGGATGGGGTAGGAAATCGGCCATTACCTTTCAAAGGAACCATCCTGGCTTTTTCCTGGAGCAATTTAGGGAACTCACGGAAAATCTAAACCTGGATGGCCGGAACCGTCGTCCACCCGAATGCGAATCCATTGCGCTGACCACTGCGCACCTTGCTCGGTTCAGCTAGATGTCTGAATCATCTATGTTTACGCTTGCATGGGCATGGCTAGGAGGCGGGAACGGTCACGATTCTCTTCAGAAGAAATCGCTACTTTGTTTCTGGGCCGTTACGACCTTATTATTTTTGGAAATTTGTGGTAAGATCTTATGGGACCAAACTGCTGAGGTCATCGGTCCCTAAGCTTACACACTACATAATCTAACTTAAACTAACTTACGCTAAGGACGACACACACACCCATTGCCGAGGGAGGACTCTAACCTCCGACGCGGGGAGCCGCACGGACCGTGACAAGACGCCTGAGACCGCGTGGATATTATTTTTGGTGGCGACTTCAGTTGTGTATTATTGCCGAACAACCAACATCCCCATTTCACCACATGTCAGGAACTCAAGATGCTAGTGCACGAACTACACCTTTCCAGCACTTGGGACTGTATGTATGTTTATCGGCCTGGCTCTAAGTAAGTCAGCAGTCATTTAACGAATCGTCTTCTCTGTGCCTACGTTTTCTCAGGGGTCACAGCTGCCACACTTGACTCTGAGTTATGGCCTGCAGTCTTCTCTGATCGTATCGCTTATATTTGCACTGTTCCCCTCCAGCAGCAGAGAATGTGGCACATGGAGGCTGAATGTCGCACGTCTCCAGCATCTAGAATGCAAACAGCTCGTTGAGACCACTTGGAACATCTGCCGGAGACGCCTTTCAGCATGTCCTTCGACGCCCCGGTAGTACCCATGAAAAAATGCAATGGCACTGACATACCATGGAGTATTATTTCACAATACAATGTCCAGAAAAGTTAGTAGGCATCAGTCTTCTGACTGTTCTGGACATCGTCAACTTCAGGTGATGGTGCTGTTCTGAAGATGGCGTAAGACTAGACCGAAACCAGTCATTTTAAATGAAATAACCATTGCGATATAGACTGTTTTTCACTCATTTTAAATAGCTTACAAGATCGCTGACCCGCGAAAAGGTTACCAAAATTTTTGGATAAATTTGCAAAATGAAAATTGAGTCTTCTTCGTTCTGTTCTAAGGTTAAATACTTTTGATAAGATCCAACTAAACGGAACAGAACATTGACAGGTTATAAAAAAGTGTTGAAGGCGACTGCTCGTGACAAGTGAGAAATCCGGGTTCCAGACCCGCCCCAGCACAAATTTTCAGTGTCGTCATGCCATTACGCACCTGAAGGTTGTCCATGTTAGCGAATGCGAATACATTTCATGCGCAGTCAGTTAAAGTCTTATGAGAGACTTGTAGGCCGAAAATGCTAACACACACAACAGAAACAATCATTACATGATTAATGTGAAGAAATGACACATTTGAGCATACACACACAAATGAATACGCAGAATAGCAAATAGACTGAAAAACAAGAATTCACAGAGCATAGAGAACAAGAAACATGCTCTAGTCATATTAATAAACACCAGCAGAAAACCCGAACAGATACAATGGAGCTGGTGTATACCAATTGGAATGCCTAGACTGCAGATCGGTGTATCCGGGATAACAGAAAGAAATTTGAAAACTAGATGGAAACAACATCTAAGAAGCTGGAAATCTAAAAGCAGCCTTACTACCTCTGCTGAATACCTAATAAAGCACTGACATGGACCATTTCACACGGACAGGATGTGAAAATTGCGAGGATGAACAATCACAACAGGAAACTCTCAACACCACAGGAAAAATTTCACATACAAGAGCCCTTGTAATGAACAAGAAAGTAATAAATGATGAAATAAAAAAAAAAGGTTCAAATAGCTCTAAGCACTATGGGACTTAACATCTGGGGTCATCAGTCCCCTAGAACTTAGAACTACTTAAACCTAACTGACCTAAGGACATCACACACGTCCATGCCGGAGGCAGGATTCGAGCCTGCGACCGTAGCAGCAGCGCGGTTCCGGACTGAAGCACCTAGAACCGGTCGGCCACAGCGGCCCTCAATGATAAAATCAATATAAGGAACAGCTCATTAACCATATTAGTCACAAAAAAATTCTATTCGCAAATAAAAAGTAGTGAAAACAGTGTGCCACAATAATAACAGCCTTTCATTTACTTGCATTAGACGAGAGGCCCATTATAAGAATATCAAAGTTGCAAAAACCTTTTAAAATACTGCGTCCCGGAATGTTGGCCTTAGATGTTATTTACTGCATTGTGTCTTTCTGTAATTAGAAAGAAATTCATTGTTTAACTAATAATCCAGTGAGTGAGTAATCGACAGAGGAACAGTGTACGGTTTACGATATTCAAAAACTTTTAATCGAAGTTGCTTTACCTCAGTGGGACTGCCCGAGAGATTGGTTGTCTTTATGTCTGAGGAGCAATCCAAGTCATCTCGAGAAATTCAGATAATGTAGATAGTGTTTACTTTCATTCGTAAACGACGATAATTACCGCGCCCGCATCTCGTGGTCGTGCGGTAGCGTTCTCGCTTCCCACGCCCGGGTTCCCGGGTTCGATTCCCGGCGGGGTCAGGGATTTTCTCTGCCTCGTGATGGCTGCGTGTTGTGTGATGGCCTTAGGTTAGTTAGGTTTAAGTAGTTCTAAGTTGTAGGGGACTGATGACCATTGATGTTAAGTCCCATAGTGCTCAGAGCCATTTGATAATTACCGCGCACTCGTGCAGCATTTAACGTTACACAAGTCTAGGGAGTGAAAACTGTATTCGACAGATTCTATAAATAAAGTATCCAACTTATAGAAAGAAATGCGGTACAGATTATCACGGTCTAGCTTAATTCACTGGTGGATGTGACAAGAATGTAGAGAAATCTTTGCACTAGACATATGGTTCCTGTTACCTGGCCCAAATATGTCCCATGAGAGATATAATATTTAAACATTTCTGGAAGGTGACTGTCAACAGCCGTTAAGTAATGAATTAAATGCATATTTGTACCACCAGCTGCTTTTATTTTAAACCCAAATATCAACTGGTTTAAGTCTTGGTCCAACCTGACGGATAAGGGTTAAAATGGCTTAATCCACCACATTGCATTAGTCATTACTTAAATGATGTGTAGTGCATGCCATGAATGTAAATATACAACACACGACTTTTAGAAGCAAACATACGAATACTAAATCAAGTATTCCGCAGCAAGCAGAGTATAGGTGCGAGGTATAAAACGTGATGCGGTGACAGTATTCTAATCCTGTTTACATGTATATAGAACAACGTTATACCGCATAACTATTTATCTATTTATGTATCGTATGATGAAAATGAATACAAATATACATTTGTGGACAAATTTGCTCCATCACAAGCTCGTACGTGTCCCATTCGATCGCTTCATCCGATGTGTGAAGAATGTCCATTATTGTTCCGTTGTGCATTCGAAGAGGACAGTCAACAATATCGTGGACTGACTTGAAGGAGGCACCACAATCAGAATTTGCGTGGCTAAACTGAAGTTTTATCACTAGACTCAGAACAGGAAGCTTCAAAACAGTCTCTTCATTACTTGCGTTCTATTTAAGGAAACAACAGTTACAAGTAATGGAGTACAAAGAGCTGTGATAAACGGTGATAAATGAAATGTCAAGTGTGACAACTTCAATAATCCATTACGTTACCCTATCGTGTGACTGCTGTGTAACCTTTAATATAGTCACAAGAGTTACGACATGCTGTTCCAGGAAACCAAAAGGTCAGCAAACATTTCGAACATAACAGAATTAAGAGTAGGCCTCCTTCCAAGAACTCATCAGACGATGAAGGTGCATAAGATGTCAGTGACTCGACGGAAGAGGATGTAGCCAAGCGCTTGTGACGTAGAATGTCGACAACGGATGTCAACAGCACTGCAGACAACCTTTTAGGTGGGGCGGCCAAAGCTGTGAGTAGTCATCTTGGGTATTAATAACAGCTTCAGCTGTATTTAGTCCTTTATTATTGGATCATTAACGGTTTCGTGGCACTAAAATCCACATCTTTAGGGTTGCTATTCCTTCTGGATTTATTCTTTAACAGATGTTCACCTGCAGATGTGGGTTTTAGTGCCACGAAACCGGTAGTGATCCAATAATGAAGGACTAAATACAGCTGAAGCGGTTTGTTAATACCCAAGATGTTGAAACGTCCCCTTAGAAAAATTTATGAATGACTGTGCTGATAAACCCCTTACGTTATTTGATTTTTAAACAGCTGAGCAGAACTGAACGTACTCAGACATTTCGCTCTTTACTTATTCTGATTAACGCTAAACTGACACACAATATTTTTAGCGCAACTCAATCTGACTTTCAATAATCCCTACAAAAGAATGACCCTGACTAACAATAACCTATACCTTTCATGAATCACTTACCTCTCAAAAATCCTCGTTACTCGAACTACTGCAATACAGCGAGCGCCAATACTGCCAGCTAAATAAAGGATTCTAACTACTGAAGGCACTAACTACTGATAGGCGTAGTTAGCAAATGAGAGATTTTGATAGAGAACAAACAGTGTATTTACCTGAATAGTGTTCAAGTCATAATATATGTATCAGTTCATGACATACAGTCTTACAAATTTACTCTCTCTGATGGACACACGTCCAGATCATCCGCTCTCAAAATTCCGCCATCTCTCTCCCCACATCCACCACTGCTGGCGGCTCACCTCCAACTGCGTAACGCTACGCGCTGTTCACATCCAACTGCCCAACACTACAATAGTGAATATTCCAACAATGGAAACCAGCCACAGACTGCACACAGCACAGTCAGTGATTTTCATATAGAGCGCTACGAGGCGTTACCAACATAAAACCTAAACAGCCTACTTACAATGTTAACAAAACTGCTTCGATGGAATTTTGTCTTAAAGATATTTGAAACTAGGTTGCGCATCTTGCATTTTTATGCGAAAGTATAACCGCCGAGATCACATTGCGAATGGCACCGGCGAATTGTTGTCACACACAGTAAATACCATATACGGCCCAAGAGCGGTTTTCCGGCTTAGAAATTATGTCCAAGTCTTTGTCAATTTCTTTACGGCAGTTCAACGAAGATATTTTCCGGTAGACAACCGCATCTTCATGTAACAAAGTGAGAGCGCTGCTGAGCCTATCTCATATATCGTTTATGTATATTCAGAACAAAATATGTTCTATTACGGTTACTTGATGCGCACCCGATGTTACTTTCACTTATATTCAACATTCGCCATCCAGTATAAAATGTGGAGCTATATTAGTAAAATATCCACCGTGTCAGTTACATACAAACGTTGACAAACGTATGGAAGTACCGAAATCACATTGTCATTCCTAATAAGGTGTATGAAATGCGTTGGTATTCGAAACAGTTTCCAGTCGTCTTGGAATAGATACGTAAAGATCCTGTTCGGTTTTGAAGGGTATCTAAAGCCACTCTTCCTGCAAAATAGTTACAGGTTCAGGCAATGATAAGGGAGTTGGACAGCCATCACCCACCCTTCTAGACCACAAAGGCCCAATAACACTGAGATCTGGTGACTGTGTTGGCCATGGGAGACGCGACAGTTCATCCTCGTGCTCTCAAAAACAGTCCTGGACGATGCGAGTTGTGTGAACAAAGGCCGTGTCGTCTTGGAAAATCAGCATTACCATTTGCAATCGACCTGATTCACCAAAGTGCTCACATAATCCTAGGAAAGTAATCACACCTTGCAGTGTAACCAAGGGAGAGATGCAATACCACGATACTGGTGTCCAGGTCATCATCGAATCGCTGTCATTTTTCGCTTTTGGGACATAAACTCGACCAGAAGTAGGAAACACTGTAAAACAAGACTTATCTGATCAAATGATATTCTTCCATTGGTCCATAGTCCGGTTGTTATGGTTTCGCCACCGCCTCTCCTGTTCCAGGCATTGTATCACTGATGAGTGGGTTTGGGATTCCAGCACGCTTTTCAGTCTCCTGCTTATGGAGCTCCCTTCGTGTTGTGTTGGTGTTGACAGGGTTCGGGAGTGCGACATTCGGTTCTGTAGTGACTTCTGCAGCAGTCGTCCTCTTATTTTTCGTCATAATCTTATTACATGACTGTCGGTCACAATCACGAATACACTCTTCATCCGCGTTGTGGCTTTGTGGATGACGTTTTCCTGCTTACTATTGAAACACCAAACACTTCGGCTACCTTGATTGCAGAAGGTCCTACCATACGATCGCCAACACGTTCAAATTCACTTAGTTCTGTCATAATGACTCAAAACTCACTGAAACTGTTGTGACCACGACTGACACGTTATAATATCCCTTCCCCAAGTCAAATGCATTAACGTACTAATTCCCTCTTGAATGAATGTGTACTGTAATGGGCAACTGTGCAGATAAAAAAATGAAAAAAGAAGAATATTATGAACGTTTGTGAAGTTAATTGCAGGATTTTTCCTAACAAAAATCTTGAAAATTCTCTGAAAATAATAACAATTATTATTATTATTATTATTATTATTGTATCTACAGCAATAGAGATTCTCTGGAAGAAGAATTCGTCTTCTGAATCTCGGTGATGTCGATCCCGGGACTCCACAGCTGCGGCAATCGAAAATTTTGTATTGCTGGTTCTGCAAAATCTCGAAGAAAAACGGGTGGGGAATGAAAATGGCAACATATTCTTAATCGTTTTAGCGAGAATAAATCCACGGCCTGCTTATTGAATGTTGCTTTTGAGAAAAGACGGAAATGTCACTCGTCGCGGGTTTTGATCGGTGTTATAAATTCGATGTAGGCTCTTGAAATTATTTTCGCCACAGGATGTAAATCTTGCTGGTAAAAAGTTAAACATATATAATGCCCAATGTGAGGTGCCGGGTTTTTAAAAGAATGCATTACCTTTTCCTCTTTTGTTGCCTTTGACGATAATTATATTCGCCGTTTATTCATCAAGATGAGCTCTTTCGAATTACAGTGGTTTTTAATCCTTTCTCCTTTTCTATATGGAGACCAAACATTAAAGTCGCAATTCTGATTGCAATGGCGGACTATTCCTTTCATACAACCATATATACCTCTCTCTACTTCCGTTAGGAAGACAACACAAAAACCTCCCAAAAATTAGAAATTACATCCAAGTCGGCTAACCAACGCAGAGATACGATGTACAACAGTCTATTTTTAGCGTCGATGCTACCAATCGCAGCCACTATATCTTTGAGTGTTAATATTTCAGTCATAATACAATATACAGCTGATTTAGTCTGGTCAGATCAAAATAAAGAAAAATGAGTTATGGATTACATTTCTAATCATGTACGAAATAAACGTTTTGACACTATCAGCTTTTAGCAAGGTAGATACTATAATCATCTCTGAGACGGTTCTCTGGTCACCTTTGGCCGAGCCAAAGAGAGAAAGTATACCAGAACACCAGAGGGCCTGGAATGTGGCTGACCAATACAGTGGCAAGGTCCTCCCCCACTTCTGCGGAAGTTCGGGATGACCTGATGAACAGCCATGTTTCAGCACTCTGTCGCTGGTTCCTGTGCTTTATGTGTGCTCCAGAAAGACAAATTTAAATGAAAATGGTATGCATGTGGAAATATTTAAGAGTAGATAAAAATGATTTACCTTTTCAGAAACTTTTGGTGGGAGGCTCATGTGATTTGTTCGGAAAAAGAAAGGCAGGTAAAATTCACAGGGAACATAGGATTCTTCGGAAGTGACCAACAGTCACAATGAAACCACACGTTGTAATTATAAGACGAAGTACTTGCTTGTGGTAATATTAAGATGAAATACTTGCGTGTGTAAATCTAAGTTGAAAATATTTAAGAACTGCGTGTGCAGAACTTGAATTAGAGACAAGCACTTCCATGTGGTGAGTACAATGTGAGTCTGAACCTGACTATGAGACAATAAAAAAATTGAAGTGCTTGTCCAAGCTTTCACTTGAGGATCCGTGTGTGAGATAATTAAGATACCAAAAATTTCCATTATGAGATGCATTCGTGTGACGCAAGCTTGATATTCTGATACTCTGAGAGAGAATTAAAGTGAGTCAGTCATCTATCCGGCAACGCCATGTGGGTTGCATTGGACAGGGAGATGTGCATAAAACCTACAGAGTTTGTGGTAGGGAAATTTATTACGTGGGTCAGTGACGTGTGAATCTGGGATGACAATTGATTGATGAGGGAAGGCAGAACAAGTAGATAACCAAACATTTTGTTTCTGAGATGTGTTTTATACTGCCAATGTGATTTATTTTGTATATTTAATCTGTGTGATTTGCATAAGGCAGTAGAGAATTAGTTTCAAATACGGTGGGTCAAACATGATTTTCCTTAGTACAGCCCGATAGTCAGTAAATTCATTGTGTTGCTAATGAATGAGCTTATGAGAGTATGGGAGAGGATGAAGCAGCGAAAGATTCCTAACCAAACCAGAAAGTACACATTAGCAATAAACAGAAACATTGCAAGACCATAGAATAGTAAAATGCTTATGTAATGTCATGCCCATTGGGTAAAGAATCCCTGGTTTAACTATTGTGTTTAATAGTAATGCAAGAAATTATGCAACATTAGCGTGATGGAATTTATTATAATAAAAGTGGAGATGTATGAAACAAATGTTTGTTGAGACATTATACCATAAGCTTCATTTTTTTGCTAGTATGCCCAAGCTTTGATTAAAATATATGCCACAGAAAGGAAATGTGGTCTTGCCTGGACGGAGTAAGTCCATCAGAAATGTGCACAAGCTATTAGTCAGATGCGTTATCCATTCCGATGTGTTAAGAAGTAAATACGAGAATAAATTATAGCTTAACTGTTAGGTACTAGGGCTCTAATTTCAAGCATAGTTGCAGTGTATATGATTAATCATAAAAATATTTCTGATGTACGAATAATAGTTGCACTCGCTTGGCAGGCCGCTCATCTAGTAGGCCTGACTACTAGATGCCACAGATGAGTGTAGCCTCCCAACTGGTGGGCGTTATCACCCTCCGCCTGTATGGCGACTTAAATTGTCCTGGGGTATTTTCAGCCGAAACTAGAGACGGTAATGGTGTTGGACACAGGTGTCTTGAACGAGATGGACGTTCCAACTCATTCAACGGGTGTTCCATTGGGTTCAGCTCGGGACTCTGTGTAGGCCACTCCGTTAGAGGAATACCAGTATCCACGTGCCTTTGCGTCACACATCCTGATTAATGACAGCGTTCATTGTCATGCTGGTACAAACAGCCATCTTCTACGAACTGGTCCTTTTCTGCACGCAGTACACAATGACCCGAAATATATTAATGTCCTACTGCATTTAGCGTTTTCTTAATCGCAATAAGGGGACAACATCCCAATCGCGAAAAGCATTCCCACACCGTAAAGACCACTTCATTCACAGCTGGCACTACATGTCATCAGCTAACGTTCTTCAGGCGTTCACCAAACCCAAACTCTTCCATCGGTCTGCCAGTGGGTACAGAGCGATTTTTTTTTTGGTCATCAGTCTGCTGACTGGTTTGATGCGGCCCGCCACGAATTCCTTTCCTGTGCTAACCTCTTCATCTCAGAGTAGCAATTGCAACCTATGTCCTCAATTATTTGCTTGACGTATTCCAATCTCTGTCGTCCTCTACAGTTTTTGCCCTCTACAGCTCCCTCTAGTACCATGGAAGTCATTCCCTCATGTCTTAGCAGATGTCCTATCATACATCACTCTAAATCAAGTAGTTTCCACTCGCCCGCTGCCCAGTGACGTCACTCTTTACATGAACTCCAGTGTCTATTTGCAATGACTACAGAAGGTTGTGTACATGGAAGAACCCTGGAGATACTAAAAGGTATCAGATAGATTATATAATGGTAAGACAGAGATTTAGGAACTAGGTTTTTAATTGTAAGACATTTCCAGGGGCAGATGTGGACTCTGACCACAATCTATTGGCTATGACCTGTAGATTAAAACTGAAGAAACTGCAAAAAGGTGGGAACTTAAGGAGATGGGTCCTGGATAAACTGAAAGAACCAGAGGTTGTACCGAGTTTCAGGGATAGCGTAAGGGAACAATTGACATGAATGGGGGAAAGAAATACAGTAGAGGAAGAATGGGTATCTTTGAGGGATGAAGTAGTGAAGGCAGCAGAGGATCAAGTAGGTAAAAAGACGAGGACTAGTAGAAATCCTTGGGTAACAGAATAAATATTGATTTTAATTGATGAAAGAAGAAAATATTAAAATGCAGTAAATGAAGCAGGCAAAAAGGAATACAAACGTCTCAAAAATGAGATCGACAGGAAGTGCAAAATGACTAAGCAGGGATGGCTAGAGGACAAATGTAAGGATGTAGAGGCTTATCTCACTAGGGGTAAGATAGATACTGCCTACAGGAAAATTAAAGAGACCTTTGAAGATAAGAGAACCACTTGTATCAACATCAAGAGCTCAGATGGAAACACAGTTCTAAGCAAAGAAGGGAAAGCAGAAAGGTGGAAGGAGTATATAGATGGTCTATACAAGGGCGATGTACTTGAGGACAATACTATGGAAATGGAAGAGGATGTAGATGAAGATGAAATGGGAGATACGATACTGCGTAAAGAGTTTGACAGAGCACTGAAAGACCTGAGTCGAAACAAGGCCCTGGGAGTAACATTCCATTGGAACTACTGACGGCCTTGGGAGAGCCAGTCCTGACAAAACTCTACCATCTGGTGAGCAAGATGTATGAAACAGGTGAAATACCCTCAGACTTCAAGAAGAATATAATAATTCCAATCCCAAAGAAAGCAGGTGTTGACAGATGTGAAAATTACCTAACTATCAGTTTAATAAGCCACAGCTGCAAAATACTACCACGAATTCTCTACAGACGAATGGAAAAACTAGCAGAGGCCGACCTCGGGAAAGATCAGTTTGGATTTCGTAGAAATACTGGAACACGTGAGGCAATACTGACCTTACGACTTATCTTAGAAGAAAGAACACGTGAGGCAATACTGACCTTACGACTTATCTTAGAAGAAAGATTAAGGAAAGGCAAACCTACGTTTCTAGCATTTGTAGACTTAGAGAAAGCTTTTGACAATGTTGACTGGAATACTCTCTTTCAAATTCTGAAGGTGGCAGGGGTAAAATACAGGGAGCGAAAGGCTGTTTACAATTTGTACAGAAACCAGATGGCAGTTATAAGAGTCGAGGGACATGAAAGGAAAGCAGTTGTTGGGAAGGGAGTAAGACAGGGTTGTAACCTCACCCCGATGTTATTCAATCTGTATATTGAGCAAGCAGTAAAGGAAACAAAAGAAAAATTCGGAGTAGGTATTAAAATCCATGGAGAAGAAAAAAAAAAAAACTTTGAGGTTCGCCGATGACATTGCAATTCTGTCAGAGACAGCAAAGGACTTGGAAGAGCAGTTGAACGGAATGGATAGCGTCTTGAAAGGAGGATATAAGATGAACATCAACAAAAGCAAAACAAGGAAAATGGAATGTAGTCGGATTAAGTCGGGTGATGTTGAGGGAATTGGATTAGGAAATGAGACACTTAAAGTAGTAAAGGAGGCTTGCTATTTGGGGAGCAAAATAACTGATGATGGTCGAAGTAGAGAGGATATAAAATGTAGACTGGCAATGGCAAGGAAAGCGTTTCTGAAGAAGACAGATTTGTTGACATCGAGTATAGAGTTAAGTGTCAGGAAGACGTTTCTGAAAGTATTTGTGTGGAGTGTAGCCATGTATGGAAGTGAAACATGGACGATAAATAGTTTGGACAAGAAGAGAATAGAAGCTTTCGAAATGTGGTGCTACAGAAGAATGCTGGGGATTAGATGGGTAGATCACATAACTAATGAGGAAGTATTGAATAGGATTGGGGAGAAGTTTGTGGCACAACTTGACCAGAAGATGGGATTAGTTGGTAGGACATGTTCTGAGGCATCAAGGGATCACCAATTTAGTATTGGAGGGCAGCGTGGAGGGTAAAAATCGTAGAGGGAGACCAAGAGATGAATACATTAAGCAGATTCAGAAGGATGTAGGTTGCTGTAGGTACTGGGAGATGAAGAAGCTTGCACAGGATAGAGTAGCATGGAGAGCTGCATCAAACCAGTCTCAGGACTGAAGACCGCAACAACAACAACAGAAATGTGTGGCTTATGAAGAACTGCTCGACCACTGTAGCCCATTGTTTTCAGCTCCATAGGCACAGTTATTGTGATAGCTAGAATGCTGGAAGCAACATGGAACTAAAAGGTGATTCCTTTCGCTGTTTTCACGTGATTTTATTTGCAACCACCCTTCGCAAAGCGAAACTGTCCCTGTTTGTCAGTACATAAGGTGTACCTGGTCTTGTGGTTGTTCCTTCTCGCCTCCACTTCTCAAATTACCAATGGTCGATTTGGGCAGATTTATATGGGTGAGAATGTACCTAATGTGTTTGTTACTCAGGTGATATCTAACGAGTAGTCCAAGATCGAAGTCACTTAGTTCTTGCGACCGACCCATTTCCCTGTTATTCCTTCTCCACACACAATAAAATTTTTCTCTCCTTTTATACTGTCTATCGCGACATCGAGTGGTCGATTCCGCGTTATATAGGGGTTTCCGGATACTTTTGATCATATAGTGCAAAAAAACAAGAAAACAGTTCTTAACACGAGAAGTATTTTAGCCCCTAACTGAAATTCAATGTTAAGAGGTCTTTTCTGAAGGTATTTGTCCAGAGTATAGTCTTGTACGGAAGTTCAGAAGAGAAGCTTTTGAAATGTGGTGCTACAGAGGAATGCTGCAGATTAAAAGGGGAATCGGATAAATAACGAAGAAGTACTGAATCTAATTGGGGAGAAGAGAATTTTATGGCACTAAAGACTAAAAAAGAGATCGCTTCATAGGACACATCCTGAGGCACCAAAGAATTATCACTTTCACAATGAAAGGGAGTAACGGAGGGAAGTAGGGAATGAATAAAATTTCTGGAAGATTTCAAGTCTTGACTAAATAAAAATGTTAGAATGAATGAAGGCTGTAGTAATGTAGAGATGAAGAGGCTTCTCAGGTTGGGCCACCATGGAGAGCAGAATCGGACTGAATATTCTCAAACAGCACTGTTCAACTGGGCAGATTCACTGATAAGTCACTGTTTCAAAAATCCAACTAAGAGAGCAATTAATTTTACAGTGGCTATTAAATTTCAGGAGACTCTCTACTGCCGGTACTTTCAGAGCGTTCATTTATGCAAATTAAAATGTGCTACGATTAATAGCAATGCGTGACTGCTTTCAGTATTGGCACTGTCATCTTTGAGTTTCTACTTAAAACAGTAACAGAAATTTATAGTGACTTTCAGATAACTAGTTTTTTTCAAGTATCTTAGACTTATGATGTTAAGCAACAATACACACACGTGGAATAGGATCAGATCACAAGTAATTAATTAGTGTTGTACATGAACTATGGTCTCCCTCCTTCGATTGTGGACTGACGTGCCGTACACACAAAATCACGCTGAAAAACATAAATGAACCTGAAGTAACAAAATTTTCCAAGAAAGTAGGAGAAAACTTACGCAACAGCATTAGCAAATTCTGCAAAACCTTGGTGGAGTTGATCAATTCTTGACGTAGTATGCTGCTCTTTATAGTCACTGCATTTGGTGCAATGTGCGTAAATAGACGAAAAGATCCGATAACGTTAGATAACGACCAGCAACTGTAATAATTTAAAAGCATCTCGTGTTATTTGTCTGGAGCGGTGGAAACTACAAAGGCCTTTTTTTTTTGTATGTAGCAACTATCCGTGTCTTCTGCATGGTTTGATGTGGTCCGCCACGAATTACTGTCCTGTGACAACCTCTGCCTCTCATAGTAGCACTTGCAACCTACGTCTTCATTTATTTGCTGGATGTATTCCTACAGTTATTACCCTCTAAAGACTCTCTAGTACCGTGAGAGTTACTCCGTGATGTCTTAACAGATGTCCTACCATCGTGTTCCTTCCTCTTGTCAACGTTTCCCATACATCCCTTTTCTCGCCGATTCTCCGGAGAACCACCTCACTCCTTACCTTATCAGTCCACCTAATTTTCAACTTTCTTCTGTAGCACCACAACTCAAGTGTTGCGATTCTCTTCTTTTCCAGTTTCCTCACAGTCAATGTTTCACTGCCATACAATGTGTTCTTCCTTAAACTAAGGCCTGTGTTGGATTCAAGTAGATTTCTCTTGGCCAGGAATGCTCTTGTTAAAAGTGCTGCTCTGCTTTTCATGTCCTCTTTGCTCCATCCGTCGTGGGCTATTTTGCTTCCTATACACCAGAATTCATTAACTTCACGTACTTAGTGATCACCAATCCTGCTGTTAAGTTTCTCGCTGTTCTCATTTCTGCTGCTTCTCATTGCATATTCTGTACTCATTAGACTGTTCATTCCATTCAGCAGATTATGTAATTCTTCTGCACTTTCACTCAAGATAGCCATGTCCTCAGCAAGTCGTGTCCGTGATGTCCCTTCACCTTGATTTTGATTACAGCCTTTAAACTTTCTTCTGTATCCGTCACTGTTTCTTAGATGTATAGATTAAACGGTAGGGGTGAAAGACTACATCCCTGTCTTTCACCTCTTGTAATTCGAGCACTTCATTCTCGCTATTCTACCATTACTGTTCCCTCTTGGCTCATGTACATATTGTATATTTCCTATCTTTCCCTTTAACCTACCCTTGTTTTTCTCAGAATTTCGAACATCTGACAATATTTTACACTGTCAAACCCTTTTTCGACGTCGACAAATCGTATTAACGTAACTTCGTTTTTCTCCAGTCTTGTCTTCATTATCAACCACAATGTTAGAATTACCTCTCTGGTACCTTTAGCTTTCCTAAAGCCAGTATGTCCTCAGCAGCCAGAGGCTGCCGTCTTGTGTGTATGGGTTGCGGTTGCGTTAAGTGTGTGTATGGTCTATCTCCGAAAAAGGCCTTGTTGGACCTCATTTTCTGACAGTATTTTTGTTGTTCCTACCCTCGACTCAGCATCTCCTCTATATGGTGAGTAGCAACCTTTTCATAACGTTGTTACATTCCATCCTGGATTTCCCATTGACGGATAGGGTAATTGGGAACACCTGATATATAGTGAACGGTTTTTCAAACTAGTGAGTGATTTTAGAATCACATGTAGGAACACACACTAGAGACCTTCATAAGCAGTTTCCTTGCTTTTCTACAGTTTTAGGGTTTGTCTTCTGCAGCGTTTGTATATATTAACAATTCTACATATTTAAGCATTGTATAATATATTAAAGCTGTTTTGAAGATACTGTGGAGTCTTCAAAAAATGGTTCAAATGGCTATGAGCACTATGGGACTTAACTTCTGAGGTCATCAGTCCCCTAGAACTTGGAACTACTTAAACTTAACTAACCTAAAGACATCACACACATCCATGCCCGAGGCAGGATTCGAACCTACGATCGTAGCAGTCGCGCGGTTCCAGACTGTAGCGCCTAGAACCGCTCGGCCACTCTGGCCGGCGTGGAGTCTTCAGTTACGGGGTTTATGGTGAACTAAAGTCCATATATTTTTAAAATTAATTACATAAGTTGTTGGCTGTTAAGTCATAATTCATCAGTCGTGCACCACCTAGTACGTCGAATGGGAGGTCTTTGTACCACGGAACACTTGGTATCTGCAAATGAGCTGAGTTTCTTTAACGTCTTGACAATTTTCCTTGTCTCGAAAATGGAAATTTGTGTTAGTTGCCAGTAGCTTCTATTTCAAAATGTTTTTAAAAATATTTCTTCTTAATTTGATTTCAGTTTCTGAATTTTTGTATGCAGCAAAGTAACTGTTTAATACATCGAGTGTTAAATACGCTACTAAGTACGTGAAATGTATTTGTAAATTGAGAACACGATTATGCATCAGCTGTACCATTTACTAGGAACACATGAAAATGTATGCTTGACCAGGACCCGGTCCCGGATTTCCCGTTTATCGTGAGCAGTCGCTTTAACCACTTCGGCTATCCGAGCACGCCTCAAAGACCGATTCAGACTCCCACACGTACTAGTGTCTCGCACATAATGTGGTCTCCTCAAAGAAAGACCCAGTGTTCTGCTCGTCAGTTTGCCTTTGCTTTGGCATGAAATAACGTTATTGCAGTGACTATTTTCCACTGCCATGTAGCTCGATGCAAATATCCTGCGGACATGCTTGCACGGAACGGGAATAGGGACATACGGAAGTCTGAATCGATACTGGATGCGTGGTATGGCGACAGCCCACGATTAGCTGCAAATCCTGGTTCGAGTGCTGGTCCAGCACAAATTTTCGTGTTTCTAGTAAACTGTATAGCAAATGTATAATCGTATTTGCAAATTGCGAATACAGTTCACGTATGCCTGTCTGAAGTACATTTGCACCGAACTACACATACTGTGAAATGCAGACTCTGCAATAACTGAAATACATTACTGACAAAAATTTCTGGATTGCAGGACTTCAAAATTTGAATGGAAAATTTGTTTCTAGGTACACAACCAGGTTGTACCTTGGAACAGGATTTCACATTTGGAAAAACCTTACTTTTCCGGAGTAATTTTTGTAACTTCCATAATCGACAGCAGCACACATACAGTGAATCCTATCACTTAAAACTGTAAAAGGAAATATTTTCAACTTCTATTACAGGACTAGCTAGAGGCGAATGTGTTGTAAATGTTCCAAGGTAAATGGCTCCGCCATACTGCAGAGATGAGTCAAAAGAAAGCGGTGCGTTTTGTCATGGATTTCTTGTAGTCAGCACGAGAGTTTAAAAACTGGGGTTAATAAATTCCAACAGAAGAATTACAAGCAAATCGAAGTGCATCGCCAAAAGCCTTCCCCCTTAAAAAGTCCGAAATCCCACGCTTCATCACGAATCAGGATACACATTATTTCCTCTAAGGTATACTCGCGTAATGATCGCAAGAGTAAAATTAAAGAAATTAGTGCCTACGGTATTTCTTCCCGCACATCGTCTGCCATGAACTGTACCCTGGATTACGGACTATTATGTAGATTTAAGTCTTATTCATGCGCTACACGCGATATACACACGCAGCACAGGCGTTCACTTCAATTCGACGATGTACTCTACAGTAGCGTGGAAAGAAAGAAAGAATTAAAATGAAGAAAAAGAAGCAAAGGAATGTAATTGTTCTTTTCCTTTGCTTAATGTTAGAGGATAAGGGACGACTAAACAGCATAATCAACGGAATGAAAATCTACACAAGTTATGGAGTAACGGTCAATTCTCCCTGTGTGCAACTGAGCAGTTTTCTCTTTTTTATCTCTTGTGCTTTTTCTTTGGAAACGGACATATAGAAGGGGCAAGTGCGATATGTGGCCCGACCAGTATGAAGCAATAACAGAAAAACCCGTGGGCTCTCAAATCTTCGTTGTGTTGTGCTACCGCTCAGAATCAGTGAGCTTAAGAAAACTGCACGTCGAATTTGGGGCGGATGACGTCAGTAGCTCCTGCGAAGGACGGAAACGCTCTGTCAGGGCCTTGAAATAGCTCCTCACTGCCAGTACTACTCTTCAGTCGGCTGGCATCGGGCAGGCGCTGCAAGTTGTTTTGCTCTCCTCTGAGTAAGTGTGTAGACTATTCGTACTCGAGGACTACTAGTCTGAGAAACAGCCTGTCATTACTTAATGTACCTCATACTTAGTGTATTTTATTAGGAAACAAAACAACCAAGTTTTGAGCGAACTGTACAATAATCTACTGCATTCAAAATATGCAATGTATCAGTTTCAGATATAATCCAAACGTGCGACCTAAAATCCATGACGTACTGTTTTATGCAGCTCGATCACGCTGTGTAGAGCGGATGGGCAAAAATGCGGAAATACAAAAAAACACATTGCTATACCTAATACGGTGTAGGAAAATCGTTGGTATAAAAGAAAGCTTCCATTCATGTCGCAGTGGATAAATACACGTTCTATGTGGTTTTCAAGGGAAACTTACACCATTATTCCTGCACAATAGCGACAAGTTCGTGTAACAGTGATGGAGGACGAGAGCGATCACGGATCATTCTGTACAAAGAAGACCACAAAGGCTCAATAATATCGAGATCTTGTGACTGTGGTAGCCAGGGTATATACGATAATTCATCCTCGTGCTCGCAAGTGGCAAGTGCCCCCCCCCATGCGGTATTATATCTCTTAAAAAAATTATGTAACTATTTATTTACAGGAAACACTCTCCTAGTAAATTTGTTTGTCCTTTGATTTATCGTGATCTGTTACTGATTTTTAGTGAAGTTAGTTTTTACGTTTAGCTTTCAAAAAAATACGAAAGAGATATAATAAGCAAATTAATGAATTTCGTAGGTTGTTAATTACGTATTATATCTGGTTTTATCCAGCGCCAGGCTCCCTACAAATTGCTGTAAATGCAATAGCGTAGTATTACTCAGCGCCAGTTCACTGATCTGAAATTATTACTATCACAGAAAATAGACGAGTTTTAATAAAATTATTTCACTGGGATTCCTTCAATTAATCTCACTGAATATTTTTACATAATTTCTTCCGCTCCGGCTATCAGACATTGTGCTGTGAAAAAATATTTTCAAATGTACCGCGTAATGGCGGCTAATTGTTAACAGTCAGAGATCACTGTTACTCGCTCCGCAGCAGCTGGAAACATGCTAATTATTTTCATTAAATATTCTTTTCATAAGATAAATGTGGCGTAGGTTCTTGAAATAACACACGGAGATCACTTTATACTAATATAGTCTTACTAGGATACAGTTTACACCATTAAATACTTGCAATTACGTTAAGACAGAAACAAATGCTAGCGCAGTACAATATCTTGCGTACTTATTCCAGCTAACACCAGAAAGAACAGAACAAAACAGACTAGACAGAAGAATGAGCATTGCATTGTGTTTTATACTCTTACAAAGATAAAAATACTTCTTTTAATTACTTACACATTATATTCTCATACAATAAAAATGTCTTTTCTGCATCTATCGATCTATATTGTGTATTTTTACAGTTAGTGTTATAACCTTTCGTAGATAAATCGAAGTTTGCAGTTCATTTTGAGTCGCATACAGTCATTTTTATTTATGTTTCACCTCGATAATGGTGAATATTGCAAAAGGGACACTATAGCGGCATGCGGACACCAACAATACTCCCACATTCGGATTCACTTACTCCGACATAACGCACTCACAATTACACGGAACACTGTTCTGACACGCTTAACGCTTGTAACGTGTTAAGGAGTTCGCACAGGTACCGTTCGTACTCAAATACAACAGCGCCACTGGCAGGCTTAACCAGCATCTGAATTTACATTCAAGCATGCGTTTCTCGGGGTCTTTGCTTATTTTTCTCCAACGCTCATGTATGCCTGGTAGTATAGCAACGCGCATTTGAACCGTTAGACGTGCTGTATATCCAAAGTGTCTACTCTCTTTATTCTCTTCATTTAGTACTCTGGATGCGATAATAGCTTTTATTATGTATTGTTTCCTGTTCCTTTCATTATTTCTTTTGTAGATAAGTAAACAACGTTCTATAGTTACATGTACACAAAGTCCATATTTATTGTTATGCATTCTATACGAAAGTAATTACAAAGAATTTGAAAAACAGAGTTCTTTTAAAATAGTCAACAATCTGTAGTTTTACAGACTTTGTTGCACATGCTTATTATTTCTGAATGCCTCGTTTGTTTTCTTCTGAATGTATAAATATATAACTTTGCTAACGTGTGTATTTTGAGAACCCCTCAGCCTTCGTTACAGCCGCGGAAACTCCGAGCGAGAATATGAAAATATGGATAGACCGCTTATTGTGGTTCAAATGGTTCAAATGGCTATGAGCACTATGGGACTCAACTGCTGAGGTCATAAGTCCCCTAGAACTTAGAACTACTTAAACCTAACTGACCTAAGGACATCACACATATCCATGCCCGAGGTAGGATTCGAATCTGCGACCGTAGCAGTCGCGTGGTTCCAGACTGTAGCGCCTAGAACCGCTCGGCCACTCATGCCGGCGCTTATTGTGGTGGTCTGTACAAAAAATCGGTTAGGCTGTCATGGCAGTAATCTCATGATGTTGGACAGCGATAGCTCTTATATTTCTGATATTCATGACTGATGCCACTTTGCTGTCAACAAAAGTTCATCACGAACATAGCTGTCACTCGCGCAAAGTTAGTCTTTCGCTGTTGTGACGATAGTTTCATCATTTGAGAAAACAAAGAGTGAAAGATAGTGTAAAGTGTATCTTAACGTGAACCAGCCGTTTGAAGATGAAACTTTCGGTTCGAAACCAGTAACAGCGCTATTTTAATTAGCACTGTAAAAAATGACTGGTTGCTGTTGTCTTCTCATTAAGAGTCAAAACTCCTTCGTTCTCGAAAACTTACATTAGAAAGCCGCGTGACAGTGTTGGTCACATGTTGGTCAAAACTGCATGACGCGTAAAATTTCTAAGTAGTGGGACAGTCCGGCTCTTACGCAATCCACAAACAAACATTTATCAATAGCGAGCACAGCCGCAGAGTCTACTGCAAACTACTTCGCAATCCCTACTGACCAAGACTTCCACGAAGTCGCCTATTTATAACCACATGGACCATTGCCAAGTGAATTATGTTCACACGTCTTACAGATACACGATAAAATGAGCATCATTTAAATTACATAATATTTCTCAATATGGAACGTACTAGGAGGAGCGCCTACCCACGCTGGCCACTTTCTGACCTCACAAATCATCATTAAATAAAGATTACGCCAAAGAACAATGAAAATGTGAAATATATCTTAGTGCACAACTGTTTTAAATAAACATTAAAAGTACACATTATTTCACAAATAAGTGTTATATATCAGATCACAGTATATGTACCTGTTCTTTTACACGGTGCTATTTATTCAAATCCAAACTAGGGCCCTTTTAATAAAGGCGTTTATCAGCAAAATTAACAAAGGCTTAATTTAACAAGGAAATAGCTTACACATTTAAAAAATACACACTTCGGAAAAAGGAAATGGTATAAGACATCACATGCTGACTTCATGTGGAGTATCTTTAGTTTTGGTCAATTTAAATTAATATTTTTAAAGTCCCGACACTCTAAATCCATCTCAGTGGCAGTCAGTCGGTGTTAGTATGTGTTCAATGTACAGTTCAGTGGCCGTATGGTGTATTGTTTATGACTGTGGTGCCTGTTTTTATTTTTGGGTCATCAGTTCTCTCAGTAGTTTTAATGCTGTCCACTACAACTTCATCTGCTGTGGCAACCATGCCGTCCCAGAGTGGCGCTTGAACCTTACGTCCTCAACTATTTGTTGGATACATTCCAATTTTTGTCTTCCCTACAGTTTCGTCTTCTATAGCTCCGGGTAGTAACAATGAAGTTATTCCACAATGTCTTAACATGTATCCCATCATCCTCTCCCTTGTTCATGTTAGTGCTTGTGACAAGTTCCTTTTCTCGACAAATCTGTGCAGAACTTCCTCATTCTTTATCTTATCAGTCCACGTATTTCTATCGTCATTCTATAATACCATAGCTAGAATGCTTAAATTCTCTTCTTTTCCGGTTTTCCCAGTCACTACCATACAATCCTGTGTTTCAGGCTTATATCCTCAGAAGTTACTTCATCAACTGTGCGGCTGGTCCCGGCGGAGGTTCGAGTCCTCCCTCAGGCATGGGCGTGTGTGTGTGTGTGTGTTTGTCCTTAGGATAATTTAGGTTAAGTAGTATGTAAGCTTAGGGACTGATGACTTTAGCAGTTAAGTCCCATAAGATTTCACACACATTTGAACATACTTCATCAAAGTAAGATCAGTGTTTGATACCACTAATAGACTCTTTTGGCGATGAGTGCCCTCTATGCTTGCTACTTATATTCTCCTTGCTTCCTCTGCCGTATGTTATTTCGCTTTCAACGCACCGGAATTCTTTGACTTCATCTATTCACGGTCCAAGATTAGTATGTTAAATTTTTCACTAATATATGTTTACTACTCCTGATAACTTTTTCTTTCTTCAGTTTACTCTCAATTCATATTCTGTGATCAGTAACCTGTTCAATTCATTTAGTATGACCTGCAATTCTTCCTCGCAATGCCATGAGCAAATCTTGTCATTGATCTTTTAGCAGTAGTGTATTTTAAGGTATTTTCTTCGTCATTGCCCCCAGAAACGGATGTCGATTGAGAAACAGTACTGTGCCATGCAATATTTCACTGAACTCTTTGCTTGAAGAAGCGCAATTTGATGTCTTCAGCTATTACGATTGCACACTGCTCCGCAAAATTTAAGGACGAACAAGATGAAGTAGCATAAAATATTACGCTACTGGCCATTGAAATTACTACACCAAGAAGAAATGCAGATGATAAACGAGTATTCATTGGACATATATATTATACTAGAACTGACATGTGATTACATTTTCACGCAATTTGGGTGCATAGATCCCGAGAAATCAGTACCCAGAACAACCACCTCTGGCCTAATAACGGCCCAGATACGCCTGGGTATTGAGTCAAACCGAGCTGGGATGGCATGTACAGGTACAGCTGCCCATGCAGCTTCAACACAATACCACATTTCATCAAGAGTAGTGATTGGCGTATTGTGACGAGTCAGTTGGTCGGTCACCATTGACCAGACGTTTTCAGTTGGTGAGAGATCTGGAGAATGTGCTGGCCAGGGCAGCAGTCGAACATTTTCTGTATCCACAAAGGCCCGTACAGGACCTGCAACATGCTGTCGTGCATTATCCTGCTGAAATGTAGGGTTTCGCAGGGATCGAATGAAGGGTAGAGCCACAGGTCGTAATACATCTGAAATGTAACATCCACTGTTCAAAGTGCCGCCAGTGCGAACAAGAGGTGAACGAGACGTGTAACCAATGGCACCCCATACCATCACGCCGGGTGATACGCCAGTATGGCGATGACGAATACACGCTTCCAATGTGCGATCACCGCGATGTCGCCAAACACGGATGCGACCATCATGATGCTGTAAACAGAACCTGGAATCATCCGAAAAAATGACGTTTTGCCATTCGTGCACCCAGGTTTGTCGTTGAGTACACCATCGCAGGCGCTCCAGTCTGTGATGCAGCGAACAGGGGTAACCGCAGCCATGGTTTCTGAACTGATAGTCCATGCTGCTACAAACGTCGTCGAACGGTTCGTGCAGATGGTTGTTGTCTTGCAAGCGTCCCCATCTGTTGACTCAGGGATCGAGAAGTGACTGCACGATCCGTTACAGCCATGCGGATAAGATGCCTGTCATCTCGACTGCTAGTGATACGAGGCCGTTGGGATCCAGCACGGCGTTCCGTATTACCCTCCTGAACCCGCCGATTCCATACTCTGCTAACAGTCATTGGATCTCGACCAACGCGAGCAGCAATGTCGCGATACGATAAACCGCAATGGCGATAGACTACGATCCGACCTTTATCAAAGCCAGAAACGTGGTGGTACGCATTTCTCCTCCTTAGACGAGGCATCACAACAACGTCTGACCAGGCAACGCCGGTCAACTACTGTTTGTGTATGAGAAATCGGTTGGAAACTTTCCTCATGTCAGCACGTTGTAGGTGTCGCCACCGGCGCCAACCTTGTGTGAATGCTCTGAAAAGCTAATCATTTGCATATCACAGCATCTTCTTCCTGTGGGTTAAATTTCGTGTCTGTAGCACGTCATGTTCGTGGTGCAGCAATTTTAATGCCCAGTAGTGTAAGTATTCGGTGGCAATGAGTGAAAGTATGGGTACATGGTGCCAGAGGGCTCCCAGTCGTGCACAGAAAGTTGGACGCCACATGTTGTGAGGTCAGCTTGACCGTAGCGCCAAATGGAACTGGCCTGGCAGCACGGGACAGTTGGACGAACGAGAAAAGACACTGTGTGTGTCAATCAACGAGCAGTTACGGTGTACTGTGGTGGGATTCTTCACTACAACATGGCCTAGTTGAAACATTTGGATGTCTTCACGCGGTAATCTGCAAGAAGAACGAAATGTGTAGAGCGTAGGGTAGGTGTTCCACCACAGTCAACTACAGCAGCAGATAACAGCTACATAGTGCAATAGAGGAGAAGGGACCCACGTCAAACAGCAAGTGCAGTTGCACCTACATTTAACAGTACTGGAAGGTATGCAATCTACATCTACATCTACATGATTACTCTGCAATTCACATTTAAGTGCTTGGCAGAGGGTTCATCGAACCACAATCATACTATCTCTCTACCATTCCACTCCCGAACAGCGCGTGGGAAAAACGAAAACCTAAACCTTTCTTTTCGAGCTCTGATTTCTCTTATTTTATTTTGATGAACATTTCTACCTATGTAGATTGGGCTCAACAAAATATTTTCGAATTCGGAAGAGAAAGTTGGTGACTGAAATTTCGTAAATAGATCTCGCCGCGATGAAAAACGTCTTTGCTTTAATGACTTCCATCCCAACTCGCGTATCATATCTGCCACACTCTCTCCCCTATTACGTGATAATACAAAACGAGCTGCCCTTTTTTGCACCCTTTCGATGTCCTCCGTCAATCCCACCTGGTAAGGATCCCACACCGTGCAGCAATATTCTAACAGAGGACGAACGAGTGTAGTGTAAGCTGTCTCTTTATTGGACTTGTTGCATCTTCTAAGTGTCCGGCCAATGAAACCTTTGGCTCGCCTTCCCCACAATATTATCTATGTGGTCTTTCCAACTGAAGTTGTTCGTAATTTTTACACCCAGGTGCTTAGTTGAATTGACAGCCTTGAGAATTGTACTATTTATCGAGTAATCGAATTCCAGTGGATTTCTTTTGGAACTCATGTGGATCACCTCACACTTTTCGTTATTTAGCGTCAACTGCCACCTGCCACACCATACAGCAATCTTTTCTAAATCGCTTTGCAACTGATACTGGTCTTCGGAAGACCTTACTAGACGGTAAATTACAGCATCATCTGCGAACAACCTAAGAGAACTGCTCAGATTGTCACTCAGGTTATTTACATAGATCAGGAACAGCAGAAGTCCCAGGACGCTTCCTTGGGGAACTCCTGATATCACTTCAGTTTTACTCGATGATTTGCCGTCTATTACTACGAACTGTGACCTTCCTGAGAGGAAATCACGAATCCAGTCGCACAACTGAGACGATACCCCATAGGTCCGCAGCTTCATTAGAAGTCGCTTGTGAGGAACGGTGTCAAAAGCTTTCCGGAAATCTAGAAATACGGAATCAACTTGAGATCCACATCTGTACGGCGTTTGCATGGGCATGGTCTCTTTGTCCGACCAGTACGTTGTGGTCCGTTGCCCTCGCACATCGGCCATACCTTTTGCGACGGTACCAAGAGCGTAGGGAGTGGACCAATGAGGAGTGGGATCACGTGGTCTTCTCGGATGAAAGCAGATTCAGTGTGACAAGTTACCCTGTGTAGCAGCCCTTTTTCTGTTTTCGCTATTTCGTTAATAGGTGAAAGTTTGATTTTATTTTTTACACATTGACTGTCGTTGAAGGGTTTTACTTTTATTTAATATTGTCCCGGCTAAATATCAGTTTGATTATTTTTAAAACCCTGTGTTAAACGTGGGTCACTACACGTATAGTCTTCCCAACTCTGAGAGAAAAAATCTTTAGTAGCTTTGCTACCAATGTTTACAGACGACGACACTTCAACCTTTCGTTCAATTGTTTTAGTTACGAATCGCTAATTTGTTCTTGGCATAGATCACGTAATCTTGACGTTGATTAATCTAAGTTAAATTAATGTTCAAGACTTGTATTATGTTTCAAATTAACAACGTCAGTTTATTGACAAGAATTATTAATAAATAGGTTCACTCATACGATCTCATTCAAAGAAGTTCTTGAATTAGATGTCTAAGTAGGATTGCCGCTAGCATCAGAGATGTTAGATAATATCCTGTCACTTTCGGTAAATAAGTTATTTCTATTTAATATCCGCAAACTGTCATTAACTATGATCACTAGTCGCGTGAAGTTTAAGTTTCCCACTATCACAATTCAAAGTCCGAATCCGGTTAAAATTCTCAATTCAGTAAAGCGTTTAAATATTCACACGAATTGACATTAAAGACAAAGAGATTACTATTCACCTTCCGTTTATCTAATCTGATAAATGTCCACATTGACGTCTTGAATTGACATTCCTCAAAAACAATCTCGTCACGATCTATTGTTGATACCCGTTTAATGAAGTCCCAATTGTTGTTCTCTAAAGCTGTACGTCCTAAATAACTTCCGAACTAGAACAGACTAGAGATTAGAGTATCGTAATTACAACGTATGGCTATTTATACTTTAATAAACACTATCTTTGGTGTCCCAAACCTACGCTCTATGACTACGATATTGATTTTCGTACCTATCGGAATAACTAATATTTTAATATTTTCTACTGTTTTTCCCCCTTCCCATGTTTCCAAAATTTATGATTAAATTTTCCTTTTCTTTTCTTTTGCTTTCTATACTAGATATTTCCCTCTATTTGTTTTTTTATTTATTTTTCGTAATTACTACTTGTGGAGGAACTTGGGTCATTTTGTGAATTGATATTTTAAGGACATGGGAACTAATTTGCGAGCTATTTTTGATTTTTCAACACCGAGAGGCGCTGTAGGTGTTACACCTGGACGTACTCTCGTCTGCCGAGTGGTGGGATCACATAACGCACCCAGGAACAGAGCCGTTTTGGTGGTCCCTGTGTTATGGTGTGCGGGGACTTAATGTGGAAAAGGCGTACTGACCACCAAATCTTTGAACATGGTACACTTTCCAGTCTGCATTATTGAGACGCTCTACTCCTTCCCCATGTGCGCCTTTTCAAGGGTGTACACGGCGCAGCATTCTTTCTTTTTTCTTTTTTTATTTTTTTTTATTTTTTATTTATTTATTTTTTTTTTTTTTTGCTTGCTAATACGCGACTGTGTCAAACAGAGCAGGTTGAAGGAGGTCTTGGAGCGAGAGGATATGCGGCGAATGGACGTGCTTGCCCGTTTCCTAAACTTAAATCCCATCGAGCATGTGTGGGATCCTTTCCTTGCAGCACGTCCACACGCAAGTAACGATCATCTATCAGTTAGGAACTGCCCTCGTGGAGGAAAGGGGCCCCATACCACAAGAATTCCTTACAAACATTTGGGCGGGGTGGGAGCACGCTGTAGAGCATGGATTGGTATCCATGGTGACCACACACCTTATTAAGAGCTATGTCCCGCCTTTTGTGATGTTAACTGGACCACCTTGAATCACGATGACTTGAGTGTAATTAGCCTTTGAATAAAACTGTCATCTGTGTTACCGTCTCCTCGCGTTTGTCTTACAATTACCTTCCGTACTATACAGTAGTGGTGCTTTCTACGTACGGTGCAAGTTTCATCGAGCTATGTTATTTGGCATTGACACATCAGTGTATTTCGTCTGCAGTAGGAGGAATATCCGCGGTATGCCACCTGTCCGTAACTGCCACGGTCGTTAGCATCCCTCCTGTTATCTAGCGAGTGACCACTCTTTCCTAGCTCCCTGCCAGCGCTGAACTGCACAAAGCCTATGCCGGAAAAAAGTACAATCTGTGTCTGCTAGTCTCCTCGTTGTTTCAAGGCAGGAGTCCACCAGTATTGTAAATTCACAGCACTTCCCTCGTTCTCTTCCATTCTCATTATTCCTTCTTGATATTTGTACAGTATATTCATTATCTGTCCTCCACTACAGCTTATACGTATTTTTCTAAGATTTTCAAACAGTTAACACTTTTTCTACTTCAACAAAGCTGATGGAGATGACTTGACTTTTCTTAGGTCTTGCCTCCATTACCAACTGACTTTTCCTTTGCTAAAGGACAGCCGGCCGAAGTGGCCGTGCGGTTAAAGGCGCTGCAGTCTGGAACCGCAAGACCGCTACGGTCGCAGGTTCGAATCCTGCCTCGGGGATGGATGTTTGTGATGTCCTTAGGTTAGTTAGGTTTAACTAGTTCTAAGTTCTAGGGGACTAATGACCTCAGCAGTTGAGTCCCATAGTGCTCAGAGCCATTTGAACCATTTTTTTGCTAAAGGACAATCGATCGGCATGTGACAGATCGCCTGTTTTGTTTTACGTTCTTCGGTGTATTACTCTTGTCAGCAACTTGTATGAATGAGGTGTTAAGCTAATTGTTCAATATTTCTCTCACTCGCCTGCTCTTGCTATTTTTGGGATTGTGTGGGTGATATCCTTTCGAAAGTCCGGCGATACGCCCCCATCGCATAGACCCTACACACTAGCTCAAATAATCGTGTGGTTGCCTCGATGATTTTAGAAATTCTGAAGAAATGTTATCTATTTCTTGTGTCTTGTTTGCTCGCAAGATTCCCATAGTTCTAATACTCAAACACGTATATCTTTCAAAATGACATCCACCTGTGCTTCTACAATGCAAGATGACAGTTCTTCCCCCTCATATTGAGCCTCATATATCCACTCCTTCGCCTGCATCAAATGTTGGAATATCATCTGATTAGATTAGATTAGATTAATACTTATTCCATAGATCATGAATACGACACTCCGTAATGATGTGGAACGTGTCAGGTTAATAAAAGGTGTCAATACAAGATATTACATTACACAAAATATTACATGACACTTGATTTTTTTTGTCTTTAATGCTGACGCTCCTTTTTCAGATTATTCCTGCAATCATTTCACATTATCTCCCCCCTCTTACTACGACTTCAACCCTAAGTCATTTACGTTGTTGTAGCCTTGCTTTCCCTGAACACTCGTGTAATTCCTTCTTTCGTCAAGCAATTGAATCATTCCTTCTCTTAACCATGGTTTTCTCGCAATTACCTTTCTTGAGAGATTATTCTCACTGTTTTCGACCCTCTGCTGTTTTATGATATTTTTGCGTAGCTTGTGGGCAAGGTTCAAATCCCTGTCGAGTTAAACACATATTGCCTTCCGTGGTCTTCCTAAATCTCTCAAGACGAATGCTACCTTGGTCCCTTTCAGTAACGACTTGGTCGATTTTCGTCCCCATCCATTTACGCTCTGAACTTACACCTCGGCTATGACTACTCGTTGTCTGTGAACCGGTACATCCTTATCTTCTTTCCAGTTTTTTGTTCAATATCATGAAATAAAAACCGTTGATTAGTTTTGTAAGCTCGGCAAATGTTAGTTCTCTGACATGACTTTAAAACTTGTTTGTTTGAATCCATCGTTCGTTCATGCACTGAACAGACGTAGAAATGTGTGTTTCAACCCGAAATGGTTTTTTTTTTTAATGTGAAATGTCGGAGGTGATGATAGCCTGAAAGCCTGTTTAAATCGACGGGAAGACCTTGAAGTGGCGTTCTAGTAACTGGATGCAAGCTCTTCTTTGTTCTATACTTAAATTTCTTTACACCTTCTCCCGGTAAAGAAAGTAGCTACAAACTGATTTTATTGATGTAAGCATCACGCGTGGTTAGTCAGGCTGGGTTCAGTGGAGACTTCCGTATGAAGAGCTTGCTCGTAAGAGGAATTCGGAATAATCAAGGTGGTCAGCCACTTGCAAAGCAAGGACATTTTGAAGTAGTTAGGCCACTAGCGTAGCATTCTAACAAGTTCATATCGTCATTGGTTAGCATCAGGCTGTCGACGAGTACAAATTTACACGACAAACAGAGCACCTTCGCCCGAACCAACTAAATGCTAGTGATAAACGATAACCAATAGCTTTGTCACATGCACGCCACAAAAGCCTCTGAAGTTCACTACTACCAGTAATCCATGTTCGACGGTGACTTTAATCAAGGGCGTCCATACCCGATGGGAAGGGGGGGGGGGGCGACATATCTCTCAGGGAAAGGGCAAAATGTAATGTAGTCAGGTGTTTTTCTTTCATGAAAATGATTTTAAAGAATGTATTACATAGGTTTTAACAGGATCGGAATGGAGCTTTTTTATGGTTACTTACAAGTCGCCATTCCTCTTCCAAAATATTAAAAAAAAATACTTCATTTCCTCCCCACCCCATCCCCCATTTGCCGCCCAGCTCCACTCCAAACTACCGTATGGACACTATTGATTGTATTGACGACTTATCCTGCTCAGATTTTACGATTTAATTTTAATTCAATGAGCCACTGTAAAGATTCAGCAATAACTACTGTAACACAGTTATTTATATCACAACTACCGACTTACGTTGACACCAAATGTTCTAAATTGCGAAATAATATAACTTGCGGTCTTGTGACAATTGCCTTTAACACTAAACCAGCCGGCCGGTGTGGCCGAGCGGTTCTAGGTGCGTCAGTCTGGAACCACGCGCCCGTTACGGTCGCAGGTTCGAATCCTGCCTCGGGCATGGATGTGTGTGCTGTCCTTAGGTTAGTTAGTTTTAAGTTGTTCTAAGTTCTAGGGGACTGATGACCTAGGATGTTAAGTCCCATAGTGCTCAGAGCCATTTTTTTGAACACTAAAACAAATATACTTGACTCGGATTTCGCGGCCAAAGTCAGTCGACATAAAAGTTTTCTGGGTATGGTGCCGCGTCATATTGGGTAAAACTACTGCTGGAGAAAACAACGTTTCGGCCACGGTTGCAGCGGCCTTCTTCTGGGTCTACTGGTGCGTTCTAACTATGCAGTGTCCCTTACATTTTGTTATCACTGTTCACTGCACATTCCATTACGTCATAATTTTAAGAAGCTGGTTCATCTCATTGGTCATTTAAGGAAGAAGGAGAGGGAACTTTATTTTAATAGTTTACTGCACTGGAGGGAGAGCGTAACCTCAGTTGTCTGTTGGCTCTTGTGCTAAGTGCCACGATGGGTGGTCACCGGTGAATGAAAAGTTGGCTCCTGTTTACCAAGGACACGAGCGCTATATTCGTCTAGGGCAACACAACAAATCTGCAGTGGTAGAATATCAGCAAGATTGCAGAAAAGAAATAAAATTCAACGAAGCCTACGTGTTGGCCAAGCAGCCGGTTATGACGAAACGCAAAATCAGAGAGACCATCGAAATACTTAAACACACTAAGAACATGAATAGGGAGGATGGACTCCGGCTTGCCACATGTTGGGTGCCAGCAATCAGAGCCCAACAGACCGTACTGTCAACACGAGGTGCGAGCACTACCGGCGAGTAACTGCCGCTGTGGGACCGACCTACTTCTTACTTAAGTGACCAATGAAATGAACCATCTCTTTAAAATTATTATGTGATAGCATGCGCAGTGAACAGTAATAACAAAAGATAAGGGACACTGCGTAGCCAGAACGCACCAGTAGACCCAGAAGAAGGCGGCTGCAATGGTGGCCAAAACATTGTTTGCCGCGCGGGATTAGCCGAGTGGTCTAGGGCTCTGCGGTCATGGACTGTGCAGCTGGTCCCGGCGGAGGTTCGAGTCCTCCTTCGGGCATGAGTGTGTGTGTGTGTGTGTTTGACCTTACGATACTTTAGGTTAAGTAATGTGTAAGCTTAGGGACTGATGACCTTAGCAGTTAAGTCCCATGAGATTTCACACACATTTGAACATTTTTTTCGAAACGTTGTTTTCTCCAGGAGTAGTTTTACCAATATGACGCGGCACCATCCCCAGAAAACTTTTATGTCGATTAAAATAAATATTTACGATGATTTTCGTTAGATTTATCGGCGTATAAAAATCACCTTCTATAAAGCAGAAATAATTTGCAACGAATGTTTAGTCTCATCTTACAAGGCTGACACGAAAAGGAAAAGAAAATTGTTATGAGTCTTAGTTATTATAGAAAGGTAGGCGTGTACAATTAATGTGGTACTGTCGCAATACATCACGAGGAATAAATAACTTTAAAATTTACCACTAAGGCAACCGAAGACCCTATCTTTAGCCATGCTGGAAGCCTCTTTCCAAAACTGCTCTGATTTGTCATTCTAGGTTTTCGAGAAAATGGCTGATGCGGCCGTCAGTGATGCGCTGCAGACGGTGTCTGAAGCAAACGGCCTCTTCACCTCGGACATCTACAGGGTAAGATTACATGCAACATCTCGCACGCTCCTCTACACGGAATGGGCAGCCAAATGGCCTATGGCTGCTGCATAGTCTCTGTATCCGTTACGAAATCATGAGACACGCCACATGCGCCTGTAACAAATTAACAATGTCACTAATCTCAGTTTTAAACTTAAAGAAGGCCACAATTAAAGGTGTGAGTCGCAAGAGTTCAGAAGCCTGCCGGACATACAAACAGATCTGTAGCTCAAATTTATAAGTAAATTAAGATTAGTGATGCGAACATTTTTAGGTAAGGTTTTCCTGTGACTGTTATTGACAAAGAATGTTGATCCTTAGACTGCACGGGCGACACAAATGTACCGGGGAACAGACGGGAGAGGATGACAGGATTCTGACTGTAACAAAAGTGAAAGTGAGCTTGGCGAGATACAGAGCGGGGTGAATGATGATGAATGGACCAAGAAAGGGCTTTGCTGGCGTCGAGTCAAGTGAGCTGAAACATTAAGACCATTTGGTTAACAGCCATCTTTGGAATGAAAAACAGCACAGCAGTTCTGCTTTCCATGGATTTGGCAAGGTCTTCGTAGCTTACTAGAGGTATGTGTCACTAGATTATGCACAGGTCACGTGATTACCATAAATTGCCGAAGGTCGCCTTCGATAGCGATCAGGATGTGTTCCAGTAGGTTCAAATCAGTCGAATTTGGTGGCCAAGACATCAACGTGAGTACACTATCATGCTCTTCAAACCACGGTGGCATGATTATGGCGTTGTTACATGGACATTTATGCTGCCGGAAAATTTAATCGCCATTGGGGGAGACATCGAGCATGAAGGGATGCTGCTGATCCACTGTAACGTTCAAATAGACCACAGCTGCAATGGTGCCTTCCGTTACTAATGCAGGTCCCTTTAAAGCTCAGGTGAATGTTCCCCACAGCATAATGCTGCCCCAGAGAGCCAGTGTCCGCGATGTGGTGGATGTTGCCAGCAGCCGTTGCCTGAAAGACGACATATCCAGACACGACCACCGCCCTAGCGTAAAAGGGAACTTGATCTTCGGACCGGGCCACACGTTCCCATTTATCCGCGGTCCACCATCAATGACATCGTAGCCACTGCAATCGTAATTGATAACATCTTTGGACGGAGATTGGAACATGAAGGGTTCGTCTGTTGCTGAGCCTCAAGTTTCATAATGTGCTAAATTTTACGTTCAAGAAATCGTTCACACTGGACAATCGTTCAAACATACCGTCATTTGGCCATCGGACAGAATCCCATAAGGACGACGTAGTAATAAACATCTCTGCCGTAGAGAAGCAACTGAAAGATTTGAAAAGAAACAACTCACCAGGTCCGGTTGGAACCTCACTTCGATTTTACAGGAAGTGCTCTACGGGATTGGCCCCTTACATAGCTTGCATTTATTGCGAATCTCTCTCCCAGCACAAAGTCTAAAGCGACTGGAAAAAAGAGCAGATTACTACAATATATGAGAAGTGTAAAAGAACGGACCCGCAAAATTACGGAACAATGTCTTTAACTTCGGTTTGCTGAACATATTCTCAGTTGGAACATAATAAACTTTGTTGAGACTGAGAAACTTATGTCCATGAATCAGCATGTTATTCGAAGGCGTCGCTCGTCTGAAACTCAGCTTGCCCTTTACTCTCATGACATACTGCGAACTCCCGCAATTTTTGTGGAACAGCTTGAAGGAATCCTCAGCGAGTGGCTTAACCTGTATGCGACGTACCTGTACAACCTTGTGGACTCATTTCCGAACCGAATCCAGGCGGCTATCAAGTCCGAGGGCGGAATTGACATAGTAAATTACGCCTATAATGGTTTCCCTAGGAATGTCTAAATTTTTGTCTGGGGAGCTTAGCTTGCATATTACGGGTCATTCGTAACATTGATTTGACATTATTTAGCATACAATCTCTACCCTTAATCATGTGTCATTCAGTACAAATAATAACTTGTGTTAAAATTATAATCTCAGGGATCGTATTTGCAATTTCTGAAACTAAAGTATTTCATAGTATGAAGTTCATTTATCAGTTCATTTAAACTGATTAAAAATCTAAGCTCTATGCATTGGTAGCCTTTGTTTAACCATTTGCTGACGTAAATTTTGCTGAGTGAAAGTCCAGAATGTAATCAATAATTTTTAATAACTGATTACGTAAAAGTTTTAAACATGGCTGTGTAGACGTTGCATTAGAAACACTGTTACCTGCTTCCATCTTGAATTTTTAAGTACAAAATCACTTTAACAGACCGGATTATTAATGAACAATAAATTTGAGAATGAATAAAGTAAATTAGTGCCTTTAGACCTTGGTGTACATAACCACCTAGCCATAACATTTATTTCACAGGATTTAATAAGGTGAGTCACAAACATCTTCTTTCCTGTGGCTGCAGAAAGAAACTGTTTAGATATAATCACGGTGTCAAACCGACATCGAAGGTAGGCAGTCCTAAGTTTAAGCTAGTGTTTTTGTAATAGAGGCTGAAACATACGATTGAGCACTTTCTGCATTACTTCGAAGTCACTAATCGATCGCATTTTTTGTTTAACATCTATCTAGTTAGAGTACACATGCACCAAATTAGAAAACAGTGATTTTAATAACGTTATTGTCCAAGTAACAATAGTGCAAATACTCCATTAAGTGATGGGGTAAAACGCTTATTGCTGATGACTGTTGCGAAAGCAAGAGTTACTGTTTGTTTCACAGACAAGATCGAGAGCCACGAAGACGCAGACCGTAGGTGTAGCGTCCGATTTTGTACGTAGCAGCGGAAGACGGGAACAGTGCACTTCGTAGCTCAGTATAAAAGTGTTGGCCGCACTTTGCGTAATCAACTAAAATTAATAAATGGAGGAAACTACAATAAGCCCAATTAGTCGCAAAATATCAGGTATTTCTGTGACTGATATGTAAGAAACCTGACCCGATTTTACGCAGTTTCCCGCCACACCAAAGCACAAATCAAAATATTACAAAATCATTGGCGTTCGATCACAAGTGTGGCTATGAAAGATGGGTAGATAACATTAGTAAATAGGCAAGAGCAGTATGGCTGCATATCGTTGAGGAATGTAACAATTAATAAGTTTAAAGGAGACCTATACGCGTCATTGGATGTCAAATGGCTGGTGATGTCACTGATGATTACTGTTTTGATAAAAGCCTACAATGACATTTTACAGCACGCGGTAAACATCACTGAACGACCCTGTGGCCAAGAGGCATTAATTTTCATGACGACTGCACATAGTTCGTTTTATCCTCTGTTTTCCATTAATGAATGATACTGTAGACTGAAATTTCTAGACACACCTAGTAAGCCACTAGAGCTCCAATTATCCGATTGTGTAAAAACAGCAAAATGCATTAGGGCGACCGATTATCAGATGGTGTAAAAACAGCTAAATGCATTGGCGCGATTTACCATTTCTGTACGTAAAACACAGTCTACACATAGATTAAGCTATTCTGATATCCTTAATATCGTTATACTATGCGAACCAACCAAGCAAGCACACACACACACACACACACACACACACACACATGTCAACAGGTTATCTCTTCTGACATTTGTGAAGTGCAGCTAATACTCTCTGAGACCTGTTGTAGAATATACTATATTTGTGGTTGTGCTCACATCCGGCAGCCAGACCAGAAGTGGCTCTACCCCAATAGGCAAAAACTGAGCTCATGAGCCAGCACTAAGCTGATTATTAAGTTGTGCTTAAGTATAGACTGAGGTGACAATAGCAGTGTGCACATATACAGATGGCGGTAGTATCGCTTACATAACGTATAAAAGACCTCATAATACTGTTAATTCCGACAGCAAAATAATTAAAACCATAAATACTAAGCTTGTAGAAAAATTTGCTTTGCTAACGAAGTCTGATAAGGGGATTACCATTGTCGTTGCTAGTAAGGAAGAATACGTTAAAAAATTTTGCAGTTCTTTGACAAAACGGTATTTTCGAGCTACATGAGGACCCCACGCCAACTTTGCAGAAAGAAGTCAGAACCGCAATTAACGATGCCAAATCTTTTCTTAAGCCTTTTCGGAAAAAGCAGCTAATCAACATGAATTCTCAATCGCCTAAGTTACGAGCTCAGTTTAAACTCCATAAAAAAGACCAACTGATCCGCCCAATTTCCAACAGTATGAACAGTGCCTATCACGACTTAGTCAAATTTCTGCAAGACATATTGAAAAAATCGTTCACTTTGCGTAATAATTATTCTGTTTCCAATAGTCAATATTTAGTCAACAAAATTTAAATCGTTCACTGTGACAAAGAAACGAAATTGCTTCCTATTGACATTGAAAATCTCTTCACAAAGGTGCCAGCACTTGCAGCCTAACACATGGTAGAAAAAATTTACGTTCGTTCAAAAAAGACTTGTGTGATGGGCAAATAAAGGATCTTCTCAGTTTACTTCGTATGTTAGTGAAATGTAATTATTTTGAGTTTAAAGGAAAGCTATATCAACAACTAGCTGGCCTTGCAATGGGGAACCCCTTAGCAGGAATCCTTGCAGATGAGTTCATTAATCCCTTAGAAGAAACATTTTTCAGTAATTTCTCAGCATCAGCTGTAGGCATTCTTTCATACGCTAGATACGCTGATCTGAGGTTCGCCGATGACACTGTAATTCTGTCAGAGACAGTAAAGGACCTGGAAGAGCAGTTGAACGGAATGGGCAGTCTCTTGAAAGGACGACATAAGATGATCATTAACAAAAGTAAAATGAGGATAATGGAATGTAGTCGAATTAAATAGCGTGATGTTGCGGGAATTAGATTAGGAAATGACACGCTTAAAGTAGTAAAGGAGTTTCGCTATTAGGGGAGCAAAATAACTGTTGATGGTCGAAGTAGAGAGGATATAAACTGTAGACTGGCAATGGCAAGGAAAGCGTTTCTGAAGAAGAGAAATTTGTTAACATCGAATACAGATTTAAGTGTCAGGAAGTCGTTTCTGAAAGTATTTGTACGGAGTGTAGCAATGTATGGAAGTGAAACATGGACGATAAATGGTGTGGACAGGAAGAGAATAGAAGCTTTCGAAATGTGGTGCTACAGAAGAATGCTGAACATTAGATGGGTAGGTCACATAACTAATGAGGAGGTATTGAATAGAATTGGGGAGAAGAGTTTGAGGCACAACTTGACAAGAAGAAGGGATCGGTTGGTAAGACATGTTCTGAGGCATCAAGGGATCACCAATTTAGTATTGGAGGACAGCGTGGAGGGTAAAAATCGTAGAGGGAGACCAAGAGATGAATACTCTAAGCAGATTCAGAAGGATGTAGGCTGCAATACGTACTGGGAGATGAAGCAGCTTGCACAGGATAGAGTATAGAGTAGCTTGGAGAGCTGCATCAAACCAGTTCAAATGGTTCAAATGGCTCTGAGCACTATGGGACTTAACTTCTTAGGTCATCAGTCCCCTAGAACTCGGAACTAATTAAACCTAACTAACCTAAGGATATCACACACCTCCATACCCGAGGCAGGATTCCAACCTGCAACCGTAGCGGTCGCGCGGTCCAGGCTGTAGCGCCTAGAACAGCTCGGCCATTCCGGCGGGCATCAAACCAGTCCCACGACTGAAGACAACAACAACAACAACAACAATGTTTACCGAAAAGCCGTATGCTGTCTTATACAGAGTTTATCATAGATAGTGGCGTAAATCCGCACAGTTGAATGTTCACGATACCGCAAGCAAAAACACCTGAATAAACGTAGATTCCAAAACGCATACCTTTAGAACTAACAGCACTTCTTCATCTTCGATGTCGCAAAACAAATCTCTTCCACTTCAGTTTCTCTCCTCTCATATTTTGAGAGCTGGTCGTATGGACCAAAAGAAGAATATACATTTTCAGTAAACATGCTCTCTAAAGTGTATGTTTTAAGAGCCAAGAGTGCTCCTTCGGTGGGGACCCTTTAAAACCGTTCGACGAAATTTGAATGTGATTCGAGGCAGCTCTCCTGTTTCGCTACCTTGGGGGGTGGGGGAGTGGTCTTAAAGGGTCCCCTTACCACTTTATTTACTTCTTTGTAATCATGCCACAGTACGGCGCGGAACAAGACGGCTGAAAAAGAATAAACACCCATTGATGTTTTGCATCATTTTCAAATTTCGTTGAATGGTTTTAAACGGTCCTTAGTGGCTTCACCGTGTACACTAGAGCAAAATGTGTGATCGCTCTACACTCCGAAAAGCCAGGAATATATACCATGGGTTTGTAGGCCCACGATGTCCTCAGAAGATAAGACTTGAATTTGTCTGGAGGGGAAGGGGTTGATATCAGCAGTGTCAGTTTTTCAAGAATGTGACCCTGTTGCTCAATGCACTGCGAGCTGTCTTTTACTACGTTGGAAAGTGTGTAAATGACACATAAAGGGAAGGGATGGCTTCATTGCCACCCTCTATGACACGCTACGACTTTTCGTGTGTATTCCGAGCGGCGATGTGTCTGAAATGTTATGCTCGGCCACACATAAAGAAAACTGTGTGATGTTAACACTGGTCGTCAGAGTTCTGACCTCCATCGCACAGGAGTCAAAAGAGGGGGTAAAATGTTGGTAAGAGGGGGATTGACAACCTTCCCCATCGTGTAACTGTCCACTGTAGCTTTCTGCAGAACTGTAGTGAAAATTGATGCCAATGTGACATCATTAAGCAACTTTATACTTCACATGAACTTCTGAGCTCTCCTCTTTTACGCATGTGTCGATATCTTGCTGCCTGAAGCCACGACAAGCCCGAGGATGACGTAGCTTTGTAGACACTATTGAGTCAAGTTTAAAACTGCTGCGTCCGAATGGGAAACAATTAAGAGGTTTCCAAAAAGTGACCCTTAAATTGTGTTGCGCAGTGTAATTACAAGCATGAAAGAAAAGGTATGCCTTCTCAAGGATCTTCGTCGCTACCGGTTACCCAGAAAATGTGACAAGTGTACGAACTAGGTGAGCTTGAATTCCTGACGGAGAGAGAGCCGAGGCCTTTTAAAAACTGTATATCTGAGCAATAACGTTATTGATCACCTGCCGGATGAGATATGCAGCTTAAGAAACGAATGCATAACAGCAGAAAAAGAATTCACGAAGAAAAGGCATTGCCTGTTTTCCAAATTTTTGAACAGAAATTTCAAGATTTGAAAGATAACGGTTAAGATTTCGTCGCAGATATACCAAATTATGAAACTCCAAGACTGCATTGTGTAAAGCAAGAACGGTGGCTACTGAGACGACCAAGAACCCTAGCACTAATTCGGAGATTCAACTCAGCGAAGACAGTTTGAAACTAACTGAAGGTAACAGTTTTTTTGAAAACTAACGAAGGATCTGCTCCTGACGAAAGAATCTTGGTGTTCGGTTGTCAAGATGACGCGAAAATCCTGCGTCAAAATGGAACTATTCTTATGGACGGGATATTTGACAGCTGTTCGAAAAAAGACGACTACACGCAGTGCACATTGACATCGGAAGCACAGAAGAAAATATAAAGACACTTAACGTTTTATTTGCTTTATATCCAAACAAAAGTCAAAATACGCCAGAAACACTTCTGGATTGAAAACTAAGATGCCTGGGAGGTCACCGAAAACTGCAGTGTTAGACTTTGAAATGGTTACAGTTAAAGCTATGAAAATAGTGTTTCCGGAAGCATCCTTTTCCGGTTGTAGTTGTCGATTCAAGCTATGTTTGTTGTAGAAAATACAAGAACTGGCAATAAAGGAGGAACATAAGGATGGGGAAGAAGTCAGTGTTTAAACCGCGTATGGTGCTGCAGTAGCACATCTTCCACCAAACAGTTTTATTAAAGCGTGGGTGGTGATAACGCAGGAAATGCCCAGTGGGGAAGAGGCCATAAAATTCGCGAACTAAATGGTCTATCAGTGAACGGATAAACCCAACACACCTACTGAAATGTTGAATGTTTTCAACCAGCGGCGCAGGACCACGAATGCTGTCAAAGGTTGCCATAGCTCTTCCATAAATCAAAAACGTCCGGATGTATACCTTCTGATAAATAAGCTGAAGGAGGAAGCTGTAAACAATTTGAAATTTAAAAGAATCCATTGGCCGACCTCCTCATAATACAAGAAAAAGGTACAAAAAGCGAATATAGAGATCTATAACGACACGGAGGATTTAAGATGTTTAAAATCTCTAGGTTTCTTACAAAAAGTTGAGTGAGAAAAGCGTAAAAATAAAATGAAGGTAAAAGTAAAAAAGCAAAATTTAAACATTCCTGTGTACTAAATACTAACCACTATTAAACCTGAATAAAAAGGGCAGGTATGTCCTTATTCAAAAACCTCCTCCACTACCCCGGCTTTCTTTGGTGGCCGGCAAACCTACGGCTAGAGTATCTGTGGTTGGAAACAACACGTTGACGTCACGGGTCGCAAAGCCCACGGCTGGAAATCCTACGACAAACTTCACCAGGCCACCCTCTTACATTAACAGTGCAAAATCCGATAATAAGCATGCCCACCCCTTGTAGGTAAGGGATGCAGGCAAAAGAAAAACGCAATGCTGAGAGTCTTCACATTATAAAATTGTTAGCAATGGATGTTTTTCTTCCAGTTCGCAATGTACTACATATTTCAGATGCGAAAAGTGTCTAGGTAATGTCTTAAAGGCGGAAAGTAAAATTCACATTTATTTTACAGGTCCCTCTTGATCACACAAACTTTTACACTTCTTTATTACTGGTTTCGGCTACTGCCATTTTCAGATCACAAAATATTCTGATGTACTATCAACGTCAAACTAAACATGTAGGTACATAGTAAGTGTACTTACTATGTACCTACATAACGGAGGAAATGCCAAGTGGGGAAAAGGTCATGTAATTCGCGGACTAAGTGGTCAATCGGTGGACGGATAAACCAGACACACCTACTGAAATGTTGAATGTCTTCAACCAGCGACGCAGGACACTTACTATGTACCTACATGTTTAGTTTGACATTGAAACCACATCAGAATATTTTGTGATCTGAAGATGGCAGTAGCCGAAACCAGTAATAGTGAAACGTAAAAAAAGTTTGAGTCATTGGTCAGACAAACGGACCTGTAAAATAAAGTGCCAGATTGTGGCCACGGAATTCTTTTCAGACTTTGTCTTCAGTTGATAAAATTCACGTATTTGTTTCTAGGTGCTGGCGGAGGAAGAAGGTAACTTGTTCTTCTCGCCATGGAGCATACAAGTAATACTTTCTCTTACATTTCTTGGAGCTGGCGGAAACACGGCGAAAGAGATGGCGAGTGGACTTCGTCTTCCAGAAGATAAAAATACTACTGAGCAGGGTTTCAGTGAAACACTGAGTCAGCTAAAGGTGGGTATGATCATATTCTAAACTCTATGTGCTTGTTGGTAAGGTTCTAACATAAATCAGAAGTTGAATTTATTTGACATCTGAAACAGGAGTAGAGAATACGAGTTCGCACAAAATTTGTACAACACTCCTCATTGTTGTCATCGAATGCTGTGAGTGTTGGTCCGATGTGTGTTCGCTATCCTAACTCAAACCACGTATTAAACTACTCGTGATTACTTCGAAATGTGATGGTATTGCTTTTCTACAAACCTGACACTATGTTTTCACCTGACTAGATTTTGACACTACGTGAAACAACATCCCATTTGATAGAAATTCCACTGTTATTGGCAAGTTCTGCTCTGTCATAATCTGATAGCAGTACTTGATGAACTTTTTATTCCACTTTATCTTCCTCTTCTGTCAGGCTATTCGGCAGCTCTTCTTTGCCATACGGTCTTTTGACGTAATTCTGCAATTTACCTGTCGCTTCATCCGCTCTTCTCAGACGATTCCCATCCATAATTCGGAGATCCACAACAGTTCTTTTATTTCTCAGATGTATCTGTTAACGTTGTAACCCACATTTCAATAGTTTATAAAAATCGGTGCTAGAAATTTCTCGCAGCAACAGTACACTCGCCTCGGGGGAAGCCATCAGCCCTAGAAAGCGACGTTGCGCAACGTATCTGTATGTTGCTACCTAATACAATAAATGTTAATAGTTTTAAGTTGATCACTACCTTCCATTTTGTAAAAGAAACTGATGCTATCTCAGGTTTAATAGTTACGGATCGATAAAATACTGTAGAAGCAGTTATGGAAGGGATTGGCTTTGGGTTTTCCTCTCGCTAAACAAGGTGACCTTCCGACTCAGGTCCGTGTGCAAACGATAACAAAGACAGATACGGATAGCTTAGGGAGAAGGTGCGGACATGAGTCGAATTCTGTCCTCAAACTAGTGCTACTGAGCATTCAGAATTAGCCGCACGGAGTAGCCGCGCGGTCTTCGGCGCCATGTCACGGTCCGTGTGGTTCTCCCTGTCGGAAGTTCGAGTCCTCCCTCGGGCATGGACGTGTGTGTTGTCCATAGCGAAGTTAGATTAACTACTGTGTAGTTTTGGGGACCGATGACCTCAGCGGTTTGGTCCCATAAGATCCTGCCACGAATTTCGCATTTCCATTCAGTATTAGTGCGACCACATAACTCAATTAGTGAAAACCAACCGTTATGCAGAGATGGCAATAGACATTTTGTGTTGGTCATCATGCCAGTGTGGACGTGGAGGGGCTCCACATTAAAAAAAGAAACAAAAATCGGAGCAGCAGACCCGAAGACGGCAACGAGACTGTTTATCGAAATATCGTGTAGTCATTGCGACGTGATCCGGCCAGACACCCAGGAATTGTACAGTTTTGTTGCTGTTGTTGTTCAGATGAATATTTGCTAACCTTTAGCACAACAGATGTCAAAGTAAAATACTAGAGCTTTAGAGTTGCATCCCATTTAAAATGTTTAAATTATTGTTCGTACCCCTCCAGGTTAATTGCTGAGTCTTTTGCCTGCCTATCAAAGAGATATCTAGATTCAGTAGTAACATTCTGATGCTGTTTTCGAAATGTGATATGTTCATAACATCCCTCACTACCTTGCACAAAAACAATTCATCACCTGTTTTGCATACTGTTCGAATCATTTTCATCCAATCTTCCGCGTTCGTCTTGCAGATAGGTGATAAAGTAGATTTTCATAATATCTTTGTGCCTTTGGTAAACTGAATTATATTCCATATTCACCGTTTCGTTCATATAAATGTCCTACTGCACAACCCTTTTTTGAACCAACTCAGACTACACTTAACAACAGATAAATTGAAAAGCTTTTCCTAAACACCTGTGGAAGGACATCTAATGGCGCAGGTCTGATGCTTGGCATATTATTCCACTGATACGATCTCATTTACCGTCCATGTACGGAACATCCAGCTCTTAACAATGTTTCACTGTCAGAATAGGTATCCGCTTGCTAGCCTCACCCAAAACCTTTGTGCGTGGTCTAGGAAAGGCTCCCATACACCACCACTGTCCGCGTGCTACCATTTAACGCACTAGAAAGGAGCCTTTCCATGTTTATTGTTGTTAAGGAGAGAGTGTACGCTGGAAGCAATAATTAGCGTTCATGCGCATTTGCTTCAGGATGTCAACGACGTCACGCTAAGAGTAGCCAACAAGGTGTTCGTGAAGAAAAATTTTGAGATTTATGAGGCGTTCAAGCAGTCTGCTGGGAAATTCATGGCTGGAGTGGAAGAGATGGATTTTGTACAAGGTGGAGCGGCTGAAATAATAAATAGCTGGGTGGAAAAAGTAACAAATGGAAAAATAAAAGACATAATTCCATCTGGTAAGTAACCTCCATAACGTAGTGGTGAGTAAGCTAATCTTTCTGTACTTTTCATATAGGTGGGGCGGGTTATTCGAGTAATGACCCATAGTAGTTATAAGGTAAAAAAAATAAACACACTTGAAAATAAAAATTAATCTCTTAAAGGCGTCAAACTTTAATAACGAAACCAAGTAGTCTTAGCTCTGATGTTTAATTTACCTACTACCATTAGATTGGGACCTAACGCCAATGGATAAATGCCAATTGTGGTGTAGGAGCACTAGCTCATTCACGTGTATCACTCCACCTTTAATACGTTGACTGACGAATTAAATTTCTGATGTGTATTAACATACTTAGTTTCAAAAAACCCCTATAGTCCTCACGTTTTTACAACTGGACGAATTTGATACCTTCATTCTCGTATTTCAGCTCACCAAAGCCAACCGTAAATATTACATCGAGCGACCATTGACCCAAGACTATTGTTTGAAATTCTGTGGAAGTATGGGCTCTTCGTGCACTATGAGCAGATACGCCATCTTCTAAATTGTACTTACTTTTGAGGGTGCGTTGACTACATGCACAGGGAGTCGTTGGTAGGTAATTTGTTCTAATGTGGTCCGGATAAAATGCGGATATCAGCGATCAGTTTGAAATTCGCAGTACGCTGCTCGTCAAACGTCAGACTTCCAGAAGAACTCGGGGTCTTCGCGATGTTAAGCATTTTCACATGTATGAAGGAAGCAAACCCATTTCAGGCCGAGCTATCACATACGTGACTACCAGCTCATTAAATTCTATCATACTTGGCACTTTGACTTTTCGAGACTTTGGGCAGATCCTTGTTCCACTGACGCTCAGAATTAGAGGGAGGAGATGGGAATTCATGCTCTGGAACGGGCAAGTGGGCAACGAACCTAAATGTAGAATATAAAACATTACTTAGTGGTGCGGTAGGCTATTTCTGACATCTACCAGAAAGTAAACCTGAACTGAAGAATTGTATAAAGCGGTTACGGCATCGATGATTGCAGCCGTAAATAGGAATATTAAAAAAGGTAGGAAGATTTTTCTGTTTAGCAAAAGTGGCAAAAAGCAGATTACAGAGTACCTGTCGACTAAACACAAAAGTTTAGTCTCAAGTACAGATAGTGTTGAGAATCAGTGGACAAAGTTCAAAACAATCGTACAATATGCGTTAGGTGAGTATGTGCCAAGCAAGATCGTAAGAGATGGAAAAGAGCCACCGTGGTACAACAACCGAGATGGAAAACTGCTGCAGAAGCAAAGGGAACTTCACAGCAAACATAAACACAGCCAAAGCCCTGCAGACAAACAAAAATTACGCGAAGCGAAATGTAATGTGAGGAGGGCTATGCGAGAGGCGTTCAATGAATTCGAAAGTAAAGTTCTATGTACTGACCTGGCAGAAAATCCTAAGAAATTTTGGTCTTATGTCAAAGCGGTAGGTGGATCAAAACAAAATGTCCAGACACTCTGTGACCAAAATGGTACTGAAACAGAGGATGACAGACTAAAGGCCGAAATACTAAATGTCTCTTTCCAAAGCTGTTTCACAGAGGATGACTGCACTGTAGTTCCTTCTCTAGATTGTCGTACAGATCACAAAATGGTGTATGACAAAATAGACGACAGAGGGTTAGAGAAACAATTAACATCGCTCAAAAGACGAAAGGCCGCTGGACCTGATGGGATACCAGTTCGATTTTACACAGAGTACGCGAAGGAACTTGCCCCCCTTCTTGCAGCGGTGTACCGTAGGTCTCTAGAAGAGCGTAGCGTTCCAAAGGATTGGAAAAGGGCACAGGTCATCCCCGTTTTCAAGAAGGGACGTCGAACAGATGTGCAGAACTATAGACCTATATCTCTAACTTTGATCAGTTGTAGAATTTTGGAACACGTATTATGTTCGAGTATAACGACTCTTCTGGAGACTAGAAATCTACTCTGTAGGAATCAGCATGGGTTTCGTAAAAGACGGTCGTGTGAAACCCAGCTCGCGCTATTCGTCCACGAGACTCAGAGGGCCGTAGGCACGGGTTCACAGGTAGATGTCGTGTTTCTTGACTTCCGCAAGGCGTTCGATACAGTTCCCCACAGTCGTTTAATGAACAAAGTAAGAGCATGTGGACTATCAGACCTATTGTGTGATTGGATTGAAAAGGTCCTAGATAACAGAACGCAGCATGTCGTTCTCAATGGAGAGAAGTCTTCGGAAGAAAGAGTGATATCAGGTGTGCCGCAGGGGAGTGTCGTAGGACCGTTGCTATTCACAATATACATAAATGACCTTGTGCATGACATCGGAAGTTGCGGATGATGCTGTGGTATATCGAGAGGTTGCAACAATGGAAAATTGTACTGAAATGCAGGAGGATCTGCAGCGAATTGACGCATGGTGCAGGGAATGGCAATTGAATCACAATGTAGACAAGTGTAATGTGCTGCGAATACACAGAAAGAAAGATCCCTAATCATTTAGCTACAATATAGCCGGTCAGCAACTGGAAGCAATTAATTCCATAAATTATCTGGGAGTACGCATTAGGAGTTATTTAAAATGGAATGATCATATGAAGTTGATCGTCGGTAAAGCAGATGCCAGACTGAGATTCTTTGGAAGAGTCCTGAGGAAATGCAATCCGAAAACAAAGGAAGTAGGTTACAGTACACTTGTTCGCCCACTGCTTGAGTACTGCTCAGCAGTGTGGGATCCGTACCAGATAGGGTTGATAGAAGAGATAGAGAAGATCCAACGGAGAGCAGCGCGCTTCGTTACAGGATCATTTAGTAATCGCGAAAGCGTTACGGAGATAATAGATAAACTCCAGTGGAAGACTATGCAGGAGAGACGCTCAGTAGCTCGGTGCGGGCTTTTGTTGATGTTTCGAGAACATACCTTCACCGAGGAGTCAAGCAGTATATTGCTCCCTCCTACGTATATTTCGCGAAGAGACCATGAGGATAAAATCAGAGAGATTAGAGCCCACAGAGAAGCATACCGACAATCCTTCTTTCCACGAACAATACGAGACTGGAATAGAAGGGAGAACCGATAGAGGTACTCAGGGTACCCTCCGCCACACACCGTCAGGTGGCTTGCGGTGTATGGATGTAGATGTAGGTGTAGAAGTAGATGCGTTAGGGAGTTTCCACAACAATCTTGCGAGTGAGAGAGGTGTGCATGCAGGTGACAGGCAGAAACTGCTACAGTCAAGACTATTGGACAATGCCACTCCAAGGGATAGGATTGAGAGAATTGAAGCCGTTCATTCAGGTACCTGCACGATTTTCATCCTGTAGTTAGTTGCTTATGGGACACAACACGAAAAGATTGAGGAAGTAAGTCAAGGGCATTTGAAGGCGTCTCTATAATTCACTTGCGTGAGGGGATTGTTTCTGTCGTTAAATGTGAAGCTATAGAATCAGTTACCAGCACAGCAGTTTTTATCGAAGAGAGCTGTTGCTAGAAAGAGAAACCCAGCAACACATTGGTCAGAGCAGTAGAATGTTTTATGGAAGACTGCAGTTCTTGGAATCTGAGTCGCGATTGCATTGTGACCCCTTCACTGCGACAAGCGAAGTGGGACTGTGGTTATCACACGGGACTCGCATACGGGAGGACGACGATTCAAATCCGCGTCTGGCCATCAAGATTCAGGTTTTCAGTGAATTCTCTAAATCACTCCAGGAAAATGCTGAGGTTGTTCATCCGAGCTTGTGCTCCGTCTCTAATTCTCTTGATGTCGATGGGACGTTAAACAGTTATCTTCTTTCCTTCATTGCGTGACGTAACTAAGTGTAGCCCTCATCAGTCGACGAGTCTGTATGTAAGAGTAGTATGCCGACAGAATGACAACCAGGGGCCGCGTGGTGGTTTGTTTCCTTGTGGCAGACTGACCTCTGTACGGAAAGTGCTTTGACAGTGTGTGTTTCATGTCATCCCCGGGGATAGGAAGTCATTGGCTGAGGGACGGAAAATACTGACTGTTGTGGACTGCGTGAGCCTGGAGAGATGGAGAACGAAGTCCATGTTACCTTCACCAGTGAGACTGTAGTACAGTCCCAACGATACGGATTGAACAAGACGCAAAGCAAAAAGGGGATTAAGTTGCAAACTTTGGAATGACAGTAGGCACCTGACAGAGTGAGGACATGACGTAATTAAGATATCGAGGCCAGGTGTTCGCAGTGCATAACGGGGACTTTCTCCTGACAATAAGTCCATAGTTTCTTTAGTTTCTTCTGATGGATGATAAAGCTTGGCTGGTTCCTTGAAAATGATATTATTTTCTCGAGTAACCTGACTGCTTCGCCAGCTGGAAAGATGTATGCAAGGGATATGAAAAACAGGTAAGTGAGCGAAGCAACTCTTTCGCTCCATCCATTCAGGACTGCAATTGAGCTGAGGCTAGGTCCACACAAAAAGGTGGATGTATTATTCCATGAGTTGATTATAATTCCTCGGCAAGTATCTCCACAAAAAGTCATGTTTGACATGAATGCTTGGAATGGTGTTTCTCTGTCGCTTACCCAACGTAGCATTTCTTTCCCTTTCATTTTAAACATTCGTTTAACACTTGGGCGAAACACTATCAGACTGATACTCCAGTATTTTCATTCCATTGAGATTCAATGATCAGTCATGGAACTTCTTAGGTGAGATTGTAACACGGTGTACACAGAGCACGTGCACATGTGTGAACTGTCGTCTTCTTCCAGGCTTTGAAAACGATTGAAACACTGGCATGAGAACATGGGAGCATAGCAATGACAGGTCCTACAGACAGTTGGTTGTAGTGATCTGACTGCAAAACAGGTGGTGATGAGACGGACTCAGGCCAGCTCCAGTTATCCCAGAAGACACGAAAATATCGCAGGTTTGTTTAAATGGTTATGACGAACTGAGGGATGACAACAACAAAAATCCGAGCATTACAGATGGCCACGAGCCTTAGTGTATTACTGGTAGCTCGTTTGAGATCGTGCTGCCATGCATCATTTACTGTTGACACCAGACCGCATCTACGTCTGCATCTATACTCCCCTGAAAAACTAATCATCTGCATATCCACTCACACTCATAAATTAAGTATAATTGCAGAATCTGGTGCCACACAACGTGGCACTTCACAAAACTGGCGCTAATAGCATAGGCACATAGGGAACACACACGACACAGATCTGTAAGTCCACAGTACTGGTGATGAGTTTCCTGCGCATGTACTCAGATATCAATATGGGATATGATCACCATGCTTACGTACACAGGCCGCACAATGGGTTGGCATACTCCGGATCAGGTGGTCGAGCAGCTGCTGGGGTATAGCCTCCCATTCTTGCACCAGTGCCTGTCGGAGCTCCTGAAGTGTCCTAGTGGTTTGAAGACGTGCAGCGATACGTCGACCGAGAGCATCCCAGACGTGCCCGATGGGGTTTAGGTCTCAAAGAGGCAGACCACTCCATTCGCCTGATATCTTCTGTTTCAAGGTACTCCTCCACGGTGGCAGCTCGGTGGGGCCGTGCGCTATCATCCATCAGGAGGAAGGTGGGACCCACTGCATCCCTGCAAAGGCGGACATACTGGTGCAAAATGACGTCCCGATACTCCTGACCTGTTACAGTTCCTCTGTCAAAGACATGCAGGGGTGTACGTGCACCAATCATAATCCCACCCCACACCATCAAACCACGACCTCCATATAGGTCCCTTTCAAGGACATTAAGGGGTTGGTATCCGATTCCTGGTTCACGCTAGATGAAAACCCGCCCAAAATCGCTGTTCAGACTATACTTGGTCTCGTCCGTGAACATAACCTGGGACCACTGTTCCAATGACCATGTACTGTGTTCTTGACACAAGGCGGAATGCACCTTCCAGGTCTCCGGGCGAATAAACCATGTCTGTTCAGTCGACTGTGGACTGTGTGTCTGGAGACAACTGTTCCAGTGGCTGTGGTAAGGTCCCGAACAAAGTTACCTGCAGTACTCCGTGGCTGTCTGCGGGCACTGATGGTGAGATATTGGGCTTCTTGTGGTGTCGTAGACTTTGAACGCCCCGTACTGTAGCGCCTGGACACGTTTCCTGTCTGCTGGAATCGCTGCCATAATCTTGAGATCACACTTTGTGGCACACGGAGGGCCCGGTTTACGATCTGCTGTGTTTGACCAGCCTCCAGTCGCCCTAGTATTCTACCCCTCATACCGTCATCAATATGTGTTCTTTGAGCCATTTTCAACGCACAGTCACGATTAGCACGTCTGAAAACGTCTGCGCACTTACTCGCTGCACCGTACTCTGACATGCGTATGTGGACTGCTGCCAACGCCACCGTGCGACGACCGCAGGTCAAATGCACTGTATGGTCATACCCCGAGGTGATTTAGACTCGCAAACCACCCACCAGAGCGTTGTTTCACCATGTATCAGCATTACTCTTAATTTACGAGCATGAATGTCCAAGCACGCAGTACACTTCATCCCAATGTGGCGTGTGTGACATGCCGTCTTCATCGTGCTGCATAGTGTATTTTCAGTTCTGATTCTGCTACGTCACCTTCAAAGCCTACCTCTCTTTTGTTTGTATTACACTGAACAGGATTCGACACACGAAAGCCTACAGTTCGTCGAATATTATTCTGATTTGTTGTTGCCTGATGGTGTGTACTGGAACTTCTGTATTTGCCCATATTCTCGTTACCGTCTTCAATACAGTGCTCGCTGAGAACTGACAGGGGTTGGCTGGAAATTTATTTAACCAATTAATTACTTTGATTTAAACAATGTAGCACAATGGACAACCTGAAAGGGAGGAAACAGGAAAACCGAAGGCGATAACTGAATGAGACCGCTTGCAGCGCAGTGTGACACGATAAATATTTGCGTGGGGTTCTAATTTAGTTACAGACTCAATCAGTGCAATTTCATAGGATAGGTCTGTTCAGGATTGCATTATCAGGTGGGGTCGAGTCACTGAAAGTATCAGCGTGAACAACGTGAAGGTATTTCTCGTTCAACGATACAATCTATTATGGGACTCTGCTCAAACAACAGATGTGAACAAAACATACACGGCACACTTCACTCGATGAAGGGTTTCAATATCTACAAGTAATGGGTCTCGTAATTTACTTTGTGCGGGATTTGGAGTAAAATAAACTGATCAACCAAAACATTATGACCTCCCCCAATGCGAGGTCGGATGCCGTCTGGTGGAGGTGTGGACGCGTGATGGCTTAACAAAAGTATGTAAGCGAGCAGACACAGACGAGTCATCGCCCTAGGGAAGATATGGGGTGGAAATTAGGGGGGGCGGTGGAGTTTGACAAGGGGAAGATTTTTATTGCGCGGAACCTGTGAACGGGTATCTCCATAGCGGCAAAACTGGGCGAATGTTCACGCGCTACTGTCGTGAGCATCTACGGAAAGAGGTAGAAGGACGATGAAATTACCACTAGGCGCTGGAGATGGGTAGTTCGCGAACGAACGGGTGCAAAGGAACGGTTCAAGAAGATGAACGAAAGGATCGAGGAACGAATTCCAAGGAACGATCGGTTCATAGTTCACTTCGGTCGTGGCGGTCTACTTATAGTTCCCGGGAACGAGGAACGATCGGTTTATAGTTCAGTAGTTCACTTTGGTCGCGGCGGTCACTTCGGCAGTTCTCGTTCCACCCTCGGTCGCGTGCTCGTCTCAGTCTCGGTCTCCCTCGGCCGCACTCATCGTTCTTCGCATGACCACCTGTCTCAGTTCCACTGCCGACTGCTCCTAGTTAGTTCAGTATCCAGTTGTCCGTTTCGTTCACTGCGCTCGCCCATTTTACATGTGTTCCAAACCGTTCTTGCACTTGGGTCTGGCTATTCAGTGTCCACGACCGGCAATCAACAAGTATTTCATAGTTACGTAAATTACATAAAAATTACGTTGTATGTAATAGGTACGTCTTTTCAGGTAACAAAAGGGCATGTCAGCTCACTTCATTATATCGATGAACAGCAGAAGACATAACAAGGCAAGTTTTTTTGTTATTCATATATTTTTTGGTTTCATCGACCTGATTTAGCAACTAACAATAATTTGCTTAATTTTTAGTGTAAGAAAATTCATATAAAACGATTTTCGTGTATCTCTCATATACAAAACATTACATTTAGGAAGGCTCTAATTATTTTTAAGTTCGGTTGTTCCCAATTTGCATTACCTGCTAGTTTGGTTTCTTTGAAAAAAAAAAAAGAAAAAAGTGGGTTGTGGGTCATTTTGGCTCAGTAGGAAAAGCGGTGCCTCTTCATTTGAAAAGATATAGATTGCCATAAAATCGTATTTACTTATTATCTCAAAAGCATTTGTTCAGAAGGAGCTTTCAAACCAAAAACTTTATTACTGAAAACTTTATTATTATTATTGGTGCATTAACTTTAATAATGTAACATAGAAACCCAATTTTTACTAATCGTGTGACGCAAGTATATGATGAGAAAACCACATTTTATTTTATTTTCATGTTCTCTTCTCCATCTCTCTACACATCGTCATTGATTGTTTCGCAGTTGTTGCTTGCATTAGCTTGTTATTTCTTCACTGCCTAATTATTACATGTTTGTGTGTTTGTTGTATCTGCTCGTAACGGGCAACACATCGTTCGTAATTGGCGAACAGTCTGTACTCGGGACCGGTTGTTCGTGCGCCACCCTATATTATTTCCCTGCGATCAGCCACACAACGCTACAGTTGGCTAAACGAGAGGTTGTGCAGGAATCACAGAAATTACTTCTAAAAGTGTGTAAGAATTCTGTAATGAATAAAAACTCTATACTCCAGAGGGGAGGCAATTGCCCCCTCATGGTGCCCTCCATCCTTCAGCCACCTACACTACTAGTTTTCAGTTTTTCATAAGAACCACATACCAAGCACAAATGAACGGTGAACGAGTAAAAATGAACGGTTCCCAAAAAAGAACGATCAGCAGTGAACTAGTTCCCAAGGATGAACGGGTTTGCCCATCTCTACTAGGCGCTAAATGGATGGACACGGACGACTCTTCACAGAACGTAGGATTCTACGGCTTGTCTGCTCTGTAAAGTAGGATAGATGGGGATTTGTGGCATCTCTGCCGCAAGAGCATAATGCTTATACACGCACAAGTGTTTCGGAGCACGCTGTCCGTTGGACCCCTACTTGATTCCAGTGGGCAGGGAACCATCGGGATTTGACCGTCCATCAAAGGAAACGTGTTGGATCTTCTAGTGAATCACATTTTGCTACATTAGGTTGATAGTCGTCTCGACTAACGCCACCACCGAGGTGAACGGCGGCTCGAAAATTGCATTGCGCTATAGACACAAGACTGGTGGGAGCAGTCTTACGCTAGGAGAGGCACTCTCCTGTGCTTGCACGGGACCTGTGTTAGTATCACACGACACGTTGGCAGCAGCGAACCACCTGCATCCCTTCATACTTGATTTCCCCAATGGCGATGTCATCTTTCAGTAGTGTAACTGTCCGTGTCTCGGAGTCAGAACCGTGCTCCAGTGGTTTGAGGATCATTATAGTGAACTCAAGTCGATGTCTGGGCGATCAAATTCGCCTGATGCAAGCCCTATGGAATCCAGATGGCTCGCTATCCGGTGCCATCACGGCGTACGCCAATCAGAGGCTCGTTATTTACGCGAATTACATGACCTGTGCAGAGACACCTAATGCCACATACCTACACAAACCTACCAACAAACTGTCGTATCCCTGATACTCAGAATGAGTGATGTATTTCGTTGCAAAGATGGGCAAACAAGCTATTAAGCAGATCGTCATAATGTTTTGACTCATCAGTATATGTTGGTACCGGCATTAAGGTGCGTTTCACACGTAACATTCATACTCATGGTATTGTATTGTATTGTGTGGAACAGGGGACCAAGTAACGCTGGAGAGGCTTCGTACCCGCCGTAGCCCTCAGTTATTTGTGTGGTAGAGTAATTATGGTGTACGCGTACGTGGAGAGAGTGTTTGCGCAGCAATCACCGGCATAGTGTAACTGAAGCGAAATAAGGGGAACCAGCCCGCATTCGCCGAGGCAGATGGAAAACCGCCTTAAAAACCATGCACAGGCCGGCCTGGCCGCCACACTGTACCTCGACACTAATTCGCCCAGAAAAAAGTGCGTTAGACCGCATGGCGAACTGGGCAGGCCCATACTCATGGCACTCATATGCTGTATAATGGCTACTATTTCTCATAATTATGCACATAATATGGCTGCGAGATAATGAATAGATTAGACGGGAACCGTGAGCGCGTTATCTCATGGTTTCATTTGAAAACTAGTGGGACTGGAGAACTACATGTAAAACACGTGTATATCAATGGTACCTCCTACCATACTCTTCACACGAACGTAAACTTAGCCTGGTATGAAATTCTTCAAGAATGGCCAGCTCTCATGGACTACGCAGCCAACACCATGTGGACAACTGGATGTCAATGTCAAAATTGTGTACTCTCCATGCTGAATCGTTCTTGGTTTACTAGCAAAATTCCACACGCAATACATGTAAAACCCAATTTCTCTCAACAACGATAATCGCTTATTGACTGTGTAGCCAGTACCATATAGGTAATTGGAAGTTAATGGCACAATTATGTGCACAACCGACTGGATCGTTCTTGGATTAATAGCAAAACTGCAGACGCATCACAAGCAAATCCTGTCCTCACCTAACCTGGGAAGCAGATGGTCCTTCCTCTGTGCAGCCGTGTTCTCGTGGGACCACGAAGACAATGATCAATCAATCAAAAATAAGTAAACTAAAATAACTCCACACACCAGAATACTCAAATAATGAACACTATTCACTCGATTGTGAACCTAAGCCGGAACAAATTTATGAAAGTGCCTATTCTTTGTTATAACAGTTGCGACCATATGGTTAGCTGATACACAATGGGTGAAGCCCATATCATAAAGTAAGAAAGTAAAATACTCTGAAAAAAAGTTAACGAAAATGAATAGCGTAAATTAAGTGCAATATCAAGTCAACAAACATCAGATGTGCTAAGATTAACTTGATACCATTGGACTGAAATAAGCACCTTGAGCTCGTTAGAAATATGTCCTCACTACTCAGTTTACTTGAAAAATAATTACAAAAGGTGCTCGCAATATAACCCTGGCTAGGACGATACTGAAAAGGGATGCATTAGTTGTTTTATAGCAATATATCTCATGCGTTTCATTTATCATTCAAGGTGATGAAGACGTGCACAAAATCCGTCCATCCTCTCAGCCAGCTGAAACAGAATGATGAAAGCGGCAAAGTTGTGGCTGACGTTCACTCTGCTCGTCCCTGAGGGGAGGGAGGAGGCTCCTACCAACCCCAGAGACTCTTCCACCGTAGGTGCATATTTGACTGTTCACACCACGCATTAGGGTGGCAGCAAATCCCAAACGAAACATGTACACCTGCACTAAACTGCTCTACTCATGAAACCGCAGCCAAACACTCTCTCATTTGATAACTGACAGAAACATAACAGGAACTGGAAAGGGATGTGTATTACATAATAAATAAATAAGCACAGGAGTCTAGATTCCTTCTTCTGTTTTAGTTGCAGGTGATAGATACTAGTAATTAATAGAGAAAGCTTTTGACAATGTTGACTGGAATACTCTTTCAAATTCTGAAGGTGGCAGGGGTAAAATACAGGGAGCGAAAGGCTATTTACAATTTGTACAGAAACCAGATGGCATTTATCAGTCGAGGGACATGCGACGGAAGCAGTGGTTGGGGAGGGAGTCAGACAGGGTTGTAGCCTCTCCCCCATTATATTCAATCTGTATATTGAGCAAGCAGTAAAGGAAACAAAAGAAAAATTCAGAGTAGGTATTAAAACCCATGGAGAAGAAATAAAAACTTTGAGGTTCGCCAGTGACATTGTAATTCTGTCAGAGACAGCAAAGGGCCTGGAAGAGCAGCTGAACGGAATGGTGTCTTGAAAGGAGGATATAAGATGAACATCAACAAAAGCAAAACGAGGATAATGGAATGTAGTCGAATTAAGTCGGGTGATGCTGAAGGAATTAGATTAGGAAATGAGACACTTAAAGTAGTAACCGAGTTTTGCTATTTGGAGAGCAAAATGGTCGAAGTAGAGAGGATATAAAATGTAGACTGGCAATGGCAAGGAAAGCGTTTCTGAAGAAGAGAAATTTGTTAACATCGAGTATAGATTTAAGTGCCAGGAAGTCGTTGCTGAACGTATTTGTATGGAGTGTAGCCATGTTTGGAAATGAAACATGGACGATAAATAGTTTAGACAAGAAGAGAATAGAAGCTTTCGAAATGTGGTGCTACAGAAGAATGCTGAAGATTAGATGGGTAGATCACATAACTAATCAGGAGGTATTGAATAGAATTGGGGAGAAGAGGAGTTTTTTGGTACAACTTGACTAGAAGAAGGGATCAGTTGGTAGGACATGTTCTGAGGCATCAAGGGATCACCAATTTAGTGTTGGAGGACAGCGTGGAGGTTAAAAATCGTAGAGGGAGACCAAGAGATGAATACTCTAAGCAGATTCAGAAGGATGTAGGCTGCAATACGTACTGGGAGATGAAGCAGCTTGCACAGGATAGAGTAGCATGGAGAGCTGCATCAAACCAGTCTCAGGACTGAAGACAACAACAACAACAACAACAACAACAATTAAATGACGCTGTCGTGAATCATTAATTCTGACAAAATATGGTTCTCGTTTTCATATTCACAATTATATAAGAAATAGAGGCTAACGAATGCTGTAGGTATAATATTAATAAAAAGTGTAGATGAACTGATGTGTAAAGATCGTAATGAGCAAATCCTTTCAGATGCCCTCAGTGAGCTCACTCGTCTGGTACTGGTCAACGCCGTTTATTTCAAGGGTAACTGGATCAAGCAGTTTACTAAAAGCGCTACAAGACCTGAACTTTTCTACCCAGAATCACAACCAGCAAAAAATGTGGACACCATGTTCATCAAGGACAGATTCAGTTATGCACTCATAAGTGAACTGGATTGTCAGGCCTTGCTTCTTCCCTACCAGGTAATCAGTCTGAAGAACGGAAAGAATTGTACTTAAGATATAAGCAATGATATGAAACAGAAATTCGTAAGAATTGTAAGATAGTGATTCCTTACCCTGTATTACTGTCTTCTATAAATCCTTAAAGTTGGAAGTGCAATATTTTCCCCATGCATAAATGAAGAAAAAGTAGCAAGAAACTGAGCTGAGTTATTTCTTTGCATGTTTTGAACAAATCAATCAAGTTCACTATATGGTAAGCTTATTCTTAAGTGCTTGAAGTACATGAAATGAAGTGTGGAATAAATAAGTTCTCTGTAATTATTAAGTCAACAAAGAAAAATTGTAATACATTGTAAGATATACACGCAACACTATACTTGGAAGTTTAAATGTTCCTTCAATCACATAGATATCACGGGAGAACATAGTAAAATTAGATTTCAGGTACGTAGCTCATTGTATATTGTCTGTGATGACACTCTTACATTGTTTTAGTGTGTAGTCGATTACTCTGTTGAGTAAAGTATGGTATTAATGTGCTTCTGTTTTCTGATCTCATTTCATACGTCAGGGTCGTAGAATAAGTATGTTGATACTTCTGCCCCGAGAATTAAACGGTCTACCGAATGCTGAGAAGAAACTTACAGATGTAAGTCTTCAACAAATTATGTCCAGAATGTACAGGCCTGAAGTGATTGTACACTTACCTAAATTCAAAATGGAGTACAAGAAGGAACTTAAAGAAACACTAATGAAAGTAAGTGGAGTTCTGATATGTAACAAGTAACATTAAAGAATTGTTGACTTTTAACATGCTAAAGTTAATCATTGTCATATGGATACTGTATTTCAACTCTTTTACCTGAGGATGGTCATGTTGCTTGAGACTAGTGGCGTATAAAATTCTTCAACTCAGCAGATGAAGGTCTTATTCCAAGGCCGGTTTAAGGCCCAAACTACACAAGTGGCTGCTTGGGGTGACATGTTGAGAGGGGCACCAGAACTGCCAAGCGCAATTTTTTTTATAGAGGTTGAATCACAATTAGTATGTACAACTGTAACGCAGGAAAATGTACCATTACCGAAGCAAAAACTTTCCAGTGAACACTGTGTCATAAACGAGATATGTGAGATAACTGTGAATGTGTGGTCATGAGCTGCCACTCATTTGTGTCAAATATTGTCCCAGTTAGTATAAATGTAACTGAAATGTAAACTTTTTGATGAAGCCACCATCTAATTGGGCTCAAATTTTATCCGAGGCTTACGTTAAAAAGAAATACAATAAATTTCAGCAGGTTGCATATGGTGAAAGAATTTTCTCAAAAACCCAAATTGGTAAAGACATACCATAAGTCAACACTTTCTGATGAAAGGTTTTTTGAACTGTCAACTCCAGCCGTTGAAACTGATACCTTGGACTCAATAGATTTAGATTAAATTCTGGAAGAGTTTTCCAAGTTAAAAGCTAGAAAAATTATAATATATTTTTATTCAAGGGAAATGTTATCAGTACAAATTTTGAAACAATGTAGGAATTACTTGTATTTCTCTTTCGTATCACACAAAAATTTGTCTCTTCATTTTCAGTTTAACCATGTTTATCAGTTTTTCACTACTTTATGGCAGATTCTTTAAAATGTAAGTGCAGACTGCTGCGTTTTCTTCACATGTAAAATACACACAACCCATTTAAATAGCATGTTATGTTGAAATCGTCATCATCATTTAAGACTTATTATGCCTTTCAGCGTTCAGTCTGGAGTGTAGTCTCTCTTATGAAATTCCTCCATGAACCCCTATTCAGTGCTCTCTTCTGATGTTAAGCCGATTACTTCAAAATCATTCTTAACTGAATCCAGGTACCTTCTCCTTGGTCTACCCCGACTCCTCCTACCCTCTACTGCTGAACCCATGAGTCTCTTGGGTAATCTTGTTCTCCCATGCGTGTAACATGACCCTACCATCTAAGCCTGTTCGCCCTGACTGCTACATCTATAGAGTTCATTCCCAGTTTTTATTTGATTTCCTCATTGTGGACACCCTCCTGCCATTGTTCCCATCTACTAGTACCTGCAATCATCCTAGCCACTTTCATATCCGTAACCTCAACCTTATTGATAAGGTAACCTGAATCCACCCAGCTTTCGCTCCTATACAACAAAGTTGGTTGAAAGATTGAATGGTGCACAGACAGCTTAGTCTTGGTACTGACTTCCTTCTTGCAGAAAAGAGTAGATGGTAGCTGAGCGCTCACTGCGTTATCTTTGCTACACCTCGCTGCCAGTTTTTCACTGTGTTGCCATCCTGTGAGAATATGCATTCTAAGTACTTGAACCGTCCACCTGTTCTAACTTTGTTCTTCCTATTTGGCACTCAATCTATTTATGTTTCTTTCCCAGTGACATTACTTTCGTTTTGGAGATGCTAGTCGTCATACATAGTCCTTACATGTCTGATCTAGCTCTGAAATATTACTTTGCGAACTTTAAATCGAATCAGCCATCACAACTAAGTCATCCGCATATGCGAGACTGCTTATTTTGTGTTCACATATCTTAATCTCACCCATCCAGTCTATTGTTTTCAATATATGATCCATAAATAATATGAACAACAGTGGAGACAGGTTGCAGCCTTGTCTTACCCCTGAAAATGTTGAAAATGTCAATATAAAATTAGATGATAGTTTTTGTATTTATTTCCTTTTCCAGTTGATAAAGAAAATGACTTGTATATCACACAATTAAAAGGTTTCCTTATTAAAATAAAAAGGAATACCAAAAGTTTTATGCCATCAATTTTCCCACCCAATTAGATAGCATGTTTTTGTTGAACCTGGAACTGCACAGTAGGCCTAGCTCTTTTTGTTTTCATTAAAATCTTTTCAAGATCTCAGAAGTTACCTTAAATAGTAATGAATGCTTTCATCTTCTAATATTTAGTACTGCAAAGAGGTTCTGCTACAGAAGACTATCCATGTAGTACATATTTTGAAAGGACAGCCTTTATATTTAGATTTATTTTTACGATTCTTACATGTAAGAGCCAAAGGAGAGGCAACGGATGTCTGACGGGAGGGGGATGCCGAAAGCTATGTTGTTTGTGTAGAAATGTTCTGAAACCAGTCCTGTTTTAGTCACACAATATTGTATTTCTCAGTTGTGATATTAGTCAGTTAGTTAATTATTAGTCACAAAACAGTAATTTGAATGTTAGTGAGGAGCAGGGTGACAAAGACTTTGTTTATTGGCTTAAATGCATTTGATATAACAAGACCCAGTGTCTTAGCTTGCTGTAGAAAACTATTTCAATAATTTAATCAGAGCTTTTCACGTCAGAATTTCGGTTATCAACAATGAGTAAACTGTTGTAAGAGGTAAAAAAATCTTACTTTTTTAGGTCCTTCTTTGTTGTTATTTAATATGTGTACCACTGAAACGTCTTTGAATGATAAAATAGAGTACATTTTTCGTGTAACACCTATCATTTCAACATTTTGAGTTAGTATATCATCCACACTGAAATCATTCAGCAATGCTAAATGGTATAGAAGATACCAACATCCACTGATTTAAGTACATGTATACAACCATGCGTTTTAAATCATTTTGATTCCACACTTTCTGTGTGGCTGTACAAGAAAAGCCTGTACGAATAATTAGGAAATAAACGTAAGGATTTTCGGTATTTTGCGTCTTACAGCTCTCAGATGTTGAAGAAAATACATTTTTAATTGCTTAAGTCAAAGGTGCTATTTATTTATTGGTTGACTGGTTTCAGGTTTCGCCCATTTTCACTAGCAACCTATTACAGAGAACAGAAATACCTTTTATTCGAACTTAAAGAACGTTAAAACAAGGTCGATGGCTTCTTTTGCTCATGGAAATATGTGCTAAACTTTAGCCACTTTCTATCATAACGAACTCAAGACTGGTGTAAATAATCGACAAGACAGAGAAATATAATGTCATGTCAGTTAAACAGAATCAGTGTAAATACAAATCACAATCGCATCTCTCCTCATCATAATAAGCTTACGTAAGTCCCCAGCTCAATTAAAAACCTACATGTTCTCTATTGTGAAAAGTATGAGCACCTCATATTGTTGCTGCTACGAGCAACAATTGACGTTTCCCATCACTCATGGTGTCGCCCTTGTAGAGGCGAGTAAAATGGCAACTGAGAGGTCTCCATTAATTGTTTTGAACACCAGCTTTGTTTACCCTTCGCCGTTTGTTCATGGTATGACGGACAATGACAAGTCCAGTGGCTGTCTGGAAGAAAAAAGAAGAAAATGGCTATCTAGCAACCTGTCGTCATAAGCCTTTAAACGTGAATGGGAATTACTGAAGAGAGGGATGAGAATCCTATTGTGCAGTCGCATAATCGACAGCTACTGCCAATTTGGAATGAAACGACATAAAAATACCATGCAGAAGTAATTTAAGGATTTAGTTGACCATAAAAGAGCAAAAAATTACAACGATCATTAGTTGGGTTTCATTTTTCTGCACCTCAAGAAGCACTTTGTGCTAAATTTGCGAGCATGGAGGAGTGAAGGAACTGGTGGTATGAATGGCAAAATTTCTGAAGTCGAACGCATTATTCAGCTGTCGTGGCAACAGTTTTCAATGGAACAGAACGAAGGGTATGGAGACCTTATACATTATTGCCAAGCACGTAGGGTAGGTCAAGGAACATGGCTGGAACTCTTTCCAGATTTAAAACCTGCTCTTGTCGAATTTATGAGGGAAAAAAGTAATGCAGGAATGAAATTTACAATTTCCAGAATGGATTCGAAAACTCGTATTTTAACTGAACTTGACTGCATACTGCACACATAAAGGCATTGCAGGATATGGAACAACATATTTCTGATTTGTCTGCGATGAATCTAAAAAGATAATTGCATTACAGGAGGGTCAAAGTCTGACACATACACATAGTAAATTTCCGTAAGGTCACTGGAGAAAACGCGAGATTTGAAGAATTCATATTTTTCTAATAGTTTTTAGGACACTGCCAACTTACATCCGGTTTAGAGCTGTTTTCGAGACCGTTTGCCATTTCAGTTGAACGTGCGCCTGTACATGTGCAGATCTTTTACAGACAACTCATTTTACTTTAAATTGTTACGGACTTCTACATGTTTTTCTCTGGTAGTTTACACGGCTCCATAATGAGGTTGCAAAAGTGTCACAATATTTCAGGCAACATAACATACGTGTGAAATACCTTCTTTCGATTACGGAACTAAATAAAGTATGAACACGAGTGTTAAAATCTGTGAAACTATCCTCGTCTGTCAGCATGCCGAGAATCTGTACCAGATAAAAATAATATTGTGTGTTCAGTGCACCAAAATAATTAAACGATACTGAAAATTTGATGTGTTTGTGATCAATGTTACTGAGAAATCTTTCTTTTAATGTTTTCAACATTTCGCGGCCCTATCAGCAACTGTATAAATATTAATTTTAAATTAACAACAGCCTCAGTTGCAATGTTTACCTAGATTTCAGTCGGGATAACGCAACCTTCTTCAGAATAAAAGAACTACGATTTGTCCATAATGGACAACGTCAAAAACTAAAAACTGTAATATAGTAATACATAGTCATATTGCAATAACATATCTGGGAAACAAATGTTAAGACAGTCGATATTATCTTTGTTCCTTACAGTATAACGTATACGTCAATTTCGTTAGCCGCACGTGCTTATCCATAAAATTTTAAGTTTCGGAGTACAGTGTTAAAAAGTACGCATGACACACTATCGCACATGCACTCTCGAGGCTATAGCCAGTTCCAGTACAACATCCGCTGCTGCCGTACTGTGGTCGCGAGGTGGGGCCGAGGCTGTTTCCCAGATAATTTATTGCAATATGGCGATGTATTATTATATTATAGTTTTTAGTTTTTGACGTTGTCGATTATGGACAAATCGTAGTTCCCTTTATTCTGAAGAAGGTTGGGTTATCCCAACTGAAACCTAGGTAAATCTAGGTAAACATTGCATCTGAGGCTGTTGTTAATTTAAAATTAACTTTCTTCCTTTCTTTCTCGGGGCCTTGGTCCCGCTTAAATGCGGGATCGGCCGTGTTACTATTGATTTGGCAGTGTTAGTTGGAGAGGGTGGCTGGATGCCCTTCTTGCTGTCACCCCGAACCCCCCGTGACAGAATTAATGCACCCCATCTGTCTGCATCTAGTGTAAGCCATGGAATTGTGTGAACGGTTTCAAATGTCTGCGAGTAGTGTAACTGAGGCGGAACGCGAGGACCGGCCTGGTATTCACCTAGCAGTATGTGGAAAACCGCCTAAATACCACACCCAGGCTAGCCAGCATACCGGCCCTTGTCGTTAATCCGCCTGGCGGATTCGATCCGGAGCCAGAACGCCTACCTGAGTCCAGGAAGCAGGAGCATTAGTGATCTCGGCTACCCTGGCGGGTCTACGTTATTGAGAAATGCGAAATATAAAACAAAGTCGTATCCAGCGTGACTGAGTTGCCATTCAGTGCGACGCTACGTTGTCAGTAGCTGTCCGATTTGGTAAGGACCTGTCCTTCATTCTTTTCGTTATTGTTCAGGTTTATAGCGTTTTCTGCATTCTTCTGACTGGTTTTATGTGGCCCACCACGAACTCCTTTCCTCTGCCAACCTTTTCATCCCAGAGTAGTAACAATTGCACCCTACATCCGCGATTATTTGCTGTGTGCATTCCGATCTCTGTCTTCCTCCTCAGTTTTAACCCTCTACACTTCCCTCTAGTATCATGGAAGTTATCCCATGATAGTAGTGGTAGTAATCTGTAGTGGTAGTAATCTGTAGTGGTAGTAAACTGTAGTTGTAGTAAACTGCAGTTGTAGTAAACTGCAGTTGTAGTAAACTGTAGTTGTAGTAAACTGTAGTGGTAGTAAACTGTAGTGGTAGTGGTAGTAAACTGTAGTTGTAGTAAACTGTAGTGGTAGTAAACTGTAGTGGTAGTAATCTGTAGATCTCTTTCTATAGGGATATAGGACATGTCAAAGTGTTTATAAGTTAAACCAATTTAAAATAATGTATGTATGTACACATACATTTACAGACTTCTAGTTAGAGACAGTCATCAGATTTACTCCTGGTACACATTAACTTTTTTTACAAATAACTTACTAAATAATGTAATGCCACAATGTTCACTCATATCTCACTATCAGTCACTGCACACACTATGCACACATTGTTTCATAACACTTCACTCACTACACACACACACACACACACACACACACACACACACACACACACACACATACACACACACTGGTGATCTCTGGGTCATTTTCTGTACCGCAGCATCCTACTTGCATTTCTGAAAAACTGAGTCAGCATCCCTCTAAAACGAGGGAGATGTTGAGCTCAGAAGGAGTAAGAGTTGTCAGTATTGTGATATGCATAGCTTGGGGTAAGTTTTTCTAGAAAAGGAAAAAGGAAGGAAAAAACATAATGTGAAGGTGTTAGGTGGAATATTGGATGTATTATAATCATAATTATTATTTATTTGTATAACTTTTTTTTACCAAATCCCTACTCTGTTTTATCTGAGTAATCCTTCAATGTACAAAATCTATTGCAGGACAGATACTTTTTAGCTGTCTTTCTAAATAAGTGTATTTTTCAATTTCTTTAATCTCTTTTGGTAATTTATTGTACTGTTTTATTCCTTGGTAGAAAATGCTGTTTTGAGGTTTTTGTTTTATGTTTATTTTTTGGTAAATGTAAGTTGAGTCCAGCTCTTGTTCCATAGTCATGGACAGAGCTGTTTGTACAGTAATTACCAATGTTACTTTTGATGTGTACCACTGAATGGTAAATGTATTCACATTGAGGAGTTAAAATCCCCAATGTTTTGAAGAGATCTTCGCAATGAGCACAACTACTATTTTTGGTTATTATTGTTATTGCTCTTTTATAGAGTTCAAAAATTATATTCATATTTTTTGCATTTGTTCCCAAAAAAGAATGCCATAGTTAAGAATTGAGTGTACATATGAATAGTATGTAGCTAAAAGACTGCATGTAACACACTGATGGTAGGATTCTAAGGGCATAACATGCTGATGACATTCTGCTGTGATGCTGAACACCTCTCTTGCAGCATCTACACTGCAGTTGACTGAGCATCTCTGTGGCACTTTCATGCTTACTAAATGAAAATTACTGCTCTTCTTTGGATATTTTCTATTTCCTCTATCAGTTATCTGTGTGTTCACACCACTTCAACTGAGAATCAATATTCATTCCTAGAAATTTTCCAATTGTCACACTGTCTATAGAGGTGCCAACTACATTTAATTTAACATTTTGATTTTCAATCTTGAAACTGAATTTCATGGCCTTAGTTTTCTTTACGTTCAATGTCACTTTATTGCTTACTGACCAATAGTAAACTTCTTTGAAAGTTTCATTTGCTTTCTCTGCAAGTTGTCGTCTTGTTTTCTCAGTGACTATAATATTGCTGTCATCAGTGAAGAGAATTTTTTCACCGTGAGGAACACTAGAGGGAAAGTCATTGATGTATAACAGGAATAGTACTTGTACTAATATGCTACCTTGCAGAACCCCTATATTAATGTATTTTGGTTCGGATAAATGTTTTACTAAATATTTAGATCTATTTGAAGTATGTGTTATCTCTACTCTTTGTACCCTATCTGCTTGGTATGATCGAAACCAATCATTAGCTATCCCTCTTATTCCTAATGCTTCTAATTCATTTAGCGGAAGCTTTTGGTCAACTGTATCAAAGGCCTTAGAAAGATCCAAAAATTTTCCTGTGTCAAGAGCATCAAGTACAAGTTTTGTGAATTCTACTATGACTTGTAGCGGGACTTTGAATTTCGCCGCGCTACACTCGTTCCCTCAGATATAAATTATACCGTCGCAGCGGTATGAGCACTCGACGGCAGAGAAAATATATAAGGAAATGAAGGTACTAAAATTGTAACTCTTTTTGTTTTCTACCCGCTTTTGTCTTGGAGAGCAGAAGCTTAACTTACTTATTAGCTAGTCTTGGTCGGATTAAGACAAAAAAACTCACTGATGTGCAGACGTATTGCGGAATGAAATTTGTAAGATGGAAGCAGCAACGTAAAATACGTTGCATTTAATATCAAGATGGTTTTTGTAGACATTAGTAATTCCTGGACAATGAAATTTATTGTAAGATTTCGGAGCACCTACGACTTTTCACGCAGAAATGAAGCAGGAGATTTTTGGAGAACAAGACCTGGACGCCGCACAAGAGAAGACATGTTAACATGGTAAAGGATGAACTCTTACCTACGCCATTTCCCCCTATTAATCACATTTTGTTGTTCTCTGTTCTCCTTCAAATAATATTTGTAGTGGAGATGGGTTTGACTTTTGCTCAGAAACGCCACAAGGACCACCCCAACAATAGCTTTTCCGAATCACCAAGTCCGATAACTTTTCTGTAATACGAAGTCCGATTTGCATTTCATTCTTTCCCTTTTTCACGGTCATTAACTATTTTAAAACCCCGTTTTTATTCACCATTTCTTCCCACATTTTCAACCTTTTCTTCTCTTCTCTTTTTCTTTTTTATTAACCACTACAGACTGACTCCATATTTTTTCCACTTCGGAAACCAAATCTGATTCGCTTAAAAGATTGTATTTATTCAGGTAATTCATTAATCTGTCTTTCATAATTGCGTATATTATTTTTGAGAATGGTGTCAGCAGGGAAAGGGCTGGTAATTTTCTATGTTTTCTGCATTACCTTTCTTAATTAAAGGTACAATTCTTGCGTGTTTTAACTGCGCTGGAAATGTCCCTGATGTGAAGGATTCATTTACTATGTTCGTTAAGGGGCCTTGTATAATCTCTATGCTTTGTTTCAGTACACACATTGGTACTTCATCTAAGCGTATTGACTTTCTATTTTTTAGTTTTTGAAGAGTTTTACTAACTTCATTTTCTGTGGTTGGAAGTAACATAATTGTTTTTAGTGCAACATTGTTTGTAGGTGTTCTATTTGTTATGGGGAATTTTTGCTGTAACTTCTGTGCAAAACTTGGAAAATGCTCGTTTACATAGTTTGCTAAGTGTTGTAGATCATTTATTTACCTTATCCCCCTCCCTTTGCAGTATGTTATTCTGTATTTGTTTGCCTACCTTGTTTCCTTTTTTATAACATCCCAGACTGCTTTGCTTTTATTCTCTGCATTATACAGGGTGAGTCGCGTAAGATGTAACACCCCCATTATTCCGGGGGTGATTACACACATCGACAAGCGGTGTTCGGTGAATCATAGCAGACTATGGGGCACATACTTTGGTACATGTACAATAATCACAACGTTTATACTGACCGAGATAATGAGGAGTACATGTTTTTTAAATGAGACGCTATACTTTTCTTACCATCATCCGAACGCTCTGGAAAAGACGCGTATAGTGATGTAACGCATGTTGCTATTGTGATTCAAACTTAGCTTAAGACGCTGGAAGATATTGTACGATTGAAGGTCGAGGCGGTCGGAAGCGGCTGAAGACTGTAAACACGCCTCGGGCAACCCGCAGGCCGAGTTGCCGTGCTCTCTGCAGCATGCACGTAGGTAAATCCTCATACGCCCTCTTTTAAGCCAAGTTCGAATCACAATAGCAACATGTTACATCATTATACGCGTCTTTTCCAGAGCGTTCGAATGATGGTAAAAATAGTATAGCGTCCCATTTAAAAACATGTACTTACCTCATTACCTCGGTCAATATAAACATTGTGATTATTGCGCATGTACTGAAACTTCCCCTTAGAAAACTTTATGAATTACTGTGCTGATAAACCCCTCACGTTATTTGATTTTTAAACAGCTGAGCAGAACTGAACGTACCCAGACATTTCGCTCTTTACCTATTCTGATCAACACTAAACTGACACACAATATTTTAAGTGCAACGCAATCTGACTTTCAATAATCCTTACAAAAGAATGCCCCTGACTAACAATAGCCTATACCTTTCACGAATCACTTACCTCACAAAAATCTTCGTTACTCGAACTACTGAAATACAGCGAGCGCCAATACTGCCAGCTAAATAAGAGATTCTAACTACTGAAGGCACTAACTACTGATAGGCTTAGTTAGCAAATGAAAGATTTTGATAGAGAACAAACAATGTATTTACCTTAATAGTGTTCACAAATCATAATATATATATCAGTTCATGATATCCAGTATTACAAATTTACTGTCTCTGATGGACACACGTCCAGATCATCCGCTCTCAAAACTCTGCCATCTCTCTCCCCACATCCACCACTGCTGGCGGCTCACCTCCCAACTGCGCAACGCTACGCGCTGTTCACATCCAACTGCCCAACACTACAATAGCAAAAATTGCAACAATGCCGACCAGCCTCAGACTGCGCACAGCAGTGTGAGACAGTGATGTAATCTTTTGCTCTCCACTGTTAAATGTACACATCGAAGAAGCAATGACGGAAATTAACTGAAGGTTCAAGAATGGAATTTAAATTCAATGCGTAGTGATATTAGTGATAACATTAGCTGTTGAAATTACTGTCCTCAGTGAATGTGAAAAAGAATTACGGAATGTGGTGAATGCAATGCACAGTCTAATGAGTACACGTAATGGATTGAGAGTAAGAAGATGTAGTTTATAAGAAACAGCAGAAATGAGAACGTGATTTTCATACAGAGCGCTACATGGCGTTACCAACACAAAAACCTAAACAGCCTACTTACAGTATCAATGTATGTGCCCTATAGTCCGCTATGGTTCGCCAAAAACCGCATGCTGATACGTGCAATCGCCCCCGGAATAAATGGGGTGTTAAGTCTTACGCGACTCACCCTGTATATTATTTTGTCATAAAATGTCTTTTTTGTAACAATCAGCACCTTCCTATAGGTCTTTTTGTATCTATGATAGAAATGTAAGAATCTGGATCACTGCGACTCTTTTTCGTGGATCTGACATATCTAAGTGTTTGGGAGGACTACTTAATACCTGCTGTTTTCTATCTGTTTTTGTGAGATGTTAATACAGACATGCATACTTTCAGAAATGCCTTTTCAACGTTCAATTGAAATAATGTGGAGAACTTCGAAAATTTCATACTCACATTGGTTTCCTTAGACACTTCAGCCCGGCTTTGTTTTGCTAGTTCTATTGAAAAAATCTTTTATTTTGGTTTCTGATAGATGTCGTTTGTAAGCTTGTAGTTTAGGGAACGATTCGATGCCTCTGTTTACTGTTGATATTTGATAGAGATGATCTGATAGTCTGAGATCTTTTACAGCTACATCACATTTTTCACTGCCCATATTTGTGGCCACAAGGTCAATTACTGATGCAGACATTGTAGTAACCCTTGTCGCACTATTGACCATTAGTGACATGCCAAAACTTTGAAGGATATTTATGAGGGTGCTGCTGGATTCATTTGTGATATTAGTGTTGATGTTAATGTCCCCACACAGAATTATGTTGACCTTTGTACTTGAGACTTTATCTAGAAATTTTTGTTAATTTATTGAAAACTTTGTCCACATTACCACTGGGACATCTATACACCCACAAAATGATCAATTTCTTGGTGGTCTCAAGCCCTGTTAATTCAGTAGCTGATATTTCAAGTGTTTGTCTTCACTTACTGTACTGAGGTCATGTCTTGATTTGAACTGTGTTCCTTGTCTGATATAAATGCATGATCCTCCATCCATTGAAGTAGTTCTGCAGTAAGTTTTTGCCCTTTCATTCAGTGATAATACTACATGTTGGATTTCTGTGTCTCTAAACCAGTGCTCAGTAACACAAGCTACTGTGCAGTTCAAAGATTGGAGCTCAACTTCTAACAGTTGTATTTTATTTTTTATTGATTGTATGTCTTGATGAAGGATTGATAAGCGTGGGAAATGCTCTATGTTACTCTTCCCAGTGGTTTGTTTTTCTTTGTGACATTTGGCATATTTGATATTTGGAGTGTTAAAATCTGTCTGTGAGTGATTGTTTCAGTATTTTTTAAACTGCTGGAGATACTCTTTAGGCCAGGGAACCTGTTGTCTGGATTTATCCTAAAAAGACTTACTTTTCTTACTCATGACAACAGATATCTGACCATGTGTGGCCCGAGATCCACTTCCTATACTTTCATGAATCAGCTGTACCAATCTTCCCTGCCCAGTCCTGTTTAGGCGCAGGACATGTCTAGTGAAACCCCGTCTGTTGACAGTACCGACGGGCACCAGAGAAACGTTATGCCTTAACAGATGTCTATCATCTGTCCTTTCTCTTGTCAGTGTTTCCCAAATGTTGCTTCCTCGATGAATCTGCGGAGAAACTTCTCATGCAAATACCTTATCAGTCCACTTACTTTTTAACATTCTTCTGCAGCACCACATCTCAAAGGATTCGATTCCCTTCTGTTCTGGTTTTCACGCAATCCATATTTCACTAACTTACAATGCTGTGCTCCAAAAGTACATTCTCAGAAATTTCTCCCTCAAATTAAGGCCTATGTTTGATGGTAGGGTAGATTTCTCTTGGCCAGAAATGCCCTTTTCGCCAGCGCTAGCCTACTTTTAATGTCCTCCTTGCTCCGTCCATCATCGATTATTTTGCCACATAAGTAACATAATTCGTCTACTTAATCATCACCAATCCTGATAGTAAGTTTCTCGCTGTTCTCATTTCTGCTGTTTCTTATAAACTACAACTTCTTACTCTCAATCCATTACGTGTACTCATTGGACTGTGCATTGCATTCACCACATTCCGTAATTCTTTTTCACATTCACTGAGGACAGTAATTTCAACAGCTAATGTTATCACTAATATCACTACGCATTGAATTTAAATTCCATTCTTGAACCTTCAGTTAATTTCCGTCATTGCTTCTTCGATGTGTACATTGAACAGTGGAGAGCAAAAGATTACATCACTGTCTCACACTATTCTTAATCCGAGCACTTCGTTCTTGGTCGTCCAGCCTTATTTTCCACTCTTCATTCTTGTGCATACGTGAATTTTGAACATCTTGCACCTTTTGACATCGTCGAACGCTTTGTCCAGGTCGACAGCATTGGTGTGCAACATTAGCTCCGTTTCAAATAGTGCAGTTCATGACATAATTTCATGGCTTGTAGAAAATAAACTAACGCTAAATCACAGTAAGACGCAGTTTTTACAGTTTATAAACACAATTCAACAAATACCGTCGTTTTAATTTCACAGAATGAGCCTTGTGTTCAGATAGATAGTAAACTGTTGCGAAAGACCACATTCATGATCTTGTTGGAAGAGGTAATGCTGCCATTTTTACTATTCGAATGGTATTTGACGTAAGTGATCATTCGACAAGAAAATTAGTCTGCTTTGCTTATTTTCATTCGCTTATGTTGTACGGTATTATAATTTGTCTTCCCATTCTTAAAGGATATTTTTGGCTCAGAAACGGGCGGTTCGGGCAATATGTGGTGTAAATTCGCGAACCTCTTGTTGCCCCCCTGTTTACTAGTCTGGGTATTTTGACACTGGCCTCTTAATATATGTATTCTTTACTGTCGTTTCTTGTTAACAATGTCAGCGTATTCCCAAAATAATCAGCTTTCACTCGTTTGATATTCGTCAAAAATCCAACCTACATTTGGATCACAGTTCCTTAACTATTGTGTAGAAATGTGTGCAGTATACTGCTGCATCCATTTTCATTAAGCTAACACAAGAATTCAAAAATCTTAGCCGTAATCTATACACCTTCAAATCGAAAGTTTCCTTATGGGTCACTTATCCTATTCTGTTGAGGAGTTCCTTGAAAAATTAAGTTGGTTCTTGTGTTATATTGTTGATAGCGTTTACTTAAATTTACGGCTTGACTTTTTTCGGGTTGATAACATTTTATTTTTATCTATCACTCTTATATCGTAATTTCATGTATGGACACTTCCCTTGGCCTTGCAGATTTGCTACCCAATTTGGTCCTAAGGAACTTGACGTGTAAATAAATAAATAAATAAATTCAAAACTTAATTCAAAAGCTGTAATAAATGTCATTGACGCAAGGTGGATTTCAGTTTTTTTAGTTAACGTACATTAATACAGATCTGTGCGATAAGAAGCAGCAATTATTATCATGTACAAGACGATAATCACTGGAAGAGTTCAAAGTAAAATTTTCCGCACGGGGTAGCCACGCGGTCTTGGGCGTCTTGTTACGGTCCACGTGGCTCCCCCCCATTGAAGGTTCGAGTCCTCCCTCGGGCATGAGTGTGTGTGTGTGTGTGTGTGTGTGTGTGTGTGTCGTCCTTAGCGTAAGTTAGTTTAGGTTAGATTAAATAGTGTGGAAGGTTAGGGATTGATGACCTCAGCAGTTTGGTCCCATAAGACCTTACCACAAATTTCCAACATTTCAAAGTAAAATTTCTGATTTTTTTAACAAGTTTATTACCAAATACGAATCTTTTGATGTGTGGGCTGAAAGTAAATGCATGTTACAGCAAAGCCAAGTGACTGGAGATGATATGTTCTTAAGGCTGTTGATCTGCATTGTTATTAAGTGTTAATTGATAGACGAGGTGGACGTAGTTGCTCAATCAGGCGTGAACAAATTTAAGTTGCTTCTTACATTAACACAATTAACATTTGTTTTCCATAATGCCACACGAACTGCATTTCCTTAGCGTGTTGTTAGTGCTAGGATATATCCAATAAACTGGAAAATGAACAAACATTAAATTAACTAATATATAACTGAAGTATTAGAACCGTATTTCAGCGATTATCAGATGTTTGCATGTTTTGTCCAAACTTGTTATTTTGTTTATTGTCTATATTACTGTTGGAGACAATTGAATATTTATTGTTATTAAGCTGAGTGGACTCTTGTAGTTGCGATGTTCATTTAAACAGGGTTTCCCATCAAAGGTACCTGCACATTACCTTAGTCTTGACAGACTCAATTATTCTAAAGCATTGCAAATGCTAAGGAATACGCATAAATCTAATACTTTCTAACCTGTTATGTAAATTTTTTTTAAATTTACTGTACGTCTGAGTAACAACTTTCCTATTTTTATCCGATTTCTTTAGGCGTTACATTAGCCACATTTTATATAACTCTAATAATCAAATAATCTATTCTGTAAATTTTATTAATTTACTTTACGTCTGAGTAACAACTTTCGTATTTATTATCCGATTTCTTTCGGGCAAGGACATTACAGTGTTAAAGTACAAGATCACCAATACGTTCTCCCAAGATGTTATTACTCACTTTCTGAGAACACTCTTCATCATGTATCACTTAATCTTCCAGAATTGCTTCAATTCAGTTTCTTCTCGCAAACATATCTCTTCTTCCTTCTGATACACAATCATACTCTGTATCTTCGCTTAAAATACCTTTTCTTTCTTAAATACAGGAATTGATCCTCCCTTCCATATCCCTCACCATTTTTCCACGCTCACCTGTCTCCTTCTTCGATTAATGACACAATTACAAAAGTGGATGATGATTAAAGCCTACTGGACATAGTACTTAAACGTGCAGATGAACGATCTTTGACAGTGCACAGTATCAATAACTGAAAGCACATATGAGAATAAATCAAGCAAGTGGGTATTTTTGGCGGGTATAGTGTTTTAGTATCACAGTAAGAAAAGACGGTTATTGTAGTTCCGACTACCGACATCAACTATAACTCATCCAACCACCCACTTTCAACTACTTTTTTGTGTAACCCTGCCAAAAAAACCCTAAACAGTCAGCTATTTAAGAAAATCTACATGTGTTTTTGGATGGTGACATTGAAAAGTAAATGTAGGTGGGTAGTTGAAGACCTTGATAAATAGCTGAATGTGGGTAGTGCAAATTATAGTAACAGTCGCTCTTACTTGCATGAGTGCTGAGCTAAAACTGTTGTACAAGAGAATATTCCCATTTGTCTCGTGCAGTCTCATGCGTTCTTTCAATCAATGAAATTCACACGGTGAAAGATCTTTTATCTTTGTCTTCAACTGGACGTATTTCCCTTGGACGTGTTTCCGGCCATGTGCCCACACGATCTTTTTTGCTATTTATAAGGGATTGTTTCCTGCAGTTTGTCGTCAGGTAGCAAATCCAAACCGAATAATTCGTCGGCTACAATTATGTTTGCATTGTATCTTTGTCCCAAAAGCTCGAGACGTTACCTATTTATGTGCCTCTATTAGAGACATAATAGTCAAATTTGTCAACTGAATTTGTATGGAACTGTTGTTTGCTACTATTGTCACAGATATATTAGGAAAATACTGTGAATATACAAGAAACTTTGCTTAAAACTTTTCGTCATTTAATTTCAGCTCGGCATGACTTCATTGTTCGGTGATGCCGCAAATTTTTCTGAAATCGCCAAAGAGGGACTTAAAGTGGACCAAGTACTGCACAAGGCTTTCATCGAGGTTAACGAAGAAGGTACAGAGGCTGCTGCTGCTACTGGTGAGTAATCTGGAAAAGGAAGGCAGGAAGATTAAGGTTTAACGAGTTCCTTAGAGACGGAGCATGAGCTCGGATTAGTAACGGACGGGTAAGGAAATCGGCAGTGCCTTTCCAAAGAAACCATCCCGGTAGTTGGCTGGAGTGATTTAGAGAAACCGCGGAAAACCTTAAATCAGGAGAAGAATTGAAACGTCATCCTCCAGAATACAAGTGCTAGCCACTGCAACACCTCGCTCACTTAAATAATTTGCTGCCGAAGAAGACACTCGGCTACACGTGACGCTCTTGTTGCTGAATAACGATATCAATGTTTTCGGTTAGTATGAAATTGCCTTTACGTCAGTATTGTCTGACTCAGAAAAAAAAGAAGTTCAGAAAATCGAGAGCTCTGGCTATTTATAGGTAGCTCAGATTCTTTTTATTAAAACCCATCTGAGATTACTGCCACGACATCTTCTTACAAAACACTTGAAGTGAAAAAATAATAAAATAAGTCAGCATTTCGGCTGTGTTGCAGCGATCCCCTCAGAGGTCCCTGTTGAAGGTTTCTGCAGCTCTGCCAAAATGTCGATTAATGTTAGTATTTTAAGTATTTTTTAAGACGTCCCAGGAGTACATCCAAAAGGACTTTAACGTGACTGACACAGGTCGCGGAAGCCAACATATTTTTATCATTGTGGTTTTATTCGTATTTTGTTGAGATAAGCACTGCCCAACATACTCACCCTAGAAGCATGTTTAGTAGTAACACACAGATCATACAATTCGGTGGGCAAGTTGATAATACTGATAGAGTGAAATCCACACTCTGCAGTGCAGTGTACGCTGGTATGAAACTTCCTGGTAGATTAAAACTGTGTGCTGGACCGAGACTCGTGGCAAAGTGCTGTTCCGAGTGAGCTATCCAAGCACGAATCGCGACGTATCCTCAGAGCTGTACTTCCGCCAGTACCTCATCTCTTACCTTCCAGACCCCACAGAAGTTCTCCTGCGAAACTTTCTGGACCAGCACTCCTGTAACAAGGAGATGATGTACACGTGGAAGTGAAGCTGTGAGGGTGTGTGTGTCATGTTTGGGTAGCTATGTCGCCGGCACAGTAGCTCAGCGTTTTCGCTCAGAGGACTGGATGCCCCTGTAATAAAAAAAAAAAAACCTGAGTGAAGGAATTAACGATGAACTTGAACGGGTGTCATGTGATGCCTGCCTCGACCAAAAAAAAAAAAAAAAAAGTCTGTGGAGCACTTGTTGCAGAAAGGCAAAGGTCGGAGTTCGAATCCTGGTCTGGCATATAGTTTCAATCAGACAGAAAGTTTCAAGTTGATATGTGTTGTCCGAATGTACAAGATGCAGGAAGCACGACGAATGTGTCGAGGGAAATCTAATGACTAATTACAAACAAATGGAAGAGATGTTATAGCTATTATTAGAAACCATTCAACAGGGAATGAATAAATTACTTTACACTTTATACAGTTAATTATGCCACAATAATGTATAGTGAAATGATTGATGGGTGGTTGAAAGCGCGGAGAGTAGTACTGAAATAACGGGGAGGGATCTGGAAATTATTCTGCAGAATCGTTATAGCCTAACAAGGTCACTACGCAGATTCTTGACGTGAAAGATATCGAAGATAGAATGAAACATTCTGAGGTTGACAGAAGAATTAATACCTGTTAGCAGGTGATGACAGTTCACGGTTACTCATTGATTAATTTGTTTGATGGCTCATATTTATTAAACATAAGACTTTTCACAAATTTTAAAAATACAGGTAACGCCAAGATAGAAGGTACAAGCTACAAGCCGGCCTCTGTAGCCGGCGCCGGCACGGTAGCTCAGCGTGTTCGGTCAGAGAGCTGGTTGGCCTCTGTAATAAAAAAAACTGAGTGGAAGGATCAACAAACGACCAAACACAACGATCATCAACGAATTGGGGGGGGGGGGGGAGGAAAGGCGGTTCTAGGCGCTTCAGTCCACCGGAACCGCGCTGCTGCTACGGTCACAGGTTCGAATCCTGCCCCGGGCATGGATGTATGTGATGCCCTTAGGTTAGTTAGGTTTAAGTAGTAGTCTAGGGGCCTGATGACCTTAGATGTTATGTACCATAGTGTTTAGAGCCATTTGAACCATTTTACAAGCTACAAGAGAAATATTAGACTGTCAGTTAAAATAATGTTCAGGTAAATAGACAGGAAACTTAAATGTGTCTTGGTGAAAGAGCGGACAAGATTTCCGCTTTTAGCCGTTACTATCCCACTGGGCTGTAGGTAAAATGAAGAAATAAAATTTCAGAATAGTTCTAAAACTGCACAAGGAATGCAAATTGTAATACTGAGGTTCTCAGGCTACAAAACGCTTGTGGCGCAACACAAGTAAATTTTACAACAGTGTGAGAATGGCTAGCCCATTTGTTGCTGTGTTTGGTGAAATGTCGATTGCAGACTACAATAGTGAAGACAGAGTGAAGGGGAAACAACCACCTGCTGAGCATTTGAACAATGGAAGGCGCAGCGTAAGATGTTAGCTAATACGATACTGCAGTGCCTGTGATATTTTAGAAATAGGATGCAATGTTCCTTCGGACATGCCAGCATGTCCGGATGAACATGCATTGGTCAACTAAAGCCATTGTGAAATATATGAAATTTACTTTCGGTTGCGAATATTGACAATATATCGTATTTATCAGCCTACACCGACCAAGCGACTTTCAATAAAATGTCTCGAAGTAAAGGAATATACAAAAGGTAAGAGCGAGTACTGGTTGAAGACGCAAGGTTAAAGACATACGGAAGTTTGATTCTGGACGTGAAACCTAATGGTACAGTCAGTGCCGGCGGTTGTGGCCAAGCGGTTCTAGGCGCTTCAGTCTGGAACCGCTCGACCGCTACGGTCGCAGGTTCGAATCCTCCCTCGGGCATGGATGTGTGTGATGTGCTCAGGTTAGTTAGGTTTAAGTAGTTCTAAGTTCTAGGGGACTGATGACCTCAGATGTCAAGTCCCATAGCGCTCAGAGCCATTTGAATTTGGAACAGTCAGCCTTCGGCAGTGGAGCGGCGCGGACTTGCTGTTTACGTCCTCTTCATGGTGTCGCGTGTGCGCACAGTCGTCTTCTGCTTCTATCCCACTTACTCATAGTCCATCACAGCTGACGTAACATGGTGCTCGCGCGCCCTCTCTCTCTCTCTCTCTCTCTCTCTCACACACGCACACACACACACACACACACACATACACACAACTATAAGTTTCAACCCAATCACGCATGGTCCCGAGCTTTTGAAGTTGAACGCTTCATATGTGACGACTTTAAAATTGATGCACAGGACATAATCGGTATCCACCTCCTTTTTTTCGAGCAGTGTCGTCTACATGGCCATGTTGGAGTTTAGCTTCCACAAGCTACGAGTTTTCGAATTCCCGTTCGCAGTCCGAATGTAGTCACCACGTCTTTCCAACCTTAGAGCAAAGTGGTCAGCCATGTGGTCAAAACATGGAACAGTTTTACAACATACCTGCTCATCAACATGGTACTGCAGATTAAAACTGGCTTCAGTAAAGACGTGCCTTCCTAACTCGTCATCGGCGGCTGTATGGCGATTAGTATGTATGATGGACAGCCACGTACAAGCTCCGTTTGCAGCCAAGAAGGAAACATCAGGTCGGTGTGTTTACAATGGCGACTTGCTCAAATCCCAACAGGCGAAACTGTGACTCCTCCTAGGTTCAAAAAATGGCTCTAAGCACTATGGGACTCAACATCTGAGGTCATCAGTCCCCTAGAACTTGGAACTACTTAAACCTAACCAACCTAAGGACATCACACATGTCCATGCCCGAGTCAGGATTCGAACCTGCGACCCTAGCAGCAGCGTGGTTCTGGCTACTCCTCCTAGGATCACGACCCGCCCTCACAATTATGCAGAGGTTGCTCGGCCGGCATCACCATACAAAGTTACCCTACTTGTCAGACAGACGCTCCAGACAGGATGAACATAGTGGAGTTGGAGATACTAAACTCATTCACTATGAAGGCGCCCACTTCAGAAGACAATCAGTGTTCGACCTTGTGGGAAGGTACGGATGAGAAGATGGGTGTTGACGCATGGGCAGTGCTGACTGCAGTTTTTCTTTCCGACAGCAGGGCAATCAAAGAGATCCAGCCCTATTCGGATACTGAAACATAAGTCGGCAAACAGCGTTCCCAACGAAGGCACAAGAAACGGAGGCGAGTTCCGTGGTGGTGACGGCACCACAGAGCCGCACACCCTGTAGTCCGTATTGGTGACAGCTTCAGTCTCTCCGTTCCCTCTGTAACGTAGGATCGCATGGAGATATCCACCACAGATTATCAACATGTAATAACTGTGGAGTCTGCACCAAGGGCCGCAGCTGAGATATCCCACCAGCAGTCGACGGTGTGTCTTGGCATCTGGGGCCGGCCGCGGTGGTCTCGCGGTTCTAGGCGCGCAGTCCGGGACCGCGCGACTGCTACGGTCGCAGGTTCGAATCCTGCCTCGGGCATGGATGTGTGTGATGTCCTTAGGTTAGTTAGGTTTAAGTAGTTCTAAGTTCTAGGGGACTGATGACCACAGCTGTTAAGTCCCATAGTGCTCAGAGCCATTTGAACCATTTTTTCTTGGCATCTGGGCGGACGATTGTGAAGAAAACGCATTGCACGTCGTGTCGGACACCACGCAAGGGATTTCACTCCATCAGCGTCGATCCCTTGACACTGTTTGTGACCGCGTAGAATCACCATGATATAATGCTCCCACACACTCCATCGGTGTTGATTTCTTAACATTGCCGGTGACCGCGGTGAGTCAGTCTGACATAACGCACCCACACAGTTCATCAGTGTTGATCTCTTGACACTGTCGGTGACCGCGACGTGTCACCCTGACGTAACACGCTCACACCAGTTACTTTGATGCTAATGGACAACTTGCGTTCGATGGACAGGCTTCATACGCATCGTGTTGCGACTATGATATGATTGTGTGCCATTGTTACCATTCAGCTAAGCAGGCGGGCTTTCTTCAGGAAGTACACGTCGACGACTTCGCAGGCATCTACGGCTATGACACATACGTCTCGCACATCTCTCCCACAGGTAGCGGTATCTCAATAATTCTACAGGAAGGAATAGTGGCGGGTGGCATTCAATGTCATCCCAATGCTTAAGGAATGCCATTCACAGCGCTGGATGTTAGGCTTATCAAAGTCTACGTACCTTGTCGTGCGGACAGACGTCCCTAATGTTCACATTTCTTTGCGGAAGAAATCACGCCGCTCTTCCAAGGCCACCGCGACCATTTAACATTTGGGGGTGTCTTGAGTTGTGTGCTGGCATCCAAAGATCAGCTCCCTCGACACAATCCATGACCGCAAGTCGGAACTCTAATCTGGGACCTGCATGTGGTGAACACTACGACGATCCGCTGGTTGTTGGTTCAGATGGCTCTGAGTACTATGGAGCTTAACATACGAGGTCATCAGTACCCTAGAACTTAAAACTACTTACACCTAAATAACCCAAGGACATCACACACATCCATGCCCGAGGCAGGATTCGAACCTGCGACAGTAGCGGTCGCGCGGTTCCAGACTGAAGCGCCTAGAACCGCTCGGCCGTAGCCGCCGGCCTGGTTGTTGGACAGCGCGGAACTGCCCCTACGACGAACGTTGATAAGCTTTGGTCGAGACCACGCAGCCTGACGCAGACGTACGCTTGGTTTCCGTTACAAGGTACTGCGGGACTGCAATACTATGGCGTCATCTCCGGAATGGCAAACGGCTACTCGCCGTACTGAGGCTTAGATCAGGACCGGCCAGAAATTCTGCACGCGTGCGGTGCTCCTGCACGTGTGCAACTCCCGGGTCACAGCGTGCACGCCGCAGCCGTTAGCGTGCATGTAGTGCATGTTTCTACGCACAGATGTCGCTTTATCCACTTGCTGGGATACTCTGTACCGGAGCATTCTAGTGCTCTTTCCACAACTTGCAAGCCAACCATGGGATGGTATTTCGCGTATTAAACATTTAAAATACTGTCACAGTCCACTCATTGCGACGTCTACTTTTATGTTAACAATTTAACCCAGTAAGACAAGTAAAACAGTTAACAACCGTGGGTTTTTATTAAGGCAGCTTGACTGATGGCACGTAAATATGCGTAATGTTTTTGGCCTAGTATTTAAGAAAGAGAGCACTTAGCGACTTCTAACGAACCTTATTCATAATTTCAAATAACATTAAACTAATGCAAGGTTTCCTATAACTAATTCTCGGTGCCCTCAGTTACACCCACATAATTTCTGTCTCACTGACCTCTGAACAGAATGATAATCGCAGACCTCTCGATGATCACCTGTACCATTACTGCTACATCTTTCATCAGCTCCGTCTGAAATCTGCATACTAAACGACAATTAGATGAATGTTTTGTTTTATAGACTTCAGCTGAGCGTAGCACTTCACACATTAAAAAAAAAATGTAAGTATACATTGGAACAATCGGTTTAATGACCAACATTCCTGATAATAATGTAATATGGAGCAGAATGACGCAATAATGCACAGTTAGTAAACAACAATTTTTAATTATGAAAGGAATAAATCCAGATACGTTTATCACTGGTCATGAGAAATGATAATTGAGGCGATGTGTCTCATCCATTTTCTTAAGGACATTTAATTTTGCTTGCCGTTCTTCACTGTTGAGTACACAACACTCGTCTTTTTGATATTTATTGTAGTGTCTTTCAATTGAAAACTTACTCTGGCCGCCTATTATTCGGCGGCACAGCAAACATTGTGAGTTTTCACCAACGGATACAAAAAATAATTGCAGTTCCCAGTCATTGTTAAACGACTGAGAACATAGATCTCCCGTCCTTAGCTTTTTCACAGTACCTGCCATTTCTCAGTGCTTCTCTGTTAAGGTAACGGTTACCAGGGGTAAACGAGACTGGGTATGTTGCGCTCTTGCTTGTACCACATAAACAGGGAAGTGGAGCCGCCGCCGTTCATTTAGGACACATGTCTAATAACAGATGTCGCTGTCGCACACGTGTGCACATGTGCAGCACTTCCGCACGTCTGCACACTGTGCAGCGTGTGGCCGGCCCTGGCTTAGATCGTCGTCGACATGCGACGCCACCTAGAGTGGGCGGTAGTCCGATCGGGGACGCAGGACAGGACAACAAGTGAGCGCCCGGCTACCATCTATTTACTTTATGAACGTAAATGACGCCGGAGCGGTCCGAAGAGCTCCGAAGAGCGCTGATACACTCAGTCAACACAAGGGACGGTCGTTGCATCTCCTCTTATCCTCATAACATGACATAGCCACCGCATTCCACGACTATTATTTTGCTAAGCTCAGACTCCCGATCCAATGGCGTTAGCAGACGTTTCTCAGACGATTTACAGCACCATTAGCCAAGCGATGGTTGCTGCTTTGCTAGAAGAAATTTCAGAAAAGGAAGTGATAGATGCCATTGGTAAAGGGGCGGCAAATAAGTCTCCGAGCCTTGACAGTGTCCAGTTAGAATTTACAGGACTTTTCAACATTTATTAGCCATCCGATGGAGGGATGTCTGTCTGCAACTACACTCCTGGAAATTGAAATAAGAACACCGTGAATTCATTGTCCCAGGAAAGGGAAACTTTATTGACACATTCCTGTGGTCAGATACATCACATGATCACACTGACAGAACCACAGGCACATAGACACAGGCAACAGAGCATGCACAATGTCGGCACTAGTACAGTGTATATCCACCTTTCGCAGCAATGCAGGCTGCTATTCTCCCATGGAGACGATCGTAGAGATGCTGGATGTAGTCCTGTGGAACGGCTTGCCATGCCATTTCCACCTGGCGCCTCAGTTGGACCAGCGTTCGTGCTGGACGTGCAGACCGCGTGAGACGACGCTTCATCCAGTCCCAAACATGCTCAATGGGGGACAGATCCGGAGATCTTGCTGGCCAGGGTAGTTGACTTACACCTTCTAGAGCACGTTGGCTGGCACGGGATACATGCGGACGTGCATTGTCCTGTTGGAACAGCAAGTTCCCTTGCCGGTCTAGGAATGGTAGAACGATGGGTTCGATGACGGTTTGGATGTACCGTGCACTATTCCGTGTCCCCTCGACGATCACCAGTGGTGTACGGCCAGTGTAGGAGATCGCTCCCCACACCATGATGCCGGGTGTTGGCCCTGTGTGCCTCGGTCGTATGCAGTCCTGATTGTGGCGCTCACCTGCACGGCGCCAAACACGCATACGACCATCATTGGCACCAAGGCAGAAGCGACTCTCATCGCTGAAGACGACACGTCTCCATTCGTCCCTCCATTCACGCCTGTCGCGACACCACTGGAGGCGGGCTGCACGATGTTGGGGCGTGAGCGGAAGACGGCCTAACGGTGTGCGGGACCGTAGCCCAGCTTCATGGAGACGGTTGCGAATGGTCCTCGCCGATACCCCAGCAGCAACAGTGTCCCTAATTTGCTGGGAAGTGGCGGTGCGGTCCCCTACGGCACTGCGTAGGATCCTACGGTCTTGGCGTGCATCCGTGCGTCGCTGCGGTCCGGTCCCAGGTCGACGGGCACGTGCACCTTCCGCCGACCACTGGCGACAACATCGATGTACTGTGGAGACCTCACGCCCCACGTGTTGAGCAATTCGGCGGTACGTCCACCCGGCCTCCCGCATGCCCACTATACGCCCTCGCTCAAAGTCCGTCAACTGCACATACGGTTCACGTCCACGCTGTCGCGGCATGCTACCAGTGTTAAAGACTGCGATGGAGCTCCGTATGCCACGGCAAACTGGCTGACACTGACGGCGGCGGTGCACAAATGCTGCGCAGCTAGCGCCATTCGACGGCCAATACCGCGGTTCCTGGTGTGTCCGCTGTGCCGTGCGTGTGATCATTGCTTGTACAGCCCTCTCGCAGTGTCCGGAGCAAGTATGGTGGGTCTGACACACCGGTGTCAATGTGTTCTTTTTTCCATTCCCAGGAGTGTACAACCTACAGAAGTGGCGCTCTATTCGACCATTGCGGAAGGGATGATGATATCATTTCGCAAACCGTCCGCTGCGTCATAGATGCGCTGATGCTCCTGAACTGAGATGTCAATATCTGTTGCACACTGTTGGTGATACGTATACACCAGATCTTAAAACGGGATATTTCACGCGATGAAACGTCACTAGGAGATGACAATTACATTCAACCAGCGCTCAGTATATAACGTGACTTCTTCGCGTCGTCTGAACGGTGCATTGGCGTCAATTGACTTCGGTCAAGCTTTCGATCGCATGGACTGTGACTATTTGGAAGCGGTTCTCCGACATATGCGATACCCGTGGTCATTCATCGCTGTCGTGATTCGACTCCTCCACTGCGCTAACTGCAAGATGATCGTCCACGAACCAACTACGCCGCCCCTCACGACTTCTCGATGGTATGCCAAGGCTGCCCTCTGTCTACATTGCTCTGTGTTCGAACCAACTTCAGCAACAGGTATGACAGTACGAGGTCACACATTTTGATGTAAAGCGTTTGCTAACGACCTGGTGATTCTCATCTGCGACGGCGACAGCTCTGGGAACGCTCGGATGACGTCGCTACATATGTCATGGTCTCGTGTAGTGGTATCAGCATCACCAAATCAATTTCGATGAATATCGGGGTCGGTCTGCCTGTTGACTGTGTCACCCCCTACAGGTCAGAGATATCACGAAAAGCCTCAGGGCCGATTTCACTGACGATGTTCGGCGCACCGCTGCTCGCAACCAGCAACGAATTTTACAACATGTCCGGACAGGGACTACCTGCAGTTAGCTAGACTCACTGGATATCCATCAAAGGACTCATTATGTCAACAATATTTGGCGTCATGAGGCTTTTGGGTCCTTTGTGAGTTCAGGTATGCCTTTCAAGATCAAGTATGAAACTCTCCTCCTATCACCTGATCGGGAAGATCTTGGTCTTACCCATGTTTATGAGAGGGCGTCGCTCTATTTGTAATCACGCCGCCGTCCGGACATTTTGACGGGTTTATCAGAGGAACTGATGCCGCCCTCCGTCACGCCCCCTGTGACGATACAATACCTCCCCCCCCCCTTCCCCCACTCTTTTACATTGTTGTCTCTTATGTAGACCTCAGTTACGTCCGGATAGCCCTACCAGCAGTTCGAATGGCGACGGCACGGGCAGTGTATCATGTCATACAGCGCGCACGACCAAATAAAGTGATTGAGAGGGAGCACCCGAACGTCTCTTAGAGCGTAATATGGCCGACGACTCACCATGTTACGCTGGTCATCACCGCCATTGCTGCAGTATGGTTTATTACGGTTTACAGCAAGCAGGTGAACAGATCGAAACTAAACATGATCCATATGGCGGATTCACCACTGTGCACAAGATAAGGAGTCCAAGAGAACGACACAACACCGAACACCGTCTTAGCTGCGGCAGTGTGACGCTTGGAGAAGCAAATGTCGGCGGTGCACTTTCTTCAAATGACACCACATAATGTTGCGACCAATTTTGGAACTGTGGCGTCACGTGCTACGAGTTTCCGCATTAAACAGATGTGGGCGAACTACACGAGAAGTAGCTGACTACCGACCGAGGTGGCGCAGTGGCTAGCACACTGGACTCGCATTCGGGAGGACGACGGTTCAATCCCGCGTCTTGTCATCCTGATTAAGGTTTTCCGTGATTTCCCTAAATCGCTCCAGGAAAATGCCGGGATGGTTCCTTTGAAAGGGCACGACTGGCTTCCTTCCCCGTCCTTCCCTAATCCGATGAGACCGATGACCACGCTGTCTGGTTTCCTCCCCCAACAACCTAACCCCAAGCAGCTCACTGTACACACACTGTAGCCACTGATGTTAGAGAATAAGCTGGTGGTGGCAGAGCCATGTCCCCTACAGTGTTTCATTCGAATTTCCTGCGATCACAATCAGTAGCCGTTCTCTCTTGGAGCAGATCCCGAGGTCATTAATTTCAGTGGAGGACGACATGGCACTAACATTCATGACTACCTACCAAAACGTCGCTTGAGCTTACTTAACCCCATTAATACCGTACGCTGCAACTTGCATACCAGCAATCACAATTCCTTAAATGTACAATAGCATGACTAAAACACTTAGATGTAAGGCAGCAATATCATCTCTCCACTAACGGTTAAAACGCAGTCATAACTGCAAACAAAGTACTGCGTTAATTGCGGAACACCTAAGAAAATGAAGAATGAGTGTAAATAAATTGCAAACAGTTACTGCAGTGCGCGTAATCTCATAAAATTTATCTGTTGCAGCTGTTATCCTTGGCGCAACTTCCCTACAACACACACCACCACAACCAATCATCTTCAGGGCGAACCATCCATTCCTATTCTACATAGTGGATCAAAAGACGAAGGTGGTGCTCTTCGCGGGACGTGTCTCCGATCCTTCACTTTAAGAAGGCTCCTATGGTTCAGCAAAAAGAGTTTGTGTTCTGATGTCACCTCAGTCATCTCCACTTCAGCGATATGCCATAACAATTTCTAGTATGATAAAAAAATATATTATTTTTCTTTCCTTAAATATATTTCAATTCTATCAATTTAAATCTGTGTTTCATACTAGAATGCCGTGTTCCCGGTTTGGCACAGCTCTGCCACAGGAGACACGAAAGCGGTCGAAGGCGTCCGCCTTCTGGTCGGCTCCTGATCGTTGTCAGAAGGAGGCTAGTTTTTGATTACGCAAATTCTGTTATTTGGAAAAGAACAACCCGGATTTCTTTACGTAATTAGTACGAATTTTATAATTACCTAAGGGACCTTTCACAATGAACAGTAAAAAAAAATGCATTTGCAAATGAAATAATTAATAAACGGGGCAGCTATGAATTGTATAAAAGACAAGGAGCGGCCTTCTGTCTACGACCAGGATGCCGCAGTATTCTCTGCTGCAGTAAAGGCTGTTTGACATTTATAAAAATAATATGGCATGGAGGATAAAAAAGTACAAAGGAAAAGAACAGAATAAGAAGTCTGGTAAACACTAAATATATTCAAACAATTCTCACTAGCAAAATTAGGGCTTATTTATAAACAATACAACTTACATAATTATTTTTCTAACAGTATGGTGCGATCAGATTTCAGCCTGTCCTGTGCTGTCTCCTTGGTTCACTTTTTTTTTTTTTTTTTTTTGTCACAGATTATAGTCACTACTTTTCTCCTTTCGTTGAAGACAATTCTTGCACTGTTCAACACCTCCGATAACAATAACTTGCTGATTTACAGTTTTGAACATGAATTACCTTAATTTTATTAATTAATAATGTTGTCTGCACGCTAGCAAGACCGCTCACTTTTGTTTTTAACTTAAAGTCGACCTCCTTTACGTTTTCACATAACAAGCAGAAGTACATTAAAATCTGAAGATCTACAAACGTTTTTTACTGTCATCTTTTATTTAGATCGAAGCGGAACGACCGTTCAGCTTCTGTTAAAATGCTTCTTTGACTGCGCAATCGATGTATTAGCGTTCGCGCTAGATGCGCATCTTTACAGTTATGTAAATTATACAAAACAAATGTCTTTCAAAGCGTACTCAAAGCTTTCATAGGACGGAAATACCAATAATATTACAAATTGTACTTATAAATACGATGTATTAAATTATCAGAAATTTATATAATCTTGTATTTTATCCTAGAAATTTTCTATTATATATTTTCTGGATCCTCTGAATAAAGTGACATGGATAATATACGCGCGAGTAATACTATTAAAGCTTTTCATTAGAGCTGGAAAACTACAACTCAGCGACAACCTTTACTAAGAAAATTTACTCAATGTCTCCAGTACTTCACAGCTTAGATCTACTGCTATAGCGCCAGACAATTACCTCTTGCAAGGTAACTTATCACACGCTCTTGTCGGTATTAATCGCACTCACATTTTACTGTATACTATTGTTACTGGAATATGGCAGCCAACACTGCTTGGAATGAGAGTTCCAAACCTCTCAGGATATTATTGACACATTATACATTAGAAAGAATTGTTGGTAGTGTAATTTAGATAAACTAAACTCCAATAAAAGTAATGTTTACTTACTCACCAACACAACGTCTGATCAAGTAGACAGTCATTCAAGCTGTTCAATTGCATCGAATAGTAAACTGCTAATAAACTGTATTATTTACTTTTCTCCATCGTTATATCAAACGACTCGAATGGTTTGTCAAGATATTACGTTTACACTGAAACGAAAAAGAAACTGCTATACTCACGCGTATTCAAATACAGAGCTATGTAAACAAGCAGAATACGGTGCTGCGGCGGGCAACGCCTATATAAAACAAGTGTCGGGCGCAGTTGTTAGACCGGTTAATGCTGCTGTAATGGCAGGTTATCAAGATTTCAGTGAGTTTGGTGTTATAGTCGGCACACGAACGATGGTACAAGCATCTCCGAGGAAGCGATGAAGTGGGGATCTTCACGTTCGACAATTTCACGGACATACCGTGAATATCGGGAATTCGGTAAAACATCAAATCTCCGACATCGCTGAGCCATATATGGTTCATATGGCTCTGAGCACTATGGGACTTAACTGCTGAGGTCATCAGTCCCCTAGAACTTAGAACTACTTAAACCCAACTAACCTAAGGACACAACACACATCCATGCCCGAGGCTCATCGCTGAGCCGGAAAACGATCCTACAAGAACGGGACCAACAACGACTGAAGAGAATCGTTCAACATGACGGAAGTGCAGCACTTCCGCAAAGTACTGCAGATTTCAGTGCTGGGCCATCAACGAGTATCAGCGCGCGAATTGTTCGACGAAACATCATCGATACGGGCTTTCAGAGCCGAAGGCCCACTCGTGTACCCTTGATGAGTGCACGACACAAAGCTTTACGCCTCGCCTGGGCCCGTCAACACCGACATTAGACTGTTGTTGACTGGAAACATGTTACCTGGTCGGACGAGTATTGTTTCAAATTGTATCGAGCACATGGATGTGTCCGGATATGGAGACAACCTCATGAATGCATGGCCCCTGCATGTCAGCTGGGGACTGTTCAAGCTGCTGGAGGCTCCGTGATGGTGTGGGGCGTGCGCATCTGGAGTGATATGGGACTCCTGATACGTCTAGATACGAGTCTGACAGGTGACACGTACGTAAGCACCCTGTCTGATCACCTGTATCCATTCATGTTCATTGCGCATTCCCATGGACGTCGGCAATTCCAGCAGGACAATGCGCCTCCCCACACGTCCAAAATTGCTACAGAGTGGCTCCAGGAACACTCTTCTGAGTTTAAACACTTCCACAGGCCACCAAACTCCTCAGACTTGAACAGTATTGAGCATATCTGGGATGCCTAGCAACGTGCTGTTCAGAAGAGATCTCCACCCACTCGTAATCTTACGGATTTATGGACAGTCCTGCAGGATTAATGGTGCCAATTCCCTCCAGCACTACTTCAGACATTAGTCTAGGCCACGCCACTTCGTGTTGCGGCACATCTGTGTGCTCGCGGGGAACTACACGGTATTGGGGTGGTGTGCCAGCTTCTTTGGCTCTTCTGTGTATAATACCGCTCTAGAGGACTTATCATGGGGAGTATCTGCGCATTAAAATCAAATTTAATAGAATACCTTTACCAATAAACGGATAAAACCCATCCCAGTCGCAGTTTGCTTTGAGGGACAAGAAAAATTCGATTTTCATGGTTTCATATAATTTACCGCATTTAAGAATTTAAAATAGTGTCACACTATACTCACTAAGAAGTATAAACATACGATAAAGATTTCACATAATAAGTGCCGGCCGCGGTGGCCGTGCGGTTCTGGCGCTGCAGTCCGGAACCGCGGGACTGCTACGGTCGCAGGTTCGAATCCTGCCTCGGGCATGGGTGTGTGTGATGTCTTTAGGTTAGTTAGGTTTAAGTAGTTCTAAGTTCTAGGGGACTTATGACCTAAGATGTTGAGTCCCATAGCGCTCAGAGCCATTTTTTTAACATAATAAGTCAACTATTGATGTTCGAAAAAGTATGTGTGTTAAGGCAACGGAACTGACGGCTTGCAAATTACCCGGATTTTATTCATCCAGTATTTGAGAATGCGAGCACTTAGCAACTTACAACAAACTTCATACATAAATTGTAACCTTTCCGAAACTTTTTCACACTGATACCCTCAAACCCTGTCAAAATAAGGAAAGGAAGAAAGTTCATCGAGTGCTTTTTCGCTACCCATGCAATAAAACATCAGCATCATGTATGAAATTTTGATTCATTATTTCTTTATTACAAACTGTTTTCGCAGCAGAATTTTGCATACAGTATCTACATAACCACTGAATGTGCCGTCAGAGGTTGTCAATTTGTGATCAGGAAGTACGACGTCACGGACACTGATCCAAGTAGAAAACGTACCTTGTGCTCCATATCTTATGTCATTTTCGTGAGATACACTGACGCTGCAGCGTTCAGCTGCCGCACGCTGGAGTAAGAACGCAACACGAAACCAGCCACTTGCAAAATCCGTGAAATTCGCTCACTGATTTTCTTATACACTGCTGGCCACCGTAAATGCAACACCCTGAAGGAAGCATCCGAATCAAGTGAAATTTACACCATGAGTTTGCAGCGATGAGATATGCAACTGATTAGAATTTCAGCGCAGACGCACGTCACGCGCGCCTGTGGCGCCACCTCATAGCGCCATTTAAGGCTTGGCAATTTCGACGAGTGTACGTTCGGCACGTGTGTTTACCTTGTGGTTGTTTCACAAGACGATCAGTTATGCCTCGTAGACAACAGCGAACATCGTTTGATCAAGTATCCGAGTTCGACAGAGGAAGGATAGTGACTTACCGAGATTGTGGATTATCATACAGAGAAATCGCTAGTCGTGTTGGACGAAACCAAACAACTGTAATGCGGATATGTGACCGTTGGATGCAGGAGGGTACGACGGACCGACGTGGTCGATCGCATTCACCTCGGTGCACCACTGCACGTGCTGATAGGCAAATTGTGCTCATGGCAGTGACGGATCGCTCAGTGACATCCCGAACCATAGCACAGCACATTGCGTCTGTAACGCATCATCCAGTGTCTGCGCGTACCATTCGACGCCGTTTACAGCAGAGTGGTCTGTCCGCAAGACGTCCATTGCTTCGTCTACCATTGACCCAGAACCACAGACGGCTCCGTCGCCAATGGTGTGATGACAGACGGATGTGGACGGCAGAATGGAATGACGTTGTCTTTACTGACGAGGCACGCTTCTGTCTGCAGCACCACGATGGTCGGATTCGAGTGTGGAGACACCGTGGAGAGAGGATGCTGGACAGCTGCATTATGCACCGCCACACTGGTCTTGCACCGGGTATTATGGTATGGGGCGGTATTGGATATTACTCTCGCACGCCTCTAGTACGCATTGCCGGTACTTTAAATAGCCGGCGCTACATATCCGAGGTGCTGGAGCCAGTTGTCCTTCCTTACCTTCAGGGCTCGGCCACAGCCATATTTCAACAGGATAATGCGCGACCACACGTGGCAAGCATTGTCCAAAGGTTCTTCGTCAATAACCAGATTGAAGTGCTTCCCTGGCCGGCTCGCTCTCCGGATCTTTCGCCGATAGAAAACATGTGGTCCATGGTTGCTCAACGAGTGACCCAGATTACATCCCCAGCTGCCACACCAGATGATCTTTGGCAACGTGTGGAAGCTGCTTGGGCTGCTGTACCCCAGGAACACATCCAACGTCTCTTTGACTCAATGCCGAGACGTGTGGCAGCGGTGATCTCCAACAATGGCGGCTACTCTGGCTACTGATTCTGGCAGGAACCACATGTCACAGACGTCTGTAAACGTAACCATTTGATACTTGGTCAACATGTTATCTACAAAATAAATTTTGTTGTGCTACTTCATGTCTTTCTTGGTGGCCAGCAGTGTATTTACGGATATTAGTCGACTTTCGGTATTCCCTTTTGTGTCCGAACAAAATCACGTGTATCAGATGAAATCCCCTCGAAAACTTTGTTCTAAAACCCGAGCGTTAAATTTTAACGTGTTTTTCGTTTTCATTACATGATAACTCGAGATTGTGTCAAGAAAGAACTTGCCCCCATTCTAACAGCCGTGTACCTCAAGTCTCTAGACGAACGGAAGGTTCCAAATGATTGGAAAAGAGCACAGGTAGTCCCAGTCTTCAAGAAGGGTCGTCGAGCAGATGCGCAAAACTATAGACCCTTTATCTCTGACGTCGATCTGTTGTAGAATTTTAGAACATGGTTTTTGCTCGCGTGTCATGTCGTTTTTGGAAACCCAGAATCTACTCTGTAGGAATCGACATGGATTCCGGGAACAGCGATCGTGTGAGACCCAACTCGCTTTATTTGTTCATGAGACCCAGAAAATATTAGATACAGGCTCCCAGGTAGATGCTATTTTCCTTGACTTCCGGAAGGCGTTCGATACAGTTCCGCATTGTCGCCTGATAAACAAAGTAAGAGCCTACGGAATATCAGACCAGCTGTGTGGCTGGATTGAAGAGTTTTTAGCAAACAGAACACAGCATGTTGTTATCAATGGACAGACGTCTACAGTCGTTAAAGTAGCCTCTGGCGTGCCACAGGGGAGTGTTATGGGACCATTGCTTTTCACAATATATATAAATGACCTAGTAGATAGTGTCGGAAGTTCCATGCGGCTTTTTGCGGATGATGCTCTAGTTTACAGAGAAGTTGCGGCATTAGAAAATTGTAGCGAAATGCAGGAAGATCTGCAGCGGATAGGCACTTGGTGCAGGGAGTGGCAACTGACCCTTAACATAGACAAATGTAATGTACTGCGAATACATAGAAAGAAGGATCCTTTATTGTATGATTACATGATAGCGGAACAAACACTGGTAGCAGTTACTTCTGTAAAATATCTGGGAGTATGCGTGCGGAACGATTTGAAGTGGAATGATCATATAAAATTAATTGTTGGTAAGGCGGGTACCAGGTTGAGATTCATTGGGAGAGTCCTTAGAAAATGTAGTCCATCAACAAAGGAGGTGGCTTACAAAACACTCGTTCGACCTATACTTGAGTATTGCTCATCAGTGTGGGATCCGTACCAGATCGGGTTGACGGAAGAGATAGAGAAGATCCAAAGAAGAGCGGCGCGTTTCGTCACAGGGTTATTGGGTAACCGTGATAGCGTTACGGAGATGTTCAGCAAACTCAAGTGGCAGACTCTGCAAGAGAGGCGCTCTGCATCGCGGTGTAGCTTGCTCGCCAGGTTTCGAGAGGGTGCGTTTCTGGATGAGGTATCGAATACATTGCTTAACCCTACTTATACCTCCCGAGGAGATCACGAATGTAAAATTAGAGAGATTCGAGCGCGTATGGAGGCTTTCAGACAGTCGTTCTTCCCGCGAACCATACGCGACTGGAAGAGAAAAGGGAGGTAATGACCGTGGCACGTAAAGTGCCCTCCGCCACACACCGTTGGGTGGCTTGCGGAGTATAAATGTAGATGTAGATGAAGATGTATATATATTATCTATTTTCGTACGGTGTATACAACAAGAAACAAAGTTTGTGCTACAACGGTAGTTCCAATTAACAGTTGTGGCTTAACCAATGTTTGCAGTACTATCCGCGTTGAAGGGATTGTTTATCTCGAATATCAGTTTGTGTCAACACGAATAATAGCATATTTCTGAAAATAATTGGGAGCTACGAGAGTTCGTTCAAGACACAAATGTTTATTGCGAGAATACAAGTGTTTGTGCAAACCTATCTCGTAGTCAATCGGTCTTTGTGATTTACAGTTACTGTAACTAATTAAAGTATCATGTCACATTTGTTTCCTCTTTTAACAAAAGTCTACATTGTCTGCATTAATTGTACGTTAACGTTGTTGTGGAATCTGTTAGTGACACTTACCTAGAAAACGTTTCAGAGAAACAGTATATTTTGTATCAGGTTGCAATAGATGTCTCGTTTCGGCTATAAATCGCTCAGTTCTAAAAGATTGCTGGTAATACTTGTAGCATATCACACCTGTGGTGTCACCGCCAGACACCACACTTGCTAGGTGGTAGCATAAATCGGCCGCGGTCCATTTAGTACATGTCGGACCCGCGTGTCGCCACTGCGTGATCGCAGACCGAGCGCCACCACAAGGCAGGTCTCGAGATACGGACTAGCTCTCGCCCCAGTTGTACGACGTCTTTGCTAGCGACAACACTGACGAAGCCTTTCTCTCATTTGCCGAGAGACAGTTAGAATAGCCTTCAGCTAAGTCCATGACTACGACCTAGCAAGGCGCCATTAACCGTACCTGAAGATAGTCTTATTTGTATATCAAGAGCGATGTACCACAAGGATGGAATAAAGATAAGTATTCGAGGAGCTGCATATTTTTCTTGTTAGAATTCACTACTTATCCTGTTCCAGAATTCACGCCCGTCTGCTTAGATAGCGTGCATTTAGGCCGCCTCCATCTACAAGGTGTTGGCACATTTATCAACACATCACACACCCACACATTAAAGAGAATCAACAAGCTTAGTTTAAACAGTTGGTTGCTTACACGTTCTGAGGCATCGTAGCTAGGGCGCGATCGCCAATTTGTCTATTAAAGCTTTCTTGTATGAATGCATGTGGACTCCAGTGTAAGCAGTCAGAATCTTACACGATCTGCAACGGGCGGGCTGTGTCCTGCGGACATGCGTCATGACGGTGTGGCGTGACTGCAGCGTGTGAAAGTAGCGGAGAGGCGCTTACAGAGCAGTTACATTCTCTGGAACTATAAACATTAATAACTGATCTAGAAATAGCGTGAGGAATTTCATGTTAGGTACATAACCTTCTGTTGTGTAAAGGAACAACCTGTCAAAATCTGAAGTTAGAATAAAAATGAAAAGTCAGTAAAAAACTTAATTATCAGACACTTAAACTAAATCAATATATAGATGTTAATAGTTCACCAACCGTGACTATTTGAAAAGATATGATAAGACTTTTAGTGCTTAGATTCAAATTTGGAAAGTTCTCATTTTAGAAAACCATTCGTAATTTTGCTGTAGTAATAACTTTAAGAATTTCAAGTAGATATTTGTTTTGTTTTAGGGTGAGTGTGAGAGAGAGTACTTGTGTGAGTGTATGTGGGACATTCGCCAATATTAAATTTTCAGTTTTTAATTCTCTATAGGAACTTGCAAGTGTTCCAGCTTTGTATCGTGGGAACGAATCCACCAGTGTTTCCCCTACTAGTGGATGACGGATGTCCAAGCATGTTTGAATATGTAAGTGAGAGCCAGAACGTTCGCGACTATATAGTTAAATTCCAGACGTAAACTACTGCTTAGAGTGTATTTCATTTTATTTGTTTAACAAGGGAGTTTTGAGTTGCTTATTTAAATGACGTCAATGAGCTGACAGCAGTGGTCGTTTCTTGCTAGATTTTGGCGCGAGCCGCCTAACGCAGGAGATAGAGGTGCTTGTAGAGGCAGAGAGAGAAGGAGGAAGTGGACTAGCTTTCGAAGGAGCTGGTCATGCTGAAAGTGTCCGAACGCATGTGTAAAATGAAGTGATATTGTGACTTCCGCGTTTCGGTACAGTGATAAAAGTAGCTGGTGTTTACCATTAAATATTTGTGAAATCGAGAAATATTTTGTTCGGGAGTAATCGCGTGCGTAAATTTTGAACTAAAAGCGTGGCGGTACTAAGTAAATTTTTTTACTGAGTATTTATGGCGAAGAAAAACTTTATTAAAGACAACCACTGAACGCTGAGTGCAAAAGTAAACAGCATTTTATTGAATGTGTTACTCTCGTAAACGATTTCGGAATTGGATAGGAAAAGTTCTGGCTGTTTGAGTGTGACGACGAGTGTGAACAGGAACTTTAATGATATGAACACATGTGGGCTGATGATCTTGCTTAATAGCAACAAAAAAATCGTAATGCAAGTTTAAAAGGATCTTTGAACTTAGAAATTTGAACAGCAACCTTTTCCGATTTATTCTCTAGAGTTCACAAGACTATTTTCAGCTTTTTGTACTTATAGCGGCCTCCGACGCGTAATTATGAATTCTCAGTTTCTTCACCACTGCTTTTCTGAGATCTCATAAGTAGCTGCAGTCAGGAGTTACGTGTGTAGATCTGCAGCGGTATTGAGGTGGGTGGATAATTTATGTTGCAGAACCGCCGTCGATATGCGAAAGAGCGCGTTACGTCGCAGTTCCATAGATGATTTGAATGATTCTTTTATCTAAATGATGTGTAACGAATCGGTTATCTATTTATTGTTCGCTAAAATGCTGCATGAGACACATTGCAGCCCGACTGTGTATGCTCTTCTTGAACATGGGGTAAGTTAGTTGCTAGAATGAGATTTTCACTCTGCAGCGGAGTGTGCGCTGATATGAAACTTCCTGGCAGATTGAAACTGTGTGCCCGACCGAGACTCGAACTCGGGACCTTTGCCTTTCGCGGGCAAGTGCTCTACCAACTGAGCTACCGAAGCACGACTCACGCCCGGTACTCACAGCTTTACTTCTGCCAGTACCTCGTCTCCTACCTTCCAAACTTTAGGTTCGCAGGAGAGCTTCTGTAAAGTTTGGAAGGTAGGAGACGAGGTACTGGCAGAAGTAAAGCTGTGAGTACGGGGCGTGAGTCGTGCTTCGGTAGCTCAGTTGGTAGAGCACTTGCACGCGAAAGGCAAAGGTCCGAGTTCGAGTCTCGGTCGGGCACACAGTTTTAATCTGATAGGAAGTTTGAAGTTAGTTGCTGTTCATAAGCAACCTAAAATCGCACTGACTGATCCCAAGCGGCTGGAAACAGCTGCAGATATGTGTATTAGGAGGGCTAACGAGTCATGAACCAGGGCTAAGGAGAACTCAGGATGTCACAGTCAGCGATAAAAAAAAGTGTCACAAAATTTCGTCCGGCGAGTACATTCAGCAGAGAAGGGACGTTAACGAGTGGCAGTCTGCCAATACCCGACAAGTTCGAGGCGTTGTCTTCTACTAAAATTGAGCTGGTGAGACTCGTTTCACCTATGTGGAAACGTTCTGTATCCCGTGGCACAGGTAGGCAAACATAACGGAGTAGGGTATATTAATAGTCAGCAGATCAAATGTACTGCGAATAATGGTACCCTTTAGCGAAATGTCAGCAAAGGATGCGTTCAGTGTATACAGGGCGAAGCGAAATTCGCTCACTTGGGGTTTGCAGCGCGAATCCTCACAAGCCAGCGATAAAAAAATGTCTGTCACAAAATGTCGTCTGGCGAGTACATTCAGCAGAGAAGGGACCTTAAAGAGTGGCAGTCTGGCAATACTGTAAACACAATATGGTAACTTTCTTTATCTGGATGTTTCGCTTGTGCTGTACAGTTGGTGATGTGGATAGAGTTTTGAGTTAGCATACCGGAGGTTGATGGTTCGATCCGAGGTTGGGGCACATTTTTTTTTATTCGCTAATTTCATTCTGACATTTCATACTGTAATATACACCGTTTATTAGGTCACATGTATTCTAAATTTACAACATTTTGTAGCAAATACGTGGTTAAACAAATAAGAAATAGACAGTTGAAACAAACGACTTGTCACAGGACAGAATAACTACAAAAACCATATCAATTTCGAGATGCTAAAGATGATACCATAGTACTTGCCATTTATATTACGTGTAATGTGAGCACTAAGTTGTCGCACATTAGCAACCAGTGACAATAAAAATGTCCATATGAATTACCGCATGACCTCCACAACAGAATACGTTGTCCTCAGAACAGATGCTCAAAGCGACCTCTCTGTACATCCGAACATTGCGCAACCCGTCGGATCATACAGCACTGGACCCTTCGCAGCAAAGCTGCTTCCACAATAACAAGAGTAGCATGAACACGTGCTACCAATTCTTCCACATTCGTCGGCAGAGCAGAGTACACGTGCTCCTTCAGGTGTCACCACAGGAAGAAATCCGGGGGTTTGCATCCGGTGAACGTCGTGTCCATACAACTGGACCTCCACGTCAAAGCTATTTCCCTGGAAAGTTTTTTTTCCAAATACTGTTGCACATTAATTCCAGAGAGTGCCGGCCGGAGTGACCGAGCGGTTAAAGGCGCTACAGTCTGGAACCGCACGACCGCTACGGTCGCAGTTTCGAATCCTGCCTCGGGCATGGATGTGTGTTATGTCCTTAGGTTAGTTAGGTTTAAGTAGTTCTCAGTTCTGGGGGACTGATGACTACAGCAGTTAAGTCCCATAGTGCTCAGAGCCATTTGAACCATTTGAATTCCAGAAAGTGGGGTGCTCCATCAAGTTGGAACCGTATCCTCTGCCAAACATATAGTAGAACATCTTCCAGCACATCAGGCAGATGGTTTGAGAGGAATGCATGATACCCTCGTGCAGTCAACTGGTCAGGCAACATGTTGGGCCCCAAACACCGGTCGCCCAATATTCTGGCCCAGATGTTGATACCAAAGTGAACTTGATATCCACTGTCGCGGGTGACGTGTGGCTTAACCTCACATCAATGTTCGGCATTGTGCATATTTTTAATACCCCCTCACGAGTGAATGCTGCTTCATCTGACCATATTATGGCGTTCTCGAAGTCATCGTTGGCTTCCTGTTGTTGTTGGAACCATTCACGAAACTGCGTCTGCTGATGGCGATCTGCAGGATGCAGGTGTTCTGTGAAAGCAGTCCATACCCGTGCAGCACATTAATGACCATGCCTTGTGAGAAACGCAGCTGCCTTGCTATGCTACGTAAACTTCGCTGAGGTTCTCGGTGTATCATCTCCAGAATAGCTTCCTCAGTAGCTGAAGTATGGCGAGTCCGTGGACGACCACTATCACCTAACTCCTGAAGGCGCAGCTCCAGACGACAAAACACGTTTTTATCTGGATATCTAGCAGCATATTCACGAGCGGCAATGCCAGCCCGGTTATCAGATGCTTCAAGGACCAGAAGCATATCCACATATTCATCGTTTGTGTATGCCATACGTCTGCACACTGGTTTAGAGGTCTACAATGAGAAAATTCGATACGTGTACGCATGTACGGGGTTATTACAAATGATTGAAGCGATTTCACAGCTCTACCATAACTTTAATATTTGAGATACTTTCACAATGCTTTGCACACACATACAAAAACTCAAAAAGTTTTTTTAGGCATTCACAAATGTTCGAGATGTGCCCCTTTAGTGATTCGGCAGACATCAAGCCGATAATCAAGTTCCTCCCACACTCGGCGCAGCATGTCCCCATCAATGAGTTCGAAAGCATCGTTGACGCGAGCTCGCAGTTCTGGCACGTTTCTTGGTAGAGGAGGTTTAAACACTGAATCTTTCACATAACCCCACAGAAAGAAATCGCATGGCGTTAACTCGGGAGAGCGTGGAGGCCATGACATGAATTGTTGATCATCATCTCCACCACGACCGATCCATCGGTTTTCCAATCTCCTGTTTAAGAAATGCTTCTGCTTTAGCCTTTTCCGTAAGATTTTCCAAACCGTCGGCTGTGGTACGTTAAGCTCCCTGCTTGCTTTATTCGTCGACTTCCGCGGGCTACGCGTGAAACTTGCCCGCACGCGTTCAACCGTTTCTTCGCTCACTGGAGGCCGACCCGTTGACTTCCCCTTACAGAGGCATCCAGAAGCTTTAAACTGCGCATACCATCGCCGAATGGAGTTAGCAGTTGGTGGATCTTTGTTGAACTTCGTCCTGAAGTGTCGTTGCACTGTTATGACTGACTGATGTGAGTGCATTTCAAGCACGGCATACGCTTTCTCGGCTCCTGTCGCCATTTTGTCTCACTGCGCTCTCGAGCGCTCTGGCGGCAGAAACCTGAAGTGCGGCTTCAGCCGAACAAAACTTTATGAGTTTTTCTACGTATCTGTAGTGTGTCGTGACCATATGTCAATGAATGGAGCTACAGTAAATTTATGAAATCGCTTCAATCATTTGTAATAGCCCTGTACATTGGAGGCTGTCACGGGCGTGTTACTCCATTCGCAACTAGTCCCCGTCTGGAGGACAGCGCATGCAGTATAAACATGCAGTCAGTTCTGTGCGCTGATTCACCTAACGTGCGTTACCCCTCTGACACATATTGCTCTGCATGATTCATCCGAATACCGCTAACTGTGAAGTGTTCGGTTTCACGTGATGTTTCCACAATTCCATCGATAGAATAATAATAATAATTCATCGAGATACAAACTAAGCAACATGTTCTTACCAGTCTCAGTGCTGAAAGGCATAGTTAGTGGGACCATGGAGATAACACATACAAATAATAACCGAGTTTGGACAATATTCACAAAGCACTTTGCTAGTCCTGCTGCTAACGTAAGGCCCTAACAAAAAGTAATGGACCTGAACGAGGCAAGAATAATAGTTGGTACTAATCCATGGGACCACTGGAGGAGGATACAACGAAAACAGATTCTGCATCTCATAGATGAATTGGTGCGAATAAAGCTGACCAATCTTCCATTTCTACGGTTGTAGTATGTAAAGTTTCTAGAAGACCCGCTGTTGACGATTAAAATGCCACCTGGACAACATTTACCAAATAAAAAATATATACCTCAACCCAGGGGCGAACCGTCGACCTCCTGCACGCTAACCCAAAACTCTAGCAACTGCACCAACTGTACAGCACAACTGACAAGAGCTGACAGAAGTAGTTATCCTAACGTGGTTACAGTGTTGCCAGAATGCCACTCATTAAAGTCTTTTTTGTGCCGGATCTACTCGCCAGACTCAGTTCTGTGAGAGACATTTCTTTATCGCTGGGATGGGAGGAGTTGCACTGTGAAGCCCAAGTGCTCAAATTCGCTTCACCCTGTGTATCTTGGGGCCTCATGCAAAATTTTGTACGCAATTCTGGCAGCCATTGAGGGAACAGGGTGTAATCAGCTGCAAGTTGTGGCGCATTTTGGGACAAAGGATGCCTGTCGTTTGGGCACGAAGGTCGTTCGTGGATCATTCCAGCGACTGACAGAGAAGGTTGAGAATACCAGCTTTGTTCATGAAGTTCCAACGAAGCTAACAATCTACAGAACAGATTGTGGCCCCATGATTCTGAGTCGAGTGGAGGGCTTAAACCACAGATTGTGAAGTTCTGTACTAGCTAATATGTAACATCCCAAACACAGGATTGAGAACTGTAAGGTACACCTAAAAGACTGAGTTGTGTACTACACCTCATATAGCTGATTGTGTGTGTGAAGTGCACACAAGGGTTTTTCAGATTAGGCTACATTTCATCCAGTTCACATAATGGTAGACGTAGGAAACCCGAAAGTATCAGTGTCAGATCCGAAGCAGTGCCCCCACAATATTATTAAAAATTAGTGGTAACTGTTGCAGCATTTGCAGCGAACTGCCAGAGTTTGAAGCGCTTCTTAAAATGCCGTAAGGCTCCCATAATACTAGGTACTGAAAACTGGATCAAATGTTAACAGCTATGAGATTTTGAGGAACATTTACGTGAATATCGATACAATAGGTTAATGGGAATTGGAGGTTGTGTATATGAGACATTATCAGTGACCCTTCCGAGAACATGCCATGACAAAAGTATTCCACCAGGTATGCAAAACACGTGAGACGAGAAATTTAAAAAAATAATAATACCAATTTCAAAAATAGCACGACAATGGTACTGACATGTGTCTGTTAAAGAACTATTAGTTATTAATTCGTAGATCCAAAATACTAGAATTAATTACTTACAGAAGTATTGGAAGACTGGTAGAAGCTGATGTGTTCAGGGAGAAACATTGAAATCCTTGTTGTTCCCCAATACATAGTAACTCTGTCAGTATCTGGAAGATCAGCTGGGCGAATTACATAGGGTGTGGAACTAAGGGTAATAGAATGCAGTCCGATTAAATCGGGTGGGAGTGAGTGAATTGTATTAGTAAATGAGACACTAACTGTACTAGTAGATAATTTTTCGTATCTGGGCAGCCAAATAACTATAACCGAAACTGAAAGGCTACACACTGATCAAAAATATGTGGACACCTACTGGTGGACGTTACTATAGGGTACGTCCGCGCTACGCCTTTATGACGGCTTGAACTGTGCTGGAGGACTTTCGACTGAAACAAGAGACGGCAACAGTATTCGACACATGGGTCTGAAACAAACTCATCCAGAAGGTGTTCCACTGGGTTCAGTTCGGGACTGTGGGTAGGCCAGTCCGTTTCAGAAATACCAGTGTCCACGTGCCATTGCGTCACACATCCTGCTCAATGACAGTGTTCATTGTCATGCTGATACAAACAGCCATCGCCTACGAACTTATCCTTTTCTGCATGCAGTACACAATTACCTAAACTATATTCATGTCCGACGGCATTTAGCGTTTTCTTAATCGCAATAAGGGACAACATCCCAATCGCAAAAAGCATTCCCATACCGTAAAGACCACTTCCTTCACAGCTGTCACTACACGTCATCAGCTGACGTTCTTCATGCATTCACTAAACCCAAACTCTTCCATCGGACTGCAACTGAGTATAGCATGATTCATCACTATAAACCACACAGTTTCCACTCGCCTGCTGCCCAGTGATGTCACTCATTACGCGAACCCCAGTGTGGCTCTTTGCAGTGACTACAGAAATGTGTGGCTTATGAAGAACTGCTCGACCACTGTAGCCCACTCCTTTCACCTCCATAAGCACAGTCATTGCGCCAGCTGGGATGCTGTAGCAACTTTGAACTAAAAAGTGATTCCTTTCGCTGATTTCATGCGATTTTTTACAACCACCGCTCGCAAAGCCCGACGGTCCATCAGTACATAAGGTGTACACCGTCTTTTCGTAGCTGTGGTTGTTCCTTCTCGTCTCCACTTCTCAAATTACCAACGGTCGATTTTGGCAGATTTAGATGGGTGAAAATTTACCTGATGGGTTTGTTACATAGTTGATATCTAACGACTACTCCAAGATCGAAGTCACTTAGTTCTCGTGACCGACCCATTTCCCTGTTATTTCTTCTCCACAGACAAAATTTTTCTCTCTTTTTATACTGTCTATCGCGACATCGAGTGGTCGATTCCGCATTATGTAGGAGTGTTCGAACACTTTTGATCATGTAGTTTAGAATAACAAGAAAAGAGTTTCTGGAAAAGAGAAGTATTTTAGCACCTAATAGGAATTCAGGGTTAAGAGGTCTTTTCTGAATGTATTTGTCCAGAGTATGGTCTTATACGGAAGTTCAGAAAAGAACAGAAAGAAGCTTTTGAAATTTAGTGCCACAGAGGAATGCTGCAGATTAAAAGGGGAAATTGGATGAGTAATGGAGAAGTACTGAATCGAATTGGGGCGAAGAGAATTTTATGGCCATAAGACTGAATAAGATCGCTTCATTGGACACATCCTGAGGCAGCAAAGAATTATCACTTTGGTAATGAAAAGGAGTAGGGCCGGCCACTGTGGCCGAGCGGTTCTAGGCGCTTCAGTCTGGAACCGCGCGACCACTATGGTCGCAGGTTCGAATCCTGCCTTGGGCATGGATGTGTGTGATGTCCTTAGGTTAGTTAGGTTTAAGTAGTTCTAAGTTCTAGGGCACTGATGACCTCTGATGTTAGGTCCCATAGTGCCCAGAGCCATATGAACCATTTTTTGAAAGGGAGTAACCGAGTGAAGTGGGTGAAGGGATAAAATTTCTGGAGGAGATCAACTCTTGATTAAATAAAAATGTTCGAATGGATGTAGGTTGCAGTAATGCAGAGATGAAGAGGCTTGCACAGGACAAACCAGCATGGAAAGTAGACTCAAACCAGAATTCGGACTGAATATTACGAGGTTTGGAACTTTAATAGTGGCAACTATTTATTTATAGCTCGTGCAAAATAGATACGTGTTTCAAAGTTTTACTCACCTTCGAGTAGTCACCAGCATTGTGTATAACCCATTACCAGTGATGTGGAAGTCGTAGGATACTGATAGCAGTGCCAGTTGTCTTGACAGTTCGAGTGGCACGGTCTATTGCCCGGAAAATTCGTTGCAGTTGTGAAGCGAATGGTGTGAAGTATTGAAACGTCCCCTTAGAAAAATTATGAATGACTGTGCTGATAAACTTCTACGTTATTTCATTTTCAAACAGCTGAGCAAAACTCAACGTACTCAAACAGTTTTCTCTTTACTTATTCTGATCATCACAAAACTGACACACAATATTTTTAGCACAACGCAATCTGACTTTCAATAATCGCTACAAAAGAATGGCCCTGACTAACAATAACCTATACCTTTCATGAATCACTTACCCCACAAAAATCTTGGTTACTCGAACTACTGCAATACAGAGAGCGCCTTTACCGACAACCAAGTAAAAGATTCTAATTACTGAAGGCACTAACTATTGATAGGCATAGGTAGCAAATGAAAGATTTTGATAGAGAACAAACAATGTATTTACCTTAATAGCGTTCAAAAGTCATAATGTAAATATCAGTTCATGACAACCAGTCTTACAAATTCCCTTTTTCTGACGGACACACGTGCAGATCGTCCGCTCTCAAAACTCTGACATCTCTCTCCCCACATCCACCACCGCTGGCGGATCACCTCCAACTGCCCAACACTATGCACTGTTCACATCCAACTGCCCAACACTACGCAAGCGACTATTCCAACAGTGAGTCCAACCAGCCACAGACTGCACACAGCGCAGTCAGCGATTTTCATACAGAGCACTATGTGGTGTTACCATCGTAAACACCTACTTACATAGCCCCCATGTTCCCCACAAAATATTTTACAAATTGTTTTGGGCAGTGGGCAATACTGATTTGAATTTTTTTTTCACAATTACAATAACAAAGATATCAAATGCATACACTTATTGATACACTGTTGGTCAAAAGCAAAAACTGTCCTCACAGTCAATAAAGACAGTCCTGATCATTCATCACAGAAGTACGAAGTATGAGCACTGAAAGAAAATGCACACGGAAGTAGCGGATTTACATGCAGACTTGAAGAAGTAGTGTTGTCCTTCCAGCGGAAAGACAGTGCTGACTCTTAACGTGCAGGCAGGTAAGGTGCCACAACATATCAAACCCACAGCAGAGCAGTCGAAGTTTTGAAGAATATTGGCAGGTAGGTCATCTTGGAGCACACCCACAGTATTCCTTGTAGAGATGATGGTATTAGAGGGCCACCACAGATGCAGACACACTGTATTCCTGGTAGAGATTATGGTATTGATGGGCCACCAAAGGTGCAGACCCACTGTAATCCTTGCAGAGATAAGAGATAATGGTACTGGTGGGCCATCAAAGGTGCAGACAAACTGTAGTCCTTGTAGAGATCGCCAGCAGCCATCTGTTGTGACTGTGTGAGTGCACAATCACCATCAAAGAATCTTGTGGATAATATAGCAAGTCCCTGAACCACCACTTGTGCACTTACAAAAAAAATTTTGAAATGTCCTTAGAATCAGCAATGTCATTAACCAGTACCTTGATGAATTATCAACACATGTGCGAGCACTAACAGTCCCCTTTTTTTTCTAACTTCTCACATATTGTGCATACACTATGGCCAACAGAAACGTGTGCAGTAACCTACGATATACTTCATTTGAAGAACTGGTGTCTGTACAATTTTATGACATGAGAGTACAGTTACAAAGGCACAGAAAACATCATTAAAGTGCATAATAATACAGACAACATTTGTAGTAATATTGGCTTTAGAGAAGAATAGAAATAAGCACATACATCAGTGTTGCAGGAATTATGACATAAGTAAATAAATAATAATATTCAAACATTAATTTGACATATGATCATTAAAGGAAAACACAACAGAGGAAATAATATCCAAACATTTTTCCATGGTACTTGAGGAGAACACTATTCCTCATTATAGTGAATGTAGCTTAGTATTAGAAAAATTCTACAACATAACTCTTATCAGATAAACACATAAAGACAGGAAGAACACAAATACACAAGGGTAGACAAACACATAGTGGAATAACACAGAAGGAAAGGACAGGGTTTTGTTTTCAGTATAACATTTGGTACTACAGCCCAATCTAAAACTTCATTCCACAGATCTTTCAACTTATTTCAGCATTTGTTACAGCAAAAAAAGCCCTATCGAAGCATGCTTTCTGTATTTATATGTTCACATATTTCTTACCTCATTATTTATTTTCCATTATCTTATCTCATCATTAGTTTCCAAGAAAATCCTACCTAAACCTGTTGTCCCTTGAAGTGTTGGCAGAAGAGCCAACACCGTGTTGCTAGAGGAGGCCGAAATGCACGCTTTTAAGCTCACATAGATTGGCGTGAGGTCTGGAACAGTTAAGGGAATTAATAGTAGCAAATAAAGTACGTAGTTGATGTAATACTTAACTTTAATCCATAATTGGAGAACATCGGTCTGACGGTACAGGCATCACAAGTTAAATATCTATTGATAATGGCGCCTTGCTAGGTCGTAGCAAATGACGTAGCTGAAGGCTATGCTAACTATCGTCTTGGCAAATGAGAGCATATTTGTCAGTGTAGCATCGCTAGCAAAGTCGGCTGTACAACTGGGGCGAGTGCTAGGAAGTCTCTCTAGACCTGCCCTGTGGTGGCGCTCGGTCTGCAATCACTGACAGTGGCGACACGCGGGTCCGACATATACTAACGGACCACGGCTGATTTAAAGGCTACCACCTAGCAAGTGTGGTGTCTGGCGGTGACACCACATCCCTAAATCCTACGTTTTTGTTGATATCCTCTTTGAAAATAATTATCCTTCACTGCACACTGCTTTTTTGGACAAACTTTTTTCTTATAGCTTCTCAATACATTTCTTCCTATTCATCACAACTAATTCTCTTATATAGCCTACCCCATTTTAAGCTAACTTAAATCTACTGAGCTCAGATACACACTAGAGAATGAGGCAATGCAGCAGCACAGAACAGTTAACACCAACAGCAATGACAAAAAAATGCAGATTGGCAAAACAAGCAGCAGTATATTTAAATTAGCAAAGCAAATGCAACATTACAACTTATATAAGGCAATGTGAAGCAACAAGAAAAATAAATCAGTAGCAAAACTGGCTTAGCAGAGTAATACAAAGTAAAATTGAGTATAACTATGCCTGGCAAACAGCAGCAGCAAATGCTATAACTTATACCTAAACATGACAAAGCTCAAGCAGAAAAACATGTTAGAGTAAAGATAGCCATGTCTAATACCTATGTCACATCTTAACACTAGAGTGATGCATCACAATAACTTGCTCTACCAAACAAGTTACCAAGTCGTTGAAAAAAATTATGTATGCAAATCCTATGAAGGGAAAAGTCTATTTGTGCTCCTTTTTTTTAAGAAATGAGATCATTAAATTATTATTTCATACATCTGTAGATAGAAAACATTTCTATTAGTACATCCATAAAATTTGATTTTAACCAATGCTGCAGTGCCAGGTAGAAACTAAGAAACTATACATTAAACAAAATACGCAAATATATATATATATACATATAGCAAAGCATGAAACATCATTCTCTAGGCATATTGCATCCCCTAAGGCAGTAAAAAAATCTCTCAACCAGACAGACAGTATTCATAATCAGGTGTATAGATGTAAAATATTTCTCATCATTTCATGAGGCATTTTAGTAAATATCAGAAATTATGAGCTCCAAAGTGTAATCATATGTCTTCAAGTATGAGTGTGTTGTATTTGCGATGCTTTCTACAAAGAAATGTCAATATCCAGGTTAATGGCCTCTTTTTTTCTCCACCTGTGCCTCTGAAAGGCACACACTAATGGCTTTTTTCCAGGTGACTGTCTCACAGCTTGGCAGCCACAGCGCAATACATGAAGGTCACCTACATTCTTTACCAAAATATTTACAACAGCAGTTTCCACTACAGTGACAGTGTGATACCAACAAAATTTCACAGGTCGAGAAATGACAGTAGAAGTGTGTAGAAACGAAATCTCATGAACAGCAGTGTTGTGATACATTCACGCATGTACACACATTCCATAACTCTTAACACAAGATTCTTTGTTTCCGACATCCTTTTCACAAATCAGAGTCCCTAACCACTACTCATTATTCCTTACCTTATTATACATTTACATATTTGTTAATACTTATTCAATATTTCATCATAATAAATACATAGCATAATGAAACTCCTCATATAGCATCATCTCATTGATCATGTAATAATATCATCATAGCACATCAGTCAAACCTCAAAATCGTCGTAGCTACCTCCAGTAATTCCAAAACCTTTAAAAGTTCCCTCTGTTCGCTTCAGTAGAGTCATCTACTTCAAAAGTACTTCAGAAATCATGATCCCTTACCAAATACATCATTCAAAGCTTTTATAGTATCACAATGCTTCCAAAATAAATGAACAGTTCACAAAGTACAGACAAAATACAATGTCATAAGTGTAAATTAATTTAACTGTGTAATTACGTAAATATGTGTCACTGACATAGTAGAAAATATGTTTGTATCTCTGTTAAATAATCAGATAGCTGTGTAATTCTGTGTTAGAGAAATATGGTACCGATGTGTAAAGTTGTATACGCAAATACGATATTACCTAGGGCTCCTAGTGCCTGCCACACGCTTAGTACACAAAGTAGGCATGTACCTCCTGAGGAAAACCTTCTTTATATCTTTGTAATTCAAGAAGCTTTCTAAACAAATGTCCTAAGTACAAAACTTAATCACTCAGATTCGTGTACTGTAGCACTAAACTGTGCATATTTTTGTAAAATAATATCTGTCATTACTTAAAGGTAAAAATGTACCAATTGTCGTAATTCTCGTCCTCCACAAGCAAAATTCTGTAGAAGTCAATGTACTTTCCTTGTCATAAACAAAAGTTAAATGCTATGCATATAGATATCGTAGGTATTACACTCATTGCTGTGATCAAGAAAGTACTGTACTGTAACGTATTGTTGTGCTACAGAAAAGGCTATCTCATTGTAGCTATACCACAAAAGTTACTACTAAAACATGTTTTACTTTCCAGAAGAATACAGAAAAACTGTGCAGATGTAAAACAGATACAGCGCGAAAGCAACAATGTAAAATGTGTCTCTCATTAGTAGTATCATAATATAATCATGTAGCTGTCAAACAAACCAAACACTAAGTCATCTGTAATCTCTCAGAAAGAACTTTCAATAAAGAATTTCTTTCCAAGTAAACAAAAATGTTGCATTAAAGTCTCATTAGCAGTATATGTTCTACATATGTAAGCCTTATAGTCGTTACATAATCGTGCACCTAACAAGCAAGAATGTACACACAAGAACACTGTGTCGTCTGTTCGCTATAAGAATGCATTCGTAATTACTGTCTAAATAAATTCCCTAGGTTCTTGCCTGGATAGTTAACTTCAAAACAATGTTGCATGTTAGCAGTTTCTAAATGTGACAAAGCATACTAGTAATGTGAAGTGAAAAATTTTATCGCAAAGACTAAGTTAAAAAGCAGGTTGTCACTCAATAAAAGGTTTTACATGTGAAATATGGTATAAACCTTTACTCTTCCTAGTACGCAGAGTTTCAAATTCAATGCAATTATCATGTGGTGTACGTCGGTAAAGAATGTTGCAATTTTTCTCAAGGTTAGCTTCTATGTTATTTTTCACAGGGCTGGATGGCGCACGTGGCTGCCTGCGGTGCGAGTCATTGTCTATTGTCGCTTTGTTGTCACGTGTCGTTACTTGGGTTTGGATATCCAACTTCTACAAATTCACCTTGCCAAGAGGGCCCTTCCCTGTTTGAATCCCGCCAGTTCAGATGAAATTCAGGTCTATCGTTATGATTATATCGTCTGTCGTCATGTTGGTAGTTTCCATAGTTTCTTTCTTGTCTGTCATGTGGTGGAGAATTTCTCCTGGAATCGTAACTGTGCGGTGGATCATTGCGTCTGAAGTTATTCTCTCTCCCTTGATAATAATAGTTCTGGTGCCCATATTGTCTGTTTCTATGATCGTCTCTGTCATTGTCATTATTACAGAAAGGTGATCTTTACCTGTAATTATTATTACTCTGCCAATGGTTGTCATACAGGTGGTGTCTGTTTCGGTCACGATTTGCGTTGTAAGGATAGCCTTGTGGTGTCCAGTTATTGTTTCTGTCGTCACGGAATTGTGACGGACGTTACCTCTAATGATTGTTTTCCTGTTTATGCATCCCACGACTGTCTGTGTCGATTTCTAATTCTTGTAAAAGTCCCTGAAAACCTTCTATGTCGTCTTTGCAACGTCCTGCCAAAATAATATGTATTAAATATTCAAGCAATTTAATCAATCAAATGCAAATAAGTTCTTAGTGGCTGTATGGGTTTGACATGTCTTCAAAATATTTGACCAGACTGGAAAATTCAGATTGTTCAAAGTGTTTCATCATTATGATGCTTGTTTTACTCGGTCTTGAGTAGTTTGAGACCAATATGCTGAGAGGAAGGCATGATAAAATTCTCCTTCACTGTGACAATCGCGAATGATCGATCGCATTCTTACAGCTGATTTATTCTCTAAGTTGCCACACGTAAATTCTAATCTGTGCTCTAATGACCAGTTTGGAGGAAAACAATGAGGGAATTGATGAAGCCACGCTTGTGGATGAATGTCATTGCTGGAATTCTGAAATGTTTTGAATTTACTTGTAGTAATGAACAGCTCATAGTTAAAGTCATCATGACGGGAGAGTCGCATATCAGTGTTACGTCATGTCGGCGGTTCCATCTCGAAATTCAGTGCACCTTTCCCATTTCCTTCATAATTTCCGAAATGCCCTGTGTTATTATTTTGTGGCTTTTCCGTATTTCTAAGTCCCTCTTCCCGTGTTGGAGCGAGAGTCTCCTCTGAAATATGTAATTCTTGTATTACTTTTGCCAACTGATCATGTACTTCCATGATTTCTGTTTTGTGTTGTGTATTAATTTGATTCTGATTTTGTTTGAATTTTCTAATTTGTTCATACTCTTCTGTGTCAGTAAAGGCTACCGGTTTTGTGTCATTCAGATTATCATCTACCTTCGTAGATAAATTATTTAACTGATCCGAAAGATCGACTACTTTCTCTGATAATGAACTGATTTCCTCCATGTGTCTTTCTGAACCAAGTTTCAGAGTATCTACTGTGTCCTTTAAGTTTTCCTGAGTTTTTGCAAGTTGCGTAACCGAATCGGTAGATGCAACTGAGTCAATATTAGCACGCTAGGTGTCCTGATTCTGTAATGCACTTTCATGACGCGAAAAAATAGGTTGAAAATGCTCACAAATTTGTATTCTTACGTAATTACAGACTTTTTGACGTTTAGATTCAATTTTAATGATCTCTGCAGTTAAACCTTCACGTGTTTGTTACAGCGTTTGCTCAGTTGTGTTTAACTTTTGAATCTGTTGTTGTGTTTGTTTTTGATTTTGTTCCATTGCGTCTAACTTTTGAAGCTGTTGCATTATTTGCAATAACAAGGTATTAGCGTCTGGAACTTGTTCCTTTGTGCCTACCGGCAGTGCATTTGTACCGGCAGCATTCGTATTTTGAAGGACAGAAAATGTGTCTTGACTTAATTGAGAAAAGGCTGAGGACGCAAAACTTGAATCTACAGTATTTGCAAGATTTTTTCCTGTCAATTCGGATTCCTAAGGCGACCTGTTGCCGACCGATCTATCGACAATGCTTCCCTATTTACTAATTGTTTCACTGTCTACACCATTATTTGCCGCCTAGTCCATTTCCCTATGCACAATAACAAAATTACTACTTTGAATGTGTGTTAATTCATTACACGGGGGTGCTGATAAGCTACGCTCGTTGTCACTATCATTTCTCAATTTACTTTGGAGCCTAGCTTTTTCTTGTCACTATCATTTCTCAATTTACTTTGGAGCATAGTGTTGCGTTTTTCACACGCCATAATATTACATATTTCACACGATAACAATAAAAGCACAATTTGAAGAGCAAAAATAAGAAAACACATTAACATAGCACTGAAAACAATATCTAATTAACTGCAAGCGTGGCTGCGAATTTTTTTGGTGCAAATCTACATGCATGCCACAACTGTTTTACAGTACAACAATGAAATAACTACAACTACAAAGGAAATTATCTCTACAATTATGCGCTAGCAATTAACAATAACTACACTAATTACTCAAACTACAAGAAAATATCAGAAGATTCCAGTGAGGTATCCTCGGCTAAGGATAGGCATTTAAAACGTCCCCTTAGAATAATTATGAATGACTGTGCTGGTAAACTTCTACGTGATTTGATTTTCAAACAGCTGAGTGAAACTCAACCTACTCAAACAGTTTTGTCTTTATTTATTCTGATCATCACTAAACTGACACACAATATATTTAGCGCAACGCAATCTGACTTTCAATAATCCCTACAAAAGAATGGCCGTGACTAACAATAACCTATACTTTTCCATGAATCACTTACCTCACAAAAATCTTGGTTACTCGAACTACTGCAATATAGCGACCGACAATACTGCCAACTAAATGAAAGATTCTAACTACTGAAGGCACTAACTACTGATAGGCATAGTTAGCAGATGAAAGATTTTGATGGAGAACAAACAATGTATTTACCTTAATAGCGTTCAAAAGTCAATATACAGGGTGATTCAAAAATGCATGTAAATATTTTAAGGGTGTATTTGTGAGGTAAATATAAGACAAAAATGTTCTATAAATGTTTTTCCATAAACGTTTAATTCCAGAGTTATCGTTAAATACGAAAGTCATGTCCGTATCAAAACGACGGCAGTGCAAGCAGCAGGATGCCATATTCTGGTACGTAATTCACATACGTACCTCCCAACAGTTGATTCGAAACTGCATGAATAGTGTTTGTTTTTGTTTGCACGTGATGTTTACTCCTACTGTACGGAAGATGGCGCTGATGTTGTTGGTAACGGAAAAGTACGTCCTGTCGTTCATTCATCGTCGGAAGGCTAAAGGTTTCGTGCACATGATGTACTCAAACAGTGAGTATGCTGATATGCACCTTGTGTATGGTGCAGCAGATGGAAATGCACTTGCAGCAAGACGAAGGTACAGTGAGCTGTTTCCAGGAAGACGGTTACCAAGTCATCAGACGTTTGTATCTGTGGACAGACGTATGCGGGAGTATGGCATTCGTCCTGGGCCACATTCAGGTCGACCACTTGAGCATGCAGTGAACGTCGAGGAACATGTTTTGGACCTGGTTACCAAGATCCATCTATCAGTACGAGACAAATTAGTGCAGCTGTACGACTTCCACAATCTACTGTATGGCGGCTGCTTCGGAGACAACAGTTGCATCCATTTCACCTGCAAAAAGTGCACGAATTGACACCTGAAGACTATCCTCGCCGTCAGCAATTCTGCCAGTGGTTACAAGAGCGTCATTTGAATGATCCAATGTTCATTCGGCGGATATTATTCACAGATGAGGCCATGTTTACTCGTGCGGTTGTAATCAATTCGCATAATATGCACCAGTGGGCTGTCGAGAATCCTGGCGCGAGAATTGTGCGTGGATATCAACATCAATTCTCCATAAACATTTGGTGTGGTATTGTGGGGAATTACTTACTCGGACCTCATGTTCTGCCTCCAAGGCTGAATGGGCACGCGTACTGCGAATTTTTGGAGGGAGAATTGCCTGGATTATTACAGGATGTCCCTCTTGCAACACGAGCCACCATGTGGTTTATGCACGATGGTGCTCCCGCCCATTACAGCCGCAACGTAAGGGCGTACCTCAATTCTGCGTATCCACATCGATGGATAGGTCGCGGAGGACCAATTGCTTGGCCAGCCAGATCACCTGACCTGAACCCTTTAGACTTTTATTTATGGGGCCGACTAAAGACATTGGTGTATTCTTCTGCAGTACCGAACAGAGAAGTGCTACAACAAAGAATTGAAGGTGGTTGTGAAATTATTCGTGGAGAGTTGAACGGACTGTGTAATGCGCAGAGATCATTGATGCGACGAGCACGGGTCTGTCTGCAAGTTCAGGGACAGCATTTTGAACATGCATTGCATTAAGATTTGTGCAAATACAGTACAGTACAGTACAGTCTGTAAAATGCTTCAATTTTCCTTAGTTATTGTGCATTGCTGTAGTTCAATCAACAGGACCTAAATTAATACAGTGTTCGCGAGGAATTGTTTCAGTTTGTTACGTCACGTTTATTTATCAGTTTGCGTTGTTAGTCCAAATGCACTGTAATTAAACTGTGAACTCTGGGAATTAAATACCTTACGTTGTATTGAATGTATTATCCTGTTTTGTTCATAACTCTGTAATAAGCCAAGTATGGAAAAAATTGTATAGAACATTTTTGTCTTATATTTACCTCACAAATACACCCTTGAAATATTTACATGCATTTTTGAATCACCCTGTATGTATCAGTTTATGACATCCAGTATTACAAATTTCCTTTTTGTAACGGACACACGTCCAGATCGTCCGCTCTCAAAACTCTGCCATCTCTCTCCCCACACCCACCACTGCTGTCGGATCACCTCCAACTGCACAACGCTACGCACTGTTCACATCCAACTGCCCAACACTACACAAGCGAATATTCCAACAGTGAGTCCAACCAGCCACAGACTGCACACAGCGCAGTCAGCGCTTTTCATACAGAGCACTTCGTGGCGTTACCAACATACAAACCTCAACAGCCTACTTACAGTATGTCCTTCACTTTAGAAATCGGGTTGTGCTCACGGCGGATTAAGTCATTGGAGTGCAGTAGGTCGTATAACACTGAGCAGCCCCATCAGTCAAACAAATCAGTAACAGCTTGCACTTTACGTGCTTGAGCATTGTCCTGCAAAACGATGGTCAGGTCCTGCAGAAACTGTCACCACTTCTGTCTCTATGCTGTTCATTTCTGGAACACACCCAACGACCAAGTCATAGACAGAAGTGATGACACTTTCTGCAGGACCTGATCATCAGGTCCTTCACCTCTCTGGTGCCTTTACCTTTCCTAAAGGCGAACTGATCGTCATCTAACACATCTTCAATTTTCATTTCCATTCTTTAGTATATTATTCTTGTCAGCAATTTGAGTGCATGAGCTGGTTAAGCTGACTGTGAGAAAATTCCCACACTTATTGGCTCTTACAATCTTGGCCACTGTGTGGGTGATGTTAATCCGAAAGTCAGTAGGTATAGCGTCGGACTACTCTCCAACGTGAGTAGTCGTTTTGTTGCCACTTCTCCAACGATTTTAGAAATTCGGATGGATGGTTACCTATCCATTCTGCCTTGTTCCATCTTATGTCTTCCAAAACTATTTTTAGTTATGATTTTAGTGCTTATTCCCCTATCTCTTCTACATACATCAAAATAAGTTTTGCGTCACGTCGGTTCCAAGAGTTCCGAAACCTGTGTAGAAAATTGGAATAGAGATCAAGATGAACATTTCCACCCTTTTTATTGCTCATGAAAACCACACATTGCTTGTTGTACCACCGTACAATGAGACCTTCAGAGGTGGTGATCGAGATTGTTGTACACACCGATACCTCTAATGCACAATAGCACGTCCTCTTGCGTTGATGCATGCCTGTATTCGTTGTTGCACACTATTCACAAGTTTATCAAGGCACTGTTGGTCCAAATTGTCCCACTCACTCCACGGCGATTCGGCGTAGACCCCACAGAGTGGTTTGTGGGTCACATCGTCCATAAACATTCTGGCCACTCTGGTGGAGCGATGTCGTTATCCTGAAGGAAGTCATTCACAAGATGTGCACGACGGGGGCGCGAATTGTCGTCCATGTCGACGAGTGCCTGGCCAATGTGCTGCCGATATGGTTGGACTATCGGTCGGAGGATGGCACTCACCTATCGTACAGCCGTTACAGCGCCTCCCATGACCGCCAGCGGTGTTCGTCAGCCGCACATAACGCCACCCCGAAACAGCAGGGAACCTCCACCTTGCTGTACTCGCTGGACAGTGTGTCTAAGACGTTCAGCTCTTCGGTGAAGAGGACGTGATGCCAATCCTGAGCGGTCCATTCGGCATGTTGTTGGGCCCATCTGTACCGCGCTGCATGGTGTCGTGGTTGCAAAGACGGACCTCTTTATGGACGTCGGGAGTGAAGTTGCGCATCATGTAGCCTATTGCGCACAGTATGTGTCGTAACACGACATCCTTTGGCTGCACGAAAAGCATTATTCAACATGGTGGCATTGCTGTCAGGGTTCCTCCGAGCCATAATCCGTAGGTAGCGGTCATCCACTGTAGTAGTAGTCCATGGGCGCCTGAGCGAGGCATGTCATCGACAGTTCCTATCTCTCTATCTCCTCCATCGCTTTGGTTCATTCCGCCTGGACACTTCGCTTGTTGAGAGTCCTTCCTGGCACAAAGTAACAAAGTGGGCGCGATCGAAACGCGGTATTGGCCGTCTAGGCAGGGTTGACCTACAGGCAACACCAGCCGTGTACCTCCTTCCTGGTGGAATGATTGGAACTGATTGGCTGGTTGGCTCAAATGGCTCTGAGCACTATGGGACTCAACATCTTAGGTCATAAGTCCCCTAGAACTTAGAACTACTTAAACCTAACTAACCTAAGCACATCACACACACCCATGCCCGAGGCAGGATTCGAACCTGCGACCGTAGCTGATTGGCTGTCGGACCCCCTCCGTCTTACAGACGCTGCTCATGCATGGTTGTTTACAGCTTTGGGTGGGTTTAAAGACATCTCTGAACAGTCAAAGGGACTGTGTCTGTGATACAATATCCACAGTCAACGTCTATATTCAGGAGTTCTGGGAAACAGGGTGATGCAAAACTTTTTTTGATGTGTGTATATCGACTCCTATCAAGTCATTAGAAAATTCTTCTCCTCATAGAGGTCTTCAATGTACTGTTTACATCCATCCACTCTCTCCTCTGCATTTAACAATGAAATTCCAGTTGCGGTCTTAATTTTACCACCCTTGTTTTAAATTACTTTTCTACGTATGCTGGGTCAGTCTTTCTGACAATGATTTCTTTATCGATTTCTTCGTATTTTTCATAGAGCCATTTCCCCTTCGTTTACCTGCACTTCCCATTTATTTCATTCCTTAATGACTCCTATATCTGTATTCCTGAATTTCCACCGAGCGAGGTGGCGCAGTGGTAACACACTGGACTCGCATTCGGGAGGACGACGGTTCAATCCCGCGTCCGACCATCCTGATTTAGGTTTTCCGTGATTTCCCTAAATCGCTCCAGGCAAATGCTGGGATGGTTCCTTTGAAAGGGCACGGCCGACTTCCTACCCCATCCTTCCCTAATCCGATGAGACCGATGACCTCGCTGTTTGGTCTCTTCCCCCAAACAAACCAACCAACCTGAATTTCCCTGAAAATTTGTTTTATTTGTTTATTTTGTTGATCAAGTGAAGTATTTATTGTGTTACCCACAGTTGTTTCGTAGTTGTCTTGTTTCCATCCTCTGTGATTGACCTTCTTAGAGATGTCCGTTTCTCTTCAACTAAGCTGCCTACTGAGGAGTTTCTAATTGCAATATCTATAGCCCCAGAGAACTTCAAATCTGTCACTTCATTCTGTACTACTTATGTATCCCACTTCTTCGAGCATTGTTTCTTCCTGACAACTCTCTTAAACTTCAGCCAACTGTACATCACTACAAAATTGTGATCTGAGTCTATTTCTGCTCCTGAGTAAGCCTCACAATCCAGTATTTGATTTAGGAATATGTAACTGACCACGATGTAATCCAGCTACAACCAGTTGTAGGTTGATATTTACCACGAGAGTTTTGATGAAGCGCAATTCACAGCCACTTAGAAGGATGCTTGCAAAACCTTGTTCGACCAATGTATGAATACCGCTAGCCGCTTTGTTTGTTTTTGTTAGTTCCTGTTTTCACGTATGTAATGGAGTCCAGAAGCTACAACAGGTCATGTTTCACAATTATTATTATTAAACGATCCACATTCGGTAAGAAATTTTTGTTGCTTTATAAACAGTTTACATATATATTTATACACAGTTTACATAAATAGTTTATATCTCCAAAGCCCGAATTCTTTGGACTACAATTCCTAAGATTTATAGGAAAGCAAAACAGTCTGTAAAGGAACTAAGAGGAACACGAAGAAGAAAACAAGGGATGAGAGATGAAACAAAAATAAAGGCAAGGGATTACGTAATTACATGGTACTATCTACTACACTTCACCAGTCACAACCACTGACTCCATATCACGAGAGCTGCAGCATGCTCAGCTTCACTGCCGAAAAACTTGTCGTACTTCATTCAGTCAGATTTACATACCATTTCTCGAATTAGTCTGGCATGTAAAGTGTCATTCAGTGAATTTGAGTGTGATCAACTCCATTGTTCCCTTCGGTATCTGGTGATGTGCCGTCATCCCTCCACTGCACTAATTCTAATACTGAAAAGGAACATGCGAATCGTGACACGTGGTGCATCCTGAGTGTATCTTGCCGCCTGGACGTTACCGTATGTCATAAATATGTTATATGTTACCTTCTTATCTGAATGTTCAGATATATTTGCTAGTCTTTCTTGGAATATGTATCCGCTGACCTGTGCAGGATACGCTGCTTCGCCACACATAATTTCGTACAAAATACATCATCTTAAATAGATCGCCCGTTCATCGGCCGCGGGTCTTTGAATGTGACACCCTTATCACTACATGGTCACTTGTTGCAATTTATTCACAAATGCTACTGTCACTCGTCTTGATTGAGGGGAATCTTGTGTTTTTTTTTCTTTCACACCATAGCTGAAACTTCGACAAAATAAGTATTACTCTTTCCTTTATCTGTGACGGAGGATTTCCACTAGCTGCAAAAGGGATGGCGTCGGCATACGCAACGACGCTTCACAACGTGCCTCGATCACTACATTCCAGACATGGAGTTACGCAAAAACACCTGATGATATCTGTTTCCTGTCTTTCGTTTGAATGTCGTTGATGCACGCACATCAATAACCCGCTAATAGAAACTGGAGATGTCGCACAAATACCTTGGTAACTTTAGAGAATAATGAAGAGCCCCCATGAGATATAAAATTCTCCAGCTACCTTTACCTTGAAGCCCATAGCGTTTTGACGTCACTTTTATTCCCTAACCTAGATCGCAGTCAATAGAGAGTAGGTAATTCTCCACCTGCAGATGGTGGTGTGAACCATTGAAACACGTAGTGGTATAACAAACAAACGCAGAAAACATCCATTTGTAGGAGACAGTGTTGTACGAGACTTATAAAAATATTACGAAAAGGATAGTTGCTACTCACCATACGGCGGAGATGCTAAGGCCTACATAGGCACAACAAAAAGACTGTCAACAAACGAGTTCACACACACTCGCAAACGCAACTCATACACACCTGACAGAAGTCTGTGGCTGCTGACGTCACAATGTCCTAGTGTCTCGCAAAGGGAGAGACAATGTTTTGCTCGTCTATTTGCCTTCCATTAGCAGTCAAATACAGTTATTGCTGTGACTGTATTTTACAGTGTCGTGTAGTTCGATGCAAATGTGCCTCAGACATGCTTGCACTGGACGAGACACTGGGACATGTAGAAGTTTGAATCTATCTTGGAGGCATCCTAAGGCGACCGCTCACGATGAGCTAGAAATTCGGATTCGAGTGCCGGTCCAGCACAAATTTTAGTAAATGGTACAGCTAATGTTAAAATGCATTTGCTAATTACGAATACATTTTATATATGTCTGTCCGAAGTACATTTGCTTCGAACTACACATTCTGTGAAATGCAGACACTGCAATAACTGTAATACTTCACTGACAACAGTTTCTCGATTGCAGGACTTCGAAATTTGAATGGAATATTTGTTCTTAGGTACACAGCCTTGTTGTACCTCGGAACAGTGTTTCAAATTTGAGAAAACCTTACTTTTCCGGAGCAGTTTTTGTATTTTCCATAAACTGGCAGCAGCACACATACAATGAACGCTATCAACTGTAACTGGAAAAGGAAATATACTCAATTTCTATTACAGGACTAGCTAGAGGCGAATGTCTTGTAAGTGTTCCAAGGTACATGGCTCCGCCATACCGCAGACATGAGGCAAAAGACAGCTGTGCGTTTCGTCACGGATTTCTTGCAGTCGGCGCGAGAGTTTAAAAACTGGGGTTAAAAAACTCCAACAGAAGAAGTACAAGCAAACAGGAGTGCATCGCCAAGTCTTCAAAATGGCTCTGAGCACTATGGGACTTAACATCTGAGGTCATCAGTCCCCTAGAACTTAGAACTACTTAACGATAATGGATGACAGCCAAAAACAGTTGCAGGATAAAAATTTATTAAAATTCTTGACCAAGGTTTCGGTACATATAAATATACCTTCATCGGAAGTAAACCTTGGTCAAGAATTTTAATAAATTTTTATCCTGCAACTGTTTTTGGCTGTCGTCCATTATCGTGAAGAATTTCAACAGTTGCTGCTGCAGCCATGTTTAAAATCTAGAACTACTTAAACCTAACTAGCCTAAGGACTCCACATACATCCATGCCCGAAGCAGGATTCGAGCCTGCAGCCGTAGCGGTCGTGCGGTTCCAGACTGAAGCGCCTAGAACTGCTCGGCCACTCCGGCTGGCCAAAAGTCTTCCCCCTTAAAAAGTCCGAAATCCGAAGCTCCATCGCGAGTCAGGAAACTCATTATTTTCCTAATGTTATATCTCACGTAATGATCTAGAGGGTACAATTAAAGAAATTGGTGCCTACGGTACTTCCTCACGCACATCGCTCGCCGCAAACTGTAGCGTGGATTACGGACTATTATGTAGATTTAAGTCATACTCACGCGCTACACGCGATATACAGGATGGTCCATTGATAGCGACCGGGCCAAATATCTGTGGGGAAAGTTGAAGGATATTTGCTATCGTGATCCACCGACAACGCCTGACAACATGTGTCAGCGCATTGTCAATGCATGTGCGAACATTACGGAAGGCGAAATACTCGCTGTTGAGAGGAATGTCGTTACACGTATTGCCAAATGCATTGAGGTTGACGGACATGATTTTGAGCATTTATTGCATTAATGGGGTATTTACATGTAATAATGCTATAACAGCATGCGTTCTCAGAAATGATAAGTTCACAAAGGTACATCTATCACATTTGAACAACCAAAATAAAATGTTCAAAAGTACAGTCGTGCTCAAAAGTATCAGAACGACCTCAATTGCATTTCGCCTGATTCGCATTCAACCCACATAACGCAGCTGTCTAGCAGGTCCTATAATCGCTCCTTGGTACAGTCGTTTGACTATTGAAAATGGTTCCAACAAGTCACCACTAGAAAACACTACTCTGTATCGCAATAACTCAAGATGTAAAGTAATACTACGATACTACAAATATCAGGGAACACCTTATCACAGGTAAGTCTGTCCTTAAGGCTTGTGAGCTCACATTTATTACAATAAATGACATACCGGAAATGTTACCACACTCATTATTACGTCAGATAGGTAATGCACGTAGTAAGTTCATCGTATTCACTATTTCCTCTTCAAAGTAACATACCGTACTTATTATTTAACACATGACATTAAAAATTTAACTCATTCACGAGCAGCTACTTGAGAATATGTATGAACATCAAATGACTCGACGAACTGTCTCGTTCTGCATATGGATTCAAACCCAGGTCATGCAGACTAAGCAAAGATTTCGTGACTGACGGAAACTAACAGTCATTCCTGATTAGGCATACAGAGAGTGATATACCTCGATTTTAGACAGTATGAATTAGCAAATACCAATATTAAATTACATAACGCAAACATTTTCAACGGACATATACCTCGATTTTAGACGGTATCAGTTAGCAAATATCGACTTTAAATTACATAACGCAAACATTTTTAACGGACGCGAATTCCTACCCAGCACCTATTGTCCCTGTTAACAAACTAGGAGAGATGTTAAATATTGCTTCTTAACAAGTAACTTACTTGAAATGCCGAGGGGTAAACCTTTGTGTTGGACAGGGTTCGAACCCAGAACCTAATCGTATATATATCGAAGCACAATCAACTACGACATATCGCATTTTCTCGGCAGTAGCTAGATGTTTTAACTGAAATGACGAGACGAAACAATTTTTTCCTTCCCAGGACTCCAACCCGGCATCTATCGCTGTTTTATTCTAGAGAAAACGAACGTTAAATATAGGTTTGTTGCACCAGCATGTTTGAACTAGAAATAATATGACGAAGACTTCAGTGCTGACCGGGAATAGAGCTCCACACATATCGTTGTTGACTACACACAAAGAGACGTCAGCTACCAAATTTTTCTCCACCAGCAGCTCGGAATAGCATCTCGAACTTACAGTCATCTCGCAAATACTTCTGTGTCTCATTGGGAGTCAAAAACGTCAAATATCGTTAGTGTTGACAACAAACGAAATTATTATCCACCAGCAGATAGGTGTTCTCATTCTAGATCTTGATAATACATAATGAAATCTTTAGTGCCGGGCCGGGATTCGAACCCAATCAGGCACAATATGCGAAGATGTTGAGGAATCTGCAGTTTTGAACAAACAACAAATTGTAGCCGAGTTGTATTGTCAGAAGGGAACAAATTCCGCGTTAAGGGCGGTCTGAGTTGCATTCCCAGTTCAGAACCAATTTTATCGACATACAGAAGCTCAGATAAATGATGGAATAAGTGTCCTGTGAGCCTACATAGAGTTTGTTTCGTCACTAGAAATAAATAACTAGTATAAGAAAGGTTACTGGTGATAGAGTTTCTACATGTCGCCACTCCAGACTTTATCGTGGCTCAACCTAACGTCTACCTGGTAGAGAAAGAATATCATTTTTAAAGTGAATTTCAGACCACAATGCCATTATATCTTCTTCACTTGGTGCAGCCAGAAGAGAATGGGATCTGTCTCTCCCTATCTGAAATCACCGACCAAAGTTGGAATCGAACCCAGACCATAGATATATGAACCTATCATCAGCCCAACAGACCACCAAATCTTCTTCTCAGTGGCTCATTTTTCTATCATAGCGCCGTTGTGCCACACTGGCTGAGAATTCTGACACACAGGCCCCCTGTATCAATTTGCAGCATGTTCAGTAAATTCATGTACTTGGTTGGCCGAATCATCATGAACTAGCTGCCTCGGCTACCTAGTGCATACATTCATCTTTATTTTGTAATCACCGAGATAAAATAACGTAACTGCCACCTACACAGAACTGCCAACAGTGTAGGATGCAGAAATTTAAATAGGAAGTGTTCCTTTCCACTTGAGCTACTCTATTGCGCTATCTGTTTGTTGAAACCGTCGTGCAGTGCAAAAGAAAAGATATAACTGTTTGTCTCTCAGAAGTATTGACCTGGCCATATGCATAATCCCACAGCGCTGTGGAATGCAGAAATTCTGGAGGAATTGTTGTTGACTTCTGGAGCTGTTATAGCTACGTATCAGCTAGCAGCGTAATGCTACGTAGCGCGCGCGGTAGATAAGATGTCTCGAGTTCGAGTACATTCACTGACGTATTTTTTAAAACGCAGTTCTGCTGTCTGCTAAAGTTATCAATCTAATGGAACTTGTAACATAATTCTCTTCACTTCTCAACCCAAAATAGTCGTATGTGGAAAAGGGCTATCTTCTGCGACATTTTGTTCATTTCATGTTTAACAGACAGCCAGACAGTAGATGCATCTCGAAACTTTTGTATTATGTATGGGGAGAGCGCATCGTGCCAAAATACGTCGGAAAAGTATTTTCTAAATTAGCTGTCGTCTGGTAGTGGCATTTTTTCTTCTTCGGACCCTGTTTGACAGCTTTAACTCAGAACAAATTTTCTACATGCGTGTAATCAATAAACCGCATGTGCATTTTCAGACTCTTATAGATAACATCAGAGAATTCTCATATATCGCTGATGATTAATTTCTCTCTCGTGTTTACTATTGTTTTAACAACACTAAAGGAAACCTTACGAAAATTGTGAGCTGTATTATAAGAAATGTAATAAAACTACACACAATAACCTTAAGACGAAAGTCTGTTTTAATAAATCTGAGTGTCTGTACACGAGCGTGCCTCTATCGATACGAACTGGTAAAATACTACTCACTTAGATTTTGATTGGGTCTGTGTTTAATTGGTATGCTGTGTCATATTCAAGAGGTATGCAAATGTGGCATTTCATAAATAAAGTTATGTATTCCTAGAAACCCAAAATTTGCTTGTCAGCAGCGGAAAGAGGCGTTACCTGTTGTGCAGCATTGTAAGTTTTTCACCATGAGCCCAAAGTATTTTCTTGCGTTTTCCTTATCGATGTTTTATCTGACTGTTTGCAGCTCTTTCACAGAAGGGATAAAAACGCTACACTCAGTGAAACTGGAACTGCGAACCATAACAGACCCTTTTCCACAGGTCAGCACATTACCACAGAGCTGGCGGAGAACTATGTGTCGTAGCTTCCTCTTACGAGACCAATAGTGGCTAGAACTCGTAAATCGCTATTTAAAGGACGAGATTAGTTGCGATTTCCACGTGCAACGACGTTCCTGGTCTCAAAACCGTAAATTTATAACCTTTTGTTACACCTAAAGCGATAATAACTCAGATTATTCAATGGAAATGACAGGTAAAAATCAAGTGAACTTTGAGGCTTAATTCCGTGCACACCAGGAAGTAACTCGTCGATCACAGAGTTGCCAAACATACATTGCCTTGTTACCAAATCTTAGTTACAATACCAGCAGGAAGAAAACGAACCGATGTGATCTTACAGCGGGCTGGGAAGTGACCATAGCTGGTGTCTCCAAGTCGCGGCTGCTACGGCCTGGAATACGTAATGCGTCTGATTCGCATTTCTGTAACTAGGTTTAAGGACTGAAGCGTAGTTACTAATAATACTCAGAACTGACTGCAAACTAAGCATCATAAATCAGTAACTCTCATAGTTGTTTTTATATTTCTTTCGTAAGTGTACTCAAAAGTAAGAAACTCATTCACAGACGTTTTTGTGCCTCGCCGATAGTCGAGCACAACAAACAAATAAAAATAAAAAAAAGAATGTGTGTGTGTGTGTGTGTGTGTGTGTGTGTGTGTGTGTGTGACAGAGAGCGAGAGAGATAAAAATCAAAAAGAATGAGAGAGAGAGAGAATAAAAAATTGTAAAGAAATTGAATCATGGTATGTAAAGAAATCTTTCATTAAAATGACACGTTCAACATCATTACGAAATATCGTATTAATGATCTATGGAACAAGAATTAATCTAATGTAATCTAATTTAATCATATCATATTGATAACTAGCCATGAAGATTCATGAATTACCATAGTTTTTGCCAATACCAGTAACCAAATCTAAACTTGAAAATAAAAGAGGACAGTTTTTGTAATAAACCGGGACTTCTGTCAAGACCCTTTCGTCCCTCTTAATTAACCACGAAAGATGTCTGATATACCTCTATTCTGAACTAACAAAGTGTGCATGCATTTATAGATGAAGTGCATGATGGGAAGTTCTGGACGGAGATAGGAACCCAACACGATTCTTTGCCTGTCTACGGAATCCTTTTCATGTTAATATCAAACATCAGCAATTACTCGTAGATAACATTAGTACTAAAGTAACTGATGAAGACGTTACTTGATAACAGAAACACGTTGCCTATCTTCATTTGCTTGCGCCTAGAAATGGCCATCGAGTACTGCCAAACCAAAAGGCAACAGATCTTGCTGCCTTCCGAAATTCGTCGCTGTCAGTTCTTCCGTATGATTTGGTCGACACGACCTGTTTCAAGTTGTGTATGACAGACAATGTTTTAGAAAATCAATTGTTTTCCTTTGCAATAAACAGAAAGGTTTTCATTCTAAGCTATGCAAGTACAAAATTTTCGTAATATTAGTTCAAGTTTAATATTCGCTTCTTAACGGCACTAAATCGTGGTTTGTGAATCATTACCGGCCGTACTCTGCCGCATTTCACTGGTTGGAAGGCAAAAAAGCTTACTGACAAATTTCACAGAAGGAAAAGTTGGACAAAATGTCTCCCACTGGAAGGTCATGTTTTATTTAAATGATTACAAAATCAGGAGAACGAACAGTCAGGTTGTCAGTATAAACCCATTACTGTCGTCGGTATGATGTTGCACTGCCCATGGCCTGTAATGGTAAAGTGCCCGTTTAGGTCAGGCATATTGTATGCAGAAGTCGAAGAGAGAGCACCACTAAATTCTAATCCGTATGCATTGCATACACACAGAAATTACTGTTACAGTGTACTTATCGAGCACAATGAGTGAATTGCGTATTTTCCGGTGAGAAAGAGCACTGGCAAACAGCCTCCCCTACATTAGGTTACCTAATCTGGTGTCACTCTGAGCTAGAATTTATGGTCAGCGACTAAGTGTAAACTCAATGAGTCGGATGCGAGTTTCGCAGCTGTGAAATACTTTCCTACATTATGGAAGCGAATATTAAACTTGAACTAATATTACCGGTGGTCTAGGGGTTGCCGGCACGGTAGCTCAGCGTGTTCGGTCAGAGGGTTAGCTGCCCTCTGTAATAAAAAAACTGAGTGAATGGATCAACGACGAAATTCTTAGGGCGTCTGGGGACGTCCGCCACGAACAATTGTAACGAACAAAATGAGACTACAAAAAAAAAAAAAAAAAAAAAAAACCGCGGTAGCGTCTTTGATTCATAATTACAACGTCTTCTGTTCCGGGTTCGATCCCCGCCACTTCCTAAATTTTGATAAATATTCAGCATGGGCGGCCGAAGACTTCCGGCATAAGAAGTAAGCCTCATTCTGCCAACGGCCTTGTCAAAGAGGACGGAGGAGCGGATAGAGGTTCAGGGCACTCTCTTGTCCTAGAGGTGGGAAATTGCCCCTAAAGGCGGAAGAATCGGCAATGATCAACGACATGAGGATGCAGAAGGCAACGGAAACCACTGCATTAAAGACACGTAACGTGTATCCACAGGACATGTGGCCTGTAATTGAAGAAGTGTCATGACGATCTCTCCATTGGCAAAATATTCCGGAATAGTCCCCCATTCGGATCTCCGGGAGGGGACTGCCAAGGGGGAGGTTACCATGAGAAAAAGATTCAATAATCTACGAAACGATAACGTTCTACGAGTCGGGGCGTGGAATGTCAGAAGCTTGAACGTGGTAGGGAAACTAGAAAATCTGAAAAGGGAAATGCAAAGGCTCAATCTAGATATAGTAGGAGTCAGTGAAGTGAAGTGGAAGGAAGACAAGGATTTCTGGTCAGATGAGTATCGGGTAATATCAACACCAGCAGAAAATGGTACAACAGGTGTAGGATTCGTTATGAATAGGAAGGTAGGGCAGAGGGTGTGTTACTGTGAACAGTTCAGTGACTGGGTTGTTCTAATCAGAATCGACAGCAGACCAACACCGGCAACGATAGTTCAGGTATACATGCTGACGTCGCAAGCTGAAGATGAACAGATAGAGAAAGTGTATGAGGATATTGAAAGGGTAATGCATTATGTAAAGGGGGACGAAAATCTAATAGTCATGGGCGACTGGAATGCAGTTGTAGGGGAAGGAGTAGAAGAAAAGGTTACAGGAGAATATGGGCTTGGGACAAGGAATGAAAGAGGAGAAAGACTAATTGAGTTCTGTAACAAGTTTCAGATAGTAATAGCGAATACCCTGTTCAAGAATCACAAGAGGAGGAGGTATACTTGGAAAAGGCCGGGAGATACGGGAAGATTTCAATTAGATTACATCATGGTCAGACAGAGATTCCGAAATCAGATACTGGATTGTAAGGCGTACCCAGGAGCAGATATAGACTCAGATCACAATATAGTAGTGATGAATAATAGGCTGAAGTTCAAGACATTAGTCAGGAAGAATCAATACGCAAAGAAGTGGGATACGGAAGTACTAAGGAATGACTAGATACGTTTGAAGTTCTCTAACGCTATAGATACAGCAATAAGGAATACCGCAGCAGGCAGTACAGTTGAAGAGGAGTGGACATCTCTAAAAAGGGCCATCACAGAAGTTGGGAAGGAAAACATAGGTACAAAGAAGGTAGCTGCGAAGAAACTATGGGTAACAGAAGAAATACTTCAGTTGATTGATGAAAGGAGGAAGTGCAAAAATGTTCCAGGAAAATCAGGAATACAGAAATACAAGTCGCTGAGGAATGAAATAAATAGGAAGTGCCGGGAAGCTAAGACGAAATGGCTGCAGGAAAAATGTGAAGACATCGAAAAAGGTATGATTGTCGGAAGGACAGACTCAGCAAACAGTAAAGTCAAAACAACCTTTGGTGACACTAAAAGAAACGGTGGTAACATTAAGAGTGCAACGGGAGTTCCACTGTTAAAGGCAGAGGAGAGAGCAGATAGGTGGAAAGAATACATTGAAAGCCTCTATGAGGTTGAAGATTTGTCTGATGTGATAGAAGAAGAAACAGGAGTCGATTTAGAACAGATAGGGGATCCAGTATTAGAATCGGAATTTAAAAGAGCTTTGGAGGACTTACGGTCAAATAAGGCAGAAGGGATAGATAACAATCCATCAGAATTTCTAAAATCATTGGGGGAAGTGGCAACAAAACGACTATTCACGTTGGTGTGTAGAATATATGAGTCTGGCGATATACCATCTGACTTTCGGAAAAGCATCATCCACACAATTCCGAAGACGGCAAGAGCTGACAAGTGCGAGAATTGTCGCATAGTCAGCTTAACAGCTCATGCATCGAAGCTGCTTACGAGAATAGTATACAGAAGAATGGAAAAGAAAATCGAGAATGCGCTAGGTGACGATCAGTTTGGCTTTAGGGAAAGTAAAGGGACGAGAGAGGCAATTCTGACGTTACGGCTAATAATGGAAGCAAGGCTAAAAAAAAATCAAGACACTTTCATAGGATTTGTCGACCTGGAAAAAGCGTTCGACAATATAAAATGGTGCAAGCTGTTCGAGATTCTGAAAAAAGTAGGGGTAAGCTATAGGGAGAGACGGGTCATATACAATATGTACAACAACCAAGAGGGAATAATAAGAGTGGGTGATCAAGAACGAAGTGCTCGTATTAAGAAGGGTGTAAGACAAGGCTGTAGCGTTTCGCCCCTACTCTTCAATCTGTACATCGAGGAAGCAATGATGGAAATAAAAGAAAGGTTCAGGAGTGGAATTAAAATACAAGGTGAAAGGATATCAATGATACGATTCGCTGATGACATTGCTATCCTGAGTGAAAGTGAAGAAGAATTAAATGATCTGCTGAACGGAATGAACAGTCTAATGAGTACACAGTATGGTTTGAGAGTAAATCGGAGAAAGACGAAGGTAATGAGAAGTAGTAGAAATGAGAACAGCGAGAAACTTATCAGGATTGATGGTCACGAAGTCAATGAAGTTAAGGAATTCTGCTACTTAGGCGGTAAAATAACAAATGACGGACGGAGCAAGCAGGACATCAAAAGCAAACTCGCTATGGCAAAAAAGGCATTTCTGGCCAAGACAAATCTACTAATATCAATTACCGGCCTTAATTTGAGGAAGAAATTTCTGAGGACGTACGTCTGGAGTACAGCATTGTATGGTAGTGAAACATGGACTGTGGGAAAACCGGAACAGAAGAGAATCGAAGCATTTGAGATGTGGTGCCATAGACGAATGTTGAAAATTAGGTGGACTGATAAGGTAAGGAATGAGGAGGTTCTACGCAGAATCGGAGAGGAAAGGAATATGTGGAAAACACTGATAAGGAGAAGGGACAGGATGATAGGACATCTGCTAAGACATGAGGGAATGACTTCCATGGTACTAGAGGGAGCTGTAGAGGGCAAAAACTGTAGAGGAAGACAGAGATTGGAATACGTCAAGCAAATAATTGAGGACGTAGGTTGCAAGTGCTACTCTGAGATGAAGAGGTTATCACAGGAAAGGAATTCGTGGCGGGCCGCATCAAACCAGTCAGTAGATTGATGACAAAAAAAAAAAAAAAATAAAAAATAAAAAATAAAAAAAAAAAATTACGAAAATTTTGTACTTGGATAGCTTGGAATGAAAATCTTTCTGTTTATTGCAAAGGAAAACAATTGATTTTCTAAAACATTGCCTGTCATACACAACTTGAAACAGGTCATGTCGACCAAATCATATGGAAGAACTGACAGCGACGTATATCGGAAGGTAGCAAGATCTGTTGTCTTTTGCTTTGGCAGTACTCGATAGCCATTTCTAGTCGCAAGTAAATCAAGAAAGGCAGCGCGTTTTTGTTATCAAGTAACGTCTTCGTCAGTTACTTTAGTTTTAATGTAATCTACGAGTAATTGCTGATGTTTGATATTAACATGAAAAGGATTCCGTAGACAGGGAAAGAACCTGTTCTTGGGAAACTACTTCTATAGTGACCAAAAGGCATCAAATGATCTTCAAGTACAGTGTTCCAGCAGCGGTATGAAGAAAATGATAGTAATAATGACGGTAATAATCGAATAATCCGGTAACTTCAGACTTCCCAGTGAATTTCCTCGAACTAAGAAATTTGCTGAAGTAGTAAAAATTTCAAAATGGCTTCACATCGAGCCTATGATAACTAGAAGAGTCTTTACATCCTGCTGACATGAGAATAGCATAATCTACGTTTCAGAAGCTTGCTTCTACTCAACCATTTAATAGACTCGCGTTTTTTCCACCGTGACTAATTTTGTAAGCTAAGCACATCATCTGTTACAGCACACTCCTGGGGCTGGGAAATGTGGCCACAATGGTCTGGCGGAACGGACTGTCACAGGTGCAATGCGTGGGTTTAGGCATTGACTTTTAACCCTTTCCAGCCCAGTGATGGCATATGGCATCATCATATTTAACTTTTTCCCAAGGCCAAACTTATGGTGTCACCGCCAGACACCACACTTGCTAGGTGGTAGCCTTTAAATCGGCCGCGGTCCGCTAGTATACGTCGGACCCGCGTGTCGCCACTGTCGGTGATTGCAGACCGAGCGCCGCCACACGGCAGGTCTAGAGAGACGTCCTAGCACTCGCCCAGTTGTACAGCCGACGTTGCTAGGAATGGTTCACTGACAAATACGCTCTCATTTGCCGAGACGATAGTTAGCTTAGCCTTCAGCTACGTGATTTGCTACGATCTAGCAAGGCGCCATTACCAGTTTATATTGAGATTGTAATTATGTATCATCAAGAGCGATGTTCTCCAATTATGGATTAAAGTTAAGTATTCAAAGAGCTTCGTACTTTATTTATTAGACTCAACTCCTTTAATTGTTCCAGACCTCACGCCAGTCTGCGTGAGCTTAAACGCGTGCATTTCGGCCTCCTCTAGCAACACGGTGTTGGCTCTTCTGCCAACACATCAAAACTATTTGTCCAAAGATTATAAACAAGTTTGCAGGGCTTTCTAAAGTTCATTGTTCTTAGGTTGGCTACCGTGAATTCGCTAATACAGAGAGCACCAGGCTACAATGCCTTGACAGAAGTATTGTTGCATGGTGTCTACGGTACAGTGCACCCAGGTGGACTTTCAAAATATTATATCAAGGTAAAGGAAGCAAACTAATATAGAAGTTGCACTAATAAGTTATTGTTGAAAGTGTAAATTGACTAGTAAACTCTTTGAAAATAATGCTAGTTACGGTAATTATCTGCTTGGAAGTCACAAACATGTGTGATTCCATTTGGCATCATTGGGCATTTGTTATGTTACCAAATGTAGTACATGCAATAACTTCGACTACTGTTTACCATAATGTGTAACTCTAATATTTTGAAGTTTCTTTTGAAGCTTTATTATACTAACTGTTATTAATATGTTAAAATTTTTATTGATTTATTTTACCAGTTGTTTTTGCTGCTTTAGTAAAAAAATTCCTGGTTTGTTTACCAGATGATTCGCAATCATAAATCACTATCAGAAGAAGAAATATTGCTGCTTCTCGAAGGCGATTTGTCTGATTTGGACCTTGATACGTCTGATGTGGAGGAAGAGATTGAAAATGCTCGGCAGCAGGACCCTGCTACTCTGGATATACAGTTTCTTCAAGGAATGGACCTTGATATGGTTGAAATTCTGGACCCTCAAGCCAATTATGAAGATGATGTTCCCTTAGCTTCAAGATTATTTGCTGAGCCAAACCTTGCACCAAGTCATGCAACTCAGAAAATTCAGTGTGAGACACACCGGGATCTTCGGTGGAGAATGAAGGACATTGAAGAAGTGGACACATCATGTAATGCAGATTTTTCTGACCCTCCAGGAGATGAAATGACACCTTTGCAGTATTTCAGAACAATGTGTAGTGGTGACATTATCCAGAACCTAGTCGAGCAATCTAATCTATACTGCACACAGAAAACAGGTGCATCTTTAGATACAAATGTTCGTGGAATAGAAAAGTATTTAGGGATAAACATCCTAGCAGGCGTTGTGAAAATGCCTAGTTACAGAATGTACTGGGCAGAAGCTACAAGGTTTTCTCCACTAGCTGACTCAATTCCTAGAAATAGGTTTGATAAGCTAAGAAATTATTTACATGTGGATGACAACACTAAAATGAAACAAAGAGAGGACCCTGATTATGACAAGCTGTTCAAGGTTAGACCATTTGTTGAAAAAATCAAACAAGGTTTTTCAATTATTGAACCTGAGGAATATCATTCAGTGGATGAATTAATCATTCCTTCCAAAGGTCATTCATTTCTGAAACACTATGTAAAAAGCAAACCACACAAGTGGGGTATAAAAGTTTTTGCCCATGCTGGTTCTAGCGGAATTGTGTACGATTTTGAAATATACCGAGGGAAAGGAACTGTACATAATGATACTGGTCTTGGTATAAGTGGTGATATTGTGATAAGGCTTGTGGAAGGACTGCCAAAATAGAAAAATTTTAAAGTGTTTACAGACAATTGGTTCACCTCTTACAATTTTATTTCTGCCCTGAAAAACCATGGCATTTTGGCTGTTGGAACTGTTAGACCCACAAGACTTCAAGGCTGCAATCTAAAAGCAGACAGTGAGCTGAAAAAGCAGGGATGAGGATCATACGATTATCGAACATCATAGCGCTGAAGTGGTCTGATAACAAGTCTGTCGTTCTTGCATCATCATACAAAGGAGTAAGTCCAGTAGAACCAGTGAAACGTTGGTCAGTGGGAGAACGAAAATATTTTGATGTTCCAAGACCAGACATTGTTAGAGATTATAACCGTTTGATGGGAGGAGTTGATCTGCATGACATGCTGGTTGCTTTGTATAGGAGTAATATTGGTGTGAAAAGATTTTATCTAAGGATCGTATTCCACCTCCTTGACATGTGTGTTGTGAATGCGTGGCTCATATACCGCCGACATTGCAGACAAAGAGGAATTACCAAACACATGTGTCTGTCGATTTTTCGGTCTGATGTAGCTCATGGGCTACTACAAGCAGGAGACATTTTGGTAAGAAGATGAGGATGGCCATCAGATGACAGTCCATCGCCTACAGTTGTGAAGAAACGAGCCCCATTGGTTCCCAGCCCAGTTGATGATGTAAGGTATGACAAGACTGGACACTGGCCACAGCATGTAGAAAACAAACAGAGATGTAAATTGTGCATTACAGCATATTCTCGAACGAAATGCATCAAATGTAATAAACCTCTTTGCTTAACAAAAGACAGGAACTGTTTCTTAAATTTTCATATAAAGTAACAATCATGCTGTAAAAAACATAAAATTGTCCTGAAATGCAAGTTGCATTGTTGTATGTACTAATTTTTCTTTAATAAACTGCATCAAATTGTGTAATTAAAGTTTTCATTCAAGTTCCATTACCAAGCAATGTCACATCCCAACCACCTGACTGAGGGAAACAAATCCTGCCCAGTGATACCATATGGAGTCATCCCAAATTTCCCTCCAAAAACAAAAAAATAACAAAATTTCTTAAATATATGATTTCAATCATTATGTAGGGAACAAGGCGAAAAAATATTTTTTCCCACTAGCAAATAAACGTTGGGCTGGAAAGGGTTAAGAGGTACAAACAAATTTACTTTACCCCTGGCAACATCAAGAGAAAGACGTTATAGTCCAGAATCCGCATTAAACATCACGTTCCTTCGTTACCAACTGGGCAGAGCCGGTTTACGTTGGGAAAAGACATAGCGGAAGTCTACAGAAATACAGTCGCCAGTAACCTTACTTACAATAGAAAATTTTATTTTATTTGATGAACACAAAGCCATTTAAAGGAACAGGCCTCTTACTTTACTTGTACTTGATTGAACTAGAGACGTTGAAAAATTTGGTGATGGACTGTGATTCGAATTCGTATCTCCTCTTTCGAGGGTCTGAGTCTCTCGGAACAGTATAGTTCAATCATTTCGTGCCTTTTCTCAAGACTGCAATCTTCTCTAGGTCTCCTCCAAACGTAAGTACGTGAGTCCGAATCCTGATCAAATACAAAAATATTCATAATTTCATTTCAAGCCCTATCACGTGCACACCGCCCTGTTAGTGAAAATTAACGTACATTTTTAATGTCTGTTCATGTGTTGCCAACAATCGCAATAGGTGTCATTTCTGGTCAAACATACACACATCTTACTATTGGTGATGTTTTGGTTGGCAGGAGAGCCAACACCGGGTTACTAGAGGAGGCCGAAAGGCACGCGTTTTAGCTCACGCAGGCTGGCGTGAGGTCTGGAACAGGACACGGAAATTAGAATTTAGAAAAACGGACGTAGCTGGTGGAATACTTAACTTTAATCCGTTAATGAAGAACGTCGGTCCTGACAGTATATGATTCACAATATCAATAGTAACTGATAATGGCGCCTTGCTAGGTCGTAGCAAATGACGTAGCTGAAGGCTATGCTAACCATCGTCTCGGCAAATGAGAGCGCACTTTGTCAGTGAACCATTGCTTGCAAAGTCGGTTGTACAACTGGTGCGAGTGCTAGGAAGTCTCTCTAGACCTGCCGTGTGGCGGCGCTCGGTCTGCAATCACTGATAGTGGCGACACGCGGGTCCGACGTATACTAACGGACCGCGGCCGATTTAAAGGCTACCACCTAGCAAGTGTGGTGTCTGGCGGTGACACCACATTCCTCCCCCGCAAATCGGCGTTCGGTGGTGGCATAAGGCTTCCGCCCGCCGTGGGTAGGACCCTATGTTGACGTATGCGACGAGGTGGGGAGCCTAACAACAGGTTAGGCTGTGCCACCCGCACCCTGCCATTCGGACCGCGTGGAGCTAGGAAACGCCTGAAAACCTGCTCCAGGGTGCACGCCAACATGACAGAGAGACAGGAGGGGCCAAAAGGTCGACCTCCATCGGGCCGGGGCACGCGACGGGCGAAGACGACATATGGTCCGGAGCGGGCAAGAGTTCCATGTCAGAGGTCAACTGGTCCCGGGAAGCGATCGGCGGCGCATGACCTAGGGAAGCGCCCGGCGGCTGCAGCGAAACGTCCACTGCGGGCGTCGCCGGCGGGAGAACAGGCGGCGGCGCGCCGCCTTGGGGCAAAATGGAAGGCAGCGTCGGCAACACCTGGGGCTGAGGCGAGCCAGTAGATGGGTCCACAGGGCGCTGACCGGACGGCACCGTCGCTAAATGCAGACGGCGAACGGCAGATCCCACGCGACGACAGAGGCGCAGCTGGTTGAGATGCCGATGCACCTCACCAGAGGTCCCGAAAACCAGATACATAGCGCGTCCGAGGCAGCGAAGAATACGCCCTTCGAGCCAACGCCGTGAACCTCGGTAGTGACGATAGGAGACAACGTCGCCTGGAGCAAAAGCAGGTGTCTGCTGCTGCACAGGAACCTGATGCGGCGGATGTAGCAAAGACATCAAGGTTCGATGATGACGACCGTGGAGCAACTCAGCCGGCGAGCGACCATCTCGGGACTGACAGCGATACGAGGACAAAAAGAGCAATAACGCGTCCTCCCGAGAATGCGACTCTTTTAACTTCAACACCTGTGACTTGAAAGTCCTGACCAATCGTTCAGCGGCACCGTTTGATTGTGGCGAAAACGGCGCGGACGTCAGATGTTGAATACCATTGGCCTTGCAGAATGACAAATTCTGCAGACATGAATTGTGGGCCATTTTCGGAAACAATAGTCTGTGGAAGACCTTCAATGCAAAAGATAGCAGATAACGCTTGGATGGTGGCAGATGTCGTGGGAGACATCTGGACACCAAAAGGAAAATTACTGAATGAATCTACCACAACCAACCATTGAGCATTCCAGAAAGGACCAGCAAAATAGATGTGTAAACGTTGCCAAGGGGAAGTGGCTTTTGGCCATGCAAAGAATTTCCGCTGAGGTGCTGATTGTTGTTCGGCACACACCATGCAAGAAGAGCATCGATTCCGAACCAAGTACAGTGCTGACGAGGAAGTTGTTTCGTTCTCACTATACCCCAATGTCGTTGGTGGAGAAGCTGTAAGACAGAGGACTGTAACGAACGTGGGACCACGACCCTGGACTGATCATTATCAGAACGTAACAGCAAAACACCACGTCGAACAAAAAGTCTCTCCTTGTGAGCAAAAAATCGGCGAACCAATGGGTCCCCGACCCGTGACTTTGGCAGGGGCCATTGCGTAGCAACAAAACGCAGAACGGTAGCAAGGACAGGGTCGGCAGCTGTGGCTGTAGCTACACGACGAAAATCAATCGGAAACGATTCGACCACGTCATCGGTTTCCAAATCAATGAACATGCAAGCAAGTTCGGAGGAATCAAATGCTCTATCCTCAGCATCAGGCAAATGGGACAATGCATCAGCGTTTCCGTGCTTAGCAGTGGACCGATACAAGATATCGTAGCGGTACTGTGAGAGGAAAATAGACCAGCGAATGAATTTCTGCACTGTACGTGGAGGTACAGGCTTGTTCAGATGAAAAAGCGATGTCAAAGATTTGTGGTCTGTGATGATGGTAAAGTGACGACCATACAAAAAAATCATGAAACTTTGTAGCACCAAATACGAGAGCCAATGCTTTTTTCTCGGTCTGTGAATAATTTCTTTGCGCAGACGAGAGCAATTTGGACGCAAAGTAATAGGGCAATCAGGCGATCGTGCGATCCATCTTTGTGCGCAAGCACCGCACCGATCCCGAAATCCGATGCATCCACCATCAACAAAAGGGGCTTCTGGGGATCGAATGGCGTAAGGCAAGTATTGGAAAGCAATGCCGATTTCAACTGGCGAAAGGCGCATTCGCATTCCATCGTCCAGACGAACTGAACACCTTTACGGCGCAAGCGATGAAGCGGAGCTGAAATGGAAGAGGCATGTGGTATATAACGGTGATAATTTTTCCCAGCACACCCTGTAGCTGCTTCAAATTCTGCGGCGAAGGCAAGTCTTGTATGGCACGGAGGTGCTTGGGACTGGGATGTATGCCTTGGGCACTGAGTACATGTCCCAGGTAGAGCAAGTCACGAGCAAAAAACACACATTTGTCCTTCCGCAAGCGAAGACCATTTGGCCGCAAACCCTGAAATAACGTTCTGAGATTGGCTAAATGTTCTTCTTCCATCTTTCTGGAGATCACAATATCGTCCAGATAGTTTGCTGCAGTAGGGACAGACGCACAAAAAGTTTGTAGATATTGCTGAAACAATGCAGGGGCGGATGCACACCCGAATGGCAGTCGTTTGAATCGATACAAACCAAGATGTGTGTTAACCACCAAAACGCGCTGGGATTCTTCGTCCACCGGTATTTGCAAATATACATCTGCTAGGTCCAATTTCGAAAAATATTTACCCGGGCACCGTTTGTCAAAAAGATCTTTCGGGCAGGGTAAAGGAAAAGTTGGAGTCACTAGTTGTGGATTCACTTTTGCCTTGAAGTCTACACAAAGTCTCAATTTTCTGGAAGGTATTGGCAAAATTACTAAGGGCGATGCCTAGAGAGAAGCCTACACATGTTCAATTACACCTTGTGATTCCAAATCGTGTAATGTTTTTGTGACCTCATCACGCAATGCGTGGGGAACATTGTGCGCTCTGAGAAATTTCGGTTGTGCATTTACTTTCAGTTCCAAATGTGCTTTATGGTTCTTAGCACAACCAAGGCCCAGTGCAAAAATGTCTGCAAATTCTTCACATAGACGAGAAACACTGTCTGAAGGCACAGTCTGGTTCACTGATAGGACCTGATTTACTATAGACAAGTTAAACAACTGAAATAAATCGAAACCAAACAAGTTCACTGCAGAAGAAGAACGAAGGACGTAAAATGACACAAGTTTTGTTTGTCCTTTGTATGTTGCAAGAAGGCTGCACTGTCCTAACACAGGGATATCTTGACCTGAATAACTAGTTAACATTTGCAGCATGCAACGGAGGTGTGCCCAGCTGTTTGTGCGTATCTTGATTGATCAGTGAAACTGCAGCTCCGGTATCGAGCTGGAATGGTATCACTTTGCCGTTAATGTCCAAGTCTACAAAAAGTTTATTGTCCTGCTAATGACAAGAGCGACTGTCTCGTGCAACGTGAACTGACACTGGTACATAATCACTTGCGACTTGACGGGATTTCTGGCGATGTCGACGCACACTATGTGTGGGACAAACACAGTCACTGTTAGAGAGAGTGGCACTGGGCGGAGTGGAATGAACTACATGAATTTCCCTGGGCGAAAGTTCGCGAGCCTGAGTATCCTTGGTTCGAATCCGGCGCAAAGCAAAGGGCCTGGAATGGTTGCGAGTTTCTGATCTGAGCTTTTTCTGGCAAACACTCTGAAAATGTCCTTTTTTATTACAGAAAAAGCAAATAGCCTGGCGTGACAGGCAATTCTTCCGCGAATGTCTAGTAGCGCACGGCGGGCATGATTTTAGCACTGCATTTGCTTGCCTGCGCGGCACACGTGGCTGAGAGCCTGGCGGCAGCGGCGCGGCCGGGCGCGAGGGCTGTTTACTGCTCCGTGCAGCTCGCCCGTCAGGCCGGTTAACCTGACACACGAGTGGTGAAGTATCAAATGATTCCTGAGCAAAGAAGTGTGTCCTGCTGATCCAATATGTCCATCACTTGTTGGAGGGAGGGACTGACTAGTTTCAAAATCTGTTCCCGTATACGAACATCAGAAACGTTCTGTGCAATTGCATCACGTACCATAGAATCTGAATAAGGGAGTCCACATTGACACTCCAAAGCACAATCCCTAGTAAGGCCTTGCAAGGTTGCAACCCACTCCTGATTAGTCTGACCTGCCGTATGTTTTGTACGAAAGAAGGTCTACCTTTTCGCAATTACATTGACTGAGTCTTTGAAATATGCATTTAAGGCAGACAAAATTTCGTCGTAGGAAAGAGTTGCAACGTCGGGTCGGGGATATAATTTGACTATCTCACGGTATGTTTGTACGTCGACCGATGATAACAAAAATGGCTGCCGCTCGTTACCTTGAATTCTGTAGGCGGAGAGATGGAATCCAAATTGGCGTGACCACTCCGTCCAGCTTTCCAGTGCAGCATCAAAAGGTCGAAAAGTTGGTGCAACAGCGTGTTGTGGCCACGTTAGCAGTGGAGCTGCCGCATCAAGCTGCCGCATCGTCTTGCATTGCCCATTGACCCTGGACGAGCTGTCCAAGGACATCCAGTAACGCCTGCGTCTGCTGATTCTGTAAGCGATGAAATTCGGACAGTACATCTGGAGATTGCGGCAAAGCCATTACACAAGTAAATCAGGGCAATATCGATGAGAACGCGGTTTTGCCTCATCGCCAATGTTTTGGTTGGCAGGAGAGCCAACAACGGGTTACTAGAGGAGGCCGAAAGGCACGCGTTTTAGCTCACGCAGGCTGGCGTGAGGTCTGGAACAGGACAAGGAAATTAGAATTTAGAAAAACGGACGTAGCTGGTGGAATACTTAACTTTAATCCGTTAATGAAGAATGTCGGTCTTGACAGTACATGATTCACAATATCAATAGCAACTGATAATGGCGCCTTGCTAGGTCGTAGCAAATGACGTAGCTGAAGGCTATGCTAACCTATCGTCTCGACAAATGAGAGCGTATTTTGTCAGTGAACCATCGCTAGCAAAGTCGGCTGTACAACTGGGGCGAGTGCTAGGAAGTCTCTCTAGACCTGCCGTGTGGCGGCGCTCGGTCTGCAATCACTGATAGTGGCGACACGCGGGTCCGACGTATACTAATTGACCGCGGCCGATTTAAAGGCTACCACTAGCAAGTGTGGTGTCTGGCGGTGACACCACAGGTGAATAAGCAGCTGATACTTAAGCTATATTTGTGGATGCACGGTAGGTGTGCAGTTCGACTGTCGCATAGGCACAAAAGTTTGTATCCTTATTTTAGACTCAAACACGTATCAGCTGGTAAGATAAACCGATACGAAACATTTGATTTTACTTAGTTAACAATCCGATTACGTGTTGGGTTCGTATTTCCGTCCAGAACTTCCCATCATGCACTTCATCTTTAAATGCATGCACACTTTGTTACTTCAGAATAGAGGTATATCAGACATCTTTCGTGGTTAATTAAAAGGGACGAAAGGGCCTTGACAGAAGTCACGGTTTATAACAAAAACTGTCCTCTTTTATTTTCAAGTTTAGATTTGGTTACTGGTATTGGCAAAAACTACGGTAATTCATGAATCTTCATGGCTAGTTATCAATATGATATGATTAAATTAGATTACATTAGATTAATTCTTGTTCCATAGATCATGAATACGATATTTCGTAATGATGTGGAACGTGTCATTTTAATGAAAGATTTCTTTACATACCATGATTCAATTTCTTTACAATTTTTTATTCTCTCTCTCCCTCATTCTTTTTGATTTTTATCTCTCTCTCTCTCTCTCTCTCTCTCTGTGTCACACACACACACACACACACACACACACACACACACATACACACATACTTTTTTATTTTTATTTGTTTGTTGTGCTCGACTATCGGCGAGGCACGAAAACGTCTGTGAATGAGTTTCTTAGTTTTGAGTGCACTTACGATAGAAATATAAAAACGACTATGAGAGTTACTGATTTATGATGCTTAGTTTGCAGTCAGTTCAAATGGTTCGAATGGCTCTGAGCACTATGGGACTTAACATCTGAGGTCATCAGTCCCCTAGAACTTAGAACTACTTAAACCTAACTAACCTAAGGACACCACACACATCCATGCCCGAGGCAGGATTCGACCCTGCGACCATAGCGGCCGCGCGGTTCCAGACTGAAGCGCCTAGAACCGATCGGCCACACCGGCCGGCGCAGTCAGTTCTGAGTATTGTTAGTAACTACGCTTCAGTCCCTAAACCTAGTTACAGAAATGCGAATCTGACGCATTACGTATTCCAGGCCGTAGCAGCCACGACTTGGAGACACCAGCTATGGTCACTTCCCAGCCCGCTGTAAGATCACATCGGTTCGTCTTCTTCCTGCTGGTATTGTAACTGAGATTTGGCAACAAGGCAATGTATGTTTGGCAACTCTGTGATCGACGAGTTACTTCCTGGTGTAAACGGATTTAAGCCTCAAAGTTCACTTGATTTTACCTCTCATTTCCATTGAGTTATTATCGCTTGAGTTGTAACAAAAGGTTATAAATTTACGGTTTTCAGACCAGGAAAGTCGTTGCACATGGAAATCGCAACTAATCTCGTCCTATAAAATAGCGGTTTACGAGTTCTAGCCACTATTGGTCTCGTAAGACGAAACTAAGACACATACTTCTCCGCCAGCTCCGTGGTAACGTGCTGACCTATGAAAAAGCGTTTGTTATCGTTCGCAGTTCCAGTCTCACTGAGTGTAGCTTTTTTATCCCTTATGTGAAAGAGCTACAAACAATCAGATCAAACATCGATAAGGAAATCGCAAGAAAATACATTGGGCTCTTGGTGAAAAACTTACAATGCTGCACAACAGGTAACGCCTCTTTCCGCTGCTGACAAGCAAATTATGGGTTTCTAGGAATACATAACTATATTTATGAAATGCCACATATGCATACCTCTTGAATATGACACAGCATACCAATTACACACAGACTTAATCAAAATCTAAGTGAGTAGTATTTTACCAATTCGTGTCGATAGAGGCACGCTCGTGTACAGATACTCAGTTTTATTAAAATACACTTTCGTCGTAAGGTTATTGTGGGTAGTTTTATTACATTTCTTATAATACAGCTCACAATTTTCGTAAGGTTTCCTTTAGTGTTGTTAAAACAATGGTAAACACGAGAGAGAAATTAATCATCAACGATATATGAGAATTCTCTGATGTTATCTATAACAGCCTGAAAATGCACATGCGGTTTATTGATTACATGCATGTAGAAAATTTGTTCTGAGTTAAAGCTGACAAACAGGGTTTGAAGAAGAATAAAATGCCACTACCAGGCGACAGCTAATGTAGAAAATACTTTTCCGACGTATTTTGGCACGATGTGCTCTCCCCATACATAATACAAAAGTTTAGAGATGCATCTACTGTCTGGCTGTCCGTTAAACCTGAAATAAACTAAATGTCGCAGAAGTTAGCCCTTTTCCACATACGACTATTTTGGGTTGAGAAGTGAAGAGAATTATGTTACAAGTTCCATTAGATTGATAACTTTAGCAGACAGCAGAATTGTGTTTTAAAAATACGTCAGTGAATGTACTCGAACTCGAGACATTTTATCTACCGCGCGAGATACTTAGCATTGCGCTACTAGCTGATACCTAGCTATAACAGCTCCAGAAGTCAATAACAATTCCTCCAGAACTTCTGCATTCCACAGCGCTGTGGGATAATGCATATGGCCGGGTCAATACTTCTGAGAGGCAAACAGTTATACCTTTTCTTTTGCACTGCTCGACGTTTTCAACAAACAGATAGCGCAATAGAGTAGCTCAAATGGAAAGGAACATTTTCTATTTAAATTTCTGCATCCTACACTGTTGGCAGTTCTGTGTAGGTGGCAGTTACGTTATTTTATCTCGGTGATTACAAAATAAAGATGAATGTATGCACTAGGTAGCCGAGGCAACTAGTTCATGATGATTCGGTCAACGAAGTAAATGAATTTACTGAACATGCTGCAAATTGATACAGGGAGCCTGTCTGTCAGAATTCTCAGCCAGTGTGGCACAACGGCGTTATGATAGAAAAATGAGCCACTGAAAAGAGGATTTGGTGGCCTGCTGGGCTGATGATAGGTTCATATATCTATGGTCTGCGTTCGATTCCAGCTTCGGTCGGTGATTTCAGATAGGGAGAGACAGATCCCATTCTCTTCTGGCTGCACCAAGTGAAGAAGATATAATGGCATTGTGGTCTGAAATTCACTTTAAAAATGATATTCCTTCTCTACCAGGTAGACGTTCGGTTGACCCACAATAAAGTCTGGAGTGGCGACATGTAGAAACTCTATCACCAGTAACCTTTCTTATACTAGTTATTTATTTCTAGTGACGAAACAAACTCTGTGTAGGCTTACTGGACACTTATTCCATCTTTTATCTGAGCTTCTGTATGTCGATAAAATTGGTTCTGAACTGGGAATGCAACTCAGACCGCACTTAACGTGGAATTTGTTCCCTTTCTGACAATACAGCTCGGCTACAATTTGTTGTTTGTTCAAAACTGCAGATTCCTCAACATCTCCACATATTTCGCGTGAATGGTTTCGAATCCTGGCCCGGCACTAAAGATTTCATTATGTATTATCAAGATCTAGAATGAAAACACCTATCTGCTGGTGGATAATAATTCCCATTTTTAATGTATTTTCGTTCGTTGTCAACACTAACGATATTTGACGTTTTTGACTCCCAATGAGACACAGAACTATCTGTAGATCACTGTAAGTTCAAGATGTTATTCCGAGCTGCTGGTGGAGAAAATTTGGTGACTGACGTCTCTTTGTGTGTAGTCAACAACGATATGAGTGGAGCTCTATTCCCAGTCAGCACTGAACTCTTCGTCAAATTATTTCTAGTTCAAACATGCTCACTTGTCGCTGCTGGTGCAACAAACCTATATTTAACGTTCGTTTCCTCTAGAATAAAACAGCGATAGATGCCGGGTTGGAGTCCTGGGAAGGAAAAAATTGTTTCGTCTCGTCATTTCAGTTAAAACATCTAGCTACTGCCAAGAAAATGCGATATGTCATAGTTGATTGTGCTTCGATATCTGTACGATTAGGTTCTGGGTTCGAACCCTGTCCAACACAAAGGTTTACCCCTCGGCATTTCAAGTAAGTTACTTGTTGAGAAGCAATATTTAACATCTCTCGTACTTCGTTAACAGGGACAATAGGTGCTGGGTAGGAATTCGCGTCCGTTAAAAATGTTTGCGTTATGTAATTTAAAGTTGATATTTGCTAATTCATACTGTCTAAAATCGAGGTATATCACTCTCTGTATGCCTAATCAGGAATGACTGTTAGTTTCCGTCAGTAACGAAATCTTTGCTTAGTCTGCATGATCTGGGTTTGAATCCATATGCAGAACGTGACAGTTCGTCGTGTCATTTGAAGTTCATACATATTCTCAAGTAGCTGCTCGTGAATGAGTTAAATTTTTAACGTCATTTTGTGTTAAATAGTAAGTACGATATGTTACTTTGAAGATGAAATCATGTATACGACGAACTTACTACGCTCATTACCTATCTGACGTAATAATGAGAGTGGTAACATTTCAGTATGTCATTTATTGTAATAAAAGTGAGCTTACAAGCCTTAAGGACAGACTTACCTGTGATAAGGTGTTCTCTGATGTTTGTAGTATCTTAGTATTACTTTACATCTTGAGTTATTGCGATACAGAGTAGTGTTTTCTAGTGGTGACTTGTTGGAACCATTTTCAATAGTCAAACGACTGTACCAAGGAGCGATTATAGGACCTGCTGGACAGCTGCGTTATGTGGGTTGAATGCGAATCAGGCGAAATGCAATTGAGGTCGATTGGATACTTTTGAGCGTGACTGTACTTACGCTCTGTATTTTTATTTAAAAAAACCTATCTGTTACCAACTGTTCGTATAAAAATTGTGAGCCATATGTTTGTGACTATTACGGTGCTATCTATCACAAAGCGAAAAAGTGGTCCAACTGAAACATTCATATTTCTTTACGTACTACACGAATATGTAATAAAAACTGAGAGCTCCTATTTAAAACAACGCAGTTGATATCCGTTTGACCTATGGCAGCGCTATCTAGCAGGCCAACCATAGCGCCATCTGGTTTCACCCTTCAATCTAGACAAGTTTCCTTCTTTGTAGTTCTTTCCTTTGACGGTTATTTAGTGAGATATTTGGCCCGGTCACGATCAATGGACCACCCTGTATACAGGCAGCACAGGCGTTCACCTCAATTCGGCGATGTACCTCACGGTAGCGCTGAAGGAAAGAAAGAATTAAAATGAACAAAAAGACACAAAGGAATGTAACTGTTGCTTTCCGTCTCTTAATGTTCGAGAATAAGGGACGACTAAACAGCATAATTAACTGAATGAAAAGCTACACAGTTTTTGGAGTGAAGGTCAGTTCTCCGTGTGTGCAACTGAGCCGTTTTTTTCCTCTTCTGCTTTTTCTATGGGAAACTGACATATAGAAGGAGGAAGTACGATACGTGGCCCGACCAGGATGAAGCAGTAACAAAAAGAACCGTGAGCTCTCTAATCTTCGTTGTGTGGTGCTACCGCTCATAATCAGTGACCTTAAGAAAATTGTACGTCTAATATGTCGCGGATGACGTCAGTAGCTTCCGCGAAAGACTGAAACGCTCTGTCAGGGCCTTGAAATAGCGCCTCGCTTCAAGTACGACTCTTCAGTCGGCTGGCATTGGACAGAAGCTGCAAGTAATTTGCCTTCTTCTGAGTAAGTATGTAGACTATTCGTGCTCGGTGACTGCTAGCCTGAGAAACAAATAGCGTGTCATTTCTTAATGTACTGCATACTTAAACTCTGTTATCCGGAAACAAAAGAACCAAGTTTTGAGCGAACTGTACAGTAATCTATTGCATTCGAAATATACGAAGAGTTAGTTTCAGATTGACTGCAAACGTGCCACCTATAATCCATGGTGTACTGATTTATATACCTCGACTACTCTAAGTAGCGGGGGTGGACAAAAATATGGAAATACAAAAAACACATTGCCATGCCACACACGGTTTAGGACAACAGTTTGGATTCAAGACAGCTTCCATCTCTACAAAGAAGACCACAAACGCTCAATTATATCGAGACTGTAGTGGTCAGGGCAGATACGACAGTTCACTCTCGTGCTCATAAAAGCAGTCTTGGACGCTGTGAGCTGTGTGAATAGGAACACAAAAAATGGTTCAAATGGCTCTGAGCACTATGGGACTTAATTTCTGAGGTCATCAGTCGCCTAGAACTTAGAACTACTTAAACCTAACTAACCTAAGGACATCACACACATCCGAGCCCGAGGCAGGATTCGAACCTGTGACCGTAGCAGTCGCGCGGTTCCAGACTGTAGCGCCTAGAACCGCTCGGCCACTCCGACCGGCTCTTGGAACACAGCAGCACCATTCGGGAACAGACATTGTACCATGGGGCGGACCTGTTCACCCAAAATGGTTACGTAATCATTGGCAGGAATGCCACTTTGCAGAGTAAGCATGAGTCAATAGAATACCTTGATATGATAACTGAAATCATCACTAAACCTCTGCCTCCTTTTAAACTTGGTACGCAAACTCGCCAAGACGCTGGAAACAGTATGAAAACAAGACAGACACTACGAAATGACGTTCTCCCATTGCTCCATAGTGCCTGTCTTATGGCTTCAGCACAATGCCTTTCTGTTAGGAGCATTTGCATTGCTGAGGAGTGGCTTTGGAATTCCTTCTCGCCTTGCAGTTCCCAGATTATGGAGCTCTCTTCGTGTCATTTTGGCGCTGACAGGATCTTGGAGAGCGACGTTTAGTTCTGCAGTGACTTTTGTAGCTGTCGTTCTCTTGTTTTTCGTTCAAATGGCTCTGAGCACTATGGGACTTAACATCTGAGGTCATCAGTCCCTTAGAACTTAGAACTACTTAAACCTAACTAACCTAAGGACATCACACACATCCATGCCCGAGGCAGGATTCGAACCTGCGACGTAGCGGTCACGCGGTTCCAGACTGTAGCGCCTACAACCGCTCGGCCACCGCGGCCGGCTTTGTTTTTCGTTATAATTCATCCGTCACAATGACTGATCATACACTTTGGTCCGCGTTGTGACTTAGCGGATAATGTTTTTGCGGTCACTTTGGTACGGAAGACCCCCCCCCCCCTCGCCATGAGGACACCATAACGACTCACAACTACACAGTACAGCGCTCTGACCACGCTTGACGCCTGCAACGTATTAAGGACTTACCACAGGCGCCGTTCCTGGTCAAATACAGAAGCACCACTTGCAGGTTGGGCTAGCATCTGTATTTATAATCTAGCGTACGTTTCTCGCGGCCTTTGCTTATTTTTTGCCCAACCTCCGTGTATGCCAGGTAGTACAGCAATGCGGTTTTGAACCGTTGGAGGTAATGTACATCCGAAATGTCTAATTTAGTACCCAGGATGCAAAAATAGTGTAGTTTTTATTATGTGCTGTCTCCTGTTCGTTTTATTATTTGTCCTGTGGATAAGAAAACAAAGTTCTATGGTTATATGCATACAAATCTATCTTTACACATTCCATACGAAAGTGGTTACAAAGAATTTGAAAAATCGAGTTCGTTTGAAATATTAAAAAACCTCCCGTCTTACAGAATTTCTTGAATGTGCTTATTATACCTGAATGCCTAGTTAGCTTATCTTCTGCATGTATGACCATATAACTGTGCTTATACGTGTAGTTCGAGAACCCCTCAGTCTTCGTCACAGTGGCGGAAACTCCGAGCAAGAAGATGAGAGTCTAAAAGGATCGCTTATGGTGGTGGTCTGTACAAACGATCAGTTAAGGCTTTCATGGGTGTGATCTCACGATATTGGATGACGATAGATTTTATATTTTTAAAGTCCGACATTCATGCTGCTTTTCTGTCTACAGAAGTTCATCACGAACGTAGTTGTGACTCGCACAAAGTTAAAGTCTTTCGCTGTTTTGTCGAAAATCTCATCATCTGGGAAAACAAAGAGCGAAAGTTACTGTAAAATGCAACTTAACGTGAAATAGATGTCTGAAGGTGAAGCTGTCGGTTCGAAACCGGTAACGGCACTATTTAAATTAGCACTGTAAAAAGTGGCTGGTTGCTATTGTCTTCTCAGTAAGAGTCAACCTATATAAAGTCTTTCGTTCTCGAAAACTTACGTTAGAAAGCCGCGTGCAGTGTCTAAGTCTCAACATGCTGCTCAAAACTTTATCATGCATAAAATTTTGAAGTACTAGAACAGTCCGGCTGACAAGCTGTCCAGAAAGAAACGTCTATTGATAGCGAGCACAGGGCCAGCGTCTGCTACCAACCAATTGAGAATCCCGCCAGACACCTACTGACCAAAACTTTCACGAAGTCGCCCGTTTATAACCACGTGGACCATTTCCAAGTTAATGATGTTCTCAAGCTTTACAGATGTACGTTAAAATGGGCATTATTTAAATTGCATAGTGTTTCTTAATTCGGTACATGCTGGATGGAGCTCCTACCCACGCAGGCCACTTTTTACGTTACAAGTCACCATTACTACGTAAAGGTGATCTCAAACAACAATTAAAATGTGAGACGTATCTTAGTGCACAACTGTTTTAGATAACCACTAAAAGTACATATTATTATACAAATAAGTGTTTCATATCTAATCAGAGTATATTTACCTGTCGTTTTGCGCGGTACTTTTTGTTTCTATTTATCCACCAAATTGAAACTACGACCCATTTGTATTGTATTGTATGGAACTGGGGACCTAGAAACGACGGAGAGACTCTGTCCCCGCCGCAGCCCTCAGTGGTACACAACCCCGCAACAGGCTACAGCAGTCCACTCACCCCACCGCCGCCCCACACCGAACCCAGGGTTATTGTGCCGTTCGGCCCCCAGTGGAACCCCTCGGGGACGTCTCATACCAGACGAGTGTAAGCCCAATGTTTGCGTGGTAGAGTAATTATAGTATACGCGTACTTGGAGAAAGTGTTTGCGCAGCAATCGCCGACATGGTGTAACTGAGGAGGAATAAGGGGAATCAGCCCGAATTCGCCGAGGCAGATAGAAAACCGCCTTAAAAACCATCAACAGACATGGCCGGCACACCGGACATCGACTCTAATCCGCCGGGCGGATTCGTGCGGGGGACCGGCATGCCTTCCTGCCCGGAAAACAGTGCGTTAGAACGCACGGCTAACCGGGTTGGGCACGACGCTTTTAATAAATGGTTGTTTCAGTCAAACTGAGAAAGGCTTAGTTTAACAAGCGGTAAGCTTACATCTCCAAAAAGATACAAATGGTTCAAATGGCTCTGAGCACTATGGGACTCAACTGCTGAGGTCATTAGTCCCCTAGAACTAAGAACTAGTTAAACCTAACTAACCTAAGGACATCGCAAACATCCATGCCCGAGGCAGGATTCGAACCTGCGACCGTAGCGGTCTTGCGGTTCCAGACTGCAACGCCTTTAACCGCACGGCCACTTCGGCCGGCAAAAAGATACACTCTTAGGACAAAAGTAAGGGTATAACACATCACATGATGACTTCTTGTGGAGTATGTTTAGTTATGGTCAATTTAAATTAATATTTTCAAAGTTCCGACACTCTAAATCCATTTCAGTGACAGTCAGTCGGTGTCAGTATGTATTCAACGTACAGTTCAGCGACCGTCTGGTTCATTGTTTAGGACTGTAGTTCCTGTTTTTATTTCTGAGTCATCAGTCCTCTTACTGGTTTGATGCGGTCCATCACGACTTCGTCTGTCAACATTACCATCGCAGAATGATACTTGATCCATCCCTCCTCAACTATTTGTTGGATACATTCCAATTTTTGTCTTCCCCTGGAGTTTTTATCCTTTATAGCTCCGTCTAGTAACACGGAAGTTATTTCACAATGCCCTATCATTCTCTGCCTTCTTCACGTCAGTGTTTCTCACATGTTCCTTTCCTACACAAATCTATGGAGAACTTCCTCATTCTTCATCTTACCAGTCCACCTATTTCAGTAATACCGTACCCAGAAAGCATCTATTCTCTTTTTTCCGGTTTCCCACAGTCAAGGATTCACTACCATACGATTCTGTGTTCCAGACGTTCATTCTTGGAAGTTACTTCTTGAAAGTAAGGTCAATGTTTGACACTCCTAATACAGGTAGACTCTTTTGGCCATGCCTGCTATTCATATCCTCCTTGCTTCGTCTATGTTATGTCGCTTTCAACGTACCAAAATTCCTTCACTTCATCTACCTCATGGTGCCCAAATTTTACTTTTAATTCTAACTAATCACATCTTTACTACTCCCGATTACTTTTTCTTTCTTCGGTTTACGTTAAATTCATATTCTGTTCTCAGTAAACTGTTCATTCCACTCAATATGTCCTGTAATTCTTCCTCGCAATGTCATGAGCAGATCTTACCACTGATACTTTACAAGTAGTGTATTTTAAGGTATTTTCGTCATCATTGCCTTCAGAAATTGATACCGATTAATAAACAGCACTGTGGCAAGCAATATTTCACTGAGCTCTTTGCCTGAAGAGGCGCAGTTTGATGTCCTGAGATATTATGATTGTACACTGCTCTGCAGAATTTAAGGAAGAGCTAGATGAAGTAGCATAAAATATTAACTTTTCGGTGGAAATGAGTGAAAGTACGGGAACATGTTGCCACAGGTCTCCCAGTGATGCACAGTTGGACGTCAGATGCTGTAAGGTCAGCGTGACCGTGTCGCAGCTGGCCGGTGTGGCCGAGCGGTTCTAGGCGCTTCAATGTGGAACCGCGCAACCGCTACGGACGCAGGTTCGAGTCCTGCCACGAGCATGGATGTGTGTGATGTCCTTACGTTAGTTGCGTTTAAGTAATTCTACGTTCTAGGGGACTAATGACCTCAAGTGTTAAGTCTCACAGTGCTCAGAGCCATTGAAACCAATTTCTTTTACCATGTCGCCAAATGGGGCTAGTCTCGCAGCACAACGCAGTTGGACGAACGAGAAAAGACACTGTGTGTCAATCAACGAGTACTTACTACTTACTGTGTACTGTGATGGGATTCTTCACTACAACGTGGCCTAGATACAACTTTTGGATGGCTTCCCACGGGAAACTGGAAGAAGAACGAATTGTGAAGAGCGTGGTCCAAGAGTTTGGTGTTGCTTACAACATAAAATATTAACTACTCGGTTGAAGTGACTGAAACTACCGGAACATATTCCCAGAGGGCTCAGAGCCGTTCACAGAAAGTTGGACGTCACAGGCAGTGAGGTCAGCATCACCATTGAGCCAAATGAGGCTGACATTGCAGCAGGACGCAATTGGACGAATAGAAAAGACACTGTGGTAGTGTTCTGCACTACACCATAGCCCAGATATAACATTCGGATGGCTTCACATGGAAAAAATGATTCAAATGACTCGAAGCACTATGGGACGTAACATCTGAGGTCATCAGTCGCCTAGACTTAGAACTACTTAAACCTAACTAACCTAAGGACATCACACACATCAATGCCCGAGGCAGGATTCGAACCTGAGACCGCAGCAGCAGCGCGGTTGCGGACTGAAGAGCCTAGAGCAGCTCGGCTACAACGAACGGCCACACGAAAAACTGGAAGAAGAACGAAATGTGAAGAGCGTAGACCAAGAGCTTGATATTTCTTACAGCATTGTTTCTAGTGTGCAGGGAGCGCTCCGAATCACAGGCACTTATATCCAAAGGAGGGTACGTGATCCACCACAGTCAACCAGAGCAGCAGATAACAGCCACATTGTGCATCAGACAATAAAGGACCCACGTCAATTTTAATTGCACCTACATTTAACAGGATTGGAAGACATGCAATCCCACACTTTACAGTTGCACGGCGTTTGCGTGAGGATGGCCTCTTCGTCCTGTACGTTGTGTTGCGTTGACACTCGCACATCGGGCACACCGTTTGCGATGGTGCCACACGGCCCAGCATTCATTTTTTTGGATGCTAATGCGCGATTGCATCGAACAGAGCAGGGTGAGGGAGCTCTTGGAGCGAAAGGATATTCGGTGTATGGACTGGCTTGCCCGTTCCCTCAACTTAAATCCCATCGAGCACGTGTGGGATCCTTTCCCTGCAGTACGTCCACACGCACCAACAATCATCTGTCAGTTGTGACCGCGCTCGTGTAGTAATGGGACGCCATACCACAAGAACTCCTTACAAATATGTTGGGCAGCATGCGAGCGCGTTGTAGAACATGCATTGCCATCCACGGTAATCGCATACCTTATTAAGAGGGAAGTCCCGCCTTTTGTAATGTTAACTGGACCACCTTGAATCACAGTGACTGCAGTGTAATTAGTCTTTGAATGAAACTGCCATTTGTGTTCATCTCTCCGCATTTGTCTTTCAGATACCTTCCGTGCTATGCTGTAGCAGTTCTCTCTACACTACTGGTCATTAAAGTTGCTACACCACTAAGATGACGTGATACAGAATCGAAATTTAACCGACAGGAAGAAGATGCTGTGATATGCAAATGATTAGCTTTTCAGAGCATTCACACAAGGTTGGCGCCGGTGCGACACCTACAACGTGCTGACATGAGGAAAGTTTCCAACCGATGTCTCATACACAAACAGCAGTTGACCGGCGTTGCCTGGTGAAACGTTGTTGTGATGCCTCGTGTAAGGACGAGAAATGCGTACCATCACTTTGTTAAGGTCGGATTGTAGCCTATCGCGATTGCGTTTTATCGTATCGCGACATTGCTGCTCGCGTTGGTCGTGATCCAATGACTGTTAGCAGAATATCGAATCGGTGGGTTCAGGAGGGCAATATGGAACGCCGTGTTGGATCCCAACGGCCTCGAACCACTAGCAGTCTAGACGACAGGCATCTTATCCGCATGGCTGTAACGGATCGTGCAGCCACGTCTCGATCCCTGAGTCAACAGATGGCGACGTTTGCAAGACAACAACCATCTGCACGAACAGTTCGACGACGTTTGCAGCAGCATGGACTGTCAGCTCGGAGACCATGGCTGCGGTTACCCTTGACGCTGCATCACAGACAGGAGCGCCTGCGATGGCGTACTCAACGACGAACCTGGGTGCACGAATGGCAAAACGTCATTTTTTCGGGCGAATCCAGGTTCTGTTTACAGCATCATGATGGTCACATCCGTGTTTGGCGACATCGCGGTGAACGCACATTGGAAGCGTGTATTCGTCATCGCCATACTGGCGTATCACCCGGCGTGATGGTATGGGGTGCCATTGGTTACACGTCTCGGTCACCTCTTGTTGACATTGATGGCACTTTGAACAGTGGACGTTGCATTTCAGATGTGTTACGACCCGTGGCTCTACCCTCCATTCTAGCCCTGCAGAACCCTACTTTTCAGCAGGATAATGCACGACCGCATGTTGCAGGTCCTATACGGGACTTTCTGGATACAGAAAATGTTCGAGTGCTGCCCTGGCCAGCACATTCTCCATATCTGTCACCAATTGAAAACGTCTGGTCAATGGTGGCCGAGCAACTATCTCGTCACAATACGCGTCACTACTCTTGATGAACTGTGGTATCGTGTTGAAGCTGCATGGGCAGCTGTACCTGTACACGCGATCCAAGCTCTGTTTGCCTCAATGCCCAGGCGTATCAAGGGCGTTATTACGGCCGGAGGTGGTTGTTCTGGGTACTGATTTCTCAGGATCTATGCACCCAAATTGCGTGAAAATTTAATCAGATGGCTCAAATGGCTCTGAGCACTATGCTGCCTCACTATGTTTGCCTCAATGCCCAGGCGTATCACGGGCGTTATTACGGCCAGAGGTGGTTGTTCTGGGTACTGATTTCTCAGGATCTATGCACCCAAATTGCGTGAAAATTTAATCAGATGGCTCAAATGGCTCTGAGCACTATGCTGCCTCACTATGTATGCCTCAATGCCCAGGCGTATCAAGGGCGTTATTACGGCCAGAGGTGGTTGTTCTGGGTGCTGATTTCTCAGGATCTATGCACCCAAATTGCGTGAAAATTTAATCAAATGGCTCAAATGGCTCTGAGCACTATGGGACTTAACTTCTGAGGTCATCAGTCCCCTAGAACTTAGAACTACTTAAACCTAACTAATCTAGGGTCATCACACAGATCCATGCCCGAGGCAGGATTCGAACCAGAGACCGTAGCGGTCGTGCGGTTCCAGCCAAAATGCAATCACATGTCAATTCTAGTATAATATCTTTGTCCAATGTATAACCGTTTATCATCTGCATTTCTTCTTGGTGTGGCAATTTTAATAGCCAGTAGTGTATATATGGTGCAAGCTTTGTCGTGCTATGTTACTTAGGGGCGATACATCATGCGAAAGTTGATTTAATCCTTAAATTGTGCACAGCAGTGTATATCGTCTCCAGTAGGAGGCATATCCGCTGCAAGCCACCTCTCCGTCGATGGCATGGTCATTAGCATCCCTCCTGTTATCTAGCGAATGATGGTGTGTCCTAGCTTCCTGTCCGCGCTGAGCTGCACAGAGCCAACGCCGAAAAAGTGCAACCCGTTGCTGCTAGACTTTTCGTTGTTTCAAGACGAGAGTCGACCAGCATTGTAAATACACAACACGTCTCTCGTTCTTTCCATTCTCATTCTTTCTTCTTGATACTTACACAGTACATTCATTATCTGTCCTTCACTACAGCTTACACATATTTTTCTGAGATTTTCAAACACCAAGCACCATCTCACGTAGTTAAACGGTTTTTTCTACTTCAACAAAACAGGTGAAGACGACTTGACTTTTCTTAAGTCTTGCCTCCATTGTCAACTGACTTTTCCTTTGCTGAAGGAAAACCAATCGACGTCTAACAAATCGTCTGTTTTGTTTTACGTTGTTCCGTATATTACTCCTGTCAGCAATTTGTATGTATGAGCTGTTAAGCTAATTGTACAATATGTCTCTCACTCACCCGCTCTTGCAGTTTTCGGGACTGTGTGGGTGATATCCTCCCGAAAGTCCAAGAATAGTCCCCCAATCGCATAGATTCTACACACTAGCTCGAATAATCATGTGGTTGCCTCGATAATTTTAGAAATTCTCAAGAAATGCTGTCTACTTTTTGTGTCTTGTTTCCTCACAAGACTTCCGGAGCTCCGTCACATTCTAATACTCTAACCTGTGTATCTTCCAAAATGATGTCCATTTCTGCTTCTACCATGTAAGATGACACTTATTTTCCCACATAGTGAGAATCATCTATCCACTATCTCGCCTGCCTCAAATGTAGTAATATCATCTGATCTCTTTAACGCTGACGCTCCTTTTTCAGATGATTCCGGCAGTCATTTCACATTAGTTTTCCTCACGTACCACTGACTTCATTCCTAAGTCATTTAGACTGTTGTAGCCTTACATTCCCTGAACTCTTGTGTGATTCCTTCTGTTACCCATGGTTTTCTCGCAGTTACCTTACTTGAGAATATTTACTCACTGTATTCGATCCTCAGCAGGTTTAAGACTTTTTGCATTGCTTTTGGGCAGGGTTCAAATCCCCGTTGAGTTAAACATATTTCTGTCTTCCATGGTTTCCCTAAATCTCTCAAGACGAATGCCACGTTGGTTCCTTTCAGTAGCGACATGGTCGATTTTCGTCGCCATCCATTTACGCTCTGAACTTATACTTCGGCTCTGGTGACTCGTCATCTGTGGACCGTTACATCCTTATCGTCTTTCCAGTTTTATTGTACATTGTTATGAAATAAAAACCGTTGATTAGCTTCGTAAGCAGTTCACATGTTAGTTCACTGACTGTACACTCCGAATCCATCATTCGTGCAAAGTCTTGACGAACAGTTAATACGTGGATGGAAGAGGCGTATAAATACGTGCTTCAACCTGAAATATTTTTTATGTGAAATGTGAAGGCGGTGACAGCCTGAAAATATGTGTATATCTATCAACGAAAAGACCTTGAATGGCGTTGTAGTAACTGGATGCAGCCACTTCATTGTACTGCACTTTAATTTCTTCATATCTTTGCATACGATAAAGAACGTAACTACACACTGATTTTATTGATGTAAGCATCACACGTGATTAGTCATCCGGGGTTCAGTGGAGACTTCTATACCAAGAGTTTGCCAATATGGGGAATTCGGAATCATCTGGGTGGTCAGTCATTAGAAAAACAAGGGCATTTTGAAGTAGGTACCCATTAGTGGAGCATTCTAACAAGCCCGTATGTCAGTGGTTAGCGTCAAGCTGTCGACGAGTACAAATTTACACGGCAAACATAGTACGTTCGCTCGAACCAACTACAGCGATAACCAACAGCTTTGTCACCTGCACACCACAAAAGCCTCTGAGGTTCAGTACTACCAACAAGCTACGTTCGACGGTGACTTTAATCAATGGCGTCCATAAGCGAGGGGTGGGGGGCGGCCCCACATAGGTCTCTGGGAAAGGACAAAATTTCAAGGGAATGATTTAAAGGACTGTATTACTCAGGTTTTAACAGGATCGGAATGGAACTTTTTGATGGTTACTTACAAGTTGCCATTCGTCTTCCAAAATATTAAAAAATACTTCATTTCCCACCCACCCCCTACGCCCCCGTTTGGCGCCCACCCTCACTGCAAACTATCGTATGGGTGCTCTTGACTGTATGGACGGTTTATCCTGCTCAGATTTTACAGTGAAATTTTAACTCAATTAGCCACCGTAAAGATTCGGCAATGACCACTGTAGCACAGTTATTTATATCACAACTGCTGAATTACGTTGAGACCAAAAGAGCGAAATTTCGGAATAATATACTTTGCGGCCTTATGGCAACAGATCTATTTAAAACTAAAATAAATATTTAGGATGATTTTCGTCGGCTTTCTTGACATATAAAAATCACCTTCTGCAAAGCAGAAATAATTTGCAACGTATGTGTAGTCTCGTGATACCAGACTGACTTATTACACAAAGGTAGGCATGTACATACAACAGGGTACCGTCACCACACATCACTAGGAATAAACAACATTAAAATTTACTAGGCCGGCCGCAGTGGCCGAGCGGTTTTAGGCGCTTCCGTCTGGAACCTCGCGACCGCTACGGTCGCAGGTTCGAATGCTTCCTCGGGTATGGATGTGTGTGATGTCCTTAGGTTAGTTAGGTTTAAGTAGTTCTACGTTCTAGGGGACTGATGACCTCAGATGTTAAATCGCATAGTGTTCAGAGCCATTTGAACCATTTTTGAAAAATTACCTGTAAGTCAACTGAAGATCCTAACTTCAGCTATGCTGTAAGCCTCTTTCCAAAATTGCTCTGATTTGTCGTTCTAGGCTTTCGAGAAAATGGCTGATGCAGCCGTCAGTGACGCTCTGCAGACGGTGTCTGAAGCAAACGGCCTCTTCACATCGGACATCTACTGGGTAAGATTCCACGCAACATCTCGCACGCTTCTCTACACGGAATGGACAGCCAAATGGGCTGCGTCGTCACTGTTTCTGTTGCTAATTTATGAGACACGCTACACGCGTCTGTAGCAAATCCTAAACAATATCACTAATTTTAGTTTCAGACATAAAAAGGGCACAATTAAACATGTGAGCCACAAGTGTTCAGAAGCCTGTCAGAGATTTAAACGGATCTGTTGCCCAAATTTATAAGTAAGTTGAGGCGAGTAATACAGGGTGTCCCAAAAAGAATGAACCGATTTTAAATAGAATTATTTATTAGGAAGAATGGTATAACACCAACAAATTGCATGCTAAATTACTCACAAAAGACAGAAGTTTATAAAAATCCATTACATATGTTCAATATGTCCTCTGTTGGCTGCACGGAAGACATCAAGCCAATAGCCGAACCCACCGCAAACTGAGCGTAAGGTGTCCTCTGTCACTGAAGCTACAGCAGCTGATATTCTGGTTTTTAGTTCATCAGTGTCACGGGGTAAGGGAGGAACGTTAAGCACGAAATCGAATATGAAACGCCCACTGAATTGCGATCACTGATTGAGTACGACTAAATTCAATAACACAATACGTCTTCCGTTGCGCGGACGCCATATTGCGCGAGACTGGCTGCACGCTCCAGGTCAGCGCTCGTAGCGACATCTAGCGGATTTTTCTGAAACTCTAGACTATGCCGATTACATCTAGCGCTGTTTCAGTTAACTAGTGACATTTGTCTCAATATTATTACAAGTTAAAATCGGGTCATTCTTTTTGGGACATCCTGTGTAGTACACTGAGGTGCCCAAAGTCATGTGATACCTGCCAATATCGTGTCGGACCACCTTTTGTCCGGCGTAATGCAGCAACTTGACATAGCATGTGATCAACATGTCGTTGGAAGACCCCCGAAGAAATATTGGGCCATGCTGCCTTTATAGCCGTTGTAACTATGCAGGATTTTGTGCACGAACCGAGCTTTAGATTATATCTCATGAATTTTCGATGCAATACGTGTCAGGCGATATGGGTGGCCAGATCATTAGTTCGAATTATCCAGAACGTTGTTCAAACCAGTCGCAAACAATGTGGCCCAGCGACATGGCGCACTATCATGAATAAAAATCCTATCGTTGTTTGGCTGCAAACGGTCTCCAAGTAGCTGAACGTAGTTTTTTTCACTAAATTATCGCTTCAGGTGGACCAGAGCACTCAGTCCATTCCATCTAAACACAACTCGCACCGTCCGCCTCCGTAGCGCAGTTATAGCGTTACCGCCTACCACGCAAGGGGGCCCGGGTACGATTCCTGGCAGAGGACTGGGTGTTGTGTCTCCTACATCATTTTCATCACCAGTGACACACAAGTCGCCGAAGGTGGGTCAACTGGCAATACGGCGGCCGAACCCCGAATACCATAGGAAGTGCAAAATGGCTGAGCAGAGATGGCTAGAGGACAAATTTAAGGATGTAGAGGCTTATCTCACTAGGGATAAGATAGATACTGCCTACAGGAAAATTAGAGAGACCTTTGGAGAAAAGAGAACCACTTGTATGAATATCAAGAGCTCAAATGGAAACCCAGTTCTAAGCAAAGAAGGGAATGCAGGAAGTTGGAAGGAGTATATAGAGGGTCTCTACAAGGGCGATGTACTTGAGGACAATATTATGGAAATGGAAGGGGATGTAGATGAAGATGAAATGGGAAGAGTTTGACAGAGCACTGAAAGAACTGAGTCGAAACAAGGCCCCGGGAGTAGACAACATTCCATTAGAACTACTGACGGCCTTGGGAGAGCCAGTCCTGACAAAACTCTACCATCTGGTGAGCAAGATGTATGAGACAGGCGAAATACCCACAGACTTCAAGAAGAATATAATAATTCCAATCCCAAAGAAAGCAGGTGCTGACAGATGTGAAAATTACCGAACTATCAGTTTAATAAGTCCGGGCTGCAAAATACTAATGCGAATGGGAAAATTAATACAAGCCGACCTCGGGGAAATTCAGTCTGGATTCCGTAGAAATATCGGAACGCTTGAGGCAACACTGACCCTACGGCTTATCTTAGTAGCTAGATTAAGGAAAGGCAAACCTACGTTTCTAGCATTTGTAGACTTAGAGAAAGCTTTTGACAACATTGACTGGAATACGCTCGCTCAAATTCTGAATGTGGCAGGGGTAAAATATAAGGAACGAAAGGCTATTTATAATTTGTACAGAACCCAGATGGCAGTTAGAAGAGTCGAGGGACGTGAAAGGGAAGCAGTGGTTGGGAAGGAAGAGACAGGGTTGTAGCCTCTCCCCAATGTTATTCAAACTGTATATTGAGCAAGCAGTAAAGGAAACAAAAGAAAAATTCTGAGTAGGTATTAAAATCCATGGAGAAGAAATAAAAACTTTGAGGTTTGCCGATGACGTTGTAATTCTGTCAGAGCCAGCAAAGGACTTGGAAGAGCAGTTGAACGGAATGGATAGTGTCTTGAAAGGAGGATATAAGATGAACATCAACAAAAGCAAAACGAGGATAATGGAATGTAGTCGAATTAAGTCGGGTGATGCTGAGGGAATTAGATTAGGAAATGAAACACTTAAAGTAGTAGATGAGTTTTGCTATTTCTGTAGAAAAATAACTGGTGATGTTCGAAGTAGAGAGGATATAAAATGTAGACTGACAATGGCAAGGGAAGCGTTTCTGAAGAAGAGAAATTTGTTAACGTAGAGTATAGATTTAAGTGCCAGGAAGTCGTTTCTCAAAGTATTTGTATGGAGTGTAGCCATGTATGGAAGTGAAACATGGACGATAAATAGTTTGGACAAGAAGAGAATGGAAGCTTTCGAAATATGGTGCTACAGAAGAATACTGAAGATTATATGGGTAGATCACATAACTAATGAGGAGGTACTGTCTAGAATTTGGGAGAAGAGAAATTTGTGGCACAACTTGACTATAAGAAGGGATTGGTTGATAGGACATATTCTGAGGCATGAAGGGATCACCAATTTAGTATTGGAGGGTAGCGTGGAGGGTAAAAATCATAGAAGGAGACCAAGAGATGAATACACTAAGCAGATTCAGAAGGATGTAGGTACTGGGAGATGAAGAAGCTTGCACAGGATAGAGTAGCATGGAGAGCTGCATCAAACCAGTCTCAGGACTGAAGACCACAACAACAACACGATCATTCCATTTTTCACAGCTCACGCCATTATGGAGCCAGCACCAGCTTGCACAGTGTTTGTTGACAACATAGATTCATCGCTTCGCCGGGTCTGCGCCACACCCGAACCCTACCAACAGCTCTAACCGAATGAAATCGGACCTCATCTGACCAAATCACGGTTTTCCCATCATCTAGGGTCCAACCGATACGGTCACGACCCCAGGACAGGTGCTGCAGGCGATGTCGTGCTGTTAGCGAAGGCACTCGCGTCGGTCATCTGCTCCCACAGCCCAGAACGCCATATTTCACCGCTCTGTCTTAACGGATACGTTCGTCGCACGTCCCACATTCATTTCTGTGGTTATTTCACGCTGTGTTACTTGTCTGTTGGTACTGACTGCTCTACGCAAACGCTCCCGGTCGTTAATCGAAGGCTCTCGGCCACTGCATTGTCCGTGGCGAAAAGTAACACCTCAAATTTGGTACTGTCGGCACACTCTAGACACTGTGGATCTCGCAATACTGAATTGCCTAACGATGACCGAAATGAAGCGTCTCATGTGTCTGGGTCCAACTTCCATTCAGCGTTAAAAATCTGTTAATTTCCGTCGTGCGACCGTAATCACGTAGGAAAGTTGTTCGCATGAGTGACCTGAGTGAAGACGACAGCTTCGCTAATGCACTGGTCTTTTATTCCTTGTGTACACGATACTACCGCCATCTGTATACGTGCAATGTGCTATCCCATGAGTTTTGTCGTCTGAGTGTATATCTGAGAACAACTTAATAATCAACTTAATGGTGGCTCGTGTGGTCAGTTTTTATCTGCTGGTGTACAGCCACTTCTCATCTGGCTGCCGAATGAGAGCACAATCACAAATATAGTAGATTCTACGAATATTAGGTGCACTTAACAAATGTCGGAAGAGATAGCCTGTGTGTTTGTGTTTGTGTGTGTGTGTATGCGTGTGTGTGTGTGTGTGTATATGTGTGTAGCATAAGGATACCAGAATGGCTCAATAGATGTTTAGGTGTGGCTCATGTATTACATACAGACTTCATAAATCGTGTTAATGCATGCACTTGGTTTTACGCACTCGGGTCATTGGAGCTCTAGTGGCTTACTTGTTGTGTCTAGAAAGTTCACTCTACTGTATCATACATTCATGGAACTTATCAGCAATCGTCATTAAAATTAATGCCTATTTGCCACAAAATCGTTCGGTGATGTCTATTGCCTGTTGAAAATATCAATGAATGTTTTTATCAAAACGGTAATCATCAGTTACATCATCAGCCATCTGACATCCACTGATGAATGTATGTCTCGTTTAAACTCATTATTTATCGCAATCTTCAACAATACACATTCTTGCTACTGTTTCCTATTTACTAATGTTATCTACCCACCTTTCACTGCGTCACCTGTGATCGGACCCTCACGATTTTATGATGTTTCAATTTGTACTGTTATGCGGTGACAAATTGCGCACAATCCCATCAATTTTTTTACATATCAGTCACAGATATCACTAAGACTTTGCGACTAAATGGTCTTATTGTGGTTTGTTCCATTTATTAATGTCACTCAACTACCCTAAGTGCTGCCAAAGCTTATATACTGAGCTACGGCCGGCCGCTGTGACCGAGCGGTTTTAGGCGCTTCAGTCCGGAACCGCGCTGCTGCTATGGTCGCAGGTTCGAATCCTACCTCGGGCATGGATGTGTGTGATGTCCTTAGTTTCGTTAGGTTTAAGTAGGTCTAAGTTCTAGGGGACTGGTGACATCAGATGTTAAGTCCCATGGTGCTTAGAGCCATTTGAACAATTTTACTGAGCTATGAAGTGCATTGTTCTGCGTCTCCGTCCGCTACGCGCATAATCGGACGCTGCAAATACGGTCTGCTGGGTCGTGGCGCGCAACCTTGGCTGTGAAACAAATGGTAAGTCTTTCTTTCGCAACAATCTTTAGGAATAAAAACTTTACCCTACCATTCAGTGGAGTATTTGCACTGGTATTACTTTGCCAAATAACGATGTTAAGATCACTGTTTTCTAATTTCATACATGGGTGCTCTAACTGGATTGTTGTCAGGCAAAAAATGCGATCGATTACTGATTCCGAAGTAATGCGGTACGTACTCGATCATATATTTCACCCTCTATTACAAAAACACTACCTTATACTTAATATTGCCTACCTTCGATATGGTTTTGACACCGTGATTATATGTTTTGACACCGTGATTATATCTGATTATATCTTCTATTCCAACAGTTTTTCTTTGCAGGCACAGGAAAATAGTTGTTTGTGACTTACCTAATTAAACCCTCTAAAATAAATATTATGACTAGGTACTTACGTACACCAAGGTCAGAAGGAGTTAGTGTATTCATTACGAAATTTATTGTTATTTAATAATCCATTCTGTTAGTGTGTTTTATAATTAAAAACTCAATATGGAAGCAAGCAGCGTTGTTTCTAATGCCACGTTTAACCATCCAACTTTAAAACTTTTTCGTAAGCAATCATTAAAATTTATTTATTATATTATGAACTTCCATTCAACAAAATTTGTGTCAGAAAATGGAAAAACAAGGACGACCAATGCAAAGATCTTTGGTTTTTAAACAGTTTTAATGAACTGATAAGTGAACTTCATACTGTGTAATACTGAAGTTTCAGAAATCGCAAATACGATCCTTGAGATCACAATTTTAACACAAATTATTATTTGGAATGAATGACAGGATTAACGGTAGAGATGGCCTGCACGTTAAAAGAAGTCAAATAAATGTTAAGATAGAGCTGTAATATGCAAGCTAAACTCCCCAGGCAAAAAATTTGTGACAGCCTAGACAAATCACAACAGATATAATTTACTAATAAGTATTTCCGCCCATGGACCTGATAATCGTCTGGATTCGGTTAGGAACTGTGTCCAGAAGGCTTTGCAGGTACGTCGCATCCAGGTTAAGCCACTCTTTGAGCATTTATTTAGTCTGTTCATCGAATTGCGGGGATGCTGATATCGGCGTTTTGTTCGCTGTTCCATTACGTCCCACAGATATTTTATGGGGTTTGTAACGTCCCACCGGTTCGTGAGTAGTGAAAAAGGGTTTAAATACCCGTAAATACCTGGCCTTCGGTGTCCCCCGACGACTGCATACATGAGCTAAAATATGCTTGTTCAATGAATACAGGATACCATAATGGACTTTACTACAATGATGTAGGCCACAACTGAAGTAAAGTAAGTACATAGACTTATTTACTTCAAAACGTGTATCTTATGAGTTCAGGATCAATCTTCGATGTAATAAGCCTCATTGTTACTACTACAACTAACCGATGGCAGCACACACTACACTGGCGATATTAAATAGTACAGATGGAGGAATTTGATAGAAGTGCATGTGTGAGGTCCACTGCATTTTTCAATATTAATATTCAACAAAGTACGAATGTAAAGTCACATATTATTCTGCTTTTGCGATATTAAATCAAACTGTTTAACACTCTGTAATAATCCGTCACTGCACTGTCCTAATACACTGCTTTAGACAATGTCCAACACACGAGTTGCTCTATCGTAAATCCAAACCTGAATCATGCACCAAGAACATATCTCAACTATACGCACAAATCTGTCCTCTAGTGGGTCCAACACTCATCTGCCCTAACAATACTCGAGGCCGAGTATTTACACTCTTCTTACAATGTACTACCGGTTATAATAATGCAAAACATAATTTATGATATGAAATAGTTTAACAACATTATCAAACACTCTATAATATTCCCTGCTTTGCTAGAACAAGTTTAAGACACTTTCCAAACACATAAAAATCACATTAATATTGAAATTGCAGAAATAAGCATTCTAACAATGCTAAACGATCAATTATCTATATTTTGTTAATCAGACTCGAGATTTAATTCCTACCACTTACAGATGATAGGAACGAAATGTGTTATTCTTTTATCTAAACATTTTCCATATATTAATTTCCTGAATCTGATTTTGATTGTTTATGGTACAAAGGGTATTGTAACCACTATTGTTTGGTATTGCTATTATTCTCCTAAAAGCCTTTTTCCTGTTATCGAAAAGTAATTGAATTTAATTATAACTGGAGCTATAAGAGTATTGATCTAGTAATACATAATGCAGGGGTGGTAACCATAAGCCGGAAATGTTACAGCTTCAAGTCAGGTGATTTTGCAGGCAGTCGATAAATAATAGAGTGGGGGAGTGTTTATAAAACCAATCACATTTTCTTCCAGCTCCATGAACTTTGCTGTTGTTGTCTTTGGTATGTGCCCGTGTAAGGATTTGCGTCTTGTGAGGTGACCGATTCCAAATGTTCATTACATCATGCTGTTCACACCACAATGTTCTCTCGCTTATGGTTTGATGTGGACCTTCATTCACTGCATGTAGCAGTTCCTATTGAGTTTGGAAACAATTTTGATTCACAGGCTGCTGAAAGTGTCTCCGGTCTCTCTCAGCAAGGACTTTTCCCCAACCACAATTCTGACGTGTGTTACACCACTGATTGTAGACACGTGGAACAGTCCACTGTGAAACACCAAGAAATCCAGCAACTTCACACACAGTATGGCCATGGGCAGAGCCAAACACGATTGGTTTTTCGTGCCAGTATCTCAAGTTCCTTACATTTGCCTATGTTTTAGTCATACATTTCCGTGTCCGGGCAGCATTTCCAGAAGGTAGCAACTCCGATGGCCTTGTTGTTTCCCTCGATCAGGTGCTGTGTTGTGCAGGGTTGTTCAAGTTGAGGACAAATTAGCCGGTGGGTCGGATCTTGTGTTGTTCTGCACTCGCAGGATGTATCTTCATCAGCTGGAAGAAAGACCCATTTCCTCATGTTAGTCTTGCAAAGAGGAACGCCCACCCTAAGACGATTGAGCGATCTCCAAATAGGGTAGGGCAAGTCATTTCCTGGAGCTAGCTCTTCCTTTACAGGGATATCAGGTGGTATCTTGCTCTTCCACCTGGTGATGTGGCTAGACTCTGTTGTTACCTCTACTGGTTGAGTCCTGGCGATGCAGCTCTTTCTCGACTTCAGTCGACGGACTACAGCCTGATGATCATGCAGTGGATGTCGGGGATCATAAGTTTGCTTAGCCCTCTCTACATGTTTCATTACAATGTCGGCTTAAAACATAAATGTCTCACCAATCGCTACTGCCTTTTGCTCTCAAAGAGGTAGTGCGTGTGCGCTTGAGCACGTGACTCTACAGCTACGCCATCTAGAAGGGGTTGTGCACTGGGGTGACTAACGTTTGTCGGATGAGCTTATATTCAGATTCACAATTGCAATATTATGAGTACCACCCGTTAAAGCTATGAGAGTGCTAAATATATTGAAAGTCTTGCGTCGACGTGGTTGCGTGATCGAAAGAGTGGCCACCAATAATCTCACAAAGCTTCTTCACGTCTCTGACAAAGATTTAAACGTCGACCAACATGATGGTTTTTAGAGACATTATTCCAGTGGCAGCCACTTCTCAGCTTCATAAGTCCGGAAAACCTTACATCTGCCACTTCAGAATTTCAGAGACGACGTAATGGCGAGCAAATAAACGTCACACCACTCTGGGTATGTTCAAACGCATCATTTACAACAATAACTACTTTTACATCTGCGGCCACTGACAACGCATCCGCATACTTTAAAGCCTCTCTGCGGTCTCCTTCCTATTACTGTTGCGCACCTTACAATAGAGCGCGCTAAGACAATCGTCCAATCAAAATGCTTGACAGTTGCACCGAAAATTATTTTGAAAAATGTGTCATTTAGAGTGTTTGGTATAGAGGCGACTACGGAGTTTCCGTTTGAGGGCTTCGCAGGAACCTAGCGGGACTCAGATGCAGGAATATAAGCAGCGACATGTAGGCAAGAGATTAGTTTTGTGTTCGTGTCTTTTCGATCTGCATGCAGTAAATGTGGAATCGTGAACATTGCGATGTTATTAGCAGTTGGTCCAAACAAACCCAGCGTGCTGTTTTCCTTTTCTTTGCTGCCGAGAGACAAACACCGGCAGACATTCATCGGAGAATAAGGAATGTGTATGGGGCAGCACGTCTGTCAGAAACCTGGAAAATTGCTACAAGGGACGCTGCTGCTTCATTAGATTAGATTCAGTTTTCGTTCCAGAGGCACAAAAATGGGAATTCTAGTAGGTGTGGAACAAATCAGAAAGTATCGCAAATGTAAGACAGGAATTACGCCAACTGAAGCGGGAGTCAATACAGCAACCGCCCTATTGTACTTATCTCTCCACATGGTATCCATGAGATTTTAGACACTTTGGTCCCTTAAAGAAGACCTTGAAGGTTCGAAGATTCCTGTCGACGTTCAGCAAGCGGCTACCTACTTATTCACGCAGCAGGACTCACTTTTGTATCCCGCCTAGAAGGCGGCGCTTGGGTCTGCTCCTGAAATCTGACAAAGAGGCCGAATGAAAGGAAGCGAGTAGGGGCAGGTGAGGTAAAGCACGTCGGTATGGCAGGTAAAGTAAAAGAGGTTTTTTACTGGTGCATATACAACTACAACTGAATATGTATCTTTGTACAAATGAGCACGTAGGTGTGCAGCCAAAGTCCAGATAAGAAAGCCTCAATAGCAAGCTAAGCTAAAGCGATGGTTCTCTGCCGTCTGCTCTTCGTAAACTGGGCGAAAGTGGAGCGGCGCTCGTAGAACTGCACAGCGTCGACTAGAGGGCGCTGTGGTCGGCGAAGATCTTCTGCTCTCGTAGTGCCAACCTAGGCTGTGGCATCGGAACTATCGATACCACACTCACAGTTTCACCAAACGGGCGTATTGAACCTGGTACGTATGTAAGATGCTTGCCTCAATGCTGGCGATTATTTTCCCTCATTGACGTACCCATTCTGGACTGTATGGCCTTCTAACGGAAATCCTTCGATCGCCCCTCATTCGTTGTCAAGGTTTTTCCTTACCCTACTGAGTCGAACATAATGACTACAAGAATGAAATTTTCACTCTGCAGCGGAGTGCGCGCTACTGTGACACTTCCCGGCGGAATTGAAACGGTGTGCCGCACCCAGATTCGAATTCAGGTCCTTTTCCTTCCGCAGGCAAGTGCTCTGCCACCTGAGCTAGTCACGCTTGACTCACGACCCATCCTCACAGGTTTATTTCTGCCACTATCTCATCTATTATCTTCCAAATTTCACAGACGCTCTCCTGCGGAAGAGGAAATGTTATATCAGCGCACACTCAGCTGCACAGTGAAAATTTAGTTCTGGAAATATCTTCCAGACTGTGACTATGCCACGTCTCCGCAATATCCTTTCTTCCAGGAGTGCTAATCGCACAAGGTTTTTATCAGAACTTCTGTGAAGTTCGAGAGGTAGGGGACGAGGTACTGGCAGAAATTAGCATCAAAGGCAAGGGAATCGAGTTCGTGTCTCGGTCTAGCACTCAGTTTTAATCTGCGAGGAAGTTTCATAATGTCCACTGCCCACCGCCCGATTTAATGCCACCTGATCGCGTTGCGAGAACTTGACGCGGTATGGAAAGTACCCGGTGATCAAAAAGTCAGTATAAATTTGAAAACTTAATAAACCACGGAATAATGTAGATAGAGAGGTAAAAATTTACACGCATGCTTGGAATGACGTGGTGTTCTTTTAGAACAACAAAAAAAAACAAAGTTCACAAAATGTCCGACAGATGGCGCTGGACAGCAAAACGTCAGTGACTGCGCATGATAATCGTGCATAAAAGGATCTCTGAGCTGTAATGAGAGAGAGAAGCGCCAGCAGTCGCAGCATGTTGACGTTACCTGAAAAGGCACTTTTAGTGAAGCTGTATTGTCAGAATGGGGAATGTGCTAGTTCAGCGTTACGATCCTATCGCCATAGGAAGGGGACTCGAACGGGTAAAGGTCCGTTGACAAATCAGCTGTGGAGAGAATGATTTCGAAGTTCGAAGCCAAGGGTTGTTTAGACGATAGACCCCGTACTGGCCGACCGAGCACAACGCCTAATGCTGCTGCGACAGTTCAGGAAGAAATGGAGACTGTAGCGGGTTCGTCTATGCACGGGGAAGTCAGCGCTTGTGCAGTCGCACGTCGCACCGGCATTCCATACACTACTGTTTGGTTGGCACTTAGGCGTACCCTCCGGTGCTATCTGTACAAAATTCATCGGCATTATGAACTGTTACCTGGCGATTTAGTGAAGCGGAGGGCATTTGCGGTGTGGGCGTTTCAAAAGATGGCGGAAGATGACGATTGGTTGAGTAACGTGTTGTGTACCGACGAAGCTCATTTCACGCTCCGAGGGTCTGTCAACGACCACAACTGCAGAATTTGGGGTACCGAAAATTCTAGAACTGTCGTGGAAACTCCATTGCACGACGAGAAAGTCATGGTATGGGTTGGATTTACCACATTTACCGTTATCAGGCCTTTTTTTCTTTGAGGAAATGCGTGATTCTGGTTTTGTAACTGCTACCGTGACGGGTGAGAGGTACGCCGATATGTTACAGAATCGCGTCATCGCCAGCCTGGCTGATAAACACCTGCTGGAACGTACGATGTTTATGCATGATGGCGCTCCACCCTATATTGCTAGACGCGTGAAAGATCTGTTGCGCGCGTCGTTTGGTGATGATCGTGTGCTCAGACGCCACTTTCGTCATGCTTGGCCTCCCAGGTCCCCAGACCTCAGCCCGTGCGATTATTGGCTTTGGGATTACCTGAAGTCGCAAGTGTATCGTGATCGACCGCCATCTCTAGGGATGCTGAAAGACAACATCCGACGCCAATACCTCACCATAACTCCGAACATGCTTTACAGTGCTGTTCACAACATTATTCCTCGACTACAGCTATTGTTGAGGAATGATGGTTGACATATTGAGCATTTCCTGTAAAGAACAACATCTTTGCTTTGTCTTACTTTGTTATTCTAATTATTGCTATTCCGATCAGATGAAACGCCATCTGTCGGCAATTTTTTGAACTTTTGTATTTTTTTAGTTCTAATAAAACCCCATGTCATTCCAAGCATGTGTGTCAATTTGTACCTCTCTATCTACATTATTCCGTGATTTATTCAGTTTTCAAATTTATACTGACTTTTTGATCACCCGGTATATAAGCCGTGCACAGACCCGTGAGGAATCGTTCTAGCGACAAAACTGGCCGCAAATGGGTAAATACACTCATTTAAGCGACTATAACGAAGTGCTCATTGTTATGGGTCGGCGCTGGGAACGAGCATCTCGGAAACAGTGAAGCTTGCCAGCTGTTCGCACGCTAGTCATGGGCGTCTGTGGAAAGAGGTTGAATATAGCGAGGGCCTGATAAGAGAACGTGAAACTGCAATTAGGACGTTTGGCCGATTTTTAAAGCAGAGTAATCGGCGATGTGTGGCGAAATTGACGACGTAGTACAATTCTGGTACAGGCAAAAGTGTTTCGGCGCACATCATCTGCATCTACATAGATACTCCGCCAAACACGACACTACTAGTCATTTCCTTTCCTGTTCCACTCACAAATAGAGTGAATGAGAAAGACTGTCTATTTGCCTCCTCCTGGTCCTTATGCTCAATGTATGTCGGTGACAGCAGAATCGTTAGGCAGTCATCTTCAATTGCGGGTTCTCTAAATTTTCTCAATAGGGATTCCCATTTGAGTTTCCGAGCATCTCCGAAACATGTACATGTTGTTCGAATCTACCTATAACAAACCTAGCAGCCCACCTCTGAATTGCTTCAGTGTCTTGCTCCAATCCGACCTGGTACGGATCCCAAACCCTAGAGCAGTACTCAAGAACAGGTCGCACCAGCGTCCTATTTACGGTCTCCTTTACAGGAGAACCACACTTTAGAGCGCGGGATTAGCAGAGCGGTCTCAGGCGCTACGGCCGTGGACTGTGTGGCTGGTCCCGGCGGAGGTTCGAGTCCTCCCTCGGGCATGGGTGTGTGTGTTTGTCCTTAGGATAATTTAGGTTAAGTAGTGTGTAAGCTTAGGGACTGATGACTTTAGCAGTTAAGTCCCATAAGACACATTTGAACATTTTTGAGAACCACACTTCCTAAAATCCTCCCAATAATCCGAAGTCGACCACTCGCCTTCCCCACCACAGTTCTCACATGCTCGTTAGTTGCAACGTTACGCCCACGTATTTAAACGACTTGACAATGTTAAGCAGGACATTACTAATACTCTATCCGAAATATTACATGTTTGTTCTTCCTACTCATCCGCATTAACTTTTATTTTTCCACATTTAGAATTAGCTGCTGTTATGAAATGATAATTAAATAGACACCCTACACATTTTCAACATGTCCCCAATGAAGTGTATCAACGCCAGCTTGCAGCTAGGGTGTCTATTTAATTATCATTTCATTTCTAGCAAAGCTGCATGGTCATCCACGGTAACTGTTCTTTCGGGAACAGATAATACCGTCATATATAGCTGCTGTTAATCACACCAAGTGGAAACTTTGTCATCTTGTACCTTCCTGCTCTCACTCAACTACACACACACACACACACACACACACATATATATATATATATATATATATATATATATATATATATATATATATATATATATACTACTGGCCACTAAAATTGCTACACCACGACGATGACGTGCTAGAGACGCGAAATTTAACCGACAGGAAGAAGACGCTGTGATATGCAAATGATTAGCTTTTCAGAGCATTCACACAAGGTTGGCGCCGGTGGCGACACCTATAGCGTGCTGACATGAAGAACGTTTCTAAACGATTTCTCATAAACAAACAGCAGTTGACCGGCGTTGTCTGGTGAAACGTAGTTGTGATGCCTCGTTTAAGGAGGAGAAATACGTACCATCACGTTTCCGACTTTGATAAAGAACGCATTGTAGGCTATCGCGATTGCGGTTTATCTCATGCCGACATTCCTGCTCGCGTTGGTCGAGATCCAATGACTGTTAGCAGAATATGGAATCGGTGGTTTCAGGAGGGTAATACGGAACGTCGTGCAGGATTCCAACCGCCTCGTATCACTAACAGTCGAGATGACAGGCATCTTATCCGCATGGCAGTATCGGATCGTGCAGCCACGTCTCGATCCCTGAGTCAACAGATGCGGACGTTTGCAAGACGACAACCATCTGCACGAACAGTTCGACGACGTTTGCAGCAGCATGGACTATCAGCTCGGAGACCGTTGCTGCAGTTACCCTTGACGCTGCATCACAGACAGGAGCGCCTGCGACGGTGTACTCAACGACGAACCTGAGTGCACGAATGGCAAAACGTCATTTTTCGGATGAATCCAGATTCTGTTTACAGCATCATGATGGTCGCATCCGTGTTTGGCGACATCGCGGTGAACGCACATTGGAAGCGTGTATTCGTCATCGCCATACTGACGTATCACCCTGCGTTATGGTATGGGGTGCCATTGGTTACACGTCTCGGTCACCTCTTGTTCGCATTGACAGCACTTTGAACAATAGACTTACATTTCAGATGTGTTACGACCCGTGACTTTACCCTTCATTCGATCTCTGTGAAACCCTACATTTCAGCAGGATAATGCACGACCGCATGTTGCAGGTCCTGTACGTGTCTTTCTGGATACAGAAGATGTTCGACTGTTGCCCTGGCCAGCACATTCTCCAGATCTCTCACCAACTGAAAATTGTGGCCGAGCAACTGACTCGTCACAATTCGGCAGTCACTACTCTTGATGAACTGTGGTATCGTGTTGAAGCTGCATGGGCTGCTGTACCTGTACACGCCATCCAAGCTCTGTTTGACTCAATGCCCAGGTGTATCAAGGCCTTTATTACGGACAGAGGTAGTTGTTCTGGATACTGATTTCTCAGGATCTATGCACCCAAATTGCATGAAAATGTAATCACTTGTCAGTTCTAGTATAATATATTTGTCCAATGCATACCCGTTTATCATCTGCATTTCTTCTTGGTATAGCAATTTTAATGGCCAGTAGTTCATATACAGGGTGGTACAATGATAGTGACTGGGCCAAATATCTCACGAAATAAGCATCAAACGAAAAAACTACAAAGAACGAAACTTGTCCAGCTTGAAGGGAGAAACCAGGTGGCCCTATGGTTCACCCGCTAAATGGCGCTGCCATAAGTCAAACGGATATCAACTGCGTTTTTTAAAATGGAAATCCCCATTTTTATTACATGTTCGTGTTGTGCGTAAAGAAATATGAATGGTTTCGTTCGACCCCTTTTTTCGCTTTGTGATAGATGGCGCTGTAATAATCACAAACGTATGAGTACGTGGTATCACGTAACATTCCCCCAGTGCGGACGGTATTTGCTTCGTGATACATTACCCGTGTTAAAATGGACCGTTTACCAATAGCGAGAAAGGTTGATATCGTGTTGATGTATGGCTATCGTGATCAAAATGCCCAACGGGCCTGTGCTATGTATGCTGCGCGGTATCCTGGACGACATCATCCAAGTGTTCGGACCGTTCGCCGGATAGTTTAAGGACAGGAAGTGTTCAGCCACAAGTGAAACGTCAACCACGACCTGCAACAAATGATGATGCCCAAGTAGGTGTTTTAGCTGCTCTCGGAGCTAATCCGCAAGTCAGTAGCAGACAAATTGCGCGAGAATCGGGAATCTCAAAAACGTCGGTGTTGAGAATGCTACATCAATATCGATTGCACCCGTACCATATTTCTGTGCATCAGGAATTACATGGCGACGACTTTGGACGTCGTGTACAGTTCTGCCACTGGGCACAGGAGAAATTACGGGACGATGACAAATTTTTGCACGCGTTCTATTTAGCGACGAAGCGTCATTCACCAACAGCGGTAACGTAAACCGGAATAATATGCACTATCGGGCAACGGAAAATCCACGATGGCTGCGACCTTGGCGGGTTAATGTATGGTGCGGCAATATGGGAGGAGGGTAACTGGCCCCCATTTCATCGATGGCAATCTAAATGGTGCAATGTATGCTGATTTCGTACGTAATGTTCTACCGATGTTATTACAGATGTTTCACTGCATGACAGAATGGCGATGTACTTCCAAGATGATGGATTTCCGACACATAGCTCGCGTGTGGTTGAAGCGGTATTGAATAGCGGATTTCATGACAGGTGGATTGGTCGTCGAAGCACCATACTATGGCCCGCACGTTCACCAGATCTGACGTCCCCGGATTTGTTTCTGTGGGGAAAGTTGAAGGATATTTCCTATGGTGATCCACCGACAACGAGTCAGCGCATTGTCAATGCATGTGCGAACATTACGGAAGGCGAAATACTCGCTGTTGAGAGGAATGTCGTTACACGTATTGCCAAATGCATTGAGGTGGACGGACATCATTTTGAGCATTTATTGCATTAATGTGGTATCTACTGGTGATCACACTTTAACAGCATGCGTTCTCAGAAATGATAAGTTCACAAAGGTACATGTATCTCATTGGAACAACCGAAATAAAATGTTCAAACGCACCTACGTTCTATATTTTAATTTAAAAAACCTACCTGTTACCAACTGTTCGTCTAAAATTGTGAGCCATATTGTTGTGACTATTACAGCGCCATCTATCACAAAGCGAAAAAAGTGGTCCAACTAAAACATTCATATTTCTTTAGGTACTACACGAATATGTAAAAAAATGGGGGTTCCTGTTTAAAACAACGCAGTTGATACCCGTTACCTATGGCGGCGCCATCTAGCGGGTCAACCATAGCGCCATCTGGTTTCCCCCTTCAAGCTAGACAAGTTTTTTCGTTTGACGCTTATTTCGTGAGATATTTGGCCCGGTCACGATCAATGGACCACCCTGTGATGTAACAACAGCGGTCCCATCATACATCCCTGAGGCACTCCTGACGAAACCCTTGTTTCTGATGAACGCTCGTCGACGTGGACAACATTTTTTTTTTTGGTCATCAGTCTACTGACTGGTTTGATACGGCCCGCCACGAATTCCTTTCCTGTGCTAACCTCTTCATCTCAGAGTAGCACTTGCAACCTACGTCCTCAATTATTTGCTTGACGTTTTCCAATCTCTGTCTCCCTCTACAATTTTTGCCCTCTACAGCTCTCTCTAGTACCATGGAAGTCATTCCCTCATGTCTTAGCAGATGTCCTATCATCCTGTCCCTTCTCCTTATCAGTGTTTTCCACATATTCCTTTCCTCTCCGATTCTGCGTAGATCCTCCTCATTCCTTACCTTATCAGTCCACCTAATTTTCAACATTCGTCTATAGCACCACATCTCAAATGCTTCGATTCTCTTCTGTTCAGGTTTTCCCACAGTCCATGTTTCACTACCATACAATGCTGTACTCCAGACGTACATCCTCAGAAATTTCTTCCTTAAATTAAGGCCGGTATTTGATATTAGTAGACTTCTCTTGGTCAGAAATGCCTTTTTTGCCATAGCGAGTCTACTTTTGATGTCCTCCTTGCTCCGTCCGTCATTGGTTATTTTACTGCCTAGGTAGCAGAATTTTGCCATTGCACACATACTGTGTTCTATTACTTATGAAGTCTTCGAGACACTCACGGATCTGTGAACCTCTACCATATGCTCGTACCTCGTTAAGGGCTTGCAATAGGGCACCGTGTGAAATGCTTTCCAGAAATGTAGAAATATGGAGTCTGCCCGTTGCTCTTCATCCAGAGTTCGCAGTGTACCATGAGAGAAAAGTGCAAACTGAGTTTCAGACGAGCGACACTTTCTAATACCACGCTGATTCGTGGCCATAAGTTTTTCAGTCTCAATAAAGTTGATTATAATCAAACTAAGAATATGTTCAAGGATTATGCAGCCAACCGAAGTTAGGGACATAGTTTTGTAATTTTGCAGGTCCGTTCTTTTACACTTCTTATATACTGGAATCACCTGAGCTTGTTTTCCCGCGCGTGTGCTGCTGTAGCACATCTTCCACCAAACAGTTTTTATAAAGTGTGGATGGTAATAACGCAGGAAATGCCCAGTGGGGAAAAGGTAATGAAATTCGCGGACTAAATGGTCTATCAGTGAACGGATAAACCCAACACACCTACTGAAGTGTTGAATGTTTTCATCCAGCGGCGCAGGACCACGAATGCTGTTAAAAGGATGCCATAGCTCCTCCATAAATCAAAAACATCCGAATGCATACTTTCCGACAAATAAGCTGAAGGAGGAAGCTATAAGCATTCTGAAATTAAAAAAGAACCCATTGGCTGGCATCCTCAAAATACAAGAAAGAGATGCAAAAAGCCAATACAGAAATCTATAACGACTCGGAGGACTTAAGGAGCTATTTAAAATCTCTGGGTTAGTTACAAAGCTGAGTGAGAAATTCATAAAATAAGACAAGAATTTTAAGCATTCACTGCAGTAAAGTTGTGGTGAGGAGAAAAAGTGCAAAAATAAAAAAATGTAGGTCAAAGCAAAAAAGAACATTTAAACATTCATGTGTACTAAATACATAACCGCCGGCCGCGGTGGTCTCGCGGTTCTAGGCGCGCAGTCCGGAACCGTGCGACTGCTACGGTCGCAGGTTCGAATCCTGCCTCGGGCATGGATGTGTGTGATGTCCTTAGGTTAGTTAGGTTTAAGTAGTTCTAAGTTCTAGGGGACTTATGACCACAGCAGTTGAGTCCCATAGTGCTCAGAGCCATTTGAACCATTTGAAATACATAACCAGTCCTAAACCTGAATAAGAAGGGAAGGTTTTTCCTTATTTCTTTGATGGTCGGAAGACCCACAGCTAGAATACTTGTTTAATTTTATCCATACTTTGCAGCTTCAAATGTGACTGTACTCAATACACTCGAGATATGAATTAAAAAACGCCTTCAGTCACAATTTGTCGTGTTTTATTCAGTTCACGATACATTTCGGACCCTGTGGGTCCATCTTCAGGTGTATTTCGCCTTAATACATGCTTTATTTGCTCTCTTGAAAGAGATGAAATGCATATTCCTGTCACGAAAAGGTTTGATGTCTGGTTACGATTTTCGTAACTCAGACGCGGAAACTATGTGCGAGATGGTGGAAAAGATGAATAGTGTAAACGTACCAAATAATCCACGAAAAGCGTTTTTAACGTTTTAGCAACAGCATAAGTTTTTTCCTCCATCGTTTTCACATGTATCACTTAATTCAAGAGGCACATTCGAAAACACATTTTTGTAAACACTTCACATATGTTTTTGTACATGGTGTGGTCAAATATGAATTTTTCATAGTTCTAAAGACATAATTATTAAACAGTTGACATATGCAGGAAACAACTGACATATGCTGGAAATAATTTTAGAACAGGTCTTTAAAATTACTGAAATAGCTGTGACCAGATTGACAAAAGGAAATGTTAGGTAATGTGGATGAAGTCAGAAGTAAAATCTCAGTATAAGAAGAACGAAGATACTGTTAAGTGCTGTTATAGCACATATTTACAATTAGGTAACACACAGCACCCATTAGAACTAAAAGCTGCTGAGGAGTATGTTGAAAGTATTATAAGCAAAATGCAAACTGAAATCACACATAGACACGAAAAGAAATTAGAAGCCATGCGACTAAAAATGCATCAGCAGCAGGACAACCAACCATTCAATAAAACACAGTTTTATGAAAGAGTCATTAACCAAACTGATATCACCTTCAGTGAAGAAGAACAAAATCTACTCATGAGAGGGCTAAAGCACAATGTAAAACCCAGATTAAGTAAGAATAACCTAAAAAACCTTATTATACACACTAAAATAGCAGCTGATTTAGCTGACCTAAATAATATTGAATAGACGGTCCTAGCACACAACGTAAAAAAAAAAAAAAAAAAAAATGTTCTGAAAAGCATAAGTAATGTTAATGAAACCCTCAAAGCAGTTTATCAAGAGAGAAAGCTAGTAAACAGCATTAACATGAAACTCAATAATAACAATCCCATGATTCTGTAAGCTGACAAAAGCAATTCTGTAGTAATTATGAACAAAGATGAATATATCACTAAAACACAAACTTTCTTTTATGAAAACAACATAACAGAGCTCAAGCAAGATCCAATTATAAAATTTCAAAACAAAATCAGAAAAATGGTTAATAAATGCAATTTCCTCTTCACAGAAAAACAAGCAAAAACATACATTTTAATGAATCCCACAGCCCCAAGACTGAGAGCTCAACCTAAGACCCACAAACCCCAAGTTCCATTGAGGCCTATTGTTAATTCTAGAATACACCTGCTTCCAAAGTCTGCCAATTACTGAACAAAATTCTGAAACAGTGCTATACATGTGATAAATCATACTTAGTTAAGAACACAACGGAATTAGCAACTAAAATTAAAGACATAAAAATTTCTGTAGGTGCCCGGTTCGCCACTTTATGTAACTAACCTATTTACAAACGTACCAACTGAAGAAACAACAGATATAATTTTTGAAAACATAATAAAACACAAAAAATTGTCAATTGCAAAAATATCAGAAGTCAAGGACATGTGGCAGCTAATTTTGTATCCCAGTTATTTTATATTCAATGGGAAAGTTTATCAACAGATTGAGGGTCTTTCCATGGGCAGTAGCATATCAAGTTTTATGCCAAACATATTTCTCACTCATCTGTAAAGTAAGTTCTTTAATGAGAACAATAAATTGAAAAGTAAAATAATATATTACTGGAGATATATTGATGATACCTTGCTTCTATTTGATGGAACAAAGATGAGACCAAAGCACTTCTAGTTTCCACAGAAACATAAAATTCAGAATAGAACATGACAACAAAAGAATAAATTTCCTTAAAATCACCAAACATCAACAAACACATAAGTTCAGCATACACAGAAAACACGTACGCAAACATAACGCTGGACAACTCATCAAACCATCCCACCACACAGAAACATGCTGCATTTATGTCCATGCTACACAGGGTACACTCTCTTGATCTAGAGGAAAACACCCTCAAGAATGAGATAGATACAATAAAGAGCATTGCCATAAGCAATGGCTACATAGCCAAGGCAACTGACAATTTAGACAGACAGATACACAAAAGCAAGACAACGAATGGAACACTATGAAAGAAGAGAAAATATTCGCCAGCATACCATACCTAGGCCCCATATGACAAGCAATAGCTAACCTTTTCAAAAAAACAAATATAACAGTTTAATTCTCAACTAATAATAAATTAGGAAACTTACACATCCATAACATAAAATCAAATACACAAACATACAACAACAGTGGAGTGTACAAAGTATCATGCCCCAGTTGTCCTGCCTACTATGTAGGGAAAACGGGCAGGAACTTCAAAATCCGTTTTCAAGAACATGTAAATGCTTTCAGACTCAATCACTTTGAAAAATCAGTCATTGCACAAAATGGCTCTGAGCACTATGGGACTCAACTTCTGAGGTCATTAGTCCCATAGAACTTAGAACTAGTTAAACCTAACTAAGCTAAGGACATCACACACTTCCATGCCCGAGGCAGGATTCGAACCTGCGACCGTAGCGGTCTCGCGGTTCCAGACTGCAGCGCCTAGAACCGCACGGCCACTTCGACCGGCAGACATTGCACAACATATGTTGGAAACAAAACATGTCATCAACAATATAGAAAACAATTTAGTAGTATTACATAATGAAGGCAATGGTAAGACCCTAAATCTGTTAGGGCAACTTGGGACATACATCCACAAAATCAAAAAAACCAGATCCATGTTAAATGAACAAACAGATTTCGCAAGCCACGGATATTTCACTAACTTTAAAGATCTGTTCTAGAATTATTTCCTGAATATGTCAGTTGTTTCCTGCATATGTCAATTGTTTAATAATTATATCCTTAGAACTATGAAAAATTCATCTTTGACCACACCATGTACAAAAACATATGTGAAGTGTTTACAAACATGTGTTTTCGAATGTGCCACTTGAATGAAGTGATACGTGTGAAAACGATGGAAGAAAAAACTTACGCTGTTGCTAAAACGTTGAAACGTTTTTCTTGGATTATTTGATAAGTTCACACTATCCATCTTTTCCACTATTTCGCACATATTTTCCGCGTCTGACTTACGAAATTCGTAACCTAACATCAAACCTTTTCGTGGCAGGACATTCAAGAGAACAAATAAAGCATGTACACTCCTGGAAATTGAAATAAGAACACAGTGAATTCATTGTCCCAGGAAGGGGAAACTTTATTGACACATTCCTGGGGTCAGATACATCACATGATCACACTGACAGAACCACAGGCACATAGACACAGGCAACAGAGCATGCACAATGTCGGCACTAGTACAGTGTATATCCACCTTTCGCAGCAATGCAGGCTGCTATTCTCCCATGGAGACGATCGTAGAGATGCTGGATGTAGTCCTGTGGAACGGCTTGCCATGCCATTTCCACCTGGCGCCTCAGTTGGACCAGCGTTCGTGCTGGACGTGCAGACCGCGTGAGACGACGCTTGATCCAGTCCCAAACATGCTCAATGGGGGACAGATCCGCTGATCTTGCTGGCCAGGGTAGTTGACTTACACCTTCTAGAGCACGTTGGGTGGCACGGGATACATGCGGACGTGCATTGTCCTGTTGGAACAGCAAGTTCCCTTGCCGGTCTAGGAATGGTAGAACGATGGGTTCGATGACGGTTTGGATGTACCGTGCACTATTCAGTGTCCCCTCGACGATCACCAGTGGTGTACGGCCAGTGTAGGAGATCGCTCCCCACACCATGATGCCGGGTGTTGGCCCTGTGTGCCTCGGTCGTATGCAGTCCTGATTGTGGCGCTCACCTGCACGGTGCCAAACACGCATACGACCATCATTGGCACCAAGGCAGAAGCGACTCTCATCGCTGAAGACGACACGTCTCCATTCGTCCCTCCATTCACGCCTGTCGCGACACCACTGGAGGCGGGCTGCACGATGTTGAGGCGTGAGCGTAAGACGGCCTAACGGTGTGCGGGACCGTAGCCCAGCTTCATGGAGACGGTTGCGAATGGTCCTCGCCGATACCCCAGGAGCAACAGTGTCCCTAATTTGCTGGGAAGTGGCGGTGCGGTCCCCTACGGCACTGCGTAGGATCCTACGGTCTTGGCGTGCATCCGTGCGTCGCTGCGGTCCGGTCCCAGGTCGACGGGCACGTGCACCTTCCGCCGACCACTGGCGACAACATCGATGTACTGTGGAGACCTCACGCCCCACGTGTTGAGCAATTCGGCGGTACGTCCACCCGGCCTCCCGCATGCCCACTATACGCCCTCGCTCAAAGTCCGTCAACTGCACATACGGTTCACGTCCACGCTGTCGCGGCATGCTACCAGTGTTAAAGACTGCGATGGAGCTCCGTATGGCACGGCAAACTGGCTGACACTGACTGCGGCGGTGCACAAATGCTGCGCAGCTAGCGCCATTCGACGGCCAACACCGCGGTTCCTGGTGTGTCCGCTGTGCCGTGCGTGTGATCATTGCTTGTACAGCCCTCTCGCAGTGTCCGGAGCAAGTATGGTGGGTCTGACACACCGGTGTCAACGTGTTCTTTTTTCCATTTCCAGGAGTGTATTAAGACGAATTACACCTGAAGATGGACCCACAGGGTCCGAAATGCATCGTGTACTGAATAAAACACGACAAAGTGTGACTGAAGGCGTTTTTTAATTCGTACCTGGAGTGTATAGAATACATGTGGTCGGAAACACCACGCTGACGTCACGGGTCGCAAAGCCCACTGCCGGAAATCCTACGACAAACTTCACCAGGCCACCCTCTTACATTAACAATGCATAATACGATAATAAGCATGCCCACCCCTTGTAGGTAAGGGATGCAGGCAAAAAGAACATAACGCTGAGAGTCCTCACCTTATAAAATCGTTGGAATTGTATTTTTTGTTCCTGTTCATAAAGTATTACATATTTCAGACGCGAGAAGTGTCTAGATAATGTCTTAACAGCGGAAAGTAAAATTCACATTTATTTTACGGGTATGTCTTGATCAGGCAAACTTTTACACTACGCTATTACCGGTTTCGGCTATTGCTACTTTCAAATCACAAAATATTCTGATGCAGTATCAACGTCAAACTAAACAAGTAGGAACACAGTAAGTGCACTTATTATGTACCTACATAACGGAGGAAATGCCCAGTGGGGAAAAGGTCATGAAATTCGAGGACTAAATGGTCAATCGGTGGACGGACAATCCGAACACACCTACTGAAATGTTGAATGTTTTCAACCAGCGGTGCTGGGCACTTAACTATGTACCAGCATGGTTAGTTTGACGTTGAAACCACATCAGAATATATGTGATCTGAAGACGGCAGTAGCCGAAACCGGTAATAGTGAAATGTAAAACGTTTGTGTGACTGATCAGACAAACGGACTTGTAAAATAAAGTTCCAAAATATGGCCACGGACTCATTTTCAGACTTTATGTCTGTAGCTGATAAATTCACGCATTTGTTTCTAGGTGCTGGCGCAGCAAGAAGGTAACTTGTTCTTTTCGCCATGGAGCATACAAATAATCCTTGCCCTTGCATTTCTTGGAGCTGGCGGAAACACGGCGAAAGAGATGGCGAGCGGGCTCCGTCTTCCGGAAGATAAAAATGCTACTGAGCAAGGTTTGAGTGACATACTGAGTCAGATGAAGGTGGGTATGATCATAGTCTAAATTCAGTATGCTTGTTGGTAAGGTTCTAAAGAAACAAAAATTTGAATTTATTTTACATCTGAAACGGGAGTGGACAGTATGACTTCGCACAAAATTTGTACCACGATCTTCATCGTCGTCATCACGCGCTGTGTGTATTGGTCTGAAGTGTGCTCGTTATCCTAACTCCAACCATGTATTAAACTACTCATGATTACTTCGTAATGTGATGATATTGCTGTTCTAGAAACCTGATGCTGTGTTTTCGTTTGACTAGATTTTGACACTACATCAAACAAAATTCTAGTTGCTATAAATTTCACTGTTATTAGTAAGTTTTGCCCTGTCGTAATCTGCCAGCAATACTTGGTGAACACTTTATTCCGCAATACCTTCCTCTTCTGTCAAGCTGCTAGCCTTCGTCTGCTCTTCTCAGACTATTCCCATCCAGACTTCGGAGCCCCACACCAGTTGTTTTACTTCTCAGACGTACAGTACTGGCCATTAAAATTGCTACACCAAAAAGAAATGCAGATGATAAACGGGTATTCATTGGACAAATATATTATACTAGAACTGACATGTGATTACATTTTTACGCAATTTGGGTGCATAGATACTGAGAAATCAGTAGCCAGAACAACCACCTCTGGCCGTAATAACGGCCTTGATACGCCTGGGCATTGAATCAAACAGAGCTTGGATTGCGTGTACAGGTACAGCTGCCCATGCAACTTCAACACGAAACAACAGTTCATCAAGAGTAATGACTGCCGTACTGTGACGAGCCAGTTTCTCGACCATCATTGACCTGACGTTTTCAGTTGGTGAGAGATCCGGAGAATGTGCTGGCCAGGGCAACAGTCGAACATTTTTTGTACCCAGAAAGGCCCGTACAGGACCTGCAATATGCGGTCGGGCATTATCGTGCTGAAATGTAGGGTGTCGCAGGGATCGAATGAAGGGTAGAGCCACTTGTCGTAACAGATCTGAAATCTAACGTCCACTGTTCAAAGTGCCGTCAATGCGAACAAGAGGTGACCGAGACGTGTAACGAATGGCACCCCATACCATCACGCCGGGTGATACGCCAGTATGGCGATGACGAATTCAATTCAAATGTGCATTCACCGCGATGTCACCAAACACGCATGTGACCATCAAGATGCTGAAACAGAGCCTGGATTCATCGGAAAAAATGGCGTTTTGCCATTCGTGCACCCAGGTTCGTCGTTGAGTACACCGTCGCAGGCCCTCCTGTATGTGATGCAGCATCAAGGCTAACCGCAGCCATGGTCTCAGAGCTGATAGTCCATGCTGCTGCAAACGTCGTCGAACTGTTCGTGCAGATCGTTGTTGTCTTGCGAACATCCCCACCTGTTGACTCAGGGATCGAGGCGTGGCTGCATGATCCGTTACAGCCATGCGGATAAGATGTCTGTCATCTCGACTGCTAGTGATACGATGCCGTTGGGATCCTTCACGGCGTTCCGTATTACCCTCCTGAACCCACAGATTCCATATTCTGCTAACAGTCATTGGATCTCGACCAACTCGTGCAGCAATGTCGCGATATGATAAACCGCAATCGCGATAGGCTACAATCCGACCTTTATCGAAGCCGGAAACGTGATGGTACGCATTTCTCCTCGTTACACGAGGCATCACAACAACGTTTCACCAGGCAACGCCGGTCAACTGCTGTTTGTGTATGAGAAATCGGTTGGAAACTTTCCTCATGTCAGCACGTTGTAGGTACCGCCACCGGCGCCAGCCTTGTGTGAATGTTCTGAAAAGCTAATCATTTGCATATCACAGCATCTTCTTCCTGTCGGTTAAATTTCGCGTCTGTAGCACGTCATCTTCGTGGTGTAGCAATTTTAATGGCCAGTAGTGTATCTACACTCCTGGAAATTGAAATAAGAACACCGTGAATTCATTGTCCCAGGAAGGGGAAACTTTATTGACACATTCCTGGGGTCAGATACATCACATGATCACACTGACAGAACCACAGGCATATAGACACAGGCAACAGAGCATGCACAATGTCGGCACTAGTACAGTGTATATCCACCTTTCGCAGCAATGCAGGCTTATATTCTCCCATGGAGACGATCGTAGAGATGCTGGATGTAGTCCTGTGGAGCGGCTTGCCATGCCATTTCCACCTGGCGCCTCAGTTGGACCAGCGTTCGTGCTGGACGTGCAGACCGCGTGAGACGACGCTTGATCCAGTCCCAAACATGCTCAATGGGGGGCAGATCCGGAGATCTTGCTGGCCAGGGTAGTTGACTTACACCTTCTAGAGCACGTTGGGTGGCACGGGATACATGCGGACGTGCATTGTCCTGTTGGAACAGCAAGTCCCCTTGTCGGTCTAGGAATGGGAGAACGATGGGTTCAATGACGGTTTGGATGTACCGTGCACTATTCAGTGTCCCCTCGACGATCACCAGTGGTGTACGGCCAGTGTAGGAGATCGCTCCCCACACCATGATGCCGGGTGTTGGCCCTGTGTGCCTCGGTCGTATGCAGTCCTGATTGTGGCGCTCACCTGCACGGCGCCAAACACGCATACGACCATCATTGGCACCAAGGCAGAAGCGACTCTCATCACTGAAGACGACACGTCTCCATTCGTCCCTCCATTCACGCCTGTCGCGACACCACTGGAGGCGGGCTGCACGATGTTGGAGCGTGAGCGGAAGACGGCCTAACGGTGTGCGGGACCGTAGCCCAGCTTCATGGAGACGGTTGCGAATGGTCCTCGCCGATACCCCAGGAGCAACAGTGTCCCTAATTTGCTGGGAAGTGGCGGTGCGGTCCCCTACGGCACTGCGTAGGATCCTACGGTCTTGGCGTGCATCCGTGCGTCGCTGCGGTCCGGTCCCAGGTCGACGGGCACGTGCACCTTCCGCCGACCACTGGCGACAACATCGATGTACTGTGGAGACCTCACGCCCCACGTGTTGAGCAATTCGGCGGTACGTCCACCCGGCCTCCCGCATGCCCACTATACGCCCTCGCTCAAAGTCCGTCAACTGCACATACGGTTCACGTCCACGCTGTCGCGGCATGCTACCAGTGTTAAAGACTGCGATGGAGCTCCGTATGGCACGGCAAACTGGCTGACACTGACGGCGGCGGTGCACAAATGCTGCGCAGCTAGCGCCATTCGACGGCCAACACCGCGGTTCCTGGTGTGTCCGCTGTGCCGTGCGTGTGATCATTGCTTGTACAGCCCTCTCGCAGTGTCCGGAGCAAGTATGGTGGGTCTGACACACCGGTGTCAGTGTGTTCTTTTTTCCATTTCCAGGAGTGTATTAACGTTTGTTACGTAACCTACATTTCCATAGTTTATAAAAAGCGGTGCGAGAAATTTCTCGTACTAACGGTACACTCGTCACGGGGGAAGCCATGACGCCTAGAAACCGACGTCACGCAACATATCTGAATGTTGCTACCTAATGCAATAAATGTTAATAGTTTTAAGTTGTTCACTATGTTACATTTTGTAAAAGAAGCTTTTCGATGATATAAAAGTTCTAATGCACAGCCCTTGGACCGACTCAGACTACACTTTTCAACAGATAAATTGAAAAGGTTTTCCTAAACACCTGTGAACGGGCATGTAACGGCGCAGGTCGGATGATTGGCATACTTTTCCCCTGATACGCCCTCATTTACCGTTCACGTACGGAACGTTCAGCTCTTAACAATATTTCACTATCAGAATAGGTATCCAAAACCTTTGTGCGAGGTCTAAGACAGGCTCCCATAGACCACCACTCTCCGCGTGCTACCATTTAACACACTAGAAAGGAACCCTTCCATGTTTATTGCTTTAACGATAGAGAGTACGCTGGAGGCAATAACTAATGTTCATACGCATTTACTTCAGGGTGTCAACGACATTACGCTTAGAGTAGCCAACAAGATGTTTGTGAAGAAGAATTTTGCAATTTATGAGGCGTTCAAGCAGTCTGCTGGGAAACTCATGGCCGGAGTGGAAGAGATGGATTTTGTACAAGGTGGAGCGGCTGAAATAATAAATAGCTGGGTGGAAAAAATAACAAATGGAAAAATAAAGAACATAATTCCATCTGGTAAGTAACTTCCATAACCAAGTGGTGAGTAAGCTTATCTTTTTGTGCTTTTAATACACTAGGTTGGGCGGGTTATACGAGTAAAGACCCACAGTATGTCAGCCCACAAAGTCAGCTGTGAATATTACATCAAGCTACCATTGAGCCTAGGCCATTGTTAGAAAATCTGCGGAAGTATCGGCTCTTCGTGCACTATGGGCAGATACTTAATCCTCTAAATTGTGCTTACTTTTGAAGGTGCATTGACTACATGCATAGCGCGTCGTTGGTAGGTAAAGTGATTTGTTTTAATGTGGTCCGAAGAAAATTTCGATATCGACTATGAGTTTGAAATGGACAGTACTTTGCTCGTCAAGCATCAGACGTCCAGAGTGGTCTCCACGATGTTGAGTGTTTACACATGTACGAAGGAAGCAAACCTACTTCAGACTGAACTATCGCAAACGTGACTACCAACGCACTAAATCCTATCATACTTGACACTTTCACTTTTCACGATTTTGGGAACATTCTTGTTCCATAGATATTCAGAATTACAGAAAGGAGATGGAAATTAATGGTTCAAATGGCTCTGAGCACTATGGGACTTAACTTCTGAGGTCATCAGTCTCCTAGAACTTAGAACTACTTAAACCTAACTAACCTAAGGACATCACACACATCCATGCCCGAGGCAGGATTAGAGCCTGCGACCGTAGCGATCGCGCGGTTCCAGACTGTAGCGCCTAGAACAGCTCGGTCACCCCGGCCGGCTGGAAATTAATGTTCTGGAATAAGTAAGTGGGCAATGAAACCAAATGTAGAATATCAGACTTTACTTAGTGACGCGATACACTGTTTCTGACATCTACTGAAAAGTAAACCTGAACTGAAGAGTTGTATAAGTGTGTTTCGGGGTTTTCACTAGAATCCTGAGAGTGAAAGAGGTGTCTATGCAGGTGAGAGGCAGGAACTGCTACGACGAAGATTATTTGGATAATGAACCTCAGGGGATAGGATTGATAGAACTGAAGCTGTTCTTTCAGAAGCTGAGGTATCTACAAGTTTTAGCATTCTTTAGTTAGTTGCTTATGGGACACAACACACAAAGTAGAAAACTTATTTGGAAAGTGACAGTCCAGGTTCATGAATGCACTACTTTGTTCCTGTAGCCGGCATAGAGAGTTTGTTTCACTCTTGGTATTTTTATTATGCTACACTTATATAAATTATTTTCTCTAACTTCTTTTTTGCTTTTTGACACTAACATCGTTATTGTCTGAAGAAGACAGGCTTACAGAGTTACAAAAAATGAGAGGAGCTTCTATAATAAACGCAAAACAGTGTGTCCCCAGCGATTAGTGAAATTCACTTTACCTGATGCTAACAAAGTACTCTAGCGGTAAAACACGGTTATCTTAATAAACCCCGTAAGTCAGAGACTTATGGAATTTCAAAAGAAAAACAAATATTTACCATTCCCTCACAGCCATTGTACATAGCAAACTGAATCGTTTTCTACATATAATGGCGTATCTACCCTTCAACTTCCTGTTTGTCACATAATACGGAGTTGAGAAAACGAGTGATTTGTAGGGTTTTCAAATTAACCTGAAGTGCCTCTAGTATAACGTCTACCAAATGTAAATTTCATTCCGTGACCACAAGCAGATGACGAGAGATGCGAGTTGTGCGGCTCTCATCCTACATGAATAACATTTTTAGACAATGAAGATAACCATTTCGTAAAATTTTTGGAATTAGGGCGTACTGTCAGCAGTAACCAGTACAGAGAGACTTCATAAAACTGTGTGTGGCTATTCAAGAAAAGTAAACCTAAAATACCCTGGGTTTACGTCCCACCTACGATGAGGTCATTAGAGACGAAACGTAAGCACGGTTTAAGCTACTGTAAGCCATGTACATTTTAAAGAAAGTTTTCCAGCATTTGCCTTAAATTATATACGGAATCCATTGAAAACCTACATCTGGTTTCCCAGATTGCAATGTGAACTCCTGCCTTCTAAATGCTGGTGCCATCTACCGCATACACAGAACAAACGACGGGAGATGTTTACTGTACGGCGCTGAGTGTGATCCTGATGAACCCACAGAGCCAATATTTACTTAACAATCGTGAGATCCTCACAAAATCAAGCATCAGTATCGCAGAGCGATAAACTATGATCTTGATAGCCCACACTCATGCACCTGTCGAATTACACAACATTCTAGTAGGCGTTTCTCATCCACATAGAGACTTAGCGAGATATTTTCACAAACAGCCAACATTCAAATGACATCTCAACGAGAAACAGACTGTGTAATATTCCTTTACATACAGGCAGTAGATGGAGTTACCTTTACCTACATCGTGTGATTCCGCTGAAAAGCTAATCATTTGCATATCCAATCGTGCTGTGCAGTTCATGCCACTATGACATGCACTCCTGATTGTGTTGCGGTTTTAATTTTTAATTTTTTTCAGTTCTGATTCTGCTATGTCACTGTGAAAGACGACATGTCCTTTATTTATGAGGGCTCTTCAGAAAGTAAAGTCCGATCAGTCGCAAAATACTGAAAATACGATGACACTGTACACAGATGGGTTGGGCAGTGTCTCTAGTAGGAGCATCGACTGAATCAATTCACTCTTTTCAGTTCTGAGCACACAGCGAGTATGTAAAGATGCCTCGATAAACAGTGTCTCCCACCAAGTATGTGGGTAAGGTGACAGATTTCAACTGATTTCGTGCAGCCCAAATAACGCAGCTGTTGTGCGTTTCCTACTTCATGACAAATCTCTAGTGCAGGGGCAGTGACGATGCTCTTGCAGCATAGCCGGCCGCTGTGGCCGAGCGGTTCTAGGCGCTTCAGTCCGGAAGCGCGCTGCTGCTACGGTCGCAGGTTCGAATCCTGCCTCGGGCATAGATGTGTGTGATGTCCTTCAGTTAGTTAGGTTTAAGTAGTTCTAAGTCTAGGGGACTGATGACCTCAGATGTTCAGTCCCATAGTACTTGGAGTCAGCTGAACCATTTTCTTGCACCGTTTTCGATGGGACATGTTTGATCACCAACAATACAGCTCGTAACTGACGCCCTCTGCGTTTCATTTCTACTCACATGAACCGTTTTCTATGGAGACAACGTTTTGGCACAGACAGCGAGCTGCAAAGCAGCATAGAGAATTGGCGGAAAGCACGGGCGGCTGCCTTCTGCGGCGAGGATGTTGGAAAGTTGGTACAACGCTACGACAGATGTGTAGGTCGGAGCGGTGACTTTATAGCGAAGTGGCTGTAAGGTGTAGCTAACTGTCGCAAATAAAAGATTTTTGATTTTTACAGCGATTTCCGTTTCGCGACCGATCGGACCTTACTTTCCGAATAGTCCTCGTATATTATAGTGAACTGGGTTCGGCAGATGAAAGCCTACAGTCTGTCGAGTATTCTCATTGAACATTCCCTGTAATGGAGCCACTATATTTGCTCAAGGTCTTTTTACCTTCTTCAGGATAGTGCTTTCTGACAACTGATAGGGGGTGAACGAATACTTATTTAATCAATTAGTTAGCCGCACATTAATCTTGAACTGAAGAAAATAGCACAACAGATAACGCAAATGGGAGCAAACAAGCAAACAAAGGAGATAACTGGATGAGACCGCTTGCAACAGTCTGACACTATAAATGTCCGCATTTAATTACTGACTCAATGTTATATCAGGGGATGAAACTGTTAGGATTGCATTATCATTTGGGTTCACTTGACTGAAATTATTAGCATGAAAAAACTGAAGGTATTTTTCATTTAACGGTGCAAGTTATTATGGGTGAAGAAAATATATGTACTCGACGTACTTGGTGCGCTGAGGGCGCTCAACGTCTACTCGTAATCGGTCTCGTAATTTACTCATCGCGGGACTGGGAGGAAAATATGTTGCTAATTGCTACCAGTATTAAGGGGAGCCAGAACGATCCATCTCCTCCATGTTAATTTTAGCAAATAGAACATTTTTTTCTAAAACCATTGAACATATTTCTCTGAAATTTGGACTACATGTTCAGTGAATATTTCTCTACAAAGTTATAATGCCATGTTAAGAAATATTTATTGGTTTTCGTTTTACAATTTTTTTAAACAGATGCTTATTTTGCTCTAAAATTTTGCACTTTTTCTTCTATAACTGAAGTAAACAATATTGTGTATAATTTTCATTGAGATACTGTTAGTAGTTTTTGAGAAAATGTTCCTCAAAGATGAAAATTTTAAAGTTACGGGAAATGACTTCCATAGTTTTTAAATACATTCCTGCCCCATATGATGGATTATCAGCCTCCTCTTCTTTTTCCAGTGTTAGTTCCCGTTTCCTTTTCACTTGTCTTTTCTTCCCTTTTGCAGCACGTTGTAGGCTTTTGTCTCTTCTTCCTGCACCTCCTAGTCTTTCTTCATCAATTAGGGCATTGTGGGAATGGTGTTGTGTCCTGGTTGGAAGCCTAAACGTTTCAGCACATCACATTTGATAATGTTTCCTTCATTGTACGTTGCCACTGCATCATACACCCCGAAATGCAATCTTTTTATCTGTACAAACACTATTTTGTGAATCCTAATCCAAATTATATTAAATACACTATCATTTGGATTTTGTGTTTTTCCATGTAAACACTTTTCCAATAATCTTGGCTGTGATAAATCTCTGGATATGGGCTTAATTACATCACTTACAGCATTTGGCAAACTGTTGTTATGAGCATATTCCTTTTCTGATTGGTGCTTACACCTTGGGTCATCACTTGTGGGGCACATTGAATGTTGAGGGTGTTCATTTGTTGATGAAGTATGAAAAAATAATGCCCACACTGCTCTCCTCATATGCTCAATGCTTCTTGTATTTTGCCTAATTGCACACCCATAATACTTCAGCAATCTATCAATAGCTTCATCTGTCAATCTTCCTCTTCCTCCAAGGGTCTTTCCATCACTAAGCTTCTGGGATCCTAATGTCTGCTTTAGTTCGTGCACTTGAGCCCCAATGCGCTTCTGCACATGTCCAATGCACTCCTGTTTTTTAATGTGAATTTCATTGCCATAAGGTTTGAGTTTCTCTAAAGCTTTATATCCCTTAGAATCATCATATCCTAGATAGTTAGTGTATCGTACATTATACCACTCTCGTGATCTGGAAAAAATTGCTTTCACTCCCTCTACTTCCATCTCTCCACTCGTGCCGTGAAAATTTTCTTCACAACTTTCGCTATGTTCGTCCTTGGTATTGCCCTTACATCTACAACATTTTGAGAGAATAGCAACATAAATTGCTTTGTAATTGTCTCCATTGGTAGCTGTCACAACTTCATTTAGAAATTTATGACCTCTACATTGCCATGATCCATCTAAAGCAACAGTTAAATCTCTACAATTCCCGTTGACTGTCAAATCTTCTTCAATTGCTTTCTTCATTGTTGCTTGAGCAATATCTTCAGCGAAAGATCCCACCAATTCATTATAAAATCGAAACTTGGTTGGTGGTTTTGGCAAGTTCATAATTCCACATAACATTGTCCCTGAAGCACTGGCCTTGCCAATGCAACGTAAGTCATACACTAGCCTAACATTTAAGTCATACACCTTCTTTCCACTATTACGACAACGAGGAATACTGTTAGAATTAGAAAACGAAACCTCTGTAGCACATATGGTACAGTTCAATAACATTTTACATGCCAAACCAATGTGTCAAGTTATTTTCAATTCCGATCCTCTTTCTTTGCATACTTGGCATAATTCGTTATATTTCAAAATATTAGAGAGCAAGGAAATTTTAATTATTTCATTCACATCATTACTGTCACTTTCATAGTTTTCAAATATTTCCTTGCTGTCACAAAGTTTCTTGCTGGAAGAAGTTCTATCACATTCATTTTGAATAGTCGGTGAAGCAGACTGAGCAGCATCTCCCTTCGAAACAACAGCAGATTTCTTCTTCCACTCATTGTGCCTTTTCTTAAACACTCTGTTGCCGAAATGGAGCATATTGATATAGACAAAACAAATACATAAAACCGGTAAGAGCAAAATTCGTCAAATACGCAAAATTGAACAGCTACACAACACAAAGCAAACACCACAAGTCAACACACACGGTATAGCGTTTATGTTTACCGATATGAACAGTCACTTGCCACAGACATAAAGCCATACAACGTTGGAAATAAAACACTGTCTAATTCCGCAAGGTACCCTGCTTGCAGCCAGTGAGCGGCACCGTCAGAGGTGACACACCGAGTCGCTACAACCGTTTACGCGGCGCGTCAACTTTGCAGCGATAAAAAACACAGAATTCACTTAGAAGGGTGAAACTTGATTTGTTTTATTCAGAAAACTCCAAATAATTTTATAATGAAAAAAAAAACAAAAAAGTTAATTTTGTCATTTTCATCGTTCCGGCCCCCCTTAAGGTGCTTCTCATACGTTATTTTTGTACTCTTGGTACTCAAACAGTGGTTAATAGTGACTATTTCTCATAATTATGTCTACAAGGCTACGGGATACTGAATACATTAGGTGGGAACAGTGATTACGTAATCTCAAGATATCATTTGACAATAAGTGGGAACAGAGCAAACAAAAATATTCCGCATAAAACACATACAAATGAATACTACATCCCACAATATTGTTCACATAAGCACACGCTTAGCCTGACAGGAAATTCTTCAAGAATGTACAGTGCTCATCGACTGTGCAACTAACACAATGTGGATGACTGGAAGTCGATGGTAGAATTGCGCACTAACCATGTCGGATCGTTCTTGGTTAATTAGAAAAATTCCACATGAAACACACATAAAACCTGACATTCTTCAAGAAACATCATCGCTCATTCGTTGTGAAGCCAACATCATTTGTGTGATTAGAAGTCAACGGCATAATTATTTCATCACCCTGTTGGATCATTCTTGGATTAACAGCAAAACTGCAATTTGCATCACACGCAAATCCTATCCGTTTGTAACTTCTCCGCGCACTTGTGCTCTCGTGGGAGCTTGAAGACAAAGGCCAAGCAAGCAAAAATAAACAAAAATCAAATAATTTCGCAATCCAGAATACTCAAGCAATGCACACTCTTCACTCTACTATAAATCTAAGGCAAAACAAATGTATGAAAGTGCCTACTCTTTGTTATGATGCTTGCGACCACATGGTTGCCTGATGATGTCCGTATCACAAAATGGAGCGTTAAATACTCTACTAAAAATTAACTTAAACGAATAAAAGTAAATTAAGTGTAATATCAACAGACATTAAATGTGCTGAAGACACCACAATATTTCCTTAATACTGCCAGACTGAAAAGAGTACCGTGTACTCGTTAGAAATACGAGGCCTATTCAGAAAGTAAGGTCCGATCGGTCGCAAAATGGAAACCACTGTGAAAATCAAAAATGTTTTATTTGCAACAGTTAGCCACACCTTCCAGCTACTTCTCTACATAGTCGCCGCTCCGATTTAGACATTTGTCTTAGGATTGTATCAACTTTCCAATAACCTCCTCATAGAAGGCAGTCGCCTGCGCTTCCTACCAATTCTCTACGCTGGTCTACAGCCCGCTGTCTGTGTCAGAACATTGTCTTCATAGCCAGCGGTTCATGTGGGCAGAGATGAAACTCAGGGAGAGCCAATTATGGGCTCTATTCTGGGTGATCAAACACTCCCCATCGAAAACGCTACAGGATCATCATCACTGCCCCTTCAGAATGCGACCGAGAATTGCCATGAAGAAGGAAACGCATGACAGCTGTGTTATGTGGGCTGCATGACATCAGGCGAAATGTCACGCCACGCCCTCATACTTGGTGGGAGGCACTACTGTTGTAAGCATCTTCACGTGCTCACTGCGCATTCAGAACTGAAAAGAGCGATGTAACGCGATCGACGGGCATAGTAGAGGCACTTCCCAACACATCTGTGCAAAGCTTCATCGGATTTTCACTGTGGTTTCAATTTTGCACCATATCAGACATTGCTTTCCGAATAGCCTGTACAAGCCCTAACCACCGAATATACTTCAAAAATAATGATAAAACGTGGTCGCAACATAATCCTGACTATGACAGTGCTGTAAAAGGAACGAATTAGTTATTCTAATTACACTATACCTCTTCCTTTGAATTTACCATTCAATCCAATGATGATATGCACACTGTCCGCCCATCCTCTCAGCCAGCCAGAAACCGAATGTTGAAAATAGGGAGGCATTAGGGTCCTACCAACCCCGAACACTCACCCCGTATATGAGATTGGCAGCAAAACCCAAGTTGAACATTTATCTCTGCCCTACAGCTCCTCCACTCATGAAATCACATCCAAAACACTCACTCATTAATTCATTACTGACAGCAACACAAAAGGAATTGGAAAAGGATGTGTATTATATAATAAATAAATAAGCATAGGCATGACCATTCCTTCTCCAGAGGCTCTCGGTACCTGAATGAAAATATGAAAATGATCAAATGCGTCATTGATAATAAAGAACACAGGGAAAGTAATGAAGCTTGACAACTAGTTCTGTCTCAGTCCTGGCATTCGCGGATAAATCACGAGACTGGTATGTGAGATTAGTAGAAGAACGTTGTATGGAAGTAACATAAATGCAATTTGTGTGAGATATGATCATCCACAAGTAAAGTTGAACTTTGCTGACGCAAAATTATGAGATACATTTTACAGAGTTTCAAAATAACGTGGATTACAACAGCAGCTTGTCATTGGGGACGAAAAGAGAGTGACAGAAAACCTGCTAGCAGGCAAGTGGAGCGATCTACAAAAAATTTGGTATCCCAGTCTCAGTCGAATATTGTGCTGACAATGAGACTGAATGCTCTCTGTTGAGAATGCGAAGTTTCACTGGAGTAGCGACGGATATAGTTATGTTTAGGGAAGAAAAAATGATCGGAGAGCTAATGGACCGTAATATTGTAGAGAGACTTCCCCCACTCCTCTGAAGGTATGACATAGTTTAGTTTATAATTTCTTGGTTAGCTAATAGTCTTCTGTTTAATTGCAGGATTTCACTTCTATAGATACCAGTCATTAAATAACGCTGTCGTGAGTCGTTAATTCTGACAAAACATTAGTCTCCTCTTCATATTCACAATTATGTAAGAAATAATGTAAATATAATATTAAAAAAAGTATGGAGGAACTGACGTTTAAATGAGCGTAACGAGGTAATTCTTTCAGGTGCCTTCAGTGAGCTCACTCGTATGGTACTGGTCAACGCCGTTTATTTCAAGGGTAACTGGAGCAGGCAGTTTACTGAAAGCGCTACAAGACCTGAACTTTTCTACCCAGCATCACAACCAGCAAAAAATGTGGACACCATGTTCATCAAGGACAGATTCAGTTATGCACTCATAGAAGAACTGAATTGCCAGGCCCTACTTCTTCCGTACAAGGTAATCAGTCTGAACGGAGAACAACGAAACGAATTGCACTAAAGACAGAAGCAATGATATGAAATAGATACTCGTAATAATTATAAGCTATCGATGCAATACGCTGTATTACTCTGTTGAGTAAAGTATAGTGTTAATGTGCTTGTGTTTTCTGATTTCATTTCATACGTCAGGGTCGTAGAATAAGTATGCTGATACTTCTACCCCGAGAATTAAACGGTCTACCGAATGCTGAGAATAAACTTGCGGATGTGACTCTTCAACAAATTATGTCCAGAATGTACTGGCCTAAGGTGATTGTACACTTACCTAAGTTCAAAATGGAGTACCAGGTGGAACTTACAGAAACACTAAAGAAAGTAAGTAGAACTCTGATACTTAACCAGTAAAATTAGAGAACTGCTGACATTTGACATGCTACAGTTAATCATTGTCATACGAATATTGTATTTCAACTTTTTTAGCTGGTGATGAACATGTAGACTGAGACCTGTAGTGGATGAAGTTCTTCAACTCAGCAGATGAAGGCCACTCCAACACCTGTTTAAAACACAAGCTACCCAAGTGGCGTTTCACCCTCAATTTTAATCCAACTCCTGAACCTTCCTTTTACTTACATTGTTGCTTCTTCAATGTGCAGAATGGACAGTAGGGGAGAAAGACTACACCCTTATCTTAGACTCTTTTTAAAAAATGGTCCAAATGGCTATTATCACTATGGGACTTAACTTCTGAGGTCAACAGTCCCCTAGAACTTAGAACTACTTAAACCTAACTAACCTAAGGACATCACACACATGCCCGAGGTAGGATTCGAACCTGCGACCGTAGCGGTCGCGCAGTTCAAGACTGTAGCGCCTAGAACCGCTCGGCCACAGACTCTTTTTAAACCGAGCACTTCGTTCTTGGTCGTCCACTCTTGTTAATCCCTCTTGGCTCTTGTACATATTGTATATTACCCGTTTCTCCTTATAGCTTACCCCTATTTGTCTCTCACACCATTTTACATTGTCGAACGTTTCTTTTAGGTCGACGGATCCTATGAATGTGTCTTGATTTTTCTTTAATCTAGTTTCCATTATCAATTGCAACGACATAATTGCCTCTCTGGTGCTTGACCTTTCCTAAACCTAAACTGGTCGTCATCCAACACGTAATTTTTTTTTCCATTCTTCTGTATATAATTCTTTTCAGCAACTTTGACGCATGAGCTATAAAGCTGATTGCGAGATGATTTTCGACCTTGTCAGCTGTAGCAGTCTTCGGAATTGTGTGGATGATATTTTTCCGAAAGTCAGATGGTATGTCGCCAATCTCGTACATTCAACGTTGTTGTTGTTGTTGTGGTCTTCAGTCCTGAGACTGGTTTGATGCAGCTCTACATGCTACTCTATCCTGTGCAAGCTTCTTCATCTCCCAGTACTTACTGCAACCTACATCCTTCTGAATCTGCTTAGTGTATTCATCTCTTGGTCTCCTTCTACGATTTCTACCCACCACGCTGCCCTCCAATGCTAAATGTGTGATCCCGTGATGCCTCATAGCATGCCCTACCGACCGGTCCATTCTTCTTGTCAAGTTGTGCCACAAACTCCTCTTCTCCCCAATTCTATTCAGTACCTCATCATTAGTTATGTGATCTACCCATCTAATCTTCAGCATTCTTCTGTAGCACCACATTTCGAAAGCTTCTATTCTCTTCTTGTCCAAACTATTTATCGTCCATATTTCACTTCCATACATGGCTACACTCCATACAAATACTTTCATGAACGACTTCCTGACACTTAAATCTATACTCGACGTTAACAAATTTCTCTTCTTCAGAAACGCTTTCCTTGCTATTGCCAGTCTACATTTAATATCCTCTCTACTTCGGCCATCATCAGTTATTTTGCTCCCCAAATAGCAAAACTTCTTTACTACTTTAAGTATCTCATTTCCTAATCTAATTCCCTCAGCATCACCCGACTTAATTCGACTACATTCCATTATCCTCGTTTAGCTTTTATTGATGTTCATCTTATATCCTCCTTTCAAGACACTGTCCATTCCGTTCAATTGCTTTTCCAAGTCCATTGCTGTCTCTGACAGAATTAAAATGTCATCGGTGAACCTCAGTGTTTTTATTTCACCTCCATGGATTTTAATACTCCGAATTTTTCTTTCGTTTCCTTTACTGCTTGCTCAATATAGAGATTGAATAACACCGGGGAGAGGCTACAATCCTGTCTCACTCCCTTCCCAACCACTGCTTCCGTTTCATTCCTCTCGACTCTTATAACTGCCATCTGGTTTCTGTACAAATTGTAAATAGCCTTTCGCTCCCTGTATTTTACCCCTGCCACCTTTAGAATTTGAAAGAGAGTATTCCAGTTAACATTGTCAACAGCTTTCTCTAAGTCAAGAAATACTACAAAGGTAGGTTTGCCTTTCCTTAATCTTTCTTTTAACATAAAGCGTAAGGTCAGTATTGCCTCACGTGTTCCAACATTTCTCCGGAATCCAAACTGATCTTCCCCGAGGTCGACTTCTACCAGTTTTTCCATTCGTCTGTAAAGAATTCGAGTTAGTATTTTGCAGCTGTGACTTATTCAGCTGATAGTTCGGTAATTTTCACATCTGTCAACACTTGATTTCTTTGGGATTGGAATTATTATATTCTTCTTGAAGTCTGAGGGTATTTCGTCTCTGTCATACATCTTGCTCACCAGATGGTAGAGTTTTGTCATGACTCGCTCTCCCAAGGCTGTCAGTAGTTCTAATGGAATGTTGTCTACTCCCGGGGCCTTGTTTCGACTCAGGTCTTTCAGTGCTCTGTCAAACTCTTCATGCAGTATCGTATCTCCCATTTTATCTTGACCTGCATTCTCTTCCATTTCCATAAAATTGTCCTCAAGTACATCGCCCTTGTATAACTATATACTCCTTTCACCTTTCTGCTTTCCTTTCTTTGCTTAGTACTGGCTTTCCATCTGAGCTCTTGATATTCGTACAAGTCGTTCTCTTTTCTCCAAAGGTCTCTTTAATTTTCCTATAGGCAGTATCTATCTTACCCCTAGTGAGATAGGCCTCTACATCCTTACATTTGTCCTCTAGCCATCCCTGCTTAGCAGTTCTGCACTTCCTGTCGATCTCATTTTTGAGACGTTTGTATTCCTTTTTGCATGCTTCATTTACTGCATTTTTATGTTTCCTCCTTTCATCAATGAAGTGCAGTATTTCTTCTGTTACCCAAGGACTTCTACCAGCCCTCGTCTTTTTACCTACTTGATCGTCTGCTGCCTTCAATACTTCATCCCTCAAAGCTACGCATTCTTCTTCTACTGTATTTCTTTCCCCCGTTCCTGTCAATTGTTCCCTTATGCTCTCCCTGAAACTCTCTACAACCTCTGGTTTAGTCAGTTGATCCAGGTCCCATCTCCTTAAATTCCCACCTTTTTGCAGTTTCTTCAGTTTTAATCTACAGTTCAGAACCAATATATTGTGGTCAGAGTCCACATCTGCCCCTGGAAATGTCTTACAGTTTAAAACCTGGTTCCTAAATCCCTGTCTTACCATTATATAATCCATCTGATACCTTTTAGTATCTCCAGGATTCTTCCATGTATACAACCTTCTTTCATGATTCTTGAACCAAGTGTTAGTTATGATTAATTTATGCTCTGTGCAAAATTCTACCAAACGGCTTCCTCTTTCATTTCTTACCCGCAATCCGTATTCACCGACTATGTTTCCTTCTCTCCCTTTTCCTACTCTCGAATTCCAGTCAGCCATGACTATTACATTTTCGTCTCCCTTCACTACCTGAATAATTTCTTTTATCTCGTCATACATTTCATCAATTTCTTCATCGTCTGCAGAGCTAGTTGGCATATAAACTTGTACTACTGTAGTAGGCGTGGGCTTCGTGTCTATCTTGGCCACAATAATGCGTTTACTATGCTGTTTGTAGTAGCTTACCCGCACTCCTATTTTTTATTCATTATTAAACCTACTCCTGCATTACCCCTATTTGATTTTGTATTTATAACCCTGTATTCACCTGACCAAAAGTCACTGTATCTAACTTTAACCTATCCATTTCCCTTTTTAAATTTTCTAATCTACCTGGCAGATTAAGGGATCTGACATTCCACGCTCCGATCCGTAGAACACTAGTTTTCTTTCTCCTGATAACGACGTCCTCCTGAGTAGTTCCCGCGCGGAGATCCGAATGGGGGACTATTTTACCTCCGGAATATTTTACCCAAGAGGACGCCATCATCATTTAATCATACAGTAAAGCTGCATGCCCTCGGGAAAAATTACGGCCGTAGTTTCCCCTTGCTTTCAGCCGTTCGCAGTACCACCACAGCAAGGCCGTTTTGGTTAGTGTTACAAGGCCAGATCAGTCAATCATCCAAACTGTTGCCCCTGCAACTACTGAAAAGGCTGGTGCCCCTTTTCAGGAACCACACGTTTGTCTGGCCTCTCAACAGATACCCCTCCGTTGTGGTTGCACCTACGGTACGGCCATCTGTATCGCTGAGGGACGCAAGCCTCCCCCCCCCCCCCCTCCCCCCAAAGGCAAGGTCCATGGTTCGGGGGGGGGGGGGGACATTCGACGTACCAACGTGAACAGTCGTTTTGTTGTGTCACTTTCCCCAATGATTTTAGAAATTATGTTGGAATGTTATCTATTTCTTCTGCCTTATTTGATCTTAAGCACGCCAAAGCTCTTTTACATTCTGATTCTAATACTGGATCCCTTGTCTCTTCTAAATCGATTCCTCTTTCTTCTTCTATCACATCAGACAAATGTCCCTCTCGTAGAAGCCTGCAAGTGTACTCTTTCCACCTATCCGATCTCTCCTCTGCATTTCAGAGTGGAATTCTTGTTGCATTCTTAACGTTTCAACCTTTGCCTTTAATTTCACCGAAGGTTGTTTTGACTTTCCTGTCTCCTGAGTCAGTCCTTCCGAGTGTCATTTCTTTTTAGATTTCTTCGAATTTTTCGTGCAGCCATTTCGTCTTAGCTCCCCTGCACTTCCTAGTTATTTCATTTCTCAACGACTATACGAGGGTAATCCCAAAAGTAAGGCCTCCTATTTTTTTTATAAGTACATAGACCTGTTTATTTCTACAATAGTTTACATCAGTTTACAGCTTGAACATTTAGCTATTTTTTGACATAATCACTGTGGTGTCGCCACCAGACACCACACTTGCTAGCTGGTAGCCTTTAAATCGGCCGCGGTCCGTTAGTATACTTCGGACCCGCCTGTCGCCACTGTCAGTGATTGCAGACCGAGCGCCGCCATACGGCAGGTCCAGTCTAGAGAGACTCCCTAGCACTCGCCCCAGTTGTACAGCCGACTTTGCTAGCGATAGTTCACTGTCTACATACGCTCTCATTTGCAATGACGACAGTTTAGCATAGCCTTCAGGCGCCATATTCAGTTACTATAGTACTATCTTCAAGAATGTATTCTGAACAGATAATATTGTGACTCATGTACCGTCAAGAGCGACGTTCATCATTAGTGGATTAAAGTTAAGTATCAAACTAATAACGTCCGCTTTCTGAATTCTCATTCCTTGTCATGTTCCAGATCTCACGTCAGTATAGTTCTTCCCTCCTCACGCCAGCCTGCGTGAGCTAAAACGCGTGCATTTCGGCCTCCACTCGTAACACGGTGTTGGCTCTTCTGCTAACACAAAAATCACCATTTCTGTCGATGCATTTTTGTAGACGCTGTGGCAGTTTTTGTATGCCCATGTCATACCAGCTCGCCGGCATGCTGTTCAAAAAGTTATGAACGTCTTCTTTCACCTCGTCATCGGAGCTGAATCGCTAGGACCTCAATTAAAGCAGACAGGTACTGTGAGACTCTGTAAAAACTCAAACGGGCAATTCAGAACCGGAGAAGAGGAATGTTGAGCAAGAGCGTCACATTCTCCATCAGAACGCTCGTCCACACGTCGCTTGGCAAACCGTTGCTCTCCTGCAACAGTTTCAGTGGAACATAGTCACCCGCCCACCCTATAGTCCTGGCTTGACGCCCAGTGACTGTCACTTGTTCCCTAGGTTAAAAGTAATTTGGCCGGAAAGCGATTCAGCTCCGACGACGAGGTGAAAGAAGAGGTTCATAACTTTCTGAACAGCATGGCGGCCATCTGGTATGACATGGGCATACAAAAACTGCCACAGCGTCTACAAAAATGCATCGACAGAAGTGGTGATTATGCCCAAAAATAGCTAAATGTTCAAGCTGTAAACTGATGTAAACCATTCTAGAAATAAACAGGTCTATGTACTTATAAAAAAATAGGAGACCTTACTTTTGGGATTATCCTCGTATTTCTGTATTCCTAAATTTCCCTGAAGATTTTTGTACTTACTTCTTTCCTCGATCAGCTGAAGTGTTTACTCTGTTACCCATGGTTTCTTCACCGTTACCTTCTTTGTACTGATATTTTTCTTTCCAGCTTCCGTCATTGCCCATTTTAGACATGTCCATTCCTCTTGAACTGGAGTGCCTACTGGACTGTTCTTTATTGCTGTGTCTATAGCCTTAGAGAACTTCAAGCGTATCCCTTCATTCCTTAGTACTTCCGTATCTCACTTCTTTGCGTATTGATACTTGCTGACTAATCCCTTAAACATCACCCTCCTCTTCACACTACTATATTGTGATCTGAGTCTATATCTGCTCCTGGGTACACCTTACAATCCAGCATCTGTTTGCAGAATATCTGTCTGGCCATGATGTAATCTAACTGAAATCTTCCCTTATCAATCGGCCTTTTTCACCTCTTCCTCTTGTGATTCTTGAACAGGGTATTCGCTATTAGCAGCTGTAGTTTATTACAGAACTCAGTTAGTGTTTCTCCTCTTTCATTCCTTTCGCAACTCCATATTCTCCTGTAACCGTTTCTTCTACTTTCCCCACAACTACATTCCATCTTCCCATGATATTACATTTTCATCTCCCTTTACGTACTGTATTACCCTTTGAATATCCTCATATACTTTCTCTAGCTTCTCATCTTCAGCTTGCGACGTCGGCATGTATATCTGAACTGTCGTTGTCCGTATTGGTTTGCTGTCGATTCTGATAAGACCACGCCTATCACTGAACTGTTAACAGTAACACACTCTCTGCTCTGCCTTCCTATTCATAACGAATCCTACTTCCGTTATATATTTTCTGCTGCTGTTCATATTACCCTATACTCATCTGACCAAAGATCCTAGTCTTCTTTCCATTTCACTTCACTGACTCCTATTGTATCTAGTTGAGCCTTTACATTTCCCTTTCCACATACGATAACCGAAGCAAAAACTTTCCAATAAAAATGGGGTCATAAACGAGATATGTATGACAGTGAATGTGTGATTACGAGCTGCCACTGATTTCAGTGTCAAATATTGTCCTAGTTAGTATAGATGTAATTGAAATGTAAACTTTTCGATGAAGCCCCCACCTAATTGGGCTCAAATTTCACCCAAGTCTTACACTGAAAAGAAATACAATAAAATTTCAGCAGGTTACATATGGTGAAAAGATTTCCTCAAAATCCAAATTGATGAGGACATCCCGTAACTCAACACTTTCTCATGAAAGATTTTTTCGGACAGTCAAATTCTGTCACTGAAACTGATATCTTGGTCTCAATAGATTTAGATTAAACTTTGAAATAGTTTCCCAAGTCAAAAGCTATAAAAATTACAATATGTTTTTATCCAAAGGAAATATTGTCAGCACAAATTTGGAAGACTGTAGGAATTACACGTATTTCTCTTTCCAATCCCACACAAATTTGTACCTTCATTTTCAGTTTGACCATGTTTTTCAGTTTTTAACTACTTTCATGGCAGATTGCTAAAATATAATTACATACTGCTGATTTTCCTTCGCAACATAAAAATTAGATGATAGTTTTTATATTTATGTCCTACTTTTTCAGATGAGAAATAAAAGACTTATAAATCACACAATTAAAAAGTTTCTTTATTAAAATAAAAGGATATACCCAAAATTTTATATTATCAATACTTCGACCCAATTTAATAGATAGCACGTTCTTACTGAAGCTAGAGTAACACAGTAGATCTAGCTCTTGAAATGTTTTCACTAAAATCCTTAAATGGAAATGAATTGTTCCATATCCTAATATTTAGTACTGCAAAGAGGTTCTGCTACAGAGGATTACCTACTTACTAATTATCTTGAAAGGACAGTCATTACATTTTGATTCATATTTACGATACTTGCTTGTAAGAGCCAAAGGAAAGGGAGCTGATGTCTGAGGGGGGAGGGTGGGGGGGAAACAAAATGATATATTGCTTGTGTAGAAAAATGTTCTGAAATCAGTCCTTTTTTAGTCACACAGTATTGTATTTCTCAGTTTTGATATTAATCAGTTAGTTAGTTATTAGTCACAAAACAGTCACACGAATGCTAGTAAGGAACTGGGTGACGAAAAGTATGTTTATTGGCTTAAGTGCGTGTGATATAACAAGACCCAATATCATAGCCTGCTGGTGAATAGTATTTCAATAAAGTAATCAAGATCTATTAACGTCAGAATTTCAGTTATTAACAATCAGACAACTGTTGTTTACTGGTAAAAAGCCTTAATTTTTATAGGTCCTCATTTATTTTATTTAATATGTGCATCACCGAAACGTCTGCTTAAAATGGAGTACGTTTTTCGTCAAACACTTATCGTTTCAGCCTTTCCAATCAGTGTGTCATCCTTACTGAAATCATTCAACAATGCTAAATGGCATGCAAGACACCGAAATCCACTGATTTCAATACATGAATTCAACCATCGTTTTTAAGTCATTGTGATTCCACACATTCGATTCCACACGTTTTGTATGGCTGTAAAAGAACAGTCTGTTCGAATAGTTAGGAATAAAAGTAAGGATTTTCAGTATTTTGCGTCTTACAATTCTCAAAATCGCTGCATCAGAGTTGCTATTTATTCATTGGCTGACTGTTTTCGGGCTTCACCCATTTTCACTAGCAACCTGGTACCGAAAGCATAAATACCTTTTATTCCGAATTTAAATAGTGTTAAAACAAGGTTACTGGCTTCTCTTGTTTGTATAAATATGTCCGAAACTTCAGCCACTTTCTGTCACTAAGAACTCAAGGCTGGCGTAAATAATCAAAAGGGCACAGGCAATCAGGTTTCAAATATAATGTCATGTCAGTTAAATAGAATAAATATAAATAGAAATTACCATCGCATCTGTCCCCATCATAAGAAACTAAAGTGGTACAATAGTTATCCAGAAAGTAAGTCTTCAACTCAACCAAAAGACTACTTATCCTCTATTGAGAAAAGAATGAGCTATTCATATCGTTGCTGTTACGTGCAACAATTCACACTTCCCATCACTCATGGTATCGCCCTTGTAGAAGCAACTAAAACGGCAACTGAGAGCTCTCCATTGATGGTTTTGAATGCACGAACGAAACGCCGATGGAAATCAGCGTCAGGTTTTGTCTAGGGCAGGGCCGACTGCGGCGTGCCAAACTGCACGCTTGCCGATTGGTTGGGTGGGGGGCTGAGGGCCGGGAATCGGCCTGTCTCAGTTTTTCCTCGGCCCTCTTCCGTAGTAGCCACTACGGCGCAGCATTTGATTTACTACTGCAGTATGGCATTTTTCGTTCGGCGCAAGAATCGTGGTGTCAGCGCTTTTTACCCTTCGCTATTTGTTTGTGGTATGAAGGACACTGACATTTCCAGTGGTTGTCTGGAAAAAGAACAGACAGTCTAGCGACCTCTCGTCATAAGCCTTTAAAACTGAATCGGAATCACAGAAGAACAGGATGAGAATTCTCTGTATCTATTTTGCAGTCGCATAATCGACGAGTACATCAATTTCCAATGAAACGACATTACAACACCATGCAGAACGAATATAAGGACTTAGTTGACCATAACAGAGCACAAACCTACAACGATCGCTAGATGGGTTTCATGTTTCTGCACCTCAAGAAGTACTTTGTGCTAAATTTCCAGGCATGGAGCACGTGAAGAAATAGGTGCTATTAATAACAAAATTTCTGAAGTTGCCCGCATAATTCAGCTGTCAGTGGCAGCAGTTTTCGATGGAATTGAACGAAGAGTATGGAGACCTTATATACAGGGTGTCCGAAAAGTCTTTCCCTGATTACATAAATTGATAACTCAGGCTAGAAGTAAGATACAAATATGAAACTGGTGTCTAATTGTTTACAAACTATCAAAGTTTTTTTCACACATCAGTAAACTTCCACATGAGCACTGTTGGTAGCACGTAGCACATCTAGGCGATATTCAATTTCCGTCCACACATTAGCCAACATCACTGGAGTCATCGATTCAACGACTGTGGTTATCCGTTGCCGCAGGGTTTCAAGATCTGGTACACGCGTTCGGTAGACCTCGTCCTTGACATAACCCCATAAAAACAAGTCTAATGGAGTTACGTCAGGAGAGCGTGGATTCCAAACCGTTGGCCCATCACGACCAATCCATCGCCCAGGAAAAGTCATATCGAGATAGGCATGGACGTCCAAACCCCAACGAGGCGGTGCACCGTCTTACTGAAACAAGACATCGGGGTGATACTGAAGCATCTGAGGAAAAGCAAACAGTTTCAACATGTCCAGATACACTGCAGATGTGATGGTAGCCTCAGCGAAGAAGATTGGTCTGATAATTCGATCGTACAATAGCGCGCACCAAACATTCACCTTTGGACTGCCTCTGGTGCACTCCATGACCTCGCCAGGGGGTTGTGAACCCCAAATGAGCACATTATGCCAATTCAATACTCCACTGACAAAAAAGGACGCTTCGTCGGAAAAGGCAATTCGTGTGAGATAACCATCATCGTCCTCAATACATGATAGCATTTCGACCGCAAAGTCATATCGACGTGTACTGTCATTGGGCTACAAGGCCTGAACGATTTGCACTCTGTATGCACGAAGCAATAAATGTTTGTGTAAAATGTTATGAAGAGAGCTTTTTGGCATCTATAATTCACGTGAGGCCCTGCGCACCGATTTCTTCGGACTTCGCAGAAAAGACTGCCTTACAGCTTCCACCCTGTCTGCTGAGGTTCTTGGTCGACCAGATCTCGGAAGGTCAGCAACCGATCCTGTGTTCTTGAACTTCTCATACCTGGCTTTAATGCTCTTGACATCAGGTGGATTCCTTCCAAATGTTGTCTGAAAGTGTTAAAATGGTTCAAATGGTTCTGAGCACTATGGGACTCAACTGCTGTGGTCATCAGTCCCCTAGAACTTAGAACTACCTAAACCTAACTAACCTAAGGACATCACACACACCCATCCCCGAGGCAGGATTCGAACCTGCGACCGCAGCAGCAGTGCGGCTCCGGACTGGAGCGGCTAGAACCGCACGGCCACCGTGGCCGGCGGTCTGAAAGTGTCTCTGTACTGTGGTTGGTGATCGTGTCTCATGGTATCACAGGACACACTGTGCCTTCTCCTGATTGGTTAACATGGCTTCTTGGGCACTGCACCTCATCCACTACTTACGTACTGCGAACCTAAAACAGAAAAAAACTTTGATAGTTGTAAACAATTCGACACAAGTTTCATATTTGTACCTTACTTCTGGCCTGAGTTATCAATTTATGTAACCAGGGAAAGTCTCTTCGGACGCCCTGTACTATTGCGAAGCACGTAGGTTAAGTCAAGAGGCGTGCCTGGAACTCTTTCGAGATTTAAAACCCGCTATTGTCGAATTTGTAAGGGAAAAAGTATTGCCACAACGAAAATTAGAAACGTCCAGAATGGATTGGAGAACTCATTTGTGGACTTGACTGCATACTGCACACCAATAAGGCATTGCAGGATATGGAACATCTCATTTCTGATTTGTCTGCAGTGAATTTAAAGAGACAATTGCGTTGCAGAAGGGACAAAGTGTGAAAAACACATAGCACATTTCCGTAAGGTCGCTGGAGAAAGCGCTAGGTTTGAAGAGTTCATATTTTTCTAGCCGTTTTGAGAACACTGCCAACTTACATCCCATTTAGAGCTGTTTTCGAGACCGTTTGTCGTTTCATTTGAACGTGGCCCTGTGCATGTGCAGATGTAACTGGCTGATGCAGTGCAGTTCCGGTTTTAAAGACATATTCATTAAAATTGTCCCTGACGTCTATATTGTTTTCCTCTGGTAGTTTTCACATCTCCATAACGAGGTTGCAAAAGCGTTACAATATTTCGTGTGAAATACCTTCTTTCGATTCCGAAGCTAAATCTATTATGATTACGAGTGCGAAAATTTATGACATTGTCCTCGTCTGTCCGCATACCGAGAGTATATACCGGATAAAAATTATTATTGTGTGGTCAGCGCACAAAAATGCTAAAAATTTGATCTGTTTGTGATCTATGTTACTGAGAAATGTGAAATATAAAACCAAGTCGTATCCAGCGGGACTGAGTTGCTATTCAGTGCGAATCGACTTCGTTAGTAGTTGTTCCGATTTTGTACGGAACTGTCCTTCATTCGTTCTGTTGACGTTTATAACGTTTTCTGCAGTCTTCTGAAGGGTTCTGACTAGTTTGATGTGGCCCGCAACGAACTCCTTTCCTCTGCCAACCTCTTCGTCTCAGAATAGCAATTGTTTGCTGGATGCATTCCAATCTCTGTCTTCCTCTGACGTTTCTACTCTCTTCAGCTCCCTCTAGAACTATGGAAGTTATCCCATCATGCCTTAACAGATGTCCTATCATTCTGACGTTCTTCTTGTTAGTTCTATGTGTTCCTTCCTCGATGAATCTGCGCAGAAACTCCTCATTCCTTACGTTATCAGTCCACTTAATGTTTAACATTCTTCTATAGCACCACATCTCAATGGCTTCAATTCTCTTCTGTTCCGGTTTTTCCACAATCCACGTTTCACTAACATACAATGCTTTGCTCCAAACGCACATTCTCAGAAATTTCCCCCTCAAATTAAGGCCTATGTTTGATAGTAGTAGTCTTCTGTTGGCCAGAAATGTCCTTCTCGCGAGTGCTAGTCTGCTTTTTATATCCTCCTTGCTCCGTCCATTATCGATTACTTCACCGCCTAGGTACCAGAATTCATTAAGTTCATCTGCTTCGTGATCACCAATAAGTTTCTCACTGTTGTCAATACTGTTGTTTCTCATTACTTTCACTGAGGATAGTAATGTCATCAGCTAATCTTATCGCTGATATCCTTATACCTTGAATTAAATTCCACTCTTGAACCTTCCTTTTATTTCCGTCATTGCTTCTTCGATGTGTACATTGAACAGTGGGGGGCGAAAGACTACACCCCAGTCTCACATCATTATTAATCCGAGAACATTGTTCTTGGTAGTTCAGTTTTACTGTCCCCTCTTCGTTCTTGTGCATAGTGTATATTGCGTCTTTCCTTATAGATTACCCCAGTTTTTCTCAGAATTTCGAAATATCGCACTTTTTGACATCGTTGACAAGCCTTGATTTCTCTTTAGTCTTAGTTCTATTATCAACAGTAACGTCAAAATTGCCACTCTTGTGCCTTCACCTTTCCAGAAGCCAAACTAATCGTCAGCTAACCGAACCCCAACTTTCTTTTCCATTCTTCTGTACATTATTCTTGTCAGCAACTTGGATGCGTCAGCTGTTAAGCTGATTGCGCGATAATTCTCGCACTTGTCGGCCTTGCTATCTTCAGAAATGTGTGAATGATGCTTTTCTGTCTGATGGCGTATCACCTGCCTCATATTCTCTACACACTAGCTTGAACAGTCGTTTGTTGTGCCACTTCCCTTAATGATTTTAGAAATTCCGATGGAATGTTATGTACTCTTGTGCCTTACTTGATCTTAAGTCCTCCAAAGCACTTTTAAATTTGGATTCTAATACCGGATCCCCTATCTCTTCCCTGTCGGCTACTGTTTCTTCTTCTGTCACGTCATCAGACGTGTCATTCCCATCGCAGAGGCCTTCAGTGTACTCTTTCGACCTATCCGCTTTCCGGTCTCCATTTAACTGTGGAATTCCCACTGAACTTTTGATGTTACCGCCCTTGCTTTCAGTTTCACCGAAGGTTGTTTTGACTTCCTTATATGCTCAATCCGTCCTTCCGACAATCATTTCTTTCTCAATTTTTTCACATTTTTCATGTAGTCATTTTGCTTTTACTCCCTGCATTTCTTATTTACTTCGTTCCTGAGTGACTTGTATTTCTGTACTCCTGATTTTTCCTGAACATTTTTGCTCTTCCTTCCTTGCTTGCGACGTCGGAATCGATATGGATCCCAAAACACGTCAACTTGATAGTAAAAACAGGGCGTTTTTGACTGAGTGAAGAACATTGTTTTGCGTTGCCTGATTGGCCTGGAACTGTTCCAGATAACCCCATATGCAACAAAACTGTCACTCTTGTGAAAAGTGCCAATTTAAAGCGACACCGAAACAACTCATTTTCAAGTCCATAAAATTTTCACCAGGGTAGGGAAGCTCGAGGAGCATATCTAGCTTCTTCCGGAGCAGAGTCGCGTGTGTGTTGGCCGCATAGTAAACACCAGAAGCATTTCTGAGGCTCTCTGAAATAGTATACGTGTGCTGTAAGTGGCATGATCAATTTTTGAAAAGAAAAAGGATGGTGCTGCCGAAATTCATCGTATTCGACTGTCGACAAGAAGCAGTCCATAAAAAATTGAGTTTTTGGCTGCCTACAGTAAAAGTAGTTTTCACCAATTTACGCTGAACACACAGTGCTGCCCCATGGCAACCGATGAGTCTTGTGACATTTCTGATGAGGAACAACTGTCTACTCTCGTGCGAATTTTGGACACCGAGAGTAAATCATTTTCCCGTTCAAAGGCAAGACTCGCGGAGATTTATTCAAGACTTTTGATGACTTGATAACGAAATATAACATTAGTTATTATAAAATGTCCTCTCTTTCAACTAACATGGTCCCAGAAAAGATTGCCGGCCGGTGTGGCCGTGCGGTTCTAGGCGCTTCAGTCTGGAACCGCGTGTCCGCTACGGTCACAGGTTCGAATCCTGCCTCGGGGATGGATGTGTATGATGTCCTTAGGTTAGTTAGGTTTTAGTAGTTCTAAGTTCTAGGAGACTGATGACCACAGATGTTAAGTCCCATAGTTCTCAGAGCCATTTGAACCATATTGTACCCAGAAAAGATTGCCAAAGAGAAGGGCTAGTAAAGAGAATCAAGGACAAGAAAGCTGGACCACTATCTTACCAGTGCATAGTTCATCAGGCAGCCCTTTGTGGAAAACGTAGTGCCAGTCTGAAAGAGGTAATGGGTATCTTGAGCAAACAGATTAATTTTGTGAGGTGTCGTTCTGCTATTCCGCACAGACAGTTCAAAGGGTTTCAGTCAGTGATTCGGCTCATTCTGGTTTAACTGCAGCACAACAATGTTCTTTGACGTAGTAAATGTCAAATGATGGAAAGTTTTTTGGCAAATAAAAGAAGAAGTAACGTCCTTCTTAGGCAACCTGGATACACAAGAAGAGAGGAAGCATCTGGAGTTCCTAGCAAACGAACACAATACGCTAGCTGTGACTTTTCTGAAAGACATTCTGAAACATTAAAATGCGCTCATTACTGAGCTACAAGGAAATGGGAATTTAATATGTGAGCTGATGCAAAGTTCGTTTTCTTTCCGTCGGAAGCTGCATATATTTGAAAAAGAGGTTGCAAGCCAAGAATGTAGTCACTTTCCAGCACTCCTTCGATATAATGATAATTCTGAAACAAACTATAACACTGGCTTGCTATATTTCATGCGCCACTCTTCCCTAACTACCGAACATTAAGTCCTGTCACGTGGAAAGCCACTTATAACACTAACCTGCCGTGACACAAGCTAATGTTACCCACTGAAAGGATTTTGAGTTTTGACCGCGCGTGTGTCTAATGGATGAAGGTATCGGACTATAATTTTGAATATGGTGCAATTAAAAGAAAAACTAAAGACTTTAAAATCTGGGGGCTAATGAAAGTAGAAAAATTCTTACATGGATGGAAAAATGGGCGGTCGCCAGCCCAATTAGGCACACGAATTTGGAAATATATGTTTAAGAAAATTGAAAGTTATTGAAATTAATTTCATTAATATTTCCCTTTGCATAGCACACAGGATACAAGCAGTTACAGGGTACTCTGAACTGTGGGTAGCAGCAGTCCCAATAATGCACAAACTAATAATCACAGAAAGCAAAAAATGTAGCAAACTTATACTAATAACAGTTACACTCAAGATCATTACTTGAACCACTACTGAAATGCAAGAAGTGCAGAACTAAAGATGTACCTGGGAAGCCTCTGTCTTAACTGGGATGTAAAAACCACAAATAAAGATAAATGATACCAAAATTACACTGTTCATATCCCTCTGCTTATATTTGTTTTCCTTAGCAGCAATAATATTCCAATTATCTTTCTAATATGAGAAGAATATGGTAGGGACCCATAAACTGGTACAGTATCACTTGTCAAACTTGCATGGGGGCTTAATTAAATAAAATGCAAATATTTTTGGTAGCTGTATGTCCGGTTACGCTGTGTCTCGTAAACGGTTGGCTCTGATTAGTATTAGTACGAAATCTGACTGCATAGAACAACAACAAAGAACGAAATGAAAATTTTCGTTAACACAATTAATTAATTAAGTCCCCAGCAACTATAAAACCTACGAATCAAACAAAGCACAAGTGTAGCTGTTCTGTGTGTGGAAGTGTGATTCAACGTACACATCTGGCACGGTTCTTCTTCACTAAGACAAGAAATTTTAAATATCATTTATACTGAAGTAATTAAAAAATAGAAATACTATAATTGCGTAAGGAAGGCAGAATTACACTGTAATACAAGAACACAAGCCAGATGCTTTGTTGACTGAACCTGTAATGACGCATTATTTAAGACATTGAGATAATAAAAAGAAAAAGAAAAATTTTTTTTCTTTTGCCTTCATGTACTGACGAAAATCACTCTAATCATTACAATATATCTCCACACCGACTCTCTACTACCACATCTCAACAAGAACTCTCCACCACGACCTCTCGACAAGCACTCTTCACTAGTACATCTCAACAAGCACTGACTCTCACGAGTTCTCAACAAGCACTGACTACTACTAGTTCTCCCCAAGCACTGCCAGTGGAGGCGGCTGAATAATACTCTTTGGCGCAATCTCTGGCGCTGTGGCTCAGTGTAGCCACCTTTCAAACTCTGTGATTATTTCAGTAGCAAAATTTAATTTGAACAAAGTCACTTCTTATCTTCACTTGGAATAGTTTTTATTTTACTTTTCATGGCAAATTATTCAACACTGAGCACAATTAACTGAAAAAAATCATTCATGATGTCTTTCATCACCTGTGCAGCACTGTTATAGACACTAACATATACACAACCTGGCACAGTACTTTTGCAAAACGATACTTTGCAGTAAGCTGAGAGTACTTTACAACAATTCCAATATCTTCAATTTTTTTTAATCGTTGGACATTTGACAAACATAAATAAATCACTAGTTCATTTGAAACAGGATACTCGGTTTTATAAACACTTGGGAGGGGACCCTGCATAGGTTCATGATCAGGATAGAAGATACGGTTCCAAAGGCAGATTTATAGCATTTTGAAATTAACTGGTCCATGCTCTGATACATATATGTGTGCATGAAGTTGGTGGAGCAGTGGCGAAGTTGTGGCAAGCGACTTGGCGACTAACTGTACTCACGGCTCTTGATGTTTGAATGCTCTATTAAATTTCTTCGTGGGGACGGTTATTCAACTTATTACAGCCATTCCTTATTGCCGAGAGTACCAAGCAACAGACAAATCCACATGAGGCAAAATTCCTCCCAAAGCTGCCTCCAATTGCCTCCCACGGCACCGTCGATGTGTACCGTGGAACGGCTAGCCACTGACTGCGTGCCGTTCACACCAAGGAGCCGCCCAGTTCGACCCCCAAAACCACCTTTTACATCGCGCCAAGCCACTTCCGTTGCGGAGGGACTTCCCTACATCTTTTACATTTTACAATACAATTTCCCTAAGCATGAACCAGCTTCTAAGACATAATGTTTTTCTTAAAATATACACATATTATAAAAATTCATTATTTTAAACAATCATTTATCTTTTGCCATACATACATTACAAACTCTAATTTTCCTGTCACAAATCAAGGACTTTAACTAACAACGAACACACTTTCCATAATCGAAGTTACACAGTTACCTAATACAAATCTGCCACTAATCGACATAAGTGTTAAAAGACATTGCACTATTTTCAAATCTTACCTATTTTCAGATCTTACGAAGGAATTTTCAGCAACATTCCAAGATTTCTCAGAGGTAGTGAAGTTGTCACGATTCTTGAAATCGCCTTTTGTAGTTTCTCCAGGGGCAGAATGGACTGATGTGACTGCGAAGTGGCTCCCTCTTTCAAACGTTTTACTCCTAATGCAGATAACAGACCTGCAGGAAGACATTTCCTTGCAAACGTACAAAACTGCATCGGCCGAAGAATTAGCTACTTACATGGCTATGGTATCAAAAAGTCAGTATAAATTTGAAAACTGAATAAATCACGGAATAATGTAGATAGAGAGGTACAAATTGACACACATGCTTGGAATGACATGGGGTTTTATTAGAACCAAAAAAATACAAAATTTCAAAAAATGTCCGACAGATGGCGCTTCATCTGATCAGAATAGCAATAATTAGCGTAACAAAGTAAGACAAAGCAAAGACGATGTTCTTTACAGGAAATGCCCAATATGTCCACCATCATTCCTCAATAATAGTTGTGGTCGAGGAATAATGTTGTGAACAGCACTGTAAAGCATGTCCGGAGTTATCGTGAGGCATTGGCTTCGGATGTTGTCTTTCAGCATCCCTAGAGATGTCGGTCGATCACGATACACTTGCGACTTCAGGTAACCCCAATGCCAATAATCGCACGGACTGAGGTCTGGGGACCTGGGAGGCCAAGCATGACGAAAGTGGCGGCTGAGCACACCATCATCACCAAAAGACGCGCGCAAGAGATCTTTCAAGTGTCTAGCAATATGGGGTGGAGCGCCATCCTGCATTAACATCGTACGTTCCAGCAGGTGTTTATCAGCCAGGCTGGGGATGATGCGATTCTGTAACATATCGGCGTACCTCTCACCTGTCACGGTAGCAGTTACGAAACCAGAATCACGCATTTCCTCGAAGAAAAAAGGGCCGATAACGGTAGATGTGGTAAATCCAACCCATACCATGACTTTCTCGTCGTGCGATGGAGTTTCAACGACAGTTCTAGTATCTTCGGTAGCCCAATTTCTGCAGTTGTGGGCGTTGACAGATCCTCGGAGCGTGAAATGAGCTTCGTCGGTCCACAACACGTTACTCAACCAATCGTCATCTTCCGCCATCTTTTGAAACACCCACACCGCAAATGCCCTCCGCTTCACTAAATCGCCAGGTAACAGTTCATGATGCCGATGGATTTTGTACAGATAGCATCGGAGGGTACGCCTAAGTGCCAACCAAACAGTAGTGTATGGAATGCCGGTGCGACGTGCGACTGCACAAGCGCTGACTTCCCCGTGCATAGACGAACCCGCTACAGTCTCCATTTCTTCCTGAGCTGTCGCAGCAGCATTAGGCGTTGTGCTCGGTCGGCCACTACGGTGTCTATCGTCCAAACAACCCGTGACTTCGAACTTCGAAATCATTCTCGCCACAGCTGCATTTGTCAACGGACGTTTACCCGTTCTAATCCCCTTCCTATGGCGATAGGATCGTAACGCTGAACTAGCACATTCCCCATTCTGATAATACAGCTTCACTAAAAGCGCCTTTTCAGGTAACGTCAACATGCTTTATTGTTATTTTAATCACCTTTTACAAGGCGGGCTGTCAGCAGCGTATTACGCTGCTCTTCAGCCGTGAGTGGTACAATAATATGACATAGAGGTGGCACAGATAATACAATAAAAACGGCGGGCAAAAACTGTAGACACGAAAAACAATAAACATGAAGCCGTTCACGCTGGACGAGAAAAAACACTAACACTTGTTGACACGGCGCACATAACACGGACGATTGCGACTGCACACGTGAACAGTGGCGACGTGACGGCGAAAGAACACGAAACACAAAACGAAGGCACACACACGAGACACTGATGGCGATGATCTCCGGCGCGCGAATGTCCACTGAGCGTGTACGAGTCCGGGGACCTGCCAAGAGAGGAGGAGGGGGAGGGGGAGGGTTGATTCTCTCATTACAGCTCCTTTTATACACGATTGTCATGCGCACTCACTGACGTTTTGCTGTCCAGCGCCATCTGTCGGACATTTTGTGAACTTGGTTTTTTTTTTTTGTTTTTTTTTGTTCTAATAAAACCCCAAGTCATTCCAAGCACGTGTGTCAATTTTTACCTCTCTATCTACATTATTCCGTGGTTTATTAAGTTTTCAAATTTATACTGACTTTTTGATCACCCGGTATGTTCGTGATACTTCATTTAAAAACTGAATTTTTCAAAGAACCATTATCGTTAAAAGGGCCACCCACCTTGAAGACACTTTTCTTATAAGTTGCAATCCACGTGAACCCACTTTTAGAAAACTGTGTCAAGACTACAAATGTAACTTTTCGCATTGAATTTTGGATCCAATTATGCCCATCTGTTGTATTTCATATTTTTGTGAAAAAAAATTAAAATTAAAATTATTAAGGAATATGTTCTTTTAGATCCCGATAAAATTTTTCAGAAGTATTCGGATCCCACCTAAAATTACTTGCCGACCCCTGATCTAGGGTACGGTTAGAACGTCGTAAAATAACCAGTTACGACACTGATAGTGCAAACGCTTTTGGGAAGGTCGTGAAAAGGTGTATGATGAAGAATTCTTGTGAAAGGAATGGAGGGTGGAGGACAACAGGAATGTTACACGCTACAACATGTAGCGTATTGTGGTCAAAACAAGTTAAGATAATTAATTTGAAATATAAGAGAAAGGGCTTTTGTGAATAGATTGATTTATGCAAACTTACTAGTGGTTGGCTAACACATGCAGCTGCCAAGACATCTGAGCATAACTGAATAAATTAAGACTTTCAAGCGTTTTTGGAGCGATTTAGCACTGTGCAGCTCCCTGTGTATGTATCAAGAAATGGGGCTGAAATGTTCGTTTTAAAAAGTGTCGTTCTCTTCTGTGTGTGAAGACATCGTGGCGTAATATGAGAGTGCAATATACCTTTTTGTTGCATAGTTCTGTTGTATGGAAACAATGGAGCGTGAATTGAGACTGCGGCATATGTCGAAATGCGAAATAGCGCTAAATGTGTGGATATCAACGCTGGTCTAATAAATATATATTGTGTTCGAACTGAAGTCGACAGGAGTTCTTGAAGACACATTAGACCTAGCAGCAAGATATCAGATATAAAAGGTCACAGGAAGGAAGTGTTCAGTCACCTATGGAAGATCACATAACTAATGAGGAGGTATTGAGTAGAATTAGGGAGAAGAGGAGCTTGTGACACAACTTGACTAGAAGAAGGCATTGTGATTTGCTCCAGCTGAATATGTATGCCCCGTCTGGAGAAGATCGACACATGCTCACAAGCTAGACGCAGCACTGAATGCCTCATGTCGATTAATCACGGGATGCCTGAAGCCTACAAACCGTGATCTCCTTTATATGTGTTCTGGAATAGCCCCCCCACAGATCAGATGGCAAACGTTGGCGATGGCCGAACGAAGCAGGCAGTGCGAAGATAGAAGACGTCCCCTGTACGCACATCAGCCAGCGGAGACAAGACTTAAATCTAGGAAAGACTTCATAAAAGTTGAACGTCCACTAACCGAAAGTCAGTCTACGACTAGAGAATCAATGTGGAAACAGAAATTGGATAAAGGCAGTCTGAAAAGTTGGAACATTAAAGAAAAACTTCCTGCTGGATCACAATTGGAATGGAGAGTCTGGAAGAGCCTAATAGACTTAGATGTCAAATGGGAAGATCGCAGGATAACCTGATCAAGTGGGGATACGCCGAAGAAGATCCCTGCCAACGTGGAGGAAAACAAATCATGACACACCTGCTGACCTGTCCATCTTTGCTGGCCCCATGCACTTTCCAAGACCTGTGGTTGGCCAACGACGCTGCAGTGAAGTGTGCCGAACACTGGAGAGAGATATGAGCCTTGCTTTAGACAATAATGACGACTTACATTATGTGAAGATCATGAATGTATATATGAATGAATAACTATCATTTACTTGTATTTGTAATCTAGTATATATATCGTATTAATTGATTACAGATGTAGCTCAGACACGATTAAATAAATAAAAGTAGAAGAAGGGATGTTCTGAGACATCGGGGGATCACCAATTTGGTACTGGAGGGCAGCGTGGAGGGTAAAATTCGAAGAGGGAGACCAAGAGATGAATGCACTAAGCAGATTCAGAAGGATGTAGGCTGCAGTAGGTACTGGGAGATGAAGAAGCTTACACAGGATAGAGTAGCGTGGAGAGCTGCATCAAACCAGTCTCAGGACTGAAGACCACAACAACAACAACAACAACAACATGGAAGGAGACGATTCTGTAGTGTGTTGCACTTCGCTGTAAGTGAATGATTCACCGGTTATGCTACTGTTGGACAGCTTAAGATGGTTGTCAAAACGTCGTAAATAGTTAATATTAACATCTCTGCTCTTTTAAAACCATTCAAAATCTGTTACAAACGTCATTCATGCAAGGTGGATTTGTTTTAGTTAACGTACATTAATGCATAACTATTTCAGCTTATCTGTGCGGTAAGAAAGAGCAATTGTTATTACGTACAATACCAAACATTGCAGATTTCAAAGTAAAGTATCTGATTATTTAACAAGTTCATTACTAGATACCAATCTCTTGAAGTGCGGGCTGAAAGTAAATGCATGTTACAGCAAAGCCAAGTCATCGGAGATTATGTGTTCTTAAAAGTTTATTGTCACAGCCTTGTTCTCAAGAGTTAATTGGTAGCCAAGGTGGACGTATTTACTAAATTCAAGAGTGAACAATTTTAAATTGCTTATTACATTGACAAAATTAAGAGTCGTTTTCCATAGTGTCATACGAACTGCATTTTCGTAACGTGTTGTTAGTGCTAGGATGTATGCTATAAACTGGAAAATGAACCGGGATTGAATTAACTAATTTACACTGAAGCGCCAAAGAAACTGGTATAGGCATGCGTATTCAAACAAAAAGACAATTAAACAGACAGAATACGGCGCTGCAGTCGACAACGCCTGTATATGACAACAAATAAGTTGTTGCAGTTGTTAGATCGGTTACAGCTGCTACAATGGCAGGTTACCAAGGATTAAGTGAGTTTCAGCATGGTGTTATAGTAGGCGCACGATCCATGGAACACAGCGTCTCCGAGGTAGCGATGAAGTGGGGATTTTCCCGTACAACCATTTCAGGAGTGTACCGTGAATGTCAGCGATCCGGTAAAACACCAAATTTCCGAGTTCGCTGCGGCCGGAAAAAGATCCTGCGAGAACTGGACCAATGACGACTGAAGAGAATCGTTCAGCGTGACATAAGTGCAACCCTTCCGCTAATTGCTGCAGATTTTAGCGCTGGACCATCAACAAGTGTCAGCGTGCGAACCATTCGCTGTAACATCATCCATATGGGCTTTCGGAGCCGAAGGCCCACTCGTGTACCCTTGATGACAGAACGACAAAATGCTTTACGCCTCGCCTTGGCCCGTCAACTCTGACACTGGACTTTTAATGACTGGAAACATGTTGCCTGGTACGACGAGTCTCGTTTCAAATTGTATCGAGCGAATGGTCGTGTACGGGTGTGGAGACATCAGGAATCCATGGACCCTGCATGTCAGCAGGGGACTGTTCAAGCTGGTGGAGGCTCTGTAATGGTGTGCGGCGCGTGCAGCTGTAGCGATATGGGACCCCAGATACGTCCACGTACCACTCTGGCAAGTGACACGTACGTAAGAATCCTGTCTGATCACCTGCATCCATTTATGTCTGTTGTGCATTCCAGTGGACTTGGACAATTCCAGCAGGAGCATGCGACACCCAACACGTCCAGAATTGTTACAGAATCCCTCTAGAAACATCCTTCTGAGTTTCAACACTTCAGCTGGCCATCGTACTCCCCATACATGAACATTATTGGGCATACCTTAGGTGTCTTGCAACGTGCTGTTCAGAAGAGATCTCCATTCTGAGGTGCAACAGTAATTACCTTATAAGCGATCCAGATAATTGCTCCAGTAATGGTGAAGCTCCATCTTGAACGTACTCTTACGGATTTACGGACAGTCCTGCGGGATTTATGGTGTCAGTTCGCTCCATCACTACTTCAGACATTAGTTGGGTCCAAGCCACGTCGTTTGCGGCACTTCTTCAAGCTCGCGGGGGCCCTACACGATATTAGAGAAGTGTACCAGTTTCTCTGGCTCTTCAGTCTATATAATTCAAGTATCACGACAGCAGTTCAGTGATTATCGGATGTTTTTATATCTTGTCCAGACCTGTTCAATGTCTTTGTGACTGTTCGTGGCAACTGACTATTTATAGTTATTAAATTGTGTCGGCTCTTGTAGTTGCGATGTTTATTGTAAAGAGGGTTTCCAATGAAAGGTACGTGCACATACCTTAGTCTTGACAATCTGAATGTTTCTGAAATACAGACAATGCTAAGCAATACACGTAACTATAATCATCAAATAATCTGTTCTGTAAATTTTATTATATTACTGTACGTCTGAGTAATAACTTTCCCCTTTATTATCTGATTCCTTTAGGCGTTACGCTAGCCACATTTTATAGTCAAGTTGCACTAAAGATTATGACGCAACCTTGTATTATTTCAAATAATCATTACTTTCTGAAACTTTACAAAAAGAATGAGTAAAGAATAGGGCAAGGAAATTACAGTGTTCAATTACAAGGTCACCAATACCTTCTCGAAAGATGTTCCTACTCACTCTTCGTTACGTACCTGTAAATCTCCCAAAACTGTTTCAATTTCATTTCTTTTCGCAAACGTATCTCTTCTTCCTTTTGATCCACACATCATACGCTATATCTTCCCATAAAATACCTTTTCTTTCTTAAATACAAAACCCGATCCTCCCTTCCATATCCCTCACCATTTTTCCATACTCACCTGTCTGCTTCTTCGATTAATGACACAGTTATTAAAATGGATGTTGATTAAAGCCTACTGGACATAGTAATTCATTTAGCTAAATCACAAGATTATGAATTAATATTACACAAAAGCGCAAGAACAAAAGTCTGCAAATACGGTTTAATACATTCAAATATGTGATTTATTTTAACATCTGTGTAAAGAAAAATCAGTAAAACATAAACTGAATCGACATTAAAACTGTAGGCAATAAACAAGCAAAGAATACTATTGAACTCGATCTGTGATAACTACAGGGAACGAAATCTCTGTCACAGCACATCTACTTCAAGGTGGAGATGAATGATCTTTCACAGTGTAGGGTATCAATGACTGAAAACACACGCGGGAATAAGTCAAGCAGGTGTGTATGTTTCGGCGGTACCAGTGTTTTAGTATCACAGTAGGATACGACGGTTACTGTACTTCCAACTACCGACATCAACTATTTTTATAGCTCATCCATCTAGCCACATTCAATTACTTTTTTTACGTTACCCTACCAAATATCCCAAAAAAGTCTACTGTTTACGAAAATCTACATGTGTTCTTGGATGACGACTTTGAAATGTAGATGAAAGTGATTAGTTGGAGACCTTGAAAAATAGTTGAAATTAGGTGGTGGAAAGTGTAGTAAGATTCGTTCTTAAAGTATAGTAACACTCGTTCTTACTTGCATGAGTGTGGAGCTAAAACTCTAGTACAAGAGCACATTCCCTTTCACCTAGTGTATTCTCACATGGGCTTTCAATTATTGAAACTCACACGGTGAAAGGTCTTTCATCTTTATCTTCAAGTGAACACACTTCCCTTGGACGTATCTATGGCCATGTATCCATATGACCTTTTTTGCTATTTATAAGGAATCCATTCCTGCCGTTTGTCCTCATCTAGCAAAATCACCCGCACTGCATCTCTGTCCCAAAAGCTCGAGATGTCACATGTTTATGTGCCTCTATTAGAAAAGTAGTAGCCACTTTTGTCAACTGAATTTATATGGAACCATTTTCTGCTATTGTTGTCATAGATGTATAAGGAAAAATACTATGAATATATAACAAACTTTGTTTGAAACGTTTGGCCATTTAATTTCAGCTCGGCATGACTTCAATGTTCAGTGATTACGCCGCAAATTTTTCTGGAATCAGTGAAGAGAAACTTAAAGTGAACCAAGTACTGCACAAAGCTTTCATCGAGGTTAACGAAGAAGGCACAGAGGCTGCTGCGGCAACCGGTAAGTAATTTTGAAAAGGAAGGAAGAAAGATAAGGGTTTAACGAGCTCGCTAAAGAAGGAGAAAAAGCTCGGATTAGTAAGGGACGGGAAAGGAAATCGGCCACGCCTTTTCAAAGGAAACATCGCGGTATTTGCCTGGAGTGATTTAGGGAAACAGCGGGAAACCTTAAATCAGGATGGTTGGATGCGAATTTGAAATGTCAACCTCCAGAATGCGAGTGCTAACCACTGCAGTATCTCGCTCGCATAAGTGATTTGCTGCAGAAGATGTGACATTCTTGTTGTTAGATAACGATATTAAATTCTTTCGTAATTGTGAAATTGACTTTACATCAGTGTTCTCTGACTCAGAAAAAAGAGAAGGTAAGAAAATCGGGAGCTCTGTCTATTTAGAGGTAGTTGCGTTTTTTTTTTTTTTTTTTTTTTTTTTGTTAAAGCCTATCTGGGTGTACTGCCGCGACATCTTTTAAAACACTTAAAGTGAAAGGTACTGAAATGAGTCAACATTTCGGCTGAGTTGCAGTGGTCTACCTCGGAGGACCCAGTTGAAGGTTTTTGCAACTCGGCCGAAACGTCAATTAATGTTGGTATTTTAAGCACTTACCGCGCGGTTAGAGGCTTGGTTCAAATGGCTCTGAGCACTATGGGACTTAAATTCTGAGGTCATAAGTCCCCTAGAACTTAGAACTACTTAAACCTAACTAACCTAAGGACATCACACACATCCATGTCCGAGGCAGGATTCCAACCTGCGACCGTAGCGGTGGCGCGGTTCCAGACTGTAGCGCCTAGAACCGCCCCTCCCGCCGGAGGTTCGAGTCCTCATTGGGGTCTGGCTGAGTGTGTTGTTCTTAGCATAAATTAGTTTAAGTTAGTTTAAGTAGGTGTGTAAGTCTAGGGACCGATGACCTCAGCAGTTTGGTCGCTTAGGAATTCACACACATTTTAATATTTTGAACATTTTTAAGCACTTTATAAGGCGTCCGGGAAGTACACCGAGAAGGATTTTAATGCGATTGACACAGGTCACGGAAGCCAACATATTTTTTGTAATTGTGATTTTATTCGTACTTTGTTAAGATAAGCACAGCCCAAGATACACATCCTCGAAGCATGTTCAGTAGTAACATGCAGATCACACAATCCGCTGGACATGTTGGTAAATTTGCCAGAATGCAATTTTTACTCTGCATCGCAGAGTGCGCTGATGTGAAACTTCCTAGTAGATTAAAATTTTATGCTGGACCGAGACTCGAACTCGGGACCTTCGCCGTTCGTGGAAAAGTGCTGTACCGGGTGAGCGACCCAAACATGAATCGCGACCTATCCTCACACCTGTACTTCCTCCAGTACCTCATCTCCTACCTTACAAACTCCGCAGAAGTTCTCCCGCGAAACTTGCACGACTCCTGGAACGAGGAGATGTGGTACACGAGGAAGTAGAGCTGAGTGGCTATGTGCGTTGTGCTTGGGTAGCTAAGTAACCGAGCGAGGTGGCGCAGTGGTTAGCACACTGGACTCGCATTCGGGAGGACGACGGTTCAATCCCGTCTCCGGCCATCCTGATTTAGGTTTTCCGTGATTTCCCTAAATCGCTTCAGGCAAATGCCGGGATGGTTCCTTTGAAAGGGCACGGCCGATTTCCTTCCCCATCCTTCCCTCACCCGAGTTTGCGCTCCGTCGCTAATGACCTCGTTGACGACGGGACGTTAAACACTAATCTCCTCCTCCTCCTCCTTGGGTAGCTAAGTCACCGGCACAGAACCTCAGCGTCTTCGCTCAGAGGACTGGATGCCCTTTTTAATAAAAAACCTGAGTGATCAACGATGATCTAGAACGGGTGTCATGTGACGTCTGCCCTGACCCAAAAACAAAAAAAAAAGAGTCGGTGGAGCACTTGCTGCCAAAGGGCGAAGGTCGTCAGTTCGAATCCCGGTCTGGCACACAGTTTTAATCTGACGAGAAGTTTCAAGTTGATAATGTATTGTCAGAATGTACAGGATTCCAGGGAGCACGACGAATGTGTCCAGGGAAATCTAGTGATTGATTACATACAAATGGAAGAGATGTTATAACGGGTTATTAGAAACCATCCAGCTGGTGGACGAGCGGTTCTGGCGCTACAGTCTGGAACCGCGCGACCGCTACGGTCGCAGGTTCGAATCCTGCCTCGGGCATGGATGTGTGTGTTGTCCTTAGGTTAGTTAGGTTTAAGTAGTTCTAAGTTCTCGGGGACTTATGACCTCAGCAGTTGAGTCCCATAGTGCTCAGAGCCATTTAGAAACCATCCAACAGGGGAATGAATGAATTACTTTGTGGAGTTAATTATGACGCGGTAATGTATAGTGAAATAAATGATGGGCGTCTGAAAGCGCGGAGAATAGTACTGAGATAACGGGGTGGGATTTGGCAATTCTTCTGCCTAACGAGGTCACATTGAAACTACGCCGACTCTTGACGTGAAAAATACCGAAGACAGAATGCAACATTGTGAAGTTGATAGGACAATTAAAACGTGTCAGCAGGTGTTGACAATTCACGGCTAATCGTTGATTACTTTGTTTCAGGGCTCAGATTTATTAAAACTAAGACTTCCCACTAAGTTCAAGAAGAAAATCAACGTCAATGTAGAAGCTACAAGCTAGAAGTGAAATATTAGACTGTCGGCTAGAATAGCGTACAGATATAGACAGGAAACTTAAGTGGGTCTTGGTGAAAGAGATGACAAGATTTCCGCTTATAGCCGTTGCTATCCCACTGGGTTGTCGATAAAACGAAGAAAGAAAATTTCAGAATAACTCTAAAACTGCACAAGGAATGCAAATGCTAACACTGAGGTTCTCAGGCTACAAAACGCTTGCGCCACAACTCAGATCAGTTTTACAATAACCGTGTGATAATGCTGCTGAATTTCGTGAAATACGGATTGTAGACTAAAGTGGTGAACACAGAGCGACGGGAAAATAACCAGTTGCTCAGCATTCGAACAGTGGCAGGCGCAGCAGAAGATGTTAACTAATTCGACTCTGCAGTGCCTGTGATAGTTTGGAAATACGATGCAATGTTCCTTCGGATATGTATGCAAGTCCGTATGAACATGCATTGCTCGACTAAAGCCATTATGAAAAACGTGAAATGTATTCGCAGTTACGATTACGGACAATGTATCGTATTTATCTGCCTACACCATTCAAGCGACTTTCAATTAAAATGTCTCCCAGTACGGGAATATACTTCATGAATGTGCGAGTGTTGATTGTAGACACATCGTTAACGACATATGGAAGTTTTGAGTCTGATAGTAAGACGTTCTCGGATAACCTAATGGTGCAGTCAGCCTTCGGTAGTGGAGCGGCGCGGATGTGTTGTTTGAGTCCTCTTCATGGAGTCGCCTTTGTGAGTAGTTGTTTTCTACTTCGACCCCACTAATGGAGAGTCCGTCACAGCTGACATGACATGGCCCAGGCGCTCGGGCAAACACAAACACACACACACTACTACAAGGGTCAGCTTTCAACCTGATCACACTCGGTCCCGAGCTCTTGATGTTGAACGCCTTATATGTGATGATGTTAAAATTCAACCACAGGACGTAATCGGGATCCATCTCCGAGTTACGAGCAGTATCGTCTACATCATATTAGTCAGTGGCGAGGGGTGTAAAAAAATCATGCGCTCAATCGCGAAGAATCTTAAATTCAGATATGACCATTATGGGGCTCGGCTTCTATAAGCTAAGAGTTTTCGATTTCCCGTTCGAGTTACCGCCGGATGTCGTCACCACAGCCTTCCAACCTTAGACCAAAGTGGTCATACATGTGGACAAAAAATGGAACACTTTTACTACATATCTGCTTCTCGTCAGGCTACAACAGATTATAATTGACTCGAGAAAACACGCGCTTTCCTAACTCATCATCGAAGGCTGTAGGGTGATTAGCAAGTACAATGACGGTCACGTAGTTGCTGCGTTTGCGACAAAGAAAAGCACGTCAGGTGTTTACAATGATGAGCTTCTCAAGTCACGACAGGTGACACTATGACTCCTCCTAGGATCACGACCCTCCCCCACAATTATTCAGAGGTTGCTCGGCCGGCCGCCCCATACGAAGTCCAACTACTTGTCGAACAGACGCTCCCATCAGGACGAACTTGGCGGTGTTACCAGTGCTGGACTCACCCACTGCAGCCTATGCTCATAGGTAGCACACTGCACATGGCACACGTCCACCACGGCGCTCGGGGGCCACAGCATCAAGTTATGACACCTGAAGATGCGCTTATAAGGGCCCGAAACCGGTCGTGTGATGATAAAACAACTTTACAACTGAAGCGGTATTTTCAGCCTCTGCTGAAGCCGTACCATAAAGAATAGATGAGGAAAGGTATGTTCGATTAGCAAAATCTTATGTTTGATGCTGAAAACAGAATCAGAACGGAAAACTAATTTTTTTTCTGCTTCTCGAAGATGTTTTAGATTAAGATTTATTTACCTTTCGATTTGTTTTTATACTATTGTCTGCATGGATATTTAGAAATGAAAGTAATCCCCTTTATACCATATGTTGTTTTAAACTTGTTCTTTAACATGTTATTCATTATTTTTCAATGTTGGGACAAAGTAGCACGAAGAGCCGCACGTCGTGTCTTAAGGCAACCAAATTAGTAATCTTCTCTCTAGTACTAGAGGGGAAATATTATAGGGTGGAGAAAGCCAATTACACCTTATCGAGGGACTTACGAAAAAACGGGTGATATGTAATATGTGCAAGAACGAAGAGGGAACAATGTGAGTAGAAGACCAATAACGAAGTACATGGGTTAAAAAGGGTGGGCGTACAGATACTTCCTGCAGGCCATGGCTCGAGCTCCCTCTGCAGGAAGTAGTACTCGGAATGTCTGTTTCCCTTACCTTGTACGTAAACAGCCGGTGTTTACCATGGTACGCCTTGAACATAGACAACCTCGTTGTCTGTGGTGTAATATGGGTTTATTTGTCAAAATGACGTAAATAAAGGTTCAAGAGTGGTATTAAAATTCAAGGTGCAAGGATATCAATGATAAGAATTGCTGATGACAGTGCTATCCTCAGTGAAACCGAAGAAGAATTACGGGACTTGCTGAATGGAATGATCATTCTAATTGGTATAGAGTATAGAATACAATACATCGAATGAAATCGAAGGAAGATGAAAGTGATGAGAAGCAGCAGAAATGAGAACAATGAGAAGCTTATCAGAAATGGGGATGAAGAAGCAGATAAAGTTCTGCTATCTAGACAGGAAAATAATGCGTGATGGACGAACCAAGGAGGCCATGAAAAACAGACTAGCACGGGCAAAAACGGCATTCGTGACCAAGAGAAGTCTTCTAGTATCAAACATAGATCTTAATTTGGGGAAGAAATTTCTGAGAATGTGCGTTTGGAGCACAGAATTGTATGGCAGTGAGACAAGGATGTGGGAAAACAGGAACAGAAGAGAAAAGAACCCTTTGGAATGCGACGAACAGAAGAATGTTGGTAATCAGGTGGACTGATAAGGTAAGGAATGAGGAGTTTATCCGCAGAATCGGGAAGAGAGGAAGGAAGAAGACTATAGGACATCCGTTAAGACATCAGGAAATAACTTCCATGGTGCTAGAGGGAGGTATAGAGAGTAGAAACTGTAGAAGAAGATAGGGACTGGGATACATCCAGAAAATAACTGAGGACGTAGGTTGCAAGGTCTACTCTGAGATGAAAAGGCTGACACAGGAGCGGAATTCGTGGTGGGCTACATGAAACCAGTGAGATGACTGATCATTAAAAAAAAAAAAGTTTGAGCTGTTACTATAAATTGGACGGAAACTGCTGCCGTGATAAAGCGTTGACTGAGACAGTTTCTGGTGAAGCATGCGACTTGCCAGTGTCTGTTGCATCGAAGAAACAACCACGGCCACTGCATGTGCCTGAAGACGTTCGGCCACCAGTTTTGGAGCTGTGGCGTCACTTGTTACGAGTTTCCGCTGTGAACAGATGTGGGCGAACTACACGAGAAGCAGCTGACTGTACACACACTGTAACCACTGTTGTTAGAATATAAGCTGGTGGTGGCAGAGCCACGTCCCCGAGAACTTTTCATTCGAATTTCCTGCGATCAGCATCGGTTGTAGTTCTCTGTTGCATCAGGTGACGAAGTCATTAATTCCAATGGACGATGTGGTTCATATATCCATGGCTATCTACCAATACGTTGCTGTGTCGCTTGAGCTTGCTTAACCCCATTATCACTGTACGCTGCAACTTGGATACCAGCAATCACAATTCCTTAAATGTACAATAGTATGATTAAAACGCTTAGAAGTAAAGTAGCAACACCATCTCTCCAATAATGGTTAAAACGCAGTCATAACTGCAAACAAAAAATTGCGTTAATTGCGGTACACTGAAGAAAATGAAGAATGAGTGCAAATAAATTGCAAACAGGTCCTGCACTAAGCGTAATCTGATAATATTTATCTGTTTCAGCTGTTATCGGTGGTGCAGTCGCAACGTCCTTACACAACACGCCTCCACCACCAATCATCTTCAGGGCGGACCATCCATTCCTCTTCTATATTCTGGATCAAAAGACGAAGGTGGTGCTCTTCGCAGGACGCGTATCCGATCCTTAACTCTAAGAAGGCCCCTATGGGTCAGCAAAAAGAGTTTGTCTACTGATGTCATCTACGCTTCAACGATATGCCATAACAATTGTACTTATAAATACGATGTTTTACATTACTAGAAATTTATATACTCTTGAGTTGTATCCCAGAAAATTTCTCTGTAATATTTTCTCGATCCTCTAAATAAAGGGGCATGAATAATATATGTATGTGAGTTATATTACTACAGCTCCCCATGAAAGTTGAAAAGCTACAACTCAACAACAACCTTTACTGAAAAACGTTGCTCAGTGCTCTCCAGTACTTAACAACTTACACCTCATCTGCTGTTATAGAGTCAGAGAATTACAGGGGATAGGCAAAAAGTGTGAGCAATGGTAGTAATGGAACGATTGTCATTGACTGTCAACAACGAAGGTAAGGCACTTGACGCGCTCGACTGTGCGTGTTCAGTACGTACTAGGCATCAGTGCAGGTTGTATGCGAGTTGTGCACACTTCATATTTACATTCAGAGGCCGAGGTCGACGTGCAATGAAAGACCAAACAGAGTTCCAAAGAGGGCAGATTGTGGGGCCCGATTAGCTGGAGCATCAGTAACCAAGACAGCAAATTTATTGAATGTTTCAAGAGCAACTGTTTCAACAGTCCTGGCGGCCTATAAAAACATGTAAAAAACACAATTGTGTAAACGTAATAGTGGGCTCAAATCAAAACTAAATGACAGAGATCGTCGTACGCTAACACGAATTGTGTCAAGACAAGACAAAACTACGGTGGCTAAACTGACTGAAGAGCTCAATAACTATCTTAGAGACCCCGTATCTATCGACAATGTCCGTCGAGAACTCCATAAAGCGAATATTCAAGGGACGAGCTGTTATACCGAAACCATTAGTGACGGCAACCAACGCAAAGAAGCGTAAAACATGTGTCAGGAGCTTAAATGCTGGACGGCTGATCAGTGGAAACTCGTCATTTGGTCCGACCCGTCAACGTTTTCCTTATTTCCAACATCGGGTCAGGCTTACGTCTGGAGAACGCCAAAAGAAGCCTACAATCCTGATTGCTTGACTCCCATGGTTAAGCATGGAGGTGGAAGTGTGATGGTGTGGGCAGTCATATCACGGTATTCTGCTGGTCCCATCATTACTCTGAAAGGCCGTGTTACTGCCAACAATTATGTGAACATTTTAGGTGATCAGGTGCACCCCATTAGTCAAAGGTTCCCGAACAATGATGCCATATTTCAGGACGACAATGCACCCATTCACACAGCAAGGACACTGCAATCGTGATACGAGGAGCATGCAACTGAACTGCAGGGTCTTCCGTGGCCAGAACAGTCCCCGGACTTGAACATTATCGAACGCTCGTGGGTGGTATTGGAGCGGAGACTCCGGAGCAGATTTTTGCCTCTCTCGTCAGTACAGGAGTCAGAAGATTTTCTGATCGAAGAGCCGCGTAACATTCCACTGGAGACTATACTGTCATTATATGCCAGTATTCGAAGAAGAATAGCAGCTGTATTAAGGCCAAACGGAGGTCCAAGCTCTTATTAAGAAAAACATTCCCAAGTAAGTACAGGTGCTCACATTATTTTGTCTATTCCCTGTACCTCTTGCAAGGTAACGTATAACACGAGCTTGTGGGTATTAATAGCACTCACATTTAACTGTATAGTGTTGTTACTGGAACATGGTAGCCAACACAGCTTAGAATGAGAGTTCCAAACCTCTCAGGATATTATCATCGTATTATACTTTAGAAAGAAGCGTCGGTTGTATAATTTAGATGTACTAAAACTACGATAAAAGTAGTGGTTACTTATTCACTAATATATCATCTGATGAAGTAGAAAGTTATTCAGGCTGTTTACTAGCGTAGAATAGTAAACTCCGAATAAACTGTATTATTTACTTTCCTCCATCTTTATTTCAAACCACTCAAGTGGTTTGTCAAGATATTACGTTACATAATATCGCTCTAAAGGACTTCTCATTGAGAGTACCTGTTCATTACAACCAAAAGCAATAAATTATCTATATTAATAAACGGTTGAAACCCATGCCAGTTGCAGTTTTCTTCCAGGAACAACAAAAATTTGATTTTCACTATTTCATGCAATTTACCGAATTGAGGAATTTATAATAGTATCACACTCTACTCATTAAGGAGTATAAACTTACGATAAAGATTTAACACTATAAGTCAACAATTGATGTTCGAAACTGTACGTGTCTCGAGGTAACGAAACTGACGGCTTGCAAATTACCCAGACTTTATTCATCCAGTATTTGAGAATGAGGGCACTTAGCGACTTCCAACAAACTTTACACATAAATTCTAACCTTTCCGAAACTTTTTCACACTGGTACCTCTCCGCCCCTCAAAATAATGAAAGGAAGAATGTTTATAGTGCACGTTTTCGCTGTTAATGCAGTGAAACATCAGCAACATGTATGAAATTTTAATTTATTATTAATTTTAATTTATTATTGTATATACAAACAAATTTTGCATATAGTATCTACATAACCGGTAAATGTAGCTGCAGAAGTCTGTCAATTTGGGACACAAAGATCAGGAAGTATTACGTCATAGATGCAGCTCCAAGCAGAAGACGTGCCTTTTGCTCCACATCTTGCGTCATATTCGTGAGATATCCTGCCGCTGCAGTTTTCATCTGCGGCACACTGGACTAAAGCCGCAACACGAAAGCAGCTACTTGCAAAATCCGTGCAATTCGCACATTTATTTTCTTGTATTGACGTATATTAGTCGATTTTCGGTTTTTCCTTTGTGTCCGAACAAAATGACGTGTATCGGATGAAATATTCTCGAAAACATTGTTCCAAAAACTGAGCGTCAAATTTAAACGTGCTTTTCGTCATTATTACACCATAACTCGAGAAATGTGTCGAGATAAATAATTTTCGTACACTGCGTGCCACAGACAACATAATATAAGCGATAACGTCAGTTTCAATTAACATTTGTGCCTTATCCAATTTTTGCAGAAGTATCCTCATTGAAGGAATCGTTCATCTCGAACATCGGTTTATGTCAACATGAATAATCGTACAGTTCTGAAAATGTTTAGGAGTTACGAGTGTTCATTCAAGAGACTTGCAAAGGTTTATTACGAAAATTACAAGTGATTGTGCAAATCTATCTTGTAGTCCATCGCCCTTTGTGATTTACAGTTACTGTAAATAACGAACGTATCGCGTCACACTCGTTTTCTCTTTTAACAGGAGTGTATATTGTCTGTATTAATGGTACGTTATCGTTGTTGTGGATTTTATTAGAGACAGTAACCTGGAAAATGTTTCAGAGAAACAGCAAATTTTGTACCAAGTTAGCGTAATAGACGCCTCCTTTTGGCTGTAAATCGCTACGTTCTAAAAAAGTGGTGGTAATACTTGTAGCATATCAGACCCATAAATTAAAGAGAATCAACCTTAGTTTATACAGCTGGTTAGTTACACGTTTCATAGATGATATGAACGATCATTTATCGAAACGATATGTAAAGAATCAGTTATCTACTTATTGTTTTCCAAAATATTGCACAAGGGATATTGCAGCCCGACTGTGTATGTTGTTCTCGAACACGGGGTGAGTTAGTTGCTGTTCATAAGCAACTGGAAATCCGCTTGACTGCTCTCAAGTGGTTGAAAACTGTTGCAAATATGGTTACCGAGAGTCATGTACCAAAGACACCAAAGGTACCTCAAGCACTATGATTTCTTGTGGATATTGTGTCTTCTGTAGGTAATATGCGGTCTGTAACTACTCGTCCACTTGACTGTGAGTGGCATGTCAGTCGTTGCTCTAGGCGTCCTGTGCAGGGGACACAAGGACTGAGGAGAACTCAGGATGTTACAGCCATCCCCATGACCAACAAATTCGAGGTGTTCTCTTCCACTGAAACTGATACAGTGAGACTCGCTGCACCTGTTTGGAAATGTTGTGTATCCCGTGGAAAAGGAAGGCAAACACAGCAGGGTAGGGTACATTATTCACCAGCAGTTCAAATGTACTGCGAATAATGGTACCATTTAGGGAAATGGCAGGAAAGGATGCACTCAGTGTGTATATCTTGGGGCTTCATTCAAAATGTTGGACGCTATAGTGCCAGCCACTGAGGGAACAGCGTGTAATCAGCCACAAAGTGTGGCGCATTTTGGGACAAACGATGCCTGTCGTTTGGGCACGAAGATCGTTCGCGTATCATTCCAGCGACTGACAGAGAAGATTGAGAATACCAGCCTCGTTCATGGAGTTCCATCGATGCTCACGATCTGCAGCACTGGCCCGAGAACATATCGTGGCCCCGTGATTCTGAGTCGAGTGGAGAGCTTAAACTGTAAAATTCTGTGGCAAGCTGGTCTGTAAAATTTCAGACTTAGGGTAGAGAACTGTAAGGTACACTGTAAGGGACACCTAAAAGAATGCGGTGTGCACAACGCATCATACAGCACACAAGGCTTTTCAGATTAGGCAACTTCCCACCTAGTTCAGATAATGGTAGATGTAGGAAACTGAGAAGTATTAGGGTAAGATCCGAAGAAATGCTCCTACAAGCGAGAGTATTAAAATACTAGTGGTTAACTGCTGCAGCATTTGTAGCGAAATGCCAGAGTCTGAAGCGCTTCTAAAAAGCCGTGAGGCTCCTGTAGTACTAGGTATGGAAAACTGGATCAAACCTGAGGTTGACAGCAGTGAGATTATGGGGAAAATTTAACTGAATGTCGATACAATAGGCTAACGGGAACTGGAGATGGTGTAGTCGTGTTTGTCGCTGTAGACAAGAAACCCAAATCTGCCGCAATAATAACTGAAGCAGCGTGTGACACTGTTTAGGCAATACTCTGCTGAATATGGGGTGGGCAAAAAATTGTGATTGGACCTTCCTATTGACCACTAGATTTACCTGTTTATGTGACCGAAAACTTTAGAGAAAATCTCAGTTGTCTTGACCATAAGTTCCCAAATCATACGGTAGTCATCGAAGGTGACTTTAATCATGCAACGATCAACTGGTTTCATTACAATTTTGTTACAAGTCCACATGAGAAGATATCCTGTGACACATTTCACAGTGCTTTCCCAAAATATTATCTAGAACAATCAGTTTGGAATGCCTTCATGGTGGAAGTGTATTACGTCTAACTGAAACATACAGGCGCCACCACTTTGAGGATGCCCTCAGAGAAACTGGTATCAGTGACTATGAGGCAGTTCTAGTGATACACAAAAACTTTTACTATGCGTCATAACCAAACTCCATTAAACTGACAAACCCACCAAATCTAATTAATTCCCATCGAGAAATTAAAAAAAATAATATTGTTAAAGAATGATTTTCACTCTGCAGCGGAGTGTGCGCTGATTTGAAACTTCCTGGCAGATTAAAACTGTGTGCCCGACCAAGACTCGAACTCGGGACCGTTGCCTTTCACGGGCAAGTGCTCTACCATCTGAGCTACCGAAGCACGACTCACGGCCGGTACTCACAGCTTTACTTCTGTGAGAACCGGGCGTGAGTCGTGCTTCGGTAGCTCAGATGGTAGAGCACTTGCCCGTGAAAGGCAACGGTCCCGAGTTCGAGTCTCGGTCGGGCACACAGTTTTAATCTGCCAGGAAGTTTAATATTGTTAAAGTTAACCTCAGTGACTGCCACATACGGCCAGTAAAATTCAATATTAATTTCTTCTTGTGCACGATATCTTAAATGAATAGTTGAGTGTCCCATTGAATGAATGTTGAGCGGAGACTCACAGAGCAGAGACAGGAGGCCGAAAATCGAGCCATTACGTTCAAAGTCTGTGCCGCTACGGCAGTAGTACTTGCGTACTAAGCGACGGGAAGTTATTATGTAATAAATGACTGTCTTTAAGGCGTGTAACACTGCCGGCTACTGCTAAATTAGCAATATACCGATAATGTTAATGCTGTGAAAGATATTTACTTGCCCCCCTTCTTGCAGCGGTGTACCGTAGGTCTCTAGAAGAGCGTAGCGTTCCAAAGGATTGGAAAAGGGCACAGGTCATCCCCGTTTTCAAGAAGGGACGTCGAACAGATGTGCAGAACTATAGACCTATATCTCTAACGTCGATCAGTTGTAGAATTTTGGAACACGTATTGTGTTCGAGTACAATGACTTTTCTGGAGACAAGAATCTACTCTGTAGGAATCAGCATGGGTTTCGAAAAAGACGGTCATGTGAAACCCAGCCCGCGCTATTCGTCCACGAGACTAAGAGGGCCATAGACACGGGTTCACAGGTAGATGCCGTGTTTCTTGATTTCCGCAAGGCGTTCGATACAGTTCCCCACAGTCGTTTAATGAACAAAGTAAGAGCATATGGACTATCAGAGCAATTGTGTGATTGGATTGAGGAGTTCCTAGATAACAGGACGCAGCATGTCATTCTCGATGGAGAGAAGTCTTCCGAAGTAAGAGTGATTTCAGGTGTGCCGCAGGGGAGTGTCATAGGACCGTTGCTATTCACAATATACACAAATGACCTTGTGGATGACATCGGAAGTTCACTGAGGCTTTTTGCGGATGATGCTGTGGTGTATCGAGAGGTTGTAACAATGGAAAATTGTACTGAAATGCAGGAGGATCTGCAGCGAATTGACGCATGGTGCAGGGAATGGCAATTGAATCTCAATGTAGACAAGTGTAATGTGCTGCGAATACACAGAAAGATAGATCCTTTATCATTTAGCTACAAAATAGCAGGTCAGTAACTGGAAGCAGTTAATACCATAAATTATCTGGGAGTACGCATTAGGAGTGATTTAAAATGGAATGATCATATAATGTTGATCGTCAGTAAAGCAGATGCCAGACTGAGATTCATTGGAAGAATCCTAAGGAAATGCAATCCGAAAACAAAGGAAGTAGGTTACAGTACGCTTGTTCGCCCACTGCTTGAATACTGCTCAGCAGTGTGGGATCCGTACCAGATAGGGTTGATAGAAGATATAGAGAAGATCCAACGGAGAGCAGCGCGCTTCGTTACAGGATCATTTAGTAATCGCGAAAGCGTTACGGAGATGATAGATAAACTCCAGTGGAAGACTCTGCAGGAGAGACGCTCAGTAGCTCGGTACGGGCTTTTGTCAAAGTTTCGAGAACATACCTTCACCGAAGAGTCAAGCAGTATATTGCTCTGTCCTACGTATATCTCGCGAAGAGACCATGAGGATAAAATCAGATAGATTAGAGCCCACACAGAGGCATACCGACAATCCTTCTTTCCACGAACAATACGAGACCGGAATAGAAGGGAGAACCGATAGAGGTACTCAAGGTACCCTCCGCCACACACCGTCAGGTGGCTTGCGGGGTATGGATGTAGATGTAGATGTAGGTGTAGACCGTGATCTTGCCTAATAGAAAGGTATCGGGGTGTTTATGTTTGTCTAAAGATTTCTATTGAAGGGAAGCAGTAACAGGACAAACAGTACCAAGGTTCTATACTAATAAAGTAAACTCAGTTATATAAAAGGAAACGGTCACCAGCTTCATTAGGCAAAGTTAGACCAACTACTAGCATGGCTCATAAGGAAAGTTAACTATTGGGACTGACTTTACTTAATACTGAAATTCTGTTTTTCTAACAAGATACAAGGCAGTAGCAGAATTTAGCAAGTAATGTACCAGTGGTTTGACATAAACTACAAGAGGAGTATTAATACGTTTAGGCAACAATTGGCTCTCAAAAACACTTACTGTCTGTACATTAAGCAGGAAGCTACTGATCATTGTAGGTAAATGATTACAAACGGTGGAGCACAACTATTTTGGAATAGGAGTATTTTATCAGATTTTTTATTGGAAATTGCTACCACTGAAACAGTTTTCAAATAATTGTATCTTTTGTACTGATTGTTATTTGTATTCTCAAGGAGCATTCACTTCCTTACACTATTTAGTTCCAATGGGACATCTGAAAGTTGTACTTCGTGATTACTTTTATTGTAATATGAAATTTAAGCCTGGCTCAACTATTAGCATGAGGACTCAGAAAATGATCTGTCAGTAGACTCAAATCAAGGATGAACACTTCAGTCACAACATAATATGGGAAACATAGTTAACTATATGCACATTATATTACAAATACTGTTACTTCGGCACCTACGCATTAATTAATCTTAATGCTGGTCCTTCAAAGTCTGCTAGACAGTACAACAAACTTATGTTCACTGAATAATTATGAAATTTACTACTCAAGAAGGATTATTAATTGTAGTGAAAGTTTACTGAAATGACTTTTCAGCTGAATGAAATAAGATGAGCGGAAAAATCGTAGCAATTGAGATAGGACCCTATCTAGGCAAACGACTAAGGATAAAATATGGGTACTCACACAAAGTTTACAGAACACAAACTTATTACTGAGAAAGAGACCGCACAACTGATCCAAGCAATTATGCAGTACTCAACTGCTAATTTGAGATGAAGTTGGTGGCGATGTCGGGCTCCTGTGCTACTCAAAAAAGTCAAAAAAGGCGGAAAAAATATCAACGGCTCTTGCTGTGTAACTACCTCTGAAAATTCTCTTCTTAGCGTCGGACTTTCATAACACTAACCAAAGTAAGCCATGAATAATAAGCCACATTACGTCCACTTCCGGGGCTATATTATACACATACCAAAAAAAGTTTCGCATCACCTCGGTTCCGAGAGTTCCGGAACATGTAGAGAAAATTGGAATAGAGATCAACATAAACATCATTTCCGCCCTTTTTATTGCTAATGAAAACCACACATTTCACGTCGTACCACCATACAACGAGACCTTCAGAGGTGGTGGTCGAGACTGCTGTACAAGCCGATACCTCTAATGCACAGTAGCACGTCCTATTGTATTGATGCATGCCTGTATTCGTCGTGGCATAATATCCACAAGATCAGCAAGGCGTTGTTGGTCCAGATTGTCCCATTCCTCAACGGGGATTCTGCATAGAACCCTTAGAGTGGTTGATAGGTAACGTCGTCCATAAACTGCCCTGTTCAATCTATCTCAGGCACATTCGATAGGGTTCGTGTCTGGAGAACATGTTGGCCACCCTAGTCGAGCGATGTCGTTATCATGAAGGAAATCATTGACTAGATGTACACGATGGGGGCGCGAATTGTCGTCCATTAAGACGGATTCCTCGCCAATCTGCAGCCAATATGGTTGCACTATTGGTCGGATGATGGCATTCACGCATCGTACTGCCGTTACGGCGCCTTCCATGACCACCAACGGCGTACGTTGGCCTCCTATAATGCCACCCCAAGACAGCAGGGAACCTCCACCTTGCTGCACTCGCTGGACGGTGTGTCTAAAGTGTTAAGCCTGACGAGATTGCCTCCAAATACGTCTCCGACGATTGTCTGATTGAAGGCATATGCGACACTCATCGGTGAAGAGAATTTTATGCCAATCCTGAGCAGTCCATTCGGCATGTTGTTGGGCCCATCAGTACAGCGCTGCATGGTGTCATAGTTGCAAAGATGGACCTCGCTATGGATTTCGGGAGTGAAGTTGCGCATCATGCAGCCTATTGCGCACAGTTAGAGTCTTAAAACGGTGTCCTGTGGCTGCACGAAAAACATTATTCAACATGATTGTGTTGCTGTCAGGGTTCCTCCTAGCCATAATCCGTACGTAGCGGTCATCCACTGCAGTAGTAGCCCTTGGGCGGCCTGAACGAGGCATGTCGTCGACAGTTCCTGTCTCTCTGTATCTCCTCCACGTCCGAACAACATCGCATTTGTTTCACTTCGAGACGTCTGGTCAGTTCCCTTGCTGAGAGCCCTTCCTGGCACAAAGTAACAATGCGGACGCGATCGAACCGCGGTATTCACCGTGTGGTCACGGTTGAACTACAGACAACAGGAGCCGTGCACCTCCTTCCTGTTGGAGTGACTGGAACCGATCGGCTGTCGGACCCCCTCCGTCTAAGTAGGCGCTGCTCATGAATGGTTGTTTACATCTTTGGGCGGGTTTAGTGACATCTCTGAACAATCAAAGGAACTGTGTCTGTGATACGATATCCACAGTCAACATCTATCTTGAGGAGTTCTGGGAACCAGGGTGGTGTATGACTATTTTTGATGTGTGTACAATGTTGCAGTTCTTCTTGCCTCGTTCAGTTCACAAGGTGCGAACACTTGGCCCCCTAGCCACCGAAAAGGAGCCTTGCTGTTCGACCACCAATTTTCACTTTTTCTATTCGTACCACGCCATGTTCTTTGCAGAGGGGCTTTCTTCCACGTGTTACATGATTACAAACCTATATGTTCTATGCATGAACTAGTATTAAAAGTACAGTTTTAACATTTCCATTCTTCCACAGTATATTACTTTTGAAATTACATCCATATATTAATTTCAATTACATAAATCATCATAAATAATGAATAAAATATCAAAAAGCATGGTTATACAGAAGTCACATTAAGTAAAACAGACAAAGACGTTATATCAGACAATTGTAAGTAAGATCGATGATAGTGTTACACGCGGTGTGTCCGACGACGCCACGGGGACTTCGCAACTCTTCCCTATAAGCTCTAACAGCGACGGTGCGTGCAGAAATTTGTGAAGATCTGAGTCCTTCAGGACTCCTGTATTCTGGGAAAAGCTGGGCAACGGACGGTTTAGAGAAAAGACCTCAGAGGTGGAGGTAGAAGATGCCAGCTTGCACCTTTTGTGCTTGGGGGCACAGCACCACATTCGTCAGGCTGGCGCCAAACTAACTAAAGTTGTTGATTTTTGCTAAAACACCCTAAGAGAAGCTACCATTGGTTAACGTACATTAACTCAGGAATGGGAGAACGAGACTCGCTTACGCGCATGTGGAGGAGGCCTTGTTGGTTCCTGCAACCATAGAGACTACAAATGAAAGAACTAAGGGCTTAATTTCATCAAAGAGAAAGAGTGAATTCTGAACTACAACGTTGATATAGACTGTGTTATAGAGGGGAATGTTCTCATTCTCTTGTGTTTGAGAAGGCGGTCCCTAAAACGATCGAGTAATATTAAAAAGGCATTTAATGTGAGGACCAAAGCATTTATTAAAAGTAAAACCGTCATTTTAAATAAAATTGACGCCGCGATAAAACAAACACATCGTTATGCTGGCATCTGCTGTAGTCAATGAGAAAACTCTGTTCGCACACCACCCTTATGCATCGCAGTACCATATCCATTGAGAAGGACTTAAAAAAGTTTGACAGTGAAATGTAGACAACAAAACGGTGTACTAGAGCAGCAGTGTTAATTAGTAATATTTCCTAAATTAATTTAGCCAGAACATGATCGTTCACTACCATCTTATCGTCTTACCATGGACAACAGATCATCTGACGCTATGTAACTCTAGCGATTGTCAGCCACAGCAGGAGATACTTGTCAGCTGAGCAAGGAAGTGGATTTTCGTAATGGCAGCCATTATTCTCGACGTATCAGTGACTGTTTACATTGAAATCAAACATTATATACGGATATGTACTGGAAATGGACAACAGCAGAATATATTACAGATAGTGACAGTTATTCAGTATAATAATAGTGATAAATCCAGAAATCTTAAAAATCAGTCAAAGAATTTTCTCGAAGTCTAATTTATTACCACACTATTTAAAACTGGCAACCTTTTGCAACCGATTCTCTCTTTTTAGATACAGACTGCTCCATAGATTTAATAATTCATATCCATATACACATATGTAGCTCTACACAAGGAAATCCGGTTTAGTTACACTGATGCGCAATCATTCAGCAAAATCCGTGTGCTAGCATATTGACCTAAATAGATGTATGGCGAATGAGTGTTTATATGTGTAAAATTAAGTCATCCGTCCTAGACAAGGGTAGCAGTGATGTTAGAAACACATAGAGGACATGGAAACATTTGTTTGGCGTTGAAGTATTTTGGAGAAACAATACTGGTTTGGTGGTAAAATTACGAGTGTTTGTCGTTGTTAGTAGTAGCAAATAGTCATTTAATCTTACTTCAGATGTAGTCAAGCGTTCGTGAGTAATATTCCACCGCTATGTATGAAGTTAGGGCTAGTAGAAATCCTTGGGTAACAGGAGAAATATTGAATGTAATTGATGAAAGGAGAAAATATAAAAATGCAGTAAATGAAGCAGGAAAAAAGGAATACAAACGTCTCAAAAATGAGATCGGCAGGAAGTGCAAAATGGCTAAGCAGGGATGGCTAGAGGACAAATGTAAGGATGTAGAGGCTTATCTCACTTGGGGTAAGATAGATACTGCCTACAGAAAAATTAAAGAGACCTTTGGAGAAAAGAGAACCACTTGTGTGAATATCAAGAGCTCAGATGGAAACTCAGATCTAAGCAAAGAAGGGAAAGCAGAAAGGTGGAAGGAGTATATAGAAGGTCTATACAAGGGCGATGTAATTGAGGACAATATTATGTAAATGGAAGAGAATGTAGATGAAGATGAAATGGGATATAGCATACTGCGTGAAGAGTTTGACAGAGGACTGAAAGACCTGAGTCGAAACAAGGCCCCAGGAGTGGACAACATTCCACTAGAATTACTAACAGCCTTGGGAGAGCCAGTCCTGGCAAAACTCTACAATCTGGTGAGCAAGGTGTATGAGACAGGCGAAATACCCTCAGACTTCAAGAAGAATATAATAATTCCATTCCCAAAAAAACAGGTGTTGACAGCTGTGAAAATTACCGAACTATCAGTTTAATAAGTCACGGCTGCGAAATACTAACGCGAGTTCTTTACAGACGAATGGAAAAACTGGTAGAAGCAGACCTCGGGGAAGATCAGTTTGGATTCCGTAGAAATGTTGGAGCACGTGAGGCAATACTGACCCTACGACTTATCTTAGAAGAGAGATTAAGAAAAGGCAAACCTACGTTTCTAGCATTTGTAGACTCAGAGAAAGCTTTTGACAATGTTGACTGGAATGCTCTCTTTCAAATTCTGTAGGTGGCAGGGGTAAAATACAGGGAGCGAAAGGCTATTTGCAATTTGTACAGAAACCAGATGGCAGTTATAAGAGTCGATGGACACGAAAGGGAGGCAGTGGTTGGGAAGGGAGTGAGACAGGGTTGTAGCCTGTCCCCGATGTTATTCAATCTGTGTATTGAGCAAGCAGTAAAAGAAACAAAAGAAAAATTCGGAGTAGGTATTAAAATCCATGGAGAAGAAATAAAAACATTGAGGTTCGCCGATGACATTGTAATTCTGTCAGAGACAGCAAAGGACTTGCAAGAGCAGTTGAACGGAATGGACAGTGTCTTGAAAGGACGATCTAAGACGAACATCAACAAAAGCAAACCGAGAATAGTGAAATGTAGTCGAATTAAGTCGGGTGATGCTGAGGGAATTAGATTAGGGAATGAGACACTTAAAGTAGTAAAGGAATTTTGCTATTTGGGGAGCAAAATAACTGATGATGGTCGAAGTAGAGAGGATATAAAATGTAGACTGGCAATGGTAAGGAAAGCGTTTCTGAGGACGAGAAATTTGTTAACATCGAGTATAGATTTGTCAGGAAGTTGTTTCTGAAAGTATTTGTATAGAGTGCAGTCATGTACGGAAGTGAAACATGGACGATAACTAGTTTGGAGAAGAAGAGAATAGAAGCTTTCGAAATGTGGTGCTACAGAGGAATGCTGAAGATTGGATGGGGAGATCACTTAACTAATGAGGAGGTATTGAATAGAATTGAGGAGAAGAGGACTTTGTGGCACAACTTGACTATAAGAAGGGATCGGTTGGTAGGACATGTTCTGAGGCATCGAGGGATCACCGATTTAGTATTGGAGGGAAGCGTGGAGGGTAAAAATCGTAGAGGGAGACCAAGAGATGAATACACTAAGCAAATTCAAAAGGATGTAGGTTGCAGTAGGTACTGGGAGATGAAGAAGCTTGCACAGGATAGAGTAGCATGGAGAGATGCATCAAACCGGTCTCAGGATTGAAGACCAGAACAACAACAACAACGAGAATGATTTATCTTTACATTCAAACATGCGTAACTTTCGTCGCGTAATTTATGCTTTTCTGAATACTGGCCACTCTAAATTCAGTCTTCACCAAGTATCTGTTCTAAGAGCGCACTTGCAAATACCTCTAATTTGACATTCGCTACATTCCCCGGCGTCTGCAGAACTACCGTAACTTCGGTTGCTGTGAACTCTTCTAGTGTGAGGATGCTCACTTTATTTAAATTAATTAATTATGAGTATTTGTTTCAGTTTTATCTAAAAACAACGTAACCTTTTATAGTGCACTGACGGAGAAAAGATCGCAATACCAAAAATTTATTAATGTAGGGTAATGAAATTTCAGGAGTAAATTTGTCTAGGTAACACATTTAAGTGATTAGCATTGCAAGACCATAGGTTAATGTAAGCGCAAGATAAGCCACTACAAATGTGAAATGCTGATACGCTAATAAGAATTGTAAAAACCGGAATGTTGACTGCACGCATGCAAACGTTTGCTCGTTGTGTTATACAGGTTCCGGATGTCAGTTTTTGGGATGGAGTTCCATGCCCGTTGCTCCCGGTTGGTCAGACAAAGGCCTTAATGCTGATGGTGGGTGACGCTGGAGTTGTCTTCCGATGACGACCCATTTTTGCTGGACTGGAGACAGATCTAGTAATCGAGCAAGCCATGGCAACATGTTGACACTCTGTAATGCACGTTGGGTTACGAGAGCGGTTTGTGGGCGAGCGTTACCCTGTTGTAAGACACCCCCGGAATGTTGTTGATGAATGGCAGCACAACAGGTGGAACCTCTAGACCGACGTACAGATTTTCAGTCGGAGTGCATGGGATGACCACGTGAGTGTCCCTGCTGTCATACGAAATCGCATCCCAGACGATAACTCCAGGCCTATGTGCAGTGTGTCTAACCAACACCGACTCAAAGGAAGGCCTCGGCGCTTGTTCGTGACGTCACGTCAGCTAGGCACGGCGAACGCCAGGTCTGCTGCAGGCATACTCGTAATGGTGGTGTCTCCCTCTCTGACACAGGAAAATGTGAAAGTACTGGCGGTAGTTGACCAACACACATTGTTCTGAGAGATTTTTGCAATCAATTAATTGTGCAATTCATAACACTTCTTAACAAATAGTGTACTCCTGAACTTAAATTTCCACCTGTTTTAAGGATTGACATTCAAAAACAACTTCATGGTCCAGTAGCAACAGAATTCGTGCTTCTTTACCTTATTTGCAAATCTGAGGAAGTTACGTTTGTACTGGGTTGCTTTTACAAGAAACTGTGAACATATTGGTGCTCTTCTTTAGGTATCTTGGTTGACTATGGGGTGAGGAGCACTGAATGTTGACGAAATATCTTGCGATTGTACACGTTGGGGGAGGGGGTGGGGAACAGAAGAAGAGTCAAAAGAGAGATACTTGTTTTATCAAATAAAAATTTTTTATCTTATAAAGTTTCTTCTTTCAGTTGCAAGAGGGGAATATTTATATTTTCTAATGTGCATGTTTAAAAAAGTTTAAGCTCAGCAGTATTTTCGATGTATGAAGCTACTTTGTTTCCTGTTTAGAATTCCTTTCGTTGAAAACGACTGTTATCTAATGACTGGCAACAGTTGGACATTTACACATGTAAATTAGCTCACATTTCCAGTGACGATGTCAAACGAAAATAAATAAATAAATAAATAAATAAAAGAAACGAGTTAATTGTAAGGGGGTTGGGGTAAGTTTCGATAACAAAATGGGTCAAGTAAATATAGTTACTTGAATGTAAAATTTCCGATGCTTGCAATGGGGCAAAGCATCTTCTCATATTGATCTACGTTTGTTTCGACAGGATTCAGTAATACAGAACTATGATCTTCATTTGTAGCTTTACGATAGTAAGAAAATCATTCATCTAAATAAAACTGCAGAATCCAAAGCAATACCAAACATTTTGTCCAAAAATAAGAGATTTATAGTGATAAGCACGCCCAGGCGCTTCTGCCTGCAACAGACCTGGCGTTCGCCGTGCCTAGCTGACGTGACGTCACCAAGAAGCGCCGAGGCCTTCCTTTGAGTCGGTGTTGGTCTAAAACGCAGACAGTCTGGTTGCAGGCCCTCAGCTGACCTCCTTATAACTAACACACAGCCGTCACTGACACCAGACAAGACCAGCTTTCATCAAAAAACACCACAGACCACCTCCCTGCCCTGCAAAGAGCCCTCGCTCGACACCAATGAAATCGCAAACGGTGGTGGTTTGGGGCCAGCAGAGTGTCGCGCTACAGGGCTGATGACTCGGAGCTGTCCTTAAAGTAAGCGATTAGAAACAGTTCGTCGTGCTTTTGGGGTCCAACTGCAAACTGCTCCTGATGCAGTACGATGCGCCAGGGCCACTTGTCGAACACGATGATCTTGTCACGTGACCGTCTGGAACCCAGTCTTCTTGCTACCGTACATTCCCATGACCACTGCTGTCAGTAACCATGTGCAGTGGTTATATTCCTCCCAAATCTTTCACCAGTATCGCAGAAAGAACATCCAGCTTCTCGTAACCCTATTACACGACCTTATTAAAACTCAGTGATGTGTCGATAAAGGCGTCTTTGACGCCTTAAAGGCATTGTTGACTAACATCTACTCACCACGCCCGATTTCAAAGGAAAATAACGGTCACTACCTTTACAGAGCGTATTTAAAGCGTACGTTATTTACTTCCTCATTGTGCCGCTACTAGTGCTACTCTTATTTGACTGGCGCGAAATTCGAATGGACATCATACGAGGTGCATTCAAGTTCTAAGGCCTCCGATTTTTTTCTCTGGACTGGAAAGAGATAGAAACATGCGCATTGTTTTAAAATGAGGCAGCGTTCATTGTCAATACGTCCCAGGGATGGCAGCACCGTACGGCAGATGGAATTTTACCACCAGCGGCGAGAATGAGAACTGTTTTAAATACTTAAAATGGCGACGTTTTCCTTACTTGAACAGCGTGCAATCATTCGTTTTCTGAATTTGCGTGGTGTGAAACCAATTGAAATTCATCGACAGTTGAAGGAGACATGTGGTGATGGAGTTATGGATGTGTCGAAAGTGCGTTCGTGGGTGCGACAGTTTAATGAAGGCAGAACATCGTGTGACTACAAACCGAAACAACCTCGGGCTCGCACAAGCCGGTCTGAAGACATGATCGAGAAAGTGGAGAGAATTGTTTTGGGGGATCGCCGAATGACTGTTGAACAGATCGCACTCCAGAGTTGGCATTTCTGTGGGTTCTGTGCACACAATCCTGCATGACGACCTGAAAATGGGAAAAGTGTCATCCAGGTGGGTGCCACGAATGCTGACGGACGACCACATGGCTGCCCGTGTGGCATGTTGCCAAGCAATGTTGACGTGCAACGACAGCATGAATGGGACTTTCTTTTCGTCGGTTGTGACAATGGATGAGACGTGGATGCCATTTTTCAATCCAGAAACAAAGCGCCAGTCAGCTCAATGGAAGCACACAGATTCACCGCCACCAAAAAAATTTCGGGTAACCGCCAGTGCTGAAAAAATGATGGTGTCCATGTTCTGGGACAGCGAGGGCGTAATCCTTACCCATTGCGTTCCAAAGGGCACTACGGTAACAGGTGCATCCTACGAAAATGTTTTGAAGAACAAATTCCTTCCTGCACTGCAACAAAAACGTCCGGGAAGGGTTGCGCGTGTGCTGTTTCACCAAGACAACACACCCACACATCGAGCTAACGTTACGCAACAGTTTCTTCGTGATAACAACTTTGAAGTGATTCCTCATGCTCCCTACTGACCTGACCTGGTCCTAGTGACTTTTGGCTTTTTCCAACAATGAAAGACAATTTCCGTGGCAGCACATTCACCACCCATGCTGCTATTGCCTCAGCGATTTTCCAGTGGTCAAAACAGACTCCTAAAGAAGCCTTCGCCGCTGCCAAGGAATCATGGCGTCAGCGTTGTGAAAAATGTGTACGTCTGCAGAGCGATTACGTCGAGAAGAAACGCCAGTTTCATCGATTTCGGGTGAGTAGTTAATTAGAAAAAAAATCGGAGGCCTTAGAACTTGAATGCACCTCGTATTTCAGCTGTGGAAACACGCCTACCAACATTCGTTAATGTGGAACTAACAGCTCCATTCCGTGGGTGTAAATATGCCATTACAACATTTTTTTAAATATTTAAACCTGGGAGCCCTGCCTGGGATGGTGTGACTTCTTGTCGTTTGCTATGGTACGTGCCCCAGTATGTGTTTGCAACCCATTCCACCCACCGCAGTGCATGAACAAGGCCACACGGAGTGGCCGCTAGGGTTGAGGCGCCATGTCACGGATTGCGCGGCATCTCCCGCCGGAGCGTAAGTTACATTAAGTAGTGTGTAAGTCTAGCGACCGATGACCACCGCAGTTTCGTCCCTTAGGAATCCACACACATTTGAACATTTTTCCATGAACAAAACCTGGTTGGTTGGGTGGTTGGTTTTGGGGGAAGGAGTCCAGACAGCGAGGTCATCGGTCTCATCGGATTAGGGAAGGACGGGGAAGGAAGGTGGCCGTGCCTTTGAAAGGAACCATCCCGGCATTTGCCTGGAGCGATTTAGGGAAATCACGGAAAACCTGAATCAGGATGGCCGGACGCGGGATTGAACCGTCGTCCTCCCGAATGCGAGTCCAGTGTCTAACCACTGCGCCACCTCGCTCGGTAACAAAACCTGAAAATGTGACAGTGAGAAGTCTTATTTTTTTAATTTGACATGAAAACTGTCAATTTATAAGTTCCACTGTTAGTCTGAAAAAAAAGACACATCGTCATCATCTTCAGGCTAACTTCCTACATGTTTTTGTTGTTGTTGCGGTCTTCAGTCCTGAGACTGGTTTGATGAAGCTTTACATGCTACTCTATCCTGTGCAAGCTTCTTCATCTTACAGTACGTACTGCAACCTACATCCTTCTGAATCTGCTTAGTGTATTCATCTCTTGGTCTCCCTCTACGATTTTTACCCTCCACGCTGCCCTCCAATGCTAAACTGGTGATCCCTTGATCCCTCAGAACATGTCCTACCAACCGATCCCTTCTTCTAGCCAATTTGAGCCACAAACTCCTCTTATCCCCAACCCTATTCAATACCTCCTCATTAGTTAAGTGATCTACCCATCTAATCTTCAGCATTCCTTTGTACCACCACATTTCGAAAGCTTCTATTCTCTTCTTATCCAAACTATTTATCGTCCATGTTTCACTTCCATACATGTTTACACTCCATACAAATACTTTCAGAAACGACTTCCTGACACTTAAAACTATACTCGATGTTAACAAATTTCTCTTCTTCAGAAACGCGTTCCTTGCCATTGCCAGTCTACATATCCTCTTTACTTCGACCATCATCAGTTATTTTGCTCCCCAAATAGCAAAACTTCTTTACTACTTTAAGCGTTTCATTTCCTAATCTAATTCCCTCAGCATCACCCGACTTAATTCGACTACATTCCATTATCCTCGTTTTGCTTTTGTTGAGGTTCATCTTATATCCTCCTTTCAAGACACTGTCCATTCCGTTCAACTGCTCTTCCAAGTCCATTGCTGTCTCTGACAGAATTACAATGTCATCGGCAAACCTCAAAGTTTTTATTTCTTCTCCATGGATTTTAATACCTACTCCGAATTTTTCTTTTGTTTCCTTCACTGCTTGCTCAATTTCAGATTGAATAACATCTGGGAGAGGCTACAACCCTGTCTCACTCCCTTCCCAACCACTGCTTCCCTTTCATGTCCCTCTACTCTAGTTTCTGTACAAATTGTAAATAGCCTTTCGCTCCCTGTATTTTACCCCTGCCACATTTAGAATTTGAGAGAGAGTAATCCAGGGAACATTGTCAAAAGCTCTCTCTAAGTCTACAAACGCTAGAAACGTAGGTTTGCCTTTCCCTAATCTATCTTCTAAGATAAGTCGTAGAGTCAGTATTGCCTCACGTGTTCCAGTATTTCTACGGAATCCAAACTGATCTTCCCCGAGGTCGGTTTCTACCAGTTTTTTCATTCGTCTGTAAAGAATTCGCGTTAGTATTTTGCAACCGTGACTTATTAAACTGATAGTTCGGTAATTTTCACATCTGTCAACACCTGCTTTCTTTGGGATTGGAATTATTATATTCTTCTTGAAGTCTGAGAAAGTTTCGCCTGTCTCATACATTTTGCTCACCAGACGGTAGAGTTTTGTCAGCACTGGCTCTCGCAAGGCTGTCATTAGTTCTAATGGAATGTTGTCTACTCCCGGAGCCTTGTTTCGACTTAGGTATTTCAGTGCTCTGTCAATCTCTTCACGCAGTATCGTATCTCCCATTGTATCTTGATCTACATCCTGTTCCATTTCCATAATACTGTCCTAAAGTACATCGCCCTTGGATAGAACCTCTATATACTCCTTCCACCTTTCTGCTTTCCCTTCTATGCTTAGAACTGGGTTTCCATCTCACTCGTGATATTCACACAAGTGGTTCTCTTTTCTCCAAAGGTCTCTCTAATTTTCCTGTAGGCAGTATCTATCTTACCCCTAATGAAATATGCCTCTACATTCTTACATTTGTCCTCTAGCCATCCCTGCTTAGCCATTTTGCACTTCCTATCGATGTCATTTTTGAGACGTTTGTATTCCTTTTTGCATGCTTCATTTACTGCATTTTTATATTTTCTCCTTTCATCAATTAAATTCAATATTTCTTCTGTTACCCAAGGATTTCTACTAGCCCTCGTCTTTTTACCTACTTGATCTTGCTGCCTACACTACTTTATCTCTCAAAGCTACCCATTCTTCTTCTACTGTATTTCTTTTCCTCATTCTTGTCAATTGTTCCCTTATGCTCTCCCTGAAACTGTGTACAACCTCTAGTTTAGTCAGTATATCCAGGTCCCATCTCCTTAAATTCCCACTTTTGTGTCTAGACAAGACTGCCTAGACACAATGTGAGGAAGCTGAAAGGCACGCGCTTAAACTCACGCTGGCTGGGTGAGGTCTGAAACACGATACGTAATGAATGCTATAAAGAAAAGTACGTAGCTTCTGGAATACTTAACTTTAATCCACAATTGTAGAACATCGCTCTTGATGATGCATGCTTCATATAATAAATATCAATTGAATACTGCGCCTTGCTAGATCGTAGCAATTGACTTAGCTGAAGGCTATGCTAACTATCTTCTCGGCAAATGAGAGAGTCTTCGTCAGTGTAGCATCGCTAGCAAAGTCGGCTGTACAACTGGGGCGAGTGCTAGTACGTCTCTCTAGACCTGCCGTGTGGTGGCGCTCGGTCTGCTATCACTGACAGTGGCGACATGCGGGTCCGACGTATACTACCGGACCGCGGCCGATTTAAATGCTACCACCTAGCAAGTGTGGTGTCTGGCGGTGACACCACATTCCTCCCCCGCAAATCGGCGAACGGTTGTGTTATAAGGCTTCCGCCCGCCGTGGGGAGGACCCCACGTTGACGTATGCGACGAGGTGGGGAGCCTAACTACAGGCGAGGCTGTGCCACCCGCACCCGGCCATTCGGTCCGAGGGGAGCTAGGAAACGCCTGAAAACCTAGTCCAGGGTGCACGCCAACATGCGGTGTATGCGCCCGTAAAGTGACAGGAGGGGCCGTAGGGTCGACCTCCATCTGGTCGCGGCAGCCGACGGGCGAAGACGACATCTGGTCCGGAGCGGGCAAGAGTTCCATGTCGGAGGACAGCTCGTCACGGGAAGCGATCGGCGGCGCGTGACGCAGGGAGGCGCTTGGCGGCTGCAGCGAAGCGTCCACTGCGGGCGGCGCCGGCGGGAGAACAGGCGGCGGCGGCGGCGCGTCGCCATGGGGCAAAATGGAAGGCAGCGTCGGTAACACCTGGGGCTGAGGCGAGCCAGTAGATGGGTCCCCAGGGCGCTGACCGGACGGCACTGTCGCTGAAAGCAGACGGGGAGCGGCAGAACCCGCGCGACAACAAAGGCGCAGCTGATTGAGATGCCGACGCACCTAACCAGAAGCCCCCAAAACCAGATACATAGCGCGGCCGAGGCAGCGAAGAATGCGCCCTGCGAGCCAACGCCGTGAACCTCGATAGTTGCGATAGTATACAACGTCGCCTGGGGCAAAAGCAGGTGGCTGCCGCTGCACACGAACCTGATGCGGCGGATGTAGCAAAGACATCAAGGTTCGATGAGGACGACCGTGGAGCAACTCAGCCGGCGAGCGACCATCTCGGGGCTGAGAGCGATACGAGGCCAAAAAGAGCAATAACGCATCCTCCCGAGAATGAGACTCTTTCAACTTCAACATCTGTGACTTGGAAGTCCTGACCAAACGTTCAGCGGCACCGTTTGACTGAGGCGAAAACGGCGCGGACGTCAGATGTTGAATACCACTGGCCTTGCAGAATGACTGAAATACTGCGGACATGAATTGTGGGCCATTGTTGGAAACAATAGTCTGCGGAAGACCTTCAATGCAAAAGATAGCGGATAACGCTTGGATGGTGGCAGATGACGTCATGGAAGACATCCGTACAACAAAAGGAAAATTACTGATAGAATCGACCACAACCAACCATCGAGCATTCCAGAATGGACCAGCAAAATCGATGTGCAAGCTTTGCCAAGGGGAAGTGGCTTTCGGCCATGCAAAGAATTTCCGCGTTGGTGCGGATTGTTGTTCGGCACACGCCATGCAAGAAGAGCACATATTCGTAATCGCAGCATAGATTCCGGACCAAGTACAGTGCTGACGAGCAAGTTGTTTCGTTCGCACTATACCCCAATGTCCATGGTGGAGAAGCCGTAAGACAGAGGACTGTAACGAACGTGGGACCACGACCCTGGACTGATCATTATCAGAACGCAACAGCAAAACACCACGTCGTACAAAAAGTCTCTCCTTGTGAGCAAAAAATCGGAGAACCAACGGAACCTCGATCCGTGACTTTGACAAAGGCCATTGCATAGCAACAAAACGCAAAACGGTAGCAAGGACAGGGTCAGCAGCTGTGGCTGTAGCTGCTCGACGAAAATCAATCGGAAACGATTCGACCACGTCATCGGTTTCCGAATCAATGAACATGCAAGCAAGTTCGGAAGAATCGAATGCTCTATCCTCAGCAACAGGCAAACGGGACAACGCATCGGCGTTTCCGTGCTTAGCAGTGGACCGATAGAAGATATCGTAGCGGTACTGCGAGAGGAAAATAGACCAGCGAATGAATTTCTGCGCTGTACGTGGAGGTACAGGCTTGTTCGGATGAAAAAGTGACGTCAAAGGTTTGTGGTCCGTGATGATGGTAAAGTGACGACCATACAAGAAATCATGGAACTTAGTAACACCAAAGACGAGAGCCAAAGCTTCTTTCTCGATCTGTGAATAATTTCTTTGCGCAGACGAGAGAAATTTGGACGCAAAGGCAATAGGGCGATGATGCGATCCATTTTTGTGCGCAAGCACAGCACCGATCCCGAAATCCGATGCATTTACCATCAACAAAAGGGGTTTCTGGGGATCGAATGGCGTAAGGCAAGTATTTGAAAGCAACGCCGATTTCAACTGGCGAAAGGCGCGTTCGCATTCCGTCGTCAAGACGAACGGAACACCCTTACGGCGTAAGCGATGAAGCGGAGCTGAAATGGAAGAGGCATGGAGAACATAACGATGATAGTAATTAATTTTTCCCAACACACTCTGTAGCTGCTTCAAATTCTGCGGCGAAGACAAGTCCTGTATGGCACGGAGGTACTCTGGACTCGGATGTATGCCTTGTGCATTGATTACATGTCCCAAATATGGTAAGTCACGAGCAAAAAACACACATTTGTCCTTCCGCAAGCGAAGACCATTTTGTCGCAAGACCTGAAATAATGTCCGGAGATTGGCTAAATGTTCTTCTTCCGTCTTTCCGGAGATCACAATATCGTCCAGATAGTTTGCTGCAGTAGGGACCGATGCACAAACAGTTTGCAGATATTGCTGAAACAATGCAGGGGCGGATGCACACCCGAATGGCAGTCTTTAGAATCGGTACAAACCAAGCTGCGTGTTAACCACCAAGACGCGCTGGGATTCGTCGTCCACTGGTATTTGCAAGTACGCATCTGCTAGGTCCAACTTCGAAAAATATTTACCCGGGCACAGTTTGTCAAAAAGATCTTCCGGGCGGGGTAAAGGAAAAGTTGCAATCACTAGTTGTGGATTCACCGTTGCCTTGAATTCCACACAAAGTCTCAATTTTCCGGAAGGTTTTGGCAAAATTACTAAGGGTGATGCCCAGAGAGAAGCCTGCACACGTTCAATCACACCTTGTGATTCCAAATCGTGTAACGTTCGTGCGACCTCATCACGCAATGTGTGGGGAACATTGCGCGCTCTGAAAAATTTCGGTTGCGCGTAGACTTTCAGTTCCAAATGTGCTTTATAGTTCTTAGCGCGACCTAGGCACGGTGAAAAAATGTCTGCAAATTCTTCACATAGACAAGGAACACTGGTTGAGGGCACAGTCTGGTTCACTGATAGGACCTGATTGACTATAGACATGTTAAACAACTGAAATAAATCTAAACCAAACAAGTTCACTGCAGAAGAAGAACGAAGAACGTAAAATGACACAAGTTTTGTTTGTCCCTTGTATGTTGCAAGAAGGCTGCACTGTCCTAACACAGGGATATTCTGACCGGAATAACTATTTAACTTAACATTTGCGGTACGCAACGGAGGTGTGCCCAGTTGTTTGTACGTGTCTTTATTTATCAATGAAACTGCAGCTCCGGTATCGAGCTGGAATGGTATCACGTGGCCATTAATGTCCAAGTCTACAAAAAGTTTATTGTCCTGCCGACGACAAGAGCGACTGTTTTGTGCAACATGAACAGACACTGGTACAGAATCACTTGCGACTTGACGTGATTTCCGTCGATGTCGACGCACACTTTTTGTGGGACGAACACAGTCACTGTGAGAAGGAGCGGCAATGGGCGGAGTGGAATTAACGACATGAATTTCCATGGGCGAAGGTTCACGAGCCTGAGTATTCTTGGTTCGATTCCGGCGCGAAGCAAAGGGCCTGGAATGGTTTTTAGTGTGCGATCTGAGCTTTTTCTGGCAAACACTCTGAACATGTCCTTTTTTATTACAGAAAAAGCAAATAGCTTGGCGTGACGGGCAATTCTCACGCGAATGTCTATTAGCACACTGCGGGCATGACTTCACTGCATTTGCGTGCTTGCACGGGACACGTGGCTGCACGGACGTGCGCAAGGGCTGTTTACCGTTTTGTGCAGCTCGCCCAGCGGGCCGGTTAACGTGACACACGGCTGGCGAAGTTGCAAATGATTCCTGAGCAAAGGCAAGTGTGTCTTGCCTATCACTTGTCGAAGGGAGGGATTGGCTAGTTTCAAAATCTGTTCCCTGATACGAACATCAGAAAAGTTCTGTGCAATTGCATCACGTACCATAGTATCTGAATAAGGGAGTCCACATTCAGACTCAAAAGCACAATCCCTAGTAAGGCCTTGCAAAGTTGCAACCCACTCCCGATTAGTTTGCAACTACATTGACAGATTCTTTGAAATATGCATCTAATGCAGACAAAATTTCGTCATAGGACAGAGTTGCTACATCGCGTCGGGGAAACAATTTCACTATCACTCTGTACGTGTGGACGCCGACACACGATAATAAGTGAAGCTGCCGCTCATTACCTTGAATTCTGTAGGCGGCGAGATGGAATCCAAATTGGCGTGACCACTCCGTCCAGCTTTCCATGGCCGCATCAAAATGCCGAAAAGGTGGTGCAACTGCGTGTTGTGGCTGCGTGAGCGGTGAAGCGGCGGCTGCCGCATCGTTTTGCATCGCACGTTGACCCTGGACGAGCTGTCCAAGGGCATCCAATAACGCCTGCGTCTGCTGATTCTGCAAGCGATAAAATTCGGACAGTACATCTGGAGATTGTGGCGAAGCCATGGCACAATGAAAGCGAAGCAAGTATAAAGAACAAGACCCTTTTTGTACTCGTCACCAAAAATGTTGTGTCTAGACAAGGCAGCCTAGACACAATGTGAGGAAGCCGAAAGGCACGCGCTTAAACTCACGCAGGCTGGCGTGAGGTCTGAAACAGGATACGTAATGAATGCTATAAAGAAAAGTATGTAGCTTCTGGAATACTTAACTTTAATCCACAATTGTAGAACATCGCTCTTGATGATACGTGCTTCATATAATAAATATCAATTGAATACTGCACCTTGCTAGATCGTAGCAGTTGACTTAGCTGAAGGCTATGCTAACTATCTTCTTGGCAAATGAGAGAGTCTTCGTCAGTGTAGCATCGCTAGCAAAGTCGGCTGTACAACTGGGGCGAGTGCTAGTACGTCTCTCTAGACCTGCCGTGTGGTGGCGCTCGGTCTGCTATCACTGACAGTGGCGACACGCGGGTCCGACGTATACTACCGGACCGCGGCCGATTTAAATGCTACCACCTAGCAAGTGTGGTGTCTGGCGGTGACACCACACCCACCTTTTTGCAGTTTCTTCAGTTTTAATCTACAGTTCATAACCAACAGAGTGTGGTCAGAGTCCACATCTGCTCCTGGAAATGTCTTACAATTTAAAACCTGGTTCCTAAGTCTCAGTCTTATCGTTATATATTCTATCTGATACCATATAGTATCTCCAGGCGTCTTCCATGTATAATACTTTCTTTCATGATTCTTGAATCAAGTGTTAGCTATGATTAAGTTACGCTCTGTGCAAAATTCTACCAGGCGGCTTCCTCTTTCATTCCTTACTCCCATTCCATGTTCACCTAGTGCGTTTCCTTCTCTTCCTTTTCCTACTATCGAATTCCAGTCACCCATGACTACTAAATTTTCGTCTCCCTTCACTATCTGAATAATTTCTTTTATCTCATCATACATTTCTTCAATTTCTTCGTCATGTGCAGAGCTAGTTGGCATATAAACTTGTACTACTGTAGTAGGCGTGGGCTGCGTGTCTGTCTTGGCCACAATAAGGCGTTCACTATTCTGTTTGTGGTCGCTTACCCGCACTCCTATTTTTTTTCAAATGGCTCTGAGCACTATGGGACTCAACATCTTAGGTCATAAGTCCCCTAGAACTTAGAACTACTTAAACCTAACTAACCTAAGGACATCACACACATCCATGCCCGAGCCAGGATTCGAACCTGCGGCTGCAGCGGTCGCACGGTTCCAGACTGTAGCGCCTAGAACCGTTCGGTCACTCCGGCCGGCGCAGCATTTCTAATTTCATTTCATTCTGTTCTGTGGAAAGAAAGGCAGCTCGTTTCGTGTTATCGCACAATAGGGGTGAGAGTGTCACTGATATGATACGCCATTGAAACGAAGGTGGTTTAATTTGCAGCGAGATATATTTACGAAATTTCAATCACGACCTTTCTCTTCCGAGTGCGGAAATATTTTGTTGACACCCACCTACGTAGGGAGAAATGATCATCATAATAAAATAAGGGAAATCAGAGCTCGAATGGAAAGATTTAGGTGTTCCTTTTTCCCACTCGCCATTCGAGAGTGGAATGGTAGAGAAGTAGTACGAAAATGGTTCGATGAACCCTCTGCCAGGCACGTAAAGAGTCTCTTGTATTTTGTGGAAACTGCGTTACGAACGACCCTATCCTGGAAATAGGAGATAGAAAACCGAAGGTGCTGGAAGAGTGCGTCATTAGCTTTCTGTGAAATGCCGGCGCAGAGAGGATGTGCTTATTGGCTGCCTGTCCAGGGCTTTCCCGGCTGGGGACGTCGGCCGTTTTACACCGCCGCTGACCTTCAGAGACCAGAGAGCGCGTGATTACAGATGACATCATCCGTGCCTTCGGACGGAAAAAGAACGAGTTTGCGATTGGGTACACTGGCAGCGCAGCTTCGGGGAGCCCCAGTCCACTGCCGCAGCACAAGCGAGCTGGTGAACATCCGCAGCAGGAAAGGTAAGCCCGGCTCTGAACAACACAGCCTTGTTACCTACTGTCAGAGTCCGCGCTCCACGCCAGTGATCGGCATTCACTAAAAACGAGTCACTATGCAGCGGGTTTTGTCTGTATTCATTACATTTGGTATACAGAATAATTTCAAACATGTCGCTTACTGAATTCCGTTATTTGATGCTACCTGGCGATTTTTTTTTTTTTTATGACGAGTGTATGGAAGTGAAACATGGACGATAAATAGTTCGGACAAGAAGAGAATAGAAGCTTTCGAAATATGGTGCTACAGAAGAATGCTGAAGATTAGATGGGTAGATCACTTAACTAATGAGGAGGTATTGAATAGGGTTTGGGAGAAGAGGAGTTTGTGGCACAACTTGACTAGAAGAAGGGATCGGTAGGTAGGACATTTTCTGAGGCATCAAGGGATCACCAATTTAGTATTGGAGGGCAGCGTGGAGGGTAAAAATCGTAGAGGGAGACCAAGAGATGAATACACTAAGCAGATTCAGAAGGATGTAGGCTGCAATAGGTACTGGGAGATGAAGAAGCTTGCACAGGATAGAGTAGCATGGAGAGCTGCATCAAACCAGTCTCAGGACTGAAGACCACAACAACAATGACGAGGGTCTTCAAAAAGTGAGTTACGCATCATTATGACAAGTCAATTTACTTGTATTGAAAACTGCACGAAACATCAAAGTGAAGCACATACATGACACTATTTGTCAACATAGTTTCCAAGTCTCTGTAAACGAACGACCGGAACGTTCTACTCACTGGGGTGCACTTGTTATCAGTTGTTATCCGTATCGCAGAAAAACTTTTCCTGTAAGAAACCTGCAAGATGTGCTCCCTGTAAGTCATTGAATTTACACTCAAGTTCGAAAAAGAAAGACGCGTTGAACGACTAGAGAGATAGGATGTTCATATTCACAGGATGCGTACATTAGCATGTTCAGCATTTCAATAACCTCGGTTCAGCATGTGTCCTGTTTTCAAATGGCTCTGAGCACTATGGGACTTAACATCTGAGGTCACCAGTCCCCTAGAACCTAGAACTACTTAAACCTAACTAACCTAAGGACTTCACACACATCCATGCCCAAGGCAGGATTCGAGCCTGCGACCGTAGCAGTTGCGCGGTTCTGGACTGCAGCGCCTAGAACCGCGTGGCCACCACGGTCGGCTTGTGTCCTGTTGCCTAGTGGGCACAGGGTCTACCATGATCCCTGATAACTTCTTCCACGCGTGAAGGCATCGATGCGTATAAGGCGCGAATGGCGACCTGTGATATAGCCATTCATGCTGCATTCACCTTGTTCCAAAGTTCATCTATGGCGGTGGGCATTGGGTCACACCACTGCAGCCGTGAGGTTAGTACACTGGACTCGCATTCGGGCGGACGACGGTTCAATCCCGCGTCTGGCCATCCTGATTTAGGTTTTCCGTGATTTCCCTAAATCGTATCAAGCAAATGTGGCATGGTTCCTTTGAAAGGGCACGACCGACTTCCTTCCCCATCCTTGCCTAATCTGATGAGACCGATGACCTCGCAGTTCGGTCTCTTTCCCCGAAATCAACCCAACCCCAACCCAACTGCAGCCGTCAGTTCACCATGTCACACACATTTTCGATTGGCGACAAGTCTGGTGATCTGGCGGGCCAGGCCAAAAGGGTGACATCATGAGACACCAAGGAGTCACGTGTTCGTGCAGCAACATGTGGTCGTGCATTGTCTTGCTGAAAAATGTCGTCTTGGATGCTGTGCAGAAAAGGGTATGGCTACGGATCGCAGGGGGTCATCCACGTAAATCATACTGGTCACAGTACCCTGTTCACGCATCAGCAGTGATTTGTGGTTGTACCCAATAGCACCCCACACCGTAAGGTCTTGAGTTGGCGCTCTATTATCTTGTGCGAATGCAGTCACTGTGATGCCGCCCGTCTGCGGCGAACCAAAATGCGGCCATTGTTTTCGAACAAACACAACCTGGATTCGTCCGAAAACACTATCTGATGCTATTCCTGTCCCCAGTGACGGTGTTCTACACTATAGCTTATAACACTACCGTCTGCTACTGTTATACTCTAACCTAAAAGCTGGCGGCAGTTCGTATAATGAAATTATTTTTATTCAAGCAATTATGGTATAAAGAAGCAGAGCAGTGTTACCCTCTGAGAGGAATTTTGTTATATTGACAGTGTGGTACCTAACGGAGGTGGCTTATCGGAAGTGAAAGTCAGAATTACGTAAATATTTAAACAGTAACAAACAATATTTTACCTATCTACACTGTTCAAAGAACAAGGAAAACGGTCGCCAGCCTAATTGGGCAAGACAATGATTGACCTTCTTGTTCAAGTAAATAAGTATGAGTAACTTTAACGGACAAACACAACCTATACTTTGCCACACGAGAGTGCAATGAACTCTGGCACCTGAATACAGTATGTTCAGATTAAGGTTGGAGCTAACAAATCAGAACAAACTATTTGCATAATTATAACCTTATAACACTACACAATATCACTTTCAGTGCTTATTCAAACTCAATGGTCTTTATAATATTACTATTAATATTCACTGTAGACTCATAAATTGGACATAGGTTCAGTATTACTTTTCAAAAATTTTCCTAGCTGACATAAAATTGTAAATGTAGTTCACTGCAAAATTATGAACTGGTCACAGGTTAGGTCTCTCTCAGCTAAATACTTCTCTTTTTAGAATGAAAGTTAAATGGAATTCACTAACAGGTTACTTCTCACTGTCTTTTGAATGAAGAAATTATTGTTTTCATAAATAGTGGTCTTTCTATTAACTGTTATTTATCATGAGCATAAAGGATAAACTGTGGATCCTATCACACTATTAATATGCACTTTAAATACACAAAAGAAACAAGTGCTTAGCAAGTATGAGTATTTAACCTTCCACAATTGCAGTTTTAAACTTTTACTACAGTGAGACACAAAACTGACATATTTTTAAGATATTGACTCACCTTTTGCGATTTACAACAGGCAGCAATGTGATCATTTACTAGCAAAACTTTATAAGCCTCAGTTTTAAGAACTTTTAATTTTGAAGTTGGCAACAACATATTAATAATCAGTTTTAATAGAAAAATTATTTTCAGCAAGCATCATTTACGTTAGTTCACTCTCTTGCCACATTACCTTTAACTTTCTTTTTACTATGTTCAAGAGGCATTAATTAGTTAAAACACTAGGCTTTAATGTCCTTTCAATAAGGAAACTCGGTAATCACTTTAGTTCAAACGGAGAGGAACCTGAGAGGTGTTATGATAAGAAAAAAAATCGAGGTGGGTACATGAATTCAGTTATAAATTACCTTATATTTGAGCACACTAACACATCCAATAAGCTGATCCTTCACTGTACATTACTATCGTGTTCCATTACAGTGACTGCGCAGTGTAGTGGCGATTGCATGTTGGTAGGTGGATTTGCAGGTAGAATTCCTAGACCCTGTCATTTCTTGGTGGCGATGATAGATACCAATTTCAGAATAGTTCCAGCTCTTGATCCATCCATCCGAGGCATTGGAAAGCGTCAGCAAAAGCCTCTCTCGGAACCAGCACAATATACAACTATTCCATGGGCAGTTCACAGTTTGGTTTACATGGGCAGTTCACAGTTTGGTAGCTCGTTTCCGACTGACTCTTAATTCCACCTTTTCTACCTAGGCCAACCACAATTTGTGAGCGCTGCATGCTTCCGTTCCCCAGGGGAACCACAACACCTTTTACATACAAAAGAACCCTAAGTGAGGATCAGCAATTACATAACAACAGCCAAACATATTAATTAAATCAGAACATTTGCACATATTGGTATTTCGACGAAAAATTATTTAAACAAAATCATTCAATCTCAAAGGTAACCATAGACATTAAGTGAGAAAGAAAAACATATCATTTGCTCATATCGTATATATTACATAGATCAAACTTCTCACATTCCAAAAGACATCAAGTTTATAACAGAGAAAATAATAAACACTTCAATGGTATGGATTCAATCCAACAACATTTACAGAAATTCAATGATGTAATATTAAATAAAACAAAAAGGCAAAATAAATCATTAGAGCAGTAGAGCTATGGTGTTACAAGCTGTCTAACATGTTTCTGCACAATCGTTAAAGGTAGACGGAGAAGTGGACGACACGCACGTAAGCCACGCCGTAATAAACGGCCACGGTCTCTCATTCCTGATAGTGTACGATGCGTTACACTGTTCCACTGTTACGCCAGAGCTGAGGAAGACATAAATCTGCCGCGCAGTGCTATTCGGATAAGGTGTCTACCTTCTCCGGGGGGAGGGGGGCGTCTGGGTGGTGCGACCTGACCAGTGTCGTCGTGTTCTACTGCCTCCCGTGAACCATTCTCCACACACCCGTTGCGCAGCCGAAACACTCCGTCCCATACGAGCACCAAGTTACCGCATGGATGCATCACATTCTCTCATGCCAATAATGCGCCCTCTTTCGAACTCTCTGATTTGACGGAACAGTTCGCGCATACGTCTACGAGGGAGCCTGCATGTCTGCTCAAGTAATACTTATGCATTACCTTTGGTTTATAGCGACAACGAGAGGCAGGCTCACTTTACCGGTAGGTGGTGTTGTGCCGCGGTATCGATGTTGACCTTGAACCCGCGGGCCTACATGCCTCAAAAGCTAATCATTTCTGCAGAACATACTAATGTACATTTTATGTGTACATGAACGTCCTGTAGCTAGTAGTTCAAGGTGTTCTGCCTTTTTCTGAAAATGAGTGTGTAGAGATGTGTTTGGTTTATGAGATATATCTGATGACGGAATGTGTATTCCAACAGAAATTCGCTCCTTGGTCACGGAAACGTTCAAGAACCACTGTGTGAACATCTTTGCCATTGGAAAATCTCTCTCCCCGTCCCCGACGTTCTTTCAGCTTGCAGACTGTCTGGACATGGTGGTCTGTGATCGATGTCGATGGTCTTCCTTCGCGATCGGCACCATCCACGGCGGTGCAGCCTTCATCTACATCTACACTGATACTCCGCAAGCCACCCAACGGTGTGTGGCGGAGGGCACTTTACGTGCCACTGTCAGTACCTTCCTTTCCTGTTTCATTCGCGTATGGTTCGCGGGAAGAAATACTGCTGGAAAGCCTCCGCGCGCGCTCGAATCTCTCTAATTTTACATTCGTGATCTCCTCCGAAGGTATAAGTAAGGGGAAGCAATATATTCGATACCTCATCCAGAAACGCACCCTCTCGAAACCTGGACAGCAAGCTACACCGCGATGCAGAGTGCCTCTCTTGCAGAGTCTGGCACTTGAGTTTGCTAAACATCTCCCTAACGCTATCACGCTTACCAAATAACCCTGTGACGAAACGCGCCGCTCTTCTTTGGATCTTCTCTATTTCCTCTGTCAACCCGACCTGGTATGCATCCCACATTGATGAGCAATACTCAAGTATAGGTCGAACAAGTGTTTTGTAAGTCACCTCCTTTGTTGATGGACTACATTTTCTAAGGACTCTCCCAATGAATCTCAACCTGGCATCCGACTTACCAACAATTAATTTTATATGATCATTCCACTGCAAATCGTTCCGTACGCATACTCCCAGATATTTTACAGAAGTAACTACTACCAGTGTTTGTTCTGCTATCATATAATCATACAATAAAGGATCCTTCTTTCTATGTATTCGCAATACATTACATTTGTCTATGTTAAGGGTCAGTTGCCACTCGCTGCACCAAGGGCCTATCCGCTGCAGATCTTCCTGCATTTCGCTGCAATTTTCTAATGCTGTAACTTCTCTGTATACTACAGCATCATCCGTGAAAAGCTGCATGGAACTTCCGGCACTATCTACTAGGTCAATCAAATTGTTGGCGCCAATTCACTCGGCTGGACGTTGCACTGCATTTGGTCTATACACCGCCAGAAGATCACGTTAATCTGTATACAATTTAGAAGTTTTTACCACAAGAATTGTACTGTCTCTTATCCATGGAGTACGTTTGCAGTTGCAAACCATTTCGCTCCCACACTGTGATGTACCTGTTATCCGTACTGCTACAGAAGTATGTCTACAAGAAGAGCAGCACTTTTGCTCTCTTCTAACAATGCGGTTCTCTTATTGTACAATGCTCCTATCGTGGGACGATATGTGCAACTTACTTTCTGTAGTATGTATGTTTTTTTAATCTCTACATTGTTGTTGACGATAACATTTCGGAATTACTTATTCGATGGAGGAGTTGTTGTCGTTTCAGAAATTTATATGAATGTATGATTGCTCGAAGGAAAGTAAATATGTAGGAGGGTTGGGGTTGGGTTGTTTTGGGGAGGGAGACCAGACAGCGAGGTCATCGGTCTCATCGGATTAGTGAAGGACGGGGAAGGAAGTCGGCCGTGCCGTTTGAAAGGGACCATCCCAGCATTTGCCTGGAGTGATTTAGGGAAATCACGGATAACCTAAATGAGGATGGCCGGCCGCGGGATTGAACCGTCGTCCTCCCGAATGCGAGTCCAGAAATATACAGACTCCTGTTGGTTGGATTTTCATTATGCCTCTATCTGTACTCTGTGCAGTGACATAGCTAGGTAGTTTGGCATCCAGCGCGCAATTTTGACAAGCCCTACTCTGACAGCCTCCCCCCCCCCCCCCCGCCCCCTCCTTCTACTAATCCCACAAAAACATCAAATAATCTTTCTGAACAGGCAAAGTTTTGGTACTAGTGGTTATGTAATCAACGTGTACTGTTAACTACTTTGTAAATAGTTTTTATGAATGGCAACATATAAGTTAAACGGATTTTTATTAATAACAAAGTATAGCTTATTAATAGTGAAGCAGGTCAAATAACCAAAAATTTCGTTAGTGATATGTGTGTATAATATGCAGCTTTCTTCCTTTCATCTCTTTTTCGGCAAATTATGAATGTACATCATCAGAATCGATACTTTTAGCTACACAAGTTTCTGAGTCGTGCTTGTCTCATAGTGGGCCTAAGGTAATTCTTAATTAGTTTGAATTTTGGAAAACTCCTATCACACGACGTTACCAAAAGACAAACTGTTAATAAAAATGCTAACTCCAAAAAGACATTTGGAACTGGTGCAAAAAATTAGTATTGAACGATGAACTGTAAGAATCTTAAAAAATCCGACCAAAAGCCTCTTCTTTTGTAACTTGCAGAAATCAAATTCGGCGTGGAATTCAGTTTCTTACGAAATAAGAGAGCCAAAAATTATAAGGGCCCTGTGGATGAACTGTTGTCTTGTTATTAAAAGCTTGACTGCAACATGTCTCAGAAATATACTTCCTTCGTGCACAAGTGCACAACTCTGTTTGTTCCCTGAAAATTGCGGAGCAGTTCCTAACGAACGCGGTGAGCGGCTTCACAAAAAGATTTCAGTCATGTCGAAGAGCTATGTAGGGAACTGGCCTCTTGATATTTCGATATACGACTGTGGGACTATTCCGGGGATGGTCCAGATATAACTTATGACCGATTAACCAAATTCTGGAAAAGTCAGTTTAGATCATTGATGATGATTAAAGTGTTTCTTGTAGTGACTATTACGCTGTCTAGCGGTACCTACCGTTATTTTCTTTATGGATTAATGGATAATAGATAATTTCTAGAAGAAACTGTAAAAACACGGAAAATTCTTCAGTTTCGTTTGTATTGATGCAGTAATTTTGTGAGTAGATGTGTATTGAAGTTTATAAGTGCAACTGTTTCATATTATTAGGGTGAAACTTCACCTTAGGGATTCACAATTATTAACAAGTTTTCTTTATGGAAATTTTCAAGTGTATATTGCTACTGAAATCAACATGTATTGGCATATTGGTGGCATAAAACAGGCCAGGTATTTATGCAGCTGTAGTTAGGTATTTTTAATGGTTATTTTTCCTCGCATTGCGTATAAATAGATGTAGAAAACCTGAATACAAGTAACTTCCAAATTTTAAATGAAAATTAGTTGCACAGTGTAATCAGCGGTGCTACATACACCTACTCTTGTTAGATTTTTCCTTGAATATGCTGTGGAACGAGGCTCATTTTTAATACATTTAAAGAGAAACTCTCGCTCAGCCAAGTTCACCGTGAATGTGAAAGGGCGCAGGTGTTGTTTACAAAAGAAGTAACAGAACGAATGCACGGAATTACACACCAATATCACTAATGTCAATATGTTGCAATATCACAGAGCACTTTCTATGCACAAATATTACGATGTTCCTTAGGAAAAGAAGTTTCTCTCCAAGAGTACCGATTTACAAAGAATCGATCGGATGAGACACAACTTGCTTTATTCACACACCATGTGTTGCATAGGGTAGAACAGGCGAACCTGTCAAATCTATTTTCCTAGATTTCTGACAGCCCTTCGACACGGTAATATATCGTCGGAAAAGAAAACCAAGACACTATCATACGAGATATCTTCACACATATATTGTTGGGTTGATGAATGTCTGACTAACAGTCCCCAGTGTGTTACACAGGACGGCTAATCGGCTATGTTCATCCTAAACGAAAGTGACTTTACCTGTGTCCATGAAAAACGGTATAGAACCGCTAATGTAATACACAGACTATGAGAGTTTATCAGATGAGAACAGCAGAGCTATTGTACTATTATACACGAAAGTATCGTCGTAGGGCAATCGTAACGAAATGTAGAAAGACTTGAACAAAACTTCCACTTGAGGTACGTAACGGCAGCTTTACTAAAATGTGCATAATGCAAGATAATGCCTATAACAGAGAGACGGAACTCAGTATCACCCGAATACAAAGTGAGCTGAAAATTTACGATATTGGTCGCGTAGATACACAATTAAGGGCAATATTAAAAAGCGAAAGCAAATAGGACGAAAAAGTATAATCATTAATATGGACTGCAAATGGAAAAATTAGATTTATTGTAAGGGTTCTAAGAAGCTCGATGCATCTGTAACTGAAATCGCATACAAGACGCTAGTCACAGTTATTATGGAGTACTGCTATACCATTTGGAGTTGTTCGCAAGATGCACTGGTAGCAGGAAGCACTTGAAGGAATTCACAGACACGCTGCCAGGACCGTAAAAGGTTAGTGTAGCCTGTGAACAGAGATTCTCGGGAATGTGAATATTTGAAGGAAAAGCAGAAAAGTAGCGTTATTGTAGTTTAATCCTGTTGGGGAAAGTTAGAGAACCAGTATTCGACGAATGCAGCGTGACAGTTCTGCTCCGCAAGACCGCTACGGTCGCAGGTTCGAATCCTGCCTCGGGCATGGATGTTTGTGATGTCCTTAGGTTAGTTAGGTTTAACTAGTTCTAAGTTCTAGGGGACTAATGACCTCAGCAGTTGAGTCCCATAGTGCTCAGAGCCATTTGAACCATTTTTGAACAGTTCTGCTGACGCCATCGTATACCTTGAGCAGTGACCATGAGAATAAGGTGAGACAGACTAGACCGCACAAAATTGCATACACAGAGACTTTTTTTTTCCTTGCTCAGTGCGTGAATGGAACAGGACAGATCCTCTAACACTGGTATTAAGTGTTCTCCACCACAAACTCTCCAATGGCTTTTGGAGAATTTAAGTAGCTATAGATACGAAAAACTGTAATCCGTAAAGTTATTTTCTTCGAAATACGGGGTGTCTACACCGAAATGTCCTGTTTTCTATTTGCTCCCAACACAAAAGTAAATGAAATAAATGTCAGAAATAAGTTGTATATCAAGTTGAGTATAAAAAATTTCAACTTCAAATCAAAACGCTTCCACCTGAGAACCTGCGGTGATCCGAAAAAATGTCTTGTCTGTACTGAACTTCCAGCTAAGTCCGCTGCAACATGTACGAAGCGGTGGTACCGACACAGTCCGAGTACGGTCTTGAAGGTCCAGACTACACCGGTGAACGCACTGTCCTTCACGTAGCCCCAGAGAGAAAAATCGTGTGATGCCAGGAGAACGAGGAGCCCTGGCCGGCCGGTGTGGCTGAGTGGTTCTAGGCGCTTCAGTCCGGAACCGCGGGACTGCTGCGGTCGCAGGTTCGAATCCTGCCTCGGGCTTGGATGTGTGTGATGTCCTCAGGTTAGTTAGGTTTAAATAGTTCTAAGTTCTAGGGGACTGATGACCTCAGATGTTAAGTACCATAGTGCTCAGAGCCAATTGAGGAGCCCTGTTCATTGGTACACGTCGTCCAGTCCAGCGTCCTGGAAATATTCGATTCAGAGTTTTCCGAACACTCATCGACCTGAGGTGGAGCAACTTCTTCTTGAAACCATTGGTTCGATTGTGTTTCTTCAACCTGGGGAAAAGGGAACGTCTATAACAGTTCTAGGGACGATGTTATATTTCTCAGCAAAGAGTAACTGTCCAACTACACTATGTGATCAAAAGTATCCGGACACCTGGCTGAAAATTACTTACAAGTTCGTGGCGCCCTCCCATCGGTAATGCTGGAATTCAGTACGGTGTTGGCCCACCATTAGCCTTGATGACAGATTCCACTCTCGCAGGCATAGATTCAATCAGGTGCCGGGTTTCTTAGGGAATGGCAGCCCATTCTTGACGGAGTGTTGCACTGAGGAGAGGTATCGATGTCGGTCGGTGAGGCCTGGCACGAAGTCGGCGTTCCAAAATATCCCAAACGTGTTATGTAGGATTCAGGGCAGTGCATTACAGGGATGTTATTGTCGTGTAACCACTCCGGAGAGGTCGTATATTACGAACAGGTGCTCGATCGTGTTGAAAGGTGCAATCGCCATCACGAATCGCTCTTCAACAGTGGCAATCAAGAAGGTGCTTAAAACACCAATGTAGTAGGGCTGTGCTGTGATGTGGCACGCAAAAAAAAAAATTAAAAAAAAGGCTCTGAGCACTATGGGACTTAACATCTCAGGTCATCAGTCCCCTAGAACTTAGAACTACTTAAACCTAACTAACCTAAGGACATCACACACATCCATGCCCGAGGCAGGATTCGAACCTGCGACCGTAACCGCCGCGCGGTTCCGAACTGAAGCGCCTAGAACCGCTCGGCCACCGCGACCGGCTACGCAAAACAACAAGGGGTCAAGCCCCCCTCCGTGAAAAACACGACCACACCATAACACCACCGCCTCCCAATTTTACTATTTGCACTACACACGGTGGCACGCGGAGTTCACCGGACATTCGCCATACCCACACCCTGCCATCGTATCGCCACACTGTGTACCGTGATTCGTCACTCCACACGACGTTTCCCACTGTTCAATCGTCAAATATTTACGCTCCTTACACCAAGCGAGGCGTCGTTTGGCATTTACCTGATGTGTGGCTTATGAGCAGCCGCTCGACCATGTAATCCAATTTTTCTCACCTCCCGCCCAACTGTCATAGTACTTGCAGTGGATCCAGATGTCACCTGTTGCCGGTCTCTTCGGCGGTCTCTGTCAGTCAACAGACGAAATCGGCTCTGAGCACTGTGGGACTTCACATCTGAGGTCATCAGTCCCCTAGAACTTAGAACTACTTAAACCTAAATAACCTAAGGACATCACACACATTCATGCCCTAGCCAGGATTCGAACCTGCGACCGTAGTGGCCGTGCGGTTCCGGACTGAGCGCCTAGAACCGCTCGGCCACAGGGCCGGCAGACGAGATCGGCCTGCGCACTTTAGTGCTGTACGTGATCCTTCACGTTTCCACTTCACTACCACATCGGAAACAGATGACCTAGGAATATTTAGGAGTGTGGAAATCTCGCGTAGAGACGTATGACACAAGTGACACCCCATCACCTGACCACGTTGGAAGTCCGTGAGCTCCGCGGAGCGCACCATTCTGCTCTCTCACGATGTATAATGACTACTGAGGTCACTGATATGGAGTACCTGGTAGTAGGGGGCAGCACAATGCACCTAATATGAAGTCGTATGATTTTAGGAGTGTCCGGATACTTTTGATCACTTTGTGCATATCAGGACACAGCAAACGGTCACTTTCTGAGTACGCCCACTTTTAGCCTGCTACTGTGAGGATTCTGTGACTCCGAAATGCGAACGTTTTGCTTGTTTACAGATCCAGAGACTTGGAATGTGGCCTCATCAGAGATCACTACTCTTGTCAAGAGAGCAGAATTCTGATAGATTCGGTTAAGCATTTCAAATGCAAATCCACGCCACCGATGTTTGGCATCGGCTTTTATGGCCTGCAGAATCAGCACGTTGTATGACTACATATTCAACTGATGTTTCAGGACTTTATGAACTGTCGCAAGTGGCATTTGAAGTTTCCGTGAAGCCTGACTAATTGATTTGCGTGAACCTCATTGGAACATTTGGCAGACTTTCTCATCTTGTTCTTCAGAGAGGCCATCGGACCCTAGACTGACACACTACTTAAACTAGCTTAAACTAATGATAAGAAGAAAACACACACCCCTGCCCGAGGGAGAACTCGAACCTCAGGCGGGAGGGGCCGCACAGTCTGTGACATAGCGCCTCAAACCACGCGGCCATTCCGAGCAGCCTTTTATCCTCGTAGCGCCTACTCCTGCCTCATTACACTACTCACTACTGGCCATTAAAATTGCTACCCCAAGAAGAAATAAAGATAAACGGGTATTCATTGGACAAATATATTATACTGGAACGACATGTGATTACATTTTCACGAAATTTGGGTGCATAGATCCTGAGAAATCAGTACCCAGAACAAGCACGTCTGGTCATAATAACGGCCTTGATACGCCTGGGCATTGATTCAGACAGAGCTTGGATGGCGTATACAGGTACAGCTGCCCATGCAGCTTCAACACGATACCACAGTTCATCAAGAGTAGTGACTGGCGTATTGCGACGAGCCAGTTGCTCGGACACCATTGACCAGACGTTTTCAATTGGTGAGAAATCTGGAGAATGTGCTGCCCAGGGCCGCAGTCGAACATAATCTACATCCAGAAAGGCCCGTACAGGACCTGCAACATACGGTCGTGCATTATCCTGCTGAAATGTAGGGTTTTGCAGGGATCGAATGAAGGGTAGAGCCATGGGTCGTGTCACATCTGAAATGTAACGTCCAGGGTAACCGCAGCCATGCTCTTCGAGATGATAGCCCATGCTGCTGCAAACGTCGTCGAACTGTTCGTGCAGATGGTTGTTGTCTTGCAACCGTCCCCATCTGTTGACTCAGGGATCGAGACGTGACTGCACGATCCGTTACAGCCATGCGGATAAGATGCCTGTCATCTCGACTGCTAGTGATACGAGGCCGTTGGGATCCAGCACGGCATTTCGTATTACCCTCCTGAACCCACCGATTCATATTCTGCTAACAGTCATTGGATCCTGACCAACGTGAGCAGCAATGTCGCGATGAGATAAACCGCAGTCGTGATAGGCTACAATCCGACCTTTATCAAAGTCGGAAACGTAATGTTACGCATTTCTCCTCCTTACACGAGGCACCACAACAACGTTTCACCAGGCAACGTCGGTCAACTGCTGTTTGTGTATGAGAAATCGGTTGGAAACTTTCCTCATGTCAGCACGTTGTAGGTGTCGCCACCGGCGCCAACCTTGTGTGAATGCTCTGAAAAGCTAATCATTTGCATATCCAGCATCTTCTTCCTGTCGTTTAAATTTCGCGTCTGTAGCAAGTCATATTCGTGGTGTAGCGATTTTAATGGCCAATAGTGTATGAACAGGACGAAGCTGCCTTTGCACTTTAACAATAAATATAAACTTTACATACCGAAGCACAGTTTTCGCTTTCTCCAAAACTCACACCATTTTCGCTTGTATGGACAAGAAGGAAACATTTGCAAAGACGCCAAAAGTTGGCAAAAATTAGGCATCAACTGTAGGCACTTCTACATTCAACGGACAAATCACAAAAATTACTGTTTTTAAATCTCCTCAAAAAATAGAGAATTTCGGTGTAGACACCCTACATAACTTCATTTCGATCAACCGCTGCCTCCGTCACGTGCTCGCGTGTAAGTCAGCAGACAACCACGCCGCGAATGGATAAGTGACTGTGCCGAGTGTGGAATTCTAAATATGCTGCAGGTTGCGTATGCACAGAATCACAGGAGTGTGGTCTCGTCTGCTAACATCCGAAGTTAATCTACTCTCGGCAGGCTCAAGTCTATTGCAGTAGCAGATTTCGTGCTTTTGTCCCTCCTTAACATACAGTTTGTTGTCCGCTTTGTTTTGCGCACACTACAAAGGTTGCACCAGGGCCTGGTAATATTGCTACTAGTGTTTCCCACAAGTGAGACGAAGTATCAGAAAGCAAAAGGCACCGATATTTACGTTTTACAGAACATTTATCTGGACGAGACGAATTCGCTTTTAATGAAGCAAAGGGAACTTCACAGCAAACATAAACATAGCCAAAGCCTTGCAGACAAACAAAAATTACGCGAAGCGAAATATAGTGTGATGAGGGCTATGCGAGAGGCGTTCAGTGAATTCGAAAGTAAAGTTCTATGTACTGACTTGGCGGAAAATCCTAAGAAACTTTGGTCTATGTCAAAGCGGTAGGTGGATGAAAACAAAATGTCCAGACACTCTGTGACCAAAATGGTACTGAAACAGAGGATGACAGACTAAAGGCCGAAATACTAAACGTCTTTTTCCAAAGCTGTTTCACAGAGGAAGACTGCACTGTAGTTCCTTCTCTAGATTGTCGCACAGATGACCAAATGGTAGCTATCGAAATAGACGACAGAGGTATAGAGAAACAATTAAAATCGCTCAAAAGAGGAAATGCCGCTGGACCTGATGGAATACCAGTTCGATTTTACACAGAGTACGCGAAGGATCTTGCCCCCCTTCTTGCAGCGGTGTACCGTAGGTCTCTAGAAGAGCGTAGCGTTCCAAAGGATTGGAACAGGGCACAGGTCATCCCAGTTTTCAAGAAGGGACGTCGAACATATGTGCAGAACTATAGACCTATATCTCTAACGTCGATCAGTTGTAGAATTTTGGAACCCGTATTATGTTTGAGTATAATGACTTCCCTGGAGACTAGAAATCTACTCTGTAGGAATCAGCATGGGTTTCGGAAAAGATCGTGTGAAACCCAGCTCGCGCTATTCGTCCACGAGACTCAGAGGGCCACAGACACGGGTTCCCAGGTAGATGCCGTGTTTCTTGACTTCCGCAAGGCGTTCGATACAGTTCCCCACAGTCGTATAATGAACAAAGTAAGAGCATATGGACAATCAGACCGGTTGTGTGATTGGATTGAAGAGTTCCTAGATAAGGAATTGAATCTCAATGTAGACAAGTGTAATGTGCTGCGAATACATAGAAAGAAAGATCCCTTATCATTTAGCTACAAAATAGCAGGTCAGCAACTGGAAGCAGTTAATTCCATAAATTATCTGGGAGTACGCATTAGGAGTGATTTAAAATGGAATGATCATATAAAGTTGATCGTCGGTAAAGCGGATGCCAGACTGAGATTCATTGGAAGAATCCTAAGGAAATACAATCCGAAAACAAAGGAAGTAGGTTACAGTACGCTTGTTCGCCCACTGCTTGAATACTGCTCAGGAGTGTGGGATCCGTACCACATAGGGTTGATAGAAGAGATACAGAAGATCCAACGGAGAGCAGCGCGCTTCGTTACAGGATCATTTAGTAATCGCGAAAGCGATACGGAGATGATAGATAAACTCCAGTGGAAGACTGTGCAGTAAAGACGCTCATTAGCTCGGTACGGGCTTTTGTTGAAGTTTCGAGAACATACCTTCACCGTGGAGTCAAGCAGTATATTGCTCCCTCCTACGCATATCTAGCGAAGAGACCATGAGGATAAAATCAGAGAGATTAGAGCCCACACAGAGGCATACCGACAACTCTTCTTTCCACGAACAATACGAGAATGGAATAGAAGGGAGAACAGATAGGGGTACTCAAGTTACCCTCCGCCACACACCGTCAGGTGGCTTGCGGAGTATGGATGTAGATGTAGATGTAGAAATTAATTTCCAACAGTGAAAATGTTAGAACTGTTTAACGAAATAAATAATTTTCTGTGTTATTTGGCACACAGAAAGGAAACAAGATACAAAGGATAAAGCGAAAGGGTGCTGTTTAATGCCTTCTAAATATTGTTTGATGTGTTTGTATGTATTTCCTTTAGCAGGTGAATGCAGTTATTTCTGAATGTTGCATACGTGTTCGAAGGACCATTGCATCGAAGTTCGGAGTAACACAGTCACTACAATATATCGTATTTATTCTACGCCACCGCGCAAGCGAGTTCCAAGTAAAATGCCTCCCCTTTACGGGAATATCTGAGGGTCATTCAGTAAGTAAAGAGACAAATTGGTCCGGATAAAAAAACGTTTATTTGTACCAAACAATACTTTTTCTACTTTTCAGCATAATCCCCTTGAACATTTATGAATTTGTTCCAACGGGCTACTAACTTTTTTACTCTATCTTGATGTCTGAACCAATTTCCTACAAACTTTTTCACGTCCTCGTTGCCCTGGAACCTCTTCCCTCGTAATGCCCCTTTCAGTGCGCCAGTCGAATGGAAATCGCTAGGTGCTAAATCAGGACTGTAAGGAGGATGATGCAGTACTTCAGAGCTCATTTTATCGATGGTTTCACGGGTTAGTTGAGAAATATGAGGACGTGCGTTGTCTTGCTGGAGAATCACACCTCTCCTCTGAGATCCAAGACGCCTTTCTCTCATGTCTGGCTTCACCTTGTTTAAGAGCAAATACGAGTAGTATTGGCTGTTCACTGTATGCTGCTCTTCGAGATACTCACAAAAAACTGGACCTTCAGCATCCCAAAACACGGTCAACATGACTTTTCCTGCTGATGCTTGGGTTTTGAATTTTTTCTTGACAGGTGGGTTGGTGAGCTTCCACTCCATGCTTTGTCTTTTTGATTCTGGCTCGTAAGAGTGAACCCAAGTTCCATCACAAGTTAATTTTGTTGAGGAAGTGCTCACCTTCTCTTTCATAACGTTCCTTTAGCTCTGTGCACACTCTCAATGTTGTTTTCTTGGGTAGCCGCGTCAACTCCTTTGGGACCCATCTTGCACATGTTTTGTGGTACTTCAACTTGTTACAGATAATGTTTTTAACTGTACCAGTACTAACTTGAACCTTATCAACTATCATTTCCACAGTCACACGGCGGTCGGCACGAATAATGTCATCAGTTCGACTTTCAACTGAAGGAGTTGAAGCTACAACTGGTCGGCCAGAACGGTGTTCGTCAGTCACTGAGTCACGACCATTTTTGAACTGCTCTATCTGCTTGTAAAAATTTGCAACGATTCATACAACCTTACCATAAACTTTAGAGCTTTTACACTATATATTCACTGGTTTCACGCTTTCAGCAAGCAAAAAACGAATAACAGAACGTTATTCACCTAATGTGGACGTTTCAAGCAGACTCGCCATCTTGAAATGTATTTTTGATGTTATAAACAAAACAATGTTGATACATCATCTGATCAGGGCTCATCACAGTGATGCCAACTTAAAGCCATAAAAGTACCAAACTTGCCCTAGTAACAGTTTTTTCCCCAGACCAATTTGTCTCTTTAATTATTGATTGACCCTTGCACACAACTAGCTTAGCGCTCGCTGCTTCCCTCGCGTAGACTGTATGACCTGTGGAGACTTTTTGTTTTGCTTTTATTTAATCGAATTTTTATGTTGTTCACAAATTACAAAACCTTCTAAGTTTTTCACACTAATTAAGGCCGTGTAAGCATGGTATTTTCCGAATGTACTTCTGTTAGCAGGAGTCCAAGGTTTTTCTTAATCATGGTTGAAATGGTTCAAATGGCTCTGAGCTCTATGGGACTTAACTTCTGAGGTCATCAGTCCCCTAAAACTTGGAACTACTTAAACCTAACTAACCTAAGGACATCACACACATCCAAGCCCGAGGCAGCATTCGAACCTGCGACCTTAGCGGTCGCGCGGTTCCTGGCTGTAGTGTCTAGAAGCGCTCGGCCACCCCGGCCGGCTCTTAATCATGCCTTTTGCTTTCTTGCGGAGGTACTTCCATAGCAACTTTCATCTCCTAACAAATATTTCTTTACATCTAACCGACAAGTGAAATACCACTTTTCATAAGTTTAGCTTTAAAAGTTTTTTAATGTAACGAAATACTTTCTTAAAAAAGTTTCGTCCCCTATTGCACTCCCTTAGGCATTGAATTTCCAGGAACACTGATATATTTTAATTTCTAACGGAGAAGTCAAATACCAATTGTCATACATGCAGCCCTAAAATTCTTTAGTTCTTTAGTAATTGTTTATTTTCAAAAATCTTTCACCCATTATTTTACTCCCTTAATGACTGAATTTCCAGTAATACTGAAATACGCATTTTTTATTTTTTGATTGAGAAACCAAATACCAGTTTTCGTAGATCTGGATTCAAAATTCCCTTAATAGCGACATACTTTCAAAGAGCCTTTCATACCCTATCTCACCCCATTAGTAGTGGAATTTCACACAATCCTTTCTTAAACGCCGGCCGCAGTGGCCGAGCGGTTCTAGGTGCTTCAGTCTGGAACCGCGCTACAGCTACGGTCGCAGGTAAAATCCTGCCTCGGGCATGGATGTGTGTGTCGTCCTTAGGTTAGTTAGGTTTAAGTAATTCTAAGTTCTAGGCGACTGGTAACCTCAGATGTTAAGTCCCGTAGTGCTCAGAGCCATTTGAACCATTTTGAACCTTCTTAAACGATGCCTGCAATTTAAGACCCACATCCTCTCCAAACCTCAAGTTTGTATCCTTAGTGGTTTGGGCTGGGCGGTGATGAGTCCATGAATCAGTATGACCCTATTTCACATCCTTAGGGATTGAATTTCCAAAAACAGTGACATGCGTGTGTTTTATTTCCAACAGAGAAGCCAAATTTCAATTTTCACGTATTTAGCTTAAAAATGCTTTCACAATAAAATATTTTCATAAAAAAGATCTAGTTCCCTATTTCACGTCCTTATGGGCTCAATTTCCGAATTCAGTGAAACATAAATTTTGTAATTTGTAACCGAGAAGTCAGAAACTAATGTTCATAGGTGTAACTGTAAAAACAATTTAGTAGTTCTTTAATAATATATTTTCAAAAAAAGCTTTCACACACTATTTCACCCCCCATAAATTTGAATTTCCAAAAATGCTGAATCATGTATTTCTTTATTTCTGTCTGAGAAACCAAATACAAATTTTCATTGATCTAGTTTTAAAATTACCTTAATAGTGACATTTTAAAAAAAAAACCTATATCGTCTATTTCACCTCCTTAGGGATGAAATTTCAAAAAAATCCCTTCTTAAACGACACCTGCATTGTAAGATACACAGGTTCTCAAAATTTCAAGTTTCTATCCCTGGCGGTTTGGGCTGAGCGATGTTGAGTCAGTAAGTCAACAGGCAGGACATTGGATTTTGTATGTACAAGATGGCTGTAGGAGCACAGGCTGTAGACATGAAGCTCACGTAATATGGAAGTTTGGGTCTAGCCGTGTGTCGCACTCGCATAGCCTAATGCTGCCGGCACAGTAGCTCAGCGTGTTCGATCAGGGGGGGTTAGCTGTCCTCTGTAATAAAAAAAATGAGTGAATGAATCAACGATGAACTTGAACGCATGTCATGGGACGTCCGCCCCGAACAAATGCCACGAGCAATAACGAAGAAAATGAGCTCAGCGAAGGAAAAAGAAAATGGTAAGGCGGCTGCTCGCAAAAGCGGCAAAACCGGGTTCGAGTCTCGGTCGTGCACAAATTTCCATTGTTGTCATTCTATTATACAGCTGATGGTTGCCCGTATTCGCAACTCCGAATACATTTCATGTATCTATGGATTTTGTTTTCCGCAGAGATAAACCCAATTACCACTGAAACTTCCTGGCAAATTAAAACTGTGTGCCGGACCGAGACTCGAACTCGGGACCTTTGCCTTTCGCGGGCAAGTGCTCTACCATCTGAGCTACCAAAGCACGACTCACGCCCCGTCCTCACAACTGTACTTCTGCCAGTACCTCGTCTCCTACCTTCCAAACTTTATAGAAGCTCTCCTGCGAATCTTGCAAAACTAGCACTCCTGAAAAAATGGATATTGTGGAGACATGGCTTAGCCACAGCCTGGGGGATGTTTCCCTAATAACCATTGTCTGTGCCTATAATGTGTCGCTACATTTTAATTTTTCGTGGAAAGTGTAGTCCCTCACAACCTCACTTCACGTGGTAAACTGCTCAGCAGACAGCTCTCACAAGTTCGGCGCTGATGTGTAAACCATATGAAACGTCCCCTTAGGAAAATTTATGAATTACTGTGCTGATAAACCTCTTACGTTATTTGATTTTCAAACAGCTGAGCAGAACTAAACGTACTCAGACATTTCTCTCTTTACTTATTCTGATCAACACTAAACTGACACAATATTTTTAGCGCAACGCAATCTGACTTTCAAAAATCCCTACAAAAGAAAGGCCCTGACTAACAGTAACCTATACCTTTCATGAATCACTTACCTCACAAAAATCTTCGTTACTCGAACTACTGCAATACAGCGACCGCCACTACTGCCAGCTAAATAAAAGATTCTAACTACTGAAGGCACTAACTACTGATAGGCATAGTTAGCAAATGAAAGATTGTGATAGAGAACAAACAATGTATTTACCTTAATAATGTTCAAAAGTCATCATATATATCAGTTCATGATATCCAGTATTACAAATTTACTCTTTCAGATGGACACACGTCCAGTTCGTCCGCTCTCAAAACTATACCATCTCTCTCCCCACATCCACCACTGCTGCCGGCTCACCTCCAACTGCCCAACGCTACGCGCTGTTCAAATCCAACTGCCCAACACTACAGTAGCGACTATTCCTTCAATGCCAACCAGCCACAGACTTCACACAGCATAGTCAGTGATTTTCATATAGAGCGCTACGTGGGTTTACCAACATAAAAACCTAAACAGCCTACTTACAACCAAAACGACAAATCGTCATTGGCGAGACTTATACAAGGATAAAACCCCAGAGGCGGTGCACCAAACTCACCTGTCACGAGTAATCAATTCAAACAAAAATGTCACTTGTGTAATAGGGGCTTAAGGCGCCACATAGTCCTAGTGTCCTCCAGTACATAACATCGGTCTTCGAAACTTTATGCTCTGTTTCTCCTACAAGTCGATCTTCAGTTTTTCTCATTTGGGATAGTGGACTTTGCCCTAGTATTGTCAAACTGGCTGAACGCTCACATAAAGACGTAAAGGATTGTATTACAAGTCTGAATGTTTTCTGTGTTCTTGCTGAAAATGCTGAGTGCTGTAGCAACCTTGCGTGGCTTCGTTTGCATTTTCATCCACTAAATCCTTGAAAACACCCGAGTAGCCTCACTTGTGTATCGTGAAACTTGCCTAACGATCTTTGCCACAATAATATGTTTATGCAACCTATCTCCTTCGCCGAAATTCATAGCGAAGCTAGCATAATATTGAAACCAAAGGTAAATAATACTCTACAGTGCTTTTCGTACTACGCTGATGAACAAATTCTGATCTATCTTCATAGTTTTAGTTTATTTCTGCTTGCATTTCAGTAAATTAATTTGTCTTTGTCTCTTCGAGATGTAAAGTCCCATTGAAACTCATGCTTCTCTTGAACAATCTGGGGGAATGGTCTCCTTAAAGAATAGTTCAAGTATTCACATTGTTTATGGAAACTACAATTTATGTAAACCAAGACGCCCAGAAGCACATTCGAGTGAAATTTCAGCCGAATATGATAACAGTGTCTCAAGCACTGCGCAATATCTTTCGATTCCATCGCATCATTTTCGTTAATTTCAGCTGAATGAGAGTTGTCTGAATTCAGTGTTTATTACAGAAATGCGCATACGAGAAATGGGTCGAAAACACTCGGGAGAAGCTATCCAGTGTATAGGATCATCAACATAGGGTCACTAATACACCTATGGATAGATCATGTTGAACAACGATACAATAACCTTGTATAGCCTTTTCTAGCTGGTTAAATAACAGTCAGTGTTTCTCAGATTATCTGGACATATAATGTAATAATAGGAGTAGTAATAGTAGTAGTAGTAGTGGTTTTATTAATCGGTAGATCATTTTTACAAGGGTACTGGACATGAGATGGTATTAGAATTTGTAGTTTCCCAATTCCACATTCACAAAAATACCTTGTTGAAATTCATTTAACGTCACCAAATTTTTGCATTTACGACATTCTGCCCTGAGTACAACGTTTATTAATCAAATACAGTGGTCAAGACAATAGACTACTCATCCAGCAGGTAAAATACCTTGACACACGGTCAACACAGTCGCACTCAATGCGTCGTTTCAATTGCCTCACAGTGCGTCACTTCATTGCCTTCATTTTTCCTCTATCACCACCCTATAAGCCACAGTGTTTGTCCCCAGTATTTGTAAAGGTATACATTTTCCATTCTCCATTCGTATACTGAACTTAGTAAAACGAATACATACATCATCGGTAAGTTAATATATGTGGATTGTACTTGCCGAATATTATTCTTCTAGTTTTCCGTGTAACTTAACGTAATTCTCAGTATGGAAAGCATGTTTAGATAGAAATGTATTCGAACTGTTTATCAACTTCCTCAGTGCATTCTTATAATTTGTGTTCCTTTATTTTTGCAGACCGACGAAAAAATGGCAGAGGAAGTGAACGTCGCCCTGCATAACATATCTCAGGCAAATAATGTCTTTACTTTCGACATGTACAAGGTTGGTATCCAGGCAGTCCACTACACGACAGTATGGAGTCGTGCATTTTACTCTTTTGGAAAAGCTGATTTAGGTATAAGATCTACTGTGTGCGTTACCATTCCCTTATGATTATCATTTTTGTACCAGAAATAGTCAAATGAAAATATCTTACCACGTACATAACTAAAAGACGTGAAGAACTGATAAAAGTGCAGTTCCCTATCCAAACCATCAAGCATAAGAAACCATAAGGTCTTTTTATAGGGGAATTTCAAATTTTCGTGCTTTTCAGCATATTAGAATGTAACTAGTTCTGTTTGAAAGATAGGCGAAATTTTTTCATATATTCAACAGGTAAGTCGTATTAAGTGTGATCTCTGACAGTTTTCAAAACTTATTTCATTACATTGGTTTCACCAAACGCTGCCATAGTTACCAGTTAACTGGATATTCTTTCACGTTATATGTTACCTAACGTACACTAAAACAAGTAGTAGCAGATTACTGTTTATGAGTTTCATAAAAAAAGATGACGAAGAAATTGAAGAAATGTATGATGAGATAAAAGAAATTATTCAGGTAGTGCAGGGAGACGAAAATTTAATAGTCATGGGTGACTGGAATTCGACAGTAGGAAAAGGGAGAGAAGGAAACATAGTAGGTGAATATGGACTAGGGATAAGAAATGAAAGAGGAAGCCGTCTGGTAGAATTTTGCACAGAGCATAAATTAATCATAGCTAACACTTGGTTCAAGAATCATAAAACAAGGTTGTATACATGGAAGAAACCTGGAGATGCTAAAAGGTATCAGATTGATTATATGATGGTAATACAGAGATTTAGGAACCAGGTTTTCAATTGTAGGACATTTCCAGGGGCAGATGTGGACTCTGACCACAATCTATTGGTTATGAACTGTAGATTAAGACTGAGGAAATTTCAAAAAGGTGGGAATTTAAGGAGATGGGACCTGGATAAACTGAGTAAACCAGAGGTTGTACAGAGTTTCAGGGACAGCATAAGGGAACAATTGACACGAATGGGGGAAAGAAATACAGTAAAAGACGAATAGATACCTCTGAGGGATGAAGTAGTGAAGGCAGCAGAGGATCACGTAGGTAAAAAGACGAGGGCTAGTAGAGATCCTTGGGTAACAAAAGAAATATTGAATTTAATTGATGAAAGGAGAAAATATAAAAATGCAGTAAATGAAGCAGGGATAAAGGAATACAAACATCTAAAAAATGAGATTGACAGGAGGTGCAAAATGGCTAAGCAGGCATGGCCAGAGGACAAATGTAAGGATGTAGAGGCATATCTCACTAGGGGTAAGATAGATACTGCCTACAGGAAAATTAAAGAGACCTTTGGAGAAAAGAGAGCCACTTGTGTAAATATCTAGAGCTCAGATGGAAACCCAGTTCTAAGCAAAGAGGGGAAAGCAGAAAGGTGGAAGAAGTATATAGAGGGTCTATGCAAGGGCGATGTACTTGAGGTGGACAATATTATGGAAATGGAAGAGGATGAAGATGAAGATGAAATGGGAGATACGATACTGCGTGAAGAGTTTGACAGAGCACTGAAAGACCTGAGTCGAAACAAGGCCCCGGGAGTAGACAACATTCCATTAGAACTACTGACGGCCTTGGGAGAATCAGTCCTGACAAAACTCTACCATCTGGTGTGCAAGATGTACGAGACAGACGAAATACCCTCAGACTGCAAGAAGAATATAATAATTCCAATCCCAAAGAAAGCAGGTGTTGACAGACGTGAAAATTACCGAACTATCAGTTTAATAAGTCACAGCTGCAAAATACTAACGCGAATTCTTTACAAACGAATGGAAAAACTGGTTGAAGCAGACCTCGGGGGAGATCAGTTTGGATTCCGTAGAAATGTTGGAACACGTGAGGCAATACTGACCTTACGACTTATCTTAGAAGAAAGATTAAGGAAAGGCAAACCCACGTTTCTACCATTTGTAGACTTAGAGAAAGCTTTTGACAATGTTGACTGGAATGCTCTCTTTCAAATTCTGAATGTGGCAGGGGTAAAATACAGGGAGCGAAAGGCTATTTACAATTTGTACAGGAGCCAGATGGCAATTATAAGAGTCGAGGGGCATGAAAGGGAAGCAGCGGTTGGGAAGGGAGTGAGACAGGGTTGTAGCCTCTCCCCGATGTTATTCGATCTGTATATTGAGCAAGCAGTAAAGGAAACAAAAGAAAAATTCGGAGTAGGTATTAAAATCCATGGAGAAGAAATAAAAACTTTGAGGTTCGCCGATGACATTGTAATACTGTCAGAGAGAGCAAAGGACTTGGAAGAGCAGTTGAACGGAATGGACAGTGTCTTGAAAGGAGGATATAAGATGAACATCAACAAAAGCAAAACGAGGATCATGGAATGTAGTCGAATTAAGTCGGGTGATGCTGAGGGAATTAGATTAGGAAATGAGACACTTAAAGTAGTAAAGGAGTTTTGCTATTTGGGGAGCAAAATAACTGACGATGGTCGAAGTAGAGAGGATATAAAATGTAGCCTGGCAATGACAAGGAAAGCGTTTATGAAGAAGAGAAATTTGTTAACATCGAGTATACATTTAAGTGTCAGGAAGTCGTTTTTGAAAGTATTTGTATGGAGTGTAGCCATGTATGGAAGTGAAACATGGACAATAAATAGTTTGGACAAAAGGAGAATAGAAGCTTTCGAAATGTGGTGCTATAGAAGAATGTTGAAGATTAGGTGGGTAGATCACCTAACTAATGAGGAGGTATTGAACAGGATTGGGGAGAAGAGAAGTTTGTGGCACAACTTGACTAGAAGAAGGGATCGGTTGGTAGGACATGTCCTGAGGCATGAAGGGATCACAAATTTAGCATTGGAGGGCAGCGTGGAGGGTAAAAATCGTAGAGGGAGACCAAGAGATGAATACACTAAGCAGATTCAGAAGGATGTAGGTTGCAGTAGGTACTGGGAGATGAAGGAGCTTGCACAGGATAGATTAGCATGGAGAGCTGCATCAAACCAGTATCAGGACTGAAGACCACAACAACAACAACAAAAAAAGATTTAATGTCATTCTTTCAAAGCCAGTTCTTCTCCACCATTTAAGTAAAGGCGTAACATCTATAATAAGTACCTACGTAGTGCTGGTAGAAAATTATAAAGCGGCGCCCACGTAATCTATTCTGCGAAACTGCGTGGAAGACATTTACGGTGCTTCAAAATTACGTTTTGGGCGCGTGTAAGCTATTAAGGCCGCGCAGTTTTCAGAAGGAACTATAATACATCATTATCTGCGAAAAGTGGTGAACGCCCATAAATAATATGGGGCTGCTTCCTCTTGGACCAGCTACAGCCGCGGAGACCTGTTATTAACTGTCATTAACTACAAGAAAGCCCGAGTCGTATTATATGCGAGCGAGGTGGCGCAGTGGTTTAGACACTGGACTCGCATTCGGGAGGACGACGGTTCAATCCCGCGTCCGGCCATCCTGATTTAGGTTTTCCGTGATTTCCCTAAATCAGTCCAGGCAAATGCCGGGATGGTTCCTCTGAAAGGGCACGGCCGACTTCCTTCCCAATCCTTCCCTAATCCGATGAGACCGATGACCACACCGTCTGGTCTCCTTCCCCAAAACAACCAACCAAACGTATTACATGCGAAGATCAGAGTCGCTCGCCCGAAATTTAAATTTCGCTGGCTAGGCTAAGAAACGAGAAACGAATAACTCATGGTCTAACCATTTGCGTGATGTGAGTTTGGTAAGTCATCAAATAGCGTTCTGCGTCTGACTCCGCGAAGGAAATGCAATATTTTAGCGCTGTACAATCTTGTTCCGTAGTAGAAGGCACTTCCACGTGTACCGAAATCTGAAACATACCAACCATCTGAATCACACTGCTATTATCTGAACGTTTCATCATAGCATCCGGACCGTGTGACGCGTTTAGCTGACCTTTACAGTACAGTCAGTGAAACAGAACGTTCGGCATCCATATCTCATTTCTCGGAAGTTTTGTGCGACTTCAGGCGTAGCGCCCTACCGATTCTGCAAGACCTACGACAAACGCAGTTAAGAGACATTAATAGTCTCTAGACCTTTGGCCTTTAAACCATTTAAAAGTACCGTGACAGTTTCTCATAAAAAGTAAGGTCACTGAACGTCGCTGTTTTTTTCGAAACAGATAACTGTATCCCCACTGCATGTGTGCATACGTCAATATGGCTCTGCCAACGACTGAAATGTACTTAAATACACACTGGCTCCTTTAGAAAGAGTTAAGAGCTGTGCTCTACTGCAGTTCATCTAAACATTCCTGTGACACAAGTCAGACAGCGGTTGTGTGTGTGTGCCCTGCTGGGTAGAATCCCTTATTTCAGGGATATCCTCCGTCACCGAACTGGGAGCTCTCCATTCGGGTTTCTTACCACTCATGTACTATGTTTCGCATAATGTTGGTCTGGATTCCATCCTGCTTGGCAGCAGCTTTGCAAGAGCCAGTACAAACGAAGCTCCTACAGGCAGAGAGCGAAACTGTACTTCTCCGTTTTGATGGTTGTCCCACCTGTCCTTTTCCTCTAAAGTCGCAGCGGCAAGCTAGATCTTGCGCTTCTGTGTCAGGGACTGAAAAATATCGTCCTACCATTATCTGAGCGATGTCTGCGGAAGTTGTTCGAAAAAATTCTTTCCTAAAGACACCTGTTTTTGTGAATATTTTCGCCTAAGTTTTTCTGAATGGTTTTCACATCTTCGTGCATCTTATGGACGAGAAACTTCTTCTGTGGCCTATTGTTGCCTTTACTTCGTGATTTCGTCATTGCTACGTGAAAGGCTGTGAGGTTCTCTGCATGTGGTCGCTATTTGTGCCAATGCCGAACCCACGCCAGCCCCCAAGTGAACATCAACAATCGTCCGTGTAGCGTGGAACAGACAGCAGTTTGTGAGGTATGCTTCAGCAGCATAGTATGCCACGCTTCTAACGTTATGAAATCAGTGCAGAACGCTGTGTTCAGAAATATCCAGTTAGCTGTACAGTGTCAAGTTTCTTCGCATTGAGCAACGACTGAGAAGCCAGGGGAGCATAGAAATAGTTCTGTGAGAGACGATAGTCGTATTTAAGTGCTGAGGTGCTCACGATATTCGGTAGTTACGAAACATAACAATCCTGACATTACGAGAGATTGAGTGAATGTACCCGCGGCACAGGTGGACATAGGATCCGAAGAACAACTTGTGTGTTCTTCTACAAAGAATACATGTCGTGGAAGAGAGAAATGATAATGGTTAGAGTGCTTGTTGTGGTGCTAAATTAGGGAAGTTGATTGTTCCGAGAGATGGAATTTGCATTTTTATGTCAACAGCGTAGATATTGGTTACTACGGGTTAGTAGAAACAAGTGTGGCGTGATAGGAATCGTTCCCACTCATGGCCACCATTTTGGGACTACGCCAATGATATCATACCCTCAGTGGAAACTGCATCCGATCAACATGAGGATGTTTATGGTCCATCAGCTGTCTTGCTGCATTTTCTGAAGTTTTCTAGCGCCTGCACACAGACTGGAGCTCTTTGATTGTGAAACAAACCACGTAATGAAACGTTTCGGATACTTTGGAGGCATCCAAGCTTGCAGCACTTTGTGTGTCTGCGAGGCCTCTCTATGCAGTAATGGGAGAAGTGTTGGTTTTTCTACCATACATGGTAGCCTTGTTGTCTATCTGTAGCAGCTTGCTTATTTTCTCTGGCAGGGATTACTTATATCAGTTCAGGTGAAAATTAATTCTGAAAGGTAGGCAGAATTGTAGAAAACTAGTAAGTAGTTTGTAAGTCAGATGGCCTCCTTTAACTTCCATGGAAAACTGAACGATCCTTGATTACATTAAATTCAGTGCAATCAGCTCGATTATCGATTAAAATAGTGTGTTACAGCGAAACCTATAAGAAACGTCTGTTGTATACAGAACTTGCTTGAACTTAAAAATAGCTTTCACATCTCAATCTAAGGAATACAAGTACAAAATATTCCTTGGACTGAAGTTAACGATTCGGGTGCAACAGCGGTTTGGTTCTAGGTATGTCTCAGCCTCCTTTCATCTTCAATTTACAGCTTTAAGCCATTTTAAAAAGAATTTTTCTATGCACTCTCAACTAAATAACGGGTGGTACAATGTGTAACTTGAAAAGTAATGGAACTTTATGAAAAGAAACAAATGGCGAACATTAACGACCAAGGTTGTCACAGTCTATCGCGTTGAATGTATTATCTGATACATAATAATTTCGATGATATTATAAGAAAGTGCCAATCAGATATATTAATTACATAAACTTCTTATTCACGAAGCACTTAGAAACAATTACTTTGATTGCAAATAGTTTTCTGATTCAGCGTTTCAGATGCTCTTACTTACCATTACTGTATATTAATTATGTAGAAAAGTTACATAATTTTCTGTCCTCATTACAATTGGACCATCAGAATGCTTTGTTGTTGCTCGCTATCGATGGTGATGGCATAATTCATTCATTCCATTCTAATTCTAACGATCTCTACGAAGATATTTAGGTTTCACAGCCTTAATTTCTCTTAGCAGATAAATGTTATTGTATTAGTGCAGAGCATGAACTACAAACGAAATATACTACTGTATCTAAAAACTGTCTGAAGAAGAATAAATTGTGACACAAGTATTCATTTTCAGATTTTGGCGGCGGAGCCTGGAAACTTGTTCTTCTCTCCTATCAGTATACAGGTAATACTCGCGCTCACATTCCTTGGAGCCAAAGCCAATACGGCCAAACAGATTGCCAGAGGACTGCGTCTACCTGAGGACACAACTGTCGTTGAAGATGGTGTTGGGGCTATAATGAACAGATTACAGGTGAGTAAAGGTTGTGTAAGGGACCAAGGCACGTAGAAGGGATTCCTTATTCGTTAATATCAAAAGAACAGAAATCATTTCGTTTCTACATCCACATCCATACTGCGCAAGCGACCTGACAGTGTGTGGCGGAGGGTACTTTGAGTACCTCTATCGGTTCTCCCTTCTATTCCAGTCTCGTATTGTTCGTGGAAAGAAAGATTGTCTGTACGCCTCTGTGTGGGCTCTAATCTCTCTGGCTTTATCCTCATGGTCTCTTTGCGAGATATACGTAGGAGGGAGCAATATACTGCTTGACTCCTCGGTGAAGATATGTTCTCGAAACTTCAACAAAGTAGTTTTTAGTTGGATTCTTGACACACGTTTAACGATATTATCTCTGTAAATTTGGTTTCAGTGATAGCCAGTGAGACAACTTGCTTAGTATGGTAGAGGCAAAACTTATAAATTTTCGTTCCTAGGGCGACAACAAGTGCGTGCTTGCATTTTCTTTCCGGTGTTCAACGGCTTTTTTGAATATCACATACTGACCTTAGAATCTGCCTTAGAGTCTGCTTTATTGAGCATTTTTTATTAAATGTCGTCGAATCACAGCTTTCGTAGGCCTTCATGTATACAGGTATGCAACTCCGGCTTACAGGATCTGGCGAGTAGACATGTTACCAGCATCACTGCCTTAGCCAGTATCTGTTCAGGCAAGGGACCCACACACACTGGTGTCCAAAATTAAAGCAACAAACAGAAAATTTGTAAGTTTACCTTTTTTTGGCCACAAAACAGTTTATACAGGTGATAACAAAGTAGAAACAATGTAAAGAATACAGAACGTAAACAACTGCAAGATGCGTAACAGTAGACGGAAATGTTCTTCGTTTTTTCCATCTTAACAGATTTACACACACATTTCGACAACTGGGCTGTGACCACCTCTGGTAACAATGTAGGCCTTGACATATTGTAACCTCCCAACAAAATAATTCAAGTGTAACCTCTCCACAAAATTCATTCACATTTAACCTCCCCACAAAATTCATTCTCATTTAGTGTAACCTCAAAACAGAAAACTTCCTAAACCTCTCAACAGTAATAATTATAATTATGTCGTTCACATTCAGTGTAACGTCCCAACAAAATAATTTCCGTAACCTGGTAATAATACAATGTAACTAACCTCTCAATTAAATTGTCGCTCACTTATAACTTTTCAGTAACTGATTGTGAATTTAAACTGGTGAATTTTGGACGTCAGCAGTGCTGCGTCATGGCCCTGAAAGATCATTCTGAATAAAAAAAAAGAAAAATTCTTACCTCAATGAAGTCGCCGGCGGCGGCGGTGGTCTAGCGGATCTAGGCGCTCAGTCAGGAACCGCGCGACTGCTACGGTCGCAGGCTCGAATCCTGCCTCGGGCATGGATGTGTGTGATGTCTTTAGGTTAGTTAGGTTTAAGTAGTTCTACGTTCTAGGGGACTTATGACCACAGATGTTGAGTCCCATAGTGCTCGGAGCCATTTGAACCATTTTTTGATAACGCATACATATCTGCTCTTACAATAAAATTTTCTAGCACAGCCCTGTGCAATGCTGGCCGATAGATTTGTCATTTATGAAAGGAAACTACTGATTTGTCTTTTGTAATAATCGGGATGATCATGGATTGGAGAAATTAGTAAATTCTTTAAATTGAAATGAGTGGTTGTTAAAAGTTACTTTTTATGAGAAAGATTATCATCAGGACATTTTTAAAACATTTACATGGGACTTGAGATAACATTACTAGATATGCGCGAGGCTGCTTTTTACCTTATACAATAATACTCAGGCTCCGGCATCGCTGCACCGCGACCCACCCAGCCAACACGGTACACCAGACCAGACCAGAGCAGACAGCTCACTAGCAACAACTTACTGCTACAGCTACACAGTTCCTACTGCAGTCAACACTGCTTTCTGGTCAGAGATTCTCTTATACCTTGCATATCGCAGGCAGCGCATGAGCAATACATCGAAATTACATCTGCTCGGACCTCTTACAGTACGTGTGTGAATTCCTAAGGGGCCAAACTGCTGGAGTCATCGGTCCGTATACTTATACACTACTTAAACTAACTTTTGCTAAGAACAACACACACACCCATGCCCGAGGGAGGACTCGAACCTCCGGCGGGAGGGGCCGCGCAATCCGTGACGTGGCGGCCCAGACCGCTTGGTCACTACGCGCGGCACAGACCTGACAGCGGCAGAGCATACAGTGAGTGAGCAACGCCTTCAGTGTCATGTTGAGGCAATAACGCCCATTCTTCCTGCGGAGGTGCTCGTAAGTCTTAGAGAGTGGTTGGTGGATGCTGACGCGATGCAACCCGTCTCCCTAGTGCATCTCACACAAGCGCTATGGGATTCGAATCGCAGAGCGAGAAGGCCACGCTATGCGTCCAGCATCTTCCGTTTCCGAGAAAACGTCAACCACTCGTGCTTTATGAGGTTGAGCATTATCGTCCATTCAGCACGACGTCTGGACGCACAACACCTCGCAACAACCGTACATGAGGTCCCAACAACAAAGTTAGGAAACTACTGCGAAAGCAAAGAGAGCTTCACTCCAAGTTTAAACGCAGCCAAAACCTCTCAGACAAACAGAAGCTAAACGATGTCAAAGTTAGCGTAAGGAGGGCTATGCGAGAAGCGTTCAGTGAATTCGAAAGTGAAATTCTATGTACCGACTTGACAGAAAATCCTAGGAAGTTCTGGTCTTACGCTAAATCAGTAAGTGGCTCGAAACAGCATATCCAGACACTCCGGGATAATGATGGCATTGAAACAGAGGATGACACGCGTAAAGCTGAAATACTAAACATCTTTTTCCAAAGCTGTTTCACAGAGGAAGACCGCATTGCAGTTCCTTCTCTAAATCCTCGCTCAAACGAAAAAATGGCTGACATCGAAATAAGTGTTCAAGGAATAGAAAAGCAACTGGAATCACTCAACAGAGGAAAGTCCACTGGACCTGACGGGATACCAATTCGATTCTACACAGAGTACGCGAAAGAACTTGCCCCCCTTCCAACAGCCGTGTACCGCAAGTCTCTAGAGGAACGGAAGGTTCCAAATGATTGGAAAAAAGCACAGGTAGTCCCAGTCTTCAAGAAGGGTCGTCGAGCAGATGCGCAAAACTATAGACCTATATCTCTGACGTCGATCTGTTATAGAATTTTAGAGCATGTTTTTTGCTCGAGTATCATCTCGTTTTTGGAAACCCAGAATCTACTCTGTAGAAATCAACATGGATTCCGGAAACAGCGATCGTGTGAGACCCAACTCGCTTTATTTGTTCATGAGACCCAGAAAATATTAGATACAGGCTCCCAGGTAGACACTATTTTTCTTGACTTTCGGAAGGCGTTCGACACAGTTCCGCACTGTCGCCTGATAAACAAAGTAAGAGCCTACGGAATATGAGACCAACTGTGTGGCTGGATTGAAGAGTTTTTAGCAAACAGAACACAGCACGTTGTTCTCAATGGAGAGACGTCTACAGACGTTAAAGTAACTTCTGGCGTGTCACAGGGGAGTGTTATGGGACCATTGCTTTTCACAATATATATAAATGACCTAGTAGATAGTGTCGGAAGTTCCATGCGGCTTTTCGCGGATGATGCTGTAGTATACAGAGAAGTTGCAGCATTAGAAAATTGTAGCGAAATGCAGGAAGATCTGCAGCGGATAGGCACTTGGTGCAGGGAGTGGCAACTGACCCTTAAAATAGACAAATGTAATGTATTGCGAATACATAGAAAGAAGGATACTTTATTGTATGGTTATATGATAGCGGAACAAACACTGGTAGCAGTTACTTCTGTAAAATATCTGGGAGTATGCGTGCGGAACGATTTGAAGTGGAATGATCATATAAAATTAATTGTTGGTAAGGCGGGTACCAGGTTGAGATTCATTGGGAGAGTCCTTAGAAAATGTAGTCCATCAACAAAGGAGGTGGCTTACAAAACACTCGTTCGACCTATACTTGAGTATTGCTCATCAGTGTGGGATCCGTACCAGATCGGGTTGACGGAGGAGATAGAGAAGATCCAAAGAAGAGCGGCGCGTTTCGTCACAGGGTTATTTGGTAAGCGTGATAGCGTTACGGAGATGTTTAACAAACTCAAGTGGCAGACTCTGCAAGAGAGGCGCTCTGCATCGCGGTGTAGCGTGCTCGCCAGGTTTCGAGAGGGTGCGTTTCTGGATGAGGTATCGAATATATTGCTTCCCCCTACTTATACCTCCCGAGGAGATCACGAAAGTAAAATTAGAGAGAACAGAGCGCGCACGGAGGCTTTCAGACAGTCGTTCTTCCCGCGAAACATACGCGACTGGAACAGGAAAGGGAGGTAATGACAGTGGCACGTGAAGTGCCCTCCGCCACACACCGTTGGGTGGCTTGCGGAGTATAAATGTAGATGTAGATGTAGATGTAGACCTGTAGACCTCGTCACGATACCAGGCGCCACTTAATTCTTTCCAATTCACCCGTACGATTTTATGAAGAATTGTTCGAGTGATCAACATAATCCCCGCCCAAACCGTTAGCGATCCTCCCCGATATCGGTCTCTTTCCACTATGTTCGGATCTCGAAATCGTGTACCACATTGCCTTCAGACGCGAATCCGTCGAGAACCACTCTCCAGACCAAATCGGGACTCATCTGTGAAAAGAACATTGGCCCACTCTTCGACTGTCCAGGTGGGATATTGACGACTCTACTCTACTCGTCCCTTCTATAAGGACGCACCAGAGGCATACAAACAGCAGGTCTCTTGATGCGTCGCAGCTAAGGCGCGATCGCCAATTTGTCTATTAAAGCTTTCTTGTATGAATGTATGTGGGCTCCAGTGTAAGTGGTCAGAATCTTATACGATCTGCAACGGGCGAGCTGTGTCCTGCAGACGTGCGTCATGACCATATGACGTGACTGCAGCGTGTGAAAGTAGCGGAGAGGCGCTTACAGAGCAGTTACATTCTCTGGAACTATAAAAATTAATGTGGTGTCACCGCCAGACACCACACTTGCTAGGTGGTAGCCTTTAAATCGGCCGCGGTCCGTTAGTATACGTCGGACCCGCGTGTCGCCACTATCAGTGATTGCAGACCGAGCGCCGCCACACGGCAGGTCTAGTCTAGAGAGACTCCCTAGCACTCGCTCCAGTTGTACAGCCGACATTGCTAGCGATGATTCACTGTCTACATACGCTCTCATTTGCAGAGACGACAGTTTAGCATAGCCTTCAGCTACGTCATTTGCTACGACCTAGCAAGGCGCCATATTCAGTTACTATGAATGTATTCTGATCAGATAATATTGTGAATTATGTACCGTCAAGAGCGACGTTCATCATTAATGGATTAAAGTTAAGTATCAAACTAATTACGTCCGCTTTCTGAATTCTAATTCCTTGTCATGTTCCAGACCCCACGTCAGTATAGTTCTTCCCTCCTCACGCCAGCCTGCGTGAGCTAAAACGCGTGCATTTCGGCCACCATTCGTAACACGGTGTTGGTTCTCCTGCCAACACAACAATTAATAACTGATCTAGAAATAGCCTGAGGAACTTCATATTAGGTACATAACCTTCTGTTGTGTAAAGGAACAATCTGTCAAAATCTGAAGTCAATAACTGTCATAATTTGGAAGTTCCAAAAAAAAAAGTCTGTAGAAACCGTAATTATCCGACACTTAAAAAACTAAATCAATATATATATATATATATATATATATATATATATATATATATATATATATATATGTATATATATATATATATATATATGTTAATAGTTCACCAACTGTGACTATTTGAAAACACCTTCAGTTTTTAGATTCAAATTTGGAAAGTTCTCATTTTAGAAAACCATTCGTAATTTTGCTGTAGTAATAACTTTAAGAATTTAAGTAGATATTTGTGTTTAGTGTTAGGGTGAGTGTGAAAGAGAGTATTTAAAATTTTTTTTAAATATTAAGGATAATAAGTTGCCGTCTCTTTATCTAAGAACAGATGATGAATGCAGGTAGCCGCTAACTTTGTGTAATGTCTTGTCTGTATAGACGTGTATCTGTTGCCTTTAAGATCCCTTCACCTTCACACATAAATCTCTACAGTAAAGTAAGGGCCTCCCATTTCTTGGCTGATCCGTGATAAGACAGGCGAAAAGTTAGACTAATGGAGGATTATTAGTATTACTCTATTTTCATTCGCTCTCTCTCTTTCTTTCCTTTATCTATGTACAGTTTTTAATATAATATTTCATTACGTGAAAACAGCCAAATAGAATCTTTGGTGGAGTCCTTCGTCTTGGTAATCAGCGGCTGGCTTGCTGTAAGAGATCTTTACATTTATTATTACTATTAAACACTGCATTCAGTCGGGAGAATCAATCGTGTGGATAATTTGTTCCTTTTACGAAAGATTGCGAATTCCAGATGTGTACGAAGCCTTTTTGGACGATTTAACACAGACTCAGTGATTGCAGGCTCTCTTCGACACAGCTGAAACTTCTCCACTAATTACAGGGCCAACGTGATCTTCAAATGATTCAGAAAAAACTCATTCGTTCATTCACTCCAGAACAGAAAAGTCACAAACCTTATTTATGAAGGAAATTGTGCATTAAATCCATCTCCATTACATGTCCAGATCTCCGGTGATTCCACGTCTTAATTATTATCCGTTTACAGTCTCTTTCTCTTCAAACAAACCGCTAGCGGCACAAATGTTAATTGGCTCGCTTTAGCGAGAAGAAAAGCAGAATATGTATCTCTCAGAAACACTTCAATCCCTCAACAGATACTCCAGAAGCTGTCCTAGTTACCACTCTAACAACCATGGAGAATGCATATATGCATATCTGTTATTTCAAAGAATAAACGCACTAGAAAATACTTTGGCGTCTTCGAGCTGTCGCCGCATATGTTACGAGAAAATCAGATCAGATAACTTTTCCAAAGTGAATGCATGTGGATGGTTTGATTGAAAATGATTAATTGGTGGGTGGTCGAGGGTGTTTTCTGTGGGCACATTACAAGTACTTATGTGAGTGTATGTGGGACATTCGCCAATATTAAATTTTCAGTTTGTAATTCTCTATAGGAACTTGCAAGTGTTCCAGCTTTGTATCGTGGGAACGAATCCACCAATGGTTCCCCTACTAGTAGATGACTGATGTCCAAGCATGTTTGAATATGTAAGAGACAGTCAGAACCTTCGCGACTATATAGCTAAATTCCAGACGTAAACTACAGCTTAAAGTTTATTTAATTTTATTTGTTGAACAAGAGAGTTTTGAGTTGCTTATTTAAATGATGTCAATGAGCTGAGAGCAGTGATGGTTCTTGCTAGATTTTGGTGCGAGCTGCGCCCTGAAAGTCAGTTCTGATTGGCCGTAATTCTGTACAGCCAATAAGAAGTGAGACGGTTTACCACCGAACGCTTGAGATAGAGGGGCTTGTAGAGGCAGAGAGAAGAAGGAAGTGGTGGACTAGCTTTCATGCTGAAAGTGTCGAACGCATTATGTGTAAAATGAAGTGATATTGTGACTTCCGCGTTTCGGTAGAGTGTTAAAGGTAGCTGGTGTTTAGCATCAACTATTTGTGAAATTTTAAGAGTCGACAGATATTTTGTTCTGGAGAAAATCGCGTGTGTAAACTTTGATGATTTGAACACCTGTGGGCTGATGATCTTTCTTAATAGCAGTAAAAAAAATCCTAATGCAAGTTTAAAAGGACCTTTGAACTTAGAAATTTGAACAGCAACCCATTTTCGGTTTATTCTTTAGAGTTCACAAGACTATTTTCAGCTTTTTGTACTTATAGCGACCTCCGACGTGTAGTTACGAAATCTCAGTTTCTTCAACACCGCTTTTCTGAGATCTCTTAAGTAGCTGCAGTCAGGAGCTACGTGTGCAGATCTGCAGTAGTATCGAGGTGGGTGGATAATTTATGTTGCAGAACCGCCGTCGATGAGCGAAAGAGCGCGTTACGTCGCACTCTGGCAAATAAAGGCCACTCTGTCTAAGCCTTCTCTCCACCGTTTGCCTCAATACAACACGTCCTATGGATGCTGCGAGGTCAGATGCCAGTTGCAATGCAGTATTAAGGCGGTATCGCCGAGCCCTTACAGCCAAATAACGGTCCTGTCTTTCTGATATCACACGCGGTCGGCCCTGCGCTGGTCTTTATGATACAGGTTCGGTCCCAATAAACTGCCGCCACACCCGAGAAACAACAGAACGATTAACGTTAAGCCATCGAACCACATGAGTTTGCAACTGTCCTGCTTCCTTTCTTCCTATGGTCCTCCACTGCAGAGAATTTGGTATGCTTCTTCTCTGTGCCATACTGCACCGCCTGTGACTGTGTATACATCAACTGTGGATGTGGGACTGCGGCAAGCACTCTTCCGTTTGATAGGTGTCCTGATGTCGTCGTTGGCGTGGTTTTCCGTTGACCGAAATACCATTTTCCGTGCAGAACACAATAGTACGGACAATGATTATATCGTGAATTAGACACAAGACGGAGAAACTGCTTTAATTTTGGACACCAGTGTATTATACCTGTAGAATTTACCTTACCTTCATTTTTGGGCAAATGTAATTTTTTGCGCCGTTTCAAATACATGATGTCCGTAAAGTCTCTTTACAAATTAAAATGTTACAGAGTTAAAGGAAAAAAGACACGTGAAATGTTTTACATAATGAGACATACATATTTAAGTTTTTTTGCTCCAATTAATATGTATTTACGTTGGTAGAATTAGCTGCACAAAGTACACGAAGACGGTAGCCGTTTTCTTACTACTTCCGCTGTAACAGCCCCACATCATTGTTGGCAAAGACATAAGTAATCCTCTGCTTGAGATGATTGATGTCCCATATATTTGTCAAAGCCAGTGATATATGATGGTGGTGGCCCTGGCTGTAAGCCACCTTTCCCACCCATGACACTGGAAAGCTTTAATTGGGAATTCACTCACATGTAATCCACAATGTGATGGTGAAGCACCTTACCGGAAAGTTATGGTCCTGTAGTGCTACGCTGAAGAGCAAAAGAAGCTGGTACACCTGTGTAGTATTGTGTAGGGGTCCCGCGAGCAGGCAGAAGTGCCGCACCATGACGTGGATGGACTCTACTAATATCTGAAGTAGTGCTGAAGGGAACTGACACGATGAATCCTCCCGGGCTGTCTATATATCGTTAAGAATACGAGGGGGTTGAGACCTCTTCTGAAAAGCACGTTGTGAGGTACCAGAGATATGCTCAATAATGCTCATGTCTGGGAAAATGGTGGCCAGCGGAAGTGTTTAAATTCAGAAGGGTATTCCTGGAGCCACTCAGTAGCAATTGTGGTCGTATGGGTTGTCGCATTGTCCTGCTGGAATTGCCCAAGTGTGTCAGAAAGCAGAACGGACATGAATAGATCCAGGTGATCCGGTAGGATGCTTACGCACTTGTCACCTGTCAGAGTCGTATCTAGACGTATCAGAGGTCCCATATCACTCCAATACACACGCCCCACACCATTACAGAGCCTCCACCAGCTTGAACAGTTCCCTGCTGACATGCAGGGCCCATGAATTCATGAGGTCGTCTCCATACCCGCCGTACACGTCCATCCGCTCGATACAATTTGAAACGAGACTCGTTCGACCGGGCAATATGTTCCCAGTCATCAACAATCCAATGTCGGTGTTGACGGGCCCAGGCGAAGCGTAAGGTTTGTGTCGTGCAGTCAACAAGCGTACACGAGTGAGCCTTTGGCTCCGAAAGCCATATCGATGATGTTTCGTTGAATGGTTCGCACGCTGACTCTTATTGATGCACCAGTATTGAAATTTGCAACAGTTTGCTAAAGGGTTGCACTTTTGTCACTTCGAATGATTCTCTTCGGTCGTCTTTGGTCCCTTTCTTGTAGGATCTTTTTCCGGCCGCAGCGACGCCGGAGATTTGATGTTCTACCGAATTCCTGATATTCACGGTACACTCGTTAAATGGTCGTACCGGAAAATCCCCACTTCATCGCTACCTCAGATATACTGGTGACGGCGGTGGTTAGTGTTTAACGTCCCGTCGACAACGAGGTCATTAGAGACGGAGCGCAAGCTCGGGTTAGGGAAGGATTGGGAAGGAAATCGGCCGTGCCCTTTCAAAGGAACCATCCCGACATTTGCCTGAAACGATTTAGGGAAATCACGGAACACCTAAATCAGGATGGCTCGAGACGGGATTGAACCGTCGTCCTCCCGAATGCGAGTCCAGTGTGCTAACCACTGCGCCACCTCGCTCGGTCGGATATACTGCGTCCCATCGCTCGTGCGCCGACTGTAGTACCACGTTTAAACTCACTTAAATCTAGATAACCTGCCATTGTAGCAGCAGTAACCGATCGAACAACTGCGCCATACACTTGTTGCCGGCCGCAGCGCCGTTTTCTACCTGTTTACGTATCTCTGTATGTGAATACGCACGCCTGTACTAGTTTCTTTGGCGCTTCAGCGTACATATTCAGTTTACAGGTCCAGGCAAACATATTTTTTATTGATGTCTCTCCGAAGAAAAATGGACTAATGGCGCGATTACACACGATGCCACGCCACACATTCGCCTTTGGACTATCTCTCAGAAGTTCCGTTGACACACGTGGGTTTTATGACCCCCATGTTCTCGCGTTGTATATATTCAGCTTCCCTGAAAGATGAAAGGTTGACTCACCACTGAAACTAATTCTGGTGACAACTGTTTCACCCGCAGACAGTCGTTACAGCATGTTATCTGGAAAGTCTTGTAATTTTGGTTTACATTGTGACTCCTACAGCAATTGCACTTCGTAAGCGTAGAACGGCAAATTAATTTACGTGGCAAGTGTAAACGTTGGAGAGCGACACGGATAGACTTCTGGAAGATCTTACACGAACGATGTTTTCCTAATATTTTCTTGATAGCCCACTCTTCCTTTCTCCAATACTATTCCAGTCTCCTCATATTTATTGCGCCACTTAAGGAAGTGACGGTGGATGTCATCAGTACGTAGTTGTGTGTTCTTGCTGAGCCTACATCTCCCATATCTGTTTCAGTACATGAGAATATATAATGTGACTTCCCCTGAAGAGTTAGTTTCACTGTATCTCATCCATCAACAGGACATCTAAAATATACACAAATGCATTATGATTAAAAACTTAGCAAACCAATGAGTGTATAGTACAAATTTGATGACGATATCTCATCGGTTTCCACTGTCATGAATTTTTGGAGCAGAAGAGAGACCTCATCCATGAGGTGTATGTAGTGGGGAAAAGGTCATAACGGAGAATTTGCTTTCGAAAATTAAATCTTTTGTCGGCTAACTTTCTAGTACTCAATCTGTCTGCTCCATACGGCAGCGTAGGAGTGCCATTTGACGGTATGTCTTTTTCTCTGAATCTCTGAATTTTGCTGGGCGGGGGGTTGTTGTGAGTTGACACAGTTTATTTCAAAAAGGTTACATTTGTATGTACTAATAACAGCATTTTTTAAATTTCTAGTTATAAGTTGATGTTGTTGACCAGGTGTTTCTCCTCAATAACCCTTATCAAATCCCCAACTTGCAGGAGCCTCGCTGCACAATTCCTCCGTAAAGTACCAATCACTAATATGTTGTTTTTAGTGCTATTTTTATTTTGGGCTAGGTATGTTGCTGCCTCTGTCATCGCAGCTTCATTTTCTGCCAGAACTGCAATGTCATCTAGACAGTATTACACATGGGATCTCCAACTCAGCTTTGCACATTCCCATTTCTCTTCATTCAACGGTGGATTTCCTTAAGCGGTGTATTAAGCAATACTGGTGAAACAGATTGTCTCTCGTGTAATTTCTCTGTCTAGTAATTCACCTTTGCTCATACCCCTGAAAAACATGTAGGCGCTAACTAAAATTGGCTCTGAGCACTATGGGACTTAACATCTGCGGTCATCAGTCTCCTCGAACTTAGAACTACTTAAACCGAACTAACCTAAGGACATCACACACATCCATGCCCAAGGCAGGATTCGAACCTACGACCGTTGCAGTCGCGCGGTTCCGGACTGAGCGCCTAGAACCGCGAGGCGCTAACTCGAAATATTATTTACATACATAAAAGAACTGATCTCAGTCTATCCTAGCATCCTCAGACTTCTCTTTGCATGTGGCTTTAGGGCTTCTTAATATTGTAGACTTTCGTCAGTTACCTTTCTCTTTACCACGCTTTACTGCGCTATACGTCATCATTTAATTTCATAAACGCCGACTCGCTTAATTCATTTCAAATTTTTCTAGCTGCACAATATTTTTTGCCCCATCTTTGGCCGCCACACTTCATAAAGTAAAATTATCGTAAGCGCCTCTTGAAATGACCTTAAGAGTTCATTGATTCTTGCACAGTAAGACCATCACCTGTCTACTTTCCTAGTAGACAGCTATGTTGCATCGTTGATGTACGCCACATTTACTCCCAGAGAGTTATCGGTGGAAGCTTCAGAACTGACTTACTGACTTACGGCCAGTAATCATGCGCACGATGGTTCCAGAGCGCAGAATCAACATTAGCAAACTCAGATTTCCACAGGGCTATTCCTCGAATTTTAACAGTGCATAAAATAATGTATGTAACAAAATTTCGTCCCTTGCACGCTTTCGGTGGAAAATCAGCGTCAAAGAAAGGCATATGGGAAATATTCCAATCGCGAGAAAGAAAATTATTCTCATTCAAAATGCGGCACAGTTTGAGCACTCAGCAGCGTTTTGCGTCAGAGCACTCGAGTTCGAATGCTCTATTAGGGTTCGATTTTTCTAATTTTATACTGTGTGATATAGTATCTGGCTCCTTAATTGTTTCACAGCAAGTACAGCAGTCCTTGCCCAATGGAATAATTTGATGTTAACACAGAAATAAGAGTGCAATCATTTGTATTATGTCAATTTCAAACACATATTCAGGCTTTAAACTTTAACTCCGTTCTTTTCCACACACTAAACGCCTCCACGCTTTCCTGTCCATTGCCACCATTGCTTCCCTTTTCTTCAGTTATATCCCTTCCTTCACCGTAAAAAGAAACGACTCCTCTCCTCTCCTTTTTGTTCTATTCGTGATTATTTTATCCTAGGTAGTTCCCCTGCAGTAATGTGCATCGCATACTCGCATCATTTGAGTGCAGGGATCTGCACTACATCCGAGCCTACTTTCCCGCATACCCTCCGCCCATTGGTACTATCGATTAGTATCAACTACCATATGTACCACTTTCAGTACTATTACACTTGCTTAGGATGTCATCAGTACAGCTAGCAACCCACTTCACAGATAATTTCAAAACTCTATTACTATTTTTACTATTATCATATGACTACTGATTTTAAATGGCTGTCAAATGAAAACGAATGTCTCGAGAACGAATCGTTATTGCTACGCTTTGTTGCATTAAAACAACGAGGAATTTCATATTGGCTGTTAAAGAAGTTTTGTAAGTTTCTTTCGTGTCATAACTAGCGAGAGTATGATGGTAAACCATTTTATAGCAACGCCCCATTGAAAAGTCATGAAAACATTTCGTTCTTGTTAGGATTTGTTATTATTAAATATCAATAACATTTCGGCGATTGAAACTTGTAATATAAGTACGAAATCAAAAGCAGTTGAGTTCTAACACGTACTACGTGATCAAAAGTATCCGGACATGTGGCTGAAAATGACTTACAGGTTCGTGGCGCCCTCCATCAGTAATGCTGGAATTCAATATGGTGTTGGCCCACCCTTATTAGCCTTGATGACAGCTTCCACTCTCGCAGGCATACGTTCAATCACGTGCTGCAAGGTTTCTTGCGGAATGGTAGCCCATTCTTCACGAAGTGCTGCACTGAGGAGAGGTATCGATGTCGGTCGGTGAGGCCTGGCACGAAGTAGGTGTTCCCAAAACACCCCAAAGGTGTCCTATAGGATTCAGGCCAGACCTCTGTGCAGGCCAGTCCATTACAGGGATGTTATTATCGTATAACCACTCTGCCACAGGCCGTGCATTATGAACAGATGCTCGATCCTGTTGAAAGATGCAGTCGCCGTCCCCGATTTGCTCTTCAACGGTGGGAAGCGAAAAGGTGCTTAAAACAACTATGTAGGCCTGTGCTGTGATGGTGCCATGCAAAGCAACAAGGGGTGTGCGCCCTCTCCATGAAAAACACGACTACACCATAACACCACCGCCTCCGACTTTTACTGTTGGCACTACACACGCTGGCAGATGACGTTCACCGGCATTCACCATACCAACACCCTGCCATCAGATCGTCACATTGTACTGTGACTCGTCACTCCACACAACGTTTTTCTACTGTTCAATCGTCCAATGTTTACGCTCCTTACACCAAGCGAGGCGTCGCTTGGCATTTACCGGCGTGATGTGTGGCTTATGAGCAGCCGCTCGATCATGAAATCCAAGTTTTCTCATCTCCCGCCCAACTGTCATAGTACTTGCAGTGGATCCTGATGCAGTTTGGAATTCCTGTGTGATGGTCTAGATAGATGTCTGCCTATGGCACATTACGACCATCTTCAACTGTCGGCGGTCTCTGTCAGTAAACAGACGAGGTCGCCCTGAACGCTTTTGTGCTGTACATGTCCTTTCACGTTTCCACTTCACTATCACATCGGAAACCGTGGAGCTAGGGACATTTACGAGTGTGGAAATCTCGCGTAGTGACGTTTGATACATGTGACACGCAATCACCTGGCACGTTCGAAGTCCGTGAGTTCCGTGGAGCGCACCATTCTGCTCTCTCACGATGCCTAATGTCTACTGAGGTGGCTGATATGGAGTACCTGGTAGTAGGTGGCAGCACAATGCACCTAATGTGAAAAATGTATGTTTTTGGGAGTGTCCACATACTTTTCATCACACAGTGTAGCATAATTCATTAAGGTGAGACGATACAGAACTGAGGGTTCGTGTCCCACTTGTGCCAAACTTTTTTTACCCCTTATCGATTTCTAAAACGTTGTGGGAAGTTTGTATGAAGTTAATAAAAGAATTTCTGTAATATCTGACGTCATGCGAATATAAGTGCACGCTCTGCCAGGAGTGAGTTTTTCGATTTGGTGAATTTTTGTAAGCTGATGACCTTCCTGAGTGGATATATCTTTCATTTTTGTATTATTACATGTTCAGAGTTACTGAAGTTTTTATTTGTGTATACCGCAGACAGATCAACATGACTAGCATATGTCAAGAAAGAAAATGTGTGTTTTAATAGAGCTGGCATATGAATTCTATGTGCGTCCGTTTTCGTGAACGAACTGTATGGTTTGCGAGCCAAATAAAGCCGACAACTACCGCTGCGTAGCGCTGAGAGTTCAAAATCATGTTAACCAGGTCGTGGCATGCGCCGACGACGCTGTGTCGTGTGACGGGGGATATCCTGTCTGCGTGCATTTTAACGTTAGCTCCCTTGTCCCATACGCCGACGGCTTTAGAGAACAGGTGTGTGTTTGGATCAACAGCTCATTTCGACGAGTGAAGGGTTTACAGGCTTTTCTACAAAAAGTCAACAGCTGGGAACAAAGTAACCCACAGTTAAAGTACTCCGCTGTACGGTTGTATCGTACTTCCCTCTTGAATTTCTCGTCAAACAGCGTGAACAGTAGTATTGTAAGTAGGCTGTTTAGGTTTTTATATTGGTAACGCGCCGGCCGAAGTGGCCGTGCGGTTAAAGGCGCTGCAGTCTGGAACCGCAAGACCGCTACGGTCGCAGGTTCGAATCCTGCCTCGGGCATGGATGTTTGTGATGTCCTTAGGTTAGTTAGGTTTAACTAGTTCTAAGTTCTAGGGGACTAATGACCTCAGCAGTTGAGTCCCATAGTGCTCAGAGACATTTGAACCATTTTTGAACCATTGGTAACGCCACGTAGTGCTCTGTATGCAAATCACTGACTGTGCTATGTGCAGTCTGTGGCTGGTTTGCATTGTTGTTGGCTATTGTAGTGTTGGGCAGTTGGCTGTTAACAACGCGTAGCGTTGCGCAGTTGGAGGTGAACCGCCAGCAGTGGTGGATGTGGGGAGTGAGATGGCGGAGTTTTGAGAGCGGATGATCTGGACAGAGACAGAAAGTTTGTAAGACTGGATATCATGAACTGAACTGAACTGATATATATATTATGACTTTTGAACACTATTAAGGTAAATACATTGTTTGTTCTCTATCAAAATCTTTCATTTAATGTTTTAACGTTTCTGAAACATACAAAGTAACCATAATAACAAGCACAAGGAAAGGAGCACACTAATTTCCGCTGACTGATTACAGTAAGGATATTGACAAGATAACACTGTGAAACGTCCCCTTAGAAAAACTGTACATGACTGTGCTTAAACTGACACACAATATTTTTAGCGCAACGGAATCTGACTTTCAATAATCCCTACAAAAGAATGGCCCTGACTAACATTACCTTTCACAAATCACTTACCCCACAAAAATCTTCGTTACTCAAGCTACTGCAATACAGCGAGCGCCACTACTGCAAGCTAAATAAAAGATTTAAACTACTGAAGGCACTAACTACTGATAGGCATAGTTAGCAAATGAAAGATTTTGATAGAGAACAAACAATGTATTTACCTTAATAGTGTTCAAAAGTCATAATATATATATATATCAGTTCATGATACCCAGTCTTACAAATTTACTGTCTCTGTCCAGATCATCCGCTCTCAAAACTCCGCCATCTAACTCCCCACATCCACCACTGCGCAACGCCACGCGCTGTTAACAGCCAACTGCCCAACACTACAATAGCCAACAACAATGCATACCAGCCAGACTGCACACAGCACAGCCAGTGATTTTCATACAGAGCGCTACGTGGCGTTACCAATATAAAAACCTAACCAGCTTACTTACAGTATATCAATCACAAACTCTGAATGCTTTTGATCCCTAATGCATCTGACAAAAGGGATGGAGTCGTCGCACATGAACGTGCTGCTAGGTATCCAGTTCGACGTCATCCAGAGAAAAATGTATTTCATCGCACTCTAGCTAACGAGGAAGTCATTCTAGAAGCTATGCCCAAAGAACGCCAACGAAGTATAGGTCACGAAACAACACATGAGCACTGACGTGTGCAAGAAGAAGGACTGCACCCCAATCATATTCATTAAAGTGATTCAGCATCCTGAAGACTGCGTCCTACGTATGCAGTTTTGTAAATGGTTCCAACAACAACAGGAAGCTAACGACAACTTCCTAAAAATTATAATACGGCCTGATGAAGCTGTGTGATGGTCTCTTCAGTATCTACAACGCCCACCATTGGTGTCTAGTTAACCGACATGTCAGCTGTAACTTTAGACGTCGGGCCCACTTTAGCATCAATGTATAGATCAGGACAATCAAGTATTTCTAACAGTTTGCTTGAATCACTAGACGATATTGCACGTCACGTTCAGCCGGGGTTGCGGTTCCAGTATGATGGTGCACGATGGAAGAAATGCGAGATTTTTTTGAGGAACAGATCAGTGCTGGAAATTCTGTTTTAAGGCCTCCGCTTGTTCCTGATATCGATCGCTGGATTTCATCCTGTGGGGATTCTTGAAGAAGCACGTCTATTCTGCTCTGCTGATGAATTTGCAAGAACTCTTGTAAATATGGACGCAGCTATGCTGCAAAGAGTTCAAAGAAGCGTAATGAAGCCAGTCGCTAAGTTTTTGGAGGTGCAGGGAGGTCGCATTGAGCATTTGCTTTGAAGAGCATACACGTTTTATGAAAGGTATGCTTTCACTGATAATAAATTCAGTGTGAATGTTTAAATCTCAACATTGATGAGTTTTGTAGCCATTTCTGTCCAATGACAGGTAAATTATTTTTAACAAATCATTACTCCCCATGAATTTTTCTGAAATATCGGGGCAGTAATAGTTCTCAAGTTTGTTTGTGTGGTCGACCTCAGCAGCAAGCATATAAATACTTGTTTTCTAAATAAAACTGCCTTTTCCCGCTGCTAGTTACTTTATTTATCCCATACGCGTTTCGCCTTCTCCTGTTCTAAGGCATCATCAGTGGAATCTATAACGATACAGTTTTGTTAGTTACAGATTATCAAACATTTCACTTCGCGATTTTTTGTAAAAAAAAAGTAATTACTTACAATTTTCTGATCTGCGTTTCCTTACATCTGGTCCGGAGGTCGCACTACCACTTTTATCACTGCCATATAATCACATCTCTGTGTTCTCGCGTTCCACACACTGATCACCATGTTTCTCACTCTTTTTTGTGGTGGACTATTGTTCTTTTGTCACTCGATACAACTATTTCGTCGTACACCGCTTTTCACAGCGTAAATATTGCGACTCCATTACGTGTTTCATCTTCTTTGGTATGTTTACCTATTTGTTGCCGACCTAACGAAGTATGTGTTCATTACTAACTTCTACTATTTATGATGTTTATACCGTGTGTGTGAATGAGTGAGAGAGAGAGAGAGGGAGCCTGGAAATATGGGACAAACCACTCTACATTTGCAGAACACCTAAGAGAAAGTGACCACAAACCAACCACCTGAGAATATGACACGAAAATAATTAGAATCAACAATAAAAAACACCTCCTGACCATGCAAGGAATTTACCACATACATAATACCAAAGCAGAAGGGAAAATCCTGTTGAATGACCAAGTACACATGCCAAGCAATTCATTATTTACACTAATAGATAAAATAATAGTATAACGTTCACAAAAAGTATTAATATAATAATATTGTGCAGTGTAATAATAATAGAACCCAACATCTTTACACTCACTCATCCATGAACCCCTCCACAGAATGTTGAAACGAAAAGTCAAAACAGCTGTCACCAAAGTTTTCAGCCTCTCGCTAACAGCTAGTACGCCTGTCACTCCCCCCCCCCCCCCCCCCCCGCCCCCCCAAAAAAGGTCAACTCTATCATCCTCTGTAATTATTTTTTATTTACAAAAAATCGCGAAGTGAACTGTTTGATAATCTACAACTAACGAAACTGTATCGTTATAGATCCCATTGATGATTTCTCAGAACAGGAGAAGGCGAAATGCGTATGGCATAAATAAAGTAACTGCCAGCAGGAAAAGGCAGTTTTATATACAAAACGAGTATTAGTGATAGTTCTGTTCTTTACAGAAGCTGCAGTTGTAGGATATGTATCAAAACAAGAAAATAAAAGGAAATACGCTTAGATCCAGAATCGAACTCTGAACTAGAGTATTCTAATGCGAAATTCTACTCACTGCACCAACTGGGAAACACATCTATACAACGCTGAAAGAAAATATTTGTACATATGACTACAAAGTTGCCGAGCTTATGAGTGTCAAGCAATCCTGCAAAAGACTCACTGGGTGATTGATCCAAAATGGAGGGTTACTCTAATTTCGAAGAAGTTATTGGGAGATTTAGCTTGTAAAACCTATTTCAGTAATTCTAAGGCCCTGTTCGAACAACGAAATCTGTAACACGAGGATATGTTAGAATTCAATAAGAAACTTCTGTTTGACTTAACTCTTATTGCAGCATTTCTTTGAGCCGCATTGGTCTGTATTTAAACATGATCTCCTTGATCGTTGTGAAGTGTTATGGTGAACTGCATTCGGCAATATAAACTCACGAAATGTTATTTCGAAATTTACTGGCAAATTTTCGTATCATTGTGCTCATTTGCCACTCATTTTCTCCAGCATTCTGTGATCACAATCGTGTACTTTCCCCTAGGTTAGTTCACTGAAGGTCAATAACTTGATGTTAAAAACTAGTAAATAAATAAAAGTTAAAATTTCTCAATAAAATGAGCTCACTGAATCCAAAGTACCAAATACAATTCATACAACTAACGGAGCTTTAACCATAGTTATTTTTCACTCACTCGCCGTAACTTTATAGGTTTTTTTTAATCAAGAAAGTCAATATTTTAGAACTGTCAATGAGTTCTAGAACTGGGCAGCATGTACACATTACACTGTAGGTTTGATGCAATAGCTCTATAATTTAGTTCTTCTGTCTTTAATGTAAGATAGTGCGGCGTGTACTTTATTATGTGTATGGTGAGAAAGAAATTCTTTGTGCTGTTGTTTTAATATCGTTTGAACAATGTTTCAGGACAACAACGATGTGCTGCTTGACATAGCGAACAGAATATTTCTGAAAGCTGGTTATGGCATTAAAGAACGGTTTAATCAGTCAGCAACTAGATTCAAGGCTGGAATAGAAGAAGTTGATTTCCTGCAAGAACCACAAGCAAGGAAAACAATAAATGACTGGGTGGAGAAGAAGACAAATAATAAAATAAAAGACATAATTCCACCTGGTGAGCATAAATTATGGTCATTATAATAAAATAAAGACATCACTCGTAATTAGTACCAGATGAAGAAAATATTTCCGCTAACCTTTTAGATAAATTATACAGGCTGCCTTAAAATTCGTCTCAGACAAGAACTTTGACAGTTGTTCAACGTCATAAATTCTTAGCCCATTTCATACATTGCCTATGCTATGGGATAATCATGATTCTTCCTTTATTCATTTGTTGCGTTTGTCAGCACAACCATTGATTTGTATAGACTGACGACAGTAACGCAGTGGCGCTGTAAATGAGTCATCAACGTCATAATTGAGTGACTTGGCGGAAGGTAATTCACCTCTGTTGTTATTAACTTAGTTTACGAAACTACCTTTGCAAAGGAAAATCCTGCAGTATAGTCTCACCTTAATTCTCGCACCACTTCAAAGTTTGACAGAGGCATTAGTGCCACTGGTGCCGAGAAAAATCTGAAATCTATCTAAGGACCCGACAGCATCCCTCTCCGAATCTATAAAGAACTTGCGGCTGCATTAGTCCCTGTTTTAAGTAAAATGTACATTATATCCCTCGAACAAAAAATTTTGCCCTTATAGTTGGTAGGACGAGCTGGTCAAACCCGTCTACAAGCAGGGTAGTGGAAGTGATCTACAAAATTACCGTGAGTTGATTCGGGGAGGAGACCAAACTGCGAGGTCATCGGTCTCAAAAATTACTGTCCAATACTTTTGACATATATCTGTTGTAGAGTATTACAACATATTCTGATCTCAAACAGAATGAGATATTTCAAACAGAATGAAAGAATTGGTCGTGTGAGACCCAACTCGCGCTTTTCTCGCATTGCATTCTGAAAACCAGGGATGAAGGCCGTCAAGTGAATTCGGTATTTCCTGCGATACGAAAAGCATTTTACTCGGCACGACATTTACATTTATTATTGAACGTATAATCGTAAGGGATACCAAGTAAAAATTGTGACTGCACACTTCTGTATAGGAAGGACGCATTTCCATCGACAACTGTACAAGTAGCTTCTGGCGTCCCTTTGTAGGTGTGCTGGTATACTACATGTTATACAGGGTGATTCAAAAAGAATACCACAACTTTAGGAATTTAAAACTCTGCAACGACAAAAGGCAGAGCTAAGCACTATCTGTCGGCGAATTAAGGGAGCTATAAAGTTTCATTTAGTTGTACATTTGTTCGCTTGAGGCGCTGTTGACTAGGCGTCAGCGTCAGTTGATGCTAAGATGGCGACCGCTCAACAGAAAGCTTTTTATGTTATTGAGTACGGCAGAAGTGAATAGACGATAGTTGTTCAGCGTGCATTTCGAACGAAGTATGGTGTTAAACGTCCTGATAGGTGGTGTATTAAACGTTGATATAAACAGTTTACAGAGAATGGGTGTTTGTGCAAAGGAAAAAGTTCTGGACGGCCGAGAACGAGTGATGAAAATGTAGCACGCATCCAGCAATGTTAGAGAATTGGCTGTTCCCTCAGCTCGAACAAGAAGCACAACAATTCATATTTCAGCAGGATGGAGCGCCACCACATTGGCACTTATCTGTCCGTAACTACCTGAACGTCAACTACCCAAGGCGATGGATCGGCCGCCAGGCAGCCCGTGACAGAGCACTTCATCACTGGCCGCCAAGAAGCCCTGATCTTACCCTCTGCTATTTTTTCTTATGGGGGTATGTTAAGGATATGGTGTTTCGGCCACCTCTCCCAGCCACCATTGATGATTTGAAACGAGAAATAATAGCAGCTATCCAAACTGTTACGCCTGATATGCTACAGAGAGTGTGGAACGAGTTGGAGTATCGGGTTGATATTGCTTGTGTGTCTGGAGGGGGCCATATTGAACATCTCTGAACTTGTTTTTGAGTAAAAAAAAACCTTTTTAAATACTCTTTGTAATGATGTATAACAGAAGGTTATATTATGTTTCTTTCATTAAATACACATTTTTAAAGTTGTGGTACTCTTTTTGAATCACCCTGTATATTAATGACATAGCAGACAATGTTAACAGTAACTTCCGACTTTTCGCAGATGATGCAGTTATCTCTGACGAGGCGTTGCGTGGAAAAATCAGAACAAATATTCAGTCAGATATTTATCAGGTATCAAAGTTCTGCAGAGATTGGCGACTTTGTGGTAGCCACTGTCGAACTGGGCGCTCGGCTGCCTCAAACTGCTCCGTGGGTCGGTCAGCAGGAGCCATCGAACAAATCACTTCAGGAACATGCTGAGACAATTCATGCTGAGACAATACATTTAACAACTCACACACTTAGTTCCTTCTTCATATTTGTCCAACAAATATGGTCTTCTATCTGTTGATGACCTAGCACCGATGGCCCTTTGAAAGATAGCCTTCCTTGACGTTCTTTTTTCTTCAGTCGCCAATCCTATTGCACATCTAGACTATCAGTTTTCGTGTGTACCCAGCAGTTGCGCCGGTGACTTCTCGCATATTTCCACCAGCCTTGTTACATTTTAACTTCGACGACCCACATACCACATTACAGTTATCGTTTGAATTGTGCGGAAGAAACAGCAACTCTGCCTCCCTCCTCCCCCAACTCACACATCGCCCCATGCCGTTATAGTTAATTGTGAATTTACATGTTGATAAGTTTAGTGAGCTACGTGGTTAATAAAGGGAGTTTACATGTTGACTTGATGGTCATAATTCTGTATCATCTGATGAGTATGGGACGCGCTGATATAAGATTACAAGAGCTACTTGCTAAACTACTTGCTCTGACTAAATACTGTTATAATTGGTGATCCTTGTATCGATATCAACCAAGTCTAGATTCAATGTTAAAATTCACTCATAATCATAGAAAAATCTCGCAGAAGATATTGACTATTTACGTTTGCTGCTTGGATGTGTGAAAAAGATTTCTTACTGCTAACCGTTCTTTCTTTCCAGGTATCTTGAACGGCTTAACTCGGATGGTACTGGTCAATGCCATATACTTCAAAGGGGACTGGCTCAAAAAGTTTGACGAGGATACAACCTCACCTTTACCTTTCCACTCAGCTGTGGGACAATCAAAGAATGTGGACATGATGTTCCTCGAGGAAGAATTCAAGTACACGGAGATAAATGATTTAAACTGTCAAGCTCTTCTGCTTCCTTATAAGGTACTGTTGCGACGATAATGACTGTTGATGACTGATTGTAAAGCTAACATGAACACGAAAAGAGATGAAACTAATTCAGGAGCAAATAGTCGTATATTAAATAAGGGACAATTTTGGGGAGGAAGAAAAAAGTATAGAGTGCAATGTATGTACCCTGATTAACACCAATAAAGATAATATTTTCTATGTGCTCATGCTGCAGCTATTGCTTTGCCTGGTTGTGCGTGGCATCAAAAGAAGAAGATATTTGTTGAAACTTGTTTTCTTATACAAGGTATGGAAACGTGCCATCGAAGCAATGTATACTAATGGAGACCGGAAAGAGAGATAGCGTGCTAGAACGATGTGGCGTGTTGTCATTCTGTCTGGTGGTCTTCTGGAGCCCGTAACATTATAAATTTTCTCTTGCATCAATCTCCAGAAATATTTTGTATAGCCCGCCATGACTTTCATCTTCTACGCCAATCGCTTCACCTCAGAGTAGCATTTACGTTCAAAGAACTTGATTCTTGGATACGTTCCAATCTCCGTATTTACCTAGAGATTTTCACTCTAGTGATTGTTGTAGTACCATGGAAGCTATACCCTGATGTCTTAACACATGTAGTATCACCTTGTCCCATCTGCTAGTCAATGTTTACCCCGTGTGTATTTCCTCTCGGATTTTGCGGAAGACAGCTTCATTTCTTACATTAGTCATTTCATTGTCAACCTTCCTCCGTAACAAAACATGTAAAATAGTTAGGTTTTCCGGGTTTCGCACAGTCCATGATATACTTCCAAACAATGCTACGCTCCAGATGTATATTCTCAGAAATTTCTCGCCTAAATTAAGGCCTATGTTTGATACTAATAAATTTCTTTTATCGAGAAACCCCTTTTTGCCTGTTCTAAACTGCTTCTAAAATCTTGTTTATAACGCACGTCATGCGTTGTTTCGCCGGTAACAAAATGCTTTTACGTTACTATTTGGTCCCCAATTTTGATGTTAATTTTATCGCTGACTTTTCTTCTGCTAGTCATTATTTTCGCCTTACTTTAGTTTACTATAAGTCCATATTGTGCGCTCATTTCAATGTTCATTCCAATCAACAGCTCCTGCAATTATCCCTCATTTTGTATTCTTTTATTTTATTGAACTTTTTTTTGTTCTTACAATACAGTCACATTAGGATTTCACAAAGCGTGGAACTCATTTCGACCAGCCAGTGGTCACTTTAGGGCTATAGGTACATGCTGCAAGCAGTTTTAGCATGAGCCCGTTGCCGGCATTGTGAACCTCATATGTGATTGCTACGTAACAAAATAAAAATTGAAAGAACATAATTACTCCCTTACTCAGCCTCCATGGTAACATTCATTTATTCCTCTTTTCCATGAGGTTAGCAATGTCATCATAAAATATTATTAGTGATGTCCTTCCACTCTAAATTTTAATCCCTGAGAATTCCTGCCTTATACATTTTTAATACGAGCACTTCTCTCTTACTGTGCCATTATTACGGTTGCTTCTTGGATATTGTACACGTAGCATCATGGTCAGCTTTCGCTAAAGCTAAAATTTTTTTTGTTATTGTTGAGAATTTCGTATCACAGTATTTGCATTCTCAGGCACATCATCATTCCTCAGTATATCTACATTCCACTTCTTTACACGATTCTAATTCAGTACACTTTTCTCATCACTAAATTGTGATCTGAGTCTATCTGCTCCTGAGTACAATATGTGTTCAGCATCTTATTTTGCAATTTCTCTCCCACAATTATGTAGTCCAGTTGGTATCTTCCCGAGTCTCCAGGTCTTTTTCAGGTATACTTCCTTCTATTGTGATTCTTTAACAACGATTTACACTTGCGAGCTTGAATATTTTGTAAAATTCAAGGAATATTTCTCCTCCCTCATTCCCACTACAAATCCGTAATTCTTTCCCTTACTTTATCGTTACAAACTCTCTTATTTCAATTTTCACTTGGTTACCCCTTCAGTACCCTCAAATACTTTACCACTTCTGTTCCCAACATTTAGGAATTATCAGGTCAGTAGGTCGGAAACCCCTTGACGCTGCTCTATTTAGAAAAGACCTAAGACCAGAAATTTCCATTGGTCGCGAGAAACTGAAACTCTGTTTTCAAATGTACCTTTACGAAGGAAAAGGTTCCAGGGCTCTATGGAATCCTTTCAGATTCTATACTGAATCTGTGTCTGAGTTAACTTCACCGTTAACTGTAATACGTCGTAAATCTCTCGAACAAAAATCCGTGCGCAGCAGTTGGAAGAAGGAGGATGTCACGGCAGCCTACAAGAAGGGCAGCGGACGTGACCCACAAAACTACCGACCAATCTACACTACTGGCCATTAAAATTGCTACACCAAGAAGAAATGCAGATGATAAACGGGTATTCTTTGGATAAATACATTATGCTAGAACTGACATGTGATTACATTTTCACGCACTTTGGGTGCATAGATCCTGAGAAATCAGTACCCAGAACAACCACCTCTGGCCGTAATAACGGCCTTGATACGCTTGGGCATTGAGGCAAACAGAGCTTGGATGGCGTGTACAGGTACAGCTGCCCATGCAGCTTCAACACGATACCACAGTTCATCAAGAGTAGTGACTGGCGTATTGCGACAAGTCAATTGCTCAGCCACCATTGACCAGACGTTTTCAGTTGGTGAGAGATCTGGAGAATGTGCTGGCCAGGGCAGCAGTCGGCGGTCGTGCATTATCGTGCTGAAATGTAGGGTTTCACAGGGATCGAATGAAGGGTAGAGCCACGGGTCGGAACACATTTGAAATGTAACGTCCACTGTTCAAAGTGCCGCAAATGGGAACAAGAGGTCATCGAGACGTGTAACCAATGGCACCCCATACCATCACGCCGGGTGATACGCCGGTATGGCAATATTTCCAATGTGCGCTCACCGTGATGTCGTCAAACACGCATGAGACCATCAAAAAATGGTTCAAATGGCTCTGAGCACTATGGGACTTAACTTATGAGGCCATCAAAAAATGGTTCAAATGGCTCTGAGCACTATGGGACAACTTATGAGGTCATCAGTCCCCTAGAACTTAGAACTACTTAAACCTAACTAACCTAAGGACATCACACACATCCATACCCGAGGCAGGATTCAAACCTGCGACCGTAGCGGTCGTGAGGCTCCAGACTGTAGCGCCTAGAACCGCTCGGCCACTCCGGTCGGCGATCCGACCATCATGATGCTGTAAACAGAACCTGGATTCATCCGAAAAAATGACGTTTTGCCATTCGTGGACCCAGGTTCGTCGTCGAGTACACCATCGCAGGCGCTGCTGTCTGTGATGCAGCGACAAGGGTAACCGCAGCCACGGTCTCTGAGCTGTTAGTCCATGCTGCTGCAAACGTCGTCGAACTGTTCGTGCAGATGGTTGTTGTCTTGCAAACGTCCCCATCCGTTGACTGAGGGATCGAGACGTGGTTGCACGATCCGTTACAGCCATGTGGATAAGATGCCTGTCATCTCGACTGCTAGTGATACGAGGCCGTTGGGATCCAGCACGGCGTTCCGTATTACCCTCCTGAACCCACCTTTTAAATATTCTGCAAACAGCCATTGGATTTCGACCAACACGAGCAGCAATGTCGCGATACGATAAACCGCAATCACGATAGGCTACAATCCGACCTTTATCAAAGTCGGAAACGAGATGGTACGCATTTCTCCTCCTTGCACGAGGCATCACAACGTTTCACCAGGCAATGCCGGTCAACTGCTGTTTGTGTATGAGAAATCGTTTGGAAACTTTCCTCATGTCAGCACGTTGTATGTGTCACCACCAGCGCCAACCTTGTGTGAATGCTCTGAAAAGCTAATCATTTGCATATCATAGCATCTTCTCCCTGTCGGTTAAATTTCGCGTCTGTAGCACGTCATCTTCGTGGTGTAGCAATTTTAGTGGCCAGTAGTGTAGTTGACATGCATTTTCCGCGGAATCTTAGAATGTATTAGGAATATATTTCGACGAGAATGACCTTCTCCATATAAACCAGCATGGGCTCCAAAAACTCTGACAATGTGAAATCTACGTCACGCTTTCGTCACAATGTGTGCTGAAAGCCATTGGTCAAGACAGTGAAGTACTTCTCTGTTTTATTAAATTCCGAAAAGTACTTGATTAAGAGAAACACAGACGCTTACTATCGAAAGATCGGGCGTATGGTGTATCAAGGGAAAGCTGCAACCAAATGACGTCTTAGTAGGGAGGACAAAGTACGTTGTCTTAGAGTGTCGTAGACGTTTGTAGAAGTGCCCCAGGGCAGTGTGTTGGGCACATTCTGTTCATGTTCTATGGCCTTGCACACAATATTCATATCACACTTAAATTACTTGTATGTGCTGCAGTTCTCTATAATACAGCCTTACTTATATTCAGTCGTATCTTGATAAGTTCGCGCCACACTACAAAGCAGTACAGTCACTGTCATTGAGGTGGCAGCTCGATGATGTCCTTAGAGAAGGGTTGAATCATCCAGGGGTTTGAAATCAGTACTGGTATGAAATAATGAAATGTTTAAAAATACACAACTTAGTGAACGGTGGATGTTATATAACACACAGCCATGGAATCCGCAATATGCCTTTTATTAACAAAGTAGATCAGCACAAGAGAAGGGCAGTATCAAACAATTTGAAAGACCGATGATCTAAAAAGAAGGGTGCGTTCCACCAGCGGTTCTTCTCACCCGCCATAATATTACCCCAAGCAACCATCCCATTAAGTATTAGGTGGCTTGTAGTGTATAGGTGTAGATGTGGGTAATTCTGTCATGTGTACGGTAATACCATCAGTCGTCAATTTTGGGACCGTTGTTTTATTCAAATCGAAAAGTCGTGCGGGCTGATAACTGATAACACTGGCAATAGGTTACTCAATGCGTCCGCCCCGCGAAATTAACATTGACCTAACTCGCTCAGATATTCTGATTTTCCGTTCTATAAACAGCTTTCATTGAGCCATCTATTCGGAAATTTGACATTAGTGTCATAGCACGTGTCCAACAATTTCATTCACTTGTGTGACAGCAAACTTCATGCTCCACTGTGACAGCTGTTTCATGTAGTTAGTCGCTACGAAGATGAATTTGTTTTACTAGGTGTGATCATATTGGAGCCGGCAGGCCATGGTCTTCTTCCTATTTGTACTAATTCGTCCCATCAGATTATCGCGGGAGTTACTGTTTGACGTGGTCTTCGAACAGCCAAAGAAGGAGGAATTTTTCAATTATGAAAATCTTTGCTCTAGATGAAAACAATCCTATGGTTGAACCCCCAAACTCACCTGCTTAGATTCGCGCATGATAATGCATTTCCTGCTACAAAGTACTTCCGAGGAACACTTAATGAGTATGAGCGCGGTTTTCTGTTAGCCGGCCGCTGTGGCCGAGCGGTTCTAGGCGCTTCAGTCCGGAACCGCGCTGCTGCTACGGTCGCAGGTTCGAATCGTGCCTCGGGCATGGATGTGTGTGATGTCCTTAGGTTAGTTAGGTTTAAGTAATTCTAAGTCTAGGGGACTGATGACCTCAGATGTTAAGTCCCGTAGTGCTTAGAGCCATTTGAACCATTTTTGGTTTTATGTTTACAAGTGTTCAGGCACATTTACACCAAAATTTACAATGTTACTGATTTACAACGCTGCTTCCTTCTTATTTTCGATGGAAAGGTTTAATTGACGGCTGTTTATCATCATCAGAATGGGTCTGACTTCTGTCAGACTAGACAATTTCCGTTTTATACTGCAGACGTAAATTTACTTAGCACTTAAGGGCAATACATAGGAATACGCACTGGTAATGATTTTATAGTACAATATCTAATATTATAAGAATTATATTACAGAATCGAACGTGCGGTAACAAGGAAGAGAGTGTGTAGACAAAAATGAAGGAGGCAGCAATGATGATTTTCGTAATAGTATTTAATCTGCCTCAAGGTTGCGCTGTGTATGGTCTCAGTGAGAAGTAAAGAGAAATTTTCCCCTGTTTCAATAGATAAGCTAGTAGTTTATTTTTAAAACCGAAAATAGATCACTTCATGACACATGTTATTCTATGTTCTAGTACTTCCTGCATTTAAGGACTTGGCTCAGACACTTGCGTTAGGAAATTGGTAATTTAGGGCGAGAGAATCGAACGTTTCGCGAGTGTTGTCCATGTAGGTTCAAAATCAAATGGCTCTGAGCACTGTGGGACTTAACATCTGAGGTCATCAGTCCCCTAGAACTTAGAACTACTTAAACCTAACTAACCTAAGGACATCGCACACATCCATGCCCGAGGCAGGATTAGAACCTGCGACCGTAGGGGTCGCGCGGTTCCAGACTGAAGCGCCTAGAACCGTTTGGCCACACTGGTCGGCGTTGATGTAGCAATACTAATTCTGATTATAGATATTTGAAACAAACTGGTTGATTAAAATAATTTTAGCGTATTTAAAATTTGATTGCTACTTTTCTGTGTTCATAGTTCTAAACTTACGGAAAGAAATCGCAACACCAAAAAATAATTAATGTAGAGAAATGAAATTTCTGGTATACATTTATCTAGGTAGCATATTAAACTGATTAACATTACAAGATTACTGCCTAATATAAACACGAGATAGTCCACTGCAAATGTGGCACGTTAGTAACCGGTCTAACCGTGAGAATGTAGAATACAAGCATGCAAACGTGCATGTATTGTGTTGCATAGGTGTCGGATGTCAGTTTGTCGAATGAAGTTCCATGACTATCGGACTTGGTCCGTCAACACAGGGACGGTTAAAGCTGGTTGTGGGTGACGTTGGAGTTGTCCTCCGATGACGCCCCATATGCGCTCCATTTGGGATAGATCTGGTGATCGAGCGGGCCTGGTAACATATCCGCACGCCTTAGAGCATTTTGGGTTAGAACAGCGGTATGTGGGCGAGCGTTAGTCTCTTGAAAAACACCCCATGGAATGCTGTACATGAATGGTAGCACAACAGATCGAATAACCAGACTGAAGTGTAAATTTGCAGTCAGGGTTCGTGGGATAAACAGGAGAGCGCTCATGCTACCATACGAAATCGCTCTCCAGACCAGCTGTAGGTCCATTGCGTCTAGCATGCAGATACGCCGGTTGCAAGCTTTCATCCGGCCTCCTTGTAAACAACACACGGTCATAATTGGACCGACGCAGAACTAGCTTTCATCAGAAAACACAGCTGACCTCTACCTTGCCCTCCAATGACCTGTCGATTGAGACCGTTTGAAGTCGCAAATGGCGGTGGTTTGGGATCAGTAGAATGCACGTAACAGGGCAAGCTGTCCTTGTAGAAACAGATTTGTAACGGTTCGTTGTGTTACTGTGATACCAACTGGTGCTCAAATTGATGCAGTTTGATGGCCAGACTCATATACCGAACATGACAGTCTTCCCTCTCGTTAGTGCCACGTGGCCGTCCGGAGCCCCGGATTCTTGCGACCGTACATTTCCATGACAACTGCTGCCAGCAATCATGTACAATGGCTACATTCCTGCCAAGGTTTTCTACATTATCACAGAAGGAACATCTACATCTACACAGAATGAGATTTTCACTCTGCAGCGGAGTGTGCGCTGATATGATATTTCCTGGCAGATTAAAACTGTGTTCCCGACCGAGACTCGAACTCGAGACCTTTGCCTTTCGCGGGCAAGTGCTCTACCATCTGAGCTACCGAAGCGCGACTCACGCCCGGCCCGCACAGCGTTACTTTTGCCAGTATCTCGTCTCCTACCATCTGAGCTACCGAAGGACGACTCACGCCCGGTCCTCACAGCTTTACTTTTACTGGCAAAAGTAAAGCTACGAGGACGGGGCGTGAGTCGTGCTTCGGTAGCTCGGATGGTAGAGAACTTGCCCGCGAAAGGCAAAGGTCCCGAGTTCGAGTCTCGGTCGGGCACACAGTTTTAATCAGCCAGCAAGTTCCATATCAGCGCACACTCCGCTGCAGAGTGAAAATCTCATTCTGGAAACATCCCCCAGGCTGTGGCTAAGCCATGTCTCCGCAGTATCCTTTCTTTCAGGAGTGCTAGTTCTGCAAGGTTCGTAGGAGAGCTTCTGTAAAGTTTGGAAGGTAGGAGACGAGATACTGGCAAAAGTAAAGCTGTGAGGACCGGGCGTGAGTCGTGCTTCGGTAGTTCAGATGGTAGAGCACTTGCCCGCAAAAGGCAAAGGTCCCGAGTTCGAGTGTCGGTCGGGCACACAGCTTTAATCTGCCAGGAAGTTTTACATCTACACATTTACGTGATTACTCGACTATTCACAATAAAGTGCCTGGAAGAGGGTTCAATGAACCACCTTCATGCTGTCAACCGTTCCTCTCTCGAACGGCACGTGGGAAAAACGAGCACTTAAATTTTTCCTTTGCGAGCCCTGATTTCTCTTATTTTATCGTGATGATCATTTCTGCCTATGTAGGTGAGTGCCAACAGAATGTTTTCGCAATCGGAGGAGAAAATTGGTGATTGAAATTTCAAGAGAAGATCCCGTCGCAACGAAAAACGCCTTTGTTTTAATGATTGCCACTCCAATTCACGTATCATGCCTGTGACACTATCTCCCCTATTTCGCGATAATACAAAACGAGCTGCCCTTCTTTGTACTTTTTCGATGTCATCCGTCAGTCCCACCTGATGCGGATCCCACACCACACAGCAATACTCCAGAATAGGGCGGACAAGCGTAGAGTAAGCAGTCTCTTTGGTAGACCTGTAGCACCTTCTAAGTGTTCTGCCAATGAATCGCAGTCTTTGTTTTGCTTTACCCACAATATCACCTATGTGATCGTTCCAATTTAGGTTATTTGTAATTGTAAACCCTAAGTATTTAGTTGAATTTACAGCCCTCAGATTTGCGTGACTTATCACCCCCCCCTCCCCCCCCCCCACCCCCCCAAGAACCAAGGACCTTGCCGTTGGTGGGGAGGCTTGCGTGCCTCAGCGATACAGATAGCCGTACCGTGGGTGCAAACCACAACGGAGGGGTATCTGTTGAGAGTCCATACAAACGTGTGATTCCTGAAGAGGGGCAGCAGCCTTTTCAGTAGTTGCAGGGGCAACAGTCTGGATGATTGACTGATCTGGCCTTGTAACACTAACCAAAACGCCCTTGCTGTGCTGGTACTGCGAACGGCTGAAAGCAAGGGGAAACTACAGCCGTAATTTTTCCCGAGGGCATGCAGCTTTACTGTATGGTTAAATGATGGCGTCCTCTTGGGTAAAATATTCCGGAGGTAAAATAGTCCCCCATTCGGATCTCCGGACGGGGACTACTCAGGAGGACGTCGTTATCAGGAGAAAGAATACTGGCGTTCTACGGATTGGAGCGTGGAATGTCAGATCCCTTAATCGAGCAGGTGGGTTAGAAAATTTAAAAAGGGAAATGGATAGGTTAAAGTTAGATATAGTAGGAATTAGTGAAGTTCGGTGGCAGGAGGTTCAAAAATGGCTCTGAGGACTATGGGACTTAACAGCTATGGTCATCAGTCCCCTAGAACTTAGAACTACTTAAACGTAACTAACCTAAGGACATCACACAACACCCAGTCATCACGAGGCAGGTGGCAGGAGGAACAAGACTTTTGGTCAGGCGGATACAGGGTTATAAATACAAAATCGTATAGGGGTAATGCAGGAGTCGGTTTAATAATGAATAACAAAATAGGAGTGCGGGTAAGCTACTACAAACAGCATAGCGAACGCATTATTGTGGCCAAGATAGACACGAAGCCCACGCCCACTACAGTAGTACAACTTTATATGCCAACTAGCTCTGCAGATGACGAAGAAATTGAAGAAATGTATGATGAAATAAATTATTGAGATAGTGCAGAGAGACGAGAATTTAATAGTCATGGGTGATTGGAATTCGGTAGTAGGAAAAGGGTGAGAAGGAAACGTAGTAGGTGAATATGGATTGGGGGTAAGAAATGAAAGAGGAAGCCGCCTGGTAGAATTTTGCACAGAGCACAACTTAATCATGGCTAATGGTAAGACAGAGATTTGGGAACCAGGTTTTAAATAGTAAGACATTTCCTGGGGCAAATGTGGACTCTGACCACAATCTGTTGGTTATGAACTGTAGATTAAAACTGAAGAAACTGCAAAAACGTGGGAATTTAAGGAGATGGGACCTGGATAAACTGACTAAACCAGCGGTTGTACAGAGTTTCTGGGAGAGCATAAGGGAACAATTGACAGGAATGGGGGGAAAGAAATACAGTAGAAGGAGAATGGGTAGCTTTGAGAGATGAAGTAGTGAAGGCAGCAGAGGATCAAGTAGGTAAAAAGACGAGGGCTAGTAGAAATCCTTGGGTAACAGAAGAAATATGGAATTTAATTGATGAAAGGGGAAAATATAAAAATGCAGTAAATGAAGCTGGCATAAAGGAGTACAAACGTCTCAAAAATGACATCGACAGGATGTGCAAAATGGCTAAGGAGGGATGGCTGGAGGACAAATGCAAAGATGTAGACGCTTATCTCACTAGGGGTAAAATAGATACTGCCTACAGGAAAGTTAAAGAGACCTTTGGAGAAAAGAGAACCAGTTGTATGAATATCAAGAGCTCAGATGGAAACCCAGTTCTAAGCAAAGAAGGGAAAGCAGAAAGGTGGAAGGAGTATATAGAGGGTCTATACAAGGGCGATGTACTAGAGGACTATATTATGGAAATGGAAGAAAATGTAGATGAAGATGAAATGGGAGATACGATACTGTGTGAAGAGTTTGACAGAGCACTGAAAGACCTGAGTCGAAAACAAGGCCCCGGGAGTAGACAACATTCCATTAGAACTACTGACGGCTTTCGGAGAGCCAGTCCTGATCAAGCTCTACCATCTGGTGAGCAAGATGTATGAGACAGGCGAAATACCCTCAGACTTCAAGAAGAATATAGTAATTCCAATCCCAAAGAAAGCAGGTGCTGACAGATGTGACAATTACCGAACTATCAGTTTAATAAGTCACGGCTGCAAAATACTAATGCGAATTCTTTACAGACGAATGGGAAAACTAATACAAGCCGACCTCGGGGAAATTCGGTCTGGATTCCGTAGAAATATCGGAACACGTGAGGCAATACTGACCTTACGACTTATCTTAGAAGAAAGATTAAGGAAAGGCAAACCTACGTTTCTAGCATTTGTAGACTTAGAGGAAGCTTTTGACAATGCTGACTGGAATACTCTCTTTCAAATTCTAAAGGTGGCAGGGGTAAAATACAGGGAGCGAAAGGTTATTTACAATTTGTACAGAAACCAGATGGCAGTTATAAGAGTCGAGGGGCATGACAGGGAGGCAGTGGTTGGAAAGGGAGTGAGACAGGGTTGTAGCCTCTCCACGATGTTATTCAATCTGTATATTGAGCTAGCAGTGAAGGAAACAAAAGAAAAATTCGAAGTAGGTATTAAAATCCATGGAGAAGAAACAAAAACTTTAAGTTCGCCGATGACATTGTAATTCTGTCAGAGACAGCAAAGGACTTGGAAGAGCAGTTGAACGGAATGTATAGTGTCTTGAAAGGAGGGTATAAGATCAACATCATCAAAAGCAAAACGAGGATAATGGAATGTAATCAAATTAAGTCGGGTGATGCTGAGGGAATTAGATTAGGAAATGACACACTTAAAGTAGTAAAGGAGTTTTGCTATTTGGGGAGCAAAATAACTGATGATGGTCGAAATAGAGAGGATATAAAATGTAGACTGGCAATGGCAAGGAATACGTTTCTGAAGAAGAGAAATTTGTTAACATCGGGTATAGATTTAAGTATCAGGAAGTCGTTTCTGAAAGTATTTGTATGGGGCGTAGCCATGTATGGAAGTGAAACATGGACGATAACTAGTTTGGACAAGAAGAGAATATAAGCTTTCGAAATGTAGTGCTACAGAAGAATGCTGAAGATTAGATGGGTAGATCATATAACTAATGAGGTACTGAATGGGATTGGGGAAAAGAGAAGTTTGTGGCACAACTTGACTAGAAGATGGGATCGGTTGGTAGGACATGTACTGAGGTATCAAGGGATCACCAATTTAGTATTGGAGGGAAGCGTGGAGGGTAAAAATCGTAGAGGGAGACCAAAAGATGAATACACTAAACAGATTCAGAAGGATGTAGGTTGCAGTAGGTACTGGGAGATGACGAAGCTTGCACAGGATATAGTAACATGGAGAGCTGCATCAAACCAGTCTCAGGACTGAAGACCACAACAACAACAACAACATCGCGTAATCGAAATTTAGCTGATTTCTTTTAGTACACATGTGAATAACTTCGCACTTTTCTTTATCCGGGGTCAATTACCACTTTTCGCACCATTGAGAGATCTTATCTATATCATTTTGCAAGTCGTTTTGATCATCTGATGACTTTACAAGACGGTAAATGACAGCATCATACGCAAACAATCTAAGACGGATACTTATATTGTCTCCTATGTCGTTAATATAGATCAGGAACAATAGAGGGCCTATAACACTTCCTTGGTAAATGCCGTATATTAGTTCTGTTTTACTGGATGACTTTCCGTCTATTACTACGAACTGTGGCCTTTCCGACAGGAAATCACGAGTCTAGTCGCACAACTGTGGCGATACTCCGTAGGCACGCAGTTTGATTAGAAGACGCTTGTGAGGAACGGTGTCGAAAGCCTTCTGGAAATTTAAAAATATGAAATCAATTTGACATCCCCTGTCGATAGCACTTATACTTCATGAGTGTGAAGAGCTAGTTGTGTTTCACAAGAACGATATTTTCTGAATCCTGGCTGACTATATGTCAATAAATCGTTTTCTTCGAGGTACTTCATAATGTTCGATTACAGTATATGTTCTAAAACGCTAGCTTCTAGTAACCCTATTACACGAGCCCGTTTAAACTCAGTGAGGTATTGATAATGGGCTCTATGTCGTCTTAAGGCCATTCCTGACGAACATCAACTCATCACGCCCAATCTCATAGATAACGTACATCCCCGATTTTTAGAGAGTGTATTTAAATGAAACCTTATGTGCCTCCTCATAGTGGCGCTACTGGCGCCAGTCTTGTGCGACTGGCGCCAAATTAGAATAGTGTTCACCTTTCAAATGTAGAAACACGCCTACGAACTTTCGTTTATGCCGCAAAACTCCTTCTTGGTGTTCGCGAGTTTTTCCCTTCGGTGTATTTGTTTGGATCTCTACACATTTCGATTGATGAGCGTTTGAGTCATAACGCAATTAATACTACGTAAATGTCTTGATTGCTAGTAATCTGAGTAATATTTACGAGAACGTAAGAAAGGATAATAATCTAATATATATATATATATATATATATATATATATATATATATATATATATATAAAATAAAAAATTGTGACTCATATTGCTTTCATTTTTTCTTTCTACAGGGAGAACGTCTCAACATGATGATCCTTCTACCCCGAGAAGTTAACGGTTTGGCAAGCCTTGAGGCGAAACTTGCCGACTTCAGTCTCCAAGACACTGTGAACAACATGTATGGGACAAAAGTATATGTCTATTTACCCAAATTCAAAATGGAATACTCAAAAGAACTTAGCGGTCCACTAGCTAGGGTAAGTTTAGCCAAGTGGTGTATGTCAACTGCTTTCTATGTGTTTACGGTTAATTAAAAGTATCGCAATACTGGATTAAAAAAAAAAGACAAAAAAGCATGCGTCACAACAAACTCAGTAGTACGGGATCTTAATGTATCTGTCATTTAAGCGTGGAACACGCTACTAAAATGTTTCGGGAGACAGGCGAACTGTTTATTGTAGGTTACTTATGCTTGAAACCCGTTTACATTACTATGTTTTGTGTGGATACTCATTACCACACGACAGATCTTATAACAGCATCTCACAATTCTCCAAGCCATGTGCAGATATTTTTCAAAATTTTGTCAGTGGTCGTGTTACTAATGGTTAGTTTAATAAATCGGACTCAGTTGTATTTTCGTCTCCGAAACACACCGTCATCAATACGTAAAAAAAGAGTTGATTGTGGAACGTTTCTGATGGGTTACACAAAGATCTTCCCACAAGTTGTAGCAAGGTAAAATTACAATCTCCAATCCAAATCCAGCATAGATCGAGAAATCAAGAAAATTATAATATTTGAACCCAGAATTTCAATAAGTGTGTAATTTCTTCGCTAACTGATTCATGAGAAAACTATTTCAAGGATTCACCGTACGAACAAAGTGTTGATTTGGCACTTCACTGTGGGATACTAGTTAATGAGAAAACAACTCCCTCATATTAGCGATTACACATACACTGACGATGAATCTTAAAAAAGCAACATCAAAACTTATAGTGGAAGTTAACCTGGCGACTAAGTTCCATTACATGGGGTTTCCATCAGTACACGGGCACATACGCTTATCACACTTACGAAACAATGAAAAATAATTTAAACATTTATTTTAAATGACTGTTGAATAGCACAGTCGAAATAAATAATTTTGAAACTAATGTTTAACTTTTTATGTTATTCATGTTATATTCCTGTATTGCTCAATAGCCTAATATGAAACATTTTTGCTTGACTCAGTCACTAAATTGTTTTTCAGGCAAATTTTAATCTCTGAAATTCTTTGTTAACAAAATATGGCTGGACATTGTAATTATGACGTATCATATGCTTTAGGAAACAGATCAGGACCCTGTCACATGTACTATTGCCGTAATATAAACGTTTGGCTACGAATATAAGTTGAATTTGGCTCATATATTCGCAAATGAAGACACAATAAATACTGACCCTTATGTTTTTACAATGCTAAAAAAGGACTTTGTCTGAAGGCAACGGTGCTTAGGGCTGTGTTGACGTCTGCAAGTATTGCATACACATAGCCTCAGTATTTACGTAGTTTACTGTGTGTGTGTGTGTGAAATCTTATGGGACTTTAACTGCTAAGGTCATCAGTCCCTAAGCTTACACGCTACTTAACCTAAATTATCCTAAGGACAAACACACACACCCATGCCCGAGGGAGGACTCGAACCTCCGCCGGGACCAGCCGCACAGTACGTAGTTTACACATGGCTCTTTTTCCCCATTGCCATCTGCAATGGAACACAATAAAAGTGTTCCACACTGTTACACGTGGAACAAGCATACATCTGAGGCTCGAATTACATAGAACCGTAGATGTTTTAGCCTCGTTTTCACGTTGGGGCATGCACAGTTTAATAGCTATCGACAGACTGGTACTTTCCACTTTCTTCGCATCGTCTACGTTTTGCATGGCACGTCTTTGCGTCTTTCACACAGAGGAACTTCCTTCAAGCTTCTCCTGTCCTCTAGCTAGAATTCAAATTATCGACCCTATAATATGACCAATAAATAACATAATATTTTACGAATCACATACAAATATGGAAACTGGCCATATTCAGAACAAATTAATAAATGGACACCAATAGTAGCAAGGCATACCTCTTTCCATTTCTCTTGAAGTTAGTCAACAGTTTCAACGACGGACTAGCTCTGCGGACCCAACGGCGATGAAGGTGGAAAAACCAACTTCAGCAGCGTCTGTACTCCATGTTGGGAGCGACCTTTCCTGCTGCTGGCAGTAGCTCTAAAAAGCATGCTGACAGGCTATGTGACGAGCCGACCGTAAAAATTCTGTCACATGTTTATGCAAATGTTGCCTTCTGGATCCGGTACAAAGACAGCATTAGGAAACAGTTTGGTGTTGCACCGATCCACGACAAGATGCGTGAGAGTCGTCTTCTTTGGTTTGGGCATGTTTCACGGGCTGGTGATGAGTCTGTTGCCAAGGCGGGTTACACACTTGAAGTCGTCGGCAGTGGACCCGAAGGACGATCCCCACGTAGGGCTGATACAATTCATAAAGACCGTAAATGAGTAAACATTCACACAGATGCACCCCGTGATAGAGCGAAATGGAGACAACGGACCCATGTAGAGGACCCCGCAGGCACGCAGGACAAACGCCGAAGGAAAAGAAGAAGAAGAATAGTAGCAAGGCATACACAAAGTACGGGAAAAGCACTGAAGATAAACAGTAGAAAAATATGAATCACATGAAGTGTTGGTGTTTAACATTCGTTTATCACTTGGCACATCCTTTGTATCGTCGTTTCAACAAATGAGACGATCATAATTGTCGTACAGATTGAATAGCTTTTAACACACTAATTGTACGCCCTCCACACTTCGCTCTTTGATGACGCTACCTGCAACCAAGGCAATCGGCTACGTAACCTCCTTTATTTTATGAGTAAAATACTGGAACAGTTTAAAACAAATTCATTTTAAAAATTGTAAAACAACATCGATGTATTTCCTCCCTACATAATCACCATTAGCCATTATAATATCTACATCTACATCTACATCTACATCACTACTCTGCAATTCACATTTAAGTGCTTGGCAGAGGGTTCATCGAACCACAATCATACCATCTACCATTCCATTCCCGAACAGCGCGCGGGAAAAACGAACACCTAAACATTTCTGTTCGAGCTCTGATTTCTATTATTTTATTTTGATGATCATTCCTACCTATGTAGGTTGGGCTCAACAAAATATTTTCACATTCGGAAGAGAAAGTTGGTGACTGAAATTTCGTAAATAGATCTCGCCGCGACGAAAATGACTTCCATCCCAATTCGCGTATCATATCTGCCACACTCTCCCCCCTACTACGTGATAATACAAAACGAGCTGCCTTTTTTTGCACCCTTTCGATGTCCTCCGTCAATCCCACCTGGTAAGGATCCCACACCGCGCAGCAATATTCTAACAGAGGACGAACGAGTGTAGTGTAAGCCGTCTCTTTAGTGGACCTGGTAAGGATCCCACACCGCGCAGCAATATTCTAACAGAGGACGAACGAGTGTAGTGTAAGCCGTTGCATCTTATAAGTGTCCTGCCAATGAAACGCAGCCTTTGGCTCGCCTTCCCCACAATATTATCTATGTGGTCTTTCCAACTGAAGTTGTTCGTAATTTTAACACCCAGGTACTTAGTTGAATTGACAGCCTTGAGAATTGTACTATTTATCGAGTAATCGAATTCCAACGGATTTCTTTTGGAACTTATGTGGATCGCCTCACACTTTTCGTGATTTAGCGTCAGCTGCCACTTGCCACACCATACAGCAATCTTTTCTAAATCGCTTTGCAACTTCTTCGGATGACCTTACTAGACGGTAAATTACAGCATCATCTGCGAACAACCTAAGAGAACTGCTCAGATTGTCACCCAGGACATTTATATAGATCGGGAACAGCAGAGGTCCCAGGACGCTTCCCTGGGGAACACCTGATATCACTTCAGTTTTACTCGATGATTTGCCGTCTATTACTACGAACTGCGACCTTCCTGACAGGAAATCACGAATCCAGTCGAACAACTGAGACGATACCCCATAGGCCCGCAGCTTGATTAGAAGTCGCTTGTGAGGAACGGTGTCAAAAGCTTTCCGGAAATCTAGAAATACGGAATCAACTTGAGATCCCCTGTCGATAGCCGCCATTACTTCGTGCGAATAAAGAGCTAGCTGCGTTGCACAAGAACGATGTTTTCTGCAACCATGCTGATTACGTATGAATAGATCGTTCCCTTCGAGGTGATTCATAATGTTTGAATACAGTATATGCTCCAAAACCCTACTGCAAACCTACGTCAATGATATAGGTCTGTAGTTAGATGGATTACTCCTACTACCCTTCTTAAACACTGGTGCGACCTGCGCAATTTTCCGATCTGTAGGTACAGATCTATCGGTGAGCGAGCGGTTGTATATGAGTGCTAAGTAGGGAGCTATTGTATCAGCGTAATCTGAAGGGTACCTAATCGGTATACAATGTGGACCTGAAGACTTGCCCGTATCAAGCGATTTGAGTTGCTTCGCAACCCCTAAGGTATCTACTTATAAGAAACTCATGCTAGCAAATGTTCATGTTTCAAATTCTGGAATATTCCATTCATCTTCCCTGGTGAAGGAATTTCGGAAAACTGCGTTCAATAACTCCGCTTTAGCGGCACAGTCGTCGGTAACAGTACCATCGGCACTGCGCAGCGAAGGTATTGACTGCGTCTTGCCGCTTGTGTACTTTACATACGACCAGAAACCAATTATATGAATCCATTGTATCTGTTCTTTCGGGAATGTCGGAAAAAACAAACACTACACATTCATACAATTCACAATTTTCCTATTTTTTTTTAACCAGTGTTCTGGGCCGCACAGCTTGTGGGCACAATATGTGGTATCTTGAACGTGCGCGGCTCGCCGAAGCCTTGTCGTAAAATACAAGACCCTTGAATGCCTATCTGGCGCTGGTCATTGCTTCCTTCTCAAGTGACCTAAACTTCAGGCGGCCCCTCGGCCCCTCCTATCGTGTCGTCCAACAACGATTCCGTCAGATTCGTACATCACAACAAAAATGGGACGTGCAACTAACTATACAAAAATGGAGATAAATTAAGATACGTGTCAGCTGCTCAGTCTTTTCAGTCACTGATGTCAGTGATATAATCAGCGCCAGATATTCATGAAATTGGTAGAAACATGATACAGATTACGATAAAATTCATAAATGGCAATTATCGATGAGACATATCAGTCCACACTTGATTGATGCGTTTAAAAACGCCAGACTTTAACATGTTGTGAATTTACATATCGATCTCTGAGAACGTAAGCAACATTTCTCAATACTTTACTGAATTAATTAACGGCTTTGGCCACAGCTGATAACCTACCAGATTGGCAGTTATTGTCATAAAAGTCATCCCGTTGTCCATGGGTATAGAACAGGGTGACCGCAAAAATCCGTTAACATTTGAAAATTCAATGCTTGACGGAATAATGCAGATAGAGGAAAAAATTGACACACGTGCTTGAGATGACTTTGTGTTTTACTGAAACCAAAAGAAAACTGCGAAAAATGACCAACAAATGACGCTTCATATGATACAAAAGCAGTAATTAGCATCACAATTGATTTGTGGCAAAGACGACGTACTCTATAAAAATTGCTCAACATATTCGTCGTCATTCGTCAGCTATACCTGCAGTCGAGCGACAATGTTGTGAACTAAAAAATGGTTCAAATGGCTCTGAGCACTATGGGACTGAACTGCTGTGGTCATCAGTCCCCTAGAACTTAGAACTACTTAAACCTAACTAACCTAAGGACATCACACACATCTATGCCCGAGGCAGGATTCGAACCTGCGACCGTAGCAGTCGCACGGTTCCGGACTGCGCGCCTAGAACCGCGAGACCACCGCGGCCGGCAATGTTGTGAACATATCAGTATGTGTGGTGAGAAACTGCTGTCGGATGTTGTCTTTTAGCATCCATATTGAGACCGGACGATCGCGGTAGACTTGCAACTTTGGGCAGCCCTACAACTGATAATCCCACGGATTGAGGTCTGGGGACCTGGGAGGCTAAACATAACGAGCGTGGTGGCTCAGTACATAATCAACACCAAACGATGTGCGCAAGAGATCTGTCACACATGTAGCAACGTGGAGTGGACCGTCATCCTGGATAAAAGTCGTATCTTTCAGCAACTGCTCATCAGCCAGGCTAGGGATTATCTAACTCCCTCTCACACTACAGCTCATTTTATACACGATTATCATGGAGCGTCACTGAGTCTTCCTGCACAGCGGCATCTGTTGGCCAGGTTTTAGACTCGTATCTGGTTTCAATAAAACCACATGTCATTTCAGGCATGTGTGTCAGTTTTTACCTCTCTACTTACATTATTCCGCGAATAACTGCATGTTAACAGACTTTCGGGTCATCCTGTGCGTTATTCGGTTAGAAAGAAACGTAGTGTGAGAGAAAGGAGTCTACTGTTTATCCTGAATAGCAGTACGCGCGCAATTGATCTACCGTTTTAGATTGCAATTAGCCCATGAGAGAATCCTGAAGTTTTTAGTCGGAGTAAAGGGGTTGAGAGATAAGCCGTTTGTTCAGTTATGTAGAAATAGAGAAACCACGCGGAATTAAGTCAGGGAGGCTGCGCGTTTGTTCAAAAACGTCCTGTCTGAACTTACGATTCCTGGGAAGTGTGTGATCAGCATATGGTATAAGAACAATACGACACTGATGGTCAAGAGACCGTGTTCCTTGTTTACAATAGCGGTTCTCAGTTTGCTTAGTGTATCTCAGAAGGATTCAGACACTTGGGGGAATTTTAGGTACCAGTTCGTTGCTGACTACAGACAACGGCCAATTATCCCACCATCATAAAGTCATTTCGAACGGCTAATGTAGGCGAATGAGTATCAGCGTGGCTTTCTCGACACAAAATTTCTAGGTTCGCTGACGAAAGTGTGCAGATCAGGCCCTTTCCTTGGTACATGAAAACGGAGATGCCTTTCAGGATAGTTCTCGTATTAATTAATCTGTAGTTTACAGAAAGCGCCCTGACGTAATGGAAAACTTCCTTAATCACCAAAAGAAACCAGCACGTTGAAAGACATAGCCGGAAAGGCAGTTTTACTCAGATGATAGGAAATTCAATCCTTTGCTAATTCTGTGCAGACGAGACAGACTAAAATACGATGCTCGAAGTAACAAACTTCTGTTCCAGTGTGGGAAAAAATTGTTATGGGTTCAGTGTGATTTCGTGGTTTCTACCCCTTCAGCTCTACAACATTTGCACTCATTGCCTTTACTACCACCTTTGACTCCTTCAAAGAAAACTGCCGCTTTTGACTTCTGCATAGAAATCTGACTTCCGTATATCACGCCTTTGTCCGCAGCTCGTGGTCGTGCGGTAGCGTTCTCACTTCCCGCGCCCGGGTTCCCGGGTTCGATTCCCGGCGGGGTCAGGGATTTTCTCTGCCTCGTGATGACTGGGTGTTGTGTGCTGTCCATAGGTTAGTTAGGGTTAAGTAGTTCTAAGTTCTAGGGGACTGATGACCGTAGATGTTAAGTCCCATAGTGCTCAGAGCCATTTGACCCATTTTTTGTCACGCCTTTAGATGCGTCAACTATTTTAATTACACACTAGTGAATTTATAATGTCACTCAGATTTAGTCATAACTTTAATCCTTTAATCTACATCCTATTTTCAGCTCGGAATGATCGACATGTTTGATGACTTCGCCTCTAATTTCTCTGGAATTACTGACGCAGAGCGACTTAAGGTGGACAAGGTCTTACACAAGGCTTTCGTCGAAGTCAACGAGAAGGGAACAGAAGCCGCCGCTGCTACCGGTAAGAAGTTACTTATTATGCTCGTAGGCTCGTTTAACTGTAAATTGTCTACTCTCTTCTTTACAAAAGCATCACAAGATTCAAATACTTGAATTTAGTATTCTGCACTTCATCAAAACGTCGTTCTTCAGCGATTTTTCTTGTTCCTTGTTACCGTGAGAGAATTGAGATGTTAGTAGTGAGCTGCAAAAATGCTTGAGCAAAGTGTCTGGTAGAAGGATGAATAAATAAAAAATGGTCAATAGAGTCAGGATATTTGACGTATCGCACATCTGTATAGATGAACAATACAGTCAAGACAGTTTGCACTGCTGAACATGAGTTGTGAGAAATGAATTCCTACTTGCCAATCGAAGGGCATTACGTACCATCACTCGACTCTACTGAGCCACCAGCTTCGATGAAAATAGCAGGTTATGTTCTTTGAAACTGTGACTGCAAGTAAAGACATTTTTAAAACAACTGAAATACTCTGACAGACTGACATGATATGGCTAGTGTAAACATAGTAAATGTCACTGATAAAATCAGCGCCAGATATTCATGAAATTGGTAGAAACACAATACTGATTACGATAAAATGAATCAATGGCAATTATCGATGAGACATATGAGTTCACACTAGACTGATGCGTTTTAAAACGTCAGACAGTAACATAGGTCAACGCGTGCTGTGAATTTACATATCCATCTTTGGGTACTTAAGCAACATTTCTCAATATTTTACTGAATGAATTAACGGCTTTGGCCACAGCTGATAACCTACCAGATTGCCAGTTATTGTCATAAAAGTCATAGCTTTGTTCATGCGTATAGAACAGGGTGACCCAAAAATCCGTTAACATTCGAAAATTCAACACTTCACGGAATAATGTAGGTAGAGGTAAAAATTGACACACGTGCTTGAAATGGCATTGGGTTTTATTGAAACTAAAAGGAAAGAGCACAAAATGGCCAACAAATGACGCTTCATATGATACAAAAGCAGTAATTAGCATCACAATTGCTTTTTAGCAAAGACGATGTTCTCTATCACAAATGCTCAACAAGTCAGCCGTAAATAACACAGTCTAAGAAAAAAAACGAAAAGGAAAAAACCAACGTTCAACGAAGGAATTATACGAATGGTACATAAATCAGTAGATGTGATGTACATATACAGAAAAACAAATGTTTACAGTTTTGGAAAAGTTGGATGACTTATTCAGGAGAAAGAACTTCACGAATCGAGCAAGTCAGAAGCACGTTGGTCCATCTCTGGCCTTTAATAAGCAGTTTCCAGCTTGGTCTACATTGACAGAGTTGTTGGATGTCCTTCTGATGGATATCGTGCCAAACTCTGCCCATTCGACGGTTTAGGTTGTCTAAATCTTGAGATGGTTGGAGGGCCCTGCTCGTAATGCTCCTAACTTTCTCAACTGGGGAAGAGATTCGGCGATCTTGCTAGCCATGGTATTGTCAAGCAAAACGCCAAGCATAGAAACTCTCGCCGTGTGTGGGCGGTAATTATCTCGCTGAAACGTAAGACCAGGATGGCTTGCCTTGGAGGGCAACGAAATGGAATATCGTCGACGTAACGATTTGCTGTAAGGGTGCCGCGGATGACAAACAAAGGCGTCCCGCTGTGAAAAGAAGCGTCACCGCAGACCATCACTCCTGGTATATATATATTTCGTATGGCTAATAGAATACAGCAGTAAGTAAGTAATAACACAAACAACGTGTAAAAACAATGAATGGTCAATATGTTACAGGCAACAAACAATTATTAGATCTAAAAAAGGAAGTAAAACACAAAACACACAAAAATACATAGAAATTACAGTAATAGTATCTAGTAATAGGTTTTTCAGAAGGAAAAGAGTAGACCAGACTCATGGTTGTATGTCCAAGTTCCTCAGCCAGCCAGAAGCATCTCCCTCCAGGAGGTGCAGCTCCTGCATTGTGCCAGGGAATCTCCTCGTATGGCAGTCCATTGCGATATGATGTAGAGTTAGTGGATTCCCACAGTCGCAGTTGGGTGAGTCAGTCTGTAACCATTTGTGCTTCCAGTAATTACATCTACCATAGCCTGTTCGGATACGATTTAAAGTTGTCCAAGATTTTCTGGGAAGACCGAAGCCCTCGGGCCGTACGGTTGGATCCGAGACTAAGTTAAGGTGATCAGGGTTAGACGTATCCCATTCCCGACGCCAGGCTTCGTCGACATCATAATTGTCCTCGATCAGCTGTTGCCCTAATCTCCATGATGGCTTACGGGACTTGAGCCTGTGGCTGGGATCCTGGTTGTCTGGCAGTATGGCGAGTTGACCATCAGTCTGGTATGCCATCGCTCTCCGGAGCGTCTCCAGACACGTCGTCGACTTGGACTGGAGTAGTGTTGTCTTCAGTGAGTCCCGCCTCGAATTGAGCCCGATGAACAGCGTAGGGTCCAGAGAGTGGTGGGGTGCCATACTGCCCGACAATCAGCAGTGATTATCTGGGGTGCCATTTCTTTTCATAGCAGTACCACCTTGGTCGTTGTCAATGCACCATCACGGCATAGCGGTACGTCGACGATATTCTACACCGAGCGAGGTGGCGCAGTGGTTAGACACTGGACTCGCATTCGGGAGGACGACGGTTCAATCCCGCGTCCGGCCATCCTGATTAAGGTTTTCCGTGATTTCCCTAAATCGCTCCAGGCAAGTGCCGGGATGGTTCCTTTCAAAGGGCACGGCCGATTTCCTTCCCCGTCCTTCCCTAATCCGATGAGACCGATGACCTCGCTGTCTGGTCTCCTTCCCGAAACCAACCAATCAACCAACGATACTCTACGTCCCGTCTTGGTGCCCTTCATAGCAAGCCATCCTCAGCAGACATTCCAGCAAGATTGTGCCCGTCTGCACCCAGTGAGAGTTTCTATTACCTGTCTTCGTCCTTGACAAATCCCAGCTTGGCCAGCAAAGTATCCAGATCTCTCCGCAGCTGAGAACGTTTCGAGCATTATGGGATGGGTGTTCCATTCGGTTTGTTTTTTTGACCAGTTGGTCAGGATTCGGCACGACGTCCCTCAGGAGGACATCCAACACCTCTATCAATCACTGCCAAGCCGAATAACTGCTTACGTAAGGCCAGAGGTGGACCAGCACGTTATTGACTTTCTCTTGAATAAATCATCCAATTTTTCTGAAACTGTAATCTTTTTGAAACCTGGTAGTTAAAGAAGGCAGGATTGGGTTACGGTTGTGGATGGGGCCCAAATAAATTACTGTTGGTTTGTTTTGCAATTTCACTCATTTATTTTTAATAAATAATTTTTGAAAACAAGCCAATCAGGTCGCAACAACCTACAATCAAGAAGCTGTCAAACTTACACGCCTCACTGGACTACGGCGGCAAGGCGAGGAAATGTACACTGCCGTTGTATACACTACCCCCCAGGGCAGGTAACTGGGGTGTTAGCGACCACAAGACAGAAAAATACCGCTGGTTGAACTCAACAATGTAAGAAGCTGAAAATAGTAAATAGTAATTAGCAGCTCAGGAAGGCTAATCAGATCCGCCTTCCCCAGGTACTCCACTCGCTGCTTTCGCCTCAACGACACTACGAGCAGCGGCACGAATTGCAATGCACTCAACTTAAACATGCAGGATCCGGTTTCGACGAGGTCGTACACCTTCGTGACCACTGCCCTTCGATCCGGCAGTCCATACACGCCGCCAGCGGTTCCGGCGTGTTGTCGCTCTGTACGGACCTCGCTGCTCTTGCGTCCGCAATCGAACTCTCCACTCACACCACGCGGATTCAGCACGTGGTCGCCTCAAAGACAGGGCAGCAGAACTACATATCGATGAGCACCGCTGCTGCCACTAGCGGACAGAAAACGCTTAGGAAAACCGAGTGGCGCCAGTGAACACGAGAAGATGACAAACAACGCAACCACGCCGACTAAACGATACGGTCTGGCAGAAACCTACACATGGCACCAACGCGAGCCGCAGCACGGCTCACTTTTGTTTGTCTGTACATGTGTGTCACATCTAAAGATTTCAGTCCCCTTCGGGTAATTCCTTCTCAGTGTGTATTTCCGCAGTCTTACGACCTCATATTGTGTCTTCTCACGATTGATTAGACATACAGAAATTACAGTTTCTTTTTCCCACCAAAATAGATTGCTCCCTTTGCAGAACACGTCTCAGTGTTTACAGTAGAGAGTAGTGTCAAGTGGAGATTCACTCTTTCCGTAGATTATCCAATGAAGCAAACATCTGTTATCGCATGGCAATCAACAACCTCCATTGTACACAGTTCTCTCTTCTCACACTATGTAATTATTTGGCAATTATAGGTTTGCTGTTGTTGTGATCCTCAGTCCTGGTTCTGGTTTGACGCAGCTCTCCATGCTACTATACCCTGTGCAAGCTTCTTTATCTCCCAGTACTTCTGGAACCTACATCCTTCTGAATCTGCTTAGTGTATTCATCTCTTGGTCTCCCTCTACGATTTTTACCCTCCACGCTGCCCGCCAATGCTAAATTGTGATCCCTTCATGCCTCAGAACATGTGCTACCAACCAGTCCCTTCTTCTTGTCAAGTTGTGCCATAAACTCCTCTTCGCTCCAATTCTATCCAATACCTCCTCATTAGTTATGTGATCTACCCATCTAATTTTCAGCATTCTTCTGTAGCACCACATTTCGAAAGGTTCTATTCTCTTCTTGTCCAAACTATTTATCGTCCATGTTTCACTTCCATACATGGCTACACTCCATACAAATACTTTCAGAAACGACTTCCTGACACTTAAATCTATACTCGATGTTAACAAATTTCTCTTCTTCAGAAAGGCTTTCCTTGCCATTGCCAGTCTACATTTCATATCCTCTCTGCTTCTACCATCATCAGTTATTTTGGTCCCCAAATAGCAGAACTCCTTTACTACTTTAAGTGTGTCATTTCCTAATCTAATTCCCTCACTATCACCCGACTTAAATCGACTACATTCCATTATCCTCGTTTTGCTTTTGTTGATGTTCATCTTATATCCTCCTTTCAAGACACTATCCATTCCGTTTAACTGCTCTTCCAAGTCCTTTGCTGTCTCTGACAGAATTACAGTGTCATCGGCGAACCTCAAATTTTTTATTTCTTCTCGATGGATTTTAATACCTACTCCAAATTTTTCTTTTGTTTCCTTTATTATAGGTGTAGTCATGTAAATATGAAATCAGCGACAGGTGAAGAGGATCAGTGGAGTCAACTGAAAAAGCAGTAGTTTTACTTGTTTCCTGCTAAATATATGAGGATGTGCTGAAAAGTAATGCCTCTGAATTTTTTAAAGCGAAAGCTCTTAATGATTTTTAACTAAAACAAACTTTATTACCACTCTACATGTTTATTCTTCCTGTCTACAAATATGCAGCCCTCTGCTGCTAGAAGCCTCCGAATTGTGTCATGTAACATGGCGGTGTGGAACGTGACTGCGTTGGTGTCTAACGTTAATTCTGTCTGTGTGTGAGATACAGCGTGCTGTTATCGAGGTTCGTCCACACATGGAGCACCCTCTCATTCAGCATGACAATGCCAGACCACATAAGACCGCTGTTACGTCTGCAACAGTCCGACACCTTGGCTTCACTGCCATGGATCATCTTCCATAAAGTCCCGTTTTGGCTCCACCCGATTTTCATCTGTTTCTTCGAGGACTTCACTTTGATAGTGATGAAGCGGTGCAAACTGAGGTCAGGTTGTGCTCGGTCGATCAAGTCACATTCTATGGCGTCAGTATCAACCAACTCGTCTCTCATTGGGAAAAAGTCTTCGTCGACAGGGCGACTAATGTTAAGAAATAAAACGTAGACCTGAGGAATAAAGATGTACACTACTGGACATTAAAATTGCTACACTACGAAGAGGACGTGCTATAGACGCGAAATTTAACGGGCAGCAAGAAGATGCTGTGATATGCAAATGATTAGCTTTTCAGAGCATTCACACAAGGTTCGCGACACCTACAACGTGCTGACATTAGGAAAGTTTCCAACCGATTTCTCATACACAAACAGCTGTTGACCGGCGTTACCTGGTGAAACGTTGTTGTGATGCCTCGTGTAACGAGGAGAAATGCTTGCCATCACGTTTCCTACTTTGATAAAGGGCGGATTGTAGCCTGTCGCGATTGCGGTTTATCGTATCGCGACATTGCTGCTCGCGTTGGTCGAGATCCAATGACTGTTAGCAGAATATGGAATCGGCGGGTTCAGGTGGGTAATACGGAACGCCGTGCTGGATCCCAACGGCCTCGTCGAGATGACAGCCATCTTATCCCAATGGTTGTAACGGATCGTCCAGCCACCTCTCGATCCGTGGGTCAACAGATGGGGACGTTTGCAAGACAACAACCATCTGCACGAACAGTTCGACGACGTTTGCAGCTCGGAGACCGTGGCTACGGTTACCCTTGACGCTGCATCACAGACAGGAGCGCCTGCGATGGTGTACTCAACGACGAACCTGGGTGCACGAATGACAAAACGTCGTTTTTTCGGTTGAATCCAGGTTCTGTTTACAGCATCATGATGGTTGCATCCGTGTTTGGCGACATCGTGGTGAACGCACATTGGAAGCGTGTATTCGTCATCGCCAGACTGGCGTATCACCCGGCGTGTTGGTATGGGGTGCCATTGGTTACACGTCTCGGTCGCCTCTTGTTCGCATTGACGGCACTTTGAACAGTGGACGTTACATTTTAGATGTGTTACGACCAGTGGCTCTACCCTTCATTCCATCCCTGCGAAACCCTACATTTCAGCAGGATAATGCACGACCGCATGTTGCAGGTCCTGTACGGGTCTTTCTGGATACAGAAAATGTTCGACTGCTGCCCTGGCCAGCGCATTCTTCAGATGTCTCACCAATTGAAAATGGCTAGTCACTCGTGGTCGAGCGACTCACTCGTCACCATACGCCAGTGACTACTCTTGATGAACTGTGGTATCGTGTTGAAGCTACATGGGCAGCTGTGCCTGTACGCGCCATCCAAGCTCTGTTTGACTCAATGCCCAGGCGTATCAAGGCCGTTATTACGGCCAGAGGTGGTTGTTCTGGGTACTGATTTCTCAGGATCTATGCATCTAAATTGCTTAAAAATGTAATCACATGTCAGTTCTAGTATAATATATTTGTCCAATGAATACCCGTTTATCATCTGCATTGTTCCTTGATGTAGCAATTTTAATGGCCAGTAGTGTAGATTGTAAAAAACGTTTGTTTTATTTGATAAACATGAAAGTTTCCGCATAAAAATTCTAAGGCATTACTTTTCAGCACGTATTATTTTTATTTTAGGTTATGAGAGCCACAAACGAAATACAGCAGTGCCAGTGAGATCTTACAGTGCCTGTATTGTTACGAGTTACGATGCACCTGTCCGAAAGAACAAGCAGTGGGGCGTCGACAGCCTTTATGAAATACATGAAATACATTCGCAGTTGCGAATGGGGACAACCATCAGCTGTATAATGAAATGACGGCAATGAAAATGTGGGCTGAACCGGGACTCGAACCTACATTTCCTGCGTATCACGAGCTGTCGCCATACCATTTGGCTAACAGAGCACAACTCGCCGCCTTTTTCATTGTCGTCATTTCATAATACAGTTGATGATTGCCTCTATTCGCAACTGCGAATACATTTCATAGAGTTGAAGCGTAGTTAACGGTTAACATACAGTATAGCGTGTGGAGTATGATGGCTAGTTCTCACTGTTAATGCCTCGAAGTTTTCGTCAGTACTGTAAATCCCCGTCCACTATGGGGTCTATAGGACATGATGTACATTGACATCACCACGTCAATTACAGTTTGAGTTCAAATACGCTCCTGGAAATGGAAAAAAGAACACATTGACACCGGTGTGTCAGACCCACCATACTTGCTCCGGACACTGCGAGAGGGCTGTACAAGCAATGATCACACGCACGGCACAGCGGACACACCAGGAACCGCGGTGTTGGCCGTCGAATGGCGCTAGCTGCGCAGCATTTGTGCACCGCCGCCGTCAGTGTCAGCCAGTTTGCCGTGGCATACGGAGCTCCATCGCAGTCTTTAACACTGGTTGCATGCCTCGACAGCGTGGACGTGAACCGTATGTGCAGTTGACGGACTTTGAGCGAGGGCGTATAGTGGGCATGCGGGAGGCCGGGTGGACGTACCGCCGAATTGCTCAACACGTGGGGCGTGAGGTCTCCACAGTACATCGATGTTGTCGCCAGTGGTCGGCGGAAGGTACACGTGCCCGTCGACCTGGGACCGGACCGCAGCGACGCACGGATGCACGCGAAGACCGTAGGATCCTACGCAGTGCCTTAGGGGACCGCACCGCCACTTCCCAGCAAATTAGGGACACTGTTGCTCCTGGGGTATCGGCGAGGACCATTCGCAACCGTCTCCATGAAGCTGGGCTACGGTCCCGCACACCGTTAGGCCGTCTTCCGCTCACGCCCCAACATCGTGCAGCCCGCCTCCAGTGGTGTCGCGACAGGCGTGAATGGAGGGACGAATGGAGACGTGTCGTCTTCAGCGATGAGAGTCGCTTCTGCCTTGGTGCCAATGATGGTCGTATGCGTGTTTGGCGCCGTGCAGGTGAGCGCCACAATCAGGACTGCATACGACCGAGGCACACAGGGCCAACACCCGGCATCATGGTGTGGGGAGCGATCTCCTACACTGGCCGTACACCACTGGTGATCGTCGAGGGGACACTGAATAGTGCACGGTACATCCAAACCGTCATCGAACCCATCGTTCTACCATTCCTAGACCGGCAAGGGAACTTGCTGTTCCAACAGGACAATGCACGTCCGCATGTATCCTGTGCCACCCAACGTGCTCTAGAAGGTGTAAGTCAACTACCCTGACCAGCAAGATCTCCGGATCTGTCCCCCATTGAGCATGTTTGGGACTGGATGAAGCGTCGTCTCACGCAGTCTGCACGTCCAGCACGAACGCTGGTCCAACTGAGGCGCCAGGTGGAAATGGCATGGCAAGCCGCTCCACAGGACTACATCCAGCATCTCTACGATCGTCTCCATGGGAGAATAGCAGCCTGCATTGCTGCGAAAGGTGGATATACACTGTACTAGTGCCGACATTGTGCATGCTCTGTTGCCTGTGTCTATGTGCCTGTGGTTCTGTCAGTGTGATCATGTGATGTATCTGACCCCAGGAATGTGTCAATAAAGTTTCCCCTTCCTGGGACAATGAATTCACGGTGTTCTTATTTCAATTTCCAGGAGTGCAATTTAGTGTTTATATTTCGTTATAATTACCATTTTGGGTCCGCCTAATTATAATGGAATGAAACAAATGTTTCATGCCATATGTGTTTCGCCTTTGTTGTAAGAAATGCATCTTCGCTGGCAAGAGTACATAGGTCTACATATTTGTATTTACTCTATTTCATTTCATATATTGGGCATTGTACTTTGAGACTGTACACAGTTCGGGAACTTCCTGATTTTCCTGCCGTAATAACAGCTTAAATATTTACTTACAAATTTCACAGATACTGCTGTACGTGTGTCCTTCTTCCGGCTTTATAGTTGTTCGTCTGTTTATTTCCATACGAAATTCGATCTGCCCATCGCTAACAAATGAACACCCGTTTTTTCTCATTTTATGCTTGCGATGTTGTTGCCAACTGTTGAATGTGTGATTGTGGTCTCTCTTTCTTTCGTGCGCGCGAGCGCTCTTGTGTGTGTGTGTGTGTGTGTGGTCTGTGGGTGCGAATTGATATTTGTTTTTACATTGTTAGGTGTGTCCGTGCTTACATTTTTTCAATTATGTTGTATGTGTGTGTTTGTGTGCTTGACTTCATATTACTTTTACTATTTATGCATATAAAAATATACGTGCATATGTATTTATACATGTATGTATGTTACTCATTCCTCCTAAGCCATTGTACTGATTCCACCCAAACTTTGTACACCTGTCACACTGGAAAGAATCAAAAAATGGTTCAAATGGCTGAGCACTATCGGACTTAACTTCTGAGGTCATCAGTCCCCGAGAACTTAGAACTACTTAAACCTAACTAACCTAAGGACATCACACACATCCACGCCCGAGGCAGGTTCGAATCTGCGACCGTAGCGGTTGCGCGGTTCCAGACTGTAGCGCCTAGAATCACTCGGCCACTGGAAAGAATCACTGTGGGGGTAAAAACGACATACCTTTCAAGTCGGTAGGGGTGAAAAGGCAGTGTAGATCACGACACACGAATACCCGTAATTTATTCACGTAGTATTTCATAATCAGAGCACTTGCAGACTTGCAACAAACTATACACATAATTTCTAACCTTTACGAAACTTTCTCTCGCTGACAACCCCGTAAAACAATGAACGGAAAAAAGGTTATCGCTTACTACATTTTCGCTCTTCACGCATTAAAACTGCCGCGTGAAGCATGACGCTTTAATTTCTAAATCTACATCTACATGGCTACTCTGCAAATCACACTTAAGTGCCTGGCAGAGAGTTCATAGAACCATTATCATTCTACTTCTCTACCATTCCACTCTCCAATGGCGCGTGGGAAAAAGGAACACCTAAATCTTTCCGTTCGATCTCTGATTTCTCTTATTTCATTATGGTGATCATTTCTCCCTACGTAGGTGGGTGTTAACAAAATATTTTCGTATTCAGAAGAGAAAGTTGGTGATTGTAATTTCGTAAACAGATCTCGCCGCAAAGAAAACCGCCTTTGTTTCAGTTACTGCCACCCCAACTCGCGTATCATATCAGTGACACTCTCACCCCTATTGCGCGATAACACGAAACGAGCTGCCCTTTTTTGCACTTTTTGCATGTCCTCCGTCAATCCTACCTGGTAAGGATCCCACACCATGCAGCAATATTCCAGCAGAAGACGGACAAGTGTAATTTAGGCTGCCTCTTTAGTGGGTTTGTCGCATCTTCTAGCACAGTCTTTGTTTCACCTTCCTCACAATATTATGTATGCGGTCTTTCCAATTTAAGCTGTTCTTAATTGTAATTCCTAGATATTTAGTCGAATTGACAGCCCTTAGATTTGTGCGATTTATCGTATACCCAAAATTTATCGGATTTCTTTTAGTACCCATGTGGATGACCTAGCACTTTTCCTTGTTTACTGCCAATTGCCACTTTACGCACCATACAGAATCTCTCTCGAGATCATTTTGTAATTGGAATTGATCGTCTGATGATTTTACTAGACGGCAAATTACAGCGTCATCTGCAAACAATCTAAGGGGGCTGCTCAGAATATCACCTAGATCATTTCTGTAAATCATGAACAGCAGTGGGCCTATGACACTTCCTTGCGGAACGCCAGATATCATTTCTGTTCTGCTCGATGATTTATCGTCTATCACTACAAACTATGACCTCTCTGAGAGGAAACCACGAATCCAGTCACACAACTGAGACGATAGTCTATATGCACGCAATTTGATTAATAGTCGCTTGTGAGGAACGGTATCAAAAGCCTTCTGGAAATCTAGGAATGTGGAACTGATCTGAGATCCCTTGTCGACAGCACTCATTACTTCAAGGGAATAAAGAGCTGGCTGTGTTGGGCAAGAACGATATTTTCTGAATCCGTGTTGGTTATGTATCAATAAGTAATTTTCTTCAAGGTGATTCATAATGTTCGAGTACAGTATATGCTCCAAGATCCTACTGCAATTTATTACTTGTTCAGTACTAAATGTATTCGCGACACAGTTTGTAGAGAGTAGTCACCCGTACCACTGAATGTATCAGCAAAATTATATCATTGTACGACAAATAGCCCAGGAGATATGACGTCAAGTTATGGGACGCGAGAAAAACTGCAGCCTCATACATAACGTTTTAATTTATTACTAACTCTATTCGCATCACATGCTACAGACAGTATTCGCATACAATAGTAAATGTATCAGCAAAATTATATTATTGTACGACTCTTATTTCAGGAGATATGACGTCAAATATTGAGATGAGTGAAAAACTGCCGCATCATGCATGACGTTGTAATCTATTACCTCTTTAGTACTACCTCTACTCGCAACACATTTCGCAGACAGTACCACTGGATGTACCTAGAGAATACATCATTGTACGATACGTAGTCCAGGAGATATGACGTAATAAGCACCCATACGCGACGTTTTAATTAATTGCTTCTTTACTCCTAACACTATTCACAGCACACCTAGCAGCCAGTAGCCACATATACCACTGGATGTCCGCTTATGTCGTATAGTATTATACTGGGGTTGGAACTTTAATAGTGGAAACTATTTATTTGCTGCTAGTACAAAATAGATAGGTGTTTCAAAGTTTTACTGACCTTCAAAGTAGTCACCAGCATTGTGTATAACCCGTTGCCAGCTATGTGGAAGTCGAAGGATACTCTTAGCAGTGCCAGTTGTGTTGACAGTTCGAGAGGCGCGGTCTATTTCCCGACGAATTTGTAGCAGTTCTGAAGTGAATGCCGTGAAGTGTTTCCTTCAGTTTAGAAGTCGAGTAGAACTCACGAGGGCTTGAGTCAGGGGGTGCAGTAGGTGGTATAGCACTTCGCAGCCCCATCAGTCAAACAAATCAGTAACAGCTTGCACTGTACGTGCTTGAACATTGACCTACAAACTGATGGCCAGGTCCTGCAGAAAGTGTCATCACTTCTGTCTCTATGCTGTTCATTTTTGGAACACAACCTACGACCAGCTTAGAGACAGAACATATCAAGAAAGTAAATTCTGTTTTTGTAGTGTACGTCAAATCCGTCAGCTTCATCGCCAGTTGTATTTCTGTGGTTGTACCGAGTTACAACATACTATCTGTCGTGTGCGACTAACCTCATATGCATCGATACAAGATTTTGATACAATTTAGCGGTATTTCAGATAATTTTCCAAATCCATTATCCGTAAATACGCATTATTGATAGAGTAAAATTTACATTATTGATCGAGTCATCTTCAACTTTTGTTGTCCTGTCGTCCTCAGTCGCGAGTCATTTTATTTTAATAATTATTATGTTGTGTCTGTCTAACTACCGTATTCAGAAAGCCATTGTGGGGAACTAATAGATAATAAACGACCAGACACAAACTGTCTACTAATAAAAGAAATTACAATGAAATGACAACCCTTAGCTGCTTACAGGCGTTGACATACGTCAACGGGGACAGATGAAAATGTGTGCCCCGACCGGGACTCGAACCCGGGATCTCCTGCTTACATGGTGACGCTCTATCCATCGGAGCCACCGAGGACACAAAGGATAGTGCGACTACAGGGATTTATCTCTGGCACGCCTCCCGTGACACCCACATTCTCAACGTATTGTCCCGCACTACATTCGTAGTGCCCCCGCCCATTATACTCATTTCTCGCGGCGCGTTGCCGATTCCCGTAAGAGTTCGGGCACTTGTTGTGCGTCCGCACAGAAGAAGAAGATGACCAAGTGGCCGGTGAGCCTTAACTGTATATATACTAAGATGGTATCTGTTATCGGACATGTCCGAAAGAACAGATACCATCTTAGTACACAGGGTGTTACAGAAAGGTATGACCAAACTTTCAGGAAACATTCCTCACACACAAATTAAGAAAAGATGTTATGTAGACATGTGTCCGGAAACGCTTAATATCCTTGTTAGAGCTCATTTTAGTTTCGTCAGTATGTACTGTACTTCTTCTATTCACCGCCAGTTGGCCCAATTGAAGGAAGGTAATGTTGACTTCGGTGCTTGTGTTGACATGCGACTCATTGCTCTACAGTATTAGCATCAAGCACATCAGTACGTAGCATCAACAGTTTAGTGTTCATCACGAACGTGGTTTTGCAGTCAGTGCAATATTTACAAAAGCGGAGTTGGCAGATGCCCATTTGATGTATGGATTAGCACGGGGCAATAGCCGTGGCGCGGTACGTTTGTATCGAGACAGATTTCCAGAACGGGGGTGTCCAGACAGGAAGACGTTCGAAGCAATTGATCGGCGTCTTAGGGAGCACGGAACATTCCAGCCTATGACTTGCGACTGGGGAAGACCTAGAACGACGAGGACACCTGCAATGGACGAGGCAATTCTTCGTGCAGTTGACGATAACCCTAATGCCAGCGTCAGAGAAGTTGCTGCTGTTCAAGGTAACGTAGACCACGTCACTGTATGGAGAGTGCTACGGGAGAACCAGTTGTTTCCGTACCATGTACAGCGTGTGCAGGCACTATCAGCAGCTGATTGGCCTCCACGGGTACACTTCTGCGAATGGTTCATCTAACAATGTGTAAATCCTCATTTCAGTGCAAATGTTCTCTTTACGGATGAGGCTTCATTCCAACGTGATGAAATTGTAAATTTTCACAATCAACATGTGTGGGCGGACGAGAATCTGCACGCAATTGTGCAATCACGTGATCAACATAGATTTTCTGTGAACGTTTGGGCAGGCATTGTTGCTGATGTCTTGATTGGGCCCCATGTTCTTCCACCTACGCTCAATGGAGCACATTATCATGATTTCATACGGGATACTCTACCTGTGCTGCTAGAACATGTGCCTTTACAAGTACGACACAACATGTGGTTCATGCACGATGGAGCTCCTGCACATTTCAGTCGAAGTGTTCGTAAGCTTCTCAACAACAGATTCGGTGACCGATGGATTGGTAGAGGCGGACCAATTCCATGTTCTCCACGCTCTCCTGACCTCAACCCTCTTGACTTTCATTTATGGGGGCATTTGAAACCTCTTGTCTACGCAACCCCGGTACCAAATGTAGAGACTCTTCGTGCTTGTATTGTGGACGGCTGTGATACAATACGCCATTCTCCAGTGCTGCATCAGCGCATCAGGGATTCCATGCGACGGAGGGTGGATGCATGTATCCTCGCTAACGGAGGACATTCTGAACATTTCCTGTAACAAAGTGTTTGAAGCCACGCTGGTGCGTTCTGTTGCTGTGTGTTTCCATTCCATGATTAATGTGATTTGAAGAGAAGTTATAAAATGAGCTCTAACATGGAAAGTAAGCGTTTCCGGACACATGTCCACATAACATATTTTCTTTCTTTGTGTGTGAGGAATGTTTCCTGAAAGTTTGGCCGTACCTTTTTGTAACACCCTTTATATACAATAAAAGAAATGATAGTAAATAAGTATCTGAGTACCTGCCGTTGCCCGTGTATGTATTTATTGCAGTCTTGCATTAGTCCATCTCATCCTTCCCCTCCCCCCCCCCATCTCTCTAACAATCTCCTCTTTCACCCTCTCTCTGTCCCACTCTTCCAACCCCTCTATCTGGCCACCACTTCCACCCTCTACCTCTGACCATCTCTGCCTGCCCTTTTCTCTATCCATCTCTTCCTAACACTATCTGCCCATCTGCTCCTCGACCTCTGTCCATCTACTCCTTCCCCCTCTGTCCATCTCCTCCTCCCCCTCTTATCCCATCACCTCGATACCCCTTCTTTGCCCATCATATACCTCCCTCCATCCATCCATCCATCTCCTCTTCCACCTTGTCTCTGTCCAATTCCTTCTACCTCTCTCCATGTCCGTCTTCTCCTACCCCTTCCACTGTTAATCAATTCGTCCCTCTTCCCTCTCTGTCCACTACCTCATCTTTCCATTCCCTGTCCAGCTCCGCCCAGCCATAAAATGTCTCCAACCTGGTCAAATGTTCACACGCCAGTGCTTTCGCAATGCCTGGCGGCTGTAATCTCATACAGAGCGGGGCATCCTCGCGTACCCGGTTTACTGTCTTAATAAAATATCTATAACTAAAAATGAAATAAAATTTACAGCATTGTGAGGAAAATGTACGCCGTAGAGTTAAAACAACAAAAGCGTAAAAATGTCAGCTAAGAACACATTAAATCTCACAAGGGGAAGGCCTCAGACACGGCCAACCGATTCGCTTCAAATTTGGCAGGTCGCTTGTGTACAATTTAAAACGAGGGAATCTAAGATATTTTGGGTCAACAGCCCCGCGTTTTTGAGAAAATCGCCCCTAAAGGTTATGACGAGCAATCGATTCATAATTGGCGGTATCGATAGATAATTGTAAATAGAGCATTTTTGATCATCAGGTATGGGTCCGCAAACGCATACTTTTCGAGAAATCGAGGAAAGCGAGCAGCACGTTGGATATTTGCACCGTATCACACCCATTTGAAGAAAACTGTTTTATAAAACGCTCGCTCTTTACTGTATGAATTTGTTTTGAAAGACAGGCCTATCATCAAAATAAATATAAATTACGAGTACTTTTGTGTTATTTTTTTCCACATTAAAGTTACTTTAATTCAAAATCAAGGTACACTTGTTTTCCTTGTAACACTTGTCCCATTTATGGTGGCGTCCTCAGCTTCATGATCTGACATACATCGTAGTTTTGCGGCCGTATGATCTTCGTGCCACCATAGCCATCCGATAAACTAATCTAGGAGCAAGTCGAGCGTCGATTGGTCTGTAAAGGGTGAAAAATGTTTTCTGTATAGTATTGTGCTGTATCACAACTACGGTGCGCTAAGTTTGGTCCAATACATGAATGACGTAGTAAATGATGCGATTAGTGGTAGAAATAGTAGAGTAACAAACACAAGTGAATGAGAAGTCGTTCTCATTTTCTGTTTCCTTTTTGGTGCGAACATAATTAGAACCGCTCGTCGCTCAGTGTTAGGCCGTTGTATATTTTACATCTTTACAAAACATAAATTGGCACAAATCTGAAATACAGAAAAATCTTGATAGCACAATTCTTTATCAAGCGTTACGCGTTTCAAAATCTCATCATGAGATTGAAGCTGTGGGGGGTGTACAAGAAAATCGATAGCAAATACTTACATAAATACGAATCTAAGTATTCCAGTACACAGAAATTTCATTTAGCATCATACTTACGTTAAACTCAAACTTCAGTACAATAGTGAATACAATACAAATCTCATTTCATATATGCATATTTGACAGCGCTGTTGTCTATTCGAATAGAACCAGTGCCAAACTGAGTGTGACGAGTAAGCTATCAAAGACGTAACGAAGGCCAGGGGGTGGCGCTAGTATGAACCGTAGAAAGCAAGTCAAAGAGTAGCTTAAAAAATTTCCATGCACAGCGACTAAGTATATGTCACAGCATCGTGAGCAACTTGTCAAAAATAAATTTCTGCTACGTTTATCGAAGAAAAGCTCATATACTAACAGCATGAAATGCGCGTCGTTAGCTAACCTCGTGAACAACGTTACATAGACGGCCTTTAGCCAATAATCAGAACAGAAGACAATTGCAACCAATAACTGGTGTGGTACGATATAAATATAAAACCGATATAAGTTTTCAGCCATCACCAAATAAAATTTTTCAGGAGTATCACCTAATGTATTAGTCATACTACAATAGACGAACATGTAATAAATGACATAACACAATCATTTAGATGAGCCGAGATTAGTGGCAACATCTTAAAATAAAAACAAATGTGATACAGTAAAAAGGGAGAATTTCATTCGTTTTTTAGATTAGTGTTAGTCCAGCTGTTATCAGATTACAACCATCACAAAAAAATGTTACAAGTGTATGACTAACCGTAATCATTACACTAGTCGGACAAACAATAGGTGACATACAATATAACAATTTAGGTAAGTGTAGAGGAGTAGAGCTATTTACTAAAAAAAAAAAAAACAAAGAAAAAGATACGAGAAGTGGAATGCATGAGCGAGTTGTGATAAAACTGCAAAGTAAGTCAAATGAACGGCTTGAAGAATTATTATTGGCAAAATGCGAAATATCGATGCACTACGTGTCGTCTGAAATTAAAGAAGCTGCACAGCGAGGCAGGTACAAGGTGGGTGGGTGCCTTTGAGAACAGTGGCTCCATCTCCTTGAGTCGAGTGAATCTGTAGAGGAAGGTTGGCAAGACAGCAGCATCAGATGGTCCATGAAAATGGTGGCACCATCTAACAGGTTGGAATACAGTAAGGTATATTCAGCTATAATGGTTGCCAGTAAGTAAGTACGATAGTAACTGAAATGTCTGTATGCTGGAATACTTAGAAGCATACTTACGTACTTATCTGCCGTAGTTAATTTTCTTGTGGACTTCATTCCACAGCCACAGTACGATGATGAGATTTTGAAACGCATTCTGAATAAGGAACTGTGCGATCAATACCTTTCTATGTTTCAGAGTTGTGCCAAATCTGAATGGTCGCCTACCTCTGCCATGGATGTACACATATCAAACAAAGTTTTGCATCACCTCGGTTCCGAGAGTTACGAAACCAGTATAGAAATCTCCACCCTTTCTATTGCTAATGAAAAACACAAATTTCATGCTGTACCACCATACAGCGTGACCTTCAGAGATGGTGGTCCAGACTGCTGTACAAACCGGTACCTCTAATACCCAATAGCACGTCCTCTTGCATTGATGATTGCCTGTATTCGTCGTGGTATACTATCCATAAGTTCATCAAGGCACTGTTGGTCCACCAGATTGTCCTATTCCTCAACGGCGATTCGGCGTAGATCCCTCAGAGTGGTTGGAGGGTCACGTCGTCCATAAACAGACCTTTCCAATCTATCCCAGGCATGTTCGATAAGGTTCATGTCTGGAGAACATGCTGGCCCCTCTAGTCGAGCGATGTCGTTATCCTGAAGGAAGTCCTTCACAAGATGAGCACGATGTGGGCGCGAATTGTCGTCTATGAAGACGAATGCCTCGCCAATATGCTGCCGATATGGTTTCACTATCGATTGGAGGATGGTACTCACGTATCGTACAGCCGTTACGGCGCCTTCTATGACCACCAGCGGCGTACGTTACCCCACATAATGCCACCCCAAAACAGCAGGGAATCTCCACCTGTTTGCACTCGATGGACAGCGTGTCTAGGGCGTTCATCCTGACCGGGTCGCCTCCAAACACATCTGGTTGAAGGCATGTGCGACACTCATCGGTGAAGAGAACGTGATGCCAAACCTGAGCGGTCCAATCGGCATGTTGTTGGGCCCATCTGTACCGCGCTGCATGGTGACGTGGGTGCAAAAGTGGATCTCGCCATGGACGTCGGGAGTGAAGTTGCGCATCATGCAGCCTATTGCCCACATTTTGAGATGTAATACGACGTCTTGTGGCTGAACGAAAAGCATTATTCAATATGGTGGCGTTGCTGTCACGGTTCCTTCGAGCCATAATCGTAGATGACGGTCATCCACTGCAGTAGTGGCACTTGGGCGGCCTGAGCGACGCATGTCATGGACAGTTCCTCTCTCTCCTCCATGCCCGAACAACATCGCTTTGGTTCACACCGAGATGCCTGAATACTTCCCTTGTTGAGAGCCCTTCCTGCCACAAAGTAACAATGCGGACGCGATCGAACTGCGGTATTGACAGTCTAGGCATGGATGAACTACAGACAACACGAGCCTTGTAACCCCTTCCTGGTGGAATGACTGGAAGTGATCGGCTGTCCGACTCCCTCGTCTTACAGGCGCTGCTTATGCATGGTTGAGTGGGTTTAGTGACGTCTCTGAACAGTCAAATGGACTGTGTCTGTGATACAATATCCGCAATCAACGTCAATCTTCAGGAGCTCTGGGGAACGGGGTGATGTATAACATTATCTGACGTCTGTATTTCTCCATCCAGTAATGGATAATATACATTACAATTGAGGAGCGCCAGAACAAAACCCGATATATCCACTTTTGCTGTATTCGCGTGTTTGAGGTGTAGGGGGGAGATACGGCAGTAATAATACATGCTGCCACAAAATAACTTTCAGCACAACACGATATCAAGTGTTTTATGGTGTGTTTCTTCTTTTTATAGCTTGTGAGCCATTTAGAGATCACTATTTGTTACTTCCTGTATTAACAGCAAATGGGCATTTATCGGTTTTTGTTCCGGCGGTCCTCAACTTATAAGTAAGAAAAATTACTTGATCACGTATCGTCTGCGCTTTTATGTACCCATCAATTACTTTAGATGCAAGTGTAGTTTACTTGCACAAACATAAGACGTTTTATGTAATTATTGTAATTCTGTAATCAATGGAACGTTCTTCAACACTATCAAAGACAAAAGTTTCCTGTTGTTACTGATAAACTTGAAAGTTGTTTATGAATAGCAGAAACATGTTTTATATAAGATAGACGAAGAGTTGAAGCGATTTTTGATATGTGTTTGTTTTGGGTTTTTCGATACTACCTTTTTTTGACGAAATTGCCTTTTATTTTCACAAGTCCAACTTGATCACACAGTTTTCTTACACTTTATTACCGGTTCCGGCAAACTGCCATCCTCAGATCTATTACAGAGATAAATATTGTGTAAGTGACAGGTTCAATAAGTTAACGCTAAATCTAACAAAGGTTAGTGATAGGTAAAATACAAAATTATAAAATGTTTATAGCCACGTATAGCTGCCATACATACGATTAAAATATCTGATATAAATCATCGTCAAGTTACACGCGAGTACATGGTACGTGCTGGTAATACTCAGACTGCGTCTGGTATTTATACAAGAGACTAATGCCAGCAGAGGGCTCTTTATCTAGAGCGCATTCTAAACCAGTATCTCCAATGTGATGGTTAAATTGCGGTATTCATTAGTTAACAATTTATTTTTGAATTACTTCCCGTAGCAAAACATTATTCTCATTTTGTGTTTTGGATGTTGTTGCCGACAGTTGAATGTTGTTGCCAACTGTCGAATGTGAGTTTGTGATCTCTCTTGCATTCCTGTGTGTGTGTGTGTGTGTGTGTGTGTGTATGCGTGACTTCATATTTCTTTTAGTAACCATACATATTATAAAAGTGAAAGTATAAATGTATGTATCTACATAAAAATGTAAGTTACACATCGCCTCCTAAACCACTGGATCGATGCCATCCAAACATGATACACCTGTTACATTGGAAAGAATCACTGTGGGGGTAAAAGCCACATACCTATCAAACGGGTGGGAGTGAAAAGGCAGTGCAGGTCACGACGCATGAATACCGGTAATTTATTCATGCAGTAGTTGGGAACGAGAACTATACACATAAATTCGAACTTTTACGAAACTGTTTCTCGCTGACAACTCCCATAAAATGATGCAAGAAAAAAATGTTTATGGCTTACTACGTTTTCGCTCTTCATGCATTAAAACTGCCACATGAAGCATGACGCTTTAATTTATTACATCTTCATTACTAACTGTATTGGGGACATATTTTGCAGAGAATACTCGCCTGCGCCACTGAAAGCATCAGCAAAATTATATCATTGTATAACAATTAGCTGAGGAGGTTCAAAGTCATTGTGACACTGTACGCCTTGCCCAAGTACACCTTTTTAGAAGTACATTCTGCTCTGATGTCATCTATGTGGGTGATATAAGGCGGCCACGTCGGGCAGCGCAAGTAGAGAAGCTCTTGGAACGAAAGAATATTCCGCGGAATGGAAGGTTACTCTCGTAGTTACGTTTTACGCGCTAGTGTATTGTGTGGTACGCAAACAGTTCAGGCAACATATTGTTGGTCCCAGGCAAAGGATGTCTCCGACGTGGTCAAATATTCACACTCTAGTGTTTTCGCAACGCCCTGTGGCTGTAATCTCATACATAGCGAGTCATATTCGTGTACCTACTATGCTGTCTTAATAAAATTCTTATAACTAAAAGTAAAATAAAATTTACGGCGTTGTGAAGAAAATGTACTTCGTAGAGTTAAAACAAGAACAGCATAAAAATTTCAGCTAAGAACACATATTAAATGTCAGTCTTCTGATATAATGCAGATTACGGTGTGATGAAAGAAAACATCACATGATGTATTTTTTTGCAGCTGTGATTATTTACTACCCTACCTCCGTCGGATTTCGGCCGCGACGACCCATCATCTTCAAAGCGGATCACCCCTTCCTGTTCCTCATACTGGACCAGCAGACGAAAACTGTGCTGTTCGCGGGACGTTACTCGGAGCCTCCGTCCACACCCTGATGTGAACACATTGCCAAGCGTAAAGCGAGCAGCACGTTGGGTATTTGCACCGTATCACACCCATTTGAAGAAAACTGTTTTATAAAACGCTCGCTCTTTACTGTATGAATTTGTTTTGAAAGACAGGCCTATCCTCAAAATAAATATAAATTACGAGGAATTTTCTGTTATTTTTTTCCACATTAAAGTTACTTTAATTCAAAATCACGGTACAATTGTTTTCATTGTAACACTTGTCCCACTTATGGTGGAGTCCTCAGTTTCATGATCTGACATATATCGTAGCTTTGCGGCCGTATGATCTTCATGCCACCATAGCCAGCCGATAAACTAATCCAGGAGCAAGTCGAGCGTCAATCTGTCTGTAAAGCGTGAAAGATGTTTTCTGTATAGAATTGTTCTGCAATACAACTACGGTGCGGTAAGTTTGGTCCAATACATAAATGACGTAGTAAATGATGCGATTAGCGGTAGAAATGGTAGAGTAAGAAACATAAATGAATGTACGAGAAAGAAACCGAGAACCGCCGACTTCTCATTTTGTGTTTGCTTTTTGGTGTGCACATAATCAGAATAGCACGTCGTTCAGTCTTAGTCCGTTGTCTATTTTATATCTTTGCAAAGTATAAATTGGCACAGACGTGAAATACAGAACAGTCTTGATAGCACAATGCTTTATCAAGCGTTACGCGTTTCAAAATCTCATCATCAGCGCGAAGCTGTGGGGATTTAGAAGAAAATCAACGATATCAACTACGTGCATAAATATGAATCTAAGTATTCCAGTATACAGAAATTGCACTTAGTATCATACTTACGTTAAACTCAAACTTCAGTGCAAAAATGACTACAATACAAATCTCATCTCATGCATGTATATTTGACAGCGCCGTTGTCTATTCGAATAGAACCAGTGCCAAACTGAATGTGACGGTTAAGCTGTCAAAGACGTAACGAAGGCCAGGGAGTGGCGCTAGTATGAACCATAGAGAGCAAGTCAAAGATGTACAAATTCCCATGCACTGCGACTAAGTATATGTCAGAACATCGTGAGCAACTTGGCGAAAATATATTTATGCTACTTTTATCGAAGAGAAGCTCATATACTAACAGCATGAAATGTGCATCGTTAGGTAACACCGTCAATAACGTGACAGAGACAGTCTCCAGGCACTAATCAGAACAGAAGAGAATTGCAACCAATAACTGGTGTGGTACAATATAAACACAAAATCGATATAGGTAATACATAAGTTATAAGCTGTGAGGGAAAAAGTTTACAGCCATCACCAAATAAAATTCTTCAGAAGTGTCACGAAATGTGGTCATACTACAATAGACGAACATGTAATAAATGACATAGCAGAATAATTTAGATGACCCCAGATTAGTGGCAACAACTTGAATTGAAAAGAATTATTATGCAGTAAAAAGGGGGATTTTTTTGGTTGTTTAGATTAGTGTTATATATTGTAAGGGTCCAGCTGTTACAAGTTTACAACCATCACCAAAAATTGTTACATGCGTATGACCAACTGCAAACATTACACTCGTCGAACAAACAATAGATGACATACAATGTAACCATTTAGGTAAGTCTAGAGAAGTAGAGCTATTTATTTAAAAAAAGAAAAAAAAACACTCGTTGAACTCGATACGAGAGGTTAAATTTACTTTGACCATAATGTGCAACGCATGGCGAGGAAGCATGAGCGAGTTGTGATAAAATTGTAGAGTAAGTCAAATGAATAACATGAAGAATTATTGCTGGCAAAACGCGAAGATCGAAGCCCTACGCATCGTCTGTAACTGAAGGAGCTGCACAGCGAGGCAGGTAGAACGTGGTGGCTGCCTGGGAGAACAGTGGCTCCATCTCTTTAAGGCGAGTGAATCTGTAGAGGAAGGTTGGCAAGACAGCATTATCAGACGGTCCATGAAAATGGTGGCACCATCTAACAGGTTGGAATACAGTAACGTATATTTAGCTATAATGGCCAGTAAGTAAGTACGATAGTAACTGAAATTTCTGTATGCTGGAATACATAGACGCATACTTATGTACTTATCTGCCGTAGTTAATTTTCTTGTGGACTTCATTCCACAGCTACAGTCCGATGATGAGATTTTGAAACGCTTTCATAATAAAGAACTGTGCGATCAATACCTTTCTATGTTTCAGAGTTGTGCCAAATCTGAATAGTCGCCTACCTCTGCCATGGATGTACACATATCAAACAAAGTTTTGCATCACCTCGGTTCGGAGGGTTCCGAAACCGGAAAAAGTGGAATAGAAATCAACATGAACATCACTTCCGCCCTTTTTATTGCTGATGGAAACCAAACACTGCATGTTGTACCGTCATACAGCGAGACCTTCAGAAGTGGTGGTCCACACTGCTGTACACACTGGTGCCCCTAACACCTAGTAGCAAGTTCTCATGCATCGATGCATGCCTGTGTTCGTCGTTATACACAAGTTCATCAAGGCAGTGTTGGTCCAGATTGTCCCACTCCTCAACGGCGATTCGGCGTAGATCCCTCAGAGTGGTTGGTGGGTGACGTCGGCCATAAACAGTTCTTTTCAGTCTATCCGGTCATGTTCGATAGGGTTCATGTGTGGAGAACATGCTGTCGACCCTAGTCGCGCGATGTCGTTATTCTGAAGGAAGTCATTCACAAGATGTGCACAATGGGGGCGCGAATTGTCGTCCATGAAGACGTATGCCTCGCCAATATGCTGCCGATATGGTCGCACTATCTGTCGGAGGATGACACCCGTTACAACGCCTTCCGTTACCACTGGCGGTGTACTTCGGCCCCACATAACGCCACCCCAAAAAAGCAGGGAATCTCCACCTTGCTGCAATCGCTGGACAGTGTGTCTAGGGCGTACATCCCGACCGGGTCTCTGACGATTGTCTGGTTGACGGCATGTGCTACACTCATCAGTGAAAAGAACGTGATGTCAATCCTGAGCGGTCCATTCGACATGTTGTTGGGCCCATCTGTACCGCGCTGTATAGTGACGTGGGTGCAAAGATGGATCTCGCCATGTACGTCGGGAGAGAAGTTGCGCATCATGCAGCCTATTGCGCACTGTTTGAGACGTAATACGAGGTCCTGTGGCTGCACGAAAAGCAGGAAAAGGTTTTGGCTGCGTTTAAACTTGTAGTGAAGCTCTCTTTGCTTTCGCAGTAGTTTCCTAACTTTGTTGTTGAACCACGGTGGGTTTTTCCAGTCCCTCACAGTTTTAATCGGCACGTACCTATCTAAAACGCATTTTACGATTGCCTGGAACTTTTTCCATAAACACTCAACATTTTCAGTGACGGAACAAATTTTCGTTTTGATCTGTTAGGTAGTCTGGAATCTGCCTCCTATTACTCTTGCTAAACAGATAAACATACCTCCCTTTTTTTTATATTCCTATTTACTTCCATATTCAGGGATGCTGCAACGGCCTTATCAACACTGATTCCATGTTCTGCGCTTACAGAGTCGAAAAGTTCGGGTCTGTTTGTTATTAATAGGTCCAAGATGTTATCTCCACGAGTCGGTTCTCTGTTTAATTGCTCGAGATAATTTTCGGATAGTGCACTCAGTGTAATGTCACGCGATGCTCTGTCCCTACCACCCGTCCTAAACATCTGAGTGTCCCAGTCTACATCTGGTAAATTGAAATCTCCACCTAAGACTATAACATGCTGAGGAAATGTATGTGAAATGGATTCCAGATTTTCTCTCAGTTGTTCTGCCACTAATGCTGCTGATTCGGGAGGTCGGCAAAAGGAGCCAATTATTAACCTAGCTCGGTTGTTGAGTATAACCTCCACCCATAATAATTCACAAGAACTACATTTACCCACATAAGGATTTAATATTCCCGTGAGGTATTTGGCCAATAAATATGTAGGTGCCCTGATGTTGCTGACAATGGGGCGTAATGGTACCCCTCTTTGTGAACCTTCGGGAGTCCATATAGTCTAGGCGGTACCGGTCCGGACCGGACAGGCGCACTCTCGGGGAAAATCGCCCGCATTTTGAAGAAACACCGGGTCGGAACTGTGTTTTGTCCTCCGAATAAAACTCGTGCACTGGTGGGGAGCGCCAAAGATGACCTCGGTTTGAGGAAGGCCGGCGTGTACCAGATTCCGTGTCAATGTGGCAAGTCGTATATTGGTCAGACGATGCGTACCGTCGAGGATCGATGCCGTGATCACCAGAGGCACACTCGACTGATGTATCCGACCAAGTCGGCGGTCGCTGAACATTGTTTGTCGGAAAATCACGCTATGGAGTATGAACGCACGAGGATTCTGGTACAGACGTCGAAATACTGGGACATCGTTGTTAGAGAGGCCATCGAAATTCGCACCAATGACGACCTCATAAACCGTGACTGTGGCTATAATCTTAGCAAGGCGTGGGAACCAGCGATTGGGTTAATCAAGAGTAAATCGAGCAACCGTATAGTTGTGACGACCACGGCGGACAGAGCCATCACACCGACGTCACCTCAGACGCCGTCGCAATCTGTTCCACGGCGCGACCGTGGCGGGGTGGCGCGGACGGCGGAGGGAGCGCGCCGCGGGCGGAGGGTATTTAAATCAGGCCGCCGTCGCGACCGAACCCAGTTCCCTCTGAGCAGCCATAGCGTACGGATCTCCGTGCCGGCACGTTCACAGGAGCTCAGTTCGTCAGTTCACCTGATGATGGCGACATGTATGATCGCCGAAATATTGTGCCCGTTGGACACTGTAGACCGGCAGTACACCCGTGGATATTTTGAGTATAGAAATAGATAACCTCATTCATTAAGAAAATTGCGCAGCTCTGTATAGCTCCCCGCTTCACGTACAAATATACGACGTTAGACATTGCCCTGCTTGGGATTTCTCAAAATTGTGCGGTACTTGAAACTGTCCCATAGACCATTACCAGCGATGCATTATATGCCGCACGTGATGACAAAAATTGCTGATTCACTGCACCTACATTGGTGCCAAATCTTTAAAGAGTGAGATTAAAGCAGTCCTTCGCCTTTTTTAATGAATAACGACAGTGAGCATTCATTCCCGGTAAATTGTCAATAATAACTGTTCTAGATTCAATTTATGACAGTGATTCTCAAAATTACTTTCGCACTGCTCTATCACATCAAGATTTGTCATAAAACAGTAGCTCATATTTTAAATACATAAGTAATTGAAACACGAATATTTAAACAGAATTTAAATCAAGGTTATTATTTTTATATAAAAAATGGCTCTAAGCACTATGGGACTTAACATCTGAGGTTATCAGTCTCCTAGGCCTAGAACTACTTAAACCTAACTAACCTAAGGACATCACACACATCCATGCCCGAGGCAGGGCTCGAACCTGCGACCGTAGCAGGCGCGCGGTTCCGGACTGTAGCGCCTAGAACCGCTCGGCCACAGCGGCCGGCTATTATTTTTATAATTACTGTTTTAGGTATACACTACAAATACTGCAAAGTGTTGTTTTAGCAACGTTGTAAAAATCCGTTACATTTAATTTTAGAACATTCTCTTTTTTGTTTCCCTCAAAGAACCTTCAGCTTTACTTTACGTCTCCAACATCATACTTTGAGTCCATCTCACCTAATACATCTTCTCCATCCCGCTAATGTCCTGATGGAAGTGTTCACCTTGCTCTTCACTGTAACGTCCCAGAACATTCATGGAAGTAGTCAATATGTGAGTGTAGAAACGGTACTTGTCACCTTACAACCTAGCTTCTTGAAGCTTACCGAAATGGTTTTGATAATTTTATGTTTATTACTCACTAGCAACAGATTTCGAGGCAGTCAGTGCATCTTTTTCTGTAACATTCTTTGTACTATCGAATTCGTGGTCCCTCCTCAGTTTGTGAATTTGAGGACTAAAGGAAATTCCACCTTTTAATGCTATTTTCCTGATGAAGTGATATTTCACAGACATGTATTAAAGCAGACTCCATCTCACGAAGAAATGATTCATAGCACTGGGTTCGATGTGTAGCAGTGGAGCCCTTGTACACTGGTGTGCAAAACGTAAGGACGAAAACAAATTTGGCATCATGGGCCACAGTCACGTGACATACCTCAATGAAACTTGGCCCTGATTAGGAAGAACGGCTACTGTATGGGAACAGAAGGTAACTGAAAGAAAGGCGCTCTAAAACGAACAAAAATGACAATTTTATTCAAAGGCAATAATTACACTGGAGTCCCCGCTATTCGTGATGGTCCCCTCTACATTGCAAAAGGCGTGACATGTTTCTTAATAGAGTATGTGATCACAGCAGACGGCAGTGGACGCTGTACAGTGTGCCCCGAGCGGTTCTGGGCGCTACAGTCCGGAACCGCGAGACTGCTACGGTCGCAGGTTCGAATCCTGCCTCGAGCATGGATGTGTATGATGTCCTTAGGTTAGTTAGGTTTAAGTAGTTCTAAGCTCTTGGGGACTGATGACCTCAGAAGTTGAGTCCCATAGCGCTCAGAGCCATTTTTGTGCTCCCGTGGCCACCAGGTTGGAGAGGAGTTCCTTTGGTAGGGCAGTCCTCCACCAACATGACCGACAACGGCTGGTCTGACGACATTCATGCATGCGTAGGATGTGTGCGTATTGTAATACGTCCCTCCAGTGCATACCATTCAAGCTCGATGGGATTTAAGTCTGGGGAACAGGAAGACCAATCCATTCACCTGCGCTGTTTGATTCGGCCACGCATCAATGAAAATGAAGTCACAGACGGATGAACCTCTTAAAATGCGGACGTGAAGAAAGAGAGTGGTGTCACAATAACATTGACGCGTGAGTGTACCTTGTGCGTGATCAAAGTTTTGGAGGTCAATACGCCCGTGCAACATTTTGCCTTCCCACACCGTAGCACCTGGAGCACCGAAACGATCCTGGTCGACAATGTTCCACGGTGCGTCTCGCCATATGAGGGAACGTCCAGTGTTGGAGAACATGGTCGTTTTGATGGCCCAAGTGTTGCGGTGTAAGAAGGCATAATGTTGCATAGACTGGTTGACTTCCAAGTCTTTGTACACTTTACATTCACCGTTCAACGTCATTGTGGTGCTGTACTCCTTGCCCACGTGCACCTTTTCAGAAGTACATTCTGCTCTGGCTTGAGCTTTATGGGTGACATCAGTCGGCCACATCGGACAGCGTAAGTAGAAGAGCTATCGGAACGACGGAATATTCCGCGGAATGTCCTTAAGTTTTGCGCGCTAGAATATTGTGTGTATTTTTTCTATCCCGACTTCCGTATCTTGCATGAAAGTAGGAATGTTAATTTATCTATACATTGACTGGTATTGAGGGGTTTTGTTTTATCCCGGCTAGTTCTTAAATTAACCCCAGTGAGTCACTACACGTATTGTCCTCCCAGTTCTGAAGGAAAAAAAACCATAAATAAATTAATACTGGTGTTTTCAATAGATTCTCGTTCACTTGTTTCAGTTACTAGTCTGCAGTTTATTCTTAGTGAAAATCACGTAACCTAATTATTTATGAACCTAAATCGAAGTAAATTTCAAGACGAATAGTCAGTTTCAAATTAACACGTTATTTTATTTAACAATAATTATTAATAAATCAATTCTTTCATACTATCGCATTCAAAGGGGTTCTTTGAATAAGTATCTAATCAGGAATCCCGTAAATATCATAGATACTAAACAATGTTCTGTCACTTTCGATAAAAATATTGTTCCCGTTTAATATCCATAAACAACTGTCACGAACTATGATTACTAGTCGCGTGAAGTAAAGCTTTTCCACTATCACAACACAAAGTCCGAATATGTCCAAAAATCGTTAATTCCCTAAAATATTTAAATCTTCACACGAAGTGACGCTAAAGTCAGAGAGATTATTGATCACCTCCCCGTTCCTCTAATATGACAAGAGTTCTAATTCTGATCTGAAATTAATGCTTCCCTAAAAACAATCTCGTCGCGATTTATTCTTGCGCCCTGGTTAATAAAGCTCCTATTGTTGCTTCCTAAAGCTGTACGTCCTAATTGACTTCGAACAGACCAGAGGATAGAGACTGGAATATCATAATTGCATTGTATGTCTATTTATACTTTAGTAAACGCTATCTTTGGTGTTCAAGACCTACGTTCTGTGACTGTAATATTGATTTTCTCATAGATAAGAATAACTAATAATTTAACCATTTCTATCGTTTTTCCCCCCTCCCATGCATCCAAAATTTGTGATTAAAATTCTTTTCTTTTTCAATTACACTCCTGGAAATGGAAAAAAGAACACATTGACACCGGTGTGTCAGACCCACCATACTTGCTCCGGACACTGCGAGAGGGCTGTACAAGCAATGATCACACGCACGGCACAGCGGACACACCAGGAACCGCGGTGTTGGCCGTCGAATGGCGCTAGCTGCGCAGCATTTGTGCACCGCCGCCGTCAGTGTCAGCCAGTTTGCCGTGGCATACGGAGCTCCATCGCAGTCTTCAACACTGGTAGCATGCCGCGACAGCGTGGACGTGAACCGTATGTGCAGTTGACGGACTTTGAGCGAGGGCGTATAGTGGGCATGCGGGAGGCCGGGTGGACGTACCGCCGAATTGCTCAACACGTGGGGCGTGAGGTCTCCACAGTACATCGATGTTGTCGCCAGTGGTCGGCGGAAGGTGCACGTGCCCGTCGACCTGGGACCGGACCGCAGCGACGCACGGATGCACGCCAAGACCGTAGGATCCTACGCAGTGCCGTAGGGGACCGCACCACCACTTCCCAGCAAATTAGGGACACTGTTGCTCCTGGGGTATCGGCGAGGACCATTCGCAACCGTCTCCATGAAGCTGGGCTACGGTCCCGCACACCGTTAGGCCGTCTTCCGCTCACGCCCCAACATCGTGCAGCCCGCCTCCAGTGGTGTCGCGACAGACGTGAATGGAGGGACGAATGGAGACGTCTTCAGCGACGAGAGTCGCTTCTGCCTTGGTGCCAATGATGGTCGTATGCGTGTTTGGCGCCGTGCAGGTGAGCGCCACAATCAGAACTGCATACGACCGAGACACACAGGACCAACACCCGGCATCATGGTGTGGGGAGCGATCTCCTACACTGGCCGTACACTACTGGTGATCGTCGAGGGGACACTGAATAGTGCACGGTACATCCAAACCGTCATCGAACCCATCGTTCTACCATTCCTAGACCGGCAAGGGAACTTACTGTTCCAACAGGACAATGCACGTCCGCATGTATCCCGTGCCACCCAACGTGCTCTAGAAGGTGTAAGTCAACTACCCTGGCCAGCAAGATCTCCGGATCTGTCCCCCATTGAGCATGTTTGGGACTGGATGAAGCGTCGTCTCACGCGGTCTGCACGTCCAGCACGAACGCTGGTCCAACTGAGGCGCCAGGTGGAAATGGCATGGCAAGCCGTTCCACAGGACTACATCCAGCATCTCTACGATCGTCTCCATGGGAGAATAGCAGCCTGCATTGCTGCGAAAGGTGGATATACACTGTACTAGTGCCGACATTGTGCATGCTCTGTTGCCTGTGTCTATGTGCCTGTGGTTCTGTCAGTGTGATCATGTGATGTATCTGACCCCAGGAATGTGTCAATAAAGTTTCCCCTTCCTGGGACAATGAATTCACGGTGTTCTTATTTCAATTTCCAGGAGTGTATTTTTCTACTATAGATTTCCCACTATTTGTCTCTTATTTCTATTTCGTAATGTACTGCTTATGGAGGGGCTTTGGACATTTTCTGAATTTATATTTCGAGGGCATAGGAGCTAATTTGGGAGCTATTTTGGTTTATTAACACGGAGAGGCGTTGTAGGTGTTACATGTGCAAGTCGTTCACGCAACATGTTGTTAGTCCCAGGCGTAAAATGACTCCGACCTGGTCAAATGTTCACACTCCAGCGCTTTGCAATGCCCGGCGGCTGTAATCTCATACATGGGGGGGGGGGGGCATATTCGTGTACCCAGTTTGCTGTCTTAATGAAATAACTATAACTAAAAATAAAATAAAATTTACAGCATTGTGAGGAAAATGAATGTTGTAGAGTTAAAACAAGAAAAGCATAAAAATGTCAGCTAAGAACACATTAACTTTCAGTCTTCTGATATGATGCAGATTATGGTGTGATGCACGAAAACATCACGTGATGCATTCTTTTGCAGCTGTGATTGTTGGCTACCCTACCTCCGTCGGATTTGGGCCGCCACCACCCATCATCTTCAAAGCGGATCACCCCTTCCTGTTCCTCATACTGGACCAGCAGACGAAAACTGTGCTGTTCGCGGGACGTTACTCGGAGCCTCCGTCTACATCCTGATGTGAACGCGTTGCCTAGCGTAAAGCGAGCAGCACGCGGGAGATATGCACCGTGCCACACCCACTTGAAGAAAACTGCTTTACAAAACTCTCGCTCTTTACTGTATGAATCTTTTTTGAAAGACAGGTCTATCCTGAAAATAAATATAAATTACGAGTACTTCTGTGTAATTTTTTTGCATTAAAGTTACTTTAATTCAAAATCATGGTACACTTGCTGTCCTTGTAACACTTGTCCCACTTATGGTGGAGTCGACAGTCACATGATCTGACATTTAACGTAGCTTTGCGGCCATATGATATTCGTGCCAACACAGCCATCCGATAAACTACTCTAGGAGCGTGAAATTACAATTAAATTCAGAGCTGTAGTTGCCTAAAGGCGTTGATAAATATCAACGGGGACAGTTGGAAAGTGTGCCTCCAGTGAACTAGAGCCCGGGATCTCTTGCCTACGCCCGCATCTCGTGGTCGTGCGGTAGCGTTCTCGCTTCCCACGCCCGGGTTCCCGGGTTCGATTGCCGGCGGGGTCAGGGATTTTCTCTGCCTCGTGATGGCTGGGTGTTGTGTGATTTCCTTAGGTTAGTTAGGTTTAAGTAGTTCTAGGGGACTGATGACCATAGATGTTAAGTCCCATAGTGCTCAGAGCCATTTTTGATCTCTTGCCTACATGGCAGTCGCGCTATCCGTCTGAGCCAGCGAGGACAGGGAGAACAGTGCGATTGCAGGGACTTACCTCTGCCATGCTCCCAATAAGACCCATATTCCCAACTTACTGTCCACACACTACATTTGTAGTGCCCCTGCCCTCTACAGTCATTACTCGCGGCAGTCAAATCTACCGATTCCCGTAAGAGTTCGGGCAACGTGGGTGCACCCGCACTGAAGAAGATCATTCGCCAGTAAGCCTTATCCATGTGAAGATGTTATCTGTTTTTTCGATCATGAAGGTACCTTCTTCATGTAGATAAGGCTTACCGGCCAATGATCTTCTTCAGTGCGGGTGAACCCACGATGCCCGAACTCTTACGGGAAGCGGTAGATTGACTGCCGCGAGTAATGAGTATAGTGGTCAAGGGCACTACAAATGTAGTGTGTGGACAGTTTAAGTTGGGAATATGGGTCTTACGGGGAGCATGGCAGAGATTAGTCCCTGCAGGCGCGCTCTGCTCTGTGTCCTCGGCGGCTCGACGGGTGCCGGCACGGTAGCTCAGCGTGTTCGGTCAGAGGGTTAACTGCCTTCTGTAAAAAAAAAAAAAAAAAAAAAAAAAAAAAAAAAAAAAAAAAAAAAAAAAAAAAAAAAAAAAACCTGAGTGAACGGCTCAACACTGAACTTTAACGGGTGTCATGGGACATCCGCACCGCCGAAAAAAAAGGAAAAAACGGATAGAGTGTCTGCCATCTTACAAGGGAACCTCCCCATCGCACCCCCCTCAGATTTAGTTATAAGTTGGCACAGTGGATAGGCCTTGGAAAACTGAACACAGATCAATCGAGAAAACAGGATGAAGTTGTGTGGAGCTATGAAAAAACTAAGCAAAATATACAAACTGAGTAGTCCATGTGCAAGACGGGCAACATCTAGGAGAGCACGAATTTAGGAGCGCCGTGGTCCCGTGGTTAGCGTGAGCAACTGCCGAACGAGAGGTTCTTGGTTCAAATCTTCCCTAGAGTGAAAAATTTACTTCCATTATTTTTGCAAAGTTATGATCTGTCCGTTCGTTCATTGACGTCTCTGTTCAGTGTAATAAGTTTAGTGTCTGTGATTTGCGACCGCTCCGCAAAACCGTGCGATTAGTAGCCGAAAGGACGTGCCCGTCCAATGGAAACCGAGAACATTTGATTGCGAGGTCATAGGTCAACCGATTCCTCCACAGGAAAATACGTCTGATATATTCTATACGACACTGGTGACAGCATGTGCGTCACATGAGAGGAATATGTTGTCGACCCACCTAACTTGTACACTTGGTGAATGGGTAAAAAGATTCTTCTACCTTGCCCAATTTAGGTTTTCTTGTGAATGTGATAATCACTCCCAAAAAAGTGTGAAAGCATAAGAGTTTGTCACATAAACTGCAACAAATGAATGCAACAGTTTCACAGTCGCACAGTTTTGTCTGTGCTCTGTCAAAACAAATGTTTTTAACGTTTTCAAATTTTTCCGTGTGTAGACCGTCAAATTCTGCATATGTCCAAGCAAAACTGAACATGTCCTGGAATTTTGGAGAGCGAAGTTGATTATATGTGAGTGCCTGAACTTTGATAATTGTCTGGAAATAAAAAATTAAAATTTTCTCCCGAGCGAAGACTTTAACCGAGGACCTATCGCTCCGCAGCTGCATTCGCTAACCACGGGACCACGGCACTCATGGGGTTTGCATTATCTGGTTGTTGCCTATCTCATACATGGACTACTCAGTTTGTATATTTTGCTTATTTTTTCATCCACACAACTTCTTCCTGTTTTCTCGATTGATCTGTGTTCAGTTTTTCAAGGCCTATCCACTGTACCAACTTATAACTAATTCTGAGGGGGGTGCGATGGGGAGGTTCCCTTGTTAGCAGCAGATCCCATGTTCAAATGGTTCAAATGGCTCTGAGCGCTATGGGACTTAACATCTGTGGTCATCAGCCCCCTAAAACTTAGAACTAATTAAACCTAACTAACCTAAGGACATCACACACGTCCCTGCCCGAGGCAGGATTCGAACCTGCGACCGTAGCGGTCACGCGGTTCCAGACTGAAGCGCCTAGAACCGCACGGCCACAACGGCCGGCCGATCCCATGTTCGCGTCCCGGTCGGGGCACACATTTTCAACTGTCCCTGTTAATATTTATCGACGCCTGTAAGCAGTTTCAGGTCTGGATTTCATTGTAACTTCATTCTTCGGGAGCTGCAAGATTCATATAAATCTAGGAGCACGTCGTGCGTCGATCTGTCTATGAAGCGGATAAAATGTTTTCTGTGTAGAGTTGTGCTGTACCAAAACTACAGTTTGGTAAGTTACGTACAATATATAAATGACGTAGTAAATGATGGGATTAGCGGTAGTATCGGTAGCGTTGGCAGGGAAAGAAACACAAATGAATCTGCGACAGACAAACCGGGAGCCGGCGACCTCTTCTTATTTTATATTTGCTTTTTGTTTTGCGCGTAATTAGAAAAGCATGACGTTCAGTGTTAGTCCGTTGTATATTTTATATCTCTGCAAAATATAAACTGGCACAATTCTGAAATACAGAAAAGTCTTGATAGCACGATTCTTTATTAAGCGTTACGCGTTTCAAAATCTCATCATCAGACTGAAGCTGTGGGGGTGTACAAGAAAATCAACGGTAGCAGATATGTACATAAGTATGAATCTAAGTATTCCAGTATACAGAAATTTCAGTTAGTATCACACTTGCATTAGAATAAAACTCAGAACAAAGCTCACGAAAATGAGCACGTAGAGTGAATACAATACAAATCTCATCTTAGGTATGCATATATGACAGTGTCGAAATCTATTCGAATAGAACCAGTGCCAAACTGAATGTGACGATTAAGCTGTCAAAGACGTAAACGAAAGCCAGTGGGTGGCGGTTGCATTAACTATAGAAAGCATTTCAAAGAGGTATTTAACAAACTTCTATGAATTGCAATTAAGTATATGGTGGTGGTGATTTTGGTGGTAAGTTCCTATGGGACCAAACTGCTGAAGTCGTCGGTCCCTACACTGCTTAATCTAACTTACGCTAAGGACACCACACACATTCATGCCCGATGGAATACTCGAACCTCCGACGGGGGGCTAAGTACATGTCAGAACTTCGTGAGCAACTTGACAAAAATACATTTATGTTACTTTTATGGAAGAGAAGCTCATATACTAACAGCATGCAATGTGCGTCGTTAGGTAACACTGAACAATGTTACAGAGACAGTCTCCAGCCAATAATCAGAACAGAAGACAATAGTAACCAATGACTTGTGTGGAACAATATAAACATAAAACCGATACAGGTAATACATAACTTATAAGATGGGAGGGAAAAAGTTTACAGCCATCACCAAATATAATTTTTCAGAAGTTTCCCCAAATGCAGTCATACTATAAGAGACGAACATGTAATAAATAATATAACAGAATCACTTAGATGAAGCCCAGATTAGTGGCAACAACTTGAAATGAAAAGAACTGTCATACAGTAAAAGGGGGACTTTTTTAATTTTTTAGGTTGTTGTTAGATATTATAACAGTCCAGCTGTTAACAGTTTACAACCATCACAAAAAATGTTACATGAGTATGGCCAACTGTAATCATTACACTAGTCGAACAAACAATAGATGACATACAATATAACCATTTAGGTAACTCCAGAGGAGTAGCAACTATTTGAAAAAATGTATGACAATTTTTTCTTTTATTTTATACTAAAAACGTAAAGGTATAATATCAGAAATGTATATGAGATCAGATTGAAGCAGATGCGTGAGGACATCCAAAAATGTCCTAGCATACTGTGGTTGAGGATGCAAAGCTATGATCATTGGTTGACAAAAAACTGATACCTAGCCAATCGTAATGTGAAATAGTGGTCATATTATTTAGGAATTAATCGTCTTCGTTTGGACTTAAGAAAATATGGAATGCATTTCGAACGTGTAAAGGTATTAATTAAAAAAAAAGATCGTTGAACAGCTATCGTAACCCAAACGTTCTACGTTTTTCTTCCTTTAATTAATTTTCGATTCCCCCCTCCCCCACCCCCCCTCCCAGATGAGGGGGGCGGGGCGGACAGCAGCTTAATACATTGCTCTACAGCCGAGATAAGAGTTAAGAAACAATGGTAAGGTAACAAACAATATAAAAATGGTGATAAAACGGTGACTTTGTTAAAAACACTAAAATGGCGGAAAGTTGCGTCATTTAAAATATGAAAACACGGCGCTGACGATACAGATGAAGACACACAGTAAGCCGACAGGCGCAATCAAAAAACATGGCGACAGTCTGGCGTCTGTTCGCGCGAGATAGAAAACACAATGAGCGATAGTATGGTGGCTGTTTGCAACACTGACGGGGGACACACAACACTGAACATTCACTGGAAACAGCACTATAGGCGACACGGCGGCAGATGGGGGCAGGGGGAGGGCCCTGACCGATGAGGGGGGAAAAAGCGGGGAGGAGTGGAAAAGAAAAAAGCGGAGAGCCGATGGGGGAAGAGGACATAGAAAAAGGGGGGAGAGCAGACACGAGAAGAGGTGGGGAAGGCAGTGGAGGGGAAAGCAAAAGGACTCGGGGAGAGAAGGGAATCAAAGAGAGGATAGGCAGGGAAAAACAGGATGGAAGACAGGGAGAGGGAGCCCAGGAAATGGACAGAGGGAGGGAGGGGGAGGTGAGGAGCAGAGTTGATAGGAGGGATAGATGGAGGGAGAGAGAGCATCATCCGGCAGGGGGAGTTGGTGGAAGCCACCTCAGGAAAGGAGATGAAGGGTGTAAAGGTGGAGGGTAGGGGGGACACAATGGTGAAGGCTCAAATGGTTCAAATGGCTGTGAGCACTATGCGACTTAACTTCTGAGGTCATCAGTCGCCTAGAACTTAGAACTAATTAAACCTAACTATCCTAAGGACATCACACACATCCATGCCTGAGGCAGGATTCGAACCTGCGACCATAGCGGCTCCAGACTGTAGTGCCTAGAACCGCACGGCCACTCCGGCCGGCCAATGGTGAAGGCGCGGTGGGTGGGAGAGGAGAGGAGCAACCATGGGATGAGGGGGATCTAGGCGGCGGGAGGTGTAGAGGATGCAGATATGCTCTAGGAAAAGGAGCAGATGGGGGAAAGGAATGAGGTCGTAAAGGATCCACGTGGGGGATGGGAGGCATATACAGAAGGCGAGGTGGAGTGCATGGCACTTGAGGATTTTGAGGGAGGTTTTCCACAGGTCAGGGTAGAAGTCGGTGGCAAGGATTACGTTGTAGAGGGTGGCAAGGACTGTTAGGAAGGAGGGAGGGAAGTGTTTTAGATGGCGGTAGGTAATGCAGTCGTGGCTGGGAGCAGTGTTGTGTTTAGTGTAGAGTGTGAGGCTGATGGCCTGTGTAGTGATGGAAGTGTTAAGTTCACATGGTGGTGTGTGGCCCAAATATTGGGAGCTAGGAGCAAGGGGAGGAACAGAGGTATCTGTACATTCGATGACATCGAGGAAGAGGGAATAATAAAATTTGGGATCATCTGGAATGGAAAAGACATCAGATAGGTGGAGGCAAAGTGGTTGGCCTTACTGAGGTGGTCAGGAAAGGGATGGTCATCAAGGAGGAGAGGGTTCTGTGGGGTAGGGCAGTTCCCAGAAAGGCAATGGAAAGCAGACCAATACTTGGAAGAGTTTATTGGGAGTGTGGCATTGAACTGTGTGCATGTCTGTCACCAGGCACAGCGTTTCTTTGCAGCAAGCATGTTGCAGATGTGTCGTTGTAATTGCTGATTGCAGGTGAGTGTGTCCTGGTCATGAGTGTGGTAAAAAGATCGGTAGAGGCGACAGGATTCACGAAGGAGAAGGATGGCCCGTGGGGGCAGAGCTGGGCAGTGAGAGTGGATGGCTTTGGTAGGGTGGCTATGGCATCAGACAAGGTCTAGTGGAGGAAGGCAGCAGTGTGGTAGATGTCATCAGGAGACTGGAGAGTAAGGTCGTGGCATTCGACCTGGGTGTGTATGGAGTCCCAGTAGGCACCCCAGTTGTCACGGGAGTAATCACAGACAATTTTAGGAGGAACTTCAGGGGTGAAGTGGGGCAGGGATGGCGACCATCAGAGAAGAGAGTGAGGAGGACTGGAGCATGGCCACTACCAATGAGGTCAAGGACATCAGTGGTGACACGCCCAAGGATGTTGGGAGTGGCTAGGATCATATCGGGAGTGGTGTTAGATTTGGGTCAGGTGTGTAGGGGGAGGGGAACCAGGTCTCCCTGGAGGGTGGTGATAAACTGATGCCACTGCTGGAGATCGCCAGGAGCATGTGTGTGGATATTGAGGTCAGTGGCAATCACATAGGTGGAGAAGGTGCGGTCAAAGTGGGCCAGGAAATCTTTTGAGATGAAGGTACAAGGGCGGACATAAATCGTGGTACATGTTACGGTAAGAGTGGGGAAGAAGAGGCTGAGGGTGAGATGCTCAGCAGGATTGTTGAGGAGAGGTTGGGGCCAAACAGGGAGGTGCTTGGGGTGGCCGATAGCAACCCCGCCATGCACCAGAGGGAAGGGGTTTTCGGTGCAGGTGAAGAGTGTAAGGAGCTGTGGAGACAGAGATAGGGGGTTGAAGGAAGGTTTCATTTAGAATGAAGGTATCCACGTGGTGCTGATGGAGGGTGTGAAGGAAGACGAGCTTGTGGGTGGGCACTGAGTGGATATTATGGTACAGAATACTGTAATGGTGTCGTGCAATGGGAGGGGAGATTTAGACGAGGGTGGTGATGGGGGTGAAGGTGAAGGGGGCCTGGTTGTGGGAGTAGGTGGCATAGGTGGTAAGATGGAAGATGGAATGGGCAGAGTGGGCGATTTGGGAAAGAGTGTCGGAGCATTGGAAGGGGTGGATGTGATGACAATGGTGATGAAGTGGATGATGTCCTCAGCAGTAAGGAGAGGGTGGAGCGAGTTGTTGGAGTGGATGGGGTCATCGACGGAATTGACAGGGACTGTGAGCTCAGGGGTGACAGAAGGAGGTTTCACCTTACATTTCGAGGAGTAGGTAGGATGGGACTCATCTTATGTATGGTTAACTACAATGTAATATACAGGTAATATAACTATATTCGATACGGGAAGTTAAATTTACTTTTCCCATAATGTGGAACACATGGGGAGGAAGCATGAGCGTGTTGTGACAAAACTGTAAAGTAAGTCAAATGAAAAGCATGAAGATGCGAAGTATCGATGCACTACGCATCGTCTGTAACTAAAGGAGCTTCTCAGCGAGGCAGGTACAACGTGGTGGCTGCCTGGGAGAACAGTGGCTCCATCTGTTTGAGTCGACTGAATCTATACAGGAAGGTTGCCAAGACAGCTGCGTCAGATGGTCCATGAAAATGGTGGCACCATATAACAGGGTGGAAGATAGCAACGTATATTCAGATATAATGGTTGCCCATAAGTAAGAACGATACTAATTGAAATTTCTGTATACTGGAACACTTAGATGCATACTTACGTACGTATTTGCGGTCTTTAATTTTCTTGTACACTTCGTTCCACAGATACAGTCCGTTGATGAGATTTTCAAACGCATTCTCAATAAAGAACTGAGCGATCAGTACCTTTCTATATTTGAAAGTTCTGCCAAATCTGAATGGTCGCCTACCGTTACCATGGATGCATGTCTCCGTCAAGTAATTGAAATTATGAATTGCATCGACGCGCAAGTCGCCGAAGTGGGGCCAAATCGAAAGACTTGCACCCGGAGAACTGTCTACGCGACGGGAGGCCCTACTCACACGACATTTACATTTTATTTGATCATTATCTTCTGCGCTTTTATGTAACCAGCAATTAGTTTTGATGCACGAAAGTAAAAAGTTGTATGTAATTATTGTTGCAATTTGTAATCATTGGAACGTTCTTCATTACTATCAGAGAAAGGAGTTTTCTGTTATTACTGATAAGCATGAAAGTTGTTTATGAATAGCAGAAACATGTTTTATATAAGATCGACGCAGAACTGAAGTGATTTTTGATGGGTTTTTGTTTTGCGTTTTTGGTATTCTACCCTTTTTTGACGAAACTGCACTTTACATCTCTACATTTTTTCTGCAGCATTCTTTCCTTTTAGGTACGTTAAAAATCAACAATTTTTGAATAAAATCCGAAATGAACTTTGACATTTTCAGTTTTGTTATAAATGCTGTTTATTTTTAAGTAACTGATAGGATAACTATGTAGAGCAAAAACATTAGCTTACAGAGCCCTTTCTACATTCTCCTTGACTTTCTAGGTGGTTCACCTCTTCTAGTTTCTAGGGGAACCTAGTAAAACACTGTTTGCATGTACCAACACAGCAATCACAATGAGGTACCGCCCACTAGGGATGCAACACACGTAACGTACAAGTTGTGCAGCTACGATCTTAAGTGAAGAAGGCTGGTAGCAAACCTACCGTAGTCTACACATTAGAATAGATTAGATTAGATTAGTACTTGTTCCATAGATCATGAATACGACACTTCGTAATGATGTGGAACGTGTCAGGTTAATAAAAGGTGTCTATACAAGATATTACATTACACAAAATATTACATGACAATATTTTAATTTTTTTGTGGGGTCGGGAAATTACCGACTTACTACATCCAAAAATTCACCTAATGAATAGAAGCAGTTGCCATTAAGAAATTCTTTAATTTCCTTTTAAATGCTATATGGCTGTCTGTCAGACTTTTGATGCTATTAGGTAAGTGACCAAAGACTTTTGTGGCAGCATAATTTGCCCCATTCTGAGCCAAAGTTAGGTTTAACCTTGAGTAGTGAAGATCATCCTTTCTCCTAGCGTTGTAGCCCTGTACACTGCTATTACTTTTGAATTCGTTCAGATTGTTAATAACAAATTTCACAAGTGAATATATATATTGTGAGGCTACAGTGAAGATTTCTAGCTCTTTAAATAAGTGTCTGCAGGATGATCTTGGATGAGCTCCTGCCATTATTCTGATCACACGCTTTTGTGCAATGAACACTCTTTTACTCAATGATGAGTTACCCCAGTATATGATGCCATACAAAAGCTTACTGAGATGTATATCGTCAAAATTTGCAATGACCCTAATAGCGTAAGTAGCTGAACTCAAACGTTTCAGCAGATCCCCAGTGTGTTTCTCCAGTTCAACCCCTCATCGATGCATACGTCTAGAAATTTTGAATATTCTACCTTAGCTACCGATTTCTGATCGAAGTCTATATTTATTAATGGTGTCATTCCATTTACTGTGTGGAACTGTATATACTGTGTTTTGTCAAAGTTTAATCAGAGCCCATTTGCAGAGAGAACCACTTATTGATTTTCTGAAAAATATCGTTTACAATGTCACCAGTTAATTCTTGTCTGTTGGGTGTGACAGCTATACTTGTATCATCGGCAAAAAGTACCAGCTTTGCATCTTCGTGAATATAGAATGACAAGTCATTAATAGGTATTAAGAACAACAGAGGACCCAAGACCGAACCTTGCAGCACCCCATTCTTGATTGTCCCCCAGTTTGAGAAATCACCAGTTATTTGCATATTATGTGAAGTGCTTACTTCAGCTTTCTGCACTCTTCCAGTTAGGTATGATTTAAACCATTTGAGCACTGTCTCATTCATACCACAAAAAATGTTCAAATATGTGTGAAATCTTATGGGACTTAACTGCTAAGGTCATCAGTCCCTAAGCTGACACACTACTTAACCTAAATTATCCTAAGGACACACCCATGCCCGAGGGAGGACTCAAACCTCTGCCGGAACCAGCTGAGCAGTCCATGACTGCAGCGCCGTAGACCGCTCGGCTAATCCCGCGCGGCTTCATACCACAGAACTTGAGCTTATCTAGAAGTATTCCATGATTTACACAATCAAAAGCCTTTGATGGATCACAAAAAATCCCAACGGGTGACTTCTGGTTACTCAGAGCATTTAATATTTCATTAGTGAAAGTATATATAGCATTTTCCGTTTAAAAACCATTCTGGAAACCAAACTGACATTTTGTTAAAACTTTATTTTTACAAAGGTGTGAAGCTACTCTACAATACATTACTTTTTCAGGAATTTTGGATAAGGCAGTCAGAAGAGAGATTGGGCGGTAGTTGTTGACACCAAGCCAGCCGGTGTGGCTGTGCGGTTCTCGGCGCTTCAGTCTGAAACCGCGTGACCGCTATGGTCGTAGGTTCCAATCCTGCCTCGGGAATGGATGTGTGTGATGTCCTTAGGTTACTTAGGTTTAATTAGTTCTAAGTTCTAGGGGACTGATGACCTCAGAAGTTAAGTCGCATAATGCTCAGAGCCATTTGAACCATTTTTTGTTGTTGACATCAGACGTATCCTCTTTTTTATGCAGTTTAACAATGACATACTTCAGTGTATCTGGGAAAATACCCTGCTTCAGAGAGCTATTACATATGTGGCTAAAAATCACACTTATTTCTTGGGAACAAGCTTTTATTATCCTGCTGGAAATGCCATCAATTCCATGTGATCTTTTATTCTTGAGAGAGTTTATTATCTTCCTAATTTCAGAAGGAGAGGTGGGTGGAATTTCAATTGTATGAAATGGTGTGGGTAAGGCCTCTTCCATTAACTGCCTTGCTTCTTCTAATGAACATTTAGATCCTATTTTCTCTACAACATTTAAAAAATGATTATTCGAAATGTTTTCGACTTCCGGCTTGTTCTTTATCAAGTTTCCATTCGCTTTGATGGTCATGCCGTCATCCTGTACTCTTGGTTGCCCTGTCTCCCTTGTAACAATATCCCAAATTGTTTTGATTTTGTTATCAGAGGTATTAATCTCAGACATGATGCACATGCTTCTGGACTTTTTAATAACCTTTCTTAACGTAGCACAGTAGTTTTTATAATATTTGGCTGTTTCTGGGTCATTACTCTTTCTTGTTGTTAGATACAGTTCCCTTTTGTGGTTACAAGATAGTTTTATTCCTTTGGTAAGCCAAGGCTTTTTGCATGGTTTCTTGGGGAAACAGTTTTCAAATTATCTTACAAGTGTATCATGAAATAAGTTTTATTTTAAATTAGCATCAGGTTCCTTGTACACCTCATCCCAGTCTAACTGCTGAAGATTTTCTCTGAAATTTCTAATTGTTGAGTCATTAATTGAACGCACAACTTTCGAGTTGCACTTACTTATGATAGTCTACGGTAGCCTACGGTAGCTCTACACCTGTAGTAGTGTGTGTTGTCGTGTGGTAACTATGTGTGTTGTTTTCCGAGATGGAGATTGGGAACCAGTCCGGTGTTTGTCTAAAGGAGCAGGGGAGAAGAGTAAAAAAGAAAGAAACACAACACACACACGCACACACACACACACACACACATATATATATATATATATATATATATATATATATATATATATATATATATAAACACTCAGATTTTATGTTTCTGAACCGTATTCTGCCAATAAATTGTTTTCTAACCACTAATAATTATTTCTTGCGATGGATGTGGAAATATTTATGCGATATGTTCCTAATAGAACATAGCAAGACTCATCTAGAACGTTCCGAAAATGAAGGTAGCTCACGCCACACCCTGCTAGATCACGTTCGTTGACAGTAGTTCCAATGACGGATATTGCCTACTTCTACAGACAAGTAGCGATATTTGTGGCCACACAGTACCCTCGAACACTTCTTCAGCAAACGAAAAGGAACATAATACAATACGCTAATTTGAATTAGCGTCTGACAATTGTTAACCATTATTTGAAATTTTGCCGAGTGTGTTTTGTTGTGCAACTGTACTGTGTTGGCAGTTGAGGTTTATGAAGAGGTTTGTACCTAGTGAGGTGGGAACAGATTCAAATGGTTCAAATGGCTCTGAGCACTATAGGACTTAACATCTGTGGTCATCAGGCCCCTAGAAGTTAGAACTACTTAAACCTAACTAACCTAAGGACATCACATACATCCATGCCCGAGGCAGGATTCGAACCTGCGACCGTAGCAATCGCTCGGTTCCGGACTGAGCGCCTAGAACCGCTAGACCACCGCGGCCGGCAAGGTGGGAACAGAGAGGGTGACATTTTAGTACCCTATAAGTCAACATTTTCGAGATGGAACTCTGACCATGGGTACCATTCTTAATGGGACCACGTACACATGTAGTAATTTGCCGATCGGCAGATTCGCTTTATTTTATTATAGCTTATTACTAATGCCCAGAGTTTGTTAACATGTAAACGGTCTTTCCTTATCAGATATGCATTGTTTACAGTTACTAAAACCTCGAATATTCCGGCTATAGAGATCTATCTTTAATTTTGTATTTTTCGTCATATAGATACTGTATCGTAGATTATTTTTCAAGGAATATCATTTTTTTACGTTTGTGATTAATGTCCCTTTATGACACAACTGATTCTTTTAATATGTAAAGAACGAACAATGGGCGTGCCTTCAGGAAAAACGCTTAAATGTTGCTCAAGAATGCATTTGTAAAAGTTAACAATCAACTGCTGGCTCATCTGATTATTCCCATTGTTGCCTCACATGCTGTTGTTAATTTCTACCACGTGTGGGTGTAGAAATAAAAATAAAGATACTTCGTAGGCAATAGCTGTAAGACGGATATATAACAATTTTGCACATCTTCAACGAACGAGATTTCGTAAAGAAAAACACACAATTTTTAAATTTATCATCATTTTTTAATTTTAGTTCGATTCTCCTTTAAAGTTTTTCATTGCTCTAGTTCATTCTGTATTTCTGTTTACATATGTTATATATCATTTTTACGTCATTTTATCGATATTTTCCGGTTATTTTAGTGGTAATTTTACAGGTATTTTAAATCATACACAACTGAGCCCTAAAGCTACAGGTATTTCTTATATTCGTAAACTGAATGAATTCTCACTAGGGGGAACTGCCCCCACTGACCCCCCCACTGCGGGCGCCCCTGATTGCAGGAATGCAGCCAGTGTACGTAATTGCTGGCAGAGGTGGTCACGGGAATGTTTGGTCGCAAGAAGAGCGGGCTTCGGACTGCCATGTGGCACTAAGAAGAAGGAAGACACCGTGTTCGGCGTATGGCTGTGGCACATCCTACTGCATATGCAGCTGCGTTTTGAGCACCAATTGGCACTACAGTGACACAACGAACTGTTAAAAAGTCGCTTACTTCAAGGACAACACCGCGCCAGACGACCTGTAGGGTACGTTCCACCGACCCCAAACCACCGCCATTTGCGACTTTACGGGTGCCAAGGGACAGCTCAATGGAGGCCAGAGTGAAGATCTTTGGTTTTTTCTGGTTAGAGCTGATTGTGCTTTGTTGTCAGGATTGGCCGTGTGTTGGTCAGAAGGAGGCCAGTCCAGGGCCTGCAACCAACCTGTTTGCGTGCTGTACACGCTGGACCTACACCTGGAGTTATGGTGCGGTGGCGCGGTTCTTTCCGTCCCTTTACGACGGACCTGCACCTACCTGTGAACATTGTCTCAGCATATCATCAGTAAGGAAGCCGAGTGAAAACTACTGTACTTCGACGTGAACCAGGCTGCAATTTAAGTCGCTAATCTACGTTTCGGGGGAAAGTTTTCGCACAAATGAAAGTTTGGAAATTTTGTCCTCAATTAAGATATTCCGAAACTTAGGTGAACAAGTATCACTGCCAAGCCCGTGCTAGTCTTAACACAGTCACTCACAATCCCTTTCACTCACGTTAGCCAGTTAATGGTGTTGCATTTCCCGAAAACGTAATAGCTACAAAAATACTGATTGTTTTTGATTGAGAATGCTCGCCAAATAATAAGTCTGTCAGTACCAAATGCAATCACAGTTTTTTAGCCACCGACCTGCTCAATACGCCACGCGGAATATATGTCTTTCCTCGTCACAAGATTCACTTAAAAATTCCGAAATTTCTACACGCCCATCGGAATAATTATGCTGTCACTTTTCAACACTTTTGATGTATAAAACACTGCTGAATCCGGAACTTATCATTTCCATCTCTTTCATGGCTAGGCTTCGACTCTTCTCTAGAACACTGTAAGTCTTCTCTCCCAGCAGAGAAAGGAGCGCGAAGAATGCTGCTTTACTATTGGTCAGTTTACTCAACAGCCAATAGCAAAACAACATTCTCCCGCGTCAATCCGCGCTTTTCATCAATAACCAATCGCAGAATAGTAAACCTAACGACTTCACTTTTTACCGACGTAATTATTTAATATGTTGAAGTTTTGCTTATGCATAAAGTTATTTACTATTGTTATTTATACCTGAATTAACTTTCCCTTTACCATAAACTTACTTTACAAAACTATTCTACAAAAATCCCCTTTGTTCATATCCATACTTCTTCGAAATGTTCTCACACTAAATTCTACTACATAACTCGTTAAACAATTATCTTTATATTAACCTTAAACCATAGTCACGCATCATTCATAATGCTAAAACACATTTATAACATTTTACATACACAAAAAGACATAATAACACTTTATGAAAATACTAGAACAGTTTATGAAAAACATTCTGTTACTTTAGTGCTTTCTAGTAGGCACAATCGAAACTAAAATCACAGTCACCCTATCCAATACTGTCCTCTATCGCCTGATACATAAACTACATGCGCGTCCAGTCTCGCGTCACCATCTGTCACTATCCAGCTCTGAGACACATCTCCCACTTAACCGCCTCCAAGGCAGGATCGTTATGCGGCGCTACGGCTCAATGGCCTCAGCTGCTATTTTGAATGACAGCAGGAGCACTCTTGTGGTTACCCCACGTAGCTTCACTGTAAAATTGTACGTCAGTGTGGTGATCCGACATCTTGTGTTGCCATACATATACCGCATTCCAGGGGGTGTTTTCCAACAGGATAACGCTCGCCCACATACTGTTGTTGTAACCTAGCATGCTGTACAGATCGTCGTCATGTTGCCTTGGCCTGTCGTATCACCAGATACGTCTACAACCGAGCATGTAAGCGAGACCATTGGACGACAACTTCAGCGTTATCCACAACCAGCATCAATCATCACTGTATTGACCAATCGAGCGCAACAGACATGGATCTCTAACCCACAAACTGACATCCGGCACCTCTACCACACAATGCATGCTCGTTTGCATGTTTACAGTCAAAAGTTTGGCAGATACACCTGTTATTAATGTACTAGCATTTTTCACATTTGCGGTGGCTTATCTCGCGCTTACGTCAAGCTGTGATCCTGGAACGTTAATCACTTAGACATGTAACTTAGACAAACATTACCTGTTTCTTGGTGTTACGATTTTCTTCTCCGTCAGTGTATAAAATATTCTTTCAAGGCACCAGCACATTAAAGATATGTACAAAAAGTTCAATGTCTCTAACACTTTGCTATAATAACATATCGGTAAATAGCACGTCGATAGTGAAAAGTACTGTCACAAATTTTAATGCTGTAGTGTAGTATATCCTTTTCTAGACCAGTGTCAGTGCGTATCTCCACTGATTATGCAGAAGTCAGTATTTAGTTTTACAGCTGTGTTACGTACGGACAGTAAAATGTCGGAAATTCAAACTTTCATGACATTCATGTGTTCTCATATTTTTCATTGAATTGAAGCTGAAGCAGAAGATCTGTGCAGGAGTCTAATGTCTGTTACAATCTTGATTTTATTGTTCAAATATGTTCTCAAACATAACACAGGCGAACGAAAATGTATTTTGTTCAGTAGAGTTTGTTACGTCATGGTTGTTTGGGGACTGGGTCCAATCAGGCTTTAGTATTTTTTTTCACGTTAGTTTTTTGTGTCATGTGCAGTTGTCTCACAATACTACTACAAAACAAGAATAAAAGATATATGTGAAGCAGCTTAGTTTTTCAACATGAACATTTCATTGAAGCATAATCATGAAAAAGCTCTTTATCACATTCGAACTGCGTGTCCACGGCCTTTTATATCTTTCCTCCGCTTTGAAGCACCTAATATATATTTTTTCCAATGAAATGCGTGCTACACGTCTTGTAGAGCTGACGAAAAGTGGTCTCCCATCAATGGATATTCAAGCGACGAAAAAATCAAGGCAAATGCTCAACAAGTGACTATTGAAGTACATCAAACAGCCTAAAGTTCTGAATTTTCCAAAATTTTGCCTACAGAGGAAATGCAGGGTGCCCATGAAGTTCCATTTCATCTCAAAAAATGACTTGGAAACTATTACCGTCATTTGTTACAAAATGTTCAGTAGCTCTTAGAGTTTGTTTTCGCCTTGTACATTGTTGCAAATGGGATGGCACCACCGGCGAAAACAAACGTAATTGGGTGGTTCAAAATCTTTAGAGTGTCAGAGAGCTTCATCGAAGTGGACGTTCCCCTGAGTCTCAAACACCTGTTGACCGTGTTCAAGTATACCCGGGTTCGATTCCCGGCGGGGTTAGGGATTTTCTCTGCCTCGTGATGGCTGGGTGTTGTGTGACGTCCTTAGGTTAGTTAGGTTTAAGTAGTTCTAAGTTCTAGGGGACTGATGACCATAGATGTTAAGTCCCATAGTGCTCAGAGCCATTTGAGCCATTTGAACCGTGTTCAAGTTGCATTTCAGCGCAGCCCACAGAAGTCAGTTCCCTGTCATCAAGCGAAATGCAGGAAGGAAGGTTAGCTGTCCCTGAAGTGCTACAAAAGTGGTTAGGCCTTTTTTGTCTACGAAGTACAAATGCACTGCAGCCAACCGATTTCCTCTGCAGTATGAATTCGCACTTGTTGCATGCCCCAAGAATCTCGTGTACGCACCACCTGTCAATACCATTGTTACCCTTCGTGTATGAATCAATGAAGCAATCAGAACTATTGATGCTACAATACAGACCCATACATGGGCAGAATTCGAATATCGCCTTGATGTTCTATGGGTGACACGTTGGTCATACTGGCATAACGGAAAAGAAACTTTGAGGGTTGCTAATTTTGTACAACAATCTACGATGCTCTGTATCTAATCTTTTCTGAGTCATGAAAATGTTTTGTGGACACCCTGCATAACGCACAGCCTTTTGTTGCCTAAGGACTCAGTAAAAACCTTCTTGAATGAAACCCAAACCGAAACTTCCTGTCAGATTAATCTGTGTGACGGACCAGAACTCGAACAGCAGACATTCGTCTTTCGCAGGCAAGTGCTCCACGAACTGAACTAACCAGTTGCGACTCAGAAACGGCCACGACAGCCCTAATTCCACCAGGATTACATCTTCCACTTTCCAAACTAGTCTGTGACTAAGTCCCGTTCTAGCTGTATCATTTCTTCCAGGAGTGCTGGTCCCAAAAGAAATGGGGAAAAACTGTGAAATTTTCAGGGTAGAAAATGATGTACTGGTGGAACCCTGTCAGGGCACGTCTTGAGTGATGATAGGATGTCTTAGTCGGTAGTGCACTTGTCCACGAATGCAAATGTCTCACGTTCAAGTCCTGCACCGGCACATAGTTCGCCAGGAAGTTTCATAACTTCCTACACTCTGCTGCAAAGACAAATTTAATCTGGCTATCAAAACTCCTCTCTCAATTACGGGGATTTTTAGTTCAAAGTTGGAATCGAATGTAATTTTTCCGAGTACCAAATCCAACGAACGTGACTTCTTTCGATTTCGCTTCTGTATATGAGAAATCTTATCGCAGAGAACAAAATATTGTATATATTTGGCTAAGGCTTTCACGAAGTTTTCCATTTGGGTCAACGAAATGTGTAGATTTGGTGCGAAATCCTTTCGGATTCATGAAGTACTTACACTAAACGTTCTTTAGTCTTCAAAACTATTCTTGTAGGCCTGTTTCTTCTGGACGAATGGTGATCCAAATTATTACACCATTTAGTGCGGTTTATGTGAACGGGATTGGTACTAAAAAGTCGGAAGTGCAATGCACAATAAAACTCATCATGATATTGTCCATGTGCATTGCACTGGGCATCACTACAAATGTCCAGGGTGGTGTTGTGGTCTCTGTCCCAAGACTTGTTTGATGCAGCTCTGCACTCTAGCCTAGCTTCAGTAAACCTTTTCATCTCTAACTACAACAACCTTAATCCAGTTGAATCTGCTCACTGTATTTGTCTTTGTTGTCTCTGTATCTCCAACTACAATTTTCACCACCCACACCTCACTCGATTACCAAACTAACTATTTATTGGTGCTTCATGTTGTGGCCTTCTTTTAGTCAACTTGTGTCCTAAATTCGTTTTTCCCCATTTGTATTCAGTACCCGTTTATTAGTTACTCGACTACACATCGAATCTTCGGTATCCTTTTTTGCTGTCTCATTTCAGAAGTTTCTATTCTCTTCTTGCCTGAACTGTTTATCGTTCACGTTTCACTTCCGTAAAAGGTTGCACTCCATATAAATACTTTGAGAAAAGACTTCATAACATTTAAATGTTAATTCATAATACTTGTATTGCGATAGTTAGTCTGCATTTTGCATTGTCCTCAATTAGACCACCATTATTTATTTTGCTGGCCAAATAGCGAAACTCATCGACTACTTTGTTTGATATCCATCAGCGTCGTCTGACTCTTGTTTTGCTTTCGTTCATATTCATGTTACAAACCGTCTTAAAGGCACCATCCATTTCGTTCGATTGCTCATCTATTTCCTTTTGCCACCGGCAAACCTCGAAGTTTATATTTCTTCTCCCTGAAACTCTCACTTCCCAAGTTTTTCCTTGGGTTCCTTTACTGTTTGCTCAATATACACTTTGATTAACATTGGGCATAGGCTACAACTTTGTCACACTCCCTTCATCACAATCACCTCTTCCATGTCCTTCGACTCCTATAACATAGTTTGGTTTCTGTAATAGCTACGAATAATCTTTCACTCCCGCTATTTTATCACAGGTACCTTCAAGGAGTGCATTCCAGTAATTGTCAAAAGCTTTCTCTAAATCCACAAATGTTGTAAACGGTTTATCTTTCTTTTACCTGACATCTAATACAAACCTTAGAGTCAGTATTGGCTTGCAGGTTCTACATTCTTCCGGACGCGAGACTGATCTTCCCTGAGGTAGGCTTCTATACGTTTTTCCATTCTTCTGTAATTAATTCGTTTCCTAACTTTGCGAACATGATGTTGTTGTTGTTGTGGTCTTCAGTCCTGAGACTGGTTTGATGCAGATCTCCATGCTACTCTATCCTGTGCAAGCTTCTTCATCTCCCAGTATGTATTGCAACCTACATCCTTCTGAATCTGCTTAGTGTATTGATCTCTTGGTCTCCCTCTACGATTTTTACCCTCCACACTGCCCTCCAATGATAAATTTGTGATCCCTTGATGCCTCAAAACATGTCCTACCAACCGATCCCTTCTTCTAGTCAAGTTGTGCCCCAATCCTATTCAATACCTCTTCATTAGTTACGTGATCTACCCACCTTATCTTCAGCATTCTTCTGTAGCACCACATTTCGAAAGCTTCTATTCTCTTCTTGTCCAAACTGGTTATCGTCCATGCTTCACTTCCATACATGGCTACACTCCATACAAATACTTTCAGAAACGACTTCCTGACACTTAAATCTATACTCGATGTTAACAAATTTCTCTTCTTCAGAAACGATTTCCTTGCCATTGCCAGTCTACATTTTATATCCTCTCTACTTCGACCATCGTATTTTACTCCCTAAATAGCAAAACTCCTTTACTACTTTAAGTGTCTCATTTCCTAATCTAATCCCCTCAGCATCGCCCGATTTAATTTGACTACATTCCATTATCCTCGTCTTGCTTTTGTTGACGTTCATCTTATATCCTCCTTTCAAGACACTGTCCATTCCGTTCAACTGCTCTTCCAAGTCCTTTGCTGTCTCTGACAGAATTACAATGTCATCGGCGAACCTTAAAGTTTTTATTTTAATACCTACTCCGAATTTTTCTTTTGTTTCCTTTACTGCTTGCTCAATATACAGATTGAATAACATCGGGGAGAGGCTACAACCCTGTCTCACTCCTTTCCCAACCACTGCTTCCCTTTCATGCCCCTCGACTCTTATAACTGCCATCTGGTTTCTGTACAAATTGTAAATAGCCTTTCGCTCCTTGTATTTTATCCCTGCCACCTTTAGAATTTGAAAGAGAGTATACCAGTTAACGTTGTCAAAAGCTTTCTCTAAGTCTACAAATGCTAGAAACGTAGGTTTGCCTTTCCTTAATCTTTCTTCTAAGATAAGTCGTAAGGTTAGTATTGCCTCACGTGTTCCAACATTTCTACGGAATCCAAACTGATCTTCCCCGAGATCCGCTTCTACCAGTTTTTCCATTCGTCTGTAAAGAATTCGCGTTAGTATTTTGCAGCTGTGACTTATTAAACTGATAGTTCGGTAATTTTCACATCTGTCAACACCTGCTTTCTTTGGAATTGGAATTATTATATTCTTCTTGAAGTCTGTGGGTATTTCGCCTGTCTCATACATCTTGCTCACCAGATGGCAGAGTTTTCTCAGGACTGGCTCTCCCAAGGCCATCAGTAGTTCTAATGGAATGTTGTCTACTCCCGGGGCCTTGTTTCGACTCAGGTCTTTCAGTGCTCTGTCAAACTCTTCACGCAGTATCTTATCTCCCATTTCATCTTCATCTACATCCTCTTCCATTTCCATAATATTGTCCTCAAGTACATCGCCCTTGTATAAATCCTCTATATACTCCTTACACCTTTCTGTCTTCCCTTCTTTGCTTAGAACTGGGTTGCCATCTGAGCTCTTGATGTTCATACAAGTGGTTCTCTTCTCTCCAAAGGTCTCTTTAATTTTCCTGTAGGCAGTACCTATCTTACCCCTAGTGAGACAAGCCTCTACATCCTTACATTTGTCCTCTAGCCATCCCTGCTTAGCCATTTTGCACTTCCTGTCGATCTCATTTTTGAGACGTTTGTATTCCTTTTTGCCTGCTTCATTTACTGCATTTTTATATTTTCTCCTTTCATCAATTAAATTCAATATTTCTTCTGTTACCCAAGGATTTCTATTAGCCCTTGCCTTTTTACCTACTTGATCCTCTGCTGCCTTCACTACTTCATCCCTCAGAGCTACCCATTCTTCTTCTACTGTATTTCTTTCCCCCATTCCTGTCAATTGTTCCCTTATGCTCTCCCTTAAACTCTCTACAACCTCTGGTTCTTTGAGTTTATCCAGGTCCCATCTCCTTAAATTCCCACCTTTTTGCAGTTTCTTCAGTTTCAATCTGCAGTTCATAACCAATAGATTGTGGTCAGAATCCACATCTGCCCCTGGAAATGTCTTACAATTTAAAACCTGGTTCCTAAATCTGTGTCTTACCATTATATAATCTATCTGATAACTTTTAGTATCTCCAGGATTCTTCCAGGTATACAACCTTCTTTTATGATTCTTGAACCAAGTGTTAGCTACGATTAAGTTATGCTCTGTGCAAAATTCTACAAGGCGGCTTCCTCTTTCATTTCTTCCCCCCAATCCATATTCACCTACTATGTTTCCTTCTCTCCCTTTTCCTACTGACGAATTCCAGTCACCCATGACTATTAAATTTTCCTCTCCCCTCACTACCTGAATAATTTCTTTTATCTCGTCATACATTTCATCTATTTCTTCATCATCTGCAGAGCTAGTTGGCATATAAACTTGTACTACTGTAGTAGGCATGGGCTTTGTGTCTATCTTGGCCACAATAATTCGTTCACTATGCTGTTTGTAGTAGCTAACCCGCACTCCTATTTTTTATTCATCATTGAACCTACTCCTGCATTACCCCTATTTGATTTTGTATTTATAACCCTGTAATCACCTGACCAAAAGTCTTGTTCCTCCTGCCACCGAACTTCACTAATTCCCACTATATCTAACTTTAACCTATCCATTTCCCTTTTTAAAATTTCTAACCTACCTGCCCGATTAAGGGATCTGACATTCCACGCTCCGATCCGTAGAATGCCAGTTTTCGTTCTCCTGATAACGAGATCCTGCAAACATGATATATCAAACTAATTATTCGGTGATATTCATTATTCGGTAATATTCACGCCCATCGGAAATTGCCTTATTTGGAACTGAATTTATTACATTCTTCTTGACTTCTAAGGGTATTCGTCTGTCTCATATTTTGCGTGGCTGACTCTTCCTAGGCTCTCACTAATTCCAAGGGAATGCCGTCTGCTCCAGCGCTAGTAGTTCGAGTTGCGTCTTTTAACTCCCATCTTATCTTCCGTTACTTTCTCTTCTCCTTCTATTTTGCTGTCCTCAATTTTATTTCCGTTGCACAGACCTCCCACATTTCAGTTTTTATGACCCCTAGTTATGCATGCTTCTACAGCCTTGCATTTGTCCTGCAGGCATTCCTGCTTATCTATTTTAAATGTCCTTATTCTCTTTCGTCTGCTTCATTTGCTACATTTTTATATTCGCTCCTTTAGTCAGTATCTCGGATAAAGTAATGAAAAGCTTTTGATGGCTTAGGAGCATGAAATTCTGAACCATCATCCACTAGCTAAATTGCAGACTTACGGTTAGGTACCTAATTATTTTTGTATAGTGTGAGTTGTAGGCAGTGACATGTACACTACTAATCATTAGAATGGTTCCTCCATTGTAATTGGTATAGAAAATCCAAAGGCTTATTTTTTTTTAATTTTGTGAGACCCTGGTAACCAGTTTTAGGTCCGAAGTATGAGACGTACATTTTACTAACTATATCTCTAAAGTTCCTTTGATGGTCTTTGCCCACAAACTTACCATAAATGTAACAGAAACTGTCAGGACAGTTTTTAAAACTGAACGCTCTAAAAACAGAAAAGTGTGGCTGCGTTGCAACAGAATGAACTGCCGTAAATAATGAAAAGGAGTCAAAGAAGTTGTCATAGTAGTTACGACTTGTACTGCAACATCTGCCACGAAAACTTCAAATCATATTATAAATTTAAACACTAGGTAATATGAGATGTACACTGCTTGACAAAAAGACATTGAGGCACCCTCAAGGGGGTGAGGAAATGACATAAAACGTCACTCGTAGAGAGTGTGCTGTAAGTGATGTGATTTCTGTTAGCGCAAGAACTAGTAAAATTTACGAAGAACTTGGCAGTATTATCTCACTTATTAGGATGGTGATGCATCTCTTGTGGTCTGGATGCATGCACTGATTCCTTTGGCAAGGTGTTGTATCCCCTTCAGAGTAAGCTGGCTTACAACTGTGGTAACTTGTGCTTCACGTTGTAGACAGTGGCACTGGGATATACACTCCTGGAAATTGAAATAAGAACACCGTGAATTCATTGTCCCAGGAAGGGGAAACTTTATTGACACATTCCTGGGGTCAGATACATCACATGATCACACTGACAGAACCACAGGCACATAGACACAGGCAACAGAGCATGCACAATGTCGGCACTAGTACAGTGTATATCCACCTTTCGCAGCAATGCAGGCTGCTATTCTCCCATGCAGATGATCGTAGAGATGCTGGATGTAGTCCTGTGGAACGGCTTGCCATGCCATTTCCACCTGGCGCCTCAGTTGGACCAGCGTTCGTGCTGGACGTGCAGACCGCGTGAGACGACGCTTCATCCAGTCCCAAACATGCTCAATGGGGGACAGATCCGGAGATCTTGCTGGCCAGGGTAGTTGACTTACACCTTCTAGAGCACGTTGGGTGGCACGGGATACATGCGGACGTGCATTTTCCTGTTGGAACAGCAAGTTCCCTTGCCGGTCTAGGAATGGTAGAACGATGGGTTCGATGACGGTTTGGATGTACCGTGCACTATTCAGTGTCCCCTCGACGATCACCAGTGGTGTACGGCCAGTGTAGGAGATCGCTCCCCACACCATGATGCTGGGTGTTGGCCCTGTGTGCCTCGGTCGTATGCAGTCCTAATTGTGGCGCTCACCTGCACGGGGCCAAACACGCATACGACCATCATTGGCACCAAGGCAGAAGCGACTCTCATCGCTGAAGACGACACGTCTCCATTCGTCCCTCCATTCACGCCTGTCGCGACACCACTGGAGGCGGGCTGCACGATGTTGGGGCGTGAGCGGAAGACGGCCTAACGGTGTGCGGGACCGTAGCCCAGCTTCATGGAGACGGTTGCGAATGGTCCTCGCCGATACCCCAGGAGCAACAGTGTCCCTAATTTGCTGGGAAGTGGCGGTGCGGTCCCCTACGGCAGTGCGTAGGATCCTACGGTCTTGGCGTGCATCCGTGCGTCGCTGCGGTCCGGTCCCAGGTCGACGGGCACGTGCACCATCCGCCGACCACTGGCGACAACATCGATGTACTGTGGAGACCTCACGCCCCACGTGTTGAGCAATTCGGCGGTACGTCCACCCGGCCTCCCGCATGCCCACTATACGCCCTCGCTCAAAGTCCGTCAACTGCACATACGGTTCACGTCCACGCTGTCGCGGCATGCTACCAGTGTTAAAGACTGCGATGGAGCTCCGTATGCCACGGCAAACTGGCTGACACTGACGGCGGCGGTGCACAAATGCTGCGCAGCTAGCGCCATTCGACGGCCAACACCGTGGTTCCTGGTGTGTCCGCTGTGCCGTGCGTGTGATCATTGCTTGTACAGCCCTCTCGCAGTGTCCGGAGCAAGTATGGTGGGTCTGACACACCGGTGTCAATGTGTTCTTTTTTCCATTTCCAGGAGTGTAGTTGACACCCGAGCTGGTCCCACACAAATTATATCTGGGAGAGATCTGTGGATCTTTCTGGCCACGGTACTGCTTCATCATCACGCAGCCACTTCACAGACACACGTGCCTTGTGTGGAGGAGCATTATCCTGTTGAAAAATGTCACCACGTTAGTGTGACGTGAGAGATGACAGACTAGCTGTCAGGATGTCAGTGACGTTCCGTCGTGCTGTCAGAGTTCCTGAAGCCCCCCACGCCATGACGTCAGTACTAACACGGCTGAGCCTCTCCAACACGTTGGAAGAATGGGACCTCTCCCCAAGTCGCCACCATCCTCGCCGATGGCGGTCATCCGACGCAGTGCAAAAACAGCAGTTCAACGCTGAGCACAATACGACGTCATTCATTAGGAGTATATGATCTTTGCTCACGCCACCACCCCGAACTCAGCCATTGTGATGTTAACGGCAGCATATGCATGGGACTGTAATTCCATACTCCTGCTGCATCTCTCTGACCACCGGCCGCTGTGGCCGCTACGGTCGCAGGTTCGAATCCTGCCTCGGTCATGGATGTGTCTGACGTCCTTAGGTTACTTAGGTTTAAGTAGTTGTAAGTTCTAGGGGACTGATGACCTCAGATGTTAAGTCCCATAGTGCCATTTTTGAGCATCTCTCTGACCAATGGTGCTGCTTGTATTAGAAAGTAGGAGGGAGTCCAGTACTTGTTCTCGGTTGGCAGGCGCGGATGTGCTCGGTGCACAATACGGCAGCCTCCCTTGTGCTGATCAGGTGTAGTTGATTGAAACCTCTGACGATTGGTATGCCTCCGTGTGCAGCCAAACATCGGGCGACTGTAACGTCCGAATGGCCCACAAATCTGGGTGTTGCAAGAACGCACCAGCAGACCAACGGAGACCCACAACTAGGCTCCTTTTAAACTCCATCAGGTGCTGTTAACGTTGTGTCACATACGTATGCGGCATCCCAGTGTCCTACATGGTTGTCACTCAACATCTCATGCTGCTCTCTCCCTTACATGCCCCACCAGGCCTGGTAAGAATGGTTCAAATGGCTATAAGCACTATGCGACTTAACATCTGAGGTCATAAGTCCCATAGATTTAAAACTACTCAAACCTAACGAATCTAAGGACATCACACACATCCGTGCCCGAGGCAGGATTCGAACCTGCGACCCTAGCAACAGCGCGATTCCGGACTTAAGCGCCTGGAACCGCTAGGCCAAGGCGACTGGCGCCTGGTAAGGAATCCAACACGAACAATAATAACGCACTCTAGTGGCTGTTGTACTTCTCCAGAGGACCGAGAATTTGTAGTTTTGAAATACTGAGTGTTAATACAAAAAGGGTCATATGATGTTTGTCTTACCACACTAAATACCACAAGAATAGGTCACTTTCCTAGTGGAAATGGAATTTTTTAAGACCTCTTTCCGTTACGCTAAGCATATTTCAACCAGTTAAACTTCTATATATTTTTTTGAGATTTTTGCCAAACGACATTGAGAACTGCTAAAGAAATTAATACTGCTGTTTTGCACGTGTTCGTTTTCGGAGGCAGAATTTGTACGGCGTTGCCACTAGGGAACACTGTGGTTGCAGACAACAATGCCAAGCACGTACCGCGTTGTTTCTGACCGCTCACCAAGCACATTGCTTTCTCGTCTCGTGTGAGGCAATGGGAGGTACACCCAACACGATGCACGACTGCTGTTACCTCTAGCTGCAGTTTACTACACCTCCCTTACCCACGTGAGTGGCAATGGATTATCCATAAAAATCAAGTTATCTATCAAGTTCTGTTCTTTCCCACGCTTAATACGAGAGACCTCCCTGCTGTTTTGTGCTATCCATAGGTGACGAAAAAGATGTCGCGATTATTTCTATGCAGCAAACAGAATCTTCTATGTGGAATAGCGTTGTACTTACCGCAGTTTTCTATTCCAGTTGCTCTGTTAATTTAATAGAAATTTTACTGCTTCCAGTGTAATTTACTTTCAATTATCATTTCGTTTATCACCAAAATCTGTAGTTTAGATGTTATTCTTTTGTAAACAGTAAGCGTTTCTTTGGGGGCTGAATGATCATTTAAGTAGTCCGTGTCTCGTTATTTTTCAGCAGTAGTGGACGTTGCTGTTGATTCCCTTTTTGAACCTGAGCCACCAAGCCCCACCGTCTTCAGAGCGGATCACCCATTTGTGTTCCTCATACTGGACCAGCAGACGAAAATTGTGCTCTTCGCGGGACGTTACTCGGACCCTCCCGCTGAATACTGAAGTGAACGACTTACCTGAGGTTCAGACTGCTGACTATTTTCTCATTTGATGTAAATTTTGCATTATTTACATTGTGAGGTCATAATTTACCACGTATATTTTCTTCGGAAGAACAACACGTCTTAAAAATAATCGGAAACTGAATGTCAAACCACTACACTGAGCTATATTTACTCCACCAAATGCAACTGCCAAAAAAACCTGAATTCTTGTGAATTATGTGCATATACAGGGTGTGAGAAACCTTTTGGGTGAAATTTAAGTAGGTGACAGTGGATCCACAACTGATTATATTGATATTAGGGAGCCAGTGGCTGGAAATGCGTATTTACTGTGTTACGGACATAACAGCGCATACCGTAGTTGATAGTAACTGTTCACAGTGATGATAGTGTATTGTCGAGAGTGAGGACAATCCCCACGCCTCCCACATCGGTGGCCACCAACAACGATTCTCTGTCAACGTATGGGCGATCGTTGTCGAAAATCGCCTAAGAGGACCTTCTCTGATGCATTCCCTGTTTGAGTGGTGTACGTTACCTGTTATGCGAGATGTGCTGCCACAGTTCATGTCGGCTGAATCATTGTTGTCAGATAAAGCATATGGTTTCAACGTGATGGTGCACCAGCTCACTTCCAACTTAATGTTCGCGAGCACCTGAACAATACGTACCCCAATCGTTGTTTGGAAGAGGAGGTCTTGTCTCATGGCCAGCGCAATCGCCCTGTCTCAGACCGTTGGATTTTTTCCTCTAGGATTACGTCAAGATGCTGGTGTATGAAACATCCGTAGAAACGGATGAAGATCTTTGAACAGTTACGATGAGCTACGGTGTAGCTATGCTGTGTACGCTGTGTATGTCCATAACACAATAAGTATGCGTTTACGGCCATTCGTTCCCTATCTCAAATTAACCGACTGCAGGCCCACTATCACCTGTTTCAATTTGGCCGGCCGGGGTGGCTGAGCGGTTCTAGGCGCTACAGTCGGGAACCACCCCCCCCTTCCACCCCCCACTGCGGGCGCCCCTGATTGCAGGAATGCAGCCAGTGTACGTAATTGCTGGCAGAGGTGGTCACGGGAATGTTTGGTCGCAAGAAGAGCGGGCTTCGGACTGCCACGTGGCACTAAGAAGAAGGAAGACACTGCGTTCGGCGTATGGCTGTGGCACATCCTACTGCATATGCAGCTGCGTTTTGAGCACCAGTTGGCACTACAGTGACACAACGAACTGTTAAAAAGTCGCTTACATCAAGGACAACACCGCCCCAGACGACCTGTAGGGTACGTTCCACCGACCCCAAACCACCGCCATTTGCGACTTTACGGGTCCAAGGGACAGCTCAATGGAGGCCAGAGTGGAGATCTTTGGTTTTTTCTGGTTAGAGCTGATTGTGGTTTGTTGTCAGGATTGGCCGTGTGTTGGTTAGAAGGAGGCCAGCCCAGGGCCTGCAACCAACCTGTTTGCGTGCTGGACACGCTGGCCCTACACCTGGAGTTATGGTGCGCTGGCGCGGTTCTTTCCGTCCCTTTACGACGGACCTGCACCTACCTGTGAACGTTGTCTCAGCATATCATCAGTAAGGAAGCCGAGTGAAAACTACTGTACTTCGACGTGAACCAGGCTGCAATTAAAGTCACTAATCTACGTTTCGGGAGAAAGTTTTCGCACAAATGAAAGTTTGGAAATTTTGTCCTCAATTAAGATATTCCGAAACTTAGGTGAACAAGTTTCACTGCCAAGCCCGTGCTAGTCTTAACACAGTCACTCACAATCCTTTTCACTCACGTTAGCCAGTTAATGGTGTTGCATTTCCCGAAAACGTAATAGCTACAAAAATACTGATTGTTTTTGATTGAGAATCCTCGCCAAATATTAAGTCTGTCAGTACCAAATGCAATCACAGTTTTTTAGCCACCGACCTGCTCAATACGCCACGCGGAATATGTGTCTTTCCTCGTCACAAGATTCACTCAAAAATTCCGAAATTTCTACACGCCCATCGGAATAATTATGCTGTCACTTTTCAACACTTTTGATGTATAAAACACTGCTAAATCGGGAACTTATCATTTCCATCTCTTTCATGGCTAGGCTTCGACTCTTCTCTAGAATACTGTACGTCTTCTCTCCCAGCAGAGAAAGGCGCGCGAAGAATGCTGCTTTACTATTGGTCAGTTTACTCAACAGCCAATAGCAAAACAACAATCTCCCGCGTCAATCCGCGCTTTTCATCAATAACCAATGGCAAAATAGTAAACCTAACGACTGCACATTTTACCGACGTAATTATTTAATATGTTGAAGTTTTGCTTATGCATAAAGTTATTTACTATTGTTATTTATACCTGAATTAACTTTCCCTTTACCATAAACTTACTTTACAAAACTATTCTACAAAAATCCCCTTTGTTCATATCCACACTAAATTCTACTACATAACTCGTTAAACAATTATCTTCATATTAACCTTAAACCACAGGCACGCATCATCCATACTGCTAAAACACATTTATAACATTTTACATACACAAAAAGACATAATAACACTTTATGAAAATACTAGAACAGTTTATGAAAAACATTCTATTACTTTAGTGCACTCTAGTAGGCACAATCGAAACTAAAATCACAGTCACCCTATCCAATACTGTCCTCTATCGGCTGATACATAAACTACGTGCGCGTCCAGTCTCGCGTCACCATCTGTCACTATCCAGCTCTGAGACACATCTCCCACTTAACCGCCTCCAAGGCAGGATCGTTATGCGGCGCTACGGCTCAATGGCCTCAGCTGCTATTTCGAATGACAGCAGGAGCATTCTCGTGGTTACCCCACGTAGCTTGACTGCAAAATTGTACGTCAGTGTGGTGATCCGACATCTTGTGTTGCCATACATGTACCGCATTCCAGGGGGTGTTTTCCAACAGGATAACGCTCGTCCACATACTGTTGTTGTAACCTAGCATGCTGTACAGATCGTCGTCATGTTGCCTTGGCCTGTTGTATCACCAGATACGTCTCCTACCGAGCATGTAAGCGAGATCATTGGACGACAACTTCAGCGTTATCCACAACCAGCATCAATCATTCCTGTATTGACCAATCGAGTCCAACAGACATGGATCTCTATCCCACAAACTGACATCCGGCACCTCTACCACACAATGCATGCTTGTTTGCATGTTTATAGTCAAAATTTTGGCAGATACACCTGTTATTAATGTACCAGCATTTCACATTTGCGGTGGCTTATCTCGCGCTTACGTCAGGCTGTGATCCTGGAGCGTTAATCACTTAGACATGTAACTTAGACAAACATTACCTGTTTCTTGGTGTTACGATTTCCTTCTTCGTCAGTGTATAAAATATTCTTTCAAGGCACCAGCACATTAAAGATATGTACAAAAAGTTCAATATGTCTATAACACTTTGCTATAATAAAATATCGGTAAATAGCACGTCGATAGTGAAAAGTACTATCACAAATTTTAATGCTGTAGTGTAGTATATCCTTTTCTAGATCAGTGTCAGTGCGTATCTCCACTGATTATGCAGAAATCAGTATTTAGTTTTACAGCAGTGTTACGTATGGACAGTAAAATGTCGGAAATTCAAACTTTCATGACATTCATGTGTTCTCACATTTTTCATTGAATTGAAGTCTGAAGCAGAAGATCTGTGCAGGAGTCTAATGTCTGTTACAAACTTGATTTTATTGTTCAAATATGTTCTCAAATATAACGCAGGCCAACGAAAATGTATTTTGTTCAGTAGTGTTTGTTACGTAATGGTTGTTTGGGGACTGGGTCCATATCAGGCCTTAGTATTTTTTTTCATGTCAGTTTTTTGTGTCATGTGCAGTTGTCTCACAATACTACTACAAAACAAGAATAAAAGATATATGTGAAGCAGCTTAGTTTTTCAACATGAACATTTCATTGAAGCATAATCATGAAAAAGCTCTTTATCACATTGGAACTGCGTGTCCACGGCCTTTTATATCTTTCCTCCGCGTTGAAGCACCTAATATGTTTTTTTCTCCAATGAAATACGTGCTACACGTCTTGTAGAACGGACGAAAAGTGGTCTCCCATCAATGGATATTCAAGCGACGAATAAATCAGGGCAAATGCTCAACAAGTGACTGTTGAAGTACATCAAACAGCCTAAAGTTCTGAATTTTCCAAAATTTTACCTACAGAAGAAATGCAGGGTGCCCATGAAGTTCCATTTCATCTCAAAAAATGACTTGGAAACTATTACCGTGATTTGTTACAAAATGTTAAGTAGCTCTTAGAGTTTGTTTTCGCTTTGTACATTGTTGCAAATGTGATGGCACCACCGGCGAAAACAAACGTAATTAGGTGGTTCAAAATCTTTAGAGTGTCAGAGACCTTCATCGAAGTGGACGTTCCCCTGAGCCTCAAACACCTGTTGACCGTGTTCAAGTGTTCCCGGGTTCGATTCCCGGCGGGGTCAGGCATTTTCTCTGCCTCGTGATGAGTGGGTGTTGTGTGATGTCCTTAGGTTAGTTAGGTTTAAGTAGTTCTAAGTTCTAGGGGACTGATGACCATAGATGTTAAGTCCCATAGTGCTCAGAGCCATTTGAACCATTTGAACCGTGTTCAAGTTGCATTTCAGCGCAGCCCACAGAAGTCAGTTCCTTGTCATCAAGCGAAATGCAGGAAGGAAGGTTAGCTGTCCCTGAAGTGCTACAAAAGTGGTTAGGCCTTTTTTGTCTACGAAGTACAAATGCACTGCAGCCAACCGATTTCCTCTGCAGTATGAATTCGCACTTGTTGCATGCTCCAAGAATCTCGTGTAAGCACCACCTGTCAATACCATTGTTACCCTTCGTGTATGAATCAATGAAGCAATCAGAACTATTGATGCTACAATACAGACCCATCATCATCATCATCATCGTCATCATCAGCCAATTCAATCATTAAATGATGTGGCCTCTTCCAGTCGTGGATTCAGGAAGGCTTTCAGCAGTCTTCTCCAAGTGGGACGGTCTTGGGCAGTTCTCTGCCAGTTGTTACCAGCGATCTTCTTGATGTCTTTGTCCCATCTGTCTGGTGGTCTTCCTCTAGGCCTCCGGTGCTCCCTCGGACTCCACTCCAGTACTAGCTTCGTCCATCTGTTGTCTTTTCTTCTTGCGACGCGGCCAGCTCACTGCCATTTCAAGGAACCTACTGTCTCTAAGATGTCATTAACCTTCGTCACAGACCGGATGTCATCTGCCCTTTTCCTGTCCTTTCTTGTATAGCCCAGCATTGATCTCTCCATGGCTCTCTGTGCTGTCCTAAGTTTCCCTTTTGTAAATGAGTTCAGTGTCCATGTCTCGCAGCCATACGTCATCACAGGAAGAATGCATTGATCAAATACTGCTTTCTTCAAATTTACTGGCATTTTTGATCTGAACACTTTTGAATTCTTCCCAAATGCTTGCCAGCCAAGCTTGATGCGTCGATAGATTTCTGGCCTTATGTCTCCCTTCATATTTATAATCTGGCCAAGGTAGACTTATTCACTGACCTGTTCTAGCAGACTGTCCTTGACCTTCACATCTCCAGCTGGGACCCTTTTGTTGGACATTACTTTTGTTTTGGAAAGGTTCATGTTCAAGCCAACCAGCTGACATTCCGACGCAAGATCTGTAACTAAGTTTTGGAGCTCTGCGAAGTCTTTGGCCAGTAAGGCAATATCATCAGCAAATCTCAAGTTGGTAAGCCTTCTTCCATTAATTCTAATTCCCTTACCTTCCCACCTCAGCCTTGACATAGCCATTTCCAATACAGCAGAGAACAGTTTTGAACCGTGTTCAAGTTGCATTATCAACAACCCATACATGGGCAGAATTCGAATATCGCCTTGATGTTCTATGGGTGACACGTTGGTCACACTGGCATAACGGAAAAGAAACTTTGAGAGTTGCTAATTTTGTACAACAATCTACGATGCTCTGTATCTAATCTTTTCTGAGTCATGATTTTTGGAAATGTTTTGTGGACACCCTGCGTAACGCACAGCCTTTTGTTGCCTAAGGACTCAGTAAAAACCTTCTTGAATGAAACCCAAACCGAAACTTCCTGTCAGATTAAACTGTGTGACGGACCAGAACTCGAACAGCAGACATTCGTCTTTCGCAGGCAAGTGCTCCACAAACTGAGCTAACCAGTTACGACTCAGAAACGGCCACGACAGCCCTAATTCCACCAGGATTACATCTTCCACTTTCCAAACTAGTCTGTGGCTAAGTCCCGTACTAGCTGTATCATTTCTTCCAGGAGTGCTGGTCCCAAAAGAAATGTGGAAGAACTGTGAAATTTTCAGGGTAGAAAATGATGTACTGGTGGAACCCTGTCAGGGCACGTCTGGAGTGATGATAGGATGTCTTAGTCGGTACTGCACTTGTCCACGAATGCAAATGTCTCACGTTCAAGTCCTGCACCGGCACATAGTTCGCCAGGAAGTTTCATAGCTTCCTACACTCTGCTGCAAAGACAAATTTAATCTGGCTATCAAAACTCCTCTCTCAATTACGGGGATTTTTAGTTCAAAGTTGGAATCGAACATAATTTTTCCGAGTACCAAATCCAACGAACGTGACTTCTTTCGATTTCGCTTCTGTATATGAGAAATCTTATCGCAGAGAACAAAATATTGTATATATTTGGGTCAACGAAATGTGTAGATTTGGTGCGAAATCCTTTCGGATTCATGAAGTACTTACACTAAATGTTCTTTAGTCTTCAAAACTATTCTTGTAGGCCTGTTTCTTCAGGACGAATGGTGATCCAAATTATTACACCATTTAGTGCGGTTTATGTGAACGGGATTGGTGCTAAAAAGTCGGAAGTGCAATGCACAATGAAACTCATCATGATATTGTCCATGTGCATTGCATTGGGCATCACTACAAATGTCCAGGGTGGTGTTGTGGTCTCTGTCCCAAGACTTGTTTGATGCAGCTCTGCACTCTAGCCTAGCTTCAGTAAACCTTTTCATCTCTAACTGCAACAACCTTAATCCAACTGAATCTGCTCACTGTATGTGTCTCTGTATCTCCAACTACAATTTTCACCACCCACACTTCACTCGATTACCAAACTAACTATTTATTGGTGCTTCATGTTGTGGCCTTCTTTTAGTCAACTTGTGTCCTAAATTCGTTTTTCCCCATTTGTATTTAGTACCCGTTCATTAGTTACTCGACTACACATCGAATCTTCGGTATCCTTTTTTGCTGTCTCATTTCGGAAGTTTCTATTCTCTTCTTGCCTGAACTGTTTATCGTTCACGTTTCACTTCCGTAAAAGGTTACACTCCATATAAATACTTTGAGAAAAGACTTCATAACATTTAAATGTATCTTAGATCTTAACAAATTCGCCTTTTTCATAATACTTCTATTGCGATAGTTAGTCCGCATTTTGCATTGTCCTCAATTAGACCACCATTATTTATTTTGCTGGCCAAATAGCGAAACTCATCGACTACTTTGTTTCATATCCATCAGCGTCGTCTGACTCTTGTTTTGCTTTTGTTCATATTCATGTTACAAACCGTCTTAAAGGCACTATCCATTTCGTTCGATTGCTCATCTATTTCCTTTTGCCACCGGCAAACCTCGAAGTTTATATTTCTTCTCCCTGAAACTCTCGCTCCCCAAGTTTTTCCTTGGGTTCCTTTACTGTTTGCTCAATATACACTTTGACTAACATTGGGCATAGGCTACAACTTTGTCTCAGTCCCTTTATCACAATCACCTCTTCCATGTCCTTCGTCTCCTATAACATAGTTTGGTTTCTGTAATAGTTATGAATAATCTTCCACTCCCGCTATTTTATCACAGATACCTTCAAGGAGTGTATTCCAGTAAGTGTCAAAAGCTTTCTCTAAATCCACAAATGTTGTAAACGGTTTGTCTTTCTTTTACCTAACATCTAATACAAGAATTAGAGTCAGTATTGGCTTGCAGGTTCTACATTCTTCCGGAAGCGAGACTGATCTTCCCTGAGGTCGGCTTCTATACGTTTTTCCATTCTTCTGTAATTAATTCGTTTCCTAACTTTGCAAACATGATATATCAAACTAATTATTCGGTGATATTCATTATTCGGTAATATTCACGCCCATCAGAAATTCCCTTCTTTGGAACTGAATGTATTACACTCTTCTTGAGTTCTAAGGGTATTCGTCTGTCTCATATTTTGCATGGCTGACTCTTCCTGGGCTCTCACTAATTCCAAGGGAATGCCGTCTGCTCCAGCGCTATTAGTTCGAGTTGCGTCTTTTAACTCCCATCTTATCTTCCGTTACTTTCTCTTCTCCTTCTATTTTGCTGTCCTCAAGTTTATTTCCGTTACACAGCCCTCCCACATTTCAGCTTTTATGTCCCCTAGTTATGCATGCTTCTACAGCCTTGCATTTGTCCTGCAGGCATTCCTGCTTATTAATTTTAAATGTCCTTATTCTCTTTCGTCTGCTTCATTTGCTACATTTTTATATTCGCTCTTTTATTCAGTATCTCGGATAAAGTAATGAAAAGCTTTTGATGGCTTAGGAGCATGAAATTCTGAACCATCATCCACTAGCTAAATTGCAGACTGACGGTTAGGTACCTAATTATTTTTGTATAGTGTGAGTTGTAGGCGGTGACATGTACACTACTAATCATTAGAATGGTTCCTCCATTGTAATTGGTATAGAAAATCCAAAGGCTTATTTTTTTTTAATTTTATGAGATCCTGGTAACCAATTTTAGGTCCGAAGTAAGCGACGTACATTTTACTAACTATATCTCCAAAGTTCCTTTGATGCTTTTTGCCCACAAACTTACCATAAATGTAAGAGAAACTGTCAGGACAGTTTTTAAAACCGAACGTTCTAAAAACAGAAAAGTGTGGCTGCGTTGCAACAGAATGAACTGCTGTAAATAATGAAAAGGAGTCAAAGAAGTTGTCATAGTAGTTACGACTTGTACTGCAACATATGCCACGAAAACTTCAAATCATATTATAAATTTAAACACTAGGTAATATGAGATGTACACTCCTTGACAAAAAGACATTGAGGCACCCTCAAGGGGATGAGGAAACGACATAAAACATCACTCGTAGAGAGTGTACAGTAAGTGATGTGATTCTGTTAGCGCAAGAACTTGGCAGTATTATCCCACTTATTAGGATGGTGATGCATCTCTTGTGGTCTGGATGCATGCACTGATTCCTTTGGCAAGGTGTTTGTTGTATCCCCTTCAGAGTAAGCTGGCTTACAACTGTGGTAACTTGTGCTTCACGTTGTAGACAGTGGCACTGGGACATAGTTGACACCCGAGCTGGTCTCACACAAATTATATCTGGGAGAGATCTGTGGATCTTTCTGGCCACGGTACTGCTTCAACATCACGCAGCCACTTCACAGACACACGTGCCTTGTGTGGACGAGCATTGTCATGTTGAAAAATGTCACCACGTTACTGTGACGTAAGAGATGACAGACTAGCTGTGAGGATGTCAGTGACGTTCCGTTGCGCTGTCAGAGTTCTTGAAGCCCCCCACGCCATGACGTCAGTACTAACACGGCTGAGCCTCTCCAACACGTTGGAAGAATGGGACCTCTCCCCAAGTCGCCGCCGTCCTCGCCGATGACGGTCATCCGACGCAGTGCAAAAACAGCAGTTCAACGCTGAGCACAATACGACGTCATTCATTAGGAGTATATGATCTTTGCCCACGCCACCACTCCGAACTCAGCCATTGTGATGTTAACGGCAGCATATGCATGGGACTGTAATTCCATACTCCTGCTGCATCTCTCTGACCACCGGCCGTTGTGGCCGCTACAGTCGCAGGTTCGAATCCTGCCTCGGTCATGGATGTGTCTGACGTCCTTAGGTTACTTAGGTTTAAGTAGTTGTAAGTTCTAGGGGACTGATGACCTCATATGTTAAGTCCCATAGTGCCATTTTTGAGCATCTCTCTGACCAATGGTGCTGCTTGTATTAGAAAGTAGAGGGGGTCCAGTACTTGTTCTCGGATGGCAGGCGCGGATGTGCTCGGTCCACAATACGGCAGCCTCCCTTGTGCTGATCATGTGTGGTTGATTGAAACCTCTGACGATTGGTATATCTCTGTGTGCAGCCAAACATCGGGCGACTGTAGCGTCCGAATGGCCCACAAATCTGGGTATTGCAAGAATCTACCAGCAGACTAACGGAGACCCACAACTAGCCTCCCTTTAAACTCCATCAGGTGCTGCCAGAATGAGATTTTCACTCTGCAGCGGAGTGTGCGCTGATATGACACTTCCTGGCAGATTAAAACTGTGTGCCCGACCGAGACTCGAACTCGAGACCTTTGCTTTTCGCGGGACAAGTGCTCTACCAACTGAGCTACCGAAGCACGACTCACGCCCGGTACTCACAGATTTACTTCTGCCAGTACCTCGTCTCCTACCTTCCAAACTTAACAGAAGCTCTCCTGCGAAACTTGCAGAACTAGCACTCCTGAAAGAAAGGATATTGCGGAGACATGGCTTAGCCACAGCCTGGGGGATGTTCTGCAAGTTTCGCAGGAGAGCTTCTGTTAAGTTTGGAAGGTAGGAGACGAGGTACTGGCAGAAGTAAATCTGTGAGTACCGGGCGTGAGTCGTGCTTCGGTAGCTCAGTTGGTATAGCACTTGCCCGCGAAAGGCAAAGGTCCCGAGTTCGAGTCTCGGTCGGGCACACAGTTTTAATCTTCCAGGAAGTTTCATATCAGCGCACACTCCGCTGCAGAGTGAAAATCTCATTCTGGAAACATCCCCCAGGCTGTGGCTAAGCCATGTCCCCGCAATATCCTTTCTTTCAGGAGTGCCAGTTCTGCAAGTTTCGCAGGAGAGCTTCTGTTAAGTTTGGAAGGTAGGAGACGAGGTACTGGCAGAAGTAAATCTGTGAGTACCGGGCGTGAGTCGTGCTTCGGTAGCTCAGTTGGTAGAGCACTTGCCCGCGAAAGGCAAAGGTCCCGAGTTCGAGTCTCGGTCGGGCACACAGTTTTAATCTGCCAGGAAGTTCCATCAGGTGCTGTTAACGCTGTCTCACATACGTATGCGGCATCCCAGTGTCCTACATGGTTGTCACTCAACATCTGATGCTGCTCTCTCCCTTACATGCCCCACCAGGCCTGGTAAGAATGGTTCAAATGGCTATAAGCACTATGCGACTTAACATCTGAGGTCATAAGTCCCATAGATTTAAAACTACTTAAACCTAACGAACCTAAGGACATCACACACATCCGTGCCCGAGGCAGGACTCGAACCTGCGACCCTAGCAACAGCGCGATTCCGGACTTAAGCGCCTGGAACCGCTAGGCCAAGGCGGCTGGCGCCTGTTAAGAAATCCAACACGAACAATAATAACGCACTCTAGTGGCCGTTGTACTTCTCCAGAGGACCGAGAATTTGTAGTTTTGAAATACTGAGTGTTAATACAAAAAGGGTCATACGATGTTTGTCTTACCACACTAAATACCACAAGAATAGGTCACTTTCATTAAAAATGTGTTTTTGTCTCCTAGTGGAAATGGAATTTTTTAAGACCTCTTTCCGTTATGCTAAGCATATTTCAACCAGTTAAATTTCTATATATTTTTTTGAGATTTTTGCCGAACGACATTGAGAACTGCTAAAGAAATTAATACTGCTGTTTTGCACGTGTTCGTTTTCGGAGGCAGAATTTGTACGGCGTTGCCACTAGGGAACACTGTGGTTGCAGACAACAATGCCAAGCACGTACCGCGTGTTCCTGACCGCTCACCAAGCACATTGCTTTCTCGTCTCGTGTGAGGCAATGGGAGGTACACCCAACACGATGCACGACTGCTGTTACCTCTAGCTGCAGTTTACTACACCTCCCTTACCCACGTGAGTGGCAATGGATTATCCATAAAAATCAAGTTATCTATCAAGTTCTGTTCTTTCCCACGCTTAATACAAGAGACCTCCCTGCTGTTTTGTGCTATACATAGGTGACGAAAAAGATGTCGCGATTATTTCTATGCAGCAAACAGAATCTTCTACGTGGAATAGCGTTGTACTCACCGCAGTTTTCTATTCCAGTTGCTCTGTTAATTTAATAGAAATTTCACTGCTTCCAGTGTAATTTACTTTCAATTATCATTTCGTTTATCACCAAAATCTGTAGTTTAGATGTTATTCTTCTGTAAACAGTAAACGTTTCTTTGGGGGCTGAATGATCATTTAAGTAGTCCGTGTCTCGTTATTTTTCAGCAGTAGTGGACGTCGCTGTTGATTCCCTTTTTGAACCTGAGCCACCAAGCCCCATCGTCTTCAGAGCGGATCACCCATTCGTGTTCCTCATACTGGACCAGCAGACGAAAATTGTGCTCTTCGCGGGACGTTACTCGGACCCTCCCGCTGAATACTGAAGTGAACGACTTACCCGAGGTTCAGACTGCTGACTGTTTTGTCATTTGATGTAAATGTTGCATTAATTACATTATGAGGTCATAATTTACCACGCATATTTTCTTCTGAAGAACAACACGTCTGAAAAATAATCGGAAACTGGATATGAAACCAGTACACTGAGCTATTTTTACTCCACCGAATGCACCTGCCAAAAATACCTGAACTATAGTGAATTATGTGCGTATACAGGGTGTCAAAACCTTTTGGGTCAAATTTAAGTAGTTGACAGTGGAGCCACAACTGATTATATTGAGATTAGGGAGCCAGTGGTTGGAAATGCATATTTACTGTGTTATGGACATAACAGCGCATACCGTAGTTGATAGTAACAGTTCACAGTGATGATAGTGTATTGTCGAGAGTGAGGACAATCCCCACGCCTCCCACATCGGTGGCCACCAACAACGATTCTCTGTCAACGTATGGGCGATCGTTGTCCAAAATCGCCTAAGAGGACCTTCTCTGATGCATTCCCTGTTTGAGTGGTCTACGTTACCTGTTATGCGAGATTTGCTGCCACAGTTCATGTCGACTGAATCATTGTTGTCAGATAAAGCATATGGTTTCAACGTGATGGTGCACCAGCTCACTTCCAACTTAATGTTCGCGAGCACCTGAACAATACGTACCCCAATCGTTGTTTGGAAGAGGAGGTCTTGTCTCATGGCCAGCGCAATCGCCCTGTCTCAGACCGTTGGATTTTTTCCTCTAGGATTACTTCAAGATGCTGGTGTATGAAACATCCGTAGAAACGGATGAAGACCTTTGAACAGTTACGATGAGCTACGGTGTAGCTATGCTGTGTACGCTGTGTATGTCCATAGCACAATAAGTATGCGTTTACGGCCATTCGTTCCCTATCTCAATTTAACCGATTGCAGACCCACTATCACATGTTTCAATTTGGCCGGCCGGGGTGGCTGAGCGGTTCTGCCCTGCAACTGGCCATTTCCTAACCGTACCTCGTCCATGGGTGGGGACAGCTTTGCATTTTGAAATTGGAACTCGCCATTTTAATTAAATATTTGCAATCTACACCAAAAAATACATACGATTTACTCAAACCAGTGTTCCTCGTTCGTCGTAGATGGCGCGGTGATCGACAAATATCAAGTGTGCCTATTTTTGCAATGAAAAACCGACGCACTTGATTCTACCCTTCATTTACGATGTAAATGTAAACGTTTGTGTTATAACGTTTGCTATTGATGTTACAACATTATTTGAGTGTTTACAGCGTGATGCTGTTGTCTTCAGAGACGATTGCCGACTAAACTGAGTGATACTGCGCTCAGATGTAAATAAGCGAGCTGATGCAATGGCGTACGGAAATTCTTCTGCGAGTGTCTACGCCACCGTCCCTCATTCGTCGGTACTTGTATCGACTATGTTTACTTGTGCTTCCGTTGCGAGCTTACCTCACTTGCCTTGACACCTCGCGCTTCCGACAACACCACATTCAGTATGGCTTCAGGAAAGTCGACGGCATCAGGGATTCTGTTCTGAAGTTGTGCTTGATAATGGAAGCAAGGTTTCAGAAAAACTGAGACACGTTTATGGAATTTGTGGACCTCGAAAAATCATCGACTTTGTACAATGGTGAAAGATGTTCGAAATTCTAAGTAAAATGGGTGTAAAGTATTAGACAATACAGGTGATATACAATATGTACAGGAGCCGAGATGGAACAATAAGAATGGAAGACCGAGAACAAAGAACTTGTATTACAAATGGCTTAAGAGGAGGATGCGGGCTTTTGCCGTTTAGTTAAAGCCATATATCGAAGAAGGAATAAAGGAAATAAAAGAATGGTTCAAGAGTGGGATTAAAATTCCATGTGAAATATTATCGATATATTATTAGCTGATAATTTTTCTACTCTGCGTTGAAAAATTGCAGGAACCATCAGTGTAATGAGCATGCACTATGGTTTCAGATGGGATAAAACACGATGGACAAAGCGAGGAGGGCAAAAATAGCCGACTAGCACACATGAAGAGGGAAGTCTTGGCTTAAAGAAGGCTACCGTAGTACTATCAAACATCGACCTTAATTAGTGGAAGAAATTTCGGAGAATGTACATTTGAAACACAGCACTGCATGGAAGTGAATCATGCACTAGTCGAGAACTGGAAAAGAAGATAATCGAAGCGTTTGAGAGATAGTGTTACAGAAAGATGTAAAAAATTAGATGAACTGGTGAAATAAGAAGTGAGGAAGTTGTCTGCAGATTTGGCGAGGAGCAGAGCACACGGAAAACATTAACAGGAGAAAGGACAGGATGATAGGACATGGGTAAAGACATCAGGGAATTGCTTCCATGGTACTCGAGGGATAGGTAGTAGGTAGGAACTGTAGAGGAAGACAGAGATTTAAATACTGAATAAATAATTGATTATAGGCAAGTCTGAGATGAATATTTTGATACAGGAGAGGAATTTACTGGCGTCTGAATCAAACAGTTCAGCAGACATTAAAATAAAAATCTATGATTGTCACTATAGCCAACATATTAGTAACGAGAGATTCAGCAATTATAATGTTATTTAAAACAACTCTCATTCGTTCTTCAGTCTCAGTAACACATTTTTAATTATATCATGTGTTTTGAAATATAAAAATTTAAATACTTCGGAGAAACAATCCAGCCAAATTCTCTGCAATCATAAACAGAGTCACAAAAATGTAAACAGAGTCACAAAAATGTGAATGGCATTCCACTCAACAAAGGACAGACACAATAAAAAATCCTTATTTATTCAGGCAAAATTGCCAACGGCCTTGCCGCAGTGGTAACACCGGTTCCCGTCAGATCACCGAATTTAAGCGCTGTCGGGCTGGGCTAGCACTTGTATGGATAACCATCCGGTCTGGCGAGCGCTGTTGGCAAGCGGGATGCACTCAGACTTTGTGAGGCAAAATGAGGAGCTACTTCACTGAGAAGCAGCGGCTCCAGTCTCGTAAAGTGACGTACATTCGGGAGAGCGTTGTGCTGACCACATGCCCCACCAAAGTCGCATCCAGTGACGCCTGTGGACTGAGGATGACACGGCGGCCGCTCCGTACCGATGGGTCTTCATGGCCTGTTCGGGCAGAGTTTAGTTTTTCTATTAATACAAAATTGAGGTGTGACAGTTTGGTGATTATAACTGGGTGCCTTTATGTCTCAGGATGCTTCGCCACAAACACAGCTAAACAGTTAAGTAATTTGGAGAAAATTAAGGAAGAATAATTCGAAAAATATAAGTCCAAGGAAAGAAAATAGGATTTGGAATTTGAGAAGCGACAAACAGGTGTATGAGAAAGCTGAGAATGTAGTAGATACAATGAGGAAACGGAGGATTACATTTCGTGGCAACATAAAAAGAATGGATAACAGTATGCTGACAAAAAGTATTCAAATTCTTTGACAATAGTTCAGTAACCCAAATTTGATGGTTTGCAAGAGTTTGAAATGATGTACAAGGGTTGTGGATAACAGAGAACGACATGAAATCGGAGAAATATACAAACAGGTCAGAATTTTCAGAATAAAACACAGAAGAAGAAAGGAGGGACATGGATAGAAGAGAGGAGAGAACAACAAGACCAAGAATGAAGTATTGGGTAGCCAAAAGAAGTAAAATAATGTGATATCATAAATCAGCAGGGTTGTGAAATGCTGAATTCGAATAATAATAATAAACATCGACATCTAAATGGGAAAAGTATTTAGTATTGTCAAATTTGTTTCCTAAGCAATTAAATATAAAATATTAATACTGGACATTAAGTATCTTGGCGCCAAAGCTTGATGCAAGATTTCCTACTATCTGTCATCTCTCAAATATAGCTTAGTCTACTCACATCACTTCCACATATTCGCTAACAATGTTGCATGAACTTCTGTCGCTAGTGGAGCAGGTGACCTGTCTTTTCTACTGGCATGCATCGCAACAACAGCGTATGTTACTCCGTAAAATATGATAAATCATAACGTGCAAAGTAGCACTTGTGCCACACAACCCCTGAACAAATTCTTTCTTAATATTTTCTACTTTTATTAGATACTGAAATTAAAAAAAAAAAAGAGTTAAAACAAGGTTCAAACCTACTTGGACTGGGGCTTTATTCACACCATTACAATGATAATACACTGCTATTTTGGTTGAACAAATTCTGAAATTGCATTTAATCATAGAAATCCTAAGATGTTCATATGCACTGTCAGAAAGATATTGCAAACAACGAAAACATTGTTACTATCACTATCAATTATCTGGGTGTACTATGTGTTTTCAACTACCATAGGCGAAAATTAATTTTACAAATATAGCAATACAATATAATAAGATTTAATATTTCTGATTTTCATTCATTTGGTAACGACTCTCTGCTCATTTGTATCCAGTACTAACAATAGAGCCATGCTACTGGTTAATAGTGTAAATTTCTCATGTGCATGTTCTTGTTGGTTGTGCAAAACCAGCCATTGATTCATGGTCTGGTTGTTGAATTCAGTTTTGGCATCTCCTCTTTGCTTTTCTTGAATACAGTCTTACATGAAGTAAATATCAAAAAGGAATAGATTACGTGCATATAAAAATATTATCTACCTGAAATAAAGTCATCATATATTAATAATACTTAGAGCAGTAACGAAATCATCTAAATAAACATACATCAATACAAGTGACACACTAATTACGATCTATTCAGTGAGAAAATAATCGCTTTGTCTATTTTTAAGGAAGCATGAAAATTTATGACAGATATTACACATCAAACAGCATTGGGACCCTTGTTTTCCTTTAGCTGGGCGCTAATGTGTCCTTGATTACACTGCCATCAGCACGCAGTTCACTGCCTTTTAAGTCACAGCCTTGTAACTCACATCAGTCCTCTGGTGGTTCTGGATACACTCAGCTATTTTTACGGCCATCGCACTAACGCAGTGCACTCTGATCTTTTATGTGCTTCATATTATACACGAAATGTAAAACGTTAGTGACTGATGCCATAGATCTTTATAGAAGCATTAAACAAACATTAATTAAATTAGAATTGACATAGCGTAATATAATTAATTACTGAACATAGTACTTACTTAAATGATTAGATCTTAATTTTCATTGAAAGGAATGTCTAGTTTTGCAGTGTAATAAAAACACATCTAAATTTTTATACACAGTAGGGTGTAATGTCTACACTGTTATAGATATGTTTCGACATGTTCGTTACAGCTGTTGCCAGTTCCACAGCATTAGAACCTGCTATACATATCGGGTGGTTATAATTACACATTCCCTATTTAACACGTTATAACAAGGAAACTAATTACCGTATGAGTACCAAACTTGGTGGTATTAATGTCCAGAGCATGGGGTGCATGATTTCCATGCATCACAGCGGCAACGACCAGTCCCAACTATGGCCACCAGGTGCCGTGATCAGTCATCATGATTGATAGTCTCACATATCTGACTAGCGCAGTGCACTTGTTGAAGTGTCAACATGAGCTTGGACAAAAGGAGCAGGACATTACTGGTGAAGCTCTGTTATCAAAACAACAGTAATGCTGCAGCTGCACTTCGAAAATATCGCTGGCTGAAAGGATCACGGAAGGGTCCTCTTTCTCTGCTGTGAAGAGCATGACGAAGAAGTTCGAATCCACCGGAGAACTCGGCGTCGCTCCGGGAAAATGCCGACGACCTGTTGCACCACAGGTGGTTGATAAAAACGCTGTTGCAATGGCAGACAACGCTGCGCGCAGTTCCCGATTGCCAGGCAATGCGCGTGCTGTGTCACGACAGTTGAACATCCCCTGGTCAACTGTACGGAAAGTGCTTCGAACCATTGTCAGATGGTATCCGTACAATATCGATATCGTGCTGCAGCTTGCACCACCGGATGCAAAACGACGTGTGGACTTCGCTCTCCACTTTCTCACAAGGATTGAGGTTGACGAGGGCTGGCCCTCGACCATCCTATGGACAGACGAGGCTCCTTTTTCTCTGACGTTTGAGGTGAACACACAGAACTACCGAATGTGGAGATCTTCACCTCCAGTCACTGCACATGAAGTTCCTCTATGTAGTGAATGTGTCATAGTCTGGTGTGACTTCCACGGCTACGTTCATCATTGGCCCATTCTTTCTTGAACAGGTTGGAGCTCAAGGACCAAAGACGCGCATTGTAACTGGCCAGCACTACTGCGATATACTTTGCCAGCATGTCATACTCACCCTAAAGGAGAGAGACGCATTGAACTCAACAGTTTTCATGCAAGATGGGGCCCCACCGCAAATCCCTCGTGAAGTTTTACTGCCTCTCCGAAACACATTTGGAAGCGATCGAATTGGCAGCCGATCGTTACCAAATGCTTGGCCGGTATCGATCGTCTGATCTCCCTCCCTGTGTTTCTGGTTGTGGGGTTATCTGAAGGACAGGGTTTACCAGCGGATCGTTCACACATGTGCTGATCTGAAGGGGAGCATATGAAGAGAGGTAGCCAGCATACCTACGAACATGCTTCGTCCCGCTGCGTAGAATACAATCCTGCTCTTTCAGACTGTTCTGGACACGGATGGTAAGATGTACCGTAGCAACACATTGAAAGTGTTTCAGTTGAACTGAGCCTGCATTATTTCTTTTCTCCATGTCCTTGACATTAATGATACCATGTTTGGTAGACGTATGGTAATTAGTTTCTGTGTTATAATGTGTTAAATAGGGAACGTTTAATTATAACCACCCGGTATAATTCAGAATAGATCCTCATAAATTTCATGGAATTTCTTAATTACAGGAACTTATTTTTTGATAAACTAGTCCTCACTTTCACCAAGACTAAATCTCCTATCAGAAAAAAATTCTGCCATTGCCCCATGAGTGTACATTTGTCACTTTCACCGTTTTCTTTTTTTGGGTTTTCATCTTACGAAATCTTCCTTTTAAAAGAAAATGTAGCAACTTACTCATAAATATTTAAAGACTTCGACCAAATATTACTTCATGTGGTGATAATTCTGTCACTGAGTGTGGTAACTCATTCATTATTTGTTCAAATGTCTTGAAGTTCTTTTGCCAGACTGAGTGTTTTAGCGCAGTCTAGCTGTCTCTCATCACTTAGCCTGCAGGACTGTATGATGGAAAGTATTTTAGATATATAAACTGGTACTGCTTATGTTTCCCTTAATAAGTTGTGGCCTACTTTTCCGATAAACAGCGAACCACTATTAATAAGAACTTTTTGCAACTAACCAATAATTTTCACGTAATCTTTCTTCGTATTATGTGTTATGACATTACTAGTATTTTTCGACAAGGGATATAGTTTTACCTGACATCAAAGTGGTAGCAAATGTGTAACAGTCGTGCCAATCGAAGCGTGGATTGCCGAGTTAAATCCTCACTTGGTTGCAGGTAGTGGCCCATGCAAGTATACTGCAACTAGACTAATAGAAAAAGAAATCTCAACACCATAAAATATACTCCTGGAAATTGAAATGAGAACACCGTGAATTCATTGTCCCAGGAAGGGGAAACTTGATTGACACATTCCTGGGGTCAGATACATCACATGATCACACTGACAGAACCACAGGCACATAGACACAGGCAACAGAGCATGCACAATGTCAGCACTAGTACAGTGTATATCCACCTTTCGCAGCAATGCAGGCTGCTATTCTCCCATGGAGACGATCGTAGAGATGCTGGATGTAGTCCTGTGGAACGGCTTGCCATGCCATTTCCACCTGGCGCCTCAGTTGGACCAGCGTTCGTGCTGGACGTGCAGACCGCGTGAGACGACGCTTCATCCAGTCCCAAACATGCTCAATGGGGGACAGATCCGGAGATCTTGCTGGCCAGGGTAGTTGACTTACACCTTCTAGAGCACGTTGGGTGGCACGGGATACATGCGGACGTGCATTGTCCTGTTGGAACAGCAAGTTCCCTTGCCGGTCTAGGAATGGTAGAACGATGGGTTCGATGACGGTTTGGATGTACCGTGCACTATTCAGTGTCCCCTCGACGATCACCAGTGGTGTACGGCCAGTGTAGGAGATCGCTCCCCACACCATGATGCCGGGTGTTGGCCCTGTGTGCCTCGGTCGTATGCAGTCCTGATTGTGGCACTCACCTGCACGGCGCCAAACACGCATACGACCATCATTGGCACCAAGGCAGAAGCGACTCTCATCGCTGAAGACGACACGTCTCCATTCGTCCCTCCATTCACGCCTGTCGCGACACCACTGGAGGCGGGCTGCACGATGTTGGGGCGTGAGCGGAAGACGGCCTAACGGTGTGCGGGACCGTAGCCCAGCTTCATGGAGACGGTTGCGAATGGTCCTCGCCGATACCCCAGGAGCAACAGTGTCCCTAATTTGCTGGGAAGTGGCGGTGCGGTCCCCTACGGCACTGCGTAGGATCCTACGGTCTTGGCGTGATCCGTGCGTCGCTGCGGCCCGGTCCCAGGTCGACGGGCACCACGTGCACCTTCCGCCGACCACTGGCGACAACATCGACGTACTGTGGAGACCTCACGCCCCACGTGTTGAGCAATTCGGCGGTACGTCCACCCGGCCTCCCTGACGCGGCATGCTACCAGTGTTAAAGACTGCGATGGAGCTCCGTATGCCACGGCAAACTGGCTGACACTGACGGCGGCGGTGCACAAATGCTGCGCAGCTAGCGCCATTCGACGGCCAACACCGCGGTTCCTGGTGTGTCCGCTGTGCCGTGCGTGTGATCATTGCTTGTACAGCCCTCTCGCAGTGTCCGGAGCAAGTATGGTGGGTCTGACACACCGGTGTCAATGTGTTCTTTTTTCCATTTCCAGGAGTGTAATTGAGAATAATGAAATTTCAGAAATACATTTGTGTAGGTAACATATTCAAATGATTAACGTTGGAAGATCACAGGTTAGTGTAATTGCGAAATGTGAAATGTTGTTACATTAATAACCACTGTAATCGTCGTCATGTTGAATGTCAGCATTCAAATGTGAATTCATTGCGTTGTACAGGTGTTCGATGTCAGTCCGTGGGGTGGAGTCTATGCCCGTTGCACTTGGTCGATCAAAACAGGGGTGATTAATGCTGTTTTTGAACGATGATGGAGTTGCCTAATGATACCCCACATGTGCTCAATTGGGGGCAGATCTGGTGATTGAGCATGCCAAGACAACATGTCAACATTTCAACATGTAGAGCCTGTTGGGTTCCAAATGCGGTATGTTGGAAACCACCTCCGAGAATGCTGTTCATGAATGACAGCGCGGCAGGTCAAATCACCAGACCGACGAACAAATTTGCAGTCAGGGTGCGTGGGTTAACCACGAGACGGTTCCTGCTCTCATACGAAATCGCACTCCATAGTGCCACTCCAGGTATAGGACCAGTGTGTCTACCACGTAAGCAGGTTGATTGCAGGCCCTCAACTGGCTTCTTCCTAACACATGACCGCCACTGGCACCGAGCTAGAAACAGCGTTCATCAAAAACTACAACATACTTCCACTCTGCCCTCCAACGAGCTCTCACAAATGGCGGTGGTTTGGGGCTATTGGAATGCACGCTACAGGGCGTCTGGTCCAGAGCTCTCCTTGAAGTAACCGATGTGTAACAGATCGTTGTGCCACTGTGGTGTTGACTGCTGCCCAGATTACTGCTGCAGATGCAATGCAACGCGCCAGAGCCATACGCAAAACACGGTAGTCTTCCCTCTCGGTAGTGCCACGTGGCCATCTGGAACCTGGTCTTTTTGCGACTTTACATTGACCTGACAGCTGCTGCCAGCAGTCATGTACAGTGGCTACATTCCTGCCACGTCTGTCTGCAGTATCGCAGCAGGTACATCCGGCTTCTCGTAGCCCTTATTCAAACTCAGTGAGGTGTTGATTACGGCATCTTTGCCTCCTTAAAGGCATTCTTGACTGACACCAGGTCAGCACGACCTTTACAGCATTAAGCAAACCTGATTTACATCCTCATTGTGGCGCTACTAGCGCCACTCTTAAGCCACTGTGGTGTGGCGAAATCCGAACAGACAGCATCAACAGATGTAGAAACACGCCTAACAACTTTCGTTTATGTTGCATAACTCCTTCTTGGTGCTGCGCTTTTCTGTCAGCAGTGTATTTCTCAGACTATCTGGGGGTAATGCTGTACGTGAGCCCATTCATCTGTTGATTCGATGCTTTTCTCTTTTAAAATACTCCACTTTCTCCAATACTTGCCTCACTTTCTTTTCCATTATTAAATCATCAGCTAGTGCACTGTGTACATTCCAGTTATTAGCTGGAGTTAATACATCACGCATGTAACATGTAGTTTTTGACAACACTTACTCTCCTAATACCCAACTCAACATATACATAAATGCCGAAAGAGACATTTAAATCAAATGGTGCCACTCTGAAGTGATAAAACTAGCCCATGTAAATGAATGTGGTGTACCTTCTGCATTCTTACTAACGGCAGTTGCCAAAAATCTAGCTGTTAAATCACCTGTACACCATTAGATTATGTAATAAGTTTGTCTAATTTTTCTGGTCTATCCATTACTGGAATTATTATTTTATTTATTGCCTTTGCATCTTAAGTTATTCACATGGATCCATCCAGTTCAATTGCGATAACAAGTGGTCTACAATACTAGCTTCTCTCCTTTATACCCCATTACAACAGACATTTAATTTCTTTATGCACAGTCTCCTCCTTTGGTGTGCCATAAGGAGACAGTTCCGAAGGGCTATGCTCTTTTACTTCACATCAGTAAGCAAAGTCCTTCCTAATACGAAGTTGTTGTGACTTGGCAAGACAGCCAAGCCACTATGAGATAGCCGAAAGGCACGCGTTTAAGCTCACGCAGGCTGGCGTGAGGTCTGGAACAGTTAAAGGGGTTGAGTCTAGTAAAAAAAAGTACGTAGCTTCTGGAATACTTAACTTTAATCCATAATTGGTGAACATCGGTCTGACGGTACATGCATCACAAGATAAATAGCAAATGATAATGGCGCCTTGCTAGGTCGTAGCAAATGACGTAGCTGAAGGCTACGCTAACTGTCGTCTCGGCAAATGAGAGCGTAATTTGTCAGTGAACCATCGCTAGCAAAGTCGGCTGTACAACTGGGGCGAGTGCCAGGAAGTCTCTCTAGACCTGCCGTGTGGCGGCGCTCGGTCTGCAATCACTGATAGTGGCGACACGCGGGTCCGACGTATACTAACGGACCGCGGCCGATTTAAAGGCTACCACCTAGCAAGTGTGCTGTCTGGCGGTGACACCACAGAAGTCTTTCGGAGAATACTTTTGTATGTTTCGTCAACAACTTTCTTAGTGCTTCTGTCTCACTGTACTCTGTATCTTCCATTTCAATTGCTTTACCGTCAATTGCTTCGTCAATATTCTGTTTGGACGCTACAAAATTTGAACTTAGGGCGTAAACCTCATTCCCACTATTTTCATCTATAATATCATTTGAAATATTTTCCTCTTTGCATATGGCACAATTCATTACTTCATTACAAGCTGCATTTGTATCATATGCATCTTCCACTATTTCATTGCTATTTTCATCAGAGTACCGGTTCCTTTTATCTTTCCATATTTTAACATGAACATTACGGTGTTCATTCTTTGGGAGCACATATGCTGCAGAAGTTGGTTCAGTTCCCTTTTTCAACTATCTTTATCGTTTCAATACCAGTCGCAAAATCAGCAGTTGCACAGGTTTCTATTAGCCAGTGCACATCCAGTATTATTCATACACACCCCTGGAACTATCCTCACATTAACCTCAAATCTTCTACACAGAAAATCTACTTCCAACATTGCTTGCTTTCTTATTCGCTTACTTATTGTACCCATGGCTTCAACATCCCATATCCTTTTTGCTGGTAACCATGGAATACTTCTTCTCTTTGTTACTTTGATCCAGACTTCTTTAGTAATTGCACAAATGTCATTTCCTCAATAGAAAATCGTTAAAATACTTGAGCCATATATTTCTACTTTTAATGTGGGGTGATATACTTTGCGGCGTGGCGGGGTTTGAAAATTTCGTGTACTGTGCTGGCTGCAAACTAGAAATTCACCTACCTCACCTGGCGTTGATAAAAAAAAAAAAAAAAAAAAAAAAACACCATCTACTATCTACACTTACTGAGGCCGTGTAATTCTAATAATGAAATAAAGTTCTATAGAAAAACTGTCAATAAAAAATTTATCGGGCGGTAAGATTATGGATTGGCTTCTGGAAAATAATGTCCGAAATTTCCACACAAAAATGCTTATTTGTTCTTATAACCAAAGAAACGGTACTATTAAATCCACATTTAAACTATTGGTTATTTTCGTCAAGATCACAATTCATACTCATTTCGCAATCGCAGCAGCCAGAAATCCGTCCAAATCCAACCCGAGTTAAACGTTTCCACAGTAATTAATTTCACCACTTACATGATTTATTATATTCGGTCCTTTTGGTGGATTTCAAAAAAGAAATTCCTCCCCAAAGATGCTCAGTGGTTGAATGCTGAAACATGCCACGCAGATACTAACTACGAAGGCCAAATTTTCACACGCGAATATCATTCTAACATTACAGTTCTAAAACTGTAAAATTTCATAAAACTGTCCGTAACTACATCAGCGTTAGTCACGACGCGAATCAAACGCGAGGAACTCAATATTCCTTCACTTTACACATTATTTTGACTCGCACTAGTAACATGACCGTCCGCGTTCAAAGCTAGCGACAGACTCCCTTCTTGTGGCCTCACTGCCGGTATAAATATCAGGTAACGAGCGGGAACCGTCTCAATTCTGATTGGCTGACCGTACTGACTGCCAGTCAGAATATTCGCTCGTGATCATACTCGCGCCAAAACTGGCCTGCACCACTCCTTACATACAGACGGATCTACGTCATTCTGATATACAAATGTAACTTGTAACTGACTTTCTGGCTGCTCTGTTACAATATCAATCACACCTAGACATACGTCATCAGCAAAGTGGGTAAATTCCCTATGAACATTTTCCCACTACAGGCTTGCGGAACTCTTTCAGGTTACTTAAGACGGTATATAACGCAATATTAAAATTTAGCGATGTTCCACGTACACACTCTCATTCACTCACATATACTCCCACAACAATCTTAGATATCAATAATAATTTTGTCTGATTTTTATATTACGAAAACGAAAAATAACTACGGTTTTAATATGAAAGATCTCAATTAATTAATTCTGCACTCTGGGAGTTCTGTTTATGTTTTTAGTTAATACCACAGGATAAACTATTATATTTCCTAACTGAATTTAGTTTCGTAAGTGTCGGTTTTTGACTTCTTTTAGCAAATTTTTAAATTTTTTTTATCTCTGAAACTATGATAGTTATATAGCTGAAATTTGGATGTTATCTTTTCCTGAATGTCGAAAGGTAGTGTACCGATTTTGAAAATGATCGAATAATATCTAATATAATTTATTCAGGTTCTTATAGGTGGTGAATGTACGGATCCAGTAAGAGACATTGGATACGGCAAGCAGTGACAGAAGCGCGTGTGTCTCCCGGTTAGGCCGGGAGATGTCAGCCCCTGAAGGTACATGCAGCTAGCTATCCTAAGACAAACGTTCGCTCGGAACAAACTTGCGACGCTACAACTTGATCTGTTAAGTTGGCACAGAAATCCGAGTGTTTCTCTTTTGCACGTTAGTATTCCGGTTTCTATGGGTTATTTATCGACTGACGTTTTTTATTTGCATTTCAATGTTACTATTTATGTTTACATATTGTCATTCTGTCATTTAAGGATAGTGAGTGGAGGTGTATGCTCTAGAAAGTTTCTAGCCAGAAACATTTGTGTCGTGTTTGGGGATAACGCCGTTGGCCAGAGCACGACAAGAACTTTTTTTTATTTTTTTATTACCTTTTTTTTTTAAGGAGCGTCGTTTTGACATTATTTACTCTCCATGCTCAAGAAGACCCTCGGGGTTTCAGGAAGATCGCTTAAAGACATTAGTCCATAATTATCCACGAGAGTGTACTAGACAACCGACAAATGTGATGAGCTGTGATTATTTCATCGTCGTGTAATGCAGCAGATTCAGAAATGGGGTGTGTGAATATCACATACTCTAAGCCAAAAACACACAAATACAAAGGTGACCATTTATGCATCTCTGCTTGCTCGTCGTCAGTTGACTAGTGAGCAGCACCCACCATTCCTATTCTTAACCGTTGCTGGCGACAAGAAATGGTATCTTTATGCCAACGTAAGGACAAGAAAGGAGTGGTTGAGCACAAAACGAAGCAGCAACTCCTTATACAAAGATCTTTGTGCATCATAAAAGATAATGTTATGCGTCAGATGGATCAGCGACGATGTGGTGTACCATTGACTGTTCCCCCAAGATATAACGATCACTTCTGACCTTTATTGGCAACAATTGAAACGACTTGCAGACGCAATCCAAGAACACCGACCAGGAAGACTGTATAAAATGGCGTTACTCCACTATGACACCCTACCGTATTCTGCTTGACTGACAGAAAACACTTTGCAGGCGTTGGGTTGGGAAGTCATTCCACACCCACCTTATTCGCATGATCTTGCACACTCAGATTTTCACCTTTCCCGCTCGCTGTCGAACAACCTTCAAGGAATTCTCTTCCCAGATGAAAATCCCCTCCGTACATGGCTTGACGAGTTCTTCGCCATAAATCACGTGATTTGTACAGTGTCGGAATCGAAAAGTTACCCCAGCGTAGGCAAACTGTTGTAAACAGTGAAGGAGAATATATTATTGATGAATAATGTCTGATGTGTTTATTAAACTTATGGAGAAAACGCTATGAACTTATGCACCAACTTAATATTTCCTTTTAATCCTCAAATGCTGAGTCCTTCTTTATAGCATCCCTTTCGTTGTATCCCAAGTAAAAAACAGTTAATTGCTTATGTGTTCATTCATTTCTGGATGGAACTGCATCAAAATCCTGAATTAGTTTTCCTGATTTGGTCCATTCTTTTCTTTCATTTCATTTCTTTCATTTGGAACTCTTATTTCTTCTTCGTTATCACTTTCCTCTGATTATACATATAATGACTTCTATATCTCCACGATTACATTCACTTCAGCTTCTATGAGGTGGTCATCGCTGCATCTTTCTTCCCTAATATTGTGTCTCTATCAGTTGTCCCTCAATTTTTCTCTTTCCCAACGAATGCCAGACACTGTTGCTGTTCAAGGCCATACGAAATGCCATCAGCATTGTTCTTTCGAGTTCCTGTTAACGACAATTTAATTACCACCAAAGAAATTCGTTCCTTCTCTTTAAGAATATAAACTTTCTTCCAGGCAGTTCTGAAAGAAATCTTTGTAACTGTAATACCCACTATCAGAAAAAATTCTTCCCGTAAAAATATCATTGTGCATACTATTTTGTGTTGTGTTTGACCAACGTTGATTTATTAAAAAAATGTTCAAATGTGTGTAAAATCTTATGGGACTTAACTGCTAAGGTCATCAGTCCCTAAGCTTACACACTACCTAACCTAAATTACCCTAAGGACGAACATACACACACACGCACACACACATGCCCGAGGGAGGACTCGAACCTCCGCCGGGACCAGCCGCACAGTCCATGACTGCAGCGCCTTAAACCGTTCGGCGAATCCCGCGCGGCGTTGATTAATAACTGCATTAAAAAATTCCTTCCTGTCTACTAACAATACAGCCAATTTCTTTCTGTCAACCAGTGATTTAGGTAACGCAGTAATAAATTGTTTAAAGTAAACAGTAGGTTGAGTAGAACACCTTGTTGAAAATTGATAGAACTTGCGCACCCACAAGAAACTGTCATCAGTCACATCACGAAAACTTATTCCCATTTGATTACCTATTCCAGTTTGGTTTCTTTCTTGTATATACCAAGCCTCCACCCTTTCCTTAACATTATTTTCAACTTAAATACCATATTTATTTAATTCCTGTTTATTAACATTAATTTTTCCAGTAAGTTTCATTTATTGTAAGCAAAATATCATCTGTCTTGTTAGTACGCTGAGATGGGTAATGACTAAGATTCTGATAATTTTCTATCTTCTTTATTATTTTCTGACTCACTTTGTACAATTTTATCACAAAATGTAGCATATTGATATGTTCTCTATTCCACTTTTCTCAGATCTGATAATAAATTGTGAAGTTTAAAATTATGTCCCATCAACCTAGTTTTATTTGATCAACACAACATTTTTTTCTGACTATTCCTCTTTTGGGCTATCAAGTGACTAAATCAGCCTGTCATTCTTGTTTTTGCTTTTTCATAATATTTCATCACAATATTCTTTATGTTTGCTATTTCACACCCAGTTTTCACCAATATAATTTCAAATCCCCTATTTAAATTTTAACATAGTTTGGAAACTGATCAGTTCACTCATTGATTTCTTTGTTAGTTTGTTCAATTTCATAACGATAATAAGATGGTTTACTGGTTTGGCTCAAAAGCCTTTGAAATTTATTTAAAAATTTTCCTTCGTTTATTTGCTGATTTCGATGCCCATTTGCTTTAACCATATAATCAGAAGTTAGACAATGGAAGTAAAGGTTCATCCCCCATTGTCAATTAAACCATCAATATTGACCTCAAAATTTACCATATTACCCTAAGTGGGAAAATTAACCATATTCTCGTTATCAAAACTCATTTTGTATTATTTACTGTACCAGCAAATCACAGAAAGCTTAAATTATAAATCCTAACATTACAAAATGAGTTCTACAAAATTACAGCAATAGAAATTTTCTTAAACAATATTGTGATTACTTACATTAGCCTCTCAGAAATTTTGCACGACCTCCATGCTGCCATGATGTTGAAGCAACATAGATCAACTGCTCAGCGACCTGAACCCTGTTGATTGCTGGTATAGCACCTCTGTCTATCGCTTTTCACAGTACCACATATTCCCAAGCCAATGTGGCCCCTCTAAGCAGCTATGGGATTGAAGCCATGTGCATCAAGCTGATTTTCCGGGCAAACCTCTACAAGCTACTGATACAGCGTCTCCAACATTTGACGCACTCTGAGTCATTTGCATGCGATTCGAAGCTGCACCGTTTAGAGTTTGTCAGTTTCACACATCAGTATACACTGACACGATGTCAACAGCATGCTAACTGACAGACACGCACAGTCCACAATATGTGCTATTTAACATCCATGCACAGTTCACTACAAGAGTTATTTGATATCCATGCACAGTTTGCAACTAGACCTAATTTTCACCATCAGTGCTGCTTGACTCGTACATATTCTGCCTGTGGCAGTAATAGGTCTTATTTAATGACACTTCAATCCATAACAGTTTCTGTACATTATCGTTATTCCAGTTTCCAGAAATAGCATTTACATATACCGTTCATATGTATTTTTCACAGGCACTGTTGATAAGAAAATATTCGACACTGCTTGACAATTTCAAAATCAACCTTCTATCCAAATATTCACTGTTCAACATAAATCTTTGCCACATGTAATACCCTTTATACAAAAGAGTTCTCTTTACAAGCCAAATTATGATTTGCCACTTGAGACACATCGTTTTAAGACGAACTAATCACTGGTCAAAATATTTTTTAAATTACAAAATAATCACTACCTAAACACAGATTTCTCCCAAGGGGTGCCAAGCGTAGCCTTCCCTCTCCTAAAAAAATGTTACATTGAGAAAGAGGAGAGGTTCCTGCTATGACGCATTACTGCATTGCATATACTAACTGTGCAAGATGTAGTTTGGGGACAGCTGCATGTGGAGAGCTGTCTAGAAAGCACTACTAAAGTGAGTTATAGCAAACTGCACTCGATTTTCACCTAGGCCACAAAGAAGAGGCCTGTTTATCGCATATCTTTTAAAGTTGTCTCGATGTCTCCATTACAGTTCGTCTTAGTAGTCCATAGTTTCTAACATGCTATTTAAAACAGTGAAGTTTGGAGTGGATGCTATAGTGCTACAATTATGTCTCGGAACATTGGATGCCAATTCATTTATTAGCCCAAATAAAAATGACGAAAAAACTTATTTATCACCGTCAGTACTATATGACAGCCAGTCTAATTTCAGTAATCACAATAACGATCACAGAAGCTGATTGAAACGCTTTAAGCGCCACAGTATCCACAGAATAATGCAGAGGATCTGTTTCCATATTTCTTCACTTCAGACTACTGTTTCATTCGTCAAAATTGAACTATAAATCGCTTTCTTAATTAAAATGATGCACTTGTGATTAATATGTGTTCACATCATGAAGGGCATAGCTAGACTCAATGGCACAGTGTCCTACTAATTCCTGACTACTTGCGCATTGTGCACTTTCGTAATAGGTCAGCAATATCCGCCATAGTTCGTAACATTAAATTAATTCTTTAGTTAACTGATGTGGCTTAATTATTAATTATTGGAACAGTAATTATATAAACATCAAGAAGACGGAGCAAATAAAGCGAAACTTGAGAAAAGCGAGAGAATCTTGAAAAAATAAAGAAAGTTTCAGAATTTAAATCATGGAGAAAAAAAAACAGCCAAATGCTTTGAACGAAGCAGGTAACGTAAATAGAGCCACAATAATATGAATGGCATTACACTTAACAAAGAACAAATAGTAAAAAGTCCTTTTCTATTATAAAAAACTGAGACATTACGACGTGGCGATTAAAATCGGGTGTCTTTATATGTCAGATCGTCTCGCCATTGACACAGCTAAACAGTTAAATAATTTGTAGAAAAATAAAGTAGAGAAGTTCGGAAAATTGTGGGTCTGAAGTACGTAAATGGGATTTGGAATCTGAAAAAAAAAACAAGGAATATAGAAGACACAATGAAAAAGTGGAGGATTATATTTTATGGTCACTTAAATGGAAAGACAAGAAGAAAGTGTCAAAAAATCAACTTCTTTGACAAAAACCAAAATTTGATGGTGAGACAGAATGAAAAAGTGGAGAATTATATTTTATGGTCACTTAAATGGAACGGACAACAAGAAAGTGTCAAGAAATCAACTTCTTTGACAAAAACCCAAATTTGATGGTCTACAGAATAAAGATCTACCAAAGTTGCTAATATCAGACGAAGACATAGAAAACAAGCAGAAAATCAGAGAAAATATACAAACACTTCATGATTTAAAAAAATGGAATGCAAAAGTGTTGGTAACCCCTCCAAAGAAAGAAAAGAAAACGATGCTATAAATCAACTGTTTCAGATGATCGCGAGCTGTCAAATTCGAATGATAATAATAATAACAATAATAATAATAATAGACATCGATAGGTGTAAAGTTTTCAATATTGCCACGTCGGTTTCCTAAGCACTGTACCTTACTCTCCTTGGCGCCAAAATTAATGCGGGATTTGCTACTATCTGTCGTCGCTCAAGGACAGATTAGCCTACTCGCATCACTTTCCCATAGGTCCCGGTCCATATGACATGACCATCTGTCACTTTTGGACAAGGTGTCCTGTCTTTTCTACCGGCTTGCACAGCAACAATAGCATAAGGAGTTCTATATGACATGATGAATCATAGCCCACAGAGTGGCATAAACATACTTTCCTACGCTACCCCCCCTCCCCCCCCCCCCGCCCCCCCCGCCCTTCCTATCTTACCCAGAGAAGCCTGAAGCCTGATAGAGCTGAGTTTGACAACATTGCATTACTTTAGTTTTACTATTGTTGGTATTCACGTTATAACTTATTTTCAAGACGCTTTCAATTCGCTTCAACTGCTCATCCAGCTCTTTTATAGTCACTGATAGAATTATTATGTTGTTATGAAACCTTAACGTTTTGTTTCCTCCCCCTGAAGTCTGATTCGCTTTCGAAATTTGTTCTTGTCTTCCCTTACTGGCTTAACGTACGAACTGAATAACATTGGTAACAGGCTAGAAAGGTGTCACTCCCTTCTCAAACACAGCTTCCCTTTCATGTCCTTTGACTACTATAAACTGCAATTTGGTTTCTGTACAAGATGTGTATAACCTATCGCTCCCATTGTTTTATAGGTACTATCTTCAGATTTCCGGAAAATGTATTCCAGTCAACTTCTTCAGAAGCTTTCTTCAAAGCCACATTTCCTATAAACGTAGGTTTGCCTTTTTAAACCTAACATCAGTTGTAGTATCACTATTGCTTGCATGTTCCTACATTTCTAAGTATCCCAATCTCCCCCGAAGTTGTCTTCTACCAGTTTTTCCATTCTTCTATTAAAGATTCGTGTCAGAAGTTTGCAACCGTGACTTCACTGATGATTCAGTGATATTCATATCTATCAGGATCTGTCTTCTTTGGAATTAGAATATTACAGTCTTCCTTAAGTCTGATGGTATTTCGTCCGTTCAGATGGTTCAAATTGCTCTAATCACTGTGGGGCTTAACATCTGAGATCATCAGTCCCCTAGACGCAGAACTACTTAAACCTAACTAACCTAAGGACATTACACACATCAGTGCCCCAGGCAGGATTCGAACCCGCGAGCGTAGCAGCCGCGTGGTTCCGGACTTATCTCGTCTGTCTCATATATTTTACACACCAGATTAAGTATTTTTGAAATGGCTGGCTCTCCGTAGACCCTCTGCAAGTCCGAGTAATGTCGTCGTCTATGCCTGGGACCTTGTTTCGAGTTGGGTCTTCCAGTGCTTTGTCAAATTTTTCTGATAGTGTCATATCTCCAATCTTATGTTCCCTCACTTCAGCTTTCCTTTCTATTGTCCTCGAGGTTGTTTCTTATATATATTTTCGAACCACCCTTCAGCTTTCTTATCTAACTACAAGTTTTCCATCTGAGCTCTTGATATACAGTTGATTCTCTTTTCCTCGAAGGTCTAAGTTTCCTCTAGGTGGCATTATCTTTTCCCGAGTTGTGCATGCTATCACAACCTTGCATCTATCCTCTAGCCATATGTCTGTAGTCTGTATTCCCTTTTGCCTCGTTTATTTGCCGCATTTTTACACCTTCTCCTTTCATCAATTAAATTCCTGTCAGCAAAGACTATTGATGGCTTAGGACCGGGACATCATGGGTCACATACCAATGGCCAAAATGCAGACGGAAGTTCCCAGAGTAAAATTTTCGCTTTGCAGCGAAATGTGCGCTGATATGAAACTTCCTGGCAGATTAAAACTGTGCATCACACTGAGACTCGAACTTGGTATCTTCGCATTTTATGCGCAAGTACTCTACCCGCCGAGCTATCCAAGAACGATTTATGAACCGTGCTCGCAGCATACAGTTTTGATCCGCCAGGAAATTTCATGTCAGCACACATAAGGCTGCAGACTGAAAATTTCATTCTGGAAAAACCTCTGGCTGTGGCTAAGCCATGTCTCCGGAATATCCTTTCTTCCAGAAGTGCTAGTCCCGCAAGTTTCTAGAGAGAACTTCTATGAATTTCCTTATATTGCTTCTTTTGTAAAGACTCCCTTGTGCAACAGTGAAAAAAATGTCAAGATTGTGAACATGTAACTACTGTAAATTTGCCTACAGTAATTCAGTTATTTCAGTAATGTCGATTTAATCCTGTAAGTAAGTAAAAAAAGTTGGTAGTATACTTGCTAGCGAAAACCAAAGGTCCCGAGTTCGTGTCTCGGTCCGGCAAACAGTTTAAATCTACCAGGAACTTTTATATAGACGGCTGGTACGTGTATCTTATTACTTTTTTTTTTGCGAATTTTTTTTTTTAGTGTTTGAGCGGGAAGAAGAAGAAGAAGAACAACAACAACAACAACAACAACAAGAAAAACTGTAACCAGTAATATGAACACAACAAAATGAACAGTCACTAGAATGGCTCTTTCCATTTACCATGTGGTTATAACTGAACTTCCCCTACTTGACACATTATAACACGAAAAATAACACGAGTACCTAACTTGGTAGCATTAATGTTAAGATCGTGGAGAAGAGAAATAATGCAGAATCAATACAGTGGCCGGCGGGTGGCCGTGCGGCTCAAGGCGCTACAGTCTGGAACCGTGCGACCGCTACGGTCGCAGGTTCGAATCCTGCCTCGGGCATGGATGTGTGTGATGTCTTCAGGTTAGTTAGGTTTAAGCAGTTCAAAGTTCTAGGGGACTGATGACCTTAGAAGTTAAGTCCCATAGTGCTCAGAACCATTTTTTCAATACCGTGGAAACAATTGTAATGTGCTGCTACGGTACATCATATCATACCGGTACCATTACTGTTACAAAAGAGGCTCAGTATTAGGGTCCAGAAATGCCTGAAAGCGCAGGATTGCATTCTGTACAGCAGGACGTAGTATGTCCGTAGGTATGCAGTCTACCTCTCTTGATATGCTGCGCAACAGATCAGCACATGTGTGAACGTTCCCCCGGTAAACTCTGTCCTTCAAGTAGCCCCACAACCAGAAATCACAGGGAGTGAGACCAGCTGATCGTGCCGGCCAAATACACTCCTGGAAATGGAAAAAAGAACACATTGACACCGGTGTGTCAGACCCACCATACTTGCTCCGGACACTGCGAGAGGGCTGTACAAGCAATGATCACACGCACGGCACAGCGGACACACCAGGAACCGCGGTGTTGGCCGTCGAATGGCGCTAGCTGCACAGCATTTGTGCACCGCCGCCTTCAGTGTCAGCCAGTTTGCCGTGGCATACGGAGCTCCATCGCAGTCTTTAACACTGGTAGCATGCCGCGACAGCGTGGACGTGAACCGTATGTGCAGTTGACGGACTATGAGCGAGGGCGTATAGTGGGCATGCGGGAGGCCGGGTGGACGTACCGCCGAATTGCTCAACACGTGGGGCGTGAGGTCTCCACAGTACATCGATGTTGTCGCCAGTGGTCGGCGGAAGGTGCACGTGCCCGTCGACCTGGGACCGGACCGCAGCGACGCACGGATGCATGCCAAGACCGTAGGATCCTACGCAGTGCCGTAGGGGACCGCACCGCCACTTCCCAGCAAATTAGGGACACTGTTGCTCCTGGGGTATCGGCGAGGACCATTCGCAACCGTCTCCATGAAGCTGGGCTACGGTCCCGCACACCGTTAGGCCGTCTTCCGCTCACGCCCCAACATCGTGCAGCCCGCCTCCGGTGGTGTCGCGACAGGCGTGAATGGAGGGACGAATGGAGACGTGTCGTCTTCAGCGATGAGAGTCGCTTCTGCCTTGGTGCCAATGATGGTCGTACGCAAGTTTGGCGCCGTGCAGGTAAGCGCCACAATCAGGACTGCATACGACCGAGGCACACAGGGCCAACACCCGGCATCATGGTGTGGGGAGCGATCTCCTACACTGGCCGTACACCACTGGTGATCGTCGAGGGGACACTGAATAGTGCACGGTACATCCAAACCGTCATCGAACCCATCGTTCTACCATTCCTAGACCGGCAAGGGAACTTGCTGTTCCAACAGGACAATGCACGTCCGCATGTATCCCGTGCCACCCAACGTGCTCTAGAAGGTGTAAGTCAACTACCCTGGCCAGCAAGATCTCCAGATCTGTCCCCCATTGAGCATGTTTGGGACTGGATGAAGCGTCGTCTCACGCGGTCTGCACGTCCAGCACGAACGCTGGTCCAACTGAGGCGCCAGGTGGAAATGGCATGGCAAGCCGTTCCACAGGACTACATCCAGCATTGCTGCGAAAGGTGGATATACGCTGTACTAGTGCCGACATTGTGCATGCTCTGTTGCCTGTGTCTATGTGCCTGTGGTTCTGTCAGTGTGATCATGTGATGTATCTGACCCCAGGAATGTATCAATAAAGTTTCCCCTTCCTGGGACAATGAATTCACGGTGTTCTTATTTCAATTTCCAGGAGTGTATATGAAAACGATTGGCCGACAATTCAATCGTTTCCAAATATGTTTCTGAGAAGCAAGTTCGGGCCACATCTTGCATGAAAAGTGTTGAGTGCAATGCTTCTCTCCCCTGTAGGGCGGGTATGACATGCTGGCGATGCATTACGCAGTAACTCTAGCCAGTCACCCTGCACGTCTTTGGTCATTGATCGGAATGGGCCAATACTGAACGTAGCCGTGTTGCCTCACCATACGGTGACAGGTTCACCATTCAGAGGAACTTCGTACACAGTGGCTGGAGGTGAAGATGCCCGCAATAGGCAATTCTGTTTGTTCACCTCATCTGTGAGAAAAAAATAAGATTTATATGGATATGTGGGCCTCGCGGGATGCGTGCGCGAGATAGTCCCTGCAGTCGCACTATCCTCCGTGCCCTCGGTGGCTCAGATGGATAGAGCGTCTGCCATCTAAGCAGGAGATCCCGGGTTAGAGTCCCGGTCGGGGCACACAATTTCACCTGTCCCCGTTGATACACATCAACTCCCGTCAGGAGCTGAAGGTATTAATATAATTCTATGTCAAAAATAAGATTCGTCTGTCCATAGCATGGTCCAGGGGCACCCCTAGTCCTTGCGAGGACGTGCAGAGCGAAGTCAACACATCACTGTGCGTGTTGCGGTGCAAGCTACTGTACGATATGAATCTTGTACAGGTACAATTCGAGAATGTTTTGAAGCACCTTCCGTACAGTGGATCACGGGATGTTCAACTGTAGTGGCACATCACGCGCAGTGCCTGGCGATCGGGAACTGCGCACAGCGTTGCCTATCATAGCAATAGCGATTTCAACAATCATTTGTGGTGGAAGCGGTTGTTGGCCTCTTCCCAGTTCTCTAGTTGATTCGAACTTCTTCTTCCTGCTCCGTCCGCCTGCTTAGCTGGGTAGTAACCTGCTTGCCTTCCATGCACTGGGTCTGGGCTCGATTCCCGGCCAGGTTGGAGATTTTCCCCGCTCGGAGACTGGGTGTTGTGTTGTCCTCATCATCATTTCATCCTCATTCACCGGCCGCAAGTCGCCCGTCGTGGCGCCGACTGAAGTAAGACTTGATCTTGGCGGACGAAACTGACTGGGACATCTCGGCCAACAATACCATATGGTCATTTCATTTTGTTCATCATGCTCCGCACAGCAGATAGAGGAAGATGATCCTTCCGTAATCCTTTCAGCCGGCGATATTCTGGAAGTGCAGCTGCAGCATTACTATTGTTCTGATAATAGACCTTCACCAATAATGTCCTGCTCCATTTGTCCAAGCTCATGTTGATACGTCACCAAGTGCACTGTGACTGGTCAGGTGTGTGAGACTATGAATCACGATGGCTGACCGTGGCACCAGATGGCCATAGTTGCAATCGGACGGTGGTGCTGTGAGGCACGGAAATCATGCACCCCAAACTCTGGTCATTAATGCTATCAAGTCTGTTACTCGTATGGTAATTAGTTTCCGTGTTATAACGTTTTAAATAGAGAAAGTTTAGTTATAACCACCCGGTACTTGGAACAGGCTTCTTTTTTTTTTTACCACCCAGAACTCTGATCACGAATTTTACGTCCGAAGTATGAGGAATGTAGTTTTCTTACAGAATCTGTATTGTTCCTACCTATGTTTCTTTCTGACGAATTCACCACTCCGCAACAAATCTGTCAAGATACTTTTTGAACTGTGCCTAGGTATTGTACTAAGCGCATTCACTAAAAGCCATAAAAGTGTTCTTGCATTACGACAAAACAAAAGGCGGTAAGCAATGAAGAATAGCCAAGTAAATTCTCGTAGTAGTTACGAGATACAAAGCAACATCTACTAATAAAATTTCGACTGCATTTTATAAAGTCACATACCGTGTGAAACATATTAACACAGTTAAAATGCATTTTTGAAATATTACAAAAAATTTTTGTGGCTTTTAGCGTGTAATCATGTCAGTCAAAATGACTGCACAGTGGCTAGCGTCTCTGCCTCTCACTTTTGCGCCCCGTGTTCGAAACCCGTTTATCATTTCTATTTAAATTTTTTATTTGTATATGTCCATAGAGGATTACTAGACAAACGTTTTACGATGTGTACTGAAATAATGTTGTCCTTATTTGTCTGCAAATGGCATGTCTGGTGAATAAATTTAAAAAATTGGAAAAATTGTTTTAAATTGTGTTTGGTGGAATTCCTCTGGTGAATCTCGATTCACAATCAGTAGCAAGCGTCAGTTTTCGGAAAAGTGATCTGTTGCGTGTGGATTGCCGCGAAATTATTGCCAAAGCGTGAAATATTCGACAGTGTTAACGACGTTTCTTTCCCGAAGGATATTCGTAAGAATAAATGGTCACTTTGACAAATTTGCCTTCGCCGATGCTCGTCGTGTTCGGAATTTCTACGCCTCGAATGTTCCCACAGTCAGTGTCACCCCAGAAAATGCACCAAGTCTTCCTCAACAATGAACGTAAGAATAAAATACAAGCATTAAGAACTGATGTAAAAATTAAATATAGGTATATGAGAATTTAGAAAGATTGTGCCGCTGAAAATATCCTGTACTAACAAGTAATAAATGTATATCACTTATTGTGGAACCCAGTCGTAATTGTACAATTAATATAACGCCCTTCTATCCCCTAATTTGATAAATGTTCGTGTAGTAGCCTTCTACGGACATGAGTAGATAAATGAAAATAAGAAAGTAAAAGAAAAACAGTAGCCAGGTTTCGAATAAGGGGCGCAAAAGTGACATTCCGAGACGCTGTCTTTTGTACCACTAATTCCGTTGAGCTTAACACCCGCTAAAAGACGTTTAAAGTGACTCGAAGACTTTGACGGTCATTTTCTTGGAAACGGCCAAGTACCTACAGATAAGTTGACAAACGTTTTCGCTTATTTTGGCTCCTCTTTCACTGAACGAAGTTTCTGGGAAATCAGGTTATGCCACTTCCGTGTTCTCCTCGTAAGCGCATTTGAGCCGAATTATACCGCCACAGTTCTTTTTTCCGAATGTGCTCTGAATATCATTGAGAATCACTAAGAAAGTTATCACTGTCATTTCACGTGTCTCCATTTTCGGAAACAAAATCTAAGTGGTGTTGCCAATAAAGAGCGATGTTGGCCGGCACGTCTATGTGTTTCTGAGCGCTTACCAAGCACACTACTTTCACGTCGCGTGTGAAGTCGGGGCAAGCACACGACAACATGATCCACGATTGCAGTGCTCTCCAGTTAGCCTTTAGTGTACGTCCCTTGCCAATGTACATAACAGTGGGTTGCCCACTGACTCTGATACTGTTTTTATAATTATACAGGGTTATTACAAATGATTGAAGCGATTTCACGGCTCTACAATAACTTTATTATTTGAGATATTTTCACAATGCTTTGCACACACATACAAAAACTCAAAAAGTTTTTCTAGGCATTCACAAATGTTCGATATGTGCCCCTTTAGTGATTCGGCAGACATCAAGCCGATAATCAAGTTCCTCCCACACTCGGCGCAGCATGTCCCCATCAATGAGTTCGAAGGCATCGTTGATGCGAGCTCGCAGTTCTGGCACGTTTCTTGGTAGAGGAGGTTTAAACACTGTATCTTTCACATAACCCCACAGAAAGAAATCACATGGGGTTAAGTCGGGAGAGCGTGGAGGCCATGACATGAATTGCTGATCGTGATCTCCACCACGACCGATCCATCGGTTTTCCAATCTCCTGTTTAAGAAATGCCGAACATCATGATGGAAGTGCGGTGGAGCACCATCCTGTTGAAAGATGAAGTCGGCGCTGTCGGTCTCCAGTTGTGGCATGAGCCAATTTTCGAGCATGTCCAGATACACGTGTCCTGTAACGTTTTTTTCGCAGAAGAAAAAGGGGCCGTAAACTTTAAACCGTGAGATTGCACAAAACACGTTAACTTTTGGTGAATTGCGAATTTGCTGCACGAATGCGTGAGGATTCTCTACCGCCCAGATTCTCACATTGTGTCTGTTCACTTCACCATTAAGAAAAAATGTTGCTTCATCCCTGAAAACAAGTTTCGCACTGAACGCATCCTCTTCCATGAGCTGTTGCAACCGCGCCGTAAATTCAAAGCGTTTGACTTTGTCATCGGGTGTCAGGGCTTGTAGCAATTGTAAACGGTAAGGCTTCTGCTTTAGCCTTTTCCGTAAGATTTTCCAAACCGTCGGCTGTGGTACGTTTAGCTTCCTGCATGCTTTATTCGTCGACTTCCGCGGGCTACGCGTGAAACTTGCTCGCACGCGTTCAACCGTTTCTTCGCTCACTGCAGGCCGACCCGTTGATTTCCCCTTACAGAGGCATCCAGAAGCTTTAAACTGCGCATACCATCGCCGAATGGAGTTAGCAGTTGGTGGAGCTTTGTTGAACTTCGTCCTGAAGTGTCGTTGCACTGTTATGACTGACTGATGTGAGTGCATTTCAAGCACGACATACGCTTTCTCGGCTCCTGTCGCCATTTTGTCTCACTGCGCTCTCGAGCGCTCTGGCGGCAGAAACCTGAAGTGCGGCTTCAGCCGAACAAAACTTTATGAGTTTTTCTACGTATCTGTAGTGTGTCGTGACCATATATCAATGAATGGAGCTACAGTGACTTTATGAAATCGCTTCAATCATTTGTAATAGCCCTGTATTTGCAGCACATGTAATGGATTGCGCTCACGGGCATTTTCTTTCCATTTTCTCTGTTAATTTAACATAATTTTTCCAAAAGAGTTCACTTCTTCTGGTGCCATTATTTATAGCCAACTTCCTTCTTCATTCATCGTTCGGTTTCTTAGAAATCTATACTTTAGATTTTACTTTTTGTGAATAGTAAGCACTTTTGTGTGGAATAAAGTTTCATTTAAATAATCGGTATTGCGTTTCTTTTTTCAGCTGTACTGGTGGAAGCTATTGAGTCCATTGATTATAATGAGCCACCAAGCCCCATCATCTTCAAAGCGGATCATCCTTTCGTGTTCCTCATACTGGACCAGCAGACGAAAACTGTGCTCTTCGTGGGACGCTACTCGAACCCTCCCGCTGAATCTTGAAGTGAATCACTTGCCTTGGGGTCAGACAGCTGCATGTTTTCCCATTTGATGTAAAATGTGTACCACATACATTGTCCGGTCATATATTTATCACACGCCCTCTCTTCTGAAGGACAAAAAATAAATGGAAACTTAATATGAAATCGTTACATTTCGTTGTTTATTACCTTACCAACAGCAGCCAAGAACATCATTTTGCCACATTCTTAACCGTAATGTATTTCGTCCATCTACAGAAGACATTTCCCATTTAAAGTCATGTTCAGATACATTTCAAAGTCTTTTTTATTATGCCATTTACATTCAAATGTGCATACGTCTGGGCAGTAGCTGTATCGTTCAGGGGATTATAAATATGAAGATTTGAGAAGAATGGAAGCTCTGTTCGTTCAATATCTCTTCCTTACGTACCTTTGCCGTGCACCTTCCCACAGAAACACAAAGAGGGACTGTATGTGTCCACCTGACAACGTTCAACACCAGAAATGGATGATGCTCCATCTGAATGCTTCTACATTACGAATGTGAGATTACAGATTCTCGTCAAACGAAAATACGTTGACTGTCACGTTGTACGCAAAGCCAGCTAACTGTGAACAACCAGTAGAAAACTGTACAGCAGTCTTTGTCTAGACGTGCGAATTGGAAATTATTAGATTTCCGGAAAGCTTTTGACACCGTTCCTCACAAGCGACTTCTAATCAAGCTGCGGGCCTATGGGGTATCGTCTCAGTTGTGCGACTGGATTTGTGATTTCCTGTCAGGAAGGTCGCAGTTCGTAGTAATAGACGGCAAATCATCGGGTAAAACTGAAGTGATATCAGGTGTTCCCCAGGGAAGCGTCCTGGGACCTCTGCTGTTCCTGATCTATATAAATGACCTGGGTGACAATCTGAGCAGTTCTCTTAGGTTGTTCGCAGATGATGCTGTAATTTACCGTCTAGTAAGGTCATCCGAAGAAGTTGCAAAGCGATTTAGAAAAGATTGCTGTATGGTGTGGCAAGTGGCAGCTGACGCTAAATCACGAAAAGTGTGAGGTGATCCACATAAGTTCCAAAAGAAATCCGTTGGAATTCGATTACTCGATAAATAGTACAATTCTCAAGGCTGTCAATTCAACTAAGTACCTCGGTGTTAAAATTACGAACATCTTCAGTTGGAAAGACCACATAGATAATATTGTGGGGAAGGCGAGCCAAAAATTGCGTTTCATTGGGAGGACACTTAGAAGATGCAACAAGTCCACTAAAGAGACAGCTTACACTACACTCGTTCGTCCTCTGTTAGAATATTGCTGCGCGGTGTGGGATCCTTACCAGGTGGGATTGACGGAGGACATCGAAAGGTTGCAAAAAAGGGCAGCTCGTTTTGAATTATCGCGTAGTAGGGGAGAGTGTGGCAGATATAATACGCGAATTGGGATGGAAGTCATTACAGCAAAGACGTTTTCCGTCGCGGAGAGATCTATTTACGAAATTTCAATCACCAACTTTCTCTTCCGAATGCGAAAATATGTTATTGAGCCCAACCTACATGCGTAGGAATGATCATCAAAATAAAGTAAGAGAAATCAGACCTCGAACAGAAAGGTTTAGGTGTTCGTTTTTCCCGCGCGCTGTTCGGGAGTGGAATGGCAGAGAGATAGTATGATTGTGGTTCGACGAACCCTCTGCCAAGCACTTAAATGTGAATTGCAGAGTAGTCATGTAGATGTGTCGATAAGATGTGACATAAATGTGATCGTTTCACATACATATCATCCTCGCAAAAACTTCTACGACTCTGTCTCTTCCCATTTACACAATAACGGCAGCTATGTTTGTATGGGACACAGCTGCCGGCCGCGGTGGCCGTGCGGTTCTGGCGCTGCAGACCGGAACCGCGGGACTGCTACGGTCGCAGGTTCGAATCCTGCCTCGGGCATGGGTGTCTGTGATGTCCTTAGGTTAGTTAGGTTTAAGTAGTTCTAAGTTCTAGGGGACTTATGACCTAAGATGTTGAGTCCCGTAGTGCTCAGAGCCATTTGAACCATTTTTTTGGACACAGCTGTCTTTCCTCAATGACCGCAGATATCATTTGTAAGAGTGTGGGTTAGCTTTTTGCTTATTCTTGAATTGAGGACAATTGTGTGAGGTGAAATGACAAGTTTAATGACGCAATATTTCTCACCAAATTACATCTTTTCACACAGTTTACAACTCGCCAACATAAAAACAGCGCAATGGATAACGCATCTTGCCAACATCAAAAAGTGAAATAAGTTTATACACAACAATGTTAAATATTAACTCTCTGAAAGAACATTACTCTTAAGCACAATATAATGAAAGTTTAATTGGAAGTTTCTTCACATTAATCCTAAGCACAATAATATGAAGGTTTAATTGGATGTTTCTTTACAAAAATTGCTCCTACACATACGTTATGATGTTGGTCAGTACTACGAAAATCGTCCGATTCCGGTTCAAAGTTCGGTACTATTTAGGATGACAATGAAGTCTATGGTGGAAGGTTGATCAAGTGACAAATTTGAGTGCAAGAATACCCAAGGCCGTTCGAGTTTACAGTGGCTGTAAGCTGGTGAACCAACAAAGTTTACGCCTCTGCACGCGGTATTTACCTTAAGTTGCGACGTGCTGCTCTCCCACTGAAATTCCTACAAAACTAATTTGGGCTTTGCTGAACTTTCCAGCAGAAACTTTCCCTATGTTTCTCGTTATGCGAGGAAAGATGTACTCAGCCCAGGTCTTATTACGTGGCAATATACACGCGCATGGCTGGAGTAGCGTGCATATTATAGTACCCTCTCAGTTCTCGTAAGAACAATTAACTAATTTGGCTGGTTCGTTTCTCCACAGTTGGATCTAAACGTTGCTACAGCTAATTTTAACTGGAGTGCAGCCGCTGTGATGGCAGTATCCACACCAATTTCTTCTCTGCGTCATACGGAGCGTTAAGTGCTCTGTTCTGCACTTGACGCCAGTTCAGAGAAGACTCCTCTTACACCCATTCCTCTGTTGTCCTACTCATGGCAGAACTGCCTCCCTCTACTTAGGTTCCTTTTTCACATCACGGCTTTTTTCGGCCAATAGGAGCCTTCCTCCCATTTTGTAGGAACACGCTCTACCAATCGCAACATCCCTATTATCAAACTGCGTCGAAACTTCAGTAGTTTCCTCCTTCCTAGTAAGTTTCCGCCAATCGGACGTTTTGTGCCCGTTCCCAACACCTAAAGTACATTGACCTTTCCGTGTGTCGCACTTGCTGGACGAAAATGCGTCACTTGCTTTTGTTCGTACCCCTTTGGAATTTCGAAACGCAGTTTTCTAAAGCTTCTTCTCTGCGTTTGTACCGATGCCCTCGCTACAAGCAGCCCTCCAACTTGAATCGCCTGGCCCGGGGTCACTGTTCTCCTTCCTGCCACCCCTTTAAGTGGTTGCCGGCGTAACTCCTGCAGTGTGGCTTCGCTACACTGTTGTGGCACTGGCTTTTCTAAACTAAAAGTGACTCGACTCACGTTCCCTGTTCTACCTTCCATTCAAAGACAAGCATTGTATGGGAATGGTGTGTTAATTACCGTCGATTGACTGTCATCCCTTATTGCATTACGTATTGATAGGCAAATGTTCTCATAACTGTCGATTTACGTTAGGTGTCGTCTTCACCTTCTCATTGCGATTTGTAAAGGTCTTATATAAGGTGCGAATCTGACCATTTATTCTGCCACCTTACACATTCATTGTTCTTGACTATCCTGGGCTGTGCATTGTAGATCTCAACCCAGCGTTAAATAATTATCCAGGGGCGCACCGCACTTGCACTCGCACACTGAGGGCTATGAGCAAACTTAATTACGTATATAGACAGTCCATCCACTCCGGGAATCGAGAATCTCACCATTTTCGCCTGTTATCGACATTCATACTGGCAAGATATCGGTACTATGCAATCCAAGATTTTCGAGAATAACTTAATTTACTTTCGAGAATATCTTAACTTCAATAATATACAGTGAAGCGCCAAAAAAAGTGGTATAGGCATGTGTATTCAAATACAGATATAAGTAAAGAGGCAGAATACGGCGCTGCGGTCGGCAACGCCTTCATACAAGACAACAAGTGTCTGGCGCAGTTGTTAGATCTGTTATGGCTGCTACAGTGGCTGGTGATCAAGATTTAAGTGTGTTTGAACGTGGTATTATAGTCAGGCCACGAGTGGTGGGAAGCAGCTTCTCCGAGGCAGCAATGAAGGGGGGATTTTCGCGTACGACCATTTCATGAGCGTACTGTGAATATCAGGAATCTGGTAATACATCAATTCTCTGACATCGCTGCGGCGGGAAAAAGATCTTGCGAGAATGGGACCAACGACGACTGAAGAGAACCGTTCAACATGACAGAAGTGCAACAGTTCTGCAAATTGCACAGACTTCAGTGCTGCGCCATCAACAAGTACCAGATTGTGAACCATTCAACGAAACATGATCGAGATGGTCTTTCGGAGCCGAGGGCGCACTTGTATATCCTTGATGAGTGCACGACACAAAGCTTAACGCTTCGCCTGGGCCTGTCAACACCGACATTGGACTGTTGCTGACTGGAAACATGTTGCCTGGTCACACGAGCCTCGTTTCAAATTTTATCGAGCGGATGGATGTGTTTGGGTGTGGAGAGAGCCTCATGAATCCATTTCAGCAGGGGACTGTTCAAGTTGGTGGAGGTTCTGTAATGGTGTGGAGCATGTGCAGTAGGAGTGATACAGAACCCCTGATACGTCTAGATACGACTGTGAAAGGTGACACGTACATAAGCATTCTGTCTGATCACCTTCATTCATTCATGTCCATTGTGCATTTCGACGCACGTGGGCGATTCGGGCGGGACAATGCGACGCCCCACACGTTCAGAATTGCTACAAAGTGGCTCCAGGAACGCTCTCCTGAGTTTAAGCACTTCCGCCTGCCACCAAACTTCCCTGACATGAATATTATTCAGCATATTTGGGATGCTTTGGAACATGCTCAAAGTTTTTATTTCTTGCCCATGGATTTTAATTCCACTCCAAATTTTTCTTTTGTTTCCTTTACTGCTTGCTCAATATACAGATTGAATAACATCGGGGAGTGGCTACAACCATGTCGCACTCCCTTCCCAACGACTACTTCCTTTTCATGCCCCTCGACTCTTATAACTGCCATCTGGTTTCTGTAAAAATTGTAAATAGCCTTTCGCTCCCTGTATTTGACCCCTACCACCTTCAGAATTTGTAAGAGAATATTCCAGTCAACATTGTCAAAAGTTTTTTCAAAATCTACAAATGTTAGAAACGTAGGTTTGCCTTTCCGTAAACTATTTTCTAATTAATTCGTAGGGTCAGTATTGCCTCGCGTGTTCCAACATTTCTATGGAATCCAAACTGATCTTCCCAGAGGTCGGCTTCTACCAGTTTTTCCATTCGTCTGTAAAGAATTCATGTTAGTATTTTGCAGCCGTCACTTATTAAACTGATAGTTCGCTAATTTTCACACCTGTCAACACCTGCTTTCTTTGGGATTGGAATTATTATATTCTTCTTGAAGTCTGAGGGAATTTCGCCTGTTCCATACATCTTGCTCACCAGATGGTAGAGTTGTGTGAGGGCTGGCTATACTTTCAGTAGCTCTAATGGAATGTTGTCTACTTCTGGGGTTTGGTTTCGACTTAGTTCTTTCGGTGTTGTATCAAATTCTTCACGCAGTATCTTATCTCCCATTTCTTCTTCATCTACGTCCTCTTCCATTTCCATAGTGTTGTTCTCCAGTACATTGCCCTTGTATAGGCCCACTATATACTCCTTCCACCTTTCTACATTCCCTTCTTTGCTTAGGACTGGTTTTCCATCTCAGCACTTGATATTCATACAAGTGGTTATCTTTTTCTCCAAAGGTCTCTCTAATTTTCCTGTAGGCAGTATTTATCCTACCCCTAGTGTTATACGCCTCTACATCCCTACATTTGTCCTCTAGCCATCCCAGCTTAGATATTTTGCTCTTCCTGTCGATCTAATTTTTGAGTAGTTTGTATTCCTTTTTGTCTACTTCATTTACTGCATTCATGTATTTTTTACTTTCATAAAATAAATTCAATATTTCTTCTGTTACTCAAGGATTTCTACTAGCCTTCGTCTTTTTACCTACTTGATCCTCTGCTGGTTTCACTATTTCATCTCTCAAAGCTTCACATTGTACTTCTACTGTATTTCTTCCCCCCCGTTCTTGTCAATCGTTCCCTAATGCTCTCTCGGAAACTCTCTATAACTCGTTCTTTCAGTATATCCAGGTCCCATCTCCTTAAATTTTTACCTTTTAGCAGTTTCTTCAGTTTTAGTCTACTGTTCATACCCAAAAAATTGTGGTCAGAGTCCTCATCTGCCCCTGGAAATGTCTTACAATTTAAAACCTGGTTCCTAAATCTCTGTCTTACCATTATATAATCTATCTAATACCTTCTAGTATCTCCCGGATTCTTCCTTGTATACAGCCTTCTTTTATGATTCTTGAACCAAGTGATACCTATGATTAGATTATGCTCTGGGCAAAATTCTACCAGACGGCTTCCTCTTTCATTTCTTACCCCCAATCCATATTCACCTACTATGTTTCCTTCTCTCCCTTTTCCTACTCTCGAATTCCAGTCACCCATGACTATTAAATTTTCGCCTCCCTCACTCGCTGACTGATTTCTTTTCTCTCATCATACATTTCTTCAATCTCTTCGTGATCTGCGGAGCTAGTTGGCATACAAGCTTGTATTACTGTGGTAGGCGTGGGCTTCGTATCTATCTTGGCCACAATAATGCGTTCACTATGCTGTTTGTAGTAACTTTCCCGCATCCCTATTTGTTATTCATTATTAAACCTACTCCTGCATTACCCCTATTTGATTTTGTATTTATAACCCTGTATTCACTTGACCCGAAGTCTTGTTCCTCCTGCCACCAAACTTCACTAATTCCCTCTATATCTAACTTTAACCTATCCATTTCTCTTTTTAAATTTTCTAAACTACCTGCCCCATTACGTGATCTGACATTCCACTCTCCGTATTCCACTCTTGCTACAAAGTGGCTCCAGGAACGCTCTTCTGAGTTTAAGCACTTCCGCCTGCCACCAAACTCCCCTGACATGAATATTATTCAGCATATTTGGGATGCTTTGGAACATGCTCAAAGTTTTTATTTCTTGTTCTTGACGATCCTGGGCTGTACATTGTGGATCTCAGCCCAGCGTTAAATACTCTTATGCCTGAGTAGTCCCCGTCCGGAGATCCGAATGGGGGACTATCTTACCTCCGGAATATTTTACCCAAGAGGACGGCATCATCATTTAACCATACAGTAAAGCTGCATGCCCTCGGGAAAAATTACGGCAGTAGTTTCCCCTTGCTTTCAGCCGTTCGCAGTATCAGCACAGCAAGGCCGTTCTGATTAGTGTTACAAGGCCAGATCAGTCAATCATCCAGACTGTTGCCGCTGCAACAACTGAAAAGGCTGCTGCCCCTGTTCAGGAACCATACGTTTGTCTGGCCTCTCAACAGATACCCCTCCGTTGTAGTTGCACCCACGGTACGGCTATCTTTATCGCTGGGGCACGCAAGCCTCCCCACCAACCACTATGCCCATGGTTCGTGGGTGGGCAGGTGGGGGGGGGGGGGGGTATGGTTATTTGATCATAGTGGCTCATATTCCTGGAGTTTTGAGGCCAGATGAGCTCAACGGCAGTATTTATGGGCCTCGGACACCGAATCTGGTGAAACCATTATCATGGCATTGTTTTTGGTCCTATAAAAATATTATTTCAATGCCAAGAAGATCACTAATAGGGCGAGGCCAACAGTAATGTTATGCCTGCAGGTTAACAGCAACTGAAAATTGTGGCATCAGTGCCAACAGCCTTCCACTAAATTGTTTTGTATTTCACACTCTGTAAATGGACCAGGTATTTGTGAAATTTGCGTAATTTTAATAATATTCATGGTGTTACTAAAAACTCTATCTTACACCCATGATTATCCCAAATCACAAACCCGGACAGAATTCCTATCGTAGTGAATTTAGTTCCGAGTGTCCTATCTGATTATGAGAAAGCGGCTGAACTGGAATTTGTGTTGTCATTTGAGTAAGTCAAAAGACTGCTTATGGAAGTACATTTGTTATTTAAAGAGTTATAGTTTGTTGTGCTTTACTGAACTAATAATTAATTATAAAAATACTTACGTTTTCTCTTACATACCGGTTTACTTTTGTTAAACAGCATGGTTCTTCAAACCATGAAAATTTAAGGGTCCTCATGGACCAGCATGGTTAGTTAATGAAGCAGTGCAAAGGCTCCTTCGTAGCCACTGTAGTTATTTTTGCGTTCTAGTTCCGTCAAAGCGAGTTTAAGAAAGAACTGTTAACTGTGTTATCTATTCTAATGCAAGTTGGTTAATGCACAGGCTTGGAGGCCCTGTATTACGCATTGAAGTTATAGATTATGATCATTAGTAGACCCCCTGATTTAAATTCAGAATCATTTCAAGCTTTTCCCTGTTCATTATTGCTACTGATTTAGTGTGAGTCGGTATTTGGTTATATAAACAGTTGCACCTAGTTCATTTAAGATACGTGTTGCTGAGAGGCATATGTTGCTGTTTCCTGTCTCATTGGCCACTTGCTTATCTGACTTAGTAGCACATTTACCTGCAAGTTTATGTTATTGTGTTGTGGTGTGAACAGATGTAAGGAAAGAGTTTAGTGTGTGTGTCAAGGAAGCAAAGCCTACTGCTTAATCATTTTGCTTGACACAACAATGCCTAATTAGGCTAGAGACCTGTTTTATTATGTAATGTTGGTACTTGCTTGTTCCAGACCACCATTTACTATTGTTTATACTTTGCTGGGGTGTTCCGGAAACGAGTTCCACTTTGATTGCTCTGTTCCCACTAGGTTATCTCACGGTCACGTCTCACAACTTCCTTGCCGAGATATAACGCTAGCACCGATTGCCGTTCAAGGTGTCCGGCGGTAGCGTTACAAGACAATTCCACACAACGGACGCCGCTTGGAAAGAAACAGCAATGCAGATATGTCGACCGCACGGCCTCACCCACAATCACTGGCCAAGCCGATTTCTTGTGTTATGGTCAGCCAGCAGCCACGAGGAAAGCTGTCCATAGCCACTGCAGTCGGTAACTTGTCTCTCTTCGCTGGCGGAGCCGCTTAACTCACCTTCCCCGGCCAGGACCTGAACAAAGATAGGCGAGCTAATAACTATCGACAGGGTAATTCAAATTTTTTAATTTGCTAATTTCGTCGAAACCCAAGGTAGCGTCAAGCTTCCGAACCCAAAGACTGGAAAGTTGCACAGGTCACACCAATATACAAGAACGGTAGTAGGAGTTCTTCACTAAATATGATTAACGTCGATATACAGCAGGCTTCTCGAACATATATTGTGTTCGAACATTATTAATTACTCGAAGAGACTGTCTATTGACACACAGTCAACACGGATTTAGAAAAGATCGTACTTGTCAAACACAACTAGCTCTTTACTCACACGAAGTGTTGAGTGGTATTGACAAGGGATTTCAAATTGATTCCGTATTTCTGGATTTCCAGAAGGCTTTTGACTCTGTACCACACGAGCGGTTTCTAGTGAAACTGCGTGATTATGGAATATTGTCCCAGTTATGTGATTTCTCGTCAGAGACGTCACAGTTCGTAGTAATTCACGGAAAGTCATCGAGTAAGACAGAAGTGATTTCTGGTGTTCCCCATGGTAGTGTTACAGGCCCTTTGCTTTTCCTTGTCTATATAAACGATTTAGGACACAATCTGAGCATCTGTCTTAGGTTGTTTGCAGATGCTGCTGTCATTCATCGACTAGTAAAATCATCGGAAGATCAAAACAAATTGCAAAACGACTTAGAAAAGATATCTGATTTTGCAAATATTGTCAATTGACTCTAAATAATGAAAAGTGTGAGGTCATCCACATGAGACCTCGATTACACGATAAATCAGTCAAATCTAAAGGCGTAAATTCAACTAAATACCTAGAAATTGCAATTACGAACAACTTAAATTGAAAGGAGCACATACAAAACGTTATGGGGAAAGCTAACCAAAGACTGTATTTTATTGGCAGGAAACTTATAAAATGTAACAGATCTATTAAAGAGACTGCCTACACTAAGCTTGTCCGTCCTCTTGCAGAATACTGCTGCGCGGTGTGGGGTCCATACCAGATAGGATTGACGGACTATATACATAAAGTTCAGAGAAAGACAGCACGCTTTCTATCATCGCTAAATAGGGGAGAAAGAGTCACAGAGATGATACAGGATTATGGGTGGACATAATTAAAACAAAGGCGTTTTTCGTTGCAGCGGAAACTTCTCACGACATTTCAATCACCAGCTTTCTCCTCCGAATGCGAAAATATTTTGTTGAGGCCGTTCTACATAGGGAGAAACGAAAATAAGGGAAATCAGAGCTCGCACCGAAAAATATAGGTGTTCGGTTTTTCTGCGCGCTGTACGAAATATGAATAATAGAGAACTATTGTGAAGGTGGTTTGGCTCTTAAACATGATTTGTAGAGCATCCATGTAGTTCAATTTCAGTGTCGTTTATTTTCATAAACTGCTCACGATCTTCTACTTGAAAGGTGTCGGGAGACTGAGTATGGTGGCGGGGGGAGGGGGAGGGGCATGGCGTTCTCCACAATAGCTTTCGTGTTCTGGATGTTGCTCATGTGTGTTGCGAATATCCACTGTTACTCCAGTACGCTACGAGGAGACGTCCGTTGTTGCAGTGACAGGTGACTAGTAGAAACATCTGTAGCCCCGTCGAGCATTTGATTGTGAGCTGAGGGCTCTACACCACTTCTGAGTGCTCTGAGCTGGTTGTGACATTTGGGAATTTGCAGTTGCGTGACGTGAAGCACAGCAAATTTAATTTAGAATTGGTTGTTGTATTTTTGTGTATTTGTAAAATTATATGACAAAATTAAAGAAAGAGCAGTGCTCGGCACGTCTCCATTTAGTCAAAACTCACGTATAATTTTCGCGACGCGACTGACTTCTCTCGTAAAATAATTATTGATATATGAATATTAGTTGAGCCGTGCAAATAATTCCCACTCTGCCCTGGTCAGTCACCGATAGGTAATACATTTGTAGTAATGGAGAAACAAGTAAATGCAAGGATTTAGTAAAAAAAGCCAATATATTTTTAACAGTTGTTACGTATATTAGTCTCATTATGAAAAATGTATATCACGTATGTTGAGAGCTACATCGTTTATGCATTTCGACAACTGTGCTTAAGGATTTTGTGTGTCAAGTATTACTTGCAATTCATTTCCCCGCAACGGGGTTATTCATACGCTTTCTTTTTTCAGTCTTCTGATTGTTTTGATGCAGCCCGCCACGAATTCGGCTCCTGTGCCAACATCTCACTGTAGCATCTCCAACCTATGTCCTCAATTATTTGCTGGATGTATTTCCAATCTCTGTTTTCCTCTACAGTTTTCGCCGTCCACCGCTCCCTCTAGTACCATGGAAGTTATTCCCTGATATCTTAACAGATATCCTATCATCCTGTCCCTTCTCCTGGTCAGTATTTTTAACATACTCCTTTGCTCTCAGATTCTGCGCAGAACCTCTTCAGTCCTTACTGTATCAATCCACCTAATTTTCAACATTCGTCTGTAGCACCACATCTCAAAAGCTTCTATTTGGGTAATCAATCTCTTATCAGTGGAACATTTCCAGACTGGCTAAAATATGCTGAAGTTAAGCCTCTTTACAAGAGGGGGGGATAGAGAGGTACCATCAGACTATCGACCAGTTTCACTTTCGCCGGCTTTCTAAAAAATATTTGAAAAGGTTGTGCTGAAGTGTCTCCTTAAGCATCTGACTGAAAATAATATATTGTCCAAGTCACCGTTTGGATTTCTTATAGGTTCTGACATAGAGAAAACTATTTACACTTACAGTGAGAATGTACTTATTTCATTAGATAATTAATTAGAGGCTACTGGCATTTTCTGTGATCTGTCAAAAGCCTTTGACTGTGTGAACCAAAGCATTTCCTTAAGTAAATTAGAATATTATGGCGTCGCCAGCAAAGCTGCAAAGTGGTTTGAGTCTTATGTATCTAAAAGGAGACAAAGGGTGTCGTTGCAAAATAGCTGTGCAGTAATCAATCAGACTTCATCTGATTGAGAATTAATTACATGTGGTGTTCCTCAAGGTTCCATTTTGGGTCCATTGCTTTTTATTGTGTACATTAATGGTCTCTCATCTGTTACATTGTCAGACGCTAAGTGTGTTTTGATTGCAGATGTTACAAAGATTGCAATAAGTAGCCAGTCAAGTACAGATTTAGAAATTGCTGCTAATCAAATTTTCACTGACATTAATAAATGATTTAAAGCTAATTCACTGTCTTTAAACTTTGAGAAGACCTACTATGTGCAGTTCAGAACCTGTAAGAGATTTCCTTACAGCATGAACATAACATACAAAGACATGCAGATTCAAGAGGTTGACAATGTTAAATTTATAGGATTACAACTCAATGATAAATTCAGTTGGGAAGGGCATACTACAGAATTCCTTAAGCGCCTAAAGGAGTCTGTATTTCCAGTGAGAATGATGTCTGATGTAGGAGATATAAATATAAAAAATATAGCATACTTTGCTTACTTTCATTCTATTATGTCATATGGGGGTCATATTCTGGGGTAACTGATCAAAGCGAGCCAAAGTTTTTAGGGTGCAAAAGTGTGTGATAAGAATCATTCGTGGTGTAAATTCAAGAACATCATGTAGAAACCTGTTCAAAGAACTTTGCATTCTAACCACTGCTTCTCAGTAGATTTGTTTCTTAACGAAATTTGTTGCAAGTAATATATTTCTATTTCCAACCAATAGCTCAATACATAGTATCAATACTACATATAAGAACAATCTATATAAAGACCTAAAAACACTTACCTTGGTCCAAGATGGGGTCCAATATTCAGGAGCACACATTTTCAAGAAATTGCCAGCAACCATTAAAAACTTCGTTTCAGGTAAAGCACCGGGTAAACAGAGTGTGGAAGGCTTTTTGATACGCAACTTCTTCTATAGATGAGTATCTTAACAGACTGTTAATCCAGCTTAAGTAAAAATGTCTGTCAGATTTCAGTTTTGACAGCACTCAGCCGCAACTGTCAAGATTAAGTACTTCGTTTATGATAAATTTATTAATAGTGCATAACAATGTTTCATTCTGACAATGTGTTAATTCTGTAAATATTAGCTGTTCCAGTTTACCGCATTGTAATCACCTATTCCCACACTCTCCTGACAAATGACCAGGGTAGTACGTATTATATGCAAATGTTTTATGTTTTTATGTTATATTTTCGGACATGTTCCACACCCACAAGAATCATCTCATTTTTTGAATCTGTGGCATGAAAACTGAATCTAATCTAATCTAATATCTCTTCTGTTTCGATTTTCCAACAGTCCATGTTTCATTATCATACAACACTGTCTCCAAACGCACATTCTCAGACATTTCTTCTTCAAATTAAGGCCTATGTTTGATATTAGCAGACTTCTCTTGGTCAGGATGCCCTTTTTGGCAGTTCTAGTCTGCTTTTGGTGTCCTCCTTCCTGCGTTCGCCATAGGTTATTTTGCTGCCTAAGTAGCAGAATTCCCTAACTTCATTTACTTCATGTGCATCAGTCCTGATGTTAAGTTTCTCGCTGTTCTCATTTCTGCTACTTCTCATTAGTTTCGTCTTTCTCCAATTTACTCTCATTCCATATTCTGTGCTCATTAGACTGTTCATTGCATTAGCATATCATGTATTTCTTCTTCAGTTTCACTCAGGATAGCAACGTCGTCAGCGAATTTTGATATGCTTTCAGTTTGGATTTTCTTTTACTTCCACCATTGCTTCTTCGATGTGGAGATTGAACAGTAGGGGCGAAAGACAACATAACCTCTCTCATATCATTTTCAATCCGAGCACTTCGTTCTTGGTCGTCCTCTTGACTCTTGTACATATTGTATATTACCTGTCTCTCCCTACAACTTACGTCTATTTTTCTCAGAATTTTGAATATCTTGTACCATTTTATATTGTCGAACGCTTTTTCATGGTCGACAAATCCTATGAATGCGTCTTGATTTTTCTTTAGTCTTGTTTCCATTATCAACCGCAACGTCAGAATTGTCTCTCTGGTGCCTTTACCATTCCTAAAGCCAAAATGATCGTCATCTAACGCAGCCTGAATTTTCCTTTCCATTCTTCAGTGTATTATTCTTGTCAGCAACTTCGATGCATGAGCTGTTAAGCTCATAGTGCACTAATTCTCGCACTTGTCAGCTCTTGAAGTCTTCGAAATTGTATGGATAACTTTTTTTTCCGAAAATCAGATGATATATCACCAGATTCATACATTCTACACACCAACGTGAATAGTCGTTTGTTGCCACCTTCCCCAATGAAGTTAGAAATTCTGATGGAATGTTATCTATCCCATCTGTCCTATTTGAGCTTAAGTACTCAAAGCCCTCTTAAATTTTGATTGAAATACAGGATCCCCTGTCTCTTCTTACTCGACTCCAGTTTTTTCTTCTATCGCAGCAGACAAATCTTCCCCCCTTATAGAGGCCTTCAATGTACTCTTTCCACCTATCCCATCTCTTCTCTGAATTTAACAGTGGAACTCCCGTTGTGCTCTTAATGTTACCACCCTTGCTTTTAATTTCACCGGTTTTGACTTTCCTATGTGTTGAGTCAGTGCTTGGGACAATCATTTCTTTTTAACTTCATCACATTTTTCATGCAGCCATTTCATCTCAGTTTCCTTGCATAGCTTGTTTATTTCATTCCTCAGTGATTTGCATTTCTGTTTTCCTGAATTTCCCGGCACATTTTTCTACTTCGTTCTTTCAGCTATCAGCTGCAGTATATCTTCTGTTCAAAAAATGGTTCAAATGGCTCTGAGCACTATGGGACTTAACATCGGAGGTCATCAGTCCCCTAGAACTTAGAACTACTTAAACCTAACTAACCTAAGGACATCACACACATCCATGCCAGAGGCAGGATTCAAACCTGCGACCGTAGCGGTCGCTCGGTTCCAGACTGAAGCGCCTAGAACCGCTCGGCCACACCGGCCGGCTTATCTTCTGTTACTCTTTGTATCTTCGCAGTTACCTTCTTTGTACCCATGTTTTTCTTTCGAACATCTGTAATTGCTCTTTTCAGAGAACTCCACTCTCTTCAACCATATTATACTGCCTATTGAGCTATTTCTTATTGATCTATAGCCTTAGAGAACTTCAAGCGTGTCTCGGTATTCCTCCGTACTTCCGTGTCCCACTTCATTCTGTATTGTTTTTCTTTCGAACATCTGTAATTGCTCTTTTCAGAGAACTCCACTCTCTTCAACCATATTATACTGCCTATTGAGCTATTTCTTATTGATCTATAGCCTTAGAGAACTTCAAGCGTGTCTCGGTATTCCTCCGTACTTCCGTGTCCCACTTCATTCTGTATTGATTGATCCTGACTACTCTCTTCAATTTCAGCCTACTTTTCATCACTACTAGATTTTGATCTTAGTGTATATCTGCTCCTGGGTACACCTTAAAATCCAGTATCTGATTTCTGAATCTCTGTCTGACCATGATGTAATCTAATCTTCGCGTATCGTCCAGCCTTTTCCAAGTTTCGCTTTACGATGTTGTAATTCACTATCAAAATCTATAATTAAGAGGCCAGCGTACGTTAGCGCAGCTCCTTCAGGAGGCTGCAGACTTCGTGTCGTTTGATACATCTGCCCATACAAGAGCACATTTGGTGCATATTACCAACAGGGAGTGTGTGCAATTCATTGTGTCAAGGATTTTAAACTATATCGACCACTACCAAAAATATCAGCCGAGTTAACCTACTTAAACTAAACTGAAGCAAATTCCAGAGCAATATTAAACTGTCTGACATTTTCTTGGTAGTTGTTAGTATTGTCATTATTCTGTTCTGTCAGGTTTTGAAGCTCTTGCACAAAATTTAATAGGATCTCAGTTAGCTTTTCCTTGTGGCAACGCGTAAGTAGCCAGAGTGTCACTGAACACCTCTACAGACAACGTTGGAAGCCAGTGTACGCACATTTGGTGAATATTACCAACACTGCGTGGCTGCACTTCATTGTGTCAAGAGAAACATCGGGAAGAACAATGTGTTTTTGGAAGGTTATGTAGTTGTTTCCTTGCACTCATGTATTGAAGGATATGACATAGATCAATCGCTGACACAAAGTCATTGTCTTGCACTGATTGTTGCCGTTGAGCACTGAACCGTTCTTGTCTGCAACTGCGCTTAGCTTCTCTGTCTTGATGTAGTCGAAATTGTTGCCTTTGTTCGTCACTTTGTTTAGCATTTCTGCTTCTGCGATTTGTGATACTTTTCAGTGGTGTGCAACGCCCTCTTGGTCTGCATGTTGCGCCCTGTGGAATGTGGAAACCTGAAATGCAGAAAAACCGTTAGCAGACAATTAACAGTTTCGGTTTTTGTAATTATTCATTTGTTAAGAAAAATTAATAAGAAATAAATATTTCCGGCAAGACATGTTTTTCTTTGTTTTTATCTTTGCTGGCGATGCAGGTTAATGGTACTGAGATTTGGGGAAGTATAACGTAACGTTGAAGTCGCTTTGAATTAAATGGTAAAAAAATTAACTTATAGAAATAAACGGTACTTAAATGGATTGATGAACGTTGATGTAATTCAATTTATTCGCGCAGTTAGCTCCAACCGCTGTTGTGCATAATAGTAAAACTAGATTGTCAATAGATGGCGCCTTCTAAATTTTTTACATCGACGTGTATCACCGAAATCGCGTAATTGACTGCGGTTGCATAAAGAATGTAAACGACTGCAACAGCTGTCTTATGTGTTAGTTAAACACATTGTCCACAAATGGCACATTCTCGATTATTTTTGTAAAACTGTTTTGAAAAATAGTCATTTGACGATAACGTAAACTTAAACTACCGTATCTGTGTATTTATTGTCATTAATGGTGAACGAAATCTTGAAAATGACGTCTTGATCATTAATTTTTGTTTAAGGGTGCGGGAGATATGACGTACTGACAAAAATATACCGTTCAGCAACAATATACATGATACCCCAATATCTTCCCTTCTGTGGAAGCAGTTTACACATAGTGACGCGTCCAGTACTGCCATAGATACTGGGCTTTCTCCGACTCCCATCACGCGAATTTTTTCTCATGCGTGCCTTGATGCTCCTTATCGGTACCATCGCCTCTATATGAGGCTTACATACTCACGAACATTACTCACTTCTTCCAGCGTAATGAATCATAAGTATTTACTTTCATTAGTCTTTTCGTTTACTGAAGAAAATAAGTTAGACATTGTTTTTATTTGAACTATAGGTAATGCTTTCCATGTTTTAAATGATAATGTTGACATTATATGTTATGTTCTTTTTCAGCGGTGATAATCGGCATTGCATCCTTTGATGGTTCTAAGCCATCCCGTCCCATCATCTTCAAGGCGGATCATCCTTTCGTGTTCCTCATACTGGACCAGCAGACCAAAACAGTGCTGTTTATGGGACGTTTCTCGGACCTCCCATCTCAATCGTGATGTAATCAACCTGTTTGCTGGTTGAGACTATAACATGTTTCCGCATATCTAGTAAATGTCCAGTCTCAGTTCATCACATGTATAAATTACAAAAATGTGTTAGTTATAAAAAAAGATATAGCATATCATAGTACTACAGTGCATTCTTTATTACCTCACAACTGTCATTGATAACAACATTTCCCTAAATATGCAAGAACAAACTGTCTTGGTTGCAAAACTGGATTTTCTATTTTACTTCGCCTCCAATAATGCATTTCGCTTGATCAGGTTGGCCAACGAGAAAAAAAAATACAACCTATCATACAAATGGCATGATTGCGATTTAGCAAAATTCGTCTAGCAAAAAAGAAAATAAAGAACTTACTGGCAAAATATGCTGTCAAGCATACAGGATGACGCGCACACAAATATCCCAGCACGAAACTGCCGTGGTCAGAATTTAAAAAACACTGAAGTGCCGTTTAATACAATTTCAGAAGCCAATTAATTGTCTAGTGCACTACAAGCCCAAAACACAGTCGAACTAGAATTAAAAACATATAAAAACAATGTACTGGTAGAGAAGATGTTGAATGCAAGGGGAAACCGAGCCTAAACATGTGAAAGAGCCAACATGTAACAGCCCTTGACTTTTTTTAGGCCTCGTGCGAGGTCCTATAAAACACATCACCTCGAGAATGGCCAAGAAGTATCCAAAAGCAAATAACCGGCTTAGTCTCACAAGAATGTGTATAAATAGACACCAGATTACCTTGTCCGATTTGCGGCGCCATCCACATCCACTAAGACGGGATTGAGCCAGCGTAGATAAATAACACTGTAAATACGTAGCAGGCGGAGTTGCAGCTAGGATACGCAGCCGACAGCAGAGGGAGCATGTAGGCGATGAGTCGTGAAGCTATTAGGTTTCCAGAAGTAATCACCAAGAGGAACATGACAAACAGTAAAGTCACGTAAAAGATCTTACTTAAAACAGCAGATAAAATATTTATACACATGGATAATAGTAAACAAGAGTAAATAGATTTTAAACAATCAAATATACTGCGTAGCGCAAACGAATAAAACCGGCAAGAGGGAACCAACGTAACTGATTTCTCAGTGGGTCAGGAAGTATTATGGCTAAAATTCATTTCACACACTTCAATTCACTTCAATCAAAATTAGGCAGCGTCAAATTAGAGTCAGTAACCTCAGAACTTAAGACAGAATCACTAATAACCTATCTGGACGCTAATAACTGAGTCGTCATATATTCCATTGAAACAATTGCATCAGTGTAAAGGATCGAATCTAGCGCATACCATATTGCGTAAAACAGCAACTCATACGTGAAGTGCACGAACTACAAATAAGAAAAAGCAATGATGCTAAAAACTATAATTTAAAAAAAATGCAATAAAACTTTTAACTGCGAAAAATTACAAAAATGCGAGGCGGCACAAGAAGACTGACAAAATCCAAGATTAACAACTTGCTAAAACTGTGACCTGATGATATCAAAACAAATTTGATTCTTTTCTTTTGAGGTTATGTTCAGCCATTTTTGTTTCAGATAATTCCTCATTTTTACGAGGTTTATTAGAGACAAAAGATCGCAAGTAATATATTTTTAAATGAATATTTAAAAATAACTACTTGTGACAACAACAAACGCGAACTATAGATGTAAGCCAGGTCAGTGAATTTCACAACACACTGCCCCCAGAGCGAAATGAAATAAAAAGAAACGATTGTATGGAACAGATTGCCTGGAGCCCCCACGTGGGGAAGTGTGGCTGCCACGCTAAAAGCCTTTTCAGTTGACACGCGACACTGAGCACCTTGCGTGTCGATTGTGACGAGATGATGATGAGGAAAACCTAATATCCATTCCGAGAAGGGAGGAAATTCCCCGACCCCGTCGGGAATCGAACCCATGCCTGATGCATGGTAGTTAGGCGTGCTGATGGCTCATTTCACCTATATACGCACATCAAAAGCAGTTTTGCATCACCCTGGTTCCCAGAACTCCTGAAGATGGACGTTGGCTGTGGGTATTGTATCACAGACACAGTCCTTTTAACTGTTCAAAGATGTCACGAAAACCGCCCAACGATATGAACAACCATGCATGAGCAGGCGACAGTCGATCTGTTCCAGTCATTCCTCCAGGAAGGAGGTGCACGGCTCGTGTTGTCTGTAGTTCAACAGTACCTAGATGGTCAGTACCGCGGTTCCATCGCGTTCCCACTGTTACTTTGTGCCAGGAAGGGCTCTCAACAAGGGAAGTGTCTAGATGTCTGGGAGTGAACCAAAGCGATGTTGTTCGGACATGGAGGAGATAAAGAGAGACAGGAACTGTCAATGACATGCTTCGCTCAGGCCGCCGAAGGAATACTACCTACAGACTATGGGTCCGAGGAACCGTAACAGCATTACCACTATGTCGAATAATGCATTTCGTGCAGCCACAGGACGTCGTGTTACGACTCAAACTGTTGGCAGTAGGCTGCATGATGCGCAACTTGACTCCCGACGTCCATGGCGAGGTCCATCTTTGCAACCACGTGAATAATGCAGCGCGCGGTACAAATGGGTCCAACAACATGCCAAATGGATCGCTCAAGATTGGCATCAAGTTCTCTCACCGATGAGTGTCGCATAAGCCTTCAGCCAGACAATCGTCGGAGACGTGCTTGGAGGCAACCAAGTCATGCTAAACGCCTTAGACACACCGTCCAGCGAGTGCAGCGAGTTGGAGGTTCCCTGCAGTTTTGGAGTGGCATTATGTGTGGCCGACGTACGCCGCTGGTGGTCATGGAAGGTGCCGTAATAACAGCACGATACGTGAACGCCATCCTCTGATCGATAGTGCAACCATATCTGCAGCATAATGGCGAGGCATTCGTCTTCATTCGTGCCCCCATTGTGCACATCTTATCAGTAACTTCCTTCAGATAACGACATCGCTTGACTAGAGTTTTGGCATGTTCTCCAGGCATAGACCCTATCGAACACGCCTGGGATAGGTTTAGAAGGGCTGTTTCTGGACAATGTGGCCCACCAAACACTCTGAGGGATCTACACCGAATCGCCGTTGAGGAGTGGGACAATATGGACCAACAGTGCCTTGATGAACTTTTGGATAGTAAACCACGACGAATGCAGGCATGCATCATTGCAAGAGGACGTGCTACTGGGTATTAGAGGTACCGGAGAGTACAGCAATTTGGACCACCGCCTTTGAAGGTCTCGCTGTATGGTGGTACAACATGCAATGTGTGGTTCTCATAAGCAACAAGGAGGGCGGAAATTATGTTCGTGTTGATTTCTATTCCAATTTTCTGTACAGGTTCTGGAACTCTGGGAACCGAGGTGATGCTAAACATTTTTTGATGTGTGTATGAGCACGACTTCCGAACAAGTACCTCTTCATCTTGTCGTTGCCAAGCGGGGTAGCCACGCGGTCTGAGGCGCCTTGCCACGATTCGCGCGGCTCCCCCGTCGGAGGTTCGAGTCCTCCCTCGGACCTGGGTGTGTGTGTGGTTCATAACGTAAGACAGTTTAAGTTAGCTTACGTAGTGTGTAAGGGTCGGGATTCACGACCTCAGCAGTTTGGTCCTTACCACAAATTTTCCGTCTTGTCGCTTCCATATCTCTAAATTGTACAAATTCTCTCACGAAAGTGACAAACACGTGTGACGTAAGGATACAATTCAGAGTTCGGCACGACCGTAACCTCAAGGACGTTACAGTAACTAGAATCGATCAGTGAATTAGTTTCTCAGATAGCTCAGTCGCTACACCACTGCAGTATGTAGTCCAGAAGCATATGCATCATGTCTGAGATTAATACCTCCGATAAGAATATTAAAACAATTTGGAATACTATTACAAGGGAGACAGGGCAACCAAACGTACAGGATGACGGCATCACCATCAAAGCGAATGGAAACTTGATAAACAACAAGCCGGAAGTCGAAAACATTTTGAATAATCATTTTTTAAATGTTGTAGAGAAAATAGGATCTAAACATTCATTAAAAGAAGCAAGGCAGTTAATGGAAGAGGCCTTACCCACACCATTTGATACAATTGAAATTCCACCCACCTCTCGTTCTGAGATTAGGAAGATAATAAACTCTCTCAAGAATAAAAGCTCACATTGAATTGATGGCATTTCCAGCAGGATAATAATAGCTTGTTGCCAAGAAATAAGTGGGATTCTTAGCCACATATGTAAAAGCTCTCTGAAGCAGGGTATTTTCCCAGATAGACTGAAGTATGCCACTGTTAAACCACCGTATAAGAAGGGGGATTCGTCTGATGTCAACAACTACCGCCCAGTCTCTCTTCTCAATGTCTTATCCAAAATTCTTGAAAAAGTAGTGTATTGTAGAGTAGCTTCACACCTTTGTAAAAATAAAGTTTTAACAAAATGTCAGTTTGGTTTCCAGAACGGTTTTTCACCGGAAAATGCTATATATACTTTCACTAATGAAATATTAAATGCTCTGAGTAACCAGAAGTCACCCGTTGGAATTTTTTGTGATCTATCAAAGGCTTTTGATTGTGTAAATCATGGAATACTTCTAGAGAGGCTCAAGTACTGTGGTATGAATGGGACAGAGCTCAAATGGTTTAAATCACACCTAACTGGAAGAGTGCAGAAAGTTGAAATGAGCAGTCCACATAATATACAAAAAACTGTTGATTTCTCAAACTGGGGAACATTTAAGAATGGGGGGCCGCAAGGTTCGGTCTTGGGTCCTCTGCTGTTCTTAATATATATCAATGACTTGCCATTCTATATTCAAGAAGATGCAAAGCTGGTACTTTTTGCCGATGATACAAGTATAGCTATCACACCCAACAGACAAGAATTAACTGGTGAAATTGTAAACAATGTTTTTCAGAAAATCATTAAGTGGTTCTCTTCAAATTGGCTCTCATTAAACTCTGACAAAACACAGTATATACAGTTCCACACAGTAAATGGAATGAAACCATTAATAAATATAGATTTCTATCAGAAATCGGTAGCTAAGGTAGAATATTCAAAATTTCCAGCTGTATGCATTGATGAGGGGTTGAACTGGAAAAACGCACTGAGGATCTGCTGAAACGTTTGAGTTCAGCCACTTATGCTATTAGCGTCATTGCAAATTCTGGCGATATACATCTGAGTAAATTAGCTTACCACGCCTATTTTCATTCTCTGCTTTCGTATGGCATCATATTCTGGGGTAACTCATCATTGAGTAAAAGAGTGTTCATTGCACAAACGCGTGTAATCAGAATAATTGCTGGAGTTCATCCAAGATCATCCTTCAGACACTTATTTAAAGAGCTAGAGATCTTCACTGTAGCCTCACGATATATATATTCACTTATGAAATTTGTTATTAACAATCTGAACGAATTCAAAAGTAATAGCAGTGTACATGGCTACAACACTAGGAGAAAGGATGATCTTCACTACTCAATGTTAAATCTAACTTTGGGTCAGAAGAGGGTAAATTATGCTGCCACAAAAGTCTTTGGTCACTTACCTAACAGCGTCAAAAGTCTGACAGATAGCCATAAAGCATTTAAAAGGAAATTAAAAGAATTTCTTAATGACAACTTCTTCTATTCATTAGGTGAATTTTTGGATATAGTAATTGGGTAATTTCCCCAACCCCCACAAAAAAAAAAAATAAAAATAAAAAGATATTGAGTGTCATGTAATATATTGTGTAATGCAATCTCTTGTATAGGCACCTTTTATTAACCTGACACGTTCCACATCATTACGAAGTGTCGTATTCATGATCTATGGAACAAGTACTAATCTAATCTAATCTAATCTAATTTTTGGGTTGTACTCGTAGTCGGCATTCAGTTCTGAGTTACAGAACATGTACAATGCAATGTTCCGGAAAAGAGTAGAAAATTGTCATCAAAGTATCCAGTACACCTTTTATGAAGGAATGAATACAGATCAAAGAAAGCTGGCCGTGGTGGCCGAGCGGTTCTAGGCGCTTCAGTCCGGAATCGCGCGACTGCTGCTGTCACAGGTTCGAATCATGTCTCGGGCATGGATGTGTGTGATGTCCTTAGGTTAGTTAGGTTTAGGTAGTTCTAAGTTCTAGGGGACTGATGACCTCAGACGTTAAGTCCCATAGTGCTTAGAGTTATTTGAACCAGATCAAAGTCCCATAGTGCTCAGAGACATTTGAACCAGATCAAAGAAAATTAAACGAATGCCTGCCTCTCTTTCTTAACCGAAGACATGTAATTAGACACTACAGAACGTGGTCAATGACCTGTAGTAGAAATTCAAAATAACTGTAGGCCTCGTGCTAGATGAATGTGTAGCCTAGATGATAGTGAAGGACGGGAAAGGCCACTGTGGTTCAATAACTGAGCACTATATAACTACGCCCACATACAGTTCCTTCATTCTCAGCTTTATTGTGGTTGTGGAGTAGAAGATATTTTAACTGGGTATATTTAACATTCTGACTAGAAGTTAAAGGCAATCATAGCGGTTTCCAAACTGATTACACGAAGGCTGTGGTAATATTTTCAGAATTGCTAGCACTGTATAAAATGCATCTGCATCTACGTCTACACTTACGTGTACATCTACATGACTACTCTGAAATTCATGGTTAAGTGCCTGGCTAAGGGTTCATCGAACCACCTCCACTTGCGAACAGTAGGCGGGAAAAACTTTCCGTGAGAGCTCTGATTTCTCTATTTTTATTACAATGATCATTTCGCTCTATGTATGTGGGAGCCAAAAATAATATTGTATTCTGAGAAGAAAGTTGATGATTGAAGTTTCATCTGCATCTACATAGACACTCCGCAACCCACAGTAAGGTGCATGACTACCAGTTGTTTCCTTTCCTGTTCCACTCGCAAACAGAGCGAGAAAAAAAGATCGTCTATATGCTATATGAGTTTCTCGGAAAGAACACCGCCTTCTCTCCAGGAATTCACATTTGAGTTACCAAAGCATCTCCATAACACTTTTTGTTCGAATCTGCCAGTAGCAAATCTAGCAGCCTGCCTCTGACTTGCTTTGATGTCTTCCTTCAGTCCTACCTGGTACGGAACCCAAAAACTCTAGCAGTACTCAAGACTAATTCGCACCAGCACCCTATATGCGGTCTCTTTTACAGGTGAACCACTCTTTCCTAAAATTCTTGCAATAAACCGAAGTCGATCATTCTCCTTCCCTAGCACAGTTCTCCCACGCTCGTTTCGTTACATATCGCTTTGCACCGTTACGCCCAGTATTTAAGCTACTTGACTGTGTCAAGCAGAACATTAGTAATACTGTATCCTAACATTACAGGTCTGTTCTTCCTATTCATCTGCATCAACTTACATTTTTCCTCATTTAGAGCTAGCCACCAACTGGAAATCTTGTCTAAGTCATCTTGTATCTTCCTACAGTCATTTAGCTTCGGCACCTTGCCGTACACCACAACATCATCAGCAAACAACCACGGATTGTTGCCCACCCTATCCGCCAAAGTATTTATGCATATAGAGAACAACAGCGCGCCTATCACACTTCGTGGCACACCTTGACGATATCCTTGTCTCTGATGAACACTCGCCGTCGAGTACAACATATTTGGTTCTATTACTCAAGAAGTCTTCGAGCCACTCAAATATCTGTGAACTTATTCCATACAGTCGTACTTTCTTCAATAGCCGGCAGTGGAACACCGTGTCAAATGTTTGTTGGAAATCTAGAAAATGAAATCAGCCTGTTGCCATTCATTCGTAGTTGGGTGAGTACCATGTGAGGTAAGGGAAAGCTGAGTTTCGCACTATTTATGCTTTCTAAAACCATGCTCATTCGTGGACGTAAACAATTCATTCCCAAGGAAGTTTAATATTTTCGAACCTAGAACATGTTCGAAGATTCTGCAGCAAAGCGAATTTAGGGACATAGGTCTGTAATTTTGCTGGTCCGTTCTCTTACCCTTCATACATACTGGAGTCATCTGCACTTTTTTTCGGTCACTTGGGACTTTGTGCTGGGCGATATACACTACTGGCCATTAAAATTGCTACACCACGAAGATGACGTGCTACAGACGCGAAATTTAACCGACAGGAAGAAGATGCTGTGATACGCAAGTGATTAGCTTTTCACAGCATTCACACAAGGTTGGCTCCGGTGGCGACACGTACTACGTGCTGACATGAGGAAAGTTTCCAACTGATTTCTCATACACAAACAGCAGTTGACCGACGTTGCCTGGTGAAGCTTTGTTGTGATGCCTCGTGTAAGGAGGAGAAATGCGCACCACCACGTTTCCGACTTTGATAAGGGTGGATTGTAGCCTATCGCGATTGCGGTTATTGCATCGCGACATTGCTGCTCGCGCTAGTCGAGATTCAATGACTGTTAGCAGAATATGGAATCAGTGGGTTCAGGAGGGTAATACGGAACGCCGTGCTGGATCTCAACGGCCTCGTATCACTAGTAGACGAGATGACAGGCATCTTATCCGCATGGCTGAAACGGATCGTGCAGCCACGTCACGATCCCTGAGTCAACAGATGGGGACGTTTGCAAGACCACAACCAACTGCACGAACACTTCGACGACGTTTGCAGCAGCATGGACTATCAGCTCGGAGATCATGGCTGCGGTTACCCTTGACGCTGCATCACAGACAGGAGCGCCTGCGATGGTGTACTCAACGACGAACCTGGGTGCACGAATGGCAAAACGTCATTTTTTTGGATGAATCCAGGTTCTGTTTACAGTATCATGATGGTCGCATCCGTGTTTGGCGACATCGCGGTGAACGCACATTGGAAGCGTGTATTCGTCATCGCCATACTGGCGTATCACCCGGCGTGATGGTATGGGTGCCATTGTTTACGCGTCTCGGTCACCTCTTGTTCCCATTGACGCCACTTTGAACAGTGGACGTTACATTTCAGATGTGTTACGACCCGTGGCTCTACCCTTCATCTGATCCCTGCGAAACCCTACATTTCAGCAGGATAATGCACGACCGCATGTTGCAGGTTCTGTATGGGCCTTTCTAGATACAGAAAATGTTCGACTGCTGGCCTGGCCAGCACATTCTCCAGATCTCTCACCATTTGAAAACGTCTGCTTAATGGTGGCCGAGCAACTGGCTCGTCACAATACGGCAGTCACTACTCTTGATGAACTGTGGTATCATGTTGAAGCTGCACGGGCAGCTGTACATGTACACTCCATCAAAGCTCTGTTTGACTCAATGCCCAGGCGTATCAAGGCCGTTATTACGGCCAGAGGTGGTTGTTCTGGGTACTGATTTCTCAGGATCTATGCATCCAAATTGCGTGAAAATGTAATCACGTGTCAGTTGTAGTATATTATATTTGTCCAATGAATACCCGTTTATCATCTGCACTTCTTCTTGGTGTAGCAATTTTAATGGTCTGTAGTGTATTAACGATAAATGCAGGCTAGGTTAGGTTAGTGTGTTTTAACGTCCCGTCGACAACGAGGTCATTAGAGACGGAGCGCAAGCTCGGGCTAGGGAAGGATGGGGAAGGAAATCGGCCGTGTCCTTTCAAAGGAACCATCCCGGCATTTGCCTGAAACGATTTAGGGAAATCACGGAAAACCTAAATCAGAATGGCTGGAGACGGGATTGAACCGTCGTCCTCCCGAATGCGAGTCCAGTGTGCTAACCACTGCGCCACCTCGCTCGGTAAATGCAGGCTAGATAAGGGGCCAATGTCGTAGAGTACCCTTTGTAAAACTGAACTGGGATTCCATCCAGACCTGGTAATTTATTTGCATTCTAATCTTTTAATTGTTTTTCTACGCCAGAAATGCTCATTACTATGTCGTTCCTGCGAGACTCTGCACGACGGTCAAATGACGGTATGTTTGTACGGTTCTCCTGTGTTAACGATTTCTTGAACTTGAAATTTAAAACTTCGGCTTTCGTTTTGCTGTCTTTGACTGCCACACCAGACTGTTCAGCGACGGATAGATGGACGCATTAGACCCGCTTAGATGTTTTAAGATCCTGCCGCAACGAAACACACCTTTGTTCTAAGTTGACATTAGCGATAAGGGTCTGCAATTCAGCGGATCCCTATCTTGAGTACTGGTGTGACCTGTGCAACTTTCCCGTCGTTCGATATGGATCTTTCGACAACCAACCAGCTGTATTACTAAGTACGGAGCTGTTGTATCTGCATACTCTGAAAGGAAAGTAACAGGTCTACAATCTGGACCAAAGGCCTTCCTTTATTAAGTGATTTAAACTGCTTCGCTATACCTAGGATATCTACATCTAAGTTGCTCATCCTGGCAGATCATCTTGATTCGATTTCTTGAATATTTACTTAAATCAACAAGTTGATTCTGCATATTATGTACGAGTCGCCGGCTTATGTTTTATAGTGATTATAAGCCATATGAGTCTCCTATTGTAATTTATGTTCCCTTTGATCTTTGTTCTAATTTTAATCTTCCCGCCATAATGAGTACCTTATTAAGTTTCAGGTCCGCAGCTCGTGGTCGTGCGGTAACGTTCTCGCTTCCCACGCCCGGGTTCGATTCCCGGCCGGGTCAGGGATTTTCTTTGCCTCGTGATGACTGGGTGTTGTGTGATGTCCTTAGATTAGTTAGGTTTAAGTAGTTCTAAGTTCTAGGGGACTGATGACCACAGATGTGAAGTCCCATAGGGCTCAGAGCCATTTGAACCATTAAGTTTCATTGTTGTATCTGGATGCTGCTGACTTCACACCAAGATATTTCAGCAGACAAACAGGCAGAAATTTGCAGGTAAGTTTGAAACTTCGATTTCACTGATGAACTTTCCTGTAAGTGGAAGGTAGCCTGTAAGGTGGGTAATAAGTCTCGCATTTTCAGTCTCTCAGTAATGTTGCCTTAGACTAATTATCCACCAATATGTTTTACTTTTTTCATTGGGTGGATAGCTGGTCCAGAAGCAGGCTATTGCAGAAGAATAATCTCGTTCTGCTATCTAGGCCCATATTTCTCAACCTCTTTTTTTTCTCTTTGGGGCACACCAAAGTAAGTTTCAAGCTTTCGCAAGACCTCTACATGTAATTTTCTTCCTAGATGCAAAAAAGCAAACACCAGAGTACATGCAATACATTATTTTTATTATTATGCCTATAATAGCGTATAAAGATGGGCGGTTTCTTGCATTTTCGTCTCCTCCAGGAAACTATTTGGCGGTATTTTTTTTTTATATTCTAGATATTTTATCTACGGATTATTATAAGACATTAAAAGTCTCGCGACACATCTGTCTCTCCTGTACACCAATGTGTCGCTGCATTAGACCATCTTGGACCATCACTGATGCGTGTACGGTCTTCATTTTTCTCGGGCTAGAATTCTTCCTCATTATACAGGGTGAGCCACTAACTATTGCCGCCAAGAATAACTCCGAAAGTATGAAAGGAGCTGAAAAGTTTGTGGGACAAAAGTTGTATGGGACAACGGGGGCCATAATATGACGTTGGCTTTTTGTTGCTAGGTGGGGGCGCTTCAGAAATATGAAGGTCAACTTTGTTTTTCTTTTAATGAGATTCTATAATTTTGTACTTATTTTCTGATAGCGGTTATCGAGACGAGTCCAATGATATGTGAAAGTAAGGTTTTTTTAAGGGTCACGAAGGGCACAAAGGTGGAATGAACGTCCATTTACAGAATGTGTTCGAAATGATGACCATTGGTATCAGCGCAGTGCTGAAATCTTCTTATCATCGATTGAATGGTATTCGCTATCACATCGGCACTTATCGAAGCACATGCTCTGACAATTCTCTCTCGCATATCTTCAGATGTAGTTGTAACGTCTTTATAAACAATGTCTCTTACGCATTCCCACAAGAAAAAATCCAATGGGTCAAGTCTGGCAAACGAGCCGGCCACGACACATCTCCTCCGCTTCCAATCCAACGATATGGGAATTGTCTCTGCAACTTATTTCTAGCCATCAGCGAAAAATGTGACGGACACCCATCGTGTTGATACCACATTCTGTTCCTTGTTCCTAAACGTATTTTTTCCAATAACAGATCTAATGTTTCTTGCAGGAATGTGGCGGCCTTCCTACCCATAAGATTTCTTGCGATGAAATAGGGGCCCATAATTCTGTCCTCCAGAATCCCACACCAAACATTCAAAGACCACGGTTTTTTGTGTGAAACTTGCCGCAGCCAACACTGATTTTCAGTTGCCCAAAAATGCATGTTATGCAAATTATTATTTCGACGATTCGTGAATGTAGCCCTCGCCAGCAAATAAACTCAAATTAATAAATGTGTCATCCCTCCGAATCTGAAGTTGAGCCCATCGGCAGAATTCAGTGCGACGCATACAATCCGTACCAGTTAATTCTTGGTAGAGACTGATATAAGGATGATATTTTTGGCGATGCAGAACACGAACAACATTTCTCTGGCTCATGCCAGATTCCCTTGCAATTTGAAGCGAACTAACACAAGGATCTCGAACCACACTGGCAAGAATACCGATTTCCGTTTCCTCATTAGTAACTTCCCTTTGCTAGAGATGTTTCCAATGCTTTTAAGATCAAGTTGTTCTCAATTTATCATGCACATATTTAAATGAACGACGTGTAGGGTGAGTACGATGAGGGTATCTTTCAGCGTATAAGTTTTCGTTGGCATTCTCCACAAATGAGAAGCATATCGCCTTCTTCTTCGAAGGAATATATCATTCACATTCGCTTGATTCGACGATACTAGTCTTACCGTTCCTATTATTGTTGTACTGCGAAACCGTCGAATGGTGTTTACATGTCAACGGCAAATTATATGGTACGCTGTATTCGGCGAATTTTTACTATTTACACGATATTCGAGAGAGAATTGTCAGAGCATGTGCTACGATAAATGCCGAAGTGACAAGGAATACTACTCAATCCATGCTAAAAAGATTGCAGAACTGCACTGTGCGAGCTTTCAAATAGAAAATGAAATGGCACTCAGCTACGTACCCTCCGACTCAGAGTTGAAATAGTAAAAGTTTCGGCTCGTTTCTTTGTCTAGGGTCTGGGACACATAGTTGCCGCATTACAAGCCAAATACTGCTGTGTCTACAGTATACAATATGAATATACACATGAATGGAATGCTCGAAGGTTCCTATCACTCGGCAATTACGAATTTTGAATGTTATAAGGAAATTTATAAATGAAAGATTGCAATTAAATAAAATTTGCAGGTACTATTTTAACGACTTTAAATGACGAGTGTGATAGCAGAAGTACCTTTAAGAATGCCCTTTATTACCGTAAAACACTTATCGGTTTCGATGGTCCAGCAAGTAAATAAAATATAAGTTGAATAACAGGGAAACAATAGATTCCTACTTCACGTAATTAGTTATGAACAACAACATAGCTCGCAAGATATTCACTTCTAAACGCATTCTACGTCTACACTGCAGAAGCCACGGAAATCTTGCAAGTGCACAAGTCGGCACTACGAAATATTTCTATCTCTCGCGACCACGCGCAAACTGCTCCACTCTCCAAGTCTTTCCCACGACTGTGCGTCCGTCGCGCCGTACTGCCCAGGACTCTCCGAGTCCTGTGCGACTGTCCCTCGCACCGCCCTGTCAGAAGCCCCACTTCCATCCAGTCTGCCCATTCACGAGCGCCGTGATTGGCTAGAGCGCTCTCCCTATGTCTTCAAGCCAACACACACTCACAAACACATTCGAAATACTGGATTTGCATTTAAATAACTTGAAATTAAGTAAATAATCCAATGGCCGGACCATAAACATGCTCTGTTGTTGTTGTGGTCTTCAGTCCTGAGACTGGTTTGATGCAGCTCTCCATGCTTACTATATCCTGTGCAAGCTTCTTCATCTCCCAGTACCTACTGCAACCTACATCCTTCTGAATCTGTTTAGTGTATTCATCTCTTGGTCTCCATCTACGATTTTTGCCCTCCACGCTGCCCTCCAATACTAAATTGGTGATCCCTTGATGCCTCAGAACATGTCCTACCAGCCGATCCCTTCTTCTAGTCAAGTTGTGCCACAAACTTCTCTTCTCCCCAATCCTATTCAATACCTCCTCATTAGTTATGTGATCTACCCATCTAATCTTCAGCATTCTTCTGTAGCACCACGTTTCGAAAGCTTCTATTCTCTTCTTGTCCAAACTATTTATCGTCCATGTTTCACTTCCATATATGGCTACGCTCCATACAAATACTTTCAGAAACGACTTCCTGACACTTAAAAAACGAGGATAATGGAATGTAGTCGAATTAAGTCGGGTGATGCTGAGGGAATTAGATTAGGAAATGAGACACTTAAAGTAGTAAAGGAGTTTTGCTATTTGGGGATCAAAATAACTGATGATGGTCGAAGTAGAGAGGATAACAAATGTAGACTGGCAATGGCAAGGAAAGCGTTTCTGAAGAAGAGAAATTTGTTAACATCAAACATGCTCTAACACACATTATGAAATACATAAACAAATTAAATAAACATTTGTCAAAGGAATAGCAACAAAAGGTAGGCCAGTAGCCTAATGTCTCTGCGCTTTCTAAAACACAGTAAATATTTGACCAATTGCTTCATGAAGAGTATGTATCGGATATAAACAAAAGACATAGACGACGAAATATATTTATAAGCATGCTGCCACCCTTTTTTCGTGTAACTGTGGGGTACTTATGGCCTGACGCGATCGATAGTAATCGGTCACTTTGACCTCCAATAACTCATGTACTATTCAAGTTACATGCCTGCAATTTATACCAAGTTAGGTTTACACTAATAGCTTCCTAAAGACATATCGGTCGACAAAATTGGATGAACCGTTTAGATTGTGGAAATTCGTTGCTGGGTGTTACTTGTATAATGTATCGTCAGATACTAAACTTTAAACTAATACAGGTACTGAAAATCTGATTACACCACTAGAATCATCGTGCAAATAATGGTAATGCACATGTTTCTTTTTGAGGTATCATGATTCATCTGGCTACTATTAATTTCTGTACAAACTATGATATGTCTGCCATTAAGGTTTCACAAAGTCCGCCATCTTTGGCACTCTCCGCATACAAGTCTCTTTCATCGACACAGCGTCACCAAGGAATTCCCAGCCACACAGTCGGCTAGCAACCACGTGGTCCGGCTACTGTGTGGCATCATGCGGTTGCTAACGAGCTGCGGCTTTGACGAGCGTCCTGTGCGATTGCCCGAACTCCGAACGTAGAATATTTCCAGGGCGCCACAAGTCGCCCATTACCTCACAAGAGGTACCAATGGTCATCACTTCCAACACCTTCTGTAAATGGACATTCATGCCACCATTTTGACCTCCATTGACCTTCAAAGACCTTACTGTAACACATCGTCGGATTCGTCTCGATAGCTGCCATCAGAAAATAAGTACCAAGCTACAGCATCCCATTAAAGAAAAAAATAAAGTTGATCATATCTCCCACGCGACCCGACCTAGCAACAATAAACCAACGTCTATTATGGCATCCGTTATCCCATGCAGCATCTGTCCCACAAAATTTTCAGCTACTATCATACTTTTGGAGTTATTCCAGGTGGCAATAGTTAGTGACTCACCCTGTATAGCTATACAGCTGTCGTACTGATAGCGTCATGGCATCACTCTCAACATGAGTACACACATCAGCATCAAGTCAAGCAACTATCGTGCAAAGCTTTCGGTGGCAACTACGGGATGACAAGTAGATATGTTTGAGAGTTGCAAGTGATGGTAAGGGGAAGGGTAACTATGCTAGCACATTCATGACACAGAGAGCCAGTAAGGAATACTGCTTAAGAATTTAACTCCTTTGCATAAAGCAATTTGCATAAAACAGTGAGGATTTGTACCGGAATAATTCCTGGCTTCTGTACCAGTACAATGCATCTAAATTGCATTTCGTTGCTTCATCGGTAAGTTTTGGTCAAACACAATATTGTAATTATGCCCTATCCTCCATAGTAGGCTGACCTGGTCCTGTATGACTTTTATCTTCACAAAGTGTATAAAACCTTAAAGGGCTGTCGTTTTCCAAACTTGGATAAGATTAAAAGCTAATCGCTGAGGGCGTTAAAAGTCAATAGTAGGCAACTGCCGCTCCTGGGACTGTATCACCCGGCCTAATTTCAATTCTATTTTTAGCAAATGACCTACGTTTTCCTGAGACATTCTATTTTTAACTTATGACCAGTTAGTTAAAGGACATTCTATTTTAGCCCACGACCTGCTTTTCCCTAGGAATCTGGTGTATTTTTTTTCTGGAGCATTCTATTTTTAGCCCATGAAATATTTATTCCTGGTACATTACTTACATCCCGGAAAATAAAAAACTGGTCGAAAATTCAAAACTAGTTTCCCCCTACCACTCCAGACTGATATAGATTATCGTAACCTGAGGATGGTTTTACATATGGATATAATCTCAGCATTTCGTTCATGAATCTAGAAAGTTGTCAGGATTATGCTCCTCACCATAAGCAAGTTTCATATTGACTGGTTGCAACTCGAAATGCATCAGCATTGGAATAGCACCAAATGTCGAGTTTGCCACCATAGTGGAACTAGAGGATGTACAGCAACACAGAAATATTCAGTTTGGTAAGATAGAGTGGAGACACTTCTGCAAAAATCTCTCAGAGATTCAGAATCAACTCAACGCAGAATGGAACCCACACGTGGTCAATATCAGCTTTTCTTCCAGCAGCAATAGCGTCACCTGCATCAGCAGCAGTCGTGTTACCACCGCAACACGAGACCTGTTTGGTCATACAGCACTGAAAATACTATATCAAAGGACTACGCATTGCCTAAGTTTAAAATAGCAAAATGTTCCAGTCATGCATAGTATATAATATGTGATAAAATTGGTATTGCTTTTAAAAAGTTACGATATGTGTTTAATTTCCAATCATGGTTATTACTATGTTGTCATGTATTATAAGAGCTGTTACTCCATATCATTACAGTGTGAGAGAGCTGCATGAAAGTGTTCTCACTTAAATTATGAAACACTGAGTGTATATGTATGTATTTTCTAACATGAGCTTTGTAAACTTGTTACACACTAATACAACTACTTCATCACTTTATTAACAGGACAAAGACACATATACTGCAGCAACTGTATATAAAAAATTTCGTAGTGTTATTGCAACCGCTGTAAAAATAAATATACAGAAAATATGAGGCTCCAACAAAGTAACCTTACTGGGAAAAGAAAAACTGTTTCAGTGTATGTGTGCTTCTTTAGCACCCACATAAAAGTGGAAGGAATTTACGCGTAATGCTGGATAATAAGTGTAGCTTGATGGTTTAACACAGCATATTTTAAAACGTGCAAAGTAAATGTAATGCACTGCTTTCTTTTCGCGTGTACGTACATACCTGTACAAAAGTGTTCAGCATTTCCATACACACACACACACACACACACACACACACACACACACACACACACATGATGACTGTGAGGAAAATAAGAATACAGACAGCATTAGTTGCATGTTATAGATGTATTTTCTTTGTTCGACATACAGTCCGTGCACCCATTTTTATAAAATAATCGTTTTCAATAAATGTTCATGACAGTGCACAACCACATTTTGTACTTTCAAAAATCAAAGAGTCATTATTGAAAAACAAAATTATACATTTTTTTTGGATGAAAGAGAGTTAAAAACAAACCAGAGTCGTACTGCACTTAAGCAGATGTTACATTTATCGAGTCATTACTATACCTATATACACGTAATAACAAACATTCACACCACAAGACATTAAACTGTCTAAAAACAGTGACATCAAGTTAAAACTATAAATGCATACTTTCATATAAAAATATATGAAATATCTAAATATCTTACTATATCTAAGTAAATGTTACATTTATCGATACATATTGCTACATCTAAATGTAAGTTACAACTGTTTCCAAACATCAACAGTGTGCAACATTATGTAGTTAAAAAAGTCATGCTTCTGTAACTAATTCTTAGAGACTAGCTGACTTGTGTTTCAAACAGCAATGAACTTACACGCATCTATAGATGTTATTAACGAAAACTTAAATAGTGTGTGTTACAAAATCAGAAAATTGGAACCACCACATGAGAAAACTGTGGATGAAGTAGGCTCACATAGCGTTTGTGTAAAATTAATCAGAAACACAAAACATGTATGCAAAAAATATGAACTATCTAAAGAAGTATTAAGACTAATAAAATTCCCACACTAAATGTAAAAATATGAAACGATGTAAGGCATGTTAACACTGAACTAAATAGGATGCTCCAGGCACTGCCCAAATCTCACATAAGTGTTGTTACAGTTGATTCTATTGGTAGGTGGGGATACACTACATATGGCCTGCACCTAAATATTAAAGGGAAAGACAAGTTAGCTTCTGTATTAGAAGATACTGTAAGGGGGACCACTGTCATACAAGGGACTAGACAGACAGGCTTTTTAGGTTATAGCCAAAGTCAAGATAGACAACAATCAAGACAAATAGAATAAAGAAGTTTCATGTGCAGTAAATAGTGATAAAGCTAAGAACAGTATCAACTTACTTCATCAAAATATGAGGGGAATAAAAAGTAAAGTAGATCAGCTATTAGTGTGTTTAGATGATCTCAAAAATAAAAATGAGATTGGTGTCCTTTGTCTTAGTGAACACTATGTAACTGTGGGGGTGGATAGTGTTGGTGTAAATGAGTGTAATTTAGCATCCTGAAGATCTAGTGGGGATAAAGGAGAAGTTGCCATTCACACAAAACAAGGGTATAAATAAGAAACTGTAGAAATAAACAAATTTTATGTCAATCAGCACTTTGAAGTTTGTGCATGTGAACTGCATCCAGATAATGTAGTGTGCAGGTCCCTATTATGAGATTATTCTGTCTGTCAGGCAAAAAGAAGATATTATTAATATGTGGTGATTTCAATGTACACTTTCTAAGTAAACTTTGATAGGGTAAGTGAACTACAAGTGTTATTAATAGCATGTAATTTAGAATCAGTGATCCATTTCCCTACATGTATATCTCAAGACAGATAATGTATTTGTCCAGCAAGAGGATGAAAAACTAACATATGCTTTCCCTGCGATAAATGGATTATCAGACCATGATGCACCACTGGTTAACTTGTAAAACACTGCAGGGCGTACAGTTCAGAAACCATTACATAGAAGTGTAAGGTTGCTCAACTTTGTATCGATAGAGTACTTCAGAGAAAGTTTCAGAATCGTTAATTCAGGAGGTGCATATAATGAGGCAAATGCTACTGATGGATGCAACATATTTTATGATAAATTAATATCCATTTTTGAACATTGTTGCCAAAAAAATTACTAAATATAACAACAAAAAGGTTTCATAGAGACCTTGGATTGCTGCAGGTATTAAAGTGTCTTCAGAAAGAAAAAGAAAGCTGTATGAGACAGCAAGAAATACTAAAAACCCATAAGTAATTTTACACTGAAAAATTTACTGTAACATACTCAGAAAAGTTGTCAGAAAATCAAGAAATATGTATGTTAGAGGTGAAATTAACAACTTGGGCAATAAAATCAAATCAATACGGAATCTTGATAGGAGGGAGACAGGAAAAGTAATCACTGGGGTAAGTAGTATTACTATTGCAGAGAATGAGTCCATCCTAACCAACAGCACACAGGTAGCTAATGTATTCAACAACCATTCCTTAAATGTAAGTGAAAAAACTGATGAGAATACTTCAAAAGAAAAAGCCACGAAGTACATGGAAGAGTCAGTTTTGAGAAATCTTAGATTAATTTTCACCTAACAACCTCTTGTGAAACAAGGGAAATCATTAAATCTTTGAGAAATATGTGTTCTGTTGGAGAAGACGACATCTCTAGCAAGATAGTGAGGCAATATGGAGCACTTACAGCTGATGTTCTGAGTCACACATGTAATGCATCACTAACTCAAGGTATTTTCCCAGACAGGTTAAAATATGCAATTATCAAGCCTTTCTACAAAAAAGGGGACATCCCAGAAATCAATAATTACGGTTCAGTATCCTTGCTTACAGAATTTTCAAAAATCGTGGAGAAAGTAATTTGCTGAAGAGTGGTTAGCAATGTCAACAGTAACGGAATACTTAGTAAATCACAGTTCAGACTTCAAAACCGCTGTTCCACAAAGAGAGCAATATACAATTTCACTGCCTGTATAATAGAGTCTTTAAATAGTAAAATGTCACCGATAGTAATTTTCTGCGATTATCCAAAGCATTTGATTGTGTGAACCATGACATTATGTTGCAGAAATTACTATTCTATGGTGTAAATGGAACAGCATTTGAATGTTTTGTCATATCTACAGAAGCGGAAGCAAAATGTTCTTATGCGGTTTAAATGATTTAGGATAGTTTGCGACTTCTTCTAATTGCAGTGAAGTTACATTAGGTGTTCCCCAGGGTTCGATCATAGGTTCCCTTCTGTTCTTTGTATATGTGAATGACCTCCCTTTTTATCTGAAAGAGGAAACTAAATTGACACTGTTTGCTGACGATACAGGCATCTTTGCTAATCCAGTAACAGAGACTCCAATAGAAAAGATACAAATAATGTCTTTGGAAATATTATTAATTGGTTTTCTGTGCATGGACTTGTTCTGAACTTTGAAAAAACACAGTATATCCAATTTTTTGCTGCAAGGAGTACAGTTCCTTCAATAAATATAACACATCAACAGAAATCAGTAGCCAGGGTAGAGTGTACTTAGTTTTTGGGTGTACATATTGACGAGAACCGTAGTTGGAAGGTTCATACTTCGGATCTCCTAAAGCGACTAGGTTCAGCAACTTTTGTAATCAGAATAATTGCCATTTATGAGGATACAGAAATTGGTAAGGTAAACATACTTTGCATAGTTTCACTCTCTGATGTCATACGGAATAATACTTTGGGGTAACTCATCACTTAGCATTCGCTCAAAAGAAAGTGGTTAAAATAAAGTGTGGGCTCACAGTCGCACATCTTGTAGGCATCTTCTTAAGAGGTTGGGAATTCTAACAACAGCCTCACAATACGTTTACACAGTACTGAAATTTGTTCTCAGCAACACGAACCATTTCAGAAACAGCACTGACATTCATGATTATAATACCAGAAGAAAGAAAGACTTACACTATCCTCCACTTAACCTGTCCCTGGCAAGGAAAGGGGTAAAATATGCTGCTGTAAATCTTATCGATAAATTACCAGATGAAATACAATGTCTGACAGACAGCAGTAATACTTTGAAATATGAAATAATGTCTCCCTTACAACTCCTTCTATACCACAGATGAGTTCTTTAACAGAAATAAGAGAATGGGGCAGTTAATAAAAATGTTAGATTCATGCGTGCATTTGTTATACACTTGATAGGTTCCACATCATAACGGTTACCATGAGACTGACCAATAGAACACGTAACTAATTGACTAACTAACCGACTATGTGGTGTAAGTTCAGAAACCTCGTGTTAATCCCTTTCCTTTACTCTGAGAATATTGACATTATTAGCCTCTCAATACACGTTTTCTTTAACGTCGTTTGTTGTTAACAATATCAGGTTATTCCCAAGAATTAGTTGCTTTCACTCAGTTAGTACTAGCCAGAAATCCAATTTACATTTGGAACAAACCTCCTTGACTCTTGTGCAGAAAGGCGTGCAGTATTCTGCAACACCCATTTTCAGTTAGCTGTCACAAGATTTCAAAAGCCATAGCACTTAGAAGTCTAAAATGAAGAGTTTCCTCATGACTCATTCCTTCTATTCTGTCAAGGAACTCCTACAAAAATTAAACCGTTAAGCTAATTTAGGAATATGCGAAAAATACAATCCTGCAACTTCGCAACAAAATCGCGCGGAATTTTCGACATAAGTACCATAACCACTTAACCTCACATATTTATTTACGCTGTATTTCATTGTTTGGAGGTTAGTTATTTTCACATAGGGCGCTTCTAAAACTGTTTTTCTACCGTAGGGCAACAACACACCAAAAATACTTCGCCACAGTGGAATAATAAAAATCGGAAACGGACGATAATGTAAAGTGTATCTTGAAAATCATGTGACCAGCCGTCTGATGATGAACTTGCCAGTTCGAAACCGGTAACGGCGCTATTTACTTAAATAAATAGTAGTGTTAATAATGGGTAGTTGCTGTTTTCTTCTTTGTAAGAATTTTTGTTGTTGTGGTCTTCAGTCCTGAGACTGGTTTGATGCAGCTCTCCATGTAACCCTATCCTGTCCAAGCTTCTTCATCTCCCAGTACTTACTGCAACCCACATCCTTCTGAATCTGCTTAGTGTATTCATCTCTTGGTCTCTCTCTACGATTTTTACCCTCCACGCTGCCCTCCAATGCTAAATTTGTGATCCCTTGATGCCTCAGAACATGTCCTACTAACCGGTCCCTTCTGGTTGTCAAGTTGTGCCACATACTCCTCTTCTCCCCAATTCTATTCAGTACTTCATCATTAGTTATGTTGTAAGAATTGACCTATATTAAAAGAACCAGAGTACTGTCTAACGGAAAATGTGCTGGAGGAACTTGGATGCATGTAACTAAAGAACGTAGTTCACGAAAAAGTCTAGAGGAGACTTTTTCCATCAGTGGATGACCAATGACTGGTGGCAGAATTAAAATATTTCTGTTTGCTGGTGACACTAGCTTGGTAGTAAAGGATGTACTGCGCAACATAGGCTCTGTTTCAAATAGCGCAGTTCATGACATAAGTTCATAGCTCATAGAAAATAAACTAACGCTAAGTCACAGTAAGACTCAGGTTTTACAGTTTTAACTCACAATTCAACAAAAGTCGACGTTTTAAATTCACAGAATTAGTGAAACTGAACAGTTCAAATTTCTAGGTGTTCAGGTAGACAGTAAACTGTTGTGGAAAGCCCACATTCAGGATCTTGTTCAAAGACTTAATGCTGCCGTTTTTACTATTCGAACGGTATCTGAAGTAAGTGATCGTTCGAATCGAAAATTTGTGTATATTGCTTATTTTCATTCGCTTATGTCATATGGTATTATATTTTGGGGTAACTGTTCCCATTCTAAAAGGATATTTTCGGCTCAGAAACGGGCAGTTAGGGCAATAAATGGTGTAAGTTCGCGAAACTCTTGTCGACTCCTGTTCATTAATGGATATTTTGACATTGCCCTCTCAATATAAACGTACTCATTCTTTACTGTCGTTTCTTGTTAACAATATCAGCTTATTCCCAAGAATTAGCAGTTTTCACTCAGTTAATACTCTGCAGTTTGTATCGCACTTCCTTAGCGCTTGTGCAGAAAGGTGTACAGTAGACTGCTGCATCCATTTTCAATAAACTAGCACAAGAATTCGAAAATCTTAGCAGTAATCCACGCGCTTTCAAATCGAAACTGAAGAGTTTCCTCGTGGGTCACTCCTTCTATTCTGTTGAGTTCTTTGAAAAATTAAGCTAATCCGTATGTTATATTGTTGACTACATTTATTTAAACTTACGGCTTGAGTTTTTGTGTACATAAACATTTTATTTTATCTGTTATTTCATTTATGCTGTAATTTCATGTAATGACACGTTCCATGACCTTGGAGATTTGCTCCTCAATTTGGTCCTACGGAATTAGAGGTGTAAATAAAAAGAAATAAATAAAATCTTGAATCTTTTGATGAATTTATTTCCTCAGTGACTACACAAATATATTGTTTAGTAGATGTCGTAAAACATTTTTTGGTTTCACAAAAAATTACCTAGTAGATGTTGAAAGTAAACAAAGAGTTTGCTTGATATGTCTTCTACAGCACAACGTTAGCCCCTCCATCCATCATTTTGACTGTTATCTGCATACGGAAAGGTTATTGTAAGAACTGCAATCTATTCGAAATGCTTTGTGAGGAAAATTAGAAACTGTCGCGTCTGTGCCAAGAGAGGAAAACGGAATGTCAGCCATGGAAATGAAGGACTGTTCCCACTTCCGCAGCAGAGGCCTTTAACCCACCCATATAGCTTAACTCTCAGAAAGACGTATAGAATGTCTGTGGTTGAGGAAATTTTAACCACCAGTATCTGACCAGGAAGGTGAGGTCACATGATGGCGTAACGTTCCTGATCACCAGACGTTGCACCAATGACCTGAATTGAATTTCAAACCTCTCCACAGTCTCTCGTGGAGTGAAGGCATCTGCTACTGTCCGTGGTGACCCGATCGTCGGATGGGGAATATGTACCAGCGCTGGGATTCACCCTCATCACTATACCAAACAAACATCACAGCACACTGTGCACTCATCAGTGACAGTCACACTTAACAGATACACTTCAGACACAACCCACACACTGCACGTAAGCGGACCAATTCGCGCCGATGAAGAAAACTCTTCCTGATTAGGCGGTTGAATCAACGCTCAGAGTCTCCCAAGCACAATACCACACGTCTCTCTAGCACAACAGTAATGATATCGCTAAAAGAGATATAGCCACCAATGAACGATGTAAAAATTTTCATCAGAATACTGAGCACCACTTTTAGTGAATTCCATGGCAGTGGACGCCGCGAACCCAGCCGTATGATGATCTGCAATTATAAATAAATTATTTTCTGGCTGCAAATGTGTTTTTTAATTTCTTTAAAGCATGTTCGATTTCGGGACTGACAGCCCTTCTCCAGAAATGTGTGTGTATGCCACTGTCGACTGCTGATGTTTTATTTTGTGTGGAGTCGTGGACGTGATTCTTGCACGTTAGGTGGTCGGTGATGACAGCTATCTGTGATACCGGAAAAAATATGTAACATCGGTCAGAGGTATATTTCAGGGTGTATGTGTAAATTATATCGACAGTCACGAAATCGATTACACATTGAAGAAAGTACAAAACATACTTCCAACCACAGGCTAATATATTTATAACTGAAAAGTTTTTAACATTCTCAGCAGCACACGCACAGCTGAAACGGTGAACAGATCCCAGCCCTGACGCCTTGAGATAGTAGATGATTATTACCCCAGAGGAATTTTTATGAAAATAATTATATAAATAATACAAAAAACTTGGTGGAAACTGTCCGAGACGTTCGTGAGCTATACTTCTATGTCACTCCCTTTCCACCCAACACTCTCACCGATTGTAGGAGGAATGTGTCTCTTTACATACCAGTGTTTCTTCCCAGACACTAAGCGATATGTGCACCAAGCTTGGTTGAAGTCGGTCTACTGGTTTAGGAGAGATGTGGAACGAACGTACACACAGACAATGATTTTTATAAGCATACTAGCTATACCCAGTCAACTTCGTTCCGCCTCTGAAAATCTTCATATGTTACAGCTGACCCGGCAAACGTTGTTTCTCCATATGAATTATCTCTAGTCTGTAAGAATATTGTATACGTGTAACACAATGTATACCCGGTGAACTTAGTTCCGCCTCTGAATATCTTTATATGTTATAGCTGACCCGGCAAACGTTGTTTCTCCGTATAAATTATCTCTAGTCTATAAGAAAACTGTATACCTGTAACACAATGTATACCCGGCGAACTTCGTTCCGCCTCTGAATATCTTTATATGTTATAGCTGACCCGGAAAACGTTGTTTCTCCATATAAATTATCTCTAGTCTATAAGAATACTGTATACGTGTAACACAATGTATACCCGGCGAACTTCGTTCCGCCTCTGAAAATCTTTATATGTTATAGCTGACCCGGCAAACGTTGTTTTGCCGTATAAATTATCTGTAGTCTATAAGAATAATGTAAACGTGTAACATAATGTATACGTGTAACACAATAGCCGTTGTTGGCGGGAGCTCGCGGTACAAACAATAATAATGGCCGAAAACTGGGTAGGGAGTGAGAAAAGGCTTAGGGGGAAGTCTGGCAATATCGGCCACTATTAGTTCTAGCGTTTCTACGGTAGATCACTCGGATTTAACAATTGGAGACGATACACAGCTCGTCCATGAGCCTACAAACATAGCGTGTCGTGTCGAAACGTTTTCGCCAGCGTTATGAATAAGGCCAAGCGTACCTGCATCGATTTTTGGCGATGCTTGTGCGCTAGGCCTAAATGTCGGTTTGGCGAATGACGCGTGCTACCTAGTTAAACTTCTCGGACTAGCTACGTCGATTCAGAGAGGGATATTCGAGTCCTTGCTTTTGGTACGTTTTCTTCAATTACCTATCTATCGAATGGTGAAAGACTATCACCAGTAGACACCTGGCGGGGATAACTAATCAAGTGATAATTGATCAGTTATCGACGGGGGTTGAAAATTATTAAATTACTGAAATCGCTATTACAAAATAGGGGTTGGTGGTTGGTGTATTTTGTAATGCCACATCATAAAAAAATTAAAATAAAAAGTTCTGCCTAAAAAAATAAGAAAAAAAAATTGGGGTGGACCACCCCAATCACTTACGGGTACGAAAAGTAGATTACGACCGATTCTCAGACGTACCGAATATACATGTGAAATTTCGTCAGAATCGATCTAGCTGTTTCGGAGTAGTATGGTTGCAACTAACACTGTGACACAAAAATTTTATACATAATGATAGATGTGGGCTAACAGGTATTATACAAAGAAGCACCAGTTCAAAAATTCAGGGTTGTAACTATTTTTCGCACTTAGTCCCATTCTGTACTAAAAACTGGATAAACACTTCTACTCTGAATAAATGACGGAATAGATACTGAAACAGAAGTATCGTTCGAAACCAGAGCGGATTCTTTCAAAATGTTTTCATTCAGAAATACGTCACAACGTAAAGAAACAATTCTTTTTATAGGGGTGCACTGTTATTTTTCAGGTTCCACAAACAATCCTGTTGGTGGCACATCCGCAACTGAGCATTATACCAGAGGTTGAAAATACCGCTCCAGTTGCAAAGTTCTTTTATCATCACACGACCGGTTTCGGGCTGTTATAAGCCCATCTTTATGAGTCGTAATTTGGTGCTGCGGCCCCCGAGCGCGGCGGTGGACGTGTACTAGGTGTGGTGTGCTACCTATGAGCGCTGACAGGTAGCACACCGCGCCTAATACACTCGGGGGCCGCAGCACCAAATTACGACACCTGAAGATGGGCTTACGAGAGCCCGAAACCGGTCGTGTAATAATAAAAGGACTTTACAACTGGAGCGGTATTTTCAACCTCTGGCCGTATTTCTAATAAACTTTCGACACATAGTGAGCACGAGTATCAGTGCATATGAAAACTTGTACATATTATTGATGGTTTGCGCCGTTACAGAAAATGTTTGAGTTTGTAAATGTAGCTGAATTTCATTAGGTTATTAAATATAGACAATGACTTGCGAACTAAAAATGCTGTTGTTGTTGTTGTGGTCTTCAGTCCTGAGACTGGTTTGATGCAGCTCTCCATGCTACTCTATCCTGTGCAAGCTTTTTCATCTCCCAGTACCTACTGCAAACTACATCTTTCTGAATCTGCTTAGTGTATTCATCTCTTGGTCTCCCTCTACGATTTTTACCCTCCACGCTGCCCTCCAATGCTAAATTGGTGCCCGCATCTCGTGGTCGTGCGGTAGCGTTCTCGCTTCCCACGCCCGGGTTCCCAGGTTCGATTCCCGGCGGGGTCAGGGATTTTCTCTGGCTAGGTGTTGTGTGATGTCCTTAGGTTAGTTAGGTTTAAGTAGTTCTAAGTTCTAGGGGACTGATGACCATAGATGTTAAGTCCCATAGTGCTCAGAACCATTTGAACTAAATTGGTGATCTCTTGATGCCTCAGAACATGTCCTACCAACCGATCCCTTCTTCTGGTCAAGTTGTGCCACAAATTTCTCTTCTCCCCAATCCTATTCAATACTTCCTCATTAGTTATGTGATCTACCCATCTAATCTTCAGCATTCTTCTGTAGCACCACATTTCGAAAGCTTCTATTCTCTTCTTGTCCAAACTATTTATCGTCCATGTTTCACTTCCATACATGGCTACACTCCATACGAATACTTTCAGAAATGACTTCCTGACACTTAAATCAATACAGGATGTTAACAAATGTCTCTTCTTCAGAAACGCTTTCCTAAAAATGCTATAAGTCACAATATCTCATCCGTTTTTATGATTAGCGAATAAAAGATACAAAATAGAAATATTAAGGAGTACATTATAGGATAATTATTATTCTGATGAAATCTCGGTTGGGATACGCTCATTGCTCTAGCAAACAAGGCGCAGGAGTTAAACCTCTAGCGTGGTTTCAGCTGAGCTTTCTAGTTAACTACGTTGCAAGTTATTTGCTCGCGGTAGATAAGCTGCTTTCAAAAACCCACTTACAACATTCCTGCACATATTTGCACATATTGACGGTGTGCTACGACACGCTCTGTTTATTCGGCACCTTGTCCGTGCACCATGTACTCGGCACGTGCGCTTGTGATGCTTCGTCGGTGCTGCAACGCAAGCTCAGCTGCAGTTCGACTGCAGTGCTGAGAAGTATTTAAACGCCTGCGAAGGGGCCTCTTGTTTTCCTGGAGGCTGCTGCTGATTGACATAACTGCAAATGTTGAACTTCCAGGTATTGGCGAAGGCCAATAATGTCGCCGTATCCCTCCAGTCTTAATTACAAGAATGGAACATCAGGCATAACGGATGTGGTGGGCACTCGTTAGCCGTTGGTGTCGTCATTTTGGTTGGACGGGTAGGTGTGTAACGTTCTACGTGCGCACCAGATATTTTATTTATTTTCCTGGAAGTAACAGATGACCTCAGTAGTGACATGTTATATGTCTGTATCGCAACCGACTACTGGGAATCCCTGCTACTGACGCGAGTCCTGGGAATCCGTGCCGCTGAGGCGAGTCCTGAGAATCCCTGCTGTTGATACGTCACGAGCTGCTTGCTGCAAGGGGACGCAGAGCATCACCGCTGAATACCTGCAGAACGCTCCTCTCCTGCTCCAGGTGTCTTTGCACTTGCAACAGCACGGTGACCTAAACATAGTCCTCCATTTTCATTAAATGCACGAGGTAGTTAACTTCAACTTTTCTGTAAACGCAAAACGTACACTACTGGCCATTAAAATTGCTACACTACGAAGATGACGTGCTACAGACGCGAAATTTAACAGACAGGAAGAAGATGCTGTGATATGCAAATGATCAGCTTTTCAAAGCATTCACACAAGGTTGGCGCCGGTGGCGACACCTACAAGGTGCTGGCATGAGGAAAGTTTCCAACCGATTTCTCATACACAAACGGAAGTTGACCGGCGTTACCTGGTGAAACGTTGTTGTGATGCCTCGTGTAAGGAGGAAAACGCGTACCATCACGTTTCCGACTTTGATAAAGGTCGGATTGTAGCCTATCGCAATTGCGGTTTACCGTACAGCGACATTGCTGCTCGCGTTGGTCGAGATCCAATGATTGTTAGCAGAATATGGAATCGGTGGGTTCAGGAGGGTAATACGGAACGCCGTGCTGGATCCCAACGGCCTCGTATCACTAGCAGTCGAGATGACGGGCATCTTATCCGCAAGGCAGTAACGGATCGTGCAGCCACGTCTCGATCCCTGAGTCAACAGATGGGCCCGTTTGCAAGACGACAACAATCTGCACGAACAGTTAGACGACGTTTGCAGCAGCATGGACTAACAGCTCGGAGACCATGGCCTTGGTTACCCTTGACGGTGCATCATAGACAGGAGCGCTTTCGATGGTGTACTCAAAGACGAACCTGGGTGCACGAATGGCAAAACGTCATTTTTTCGGATGAATCCAGGTTATGGTTCTAGCATCATAATGGTCGCATCCGTGTTTGGCGACATCGCGGTGAACGCACATTGGAAGCGTGTGTTCGTCATCGCCATACTGGCGTATCACCCGGCATGATGGTATGAGGTGCCACTGGTTACACGTCTCAGTCATCTCTTGTTCGCATTGACGGCACTTTGAACAGTGGACGTTACATTCCAGATATGTTACGACCCGTGGCTCTATCCTTCATTCGATCCCTGCAAAACCCTATATTTCAGCAGGATAATGCACGACCGCATGTTGCAGGTCCTGTACGGGACTTTCTGGATACAGAAAATGTTCGACTGCTGCCCTGGCCAGCACATTCTCCAAATCTCTTACCAACTGAAAACGTCTGGTCAATGGTGGCCGAGCAACTAGCTCGTCACAATACGGCTGTCACTACTCTTTATGAACTGTAGTATCGTGTTGAAGCTGCACGGGCAGCTGTACCTGTACACGCCATCCAAGCTCTGTTTGACTGAATTCCCAGGCGTATTAATGCCGTTATTACGGCCAGAGGTGGTTGTTCTGGGTACTGATTTCTCAGGATCTAGGCACCCAAATTGTGTGAAAATGTAATCACATGTCAGTTCTAGTATAATATATTTGTCCAATGAATAACCGTTTATCATCTGCATTTCTTCTTGGTGTAGCAATTTTAATGGCCAATAGTGTACGTAGAATGCCTTATTGCCACCTCTGAGTATCAGGAACATTAGACAATCTAAAGTCTTGTACTGAGCTCACTTTATAATCTGCTACAGTTTAAAATCCCCGTCCGGCACTTCAACCGAACAGAAAAGCCCTTTACCCTTCCTTAACAGCGGCGAGATGATAAAAGTTTTCCGGAAAGCGGTGGTCGATGAAAATTACCTTAAATTGCCCCTCAGTGTGGTTCTCAGTAACAGGAACTCGACTGGAATGACCTGCTTCATAGTATCTGAGAGCTTCAAAAGACAGTTAATAACGTATCTACTAAAGCCACAGTAAGTTTGCCTTTCCTCCTGTTTGCACTCATTACCCCGTTACTAAGTATCATTACAACTGATCATCCATTTTAGCCCAAAGCTCTTAGCCGGCGCACTACAACTGAATTCCTCTCTTTCAGAGTTCTATATGCTGCTAAAAATAACTTTCGAACACCTACAAATATATTTTGTGTCACTATCACCTTTATCAGTATTAACGTTATATATATGTTCTTAGTAGTGTTATACAAAGTATCATTAAGTAAAATTCAGTTATATTTTGTTCCCATTAATACCGTTCTATTACTATTTATCACCCACAATTACTGTCATTTCTTAAGAAACTATAATTTAGATGTAAAACCCTCATTCGACATAATGGAGGTGCTGCATCACTCCAATATGTCATCCAGATGTGTTGCTATTGTGACTGATCCTGTACTGATGTGAACAATATGTCATCCGGGTGTGTTGCTAATGTGACTGATACTGTTCTGTTCAAAAGGTCGTCACTGACCTGTTGGTAAACAAACATACACCTACCATGAGCGCCACCTTCGGGTAGAACGAAGCATTCGAATGGATTCCAGTGTTTCAGCTGACAGTAAAATCGTATTAGACTTGTGGTCTAGCCGGCCGGAGTGGCCGTGCGGTTCTAGGCGCTACAGTCTGGAACCGCGTGACCGCTACGGTCGCAGGTTCGAATCCTGCCTCCGGCATGGATATGTGCGATGTCCTTAGGTTAGTTGGGTTTAAGTAGTTCTAAGTTCTAGGCGAATGATGACCACATCAGTTAAGTCCCACAGTGCTCAGAGACTTGTGGTCTGGTGGGAGTGTTTTTGTTAGTAATCAAAACGTCTTTGGTCCCGGGTTCCAAACTATCCACTAACGATATTGTGAATGAACATAATTATCAATGGCTGCCGAATACTTATGGCATAATAAATCACCCTCGTCCTTCCAACGGCCCTCTCAAAGAGGGCGAAGGAGCGGACAGAAGTTCAGGGCATTTTCTTGCCCTTGGGCTGGGAAAATGCCCCTAAAAGGTGGAAGAACAGGGAACCAATACATAGTGTGTATCCGTAGGACATACGGTCTATAATTGAAAAAATGTCATGATGACGTCCCAGTAGCAAGAGATTCCGGACTAACCCCAATTCGAATTTCCGGGAGGGGACTGCCAAGAGAGAAGTGACCATGAGAAAAAGATTTAATAAGCAACGAAAGAGTAACGTTCTACTAGTCGGGGCTTGGGATATCAGAAGCTTGAAAGTGATAGGGAAATCAGAAAATCTGAAGAGGAAAATGCTAAAACTCAACGTAGAGTCAGTCAAGTGAAATGGAAAGAAGACAAGGATTTCTGCTCAGACTAGCCTAGGGTAATATCAATAGCAGCAGAAAATAGCGTAACGGGAGTAGGATCCGTTATGAATAGGAAGATATGGCAGAGAGTGATTTACTGTGAAAGATTCAGTGATAGGGTTGTTCTCATTAGAATCGACTGCAAATTCTGACAACAATAGTTCAGGTATAGAGGCCAATGTCGTAAGCAGAGGACGAAATGATAGAGAAAGTATATGAGGATATTTAACAGATACTTCAGAAGGTAAGGGGAGATGAAAATCTACTACTCGGGGGGGATTGGAATGCTGTTGTAGGGGAGGGAGTAGAATAAAGATTTACGGGAGAATATGGTCTTAGTAGTAGCAACGAGAGAAGTAACAGGCCAACGCAGTTCTGCAGTACATTTCAGCTAGTAATAGCGAACACTCTGTTGAAGAATCATAAGAGGCAGAGGCATACTTGGAAAAGGCCGGTTTCAGTTAGATTACATCATGGTCAGGCAGAGACTCCGAAACGTGATACTGGATTGTAAGACGTACCCAGGAGAAGATACAGACTCAAATCACAATTTGGTAATGACGAAGAGTAGGCTGGCGTTTAAGTGACTAGTCAGGAAGAATCAATGCGCAAAGAAGATGGATACGGAAGTATTACTGAATGAAGAGACACGCTTGAAGTTCTCTGAGTCCAGTTGAAGAGGATCAGACATCTCTAAACAGGGCATTACAGACTTTGGAGAGAAAAACTTAGGTGGAAGGGAGGTATCTGCGAAGGAACCAGGGGTAACGGAAGAAATACTTCAGTTGATCGACGACAGGGACATTCAAGAATACAGACATACAAATCACTTAGGAATGAAACAGATGGGAAGTGTTGGAATGGTAAGGGGAAGCCGCTGCATGAAAAATATGTAGATATCGAAAAAAAAATGGTCATCAGAAGGACAGACCCAGCAAATAGAAAAGTCAAAACAAGCTTCGGTTAAATTAAAAGCATGCGCAATTACATTAAGAGTGTAAAGAGGATTTCATTGTTAAGTTCAGGAGAGAGAGAGAGAGAGTAGGAGGAAAGAATATTACGAAGTCCTCTGAGAGGGAGAAGATTTGACTGATGACGTAATAGAACAAGAAACAGGTGTCGACAGGGAAGTAGTAGAATCAGAGCTATGGAAGGCTTAAGATCAAATAAGGCAAAAGGGATAGATAACATCCCATTGGAATTTATAATGTCACTGAGGGAAGTGGCAAAAGAAATCAACTATTCATGTTGGTGTGAAGAATGTATGAGACTGGCGACATACAATCATACTTTCAGAAATTATCCACACAATTACGAAGATAGCAAGAACAGAGAAGTGCAAGAATTATCGCAAAATCAGCTTAACGGGTCCTGCATTCAAGTTGCTGACATGACTAATATACAGAAGAAAGGAAATTAAAACTGAAGATCTATTACGTGACGATCAGTTTGGCTTTAGGAAAGGCAAAGGCACCACAGAGACAATTCTGACGTTGGCTTGATGACGAAAGCAAGACTGAAGGAATATTGAGACACTTACGTGAGATTTGTCGACATGGAAAAAAGGGTTCGTCAATGTAAAATGGTACTAAACTAAACTCCGGCCGGACAGACCTTGTGTAAGTAGGCTGTTTAGGTTTTTATGTTGGCAACGCCACGTAGCGCTCTGTATGAAAATCACTGACTGTGCTGTGTGCAGTCTGTGGCTGGTTAGCGTTGTTGTAATATTCGCTACTGTAGTGTTGGGCAGTTTTGAGAGCGGATGATCTGGACGTGTGTCCATCAGTAGTTAGTGACTTCAGTAGTTAGAATCTTTTATTTACCTGGCAGTATTGGCGCTCGCTGTATTGCAGTAGTTTGAGTAAAGAAGATTTTTGTGAGGTAAGTGATTCATGAAAGGTATAGACTATTGTTAGTCAGGGCCATTCTTTTGTAGGGATTACTGAAAGTCAGACTGCGTTGCGCTCAAAATATTGTGTGTCAGTTTAGTGAAAGTCTGAGTACGTTCAGTTTTCCTCAGCTGTTTGAAAATCCAATAACGTAGAGGTTTTCCAGCGCTGTCATTTATAAAATTTTTCTAATGGGATGTTTCACTTGTAAGGCCAAACGGTACCGACCGGCCGCCCTGTCATCCTCAGCCGACAGGCGTCACTGGATGCGGATATGGAGAGGCATGTGGTCAGCACACCGCTCTCCCTGACGTATGTTGTTTACGAGGCCGAAACCGCTACTTCTGAATCAAGTAGCTCCTCAGTTCGCCTCACAGGGGCTGAGTGCACCCCACTTGCCAATGGCGGTCGACAGACCGGATGGTCACCCATACAAGTGCTAGTCCAGCCTGACAGCGCTTAACTTCGGCGAGAAAAATGGTACTAGATTTTCGAAATTATAAGAAAAATAGTAATACTAACACGAATTCTTTACAGACGAATGGAAAAACTAGTAGAAGCCGACCTCGCGGAAGATCAGTTTGGATTCCGTAGAAATACTGGAACACGTGAGTCAATACTGACCTTACGACTTACCTTAGAAGAAAGATTAAGGAAAGGCAAACGTACGTTTCTAGCATTTGTAGACTTAGAGAAAGATTTTGACAATGTTGACTGGAATACTCTCTTTCAAATTCTAAAGGTGGCAGGGGTGAAATACAGGGAGCGAAAGGCTATTTACGAGGCCTGTTCACAAAGTAAGCTCCGATTGATTGCCAAATTGAAACCACAGTGAACGTCAGAAATGTTTTACTTGTAACAATTAGCTACACCTTTCAGCTACTTCTCTACGTAGTCGCCGTTCTGACTTAGACTTTTGTCATAGCGTTGTACCAACTTTTCAATAGCCTCATCATAGAAGGCAGCCGCCAGTGCTTTCCGCCAATTCTCCGCGCTGGCCTACATCTCGTTGTCTGTGTCAAAATGTTGTCTTCAAAGACAGCGGTTCATGTGACCAGAGATGAAACTCAGGGGGAGACAATTGCGGACTGTATTGTGGGTAATCTCCCATTTCCATTTGAAAACGATGCAGGAGCATCGTCATTGCCCCTGCAGAATGCGGCTGAGAATTGTCTTGAAGAAGAAACAGCACGACAGTTATGTAATGTTAGCTGCATAGCTTCAGGCGAAATTTCTCACCAGGCCCTCGTACTTGGCGGCAGACACTATTTTCTAGACATCTTTACGCACTCACTGCGAGCTCAAAAATGAAAAGAGCGACGTGATGCTAACTGGGGTTATACTAGAGACACTACCCAACACATCTGTGCAAAGCTTTATCGGATTTTCATAGTCGTTTCCATTTCGCGACCGATCGGAGCTTACTTTCTGAACGCCCCTCGTATAATTTGTACAGAAACCAGATGGCAGTTATAAGAGTCGAGGGACATGAAAGGGAAGCAGTGGTTGGGAAGGGAGTAAGACAGGGTTGTAGCCTCTCCCCGATGTTATTCAATCTGTATATTGAGCAAGCAGTAAAGGATCAAAAGAAAAATTCGGAGTAGGTATTAAAATCCATGGAGAAGAAATAAAAACTTTGAGGTTCGCCGATGACATTGTAATTCTGTCAGAGACAGCAAAGGACTTGGAAGAGTAGTTGAATGGAATGGACAGTGTCTTGAAAGGAGGATATAAGATGAACATCAACAAAAGCAAAACGAGGATCATGGAATGTAGTCGTATGAAGTCGGGTGATGCTGAGGGAATTAGATTAGGAAATGAGACACTTAAAGTAGTAAAGGAGTTTTGCTATTTGGAGAGCAAAATAACTGATGATGGTCGAAGTAGAGAGGATATAAAATGTAGACTGGCAATGGCAAGGAAAGCGTTTCTGAAGAAGAGAAATTTGTTAACATCGAGTATAGATTTAAGTGTCAGGAAGTCGTCTCTGAAAGTATTTGTATGGAGTGTAGCCATGTATGGAAGCGAAACATGGACGATAAATAGTTTGGACAAGAAGAGAATAGAAGCTTTCGAAATGTGGTGCTCCAGAAGAACGCTGAAGATTAGATGGGTAGATCACATAACTAATGAGGAAGTATTGAATAGGATTGGGGAGAAGAGAAGTTTGTGGCACAACTTTACCAGAAGAAGGGATCGGTTGGTAGGACATGTTCTGAGGCATCAAGGGATCACCAATGTAGTATTGGAGGTCAGCGTGGAGGTTAAAAATCGTAGAGGGAGACCAAGAGATGAATACACTTAGCAGATTCAGAAGGATGTAGGTTGCGGTAGGTACTGGGAGATGAAGCAGCTTGCACAGGATAGAGTAGCATGGGGAGCTGCATCAAACCAGTCTCAGGACTGAAGACCACAAGAACAACAACAAAAAGAAAAATAGTGGTAAACTATAGGGAAAGGCGGGTAAAGTACAATATGTAAACAACCAGGCGGAAAAAATGACACTGGAAGACAAAGAACGCAGTGCTCGGGTTAAAAACGGTGTAAGACAGGGATGTAGTCTTCCACTCCTACTGCTCGATGTATACATCGAAGACTGAAATAAAAGAATGGTTCAAGAGTGGGGTTAAAATTCAGGGATTCCCAGTATTCGGTCGCGATACAGGTGTATAACATGTCACGATTTAGCTCATCTGTTGTAGTGAGCCATCAAACTGGCGTCTACAAAAGACACTTGTTATAAGCAATGTGTAAAAAGAAACAGTGGTTAAAATCCGCAAACGTTTGTGTGCAGATTTTAGTAATTATGCAGTTGATAGTATTGTTGGGCGATGGTACACAGAATTAAAGCGCCAGGAATTATAGAATCCGAGTTCAATGATCTGCCACGTTCCAAATGTTCTGTCACTCACTGCTCCCAATATCGTGATTCGCGCAGATACTATTATTCGTGCAGCCCGGCGCATAGCTCGCCGATCGACTCCTAAAGTTATCTGTGAGCATTGGGATTGCGTGTGCACTGACTGAGACTCATGAATACTCGAAAGTGTGCTCGAGATGGGTTTCATGAGTGTTCACTACCACGCAACAAATTTCAAAGAAAACCCACTTTATCTGTAATGTTGGAACGGTATGAGGCCAAATGAGAGGCCTTTCTGTCACCTTAGTGCGTTACTCTAAGTCGGAAGTAAAAACGCAGTCACTGGACAGGCACCCTCTGCAGTTACTCTACTGACGAAGCCATGATGACAGTCTTTTGGGATTAAAGTTTTTAACAGTTTCCATGACAAAACTTTATCTTTATATAAAAGTACACCAGCGGCAAGACATAATCAGTACCTTAGCTCCACCACAGCAATCGGGTGATACTGCCGACAATGCCACTAAAGCGAAATTTTCCAAAATTTGTTCACCGAAGAAGGCAAAGTGAATGCACAGTTTGAACCAAGAACTGCTGCCAACACGAGTAACTTAGGAGTAGATGACCTAGGTGTTGTGAAGCAGCTTAAATCTCTTAAAAGACAAGTCCTCTGATTCAGATTGTATAGCAACTAGGTTGCTTTCAGACTATAGTGATGTAATAGCTCCACACTTAGCGATTATATACAACGGCTCTCATGACGAAAGATCCGTTCCTAAGAACTGGAGAGCTGCATAAATCACACAATTGCAAAAGAAAGGAAATAGGGGTAATCTGCTGAATGGCAGACCCCAATCACTGGCTTCAGTTTGCAGTAGGATTTTGAACTTGTACAGTCTCCGAGTATTATGAATTACCTCAAGGGAAATGATTTATTGACAAACAGTCACACAGACTCAGAAAATATCGTTCCAGCAAAAAACAACTAGCTCTTTATTCAGATACAGTAGTAAGAGCTATAGACAGAAGATCTCAGATTGATTCAGTATTTCTAGGCTTCCGGAAGGCTTTTGACACCATTCGTCACAGGCAACTACAGATTGCATGCCTACAGAGTATCATCTCAATTATATGATCGGTTTCGTGATTTCCTCTCACAAAGGCCACAGTTCGTTATAGCGGACGGAGTGCAATCTAGTAAAATAGAGTCAAATGTAGGTTTTCCGAAGGAAGTATTAGGGTCCTCTGCTGCATCTGATCTACTTAAATGATTTAGGAGGCAATACGAGCAGCCATCTGTGATGCTGGCCGCCGTGGCCGAACGGTTCTAGGCACTTCAGTCCGGAACCGCGCTGCTGCTAAGCTCGCAGGTTCGAATCCTGCATCGGGCATGGATGTGTGTGATGTCCTTAGGTTAGTTAGGTTTAAGTAGTTGTAAGTTCTAGGGGACTAATGACCTCCGATGTCAAGTCCCATAGTGCTCAGAGCCATTTGAACCATTTTTGGACCATCTGAGATTGTTCGTAAAGTCAATAGATGATCAAAATCAACTGCAAAATGATTTAGACAAGATATCTTTTGGTGCGAAAAGTGCAAATTGACTCTCAGTAATGATAGTGTGAAGTCATCCACAAGAGTACTAAAACGAATCCACGAAATTTCGGTTACACAACTCTAAACGCCGTAAATTCAACTAAATGCTTACGGATTACAATTACGGATAATTAAGTTGGAACGATCACGTAGATAATGTTGTGGGGAAAACAAAGCAAAGACTGCAGGTTATTGGCTGAACACTTAGACAATGCAGCAGGTCTGCTAAAGAGACTGCCAACACTACCTTTGTCCGTCCTGTGCTAGAGTACTGCTGTGCGTCATGGTATCTATACCAAGTAGGAATAAAGAGGGGGTCACCAATATGATCTGTAAGCTGGGATGGCTATAATTGCAACAAAGGCGCTTTTTCATTGCGGCAGACCCTTTTCACGAAATTTCAGTCCCCAACTTCCCCTCCGAATGCGAAAATATTAAACTGTTACCAGCCTGTATACGGAGAAATGTTGATTGTGTTGATTGTAATGAATTACGAGAAATCAGAGCTCGCACGGAAAGATTTAAGTGTTCGTTTCCCCCGCGCACTGTTCGAGAGTGCAACGGTAGTGAAGTAGTTTGAGGATGGTTCGATGAGCTCTTTAGTAGATACTTAATTGTGTATTGCAGAGCAGACACGCAGGTGTAGATGTAGATGTAAATATTCATGTAAATGTAATGTTGGTGTCATTTTCGTGGATTTGTTGCCAAAAAGGACAACTATTAATTCAGAGGCCTATGGAAAGACTCTGAACAAACTTGAGAAGCCGGCCGCGGTGGCCGAGCTGTTCTAGGCGCTACAGTGTGGAACCGCGCGACCGCAACGGTCGCAGGTTCGAATCCTGCCTCGGGGATGGATGTGTGTGATGTCCTTAGGTTAGTTAGGTTTAAGTAGTTATAAGTTCTAGGGGACTGATGACCTTAGAAGTTAAGTCCCATAGCGCTGAGAGCCAGCCAAACTTGAGAACCGTTTCTGTGTGTTCGATCTGAACAGGACCTAAATGAAATCTGGTTCCAAAAGGACGAAGGAAGTCCACGCGTAAGTCTCAGAACGCACCGCCTAACTGGGTTGGATGCCCAGACGTGGCGCCTGTGGACTGTCCTCTGCTTCGGCCACTTCAGGATTTTGTAGATGGGACACACTTTGAAGTTAATGAGAACATAAGTCCCCCAGTGGAAACATGGCTATGTGCAGTGGTTCAAAATGGTTCAAATGGCTCTGAGCACTATGGGACTTAACTTCTGAGGTCATCAGTCCCCTAGAACTTATAACTACTTAAACCTAACTAACCTAAGGACATCACACACATCCATGCCCGAGGCAGGATTTGAACCTGCGACCGTAGCGGTCATGCGGTTCCAGACTGTAGCACCTAGAACCGCTCGGCCACTCCGGCCGGCGCTATGTGCGATGGCAAAGAGCTTTTATCAGCATCGAATACACGCTCTTAAGCGACGCTGACGTAAGACCGCAGAACGTGATAGCGAACAAATGCACATGTGAAAGAAATGTTGATTAATACTGCCACCAATATTTTCTTTTTTGTCATCAGTCTTCTGACTGGTTTGATACGGCCCGCCAAGAATTCCTCTCCTGTGCCAACCTCTTCATCTCAGAGTAGCACTTGCAACCTACGTCCTCAGTGATTTGCTGGATGTATTCCAATCTATGCCTTCCTCTGCAGTATTTTCCCTCTACAGCTCCCTCTAGTTTCATGAAAGTCATTCCCTGATGTCGTAACAGATGTTATCCTGTCCATTCTTCTTATTATTTTTCTCCGCATATTCCTTTCCTCTCCGATTGTGGGCAGAACCTCCTCATACCTTACCTTACTAGTCCACCTAGTTTTCAACATTCGTCTGCAGCACCCTGTCTCAGATGCTTCGATTCTCATCTGTTCTGGTTTTCCCACAGTGCATGTTTCACTACCATACAGTGCTGTCCTCGGAACGTACATTCTCAGAAATTTCTTTTTCAAATTAAGGCCTGTGTTTGATACTAGTAAACTTCTCTTTTCCAGGAACGCCCTGTTTTGCAGTGCTGGTCTGCTTTTGATGTCCTCCTCGCTCCGTACGCCATTGCTTATCTTGCTGCCTAGATAGCAGAATTCCTTAACTTCATCTACTTTGTGACGATAAATCCTTATGTTAAGTTCCTCGCTGTTCTCATTTTTACCACTTCTCATTAGTTTCGTCTTTCTTAGATTTACTCTCGATCCATATTCTTTGCTCGTTAGACTGTTCATTCCATTTAGCAGATCATGTAATTCTTCTTCACTTTCACTTAGGATAGTAATGTCAACAGCGAACCACATCATTGGTATTCTTTCAGCTTGAATTTTAAGTCCGCTCCTGAACCTTTCTTTTATTTCCGTCATTACTTCTTCGATGTACAGATTGAACAAAAGGGGCGAAAGACTACACCAAGCTATACCTTTTATGAATAAATAGGTCCTATTGAAAAAAATTGTGGTACATTATTTACTGAACGGCTCTCGTATAAACCGAAATTTTCCGATACACCGGTTCCCGTGAGATCACCGAAGTTAAGCTCTGTCGGGCGTGGTCGGCACTTGGGTGGGTGTCCATCGAGGCCGCCATGCGCAGTTGCCATTTTTCGGGGTGTACTCAGCCTCGTGATGCTAATTGAGGAGCTACTCGACCTAATAGTAGCGGCTTCGGTCAAGAACACCATTATACCGACCGGGAGAGCGGTGTACTCACCCCACGCCCCTCCTATCCGCGTCCTCCACTGAGGATGACACGGCGGTCGGATGGTCCCGGTAGGCCACTCAGGGCCTGACGACTGAGAGTATCCTATTCTGTAAGTCGTTGGTTCAGGACTGTCTCGCACGTTCTTACCTTTCGCCGGAATCCAAATTGGTCTTCCCTGAGGTTGGCTTGTACCAGATTTTCTATTCTCCTATAACAAATTTATGGCACTATTTAGCAGCCATCTCTTATTAAACCGATGGATCGCTAATATTCACATCTGTCAGCACCCTTGGTGTTGGAATTAGGGTTCATCATGAAGCGTTAGTGTCTATGATCTTTCTCATATATCTCGCGTATCAAGTAGGTTACTTTCATCATAGCTGGCTCTATTGCTATGAAAAGAAAATTATCTTACGCTTTAGTAAGTGGGTAAGAATCTCAGACTGTTATGGACGACAAAGGTGGCTACAGACAAGCTGACAGAAACAAAAAAATGGTTCAAATGGCTCTGAGCACTATCGGACTCAACTGCTGAGGTCATTAGTCCCCTAGAACTTTGAACTAGTTAAACCTAACTAACCTAAGGACATCACAAACATCCATGCCCGAGGCAGGATTCGAACCTGCCACCATAGCGGTCTTGCGGTTCCAGATTGCAGCGCCTTAAACCGCACGGCCACTTCGGCCGGCTGACAGAAGCAGATTTACAGTAAAATCAAGAAGTGTTTGCATTGTGCTAGCAGAGCCAATGGAGTCAGGTCCGCGTGCCTACATTAGAAGGAGGAGAAGGAAAGGAGAAGTAGCTGGAAAACTGTCATTAGCGTCTTGTGAAGTACGTGCTTTTGGAGGGAGAACATACCAGCTGACGGTTGCAGGGTTCCCCGGCAGCTAATCGACGCCGGCTGTGCACCGTTGGCGACCTCCAGAACCCACAGACAACGAGATTACGGACGACGTCATCCCTGCCTTCGGGTGGAAAAGTTTGTGTGCGCTCACTACAGCCCCACAGCTGCGGAGGCGTTCCAGTCCACTGCCGCGGCAGAAGCGAATCGGTGAACTTCCGCTGCAGCTAAGGTGAGCCCCTCTCTGAACGACACAGCACTCTTGTTTTCTACAATCACTGTCCGCTATCCGCGTCTATGACAGGCACACACTGAAAACGAGTCAATAAGAAGCTGGTGTCATCTGTATACACTTTATTCGGAATGAAGAATAATTTCTAATCAGACACACACTGAATTCGACAATTTGCTGTTTCCTGGCGAATTTTTAGTAATTTTAATCTCTGTCATTGCTGACGATCGTATCTCGGAGTCACGAGCCGTGATGTAATTTTTACGCGAAATTTCTCGACTAATTTACGCATTAGACTGCAAATATTGTTTACTACCCACTTTTTTTCACAGTCTGGAACCGCGCAAGCGCTACGGTAGCAGGTTCGAATCCTACCTCGGGCATGGATGTGTGTGATGTCCTTAGGTTAGTTAGGTTTAAGTAGTTCTAAGTTCTAGGGGACTGATGACCTCAGAAGTTAAGTCCCATAGTGCTCAGAGCCATTTGAACCATTTGAACCACTTTTTTTCATTATCCACTAATATGCCGTTGTTATGCGGTAGTTGTGGACTACTCTGTCTTGCCACCAGCAGATGAACGAGGACGGGGGTTGGGGGTAAATGAGGTAAGTCCACGGCAGGCGAGAAAGTTAAAAAATAGACGTATTAGCAACATATTATAAATGACTTAGTAATTTCTCAGGTTTAACCTTTTGATTATTCATACAACATTCATAGAATACGTGATCAGTTTGTGAATACATACTCCTTCCTCTGATGTATCTGGGAAACCAGTCGCATCTTCAGAGTGATTCTGTGCTGATGTTACATATTTTCTGGAGTGATTGAAAAGGGTAGATGTTACAGTTTGAGCTAAGGGACACTGGTCAGGAAACGACTGGGTCGAAAGCTACAAACGAAAATCGTTCTGGTACTCCTGACACGTGCAGGTGCTGTTATTGGTAAGGTTGTAGGATAGACAACTTTCAGAGGTGGCACTATGGCCCAAAACATGAAAACAATATCTAGTAAACACGGGCCCTAAAATGCATGCCTTAAGAGCTACGAGCACGTGTTGATCTTCGCTATTGTGAAACGCATCTCTTGTTCTAACCAAGCGTCCTTAGCCCTTGAGAGGGGGTGTTCATGAAAAACACACGCTATTTAAAAGATGCACCAAATCCACAATTTTGAAGATCCGTCAATGAAATTTTGTACCACGGTTTACATGGAGTTAAAACATTTACTATTAAGTTTCTTGGATTGTGTGTATACAACTTTTTTAATGATGGAATTTAAAACTTTCATTTTCAGAAAATAATATATGTATCTTTTTCTCAGAAACTATTCAAGGGATTTCTATTAAAACTCTCTTTGTTTAATCTCTTTGCATATAGTGAGTTTCACCCATGAGGCACCGAGCGAGGTGGCGCAGTGGTTAGCACACTGGACTCGCATTCGGGAGGACGACGGTTCAAACACGCGTCCGGCCATCCTGATTTACGTTTTCCGTGATTTCCCTAAATCGCTTCAGGTAAATATCGGGATGGTTCCTTCGAAAGGTCGCGGCCGATTTCCTTCCCTATCCTTCCCTAATCCGAGCTTGTGGTTCAAATGGCTCTGAGCAATATGGGACTTAACTTCTGAGGTCACCAGTCTCCTAGAACTCAGAACTACTTAAACCTAACTAACCTAAGGACATCACACACATCTATGCCCGTGGCAGGATTCGAACCTGCGACCGTAGCAGTAGCGCGTTTCCGGACTGAAGCGCCTAGAACCGCTCGGCCACCGCGGCCGTTTCGAGCTTGTGCTCCGTCTCCAATGACCTCGTTGTCGACGGGACGTTAAAGACTAATCTCCTCCTCCTCCTCCCCCTCCACTCATGAGGCTTTTTGAATAAATCGAATAGAAGAATTTTTAAGTATAATTCTGTGAGTGAATATAAAATTCATCCAAATTTCCACTCATTTTGCCCATACCTCAGCTTACACTCACAATCTCAATATTTATGGGGCACCATTAATTGGCTTTATAGAAATAAATGTACAAAATTTCATAATTCTCGTCTTCATAGATTCTAAATGGATGGTACATAAACTTTAAAAAAACATAATTTGCAGGAAATGGAATTTAAAGTTCAGCCTAACATTTCTTCTTATCGACAAACTGCCTATTGGCTTCTGTCTCGGGTTCTTCGGCCGACGTTCATCTAACGATTTTTCTGACGTTTCACCACCGGCAATGGAGGGTGAAGCTTCGACAATGCCAGCCACTCGTGCTGGCGAAACGTCAGAAAAACCATTAGATGAACGTCGGCCGAAGAACCCGAGACAGAAGCCAATAGGCAGTTTGTCAACAAGTGGCCACGAAAGCCTTAACAGTTTTGTATTTCTTCTTATGCCACCTCTTCAGAAGGCCCCCACATTAGAACTCAGGGTCCTCTTTCCCTTCAAGGCTTCTCTCCTGGTTTCTTGTTTTCCGCCCTCTTTGCTTTACCAGGTCTTCGACTGACTTTTGAACTGCACAGAGGCGCCCAATATCTATTTTTCTCAAGATATCTTGAGTGAAATTTCCTGTCTTGAGTCCGCCTGCTTAACTTTGTGGTGACGTGCTCGCCTCCGATGCAAGCGGGCCCGGGTTCGATTCCCGGCCGGGTTGGAGCTTTTCTCCGCTCGTGGACTGAGTGTTGTGTTGTCCTCATCATCATTTCATCCTCATCCTGGCGCGCAAGTCGCCCAGTGTGGCGTCGAATGAAGTTAGACTTGCACTTGGCGGCCGAACTTCCCTGACTAGGGGCCTCCTGGCCAACGATGCCATACGCCCATTTCCATTTTTTTTCTGTCTTGAAGCCCATTCTCTCTAATACCTGAATCCTCCCAAGGTTCCCATCAATTACAACTCTGACAACTATAGCGGATGAAAATTGGTTTTAGGGCGTCGTTTCTATATGAGTGAATTTAGAGACTCATTTGGATTCTGGTTTTGCCATGAACACGGTTTTTTAGAAGTCCATGATCGGTCAGAAACCTGTAAGTGCGCTATCCCGTGCAAGGCTGCTTGAAAATAATCCACGGAATAGTTGCTCACTGAGCTAATATTAAAGTATTGCTTCAAGAAGTGGGCGTGGCATAACGATTGAGTAGTACATTTAATTGCTTTTGAGGCACTTCGGATGCGTTTTTTGGTCATTGAAACTTTGGGAACTTTTCGTCCGTGAGATCTACTAACAAACCAAAAACTAGTTGATAATTGACATATTCAGTCAGCTCTATGAACTTCCCCACTTAAGATCTGCATTTTAGAGCCCATATTAACTAGACTTTTATTTCTTGGTTTGGTCTGTAGTACCTCCTCCAGAAATATGAAGACCAAAGATCTAGGATTAGAAGAAATACTTCCCACTATCGAAGATCAACACGCGCTCATAGCCTTTAAGCTATGCATTTTATAACCAACATTTACTACACATTTGTTCTAGTTTTGATTCACAAAACCACCTCACAAAGTTGCCTACCCTACAATTTTAGCAGCAAAAATACCGATTATGCATTCCACTGTCGGAGTACCGATGCTACTAGTTTTTCATGGTATGCAACTAAGTTTCGTTGGTGAATACCACTGTTTTATTCCGACCTCTTTCATTATTCTATTTGCTTCCCAAGATTCCGGCTGCTTTGAAACAATCTCGGAAATTTCTGTTAGGATGGTTCTCTTACTTTTACATTTATTGAAGTAAAAGCGCATCTCTTTCCAAATTTTCAGAAATATTATCCTTCTCCCTGAAAATTATCTCAGTTTGTGAAACTGTAAGTAGTGCCGTGGGGCGAGTTGATATCTCACGATCCTTCAGATAATCAGTCCACGTCCCTGGATAGGTTTCAGATTGTCTGCCATTTCACTCTTCCTTCGTAGATACAGGTTTTGCAGAAAAACGTGGGTAGTAGCTGAAAGTTAGTTAAACTATAAAGTGTTCGGGATTCTTGCATGACTCGTTTGAAGAAACGTCTAGAATTCCCTTCAAGTTGGTTTATGTCTTTAAAACACGGAAATGGCTGTAAAGTCCGTATTTAATATACCGACATCAATTATTCAATGTTATTGGCTGTCTGTTCACTCGTACTGACGCACGACTTCTTGCGAGTTAACACATTCTGTTGTTCATTAGGCTTCTTGTAAAGAAGTGCTCGCCATAATGTAATTTACACGAAACACACCGCGCGGAGCTTATGTCCAACGTTCACACGCGAGTATTTCCTAAAACAAACCACTCACAAAGCTCAAACTTTCACAAAAGACTCACTACTGTAGTCGCCTGTCGTCAACGACACGATAACGGATCAAACGCGCAAATTCCTTCTTTTTGTACAAATTTTATCAACGCGGTTTAACTTATTTGTTTGGCAGAAAACGGCTCCCGAGCCATTATCTCGACTCATACAGCTGAGGCACAAGGCCCTACACAAAGGCACGGGAAATTCTGAATTCGTATTAGCTAGTATGTTAAGCAGCTAGTCAGATCATCTCGAGCACTTCCACATTCGCGGTATTTCTAATGTCAGCTAATCAAATCACCACGAGTAATTTAGACTAGAAATCCCGTAACTGCGAAACTGAATAAAATTCAATGAAAACAAAATACGATTTCTTTCCACAAAATAAATTACTAATAAATCTAATTCTCAACGCCCCTTCTGGCTGCCTTTTACAAAATCAAGCTCATTCAGACATACGTCACTAATTCCCCTATTGCTCAATAACTTTTTCACGCACACATTTACATTCTTTTAATAAAATATCACATTCTCACTTTACGTATGTCTTCCATTCACTCTCTCAGTCTCTTCAAAACACGATGAAATAATAATTTTCCAAAGTACTCCTACTTACGTCTGAAATCTGTGGTAGTTAAACTAAAGAAAATTCCAGAAAATTAGATTGTATGAACTCATCCTCTCCGTTGCAGTTTCGGTTGTTACTGTAGATGAATACATCACAGTCCCTAACCCAGTTTCACAATTACATCACGTTTATTATGTGTTTTAGATAAAAATTTATATCTCCGAAAGTACTGAAGTTATTGATTTGAAATTTTAACTGTATGGTTGTGTTATCCATCGAATTTGGTATACTAAGTATGAAATAGGTCGATTAATATTTACTAGTACTTCTTCACATTCGTAGACAATATATGTAACGTATTGAACTCAGCGTTAGGCAAGTACGCAGGTCGCTCGCCCAGTAGCGTCAGTTGAGCCAACTGGAGAACCAAAATCAGCTCTTCTCCCGGCTCCATGGAAAGCTACGATTCCAATGCAGGACGACAATTCGTACTAATCTGCGACACTGCAGTAGGTTTGTCAGTGTTCGGATTTCCTTCTTCTCTTCATAACTCAAAAAAAAAAAAAAAAGGAAGAAAAACAAGAATATCATTATTTTGTAGTTGTTTTCACTGTTTCCCCAGTTTCTTCTGCTTCCTTAAACTCTTTCATAATTCGTTTTTTTCTGACATTCCTACTATTTTTGCCACCTGAAAGGTTTCTTTCTGTAGAAGCATCTTTACCTGATTCTGCTTTCTCTCTCTCTGGTGAAATTGTACCGCTTTGTACATCAGTTCTTTTAACATGAATGTATCCATTTTCGCGAAATTTTCCTTCGTTTTCCACTCACAGGTGCACTACTCGCGACCTGAAAACATTGACAACGCGGAGCGTTTTACTTAGTCACCACTGTACTTATTTGCTGCAACGTCTTTGTGTGTTTACAATAAGTCACTGTAGGTGAAGTGGAATAATATCATGTTTAAATAGTACATACTCTTTAACGGTGACTAATTTTGAAACAGTACGCTCATTTTCGATCCCTAATCAGCGTCTTTATTATATGCTTGTTAATATTTTACAATGATATAACTAAGATGCAGACAATGGTTCGAAAATGAACGGACTCGTCACCACTAAGGAATATGTGTACAAATGCGACAGGAATCTAAATAAATATTGAGTTTCCGTTGCTATGCTGTACAGTCAGTTTGGATTCCGTAAGAAAAAGGTAAAGCTTTATCAACCCGAAGGTTAGTTTCAGCACCACACTGCTTTACTGGGCATGGTACTATTGAACTGACATAGCCAGCTACAGAAAGACTTACAATTTAACATACGATTCCGAAGCACGGTACATCTCGACATTTTTCACATTAAAAAAAGTTGCCCGATGTGAAAGAACTGATAAGGATAAAACTCAAAGGGGTAATCTGTAGTCGAGGATGAAACCCGTGGATCAATAGTCGTACCTTTTTCCATTTTCTTATTTTATTGAGATACCGATTCGCGCTTCGTTTATTTTTGTTTAGGGGGTGGGTGTTGGAGGATTTGTATGTGCTGTAAAATAAAACGTTTTCGCATAATATTCCGTTACTTTTAACCACGTAGTAAAGTGTTGAGGCATGACCCTGGTAGTTAACGGGTATACATGTACAGGTGTATTTCACTCAATCATTGTAGCTTTGTTTGGCTTACCAGATACGTACGATGATGTAATGTGTGTCCCGAAATCAATAGTTACATTGTACGGATAATAAACAATAACAAAATGCAGCATGAAGAAGTCTGGAATCTTTGACATAATAAAATAATAACTCATTTATTCTCTGATTGGCAGCTTCTAAAACATGTTGCTGATACATCTACGTTTCACTTCTCTCGTGTGCTGTTTATTTATGTGTAGCTACCGGAAGAATCGATAATCGAGGATGTGTGTCTGCGGATGCTTCATGCAAGAAGCTATTTCGTCTTAAGACTTGTCCTTTCTCACCGGAACGTTTTATATATAATTGTTGTCTTCAATGGTCACTTCGACCGTGACATGCTCGTTTCAAATAAATGTTGATTAAAACGGGTTCTTTAAAGGGTTGAAACAGTATTTACGGGTATCAATGTTACCTGGTAATAGATTAAATTCTGGTACTTCCACAATGTCTGCCGTACAGCAATCTTGGATCCAGCGCTTTCTTTGCCTGCATGGTGTTCAAAGTTGTCCCTTTTAGTGGAAAATTCAATTTCATGTTTTTCCATAGTCACTCTGACACAGACGGCCTGAAATAGTTACCTGAATGATGGTAGTTTTATCTCAATATGATATAGTCAAGCATTCAGAAGAATTTTATTTAAATTTTGTTTTCATCTTCACAAATTATTCACTTAAGAAAGAATGGAACTGGACAGAGATTCTCTACAGTGGCTTCCGGGGTATTTTGGTAGCTGGAGATATAAAAAAAGCTAAATATGTTTTGTACGGTTACAGTCTTTCGGCGAGAACGACCTTTCGAGCAATTACTGTCTTCTGTCTAAAGCGCCACTATAGTCCGATGCACGAACGATGGCGGTTCGCGCATGTCGAGACACGGACGGGATTGCATTGTTGACGATTCCAAGCGATAGTTAGTGTGTAACTAGACACACGGAAAATCAAACATGAACACCCGGAAACAACGGCCATACTCGAAAGAAATTTTGTATGTTAGTTACACAGCCAGTGCAATGTATACGGTTTTAAACAGAAGGTGGTGATGCATTCATGGGCAGACGGTGTTGGATAACAATTCCAGCATTTTGTACAGCCTTCACTAGGTCGTTGTATAAAGTTCTGCCTTCGTGTGTAGTTGTCGTCTTACAGATGACACTAGGTCCATATCGAGAAAACAACGCCATTTAAAATCGCTTACCACGAACTGCACGCATGGACGCCCTTCTGGCTTGTTTTTAATGTTAGCTGACACAAGACGAAGCTGGAAACATGTGGTCAAGCTATTCAGGCTCAGTTTGTGGTTCCAGATGCCTCCGCATTCAGTCATTGCATATATTTCCCGTTCCCACCGCCGCAAAAAACAGTGTTTGCCCCTAATATTTTCAAAAGTTTTCTCTTTGCAGTGTCCCTTCGTAAATCGAAGATACTGAACGTATGAAACTTGTACATACATTAGCTATAAGTAAACCAAAATACATTGTATTTCTAGAATATTTTTCAAGCAGTAATCTTGATCATTTTGTGCTTCAACAAATGAATAATGTAAATGTTAACAATAACCACCATTGCTGGATTTCAAATACGTTTATTACTCTACAACAGCTTATGTTACAAATGAAGATCTTCATATGACCGAAATTCCAACTGTCTTCATAACTAACAAAGTGGCGGAAATGTGCCGATGCCATGATTCAAAACTGTCTAATCACCGCACATAATGCTGAAAGGCAATTTAGAAACACGGAGATCACAGCGAAAAATTCTCCATTGTCGGGCCCTAGCACAGCCAGTTGTATTTGCAAGGAGGATAACATGCCGCCCTAAATGGTTCTCTACAGCGCAGAATGTTATGTTCCTTGCATATACCGACGGATGTGTTTGTTCAAGACAACTGAGCAATTTTCATTGTGCTCGTCGTATTCCAGAATTTGCCTTTCATCGTTATGTATAGGGAGTAGACAATTTCGACTCACGGCGCTGGCATATTTCTGCCAGTTTGTGAGAATTAGGCACGGGGACTGTTGGTGAACTTTCGGTTAACTGAAGACGTTCATTGAGAGCGAAACAGGTTGTAGCGTAATATAAGTACGTCAAATACAGCTATACTTGTACTTATTAACATATGTGTGCAAGTTCTCCACGTAACTTAGTTCGCAGCATCTTACGGGTATTTTGAATGTTTATCAACTTACGCTGTACATTCTGATAATAATTCTTTTATTTTTACAGACTGTCGAAAAAATGGCAGAGGAAGTGACCGTAGCCTTGCAAAACATATCGCAGGCAAATAATGTCTTTACTTTCGACATGTATAAGGTTGGTATTCAATTAGTCCAGTACATGATAGCACGAAGTTACGTGTTGGAGAAAAAGATATTTTTAATATTTCAGCTACTGTGTACGTTTCTGTGTTTCTATTCCCTTATGATTATTCTTGTTTATATCACTAGTGTTTGACTGTGACTAATGTTTTTGTTAGCTGTAGTCCACTGAAAATACTCAACGCGAGCATAACCAAAAGACCCGAAGAACCGATAGACGTACAGTTTCCCATCCATGCCATCGTGTATATGGGCTTTCTGTGAAGGGTAGACCACCATATAATAATATAACGAGGCCTAATTGGAGGATGAGTTAAATTTTTTCATATACTGCAACAGATAAGTACGACTGAGTGCAGTTTGTGTAAAAGTTTACAACACTGGTTTCATGATAATGGCTTCGCCAAACATGGCGCTGATGGTCAGTTAATTGGATGTTCTGTCATGTGATAATTTATCTAACATATACAAAAACGAATAGTTGTAGCCGACCACTTACAATTTTCATTAAAAAAACGAAGATTTAGCGTCATTATGTGAATCTCTTTCCTACGAAGTTATTAAAGGCGCAACATCTGTAATAGATACGTACGTAGCACTGCGAGAAAATTATAAATCTGCCACCTAATCAAGTGAAGGAAATCGTGGAAGTGACATTTACAGTGCTTCAAAATTACGTTTTCAGCATACTTTCGCTATTAAGAGCGAGCATGTTTCTTCTGAAACTGTTATGCAACATTATCTGCAAGAAAATGTAATCTCCCGTGTCTGACATGACGCTGCTTGCTTGGTCGTGGACAGCTACAAACCCAGAGAGCAGCCACCCAGGTGCTCATTGACTCCAAGAAGGCTTGAGCCTTATTGCATACCGAGTTGAGACATTCTCTTCTTATTCTTTCAAACCCGTCTACACTCTCAGTCCAGGAGATGGAGACCTCGATGACAAGACCAAAGATCTGGAAAGATTCACTCATTCTCTAACCATTCACTTGATGTGAGTCTAGTAAATTATCAGTCAATAAATAATCTTGATAATTCTTTGTACTCCACAGCTGATTAACGTTAATGACAATAAAAGCACTGTAGCTATATTTAAGGTACGCTTGTTACGACACAATCGTTTCCGTTCAATGAACATTATCAGATGACCTACAGTTTAACATTCACAATGTTACTCCAGGCGGGTGTAAAAATGAGTGTGCCCAACGGAAAATAATAAACGCTAAAATGATGATTTGGCCCTGTCTGACTATCCCCTGAGACAGATGTTAGGATCTCTTAATGCTCTTTTTTACATATAAATTACAATCTAAACATAAATGAATGATGAAAGCAACTAATACTAGTAAATGATAAACGTTGATGTTCAGTATATATGTATTATAGATTAAAATCAACCCTTTAAGTACGAGAGTAATCCCAAAAGTAAGGTCTCCTATTTTTTATGAGTACACAGACCCGTTTATTTCTACAATGGTTTACATCAGTTTACAGCTTGAACATTTAGGTATTTTTCGACATAATGTCATACCAGCTCGCCACCACGTTGTTCAGAAAGTTATGAACCTCTTCTTTCACATCGTCGTCGGAGCTGAATCGCTGGGACCACAATTAACGGTGAAAGGTACTGTGAGACTCTGAAAAAACTCAGACGGACAATTCAGAACAGGAGAAGAGTAATGTTGAGCAACGGCGTACACATTCTCCATGACAACGGTCGCCCACACATCGCTCGGCAAACCGTTGCTCTCCTGCAACAGTTTCAGTGGAACATAATCACCCACCCACCCTATAGTCCTGACTTGGCACCCAGTGACTATCACCTGTTCCCTAGGTTAAAAGAACATTAGGCCGAAAAGCGGTTCAGCTCCGACGACGAGGTGAAAGAAGAGGTTCATAAGTTTCTGAACAGCATGGCGGCCAGCTGGTATGACATGGGCATACAAAAACTGCCACAGCGTCTACAGAAATGCATCGACAGAAATGGTGATTATGTCGAAAAATAGCTAAATGTTCAAGCTGTAAACTGATATAAACCACTGTAGAAATAAACAGGTCTATGTACTTATAAAAATTGAGAGACCTTACTTTTGGGATTACCCTGGTACAATTGTCTATATTTCCTAACTGAAATTATTAATCAATTGCCCAACTCTGCCCCTTATTATGACTGCGCGGTCTAATATCACTAACGCGAAATGACTGCCATCATCTACCTACCGAACACTAGAAGACACTACTTTCAAAGATGGTCTACGGTGGTGTGGAACCTCAGTGTAAATAAACTAACGTGCTCACAGCTGTTTAGCTTTTGTAGCCCTAATAAGCCGAACCAGTTTGGGATATCACCGTATGTACTGCGTCCGGTGCGTCGAAGTGATGGTTCTCGTACTCGTCTGCGACAATGGAACAAATCCTGCCACAAATAAACTCTTTCAAACAGTAGGACAGCAGAAGGGGGTCCCCTGACTAATATACTCTAATACTGTCTCATTCTCTCTGCGTCCTACGGACGAGAAACGCGAACTCCCAGACACAAGGACGGAGTTCAGGTAACGTCTCAACATTAAGTATAGGCAGAAGAAGTGCTGTCAATTACTGAACGCTGCTTACTCAACGACAACTTCCAACCCGGAGGTGAAGTCCAGAATCGTATGGGTTCGCTACAGTACAGTGCATAACTGTTCTAACTATAAACTCTCCTGAGAGCGAACACAGCAAGTCCGTCCGTATCAACAAAGCTGATACGGAGCGACCGTCACACACGGGGGCTCGCAATGGAAGACTTCGTCTCTCCAGGGCTGGCTTCCCAGCAAGGCTTGGCTCCCCACCATCGTAATTCCGAAAACGAATCATATTCCCGAAACCAAGGAATATTCTCCCTCTCTACAGATTCTTCCGAACGCCGACCAACAATATTTTAGTCTTTTGTCGTCCAGCGCGGAAAGTTTGTGAGGAAAAACCTATACTCCTACAATGGTACGCATCTGAGTAAAAATCCTTGGAAATAACCCAGCCTGTGTGGTTTCTGAGGTGCCGCTTCTTCGTTCCTCTCACCTGCGTCCAAGATTTGCAGAGTTCCCGGTTATCCTTTCGGTCCTGCTACAATGGCGGCCGGCCGTCGCCCTATTGTGCTCCAGAGTTCAGGTGCCACGACGTCCGTCTAGCTACTTCCTGTTTTTAAGCAGGACCAACACCTGTGCAGGCCTTCCACCCAGGGCTTGAGTTCTGCCTGCCGTTTCATTTCCACTGGCGTTCCAATCTCTACTAATATAGGCAATCATTCTTTGCGCCATTCTGATAATAAAGACAATCCGTCACCTTTTGGAAGAGAGTATTCCAAAAAATGGTTCAAATGGCTCTGAGCACTATGGGACTTAACTACTGAGGTCATCAGTCCCCTAGAACTTAGAACTACTTAAACCTAACTAACCTAAGGACATCACACACATCCATGCCCGAGGCAGGATTCGAACCTGCGACCGTAGCGGTCTCGCGGTTCCAGACTGTAGCGCCTAGAAGCGCACGGCCACTGCGGCCGGCAGAGTATTCCAGTCAACATTATCAAAAGCTTTCTCTAAGTCTACAAATGATAGAAACGTAGGCTTAATCTATCTTCTAAGATAAGTCGTAGGGTCAGTATTGCCTCAAGCGTTCCAACATTTCTACGGAATCCAAACTGATCTTCCCCGATGTCGGCTTCTACCAGTTTTACCATTCTTATGTAACGAATTCGCGTTAGTATTTTGCAGTCGATAGCGTACCTTATTCCTTATATTCTATCATTAATTCTAGTAATGTCTATGAAGACATTTAGGATTTACAGTCTTAAACTCTCATAGCAAACGGGTCTTAAAATTACGTTAATATATAGACTGTGACACATGTGTTCATTTTTAGGTTTTGGCAGCAGAGCCAGGAAACCTGTTCTTCTCTCCTATCAGTATACAGGTAATTCTCGCGCTGACATTTCTTGGAGCCAAAGGCAATACTGCCAAAGAGATTGCCAGAGGACTGCGCCTACCAGAGGATAGAGCTGTCGTTGAGGATGGTGTTGGGGCTGTAATGAACAGATTACAGGTGAGTAATGCTTGTGCAAGGGACTTATGCACGCAGATCACTTATCCGATAATATCAGAAGAATGGAAATCATTCTCCTTGATACACGTTTTAAAACTGTTTCTGTAAATGTGACTTCAGTAATACCTAATGAGGCAGCTGGCTTAGTGTGGTAGAGGCAAAATTTGTAAATTTTCGCTTCTAAACAACAGTAAGTGCATGTTTGCTTGTTCTTATTTGCGTTTAACGCAGTTTTGAAGAGCATGTACAGATCTGGAGAATCTGACGAAAACAGAAATAACAGCAGCAAAGAATAATTAACGTAGAGTAAAGAAATTTTGGAAATATATACGTTTAGGTAGCAGTTCATGTGATTAACATTGCACAAGCACAGTTGAATGTAAGGGCGAGATAAGCCATTCAAAATGTGAAATGCTGGTACATTAATAACCGGTGTAGCCGTCAGAACGTTGAATGCAAGCATGCAAACGTGCTTGCATTGTGTTGCACAGCTCCTGGATGTCCGTTTGTTTGGTGGAGTTCAATCACTGTTGTGCTTGGGACGGATAATGTTGTTTGTGGATGACGCTGGAGTTGCCCGATAATGTCCCATAATAGCTCTCCTGGAAACAGACCTAGTGTTAGAGCGAGCCAAGGCAACATGTAGACATTTTATAGAGCATGTTGGATTACAACATCGGTATTTGGCGGAGCGTCATCCAGTCGGCAATCACTTCCTGCGGAATGCTGTTCATGAATGGCAGCGCGACATATCGAATCATCAGAATTTGATGTAGCCATACGGAGTCAGGTTCCGGGGGATAATAACGAGAGTTGCCGAGAACTCTTCCGGGTTGTATGGAACTCTTCTATCCCTGACGTTTCGTTCAAAGCTACGTTGGACATCTTCAGAGGTACTCCTGGTTGTGATGAGTCTTGCCGACTGACGACTTGTACGTCGAAGAACGGCCTAAATACCGTGGAAAGTGGGCATGGTCTGGATTTCATGTGATAGCAGAGATAAACCTCGTCAAGGATAAAATATAACTATAAATCATGGTACGTCAAAGATAAAAACTTATCATCGATTCTGTAGCGCCACTGTCCATATATCGCTGAGTTTCATGGCTTTTTTCTTTTCTGATAAAATTATCCCCATGTTTATATATTTCAGTGGCTTCTCTATATAGCCGTGGATAACAGTTCGTCATAGGGCATAAGACATCAGTTTCCGAAAATTTCACTACGTGATCGCCCGGCTGAAGAGCAGGTTCCGCCACACCTGTCTTGTCTGTTTACGCTAGTCGGCTGTGGCGTTCGCTGTGTTATTCAATGGTTTGGTATTTAACTAATTTGTAAATGGAAATGATAATCTTATTTCATTGAAGTGAGTAATTACTAAATAATTTTTTCTCCCGGCTAAAGATTTGGTCAAGTTGCTCAAGGAACTCCAAGTTAAGGCTGTGTTAAAATGTTGTCTGTAAGTTGTGTAGGTTTTACTAAATCACAGTTCACACAACAGATTCAATACGACTGTTGATTATGATGGAAACAGTTATTTTCAGCAAAATGATCATTAAAACCACCGAATATCAGCCGCGCACAACACTGACGTGTGTTACCTGAAACAATATTCTTCGCAACTCGTGCGTAATTAATTTCGGCTCCATACATCAGCAAGAATAGTTTGTTATATGGATCGGGCTATGGGCACTGTTTTTTAAGAACCAATCTGATTCGAATTATTTTCATTAAAATGAGTTCGGAACCACCGGTGCACATTTATTTTAACACATTTTTATTGCCTTCGGCATTTATGTCTGCAGAGTTGCGTAATCTGAATTTACCGCTGTAGAGACCTTGTATTGTTAGAGCAAATTTCCTTTTAACAGGATAAGTATTTGAAATGCTTATTGAACTTTACTTTCGTATTGTGCACTACCTAGACTAATTTTCATCAAGCAAACCTTTGATACTTTCGTAAGAAACACAGATAAAAACGCGATACAAATCGCTATCATCAATGGCTGAGCTCCTTGCAGTGGAAAGAATTAATTAACACAAATAAGGCTTATTGAGAGAGGAATTAAAGTTACAAATAATTATTCACTCATATTTATAATAATAACGAATTCTATACTCAAGTAATAATTAAGAAATTATTATAATTTCTTAACAGACCTCAGTTTGATATGCGTATTGCGTCCGCAACTACAAAAACCAACCAAAAAAAGGTAAAAACAAAGGAAGACAAACGCAGATCATAAAAGGAATTTACAATTATAATTGTCTTTGTATGATACACATCGATATGTCCAATTACATCATAAAATATTATATAAATAATTAATATTTATCATCGTTTTATTTCACTGTTTTTTCATATGTCGGATAGATAATGTTTATAGCTGTTATAGGCATAATTTCCTCTCGTCGCACTGTAGCTAAAATTTATCTCTTGGATGTTAACGGAAAATACTTTTACGTTCCTTCAACCGCGTATTCACACTTATCTTTGTAGTTCCGATGTAGATCCTATCACATGTACACGAAATGTTGTATACACCACTTGCATGTCCATGATGACGTATGCCTAATGCATTTGATTTTGGACAAAGCTATCGTCTCCGAAGAAATTTGTGACCGGCTAGTGGAGAGAAGTGCACAACAAGTTGTTATGAGCAACCTACTCTACTCCCTCACTCTCTACTTATTTAGATTTGGTTTAATACTTAAACAGTGCGACTGCTCACGTAAAATACGAAACAAAAGGAGGATCACTTGACTCAAAGAGTCTATAACAAATCGAATTGAAGTAATACAGAAATTAATACGGCCGCTATTCCAATGGGACACTGTCTGTCCAATATTTGATCAATAATTCGGACGGCAATGAAAACATAAATGTTTGGGTGTACCTGTGGCGACAGAAAATTGACACACGTTTCTGAGAACACACTATGTTACAAAATAATACTGAATATAGAAATCAGCTGTCTTAATACTCAGATACGTTAATTTTAAGAGAGTATTTAAACTAGTTATGCAGGAGTAAATGATCGACTGGAGGTAGTTGTTGTGTTACGACAGTAATTTACGTAACCTCAGATTAACGCGCTCTAATATCCTGGATATGGCAAGCTACGAACTTTGAAAATGGTACTTACTATGAAAATTTACTGGATCAAATAAGCACCTGTTAGCTTTCAACAGATTAACATCGCCAAAATACGAACCAACCGAGTACAAAATAATATTACTACAATAGATACATATATAAAATACGTGAACGTAATTTATTCCTTTCTTTGAACTGAAATTGCCAGAATTACTCCGATTTTAGGTTACTTTTCTTTGTTTTCACACAATTAGCAACAAAGACATTGCCTTTGACTACTATTGGACAACAATGAGGCTTCATCATTACTTACTTCGTTTATCCTTTTAGCAAACAAACAAAACCGGCAATGATTATTACTTTTCTTTTAGCTGTTTAAACAACGACACTCTGGTACTCACTAATTGGAAAGGGGTGGGGCTCTAAGTAGATGACAATCACTGAGGATAATAACAGGATCAGGTACCCACAGTTTTTACGTACAGCACTTATTACTGAAATAAAATTCACTGGAAATTTCACTGGGTAGTGTCTCATAAAGTTTACTAAAGATAATGAATGTTTTCTGAAAGACATGTTATCATTAATATTGTGCTGGAAATATTACAAATGGTCGCTCTTATTGGATGTAGCACGTGTATTTAATATCTACACGTTGATAAGTTTGGAAGCTATTTCTGGCCTATGATGGGTAAAATATTCACTGATTAGCACTCTCCATGAATATTTCTGAAATATCTGACCGGTAATAGTTACGTTTCACGTTACAGAATCTATAAGAGTTGGATACATATAGTTTAAAAACAGTATATACAGTATTAAAAACAGTATATACTACATCCTTATTCGGCAAATCAAAATTATAAAATAAAAAAGTTCACCAAGACTCTTCTAACTCAAGTATTCTAATGCAAAACTCTTCCTATTGCACTAAGTAAATAGCACAGCTACGCCCTATTGAATGAACATACTTCTCGTACATACGACTGTAATGTCGAAAAATTGCCATTCTTTAATTTCTCTTTTCTACCAAATGCGACGACATTCTGTTAGAGACATTTTCGTACTGTTAGTATGCAAGGTATCACACTGTGGCGTCACACTACATGAATTTTTGGTTCTCCCTGTTAATTCGACTCTTCGAATCAGCTCCTTAAATTTCTTATATTATTTTTCGTACCTACGACAGCTATTTCTGCCGAAGATTTACATCTCTGGACTTAATACCGAAACATGGGCCCCCGAACCGAGATTTCTGTTCCACACTGTGATTTTCGTTGTTAAAACTGTCTGTTTTAATGTAAGTGCGATATTACTGTTGACAGTATTACACATATTGTGTCTTTATTCTGCAAAACCATATGAGGTACTAAGGCTTAGTGAATATTAATGTTCGTATGAAACAGAATGAGAGAAGCAAAACAACGATGATAAAAAGTTCAATTTCTCTGCGTCAGGAGCAGGAGAACAAGGAGGGCAAGTTAGTACTAAAAACGAATGAGGAATAAGATATGAAATCGAGATAAACCGTAATATGTTCAGATCCTCATGGCTGAACGAGCTTTTGAATACTCACAGTTACCAGTAACAGTGTGGACTGCCTGGGACAGAATATGCTTTATTTTTCAATGTGATCAGATGACTTGGAATTATCATTACATACATAACACCCTATATGAAGCCCAAGATGTTTCAGTGTCAGGTATGTCTGTAAATGGATCACTAGGTGACCTTCAAGAGGAAGTCACATGGAAGCCGAACATCCGCAACAACGCAACCATGGAACGGTTCCATTCAAAAGTAATCGCACCCGTTAAAACTTTTATTCCACTGGGAAATGAGAACACGCATTAAGACTGAAACCTGGTTGGTAGGTACTCAGAGAGCGCACGGGATAAGGTTACGATTGTGGATAGGACCATAAACAGTTACTGTGAGTTGCACAATCAAACACACAACTTTATTTTTCTAAGAACCACTTATTTACATATTGCTTTAAAAGATCACAATTAGACAATACTGATGAAGGCCAAGTTAAAGGAAACTTGAGATGCATTCTGGGCTGAAGGCCCAAAACCACATGAAAAACAAGAACAGCTGAAGGCCTGGCTTAGAAATCAAAACCAATTAAAAATAGAAGGTAAAAATTTAACTAAAAAAACATGTAATTGAAAACAATTAGCGGCTGAAGGCCTACACTGCATGTCTGAAGGACAACTATAATTAAAACACATTAATACAATTTTTTTAACCAAGAAATTCTTTTTAAACCTACATTAGAACAGCTGAAAGCCCAATTAATGAAATATTAACTCATTGCACAGCTGAAGGCCAAAAACAGATTTGAAACAATGGGTGAAGGCTGGAACACCATGTCAGACAAACAATTTAAAATAAACCCCTTCCTTCTGATAAAAAAAATTCTCGGATGGCAACCCAAACTAGGGATGGCCCAAGGACCGACCAACAATTTAACCAATTCCCTTCCATCTGACCAATGACACAAGATGGAAAATGTTGGCCGAGTACGAGGATACGTCCAGCAGTACGTTTTCAGAAATTGGCGTGTAAAAACAGCCAAGGGAACAATAACCACTCTAAGCAAAATATGAACCAAACAACCTAAAAGGCTGTCGAACTACTCACTGTGCCAGACAGCATCAACATGACGAGGAAAGGCACATTACTGGAAAAGTACGCTAATGACCAGGGCAGGTAACTGGGGCGTTAACGGCCACAGGGCAGAAAATACTGCTGGTGCACTTCACTGGCAAGTAACAGTCAATTTAATAATTAATCACAATATCGGAAGACGACTGCAAGATTTCGCCAACTCCAACACATCATACGTTGCTGCTAGCCCGCATGGCTAGACAGCATCAGCATGACGAGGAAAGGCACATTGCTGGAAAAGTACACTAACCACCAGGGCAGGTAACTGGGGCGTCAACAGCCACAGGGCAGAAAATACTGCTGGTGCACTTCACTGGCAAGTAACAGTCAATATAATAATTAATCACAATATAGGAAGACGACTGCAAGATTTCGCCGACTCCAACACATCATACGTTGCTAGCCCGAATGGCCCAGGAAGCAACAACCCGCAAATGAACGAAGAGCTGTCACAATAGTTGAGGTTCATAACAGGTTAACTGATCACTCAACTTCAGCGTCCAGGTTCGGTGGGCAAGGAACTTTGTCGCTATCGCAGCTACCGCCTCACGATCCAACAGCACGTGCATGCTGCCAGCAGTCCCGGCCTGACCTCGCACCACGGTGACTTCCTCGCTGCTGTGTTCCAAGTTCCAACTGACTGACCACCACACACACCACCACCACCCGGAAATACTAGCGGTCACACCAAAGATAGTACGACAGTGCTATTATCGATAAGCGCTGCTGCTGCCACTCAGGGAGGTAAGACGGCATTAAATCAGTCCTATCTGGAAGGATCCCACACCGCATACTAGTATTCTAAAAGAGGACGGACAATTGTAGTGTAGGCAGCCTCCTTAGTAGGTCTGTTACATTTTCTAAGTGTCCTGCCAATAAAACGCAGTCTTTGGTTAGCCTTCCCCACAACATTTTCTATGTGGTCCTTCCAATTTAAGTTGTTCGTAATTGCAATACCTAGGTATTTAGTTGAATTTACGGCTTTTAGATTAGAATGATTTAAGGTGTAACCGAAATTTGACGAGTTCCTTTTAGCACTCATGTGGATGACCTCACACTTTTCGTTATTTAGGGTCAGCTGCCACTTTTCCGTTCAGATATCTTTTCTAAATCGTTTTGCAGTTGGTTTTGATCTTCTGACGACTTTATTAGTCGATAAACGACAGCTTCACCTGCAAACAACCGAAGACGGCTGCTCAGATTGTCTCCCAAATCGTTTATATAGATAAGGAACAGCAAAGGGCCTATAACACTACCTTGGAGAACGCCAGAAATCACTTCTGTTTTACTCTATGACTTTCCGTCAATCACTATGAAATGTGACCTCTCTGACAGGAAATCACAAATCCAGTCACATAACTGAGACGATATTCCATAAGCACTCAATTTCACTACGAGCCGCTTGTGTGGTACAGTGTCAAAAACCTTCCGGAAATCCAGAAATACGGAATCGGTCTGAAGTCCCTTGTCAATAGCACTCAGCACGTCATATCAATAAAGAGCTAGCTGTGTTTCACAGGAACGATGTTTTCTAAACCCATGTTCACTGTGTTTTCTTCGAGGTAATTCAGTGGAGGTAATTTAGTGGATTACTCCTATTACCTTTCTTGAATATTGGTGTGACCTGTGCAAATTTCCAGTATTTGGGTACGGATCTTTCGTCGAGCGAACGGTTGTATATGATTGTTAGGTATGGAGCTAATGCATCAGCATGCTCCGAAAGGAACCTAATGTTTCACTACCATACAATGCTATGCTCCAAAAGTACATTCTCGGAAATTTGTTCCTCTAATTAAGGCCTATGTTTGATACTAGTACACTTCTCTTGGCCAGTAATGACCCTTTTGCCAGCATTAGTCTCTTTTATGTCGTCCTTGGTCTGTCAGTCAAGCATTGTTTTTCTGCCTAAGTAGCAGAATTCCTTAACTTCATTTACTTCATGATCCCCTGTTCTATTGTTATGTTTCTTGCTGTTCTCACTTTTGCTATTTCTCAGTACTTCCGTCTTTTTTCGATTTACTCTCAAAACATAATCGATACTCATTACATTGTTCAGACCATTCAACACATCCTGTAATTCTTCTTCAGTCTCTACATCTAAATCTACATGGATACTCTGCAAATCAAATTTAAGTACCTGGCAGAGGGTTCATCGAACCACCTTCACAATTCTCTATTATTCCAATCTCGTATAGCGCGCGGAAAGAATGAACACCTGTATCTTTCCGTGCGAGCTCTGATTTTCCCTATTTTATCGTGGTGATCGTTCCGCCCTATGTAGGTCGGTGTCAACAAAATATTTTCGTATTCGAAGGAGAAAGTTGGTGATTGGCATTTCGTGAGAAGACACCGTCGCAATGAAAAACGCCTTTCTTTTAATGGCTTCCAGACCAAATCTTGTATCATTTCTGTGACACTCTCTCCCATTTTTCGCGATAATACAAAACGTGTTGCCTTTCTTTGAACTTTTTCGATGTACTCCGTCAGTCCTACCTGGTAAGGATCCCGCACTGCGCAGCAGTATTCTAAAAGTGGACGGGGAAGCGTAGTGTACGCAGTCTCCTTAGTAGGTGTGTTACATTTTCTAAGTGTCCTGACAATAAAACGCAGCCTCAGTTTCACTGAGGATAGCTATGTCATCAGCCAATCGTATCATTGATATCTTCTCACCCTGAATTTTAATCCCACTCGTGAACTTTCCTTTCATTTTCCGTCATTGTTTCTTCTATGTACGGATTGAACAGTAGGGGCGAAAGACTACATCCCTGTCTTCCACCCTTCGTTCTTGGTCGTCCACTTCCCTTTTGGTTCTTGTACTTATTGTATATTACATGTCTTTTCTCAGAATTTCGAACATCTTGCACCATCTGACACTGTCGAATGCTTTTTCCAGGTCAACGGAACCTATGCAAGTATCTTGATTTTTGTTTATTCTTGATTCCATAATCAACTGCAACATCAGAATTTCTTCTCTAGTGCCTTTACTTTTTCTGGAGCCAAACTGATAATCATCTAGCAGATCCTCAGTTTTCTTTTCTATTTTACGAACTAGGAAATGATGTGTGCCGGACCGAGACTCGAACTCGGGATCTTTGCCTTTTGCGGGCAAGTGCTCTACCAACTCAGCTACCCATGCACGACTCACGCCCCGTCCTCACAGCTTTAATTCTGTCAGTACCTCGTCTCCTACCTTCCCAACTTAACAGAAGCTCTCCTGCGAACCTTGCAGGATTAGCACTCCTGAAAGAAAGGATATTGCGGAGACATGGCTTAGCCACAGCCTGGGGGATGTTTCCAGAATGAGATTTTCACTCTGCACCGGAGTGTACGCTGATATGAAACTTCCTGGCAGATTAAAACTGTGTGCCGGACCGAGACTCGAACTCGGGACCTTTGCCTTTCGCGGGCAAGTGCTCTACCAACTGAGCTACCCAAGCACGACTCACGCCCAGTCCTCACACCTTTACTTCTGCCAGTTTTCGTCTCCTGCAAAGGTTCGCAGGAGGGCTTCTGTTAAGCTTGGAATGTAGGAGACGAGGTACTGTCAGAAGTAAAGCTGTGAGGACGGGGCGTGAGTCGTGCTTGGGTAGCTCAGTTGGTAGAGCACTTGCCCGCGAAAGGCAAAGGTCCCGAGTTCGAGTCTCGGTCCGGCACACAGTTTTAATCTGCCAGGAAGTTTTATATCAGCGCACGCTCCGCTGCAGAGTGAAAATCTCATTCTAGGAAATGATCATTTCATCTTCCAGTGGGATAAGTGTCTCGACGCCTGTGATGATTAAGTTTGAATGCAACCATTCCATGATCCCATTATGGCAGGTGCTCGGTTTTAATTTTACTGTCTCTATAAAATGGAACGTTGCTGTAATTTCATAGTGGATTCAGCTTTTAGACGTGCAGAGAGCGTGGGAGTTGCTTGCCGGATGCGTCGGCCGTTTAGGCGCCTGGCGTCGCTTCGTTGACCCAGGTGCTGGAAACGATGACCTGTACCAGCAGTGGTGATGCGGCGTGGGTGGCAACGATAGCACGCACCCCATCAGCTGCCGACGGAGCATGACGCAGGAAGACGGAAGTATCATGCTCTGTAAAAGAGAACTGAAAACTGACTACGTCACACTGACAACTAAAGACTGACAAGGTCACACTGCATGGCACAACACCACTGTCCGGTGGAAAAAAAAAAAAAGACTGAGTCACACAGCAAAGCGTTACTTAAGCATTATCACAAATTTAGTCAGAAAACCGTAACAACTTATGACTTCTTCATATTTATTACTGAGCATTCCATTGCGCGTTGCCATAAAAGTAAACCATAAATGCATTAACGAAAATCTGGTCACTTTAAATATTGAAAATTACAAAGCAGCACACAGAATGGACACAAACGAGCATTCACCATCGAACAGGCACATAGTTAACGTTTCGGTTAGTAATCCAAATTAGTACACATAGCAAATAAACAGCGGCCGCTGTACTTCACACCCATGGTTTCTCAAACTAGTGAACTCAGGTTTAGTATCTTTACTAGCCCCGCGCCACTTGGGACTATGGCAAAAAAAGTGTGTGTGAAATCTTATGGGGCTTAACTGCTAAGGTCATCAGTCCCTAAGCTTACACACTACATAACCTAAATTATCCTAAGGAGAAACACACACACCTATGCCCGAGGGAGGACTCGAACCTTCGCCGGGACCAGCTGCACAGTCTATGACTGCAGCGCCCAAGACCGCTCGGCTAATCCCGCGCGGGACTATGGCAACAGGCCCTTGTAACAATGACTGCTCTTACTTAACCAACTTAAACCAGGACTTCAGATTAAGTTGGTGAACGAACCTCTTTATAAATTAACAAGCACTAGCCATAACAGAAAATCACACGTGCTATAGTATTAAGGAGCGCTTTAGGCTACTCAATTATCACCAAGTGAGAACCATTCTTGGTGCAGGACTTTACTACAGAATTGTAAGTACCGCCACAGAGAGAAGTGGACGACGACGACAACAAACACGTCCGCTGTTCCTTCAGTACTACACGAGGTAAACTAAATAACTATAGAGGCGCACGTAGCAAACAACGTGAACAAGCATAAACCATATCCATACAACAAGCCACAAGGCCCTCGACATTTAAAGGCACTTAAAATGCACAACACCAATTATGAAACAACATAACAATCAATGGACATATCATCACTAAATTAACAACGAGAACACGACGGCGACACCACTAAACTTGCCGCCGCTCGTAGAGGCAGGAACAACAAGATCATAGTAAACAAGAATATAACCAGACAAATATAATACTGTGTTGGACACAGCTCTCATAGGCAACATGTTCACACATCACGCCACTAAGTTGACAGCTAACCAACAGTGGTACCTCCAGTATTCGTTAAGTGACTGGTATTGCGCACAGCCCACACACGAGATACTTTCCAGTCAATGTCTCGGGAACGTGCAAACTACACTCCTGGAAATGGAAAAAAGAACACATTGACACCGGTGTGTCAGACCCACCATACTTGCTCCGGACACTGCGAGAGGGCTGTACAAGCAATGATCACACGCACGGCACAGCGGACACACCAGGAACCGCGGTGTTGGCCGTCGAATGGCGCTAGCTGCGCAGCATTTGTGCACCGCCGCCGTCAGTGTCAGCCAGTTTGCCGTGGCATACGGAGCTCCATCGCAGTCTTTAACACTGGTAGCATGCCGCGACAGCGTGGACGTGAACCGTATGTGCAGTTGACGGACTTTGAGCGAGGGCGTATAGTGGGCATGCGGGAGGCCGGGTGGACGTACCGCCGAATTGCTCAACACGTGGGGCGTGAGGTCTCCACAGTACATCGATGTTGTCGCCAGTGGTCGGCGGAAGGTGCACGTGCCCGTCGACCTGGGACCGTACCGCAGCGACGCACGGATGCACGCCAAGACCGTAGGATGCTACGCAGTGCCGTAGGGGACCGCACCGCCACTTCCCAGCAAATTAGGGACACTGTTGCTCCTGGGGTATCGGCGAGGACCATTCGCAACCGTCTCCATGAAGCTGGGCTACGGTCCCGCACACCGTTAGGCCGTCTTCCGCTCACGCCCCAACATCGTGCAGCCCGCCTCCAGTGGTGTCGCGACAGGCGTGAATGGAGGGACGAATGGAGACGTGTCGTCTTCAGCGATGAGAGTCGCTTCTGCCTTGGTGCCAATGATGGTCGTATGCGTGTTTGGCGCCGTGCAGGTGAGCGCCACAATCAGGACTGCATACGACCGAGGCACACAGGGCCAACACCCGGCATCATGGTGTGGGGAGCGATCTCCTACACTGGCCGTACACCACTGGTGATCGTCAAGGGGACACTGAATAGTGCACGGTACATCCAAACCGTCATCGAACCCATCGTTCTACCATTCCTAGACCGGCAAGGGAACTTGCTGTTCCAACAGGACAATGCACGTCCGCATGTATCCCGTGCCACCCAACGTGCTCTAGAAGGTGTAAGTCAACTACCCTGGCCAGCAAGATCTCCGGATCTGTCCCCCATTGAGCATGTTTGGGACTGGATGAAGCGTCGTCTCACGCGGTCTGCATGTCCAGCACGAACGCTGGTCCAACTGAGGCGCCAGGTGGAAATGGCATGGCAAGCCATTCCACAGGACTACATCCAGCATCTCTACGATCGTCTCCATGGGAGAATAGCAGCCTGCATTGCTGCGAAAGGTGGATATACACTGTACTAGTGCCGACATTGTGCATGCTCTGTTGCCTGTGTCTATGTGCCTGTGGTTCTGTCAGTGTGATCATGTGATGTATCTGACCCCAGGAATGTGTCAATAAAGTTTCCCCTTCCTGGGACAATGAATTTACGGTGTTCTTATTTCAATTTCCAGGAGTGTATTTCTTCGTCAGTACATATTACTCGTGTCGTATCTCCAAGACACTGACCAACCAGACTTCAAACAGTATCTACACAGTCTTAACACAAGCCAATGCAACACAACAGACAACCAAATTATACGTCCAATATCTTTCATATGGTTGAACTAGAGAAACAAGCGACACGTGTGTTCCACATTACCGATCACGCGTCATAGTGGAACCACTCGTAGTGGAGCTGTACCCGATTCCCGAATGCATGATACCAACAACGACGAAGCCATATGCTATTGATGATGATTTGGTTTGTGGGGCTCTCAACTGCGCAGTCATCGGTGCCCTGACCAAGTCCCAATTTTTACACAGTCCAATCTAGCCACTGTCGCGAATGATGATGATGAGGATAAAATGTTGAGGACAACACGAAGACCCAGTTCCCGGGCAGAGAAGATCCCCGACCGGCCGCAAATAGAACCCGGGACTCCGTGATCCAGAAGCAGCAACGCAGGCCACTAGACCACGAGCTGTGGACATATATGCTATTGACAGTTACTACGAACCAGCTCTGATAAGACTGTGGGTGCCGACCGCAGGAAGAATTCTAACTGTTGGACTATCACCGCACACCCGACACATGTGTACCTAACCGACGCTCGCAAGTCACAGCGGAACCACTCCGTGTGGAGCTATACTCGCTACCCGAACGCACGACACTAAATGGACCAGGAAGACGTAACTCTTTCACTCTCCCTACAAAAGCACACCGACAATTGCGTGTGAGATGCCAGCCACCGGCAACAACTCTAATCTGGTCCCCTCCCCTTCCCTCCAAGGCTGCATGTCGAGTAGACTTCACATTACCTTTTGCATTCGTGACGTCACTTGTGGTCTTTCTACTATCGACTTTTGTCAACGCGTGTGAACTGTACTTAGTAGAGTGTATGGCGCCGTATGCTTTTTCAAAGCAATGGCGCAATGAAAATGTATCACAAACGCGTCACCCGTAGCATTCAACGTCAGTTAATAACACAGCAACAATACAATGCTTTAAGAGCTATTATGACAAGTAAGATCTGAGGTAACATTCGCATGATTAAGCCTTTGCTTAATGGATAACGTAGTGGTTTATGGAGTGAAACGATGTGAGTTCGCAAACCACCACATGCTATGCGTTAAGCACAGTCTCGGACTTCGTTATGACTGTAATACACGTATGTTAATTGTGGTGTCACCGCCAGACACCACACTTGCTAGGTGGTAGCCTTTAAATCGGCCGCGGTCCGGTAGTATACGTCGGACCCGCGTGTCGCCACTATCAGTGATTGCAGACCGAGCGCCGCTGCACGGCAGGTCTAGAGAGACTTCCTAGCACTCGCCCCAGTGGTACAGCCGACTTTGCTAGCGATGGTTCACTGACAAATTACGCTCTCAATTGCCGAGACGATAGTTAGCATAGCCTTCAGCTACGTCATTTGCTACGACCTAGCAAGGCGCCATTATCATTTGCTATTTATCTTGTGATGCATGTACTGTCAGACCGATGTTCACCAATAATGGATTAAAGTTAAGTATTCCAGAAGCTACGTACCTTTGTTGCTAGTCTCAAGACATTGTCCTGTTCCAGACCTCACGCCATCCTGCGTGAGCTTAAACGCGTGCCTTTAGGCTTCCTCTCATTGTGGGTTGGCGCTCTGGCCAATCCACAACATTAATGATTTAAAATTTCCGTCTGATTAGAGAACGAAGGATCAAATAATTATCTGGCTTTTTATTTTCGAATATGTAGTGATTTCCAGTTGTGCAATTGGTCAACAACCTAACAGAAAAACTCATATTCTACCTTGTCACAAATACTTCGTACGTTGCGCAACCACAAACTCATTCCTGGAAAGAGTTCTGCGAAATGCTCTTCTCACTAGCACACCCGTAAACATCAACTCGGCGCTATAGCGATTGACAGATCGATAGCGTCGTTTTTGTTCACCTTCACCACACCGCCCCTAGGTCACGATTACGTCAGTTCCTGCAAAAAATAATGTGAAACATACTCGATCCTCCCAGACCGCATCGCCCCTCACGGAAAGTGGCGAGATTTTTCAATGGTGCTCCAGGCGGGACCGCACGGCACAAGCTTTCTACGGCCCTGTTCAATGTATGAAACATTTAATACAAGACTATAACACAACTCAGTAAGGAACCTCTGTTTAACCTAACTCTCCATTTGAGTGATATTCGTCTCTACATAAACATGTACTCCTTGTTGTGAAGTGTTAGGCTCAAGAGCATTCCTTAGTACAAAATCATGCAATGTTACTTTCCACATGTAGTGACAAATTTTCTGGCACTGTGCTAAGTTGCCTTTCATTTTCATACATGATCTGTTGTCACAGCTATGTACTTCCGCTAGAGGCTAGTTCTTTCAAGAAGTAAATAAATACAAATTAAAATTACCCCAGAAAATGAACACAAGGAATTCGGAACACCTAGTGCATTGTATAAAGCACAAACCATTGTGATCGTAGGTATTTTCTGGCACACTCCCCGTTTCTTCATACGATTATTTTAGCCAAGGTGAGTCATTATATTAGAACTCGGAATTAGTCGTAGAATTCGACAGCAGCTACACACTGAAAGTTTGATGTAACAGCCCTGTATTTCAGATCTGCTGTGTTTATTGCATAATAGTGCCATGTGTGCTGTTGTTCTGTATATGGTGACAATGAAATTCTTTGTGTTATTGTCATAATATCGACTGAATATTGTTTCAGGACAGTAACGACGTGCTGCTTGACATAGCCAACAGGATATTTCTGAAAGAGGGTTATGGCATCAAAGAAGGGTTTAATCAGTCAGCAATTAGGTTCAAGGCTGGAGTAGAAGAAGTTGATTTCCTACAAGAACCACAAGCAAGAAAAATAATAAATGACTGGGTCGAGTCGAAGACGAATAATAAGATAAAAGACATAATTCCACCAGGTGAGCAAGAATCATTGACATTATACTTAAGTCAGAATTCTTAATCAGTAACTGATCAGATAAATATTTCAGCTAAACTAATTACGCATGCATAGGCTGGATATTGGTCACCAACTGACCTCGAATATCTTTTCCTTACGATGGTGTGTGTAACATTGTACGTAGACCAAATATATGACTTTACCGAGCTGCATGATATTGTCGAAGGCTGTCATTTCGAGACACGGAAAGCTACTTTTATATTTGATAGCCCATTTCGTGTGTGCCGGAAACAGACTGACAAATGTCTCGCTGTAGATCGCTCTGCATATTATGAGCAAGATTTGTTGCCGCTTAGGCATTGGCCAAATAGAGACACGACCTCTGGACCTCTGAGCAGGACATCTACAGCTCTAACAGTCACGAATGTAATCAAAGCTTCATGTTCCCTTTACTTCTTTCTTACGATCAACATTAGCGTATGTAGCGTGTTGGAGTGGATGTTCCTTGAACAAGGGGACTCCAATGGCTGTTCTTATTATACATAGAAGCTACTTACGACCTGCAATTCCTGTTCGTAAATTGGAAAGTAGCAGAGCTATTCTTTACCTTTTTGTGTGCATTACTGTTTTATCATTTGCTTAAGCAGTCTTTCGTGGATGGTGGGATCTTTCTAGAACGTTGTTGTTACGCCATAATATTCTAAATTTAATGTTCAGGACTCAGTGGGACCAAACCCTGAACCCCGCCTCAAGGAATGTGTGCCGGAAACAGACTGACAAATGTCTCGCTGTAGATCGTTCTGCATATTATGAGCAAGATTTGTTGCCGCTTAGGCGTTGGCCAAATAGAGACACGACCTCTGGACCTCTGAGCAGGACATCTACAGCTCTAACAGTCACGAATACAATCAAAGCTTCATGTTCCCTTTACTTCTTTCTTACGATCAACATTAGCGTATGTAGCGTGTTGAAGTGGATGTTCCTTGAACAAGGGGACTCCAATGGCTGTTCTTATTATACATAGAAGCTACTTACGACCTGCAATTCCTGTTCGTAAATTGGAAAGTAGCAGAGCTATTCTTTACCTTTTTGTGTGCATTACTGTTTTATCATTTGCTTAAGCAGTCTTTCGTGGATGGTGGGATCTTTCTAGAACGTTGTTGTTACGCCATAATATTCTAAATTTAATGTTCAGGACTCAGTGGGACCAAACCCTGAACCCCGCCTCAAGGAATGTGTGCCGGAAACAGACTGACAAATGTCTCGCTGTAGATCGTTCTGCATATTATGAGCAAGATTTGTTGCCGCTTAGGCGTTGGCCAAATAGAGACACGACCTCTGGACCTCTGAGCAGGACATCTACAGCTCTAACAGTCACGAATACGATCAAAGCTTCATGTTCCCTTTACTTCTTTCTTACGATCAACATTAGCGTATGTAGCGTGTTGGAGTGGATGTTCCTTGAACAAGGGGACTCCAATGGCTGTTCTTATTACACATAGAAGCTACTTACGACCTGCAATTCCTGTTCGTAAATTGGAAAGTAGCAGAGCTATTCTTTACCTTTTTGTGTGCATTACTGTTTTATCATTTGCTTAAGCAGTCTTTCGTGGATGGTGGGATCTTTCTAGAACGTTGTTGTTACGCCATAATATTCTAAATTTAATGTTCAGGACTCAGTGGGACGAAACCCTGAACCCCACCTCAAGGAATGAAAACAATCACACACAACAATTCATGTTATGTTATACGACATTCAATGTAAAATTTCGAAGCACAATACGATTTTCAGAAAGTGATGAGTCAAAGGTCTGTCAACGAAGTACGGTAGGATGCTTGCCATTCCGGGATCTGTCGCACTTCCTTGACCCCGAGCACCACCTGTTTGACTGCCCTTAAAAAGGCTCACGAGTGCGAAAGTGAGGGGCGTTCCATACTGAAAGGCACAGAACGTACTTCTAGAAGAATGGAACCCGGTCGGTAGCTATGGGAAAGATATTCGCTATATCTTTACAAGCAAGGTCCGAGAGTTGTTTCCAGTTAATATCATCTTTCCTCTAGTGGCACTCTTGTTTCTTCTTCTTCGTTTTTCAGTGATCATGGATATCGTAACTACCGCGATAGAGTACACTACTGGCCATTAAAATTGCTACACCACGAAAATGACGTGCTACAGGCGCGAAAGATGCTGTGCAGGAAGAAGATGCTGTGAAATGCAAATGATTAGCTTCTCAGTGCATTAACATAAGGTTGGCGCCGGTGGCGACACCTACAACGTGCTGACATGAAGAAAGTTTCCAACCGATTTCTCATACACAAACAGCAGTTGACCGGCGTTGCGTGGTGAAACGTTCTTGTGATGCCTCGTGTAAGGAGGATAAATGCGTACCATCATGTTTCCGACTTTGATAAAGGTCGGATTGTAGCCTATCGCGATTGCGGTTTATCGTGTCGCGACATTGCTGCTCACGTTGGTCGAGATCCAATGACTGTTAGCAGAATATGGAATTGGTGGGTTCAGGAGGGTAATACGGAACGCCGTGCTGAATTCCAACGGACTCGTATCACTAGCAGTCGAGATGACAGGCACCTTATCTGCATGGCTGTAACGGATCGTGCAGCCACGTCTCGATCCCTGAGTCAACAGATGGGGACGTTTGCAAGACAACAACTATCTACACGAACAGTTCGACGACGTTTGCAGCGGCATGGACTATCAGCTCGGAGACCGTGGCTGCGGTTACCCTTGACGCTGCATCACAGACAGGAGCGCCTGCGATGGTGTACTCAACGACGAACCTGGATCCACGAATGGCAAAATGTCATTTTTTGGGATGAATCCAGGTTCTGTTTACAGCATCATGATGGTCACATCTGTGTTTGGCGACATCGCGGTGAACGCACATTGGAAGCGTGTATTCGTCATCGCCGGCGTGATGGTATGGGGTGCCGTTGGTTACTTGTCTCGGTCACCTCTTGCTCGCATTGACGGGACTTTGAACAGTGGACGTTACGTTTCAGATGTGTTACGACCCGTGTCTCTACCTTTTATTCGATCCCTGCGAAACCCTACATTTCAGCAGGATAATGCACGACCGCATGTTGCAGGTCCTGTACGGGCCTTTCTAGCCAGCACGTTCTCCAGATCTCTCACCGATTGAAAACGTCTGGTCAATGGTGGCCGAGCAACTGTCTCGTCACAATACGCCAGTCACTACTTTTGATGAACTGTGGTATCGTCTTGAAGCTGCATGGGCACACGCCATCCAAGCTCTCTTTGACTCAATGCCCAGGCGTATCAAGCCCGTTATAACGGCCAGAGGCGGCTGTTCTGGGCACTTATTTCTCAGGATCTATGCACCCAAATTGCGTGAAAATGTAATCAGATGTCAGTTCTAGTATAATATATTTGTCCAATGAATACCCGTTTATCATCTGCATTTCTTCTAGGTGTAGCAATTGTAATGGCCAATAGTGTATGTCTCCGAGTACACGAACTTCTTGAACCTCTCTCTCTCTCTCTCTTTCTCTCCGCGTCCTCCTCTCCCCCCCTCCCTCTCTCTCCATCCTACCCCTTTCTCTTTTTCATTATTGGGCCGTTATGTTTAGTTCATACAACTATACGGCACAGGTACGTCTCTTCTTTAATAATTGCTGTCCCGTCATTACATTGTACTTTGACTTCTGGTTGCACATGCCCGCCGAAGTCGCTACGGATCGCACGTCGTGGTTGCACTTACTTAGGACGCGGAAGTTCCTGCTCGTTTCCTTCTTGACACTGATGTCGAATGAGTGTGTTGGCGTCAGATTCTAAGCGGCTGCCCGCCTATTAAGACGGACAGCCGTAGTACTGGATGGTATCAGAGCTTGCGTATTTGGTACTACCAGACAACTGTGTGGATTGGCCGATGGGGCTGTCTGAGTGTTTTCCCGTACAATCACCGTGTCCTTGGGTAACGTCCTTAAGAGGCGATGATGATCACGAATGAGGAGGCAGCAACGTCTATGTTATTTAACTCAGGCAAAGGGTTTCATAAAGTCGACAGTCGTCAGTATCGGGTACCTGTGTGCAGCATCCCATGCAGATCGCTGTCCAGTTTAACTCCAAAATCACGATTTCTCTGTTCTTGTGGGAAGGCTACCTTTGATGAGGGTGGGCGACTGCGCTGCAGGCACCCTCCACCCCCACTTTTAACGGCACTTGATTGTTCAGTCATCATGTTAGTCTAACGCTAGTCTCGTTATGCGCTCCAGTAGGTGAACTTCACAGCTCTTGAATATCAACGTTGCACAGTGCTAGTTGAATACATGATGCCGATGATAGACCCATCATGTAAAAGATTTACAGTGTAGAATTAACCTCTTGGAACTGATTAAATTTCTAGATGCAAGATAAAAATAAAAGATCGTGGCGCCTTGCAGGTACTCGAAACACTCAGAAGAATGCAGCACTTGTCAGAAGCTTCGGTAGCTTCATGCACAATCGAGCGTCTACCGGCGCTGGTGCTCAGAAACAGTTAACCTTCCGATTATTAGCACAGCTTTGGTATGATGCGAATTCATGACATTCTGCATTAAGGGGTAGACATAAAACCCTACGGAACATAACCCTTTTGGCGTCAGTGAGACGATGTGTCTTCAATTGCGATAGCATAACGCAAGTGGTTTTGCTTGTAGCTATGCATGAATCTGTAGCGTTGCTGAAACGAGTGTTTGAAAAAGAAAGATTCACCGGATATCGTAAGAGAATATATTGACGCTTTTGTTTTCGTACGAAGCATCTGATTTTACTAATGCACAAACATTTTTGGAGTATCTTTTATGGTCACGTATAGGATCAAATTTTCATTTGTCTTTGACTAAAGTCAATATGCCTTCCACTGGACGCACGACGAACATCCAGACGAGTCAGACTCGGCTGGTGGGTTGGTTGGTCTGGGGAAGGAGACCAGACAGCGTGGTCATCGGTCTCATGGGATTAGGGAAGGACGGGGAAGGAAGTCGGCCGTGCCCTTTCAGAGGAACCATCCCGGCATTTGCCTGGAGCGATTTAGGGAAATCACGGAAAACCTAAATCAGGATGGCCGGACGCGGGATTGAACCGTCGTCCTTCCGAATGCGAGTCCAGTGTGCTAACCACTGCGCCACCTCGCTCGGTAGTCAGACTCGTCCCGTACTTAGCGAACATGCCTAGGGCTACTGCATTCACTGATGCTGCTGTAGAACGAGAGATAAGGCGACCTCGGAGGCCGATGGTGCAACAGTAGATCCAATAAACTTGTCATGGTTGAGGTTCAGTCATGTATAATTTTTTAAAGGGCATCATATTTACCGCTGACTATAGAAGTTATTTATTTCAAAATTGAAATTTTCGGACTTCGGGCCATTTTCAAGTGGTACTGCAAATGATATTGTTTCAGCACAAGTCATGCTTTAAAGTTCTCCGACTTGTATACATTACATCGTCCACAGGCCCTTTCACTTTATATATAGTCTGCTGTTGTTCCAGTTCTACAGTGAAAATGCCTATTTTTGACGATGACATGTGTACATGTCAGACGATTTTAAAATCTGACATGTGCTGAAGTAAAATCTTTTGCGGAGCCACTTGCAAATGACTCTAAGGCCGAAACTGCAATAGTGAAATAAGCAATTTCTAAAGTCAACGACGAATGTAACGTCCTTCAAAAATATACTGGATCAATTCGCCCCTTTCTGGCTGAACAGGCAGCTCATTGTTCTAAAATGTTGGTACACGCAGATGGTAGTGCGGTGTTACTAAGCCGAGTTGAAAAAGGAAGGCATGTCGGATTATGCTCTGTCCTGGCGAAAAATAAATCCCACTTGTGTTGATTCTCTGTCCTATTGCAAAATGAAACCCAGTGTGTTGATGCTCTGCCCTGTTCCAAAATGAAGCCCAGTGTGTTGATGGTCTGCCCTGTTGATAAATGAAGCCCAGTGCGGTGGTGCTCTGCCCTGTTGATAAATGAAGCCCAGTGTAGTGATGCTCTGCCCCATTGAAAATTGAAGCCTACTATGGTGGTGCTCTGTCCTGTCGATAAATGAAGCCCAGTGTAGTGATGCTCTGCCCTGTTGCAAAATGAAGCCCAGTGTGTTGATGCTCTGCCCTGTTGAAAATTGAAGACTAGTGTGGTGGTGCTCTCCCCTGTTGATAAATGAAGCCAAGTGATGTGGTGCTCCGCCCTGTTGATGAGTGAAGCCCAGTGTGGTGGTGCTCTGCCCTGTTGATAAATGAAGCCCAGTGTAGTGATGCCCTGTTTTGTTGAAGAATAAGTGCCATTGTGAGGGTGATCTGGCCTGTTGAAAACTGGTTGGGCTTCTTGAAAACTGAATTCCAGTGCATTGGTGCTCTGTATCGTTGAAGCACCAATGCCAGTCTGAGATTGCACTGCCTTGTTGAAAATTAAAGACCAATACAGTGTCGCTCTGCCCTATTGAAAATAAAGTATACGTTGTGTTCTCTTAACTGTGAAAAAAATCAGATCATCAACATAAGCAAGTATGTTTCCAGTAACTGACTTACGATAAAAAAAAGTCGTAAATCTTTTCTCAGGGTAAAGGCACAAAACATATGAAACTTTGGAGAGTCCGCCTCGCGCTCAACTAAGGTATGTAACTGCTGTGTTTCCCATAATCTTACAGTTTGGAGGTTAGCTGCAGCGTAGCCTAATAATTGGATACTAAACGTGAAAAGAAATTATCTAGCATCTCCACACCCAGAATGAACTTACAATGGACATTATTATTTATCACCATCACGAAGGGTTTGTAGCAACTAACTTCCGTTTGGTTTGAAATAGAAACATCGCCGTGTAACGTAAGGCTTAATTTAGGCTGGAACGATGAATAATCTTCTGTGAGCCACGTGAAATACTCTGTTGAATACCCCCTGTTTGAACAAGCACATGGAGATTAGGTTTACTTGCGGGGTACCCATTACTGATTAAGGCAACAGGGAAGGTCTTGAAACTGCCAATTCTCGTCTGGTGCTATAGTGGTGGTAAGCGCATTTCTGGAAACATGAAGGTCATGGGTCCGATTCCAGCCCGGAAAACGGAATATTGGAGTCCGGCTTTAATCTAAACTTCATCTCTTAGAGATGTGAATATTCGCCAGGAATTACCGAGGGCTATAATTTAAAGTGCAGCTACTCCCAAACGTCCAGTGTGGGCTGCACTTATCGTATGGGAGTGAAACATGGGTGACATTACATTGGAAAAAAAAATTGTTCCAATTTTGGCCACTAGGTGCAAATCTGGCGCTGTACAGCATCTCGTTGATGCCTTTGGTGCTCGTACTGAACAAACTGTTTAACTGGCGGTTATAATGTCGTCTGCATCATGCCTTCCTCCTTTGTTTGAACTTTTCTGCCCACATACCGTTTCTGACCCATTACTTATGGAAATATTTCTTTGTCTTTCCTGCATTCAAGGTGCCAGACTTGCAGCTGGTAACTACAATCGGAACTAACTTTTTTCCGGCGTAAATCGGTTCTACACTAACGCACCGGAAACCAGAATATCTACCACGTTTCGCTGCCATACGATAATTACAGCCCACTCTGGGCCCCTGTGAGTAGCTGCACTTTAAAAAAATTATAGCCTCCAGACGCTACATGAAACTGTAGGTTTCCTGTCCCCTGGAGGATTAGTCGGGTAGATTAGGGTCACGTAAGGGCGCCGAAGCGACGTCCAGGTGAAAGAGTCGCACCAGGGCGTTGAAACTGAAGGTTCCACCGCCGCCTGCTTTGAACTGTACAGGGTGCAAACCCTTACTGTCAGTGGAAACCATGTCTCATAGTTACGGAGTTGAAACGGATGAGCTATCGCCATCTCGACTTTTAAGGCAATTGTGAAACGAACGCGTCAGTGGACGACCGATCCACCGGCAACCACACGAAACAGCAACTTACAAATGCCGCCACGGTAAACATTAGTTTCTATAAGTAAGTTGACGTTAACCTCAGTTCGGAACTGACCGAACTGGGAATCTCCTTCTCTCAATAAGCATACCGAAATTCTTGCACGGTGATTATTGGCGCACCCTATTCCAAACGTAGCAGTTGGAGTGTAAGATCTTGTTACGACCAAAGATGATAGTACGTCGTTACACAAGAATACGTGCTACTGAAAACTTTATTTCAGACCAGTCACTGTCATAGTATTCTGCAGAAACTTCTTAAGACGGTTATAGCTCTCTTATTGGGTATCCAGAATCTGCGCTTGTGCAATGGCTAGCTAACTTCGCTCGAAACCATACCATTTGCCAAAAGTAGCCATAGATACTGAAAATACCGCATAGTAGAAGACGTAAAACAGCAAAAAATATACAGTTTTAACGAAATGATACGTGTTGAATGGCAGAGTGGCGAGTAACTGGAGGCATATACTGCTACATCACTGCTTTGATATCACATGACAAAGTGACGTGACAGTCAGGAAGCAATGGACTCACATTAAATTACAATGAAAGAAATCCAGAGCATTAGCTGCTTACAGGCGTTGATAAATATCAACGGGGACAGTTGTGAAACATCCCCTTAGAAAAATTAAGAATGACAGTGCTGGTAAACCTCTTATGTTATTTGATTTTCAAACAGTTGGGCAAAACTGAACGTACTCAGACATTTCTCTCTTTACTTATTCTGATCAACCGTAAACTGACACACAATATTTTTTCTTACCGCAATGCAATCTGACTTTCAATAATCGCTACAAAAGAATGGCCCTGACTAATAATAACCTATACCTTTCATGAATCACTTACCTCACAAAAATCTTCGTTACTCAAACTACTGCAACACAGCGTGCGCCATTACTGCCAGCTAAATAAAAGATTCTAGCCACTGAAGGCACTAACTACTGATAGGCATAGTTAGCAATTGATAGATTTTGATAGAGAACAAACAATGTATTTACCTTAAGAGTGTTCAAAAAATCATTTTATATATATATATATATATATATATATATATATATATATATATATATATGACATCCAGTCTTACAAATTCCCTTTTTTCTGACGGACACACGTCCATATCGTCCGCTCTCAAAACTCTGCCATCTCTCTCCCCACATCCACCACTGCTGGTGGCTCACCTCCAACTGCGCAACGCTACGCGCTGTTCACACCCAACTGCCCAACGCTACAATAGAGAATATTCCAACAATGCAAACCATCCGCAGACTGCACACAGCACAGTCAGTGATTTTCATACAGAACGCTACCTGGCGTTACCGACATAAAAACCTAAACAGCCTACTTACAGTTGAAAATGTGTGCCCCGACCGGGACGCGAACCTGGAATCTCCTGCTTACATGGGAGACGCTCTATACGAATTCATATTTTTTTTTTTTTTTTTCGTTGTGTTTGGTCGTTGCGGACGTCACATGACATCCGTTGAAGTTCGTTTTGTTGATCCTTCCACTCAGTTTTTTATTACAGAGGCCAACCAGCTCTCTGACCAAACACGCTGAGCTACCGTGCCGGCCTCCGACTGAGTCACTGAGGACACAGCGGATAGTGCGACTGCAGGGACTTATCACTGGCACGCTCCCCGTGAGACCCACAAACCCACACTTCCAACTTACTGTCCACACACTAAGTTTGTAGTGTCCCTGTCCGCTTTACTCATTACTCGTGGCAGTCATTCTGCCCATTCCCGTAAGAGCTTGAGCAATGTGAGTGCATCCGCACTGAAGAAGATCATTGGCCAGTAAGCCTTATCTATATGAAGATGGTATCTGTACTTTGGGACACGTCCGAAAGAACAGATGCCATCTTCATATATTAAATTATAATGATTTTCTTTGTCGATTAACTCGAATATCGGGAAAATGCTTCCACAAAGGAAAAGGCCGTTTTGCCTCTTTATCCTGCCGGAGATTCTCCCCCCGGGTGGTTAAACTCTAATCATCTTCCCCTTGCGAAAAAATGAAACTGCATTCCCATCTGTGTGGGTTGGAAACGTGCACTACTCAATTTGCTGACCTGACCGCGTCTAAAGTATTGAATTCATCTCCTGCTACTGACATCTTCTTCCTTTCCTTGTGACTTTGTTCCTCATCGACGCAGGGTCTCCATGATTATGAAGAATTTGGCATGGTTACGTTAAAGGGTAGCCGTACGCCCTTCCTGTTACCATCCCGTTACTCTCTGTGATGGAATACGTGTACTCCAACTATATACGTGCAGTGTTATTCGCGTGAAATTGAGCGAAAGTTTTCTGAATGTCTGCGGATTCTGTAACAGAGGCGGGACTTGGGTACTAGCCCAGCATTCACCTAGTGGGATGTTGGAAACCACCGACAAACAACATCCTGGCTGACTGGCACAAAGACCCTCGTCGTTAATCGGCCGGGAAGATTCGATCGGGAGCCGGCGAACCTCCCCGTCCCGGAAGTGGCACTTTAACACGCTCGGCTATCCTGGTAGGTACATTTCCTCTTACGGACATGATTCAACATTTTCTTCTGAAGCACAGTGGAGAAGATCAAGCGAGACGAGGGATTGGTGAAATAATGGGATGCACAGCTCTCATTACATAAGAATCAGTAAAATGTATGTTCTGATAAATGACGCAAAAATATACAGGGTGAAAAGTATTTAAACCGACAAACTCTGGGAGTTTATAGGGAACATAAAAACAAATGTTTTTTCCTAATGTCATTTTTTCCTATAAGGAGTATTTAAACCGGTAGAGGATGATTTCTCTGGCGTCAAATTAATTAAACCAACAAACGCTTTTCCATTTTTTTATGAGCAAGAGACAACACATTAACACAACCCAATTTCAATTACAGTACATTTTTTAAAAAATGCCTCCATTGACACGTAAACAAAGGTTACACCATCGGATCACGTTCTGCCTGACACGGGCAAAAACCCCAGGAGTATCCGGAATTGTTCCTGCTGCTGCTACTGCCCAGGCAACCAGATCCTCTTCTGAAGCAACAGGAGTTGCGTAAACAAGGTTACGCATCTCTCCACACACAAAAATGTCCAGAGGGGGCATATCTGGGGATCGGGCAGGCTATAGTACAGGACCACCTCTGCCAGTCCACGTTTCTGGAAACCGTCGGTCCAGGAATCGACGCACACAACGACTGAAATGTCCCGGCACCCCGTCGTGTTGGAACCACATGCGTTGTCTTGTAGGGAGCGGGACGTCTTCCAGCAATTCTGGCAATGCTCTGGCGAGAAAATTGTAATAGTGCCTTCCATTTAATGGGCTATGTAACAGATACGGTCCAATTAAACAGTTCCCAACAACACCGACCCACATATTAACGAGGAACCGCACTTGATGAGCGCTAGTAACTGTGGCATGTGGGTTATCCTCACTCCATACGAATTGTGCATGTTGAAGACTCCATCACGCCCGAACGTTCCTTCATCGGTAAAAAAACACAGAGGATGGAAATGTAGGATGCACTTCACACTGTTCCAGGTACCACTGCGAAAACTGTGCTCTGGGTGGATAATCAAATGGTTCCAGGTTGTGGACACGCTGTAAGTGAAATGGACGTCACAATTGCTCTCGAAGGACTGTTCTTACATTCGTCTGATTTGTCCCCATGTTACGTGCAATTGCGCGAGTGCTGATTGAAAGATCCTGCTCCACATGCTGCAAGACAGCTTCCTCAAATTGCAGCGTTCTTACCGTGTGACGCGGTCACTGCCCAGGTAATCTGCTAAATGACCCGGTCTCATGCAGACGTTGGTACGCAGCAGCAAAGGTCGTATGATGCGGGATACGGCGATTAGGATGTAGTGCGCATCAACCATATCGGTGTACTCAATCAGAGCTCGTACGGAAAGATATCGGTATTCGTTCTTTCCGCGCGTTGTAAGAGATTGGAATAACAGAGAATTGTGAAGGTGGTTCGATGAACCCTCTGCCAGGCACTTAAATGTGATTCGCAGAGTATCCATGTAGATGTAGATGTAGATGTAATTGCATTTGTTATTTTTGATTATCTGAGTGTCGCAACTAGCGAGTAACATGATCATTAACTGTGCCTCCAACTACTCGACATTCTTTTACCTATCTTCTGGTACCTGTACCACTCCGTTAAACTGTCTGGACTTGGTCCTAAACGATATGACCATGTAGTCCGGGGGGTGACTTTAGCAGCCACGGACACACATCTAAGCATAACAACGACTTCGGTCCTAATGAGGCAGAGCAGTTGCTGTCGATGTTATTTAGAACATCTACTTTTGTGGAAAATGGCCAACAACGCAGAGGGTTGTATTCACGGCCAACTTATCACTGATCATCTGCACAGTTGTAGACAAGTTGCTTAGTTCAGTTTCCTGACACTGACTTGGTCTACCAACAAGAACCGCTTCTCTGACACTTCTCTGGTGTATTCAAGCGCGAAACACAGGTTGAAACTTAATACTAAAGTTTCTCGTATAACTGAAAGCGCCATCGTGGTGAAAATTACTTGCTTCCGAATTAACTGCAACTACGACCAGAAAAAGTTATGGACAATACCTTTACACCAGGAATCATTAATATATATTCGGTATTTCTAAAGTTATGGGCAATACTTTTACACCATGAATCATTAACATAAATATTCGGTATTTCTGTATGAAGGGCTTATTTCAACAGTGGTACAAGTCCATTACTTCCACTTTTCTGTCTATAATGCTTCTGAAATTAATGAGCCAAACAAACAAAAAGAAAGGTTCATCTCTAGCAAGAAGCCATATGCTCTAATATTTCTGGTATCTCAACTGTAGATTTTTCAGCGCTCATTTAACTTTAGGACTCTGTATCTCAACATGAACAAAAATGGACATGTACCACTACTGAAATAAGCCCTTCATATAGGGATAACTCTTTGCCACCCATGTAGAGCGCGGTATCATATCTTCGTTTCCCATTCTGGAAGAGCGTATTTTAAATCTCCTTCCAACTTTCGTGATTTAGATTTGCAGCCTCCCCACTACATTTGCTTCTGTATGAAATTTAGCCCAACTCTACATCTTACTCTACGAAAGTCTATGTATTACCAAAACCATGTATTCACAAACTGCTGTCCAACTTACACTCGTACGCTAAGCTTTGACTAAACAGAACCCAATTTGAACTGATTTGATCTAAATGCAGCCTGTGTTTGTATTAACTGCGCAACGGAAGTAAATAACTATCTGGCTCTTATCAAAATTTCAACTTATCTCGCGTATTGACAACGTTGTTGCAGAGTTTTCGAAAGCGCAACAGCAGACAGCAAGTACATAGCGGCTAAGCTAGATTTCTGTTTCTAAATACATATTCAATTTGTTGCACGTGGTAATGCATAATGACAAACACTGGGGTGGGGAGAGTAACTTTTCCTATAAAATGATATGGTAAGACAACGATTTTATGGAATGAAGTATATATTCAAAAAGACGGAGTAAAACTTCTCGTATTTTCACACATAACATTGGTCTGAACAATGCTATGCATAACGAAGTGAATAATGATTTAGAAAGGGTATAATGTTAACAGAGAATTTCTATAAAAACCAAACAGCTCAATCAATTAATATTTTAATTCATGACTCAGGGAAGTGGGGTGGTCTTTCTCTCAGCTCTGAGCAAGTTAGCTGACAACAATCATTCCTATATACTTATATGGATATGGTGTCTGTTCTTTCGGACATGTCCGAAAGAACAGACACCATATCCATGTAAGTATATAGTTCTGGCAATACCGGCCATGGCCTTCCTCTTCTGTGCGGATGCACACATATTACCCGCACTCTTACTTCCACGAGTAAGGAGTGTGTTGGGTTGGGACACTACGAATGTAGTGTGTGTACATATAAGGTGAGAGTGTGGGTCTCGCGGGAGGCGTGCGCGGGGTAGTCCCTGCAGTCGCGCTATCCTTTGTGCCCTCGGTGCGTCAGATGGATAGAGCGTCTGCCGCGTAAGCAGGAGATCCCGGGTTTCAGTCCCGGTCGGGGCACACATTTTCACCTGTCCCCGTTGATATTTATAAACGCCCCTGAGCAGCTGAAAGTATTAATATATAATTCTAACAATCATAACTAGCTGCAGTTTTATCTCAAACTTCTCTTCTTCAAAATAACAACGCTACTCAAAAGATATGATTCTTTCACCTTTAAATGTACACATCATACTCATCTTTGCTGACCTTTACCATACACGTTAGCTAACATAGTCATACAGTCTTTGTTGGCGTCTACTTTCTCTGTTCTTCTTGCGCGCAGCAGGGATCCAACGTGACTGTTGTAATCAGAATTCAGCAATAGTTCTGGCATGCTGCATACATTATAGTTTTCTGCGTTGAGTGCAGTTGAGGACCCAACAGGTGAACACATGTTCCTTTTAAGGAAATCCCACAATCACTAATTGGGAATGGGATCAGCTGAGTCAGGGAATCATTGAAGATGAAGTAAGTCCGGGATGCATTACTTGAATCACCCCTGTGCACTGTGCACAACGTGTCGGATTAATTTACGCCAAGGTCTGGTACGATGACATCACGGTTTTGGGTAAAAAACTGAGAACCTAGTCTGTAAGGAGATCGAGATAATGTTTACTATCTAAAAAAAATAGTTTTGATCACAAATTATTTATTCCAGTGACCGGCTTAGATCACAACTGTAGTCATCTTCAGACCAATGAGCAAGAACCTCCTTCTGGTGGTGATTTACCACCAGAAGGAAGGCCGGCCGGTGTGGCCGTGCGGTTCTAGGCGCATCAGTCTAGAACCGCGCGACCGCTACGGTCGCAGGTTCGAATCGTGCCTCGAGCATGGATGTGTGTGATGTCCTTAGGTTATTTATGTTTAAGTAGTTCTACGTTCTAGGACACTGATGAGCTCAGATGTCAAGTCCCATAGTGCTAAGAGACATTTGAACCATTTTGAACCAGAAGGAGGTTCTTGCCCATTGGTCTGAATATGACCACAGTTGTGGTCGAAACCAGTCACCGGAATAAATAATTTGGGATCAAGACCGTTTTTGAAAGTAAATATTAGTAATAACACTGATCACTGGTTGTTTCCACAATCTATTCGAAAGAGATAGTGTTTGTCTCTGGTAATGAGTCGTCAAAGTTCGTATAATGTAAACAAACCACATACCAGAACGATCCGGAATGTGTGACCTGAGGTGTGAACAATCACCTGAGGCGAGTGTGCCCCTTCTGAGGGGGGCCGAAATTGGAAGACGGAGACGCTGGCAATCATGGAGGATTTTCTCGCAATGAGCTAAACATCTTCCTCTCAGTCTATGCCTACTGTAAATGGAATGACGCTAATGATTCAAAGACCCTCCCAGCTGCATCACAGTTCCTCGTGGTTTCACGTACTGAAGACAGTGAGTCCTTTGCTATGGTAAATCCGTTTATTATTCATAAAGGTACTGCTGCAATTGCTGGCCCTGTGAAATCCTGATCTCGCTTTACGAAACAGCACTTTGCTTTTGCAGACTGCTTCTGATTCTCAGGTATAACTAAAAATGGCTCTGAGCACTATGGGACTTAACAGCTGAGGTCATCAGTCCCCTAGAACTTAGAACTACTTAAACCTAACTAACCTAAGGACATCACACACACATCCATGCCCGAGGCAGGATTCGAACCTGCGACCATAGCGGTCTCGCGGTTCCAGACTGACGCGCCTAGAACCGCACAGCCACACCGGCCGGCTCAGGTATAACTGCTTGCCGCTTCGCTCCTCCACGGCTATCCATGTTGAGGCCCATAGAATGCTGTAATGATGTATTCTTCCCTTGGTTTTATTTACACTAGGCTGCTCGATGGTCTGACTGAGGCAGAAATCCAAACGTACCTCTCTGATCAGTGTGTCAAACGGTTCAAATGGCTCTGAGCACTATGGGACTTAACATCTGAGGTTATCAGTCCCCTAGAACTTCGAACTACTTAGACCTAACTATCCTAAGGACATCACACACATCCATGCCTGAGGCAGGATTCGAACCTGCGACTGTAGTGGTCGCGCGGTTCCAGACTGAAGCGCCTAGAACCGCTCGGTCACACCGGCCGGCGATCAGTGTGTCATCGCAGTCCATTGGGTGCATCCTTAGTGCCCACACGTACTCTATTTCTCACTTTTGATTGAGTAGTTCTACCGTCAGAGATCAAAGCAGGATATGAAGTTACCACAGTACGACCGTACATTCTGTACCTGATGCACTGCTACCAATGTCATCGTTACAGCCCCACTCGCTACTGCTGTCAACTCTCGCCCAAATGTGTAACCTGTGTCAGAGATGCTCATGAGGGTGATTGTCCTCCTCCCCGTTGCATTGTCCCATGTATGTCGATGAAAGGGCTGCCCAGGAGATCCGGGTGAAGGAGAAAGTGCCTTACCTAGTCGCCCGCAATTTGTTGGCTAGTCGGAAAGCCTGCATTCTACCATCTGGCAACTAGAGTAATGTTCTTGCTACATCTCGCTCCAAGAAGGACATGGTCATGCAGACGTGTGAACTCTAATTTCACACTGCGGTTGTGAAATCGCCCAGCGTCATGGTAGCGTCCCTGTCCCCTCCTCCAGCTGTGCAACAAGCCATCATACTTTCACCTCATGGGGCGAAGTCACCTGCTACACAACCGGCAGACTGGAAACGAAAGAAGGAATACTCCCGCCAAAACTTCCTATGCCCCTCCAGCCAACAAACATTTGAGTCTTCCTCTGCCAGTTGGAAAGTCTCTAAGATGTCAAACAAAGGGAAACGGTCTTCTCCTTTACCGACTCAGAGATCCTCTTCGACGGTGCTGCCATGTGGTACCCTCGCCCAGCGGACCTCCGTGTCGCAGGTGCTCACCACCAAAGGCTTTTTTGCCCTGGACTCCATAGACCGACAGAAGGAGAATGCCGACGGCTCTATAGGCCTCATGGAGCAGGATCCTCCTGCTTCTGTGCTCTGTAGCAGCGCGTCTTCGAAGCCTGCCACTAGACAGCCGCCGAGGCTACACCCCTTCATTTATTCCTCGTCTTGGCTCTCCTCCAATGGAACTTTTGCGGCCTTCGATCCAACAGAGAGGACTTACTGCTGCTCTTATAATCGCAGCATCTGCTTTTACTCTTCCTCCAGGAAACAAAATTGCGTCCTCCCGACCGCTTTGAGCTCTCGCATTTCTTCATGGTCTTACTCGAACTTCATCCAGAGAATGGCATTCTCATGGGGGAGTCATGCTGCTCATCTGGGATGACGTTCATAGTCAACCCATCTCCTGACTACCCAGCTCCAACTTATTTCAGTCCGCATTTTCCTTCCTCATTTCACATTTTTCCTTGCTACCGTTTACATACCTCTCTCATTTGGTGCTACCAGTGCAGACTTTCTCTTGCTTGTTTTGTAACTCCTTCTGCTGCTCGGCGACTTTAATCCACATCGTTCCCTTCGAGGTTCGCTCAGAACCTGTCTGAGAAGTGTCCTCTTAGCTACTTTTCCAATCACCTTACACACATCTGTCTTAACTCGAAAGCACCCACGTTCCTTTCAGAATCCAATCACACCTATTCCCATTTTTGACCTCTCCTTCTGCACTGCCCAGCTTGCTCATCATCTCGAGTGGTATGTTCTCTCTGACACGTTGTCGAATGACCATTTCCCATTTGCCATCCAACTGATGACTCCTGCCCCACCTACGTGCACACCAAAATGGCAGCTTTCTAATGCTGATTGGTGGCTTTTCTCCTCCATGGCGACCTTCGACAAACAACATTTCCCTAGTTTCTTCTTCTTGACCGCACTGTCTCCAGGTCCCTTGTTGGACTGAGGGGTGCCGCAATGCCATTCACGCACGGAGACGTGTTCTCCGGTTTTTTAACCGTCATCCTACGTTCGCAAACTGCATTCACTGTAAACGGTTGCATGCGCAATGTCTTCGCATTCATCGGGATATAAAAAAAAAACTAGCTGCATTTCATTTACTAGTTCTTTTAATAGTTCCACTCCCTCTTCCTTTGTGTGTGGCCATACTCCGACGGCTCTCTAGGGGCCAAGTCCATTCTCCAGTTTCCAGCCTGTCAGTAGCAGTCGATGTCATACTGGATCCTGTTGCTATCTCCATCACCTCGGTGCCACCATTTTGCGGAGATTTCGAGCTCCTCCCACTATCAACCTGCCTTTCTCCATCGGAAACGAGCGGAGGAGACTTGTGCGATACTGTTCTTTTCTCAGAATAGTGAGTGCTACAATGCCGCCTTTACTATGAGGGAGCTAGATCACGCTCTCACTTCACTCCCATCCTCCGCTCCAGGTCCAGACGATGTTCATATTCAGATGTTGCAGCACCTTTCTCTTGCGAGCAAGCACTTTTTCCTTCGTACATACAACCGTATGTGGGTTCTGCCTTTTCCAGGAAAATAGTGTGCCTCAGGGTTTAGCCCTAAAAGTCGTCCTCATTGCTATCGCCATTAACTCTATAATGGCCTGTCTCCCACAGGGCATCTCACAGCTCCCTTTTCGTTGATGACTTTGCCATCTATTGTAGCTCTCCATGGACCTGTCTCACTGAGCGGCATCTTCAGCGATGTCTCGATCGTATTTAACCATCTAGCATCGAAAATGGTTTTCGCTTTTCATCTGTCAAAATCGTTTGTATGAATTTCTGGCGGCGCAGTTGGTTTTTTCTACCGTCTTTACATCTTGGGCCTTGCGATGCCAATATCCGAATTGACTGTATTATTATTAGACCGTGCGGCATCAGACTTGCGGAAAGTGGCTCTTGCGTGTAATAGGTTTGAATAAACACCCTACGGTGATCCAACTACTACACGGAATTTTTGAAATAGATAATGATAACGGCGCGTAACCAACTAATTTTTACGTCTATATTTAATTATTAGTAGCACTGATAATCTCTTTGAAGTGACTGAACAGGGATCACTTAATTCTGTATGTTTGATATTGCCTAGCAGGAGGAAATTATTCATTTTAAACAGTACCACAGCCTGAAATCGTTTCACAATACATAAACACACATGATAAACACTTGAACTTGTTTTACGTTAATGTAAACTACACAAATTGTAATTACTGAATTTAATGTTATTGAGCTTGCATTGTGCTGAAGGCACAATGTGTACTGTGGTGCCGGCCGCGGTGGCTGAGCGGTTCTAGGCGCCTCAGTCCGGAACCGCGCGACTGCTACGGTCGCAGGTTCGAATCCTGACTCGGGCATGGATGTGTGTGATGTCCTTAGGTTAGTTAGGTTTAAGTAGTTCTAAGTTCTAGGGGACTGATGACCTCAGATGTTAAGTCCCATAGTGCTCAGAGCCATTTGAACCATTTTGTACTGTGGTGGCAGCAATTTCCTTGAACGCTTAATTAAAGAACAATATAGATCTGCTTGCCAATATAGTTACTGAAAACACTAATTGAGAATTACGTTGCTCGGACGGAACCGAGTAATTTTTTACTATGGCAATGTACTGAAGAGCCACCACATCGAGCTGGATAGTAATTAAGGTGGCACAGTACCTGGCGTCTTCCATCCGTTGCATGAAGCGGCGTCTGCTGGCAATTTTGGCGTTAATTCCGACCATTTTCTCTTGCAATATAGCTACGCCGATACTCACGCACCATTACTTTTCACTGATGTTGCAGCACATAGAAATGGCTGGATATGGGGTAATAATGAGCTATTTCCTTTATATAATTGATTGCACTCGGGGAATGCAATTTAAACCACAAAATTATTATTGCCTCCAAACTTTACACACAATAAAGAACTTGGTTTGACTATTACACAAACTGATTCACAGAATATAAATGTACTGGTAATGGCGTCGGTATAACAACCACTGTTCATAATAATACTCTTGTAAGATTACTTCTAGTTCGTTGCTACCAAAGTGAGTTCACCAATAGACCTAATCAGTTATTGAGATCACAATACGCCGTTGGATGCGGCTACTGGCCCCTTCACACCTCGCTGTTGGCACAAGCAACTCGCCGCAATTAACACAGCATTGCACCGTGCAGTGCCATGTACTCCAGAGCGGGAAACCGTACTATTTTGCCGCTCGCAGTCCATCTCCGTCGAAATACTGCGTCTTACAAGCCTTAGTGTCCATTTAGCTTGTAGCCATAGGATAAACGAAGTGCGTATCTGTTTTCAGCTCACTTCTAAATGGTCCGTTAGCAACGTTACCGTAGCACACACCGGCAGTCACTTTTACGCCACTTAACACTTGTTCTGCCTCAGAGCTACGCTAACTTACTTCTACCACCAATATTACGCGCCAACCTATACACTGTTCTCATTCTCGGGGATTCCCCCAACACCTAAACGTTATTTTACATTGCGCCAAGTTCTTTATTTACAATTAAACATACCATAGCATTACAATGTTCAACTACAGTCATTTTCATATATTAAAGTAATATTACATTTATATTTTTACTACACATAACAATATTATGTAGTTTAATTCTTTTGTTATTTTGCTGTCAGAGCGTAGCACAAGCCAGACACTGTCTCCTGCATAGCGTTCTTTAATTTAGCATCCACCAGGCGGAAGCACTTCCGCTTTGCCTTCGATTCTGGCCAACAGATGGCACAAGCGTCCACTTTCTCTACCGTTGCGCCTTGACTATGCTTGGCCTTCACTAAATGGCACGTTGTCACATTACAGCCTGTTGCTCTTCCGTTCGTTGAAACTTCGAAATTCCTGGAACTCATGCTCGATAGGGAACTTTCTTGGTCCTCCCATGTGACTTACCTAGCGACCCGCTATATTCATTCCCTCAGTCCTATGTTTCATCGTTGGTACTTCCTGCAGAGCAGATCGAACTACCCTCCTCCGTTTGTACTGGTTCCTTGTCTGTTCGAAACTATGCTATGGGTGTTTCGTTTATGCATATGCACACCGTCCCTCTTACGCCATCTCAATACTATCCATCACTGTGGCACTCGTATGGCCACTGGTGCCTTTTACACTATCCCCGTTGGGGGTCTCTATGCAGAAGCTGCCGAACTACTACTGTCCTATCGCCGTGACTTTCTCCTCAGCCGATATGCATGCCGCTTGTCTGTTATGCCTGGCCACCCATCCTATACCTCCTTCATCGATGACTCCTTTGATCGCCAATGTGTGGCGCATCCCTCTTGTCTGTTACCTCTTGGAGTGTGCTTTCGGCTCCTGGTCTGGCAGCTTAACCTCACTCTACATGCCACTTTCCCGATCGGTGTGAACACTACCTTGGCTTCGTGCGGCAGCCTGTGTTTACCCAAGCCTTCATTCGCTACATAAGGACACTACTCCAGCCTCTCTCTAGCGCCTTAAGTTTCACGACCTTCGCACCGAACTTCGCGATAGAACCTTTGTGTACACTGATGGCTCTCGGACTGACCGTGGCGTCGGCTGTGCTTTCGTGATTGGCACCGACATTTTTCGGTATCGGCATCTGGACACTTCTCAGTATTTACAACAGAGTTCTTCGCCCTGTATGAGGCCACGAAGTACATCCGGCGTCATAGGCTTTTCATGTGCGTTACCTGCTCTGACTCTCTCACTGGGATCAAAGCCTCTGTGTCCCGTACACCGTTTATTCCTTAGTGCAAGTAGCCCAGGAAAGCTGTCGCTTGCTCTCTCTTGATGGAGCCACCGTGATATTTATTTGGGTTCCTGGCGACGTCGGTCTAACAGGAAACGAGGCCTCTGGGGCTGCTCCCAAGGCTGCAGTCCTCGTACCTCAGCCCACTTGTTCTTACATTCCCTCCGATGATCTCTGTATTGCCGTCTGCCAGCAGGTGGTGCCACTTTGGCATCACAACTGGTCCTCCTTCATGAGAACAAGCTCCCGCGTTATTAAATCAACCCCAGTGGCTTGGACTACATCATCTTGGCCGTCTCGTCGTGAGCAGATCATTTTACCTTGGCTGCGTATCGGGCACTGTCTTTTTAGCCATCGCCATTTGTTAAGTGGTGTTCCCCCACCGCTTTGTGCTCCTTACCATCAACATTGGATAGTCCGCCATTTCCTGACGGAATGCCCTATTTTTAACCACTTACGTTCTCATTTGTGTTTGCCATCTGAGTTACCAGCCGGTTTAGCGAACGCCTCGCGAGCTGTCGACCGCGATTTACTTTTTATCCGTCGTAGCAATATGGCGAAGGACATTTAATCTTTAGTTAAGGACCTCCGTCTCTCTACGGTGTATTTTATAGATCTTTCTCCACGTACCTGTTTTAGCTGCCTTCTCTTGCGTCGATTGGGATTAATGTGTAGTCGTTTTTAACAACTCTCTATGTCTTCGCACCCTAAAACAAAAAACAAAAAACAAAAAAATGTCGTGACCCTGTTTAAATTCACACGCAAATATAGAAGAGCTCTAAAGAAGATAATTTACTGCGTGAAGAGGCTTTCTGCGTGGATGCGTAATGAATAACGATTGCTTACTGATAACTGTCTTTTCTTTTCAGATGTCTTGAACAACGATACTCGGATGGTACTGGTCAACGCTATCTACTTCAAAGGCGAGTGGTTGAAAAAGTTTGAGAAGCGTGACACGTAGCCTGTACCCTTCCGCTCAGCTGTAGGATCAGCGAAGAACGTAGATATGATGTTCCAAGTGGATGAATTCAAGTACACGGAGATAAGTGACTTAAACTGTCAAGTCCTTCTCCTTCCTTATAGGGTAATGTGTCTGACAACAATAGTGACTGTTGATAACTAGCTATCTGACAAACTAACATCAACACGATGACAGATGAAAATAATTCAGTAGTAACAATATTAAATGACATTAAACTTTAAGGAAAAAGAAATGCAGAGTGTGAAGTTTATGCAGCCTGATTAACAGCAGTAAAGCTAACGTGTTTCATGAACTCTTACTGGAGTTTTCGGTTTGTATGGGGCTGTGTGGGCTTGCAGGATGATGACATTGTCAGAGGGCTACTTTATTTTCATTCAGAGCGGTACACGCTAATGAGGAACAGACTAAGAGACAGTCTATTAGAAGCGTGTGGCATGTCGTCATACCAACAGCAACTCGATGTAGTACTGGTGGCCTTTTCGGGCCCAAGACATTGCGATATCACGAATTTTTTTTTTTTCGTCAGTGTCCAGAATATTTAATTACGTAGCCCGCCACGTCTTTGATCTCCCGTGTTAATCTTCATCTCGGGGGAGCACTTATGACCAACGTGCTTAATTGTTTCGGCATTGATGGCACGTTTCAGGAGCTGCGTACTCTTTATAATGAATGAAAGCACCGTCCCGATCACTACTTCTTTGTTAATGGTTACTGGTTTCGATCCGACTAGCAGGGCATCGGACTGCGTTAGCTTTATGGACACTCTTACGACCACTAACAAATTGCACTTCGCAGCACCAGATGTGCAGATAATGTGCTAGTAACATCGATACCGGTAATTATTAATAAAACACACAATGATCCAGACGGAATATTTTATTCATTATACTTGATTGTTTGTTGGATGAAGTCCTGTTTCTGTCTGGTCCCTACAGTTTTTGCCCTCTAAGGCTCCCTCTAGTAGTATGGAAGTCATTCCCTGAAATGTTAACACAGGTCCTATTGTCCTGTTCGTTCTTCAAAAATGGTTCAAATGGCTCTGAGCACTATGGGACTCAACTGCTGAGGTCATTAGTCCCCTAGAACTTAGAACAAGTTAAACCTAACTAACCTAAGGACATCACAAACATCCATGCCCGAGGCAGGATTCGAACCTGCGACCGTAGCGGTCTTGCGGTTCCAGACTGCAGCGCCTTTAACCGCACGGCCACTTCGGCCGGCTGTTCCTTCTTGTAGTGAGTTATTTCCGCATATATCTTTCCTCTCTGTTTCTGTGGCGGACCTTAATTCTCAGCATGCTCCTGTAACCCCACACCGCATAAGTTAGATTCTCTTCTTTGCCATTTTTCCCACAGCCCCTGACTGACTTCCATTCAGTTAAGTGTTCCAGACGTACATTCTCAGAAAATTCTCACCCAAGTTATCTCGTAACTACGGACATGAATTCATGTTACCTAACTACGACATGTAGTCTGATTCCGTATATTCCCGTTGAGTTTTACTCTTTACGATCACAACTTTTCTTTATTTCGCGTATAATTAGGAGAGCTTACAAGAATTAGGGAAGGAAATTGCCACATTTAGTAAAACAAAATCATAAAACTTGGATCCATTACGGATGAGGATCACTACGACTGTGATGAATAAAGCTTTCTTGAAGTTACTGCAATCGGTCGCCTCTTTTGTTTTGTTCCTCAATTTCTATTATCCTGTTAGCGATGTCGAACCGTCTAGCGATTCATCGGATGGTACATATTTATTGATTGTTTCCCACAGTGTGGGAGGCATTTAGCTGTGGCAAGATGTCCAAACGAAACGTGTAAGCACTGAATATGGCGAGAATTATTCACATCATGAGATCGATTTTGTTGCATTTCTTATAGTTATTAGTAACCGTTGGTTGTTTGTTAGTGCACACGATATTTTGGAAAACATAATAAACATTTTCCAGTGACGTTAATCTTAGTGAACTGCACACACTTTCCCACAGATAAGAAGCTCCACATGGCCTACAAAATGCGAATAAACGAAGACGTATAGTTAAACATATGTAAAAAGTAATGCTGTGCTGTTTATTGTGTATTTCGTAAGTATTATTGATCAATGTTAATTAAAAGAAAGATAAAGGAAATGTCATACGAAATTGAAGTGCTAAAATTGTTGATGTAATATCCTCCAAATTCATTTTTTAATAGATTTTATAAATCGCGCATGTCAATTTTGTCGTATTATTACATGTTATTTTTGCAACAGAGAAATAGATACATACTTACTGTCGTCAGTGTGTATTACAAGAGCTGAACAAAGAGATTCTGTGCTCTAAGACAAACTCTTTGACAGACCTTTAGTTATGCTCCTTGGTTTATTTACGTTATAGCAAGCATGTGGAACGTGTAACCTGTGGAAAAGTGTGTGAATTGTAGTAAAATTTACGTTACTGGAAAGCTTTCATTATATTTTCCAGAATACCGTGTGCACCAACAACCAACCAACGCATATTAGTAACTATAAGTAATGCAACAAAATCGATCCCATAACTTGAATAATTCTCGCCGCATTCAGTGCTTACATGTTTTGTTCATTTGTCTTACCACAGCTACACAACTCCTACACTGCTGCAAACAATCAATAAATGTGTACCATCTGATGACGTACCGCTAGGCGGTACAAAACCGGTAATGGGTTAATAAAAATTTAAGACAGATCAAAAGGTGACTGGTGCAGTAATTTCAAGAAACCTTTAATGAAAATCATATCTAACACTAAAGAACTTATAAAACATAGAAAGTGTTAACTGAGTTATAAAATTATAGGGTTTTCACGGAGGAATTTAAGATACTGATTTATTCATATCTTAGAACGTAATATACATTGTTATTTACTTTATGAGACATAAATAATTTAAAATAGCGCTCTTCTTTAGATGAAAACGTTAGCCTACGTCAAATACAGCTGTGACTGGCGGTTCACGAACGCTGTCACAGATAGACGATTACAACATTTGCATATTGTGAAAGTTTTCAGTTTTTTGGAACATGTAGAGCCTATTTTCTATTTGCCAGCTTATCTTCACCTGATACTGCACTTCATATTTTAAGCTCATTAGTATTTTCATTGCATTCAACTGTTCCTGTAATTCTTTCTCAGTTTGTATTATTTTAGTTTTTGTATTTTCTCGTGACAGTCAGATGGGCCTGACAATGCAATGTATCGGTTTTGACCAGACAGTATCAGCTAAGACTAAAGGCATGTGCTGCAAGCGTTTTCAGAATTCGCCTGTAGAATGACGCTCGCCACTGGCTGATCGAAACCAACACCCAGCACTGCGATATTCTCTTCCGATAGCGACTTAAAAACGGAACGTAATTAGTCAATCATGGATAGTATGGTATTTCTCGCTCACTTTCACTGAGCATAACAAAGTCATCCGATAAAACATTGCTCTTGTTCTTCTATTTTTATAGTTCACTCATTGACATTGTACATGTAACTTAAAGTGCGATCATAACGTAAACCTGAGGAGACTTTTGCCTCCACTGACGAATCGGTCGCTAGGATAACTGGTCACTTGCTGCTCAAAAATTCTCAAGTTACTCTCTGATGCAGACAGATGACACAAATAACTCCACGTTTTGTACGAAGACATTTCTTTCTAATGTTCTGATGATGCACTATGTCCAAACGCGTCAATAAGTGATATTTCTGGACAGCAAGTGAACAGTTATTCTAGCTGTGGTATCATCCGAAGAACGAAGCATCACGACAAAGTTGGTACCTCACGACGGAACCACAAGCAAGCGCAGTCGCTGCCAGACGCAGCGATGAATGACAGACGTCGACGTAGACACCGCCTCAAGAGGACTGATACGCCGTCTCTGATGAAGACCGACTTGCGCCAGAACGGATTGGCGCTCAGCTCACTCTGAAATCATTGCCGAAGACAATAGCATCGTCTCACTACAGAGTTTATAGTACAGGGCTATTACAAATGATTGAAGCGATTTCATAAATTCACTGTAGCTCCATCCATTGACACATGGTCACGACACACTACAGATAGGTAGAAAAACTCATAATGTTTTGTTCGGCTGAAGCCGCACTTCAGGTTTTTGCCGCCAGAGCGCTCGAGAGCGCAGTGAGACAAAATGGCGACAGGAGCCGAGGAAACGTATGTCGTGCTTGAAATGCACTCACATCAGTCAGTCATAACAGTGCAACGACACTTCAGGACGAAGTTCAACAAAGCTCCACCAACTGCTAACTCCATTCGGCGATGGTATGCGCAGTTTAAAGCTTCTGGATGCCTCTGTAAGGGGAAATCAACGGGTCGGCGTGCAGTGAGCGAAGAAACGGTTGAACGCGTGCGGGCAAGTTTCACGCGTAGCCCGCGGAAGTCGACGAATAAAGCAAGCAGGGAGCTAAACGTAGCACAGCCGACGGTTTGGAAAATCTTACGGAAAAGGCTAAAGCAGAAGCCTTACCGTTTACAGTTGCTACAAGCCCTGACACCCGATGACAAAGTCAAACACTTTGAATTTTCGGCGCGGTTGCAACAGCTCATGGAAGAGGATGCGTTCAGTGCGAAACTTGTTTTCAGTGATGAAGCAACATTTTTTATTAATGGTGAAGTGAACAGACACATTGTGCGAATCTGGGAGGTAGAGAATCCTCACGCATTCGTGCAGCAAATTCGCAATTCACAAAAAGTTAACGTGTTTTGTGCAATCTCACGGTTTAAAGTTTACGGCCCCTTTTTCTTCTGCGAAAAATACGTTACAGGACACGTGTATCTGGACATGCTGGAAATTTGGCTCATGCCACAACTGGAGACCGACAGCGCCATCTTTCGACAGGATGGTGCTCCACCGCACTTCCATCATGATGTTCGGCATTTCTTAAACAGGAGATTGGAAAACCGATGGATCGGTCGTGGTGAAGATCATGATCAGCAATTCATGTCGTGGTCTCCACGCTCTCCCGACTTAACCCCATGCGATTTCTTTCTGTGGGGTTATGTGAAAGATTCAGTGTTTAAACCTCCTCTACCAAGAAACGTGCCAGAACTGCGAGCTCGCATCAACAATGCTTTCGATCTCATTGATGGGGACATGCTGCGCCGAGTGTGGGAGGAACTTGATTATCGGCTTGATGTCTGCCGAATCACTAAAGGGGCACATATCGAACATTTGTGAATGCTATAAAAAAACTTTTTGAGTTTTTGTATGTGTGTGCAAAGCATTGTGAAAATATCTCAAATAATAAAGTTATTGTAGAGCTGTGAAATCGCTTCAGTCATTTGTAATAACCCTGTATATTGTGTATCGAGAGAACCTACTATTATTCTGTGCTGTATCAAGTGATATGTCATAGCGTTCAGTGACATTAAAAAATACTCGTGACATTCCTATGGAAATGTTTGGTTGGCTGGTTGATATGAGGGAGGGTCCAACAGCGAGGTCATTGGTCCCATCGGACTAGGGAAGGACGGGGAAGGGGGTCTGCCGTGCTCTTTCAAGGAACCATTCCGGCATTTGCCCGAAGCAATTTAGGGAAATCACGGAGAATCTAAATTAGGATGACGGGACGCGGCTTTGAACCGTCGTCCTCCCGAATGCGAGTCCAATGTGCCAACCGCTGCGCCACCTCGCTCGGTCATGTGGACATGAAATGTTTCAGTGTTCTGTATTCTGTTTTGTTCGAGTTACAATAGCGTGATCTAATCGTGTGTGCCGTAGTATCCACTCGGCCCCCCTCCAGAAGCAAATCTAAGAATCAAACACAATGCCGACGTGTGTCTTTTTCGTCCTGCACAACATAAGCGACCGTTCAGCAGTGGAACAAGTCTCCTTAGGTCTTGTACAGGGTGTTTCACAATTCATGTTACACACTTCTAGAAGTTGTAGAAGGGACTTAGATCAAGTTTTACAGCCGGCCGGAGTGGCCGAGCGGTTCTGGTCGTTACAGTCTGGAACCACGCGACCGCTACGGACGCAGGTTCGAATCTTGCCTCGGGCATGGATGTTTGTGATGTCCTTAGGTTAGTTAGGTTTAATTAGTTCTAAGTTCTAGGCTACTGATGACCTCAGAAGTTAAGTCGCATAGTGCTCAGAGCCATTTGAACCATTTTGTCCCATACAGACGAACAATACTCCAAGACTGGACGAACTAAAGTATTGTAAGCAGTTTACTTTGTTGAAGGACTGCGTCGTTTCTGGATTCTACCAATAAACCGCAGTCTAGAGTTCACCTTACCGTTACCTGTGTAATCTGATCGTTCCATTTGAAATCATTTCGAGTAGTCACACCCAGATACTTGACAGATGTTACCGCCTCCAAACACTGGGCATTTGTTTTGTACTCGTACATTAATGAGGATTTTCGCTTTCTTATACGCCGTAGGTTACATTCACTAATATTGAGAGATGACTGCCAGTCATTACACCACACATTTATATTCTGCAAGTCCTCGTTGATTTATTCACAACTTACGTGTTTCACAGTATCGTAGACGAGCAAGTGCTCATAGCTCCTCACGTATGCGTTTTAGAGCGCACGTTTACTGGACATTTTTTCCTTGTTTACGTCCATTCTACCACCTCTACAAGTTTTCTACCCTACAGTCTTAGCAACAATAATACCAGCACCTATATTCCACTGTCAAAGGCATCAGAACGGTTTTCGCTTGCAACTTTCGACTCGTTTGTTTCCGGTGCAGGGGCCCTTATCTCAGACTGATACATTTACCTTTCTCCGTCGTCCTCGAGAGTCTGTAGCATCATCACAAAATCACACTGCACATACGTACGTTTACAGGCGCTGGCGCCGTTACCTTTGCCGCTCTATAGCTTTGCTGGATGACGTTTCCGGACATGGGTTCCTGTCTAAAACTTGATTTACTGAGTCTCCTCTACAATCTTTAGAAGAGTGTAACAGGAACTGTGAAACACCCAGTACATGTATTATGTTACCCATATTTGCCTTTAGCTAGAACCTATTTTTGTTGGTGAAGATTTCAAACACGCTGTTTTGTGTAAAGCTTTATCTTGGTCGATCATTGTTATGAAGATATCTTGATTTTTCTTCAGGTTTGTCTCTATTATAAACTTCAGAACTGCCTTCTAGAGCCTTTAGCATTATTAAAAACAAATTAATCACCGTCCAACAGATCCCCAGTTTTCGATTATTTCATACACTCCTGCAAATGGAAAAAAGAACACATTGACACCGGTGTGTCAGACCCACCATACTTGCTCCGGACACTGCGAGAGGGCTGTACAAGCAATGATCACACGCACGGCACAGCGGACACACCAGGAACCGCGGTGTTGGCCGTCGAATGGCGCTAGCTGCGCAGCATTTGTGCACCGCCGCCGTCAGTGTCAGCCAGTTTGCCGTGGCATACGGAGCTCCATCGCAGTCTTTAACACTGGTAGCATGCCGCGACAGCGTGGACGTGAACCGTATGTGCAGTTGACGGACTTTGAGCGAGGGCGTATAGTGGGCATGCGGGAGGCCGGGTGGACGTACCGCCGAATTGCTCAACACGTGGGGCGTGAGGTCTCCACAGTACATCGATGTTGTCGCCAGTGGTCGGCGGAAGGTGCACGTGCCCGTCGACCTGGGACCGGACCGCAGCGACGCACGGATGCACGCCAAGACCATAGGATCCTACGCAGTGCCGTAGGTGACCGCACTGCCACTTCCCAGCAAATTAGGGACACTGTTGCTCCTGGGGTATCGGCGAGGACCATTCGCAACCGTCTCCATGAAGCTGGGCTACGGTCCCGCACACCGTTAGGCCGTCTTCCGCTCACGCCCCAACATCGTGCAGCCCGCCTCCAGTGGTGTCGCGACAGGCGTGAATGGAGGGACGAATGGAGACGTGTCGTCTTCAGCGATGAGAGTCGCTTCTGCCTTGGTGCCAATGATGGTCGTATGCGTGTTTGGCGCCGTGCAGGTGAGCGCCACAATCAGGACTGCATACGACCGAGGCACACAGGGCCGACACCTGACATCATGGTGTGGGGAGTGATCTCCTACACTGGCCGTACACCACTGGTGATCGTCGAGGGGACACTCAATAGTGCACGGTACATCCAAACCGTCATCGAACCCATCGTTCTACCATTCCTAGACCGGCAAGGGAACTTGCTGTTCCAACAGGACAATGCACGTCCGCATGTATCCCGTGCCACCCAACGTGCTCTAGAAGGTGTAAGTCAACAACCCTGGCCAGCAAGATCTCCGGATCTGTCCCCCATTGAGCATGTTTGGGACTGGATGAAGCGTCATCTCACGCGGTCTGCATGTCCAGCACGAACGCTGGTCCAACTGAGGCGCCAGGTGGAAATGGCATGGCAAGCCGTTCCACAGGACTACATCCAGCATCTCTACGATCGTCTCCATGGGAGAATAGCAGCCTGCATTGGTGCGAAAGGTGGATATACACTGTACTAGTGCCGACATTGTGCATGCTCTGTTGCCTGTGTCTATGTGCCTGTGGTTCTGTCAGTGTGATCATGTGATGTATCTGACCCCAGGAATGTGTCAATAAAGTTTCCCCTTCCTGGGACAATGAATTCACGGTGTTCTTATTTCAATTTCCAGGAGTTTATATTACTTCTATGAGTAACTTGGATGTTGAGCTACCATACGATTGTTCTCTCATTTATCAGCCTTTAATAATTTCACGATGGTGCGGTTGTTATTCCTCAAAAAAAAACCGATGATATGACACTATTCTCATACGTTCCACACACTCTAACTCGAATAGTCGTTCGGTTGTTTCTTCCTACAACGCAAAGATATTAGTCACTTCTGCCTTGATTGTTCTCAACACTTCCAAAGCTGTATCAAACTCTGACACTGATACGAGATAACTTAGGTCTGAAAAACATTCGTTTCCTCTTCTATCATTTAGGCAAATTTCGTCGTAGAGACCGTCAAATGAACGATTCACACCTCACTGCTCTCCTCTGTACTTAACAGTAGAATTCATAATGACGGCTTTTACTTTCACTGAATGCATCTTTGACGTTCCTGTATACTGAACATGTCCTTCACATGACCAGTTTCTTTTCGATTTCTTCACTCTTATCCTGCAGCCATTTCACTTTATCGTCTCTACGGTTGCTTTTGGTTTGATTCCTTAGTGATTTGTATTGCTGTATTCCTTACTTTCCCTGAACGTTTTTATATTCTTTTTTTCCATTATCGACTAAAGTTTTTTTCTGTTACACTTAGCAGTTACCTTTCTTGTGCTTGACTATTCAACATCTGTGAGGTCCTTTTCTAGGGATACTCCCTTTAGAACTGAATTGCCTACTGAGACATTCATTCTTGCGTTACTTCCAGGCTCAGAACTTAAAGCACACATGATCTTTCCTCAGAACTTTCATATTTCACTTCTGTGCATATTCTTTCTAACGACTCTCTTTAAAGTTCACCTCACTCTTACATCACTGAGTTCGTCTTTCAGTGATTTCGCAATCTCTCTCTCACCATGATGTAACTCAGCTGCTACCTTCCTGTCTCTTCTATGATTCATGTGACCCAAAAGCGTGTGTTCGTTACTACAAAATGAAATTTAATGCAGAATGCAAGGAATCTCTCTCCCCTCTCATTTCTGCTACCAAATCCGTAGTCTCCCGAAATCCTCTACTCTGTTTCTTCCCCTACTATAACTTTCCAGTCCCCCATGATTATCAATTTTCATCTTCCTTCACATCCTGGGCTACTCTTTCAGTGTCTTCATATACTCTCTCAATTTTGATCACGATATTTACAAACGATTTGAAAGTCGTCAGAAATCTCCCGAAACTGTTCAAATTAGAAAAATCCTAAATCCATAAAATTGCAGTGAAGGCAGGAGGACCTGCAGAAAATCAATTCTTTGTGCAGGCGTTTGTAGTTGACTATAATTAAATAAATTTAAAAGTAAGGCAGACATAAAAAATCAAAAGGAGAAATTTCTTCCTCTCCATCTACCGCCTTAAAAATTTCTCATTTCCCAGAAAATGTTTCGGTAGCACGTGATAACGTTACCTTGCAGTTTTTTCTTCTATATAATGGAACTCTATCGTCCCAGAAACCTGATGGTTGTTTCATTTCGTGGGAAACTGTTGCCCTGAAATCTTATTCTGACCATTTTAGGCTAAAACTTAGGCCTACATATTTCATGCTTTTCTGATGAGGTTGTGGTGCACATTTTTTTTTATTTTTTATTTTTTTAAAGGCGATATGAACAGCCCTAAAGCTGTCATAACATTCAGTTACACATCTGATTTCCACACTCTATTTTTTATATTTTTGATTTTGTGCGTAAAAAGGTTTTATTTTGTTGTGCTTGAAAAGTAAATGCAATAATATTAAAACGGAGAATTAAGGACCTTAGGGAAAAGGATAGCGAGAAAAGTTTAAAAATGATAACAAATAATGTTCCAATGGATTTTATTAATTACATTACACAATTATAAATGTACATATACATAAGACAACGTAAAGTTTTGAGGCTCATGTAATACACTCCTGGAAATGGAAAAAAGAACACATTGACACCGGTGTGTCAGACCCACCATACTTGCTCCGGACACTGCGAGAGGGCTGTACAAGCAATGATCACACGCACGGCACAGCGGACACACCAGGAACCGCGGTGTTGGTCGTCGAATGGCGCTAGCTGCGCAGCATTTGTGCACCGCCACCGTCAGTGTCAGCCAGTTTGCCGTGGCATACGGAGCTCCATCGCAGTCTTTAACACTGGTAGCATGCCGCGACAGCGTGGACGTGAACCGTATGTGCAGTTGACGGACTTTGAGCGAGGGCGTATAGTGGGCATGCGGGAGGCCGGGTGGACGTACCGCCGAATTGCTCAACACGTGGGGCGTGAGGTCTCCACAGTACATCGATGTTGTCACGAGTGGTCGGCGGAAGGTGCACGTGCCCGTCGACCTGGAACCGGACCGCAGCGACGCACGGATTCACGCCAAGACCGTAGGATCCTACGCAGTGCCGTAGGGGACCGCACCGCCACTTCCCAGCAAATTAGGGACACTGTTGCTCCTGGGGTATCGGCGAGGATCATTCGCAACCGCCTCCATGAAGCTGGGCTACGGTCCCGCACACCGTTAGGCCGTCTTCCGCTCACGCCCCAACATCGTGCAGCCCGCCTCCAGTGGTGTCGCGACAGGCGTGAATGGAGGGACGAATGGAGACGTGTCGTCTTCAGCGATGAGAGTCGCTTCTACCTTGGTGCCAATGATGGTCGTATGCGTGTTTGGCGCCGTGCAGGTGAGCGCCACAATCAGGACTGCATACGACCGAGGCACACCGAGCCAACACCCGGCATCATGGTGTGGGGAGCGATCTCCTACACTGGCCGTACACCACTGGTGATCGTCGAGGGGACACTGAATAGTGCACGGTACATCCAAACCGTCATCGAACCCATCGTTCTACCATTCCTAGACCGGCAAGGGAACTTGCTGTTCCAACAGGACAATGCACGTCCGCATGTATCCTGTGCCACCCAACGTGCTCTAGAAGGTGTAAGTCAACTACCCTGGCCAGCAAGATCTCCGGATCTGTCCCCCATTGAGCATGTTTGGGACTGGATGAAGCGTCATCTCACGCGGTCTGCACGTCCAGCACGAACGCTGGTCCAACTGAGGCGCCAGGTGGCAATGGCATGGCAAGCCGTCCCACAGGACTACATCCAGCATCTCTACGATCGTCTCCATGGGAGAATAGCAGCCTGCATTGCTGTGAAAGGTGGATATACACTGTACTAGTGCCGACATTGTGCATGCTCTGTTGCCTGTGTCTATGTGCCTGTGGTTCTGTCAGTGTGATCATGTGATGTATCTGACCCCAGGAATGTGTCAATAAAGTTTCCCCTTCCTGGGACAATGAATTCACGGTGTTCTTATTTCAATTTCCAGGAGTGTAGATTCGATAAGATGGTTTCGATAAAGTTTTGTTCTTCATCTTGCGTCAAACAGGAAATGAAAATCTTTAGTTAATTTTTTCCCTAATTCAGCTATATCATTAACAAGTCTTAAACAGGTCAATTTTATTTTCTTCTTAATTATGATAGTTTTCGCACCATACGTTGATATCAGTATTCAAAAATTCCATATCGTCTTCAAATCTCCTAATAAATACGTAGTTAGAAGAGAAACTAAATACCAATGTTTTGGCCCAATAAATCAAAAACCTTTTTTAGGAGATAGTTGTTACATGCCTACCGTCAGAGTCATCTTTATTCCTTCCTACTACGAAATCTCATTTTTCTGCCATCATTAGTTGAAATTTCAACTTGTTTGGTTTCGAAAACCCTATATGGAAGTTTTATATAATACTTGTCTGATGATAGACGGTGGTTTCTCCCATTTTTCGGTTAAAACTGTGTTTAGAATATCTTGTAAAATACTGTGGTGGCGCGCTAAGTACAGAAGTTTTTCTCTCAGAATTGCGTGAGCAAAGCCCAGATTCCTCTGACACGTCCAGTATTTACTGTTGTTGTCTCAGGATACATTGTCTGGAGTTTTTAGTGCCTCCAGTGTTAAATTGCTGGTAATAAAACACTTACTTGAGTAAGCCACACACTACTTTCATGCCAAGTAAGACCTATCAACAAGTATTCATCCACATAAATAATTAATACTACTATCCTCTCTAACGTTTCTTATTTAACATATCGGGTGTAATTTCCTGCACCAGAGAAAAAATCGGATTTCTTGAATCAGTTTTTGAGAAGCTCAGTTCTTTTCGGTCGCAACATTTGTTTGTATAATGCTACCTCACTTATACATACGGTTAAATTCTGTGAGTCAAGTTCCCACATGTTTGTTTCACAAATTGTTCACCTATATAGCAGTAAAGGTATATATTTGATTTGAGAGTTCCTGTGTATTATCAGCAAATGTTGAAACTTACGTTAACGTGAAATCAGACTAACTGCGACCCACTCATCCGAAACATTCATGATTGTTCTGAAAAATCTCGCAAAAAACAGTGATACGTTAATGAAAGACATATTACACGCAACACTTAAAATTCATATTTTCGAAAATAAGTGGGGCACATTTATTAGAATCGTGTTATGGTAAACGTTCAACAACTAATTAATAGTTTTACATAAAAGTGTAGTGGTCAGCTTGGTCTAGGGATAATGCCTTTAACTAACAGACAAAATGTCCTGGGTGCCGGGATACATCCCAGCCAGTTATAAATTCTGAATCAATATTGGCGGTCGGTATCAATCAGCCGCGTTGTGTCACCGCCCTTGTCAAAGAAGACGGAGGAGCGGAACAGGTGGGGGGCATCACCTTACCCTTGGAGTGGGAAATTACCGCTAAGAGGCGGAGAAATCGGCAGCCATTAACGGCATTAGGACGCATAAAGCAGTAGAAATGGCTGCATTAAGGAAACATTATGTGTATGCACGGTATACGTGGCCTGTAATCGCAAAAAGAGTCACGATGGTATCCCAATCGGCAGAACATCCGGGATTAGTCCCCCTTTCGGATCTCCAGGCTGGGAGGTGGCCATAAAAAAAAAAAAATAATAATAATAAAATAAAAAAAATGTCAATTTAATTACAGTTTACTAACCGGGTCGTGGAATATCAGATTCCTGAATGTGGTAGGGCAGCTATAAAATTTGAAAAGGAAATGCAATGAATCACTCCAGATATGGTAGGAGATGGTGATTTGTAAAAACAAATAGTTTAGGGCATCTGATCAGTGAATACAGAATAATATCAAAAACAGCATGAAATGTAATGAGAGTAAGTAAGATTTGTCTTAAATAGGAGGATAGGGCAACATCAGCCCAGTCAGAAAACTGATTACCTCCCCTCTCTCAATTTAAAAAAAAATGGATTCCAGCCATTTGAAGATGAAGAAAATCTTCGAAGTTGGTAATAGTATTATACCTTCAAATTTTATAAATGTGTCATTTATTTATTTGTTTAGTAGATATTATAAAACATGTAGACAGAGAACCCGCAAAATGTAATATACTAACAACATGTGTCAGCCCAATATAGGAAAAGATGGAATACGACGTCAAACTGTAAGTAGGCTGTTTAGGTTTTTATGTTGGTAAAGCCACATAGCGCTCTGTATGAAAATCACTGACTGTGCTGTGTACAGTCTGTGGCTGATTTGCATTGTTGGAGTATTTGCTATTGTAGTGTTGGGCAGTTGGATTTGAAAAGCGCGTAGCGTTGCGCAGGTGGAGGTGAGCCGCCAGCAGTGATGGATGTGGAGAGAGAGATGCCAGAGTTTTGAGAGGTTGCTACAAACGGACGATCTGGACGTGTGTCCGCCAGAAAAAGGAAATTCGTAAAGATGGATGTCATGAATTGATATATATATATATATATATATATATATATATATATATATATAATGACTTTTGAACATTATTAAGGTAAATACATTGCTTGCTCTCTATCAAAATCTTTCATTTGCTAACTATGCCTATTCAGTAGTTAGTGCCTTCAGTAGTTAGAAACCTTTATTTAGCTGGCAGTATTGGCGCTCGCTGTATTGTAGTAGTTCGAGTAACGAAGATTTTTGTGAGGTAAGTGATTCATGAAAGGTATAGGTTATTGTTAGTCACTGCCATTCTTCTGTAAGGATTATTGAAAGTCAGATTGCGTTGCGCAAAAAATTTTGTGTGTCAATTTAGTGATGATCAGAATAAGTAAAGAGAGAAAAGTCTGAGTACGTTCAGTTTTGCTCAGCTGTTTGAAAATCAAATAACGTAAGAAGCTTACCAGCACAGTAATTCATAAATTTTTCTAAGGGGATGTTTCAAAACCAATTGAAAATATTTATTACCTTAAAAGAAGGAATCTTCCAGCCAGCCGTTTTTTCACACACACGTCATTCACGAATTGAAAAGGGAAGTGTCATCTGAAGAATCCACCACCACGAAGCATAACGTAGCTTCAGGGGTATAGATGTAAATAAGTGTCTTTAGTGCGGTAATGCCATCAGCCGTCAATTCTGGAATGGTTGTTTTACTCTGATTGAAAATCCTCTTGTATGGCGACAGGAAAATACAGGGAGAAATTTAAATCGTGATTTACTTCAAAGAATATTAAATCTGAAATGTAAAAGGTGGAATGAATGTTACGTGAATGTGAAGTTAAATGTTAATGTATTTCACCCAGAATTCTTTTCCTCTTAATTCAGAGTGCCTCTGAAAGTATCTAAGCTTTCAAGCTGTCCAGCTATGCCTATGTTTAAAAACTTTACTTGTACGGTGTAGGTAGGTAGGGCAACTTGTACGACGTAGGTTCGTACAGTCGGCGTAACGATCAAGTGGTAGCGATACGTAGCTTGTAGCCTTCGAACTCCGCACCGCTGCCGTTGCACGCCCCTCTCCTGAAAAACTTACTTATTTCTCATTGCAGACTTGCGTGGCCAAGTGCACTCTAGGATGTATGAATATAGTCGTCTCAGTTTTGGGGGGATGAAATTATTAGTAAATTACAGTTTCGGTGCAGAGAGGGCCTCTTTCGACGGAACCGGACTTGCGTGCAGGCTCGGATTAACACTCATAAAGCCGCACAGGCGAATGTCTAATCGTGCGTGCATGAAACTTGAAGCGTAAGTTTCCAGAGTTGTTAAAATGATGAAATTACTCACCTTTGAATAGGTATATGTTTATACGATAGTTCTCTTTGACAAAAAAAAAAGAACAACTTGCATATTTTCCATCACACGATATTACGTCTCAGTGTTCAAGTAAACTTAATTCTCTAATTCCGTAGTGGCTGCCGTGCAACACTAAAATTAGATCCGCTCCGACATCACATCCTTCTGTTCCAGTATCTCAAGCCATAGTAAAAAGTATTATTGATCCAGTGTTAAGGACGCGATATCAGCAAAGAATAGCATCGCCTACACCATTGGTTCCCAACCTGTTGATTATTTACAATAAAATGAAATTTTCTGAGACGAAAAACCTAAACGATTCGATTCTGTTTCAGTCACGAACTAAATTATATTCAAAAGATCGTTACTGTTATCACAATTTTGTAAGATCTAATGTGGATTACATAAGTTATCAATAATTACTTTTTCTCAAATAGTACTATTAATGCAGTGACGTTACAGGTTCCTCACACAGTCCATCCACTACACACCTATTTTGTGCTTTGTACCGTACATCGCTGATGATAAAAGTGAGACATAATTGCAGTGACGTTACAGGTTCCTCACACAGTCCATCCACTACACACCTATGTTGTGCTTTGTGCCGTACATCGCTGATGATAAAAGTGAGACATAATTGCAGTGACGTTACAGGTTCCTCACACAGTCCATCCACTACACACCTATGTTGTGCTTTGTACCGTACATCGCTGATGATAAAAGTGAGACATAATTGCAGTGACGTTACAGGTTCCTCACACAGTCCATCCACTACACACCTATGTTGTGCTTTGTACTGTACATCGCTGATGATAAAAGTGAGACATAATTGCAGTGACGTTACAGGTTCCTCACACAGTCCATCCACTACACACCTATGTTGTGCTTTGTGCCGTACATCGCTGATGATAAAAGTGAGACATAATTGCAGTGACGTTACAGGTTCCTCACACAGTCCATCCACTACACACCTATGTTGTGCTTTGTACCGTACATCGCTGATGATAAAAGTGAGACATAATTGCAGTGACGTTACAGGTTCCTCACACAGTCCATCCACTACACACCTATGTTGTGCTTTGTACCGTACATCGCTGATGATAAAAGTGAGACATAATTGCAGTGACGTTACAGGTTCCTCACACAGTCCATCCACTACACACCTATGTTGTGCTTTGTACCGTACATCGCTGATGATAAAAGTGAGACATAATTGCAGTGACGTTACAGGTTCCTCACACAGTCCATCCACTACACACCTATGTTGTGCTTTGTACCGTACATCGCTGATGATAAAAGTAAGACATAATTGCAGTGACGTTACAGGTTCCTCACACAGTCCATCCACTACACACCTATGTTGTGCTTTGTACCGTACATCGCTGATGATAAAAGTGAGACATATATGTAACAAGTGCTAAATATCTCAAGAAAATGTCTTCTCCAAGTTGTAGGTAGTACCTACAGTAGCCGTGAAGTTGCTTCATCACTCGCTTTGAAAGAGAGAAATGAATTGTGAGCAAGATGCAGCAGTAACTGCATGAGGACTACTATAGTTCTGTACACAGTATTATTATTATTATCATTATTATTATTATCAGACTGTAGACAGACACAAAGCATTGACAGCCTGAAGTCCAGTTTCTGCCAGTTCAGGAGTAAGGAGTGCAACAATCAAATGATTTACAAACAATAATTACAGCGCACACATTTTAACTTGATTGCTTTTAAATGGGGTTGCAATTGCAGTGAGCAGGTCAAGCAAGTGCCGTAATGGAGAGGAACAAAGCAGGGGAAGTATGGTTTGTAACTAGTGTACAGCCGTACAGCCTCATTGTAGATAGCTCTTTCTCATCTGAGAAGAAGTTGTGGGTAGCACTGGCGATCCTACCCAAATTTGTTGGATTGGATTGTTTTTGGGGAAGAGACCAAACAGCGAGGTCATCGGTCTCATCAGATTAGGGAAGGACAGGGAAGGTAGTCGGCCGTGCCCTTTCAAAGGAAGCATCCGAGCATTTGCCTGGAGCGATTTAGGGAAATGACGGAAAACCTAAATCTGGATGGCCGGACGCGGGATTGAACCGTCGTCCTCCAGAATGCGAGTCCAGTGTACACAAATTTCTTCGTCATTCACTCTAAAACACGCACACACACAAACTATCATTTATCTTTGATCTGACTGATCTGATTGCACTCAGGGGTAATGATCTAAGAATGGCTGGGAACCACTGGCCTACACACAGTTTATTCTCGCCGTCACTTCCTTACGCTGCAGCAAATACTTTAATTCTACAGTGCTCATAGCCCGGGATTCGTTAACTACAGTCTGTGCCGTAAAACACTGCCAACACAGTTGACCTACACAATGTATCTCAAAATTAGCACATTTTTCACCTCTTGTGTCAATTCGTGTCATTACAAGCCTTAATGGCTCATGAAAGGCCAGTTCGTTGATAACACCAGAAAGAAACTGCCCCACTCGTTCTGCCCTGTAGCTTCACCTTGACTCATTGCGTTAAAATATACTGATATCCCGGTCTGATCTCAGCTTTCTTTTAGCCAGCGGTTTGAAAATTTAACATGAAGGTCATATTCCGTCTGCGATTTCGCTGTCGCATGTGCTAGTGGGCGAACTGGTTTAATACGCCAGGCATATTCGTACTCACAAGGGGAGGCCGCCAATTGTGAAATTCAGATTCGATTCATACTGCGCATAATAAAAGCTCATGGCAAGAGGTGTAATGTGGCAAAGCACCAAGATGCACTTCTCAGCCGTTGTCGAGAAAATCGGCAGCTAAAAGAAACCGTTGCCGTGAAATACTCTCTACGATTAATAACGTTCTACAGCGTCGTGGTGCAGCGGTAAGCGCTCGGGTTCGTAATCCTAGGATCTCGGGATCGAATCTAGCGCCATGCAACCTTTTTTTTTTTTTTTTAGTATTTGTTTTTTGTAATTCAAATATAAATATGTATAATTCCCGGCAATCAGTTGCAACAATTCTGCATATAACAAGTTGTTGAAAGTCGTTTGTCGTGGAAAAACTGGCGACTTCGAACGTCATTATGTTTTCCGTAAACAAAGTTGTATTTCACAAATGTTATTAATTGTCTTCATAATGTGAATAGACACCCCACGAACACAAATTTGCTGTGACAGGTATGAAATATAACTCCGTTACTCGCTCTTTACACTTGAAGAACAGATGTTGAATGGGCCGAAATGAGCCGCCGCATAACCAGCGTAGTTGCCTGCTAACTTCGAAAGAAGGTAGATGCGGTCCCTAGCGCAACTTATAATATCGTCGAAAATCGGTGCGGACGGGAGAGCTTTGGTACACCCTGTTAAACAAACGGAAAAATGGAGGCGGTACAATTGGAGAGTCATCCGCCTTCACCAACATGAATAAGCAATTCATTAATAGTATATATATATATATATATATATATATATATATATATATATATTTGAATTACAAAAAACTAATTACAAAAAAAACTGCATAGTGCGAGATTCGATCCGGCAACTTTAAGATTACGAACCCGAGCGCTTACCGCTGCACCACGACGCTGTAGGAAGTTACTACTCGTAGAGAGTATTTCACCGCAACGGTTTCATTTAACTGTCGATTTTCTCGACAGCGGCTGAGAAGTGCATCTTGGTGTTTTGCCACATTACACCTCTGGCCATGAGCTTTTATTATGCGCAGTATGAATCGAATCTGAATTTCACAATTGGCGGCCTCCCCTTGTCAGTTAGTCGCCATGAAGATGATGTTTTAGCTTCCACACTCACGTAGCAGGCGTGATCCTTTTGCAGTTGTAGGCCCATGCGTTCTTCTAAGTCGTGATATATAGAGTGACAATTATTGAACTATGTAGAAAAAAACGTAAATTAGTTACAAACCACCGCTTGCACACACTTTATTAAACACGTAAAAGTCACTACAGATATTCGGATGCCTTCCATCATTGGCGATCATATGGCACTGACGAATAGCAAAATTCTGCATGCCCCGCTGAAACGTCGGACCATCGATGTTGTCGATGACCTCCTGAATGGCTGTTTTCACCTCAGCAATGGTTTTAGAGTTATCACTGTACACCTTGTCTTTAGTATAGCCCAACAAAAAGGAGTCGTATGTGTTCAGATCCGGAGAATATGGCGGCCAATCAAGGACCACACCAGTGGCCTCTGGGTACCCCAGAGCCAGAATGTGGTCCCCAGAGTGCTTCTCCTAGTCATCAAACACTCTCTGCTTCGTTGGGATCGAGCTCCGTCTTGCATGAACCACATCTTGTCGAAATCAGGGTCACTTTGGATAATGGGGATGAAATCATCTCCCAAAACCTTCACCTACCATTCGGAAGCCACCGTGCCGACAAGGAATTTCGCACCAATTATTCCGTGACTGGATATTGCACACCACAAAGTCATCCGTTGAGGGTGAAGAGACTTCTCGATCGCAAAATGCGGATTCTCAGTGCCCCCAAATGCCCCAATTTTGCTTATTGATGATCCCATCCAAACGGAAGTGGGCTTCGTCGCTAAACCAAATCATAATTCCCATCATGCCCCGCGGCCAACCGTGCAGTTTGAACGTCCAACCGCAAACCGTTCAGAAGTTATGACGACTTTATTTCATATAGTTCAATAACTGTACCCTGTAAATCATACCAGCAAATGATCTTGGAAGCTAGTATTTTACTTCATCTCCGAACAATGGAACAAGCTGGAATTTTTCGATTATGAAAATCTTTGCTACAGGTCAGAGAAACATTACCTGATGGAAACTCGCACCCCAGAATTCATCCGTTTAGCTTCGCACATATTTCCTAATATAAGGCCCTTCCAAGGGACGCTAATGAGCACGAGTGCGGTTTTATGTTTACATGTGTTCAGTCACATTTACACTACAGTGTACAGTGCTACTGTACTCCGACGCAGCTTTCTTCTTATTTTCGATGCAAGTATTTAGTTTTTCACTGTATACCATCAGGGATTACAAGTCGTACTCTCGGGCATGGATGTGTGTGATGTCCTTAGGTTAGTTAGGTTTAATTAGTTCTATGTTCTAGGCGACTGATGACCTCAGACGTTAAGTCGCATAGTGCTCAGAGCCATTTGAACCATTTTTGAACAAGTCGTACTTTCTATCAGACTTCATAATCTCCATTTTACAAGGGAGACGTAGAGGTACATTTACATGGTAGCTAAAATTAGTAGATGAGTGTATTTACATTATAATATATAATATTGCAATAATTATTATATATATATATAACATGAAATGGGTAACTTGTGGCACAAATTATTCCATAGTCTAGTGCTTGCTGTATTTAAGGACTTGAGGAAGACAATTGCGAGATGAGAGTAGACGAAATGATTTAGAGAGTGGGGGTCCAATGTTCCGTGGGTGTTGCTCGTGGAGAAATAAAATTTGTGATTACAGATATCTAAAACATACTGTTGGATTAACATAAGTTGTGCATTTTCAGAATTTGGTTTCAACTTTTCTCTGTGATTGTTTTGGTCTCTACCCAGTTTCACTGATGTGTGTTTGAGTCATATCACAATTACTGCCCGCATCTCGTGGTCGTGCAGTAGCGTTCTCGCTTCCCACGCCCGGGTTCCCGGGTTCGATTCCCGGCGGGGTCAGGGATTTTCTCTGCCTCGTGATGGCTGGGTGTTGTGTGCTGTCCTTAGGTTAGTTAGGTTTAAGTAGTTCTAAGTTCTAGGGGACTGATGACCATAGATGTTAAGTCCCATAGTGCTCAGAGCCATTTTTTTCACAATTACTACTACATGCCTTGACTGCTAATAATTTCAACAACATTTGAGAGAACTTATGAACGGCTAATAACATTGATTGGTAAACCTATCTTGGAAATGTGCCGAATAAATTGTGCCTCACGTTTCTTTCCATGTTTGTTACGACAGGGAGAGAGACTCAGCATGATGATTTTTCTACCCAGAGAAGTAGATGGCTTGGCAAGCCTTGAAGAGAAACTTGCCAGCTTCAGTCTCCAAGACACTGTCAACAACTTGCATGAGAGTAATGTGCACGTGTATTTACCTAAATTCAAAATGGAATACTCAAAACAACTTAACGACGCACTAACGAGAGTAAGTATATCCGAGTGACGTGTGTCAATTGTGTGTCTGTTTTCAGTTTTAAAAGTTTCTAAGTACCGTATTTTTAAACAAATGCATCGCGATACCCACCGTTACATTGAATGTAAATGAAATTGTAACAACATAGTGAGAGGCAAGCTATTTGAATGTTTTCTGACGTGTCACAACTGTTTACTATAGACTGCATACGCTTGAAACCAGTTTCAAGTCTAGATCCAACTCATTGATTACACTTGTTCTGTTTGGAGTCATATGTTTTATATGCTGCACATTACCATACGACAGACCTAATACCAACTCACAATTCTATAATACCCGAGCTGCTATTTTTTAACATTTTGATCGTGATTGTCTTATTAACTGTTTGTTTACTGAACAAGACTCATTTATTCATCTCTGAAATACGTCCCAGGAAGCATACAAAATAAAAAAAATGCGAACTGTGAAACGTTTCTGTTAGGCTGCACAAAGCTTTTGTCACAAGTTGTAGCAAGGTAAAATTAGGATCGCCAATCCAAAACGAAAACGTAGAAAACATGGAAATTGTAATACTTAAACCCAACATTAAAGTAAGTAATTAATTTCTTCAGTAACTGATCCTTGACAAATCTGTTTCAAAGAAACATGTCTCCACTAAAATGCTGAATTTTCATTTCATTATAGGATACTAATTGATAAGGAAACCATTCCCTGTCATTAACGATTACAGAAATACACAGGATGCATCTGAATAAAGCAACAACGAAATATATCATGCAAGTTATCCTGACGACCTACTTACGCTACATAGACGTTCCATTTTCACAACTACATATAAATGAAAATACATTTCTTACACTTACGAAACAATATTTTCTGAACAAAATTAAACACTTACTTGAAATGTCAGTTGAATAGTGCTACCAAACTAAAATTATTTTCAAACTGACATTTATCTTCTTATGAATTTGAAGTCCTATTCCGATATTGTGCAGTAGTTTAATATGAAATATTTTGCTTTATTCATTCGATAAACTTTTTCCCTGGCAAATATATGACGCTCTTGGCTAAAGAAATTTATAATTATGACATTAAGGTATATTTTAGGTAACGGATGAGAATCCTATCACATATAACACGATTTGGGTCAATAACTGTCTGTCTACTCACGTAAATTAAATTTGGTCCATATATTTAAAAATGAACACAGAATAAAAACTGACTCATACAGTTTTACAATCGTAAACAAGAAAAAAATGGAGAGAGAGAGAGAAGAGTAGCGACGATGCGAAGCCATGCTTCGACGTTGAATAGTAATACGTAAACATAGCCTCAGCGTTTACGTAGCTCACACGAGACACTTCTTCCCATTTCCATTTCCATTTGCCTTGGACTATATAGGGTGGGTCAACGGCCCCTACCATTGCCGTTTTATGCAACCCGTGCGAGATTTTCATATTCTCTCGCTCCCTTCGAGCAGATTATTACTCCCACAAACAAAATTAACAACACGTTCTTGTAGGAAATGTAATGTAGTTCAGTTTTGTCCTGGTATGTGTTTTCGCTAGACACCGTAGTTTTCGAGTTATTGGGGAAGAACGTACAAACATGACCTTTAAACCCACCCTCGCTCCCCACTTAGCTCACATCGGTCAAGATTTCTAGTATGTTGGTCATGACAGTTCCCCCTACCACCATACGAAAACTTGCGACTGCACGATACTTCTCACTTCTCCACTGACAAGTATTATTACGCCACCGGCATAGTACAGCGTTTACAAACAAATTGACGTTTGTGTAAATTTTATCTAACAATTTTTGTGAATTTGAACAGCATAAAATAAACAATTTCAACATTTTATGCATCAGGCCTTCTGTCAACGAAACTACTGTTCTTGTAAGAGTTAAGTTTGGATAGGATTGATCTACGTAATTAGTTGAGGCGTAACGTTTACAAAAGTCGGTTATCTTTCATTACCCACAGGGGCATTTGAGATTAATAATTTCACGAAATAGCCGCCTACGCTAAAGATGCAACAGCCCGATGAATAGAGACCAAAAAAGGTTGGATATTGGGAACGGTTCGCGTTCACGGTAATTTTTGTTCAGTGGTAGGAAGGGGTGCCGCTAGACATCCTGGTTAGTAAGGGATGTGTGTGGGGGTGGAGGTGCGTCACTTTTGTACGTTTGCCTTGAATAACTGGAAAACCATGGGCTCCAGCGAAAATTACATTACATTTCCAACAAAAACGGTTCATTTTTTCTGTAGACCTAATGATCTGTGCGTAGCGAGTGAGACCATAAGACAATCTCACACGTGGCTTCTGAAAGCCAGGTGTAACATGACAGGTTGCACGAAATGAGAGTAGTAGCTACAGCTGAATCAGTCTTTGTAATTTTCCCCACATTTTTATACACGGGGCCATCATCAAACACGCTAATTACTTGGAACTGTAGACATTTCAGCCCCGCATCCATGCTGGAACGTGCGCAGTCCGACGGCAAACGATAGGTCGGTACTTCATTCTCAGTTGGCATACCCTCCTCGTATTCTCCACCTTTTGTACTGGCGCGCTTTTGTCTCCATCACACAGACACACTTCCCTCCACCTTTTCCTATCCTGTGGCTACAATCCGAACTATCAACCCTATATGAGGACCAACAAGCAATACAATATTATACATACATACATGCATAGGAATTGTCCATTTTCAGTACTGTAGGTGTCCAGATCCTGACCGCTACGGTTGTCACGTTTGAACCGCGCAGAGTGCGGTGAAAAGGATCTGTTCACGCTCGAGGGCGTCAAGAAATCGTTGTTCACAACAAAACGTTTATTAATCAGAAATACGTGATTGTCTACCCCAGACGCAGGCAGCTCCGTCGGGTCAGCAAAGTGCGGACGCAGTCAGCAGAAGTGAGAGCGCCACGGGCAATTCTGCCGCGCTGCGGAAGGATCGTGAGGCGGCCGTTACGACACGGTTCAATCAACGACCTTCCAGGCTCGGCCCTCCTGGGCAGCGGTGGACAGTGCCCTCTGCGGGCCAATATCCGAAGCACTCTCGTTGAGGTCTTGACTCGGCCTCCAGCTGATCCTGAAGTACCAGGTGCTTATACGAGCGTTGGAACTTTAATAGTGGCCACTATTTACTTACAGCTCGTATAAAATATGTACGAGTTTCAAAGTTTTACTGGCCTTTAAAGTAGTCACCAGCATTGTGTATAACCCGTTGCCAGCGATGTGGAAGTCGTACGATACTCTTAGCAGTGCCAGTTGTGTTAACAGTTGGAGCGGCGCGGTCTACTGCCCGACGAATTTGCAGAGCGAATGCCGTGAACTGTTTTCTTCAGTTTAGAAATCGAGTTGAACTCACGAGGGCTTAAGTCAGGGGATTGCAGTAGGTGGTACAGCACTTAGCAGCCCCATCAGTCAAACAAATCAGTAACAGCTTGCACTGTACGTGCTTGAGCATTGTCCTGCAAAATGATGGTCAGGTCCTGCAGAAAGTGTCATCACTTCTGTCTCTAAGCTGGTCGTAGGTTGTGTTCCAGAACTGAACATCATGGTGCGTGAAAACGGAGGTGTCTTTCTGGATAGCTCCCGTATCATACTACGCTGAAAAAGTATCCCCACGTATTGGATAACTTCTTTAATAACTCTGGAAAAAGTACGCAGGATGCACTGGGACATAGTTCGGAAGACCATTTTGCTCCGATTATGGAAAATTCAGCCCTTTTCTAACTCTATGCCGACAGGGTTGTCTACAATACGATGCTCGAAATAACAGCACTCACTGGCACTACGAACGACTTCGAGTATCCTGCAGAAATATGACTTGACATCTGTAGAGGTGTTCATGATTTTTCTTAATTTTTAACGACACTCAAATGTTGCCATAACTTTAGTCTGTATCCATTTTTCAGCTTGGAATGATTGATATGTTTGATGACTACGCCGCAAATTTCACTGGAATTACTGACGAAGAGCGACTTAAGGTGGACAGGGTCCTGCACAAAGCTTTCGTTGAAGTCAACGAGAAGGGAACGGAAGCTGCTGCTTCTACTGGTAAGAGACGCTTAACTCTAAATTGTCTACTGTGTTCTCAATAAAAGAATCACAGGATTCACATGTCTTGAGTTTAGTATTACATACTTTACCAAAACGTCTTTCTTCAGAGCTTTTGCTTTTTCTTCGTTATCAAGACAAAAACGAGAGGGTCAGTCAGATGCATATCTGCTTATGTAAACAGTCTGGTAGAAGAAAGAACGGGTAAAATAATTAGGTGAGTGGGAACGCTGTAGTTGACGTATCGAATGTCCATATAGCTGAACAATTTTTACTCATAAAAACGAATTGGACTGTTATTGGTAATAAGACTTATATCATGGCATTGCTTCTAGGAAACCATGGAGGCAACCCATAGTTTTATTTCAGAAGATAAAGTTATTATCGAAACCGGTCGTGCACCTGAGACAGACAAGACGAATAGTTATAAAATTTCCTCAATTGCTGTTAAAGTTCTTTGCGACTCTTACTGCAAATAAAGACGTTATGAACAACTGAAAATCGCTGACGCTCTGCCATCATATGGCATACGTAGACATTTTCAGGTGAGTTAGGTTTCTACGGTAATAAGACTTCACTGTTGTATCTACGATTATTGTATTTTCTCGTCGTTGATAACACATAAAGAAATCAAGATTTTTTTCCACTTTAAAGTATATTGCTAACGTTGCGGAACATACCTCAGTATTTATAGTGGAGAAAAAAGTTTGAACAGCTGAACAAGTTGGTATCTACTCTTTCTATAGATCATGCAAATAACTAATTTCAAAAAAACTGCAAGCATCTGTTAGACGTATGGCAAAGTAGCAACCTCTCCTGTACACGGCGTCTAATCTTACAGCTTGCAGACCTCACAATTCTTTGACAGTTATAAGTGTAATCATGTAAATATGAAGAAGTCTGGAATAGATGAAGAGGGTCAGTTAAATTAACTGAGGTATCAGCCGGTTTTATTTCTAAGTTTCCAATTTCCTGCCTAAATCCCAACGAAATTTTTCGTTTATAACCAGTCCTAAGCAAAGAAGAGAAACAAAAAAGGTGATAGGAGTATATAGAGGATCTATACAAGGACGATGTACTTGAGGGAAATATTGTGGAGATGGAAGAGGACGTAGATGAAGATGTAATGGAAGATATGATACTGCGTAAAGAATTTGACAGAGCACTTACGTCGAAAGAAGGCCCCAGTAGTAGATAACATTCCATTAGAACTACTGATAGCCTTGGGACAGCCAGCCGTGACTAAACTCTTGCATCTGGTGAGCAAGATGTATGAAATAGGCGAAATACCATCAGACTATAAGAATATAATGATTCCAATCCCAATGAAAGCAGGTGTTGACAGTTGTAGTTTTCAGTTTAATAAGTAACGGTTGCAAAGTACTAACACGTAGTCTTTATAGAAGAATGGAAAAACTGGTAGATGCCGACCTCGGGGAAGATCAGTTTGGATTCCGAGGAAATATTGGAACATGCGAGGCAATATTGACCCTATGACTTATCTTAGAAGATAGATTAAGGAAAGGCAAACCTACATTTCTAGCATTTGCACACTTAGAGGAAACTTTTGACAGTGTTCACTGGAATACTCTCTTTCAAATATGAAGGAGACAGAGGTAAAATACAGGGAGTGAAAGGCTATTTACAATCTGTACAGACACCAGATGGCACTTATAAGAGTCAGGGGCACGAAAGGGAAGCAGTGGTTGAGAAGAGAGTGAGAAAGGGTTGTAGCCTATCCCGGATGTTATCCAATCTGTATATTGAGCAAGCAGTAAAGGAAACAAAAGAAAAATTTGGTGTAGGAATTGAAATCCATGGAGAAGGAATAAAAACTTTAGGGTTTGCCGACGACATTGTAATACTGTCAGAGACAGCAAAGGACCTGGAAGAGCAGCTGAACGGAATGGACAGAGTCTTGAAAGGAGGGTACAAGATGAACATCAACAAAAGTAAAACGAGGCTAATGGAATGTAGTCGAATTAAAACAGGTGATGCTGAAGGAATTAGATTAGGGAATGAGAAAATGTGGTAAATGAGTTTTGCTATTTGAGAAGCAAAATAATTGATGATAGTCGATCTAGTGAGGATGTAAAATGTAGACTGGTTATGACAAGGAAAGCGTTTTCGAAGAAGATAAATTTTTTAACATCTAGTATAGATTTAAGTGTCCTGAAGTCATTTCTGAAAGTATTTTTATGGGGTGAAGCCATGTATAGAAGTGAAATATGGACGATAACTAGTTTAGACAATAGGTGAATAGAAGCTATCGAAATGTTGTGCTGGAGAAGAATGCAGAAGATTCGATGGTTAGATCACGTAACTAATGAGGAGGTACTGAATAGAATTGTGGAGAAGAGGAATTTGTGGCACGACTTGACTAGAAGAAGGGATCGGATGTTAGGACACGTTCTGAGGCATCGAGGGCTCACCAGTTTAGTATTGGAGGGCAGCGTGGAGGGTAAAAATCGTAGAGGGACGCCAACAGATGAATACATTAAGCAGATTCAGAAGGATGTAAGTTGGAGACGAAGAAGCTTGCACAGGATAGAGTAGCATGGAGAACTGCATCAAACCAGTCTTTGGACTGAAGGCTACAACAACAACAACCAGTTATCTGGGACCATATCGAGTCTACATTAAGTGCGATTTGTATTCAAATAATTTAATGTTATAAACTCGATTTATAATGAGAGTCCTGTATAATACTGATACTGATATCTAAAATTTGTGTGTTGCATTCCATCAAAATCTAGTGTCGATGAATATTAAGGTAGGATGGAAATGTTAGCGTATCGTAAATCTGGAAATGTTTTGTGACGATGGTGCTGACGGACGTAGCATAATAAGAAAAATAGATTTTGCTTTTTTGATATATTACAGACTCTTTGTTGAGCACGATAGAAACAAACAACCTCATTCACTAAGATAACTGCAGTACGTAATGTGTAGCTCCGTGATGCACATAAATACATGCATCTCGGAGCATTTCCCCGCTCGAAATTTGTCTAAAGTATACAGCATTTCTAATTTTCTCATAGGCCATTAGCAGGGATGCTTTAGGTGTGGTAAGTGACTAATAATAATAAATACTCTACTGGGCCACTGCCGACTGGTATCCACTTTATGTAGGTCATATTTGGCCTATTTTTCTGTAGAAGGAGAGGAAATAAGTGCATAGTCGTGTAAGATGCATGGAAAACTGGATGTCTTTTTAAGCAATTCCTTCACTTTTCTTAATGAATGATATCGAGCATTCCAGAGGATTTAATCCTAAGTCCACTCCAGTCCCTGCTACATGGTATAAATGACCTTCCTTTATCGCTAAGTGGAAATAGATTCTACATCTTGGATAACGAAATAGGTACGTCCGGAAATATACCACCACCATGACAGCTGAAACTTTTCAGTAAACTTTTTGATTCGCTTTCTGTAATGACATTGTCTTTCAACGGGAAGAAAAAAAACCACTAGAAATTAGGTGAAATTTAGTATGTAAATAATTCTCAAAATCCTTCTGTGTGTATTGACATCGATTTTTATTGGAAAACACGTCTTACAATTCATTTAAACTTCCTAGTTCACGATGTGGATACCCGAATGTGCTGGTGTGTATTACTGTTTAGTTGTATCACGTGGAAAAGTATTCTGGCACAATACTACATATCACCCCTCTTGTACATAGTTATTTAAGAAAATAAACTACAGTAAAGTACATATGTGAACCTTAACAGTTGCCCACAGACCCGAAATCGGATGGACGAAACAAACAGCTGTAATAACTTAGACCTCAACTGCTTACAACGCGGGTTTGCTTTGGCGCAGAAAGTCTTGATTTATTTATGCACGAGATACTTTGGCATCAAAAAAGTGAACTAAATGTGCTGACTGTCAGTAATGAAGAGCAGTCCACATCTTTCTAGGATATTGGGATAGTTGGCATGCTAAATTTAAGTTATTAACTTACTTCAACACACATGAGATGCCTCAATATATGTTCTGAAATTGAAGCCAATGCACAGACAAAAAGGCTAAATCTATTAATTTTAAAAACCTCTTTGTTTATTTCATTATACTCGGTGTCATCTTATTATCTCGCAGTTGATTTGCGTAACACGTACGTGACAAACGAGCCGAATTTTTCTTCTTGATTATTTCTAATGAATCAGTTTCTCCCACATTCTATTTTATATTTTGATTGCCTATCTTTTTTGCTTAACTGCACTGTGAATTTGTCTTGAACAGTGGATATAACACAAAGCTGCAGTTTTAAAACTTTTGTCCCACTGATTTTCAAAAATAACGTCTAGAATATTTAGTTCTTCTTCTGAAAATTAAATTCATTTGGTTGTATCATGACAACATTTTTCGCAAAACATTATCTCATATTTTAAAGACTAAAGTAATTGAAGCACGCACATTTCAATAAAATTTCAATCAAGGATGTATTTTTAATATTATTGTTTTATTTTTAGACACACAGTAAAAATATTACAAACAGATGTCTAAGCAAGATTACTAGTACTCTGTTATGTTTGATTTTCAAACATTCCCTCTTTTGTTTTCGTCTTCAACTTTAATGTCCATCTTTAACATCAAACAATAGTAGGCCATCGCAATTTCACTTCATCTCCCCTATTACCTCTTTTCCATTTCCTTGATGTCCTGGTGGAAGCATTTTCGTTGCTCTGCTCAGCACTCTCCCAGTTTTTCAGGGAAGTAGTAAATACGCGATTGTAGGAAGTGCACTTTTACGCTCATGTTGTAACACAACTGCTTGGAATGTACCAACTTGGTCCTGACTGTATTTTTGTAATTTGAATATCTTTTATCACCTAGAAAGTTTTCCGTAGCAGGCCGATGGCAGGCCATGCATCTTTTTCTCTAACATCCATTGCATTCTTAGATCGATGATCCTCCATAAATCTGTGAATTTGGGGACCAACAAAAATTCCAACTTTGAATATTCATTTACTGATGAAGCAGAATTTCATACAAAGGGACGTACAACAGGATCCATCTTATGAAGCAGCCGTTAAAAACTGATTCATGAAACCCAAACTGGAATTTATTGGTTTAAGCAATATTTTGGTGGTCTACGAGCGGTTCATGTAAAATGTTGTTTGTCCCTGGCGCTAAAACTTCCTATCTAGGAAAACACTTGCACTCCAATGCTTTTGCTGTGCGAAGTTCCCACATTCACACACAGAAAAAGACAGGACATATTCGTTAACCCGACTTGCTGTCCAAATAAAATTCCTGTAATCAAAAATAAAATAAACATTTCTGTATTTTGAATAAACTGTACACTATAGAATTAAATTAAGAACAGTTTTGGAAACAATGTAAAAATATTATTTAAGAACACTCATTTACTTTTAAGTCATCTGATATCACGCAGACTGGTGTTATTAAAGCAAACGTTACATGACACATTCTTTTGCAGCAGTGTTGGTAGCCGTTCCAGCCTCCCTTCAAATTGGGGGGCCACAACCCATCATCTTTAAAGCGGATCACCCCTTCGTGTTCCTCATACTAGACCAGCAGACGAAAACTGTGCTGTTCGCCGGACGTTACGTGGACCCTCCGTCCACATCCTGATGTGAACATGTTGCCTACCCTAAGGTCTGCAGCACTTCGGACATGCATACCGCACAGTGCCCAAATAACTTAAAATTCCGCATAGTACTGTAAAAATTTATTTTCTGTATTTGGAATGAATACTGAGACAGACCATGTTTCTAAGTTTTCATTGTTGTTTGTAGTTTTATAATTATTTTAAACGTTGCCTCTTCACTACACAGATCTACGCTGAATGACAGATGTACCCTCAAAATAAAAATAAATTGCAAACGCCTTTTCTGCAATTTTTTACTCATTAATTTTACTTTAATTTGAAGCCATGATATACTTTTATTCCTTGTAGCTTCTGACACCCCACTTCTTTTTACATTTGTCAGACATCAGCAAAAACACCCTGTGAGTGCGTTAGTGTCTGTAGAATAAAGGACTGGGGTTGGGAGTGGACCCTTATTCTATGACAGAGCACATCGGTGTTTAGTTGTACACAACTTGTTTAATTTCAGAATTATTGTCAAAGAAATACACGAATTTACGTAGTGACATGACACTTACAGGATAGTTGTCAATATAACGCATTATGTCCTGTTTAGCAGAAATTACCCTGAACACAACAATATCAAATTTAAATAGAAGGTTCTCTACAAGATTATTCTTACTACTACACCGTGAAGTTGGCCAATATTACAACAAATCATACGATTTTAGTTCTAAGTTTGGTACTATTTAGGATGCTAATCAAGTCTATGGAGGATGGTTAGTTTCTGTGACAGGATGAGAAAAATATTACTCAAGGTTGCTCGAGTTCACAGCGGATGCAAGCTGGTGAACCAACAAGTTTACGCCTCTCCCAGCGGCAGTTACCTTTTAGCTGTGATGTGCTATTGGCTGCATGGCTGCTGTCGCCCTCTGTAAGTCCTATACAAAGCTGATCCAAATCTTTACTGATTTTTCAGCTCAGTCTGTCTTATGTCTCTCGTTAGGCGAGAAAACATGCAATCATCCCCAGTCTGGAAAATATGGCGATATACACGTGCATAGCTGGTGCAGCATATACACTTCAACGCCCTCACAGTTGTCGCAAGAACAATTAACGACATAGCTGTTTCGTTTTTCTGCTATCGGAGCTCAACGACTCTTCAGCTAATTCCTAGCTGAATGTTAGCCAAAGTGAATGCAGTGTTCACACAAATGTCCTCTTTTGGGGTCGTACAGAGCGTGATGCGCTCTGTTCCACACTTGACGTTGGTTTAGAGTAGAGTCCCCAAGTTTTCAGTCTTGTGTCTTTCGTAGCAAAGTGTCCCCCACCTGTGTACTTTCGTGCTTGACGTCAAGCCTTTTTCAGACCAGTGGAAGCGTTCCTTTCATCTTCTGAAAACTACCTCTGCCAATCGCAAAGGACCTACCTTTAACTGCTGCTACGGTCACAGGTTCGAATCCTGCCTCGGGCACGGAGGTGTGTGATGTACTTAGGTTAGTTAGGTTTAAGTAGTTCTAAGTCTAGGGGACTGAAAGACCTCAGATGTTAAGTCCCCTAGTGCTTAGAGCCATTTGAAACATTTTGAGCCTACCTTTAAACTGCTTCGAAATATTGCCCCTTTCTACTCTTTCCGAGTTTATTTCAGCCAATCGGACATTTTGCGCCTGCTCCTGACTCCTAAAAGTTACACACAGACATCACGAGCGTACCACGAGCATTTCACGTTATCAGCTGCGTCGCTGGTCTGTTTGTATTCATCTAGAAATTCCCCAACACAGCTTTCTGAAGAATTTCTCCACCGCAAGCAGCGCTGGCCCACTACCTGCTCTCCTTGATGTGTCGCCCGGCGTGTTCATTGTCCCTCTCGCCACAGGTCACCAACCCCTTTTTAGAAGTGTTCCGTTGCACTCGGGGCGTGACGACACAACTCACATCTGCCCCCAAACAAAATACTTCCTCCAGCAGCTTTTTCCACCTTTTGCTTCTTGGCATGCAGGATTTGGGTTCAGTGTGTCAATACCATCGAATTGAGTGTCATCCCTTTGCATTCCATACTGTACATTTTGCTAGACAAATCTGCTCATTATCGCCGAAGTATGCCAGGTGACATATTCATCTACTTGTTACAACGTATACAATCTGTGGTGTCACCGCCAGACACCACACTTGCTAGTTGGTGGCCTTTAAATCGGCCGCGGTCCGTTAGTATACGTCGGACCCGCGTGTCGCCACTATCAGTGATTGCAGACCGAGCGCCGCCACACGGCAGGTCTAGAGAGACTTCCTAGCACTCGCCCAGTTGTACAGCCGACTTTGCTAGCGATGGTTCACTGGCAAAATACGCTCTCATTTGCCGAGACGATAGTTTAGCATAGTCTTCAGCTACGTCATTTGCTACGACCCAGCAAGGCGCCATATTCAGTTACCATTGATATTGTGCATCATGTACCGTCAAGAGCAATGTTCATCATTAATGGATTAAAGTTAAGTATTCCACTAGCTACGTCCGTTTTTTCTAAATTCTAATTTCCTTGTCCTGTTCCAGACCTCACGCCAGCCTGCGTGAGCTAAAACGCGTGCATTTCGGCCTCCTCTAGTAACACGGTGTTGGCTCTGCTGCCAACCACAACACAATCTCTCATGTAAGGTGCGAAATTGACATTCATTCAATCTGCCACCTTACAAGCTTATGGTGGGGATGCTGTTTCATCATTTGATGTTTATTATCAGTATGCATGCAACAGCATGCGTACCTAATATTTTCCAAAACACAACGCATAAAAACAAGATTTTCTGGTACTCATACCTTGGGTTCTGTTGTGATAAAAAGCTAGGGTCAAGTCTTTTGGATAGCCCTCGGGCTAGGAACCATTTGCATACACAACAGAACAATTTCTTAATGTCGATATGCTAAAATACAGTGTCAGAGTATGAATATTAGATACTGCCTCCTAATTAGGCATATGGAGCAAATCTTTTTTTTTTTCGCATTTGGTGTCGTCTACCTTGGGCTTGATGGGACTTAGGGAACCACCATTAGTTCATGGGCAGCTTCTCAGAAGACCCCAAAAAAATGATTTTTTACTGTACCATCACCGTCAGCAGCGCACCAAACCGCAGCTGAGGATTTCAAGATGCTTATGCATAGCAAATGGCTGAAATATTTGCACTGTGTTTCTGAGATCACAATCTCTAACATCCTAGAAAATGTTCTCTATATCTTTATCCGTGTCCAAAATACAGATGTTCAAAGTTACCCTACATCTACATCAAAATAGTAAATAACTTCAGAAAATTGCTCAAATTTTAACGGTATATTCTCTAGCCATTTATCTAGAAGAACCATCTCCCTATTTTCAAATTTTCTGTACCAAAACCCAGGCGTCGATTCCGAGACGGCTATGCACTGCAAATGCCTGTAATTTTTACGATTTATTCCTAAGATCTCGATCTCGAACAACCTTGAAAATTTGCTTCACATCTTCATCTGTTTCCGAGATACAGGGGTTCAAAGCTTCCCTACTTGTACATGTAAAATATACGCTTAAACGTAGTTTATAAAATGACATAGCACAGAGAAAGGTGCTGGGAACCTCCTGTTGTAGTACTGAAGCAAATGCAATTTATTTTTCACGTAAAATCCGGTCTAAGGTATAAAATTAGTTTTGTGCTATTTCAATTTCGCTGAAGTAAACTATCTAAATTTCACTGATCATTACATTTCATTTCATTTGCGTTGTAAGGTGTCAGGATTTTCGAAATCATACAAGTCAGGTGCCTCAGTTTTACGTGTCGTTTATAGTGTTGCAAGACACTGGTTTGTCTGTATATTTCACATATTTGAGATTTAATACACGTGGCATCGAGAATGACAAGAATAACTCCCTTAGGTAAATTTGCAAATTTAAGTTAAGTAGAAACAGGGCAGAAGCATCACTGGAGGGGAAGCTTGTTTTAGTTAGCCACACTGCGACACAATGGCCTGCAGGGCCTCAGCGTTATCAAGGTCATGCTCAGATAACGGGCAGAGAGAGAAATGGGGGAAGAACAGTATATCACGTGAGCGGCGTGTGACGGCGTAACTTACCACTCTTGTGGATGATGGAATGTTAATAACGGGGGGGGGACGGACCTGCTTGTTCACTTGGAAGTCAGCCAATTACACGACACTGTATGTATTAAGCCATTTGCTGATTGGGCAGCCATGGCCACCAGAAATGAAAGAGCGACTGCCACTGGCTGTTCCATCCAGTGTCCAACGCCGCTGTAGAGGGAAGGGAGGCTGGGCTGAGGAGACGTGCAACTGCCCAGCGCGACAGGGCACCTTCCCTTGAGACGTCGTCTAGTGTGGTCGAAGGGCATCCCTCTGTGACGTTACGACCAGGAGAGGAGATATATTGGTGTGAACACGTTGTTCACCTGGCTCCAAAATTCAGTCAAGAGCTGCCTGAATTCTTTACGAAAATCTCCTGAGTAGCCATCAAAAGTAGAATAGGCTGAAGTTAACGTTTTTCGCTTCACGAAAACGTAGGGCAAGTTTGCTGACATAGAATCATCCAGGATCAGTATAGGATTTTGATAGATTTACAGATCCGACAACACACGGCAGCAGCCAAGCCGACGACGCTGTGCAACACAAGGTAAAGAACACAGTACACCATTAAATGTAAAAGTCGTATCACAAGCCAGTTTTTGCTCCAATGATAGGAAGCTCAAATTAGGAAGACCTGTCCTCCCTGTAGTATTTCCCGAAATTAACGTGTTTCGTTCGTGTGCTCGATGGCCACGTTTAGTTAACATTTGTGGGGAAAGAATAAAATTCGTTAGGGGCGGTAACATTGTTTAGCTCGACATTAGGATAGTCTTTCACCAGAGAGTCTTTTTCCCGAGTAAAATAATTAACTAACCTGAATTTTGTGATTTTATTGATGTTTTACATTTTATGCTATTTGAGAAGTTTAATACCAGGATCTCCTTGTCTAAACAGGCGACAACTGTGATTGTTCTTGTGGATTGTAAAGACCCAATATGTGCAAAAGTGATTCCCATAAATACAATTACAGGGAATAGTTGTTATCTGTTCTAAGATAGAGGTCCTCTTCCAACCTCATTAGAATATTTTAGGAACATTGATGAAAGCTATTCTTATGAAGTCTAAACCCTTCATGAGTAATAGCACAATTCCTTACAGGTCGGATTCAAACTGCGTTATGCATTCTAGGTGGAATCGTGCACACAATGCAAACATACATGCCCTGCTGCAGCCCAGGAAAAAAGGAAATCAAAAGTGCTCCTATCAGAGCACAAAAAACCCGAATATGTACCTTTTTACTTAAGATTCTGAAAATGGGGTGCCAGCTACCTCTTTCTACCTTCCTCAGCACTTTTAACCATTTTCCTAAAAATTTTGGCATGCGAACGTTTTAATGCTGTTTTAGGCTGAGAGGGAAGAAGACAGTTGGAATGGCAATGAGGCGGAAAAGTGATAAATGCTGGAAGCTACTGGACAGTGGTTGTGTTATGGAAAGAGCGAATGAGGGAATGCCAGTGTGAAAGAAAGAGATGGACAGTGGGGCCATGGAACATAGGTGACAATGACAGAGCAGTGCTAGCAAAAGAGTGAAGTTCACAGTGCAAGCTGGGGGGGGGGGGGGGGCGGGAGGGGTCGGGAGCGGGAGGGAAGAGGAAAAGGAAGTGGAAGTGGGTGAGAGCCAGTGATAATGAAAGAGTATATGACAATGACAACTACGAAGAGAGAGATAATGATAGTGGAAAGATACAGCAGTAGTCGGAAGGAGGGAATCAGATGTTAGCGGTAAGAGAGAGAGAGTGACATTGAGAAGGGACTGTAGTAGTAGGACAGAACGAAGCGGACACTGACTATGACACATAAGACAGTGAGAGACACAAGACAATGACAACGAGCTGGACTGAAAGAATGAGTGAAAAAGTTCAGCTGCGAGTGGATTTGTCTGAGCGACCTACAGCGATAGACTAGTGGGTAAGAGGCAGTTACAGTTAGGGAAGCTTGTGGGAGTTTGAGCTTAAGTGCATGTAAGAAAAATGGAGAATATGTTTGCATACCCAGATCTTTCGTAAAATTTTTAATGATACAGAGGAAGGCAGAATGAGGCAGCTGATACCCCACTCCAGTCTTAATAAAAGACAGGAACAGATTCACATTTCTTGTGCTCCTATAGAAGCATTTTTCTGCTGGTATACAATACGATCAAAAGCATCCGAAAACCTGCTACTGAACATTAATATAGTGTGTGTCCAACCTTCGCCTTTATGACGGATTGAACTTTGCTTTTGGCACTTTCCTTGATGTGTCTGTGAAAGAATGGCAAGTCATTCTTCCTCTGGAGCCAGAAACAGTGAAGGTAGAGATGCTGGATGCTGGAGTCTGCAGCGAAGTCGACGTTCTAAATAATCCCAAAAGTGTTCCACTGGATTCGTATCGGGACTCTAGGCGGGCAGACTACGTCCATTTTAGGGGTGTTATTGTCCACAAACCATGCGACGGAGGGTGGATGCATGTATCCTCGCTAACGAAGGACATTTTGAACATTTCCTGTAACAAAGTGTTTGAAGTCACGCTGGTACGTTTTGTTGCTGCGTGTTTCCATTCCATGATTAATGTGATTTGAAGAGAAGTAATAAAATGAGCTCTAAAATGGAAAGTAAGCGTTTCCTGACACATGTCCACATAACATATTTTCTTTCTTTGTGTGTGAGGAATGTTCCTTGAAAGTTTGGCCGTACCTTTTTGTAACACCCTGTATACCCTCAATCAGAGTCATGCTAAGCTGCATATAAGCCGCAGCAACACCCTGAAAAGGATTTGTTTACCCCTTATAGGGTTGTGGCTAGATGATTTTTGTGTCTCCATAATCGCCGGATACACTAAGCTAGGATAAAGTCTGTGGCAAAACGAGCAAGGCATCATTGCGAAAGATGCAGAGGTGAGCGAGAGTGCCAGTAATTACCCCAGGTCAGTGCTACTAACGCCACGTCATCTGTGCATTTGTGCGTAGCGTAAAATGTATTCTGTCATAATCTAAGAACGAAATCAAAAACTGAAAGAGCTTTTCCAAACTTTGTCAGTTTATGCTTCAGCATATTAATGTTAACACTGTGAAGTCTCAAAATGATGAGATGAATAAGTTTTGCTAAATGTATTATTTTAAGAAAAAAATAAGTGGTGCTAAATAATGAAGCTAGAAATCCAAAAACTATTCAGAATGTGCCAGTGTATGTCACAATCAAAGGTTACGAGTCTTATCTTTGGTCAAAATCGGCGTTTTTATGAAAAATTGAAGGCGTAAAATGTTATGCTCAGAAAGAAGAAAATTCGTAGGTAGCCTCAGTTTGATATTAAAACATTAACTATGTGACTCCATTAAGATGTCTGTGTTAGTTTTTAAGTTATTTTCTAAAAATCCAAATTTGCAACAGAACTGCCCTTATTCATAACAGATTAAGTAGCATTTGTATTTATGAGAGAAACTTCTAATTACACCGCTTGATTACATTCATTAAATAATACAGCTGTAGCAAATTTCAAGACTTAAGTGCAAAATACAATCAATACAAAGACTATTAAAGAAGTAGTTCAGAGGTCACGTTCTGCTGTTGGTTTAGTTCTAAAAATTCTAGCCAGCAAAGTATAAACGTGGTCGAGTTAAGTCTTTTTTTTAACTAAACCAAATTCATGAGGAAATTATGAAGATTGCAAATTATTACACAACAGAGATATTCCTTAATTTGTGTCCAAGGTAAGGGCCATTTAGATGGTGCTACCTGTGTCTTACAGCTGTTGATACAGCAGATGTTCCGTTCGGTGGTCCGTTGCGCCCCTGTATTTTTAAGGCCAGAGAGGCAGTAAGAGAGACACTTCGCACGGTGGTATCAATCTGTCAGCTTCAGTCAAATGCCGACATAGCTCTGCCTCGCATGACGTCAGAGATGGGCATCTGCCAAAAGGGTTTCCTGTAAAAGTAGGAAATGAACTCGTGACTACTCAATCCTTTATCGCTTAGATTTCAGGCAAGTAATGGTTAATGTGCTACCCGTAATGTTGACAAAACCGCGTGCCAAGATGTCAGATTATTTTCCACTCCTGAGGCAAGGATTTAACTTCGATGATTACGAGTCAGAGTAATAGACCATTTTACTCGGAACTTACCGTAGAGGTCGTCTCTAAACTGCTGTTTGTGATAGAGACATTATTATCATTATCAGGAATATTATTATATTTATGTGTGAACATTTACTGAATATACTCATATCGAAAAAGTATTGCATCAGCCCAGTTCCCAGTATTCCTGAAGATAGACGTTGACTGTGGATATTGTGTCACAGACACAGTCCCTTTGACTGTTCAGAGATCTCACTAAATCCGCCCAAAGTAAACAACCATACATGAGCAGCGCCTATTACACAGAGGGGGTCCGACAGTCGATCAGTTCCAGTCATTCCACCAAGAAGGAGGTACATGGCTCGTATTTCAGTAGTTCAACCATGCCTGGACTCTCAATACCGCGGTTCGATAGCATCTGCATTGTTACTTTGTGCCAGGAAGGGCTCTAAACAAAGGAAGTGTCCAGGTGTCTCGGAGTGAACCAAAGCGATGTTGTTCGGACATGGACGAGATACAGGTAGACAGGAACTGTCGATGACATGCCTCGCTCAGACCGCCTGAGGGCTACCACTACAGTGGATGACCGCTACCTATGGATTATGGCTCGGAGGAACCCTGACAGCAACGCCACAGTGTTGAATAATGCTTTTCGTGCAACCACAGACGTCGTGTTACGGCTCAATGTGTGTGCAGTAGGCTGCATGATGCAACTTCACTCCCGACGTCCGTGGCGAGGTACATCTTTGCAACCACGAGGCCATGCAGCGCGATACAGATGAACCCAACAACATGCCGAATGGACCGATCAGGATTGGCATCACATTCTCTTCACCGATGAGTGTCGCATATGGCTTCAACCAGACAATCGCTGGAGACGTGGTTGGAGGCAACCCAATAAGGCAGAATGCCTTAGCCACTGTCCAGAGAGTGCAGCAGGTTGGAGGTTCACTGCCGTTTTTGAGTGGCATTATGTGGGGCCGACGTACGCCCCTGATGGTCATGGAAGACGCCGTAACAGCTGTACGATTCGTGAATGCCATCCTCCGACCGATAGTGCAACCATATCGGCAGCATATTGGCGAGGCACTCGTCTTCATGGACAACAATTCGAGCCCCCATCGAGCACATCTTGTGAATGACTTCCTCTCCACTAGAGTGACCTGCACGTTCTCCACACATAAACCCTATCGAACACGCCTGGGATACATTGAAAAGGGCTGTTTACGGACGACGTGACCCACCAACCACTCTGAGGGATCTATGCCGACTCTGGACCAACAGTGCCTTGATGAACTTGTGGATAGTATGCCACGAAAAATACAGACATCAATGAAAGAGGACGTGCTGGTGGGTATTAGACGTACCGGTGTGTACAGCAATCTGGATAAGAGGTCTCGCTGTATACGGTTTTCATGAGCAATAAAAAAGGCGGAAATGATGGTTATGTTGATCTCTATTTCAATTTTCTGTGCATGTTTCGGGACTCTCGGAACCGAGGTGATGCAAAACTTTTTTTTATGTATGTATTACGTCCACGTACGCAAAAAAGGCTAGTAAGACTTATGCTAAGAACTACACACTCACCCATGCCCGAGGGATGGCTAGAACCTCCGGCGGGAGGGGCCGCGCAGTCCGTGACATGACGCCTCAAACCACGCGGCCACTCCGCGTAGCTCACACTTGTTCAGAGCTCCATATATACAAATACGAATATAATGAAGGCTCAGCTCATTACTGAACTTCAGATTTCAGAAAGCAATTCTAGAGCCCACAAGATACACGCGAACTTACTGTCCTCCGATTGGCTGGTACACATCATAGCCTATCCGATATTAGTACTAAACCGCGCGATTCTGCGTATTTTAAATTTGACCAATCATAACCTTTATGAACAGTTTACTAAATGAAAATATTTAGGAAGTCCACAAATATCAAAATAACTTTTTGTTTATAAAAAAAAAGTTCAAATGTGTGTGAAATCTTATGGGACTTAACTGTTAAGGTCATCAGTCCCTAAGCTTACACTCTACTTAACCTAAATCATCCTAAGGACAAACACACACACCCATGCCCGAGGGAGGAGTGGAACCTCCGCCGGAGCCAGCCACACAGTCCATGACTGCAGCACCCTAGACCGCTCTGCAAATCCCGTGCGGCTTCTTGTTTTCCCAGTCCCATAAAATTGCTAGTTGTACATTACAAAGTACCCGTGAGAATAAAATGCACTATCGCTGTACAATCACAATTGTCACGCCAACGTGTACTCAGTTAATAGAAATACACTACTGGCCATTAAAATTGCTACACCACGAAGATGACGTGCTCCATATGCGAAATTTAACCGACAGGAAGAAGAAGCTGTAATATGCAAATAATTAGGTTTTCAGAGCATTCACACAAGGTTGGCGCCGGTGGCGACACCTACAACGTGCTGACATGAGGAAAGTTCCAACAGATTTCTCATACACAAACAGCAGTTCACAGGCGTTGCCTTGTGTAAGGAGGAGAAATGCGTACCATCGCGTTTCCGACTTTGATAAAGGTCGGATTGTAGCCTATCGAGATTGCGGTTTATCGTATCGCGGCACTGCTGCTCGCGTCGGTCGAGATCCAGTGACTGTTAGCAGCATATGGAATCGGTGGGTTCAGGAGGGCAATACGGAACGGCGTGCTGGATCCCAACGGCCTCGTATCACTAGCAGTCGAGATGACAGGCATCTCACCCGCATGGCTGTAACGGATAGTGCAGCCACGTTTCGATCCCTGAGTCAACAGATGGGGGCGTTTGCAAGACAACAACCATCTGCATGAACAGTTCGACGACATTTGCAGCAGCATGGACTATCAGCTCGGAGACCGTGGCTGCAGTTACCCTTGACGCTGCATCACAGACAGGAGCGCCTGCGATGGTGTACTCAACGACGAACCTGGGTGCACGAATGGCAAAACGTCATTTTTTCGGGTGAATCCAGGTTCTGTTTACAGCATCATGATAGTCGCAACCGTGTTTGGCGACATTGCGGTGAATGCACTGTGGGGCAGCGGGTGGAATTTAATTGTTTATTAATGTAGAATGTAATGTAGAAAAGATGCATTTCCCGGCCGATTCACCATATGTGGGGCGGCGGGTGGAATAATTGTTATATAAGTGTTCCTATTATTTATTTATTTAATGCTGTTGTTTGCCGTTCTCAACACTGGCTCTCTAACTACAATATTGGCAACCAGAAAGTGATTAGCAAAACGTGAAGCCTGTAATTAGAATTCCTAGTGCCCACTTCATCTGAGAAATACATGTATAGGTACAGCTTATAGCTCTGAGGAATTAGGAGATTGTCTGGGATTCATAATCGAAAAAACCATTCTCTCTAAAATGTTCACTATATTCTGAAAGTCACAGACCAAAAAGAATCCACACAATCCAACTACCAGAGCAGTTCAGAGTCTAATACGCTGATACCACTATAACTGTTCAAATTAAATGTTTAAGTGAATGCTCGCCATAATTTGATGATAATGTTCATCAAATGCCACGCTAAATAATGGTAGAATGTCTGTCCCGCAGCGGCACGTGAAAATACGACATACCCAAACTGAAGATAGATCATTAAAGTCATCCCAGAATTAACACTTCACTCGAAAACGATTTCATGGTTACGCGTATCCCGAGTAACTTATTACGGCATCCGAGGCTATTTATAGCAATGATACCGACGCGACGCGACTCCCGGCACAGGTGGTGCGCTAATCAGCGTCTGGAGAGAACTGGGGCCTTACTTTCTCGCGCAGCGTTCTTATATAAAAAGCCGCGGTGCGGACGGCTAAGGGAACGCCTGATCAAATCGGCTCTCCCAACTAGCCGCTGGGCTAGTAATGCACCACTTTAAGTTATCGAATAAATCATTGCTTCCTTTGCTGATGGCCGATGAAGCTCTCAATTTAATTGTGCAATCAGCACACAAGTAAGTAATAATAATAAAAGTCTGACGTGGCTAAGTCAAATATTTTGGGCGAGATAATTAATTTAATTACACTACATGCAGTAGACGAACTCTGAACTTGCCCTTTGGAGATACGCTATCGCTATAGTTTTATATTTGTTCTGTTGAAACTTCTCACATCTTTATGATTATAGCGGATCTCCCTTCTACTTAAATTTAAACATCCTAGCTTTATTTATTCGCCTACTTAATCTATCTTGCTTCCTTAATTTCTAAGACAAAAACCAGAAAATCATGAATTTCAACTAAAATTTTAATTTGTGAGATCCAGAATACTGTTACTACTAAATTATTATGAAAAAGGAATCTAAATATAAATTTTTAAGTTTCTAGCTCTTTTCTGTTGCGCCAATGATTTTTACAGAAAAACATCCAAATTTCGAAAATGGTTAAAGTTATTGAACTGATATTCAACACATATTGATTTAGTATTACTCCTGACATGCTAGAAACTTTTCAGGTTATTTACTTGATTTTTAAATTATTGCGCAACATTTATGACGCCAGAGCTTGTTACAGCGGACTAGGCTGGCACACAATGGATAGACTGATGTGAATTTTATACGGCGTGAGTAGGTTGCTTCCCCACAGCACAATGGAAGCGTGTATTCGTCATCGCCATACTGGCGTATCACGCGCTGTGATGGTCTGGGGTGCCATTGGTTACACGTCTCGGTCACCTCTTGTTCGCATTGACGGCACTTTGAACAGTGGACGGTATTTCACCGCTATTGCATTGTCTTCATTATCTGAAAACAGTATTTGCCATTTCAGTGACTACAAAAGTATGAAGGTAGCAAAGTTCCTGCACCATGCAAACAACCGTTTCGAGTGTGTAGCAGTTTGTTCACGGATGTGCATTTCTGCGTCTGTTTGCGTGAGTGTGTTCGTATGTGCGTGTGTGCGTGCGCACGCACTTGTGAGTGTGTGTGTTTGTATACGAAACAAGATTTGAAATAATTCTCAGTTATTGTTCCGTCTTGGTTGCACTTTTTAATTTGATTACATGTTTCGGTCACTCATAATCATCTTCAGATGTAAGTAGTTGCATCAACACCCTGTCGTATCTACACGGAACCACACATCAGAGCTCCGTGACAGCAGGCTATATGCCAGCACCAGGATTCATTCTCTCCCTTCTTTCATCATCATCATCATCAACATAGAACACAAAAATTACACTACAGAATTCACACACACACACACACACACACACACACACACACACACACACACACAGGGAGAGAGAGGGACAGAGAGGGAGAGAGAGAGAGAAAGAGAGAGAGAATACATAAATGCAATTGTAATGGAGCATGCCGTACACAAGCACGCTTACATCTGTTTCTGAGTAGATTAGATTTGAAGATGATCCTGGGTGATCGAAATACGTATTCTAATTAAAAATAAAAGAAACTGAGACGGAATAATAAGTGAGAATTATCTTAAATATCAATGCAATTGCTGATTCTTATAAGGCCAATATGTCGGATATAATCGAAACAAGATTTGGATTTTGCTTTGTAGTTACTTGGCAGGACTGTTTGGCAGTATCTGAAAGAAGGTAAGTCATAATAGGGAAACATGTTGAAGCAAATAAGTTGTACTCATTTATTCAGAATATGCCCTATTACGATATCTGTAACCTTAAATGCATCTATTGTATGTGTGTGTGTGTGTGTGTGTGTGTGTGTGTGTGTGTGGTTTGTGTGTGTGAGGGTTTGCGGATTGCAATGTAATGTTTGTGTTGGATGATGATGAGAGAAAGGAAAGGGTGAAACCCGGCGCTGGCACATAGCTTACCCCTCGCGAGTAGAGCCATGGGGGCCACCAAGCTAAACGTCCCTGTCCGACGAATGGATCCCATCAACAGTGTCATACGCCCTCACGTCATGAGTCACTGCCAAAAGGTTTGTTATTTAAACCAGGACATTGGCAAGAAGTCTGGTGATCTGGCACTTTAGACCTCCACCTCTCCTCCCCTTGTCGACGAAATACTGGCCAGGAAAATTTTTCCACCACCGGGATTCGAACCAGTTTAGCCTTAGTCAAGCACCACCGCGTAAGCGTGCGTTACCCACGAGGAAAGTATGTACACTGCTGGTCATTAAAATTTAAGCTCTAAGAGGGCGCTACGCAGCAAGCGTCAGATAGATATACTTGCTTGGATATGCATTACTGGACCTCCCGTGTCCATATAAAATACAGTCCCTTTAATCTTGGCTTTCCGCTCAAGAAGAGATATTCCTGTCTTTGTTGTGATAGTGGAGTATGACCAGTTTTAACCGGGTACCTTTATCATTCTGACTAGAGGTTATAGGTTGCTGCTTCCAAGCTGATAACGAGAAGAATGTGGTAATATTTTTAGAATATCGAGCAGTAACTGAACTACAGTCCATAAGTCTACTGGATATTATCTATGAGCCGACAGCTAATGTTTCATTGCGATTACCAGTCACATTTATCTCATATTGTATTATATGTTCTCCTTATAGATCTTTGTTCTTATCTTAATTTTGAAGTTTCCTCGGTGCAATGAGTATTTCATGAGGTTTCAGAATTGTAACCGGATGTCTCTCAGCTGAAATACCTTCTCACCAAAATATTTCAGATGAAAACCGGGCGGCGTTGTGCAGATGAGTTTGAAATAGCAATTACTATCAGTGTATCAAGAGGAACGGAACAAATCTCTCATTATCAGTCTCAGGAATGTGGGGTTTGTAAAATCTGCTTCTGTGTTACTTGCGTTTAGTGACGGGGATAGAAAAATTGTTGACTGGCTAGTGAGAGAAAAATAATTTACACCCTCAAAATGAGTGTGGTTTTTGATGGAATCGTTAGTTGCAGCACACAAAAGGGATTGAGAAAGCTAAGAACGTGTTATTCCTAGTGCCATATTTCATGATTAGGGATAGTTTCACGGTCTCGAAAAAAAATCACTTGTCTCGCTTTAGTTCGATATGCAGGGAGCAGAGGGCTTCTCTGATGAAACCGAAAACTATTATTTCTTTTACGTTTTCCTCATGAAATCGGAAAAGGGTGAAAATTACTCTGTTAATTTTTACGTACCGCTCAAGCGGCCATTTTGACACTGTCCAAGCCAGCCAGGAATTAATGCGTTTTCACTTGACGCCTTTTACAACCTTGAAGAACAGTTAAACTCCTTCGCCTTCTCTACAGTAAAAGGTGCCACAGGACAATTGTAACAATTCTGTACGCCGATTACTTTACTTAAATGGTAATTATTAAATAATGAACGGACATACATCTGCCCAAGCAATGTTCAACGCTGAAAAGGTAAAGACACAAGAATGTGACAAAACATGATCTTTTTTTTCCTACAGGTATTATACTATTCCACCTGGCACGGAAATTATTTATTATAACGCTTCAGATTACATTGTAAAGATAATATCGACTTTTTTTCGCCAAATCGAACTAATTATTCATCAAAATGTTTTTCATGGAGTGGCTAGGTATACAGGAACAGAACAGTGCAAAAGAGTAATACTATTCTGTTCTGTATACCAGAGTTCTGAAACTGGTGTGCCACAGCACACTGGTGTGCAAGCACACAGAGAAAGGTGTGAAGCGAACATTTACATATTATTGTAGGACTTAAGGGATTTCCGTTTTTGATATGCCGCGAATTTTTATGTTTTTAAAGAAATTAAATGTAATTGATTTCCTTCAGTTTTAAATAAGAAAATTGTGTGTGTATTCTTTAATTATTTTATAAGTGCTTATAGTTGTCATATTTTTATAGAAATTAAATGTACTTTATTTACTCAATATTGTTGTTATATTTTGCTTATCTTAATTGTATTCTCGCCTGTACCACCGCACCGGCTATGCCGGTAGGGTGAGGGTACTTTGTAACACCGCATCTTTCGTATGTGGCTGACTGTACGTGAATTTCCCTAAAATTCCGGGGATTACCAAAAATATCCCCCTGATATTATTTTTATTGCCTTGTTTTGATATTCGTTCCAGTTTGTAGCCGTTTCTTGAAGTTTATTGCTTTTTTCGTTCGCCACCAAAGGACCCACACATTGTCAGACAACTATAGAGTATTTTAGTTCAAAAATACTGTTGTTATTCTACCCCCGACTCTCCATTGTTTCTGTATTACAGTTAAGTTTTATTACAGTTATGTTCTGCAGTAGTGCAAGTATTATGGTTCCTACTTTCTGTTATAGTGTTATTAAACTATTTTTTCTGATATGAATAAGTTCATCGTACATAGTGGTCAGTCCTCGAGTGCAAATAGTGAAACCATCGACCCCGAAAAAATGAAACAGAAAGTGGTTCAAAGGGTATATAGTGATAATTATTTATCTTAATTTTTTTGGTGTGGTGACAAAACAATTCATATCTCCGAGCGTGTTTTGTGTGCAGTGAAAATCTCAGTAATGTTGCTACTGTTCGCAGTATACTGAAACGACATTTGTCAACAGAACATTCCCCTCAGTTAAGCTGTCAACAAAACATTCCTCTCTGTTAAGTAAAGATCTGGATTATTTTCGTCTGTTGTCTGAACAAAATAAAATCAAGTGAAGTTCAAGAGTACTCTGGTACGTGTTTGACAGAAGGTACAGGAAGGTACTACAAGGTAGGCGAACATATTGTAAAGGCCAAAAAACCACGCACAATATCAGAAACGTCGTCAATGTCAGAGTGCAAGAAAATGTTAAAAATAGTTCTTGGTTCAGAAGCTCTGCTGAAATTTAATAACTCCTCTCTCTGCTGACACTATCAGCTCCCGATAAAGTGACATGGCCTGTGACATCGAAGCCATTCTGAAGGAGAAAATAAAGAGCAGTCTGAAGTTCTCGCTTCAGATCGCCGAGTCCACCGATACTGGCGGTCACACGCAGTTTCTTTCCTACATTTTCTTTCCCCAAACAAGTACCTGAATGAACACCAGTTAAAGAAATATTTCGTGTGACTAATGAACATTAGATCCGTAATGAACTAACATGGGAGGGTTGTGTTAGTGCTTTACAGACAGAGCGGCTTTTATGACAGGCAGACTGACAAGATCTGTTAGTAAAGTATGCAGAGTAAATCTTAACTTACGAACCGACCATTGTCAAATTCACTGCAAAACCATTGCTGCTAAGTCTTTGCTGCAATCGGCTCTGGAAACTGCATGGACAAAGTAGTAAAAGTGTGAACTTTATCAAGTCATGGCTCCTAAATAGGTGTCTCTTTAACGTTTTGTGCCGAGAAATGGGATCGCAGCACATCACACTTCTGCTACATACAGCGGTACAATGGTTAACTCGAGGTTAAGTGTTAATGCGAGTGTTTGAACTTAGAGATGAGGTACTTGCATTTTTGACTATTTAGTGAATGGAATTGATATATCTTTCCGATATTTTCGTACTGTTAAATGAATGAAACAGAAAAGCGTAAGGTAGAAACGATAATACTCTAACCAATATAGATAATATTCAAGGATGTATTAATACACTATGTGATCAAAAGTATCCGAACACTCACAAAACATACGTTTTTCATATTAGATGCATTGTGCTGCCACCTACTGCCTGGTGGCAGCACAATGCTGCATACCAGCGACCTCAGTAGGCATTAGACATCGTGAGAGAGGAGATTGGGCGCTCCGCAGAACTCACGGACTTCGAACGTGGTCAGGTGTTTGGGTGTCAATTGCGTCATACGTCTGTACGCGAGATTTCCACACTTCTAAACATTCCTAGCTCCAATGTTTCCGATGTGATAGTGAAGTGGAAACGTGAAGGGATACGTACAGTACAAAAGCGTACAGGTCGACCTCGTTGTTGACTGACAGAGACCGCCGACAATTAATGAGGGTTATAATGTGTAATAGGCAGACATCTATCCAGACCATCACACAGGAATTAAAAACTGCATCAGGATCCACTGTAAGTACTATGGCAGTTAGGTGGGACGTGATAAAACTTTAATTTCATATTCAAGCGGCTGCTCATAATCCACACATCACGCCAGTAAATACCAAACGACGCCTCGCTTGGTGTAAGGAGCCTAAACGTTGGGCGACTGAACAGTGGAAACACTTTTTGTGGAGTGACGAATCACGGTACACAATGTGGCCATCCGATGGCAGGGTGTGGATATGGCGAATGCCCGGTGAACATCATCTGCCAGCGTGTGTAGCGCCAAAGTAAAATTCGGAGACGGTGGTGTTATGTTGTGGTCGTGTTTTTCATGGAGGGGGCTTGCACCCCTTGTTGTTTTGCGTGGCACTATCACAGCACAGGCCTACATAAATGTTTTAAGCACCTTCTTGTTTTCCGCTGTTGAAGATGAATTCGGGGATGGAAATTCTATCTTTCAACACGATCGAGCACCAGTTCATAATGCACGGCCTGTGGCGGAGTGGTTAGTTGACAATAACATCCCTGTAATGGACTGACCTGAATCCCATAGAACACCTTTGGGATGTTTAGGAAAGCCGACTTCGCGCCAGGCTTCACTGACCGACATCGATACCTCTTCTCAGTGCAGCACCCCGTGAAGAATGGGCTGCCATTCCCCAAGAAACCTTCCGGCACCTGACTGAACGTATGCCTGTGGGAGTGGAAACTGTCATCAAGGCTAGGGGTGGGCCAACACCATACTAAATTCGAGCATTACCGATCGAGGGCGCCACGAACTTGTAAGCCATTTTGAACCAGGTGTCCGGATACTTTTGATCACATAGTCTAATTTGAATTTGTGGATACAGACAATTGAAAATGGATCGTTTGAAGAGATGTTTCCAACTGTTATGACCCTTGCTGACGATAATAAGGTGTTGCTGGACTTAATTATAGAACATTAATTAACACTCTTGCAGCAGAACTTCAAATAAAAATTTGAAAAGAATTTCAGAGATTTTGACTGGATCTGTGATCCATTCATTGATTCAAAACTTCTTCCAAATAATGTAGGTTTAGGCTTTACAAGAGGAACTAACAGATTTGATAGCAAAATGCCTTCGGATATATTTTGGTCGTCAACAAGCAGTGAATAACTGGGTATAGCGGAGATAGCAGTTAATGTGCTGTTGCCATTTTCAACCACATATTTCTGTGAACTGTGCTTCTGAAAGTTGACTGAAATCAAAATAGCAAAGAAAGGAAATCCATCGATGAAGAAATAAGGCTTGCTTTGTCGACGATTGCGCAACGAATGAGCCATAGTGTGTGCAGCTAAACAGACTCAAGTATCACATTGAAGGTGTATGTAGAGCTATTTACTTTAAAATTAATATTATAAACGTCTGTTTTCTACAGTGAATTAAAGTTAATAAGATGGTGATAAAAGTATGAATCGATTTCTGTTTTATAATAATTATAAGGATAATAATAACAACGATAAGTGATTACATAATGACTCAATAAACTGCAATTACATTAAGATTCAGACGATTTGGAGGAGCAGGCATTTTGGGTTGCTGTGTTGAGTCTGGTCCCATGTGTATGTACCCATTAATAATAAAAGGTTGTGGAACACTGCTGCAGACCATTCTTGTACAATCACTGCTGCGTGCACAGTCTACCTCAGGACTACTTACTTGCTCGTTATACACTTGTTGTACTGATACACTAATGACTAAGTCCACAATACTAATACAGTAGGCACCATCAAGTCCATAATCTTTTCCGTGAAGCATTCTATGACTACTACGAGACAATGGATGGATATTTTGGGAGATGAAGGTGATGGCAAGAGGAAGGATATTTATTTTACTGTATTGATGTACGTAGAGGGCTAGTAAGGAGTTATACTTAGAACTTTGATGCCATTGGCGTAATCCAGTCCGATAAAAAGCCTGGATTTATGACGAAATAATTCAGGCCTTTTGTACTGCGATAGTGCACCTACTTGCACTCCGTTGCTTGTTCGTGAATTTTTGTCCCAAAACAACACTTTGTGATGCCTCAGCCTCCACATTTGGCGGAACTGGCTATGTGCGATTTTTTTCTGTTCCCAAAAAGACAGAAAATATTAAAGGGCCATCCTTTTACAAGTATAGACGAGATTAAAAACGCATTTCTGAGGGAGTTAAAAGCTATCCCATTGATCAAGTTCCAGGAATGTCTCGGGAATTGGAATAAGTGTTGACAGGGGTGTGTGGTACGTAATGGGGACCGCTGTTGTTGTTGTTGTGGTCTTCAGTCCTGAGACTGGTTTGATGCAGCTCTCCATGCTACTCTATCCTGTGCAAGCTTCTTCATCTCCCAGTACCTACTGCAACCTACATCCTTCTGAATCTGCTTAGTGTATTCATCTCTTGGTCTCCCTCTACGATTTTTACCCTCCACGCTGCCCTCCAATGCTAAATTTGTGATCCCTTGATGCACCAAAACATGTCCTACCAACCGATCCCTTCTTCTAGTCAAGTTGTGCCACAAACTTCTCTTCTCCCCAATCCTATTCAACACCTCCTCATTAGTTATGTGATATACCCACCTTATCTTCAGCATTCTTCTGTAGCACCACATTTCGAAAGCTTCTATTCTCTTCTTGTCCAAACTGGTTATCGTCCATGTTTCACTTCCATACATGGCTATACTCCATACAAATACTTTCAAAAACGACTTCCTGACACTTAAGTCTATAGTCGATGTTAACAAATTTCTCTTCTTCAGAAACGATTTCCTTCCTATTGCCAGTCTACATTTTATATCCTCTCTACTTCGACCATCATCAGTTATTTTACTCCCTAAATAGCAAAACTCCTTTACTAATTTAAGTGTCTCAATTCCTAATCTAATCCCCTCAGCATCACCCGATTTAATTTGACTACATTCCATTATCCTCGTTTTGCTTTTGTTGATGTTCATCTTATATCCTCCTTTCAAGATACTATCCATTCCGTTCAACTGCTCTTCCAAGTCCTTCGCTGTCTCTGACAGAATTACAATGTCATCGGCGAACCTCAAAGTTTTTACTTCTTCTCCATGAATTTTAATACCTACTCCGAATTTTTCTTTTATTTCCTTTACTGCTTGCTCAATGTACAGATTGAATAACATCGGGGACAGGCTACAACCCTGTCTCACTCCTTTCCCAACCACTGCTTCCCCTTCATGCCCCTCGACTCTTGTAACTGCCATCTGGTTTCTGTACAAATTGTAAATAGCCTTTCGCTCCCTGTATTTTACCCCTGCCACCTTCAGAATTTGAAAGATAGTATTCCAGTTAACGTTGTCAAAAGCTTTCTTTAAGTCTACAAATGCTAGAAACGTAGGTTTGCCTTTTCTTAATCTTTCTTCTAAGATAAGTCGTAAGCTTAGTATTGCCTCACGTGTTCCAACATTTCTACGGAATCCAAACTGATCTTCCCCGAGGTCCGCTTCTACCAGTTTTTCCATTCGTCTGTAAAGAATTCGCGTTAGTATTTTGCAGCTGTGACTTATTAAACTGGTAGTTCGGTAATTTTCACATCTGTCAACACCTGCTTTCTTTGGGATTGGAATTATTATATTCTTCTTGAAGTCTGAGGGTATTTCGCCTGTCTCATACATCTTGCTCACCAGATGGTAGAGTTTTGTCATGACTGGCTCTCCCAAGGCCATCAGTAGTTCTAATGGAATGTTGTTTACTCCCGGGGCCTTGTTTCGACTCGGGCCTTTCAGTGCTCTGTCAAACTCTTCACGCAGTATCTTATCTCCCATTTCAGCTTCATCTACATCCTCTTCCATTTACATAATATTGTCCTCAAGTACATCGCCCTTGTATAAACCCTCTATATACTCCTTCCACCTTTCTGCCTTCCCTTCTTTGCTTAGAACTGGGTTGCCACCTGAGCTCTTGATATTCATACAAGTGGTTCTCTTCTCTCCAAAGGTCTCTTTAATTAATAATTAATAACGGGGACCGCTATGAAGGTGATAACTTTTATGCTAACAAAATTATTTGTAAAAAATTAAAATTTCCTTTATGTTTTCCACACATTTCGTACACAACCACAGAAGTTGTCGAGATCAAGCGACATAAAACTTTTGGATTTTCTGTTGTTGAGAGGATGTGAGAGAAAGTGGATGTGGAGTATGGGCTGGCCATCTATGGAGAATTTGGATTAGAAATAAAACTGCCAACAAAAAGCGATAGGTGCTAGAGCAAGAATAGTTTATTTCATTTGGAGAGAATGGATTCATTTACTCATTGCACGTTGAGGTGGAGTGAATGGAGTTAAGGATGTAGTCACAAGGTCTACAGTGTTTCTTTTATTTGAGAAGGATCCGTACCTCATTATAAGATTACCTTAAGATTACTGTTGGAACTGTAAGTTTAAACACGAATGAGGGAGCGGACAGGTAGAAGAAGTACACTGAAGGCCGCTACGAGCAGGAGTAACTGTCTGATGACGTGACAGGAAAAGAAATGTGAGTCGATGTAGAAGAGATAGGCGATCCAGTATTGGAGTCAGAATTCAACAGAACTTTGAAGGACTGAAGATCAAATAATACAGAAGGGATAGATAACATTCGTTCTTCGGAATTAACAATAATAAAGAGAAGTGGGAACCAAACGTCTATTCAAGTCAGCGTGTAGAATGTATAGGATAGGAGATACACCATCAGACTTGCGTAAAAATGTCATCCGTACAGTCCAAAGGTAATACATACAAGTTAGTAACAATAACAATGTAAAGAAGTCTAAAAACAAATTGAGGATGTGTTAGATGGATATCTTATTGGTTTTCGAAAAGACAGGGGCATCAGTGGGGCAGTTATGACATTGTGATTGATAATGGAAGCGACGTAAGAAACATCAATATATTCAATAAAAACAATACCAATCGCCGCTATATAGGTTTATTTCCATACAACCAGTTTAGACGTTACACTACGTCATCTTCAGGCCAAAACTGTTCCAATCCAGTAACCTTCGTGTTACAAATGTAGCAGTGCCTTTAACTGGTCTCGTAATAGCTGTTACAGGCATACGTGCTCGTTCGAGAACAGTCAGCAACTCCAGTGCTGTTGCCGTTTTTCCATTTCTCCTTCCACACATCTTCAGTCTTGAAAGGTGCGGGTTCTCGAGCTGTCCAGAATGGTTCTCTTGATTTGAGACGCGTGCAGGTTGGATTCAGCAGTATTTCCTGGGCGGGTAACCTTTAGGGAAGCTTTTTGTTATTAATATTTTCCCGTTCGCGGGCCGCTGCTTCTTGTCGTCTCAAGCGTGGTGGGGCAATGCCACTGAGAGCAGACAGCCAAGGTAGTGGGGCTGATGTCAGTGTGCCCGTTACAATTATCATGGTGTCATTCAGCTGAACGTCAGCCTTACTGGCATGCACAGACAGGTGCGCAGTATTGAGCCACAGGTTATACGAGAGATAAGGACGCTGTACGGGGAGTGTCAGCTTGTGCACCCCACGAAGTTCCAGCTAGTTTCTGGATAATGTTGTTCCTGGTGTTTGACTTTTCTGCTAGTGATGTGAGGTGAGTCCTGTACGTAAGTCATCGGTCCAGTGTGTTTCCAAGATACTTAGGATAAGGGTTGTTTTTAACTGATTTGGCCGTTGTGACCGAGCAGTTCTAGACGCTTCAGTCCGGAACCGCGGTGCTGATACGGTCGCAGGTTCTAATCCTGTCTCGAGCATGGATTTGTGTGATGTCCTTAGGTTAGTTAGGTTTCAGTAGTTCTAAGTCTACGGGAATGATGACTTCAGATGTTAAGTTCCATAATGCTAAGAGCCATTTGAACCATTTTTTAACTGATTTGTTACAGAAGGTGGCGTTTAGTGGCTGGTTTGCTAATCGGTTGTTGAGGTGGAAAGCTGTCGCTTCAGTTTTTGTAGGGTAGGGCACAACTCCAATTTTGTCAATGATTGAAATAGCTAATTACTATATTTCCATATTAAATTATTCTGCTGTAGGCCTTTTTAAATGTAGCTGGCAATCTTACTGAGCGCAAGCTGAGCAGAGGTCAGCCAAGCAGAAGGCCAGCCCCTGTCCTTTAGAGAGGCAGCAGGTCTTTTCAAAACACAAACAGCGCCACTTCGGCACGGGGCCCAGAGAGCAGGTGGGAAGTTGGAAACAGTATATTGCGTGTGGGGTAAACTCTAAGAAAGAGGCGTCATATTTTTTGTGTCCTGAAAAATTGAAAGCCATTGTATTGTGTTTTTAACATTGGCAGTCTGCTGGTGCTGTGAGCATACAGTGGGGTAGTGCAGTGCCCTGCCTCCTACAAGAAGCCAGTATTTTGGAAAAAATGCTAGACCTGAAGCAGTGCAAAGATATCATCTCTGGAGTGAGACGAGAGGTCATTCGGCCGTGTTTAAGAAGACGGCTGGCACCAAATTAAGTGCGTCGTTGTTGGCTCTCTTAAGAAATAAGAAGCGCAGCTGCAGTTGGATAATATAACTAAAGTTAGGAGTGGGAGGAAAATCGCAGTGTGTATATGGAGAAGGTCTGGTTGGCTACAATGTGGAGTAGACAGATGGTGGCAATCACAACTCCAGCATTAAAAACCTATACGAGTGGTTAATTATATTTAAAGCAGACATGGAAGGGAGCATTACCACAAAGAAAATGATTCTTCAGCACCTCGGAAAAATCACGGCCATTGGTGGTCAAAATAATGCACAAGGCTCGCACGAAAAAAGATAGAGTAAAAATTCTGTTGCTTGCCGAGAGTGCTCTGTGAAACTTACTTCTAACCGAGATTCCCAGGAGGCACTTCAGCTGGCAGAAGGATTCGATTCTGGGCTCTAATGGAGTGCAGCCTTCGGTTCAGGACAGATGACTTCGAATTTTCAGCCACGAAGGCCGCACTCGCATCCACCAGTAACGTAAAGTATGGTGAGCAATTCCACCATTCGCAAAGCAATTGTCAGAATGCACGCAGAGTTTTCAGTTTGATGTTAGGGGCTTTTATGTTGTAATCCAAGTACCTTTCTTACCAACTTCAAAGTCAACATGTGATCATTCAAGGTAGTTATTAAAATCCTTTCTGACGTTCTTCTTTTCCTCACTTGTTAACATTCACCAATCACTATGCGACATCGGCGAACTTAATGCCTAACATGTAGACAGATTGCGCAGTAAGTTTAACACACGATGTTAAACTGTCAGCTGTTCCTGACTCTCAGAGGTCGCATTGTGACATACTTGGCACATTTCGTAATATGCCTATACAGGAATGTTGAACAACTTTCTTATTGCCATTTTTCGCAGCAGCTGTATCTAAACTGCAGTAGGTTACAAGAAAAACGCCTTTTGCGTGGTGTACATTCTCTTCCAATTTCGTTCACACACCGCGACGACGAAAAAACCACGTAATAATTCGGAATGCCTTGTTATAACGTGAAACGTTTCCGGGTGTATGAAAAAAATAAAAATTTATTGTGCAGCATTCAACGGCACTTTTTCTTGAGAAATGTTGCAATATACGAGGGCCGTTCAGAAAGTAACCTCCGGTTGATTTAAAAAAATACACCAAGTTAAATAAAAATATTTTAATATATACATCTTACAACTACATCTTTGCACTATTTTTCTACATAGTCTCCATAGCGATTGAGGCACTCATCGTATCTCTTCACAAGCTTTGAAATTCCTTCTGCATAAAAATCACCCGCTTGTGCCTGGAGCCAGCCTGTGACCGCATCTTTGAGCTCTTCGTCGTCATCAAACCGCTGTGACCCGAGCCATTTCTTCAAATGCATGAAGAGGTGATAATCACTTGGCGCCAGGTCTGGGCTGTAAGGTGGATGGTTGATAACGTCCCACTTGAAGGACTCAAGAAGGGCCGTTGTTCTGCGAGCAGAGTGAGGACGGGCGTTATCGTGCAAAAAAACGATACCGGAAGTCAGCATACCACGGCGTTTGTTCTGTATAGCCCGTCGTAACTTTTTTATTGTTTCACAGTACACGTCTTGATTAATGGTCGTACCACGTTCCATGAATTCAACCAACAACACCCCTTTGGCATCCCAAAACACCGTTGCCATCAGTTTTCTGGCAGAAAAATCTTGCGAGGCTTTTCTTGGTTTGGTAGACGAATTTGAATGTGCCCACATCTTTGACTGTTCTTTTGTCTCAGGGTTCACGTACTTAATCCAGGTTTCGTCACCAGTCACGATTCTGTTTAACAATGGTTCTCCTTCGTCCTCATAACGTGACAGAAAGTCTAATGCAGAGGCCATTCTTTGAGTTTTGTGGTGGTCGGTAAGAATTTTGAGCACCCATCGTGCACAGAACTTACGGCAGCCCAATCTTGCTGTCACTATCTCGTACAAGAGAGTCTTAGAAATCTGTGGAAAACCAGTAGACAACTCCGACATTGAGAAACGTCGATTTTCACGAACTTTTGCATCAACTGTCTGAACGAGTTCGTCAGTCACCAATGATGGTCTACCACTCCTCTCTTCATCATGAACGTTTTCTCGTCCACTTTTAAATAAACGTACCCATTCACGGACAACTCCTTCACTCATAACTCTTGGTCCGTACACGGCACAAAGCTCACGATGAATAGCTGCTGCAGAATATCCTTTGGCTGTAAAAAACCTTATGACAGCACGCACTTCACATTTGGCGGGGTTTTCTATTGCAGCACACATTTCAAATTGCCACAAAAACTAAACTAGCGCAGGTACGACGTTCACTCGACCACAGCTTGATGCCGACTGACCTGTTGAGTGCGTGAACGCACAGATGGCATCGCTACTCCCCCCACAACCCGCACTGTGACCAATCGGAGGTTACTTTCTGAACCGCCCTCGTACAAACTTTGAAGTTGATTGTTTTACACTTTTAGTGAAATATGCAGAGATATTGAACACATTACTACGAGAAAGATACGGTGCCATTACAAAAAAAAAAAAATGGTTCAAATGGCTCTGAGCACTATGGGACTCAACTGCTGAGGTCATTAGTCCCATAGAACTTAGAACTAGGTAAACCTAACTAACCTATGGACATCACAAACATCCATGCCCGAGGCAGGATTCGAACCTGCGACCGTAGCGGTCTTGCGGTTCCAGACTGCAGCGCCTTTAACCGCACGGCCACTTCGGCCGCGGTGCCGTTACAAGCGCTACGTCATCAGGAGCAGGAGTTTTCCCACAGGTAAAATTAGGTACGTTGTCCAAGACGCGACGCACACTAGCGACTGCTATGGGTCGCTACGTGACGTCAGAAGTTGCCCGCTGGCGCATGCGCAGTTCGAGTTTGGGATGCGACGCGCGACTGTTGCGGCAGCTGCCGCAGCACTGCACCAGTGAGCAGTGTTGCGACGGAAGTCGCACGACACAAAGACGTACGGCTGCCAGAAAGATGTCGAGCCAGTCAAGGAAAACTGAAATCAGCCACTCACAGGATGTGATACTCTGTGAGCTGGCCTCGCAACAGCCTTGCCTTGTTGTTGTTATGGTCTTCAGTCCTGAGACTGGTTTGATGCAGCTCTCCACTCTACCCTATCCTGCGCAAGCTTCTTCATCTCCCAGTACCTACTGCAACCTACATCCTTCTGAATCTGCTTAGTGTATTCATCTCTTGGTCTCCCTCTACGATTTTTACCCTCCACGCTGCCCTCCAATGCTAAATTTGCGATCCCATGATGCCTCAAAACATGTCCTACCAACCGGTCCCTTCTTCTAGTCAAGTTGTGCCACAAACTTCTCTTCTCCCCAATCCTATTCAATACCTCCTCATTAGTTACGTGATCTACCCACCTTATCTTCAGCGTTCTTCTGTAGCACCACATTTCGAAAGCTTCTGTTCTCTTCTTGTCCAAACTATTTATCGTCCATGTTTCACTTCCATACATGGCTACACTCCATACAAATATTTTCAGAAACGACTTCCTGACACTTAAATCTATACTTGATGTTAACAAATTTCTCTTCTTCAGAAACGCTTTCCTTGCCATTGCCAGTCTACATTTTATATCCTCTCTACTTCGACCATCATCAGTTATTTTACTCCCTAAATAGCAAAACTCCTTTACTACTTTAAGTGTCTCATTTCCTAATCTAATTCCCTCAGCATCACCCGATTTAATTTGACTACATTCCATTATCCTTCTTTTGCTTTTGTTGATGTTCATCTTATATCCTCCTTTCAAGACACTGTCCATTCCATTCAACTGCTCTTCCAAGTCCTGTCTCTGACAGAATTACAATGTCATCGGCGAATCTCAAAGTTTTTACTTCTTCTCCATGAATTTTAATACCTACTCCGAATTTTTCTTTTGTTTCCTTTACTGCTTGCTCAATATACAGATTGAATAACATCGGGGACAGGCTACAACCCTGTCTCACTCCTTTCCCAACCACTGCTTCCCTTTCATGCCCCTCGACTCTTATAACTGCCATCTGGTTTCTGTACAAATTGTAAATAGCTTTTCGCTCCCTGTATTTTACCCCTGCCACCTTCAAAATTTGAAACAGAGTATTCCAGTTAACATTGTCAAAAGCTTTATCTAAGTCTACAAATGCTAGAAACGTAGGTTTGCCTTTTCTTAATCTTTCTTCTAAGATAAGTCGTAAGGTTAGTATTGCCTCACGTGTTCCAACATTTCTACGGAATCCAAACTGATCTTCCCCGAGGTCCGCTTCTACCAGTTTTTCCATTCGTCTGTAAAGAATTCGCGTTAGTATTTTGCAGCTGTGACTTATTAAACTGATAGTTCGGTAATTTTCACATCTGTCAACCCCTGCTGTCTTTGGGATTGGAATTATTATATTCTTCTTGAAGTCTGAGGGTATTTCGCCTGTCTCATACATCTTGCTCACCAGATGGTAGAGTTTTGTCATGACTGGCTCTCCCAAGGTCATCAGTAGTTCTAATGGAATGTTGTCTACTCCCGGGGCCTTGTTTCGACTCAGGTCTTTCAGTGCTCTGTCAAACTCTTCACGCAGTATCGTATCTCCCATTTCATCTTCATCTATGTCCTCTTCCATTTCCATAATATTGTCCTCAAGTACATCGCCCTTGTATAGACCCTCTATATACTCCTTCCACCTTTCTGCCTTCCCTTCTTTGCTTAGAACTGGGTTGCCATCTGAGCTCTTGATATTCATACAAGTGGTTCTCTTCTCTCCAGAGGTCTCTTTAATTTTCCTGTATGCAGTATCTATCTTACCCCTAGTGAGACAAGCCTCTACATCCTTACATTTGTCCTCTAGCCATCTCTGCTTAGCCATTTTGCACTTCCTGTCGATCTCATTTTTGAGACGTTTGTTTTCCTTTTTACCTGCTTCATTTACTGCATTTTTATATTTTCTCCTTTCATCAATTAAATTCATTATTTCTTCTGTTACCCAAGGATTTCTATTAGCCCTCGTCTTTTTACCTACTTGATCGTCTGCTGCCTTCACTACTTCATCCCTCAGAGCTACCCATTCTTCTTCTACTGTATTTCTTTCCCCCATTCCTGTCAATTGTTCCCTTATGCTCTCTCTCAAACTCTCTACAACCTCAGGTTCTTTCAGTTTATCCAGGTCACATCTCCTTAAATTCCCACCTTTTTGCAGTTTCTTCAGTTTCAATCTGCAGTTCATAACCAATAGATTGTGGTCAGAATCCACATCTGCCCCTGGAAATGTCTTACAATTTAAAACCTTGTTCCTAAATCTCTGTCTTACCATTATATAATCTATCTGATACCTTTCAGTATCTCCAGGATTCTTCCAGGTATACAACCTTCTTTTATGATTCTTGAACCAAGTGTTAGCTATGATTAAGTTATGCTCTGTGCAAAATTCTACAAGGCGGCTTCCTCTTTCATTTCTTCCCCCTAATCCATATTCACCTACTATGCTTCCTTCTCTCCCTTTTCCTACTGACGAATTCCAGTCACCCATGACTATTAAATTTTCGTCTCCCTTCACTACCTGAATAATTTCTTTTATCTCGTCATACATTTCATCAATTTCTTCATCATCTGCAGAGCTAGTTGGCATATAAACTTGTACTACTGTAGTAGGCATGGGCTTTGTGTCTATCTTGGCCACAATAATGCGTTCACTATGCTGTTTGTAGTAGAGTACCCGCACTCCTATTTTTTATTCATTATTAAACCTAATCCTGCATTACCCCTATTTGATTTTGTATTTATAACCCTGTAATCACCTGACCAAAAGTCTTGTTCCTCCTGCCACCGAACTTCACTAATTCCCACTATATCTAACTTTAATCTATCCATTTCCCTTTTTAAATTTTCTAACCTACCTGAACGATTAAGTGATCTGACATTCCACGCTCCGATCCGTAGAACGCCAGTTTTCTTTCTCCTGATAACGACATCCTCTTGAGTAGTCCCCGCCCGGAGATCCGAATGGGGAACTATTTTACCTCCGGAATATTTTACCCAAGAGGACGCCATCATCATTTAATCATACAGTAAAGCTGCATGTCCCCGGGAAAAATTGCGGCTGTAGTTTCCCCTTGCTTTCAGCCGTTCGCAGTACCAGCACAGCAAGGCCGTTTTGGTTAGTGTTACAAGGCCAGATCAGTCAATCATCCAGACTGTTGCCCCTGCAACTACTGAAAAGGCTGCTGCCCCTCTTCAGGAACCACGCGTTTGTCTGGCCTCTCAACAGATACCCCTCCGTTGTGGTTACACCTACGGTACGGCCATCTGTATCGCTGAGGCACGCAAGCCTCCCACCAACGGCAAGGTCCATGGTTCATGCCTTTACGATTTGAAAAACCCTAAATATTGAGACACTATGTTCAGAGACAGAATTTGGGGAGAAATTGGTGCACAGTTGAAACTGGCAGGTGAGTGAAATATATAATATTTTCCCATTAATGCAAATTTTTCAGGCCTGTTATGAAAATCAGTATAATCCATGCAGATGTAGAATTAGAATGATGAAAATGAACTTGAAGGTCAATTTTCGCATTACTCTTTTTTGTGACGATAAAAATTGAAAACGGCAAGTACATTATAAAATGAACAATCTAAAGTACAACGAGAAAGTTACATTTTACAATACCTTCACTTTGAAAGTAAACGGTAGATTGGTGTCTTGATGATACCTTCTAGTTGTGAAAAACCACCACCAGATTGTTGTACAGCTTTCTGTAATCAATAGATGTTCGTTTTTGAGGAAGGCGTTTCTCAACAGATTGCGCAAACAGTATGCTGCAATAAGTAATTTGTCACATTCACTTCAGTTCATTGGTAGAAGATGGTGCTCAAAAAACTTGTGCCAAAAGTGCACTACTGTTTTACAAGGCCCTTCTGGTCTGACACAGTTCACAATTGAAATTCGTCTTTTGTAAATCCTGGAGTCATCTTTTGATTGCAGCTTGGCAAGATTAAATGTTCATGTCATCCATAACGATGTATGCTGTCAGAATATAAGAATATGGAAGTTCATTTGGATGGGAATAATGATTCATTCGGCTATGACAGTTGCCTTAGCTTGTTCCAAAAGTTTCTGCATGGGAGAAACTGATAAGTATAATTTGGGGAAATTTTGTGAACGAGCACGGACATTATTTCTTCCACATTTCTGCCAGTGTATACTGTAGACGTTCAGAATCAAAATTCTAGAGATGTTTAAGGTTAACCTTATCTTGTTGTCAAGAACTTGAAACAATGCAATGACGCTAGCGTGCGCTTATTGTTAATAAACTTATCTTTCATTGGAATTTTAGGTGAAATGTGCAAAAACAGATGGAGGAATATTCGCGACTCGTATCAGAGAAATAAACGAGAAAGAAAGCTTGGAACAGGTTCAGATGCCTCAGCAAAACCAAGAAAATGGGTTCTGCTTGATCACTTGGCTTTAAGAAACCTACATTTCGTGTCACTTTAAATGAAATTGTCAAGAGCATATGGAGAAATATTAGTAACTCATACCGGAGAAATATGACATAAAATGGTTTCATTAGGTCCAAATGTGTCAGCGAAACAAAACAAATGCATTCTCTATCGTATGATTACCACACGATTCTCGTTGCGCGTCGACAGAACTGGCGGCTAGTCGCGACGCTCCCGGAGATATATGAGCCCAAATCTCGGAAACGGAGATCGATATCATTCTGATCTCAACTTAAAAAATAATGACCTAACGTGAACCATACGTAAAGCAGCCAGCGACCACATTTTTCACTGTACACAATTCAAATTTTATACAGTAGGTTACTTGTAAATTAAGTATCGGAATAACTGTGACGAATATCGGAAAAATAGACACCTCATTATCAAGCTGTGATGTGAAACTGTAAGATACGCAAACATCAATTTTTTGTGCCTTTTACTTTCCTCACAATTGATAGAGAAGTAATATACAGCGAAAAAAACACGCGAAACCGGAAGAGATACTTTTCAATTTTTTAAAGTGAAAGGAGAATCTGTATCGAAAAACTAACTCTGGGAGCCGATGTAACTTTGTTGCATTAACATACAGTATTTTTTACAGCAAGAAAATCGGAATTCTTATTTTTCTTATGTATTTGAATCTGCCGCCGCCGACCGGAGCTTGGGAAACAGCGACGACTCCAGTCGTGTTGCGGCCGTGTCGCCGTCTGCCAGGGTGGGGAAAGAGGAGGGGGCAGCGTCGCAGTCGCAGCCAACTATCGCGTCTTGCACAACGTAACTTTTTAAGCTGGAGTGCTTTGCCGCCCAGCAGCAACCTGCAACGAGTCAGTACCAGGGATTCCCCAAGGTCTGGGTTGCGACACAAACCTACAGACAGCTGTGGCCATGAATGAGGCCGTCTGTCACCTCCAGCAAAATACATGAAATACCTTCCTGCGCAACTGGAACGTTAGTGCGCTACTGGCGCAACACTTGCCCCTTCGCCAGGTAGCGATCCCTCAGGTAAGGGACGCCCTTCGTCGTACTTCTTCTGTCCGCTTTCAAACCGCCGTCTCCACATCTTACTCGATACAATCAGTACGTAAGGGACCTTCTTCTTCGACATCTTGGCCAAATGCAGAGCTTCTTTACCGAAATCGAAATATTTATAACTTTTGGGAAACGAAAGCAATATCGACGATTATGTCAGTATGTAATTAGTTCTGCCAAGTATAAATGTAGATCCCTCTGTCTGTACGGTAGCTTCCTTTCACGCTTACTGATTGCGATAGAAACATTCCATCGCCATGAGAGCAACAAGAAAGGAACGATGTAAAGAGAATGCGAATGTACGCTAATAATTTCTTTTTTTCGATCACTGCATTCTTGCCTACTTTAATTACTACAACTGCATGCCTGAAAGACAATAAGGAAAGAAGAAATGGGTATGTGAATGTGTGAAAAGAAGAACGACATACTCCATATTAATTTACTCTCTAAAACGTGATATCCCTTGCGGTTTTGGAGGGAAGAGCCGTAATTGTAATGATCTGCACTACAACAGAAACAAAGAAGTACAACTTAAGGAAAAATAATGTAATGTGTGTTCCAGCTCACAAGCGACATTGAAGCAGATAGTTCCTGTGACTTAGTATGGGCAGAGATTATATTCGAGAACCGGAAAAAATTAATAACCGGCTCCTTTTACCGACCCCCGGTCTCAAATGGAACAGTTGCTGAACAGTTCAAAGAAAACTCATGCAATTATAGTTGGCAGTGAGTTCAATCTACCTCCCGAATGTTGACAAAAATACATTTTCAGACCCTATTGTAGATAGAAAACAACTTCCGACATTGTTCTAAATGCTTTTTTCAAAAAATTATTTTGAACAATTAGTTCACGAGGTCATTCAAATTGTAAATGGTTACGAAAACACACTTGACGTGTTAGCCACAAATAATCCTGAGCATCGCGACGGATACAGGGATTAGTGGGCACACAGTCGTAGCGAGGCTCAATTCCGTAACAAAGAAATTCACCCAAACTAAACGCGAAATATATCTCTTTATAAAAGCAACTAAAAATTCGGTTGACGTCTTTCTAAGAGACAGTCTCCAATCCTTCCAAACTATGTAAGTGAAGACCATATGTGGCTTCAGTTCAAAGAAATAGTATCAACAACACTCGAGAGATTCATACCAAATAAATCAATAAGAAATGAAACTGATCCCCCATGGTACACAAAACACGACAGAAAGCTGCTGCAAGAGCAGCGAAAAAGGCGCGTATAATTTAGATGAACGCAAAATCTCCAAGATTGGCGAAGTTTTACTGAGGCTCGAAATTTGGTGCGGATTTCAATGCGAGATGCATTTAATAGTTTCCACAACGAATCTCTCTCTAGAAATGTGGCGGAAAATCCAAAGAGATTCTGGTTCTGTGTTAAGTAAACCAGCGGAAAGGCTCTGTAAGCGATGAGGAGGAGGAGGAGGGGGAGACAAGGGACCCAACCCTTCGGAGCAGGTAAAATCGTGGCAAATATCCGGTGTGGCAAATGTCCGGCGTGGCAAATGTCCGCACACCGTGAGAACGTCGCAAGTGGAGTGTTTGCAATTAGGTCACGCGGAATGGCATCGTGGTATGAGGCGCCATGTCGCGGATAGCGCGGCCTCTCCCGTTCGAGTCCTCCCTCGGGCATCGGTGTGTGTGTGTTGTTCTTAGCATCAGTCAGTTTAAGTTAGTTTAAGTAGTGTGTAAGTATAGGGAGCGATGACCTCAGCAGTTTGGTCCCTTAGGAATTCACACACATTTGAACATTTTTTGCAATTAGATTAGACAATGAACTGAGAACATATATTTATATGAAATATTATATGTTCCGGAAAAAGTGTTTGGTTTCTTATTTTTGCGACTATGTCAGCTTCCCGTATCTTATGTGCAGCAGCACTGTTCGCACTAGCAAATCGCATTTCATAAATTAAACAGCAAGCAGGTCCTGAATAATGACTACAATTTGTAGGCACCTCAGTGAGATGTTCGTAATGGCAGCTAAGCAGACATCGTCCTAGTCGAATATCACCTTTCATGCAGTAAGACTCAGCATATTTCGTTACAAAACCTGTTAATAAGACATAATAAAGTATTGTGCAACACTCGAAAAAAATTGTATATACAAGGTGGTCCATTGATCGTGACAGTGCCAAATATCTCACGAAATAAGCGTCAAACGAAAAAACTACAAAGAACGAAACTTGTCTAGCTTGAAGGGGGAAAACAGATGGCGCTATGGTTGGCCCGCTAGATGGCGCTGCCATAGGTCAAACGCATATCAACTGCGTTTTTTAAAATAGGAAACCCCTATTTTTTATTACATGTTCGTGCAATACGTAGAGAAATATGAATGTTTTAGTTGGACCACTTTTTTCGTTTTGTGATAGATGGCACTGTAATAGTCACCAACATATGGCTCCCAATTTTAGACGAACAGTTGGTAACAGGTAGGTTTTCTAAATTAAAATACAGAATTTAGGCACGTTTGAACATTTCATTTCGGTTGTTACAATGTGATACATGTACCTTTGTGAACTTGTCATTCCTGAGGACGCATGCTGTTACAACATGATTACCTGTAAATACCACATTAATGCAATAAATGCTCAAAATGATGTCCGTCAACCTTAATGCATTTGGCAATACGTGTAACGACATTCCTCTCAACAGCGAGTGGTTCGCCTTCCGCAATGTCCGCACATGCATTGACAATGCGCTGACGCATGTTGTCAGGCGTTGTCGGTGCATCACGATAGCAAATATCCTTCAACTTTCCCCAGAGAAAGAAATCCGGGGACGCCAGATCCGGTGAAAGTGCGGGCCATGGTATGGTGCTTCAACGACCAATCCACCTGTCATGAAATATGTTATTCAATACCGCTTCAAAAGCACGCCAACTATGTGCTGGACATCCACCATGTTGGAAGTACATCGCCATTCCGTCATGCAGCGAAACACCTTGTAGTAACATCGGTAGAACATTACGTAGGAAATCAGCATACATTGCACCATTTAGATTGCCATCGATAAAATGGGGGCCAATTATCCTTCCTCCCATAATGCCGCACCATACATTAACCCGCCAAGGTCGCTGATGTTCCACTTATCGCAGCCATCGTGGATTTTCCGTTGCCCAATAGTGCATATTATGCTGGTTTACGTTACCGCTGTTGGTGAATGACGCTTCGTCGGTAAATAGAGCGCGTGCAAAAAATCTGTCACGTCCCGTAATTTCTCTTGTGCCCAGTGGCAGAACTGTACACGACGTTCAAAGTCGTCGCCATGCAATTCCTGGTGCATAGAAATATGGTACAGGTGCAATCGATGTTAATGTAACATTCTCAACACCGAAGTTTTTGAGATTCCAGATTCTCGCGCAATTTGTCTGCTACTGATGTGCGTATTAGCCGCGACAACAGGCATCATCGTTTGTTGCAGGTCGTGGTTGACGTTTCACAAGTGGCTGAACACTTCCTGTTTCCGTATATAACGTAACTATCCGGCGAACGGTCCGGACACTTGGATGATGTCGTCCAGGATACCGAGCAGCATAAATCGCACACGCCCGTTGGGCATTTTGATCACAATAGCCATACATCAACACGATACCGAACTTTTCCGCAATTGGTAAACTGTCCATTTTAACACGGGTAATGTATCACGAAGCAAATACCGTCCGCGCCGGCGGAATGTTACGTGATACCACGTACTTATACGTTTGTGACTACTACAGCGCCATCTATCACAAAGCGAAAAAAGTGGTCCAACTAAAACATTCCTATTTCTTTACGTACTACACGAATATGTGTGGTGTCACCGCCAGACACCACACTTGCTATGTGGTAGCCTTTAAATCGGCCGCGGTCCGTTAGTATACGTCGGACCCGCGTGTCGCCACTGTCAGTGATTGCAGACCGAGCGCCGCCACACGGCAGGTCTAGAGAGACGTCCTAGCACTCGCCCCAGTTGTACAGCAGACTTTGCTAGCGATGATATACTGACAAATACGCTCTCATTTGCCGAGACAATAGTTAGCATAGCCTTCAGCTACGTCATTTGCTACGACCTAGCAAGGCACCATTACCAGTTTATATTGAGATTATAATTAATGTATCAACAAGAGCGATGATCTCCAATTATGGATTAAAGTTAAGTATTCCAGCAACTACGTTCTTTTCTTATTAGACTCAAGTCCTTTAACTGTTCCAGACCTCACGCCAGCCTGCGTGAGCTTAAACGCGTGCCTTTCGGCTTCCTCCAAACCCCGTGAATTGGCTCCTGCCAATTCACAACAATATGTAATGGGGGTTCCTATTTAAAAAATGGCAGTTGATATCAGTTTGACCTATGGCAGCGCCATCTAGCGGGCCAACCCCCTTCAAGCTAGACGAGTTTTGTCCTTTGTAGTTTTTTCGTTTGATGCTTATTTCGTGAAATATTTGGCCCGGTCACTATCAATGGACCACCTTGTATATATATAGACAATACAGTCGCTAGTTCCCCAGCCTTCCTTCTCCTTTCCTTCCCTCTCTATTTTATCAAGGAAACTGAAAGTTTGTGCCGGGCTGGGACTCGAAAACGGATTTACCGCTTTTCATGAGTGGCTGCCTTAAGCGCTTCGGCCATCCGGACTCGGTCCCTGACCGACCCAAGTTTCCCACTTATCGCACGCTGCAATGCAGCGCCCCTCGGGCATTAACCCCCTATTGAGAAATTACTGATTTCCGTAGGAGTTATGACGATATTAGCGCATCCGCAGTGAGGCAAATGTCATGGAGTCGTCACGCTATCACAGAAATGTACTTATTGTGTACGAGTAGTGTCTGTTCTGTCGGACATGTCCGACCACAAGACACTTTTTTTTTCGCAGGATCCTTTGGTAGTCATTCGCAGCATCCGCACAGCATGTGGTTCGTCGACGATGTTGTATGTCCCGTTTTGTTGCCTTCATAGCAGGGCATTCTGGGCTTACATTTCAGCAAGATAATGCCCGCCTACACATTGCGAGAATTTCTACTGCTTACCTTAGTGCTTGCAGACCCTCACTAGATCAGCAAGCTCGCCGGATCTCTCCCCAGCTGAGAACGTAAGGGACATTACAACGATCTCGAGATTTTGACGATCTAATGCGCCCTTTGGACAGAATTTGGCACGATAACCCTGAAAAGGATATCCAAAAACTCTGTCAACCAATGCCAAGCCGAATAACTTTTGGGATAAGGGCCAAAGTCAGACCAAGGCGTAACTGACTGTCAATTTCTGAAGCTCTTTCTCTTTATAAATAATCCAATTTTTGTGAAACTGTAATTATTTGCTTAGCTGTACATGTACATTTATGGACTTCCGTCCCATTCGGATAATTCCTTGTCCGCAGCTCGTGGTCGTGCGGTAGCGTTCTCGCTTCCCGCGCCCTGGTTCCCGGGTTCGATTCCCGGCCGGGTCAGGGATTTTCTCTGCCTCGTGGTGACTGGGTGTTGTGTGCTGCCCTTAGGTTAGTTAGGTTTAAGTAGTTCTAAGTTCTAGGGGACTGATGACCACAGATGTCATGGCTCAGACCCATTTGATAATTCCTTCGTGGTGAGTCATTTTTTCTGTCTTAGAGCTCATTTTTCTACACATCACGTGTCATGTATTTACAAAATTTGGTTGACATTGCTCCAGGCGTTCCTGAGTTACACTCTTATGATAACAATTTTCACCTCCACCCAAAGCCGGAGAGTTTCTGGGGGAAACTTACTGTCACAGCAATAGTTTTTGTGATAAAAAGTGATACGTGAGCCAAAACTGGTAGAAATCGCTTCAGGGTTTACCCCACGTGGGAAACGTTATTGGCAGTTCGGCTAGCTGCCCAGAAAACTGTGGACGCGATACTAATGTGTGTCGTTGTCGAATTTTTTCACATGTCAACTCATCTAACGCGCCACCCGAACACCCGAGGTGGCAGTGGTATATCGTCCCAGGAGTATTTTTACGCAAGTTATTATATTACGAAGTGACAGAGAGTGATGTAAACACAAAATTTGCTAGAAATGTCTCCAGACGTTCCGTGAGCTGTGTTCGTACGTCACTCCCTTGTCAACCGCGCTTATTACTAGAAGCGGATGGTTCTTACATCTACCTCTACACGATTAATCGGCAATTCAAAATTAAGCGCCTGGCACTTACCCACAGCAGATTACATTTGCACCAAGTTTGGCTGAAATCGATCCAATGGTTCATAGATAGTACTAAATATATAGATAAGGAAGTATGATTACAAACCTTTTAGGTTGCAACTACTTCTCGTACAAACAGCCGTTTCGTACCACTAAAAATTCTGGGAAATATAATTTCTTTTCTGAATACATGGCGGAAAAATACTGAAGTACAACCACCTAAAATATTTTAATTCAGAAATAAGTTTACTTTTTAAGGCTCCGTATCTCTGTCTATTCAAACGGAACTCTTGTAGGATCACTTGGTTTGCCGTCTGTCTGTCCGCTTGAAAAGACCATTTTTGCTCATGAAGAGCTAAGGTATGAAACTGAAATTCATGTCGAATAAGGTCCAAGGTACCTTGTTGGTGCCGTCCGGTGTGGCCGTGCGGTTCTAGGCGCTTCAGTCTGGAACCGCGTGACCGCTACGGTCGCAGGTTCGAATCCTGCCTCGGGCATGGATGTGTGTGATGTCCTTAGGTTAGTTAGGTTTAAGTAGTTCTGAGTTCTAGGGGACTCATGACCACAGATGTTAAGTCCCTTAGTGCTCAGAGCCATTTGATTTTTGAACCTTGTTGGTGTAAAAATTTAAGACTGTTTCAGTGCAATAAAAATATTCGCCCATTTATGTCACATATTCTGAAACTCGAAAACTCTCTCATCAGAACCTATAGATACGGTATCTACAAACATGATTAAGTTTGTGCAGAATCCTCAGAGCAGGAGCCCAACTCAATTTTTTTGCGTTTTCTATTTATAATTTTATAATTTATTTTATTGTTTTATTTTTTTAACGGATGGATTGTTTTGTATTACAATATGAAACTGTTACATGCTACGGGCGGCTTTCGTCGTTCCAGAAAATATTTTAAGTTTGTGAAGCTAATTGCATTATCATATATACATCTGGACTTGCATATTTTGCGAACTACAAAAACTATTAGCCATGACATACACTACCGGCCATTAAAATTGCTACACCAAGTAGAAATGCAGATGATAAACGGGTATTCATTGGACAAATATATTGTAGTAGAACTGACATGCGATTACATTTTCACGCAATTTGGGTGCATAGATCCTGAGAAATCAGTACCCAGAACAACCATATCTGGCCGTAATAACGGCCTTGATACGCCTGGGTATTGAGTCAAACAGAGCTCGGATGGCGTGTACAGGTACAGCTGCCCATGCAGCTTCAACACGATACCACAGTTCATCAAGAGTAGTCACTGGCGTATTGTGACCAGCCAGTTGCTCTGCCACCATTGACCAGGCGTTTTCAATTGGTGAGATATCTGGACAATGTGCTGGCCAGGGCAGCAGTCGAACATTTTCTGTATCGAGAAAGGCCCGTACAGGACCTGCAACATGCGGTCGCGCATTATCCTGCTGAAATGTAGGGTCTCGTTGTGATCGAATAAAGGGTTCGTAACACATCTGAAATGTAACGTCCACTGTTCAAAGTGCCGTCAATGCGAACAAGAGGTGACCGAGACATGTAACCAATGGCACCCCATACCATCACGCCGGGTGATGACGATACACGCTTCCAATGTGCGTTCACCGCGATGTCGCCAAACACGGATGAGACCATACAGATTCTGTAAACAGAACCTGGATTTATCCGAATAAATGACGTTTTGCCATTCGTGCACCCAGGTTCGTCGTTGAGTCGACCATCGCAGGCGCTGCTGTCTGTGAAGCAGCGTCATGGGTAACCGCAGCCATGGTCTCCGAGCTGATAGTCCATACTACTGCTAACGTCGTCGAACTGTTCGTGCAGATGGTTGTTGTCTTGCAAACGTCCCCATCTTTTGACTCAGGGATCGAGAGGTGGCTGCACGATCCGTTATAGCCATGCGGATAAGATGCCTGTCATCTCGACTGCTAGTGATACGGGGCCTTTGGAATCCAGCACGGCGTTCCGTATTAGCCTCCTGAACCCACCGATCCCATATTCGGCTAACAGTCATTGGATCTCGTACAACGCGAGCAGCAATGTCGCGATACGATAAACCGCAGTCGGGACAGGCTACAATCCGACCTTTATCAAAGACGGAAGCATGATTTATTTATTTATTTATTTACATGTCATGTTCCGTAGGACCAAATTGAGGAGCAAATCTCCAAGGTCATGGAACGTGTTAGTACATGAACTTACAACATAAAAGTAATAACAGATAAAAATAAATGTTCATGAACCTGAAAGAAAATCAGTCCATAAGTTTAAGCAAACGCTATCAGCAATACAATGAGAATCAGCTTAATTTTTCAAGGAACTCCTCGACAGAATAGAAGGAGTGACCCATGAGGAAACTCTTCAGTCTCGATTTGAAAGCGCGTGGATTACTGCTAAGATTTTTGAATTCGAGTTGCAGCTTATTGAAAATAGATGCAGCAGTATACTGCACCCCTTTTTGCACAAGATTTAAGGAAGTCCGATTCAAATGGAAGTTTGATTTCTGCCGAGTATTAACCGAGTGAAAGCTGCTTATTGTTGGAAATAAACTAATATTGGTAACAAGAAACGACAATAAGGAATATACATATTGAGAGGCCAATGTCAAAATACCCAGACTCGTGAACAGAGGTCGACAAGAGGTTCGTGAACTCACACCACTTATTGCCCGAACCGCCCGTTTCTGAGCCAAAAATATCCTTCTAGAATGGGAAGAGTTACCCCAAAACATAATACCATACGACATAAGTGAATGAAAATAAGCAAAGTAGACTAATTTACGTGTCGAAGTATCACTCACTTTCGATACCGTTCGAATAGTGAAAATGGCAGTATTAAGTCTTTGAACAAGATCCTGAACGTGGGCTTTCCACGACAGCTATCTATCTGAACACCTAGTAATATGAACTGTTCAGTTTCACTAATCATATTCCCGTTCTGTGAGATTAAAACGTCGGGTTTTGTTGAATTGTGTGTTAGAAACTGTAGAAACTGAGTCTTACTGTGATTTAGCGTTAGTTTATTTTCTACAAGCCATGAACTGAGGTCATGTACTGCACTACTTGAAACCGAGTCAATGTTGCACACAACATCCTTTACTACCAAGCTAGTGTCATCAGCAAACAGAAATATTTTGGAGTTACCCATAATACTAGAGGGCATATCATTTATATAAATAAGGAAAAGGAGCGGCCTCAACACTGATCCCTGGGGCACCCCCCCCCCCCCCCCCCCCCCCACTTCACAGTGCCCCACTCAGATCCCACACCACAGCCGTTATCAACATTGTGAATAATGACCTTTTGCTGCCTGTTGCTAAAGTAAGAGGTCAACCAATTGTGAGCTACTCCCCTTATTCCGTAATGGTCCAACTTCTGGAGCAATACTGTGAGATCAACGCAGTGATGGTACGCATTTCTCGTCCTTACACGAGGCATCACAACAACGTTTCACCAGGCAACGCCGGTCAACTGCTGTTTGTTTATGAGAAATCGGTTGGAAACTTCCCTCATGTCAGCACGTTGTAGGTGTCGCCACCGGTACCAAACTTGTGTGAATGCTCTAAAAAGCTAATCATTTGCATATCACAGCACCTTCTTCCCGTCGGTTAGATTTCGCGTCTGTAGCACGTCATCTTCATGGTGTAGCAATTTTAATGGTCAGTAGTGTATCAACAGTTTTTTAGACTGGCGAATAAAAGATACAAAATAAAAATACGTAGGCGAACATTATAGGATAGGATTAGTCCACAAGAAATCTCATTAGAGATTTGTCAATCGCTATAGGAAGCTGGAACCGTGCTGGTCCAGGGACTCTGGCCCTGAAGGTCCCTTGTTAACGAAAATATTTGCTAGTAATAGAAACTACAATGTTCAAGAAGAACAAGAGAGGAGAATCGTCAGAAAGAATCAACGTATAATAAAATGTCTGCTAATAAAAGCAAATACATTGTTCAACAAGAATAAGAGGAGAGAATCAACATATAAGGAAGCTGTGAAGATAACACTTTTTTTTTGAGTCATCAGTCTTCTGAGTGGTTTGGTGCGGTCCATCACGAATTCCTCTCCTGTGGCAACCTCTTCATTTCGGAGTAGCACTTGCAACCTACGTCCTCAATTATTTGCTCAATGTATTCCAATCTCTGTCTTTTGGCCTCTACAACTCCCTCTTGTAGCATAAGGTAACAATACAGAACGATTTGGTTCTTTTTTACCCTTTTTCCTTTCTGCTGTTTCATTTTCGTGTTGCATTGAAAGAGATGCTTCAGGATGAGTGCTGTAAATTTATTTCTTTGTACGATTGCATTTCTGCTTAAGTCATGCCATGGTCATGAATGTACAGCCAATCTGGGTAACTTTTTTCCTGTCACGGTATATTTGTACCACTTGCCGCTATGTTTCAAATTGCTGCAGCTCCACCGACTTGGGTTATTTGGTACTAAAAGTTTCTTTGTGGTTTCTAGTTAGTATTTTAGCTGTCTCTCCAGCTTCTTAAAAGCTCTTAGGCTCGTGATTATCCTTCAGCTACGTTGGCTGTTAATAGATCTTCTGGCGACATTGATTTAAGTTGAAAAATGGCAAGTCGATAAATATATTTTGACATTTCAAAGTAAACTAGCAGTACTTAATTAATACTGCTTGCTTTTACTTCTCATTAGCACCTGATTTTCTTCTGGCGTGATCTACATTTACCCAGAACATTAGACATAGGAAAAATTCTTTGTTTTTTAAAAGTAGTGAAACGTTATCCTGAATGACGACGTAACTTTGTACCAGCATTAAACTGAAATTTTGCTCTAATAGGACATATTTATTATATATTTTTACTTCCAAGCACTTAGCAACTAGGGAGGTAAAACGCTGCAATGTCTGTTGTGATGTGAAATTTAGAGGAAAAAGTGTAAAAATGGGCACAAATGTAATTATGGACACGCCTCACGAAGAGGATATCGGAAGTGCTGCAGTCTGGCGACCATAATTGAAAACAGTGCCTGTTTTTTAGAGACAGTAGCAGTGAACAGTTGGAAGCATTGTATCAAGCAGTGTAGTTACAGCGTCGGTTATTGTGTGAATTGGTGTTTGTTCAGGACTGCAAACGTTTGGCAGGTATGTGAAATAGTTTTCTTTTTATATCCTTCTGATTCATTTAAAACAATTTCTCAGTGATATCAGGAATAACGGAATCATAAGCTACTTCTAGAAGTACGTTTTAAATAAACATTTTTTTAGGTTAGACGTGATAGTGGCCATGTTGTTTAAGGCTGGTTGGTGTAAATATGGGCCCATTGGGTTGGTGTAAAAGTGGGCCCCTATATAAGGAGGGCCCATATTTACACCATCTCTTCTCTTAAACAATGTACAACATTTAAATAATTTTATGGGGATATGGCTAGTCGAATCTTGTTTAAAGTTCATATATACCATTCACACAGCAACAAACAAATAGAATTTTCAAATTACGCTAATAGACCCAAGTGCTTTTGTTCGTCCTTGCAGAATGCTGAGAATAAAGAAGCGCATCAGTGGGATAAATCTCAGATGGTATGTGCCATAGCAGCTGTGAAAGCAAAGTAGGCTTCTGTGAAAGGTGCTGCAAGAACATTTAGAGTGCCTCGTACCACTTTACAGAGATTTCTTAAACTTGATAAAGTCCCTTGGAAGGAAACCGATTTTAAATGCAGACCTCGAAAAACAGCTAGATTCTTATCTCCTTGACATGGAGCAAAAATTCTTTGGGTGTGCCTTGGCGGATCTGAAAAGAATGGCGTTTTTACTTGCCCAGAGAAATAGTTTGACAACCTCTTTCAATGGAGGAGAAGACATAAAGATCAGCTAACAATTTGCAAGCCTTGTGGAACTTCATATGCCAGAGCCTTAGACTTCTATAAAGAGAAGGTGGTGGTTTTCTTTGATTTATTGGCAGACGCCTTCAACGCTCATATCCAACAGACCGAGTGTATAACATGGTCGAGACAGGCTTGCCCTTTGTCAAAAGCAAAAGTCTAAAAGCGATAGCGATGAAGAGGAAGAGACAAATTGCAGCTCTAACATCTGCAGAAAGAGAGGCTACAATCACATTTATCACATACATGAGCGCTTCGGGACATTATGACCCGCCAATGATAATTTTCCCTAGAATCAACATGTTCGAAGCTCTAATGCGAGGTTGCGCCTTGTGCAAAACAATTTGTACACCGAATGGAACGTTCACTTAAATGAGACTGAACAAAGGCCTGTTCTCCTCATCTTGGATGGTCATTATAGCCACGTTCGAAATCCAGATGTAGTTGACTTGGTGAAAGAACACCACGCGACTATCATCTGACGTCCTCCACATTGCCCCCAAAATCTGCAGCCTCTATATAAGACATTCATGGGACCTCTGAAAACGTATTACAGCGAGGCAGTGAGAAAATGGTAGCATCACAATGGGCTTCCTCTCACACCTTACGACGTTATGGAAGTTTTTGGCCAAGCCTACCTTCGCACCCAATCAGCTGAGATAGCAATAAACGGATTCAAAGTAACTGGGTTATACACAATGAACCGTTACATCTGTACCGACACTGATTTCATAGCTTCTGAGTTGGTTGCAGGAAAAACTTGCTCCACAGTGGAACATAGGCCTAATATTTCTAAATAACATGCTCCTCTACTTGCTATCTATGGACAATCAATATCATCTGCTTCTTCCTCGAGTTATCCTGATGTACAGTCACATCAAGCTCTAGCTGTGCCAGTTGATGAAGCCACTGAAATACCGGGAAGTTCTCCAGGGACTTCAACGAATGCAGTTTCAGCATTCGACATATCTCCTGTCTCCAACATTAAGAAGAGAACCGCAACGCTGGGACGAAAAGCAGCAACCGCCTGCCACATCACTGGAACGCCATACAAATATCAGTTGACAGTCACTTAACAAAAGTGCTGTCAAGGAGAAGTCGTTGAGTTTCACTCGGGTTAGAGGCCGCCCTGCGGGCAGAGGTGCAAAATCCAAAGGCCTTCAGAGAAAGAGAATTTGTTCTACAAAACTGTTTGATTCATCATCGAACTGGTTCAAATGGCTCTGAGCACTATGAGACTTAACTTCTGAGGTCATCAGTCCCCTAGAACTTAGAACTACTTAAACCTAACTAACCTAAGGACATCTCACACATCCATGCCCGAGGCAGGATTCGAACCTGCGACCGTAGCGGTCGCGCAGTTCCAGACTGTAGCGCCTAGAACCGCTCGGCCACCCCGGCCGGCCACCATCGAACTCTTCAGGCTCTTGCAGCCCTCACCTTGTGGACAGCGATAATGACCATGATGTGAACGATGGGGATACACCAGACTCAAACGATGCAAGTTGCATCTTTTGTGATGAAAAGTGCTCTCTAGTCAGGAGAGGAAAGGTGTGGACTAAATGTGTTATGTGCCAAATGTGGACACACTTAGATTGCTCTGGCGCTGTAGGAGCTATTTGCGTTTGCGAGTACTAGAAATAATTTCAGATTTCATTCATAAATGTACAAAAGTTGGTTTTTGTAGAGTAGTCTACAATTTTTTATTGTCTTAACCCATTTCATTAAAACATTTGTTAAGATTTCTTGCACCTTTTTGCGGATGTCCGTATTGGCACCGCCTTGAGAGTGTCCATATTTACACCTTTTCCTGTACTTTCTGCTAAGTATTTTCAAAAAATGATAAAAAATGGTACAAAGTTGCCGCAGTTCACCGAAATTGCTATTTTCATTTGTTCTGATGCTGCATATTTTCACGTTGGTTAACACAATTCTTCAATTTTTTTCCCTTTAACAGAATAATATGGAGTTGTAATTTTGAACAGAAATATATGGAGTTGTAAGTTTGAACAAAAGTGTAAACCTATGTACCTGGCATCTTTAAAGTGTAATGTGAAGCGATTATGTGTTGAGCGGCGTAGAGAACTAACGATAGGCCGACAGAGAAAAGCACCAACAAAGAGTCGGAAGCGAGGACGGAATGGGATTGTCGTGCCGCATGTGTGTTAGTGTGTTCTGTGTACGTGGCTGATGTTAAATATTGTTCGTGATTCTGGTGTGTGCCACGGACAAAGAATTAACTACGTGTGGCGCTGTTTATTACTCTGAAATGCTACTCATGATATTAAGCTTACAAACTATTATGTGCTGACTGCTAAACTGTGTGAACGCTGTTAAGCGCACTGTTTTGATTGTAGAGAACACAGACCATTTAATGCGTACCTCAGAATGAGAAATTAAACAAAAACATGCTAACGCATTTCCTTGTCGTTAACTGATGTCAATAACGTTAATCTTAAAAGTCCGGTGTACCGACCACTACGACGTTTATGTGAATACGGTGATTACAGCACACGGTACTAATTCAAAAAACATTTTTTTCCTCACACGATACGAATTGTTTGATGTATACTGAGGACTGTAGAGTCAAGATACATGTAACATTCGTGATGTGTAATCTGCCGAGCCGCGATCAAACGGAAAGCTACAAAGTTGAAACGGTGACTAGCGACGTCTAACGAACATTATGGTGTCGGGATGTACCTCGCGTTAAACGATGGAAGCGTGTGGAAGCGTGTGACCTTTCGTCGTTTCATGTAGCTGTATTAATTACGATAATTCTACAAACATGGCGCGTTTCTGCTGCAACCTGAACTGGAGGCTACAATCAAGAGGATCAGCAGGACGGCTATAATCACTAGACTACATGTTGAAGGATTACGGACCTATAACACCGACGTCGACGATTCGCCGAACGCACCTGCTAAGTGAAGACTAACTTACAATACGAAAGCTAAACCCACATGAATTGTTGCTAAATATTCAACTTATTAATTGTGTGAAAGTTACGTTACGTTTTCGTAGTTACTGTCTTTCGAGTAATTGAAGTTGCACATAACACTGAATAGCATATTTCAAAATTAAAAATTATAATCACTCATGTTCAGTAAATAAATTGGTTTTACAGGTGTCATTTCCTTACAGGAACATCTTTCCTTTTATCCGACAAGGTCCGCACTATTATAAATAACTGCTATGATAATCAGTGAGAATAAAAATTTTCAGTCATTATTTTTAATCGATGATAAAATTTTCTCGGGTTGATAGCCGAGTCAATGCATTGTTCTCCAGCAACGTATCAGCAAGTTTCTTATTTGCCATCTCCAGGCGAATGGCGAGTAAGAAACTTGGTAAAACGTTGCTGGAGAACAACATATTGACTCGGCTGTCAACCCGACAAGATTTTATCATCGAGATTAGCCGAGAAAGCCTGCATTCTCATATTATTTTTCATTACTTTTAATTGCTTATGCATATTTATTTGAATTGTTTACCGGTGTTTCTTTACTTGCATGTTCTTCTCTTGTAAATTGTTGTATGTTGAGCAGTTGGGCATTGTGCGGCATTACGGAAACAAATTGTAGCTCATCACGATTTGCCCAGTGTGTTTGATGGTAGGCGAACACATTTTTGTTTTTGGCAGATGTGTGAGTATTCATCATGTTAGATCTTCATTAGCCTTTTTCGCGTACGTCGACGTAATACACGCATCAAAAAAAGTTTTGTATCATCTCAGTTCCGAGAGTTCCGGAACCTGTACAGAAAATTGGAATAGAGATCAACATAAACATCATTTCCGCCCTTTTTATTGCCCATGAAAACCGCACATTGCATGTTGTACCACCATACAGCGAGACCCTCAGAGGTGGTGGTCCAAATTGCTGTACACATCGGTACCTCTAATACCCAATAGCACGTCTTCTTGCAATGATGCATGTCTGTATTCGTCGTGGCAAACTATACACAAGTTCATCAAGGCACTGTTAGTCCATATTGTCCCACTCCTCAACGACGATTAGGCATAGATCCCTCAGAGTGGTTGGTGGGTCACGTCGTCCACAAACAGCCCTTTTCAATCTATCCCAGGCATGTTCGATAGGGTTCATTTCTGGAGAACATTCTGACCACTATAGTCGAGTGATGTCGTTATCCTGAAGGAAATCATTCTCAAGATGTGCACAATGGGGGCTCGAATCGTTGTCAATGAAGACGAGTGCCTCGCCTATATGCTGCCGATATGGTTGCACTATTGGTCGTAGGATGGCATTCACGTATCGCACAGCCGCTACGGCGTCTCCCATGACCACCAACGGCATACGTCGGCCCCACATAATGCCACCCCAAAGCAGCAGGGAACCTCCACCTTGCTGAACTCGCTGGACAGTGTATCTAAGGCGTCCATCCTGACCAGGTTGCCTCCAAACACGTCTCCGACGATTGTCTGGTTGAAGACATATGTGATAATCATCGGTGAAGAGAACGTGATGCCAAACCTGAGCGGTCAATTCGGCATGTTGCTGGGCCCATCTGTATCGTGGTTGCAAAGATGGACCACGCCATGGACGTCGCGAGCAAAGTTGCGCATCATGCAGCCTATTGCGCACAGTTTGAGTCGTAACACGATCTCCTGTGGCTGCACGAAAAGCGTTATTCAACATGGTGGCGCTGCTGTCAAGGATCCTCTGAGCGATAATCCCTAGGTAGCGGTCATCCAGTGCAGTAGTAGCCCTTGGCCGGCCTGTCTCTATATCTTCTCCATGTCCGAACAACATCACTTTGGTTCACTCCGAGACGCCTGGACACTTTCCTTGTTGAGAGCCCTTCCTGGCACAAAGTAACAATGCGGACGCGATCGAATAGCGGTATTTTCCGCCTAGGCTTGGTTGAACTACAGAATACAGGAGCCGTGTACCTTCTTCCTGGTGGAATGACTGGAACTGATCGGATGTCTGACCCCCTCCGTTTAATAGGCGCTGCTCATGCATGGTTGTTTACAGCTCTGGGCGGGTTTAGTGACATTTGTGAACAGTAAAGGGGGTGTGCCCGTGACACAATATCAATAGTCAACGTCTATCTTCAGGAGTTCTGGGTACTAGGGTGACGCAAAACTCTTTTTTATATTTGTATATAGTTAGTCATGGAGAAAGTAAAGAATTCTTGGTTTCGGTTACCGTAAAACATACGAATTTGAGGTAGGTGAGAAATCAGGGGAGACCTCCACGTTTAGTGTTCTATCTAGATTAACGGTTTAATCGGTCCCGTTCCGTCATAAGGTATTGAAATAGTGTGGAATGATGATAAGCATTCGAAGTTCACTGAGACTGCAGGTACTACGACAAAGAATATTGCAGTGCACAGTTTAATTGCAGAGGAATGGACATCACTAAAAAAGGGGAATCAGAGGAGTTGTGCAGACAAATATGGATAGGAGAAGGTAATGGTGAAGGAAACCTGTCTAACAGAAGGAATATATCAGTTCATCACTGAAAGAAGCAAATACAAAAATGTTCAAGAATGAATTGAATACAGCAGTAGCAGCTACAAATGAAATGTATAGGAAGTCCAGGAAGATAAAACATATGGCTGCAGATGAAATGTGAAGAAATCAAAAACGAAATGTTCGTCGGCAAGATAGATTAAGTATGTAGAAGAGTGGGAATAATTATCGTTGAAATTAAAAGCAATGTGATCAATATTAGCTGTGTGTAATGACTTCTACATTTAAATGCGGAAAAGAGAGCGGATATCCAGAACCTCTACGAACCATGTGGTGATATGAAAGAAGAAGAAAGGAGAGATGATTTGGAAGATGTAGGGAACCCAGCTTCGGAGTTTGTCATTGTTTTTGCAGACCATCGATGAAATAAGACCGAGATCATGGGTAGCATTCCATCAGAATTTCTAAAATCATTGATGCAAGAGGTTCTTTTTTTGGTCATCAGTCTTCTGAATGGTTTGATGCTGTCCGTCACGAATTGCTCTCCTGTGGTAACCTCTTCATCTCAGAGCACTTGAAACCTACGTCCTCAATTATTTGCTGGATGTATTCCAGTCTCTGTCTTCCTCCTCGGTTTTTGCACTCTACAGTTCCCTCTGGTACCATGGAAGTCATTCCCTCATGTCTTAACAGATGTTCTATCATCCTGTCCCTTCTCCTTATTAGTGTTTTCCACATATTCCTATCCTCTCCGATACTGCGCAGAACCTCCTCATTCCTTACCTTATCAGTCCACCTAATTTTCAATATTCGTCTGTAGCACATCTCAAATGCTTCGATTCTCTTCTGTTCTGTTTTTCCCAAAGTCCATGTTTCATTACCATAAAATGCTGTACTCCATATGTACATTCTCAGACATTTCTTCGCAATTTAAAGCCTTCGTCTTTCTTCGATTTACTCTCAATCCATACATTGTACTCACTAGACTGTTCATTAAGTTCAGCAGATCATGTAAGTCTTATTCACTTTCACTCACTATAGCATTGTCATCAGCGAATCGTATCATCGATATCCTTTCACCTTGAATTTTAATTCCATTCCTGAACCTTTCTTTATTTCCATCATTGCTTCCTCGATGTACAGGTTGAACAGTAGGGGCGAAAGGCTACATCCTTGTCTTACATCCTTTCTAACACGAGCACTTCGTTCTTGGTCGTCTGCTCTTATTATTCCCTCTTGGCTGTTGTGCATATTGTATATGACCCATGTCATTGTATATGACCCGACATTCCATTATTAGCCGTAACGTCAGAATTGCCTCTCTCGTCTCTTTACTTTTCCTAAAGCCAAACTGATCGTCATCTAGCGGATCCTCAATTCCCTTTCCCATTATTCTGTATATTATTCTTGCAAGCGACTTGGATGCATGAGCCGTTAAGCTGATTATGCCATAATTCTCGCACTTGTCAGCTCTTGACGTCTTCGGAATTGTGTGGATGATGCTTTTCCGAAAGTCAGATGGTACGTCGCCAGACTCATACATTCTACACACCAACGTGAATAGTCGTTTTGTTGCCACTTCCCCCAATGATTTTAGAAATTTATCTATCCCTTCTGCCTTAATTTATGTTAAGGTCTCGGAACCTCTTTTAAATTCTGATTCCAATACTGGAGCCCCTAGCTCCTCAAAATCCCCTCCTGTTTCTTCTTCTATCACATCAGACAAATCTTCCCCCTCATAGAGGCTTTCAATGTATTGTTTTCACCTTTCCGCTCCCTCCTCTGCATTTAACAAGGGAATTCCCGTTGCACTCTTAATGTTACCACCGTTGCTTTTAATGTCACCGAAGGTGGTTTTGACTTCTCTTTATGCTGAGTCTGTCCTTCTGAAAATCATTTCTTTTCGATGTCTTCACATTTTTCCTGCAGCCATTTCGTCTTAGCTTCCGTGCATTTCCTATTTATTTCATTCCTCAGCGACTTGTATCCCTGAGTTTCCACGAATATTTTTGTACTTCCTCCTTTCATCAATCAACTGAAGTTACCCATGGTTTCTTCGCAGTTATCTTCCTTGTACCTATGTTTTCCTTCCCAACTACTGTCATGGGCCTTTTTAAAGATATCCATTCCTCTAGACTTGTGCAGCCTACTGAACTGTTCCTTATTGCTGTATCAGCCGGCCGCTGTGGCCGAGCGGTTCTAGGCGCTTCAGTCCGGAACCGCGCAGCTGCTACGGTCGCAGGTTCGAATCCTGCCTCGGGCATGGATGTATGTGATGTCCTAACGTTAGTTAGGTTTAAATAGTTTTAAGTCTAAGAGACTGATGACTTCAGATGTTAAGTCCCGTAGTGCGTAGAGCCATTTGAACCATTCTTTTTATTTTGTATCTATAGCCTTAGAGAACTTCAAGCGTATCTAGTCATTCCTTAGTACTTCCGTATCCCACTTCTTTGCGTATTGATTCTTCCTGACTAATGTGTTCAGCTTCAGCCTACTCTTCATCATTATTACATTATGATCTGAGTCTATATCTGCTCCTGGATACGCCTTGCAATCCAGTGTCTGATTTCGGAATCTCTGTCTGACCATGATGTAATCTAATTGAAATCTTCCCGTATCACCCGGCATTTTCAAAGTATACCTCGCCCTCTTGTGATACTTGAACTGGGTATTCGTTATTAGTACCTGAAACTTGTTACAGAACTCAATTAGTCTTTCTCCTCTGTCATTCCGTGTCCCAAGCCCATATTCTCCTGTAACCTTTTCTTCTACTCCTTCCCCTGCAACAACATTCCAGTCCCCCATGACTTTTAGATTTTCATCTCCCTTTACATACTGTATTACCCTTTCAATATCCTTATACACTTTCTCTAGCTCTTCATCTTCAGCTTCCGACGTCGGCATATATACCTGAACTATCGTTATCGGTGATGGTTTGCTGTCGATTCTGATAAGAACGACCTTGCCACTGAATTGTTCACAGTAACACACCCTCTCCCCTACCAACCTATTCGTAACGAATCCTACTCCTGTTATACCATTTTCTGTTGCTGTTGATATTACCCTATTCTCATCTGACCAGTAATCCTTGTCTTCTTTCCACTTCACTTGACTGACCCCTACTATATCTGGGTTGAGCCTCTGCACTTCCATTTTCAGATTTTCTAGTTTCCCTACCACGTTCACAGTTCTGACATTCCACGCCCCGACTTGTGGAAAGTTATCCTTTCGTTGATTATTCAATTTTTTCTCATAGTAACCTCCCCTTGGCAGTCCCGTCCCAGAGATGCGAATGGGGTACTATTCCGGAATCTTTTTCCAATGGAGAGATCATCATGACACTTCTTCAGTTACAGGCCACATGTCCTGTGGATACAAGTTACGTGTCTTTAATGCAGTGGTTTCCATTGCCTTCTGCATCCTCAGGCTGTTCATCATTGATGATTCTTCCGCCTTTAGGGGCCGTTTTCCACCCCTAGGACAAGAGAGTGCCCTGAACCCGCGTCCGCTCCTCCACTCTCTTTGACAAGGCCGTTGGCAGAATGAGGCTGACTTCTTATGCGGAAGTCTTCGGCCGCCATTGCTGATTATTAATCAAAATTTAAGCAGCGGCGGGATTCGAACCCGGGACCGAAGACGTTTCGATTATGAATCAAAGACGTTACCCCCTTTTTTACTTATTTTTTTCTTTAATCTCATATTTTTCGCTTTCGTTCGTTGCATCTGCTCGGGGCGAACGTCGTAAGACACCCGTTTAATTCGTAGTTTTTTGTATTGCAGAGGGCAGCTAACGCTCTGACCAAACACGGTGAGCTACCGTGCTGGCTGTTCTCTAGACCACGAGTGCAAGAGGTAACCCAAACGATTATTGTTCCTAACGTAAAGATGTTTGAGATTGGATACATACCAAGCGATTTCTTCTAGAATCATCCATACCAAGATGAACATATTAAATGCAAGTAAATTGAGAATTATCGCATAGTCTGCTTACCGGCTCATGCGTAGAAGGCGATTTTTTTTAAATAAACCGTAGAATAGGAAAATGGGGGTGAGCCAAGAATGAACAGTAAGATAGGACTCCAAGACTTAAGTACACGGATTAATCCTGTACATCTGTCAAGCAAAAAGCGGAACTAATGGCAACGTTAAGAAGTGCATAAAAATTCCTGGTGGAAGAATATCAGCGTTAAGATTCATTGATGTCAATGCTATTCTCAGTCAAAGTAAATAATAGTTACAGGACATGTTACATGCAATAAAATGTCTAATGGGCACAAGATAGGAACTGTGAGTAAACAAAGAAAGAATGAAGAAATAGGAATACTAGATATGAGATGAGTGATAAACGTAATATCGAAACTAGGGACCAATTAGTAGACAAAGTTGGTAATTCAACTTCTTTGGAAGCAAGATGCACTTGACGGACTAAGCAGCGAGAAGGAGAATATACGAATGTGACTAGCACAGAGAATTTTCGTTTAGAAAAGTCGACTACTACCAAATATAGGGCTTAATTTCAAGAATAAATTTCTGAGAATGAGGGCATGGAGTACAGCATTCTGTGGAAGTGAATTATGGACTGTGGAAAAACCGATAAAGAAGAGAATTAGAACATTTGAAATATGCTATTGCAGAGTGATGGCGGAAATGAAGCGCACTTAAAAATGAGAAGGCTGTTCGCAAAATCTGCGAGGAAAGTAGTATGTCTAAAAACACTTATTAGAAGAATGGAAGTGACGATAGGACTTGTTTCGACGTCAGTTAATAGCTTCCACAGTGCTAGAAGGAGTTGTAGAGGCCAAAAACTGTAGGGAAAGACAGAGTGTAATATAACAAAAATCAACGGCCTGTGTGTATTGCTGTGAAATTAAGAATTTGTTACACGAGAGGTAGTTGTTGCAGGTGGTATAAAACCAGCCAGAAAGCTACTGTAGAGTGGAGGATTGTGAGAAGTTTCTTTATTTGGGCTTCTGATAAAAGCATAAGATACAAATCAGCCCTAACTCCCGAAAACTGAAGAAAATGGAAGGATCGTTAAACGTATCGTCACTGTTAGAAATGATTGTGCAAGGAGTAAGGCAACATTTCGTTAAATATGTGTGTAGAGCGGAAAAATATTAAGGAAACAAGTTATCAACGTATATCAAACAGTCAAAATATGTGGTAAGGAAATTTAATAATCACCTTGGGTTATAGTGAAACAACTACTTTCAAGAACTGCATTAATTTTTTGAAATAGTTAACCCGCAATAAATTATTTGTGCTTATTCAGCTGAAATTCAACATAGTAAAATTATCTTTACGTCTCCTAAAAAACCGCAGCTTCTATACTAAATTAAATGGCTGTAAATCTCTTACTGGTACCTTTGCGTCTAGCAGTTGTGGTTTTTCCGTGATGCATGCCTATGAGTCTAACGTGCCTGTGATCATTTGTGCTTACATTCTCTGTCTAAGTTCAATATTCCACGTTCGTCCTATTTGGCATGGGTCCCATGCAGTTGACTAGTATTCTGACATTGGATGACTTATGAGCAACATCCCTTATAGAGTGTTTTTTTCCAGTACCCTGTCTTGTGACAGCCAGAGCGAGAGCACCAGCAGCAGCGAGTACTGTTTGTATAAAGCGTTTTTGTACTTATTTGCTGCGCTTAGCTTTTAAATAGTTTTTCTGGGAAAACCTAGCGTAGTTTTCGCGTCTCGTATTTCAGTGAGTGTTTCTTGATTATCAGAGTAGCTCATCAGAAGATTATCTTGGGAATTTGTCACCGTATAGAGTAGGGTAAACATAGTCATGTGTAGGGACTGTGGTTGTTGTGAGCGGACGCAAGGAGAATTGGCCACTCTTCGGGGGCATGTGGAGGCTTTGTCTGTTAGGCTCATCGAGCTCGAGGCGCAGGCGTCGGCTCGTAATGGCGTTGGGGCAACTGTGGTGAGACCTATGCCTACTTCGGTGGCCTTGGAATCACATGGAACCCCTGATGTCGCTGCGTCTTCCGGCAGTGAGCATCTTACCGGTCAGCCATCACTCCAGGGTGAATGGCGGACAGTGGTGGGCTCGCGCGTGCCTGGCCGAAAGGCGAAGGTGGGATCTGGCCGCGTGGCAGCTGCCTTACCCCTTTCCAACAGGTACGGGGTGCTTCCTAGTGGTGATGACATCGTTTCCGAGCCACCACAGGATGCCTCGCCTGTTGGGCCAGTGGCCGATTCTCCGGCAAGGTCCCGACAGTCACAGAGGGCGGGCCTATTAGTTATAGGGAGCTCCAACGTTAGGCGGGTTATGGAGCCCCTTAGGAAAATAGCGGGTAGGTCGGGGAAGAATGCCAGTGTGCACTCGGTGTGCTTGCCGGGGGGTCTCGTCCGTAATGTGGAGGAGGCCCTTCCGGCAGCTATTGAACGCACTGGGTGTGACCGGCTGCAGATAGTAGCACATGTCGGAACGAATGACGCCTGCCGCTTGGGTTCTGAGGCCATCCTTGGTTCCTTCCGGCGGCTGGCTGATTTGGTGAAGACAACCAGCATCGCACGCGGAGTGCAAGCTGAGCTTAATATCTGCAGCATAGTGCCCAGAGTCGATCGCGGTCCTCTGGTTTGGAGCCGTGTGGAGGGTCTAAACCAGAGGCTCAGACGACTCTGCGACTATAATGGTTGCAAATTCATCGACCTCCGTTATTGGGTGGAGAACTGTAGGGCCCCCCTAGACAGGTCAGGCGTGCACTACACACCGGAAGCAGCTACTAGGGTAGCAGAGTACGTGTGGCGTGCACACGGGGGTTTTTTAGGTTAGAGGGACCCCCCCCTTGGGCGAAACGATAAAATACCTGACGGCTTACCAGAGAGGACATTATCATCGTTGATAAAGAACGTCCGTCCTCAGAGACCAAAAACAGGAAAAGTTAACGTAATATTGGTAAACTGCAGGAGTATCCAGGGCAAGGTTCCTGAATTAGTATCTCTTATTGAAGGAAATAGTGCGCATATAGTATTAGGAACGGAAAGTTGGTTAAAACCGGAAGTGAACAGTAACGAAATCCTAGACACAGAATGGAATATATACCGCAAGGATAGGATAAACGCCAATGGTGGAGGAGTATTTATAGCAGTAAAGAATTCAATAATATCCAGTGAAGTTATTAGCGAATGCGAATGTGAAATAATCTGGGTTAAGTTAAGTATCAAAGGTGGGTCAGATATGATAGTCGGATGCTTCTATAGACCACCTGCATCAGCAACCGTAGTAGTTGAGCGCCTCAGAGAGAACCTGCAGAACGTCGTGAAGAAGTTTCGTGATCATACTATTGTAATAGGGGGAGACTTCAATCTACCAGGTATAGAATGGGATAGTCACACAATCAGAACTGGAGCCAGGGACAGAGACTCTTGTGACATTATCCTGACTGCCTTGTCCGAGAATTACTTCGAGCAGATAGTTAGAGAACCAACTCGTGAAGCTAACGTTTTAGACCTCATAGCAACAAATAGACCGGAACTTTTCGACTCCGTGAATGTAGAAGAGGGTATCAGTGATCATAAGTCAGTGGTTGCATCAATGACTACAAGTGTAATAAGAAATGCCAAGAAAGGAAGGAAAATATATTTGCTTAACAAGAGTGATAGGGCACAAATCGCAGAATATCTGAGTGACCACCATCAAACGTTCATTTCTGAGGAAGAGGATGTGGAACAAAAATGGAAAAAATTCAGAAACATCGTCCAGTACGCCTTAGATAAGTTCGTACCGACTAAGGTCCAAAGCGAGGGGAAAGATCCACCGTGGTATAACAATCATGTACGAAAGGTACTACGGAAACAAAGAAAGCTTCATCATAGGTATAAGAGTAGTCGAATCATAGCTGATAAGGAAAAGCTGAACGAAGCGAAAAAGAGCGTAAAGAGAGCAATGAGAGAAGCATTCAACGAATTCGAACATAAAACATTGGCAAACAATCTAAACAAGAACCCTAAAAAGTTTTGGTCATATGTAAAATCGGTAAGCGGCTCTAAATCCCCTATTCAGTCACTCGTTGACCACGATGGCACCGAAACAGAGGACGACAGAAAGGCAGAAATACTGAATTCAGTGTTCCGAAACTGTTTCACTGCGGAAAATCGTAACACGGTCCCTGACTTCAGCCGTCGCACGGACGCCAAAATGGAAAATATTGAAATAAACGATATCGAATTGAAAAACAACTGCTATCACTTAGTAGCGGAAAAGCATCCGGACCAGACGAGATACCCTTAAGATTCTACAGTGATTATGCTAAAGAACTTGCCCCCTTTCTATCAGCAATTTATCGTAGATCGCTGGAAGAACGTAAAGTACCTAGCGACTGGAAGAAAGCGCAGGTCGTTCCCATTTTCAAGAAGGGTCATAAATCAGATGCGAATAATTATAGGCCTATTTCGCTTACGTCAATCTGTTGTAGAATAATGGAACATGTTTTGTGTTCTCGTATTATGACGTTCTTAGATAATACAAATCTCCTTCATCATAACCAACATGGATTCCGCAAACAGAGATCATGTGAAACTCAGCTCGCCCTATTTGCCCAAGAAATTCACAGTGCCGTAGACACTGGCGAGCAGATTGATGCCGTATTCCTGGACTTCAGGAAGGCATTTGATACGGTTCCGCACTTACGTTTAGTGAAAAAAATACGAGCTTACGGAATATCGGACCAGGTTTGTGATTGGATTCAGGATTTCCTAGAAGAAAGAACACAACATGTCATTCTTAACGGTTCAAAATCTGCAGATGTAGAGGTAATTTCGGGAGTACCGCAGGGAAGCGTGATAGGACCTTTATTGTTTACAATATACATAAATGACTTAGTTGACAACATCGGTAGCTCCGTGAGGCTATTTGCAGATGACACGGTTGTCTACAAGAAAGTAGCAACATCAGAAGACTCGTACGTACTCCAGGAGGACCTGCAGAGGATTAATGCATGGTGCGACAGCTGGCAGCTTTCCCTAAACGTAGATAAATGTAATATAATGCGCATACATAGGGGCAGAAATCCATTCCAGTACGATTATGCCATAGGTGGTAAATCATTGGAAGCGGTAACGACCGTAAAATACTTAGGAGTTACTATCCGGAGCGATCTGAAGTGGAATGATCACATAAAACAAATAGTGGGAAAAGCAGGCGCCAGGTTGAGATTCATAGGAAGAATTCTAAGAAAATGTGACTCATCGACGAAAGAAGTAGCTTACAAAACGCTTGTTCGTCCGATTCTTGAGTATTGCTCATCAGTATGGGACCCTTACCAGGTTGGATTAATAGAAGAGATAGACATGATCCAGCGAAAAGCAGCGCGATTCGTCATGGGGACATTTAGTCAGCGCGAGAGCGTTACGGAGATGCTGAACAAGCTCCAGTGGCGGACACTTCAAGAAAGGCGTTACGCAATACGGAGAGGTTTATTATCGAAATTACGAGAGAGCACATTCCGGGAAGAGATGGGCAACATATTACTACCGCCCACATATATCTCGCGTAATGATCACAACGAAAAGATCCGAGAAATTAGAGCAAATACGGAGACTTACAAGCAGTCGTTCTTCCCACGCACAATTCGTGAATGGAACAGGGAAGGGGGGATCAGATAGTGGTACAATAAGTACCCTCCGCCACACACCGCAAGGTGGCTCGCGGAGTATAGATGTAGATGTAGATGTAGATGAAACGGTCTTCCATTGCCTAACCTAGATTGAGCCTATGTGATCATTCCATTTTATTTCCCTACAGACTGTTAAAACGAGGTACTTCTGGGAGTTGCATGGTTTCAACTGTGACTCATTTACGTTGCAGTCATAGGGTAATATTTCCTGCATATTGCGAAGTGCACAAATTTAAGTTTCCGAACATTTAAAACAATGTTCAGTCTCTACATCGTTCGAAACTTTATCACGATTAGACTATATATACGCAGCTTTCTTCGTATGTAGACTATAGATAACTCCATCACCTGCATAAGGGCTGACGTCATTAATGTAAGTGAACAAGGGGCCCCATAACGATTTCCTTAGAGAAGCCTCCACTAACTTCATCAGGTAACTGATTAATGGCTCTGAGCACTATGGGACTTAACATCTATGGTCATCAGTCCCCTAGAACTTAGAACTACTTTAACCTAACTAACCTAAGGACATCACACAACACCCAGTGATCACGAGGCAGAGAAAATCCCTGACCCCGCCGAACTGATTACGTGTTGCAAAAAAGTAGCCAGGATTCTGTCAAAGGCGGGGTCCCATTTGCTAAAGAGGAACTTAAAAATTCTTGGCTTTTTCATTTATTCTGAAAACAAATTTATTTATTTCGTACCCAAATCCACGATTAAATATTTATTTATTTGGCAATATGATAACCCCAATCTATTGCCAAACTAATTAAAAAATGGTCTTCGGTGTTAAAAAACACCTCTACGATGTAAGACTTACATTGTCACGTATGTGACCTTTATTTACAAATATATTAGGGATGTGACGGTTGCACTCACTGTCCCAAGAACATTATGAATAAGGCAAAAGGCTCTGAGCACTATGCGACTTAACTTCTGAGGTCATCAGTCGCCTAGAACTTAGAACTAATAAACCTAACTAACCTAAGGACATCACACACATCCATGCCCGAGGCAGGATTCGAATCTGCGACCGTAGTGGTCGCTCGGTTTCAGACTGTAGCGCCTAGAACCGCACGGCCACTCCGGCCGGCGAATAAGGCATCTCACAGTAGTTACACGCGAAGACGTGATAATTACCCGTTTCGCAAGTTAGACATCTTTATGCACAGATACAGTCACATAGTACAAAATAACAATCGGTAGCCGCCTTCGACTGTAAATGTCGCTGAACTCTACATATAGTTGGAATCTTAGGCAAGAAACATTAAAATTAAATAGAGTCTGCCCTAGAAATACCTAACTATTCCCCAAATCGAGGTAAGTTCTGCTACGAAAGCAACGAAAAAATCATTTTTGTATCATTGTTTCGACAACTGAACATCATTATAACTTGAAGATAACAATAAAACATCCGAAAAAGAATAAAAAGTACTAAATAAAAGACTATGAGTAAAAATAACTACCGTGGACATTTTTAAATGGATTAAAGAAATATTTAATACATAGTTCACTCCCACAAATCGTTGTGTGCATGTCTTAGGATGATAGCAACAAGCAAACTATAAACTTGAGTTAACCACTTTATATAATACACTGAGTAGGAATTATCCGAATGGGACGGAAATCAGTAGATATGATGTGTACATGTATAGACAAACAATGACTACAATTTCAGAAAAAAACTGAATGATTTTTTTTAAGAGAAAGAGCTTCAGAAATTGAGCAAGTCAATAAGTCCACCTACGGCCCTTATGCAAGCAGTTACGCGGATTGGCATTGAGTGAGTTGTTGCCGGATGTCGTCCTGAGGATAGAGTTTGTTGATGTGGTCTTCAGTCTTGAGACTGGTTTGATGCAGCTCTCCATGCTACTCTATTCTGTGCAAGCTTCTTCATCTCCCAGTACCTACTGCAACCTACATCCTTCTGAACCTGCTTAGTGTATTCATCTCTTGGTCTCCCTCTACGATTTTTACCCTCCACGCTGCCCTCCAGTACTAAATTGGTGATCCTTTTATGTCTCAGAACATGTCCTACTAACCGATCCCTTCTTCTAGTCAAGTTGTGCCACAAACTCCTCTTCTCCCCAATTCTATTCAATACCTCCTCATTAGTTATGTGATCTACTCATCCAATCTTCAGCATTCTTCTGTAGCACCACATTTAGAAAGCTTCTATTCTCTTCGTCTCCAAACTATTTATCGTCCACGTTTCACTTTCATGCATGGCTACACTCCATACAAATACTTTCAGAAACGACTTCCTGACACTTAAATCAATACTCCATGTTAACAAATTTCTCTTCTTCAGAAACGCTTTCCTTGCCATTGCCAGTCTACCTTTTATATCCTCTCTACTTCGACCATCATAAGTTATTTTGCTCCCCAAATAGCAAAACTCCTTTACTACTTTAAGAGTCTCGTTTCCTAATCTAAATCCCTCAGCATCACCCGACTTAATTCGACTACATTCCATTATCCTCGTTTTGCTTTTATTGATGTTCATCTTATACCCTCCTTTCAAGACACTGTCCATTCCGTTCAACTGCTCTTTCAAGTCCTTTGCTCTCTCTGACAGAATTACAATGTCATCGGCGAACCTCAAAGTTTTTATTTCTTCTCTATGGATTTTAATTCCTCCTCCGAATTTTTCTTTTGTTTCCTTTACTGCCTGCTCAATATATAGATTGAATAACATCTGAGATAGGCTACAACCCTGTCTCACTCCCTTCTCAACCACTGCTTCCCTTTCGTGCCCCTCGAGTGTCACATTCTATTTGACACGTTAGATCGTCAAAATCTCGAGCTGGATGGAGGATCCTGCCCACAATGTTCCAAATTTTCTCAATTGGGAAACGATTCGGCAACCTTCCTGGCCAAGGTAGAGTTCGGCAAGCACGAAGACAAGCAGCAGAAACTCTCGCGGACGGGCATTGTCTTGCTGGTATGTAAGTCCAGGATGGCTTGCCATGGAGGGAAACAAAACGGGGCGTAGAATATTGTCTCAGTAGAGCTGTGCTGTAAGAGTGCCGCGAATGACAACCAAAGAGGAGTTTCTACTGCAAAATGGAAAAGAAACCACAGAAAACCATTTTTAAGGTTGTCGCCAGATGGGTTCGAACCATCTCACCTGTCGAATTTCCGAATTCGGCTCAACTCAGTGCCTCAACTCAGCGCCTGAACGCTCAGGTCTATCCCGGTCGGTGGTTAATTTGAACAAATTGGTTGTTGTACATTGTTTTGGAGTGAAATAAAATGCATCACAACAAAAGATGGAATTCTGATACTGCATGTTTGTCCTTTAACTCTGCATATTTGGTCATCTGACTGTGCATGCATATTTTAAGAATTATTATTACAAGAGGATGAATAGATTTTGGACGAAAGGAGGGGAATAGGCAGGACGCAGTCGGCGCGGACGAATTCAAGCAGCCTTCTGCAAAAATCATTTAGAAACGAACGAACTACAGAATGTGGTGTAATCATATACAGTATCGTTTTCGCTCTCCACAAACGCCTACCCATCGTTCCGTATTGGAACTGGATTTTGTAACTGAATACAATCCACATTTGGGCTACTAACGATAGAACTTTAAGCAATTTTTTTTAAAGAAGTGCAGCCATCGCCATCTGGGCGTTTTGTTGATCGTCACGAATTTTGGGCGACACAGTCAAATCCAAGTTTGTTTTGATGCTGATTTCAATTTAATCTTGTTTTTGATAATGTTTACTGCTACGCTGCCTTGTGAAATACTGAAATACTGCAAGTCCCAAGTTCTATCATTCTTCAAATAAAGGCTCCAATGTTAACATTAAGCAGCTCTAGATAGGTAACTAGGCTATTATAGTAGTGCGTACATATTTTGAACTTTTCTTAACTGTTGCCAACTTACCGATAATTAGAACCTATTTCAACAGCACACAGCACAGAAACAATAAACGCCAGTACATATTACCTTAAAGGGAACTGCGAGTAAGAACAAAGCTGATTGATGGAATACTTGACTATCGGTAGAGTGTACCCCGTCTTCGCCTTATGATTGAAAATCAAAACATCCTTCAATTTCACTACGGGGCAACTAGGTCGTTGTAATTTTATTTGGGAGATAGGTCCGAACCCCTCCGGACAACCACCCCTCTCCAGCACCCAGCCCCTCCCCCCCCCCCCCCCCCAAAACCTTCCTCCCTTTGGCTACGACTTTGCCTATTGGCATTATACATTTGTCACCAAAATGGAACAGATTTACAAACTTCGCGCATATAGTTCCATTATTAGAACGCTGGGGGAAAATGAAGGGGGAAATTTTGCTGTCATGTATACACACGGCGTCCTAACACTGAGGAGGCTCTCTACTACTGGTTGCCCTAGCTGACGCACTGCACTTCACTAGAAATCTGCCAGCCCTATTTACTTACGGAAAAATTGGCAGTTACTGAACCGAAGCTTTCATCGTATTCCAAACGATCAAATGGAAGGCAGGTAAAGGACGTTAATAAACATTCCGGAGAATGGTAGACACGTGTAATTGCAGACGAGAATACATGGAAAAGCATAACAAGAAGAAGCATTTTTACAGCGTATCTTTCTTCGTTTTACGGGGTTCACTTTCCTTTATTTTGATTACTTGATAATTGTTGTTTTGAAAACTTCGTGCCATGATGCCCTTCTTGATGCAACAGTCAGTTAACCTAAGACGGGGAAGTTGCTGGGTCGTGTGAAATGTTTCGAATGTTTTATACGTATTTTAAGTGTTCTGTATCCTGTTTTCTGAGACGCCCTTAATTCTGTGCGAGGATTCGATTCAGGTCTGTCTTCTCCCGTTTCGTCAGCCTGTACTCCGTACGTCAAATTTTACGAACAGGTATCAACATTTCTTAAAACCACGATAATACCACCACTGAAGGAGACATGAGGCAATCGACCTAGTTTCGCGTCAATAACGTTTCATCTACATCTACATCTACATTGATACTCCGCAAGCCACCCAACGGTGTGTGGCGGAGGGTATTTGAGTAAAATTTCTTCCATTTTCAGTCGATTAGGTAGCTCCAGTGATTTATATCTATGTATCGGACTCATGTTAGTGGTCAAAAAATATTTCCGATATTAAATACACTCCTGGAAATTGAAATAAGAACACCGTGAATTCATTGTCCCAGGAAGGGGAAACTTTATTGACACATTCCTGGGGTCAGATACATCACATGATCACACTGACAGAACCACAGGCACATAGACACAGGCAACAGAGCATGCACAATGTCGGCACTAGTACAGTGTATATCCACCTTTCGCAGCAATGCAGGCTGCTATTCTCCCATGGAGACGATCGTAGAGATGCTGGATGTAGTCCTGTGGAACGGCTTGCCATGCCATTTCCACCTGGCGCCTCAGTTGGACCAGCGTTCGTGCTGGACGTGCAGACCGCGTGAGACGACGCTTCATCCAGTCCCAAACATGCTCAATGGGGGACAGATCCGGAGATCTTGCTGGCCAGGGTAGTTGACTTACACCTTCTAGAGCACGTTGGGTGGCACGGGATACATGCGGACGTGCATTGTCCTGTTGGAACAGCAAGTTCCCTTGCCGGTCTAGGAATGGTAGAACGATGGGTTCGATGACGGTTTGGATGTACCGTGCACTATTCAGTGTCCCCTCGACGATCACCAGTGGTGTACGGCCAGCGTAGGAGATCGCTCCCCACACCATGATGCCGGGTGTTGGCCCTGTGTGCCTCGGTGGTATGCAGTCCTGATTGTGGCGCTCACCTGCACGGCGCCAAACACGCATACGACCATCATTGGCAGCAAGGCAGAAGCGACTCTCATCGCTGAAGACGACACGTCTCCATTCGTCCCTCCATTGACGCCTGTCGCGACACCACTGGAGGCGGGCTGCACGATGTTGGGGCGTGAGCGGAAGACGGCCTAACGGTGTGCGGGACCGTAGCCCAGCTTCATGGAGACGGTTGCGAATGGTCCTCGCCGATACCCCAGGAGCAACAGTGTCCTTAATTTGCTGGGAAGTGGCGGTGCGGTCCCCTACGGCACTGCGTAGGATCCTACGGTCTTGGCGTGCATCCGTGCGTCGCTGCGGTCCGGTCCCAGGTCGACGGGCACGTGCACCTTCCGCCGACCACTGGCGACAACATCGATGTACTGTGGAGACCTCACGCCCCACGTGTTGAGCAATTCGGCGGTACGTCCACCCGGCCTCCCGCATGCCCACTATACGCCCTCGCTCAAAGTCCGTCAACTGCACATACGGTTCACGTCCACGCTGTCGCGGCATGCTACCAGTGTTAAAGACTGCGATGGAGCTCCGTATGCCACGGCAAACTGGCTGACACTGACGGCGGCGGTGCACAAATGCTGCGCAGCTAGCGCCATTCGACGGCCAACACCGCGGTTCCTGGTGTGTCCGCTGTGCCGTGCGTTTGATCATTGCTTGTACAGCCCTCTCGCAGTGTCCGGAGCAAGTATGGTGGGTCTGACACACCGGTGTCAATGTGTTTTTTCCATTTCCAGGAGTCAAACGAAGATTGACTCTCCTCTGGCTCTGTTACCTTATTGTGTCCGCCCCAGTAGCTGAGTGGTCAGCGTGACGGATTGCCGTCCTCTGGGCCCGGGTTCGATTCCCGGCTGGGTCGGAGATTTTCTCCGCTCAGGGACTGGGTGTTGTGTTGTGTTCATCATCATTTCATCCCCATCCGGCGTGCAGGTCGCCCAATGTGGCGCCGAATGTAATAAGACCTGCGATATGGCGGCCGGACCTGCCCCGCGAGGGGCCTCCCGGCCAATGACGCCAAACGCTCATCATCATCACCTTATTGTAGCAATAAAAACATGTTGGTGAGTTAACTACCTGACGAGGCTTGTTTGATCCAAACATTATTAAATTACAATCTGGATTTAAGGCGCTAATAAGTATTTGGAAAGTACCTTTATATAAGCGTGAAGTGGCGGACGCCTATCTTAACGTGTAGACAGCTTATACGTTGAATTCAGTGCATGTGAAACTGTTGTTTATTACTGTTACGTTCACCAAATACCGTTGGTGTAAAACATGAAGGTGGCAGGAAGAAAACCACAGAAAGTAATTTCTATTCTTGAGGTGGCTCGCTGGGCATTCACCAACAAGTCTTACCACAGGGCATAATGGAACCACGATACAAATGATGCCAACAGAGGGTAAGAAACAATTAACAGGTAATTTCATAAAGGTAGTTTAATAAATACTCAACCTTACGATGATGATATGATGATAACTACGAGGCGCAACAAACACTAGTCTATTCCTGAACTCCTTCATTGGAAGCCAAAATCACGTAAAACTTATGGAACCATGTAACCGCCATTTGACTGTACGGTATGCTTTATAACGCGATCTAGAATTCAGCCTTGGGCCCTCTTCAAGGGCTACGATTGGAATAAATGAATGCACAAAAAAATGCAAAAAGCCGAAAAGTAGGACAAAAATATAATTGTGTAGATTACATGATTTCCTTTCCTACTTAAATGTCAAAACTCATTTGGCTTGTGAAATTTTTTCTTTGTTGTTATTTCATCCCCCTCGCCCCCTGTGGGTGGGAGTACGCTGTCAGCTTTACAATAATGCGCTCCTCAGCCAACCGAATAAAAGAAAAAATATAGTGAGAAATTGAAACAAAATTTTGGACTGTTTTCTATTTTTAACTACAAATCAAACACGGATGGTTAAAACAGAAAATATATATGTATGTACATTTTAAAAACACATGCCAGCTTTACACTTGGTTTCACTGTGTTTAAGCACCAACCAACATCAAATGGTTCAAATGGCTCTGAGCACTATGGGACTCAACTGCTGATGTCATTAGTCCCCTAGAACTTAGAACTAGTTAAACCTAACTAACCTAAGGACATCACAAACATCCATGCCCGAGGCAGGATTCGAACCTGCGACCGTAGCGGTCTTGCGGTTCCAGACTGCAGCTCCTTTAACCGCACGGCCACTTCGGACGGCAACCAACATCAACATAGGTAAAATGATTGTCACAGAGACACCACAGTGTGCACCAGGTAATCTATGGTATGTCAGGGAAGCAGGTAGTGGTACTGTTTATTTGTTTATTTACCGAGGTGGTTACATTATCTCCGCAATAGGTACAATATGTCACTGTTTATATTATATGGCGCGGAGAACCTTCTTCATAGCGTGCATGTAAAGATTGCGACACACATCATCGTAATTTAAGAGACATAGACGTTCAACCTGAGGTCGTTAAATATCTGACATATGGTGTAAGCGTGTTGTCATATCGCTGGCTTAGTTGTGGAGTATCTTTGAGGGCAGCCGCGTCGTAGAGTCGAGCACGGGACACGGTACTGTTACGTTGTGTAGTGTGTAGCTCTGCATGTAGAAGCATTGTTAGTATTCAGGTTGAAGTGTTGCTACAAGTGGTATTATAGTAAAGTAATGGCATATGGAAATGGTTTAGAGGAAAGTGCGTCAAGAAGTAATTGAAAATGAGCAGTGGCGTTAATAACGTATTTGTGTATCCTGTCGTTGCGTGTCGCATAACATGGATCATCGGCGCCGTGTTCGGTCTCCAAGAATGAACAAATGTGAATCAGTAATACTATTTACCACAAAAGAGTGCAATCAAGTGCCAGTGATTTGTAGCGAGCGTGAGAACGTGCGTTCGATCATCGCGTTCCGCATCATCAACAATCAGCCGCGCCGCGACGGTTACACGCACGCTCGTACAAGTGAGAACTGAGAACTGAAAAATTAACTTTACGAACAGTGTTATATCATTACTAGTGACAAGGAGGACTATTACCAGATATCTGTGTGTGTGACGAGCGTAAGAACTTTGGTTCGATCATTCGGCTTCCGCATCATCAACAATCACCCGCGTTGTGTCGGTTACGCGTACGCTCGTCTGAATTATATTTTGGACTGTTAATCATCAAGACTGTTAATTGGGATAAACATTTACGATTTAGAGTGTAAACAGTGCAACCTGTGGTGTCCATATTGTCTCAGAATGTAGATGTCCATACCAGACATAGGACAGTGTTGTGCTTAAACGTTGAGTGGCTCCCCTAAACCCGCTTGCAATTTTTCGATAGATAATTTCAGGCAAGCCAACAGCCAGCTGTGGAACAGAATAATACGACCGCCGCGTGATTACCAGATACGTGGTGTGGACAGGGCGCACGGTCACGAAACGAGAAGTCAGTATAAGGTACCCCCCCCCCCCCCCGCCCCCTATCCATTCGTACTCCCGGGCGTGTTACAATTGTCCGTTATAAAAATGAATAGTTATAAACATCGTAAAGGAAAACAACCACCTTAGACAAGATTATGTTGATACATGGTTCTTAAAATGAAATAAATGGTTATAAATATGTTAATGATGACAACCGCATTTAAAAATTTGTGTAAAAGACCAAACATCCAAGAACACAGTACGGAAAGAGGGGGTGGGAGGGGGGTATAGTGGGCGAATGTAAAGTGTAGATTGGAGTTAACAGAAATATGTCACTAGTAAGGGTTAGAAAAGGGGTGGAAGGTCGAGGGTGGTGTGGGAGGGCCGGGTATGGTGCCTTAGTGTGATTAAGTAGGTGGAGAAAAAAAGGGGGGGGGGGAATAAGGAGGAAACCAATGTACTCAATGGTCGCAGCATTAGCCATACAATTTCCATATCTTGGCTACATTTCATAGACGATAATGTACGGCCGGGCGGTGTGGCCGAGTGGTTCTAGGCACTTCAGTCCGGAACCGCGCGACTGCTACGGTCGCAGGTTCGAATCCCGCCTCGGGCATGGATGTGTGTGATGTCCTTAGGTTAGTTAGGTTTAAGTAGTTGTAACTTCTAGGGGACTGATGAGCTCAGATGTTAAGTCCCATAGTGCTCAGAGCCATTTGAACCATGTACTATGTACATAGCCAGAATAAAAGTGAAGAGATGCTCTTATTCCTAAAATGGCAGGGAATGCCACGGTTGTTGTCAGATACACCACGTTGACGTCACGGTTCGCAAAATCCGTAGTCGGAAGGTTCACGACGCCGATTCCAAGGCCTCAGGTGTGACGCATGCGTACAATTAATGTCTTCTGCACATGAAGGGCGTGATCTGCCCCTTCCAGGAATAGAAGAGGAAACGTCCCCGACGCTATAAAATGCCGCGTCGTTGTAGGCGAGTGCAGTTGATCCGAGGCAGCGCAGAGCCGAGGTAAGTCGTGCAGGCACAAGGCACCAACTGAACAGAGCACGTCATTTCTCACTATCCCTTTGTACGAATCAGAGGTATTGTATAGGAAGGCTATAAGTGGATTGATCGAAAATAGTTTACCTACATCAAATAAATACCCTGGCATCTAGTTAACGCAAATGTTCAGATTAAAAGAAAACTTGCTGCAGCATTAACTCCTCCATCTTGTTTACTAGAGCGACTAACAAATCTAGAATGAGGCTTCACCTTGAGTAATAGGTACCCTATCAATTCCGTTAAATTTTTTTTATTTTGTGTGTTTTGTTTGCCAATCTCAAAAACCGGCGACGTATTATGGCCAGTAGAATTTACAATAGGCAATACACTTAAGTGGATGTGTGTATTTGATAACATAATGTAACATTTTACAAACTTTAACATTTTCTGTAATGACGCAAGCCGTTATAACCTCTTCATATTAAGAAAAACCTGACGTAAACAAACACAAACTGAAATGATGAATTAGAAGCCGTTGCACGCGTACGCTGGTGTTGTTACGCTCTTGGAAGTAGGTCCTACTTACATATTAGATATCTTATTACTAAGTCATGTTAAATGAAACTTTAAAATATTCTAATGTATTAACAGTCGTCACAGGTTTTCTAAATAATGCTCTAGGTATATAGGTTTTATGTCAATAATCGTGTACAGTAACAGTCTCTGTACCGTTGTGGTCTGACTGTCACGCTGTTAATACGCACTATGAAAATGGCTGAGGCTGCTTCGTGCTCCGTAGTGAAACACGCGAGCGAAACACGATTAGGTTGTTCTCAATGTTTTTCATAAATTTACAGAAAAAAAATCGCTTTGAAGTTTTCCGTGGCTGTAGTTGATACAGCGGAAATTGTTCGTGCGGAGGACGTGTAGCGTAATGGGTAGTGTAACAGATTGATAATCGAGCGCGTTTGATGAGTCGCTGGTCCAAACCTCGACTTGAGCATCTTCCTTTTTTCGTTCAGTTAGAAATACCTACATCTCGTAATTGTAAAATTCATTATCACTTTTTATGAATAATGCACGTCTTCTTGTTTCTGATTACATAGTGCAAGCAAAATTCCTGTTCTCATTTCAAATATAAATTCTTAATTATCGATATTTTATGAAAGTTTGTTTGTAAAGGTTGCTTAAATTAAGAAAAAATAAGAATTTAATTTTTTAGGACAAACATGAAAAATCAAATACTGTTTATACGGTCTATGTCCATTGTTTAACACCACAGATGTGGTCTCACACAAACCAGAGTGTTAAGTGCCGCAGAACATGAAAAACCAGAAACATGAGAAACATTCGCTTTCACAACTTCGAGCACACCGTACAAATCCTGCATTTTTACATTTGCCACTGTACCTTTACACTATGGGGCAACGGCCTTGCCGCAGTGGGTACACCGGTTCCTGTGAGATCACCGAAGTTAAGCGCTGTCGGGCGTGGTCGGTACTTGGATGGGTGACCATCCAGGCCTCGATGCACTGTTGCCATTTTTTGGGGTGCACCCAGCCTCGTGACGTCAACTGAGGAGCTACTCGACCGAATAGTAGCGACATCGGTCAAGAATACCATCATAACGGCCGGGAGAGCAGTGTGCTGACCACACGCCCCTCATATCCGCAATCTCAAGTGAGGATGACACGGCGGTCGGATGTTCCCGATGTGGCACTTGTGGCCTGAAGACGGTGTGCTTTTTTTTTGTACCATAACAATATGAACGCAACAGAACTGATTTGGAGCCAGGTTAAGGAAACTGTCGCGAGAAATGGGGCAACCAGAAGTATTGGAACTAACGCACGCAGCTTTTTCACATGCAACTACCGAACGCTGGCGAGATATAGAACGGATCATCATAGAAGAAGATGAGAAAATGCGGAGCCTGGGTGGCTTCGTGGATTCTGTTGTTCATCGGCTTCTTTTTTTCAACGAATCAGATGATAGTTCCAGAACTGAAAAGTGTTTCTCGGATTCGGATGAGGAACGAGCTAAGAGATTACCAGACGACTGACTGTAATAATACCTTCAGTGACTTCAGTATTTAACAATACGGTGAAATCCCTACAGTGTGCTTTTGCATTACACTTAGCCCGTTCAGAAAATTTTTATCACTCTTGTTTGTAATTAGAATACTACGTTAGGTGACAACGAGAGCATTTTATGCTTTCCGTATTTTCACCTAAGAAGCGTGCGTTAGTGCTGGAGTTTTGCCGTATATTATTTCATTCTCTTTAAAAATTTAATGACATTTGAACCTTTATTGTTCCTCTGCCCGTCTTTTTTTTTACTGTTGCCCTGCATTATCGCTCATCCTATGTGCGCGTAACAGTGTGTAAAACGCTTCCTTATGATCGTACTTAACTGAACTGGACACAGTTTTGCTTCACATCAGGTTTATTCTTGTGATGAAAGGAGTATAGCACTACGTACCAGTTTTCATGTACACTGATATTCGTAATACTGTGGGCCGACTAACTGTGGAAAGTATGTTAGTAACGGGTGCCCGGGAAGTAACGACGAACTTGAATTTTGCGCTATTTTGTCATATGACGGTTGGCAGCCGTTGTTTTTTCATCTCTGTTATCTGCGGTCCTTCCCGTTAGTAGCCTGATGGCTTTTGTATGGGAGCATTGTTGTTTCATGTTTATTTTCGTCATGGAGCCGATGACAGCTGAGCAACCTATCCAAGGATAAAAAGTGATTAAAAAAACAGAGAAAGTCCCACGGCAACCGTTCGCGAAGCTCGTGTCACTCTCGGATGTAATGCTGCTCCAACCGAGTCGTCAGTCCGGAAGCTGATCCGGAAGTTTGAGACCACGGGTTCTGTTTCAAACCGTAGGAAAACAGGACGACTGCGTTCTGTTCCAACACAAGGAAACATTGCTGTCGTGCGAGACCATTAACCGCAGAAAATCGGCTCGCCGAAAGGCTCAACAACTGAACTTGTCATCACTGTACGAAAGCCTTCAAAAAGATCTGAAAATGCATGCAGAGTCAACTTGCACAAGAGTTGAAGCCTGAAGATCATGGAAAGAGACATCGATTTTCTCAATGGGTTTGGCGCGACAAGAGGAGAAGGAGAACTTGACAAAAAGAATAATTTCCTCAGATGAGGCGCACTTCCACCTCAGTGGGTAATTCAGTAAACACGACTACAGAATTTGGGGTAGCGAAAATCCGCGAGTGACTGTGTAAGATAAGTAGGGAACCCTGCTTTATGATTGTTTTTCCCTCTCATTGTTGAAAACGACGATTTTTTGTTTAAAAAAAATGGTGCGACATGTCACACATCCCGTGAAATGTTTGCTCTGCTGAATGAAAAGTTTCCTGAAAAAATTATCCCTTTATGTGGCAGTCAGGAATGAACTGCCAGATAATGTAGGCTTATTTTTTTGTAGGGATTTGTGAAATCAGAAGTGTACGTGAACAAATCACAAACAATAAACCAATTGAAGGATAAAATGAAACAGGTTATTAACGGCATCCCATCAGATGTTCGTGAACGGGTCATCGAAAACATCAACGATCGCATTCCTCGTTGCTGCGCGGCCTTGGGTGGTCATATGGAGGATATAATTTTTCATACATAAGTGGGAGAAGTTAGTTATATGTTTCTAATGAAATATTACATTTGCAATAAATTTTATATGTTCCATAGCACTTTGATATCCGTCCCTACTTCCCGGACACCCTTTACAAGGGGATGAAAAGGAGACAGCTGTTTTCGTGTTAAAATAAAAATCCATCACTATTCATAAAATCTGTTTCTTTTACGGTGGGTGAATTAAAACATTTTCAAACAGTTGGGGGACTAGGAGCAGAAAGAGATAGCGTTCACGAAGGGATTGTACTCTTTCCTTACCTGTAGAGTGTTGCAATCTATTGCAGTGATATGTAAGGGGACGCCCATTAATTACTCGAAGTTTTTTTACAAACTTTGGACTCTATAACAATATATTTACTTTCGTGCGTTAACATGCAGCTATAATTTGCTGTGGAAATATATTTGCAGAGAAAAGCACATAATGATATATACACTCCTGGAAATTGATATAAGAACACCGTGAATTCATTGTCCCAGGAAGGGGAAACTTTATTGACACATTCCTGGGGTCAGATACATCACATGATCACACTGACAGAACCACAGGCACATAGACACAGGCAACAGAGCATGCACAATGTCGGCACTAGTACAGTGTATATCCACCTTTCGCAGCAATGCAGGCTGCTATTCTCCCATGGAGACGATCGTACAGATGCTGGATGTAGTCCTGTGGAACGGCTTGCCATGCCATTTCCACCTGGCGCCTCAGTTGGACCAGCGTTCGTGCTGGACGTGCAGACCGCGTGAGACGATGCTTCATCCAGTCCCAAACATGCTCAATGGGGGACAGATCCGGAGATCTTGCTGGCCAGGGTAGTTGACTTACACCTTCTAGAGCACGTTGGGTGGCACGGGATACATGCGGACGTGCATTATCCTGTTGGAACAGCAAGTTCCCTTGCCGGTCTAGGAATGGTAGAACGATGGGTTCGATGACGGTTTGGATGTACCGTGCACTATTCAGTGTCCCCTCGACGATCACCAGTGGTGTACGGCCAGTGCAGGAGATCGCTCCCCACACCATGATGCCGGGTGTTGGCCCTGTGTGCCTCGGTCGTATGCAGTCCTGATTGTGGCGCTCACCTGTACGGCGCCAAACACGCATACGACCATCATTGGCAGCAAGGCAGAAGCGACTCTCATCGCTGAAGACGACACGTCTCCATTCGTCCCTCCATTCACGCCTGTCGCGACACCACTGGAGGCGGGCTGCACGATGTTGGGGCGTGAGCGGAAGACGGCCTAACGGTGTGCGGGACCGTAGCCCAGCTTCATGGAGACGGTTGCGAATGGTCCTCGCCGATACCCCAGGAGCAGCAGTGTCCCTAATTTGCTGGGCACTGCGTAGGATCCTACGATCTTGGCGTGCATCCGTGCGTCGCTGCGGTCCGGTCCCAGGTCGACGGGCACGTGCACCTTCCGCCGACCACTGGCGACAACATCGATGTACTGTGGAGACCTCACGCCCCACGTGTTGAGCAATTCGGCGGTACGTCCACCCGGCCTCCCGCATGCCCACTATACGCCCTCGCTCAAAGTCCGTCAACTGCACATACGGTTCACGTCCACGCTGTCGCGGCATGCTACCAGTGTTAAAGACTGCGATGGAGCTCCGTATGCCACGGCAAACTGGCTGACACTGACGGCGGCGGTGCACAAATGCTGCGCAGCTAGCGCCATTCGACGGCCAACACCGCGGTTCCTGGTGTGTCCGCTGTGCCGTGCGTGTGATCATTGCTTGTACAGCCCTCTCGCAGTGTCCGGAGCAAGTATGGTGGGTCTGACACACCGGTGTCAATGTGTTCTTTTTTCCACTTCCAGGAGTGTATTTTATGTTTTAGGCTAGTAGACATAACTAGTTGTTGTAGTGGTTTTGAATACCTTTACTGGTCAGGGCTAAATGACTATTGAAAATATAATTGTTTTTGGATAGCTCAACATGAATTTCCTAAGGGACCGAAGTTTATCATGCATTTACCAGTAGAATAAGGTACGGAGAAACTGTTTCGCCGTATGCAACTTCCGTCCTATTTCGACGAAACAGTTTGTGACTGTGAACCATCAAAATTTGCAGAAACATAAAAGAAAATTAAATACGTATGGTCATGAAGTAGTGAGACATAGGTTCTATACTAAATAATTAGTCCATACACAAGTTCCATTTAACTTTGAATTTATGGCAGTCGATATATAACGAACTTACCTCTTTTAACATTTCCACATACACGTCGCACAATATAGCTTCTCAAATGAATCTACTGCTATGCAGCATGACACTTTCACATTACACTAAAATAATATTTTTAAAACAATAATAATACGGTGGCAAGACATGCGTGTCCGACACCAATTACGAGAGACAGAAGAAAGAGTAACTGTTCGTCGAGAATATCTCGTACATCAAAAGAGTGTGTAAAAATGTTCTTCTTTTGTCCGCCTTTCGCGCATCGGCTTTCAAAGCGGCTCACTGTATCTCTGACGGCGCTTCCACAATAAACACGTCACGTCACAGGACGTTATTTGCTAACTTTAGCTGTTGCCGAGCGGCTGCTCGGTTAGTGAATGACTTAAAATGGTAGGGCAATGACGTAATGTTACAACTCCCATGCTACCCTTGGTGAGAGTTGGTGAGACGTATTGGGAGCCTCCATCTGCTTCACGTAGTCGGGTAAAACAACCTAAAAACGCATTTTTGTATTTGTATTAGACGGTGATTAAAGGAATTTAATAAAAACATGTTTTGTTTTGAAAGTGTATTAAACAGTAGAAACATGTTTTATTTAGAGAGTGTATTAAATAGTGTTTTCAACACGTGATTTACTTTATACACGCCAACCCTGAGTAGTATTTGGACGGACAGACAGAAAACGGGAGGACGGACAAAATGTAGTGTTAACCGTTTTGAGGGATCCCTAACAAAATATACACCTTTTATTGATATATTATAAACATTAAATGCCATGAAACTATACTTAAATTGCGGATGAAAGACAACATTAGTTACGAAGATTTCAAAGTCTTCATTTATACGGTTATTAAGAAAATTCTTCTCGGTGAGTTTGAGCTTAGCTTCCTTCCACAAATAGCTAACTTCTTGCTCGCACGTGTGTTTCGACTTGTCGGCATGCCGCTTAAAATACGCACTGTAAACGTATTGATAGATATTCATGTTGAACACAATAACATCGGCTTGACATGCGTTGCAGAATATCACGACTGACGCACTGACTAACACGCAGTGATTTCGACCGGTGCGACAGACAATTCTCCAAATGAAATGTGTACTTGTGTAGCACTTGGTTAAAATCGGAAAATCCCGATCATGCATACATTTCAGAGATGCCTCAAAGACTGGTGGGCACTGAAATGTTACCCCTGTTCCTGATTAACTTTATAAAACATAATGTTATCCGTAAGCGTAGGCTTCCGCGGCCGTTGTCTTCTTCAATAAAATTCTTCAGGGTATCAGACCGCATCGTCATAATTTAAAATGCGCCAACGTTTCGGCCAGCGTTGCACAGAGCATTGCTGTGTTACCATATGTACAAGGGGTCACCGAACGTATTGGCAAAATTCTACGAAAAGCCGACATCAAACCAATTTTCCGAAGCAGAAACAAAATATCAGACATGCTCGGTTCTACCAAGGATGCAGTTGACAAACTACACACAGCTGGCGTGTATGAAATTGGTTGTGCGTGTGGATTAGTCTACATAGGTGAGACGGGACGCCCGATTAGCACAAGGCTCTCGGAACATGAAACATATATCCGCCTGAAACAACACACTAAGTCAGCAGTGGCGGAACACCGAGACGAGTGCGGGAAACCAATATTTTTTCAAGAAGCCCGCGTCCTGGCGAAACAGCCTCTCACTTTCAAAAGAAAGATTAGAGAGGCGATAGAAATAGCCAAAAGACCCGCCAACATGAATAGAGAGGACGGGTACAAGCTTCCGAGGTCTTGGCTGCCTGCAATAGCAGGGCTACGGAGCGGCGGCAGAGCCGTGGCGGCCCATGCAGACACGCGGAGAGCCGCGGTAGTGGTCGCGAGCACACAAAGCAATGGCACGCCGCAGCCGGCTTCTGGACAGCATGGAAACAGTGTGACGTCACAGCCATCACCTGTTCGCTATTCGTCCGTCTCCTCCAATGGGGAGGATTAATATAAAGACCAATAGAAAACACCTATTTCAGCCAATGACAGATAATAAAGGAAACACCAATAAAGCATACCTTTCACCCCTCCTCCTCCTCCTTTTACAGCCAATCAAGTAACGACACGGTTTTCTCGTGCAGCTATTTAAGGAACCAAGTGTGTTCATTTAGCAGTCGCTTTCGAGGGTTGGATTCCCTCTCTTCTTCATCGAAGAGTTTCACTGCCTGGGCTACTCTCAGGGTGCACCTTCGACGTGGAAGATCCCTGCCGTGTCGTCTGCTTGCCGTCCGTACTGCCTGCCGGTGCTCGCCGCCGCCGCCGCCGCCGCCGCCGCCGCCGCCGCTTGGTCGCCGCCTTCCGGTCCTCGCAGCCGCCGCCTGCCGGGGCTCGCCGCCCCCGCCTGGTCGCCGCCTGCCGGTGCTCGCCGCCGCCGCCGCCGCCATCCGGTGCCCGCCGCCGCCATCCGGTGCCGCCTGGTCGCCACCATCGCCGCCGTCCTGACCCTGGTCTACGGCCGTCTTCGTCTTCATCCGTCTTCGTCTTTGTCTGTCCCCGGTTTCTGTCCTCTCCTCTTCGTTCTGTTCGTTCTGGTTTCTCTCTCCCGTCATGTCCGCCCTCACCACCACTGTCACTACTACCACCACCGCCATTGTCTATACCTCCCCTTCCGCCGCCTCCACCACTATAACTTGGTGTGCCCAGTCCCACCTCCCTCCTTCCATTCCACCTCTCCTCACTCTCCCTTCACCCTCTATCTTTGTCGCCCCCTCTCCCGCTTCTTCCTCCCGCTCCTCTCGTTCTGATCCCTTCCCCCCACTCCCCCAGCCTGTCACTGCAGCTCCAGCTCGGGTGGTGGCCCGTCGGGCCACTGCCCACGCCCAGCTCTCCCCGTCACCTTCGCCGTCACCGCCGCCACTGCCACCGTCATCGTCATCGTCGCCATCACCGTCACCGTCACCATCTCCGGCGCCGACTCCGGCCCCGGGACCTGCCCCTCCCCGCCACATTCCCGTTGTTCCCATCCCCCACACCTCCTCCACCGCCGTCAAGCGCCCCGGTGGCACCCCTGCTTCCTCTGCTTCCAAAAAGGCTGCGCCTCGTCCTCCTTCCCCCACCCATGATGCCATGGAAGTCTCCCCGCCTGTCCCTGCCCCCTCATCCTAGTCCTCTCCCCCTTCCTCCTACCGCTACCTCCTCTCCCGTCCTGATCCCTCTCTCCTTGAAGCCCGGAACCTCACCCTCTTCCTTCGCCAGCATTGTCCTGGTGCCCCCATCTCCCTCCTCACTCCTCGCCGAGATTCTGTTCTCATCTCCTCCCCCAGCCCAACCCTCCATACTGACATCCTCTCCCGTCTCCCCATCCCCCGTTTTGGTCCCAACGCCTCCCTTACCCCTGCTCCTTCTCCATCTCCTACCCGCCAACCCCAACCCCCGCGTCGCCCGCCGACCCTCACCGCTGTGATCACGCGGCTCAGTCCGTCGATCACGGAGGAGGAGGTGTTGGCGGAGCTCCAGGCCCATCCCACGTTGGAGGTGCGGGCGGTCCGCCGCATTTTCAACTCGGCCGGCCCCACCCGCCTTATGCGGGTTTTCTCTGAGGACGCCCCCTCCATTGACCGTCTCCTGAAGGAGGGTGCCCTCCTCTTCCACCAGCGGTACAAGGTCGACCCTTCCCGTTCCCCTCCTCAATCCCTGCGCTGCCAGAGGTGTCTGCGCTATAATGCGCACCCCACAGCTGAGTGCCGCGAGGCCCCCACCTGCCCGCATTGTCGGCAGGCGCACTTCCTCCGGCAGTGCCCTAACCTCCAATCCCCTCCCTCCTGTAATACCTGCAATCTCCCTCATCCCACCTACTCCCAAAAGTGTAAAGCCCGACCCCCTCCAACCACTCCTGAACTCACCGTACCTGTCCGTCCTCTGGACGCCCCCACCCCTCCTGGCAATTCCCTTCGTCCCCCACCCACCGCTGAGGACATCATCAGGTTCCTCACCATCGTCCTCCAGAATGTTCATCCCTTTCAGCGCCCTCACACCCTCCAGCAGATCTCCCTTGCTGCCCGTTCCATCTTCCAACTCAAGATGTACGCCACCTACTCCAACAACCAGGCCCATTTCACCTTCTCCCGTCTTGACACCCTCGTTTAAATCCCAGTCATGGCGCGGCAGCAACGTATCCTTTTCAACAACATACGCTCCCTTCCCGCCAACAAAAACCTGTTCCTGCACACCCTTGCCACCCGCCGCGTGGATGCCTTCCTCCTCAATGAAACCTTCCTGCAACCCCAACACACAGTCCACACTTCGCCCTACCTCCTCCACCGCTCCGATAATCCCCTCCCGATTGCGCGTGGCGGAGTTGCCATTGGTCACCACCGCCAGATCCCCGTTCGGCTCCAACCTCTCCTTCCCGACCCCACCGAACACCTGATCCTTAGTCTCTTCTTCCCCGGCCTTACCGTTACCTGCGCCACCATCTATGTCCGCCCCAACGCTCCTATTCCCTTCGACTTCCTCTCCCACGTCGATCGTACCTTTTCCTCCTACGTGATCGCCGCCGACCTCAACATCCATAGTCGTTCCGCTGCCCAGTTACGGCGATGGCATCGGTTCCTCTCCACCCTTCAAGGTGACCTCGTCCCCATCCCCCGGCATACCCGTCCTGAATCCAACTCCACTCCTGATGTTATCCTCTCCTCCCCCAACCTCCTTGGCCGCGTCACGGTGGATGTCCTGGAGCCTATTGGTAGCGACCATCTCCCTGTCCTCCTCACCGTTTCAGACGGTCGTCGCCCTCGCCCCGACCCTCGTACTGACCCTCCCCCTAAGTATGTCCACGACTATTCCCGAGCCGACTGGAATGCCTACCGGGATACCCTTTCCACCCAGGTCGATAGCCACCCTCTCACCTACCACCACCCTGACGATGTCACCCATGCCGCCTCCTTTCTCCAGCGGACCTTGTCTGAGGCCGTGGAGGCCCACGTTCCTACTGTCGCCATCCACCCCCACCGTCCTACCTTACCCCCACAGGCCGTTCTCCTCCTCCATGAATCCCGTCGTCTCTACCGTGCCTTCCTCCGCACGCGTGACCCGGACACACTACGACGCCACCGGCAACTCCAGCGACACGTTCGTAATTTGCTCGCGGCTAAGAAACGCCGGGACTGGCGACAGACATGCACCCGTTTAAATGCAACCCTACCAATCAACTCGTCCAAGTTCTGGTCGGCCTTCCGTCGCCTTACCGGAACTAAACCCTCCCCCTATTATCCTCTTCTCCATGATGATCACCCTTTCCCTGACTCCCTTAGTAAGGCCCATCACTTTGCCTCCTACCTCTCCGATATATTTTCCGTCCCCGATGATCCCCAGTTCGATTACTCCCTCTTCCCAGATATCCGCGATCGAACTGACACCTCTTCCCCTCCCCTCGCTCCTGGCTTCCAGTACTTGGACAACATTACACACACGGAACTCAATGCCCCTATCACTACACAGGATCTCATTGATACACTCCGCACAAAACGCAACACCGCTCCTGGTCACGATCGTGCCACCTACCGTCACCTTAGTGAAGCTCCTGTCTCTTTCCTCTCCACCCTGGCCAGGCTCTACAATGTAGTCCTGTCCACCGGTTACTACCCCGACCTGTGGAAAACCTCCCGTATCCTCATGTTCCTTAAACCTGGCAAACCGCCGTCCGCCGTCTCCTCCTACCGTCCCATCAGCCTTACCTCGGTCTTCAGCAAGGTCCTAGAATCTATCCTCACCCGCCGCATCCACCAGCTTCTCCGCCAACACCACCTCCTTCCCGTCACCCAGTGTGGCTTTCGGCCATCCTTCTCTTCCGACGATCTTCTCCTTCACCTCACTCATCTCCTTTCCGAACAGCTTAATTCCCGTCGCTCCGCCATCTTCCTCTCACTTGACCTCGAACGCGCTTATGACCGCGTCTGGCATTCCGGTCTCCTCTTCAAGCTCCAAACCTTTGCCCTTCCCATTAACTACGTCCGTCTGATCGGTTCCTTTCTCTCCCGCCGTCCTTCCTATGTCACCATCCATAACACCGATTCCTACACCTTTTTCCCCTCCGCCGGTGTGCCCCAAGGCTCCGTCCTCTCCCCCCTTCTGTACCTTTTGTACACGGCGGACATGCCGCCGCCGTCGCCCCCCCGTCCACCTCCTCCAGTTTGCCGATGACACCGCCTTCCTCGCCCTTGCCCCCACCCTGCAACGCTCCCAACGCCTTCTCCAATCCCATCTTGACCGGTTCACCGCTTGGTGCAACCAGTGGTTGCTCAAGGTCAATCCCTCCAAAACCCAGGCGATCATTGTAGGCAAAACCACCCCTTCCTTCCGCCTCCTTGATTTCTATCTCACCATCTATGGCCGTCCTATTGCCCTCACTCCCACCCTTAAGTACCTTGGCGTCACCCTCGACCGTCGCCTCTCCTGGACTCCCCATCTCCAGACAATCCAAGCCAAGGCCCGTTCCCGACTCCGTCTCCTCAAGCTCCTTTCCGGCCGCACGTGGGGTCTGGACCCCTCCACAATCCTCCACACCTATAAATCCCTCCTCCGCCCTATCCTTTGTTACGCCCATCCAGCCTGGATCTCCGCCCCCCCTACCTTCTATAAATCCCTCCAAATCCTTGAACGCCATGCTCTCCGCCTTGCCTATCGCATCCGTCTCCCCTCCCCCACGCGGATCCTGTATGATCTCATCCCCTTCCCCCACCTCCTCCTTTTCCTTGAAAGGATACGTATCCTGTACACCTCACGTAAACTTGATCCTCCTCACCCGCTCATTTCCCCGCTCCTCTCCCACCCCCGCCCGCTGCCGCGCCTGTATTCGCACGTCCCACCCGGTCTCCATCTCTCCACCCTCCATACCCTCTCCCAAGGTGGCTTCCGCCAGCTCCCTCTCCCTGATGATGTCCTCGTCCCCTCCATCTACCCCTCCTATCAACTTTGACCCTGCCCCACCCCCCACTTCCCGTGTCCTTTCCTTTCGGCACCCTCCCTCCCTTCTCTTCTCTTCCCTTCTTTTTCCATCTCCCTGTCCCCTCCCTTCCCCCTCTTCCCCCGGGCTTCCTCTCCCCCTTCCTCCCTCCCCCCTATCTCCCCTGCCCGTGGCATCTCTGCTCTCCCCTCTCGCTCTCCCACTCCCCTTCCTCCTCCTCCTCTCTTGGCAGGTCCCCGGACTCGCACACGTATAGTGAACATTCGCGCGCCGGAGATCGTCGCCTTTTGTGTCTCGTGTGTGTGACGTCATATAGTGTTTTTGGTGTCCGCCGTCCCACTCCTACGTTCACTTGTGCCGTCGGACTCACCAGTGTTTTGTGCGCCATGCCAACGTGTTTTCAGTGTTGCTATCGTCACATGTGAACGACTCCGTGTTTTTTATGTCTCTGTGACCTCTCTCTTTTGCCCGTCACTTTGTTCATTGTCATTCACCATGTTTTATACTCTTGTAAAACGCTATGGCTGAAGAGCGGCGTAGTGTGCCGCTGCCAGCCTACCTGAGTTGTACAGGTTTTAAAATAACAATAAAGTAAAAAAAAAAAAAAATTCATTTAGCAGTTAACGTAAGGCCCTGATGAAGGCCAGCTGCAACGCTGGCCGAAACGTTGGCGCATTTTAAATTATGACGATGCGGTCTGATACCCTGAAGAATTTTATTGAAGAATAATATCCGTTATAAAAATGTATATTCTCTGAATTAAAAAATTTAAGTGAGATTTCCATTCCCCCTCCCTGGTTCAATGAAATTTGGTTAGATTTTTCCGATGAGGGACGATGCGGGAGACCCGCACCGCCGACTAGGCAAGGTCCTAGCGGAGGCGGTTTGCCATTGCCTGAGATGCCAGATAGACATGCTCGTTAAAGCACCACTTCCGGGACGGGGAGGTGCACCGGCCTCAGATCGCAACCGCCCGGCGGATTAAAGACGAGGGTCGATGTGCCAGCCAGCCTGGACGTCGTCTTTAGGTGGTTTCCCACAGCCCACTAGCTGTATACCCGGGCAGTAGACAAGTCTCGCATCTGTTAACCGATTCGTAAACATTTGGAAACCTTTCGCTCCCTTTCATATGAGTAACATAGACAATTGGAGTACGCATATACTGTCCCAGGGTTGACTGAGTGACGACGTGAAGGGCATTTGGCCGCTCCCTAAAACAAACGTGCCAAATCCGTTAATAACGGCCATGCGCCGACGCGAGACAAACGCAGAAGAAGAAACGAAGAAGTTAGTTGACTTGTAATTTTTTTTTAAACTATGAAGCGCCATTTGTGTCTCATTTGTTTTGTTTATTGCATCAGAATGAACACTCAGCCAGCCATTAACTTTGTCAGCGTGTTTCGGGACCAAAGCAAATGCCACAAGGCTGAATACCACAGATTCATTTAATGTCTTCTCTACAGTCGCATGGTGGACGGTAGTGGAAATCATTTACTTACTAGCCACATTTTGCATACATCTTACCCAGGTGGAATTACAAGTTTCCATAGGATTCAGATGAAACTGCAGGACGCAGTTCGCTACAGATACAGGTGAAATATGCGTGCAATGATGTGTGAAATGTGTTCAATATACTTGAAAAGTATTTATGTGTGAAATATCAGTGACGTATGCAAACGCGACTAGGGCTGAGGGTAAAAGTTAGCACAGTATGAGTACAACCGTCTGACGCATGGATATTTTTATAGGACATTTCGTGATAGTACTGTAGGGTGTAAATATGCTCTGAATTTATTTTTTTACAGGTTCTGTTATACTTTTATTGATACTATTGATACATATTATATGAAGTGACAATTGAAATTAGTTGCCTCTTTGGGGGGGGGGGGGGGAGACTCAATTCAGTCAAACCTTTTTAAATCAGGGAAACTATTAAAGATATGCTTGAAGTTTGATAGCTCCACTGTAGAAGTCTTCCGTATTTCCAGGGCTTTTGACTGTATCGAAGGAAGGAAGGAAGATCGGAGTTCAAAAACCCCTCTACTTAAAAGTCACAATAGACAGAGGATAAGCTTTCGCGGATAAGCATGTCTTAGTGTTAGGCAGTAACTATGGCATGGAAACAGTGCAGGAATTTCTGGGTAATTCCCTGGTAACGAGTGTTTTTAGGTAAAGTGGATGGCACAGCGATGACACCTGCTTTGCTGAAAGATAATGTCAAAGATATTTCTGTTTCCATTTCGGCAGCAGGCAGTAGTTAGCCGTAGCCTCAGTTATGCAGCTAAGGATGGATGAGACTCTTCACTGAAAACAACGTACTACGTATAGAGCTGTAGGGCACGTCCCAGAGGAAAAGGTAATCGCATGATTGAGTAATAACGTCTATATCTGATCGCATGTCCATATAGGCTCTTAGCCAAGGTAGGCCTCATCGAATCAGTATCTACTCCGTGTAGGTGTTGCAATGTTTTCAGTAAGACGTTCTTGGTGTGCAATGGAAATGGAGCCTCCGACAGAACTAGGGTCAGAGAAGAAGAAGAACGCCTGTCTAAAACTTACAGGCCTACAAAATGCTACAAATTTATGATATCCGTACAGTTAAGTAAAAAGAAAAACTCAGCATCAAAAAATAAGCTACACTTATCAGAGTATTAACTGGTAACAGGGAATTGAGCACATGCACCTAAACAAATACAAGCTAATACCACATTGCTGTAGAACTAGTAAAGGAAAAGTAGAGGCAAGAGTGGTGATTTTTTTCACAGCTACATAGTTAAGTCCAAATTTACGAATGGTAACGGTTACTGTGTTTAAATAGTTTACTAAGTATTGCTCCGCATCTGCTAAGAATTGTGTGAAACTCTGGACTGCTAGGTTAAGAGCTTTTAATTTACAATCAGCTTGTGTCTTTCAGAGAATGTTTAGGTAGGAAAACATAAACACACTGTACACAGATCCACGTTCTATATCTTTTAGTTTTGGGTCATTAGTCTCCTGACTGGTTTGATGCGGCCCGCCACGAATTCGTCTCTTGTGCTAAGGTCATCAGAGTAGCACTTTCAACCTACGTCCTCAATTATTTGCTGGATGTATTCCAGTCTCTGTCTTCCTCTACACTTTTTGCCCTCTACAGCTCCCTCTAGTACCATGTAAATCGTTCAGTCACGTCTCAACAGATGTCCTACAACCTTTCGTCTCCGATTCTGAGCAGAAACTCCTCATTACTTATCTGATCAGTCCACGTAATTTTCAGCACTCGTCTGTAGCACCACATCTCAAATTCTTCGATTCTCTTCTGTTCCGGTTTTCCCACAGTCCATGTTTCACTACAATACAATGCTGTGCTCTAGACACACATTATCAGAATTTTCTTCCTCAAATTAAGGCCTGTGTTTGACACTAGAAGACTTCTCTTGGCGAGGAATGCCCTTTTTGCCTTTCCTGGTCTGCTTTTAATGGCCTCCTTGCTCCGTCCCTCATTCGTTTTTTTACATCCTACGTAGCAGAATTCCTTACCATCATCTAGTTCTCGACACTCCATCGTGATGTTAAGTTTCTCGCTGGTCTCATTTATACTCCTCCTCATTACTTTCGTCGTTCTTCGATTTACTCTTAATCCATATGCTGTGCTCATTAAATTATTCATTCCATTCGGCAGTTCATGTAATTCTTCTTCACTTTCACTCAGGATAGCAATGTCATCAGCGAATCGTATCACTGATATTCTTTCACCTTGAATTTTAATTCCACACCTGACCCTCTCTTTTATTTCCATCATTGCTCCTTCGATATACAGATTGAACAGGAGGGGGGAGAGACTACATCCGTGTCTTACATCCTTTTTAATCGAGCACTTCATTCTTGGTCGTCCACTCTCATTATTCCCTCTTGGCTCTTGTACATATTGTTCATTACCCATCTCTTCCTATAAATTACCTGTATTTTTCTCATGATTTCAGACATCTTGCACCATTTTACATTGTCCAACGCTTTTTCCAGGTCGACAGATCCTTTGAACGTGTCTTGATTTTTCTTTAGTCTTGCGTCTCCCGCAATGTCAGAATTCCCTTTCTCATGCCTTTACCTTTTCTAAAGCCAAACTGATCGTCATCTAGCACATCCTCAATTTTCTTTTCCCTATTTCTGTATATCATTCTTGTCAGCAACTTGAATGCGTGAGCTGTTTATCTGATTGTGCGACAAGTCTCGCTCTTGTCAGCTATTGCAGTCTTCAGAATTGTGTGTACGATATTTTTCCGAAAGTCAGACGATTTGTCGCCAGACTCATACATTCTACTCACCAACGCGAAAAGTCGTTTTGTCGCCACTTCCCACGATGATTTTAGAACTTCTGAAGGAAAGTTACCTATCCTTCTGCCTCATTTGATCGTAAGTCCTCCAAAGCTGTTTTACATTCTGATTCTAATATTGGGTCCCCTAGCTCTTCTAAATCGACTTCTGTTTCTTCTTCTATCGCATCAGACAAACCTTCCCCCTCATAGAGCCTTTCAATGTATTCTTTCCACCTATCCGCTCTCTCTTCTGCATATAACAGTGGAATTCCCGTTACTCTTTTAATGTTACCACTCTTGCTTTTAATGTCACCGAAGATGACTTCCTTAGTACTTTCCTTTACACTGAGTTTGTCCTTCCAACAAGTATTTCTTTTTCTAGTTCTTCACATTTTTGTTGTAGCCATTTCGTCTTCCCCGCACTTCCTATTTATTTCGTTAATCAGCGACTTGTATGTCTGTATTCCTGAGTTTAATTTTTGTACTTCCTCCTTTCATCGATCAACTGTAGTATTTCTTCTGTTACCCATGGTTTCTTCGCAGTTACCTTCTTTGTACCTACGTATTTCCTTCCACCATCTGTAACGGATATTTTTAGAGGTGTTCATTCTTCTTCAGCTGTGCTGCCTACTGAGCTATTCCTCATTGCTGTATCTATAGCATTCGAAAACTTGAAGCCTATCTCGTCATTCCTTAAAACTTCCTTATCCCAATTCTTTGCGTTTTGATTCTTCCTGACTGATGTCCTAAACTTCATCTCTGCTATATTGTAAGTCTATAACTGCTGCTGGGTACGCCTTACTATCCAATGTCTGACTTCGAAATCTTTGTCTGACAATGATGTAATCTAACTGAAATCTTCCCGCATCACCCGGCTTTTTGCAAGTATACCTCCTCCTCTTGTGATTCTTGAACAGAGTATTCGCTATTACTACCTGAAATTTATTACAGAATTCAATTAGTCTTTCTCCTCTCTCGTTCCTTGTCCCAAGCCCATATTGTCCTGTAACCTTTTCTTCTATTCCAGCCCCTACAACTGTATTCCAGTCCCCCATGACTATTAGATTTCCATCTCCCTTTACGTACTCTATTACCCTTTCAGTATCCTGACATACTTCCTATTCATAACGAATCCTACTCCCCTTCTACCATTTTCTGCTGCTGCTGATATTACCCTATATTCATCTACTTTTCATTTCACTTCAGTATCCCCGACTATATGTAGACTGAGTCTTTACATTTCCCTTTCAGATTTTCTAGTTTCCCTACCACGTTCAAGCTTCGGACATTCCACACCCCGACTCGTAGAACGTTATCCTTTCGTTGATATGTTAATCTTTTTCTCATGGTCTTCCCCCTTCGCAGTCCCCTCCAGGAGATCCGCATAGGGGACTATTGTTCAAATGGTTCGAATGGCTCTGAGCACTATGGGACTTAACTGCTGAGGTCATCAGTCCCCTAGAACTTAGAACTACTTAAACCTAACTGCTAAGGACATCAAACACATCCATGCCCGAGGCAGGATTCGAACCTGCGACCGTAGCGGTCGCGCGGTTCCAGACTGTAGCGCCTAGAAACGCTTCGCCACACCGGCCGGCCGGGGACTATTACGGAATCTTTTGCCGGTGGAGAGACCATTATGACACTTTTTCAATTACTTGCCACATGTCCTGTGGATACACGTTACGTGTCTTTAATGCAGTTGTTTCCATTGCCTTCTACATCCTCATGCCGTTCATCATTGCCGATTCTTCCGCCTTTAGGGCCTGTTTCCGACCCCAAGTACAAGAGAGTGCCCTGAACCTGTGTTTGCTCCTCCGCCCTCTATGACAAGGCCGTTGGCAGAATGAGGGTGACTTCTCATGCCTTAAATTTAAGCTCAGGTGGGATTCGAACCCGGGACCGAGGACGTTTTGACTGCTAATTAAAGACGCTATCCATAGGCCATATTAAGATTTACAAACATCATGGAGTGAATCTGTTTCAAAATTTCCTTAATATAGCATCCAAGGAAAAACCCTCTCGCTAGATATTTTCAGTGGGTAATGTGAAATGCTCAAATACATTTAGTATCTTTTTAATTGTCCCTCATAAACATATTTTCGAAAAGTCACATTATCAAGCTTTTCATGAGGGAATTACACTCTACCTCGTCTCGTGAACGTTTTACATTTCACTGCTCTCACTGTTGAACAGTACTTTGAATCCGTATTGCCGATTATGGAAACGAACACGATCTTACCTGGAACCATTTTTATCGTTCGTCTAGAATTAGAGGCAGTATTGCAACTATTGTAACGTAAGCCGAGAAGTTATTCACATACATTTCTATTAATTTTTGTGTAAAACAACTATGTCTAATTCGTAAAAGTCACACTTACTGTCGAACGTAAGAAAGATATTGAAAGTTGTAATCCACCCATGGTAAATGCAGACAAAAGTAAATAAAATATAATTGAATATACTGATGATGAGTATTAGGAGCGATATGTTCTGCTTGGTAAAAACTTTCTAAAGGCAATATCATATAAATACTTCTTTACAGACCGTCAACCAGCTCGAAACGGACAAATTTTATAACACAAATTTTTGAAGACCGTAGGATGACAGCAAAGTCTATCGAAATCTGTTGTTCGTAAACAAAAAAAATATTTATGTGATCTTGGTTTTGTAAAGTTTTTTCACCAAATTAAATACAGCTTTTGTCGGAACTACTCTTCCAGTAGTTCCTGACAATTAACCATAAAGAGTATTTCTTTTTAACACATCTGCCAGTTTCTACACAACATGATGTCATCTTTAGCCACCGAACGTAACCTGCCATCCAGTTATGATGTCTGCCTCGGATAACGTTACTAAATGTGTTGCCCAGTAATTTCTACATCTACATCTACTCTGCTAATTTGAAGCGAATTTAAACACTGTTCGTCGGTCTGTACCTCTCCTTTACAGGCGTCACAGCCGTTCTGCAAAGGAAAGAATCGCGTGGTATTGTGGGTTGAGATACCCCGATGGTTTGTTCGACCACCTAAACGGAAACGGTTTTCTTCCTTCGCGTGTACTAGCTCCTTTTCTCGCGGTGTGTGACTTGTGTCTTACGTGTATCTGTTAAGTTTAAGTTGATGGTGCAAAGACGAATGGGGAGTGAATCTCGTTGTCCCTGTCCATCAGTCAATCAACATCTACAGTGCCGTAGGACCACAGTCAGTGAGATACTACGGACAGGTTTGAAATTCGATCCAGGTCGTGATGCAAAAAGAGACAAACGGAGTTGCAACTAAGTAAATAATGAGGTACATATGTGTATGGTCCAAAGTAATGTTTGTTAACGAACACTTGTTGAGACCTTACGCATATGTACCCACTTTATTTTCTGTTATTTTGGACTGACATTTTCTTGGCGAACATTTGTTGGTTTGAGAATGACCAAAATTAGCTGGGCTTGTTATTGACACGGAAGGTACGAAAATCCAGCAAAATTTTGCCAGCAGGCATACGATTTTGTTCATTGCATATGTAAACACTTGTGGATGGCAGGTTACGTTCGCTGGCTAAAGATGACATCATGTTGTGTAGAAACTGGCAGATGTGTTAAAAAGAATAAGGAAACGTTAGATTCAGATACAGCCGCTTGTTTTGTTATCATATCAAGGACACAAAGTGTAGTGGTTTGGAATTCTACGTCCTCACCTCGCCTTACCAGCCAACTACTATCGTTGAAAATTTATTCCACCAAATGGATTTGAGCGAGCTACCTCAGAGCACTTGAATGCGCTAGTGACTTCCAATACGGCGGCGGGAACGGGTCTGCAAACGCGTAACTCACTTCCTGGCTGATGTGTTCTTGCGATCTCTTAGCATTGCAAAGATAATTTTTCATTCTTCTCACAAGTCCTTTGGAATAGACGGCAGTTCTTGTAATAATCTTTCTCTGTGCAGATAAACGTCAGAATGGTCGATGGAGAAGCTAATGTGCCACTGCAGGCGATATCTCAAGCAAACTCTTTACTCACATTCGACATCTATAAGGTAAGTTTTTGCGACATCAAAGGGTGTGTTATAATATCTACAAAGTAAGTTTTGTGTAATTCCTGAGAAAATTCACAAAAAGTCTCAATATTTCAGTTCTAATATATCAATTGTCATTGGACATCTACTGATGGAAAAACCCTTTCCTATGAAATACGGCCTTTAGTTAAACGCATTCACTTTGTTCCAGCATGTATCTGTTGTCATCTGTCCACCTGTCATAAGGTTATGTGCTGGTTCTTTTCTTATTTCTTAGAATTCAGCACAGAAATCTCGTGAGGCATATAGTATCCATTAACCTAACTAAAAGTGTCACCCATCGTTCCTTTTTAATTAGTCGTAACAACGTCTTCCAGTCGCTTCTGTACCCTCGCTTGAGCAGTACTCAAGGATAGGTCGTATTAGTGTTTTATATAAGCGGTCTCCTTTACAGATGAACCACATCTTCCCAAAATTCTACCAATGAACCGAAGACGACTAACCGCCTTCCCCACACCTGCCATTACATGCTTGTCCCACTTCATATCGCTCTGCAATGTTACGCCCAAATATTTAATCGACGTGACTGTCTCAAGCGCTACACTGCTAATGGAGTATTCAAACATTACGGGATTCTTTTTCCTATTCATCTGCATTAATTTACATTTATCTATATTTAGAGTTAGCTGCCATTCTTTACACCAATCACAAATCCCGTCCAAGTCATCTTGTATCCTCCCACAATCACTCAACGACGACACCTTCCCCTACACCACAGCATCATCAGCAAACAGCCGCACATTGCTATCCACACTATCCAAAAGATCATTTATGTAGATAGAAAACAACAGCGGACCTACCACACTTCCCTGGGGCACTCCAGATGATACCCTCACCTCCGATGAACACTCACCATCGAGGACGACGTACTGGGTTTTATTACTTAAGAAGTCTTCGAGCCACTCACATATTTGGGAACCAATCCCACATGCTCGCACCTTAGTTAGGAGTCTGCAGTGGGGCACTGAGTCAAACACTTTCCGGAAGTCAAGGAATATGGCATCCGTCTGATACCCTTCATCCATGGTTCGCAAGATATCATGTGAAACAAGTGCGACTTGCGTTTCGCAGGAGCGATGCTTTCTAAAGCCGTGCTAATGCATGGACAGCATCGTCCCTGTATCAAGGAAATTCATTATATTCGAGCTGAGAATATGTTTGAGAATCCTGCAACAAACCGATGTTAAGGATATTGGTCTGTAATTTTGAGGATCCGTCCTTCTACCCTTCTTATATACAGGCGTCACCTGCGCTTTTTTCCAGTCGCTCGGGACTTTACGTTGGGCAAGAGATTCGCGATAAATGCAAGCTAAGTAAGGAGCCAATGGAGCAGAGTACTCTCTGTAAAACCGAATTGGAATCCCTTCAGGACCTGGCGATTTATTTATTTTCAAGCCATTCAGCTGCTTCACAACCCCAGGGATGTCTATCACTATGTCCTCCATTCGGGAATCTGTACGAGACTCTAACGGCGGTATGTTTGTACGATCCTCCTGCGTGAAAGATTTCTCAAATGCTAAATTTAAATGTTCAGCTTTCGTTTTGCTGTCTTCCGTTGCCAGATCAGACTGATCAGTGATGGAACCCTTCGACCCGCTTACCGATTTTACGTAAGTCCAGAATTTCTTTGGGTTTTCAGCAAGATCAGTTGCTAAGGTATGACGGTGGTAGTGGTTGAATGCTTCGCGCATCGCTCTTTTTACAGTAGCACGCATCTCTACTAACTTTTGCCAGTCCTCATTCTCCCGATCTTTCTTGTACCGCGTGTGCAACTGTCTTTGCTTCCTGAGCATTCTCCGAATTGCGCTGTTAAACCACGGTGGGTCTTTTCCGTCCGTAACCCACTTTTTCGGTACATAATTGTCGAATACGTGATTTACAATGTGCTTAAAATTTGCCCATAAATTTTTCCACGTCCATCGTACCGGAAGTAAATGAAGTCGATTCATTTACTTATTATTATTATTGTTATTATTCTGCCTCACTTGTCCTTTCGAAAGTTTAAAAGTTAAATAGGTAATGATATCATGTATAATTTCGTGACTGTTTGATAGAATAAAGTCAGTTTAATTTTAGATTAATTTCTTCCTAATGTCATTTATTACATATTATTTTTTGGAAGAATATATTCACGAAGGACACATGAATCTCCTGAGCAAATCCCACGAATGTCGAATCATTCTTTAGCTCTTACCCTACTTTTTCATTACAGTCCCCTGATACGATCATGTGGTGATATTTGCTGTCATGCATGGGATTCTGTATCTCTTTCTAAAGGTCTTCTGTCTACATATCAGAATGTGACCACCGATCTGGATAATTTCTATGAAAAAAGTGTAATTTTTAAAGTGTTACAGTTTTGCACTAAATTACCTTAATATTATGAGTATTGTTTTTAATTTTTTATTTCAGTGTAACCTACGTATAAATTTCCTCGATTCTCTGTTCCTCAGTAGCAAAAAATATCTCTTACTTTTATTTCAGTTTCCTTGCTTTTCCGTTCCGGAGTAGTGAAACATATTTCTTAAATATACTCTCAGATAAAGCTCATGTAACCTATTTGATTTTACTTAATGCTTTTCCATATATTACTAACCTAGCTTCAGGCTCTAAAGTCCAGCAGTTTCTTCTTCGTTAGTAAATAATAGTTGGGTTTTAGGTCAAAGATTTTTTTCCTCCGGACTTTGTGAAGCAAGCTTATTGACTATATGGATGTGTTAGATGTTTCTGCAGCTGTGTTTCAGGAATGTCTCACACCGTCTGAGAAACGCTTCAAAAGATTACATAATTTCAGGTTTTGGGAAATGGGGCAGATAATCTATTCTTCTCGCCTCTCAGTATACAAGTCATCTTAGCACTTGTATTTCTGGGTGCTCGTGGAAACACAGCAAAGCAACTGTCGAGAGGCCTGCATCTACCTGAAGACAGAAATGTGACAGAGGACGGAATCAGTACACTATTGAGTCAGCTTCAGGTAAAAATCATTGTCAGTTTATCTAAAACTATAGTTCTTTCAACAATGTCAGTACTCTCTGTGTGTTAATTACTTTCACTACAGGACCATTGCTTCTATTTAAAACCTCTCAGAACGCCGATATCCAACACCTTTGATTATAGAGGAATGGATCGAAGAACGCAAGAAAGGTTTAATTACTTTGAGTGCCACATAAGATCTTAGATTTTTTGTCACTAGATGCGTAAGCCGCGGTATTTCACTTTAGTCGCTTGGCTGTATAGCAAGATTGCTTAGACGGAAGAGAAGAGGTGCTCGTAATAGCTACTGTACACTGTAGCTGTGCACCGTCATCAATGGTCGTGCAAGCTGTGTCGACACGCAATCGCGGCTAGAAAAGAGGGATGTCGAGGCACAATCACAACGATCCCCATACGAGGACTTTCGAGTCGTTGACTTAAACACAAGATATAAAAGAAAATATTACATCTTTAGTGGTTATAAGTTTCCAACGCATCTGAACACTAATACTTGCAGAATCCTTATCGCGTGACTGTGGGGACGGAAGCACTGTACGTATATTCTTGACTGAATTGCCGTCGATAGATGGATCCAGAGCAATCCGTGTAAGATGAAGTGGGAAAAATTTTATTTCATTAATCCGTGCATAACGTTGTATACAGAGGAGGAGGTCAGAATAATCCTAAAGAGGTAACAAATTTTCTTCTCCAAATATATATAATTTTAATAAGTTTTTAATGGTATGGAGAGCTGCATACAACCAGCCTTTGGACCGAAGATCACAATAACAGCAACAAGTTTTTAATGAATGTTTTGGATATCATTGACACAGATATAGCGGTGGTAACTGGTAATGACCAGTGGTGACTGGCGGTGAGTGGCGATGATTGATTATGATGACTGGTGGTTATTTTCAATGGTGATTGGTGATGGTAATTGCCGATGATTGACAAAGATGGTTGTTGATTGGTGATGAATGATGATAGTAATTTATAAACCAAACAACATTTGACAGTTTAAAAGATATAGTTACTATTGTTACTATGAATATATTGAAGAGTTCATCTCTGTTAGAAATAACATTTTTATGGTGTTCTTCAAGAAATGCAGTATATATGGTCTTTCATGGGAAACATTTCTATCGTCTGTATTGCTTCCCTCTCATTTCTGCTTCTGTTTTTCCTTCTAAGTCCATCACAATAATCCTTGGGATATATATATATGGGTAAAAACCGAAACCGGACGGATCAGTTTCTCCTCAAGTAGTTGGACTTCTAATTTTACAGAGTAAGTGAAATTATTTGCTCCTACAAAATACGACTATACACAGAGTATGCGAAAGAAGTTTCTCCTCTTCGACCAGCAGAGTGCTATATGTCTCTAGAGGACTGAAGCGTTCCTAATCATGAAAAAGTACAGGTCATCCCCGTTTTCAAGAAGGATCATCGAACAGACACATAAAGCTATAGACCTGTGTCTTTTGTATCTGTCTACAATAGGATCTTGGAACGTGTTTTGTGGCTGCTTGCTAGGACATGTCTGGAAACGGAACGTCTCTTCTGCAGGAAAAAAAAAAAAAAAAAAAAAAAACAGTTACGAAAGAAAGATCATGTGAAACCCAACTCGTTCGTTTAGCCCACAAGACCGAGAAAGCGACAGACGCAGGCGCCCAGGTGGATGCGTTGGTCTTTGATTTCGTTAAGGCATTCGATATGGTTCCGCACTGCCGCCTAATCAACGAACTGCGAGCCTGCGGAAGACTAACTCCTGCGATTCGACGAAAGAGTCTCTAGCAAAAAGAAAACAGGATGTCATTCTGATCAAGGAGAAGTCTTCAGGCATGAAAGTAACTTCGGGCGTGACCCGCGAGAGTGTTCCTGGACCATTTCTTTCCACAATGTGTACAAATGGCCAGGTAGAAAATGTCGAAAGCGTCAAGAGGCGTTTCGCGGATGCGCTGTTTACAAAAAAGTAGCAACGCTAGAAGGTTGTGGCAAAATGCAGGAAGATCTTCAGAGGATCCATTTTTGCTGTAGCGAGTGGCCATTGGCCCTGAACATAAATAAATATAACGTTTGGCGACTACGTTGAAGGACCGTTTGTCCTATGATTATACAATTGCGGAACAATCACTAGAAGCCGTTATTTCCATAAAAAAGTGCACGTACGGAGCGATCTGGAGTGGAACAACTATATAAAATTAACCACGAGTAAGGGAGGTGCCAGACTGACATTAGTGAAACAATCCTCAGGAAATGTAGTCCATTAACAGAGGAAGTATCGAACAAAACAATAATTCGACCAGTACTTGAATACTGCTCTGTCAGTATGGAATCCGTACCAGGTAGGACTGACAGAGGCAAGAAGAGGAGCAAGTTCCGTTACAGGTTCATTTAATAAGAGCGAAAATGTCACAAAGATGCTCAGCCAACTCCATTTACAGACACTGTGAGAGAGAAGTTGTGCATCACAGCTCAGAGCCATTTTTTTGAAAACATTCCCTGACACTTTCCTTCGATGCGTGACGCAGTGGACTTATGCCACATGCCCACCTGAGCAAGTTCGTCTCCATGACTTCTCCAGTCGACGTTCTGCTCCTTTAGTAGCCAGTCAGCACTCGGTACCGTCAAGAGCGACAGGCGAATGACTGTCCGGTAGATGTTCCTTCATTGGACGCTCGCAGGTGTCTCTTGTTGTCATTCGCCACTTCATCTGGGCTGCCTGCATCCTTGTGTTGACCTCGTCCTTTAGTTGACCAGCGCTACCGATTGCAGAACCGAGATAAAATTTGTTAGTCTCGGTAGATCTTGGAAGAGCAGTTGAACTGAATGGACAGTGTCTTGAAAGGAGGATATAAGATGAACATCAAGAAAAGCAAAACGAGGATAATGGAATGTAGTGGAATTAAGTCGGGTCATGCTGAAGGAAGTAGATTAGGAAATGAGAAACTTAAAGTAGTAGATGAGTTTGGGGAGGAAGATAACTGATGATGGTCGAAGTAGAGAGGATATAAAATGTAGACTGACAATGGCAAGGAAAGCGTTTCTGAGGACGAGAAATTTGTTAACATCGATTATAGATTTAAGTATGAGGAAATCGTTTCTGAAAGTGTGTGGAGTGTAGCCATGTATGGAAGTGAAACGTGGACGATAAATAGTTTGGACAAGAAGAGAATAGAAGCTTTCGAAATATGGTGCTACAGGAGAATGCTGAAGATTAGATGGGTAGATCACATAACTAATGAGGAGGTACTGAATAGAATTGGTGAGAAGAGAAATTTGTGGCACAGGTTGACTGGAAGAAGGTATCGGTTGGTAGGACATGTTCTGAGACATCATGGGATCACCAATTTAGTACTGGCGGGCAGCGTGGAGGGTAAAAATCGTAGAGGGAGACCAAGAGATGAATACTCTAAGCAGATTCGGAAGGATGTAGGTTGCAGTAGGTACTGGGAGATGATGAAGGTTGCACAGGATAGAGTAGCATTGAGAGCTGCATCAAACCAGTCTCTGGACTGAAGACCACAACAACAACAACAAGCAATTTAGGTAATGCACCTGTCATTAATACATGAATCATTTTGTTAAAATTCATAATTAAATGAAAACACTGATCTAAAACACTGAATGCACGAAATTTTCACCAGGGGGGTGTGAGATGTATCATGCTTTAGCCAAGTAGCCAGCAAGTGCAGCGAACTGCTAACGTCTTTTTCTGCCTAGTGGTGCTGAAATAAAATAGGAGAAATTCTGCTGACTGTGCCGTCTGACTATGATGTCAAAATTCTCGAAGTGCACCGAATTCTTGGAGTCTAGTGGAGAGTGAGTATTTTAATAGGTTGTTTCAGGCGAAATCCATATACACGGGATTATAATTATACATTCGCTACTTGAGCTAGTGGAGATGGAAAGCTATTTACGGCATTGGTAAACAACATCATAGAAATGATGTTCAGACTGTGAGCTGCAGGATTTACGTTGTTAGTACCGTTAGCGTCATGAGTTGCCGCTAGGTGTTGGTGCTGTTACGGCGACGTAGGGTTGAAACACAAGCATCAGTGTGCATTGCAGTTGCAGACAGTCAACGTGGATCAGCACAAGAGGAGCAGGGCTTTACATGGAACGCTGTTTTATCATAACAACAGCAATAGTGCTGCTTGCCGTCGCGCATATCGACGCGTTAAATGAATAATGAGAGGTCGTATTTCCACAAAGGCGTTGAAGAACATGCTTTGGAAGTTAGAACTATCTAGCAATTTGGAAATTGCTCCTGGAAGTTCCTGACTGCCAATCGTGCCGCAAATTGTTGAAGAAGATATTGTTGCCATGACTGAGAATGCTGGGCGCAATGTGCTGTCTCCAAACAGTGCACGAGCTGTGTCAGGACAACTGAACATTCCTTGGTCCACCGTTCGGAAAGTGCTGCGAACAATTATGAAATGATATCCGTAAAAAACCTCACATTACTCACCACTGTTGGCTAAGTGACGGGGTAGACTTTGCTCTTAAGATTCTTGCAAGGGTTGAATGTGGCGACATGTGGCCTTGGCCATTTTGTTGAATGATGAAGCACGCTTCACGCTCACTGGCGCAGTAAAAACAAGCCACCGCCAAAGAAAGTTCATGAAGTTCCCCTCCGTTGCCAATGCGTCACTGTGTGGTATAGTTTCATGGAAAACTTCAATATTCATGAATATGTAATTTGGTAAAAAAGAAAGATACATGTCCAGTCAGTAAGGGGAAAAAATGGTTCATGAATATGTTCAAATGGTTCAAATGGCTCTGAGCACTATGGGACTTAACATCTGTGGTCATCAGTCCCATAGAACTTAGAACTACTTAAACCTAACTAATCTAAGGACATCACACACATCCATGCCCGAGGCAGGATTCGAACCTGCGACCGTAGCAGTCGCGCGGTTCCGGACTGAGCGCCTAGAACCGCTAGACCACCGTGGCCGGCTCATGAGTATGTAATTTGATAAAAAAGAAAGATACATGTCCAGTCAGTAAGGGGAAAAAATGGTTCATGAATATGTTCAAATGGTTCAAATGGCTCTGAGCACTATGGGACTTAACATCTCTGGTCATCAGTCCCCTAGAACTTAGAACTACTTAAACCTAACTAACCTAAGGACATCACACACATCCATGCCCGAGGCAGGATTCGAACCTGCGACCGTAGCAGTCGCGCGGTTCCGGACTGAGCGCCTAGAACCGCTAGACCACCGTGGCCGGCTCATGAATATGTAATTTGATAAAAAAGAAAGATACATGTCCAGTCAGTAAGGGGAAAAAATGGTTCAAATGGCTCTGAGCACTATGGGACTCAACATCTGAGGTCATCAGTCCCCTAGAACTTAGAACTACTTAAACCTAACTAACCTAAGGCATCACCCAGGCAGGATTCGAACGTGCGACCGTAGCGGTCGTGCGGTTCCAGACTGAAGCGCCTAGAACCGCTCGGCCACGCCGGCCGGCAGTCAGTAAGGACATCAGTATTTTTCTTTGATGGACTCCAGGCACTAAGGACACGCAGAGTAAACGTCACACTTTACTGTGATCCCTGCTCTAAGGGAGGGAGTGCTTTGGACTCAACTGCTTTGATGCACGATGGGGGTCCACCCCGCACCGCTAATGAGGTCACTCGGCTACTCCGAAACATATCTGGAGAAAACCGAATCACTGACCGATTATTCAAAGCTGTGTGGCCACCATGATCACCAGATTTGAATCGGTGTGATTTTTGGCTGTGGGGTTACCTGAAGGATGGGTTTATCAACGTGATACGAACATGCATTGGACACTGAAGATGAGCATAGTGTGGAAGGTGGTCAGCATCCCACCTGAGATGTTTCGGGCAGCAGCAAACAATCTTCATTGCAGTTCCAGGCTGTCGTGGATGCACATGTTCGTCTTACTGAGCAATGTTTATAACCTGAAACGTAAAAATGGAACGCAAGTCTCATGAGCAAATTAAAATGTGTTTATTTAAATGGCTCATTCATTATTTCTCTTTCGCATGTCCTTACAAATGTATCCACAAAGTTTCATTGTTCTCCGATGACTCGTTTTTGATGGAGCCCCTCTCAAATACCGAAAGTTTGGTTACAACCCACTGCATTTCACGTACTTCCAAGATTTTAAAATAATGTCCCACCAACCGTTTTCATAAGAGACGAGGCAGCTAACGTTTACGTGGACGCGGACGAGAAATCCGAAATCCGACATCAAGAGAGACGAGCTGGTTAATGTGATTTTCGACCTCAGCTCTCCAGCGGCAGCTGTCAACTATATTTGACTCACAAATACCACTGTTTGTTTACGAGAATGAAGTACTGAATTAGGTCTATTAAAACGCGTATGCCAGTCATGCCTACACGATAGTCATGTTATTCCCTCTGTAATATACATAAATGAAAACTTCAGCATTCATGAACATGTAATATGATTAAAAAGGAAGATACATGTCCAGTCAGTAAGGACATCAGCTTACAAAGGTTCACAAAATCGGACAAACACACTGTAGACAGTGCTATTATATTTACGTAACATCAGATATTACGGAAATTATTTCTATTAGTTTGATACAAAAGTCCCACAACCTTTCTAAAACTGTAAGACGAAAAAAAGATCTGTATACTAGGGACGTGGATCCAAACCCAAACACAGTTTCACGTCTTCGTTCCCCACCAACTATGCTGCACTGAACGTCTGTGACATGCGACCGTATCTTTTACGTTGCGATATTCTGAAGGCTTTAATCGGTGACCTGATACTAACTGAAATTTAATTCCAACAATTCGTAACAAGAACGACACGTTTTTATTGTATCTTCAGTGTGCCTTTGCCTTAAAACAACGTGTGTCATAACAGGAACGTAACTTAACACGAAAATTCCCGAACGAGCATTTCGATGTTTCCCGTCATTTTATTATAACAAATGGCCGCATCTCGTGGTCGTGCGGTAGCGTTCTCGCTTCCCACACCGGGGTTCCCGGGTTCGATTCCCGGCGGGGTCAGGGATTTTCTCTGCCTCGTGATAGCTGGGTGTTGTGTGATGTCCTTTGGTTAGTTAGGTTTAAGTAGTTCTAAGTTCTAGGGGACTGATGACCATACATGTTAAGTCCCATAGTGCTCAGAGCCATATTATAACAAATCGTACCAGTTTCGGTGCGTTCTTAAGGGATTCAGTCTGCTGGTGCTTAGAAACAGTACATGTTCATGTGAGATAAATTATAACATAAAAGCAGCCAAATATGGGCTGTAGCTGAACACGACAAATATAATATGGCGTCCCGGAATTTCTGATGGTAGCGTGGGGAGCAGTCTTGCTTCTTATTGGACTTGTCACCGCCGAACGTTGCCGAAATATCGCAGAACTTATTTTTTGTTTCAAATGACGAAATGGCTCCTCAACGTGAAATAGCAGGAAATTACGGAACAAGACTCGTAGAACGCGCCGTCAACTGTAGCTACCTTGTCCTGTGTGACGACAGCCTTAGGCGCTGTGAGTAAAATTTCAAGATATGTCTCTATTGGTCTACTGAATGTCTAGTTCCAGTTAGATGATTCCATATTTTGCCCACTGTTTCGTAGTACAATACGTTCTTGAAATCTGGCCTCAAAATTCCTACTAGTTTTACTGACCTGTATACGTTTTTACGACAGTCGTTGCACTTAATCTTAGGCCCACCCGATGGACTACCCGATGGACTAAATTTACAACTTTATATACTTTAATTGTGTTTTAGCGTAAAATGAAGAGGCTGTCTTACACGAGACCCTGTTCTTAACGTGATTTTCCGAAGCCTTTGAGCTACTTTATCTGATGCATTTCATCTACATTCTACGAGCATTGACGTAGGTTTCTACACTTGTTCCTTATTTACGCAGTAGTACCTGCTCTACATGTGTGCTCTGTTTTCGTTTTATGAAACATTTTTGTAACAACTTCAGCGTTATAACCAATTATTACCTCCTTCACTCCCTGTGATAAAATAAGGAAAGAATAATGTTTTCATGATTTGTTTAATAGTTATTACTGATAGATGCATTCTAAATTACAATGTTTTAATTCCAAGTTATTTATTTGTTCTACAAAATTTAAAGTACACATATGTGTATTTCAAGTCTTAACCAGTAGAAAAAAATTTCGTAACACATATTAAAATTTTTGTTCATGGAATTTCAAAAGGCAGGTGTTTTTGATTACATGCAGATAACTATTTCTTATCCTGTATACGGTTCTTGTGCATGAAATACAATTTTTGTATCTAGATTTAGAGGTATTCTTCGCCTTTCTGCCTAGCCATGTCTCCAAAATAAAAGTAAGTGTCTCTGTGTGCAGAGTGTCGTTCCAACTGTAGCAAAAACTAAAACTAAACGACCAACACGAACGTGTGATACAGGTCTAGAGTTGGTAAAAACAGTTTATTAACTTTACGACGTGAGTACCCAAAATCTACATATCTGTACCTACAGACTGAAGATATTACAACGACTTGCTTAGGAATAGCTATATTTCATTTTTCCTATCTTGTTCACTTACTGGTAGCTTGAGGTACCCATCAGTAAATGAGCAGACTGCCATGATGAAGAACCTATTGTGAGATACATTCAGCTGGGTTTCCTGTAAATCGTGAATTTATGTGTATCGTCTTCGTTAGTGACATTTATGTCAAGGAAATTGATTAGCCCTTTACATTCACATTCAAAAGTAAATTTTACTTCAAAGTGAATAACACTAAGCTTTAGAGCAATATCATTCATTTCATTAACAGTTCCTTTGAATTTTAAAATATTTTCGTCAACGTACTGGTAATAGTTTATTTTCTTGGCTAACTCTGGGATTTCACGAAAACTTTCTGCTCTTTTTGGCTCATGAACGTTTCAGCCATGATACTGGAGAGAGCATTATCCATTGCTGAACCTTCTGGTTGGTTGTTAAGTTTATGGTAACATATGAAATAACTTTAGGCCAACCTTAGCTCTATCAGTTCTCATATAGAGACAGTTTCAGGTACTGGTAAACTGTTTTTAGTGAAATCGATGGTTTCGCTGGGTGCTATATTTGTATACAAGTTTACTTGGTGAAGTGCTGCAAGGAGTGCATCTACTGGTATTGAAATATGTTTGATGCTATCAGGAAAGTCATAGATCTTCTTTATACAGAAGTGCTCATTGAATTAATGTATACTTCTTAACTTACATGGCAGATATCTGTTAATTTGTTCTTTCTTTGCGATTAGTCCTCTTGTCCAGCTTGTCCTCTGTTTGTGTGACTAGAGTTTGCAGGTTCAACACGAGAAACCATTTCTTTTCAACATCTTGAGACAAATGTTTTTCAATCATTGTGGAATTTCGCTGTAGGATCCTTAGTTACTTGTTTTATTCCACTGTCTGTAAAAAATTTCTGTTTTAGATATGTAGTCATTTTCACTCATCAACACTATGGTGGTTCCTTTATTGCATTTTCTAACTAACACTTGATGCTGCTTTAATTTAATATTCAATCACTGTATTGTTCTCTTATCAATATTTCAACTCCTAATTGATATTTGTAGTTATACTGTTTTAGTAAGTTTATTGGTGCGTGCATTTTTCTTATTTTTGAGCTACGGGTGATTTTTCCCAGTCACTAGCACATTTCACCTCAGCTATAATTCTCTTTTTCTCTTTGTAAAATAATATGGGCTGTAGATTACATTTAAGTCCGTTTTAAACAAATAAAATCTCATTATTAACAAGTGTGATGTTTGTTAAATTGACAAATTTGTCATAGAACTTCTGAACATTTTGCAGTATGCCTTTTCCTTTACTTTTACATCTAAACAGATTTAAGTTTTTTTTCTGATGCCTCACAGTAAGCCAAACTTTCTCACAATTTACATTACTGACAACAAAAAAACTATAATGTCGATAAAATCTTAAGTATCTTTAAATATCATATGTACAACTGACAACTAACTCTAACTATTTCTAACCTCAGCTTTGACGCAGGAAATCTCACATTGTTGATTCACTATTTGATCTGTTGGTTTCCTATCTTTTGTCTTAATTATTGCATATTTTTGGACCAATTTGCAAGCAAGTCATTTATTAGCACTTCTAATTTTTAAACACTGTGTTAATAATTCAAGAGTCAATTTCATAAAATCAATTTTTTTTCACTCTCAGACTTAGCACAATCTTAATAAAGTGTGACAAATTGTCAAGTTGGAGCCTTCAATAGTTTAAATTTTTTGAATTATATCTCACTGTGAACAGTTACACTTCATAACTTGTTGCAATAGAATTTAATGATCATTTTTAGACATCAGTATAACATTGTTTCTGTAGACAAAAATATTGAATGTATATATTTTTAATTGAACTTTATAAGCAGATAACATAGATTGATGATGTGTAAAATAAAATTCTTGAAAGTGTATCTGTTTAGTCATGGATAAGGAGAGTTAAAATTATTTAACCTATTGACTTACTAATGTTTTCCTCCATAGTCGATTCTATAATCACTATTTAAATTTACAGAAATCAATATATTTTTATGCACCTTTCTTTAAATTATATAACTTTTTCGATAGGAATTCTTTATAAATCTTACCTTACCATTTATTGAAGCGATGAGTTGTGAAAATAAACTGCTTCACGAGTTTGTGCAACGCCACCAGATGTTTCTCACACTCACACTGTGTATAACTTTTCTTCTTTCTTACTTTTCACACTACAGGATGTTTTCTTAATGGGATTTTTTTAGGGATAAACCTAACAAAACCTGAAAACTATTACTTATAACTCACAAAATATCGAAAGAAATCGAGTGTAACATCGCTACATAAATCGGTTTTCAGCTTTCTAATGGTATACAACATGTCATGTCATCTATTAGCAGAAAAGAACAAACACTAAAATGAAGCTACAGCTGCTCAGTCCCTCTGCCAGCTGGCAGTGTAATAACAGACATGAAACCTGCGACTGGCTGTGAGCCAGCAGTATAAGCCAGTGAGTTAAAAAGAAAGTAAAAGCTGTAAAGTAAAGGAAATTTACGCGACCATTCCGTAACATCTAGAATTTTGATTAACCCACTATGCATAATACACATTGATGTGTTGTGGGTGATGGGCAGGGGAGTGAGAGGGGGAAAGCACAGATATTGATTAGTATTACAATAAAACAAGGAAATATATAAAAGACATAATAGGATTAATGTAGAACTAAGAACCAATTTAAATGATGCATGAGAAACCCTGTTAAAATCCACACATAAATTGAAATACTGATGTACAATATCTACTCTTCAGTTTAAGCTAAACCTAAGACAAAATAAATGAAGTTGCAAATTTAGTGTACCAGGTCTGTATGAGATTTAATGCAAGTACTATGACAAAATGTGTATGGATCAGACTGATGAAACGTTGGAGACCCATTTTAAAGAACATACTGGACTACAAAATAAGACAACATCTGAAGATCATCTAAATGAAACATCTTGAAATTTTACAAACAGCACCTAAGGGACGTTATTTCAACATCTTGGGAGAATTTCAAATATATAGGCATTGTCTGATGCTACGATGTAAACTACACATCTCCTGTTTTACTTCAAGAATTCGATGTACTTTAAGAATTTCGATGAGGTACTCAGACAGCCAAGTCAATGGAAACTCTCTGATTCTGCTACTACTATACCAGGCTGAACAAGATCTTATAAGGTCGCTGCACTTGTGGGTCAGTGGCAGCATGGCCACAGGCAGACTGAGCCCACTGTACACGCACGTAATATACCTCAGACATACTATGGTGAGAACTGTGTGCACTCAGTTATCAGGTGGGGTGTTGCAATTTAATTACGAATTTCAACAAGATGGTTCATATATAAACATTTGGTGCATTACAGAAATTGCTTCTGAGTTTCAAATAATTCTCTGGCATTTTTAGACAGTTCATTGTTATACTTCAATACCACACATAATCTGTGCTTTTGCTCTCTCCCTCCAACCTTTCTCCCTACTCATCCGTCATCCGTGATGCATGGGTTTTTATGATTCATAGTGGGTTTAATAAAATACTAGATGCTATAGAATGTTGACACAAGTACTTTTCAGCTGTGACTACTACCCTTTTAAATAATTTTTGCTTTTTACAAGTCATGATGAATCAAGTACCATATTAGGAATTTTAGATATTGTCAGTCTATGTTATCAGCTTATTGCAGTAAATTAGAAAACCAAAATTTTAAACACTTTGAATCACATTATTTACAGAGATAGTGATTATTAAAGTTTAATTTAATTTTCAGATATGATGACAAACATTAAATGTGATTGAGACTGGTTATCAAACATAGGTTCTTGCAAATGAGAGTGTCATAACAATTTTTTTAAATATAGTAATTCATTATGTCAAGTCACATACTACTCTTAAGACTTAACATGCCCAGTTTCACTATTTGATGCAATTAATTCATGAATATATTTGTCATTACATATTACAATTTCTGGTGCATACCATGATGAAGCTGTTAGTAGATTGATTTCATCTGAAATCGCAGACAGTTGTCAAAACCAAAACTGGTAATGTTAGGACTGTAATTATTACATGAATTCGAAGTACTGAGTTATTATGTAAACATATAAATGGTCGCATACTTCAACTTGATAGTATCTCCATTTTTAAAAAACAATGGTTCATTTCTTATGGGTAGCCCATAAGTAAGATCTAAGTGGTTGCAGTATTGCTAAGACAATATTTTCTAACCATTAAGTGTAGCTATTAAGTTTAAAATAGCTGAGTATATTTATTCACTAAAAAACGAAGCAGTTTGGATGAAAAACAAAATACTCTAATGGGTAACAAATAATTTCGTCTTCAAAAGGTAAATAAAATATTAAACTGGTTACCTTGCAAGTGGCAGAAGTTAATGTAATCAATGTAAGTGAAACTTAAGAAAAAGTATACTGCACTAATATTACGCCAAGATAATTAATATAGAGTATGGAAGAAAATAACTTGGACACTACCTCCTGATTGTGGCTGTGTTTTATTTATTTATTGTAAACTTAGTGTTCTGTGGTGTAAAGGTTCATAGGATTTAAAGAAAGATCAGAGTGCTTCGACATGATCAAGAAAAGATTAACGCTGGAATTTTCATTACTGTCTATTATTATGACTGATACCACATATGTATTGTGAAAAATAAATATAAAATCAATTTTAATATCTTACCTTTTAAGTCTATTTCTTTTCCATATTTCAGGAAAGTAAAGACATAGTGCTTAACATTGCTAACAGAATATTCATGAAAAATGGTTATAACATTAAGGAAGAATTCAATAATTCTGCCATTAGATTCAAGGCTGGAACAGAAGAAGTAGATTTTTCACAAGAAGAGCAAGCACGGAAAACAATAAATGACTGGATGGAATATAAGACAAATCAGAAGATAAAAAACATAATCCCTTCTGGTAAGCAATTTTCCTCATTAAATTACTATTCGTATAAGCACTACTCAAGAAAATGTTCAGCTTTACTCCTCTGTAAATGAGTACCTTTTTCAGCTTGTCGCAATAACTGTACTAGAATAGTTACCAAGATGTATTCCTTTACTCCACAAGGTACCTTACAATACATGACAGATGATAGTTTTCGTGACGTTATTGTTTCTCTCCTTTGATGTACAATTTGCGAATGATGTGCGATGAGAACCATTGTCAGTAAGCAGTGATATGAGCTAAAATTCAACTGTTTCAACGGCATGATGTATTGTAGGAGGAAGACGTAAGTAGGGGGAAATAGGGTCTTGCTTGGTAGTTATTGAAACGGGAGTTCTACCTATTTAGCACGAAAACGTATTCGTGACGCCATGCATTATTTCAGCATTTGCTAATGAAGTTGTGAGAGCAACTTTGCTTTGGCTTTCCTCTATCGCTTCTAACAATTCTTCCTTGTATGGTTCAGAAACCCGAGAAATAAAGCAGTACCCAAGAACTGATCGACGAGAACTTGCAAAGTTACCTCTTTCGTAAATTCATATACTTCCCTCGGCATCAATACTTCATTAAATTAATCGCCAGATACACTCTGTGTTCTTATATCCTTGATAATTTACTCGACGATTTCCGTAGATTCAGACTTCGTTGTACTCTCGCGATACGCAAACAATGATTGGCATCTGTCCAAGGTGTCAGAAGATGTTCAAAAATGGTTGAAATGGCTCTACGCACTATGGGACTTAACATCTGACGTCATCAGTCCCCTATACTTAGAACTATTTAAACCTGACTAACCTAAGGACATCACACACATCTATGCCCGAGGCAGGATTCGAACCTGCGATCGTAGCAGCTGCGCAGTTCCGGACTGAAGCGCCTAGAACTGCTCGGCCACAGCGGCCGGCGTCAGAAGATGTGACTGGTTAGTGCAGCACTGGGTTTTGCGACTCGAAACGGGACTAAAACAATCTTTTTTTTTTTTAATCTTCACACTCACCTTTCATTCGAGCTGCGGGAACCGACGCGAATCTGGAACGCCTGGCGTCACCAGAGTGAATCTAGCACCAGACGACAGAATGACTCAGCTCGACCAGCACGGCTTCGGTAACACTGACGACACGAAGTTCCGAACTGCTGATGGCGAACTACAAATGAAAGGCACAAGCGATCTCATCCTGAAACAGAGGCCTCAAAAACTAACGCGATCTACTGCGCGTTTTAAACTTGCTTGTGACTCCAAATAACACCGCCATTGGCTGACAACACTTAAATGACATGCAAAATAAAAACATTCGGTTGACCTACGATTTAAAGACTTGGGCAGATATCCGACCAATGATCTTAATTAAATAACATTTCAAGAAAATAAAATTCTGATCTCAATGAAAATTAAACAACAACAACATACTTGGCTTCGGTATCATACAGTTTGTAACTCTACCTATATAATCAGAGTATGACACTTCACACAAATACCACCACCTAGCGGCATTGATAAACACACAAATTCATTGATCTACATCTACATCTAGATTTACATCTACATGGTTACTCTGCAATTCACACTTAAGTGCCTGCAGAGGGTTCATCGAACCATTTTCATACTACTTCTCTACCATTCCACTCTCGAATGGCGCGTGGGAAAAAAGAACACCTAAATCTTTGCGTTCGAGCTCTGATCTCTCGTATTTTATTATGATGATCATTTCTCCCTATGTAAGAGGGTCACAACAAAATATATTCGCATTCGGAAGAGAAAGTTGGTGATTGAAATTTCGTAATAGATCTTGCCAGAAAGAAAACCGCCTTTGTTTCAGTGACTGCCACCCCTACTCGCGAATCATATCAGTGACACTCTCAACCCTATTGCACGATAACACGAAACGAACTGCCCTTCTTTGCACTTTTTCGATGTCCTCCGTCAATCCTACTTAGTAAGGATCCCACACCGCACAGCAATATTCCAGCGGAGGACGGACAAGTGTAATGTAGGCTGTCTCTTTAGTGGTTTTGTCGCATCTTGTAAGTGTTCTGCCAACAAAGCGCAGTCTTTGTTTCGCCTTCCCCACAGTATTATCTATGTGGTCTTTTGAATTTAAGTTGCTCGTAATTGTAATTTCTACGTATTTAGTCGAATTGGTAGCCCTTAGGTTAATAATGAGAAACCACAGTCACAACATGACACGGGTATCACCATGCACCTCGTTAGTCGTTATGATTACTATGAATTAATAAACACACTAATGGTTGCTCATTAAGCTACACACAAGCTAACTCTTAACTTAGAGCGCTCACTCGATTTTATTAGTTTCAAGAACAACAGCGTCAATTACAAGTAACGCAGTAGTTGTTTGTCATATTATTACAACTTGTTAAGAAATCAAAGGACAATTATAAGAGTTAAAGGCCATGAAACGGAAGCAGTGGTTGAGAGAGAAGTGAGACAGGGTTTTAGCTTATCCCCGATGTTACTCAATCTGTACATTGAGCAAGCAGTAAAGAAAACCAAAGAAAAATATAGAGAAGGATGTAAAATTCAAGGTGAAAGAATAAACATTTTGATGTTTTCAAATAACATCGTAATTCTCTCGGAGACAGCAAAGGACATCGAAGTGCAGTTGGACGGAATGGACAATGTTTTGAAAGGAGTACAGAAGATGAACATGAGGCAAAGCAAATTAAGGATAACGGAATGTAGCCGAGTGAGCTGAGTGAATTAGATTAGGTAATGAGACACTAAAAGCAATTGATGAGTGTTGTTATTTGGCAAGAAAAATAACTGATAGTAGTCGAAGCAAAGACGATATAAAATGGAGACTGTCAATAGTAAGAAAAATATTCTTGAAAAAGAGGAGTAAGTTATCTAATATAAGTTTATATATTAGACAGTTTTTGTCGAATGTATCCGTCTGGAGAGTAGCCTTTTTTTTTTTTTTTTTTTTTTTTTTTTTTTTTTTTTTTACATTGATACTCCGCAAGCCACCCAACGGTGTGTGGCGGAGGGCACTTTACGTGCCACTGTCATTACCTCCCTTTCCTGTTCCAGTCGCGTATGGTTCGCGGGAAGAACGACTGTCTGAAAGCCTCCGTGCGCGCTCTAATCTCTCTAATTTTACATTCGTGATCTCCTCGGGAAGTATAAGTAGGGGGAAGCAATATATTCGATACCTCATCCAGAAACCTGGCGAGCAAGCTACACCGCGATGCAGAGCGCCTCTCTTGCAGAGTCTGCCACTTGAGTTTATTAAACATCTCCGTAACGCTATCACGGTTACCAAATAACCCAGTGACGAAACGCGCCGCTCTTCTTTGGATCTTCTCTATCTCCTCCGTCAACCCGACCTGGTACGGATCCCACACTGATGAGCAATACTCAAGTATAGGTCGAACGAGTGTTTTGTAAGCCACCTCCTTTGTTGATGGACTACATTTTCTAAGCACTCTCCCAATGAATCTCAACCTGGTACCCGCCTTACCAACAATTAGTTTTATATGATCATTCCACTTCAAATCGTTCCGTACGCATACTCCCAGATATTTTACAGAAGTAACTGCTACCAGTGTTTGTTCCGCTATCATATAATCATACAATAAAGGATCCTTCTTTTTATGTATTCGCAATACATTACATTTGTCTATGTTAAGGGTCAGTTGCCACTCCCTGCACCAAGTGCCTATCCGCTGCAGATCTTCCTGTATTTCGCTACAATTTTCTAATGCAGCAACTTCTCTGTATACTACAGCATCATCCGCGAAAAGCCGCATGGAACTTCCGACACTATCTACTAAGTCATTTATATATATTGTGAAAAGCAATGGTCCCATAACACTCCCCTGTGGCACGCCAGAGGTTACTTTAACGTCTGTAGACGTCTCTCCATTGATAACAACATGCTGTGTTCTGTTTGCCAAAAACTCCTCAATCCAGCCACACAGCTGGTCTGATATTCCGTAGGCTCTTACTTTGTTTATCAGGCGACAGTGCGGAACTGTATCGAACGCCTTCCGGAAGTCAAGAAAAATAGCATCTACCTGGGAGCCTGTATCTAATATTTTCTGGGTCTCATGAACAAATAAGGCGAGTTGGGTCTCACACGATCGCTGTTTCCGGAATCCATGTTGATTCCTACATAGTAGATTCTGGGTTTCCAGAAATGACATGATACGCGAGCAAAAAACATGTTCTAAAATTCTACAAGAGATCGACGTAAGAGATATAGGTCTATAGTTTTGCGCATCTGCTCGACGACCCTTCTTGAAGACTGGGATTATCTGTGCTCTTTTCCAATCATTTGGAACCCTCCGTTCCTCTAGAGACTTGCGGTACACGGCTGTTAGAAGGGGGGCAAGTTCTTTCGCGTACTCTGTGTAGAATCGAATTGGTATCCCGTCAGGTCCAGTGGACTTTCCTCTATTGAGTGATTCCAGTTGCTTTTCTATTCCTTGGACACTTATTTCGATGTCAGCCATTTTTTCGTTTGTGCGAGGATTTAGAGAAGGAACTGCAGTGCGGTCTTCCTCTGTGAAACAGCTTTGGAAAAAGGTGTTTAGTATTTCAGCTTTACGCGTGTCATCCTCTGTTTCAATGCCATCATCATCCCGTAGTGTCTGGATATGCTGTTTCGAGCCACTTACTGATTTAACGTAAGACCAGAACTTCCTAGGATTTTCTGTCAAGTCGGTACATAGAATTTTACTTTCGAATTCAATGAACGCTTCACGCATAGCCCTCCTTACGCTAACTTTGACATCGTTTAGCTTCTGTTTGTCTGAGAGGTTTTGGCTGCGTTTAAACTTGGAGTGGAGCTCTCTTTGCTTTCGCAGTAGTTTCCTAACTTTGTTGTTGTACCACGGTGGGTTTTTCCCGTCCCTCACCGTGAAACGTGGACGATAAACAGTTCAGACAAGAAGAGAATAGAAGCTTCTGAAATTAGGTGCTAGAGAAGAATGTTGAAGATTAGATGGTAGATCATTTAAGTAACGCGGAGGTACTGAATAGAACTGGGGTGAACAGAATTGCGGAGAAAAGGAATTTGTAGCCCAGCTTGAGCAAAAGAAGGGATTGTGTGATGGAATACATTGTAAGACATCAAGGGATCATCTATTTAGAACTGAAGAGAAGTGTGGGGGATAAACATTGAAGAGGGAGACCAAGAGATGAACACAGTATACAGGCTCAAATAGATGTAGCTTGTCGGTCAGCATTGGAAGTGGATCTGCAATGATCGAGACTGTCGGATATTGAAAGAGGTCTCACGATGGGTTCCACGAATGCTCACAGCGAACCACAAGATTCAAAGAATGGACATTTCATCGGAATTTTTGGAGCGTTTTGAGACCGACGGAGAGAATCTCTACGGAGAACACACTTTGAAGATGACGAGAGTGTCAGTCATCCAATGAAAACATGGCTACGCCTACAGGACGAGAGCTTTTACCAGTAGGTAATACATGTTTCTCCACAACGTTTGACGCACGGCCATAGAACGTGATGGAGATTACGTAGTAAAATAGGACAGGACATGGACAAGACATGTTGATATAAATTGTCACCTAATTCTGACTCTTTAACAATAAATATGTTATGAGAAAAAAGTGGGACATTACTTATTGAAGGACCCGCCTATCATGTAATTTTTAAATGTGTCGAACAAAGTAAAATGTCCAGTGGGACGCATGTAGCTACTTACATAAGTGGCTATTATTCATACTTATGGAAGAGGAGCTCAGATTTGTTTGTTAGGAAGTGATCAACACAATCGAAAAGATGGTAATAAGAGAGCAGTGGCTATACAATTTAATTGCATACTTGAGGACGGCGATTAAAATTCCTGACCTTCCCTACCGGTTGAAGTTTTCGACAAATTAACTAAATCGCCAAAGGCCATTCCCGGCCGGGTCCCTTTGAAACGGCACAGCCGACTTCTTTCCTCAATCCGGACTTGCACTTCCCCGTTACTGATGACGTCGCCGACGGGAGGTTAAACCTTACTTAATCTTCCTCCTTAGCTGGTCTCATACTCAGTTAATCAGGTGACCTTATAGCATTCTACGGAACACATTTCGGCAGATGATGAACACTGCATCAACCTCAGCGCTGTTATCTCCAACCTTCAGAGTACCATCGGCGAACAGTGCAAGCTGAGTTTCACGAGATAACAACTCGTGGATTTACGTGTTGAGATTTTCCCGTCTTCAGAACAAGTTGCTAACACGCTAGCACAGAATTTAGTGAAGAAAACGACTTGGTATTGTAACGAAATCAAGTCATAACTTGCTGTGTTACTTAGATCTGTCGCGAACTGAGCCCTATGTGAAGAAAACAGTTCTCATGGATCTCCTTTTCATAATTTTGACCAGTAATTTTGATTATTCAGACTAAAAAAAAAACAGTTTTACTTCCAAATTTTACCAAAGTAACAACGTCAGAGCTGGCAACAAACGCCAAAAGAACATAAAGCACTAAAGCTCCCGTGACTCAGCTTTTAGATAAATAATGAAATGGCTACAGTCTTGTTCAGTTGTAACTGTAAGGACCAAATAAACTCACACTTGGCAGCGAGAGTGCAGTAATATGACTTCTTACAGAATGTAAACACAGTTCACGTAGTTGAGAGACGTCAGGTTATTCTTCTGAATTTAAAAAATATCTGTTTCTAATTGGCACCAAATGTCTCAGTTTTCTAGAACATCTTTGCAGTAAAGAAGTGTAATATGTTATGTTTGTTTTATGATGAAAATTAAAATACTGGTGTGTGTCGTCAAACCCCTCCCCCGCCCATGAACCAGAACAATAGACGTTGCTGTTGGTGGGGGGGGGCTTGCGTGCCCCAGCGATAGAGATAACTGTACCATAGGTGCAACGACAACGGAGGGGTATACGTTGAAACGCCAGACAAACCTATGGTTCCTTAAGAGGGGCAGAAGCCTTTTCGAGAGCTGCAGGGCAACAGTCTGGATAACTGACGGATCGGCCCTTGTAACATCATCCATAATGGTCCTGCTGTGCTGGTACTGCACACGGCTGAAAGCAAAGGAAAACTACAGCCGTAATTTGTCGCGAGGTCATGCAACTCAACTTTATTGCTAAATGATGATGACGTCCTCTTGGGTAAAGTATTACGGAGGTAAAATAGTTCCCCATTCGGATCTCCGGGAGGGGACTATTCAGGAGGATGTCATTAGCAGGGGAAACAAAATTGGCGTTCTACGGATCGGACCGTGGAATATCAAATTCAAAAATCTGGAAGGTAGGATAGAAAATTTAAAAAGGGAAATGGATAGATTAAAGTTTAATTAGAGTGGAAATTAGTGAAGTTCGTTGGCAGGAGGAACACGACTTCTGATCAGGTGAATACAGGGTTATAAACACAAAATCGAATAGGGGTAGTGCAGGAGAAGGTTTAATAATGAATAAAAATTAGGAACGCGGACAACCTACTAAGAACAGCATAGTGGACCCATTATTGTAGCCAAGATAGAAATGGAGCCCACACTCGCCGCAATATTACAAGTTGACATGCCAATTAGCTCCACATATGAGGAAGAGATTAAAGAAATGATATTCAGATAGTTAATGGCGATGAAAATTTAGTAGTCGTGGTGGTCTGGAATTCGATAGTATGGAAAGAAAGAGAAGGAAAAATAGTAGGTGAATATATACTGGGGGGAAAGAAATGAAAGAGGAAGCCGCCTGATAGAATTTTGCACAGATCGTAAATTAATCATCGCTAACACTTGGTTTAAGATCATGAAAGAAGGCTGTATACTTGCAAGAGACCTGGAGACACCGGAATGTTTCAGACTGATTATATAATGGTTAGTCAGAGATTTTGGGACCAGGTTTTAAATTGTAAGACATTTCCAGGAGCAGATGTGGATTCCGACGACAATTTATTGGTTATGAACTGTAGATTAAAATTCAAGAAACAGCAAAAAGGTTAGGAATTTAAGGAGATGGGACCTCGATAAACTGAAAGAACCGGAGGCTGCATAGAGCTTCAGATGGAGCATTAGCAAATGACTCACAAGTACAGCGAAAAGAAATACATTACAAGAAGGATGGGTAGCTTTGAGAGATGAAAGAGTGTGGGCAGCAGAGCATCAAGCAGGTAAACAGACGAGGGCTCGTAGAAACCCTTGGGTAACAAAAGAGTTATTGAATTTAATTGTCGAAAGCAGAAAATATAAAAATGCAGTACATGAAGCACGCAAAAGGGAATGCAAAATGAGATCGACAGTAAGTGCGAAATGCTAAACAGGTATTGATTACTTTTGAATACATTGTGAAGTGAACAGTGATCAATGTGTTACAAATATTTACTATCAAAAACAGTCTTGATAACAATTTATTTATTATGGTGACTGGAGGAATGTAGTTCTTACTCATTGGTCTGAAGATGACGACAGTAGTGGTCGAAACCGCTTACCGTAATAAATAAATTGTGATCAAGACTGTTTTTGATAGTAAATATATCTAAACAGGAATGGCTAGAGGACAAATGCAAGGATGTAGAAGCATATATCACTAGGGGTAAGATAGATGACACCTACGGGAAAATTAAGGAGACCTTCGGAGAAAAGAGAACGACATATATGAATATCAGGAACTGAGACGGAAAACCAGTCCTAAGCAAGGAAGGGAAAGCAGAAAGGTGGATGGAGTATGTAGAGGGTACATACAAGGGAGATGTACTTAAGGGCAATATTATGGAAATGGAAGAGGACGTAGATGTAGATTAGCTTGGAGATGTGATACTGCGTGAAGAATCTGACAGAGCACTGAAAGTGCTGAGTCGAAACAAGGCCCCGGGAGTAGACAACATTCTGTTAGAACTACTGATAGCCTTGGGACAGCCAGCAATGGTTAAACTATTCCATCTGATGGCAAGATGTATGAAACAGGCGAAATACCACCAGGCTTCAACAGAAATATAATAATTCCAATTCCAGAGAAAGCAGGTGCTGACAGGTGTGAAAATCACTGAACTATCAGTTTCATAAGTTACGGTTGTGAAATACAAACATGAATTCTTTACAGACGAATGGAAACACTGGTAGAAGCCGCCATCGGGGAAGATCATGGTGGATTATGGAGAAATGCAGGAACACGCGGGGCAATACTGACCCTATGACTTCTAGTAGAAGATAGGTTAAGCAAAAGCAAACCTACGTTTCTAGCATTTGTAGACCTAGAGAAAGCTTTTGACAATGTTGACTGGAATAATCTCTTTCAAATTCTAGAGATGGCAGGGATAAAATACAAGGAGCGAAAGGCTATTTACAATTTGTACAGAAACTAGATAGCTGTTATAAAAGTCGAGGAGCATGAAAGGGCAGCAGTGGTTGAGAAGGGAGTGAGACGGGGCTGTAGCCCATCCTCGACGTTATTAAAATGTTCTAATTTGTGTAAAATCTTAACTGCTAAGGTCATCAGTCCCTATCGACGTTATTCAATCTGTATATTGAGCAAGTATTAAAGCAAACAAAAGAAACATTTGGAGTAGGAATTGAAGCTCAGGGAGAAGAAATAAAAACTTTGAGGCCTGCCGATGACATTGTAATTCTATCAGAGACAGCAAAGGACGTAGAAGAGCAGTTAAACGGAATGGACAGTGTCTTGAAAGGAGGAAATAAAATGAACATCAACAAAAGCAAAATGAGGATAATGGAATGTAGTCGAATTAAATCAGGCGATGCTGAGGGAATTAGATTAGGAAATCAGACACTTAAAGTAGTAGATGAGGTTTGCTATTTAGGCAGCAAAATAACTGATGGTGGTCGAAGTAGAGATGATATAAAATGTAGACTGGCAATGGCAAGAAAAGTATTTCTGAAGAACAAAAATTTGTTAAAATCGAGTATAGATTTCATTGTAAGGAATTCTTTTCTGAAAACATTTTTATGGAGTGTAGACAGTTTAGACAAGAAGTGAATAGAAGCTTTAGAAATGTGGTGCTACAGAAGAATGCTGCAGATTAGATGGATATGTTGTATACATGGAAGAATCCTGGAGATACTAGAAGGTATCAGATAGATTATATAATGGTAAGACAGAGATTTAGGAACCAGGTTTTAAATTGTAGGACATTTCCAGGGGCAGATGTGGACTCTGACCACAATCTATTGGTTATGAACTGTAGACTAAAACTGAAGAAACTGCAAAAAGGTGGGAATTTAAGGAGATGGGACCTGGATAAACTGACTAAACCAGAGGTTGTACAGAGATTCAGGGAGAGCATAAGGGAACAATTGACAGGAATGGGGGAAAGAAATACAGTAGAAGACGAATGGGTAGCTCTGAGGGATGAAGTAGTGAAGGCAGCAGAGGATCAAGCAGGTAAAAAGACGAGGGCTAGTAGAAATCCTTGGGTAACAGAAGAAATATTGAATTTAATTGATGAAAGGAGAAAATATAAAAACGCAGTAAATGAAGCGGCAATAATGAATACAAACGTCTCAACAATGAGATCGACAGGAAGTGAAAAATGGCTAAGCAGGCATGGCTGGAGGACAAATGTAAGGATGTAGAGGCTTGTCTCACTAGGGGTAAGATAGATACAGCCTACAGGAAAATTAAAGAGACCTTGGGAGAAAAGAGAGCCACTTGTATGAATATCAAGAGCTCAGATGGAAACCCAGTTCTAAGCAAAGAGGGGAAAGCAGAAAGGTGGAAGGAGTATATAGAGGGTCTATACAAGGGCGATGTACTTGAGGACAATATTATGGAAATGGAAGAGGATGTAGATGAAGATGACATGGGAGATATGATACTGCGTGAAGAGTTTGACAGAGCGCTGAAAGACCTGAGTCGAAACAAGGCTCCGGGAGTAGACAACATTCCATTAGAACTACTGGCGGCCTTGGGAGAGCCAGTCCTGACAAAACTCTACCACCTGGTGAGCAAGATGTACGAGACAGGCGAAATGCCCTCAGACTTCAAGAAGAATATAATAATTCCAATCCCAAAGAAAGCAGGTGTTGACAGATGTGAAAATTACGGAACTATCAGTTTAATAAGTCACAGCTGCAAAATACTAACGCGAATTATTTACAGAGGAATGGAAAAACTGGTAGAAGCCGACCTCGGGGAAGATAAGTTTGGATTCCGTAGAAATGTTGGAACACGTGAGGAAATACTGACCCTACGACTTATCTTACAAGAAAGATTAAGGAAAGCAAACCTACGTTTCTAGCATTTGTAGACTTAGAGAAAGCTTTTGACAATGTTTGCTGGAATACTCTCTTTCAAATTCTGAAGGTGGCAGGGGTAAAATACAGGGAGCGAAAAGCTATTTACAATTTGTACAGAAACCAGATGGCAGTTATAAGAGTCGAGGGGCATGAAAGGGAAGCAGTGGTTGGGAAGGGAGTGAGACAGGGTTGTAGCCTCTCCCCGATGTTATTCAATCTGTATATTGAGCAAGCAGTAAAGGAAACAAAAGAAAAATTCGGAGTAGGTATTAAAATCCATGAAGAAGAAATAAAAACTTTGAGGTTCGCCGATGACACTGTAATTCTGTCAGAGACAGCATAGGCCTTGGAAGAGCAGTTGAACGGAATGGACAGTGTCTTCAAAGGAGGATATAAGATGAACATCAACAAAAGCAAAATGAGGATAATGGAATGCAGTCGAATCAAGTCGGGTGATGCTGAGGAAATTAGATTAGGAAATGAGACACTTAAAGTAGTAAAGCCATTTTGGTATTTGGGGAGCAAAATAACTGATGATGGTCGAAGTAGAGAGGATATAAAATGTAGACTGGCAATGGCAAGGAAAGCGTTTCTGAAGAAGTGAAATTTGTTAACATCGAGTATAGATTTAAGTGTCAGGAAGTCGTGTCTGAAAGTATTTGTATGGAGTGTAGCCGTGTATGGAAGTGAAACATGGACAATAAATAGTTTGGACAAGAAGAGAATAGAAGCTTTCGAAATGTGTGCTACAGAAGAATGCTGAAGTTTAGATGGGTAGATCATATAACTAATGAGGAGGTATTGAATAGGATTGGGGAGAAGAGAAGTTTGTGGCACAACTTGACTAGAAGAAGGGATCGGTTGGTAGGACATGTCCTGAGGCAACAAGGGATCACAAATTTAGCATTGGAGGGCAGCGTGGAGGGCAAAAATCGTAGAGGGAGACCAAGAGATGAATACACTCAGCAGATTCAGAAGGATGTAGGTTGTAGTAGGTACTGGGAGATGAAGGAGCTTGCACAGGATAGATTAGCAAGGAGAGCTGCATCAAACCAGTCTCAGGAATGAAGAGCACAACAACAACACAGATGTATATATCAGGTAACTAATCATGAGGTGCTGAATAGAATTGGGGAGAAGACAAATTTGTGGCACAACCTGGCTAGAAGAAGGGATTAGTTGGCAGGACACATTCTGAAGCATCAGGGAATCACCAGTTTAGTATTGCTATTGGGGTGAAGCGTGGTGGTGGCCGGGGGGGGGGGGGGATAAAATCGAGGAGGGAGGCCAAGGGGTGAATACAGTAAGCAGATTCTTACAGAAGTTAGTTGTTACTCAGAGATGAATTGGCTTGCACAGGATGTAGTAACTTTTGAGCTGCTTCAAACCTCTCTTAGGACTCAAGACCACAACAATAACAACAACAATATCCCCAGTGTTATATAATTAAGGATTTAATATAATGATATTTGTGAAGTCTGAGATCTTCCGAAGGATACCATGTTTTATTGTTGCGAAATGAGTAGTATTCTGCTAAAGAAATGATGAACCCAAGTTTTCCCTTGCCGTTTCCTTTTATGAAGGTTTTTTATGTGGAATGAGGTATACTGCTGGCAGATTGAACTGTAGAAGGAGGAGCCAGTGAGTAGTGGTCGAGTGAGGTCATGTACTGATGTGCTCGTCAATGTATATTTTGTGTTAACAAAAAAATGGTTCAAATGGCTCTGAGCACTATGGGACTTAACATCTTAGGTCATCAGTCCCCTAGAACTTAGAACTACTTAAACCTAACTAACCTAAGGACATCACACAACACCCAGCCATCACGAGGCAGAGAAAATCCCTGACCCCGCCGGGAATCGAACCCGTTTGTGTTAACAGTGGTACCATTTATAGAAGACAACGATAATTATAACTTCTTGAATCGTTTCATGCCAATTGTAGCCATGGCAATTGTAGCTGCAGATGCAAGTTTTTTTTCTAGGCCAAAACATCGTGCTACAAGAATTACAGCATCTCCCTTCAAGAATGCACGTGAAAGTATGACATTAGGCATTCCTTGGTTTGTCTGCTTAAAAAGAGACATGAACAACAGGGAGATTTCTTTCCTAATTTTTTTTTTCGTGCAGTTTCTCAATTTCAAGCTTCTGATAAGGCAAGCCACAGACGGTTTCGCTCTCCACGTTCCCCCACGACCTCAACACTTTCTTTCCCTGCTGCTTCATCTGGTACTTCTCTACGCAACGTGCCGCCTTCCTGGATGTCGTCTTTCACATCCCTGAGGGTCTCATCCATACCTCTGTCCACGTTAAACTCACTAACCAAAGACGGCATCAACATTTTAACAGCTGCCATCTCTTTACCACAAAATCCCTCCTATACAAGCTAGCCATCCGTGGACAACATATCTGCAATGACGAGAACTCCCTTACCGAGTTTGCTGAGGGCCTCATGAAGACCTTCTATGCAGTCAATACTCCCAAACCTAGTCCACAAACAGATTTCTCTTGCCATACCCTCACACACCCCGAATTCTCCCACCATTGACAAGAGTCAGCTACGAATGAGAGCCTCCCTTGTCACCCAGTAACATCCTGGACTGGAACAACTGAACCATATCCTTCACGAGGACCTTGATTTTTCTCTCTCCTGCCCTGAAATGAGGGACATTCTACAACGCTCCTTCCCACCCCCCACCCCGTAAAGGATGTTCTGTCGACCACCCAACCTACACAACATCCTAATCACTTTATAAGTCGTTTCATTAATAAAAAGAGGCTAATGCGCTTTAACATATTTAGTAACAATTTTTTTAAGTTGTTTCATTAATAGAAACATGCATTAGCAGACGACAAGCTGATTATCAAAACATATGTGTAAAATAAAATATTAAACTTCTGAAGATGGGCATGGTAGCCCGAAACGGAACTAAAATAAAACATTAAAAAGTATTTGTGGCTAGTTACACCATTCACGAACTATGATATAATATTGTTTCTTCTACAATACTTTATTTTAAAATTTCGAACACAGATAAGCTTTCTTATGACCACAAAATTTGCTAATATTTTTTAATAAATTATTGAAATGAGGCTCGTTAAATTCTTGTCCATTTACAAACTGACAAAAAAGTTCTTTTATGCCGAGACAAGCTTTTAACATCTTTGAAGGCTTGGGTATTGGACTGTTTTTATTGTATCCATTTTAGCTACATCTTGAGTGGAGCTGCATTGCGTTCCAGAGACGCAAGGACACGCTATTAAAAAGGGACTCATAGTTTTTTGGTTCATCAGTGTATACAGAAGAGCACAGTAATCCTATAAGGAACAATTTTCATTCCTCATTTGACCTTCTATTCCGCCGACACTTCATTATATGTTAATTTAGCATTCATACGGTGCTTGGAATGAGGAACTGTAGTAAGAACTTCCTCAGTGCAGTAATATGGGAAGATGAAATACAAAATCAGAACGGCCAGATGAAGACTTCACTTCCACTCCTAACGAATGCGAGTCCGATGTGTTTACCATAGGAAAATATTTGGTTTCACGAGGACGCAGCTCGGCATTCGATTGTCGGGCTGGTTGACCAAAATCATCAGGTCCGTAAATATACTGTTCACGATAAATCAACTTTTGTGAAGTGCTAGCGGAGGAACCTGGCGCTGCCCATGAGTTTATTTACTACACCTATGCGCCCAACCACGTACCATGCAGCGTCTGGACCTGTGCTTAATGTTTATGACGTCATTCCTTCTGACCTACGTGTCGTACAATGATATAATTTCATAGGTACATTTAGCGGAATATGAAGTAACTATCTGCGAAATTTACTACGAATAGAGGTAGCAGCAAAGATGTAATAAATTTAAACGTCGTGCATGATGCGGCAGCTCTTCACGCATCACATGACGTCATAAGACCGGAACTACATGTCGTACAATCATACAATGTTGCACTTATATTAAGTGATGTGCATACTGTCTGTACAATGCGTCGCGAAAAAATTTACCAGTAAAGAAGTAATAAATTATAGCGTCATGCCTCGTGCGGTACTTCACCATTAACAGCGGAAAAGTAATAAGCAGTAATGGTTTTTACATTTTGTAGAGGTTGTCAGCGAGAACAAAAATTTCGTTGATGTTCGAAATTATGTGTAAAATTTGTTGTATGTTGCTAAATACTTTCATTCACAAATACTAGATAGATAAATTCTGGGACTTCACTCGTCGCGGTCTACGCTTCATTTTGACTCCCCCCCCCACTCCTCCCCCCTTGATAGGTAAGTGGTTCTTACCCCCACAGCGATTGTCGCTTCACAGTAAGGTATATATATGGATTAAGTTTGGTTGAAATCGGCACATTGGTTAGGAAGAGATCCGGAACACACACACACACACACACACATTCATTTTTATAATTTGTATGGACTACTGAGATTGCCATAAAAGTCATCTGCACGCGGTAACATCTTTTGTTGTAGTAATATGAGACAAAGAAAGTGGCGAATTACAAAGGTAAATCGTAAACATGTCACTTAAATTATCGTTGACATTGTAGTTAATTATGTACTGAATAATGTTACTGGACCTTTTTACGAGCCTTTTTTTCACTTATGTATATAAAAATGGTTCAAATGGCTCTGAGCACTATGGGACTCAACTGCTGAGGTCATTAGTCCCCTAGAACTTAGAACTAGTTAAACCTAACTAACCTAAGGGCATCACAAACATCCATGCCCGAGGCAGGATTCGAACCTGCGACCGTAGCGGTCTTGCGGTTCCAGACTGCAGCGCCTTTAACCGCACGACCACTTCGGCCGGCTCTTATGTATATAAGCTTTATGTATTTTCAACTATGCTCAGTTGGGTACTGGCGTTCCCCTGACTCATGGAACAACGTAAATAAATTTGTAAGGTTAGTGGGCATCAAAGTATCATATCCATAAGCAGGCAAATTATTTATTTCAGGCGTCCTGAATGATTTAACGAAGATGGTACTGGTGAATGCCATCTACCTCAATGCTGATTGGCTGCAGCAGTTCGATGTAGCATTTACGTTACCAACACCGTTTCATCTAGCCTCAGGATCAACGAAAAATGTGGATATGATGTACATTGAAGAGGGGTTCAAATACACAGAGATAAGTGAATTGGAATCTCAGGTTGTGCTTCTTCCATACAGGGTATGTTACTAATTATGAACCAACAATAATTGTGCGCTAGATCAATTTGAAGACAAGATATGTAGCTGTATAAACGAGTGAGAAATTATAATACAAGAAATACACATAAGTGTAAAGTATTCCTAAAGATTAAAGGTTCAGAATATTACATAATAACAACTAACAATTATTGCATGAGTTCCCATCAGTAATTGTGATTCTTCAGCGTGTGGAAGTAGGATGACAAAATCGCTATTTCAGAACTATACTTTATTTCAGTAGTGTTGCATTATTACAGACTACAAAGGTGAAAAATTTACCTAATTTAAAAAGTTTTTAACTTTTCCCTCCGATGCTTTACAGATAGTGTTTGTTGTCTGGACGCTACACACGTTTCTGTGTGTTGTGTTCAGTTGTTAACTTAACACGATGCACAATGTTTTAGAGCCATTTAACGTAACATAAGCTATTCATTGCATTTCTTTTTCATGTAACAGGGGAAAAAACTCGGTATGATGATAATACTGCCCAAAGAGCAGAATGGACTTCCGAATCTTGAGAAGAAACTTGCCAACATAAATCTTCAGGACATTCTGTCAGGAATGGGCCAACGGGAAGTGTATCTCTATTTACCAAAATTCAAACTGGAGTACACAGTGGACCTTAAAGCAACATTAAAAACAGTAAGTGAAAAAACAGTAATTTAATGTAGTAATGGTATTTCAGGTCGGTTATGTACTGAGATGCAGTAGGTACACAAAATTAAGCCAAAACTCATCTGCAACTTCCTAAGAGAATTTTCTTATCAGGTATGTAGGGTGTACCATAATTAAGGACGAAAACTGATACGATTGAGAACATACGTTAATAGAAGCAAAACCGTTGGTCTACGGCTCGTTGCGCAAGAATACCGTTTTTGAATATGCACTTATGAGACGTCGCAGAGTTCTGAATGAAAAATTTTCCGACTTGGTACGAGCGTATTGAAATGTAAACTGTTCGATTAAGTCACCATCTATTTGCTGCAAACTCTCTGGTGAGGAAGATGTAACTAATTTGTTACACAACCACAATACTGTGTGACTTACGTACGGTAAGAATCTTTTGCGATTTTCATCTTCAAAATGAAATACATGCATTGTTCTTACAATGCACATACCTTTTATAGCTTTAAAAAGTTGTTAAGAGACATCTGTTAATTCTGTGGCTATTTACTAATAATTTAATTGTTAACAGTGCAAATTTTTAATTGTTAACAGCGCAAGCTGCAAACGAACTGCTGAGCCACTGCAAGAAACCGACAATGCTTACCACTATTAAAACCTACGAAAGCGATCCCTTCCATCTGATGATGTTTCTTAACTATCGAAACGTGTGTAGGATGAAGCAAATACTTGATGCAGAACACATTTTTCCACCTTTTAGTTAACTGTTGGAGTCGTGTGAAAATAGTCTGTTATGGAAATAATGGATAGCATCAGCTATCTGACACACTTCTAAGCTGTGTAGTATAAACACAATTCCAGAATGAATGGAGATGAGGTACTGACGGAAATAAAGCTGTGAGGACAGGCATGAATGTTGCTTGGGAGCACATGCCCACGAAAGGCAAGGGTTTCGAGTTCGAGTCTCGGTCTGGCACGCTGCCGGGAAGTTTTATATAAACACTTTATTATAAACTTGCTCGATATCTTCATCTGTCCTTGTAGTTTTGAACGGACCTCACGCAGATTATGGAGCACTCTTGAATTTAGATACCCATTTCTTAAGTGCTAAAAATGAAGGAACTGCGCCTTTATTTGTCTGCAGCGGAGTATAAGAGCGCAAATGTAGTTATTTGCTCTTCCAACGGCCCTAAGCTTTATATGAAACTTGTCACGTTTTAAGATGGACGAACGGTCCTGCACTAATACTCCACGACATTTGTCACCTTAATGTGCAAGCAATCTCACTTTTTGAGTCAATGTAGTATTTTCATAATAAGATCGGTCACTGTTTACTGCTAATTCGATTTACACGACATCAAATCATGATATATTTGTATGATCCCTTGATGGCTTGATGACATTATTAAAAAAATGATGTGATTTATGGTTGTCTGTTCACTTTGATGCTGACTAGCTTGCAATATTACAGATAGAATAATTCCTAAACGATTTAGTGCTTCTCTATTCTTGTTTGACTTACTCTTACAAAAGTGATAGGGGCCGTATTTTGTAAGTGTTACACGTAATGGAAAATTCGCTAATACCGTTTGCCTAATTTGAATTTCAGCTTGGCATGAGTGATATGTTCGATGGCAACATGGCAAATTTGACTGGTATTAGTGATGAGCCATTAGTAGTTACCAACGTTCTGCACAAGGCTTTCATAGAAGTCAATGAAGAAGGCACAGAAGCAGCAGCAGCAACATTCATTGGTAGGTATTTCAACGACGAATCCCCACGAGCAGCGTTACTTCTGTACATATTTGTTTCGTTTCTGCATACCAAAGTCCACAGCTTTTGTTAATACACAATTAAACAACCACGGAAGAAGTTAGAATTCCCAATAAACCAGTACTAGCTGGGTCGGTGGGAGAACAATCCCACGAAGTTGGAAAATCCTCCTAACGTCGCTGTTAGCACAACAATAAATAGTCCGTATAGCAATCGTTAGCCCAATACAGTATCAATCAGCCGGGTTCTGATAGCATGTCAAGAGGATTTTTGTAGTTTTCACTCGGCAAGCAAAATGATTGTGGACGACGACGAAGCGAGCTTCAGTACTAGAAATTCTTAACTTCCAATTTAAGATGAAGTTTTAACAATTTTGTCTTACTTTCTGTCTTCTTCCGTTGTTTCACGTCTGATCCTTATGCATCGCTGCCATCACTTACAGTAAATTTAGTGAAATCTCGTGCTGCTACCTAGGTGGTGCTTTTGTTAGATTTTATTTTAAATGGTAAGTTAATACCGAATGTAGTTTGACCAAAGTAGAGTGGGCGGGTACTCGCCTGTGTGGTCCGGACTTCTGATATGTATATCTGAGAGCTATCAGTCTGTTGTATAACTTCCTTGTAGTTTTTAGATATCGCTGTACAACAACCAGTAGGTACAATTCTCGCTGTGGGCAGTTCCGGGTAAGATGGAGAGCCAGTCACAGAGCCCTGGTCTGAATTCGTTGCAGCCATCGTATGTGGGTCTCAGCAGCGTTGGCAAAAAGCAACTTCTGCATACTCAAGGAGAGTAGATAGCATGACCAGTGTGGGTGGGTAGCATAGCGTGTGTTGAGAACTGGATATATGTACGTCCCTCAGTCGCCCACGGGACCCGCCACGTACTACTTCTGTGCGTTGGCATCACGTCCGTCGAGCATGGCGCCAAGATATCATGTAGGTGACGCCCAGTTTTCGGCTGTTCCTCTAACGACGACGGGCGGCACAGTTCCTGCCACTACCCTCTTTGCCTGTGTCTTGTATGGGTTGAAAGCTAGCTGCCATTTGGTCGTCTCGTCACCAAGTTGATTTATCGCTGTCTATTGTCTCCGCTGCAATATCCATGCAGTAAGTCTCTTGGAGGACAAGGCAGTGTCATCAGTATGTAACATCAGCTTCATCCATGATGTTTTGGGGATGTCTACTGTAACGTATATGGGATCGGTCCAAGCACCTACCCTGTTGATAAGCCAGATGCAATGGGCCGATGTGATGACACTCTGTCAGCAGCACATGCAAAGTACATGCATTCAGATGCACAGTAGTCTCACATGTGATACAGACTCCATGTGTAATCCCTCATACAACATGGTGTCGTAAGCTCTGGCAACATTTAGAAGCAGGGCTCAACTCATGGTGGTTGAAGGCCTTCATTGCATCCTGTGGGTTGTAGAATTTCGTTTCTAGAATCCGAACTGGACATATGGTAAAATGTTTTCGGCTTCCATACGCTCTAGGAAGCTTTGCAGGAAGAGATGTTCGAACGCATTTGATACTCCAGAGAGTAGGCTTGTCAGTCGATAGCTTTGGAGGAAATTGACATCTTTCACAGGGTTGGGGATGGTTCTGATCTCTGCGTGCTTCCATGTTGCAGGGAAGTTGCCAGTCCTCATTAATGCATTGAAAAAGGTCGTCAAGTGATCAATAGCTGGCTGTGGCCAGTGGAGAAGCAAGGTGTTGGGGATGAGGTCCATTCCTCCAGCCTAGGCGGTGAAGCTGGCATTGGACTTCTCAGTAGTAATTGGTTCTAATCCTTGTTCATCCACGTGCAGTTCCAGGAATCTTGGCAGCCTTTCGTTCACTGTGTAATCCACTGGCCCAAAGTAGTTCGCAAAGACATCCGCCAAGGCATCGGTTCTTGCACTGGGTTTCCCATATGACGTGGAAGAATCCCTATTGTTTTGTGGAGGATGTGTCGTGTCTCCTTCAAGGCGGAGACTCCGATGAGTTTTAGGGTGGAGCTCTGTTGGCCAACGTTTGGTTCCTGTGGTCACTAATTTTGGTGCTATTTCTTGGCGGATGCGGTTGAGCAGTTGTTTCGTTGCAGGATTCATACTAAGCCGCTATTCCCGACAAATCCTATTCTTTTTGGTAACTGGGGTGCGCGACTGGGGTGGCAGTTGACGCGAATGTAGTTGCATCTCCTTCGACGGTGAGGCCTCGCTGACGGCGTCCAAGATACTGCTTGAAAAACATTACAGTGCTGTATCAACTTCTTCCTCCGTTGGGTCAGGAAAATTGCAAGATTCGTAGAGAGATGTTCTTGAAATAAGTTCCAGTTGGTGTGCTTTGTGTCAGTGCCCCTCCCTGGGATGAAGGTGACTCTGTCCTTAAGACGAAAAATTACAGGTAAATAGTCCGCTAAAAGGGCTTTCTTTGCTTCCGCTGTGATAACCTGTGGAAGGCCTTGGACTACTCACACATCGAGACTTGTGCTCGAGACGGCTATTGGCTCAGCAGGACTAACAATAGTTGCTTTCCGCACGACACGCAATAATCACGAGTCATCAGCGTTCGTGAGCCTTGAATTTTACGCAGTATTTTTGGCACTGAAATCCCCTACGATAAAAACCATATCTGGACGATAATAACGTCGCGAAATTGTTGTTCTCGAGTATGCCCCGTGGCAGCCTTTGTCTCGCTATTAAGGTTGTCCGACAGCAGTAGCGGTTGTTTCAATAGTCTTCAGGACCAGTAAGTGCAGCAGGTGATGTTGGAGGGTACGGTGTATGTGGCCAGCAGTACCACCACCAGCCTTGAGTCGGCAGTTTGATAACAACAGAAGTTGGTGACTTGCACTTTGGTGCCCGACTTCAAGTGTATATCTGCAACGAGGACACCTCGATGGTCGCTTTACGATGGATTCGTCTGAACTCTCCTTGATGTGTATGGATGCCGTTTGTGTTCCACGTACTTACTCTCAGATCTACTCTTTCAGTGTCCATGTTGTGGTTGACTGGGTTGTTGGTGAGCGGTCTGGAGCTCTTTCAGTATTGCAGCTGTGATGAGTAGAGACAATTCCCTCATGGTGGCGCGCACAATTTTAAGAGTTTTCATTTAACGAATTCAGTGGCATTATTTTTCAGTACACCCTCGATGTATGAGGTAACAAGCAAAGTCGGTCGGGCATTGAATTTAACTTTAAGAGGGGAATTGACCTCTCTGAAAATGAGGAAAGGGAGGTTATTAGAGACGATTGACGTCCCAATTAGACAATGTAAACTAAACTGCTCACGGCACACGTGCGGTAGCGGAGCATTAATTTTGTTATCGTTTTTCTATGTTGTTTTATAAGGAGGATAACAGCTTTCTCATCAATAGTACATTTACCGTGCATAAGTGCAGGTGGGTAGTTGAGTGTCTCTGTCTGCTACTTTTTTTGTTCCGTTTTCTGCGAACTGTGACCGACACAGATTTGATAGCTTCAATTGATACATCAGGTATCAATGGCAATACGCATAATCGCTTTAATGTTTCTTAGGCAGTTAATCACAGGAGCTGAATCACCGAAGCCAGATTTGCATTTCCCTCCTTGCAAATGAAATTATTTGGTTTTCATTCGGAAATGACGCTCGCCATATTAACTGGTTTCTTCTTTTTGCACTACTTTTTCAGCCAAGTACCTAGAACATTCAGTGAACGTCTGGAGCCAATGCTATCCGTGTGAAAAGTCGTTGAACGTTATCAGTTTGTTGTGTACTGCGAAAGATCGTTGAACTGATGATGATGAATCCTCAGCGAATTTCTCATCTGATTTATTGATTTCGTAAAATTATGTTTCTAGAATTTTTCAGACGCTCGTACTGTTGTACCACAACTGATCTCAAAATAATTTTTTTTCCACCTACTTGTAGTGCGTGATCAAAACAAAACATAAGGTTAGAAATGAGATAATGCTTTCTAACATATTCTCATGTCCTCTCTTTTATTTTCAGCTGTTGTGGGCCGCTATGACGTATTATATTCTAAGCCACCTGTAACTTTCAAGGCAGACCATCCGTTCGTGTTCCTGATATTGGACCAGCAGACTCACACTGTGCTGTTTGCAGGTCGCTACTCAACTCCTGCTCCGTGATGTATAACAGATCAAGATTTCTGCGTAATTTATTTTATTCTTTAAAAAGATGTATTCTATGGAAAATAAATATCTACTTGTCTATGGTGCATAATTCTTCCTACACAAGAAATGATATGCAGCACAGAAGATCATTACATTTTCCTTCATACTTAAGATGAACGCTACAAATTTGGTACTGAAATATATGGATAATTAATTCCACAGAAAACTGAACAAGCTCACTGTAAAATTTGTCTGTTGAAATAATATTTTGGCAACTATTTAAATGATAAGCGGCTTGCAAGATGCCATGCCCTTTTTTTTTTTTTTTTTTTTTTTTTTTTTACTGTCAAGTTAAATGTGTCCTCCACGACTTGATTTCCCGAGCCATCCTCTTCATCTCAGAGTAGCACTTGCATCCAGCGTCCTCAGTTGGCGGTTGGATGTCTTCCGATCTCTGTACTCCCTTAAAATTTTTGACCACTAAGACATTCCTCTTACCACTGAAGTAATTTTCCGAGGCCCGAACACATGTTCCATCATCATGCATCTTCTTCTAATTAGTTTTCTTCCTCTATTCTAATCCTCACCTATTCTGCGGGGAACCTCGTTTCTAACATGTCGACTTAATTTTCAGCACCCTCTTGTAACGCCACGTCTCCAACGCTTCGATTTTGTTATTTCTTTATTTCCTTTTGCCTGTGAATGCTCTTTTTTGTCTGTGCTAACATGTTTCTTCCGCCCTCTTAGTCCGTCACGTAATTTTTTGCTTCCTATACAGTGGAATTCTCTCTTTTCGCATATTTCATAATCCACCGACTAACGTTTTAGTTGATCACTAATCACGTTTATCCTACTTATTACCGTCATCTTTCTTTAGTTTGCTGGTAGTCTATAGTATTTGCTCAGCAGAATTAATTAAGTTCAGTCGTTGTAATTCTTCCTCGTTTCAAAGAAAACAGCAGTAGTATCAATGATTTTCATTGCTGATATATTTTCGAACAGAATTTAACGACATTTCTGAATTATCCATTAATGCGGCTACACCTCGTAGACATATAGGATAAATTTTAGTGGAGAAGGACTGTATCCTTGTCTGATGTCCTAGTGAGGACCTCTATCTTAGCCTTAGATTCCTGTTATTGCCTCTTGTTCTTTGTGTACATTGTATACACAAGTTTTGTTTTCTTTTTCAAGAGCAACGCCGTAACTCCCTCTCCGGTGGCTTCACCTCTAAAATTCTTCCTTACATTGTGCTCCAGAGCTTCGGTATATTGTAGGAAAGGCATTTTTACGCAGCCGAATAAATGACAGTTTATTCTCCTAATGTAGATTTCCACGTAGCCTCGTCATGCTGCAGACCTTACAATTAAAATGGTATTGTTCATGTTTGTTCGTTATTGTTAGGGCGCAAAAACAACTAAGGTCATATGCGCCAATGTCAAAACTGTAGAAAACGAAGAGGAAAAAGGAGTTAAAGCGACTTCACGTTAAGCCCAACCGACGGAAGTAAAGACAGCTAAAAACAGGGTCTTTTAGGAAGGTCGCTAAGATATGCCGTAGACACAACGGAGGTCCTGAGCTAAAGATTAAATGTCCTTCGCCATATTGCTACGACTGATAAAAAATAAGACGCGGTTGACAGCCTGCACATCTTTCGATAAAACGGCCGGTAACTCAGATGGCAACCATAAATTAGAAAGTAAGTGGTTTAAAAAAGGGCATTCCGTCAGGAAACGGTGACCCGTCAGAGGTTGAGGACAATGAGCACAAAGTGGTAGGGGATCACCACTTAACAAATGTCGATGGCTAAAATGACAGTGGCCAATAAGCAAACTACCTAAAGTGATCTCGCAGCAAGAGGGCCGAGACGAGGTCGGCCAAGCCACTGGGAGCGGCTTAATCCCCGAGAGGTTGTTCCCATCTAGGGAGGGCCAGTGGTGATGCAAAAGTGACACCACCTGCTGTCAGATGGTAACACAGAGATAATCGGAGGGAATAGAAGAACCAGCGGGCCGAGGCAGGTGGCCTGCAGCCTTGGCAGCAACGTCAGCAGCCTCGTTTACCGTCAGTCTGACGTGACAGTGTAACCTCCCCCCTCACTTACCGACCTTAATGACAGTGAAAAATGAAACCGCGTGTACCTATTGGGAGTTTTGGAAAAGCAATCGTCACCGAAGTTAACCTGTCGGTAAAGAGGGAGGAAAGGGTTACATCTAAATGAAAGGAAAAATGCAAATGAAACTGGTGGAAATTAATTTTGAAAAGGGGTAAAGTTAATAAAGAAAGTAAATGTGCAGCCGTTACATTAACAATTAACTAGCGGTAATTAGGTATTTGAGATTTGGGGAAATCACGGTCGCCAGTCCTAAGGACAATTACTATAGTAACTGAAAAAGAAAGGTTATTACACATATAATTAGCACTAGAAGCGTGGCAACTGAAGGTTGACACGTGTAGTGTGAAAACTGAAAGTTTGTCAGAAGTAATAGATTTCGCTACACCCTGACTTAATTTAGCAAAAGAATTAATAAAACCGGAAAATCGAAAGTTAATTTAGTGACTGAAGTTAATAGTGAGCTTTCTTTCTGAAGCACATCGAAATCCAGTAAAATACGGTTAGTCTTGGACTACCTCAACAATCATTTCAAAAGCAACTTGACTCTACGCAATTTAGAAACAAGAGATTTTACTTTGAACTTGAATTAAATGATTCTGAACTATTAACAATAGTAAAATTTAGTACGTACCAAGCTGAGCTGCAGTCACAGGTAACTAAAATACGGTAACAAAACTCGCACTCTTAATTTGTGCTTGTGCAATCTAAATATTGTAGCCAGCTGAACTTTGAAATTAAAGCAGTGAAATCGAATGGTGCTGGCGTTTGAATTTCAACGACCCTCGGGCTCATTTCGGAAAAGGAAGGGACCCTGCTTGGCAATGCAATTGGGACAATGAGCAACAAAGGTTCATGCTAAGTTGCTGTAATTTTGCGAGGCAAATGGAACAATTTGAAAAGCTGAGGTCTGCCATACAGTTCTGAAACTTTACGTGCTTTTAGTCTTCCTTGTTGGTTGATTGAAGGTTTGAAGCCGTCGATCGAGGAGGTGACGACAGTCACTCATTGTCGGCCGTCGCTGTTGCAGAAGCTGGATGTTGGCGCGCCTTCTTCTCGACACGGTCACCAGGCGAAACGGGCTCTTGATGTGCGCCAGCTAATGCTTCCCGTCCGCGACACCATGTCAGAAACTATCATCGCGAGTCGAGCGCAATTACATGCTGCCAAACCCCGAAAGCGCGGCAACTCGCGGGAGCGTCACACAACACACCTGCTCCACTCGCTACTCCAGCCAGACTCTCACCGTTCTGCCCGCGCTCCACGCGGCAGAGTTAACACTACCAAAGATCCTACACACTTTGATTCGTCACACGACCTATCGACGTAATCGTTCGATAGCAGTTTTCCCTAGGCAAGATCCAGCGTAAAAATACAAATAATATTTACGAAACAAACCAATTATACATCGACATGAGTGCATAAATATATATATACAAACAGTAAAACAATTACAATATATAAAGAGACAGAAATGTCATATCTTGAGGTAACAAAACAAGGAAAAAAAATAATAGTACAATAGATGGAAATAGGAGTATATGCATTTCCGGCGTTACACGTGCCCCACATTGTCTGAGGATGTTCGTGTAACGTAAACAGACTCAGAAAATGTCCCAAAAAAGAAACAGCGGAAATGCATATGCTCAAAACATCAACAAAATTTAGCATTCGTCTAATTAATCATAAATCAATTTTTAGACCATAATAATTGAGTGGGGACACTCCTAATCTTATTCCACTCTGTCATCTTGCACAAAATAAAACAGGTTGACAACATATTAAAATTCATAGAAGATATAGAAAATGGTTTAGCTATTCCAAAATCATTAAAATTCGTAACACTATGAGAAATGGAATACTATTTGCAAAATTAATCAGAGTACATGGTCATAAAAACAGGTAGATCAAAATACGCAAATTAATAATTAATTACATAGAATACACATTTTTACATAACCTTTTCATAATTAATATCTCGTCATGAGATTCCACTTAACGCTAAACAAGAAAATAATATTCAGTAGATCGAAAAAAACATAAATATTGACCGCAGAATTCTTTCACATCAGCTGTCCGGGAAGAAAAACTATTCCGCCTTTCGTACTCGCAAGTACAAAGAATGCCGACAGCGGCACAAGTGCCAACAGCGGCACAAGAGCCGACAGCGGCTCGCCTCGCCAGTATTGTTGCGCCCGCGTGTGCGGCACGCTTGATCTCACTCGCCCTTGTGACGGCGTTTCCAGAACGTCCGTTTCACTGAATTCTTTAGGAAAAACTCACTCCCGAGTAATCTCAAGGAGTCCCTTAATACTATCACAGTGGATAACTCAACACTGTCCATCATCACACGCATGTACTAGCCTGAAACTTAAAACAGCGTCTAAGTACATCGGCAATGACTAGTAAAACACATATTCATGAAATCTTACAGCTAGTTACAAAATCATATTTACGTTGCTTAATCTACTGTGACTCAGCTGAAAACTTAAATTAGCAGCTTGGATTTTTCAATTGATAAATAATCACTCTCTCTTAAATCATTTAGTCAAAATTAATTACTTATTAATTACAACTTCTTTAATGTCCTCTTGGTCAGTCAAAAGCATGGCAATCTAGCAAACCTTAAATCTTACACTCTATATTTACATATTGTACAAATTACCCATTGTGTGGTATTAATCGATCCTAGGTTGGTACAATTTCAAATCTATTATATTTCGTATACCTAATAGCTTTCCAGAGCTTGGATACTCTAAGCAATAAGCATTTGTGTGAGGTATACCAATGACTTTATATGGTCCATTATAAACAAACTTAAATTTAGAGATTTCATTGTCTATCTCGCTCGATTTCTCATGAGCTTTTACAAGTACTAAGTCTCCGATCGCAATCTTAGCAAAACGCGCTTTAGCGTCATGACGACGTATGCGAGCATCGGCTTTAAGCTTCATTACTTCTCGCAAACGATCTTTTTTCACACCAATACTAATGTCAATCCGTGGAGGGAATTTGATTATCTCTTCCACTAAACTTTTACTTCTGTCATCCAACAGGATTTCCTCTGGAGAAAATCCCGTCGATTCATGTCTCAAGGTGTTCATAATTCTCTCAAATACTGCTACATATTTGCCCCATGCCCTATGGTTGTGATGGCAATAGGTACGGCACAGTCGGCCTAGCTCGCGCATATACCTCTCAGCGGGATTCCCAGCCGGACAATAAGCTGAAATATGGATCACATCGACCCCATTACTTTCCAAGCCTTCATTCCACAACTTAGAAGTAAATTGTGCCCCATTGTCTGATAGAATCGCCTTGGGCTTACCAATATGAACAAAATAATCGTTCACAAGCTTGCTATAGACTGCTTTGGCTGTAGCTTTCCTAATCGGGTATAGGTTGATGAACTTGGAAAAAGCTTCTAGCACTACTAAAATGTAAGCAAAGTTTCCTGATGACTTGGGCAAAGGTCCGTACAAGTCCACGCACAGTAACTCAAAGGTGTCGTTAGGCCTTATACTTTGCATAGGACCACGACTCGTACTGTTGGTAACCTTCACCTTCTGACATAAATCGCAAGTTTTCACTCTGTCAGTAACTCGTTTTAACATGTTGTTGAAATGCACTACTTCACTCAGCTTTTCCGTACATTTCTTTGGTCCACAGTGACCATACGCCAAATGGTAGTAGTCTATTATTTCCGTGACGTATTTGCTGGGCCAGCATACCCGCCAAATATTACTATCTTCACCCTTACGTATGTACAAGATATGATCGTATATCTTGTAATACTTCCTTAATTTCTCTCCTTCTGGACTCTTTTCATCATATCGGGTTTTCACCATATTTAAACAACCATCCTCGTTCTGATGACGACGTAGATTCTTACAAATGTTCATTATTAATTTACGTCCCTCAACTTCTTTAAAATAGTACAATTTGACCACTCCATCTGCCTCATCTTTCAATAGACCTTGATTAGACTCGGGCAACCGCGACAGCGCATCCGCTACGCAATTGTCGGTCCCTTTTACGTAACAGATGTCATAGTTAAATTGCTGTAAATACAGCGACCACCTAGTCAGTCTTTCGTGAAGTAGTTTACAATCCTTCAGATAAGTGAGCGCCTTATGGTTCGTATGAATAATCACCTTACGGTCCCATAGGTAACCCTTGAACTTCTTGAATCCCCACACGATAGCGAGACACTCTTTCTCAGAAATCGTGTAGTTTCGCTCACTTTTTGATAAAGTTCGACTCGCGAACGCTATCGTCCGGTGTTCCTTATCCTCTCCTTTACCAACTTCTTGGAACACTTCTACCCCCACCCCGTAATTCGACGAATCCGTTCCCAGATGGAAGGGTAGCGATAAATCAGGATGAAATAGTATGTTAGATCTTAACAACTCGTCTTTTAATCTCTCGAAAGCGGTCTGACACCCGTCAGTCCACACAAACGGAACATTTTTGCGCAAGAGGTTATTCAAATTTTCATCATTAAACACTTGTCCTTTTACAAATTTACGGTAAAATCCTGTGAGCCCTAGAAAACTTTTTAACTGTTTCCTAGACTTGGGTGGAGGACAATTCTTTATTGCCTCTAGTTTCTCTGGGTCTTTCGTAATACCAGCAGTGGTAATTACATGCCCTAAAAATTTCAGTTCCTGCTTCACAAATTCGCATTTCTTTAGCTTTAGAGTCATTCCGCCACGGCGCAATGCTCTGAAAACTTCATCTAACAGGTCACAATGGTCATGCCAAGTGGCATTGGCCAACAATAGGTCGTCAACATATACAGTTAATCTTGAACTCAAAGCCGGTCCTAGCACTTTATCTAGGGCCCTGATGAACATGGACACAGATATATTAAGTCCAAACGGCAGTACTCTATACTGATAACACCTGCCCGCAAACAAGAAGGCGGTGTATGGCCTAGATTCTTCTTCGAGTTCTATTTGCCAGTAACTAGCTGTCAGATCGAGGCTAGTCATGAACTTAACGTCATGAAAACGTTGCAAAATCTCCTCCATACTCTCTGGTCTGTCTGTTTCACGTTGAACGACCCTATTCAACGTGCGTGCGTCAATCACAATACGCACACTACCATCCCGTTTTGCTACAATGACCAAACCGTTATTGTATGGACTTGTACTTCTTTCAATCACTCCCCATTCGATCATCTTATCTATCTCCCGTTGCACTGCTTCCTTTTTGGACAGCGGTATAGCATACGGTCTCACGAAGAATGGTTCGTGCGGAATTACATGCAACTTGCATGTATATCCTTCCACAAGACCCGGTTTGTCTGAAAATACACTCTTATTCCTCATTATTACTTCATACAGGCCTCGTCTTTGTTCGTGTGTTACGTTTGACACACCGTCTACAATACTTTCCAATTCACTTTCTACACTATTGTCAATGCCGAGATTCCTCACATTACAGTAGTTCAAATTCATACCTACGTCAATACCATTCGGCCAGTTAACAATGTGTATAGGCTGGTATTGCCTATGCACACCGTCTCCTGCCTCGTCAAAACTAACTACTATTGTTTTATCTTGGGACGTACATGTCAACGTTTTGCTTTCGCAGTTAATCACTGCACGGTACTTTAACAGCCAATCTAACCCGATAATTACTTCCGTAGTTAAGTCTGGCACGACGACAAACTCTTGTTCAAATCGTGCCCCACATATCTCGAAGTTGACAAAAATCTGTTTTGTGACCGGTTTACTGGCCTTCCCAGTAGCACCGATAATTTTCACTCCTGTTACTGGCATAACTACGATGCCAGGTCTGTCTTTCAGTAACTCAAATATTTTCCCAGATACAGCACTCAATTCTGCACCGGTGTCAATCAACACGTTTAGTTGTAGGTCGTGCATATTAACAGACACTACTATCTGTCTACACTTGTCCTCGACTGTTTCTTTATTTTCCCACAGTAAATCCTCGTCTATATCCAGGTCATTCCAGAAAAAACCATCCGGCTTTGATCCTAAATCCAGTTTATCTGGCGGCTTTTTCAGCCTCTGTTCACATACAGTTTTTATTTCAACACGTTTGTCCTGAGGCTTAGTCTGTAGCGTCGCCTCCAATACCGAAACCTTTTCCTGTAACTCGTCAACTAGTGAGTGTAGCTTTGCTATCAATTCACTAATTGTCACCTTCGTTGATTCCTCTTTAATCAGATTGATCTCATCTGCCAATCTACCTGGAGACATGTGCCCAGTAGTATCTGCAATTACTTCCTCTGGTTCTGCGCAACCCACACTGCTATCGTCTGACCGTATAACGTCAGCTCTAACCTCATACACACTGTAATCTACGTGGTTTTCTACCAATCGTGTCCGGCTATCACTAAAATTTTCGTAATCTTTCCCCTTAATACTCTCGCAATGTTTAAACTGGAGGTTTGCGTCGGATGGGTCGGCTACTTCTACCACTATAACTTTCGGTAAAGTCTGCCGGTTAGGGCCAGAACTTTCCGTTACTCCTTCAACATCTAACTCCTGCGGGACGAAACACGACGAATCTTGCTCGTGCTCCCCATTAACATCAACTATTTCTGGTAAAGTCTGCCGGTTAGGGCCAGAACTTTCAATCACTTCACAAATACTATCTTCCTGTGGGACGAGACGCGGCAAATACTGCACGCGCTCCCCATAAACACTTCTCCCATACAGACCCCTATAATCTCTTAGTTCGTCGTATAAGCGACCGAACTGCCTTAACCAGACCTCATCCCTCTCTGCATCCCCTCGCTCGATGACGGACGTTTTATCCGACATCTGATCTTCTCTCAACAATTGCGAATCATTCTTAAACTCAATCTCCAGTTCCGCTGTGGGTATTACAGCTGGCACCTTATAATCGATTTCCGGAACACTACTTAAATTGTTCTCACTGACAGTGAATGTACCTTCTGCTGCCGTGTATACAGCTGATCTACTACTTGTGGGCGCACTCCTTTCTCTTAACACTGGCACACTCTCCCGCCGTTGATTATTCCATACGGAATTTTCATAACGACGACACCTGGGTTTTCTCCTGTTATTGGGCCGCCAAAATTTCTCCACGCCCGGTCGGCCCCTCACCGGCGCGGCTAATGGTTTCCCTGTCTCGTCCCAGCAGATACGGTCCCCGGATACTGCTGAGGCGGCTGGTCACACCCTCTGGCATTATTACTATTCTGCGCAGCCCGTATCACGCTAGTATGATACTGGTTTCCGTCATTCCGGTTGTTATTCGCATTGTACCGATTGTTATTACGGCCCGAACCATTATTGTTATTGCTGCGGTATGCATTATTCCCATGGTTATCGTTGTTATGGTTGGGGTGGTACCCGTTGTTGTTACCACGGCCTCTACCACTGTCGCGATTATTGCGCCAATAGTCCTCGTCCTCAACTCTTCCCAGGAAATCATTGATTGTCTTGTGATTGCTCCCTACGTAGCGTTTTGTATCATCTGGAAGCTTCTTGTAGAGTTCCCAGACTATTTCGGATTCCGAGCGGCGGTCACGCAAATATTCCAACTTGCGGATCCAGCCCTCACAAAACTCCTTCATTGAACCGCGCGAATTCGCATCGAAAGGCCTCGATACGACAAATTCGCGCCAGACACTTTGCTGTTTTTGCTCTGACCAGTATTCAGCCAGAAACAAATTTTTAAATTCGTCAAAAGTCAGGTTCGTAATGTTGAGGTTTAAGCCCCAACGCTTGGCATCACCAGCCAACACATCAATAATCGCATTAATTTTTCTCTCATTAGTCCATGATCTGGGTAAAACTCTTTCACAATTTTTAATGAAATCCGTCGGGTGTATACCGCCTTTTTTCAAGGGGTCGAACCGCTCCTCTTTCGTCAACAACTCCGAACTATGTGCACAGATTGGCACATAGCTCTGTTTTTCGTCAAGTTTCCTTTCTAATTCCGACACCCTCGTAATCACTTGGCAAGTGGTTGTCGCAAGTGTTTCCACTTCCCTCTTTTTCTCTTCGCAGGTGTTAGCCTGCTTCGTCACTTTGGTATCTACTTCGGATACTAAAGCCTTTTAAGTTTCCACCTTCTTTTGATCCTCTTTTTTCATTAATTGAATTTGTTCCGTCACCTTATTCTCGATGATCGGAGCAACTGCTTCTCCTACACTTTTCTCGATTCTGCTAATTTCGGAATCAAAACGAGTATTTATGCTCGCAATTTCCGCCTGAACGCCTATCATTTCCTGTTTAAAATTACCGATTTCGGTATTAATTACAACAATATCTTCTTTGATTTTATCAACTTTTGTATTAACAACTCCAACATTGTTGTTAACAACATTAATAGTTTTGTTCTGATTGTCTAGCTTTCGTTCAATTTTTTCAGACTGAGCTTCTTGCTTGGCAGACAGAGCTATAATTTCTGCCGATTGACTCTTGATTTCATTAATCAAAACATTCAATAAATCAGTTAAATTCCCGGAGACTACCGGTTTTACTTCCGTAGCTGGTTCCTCTATATATGTTCCCCCGTATTCATCATCAAGGGGTACAGATTTGATTTTCGCTTCCGATTCCGAAACATTTTCTAAAGTTTGGAATTCCATTTCTGCTCTTTGTTGCGTTTCGGCGGTCGCGTCTTTCATGCTAGCCGCCTGCCCCTGAACAATGGGAACCGCCGTGCGCGTTTCCCACTGTTCGACCGATTGTTCCGTATCCAAGTCTACCAAATTTTGGTAATTGTTGCCTTCACTCATTTTAATAATTTTCAATATAACTGACAAATCTCAAATGTAATTAGGATTACTCCCACTACTTATTCTCGCTGACGTAACGGCCTGTACGTAACCAGTACTTTGTTACGACATTTGCACCAAAGAAAATTCGTGTCCAGAACAACCTCAAATCTGAAGATTGTCCTGTCACCAGGTCGCCACGTGTAACCTCCCCCCTCACTTACCGACCTTAATGACAGTGAAAAATGAAACCGCGTGTACCTATTGGGAGTTTTGGAAAAGCAATCGTCACCGAAGTTAACCTGTCGGTAAAGAGGGAGGAAAGGGTTACATCTAAATGAAAGGAAAAATGCAAATGAAACTGGTGGAAATTAATTTTGAAAAGGGGTAAAGTTAATAAAGAAAGTAAATGTGCAGCCGTTACATTAACAATTAACTAGCGGTAATTAGGTATTTGAGATTTGGGGAAATCACGGTCGCCAGTCCTAAGGACAATTACTATAGTAACTGAAAAAGAAAGGTTATTACACATATAATTAGCACTAGAAGCGTGGCAACTGAAGGTTGACACGTGTAGTGTGAAAACTGAAAGTTTGTCAGAAGTAATAGATTTCGCTACACCCTGACTTAATTTAGCAAAAGAATTAATAAAACCGGAAAATCGAAAGTTAATTTAGTGACTGAAGTTAATAGTGAGCTTTCTTTCTGAAGCACATCGAAATCCAGTAAAATACGGTTAGTCTTGGACTACCTCAACAATCATTTCAAAAGCAACTTGACTCTACGCAATTTAGAAACAAGAGATTTTACTTTGAACTTGAATTAAATGATTCTGAACTATTAACAATAGTAAAATTTAGTACGTACCAAGCTGAGCTGCAGTCACAGGTAACTAAAATACGGTAACAAAACTCGCACTCTTAATTTGTGCTTGTGCAATCTAAATATTGTAGCCAGCTGAACTTTGAAATTAAAGCAGTGAAATCGAATGGTGCTGGCGTTTGAATTTCAACGACCCTCGGGCTCATTTCGGAAAAGGAAGGGACCTTGCTTGGCAATGCAATTGGGACAATGAGCAACAAAGGTTCATGCTAAGTTGCTGTAATTTTGCGAGGCAAATGGAACAATTTGAAAAGCTGAGGTCTGCAATACAGTTCTGAAACTTTACGTGCTTTTAGTCTTCCTTGTTGGTTGATTGAAGGTTTGAAGCCGTCGATCGAGGAGGTGACGACAGTCACTCATTGTCGGCCGTCGCTGTTGCAGAAGCTGGATGTTGGCGCGCCTTCTTCTCGACACGGTCACCAGGCGAAACGGGCTCTTGATGTGCGCCAGCTAATGCTTCCCGTCCGCGACACCATGTCAGAAACTATCATCGCGAGTCGAGCGCATTTACATGCTGCCAAACCCCGAAAGCGCGGCAACTCGCGGGAGCGTCACACAACACACCTGCTCCACTCGCTACTCCAGCCAGACTCTAACCGTTCTGCCCGCGCTCCACGCGGCAGAGTTAACACTACCAAAGATCCTACACACTTTGATTCGTCACACGACCTATCGACGTAATCGTTCGATAGCAGTTTTCCCTAGGCAAGACCCAGCGTAAAAATACAAATAATATTTACGAAACAAACCAATTATACATCGACATGAGTGCATAAATATATATATACAAACAGTAAAACAATTACAATATATAAAGAGACAGAAATGTCATATCTTGAGGTAACAAAACAAGGAAAAAAAATAATAGTACAATAGATGGAAATAGGAGTATATGCATTTCCGGCGTTACAACAGGAACACACATAAACATCACAGTCGCCATATTGCTACGACTGATAAAAAATAAGACGCGGTTGACAGCCTGCACATCTTTCGATAAAACGGCCGGTAACTCAGATGGCAACCATACATTAGAAAGTAAGTGGTTTAAAAAAGGGCATTCCGTCAGGAAACGGTGACCCGTCAGAGGTTGAGGACAATGAGCACAAAGTAGTAGGGGATCACCACTTAACAAATGTCGATGGCTAAAATGACAGTGGCCAATAAGCAAACTACCTAAAGTGATCTCGCAGCAAGAGGGCCGAGACGAGGTCGGCCAAGCCACTGGGAGTGGCTTAATCCCCGAGAGGTTGTTCCCATCTAGGGAGGGCCAGTGGTGATGCCAAAGTGACACCACCTGCTGTCAGACGGCAACACAGAGATAATCGGAGGGAATAGAAGAACCAGCGGGCCGAGGAAGGTGGCCTGCAGCCTTCGCAGCAACGTCAGCAGCCTCGTTTACCGTCAGACTGACGTGACAGGAACACACATAAACATCACAGTGGCTACACCAAGAATGAGCAAGTGAAAGCTTTCCTGGACCCCCTGCACTAAGGGATTGACGGTGTACAGCACACAGAGGCTCTGAATAGCACTGAAAGTCGGAGTAGAAGGCGCAATTAAAAATGCTGTGTCGCCGGATGTACTGCATGGCCTGGTACAGGGTGAAGAACTCCGCTGTCGGTACTGAGCAGTGTTCCGGAAGTCGATAACGAAAATAGTCGGCGCCAAAGACGAAGGCGCCACGATCGGTCCGTGAGACATTAGTATACACAAAGGTACTACAGCGAAGTTTCGTGCGAAGATCGAAAAACATTCAGCGACAGAGCAAGTAGGGAGTAGTGTCCTCAGGAAGCGATTGAAGTCCAAGGTGAACACAGCCCGCCGCATGAAGCCAACTTGGTGAAGGGTTTACGGCCATCAGGAAAGTGGCAGGTAGCATGAAGTTAAGCCGCCGAAGCAAAAGCCGAAAGCGAACTCCGGGAGGCAACAGAAAAGAGGGACGCGTCCCATACTGGCGGTCAAAGGAGTAATCGAAGGAGGAGGCACAGGATGTGTGGCCAGGCATGGCAGACAAACGGCTTGTGTATCCGCCGAGGAGAACATCGCGTCGGTATGACAGTGGTAGTTCGGCAGCTTCTGTATACAGACCCTCAATAATGTGAAAGCAACTGATCCCAGGGTGTGACTCGACATCGATCATCACATAATTAAGAGTCATAATATTAATATGTCAACAAGAAAATTGATGTATAGTCTTTTAATATTAATTGTATAAGGAAACCAATGATCTATATACAGGGTGGCCTATTGATCGTGACCGGGCCAAATATATCACGAAATAAGCGTCAAACGAAGAAAATACAAAGAACGAAAGTTGTCAACCTTCAAGGGGGAAACCAGATGGCGCTATGGTTGGCCCACTAGATAGCGCTGCCACAGGTCAAACGGATATGACCTGCTTTTTTTTAAAACTAGGAACCCCCATTTTTTATTATACATTCGTGTAGCACGTAAAGAAATATGAATGTTTTAGTTGGACCACTTTTTCGCTTTGTGATAGATTGCGCTGTAATAGTCACTAACATATGGCTCACAATTTTAGACAAACAGTTGGCAACAGGTAGGTTTTTTAAATTAAAACACTGAATGTAGGTACGTTTGAACATTTTATCTCTGTTGTTCCAATGTGATACATGTACCTTTGTGAATTTATCATTCCTGAGGACGCACGCTGTTACAACATGATTACCTGGAAATACCACATTAATGCAATAAATGCTCAAAATAATGTCCGTCAACCTCAATGCATTTGGCAATACGTGTAACGACATTCCTCTCAACAGCGAGTAGTTCGCCTTCCGTTATGTTCACACATGCATTGACAATGCGCTGATGCATGTTGTCAGGTGTTGTCGGTGGATCACGATAGCAAATATCCTTTAGTTTCCCCCAGAGAAAGAAATCCGGAGACGTCAGATCCGGTGAAAGTGTGGGCCATGGTATGGTGCTTCAACGACCAATCCACCTGTCATGAAATATGTTATTCAATACCGCTTCAAAAGCACGCGAGCTATGTGCCGGACATCCATCATGTTGGAAGTACATCGCCATTGTGTCATGCAGTGAAACATCTTATAGTAACATCGGTAGAACATTACGTAGGAAATCAGCATACATTGCGCCATTTAGATTGACATCTATAAAATGGGGGCCAATTATCCTTCCTCCCATAATGCCGCACCATACATTAACCCGCCAAGGTCGCTGATGTTACACTCGTTGCAGCCATCGTGGATTTTCCGTTGCCCAACAGTGCATATTATGCCGGTTTACGTTACCGCTGTTGGTGAATGACGCTTCGTCGCTAAATAGAACGCGTGCAAATAATCTGACATCGTCCCGTAATTTCCCTTGTGCCCACTGGCAGAACTGTACACGACGTTCAAAGTCGTCGCCACAAAATTCCTGGTGCATAGAAATATGGTATGGGTGCAATTGATGTTGATGTAGAATTCTCAACACCGACGTCTTTGAGATTCCCGATTCTCGCGCAATTTGTCTGCTACTGATGTTCGGATTAGCCACGACAGCAGCTAAAACACCTACTTGGCTATCATCATTTGTTGCAGGTCGTAGTTGACGTTTCACATGTGGCTGAAGACATACATCAACACGATATTGACCTTTCTCGCAATTGGTAAACGGTCCATTTTAACACGGGTAATGTATCACGAAGAAAATACCGTCTGCACTGGCAGAATGTTACGTGATACCAAGAACTTATTCGTCTGTGACCATTACAGCGCCATTTATAACAAAGCGAAAAAAGTGGTCTAACTAAAACATTTGTATTTCTTTACGTACTACACGAATATGTGGTAAAAAGTGGGGGTTCCTATTTAAAAAACCGCAGTAGATATTTGCTTGACCTATGGCAGTGGCATCTAGCGGGCCAACTATAGCGCCATTGTGTTTCCCCCTTCAAGCTAGACGAGTTTCGTTGTTAGTAGTTTTTTCGTTTGATGCTTATTTCGAGAGATATTTGGCCCAGTTGCTATCAATGGACCACCCTGTATAATTCGAAAGGTATTTTGTCATAGATGTGCCCAAAGAAAAAAAAGTGTGTATGTAGCCGTTAAGAATGTACAACACCCTCGTTGGCACTGTAGCAAGAAGGAAGTGCTTCTCTGGGCGGTATCACTAACCTGGTGTCTTGCTGCTTCGGTAAGTCCCTCATAGCACAGTAGTAGCTCTCAGTCGCCAGGTTCCATGTAGGTGGTGATCCTGCTGAAGTGGAGTGTTTAGGGAAGCCAGTTGTTAATTGTCTACGACATTTGTACTACACTTGTTTTAATACAGAAATTGCTTTGTCACACACGTCACAGAATAAGCATTTGCAATATGGCGGCTCTGGACTACGCCGTTATATTCGACCCTTTACACACATTACCACATTACATAATGACACTGCCTACGACACGTGCCGTTCTGATAACTAATAACTTCACTTTATATCTTATGTAACATCTGAAATATGCACTCGCGGCCGTTCTTTTAGAGCCGCCCCAGTTACTGGACCGTGCATTTTGAGTGCCTCCTCGCGACTAACTCGCCCCGTCTTCCCGGCGGACAAGAGAGACCCCCCTTTCTCCCTCAGCCAATAAGGACACTCCTCTCGTTTCCTACATCAGCCAATGGGGGTTCAGATCGCTGTTACTAGGCGGTTCTGACGTCACGTTTGCGGACATTGTAACGGAAGTTTGTCTCGTAGCACTGTTTCAGATTCTAAGATCCTAGTCCCGAAGAGTCGGATCTTGTCCTTACTAAGGTTGCACAACATTGCCTCCCACGATTTCATCTCTAATGCTCCTTGCTGACGCTTAATTGTTAAATGTACATGTAGCCTGTCTGCTACTGAGCATTCTCGATCGCATAAATACGCATAATACTTGGCTTAAACACGCGAAGGGAATGCACGTACGCATTACAAGTGGTATAGGAAAGTAGAAGCTTTCACACTCATAACACTGATGTTTCATTCTCTATCTCGCATTAAAATCTCCAATACCTGAACATCGAAAATTGAAGAGCTACAAACCTCTGCCCTGCACACCGATCAAGTATGTGCAAGGTTCTTCATCTTCCAGTACCTACTGCAACCTACATCCTTCTGAATCTGTTTAGTGTATTCCTCTCTTGGTCTCCCTCTATGATTTTTACCCTCCACGCTGCCCTCCAATACTAAATTGGTGATCCCTTGATGCCTCAGAACATGTCCTACCAACCGATCCCTTCTTCTAGTCAAGTCGTGCCACAAACTTCTCTTCTCCCCAATTCTATTCAATACCTCCTCATTAGTTGTGTTATCTACCCATCTAATCTTCAGCATTCTTCTGTACCACACATTTCGAAAGCTTCTATTCTCTTCTTGTCTAAACTATTTATCGTCCATGTTTCACTTCCATACATGGCTACACTCCATACAAATACTTTCAAAAACGACTTCCTGGCACTTAAATCTATACTCGATGTTAAATTTCTCTTCTTCAGAAACGCTTTCCTTGCCATTGCTAGACTACATTTTATATCCTCTCTACTTCGACCATCATCAGTTATTTTGCTCCCCAAATAGCACAACTCATTTACTACTTTAAGCGTCTCAGTTTCCTAATATAATTCCCGCAGCATCACCCGATTTAATTCGACTACATTCCATTATTCTCGTTTTGCTTTTGTTGATGTTCATCTTACATCCTCCTTTCCAGACACGGTCCATTCCGTTCAACTGCTCTTCCAGGTCCTTTGCTGTCTCTGACAGAATTACAATGTCATCAGCGAACCTCAAACTTTTTATTTCTTCTCCATGGATTTTAATTCCTACTCCGAATTTTTCTTTTGTTTCCTTTACTGCTTGCTCAATATACAGATTGAGTAACATCGGGGATACGTTACAGCCCTGTCTCACTCCCTTCCCAACCACTGCTTCCCTTTCGTGCCCCTCGACTCTTATAACTGCCATCTGGTTTCTGTATAAATTGTAAATAGCCTTTCGCTCCCTGTATTTTACCCCTGACACCTTCAGAATTTGAAAGAGAGCGTTCCAGTCAACATTGTCAAACGCTTTCTCTAGGTCTACAAATGCTAGATACGTAGGTTTGCTTTCCTTAATCTATTTTCTAAAACAAGTTGTAGGGTCAGTATTTCCTCACGTGTTCCAACATTTCTACGGAATCCAAACTGATCTTCCCCGAGGTTGGCTTCTACCAGTTTTTTCATTCGTCTGTAAAGAATTCGTGTTAGTATTTTGCAGCCATGGCTTATTAAACTGATAGTTTGGTCAACACCTGTTTTCTTTGGGATTGGAATTATTATATTCTTCTTGAAGTCTGCGGGTATTTCGCCTGTTTCATACATCTTGCTCACTAGATGGTACAGTTTTGTTAGGCCTGGCTCTCCCAAGGCTGTCAGTAGTTCTAAAGGAATGTTGTCTACTCACGGGGCCTTGTTTCGACTTGGGTCTTTCAGTGCTCTGTCAAACTCTTCATGCAGTATCATATCTCCTATTTCATCTTCATCTACATTCTCTTCGATTTCTAAAATATTGACCTCAAGAACATCGCCCTTGTAAGTGGGGTATAAGCACAGATATCTATAGCACTAAAGCTGCAAAATACGTTGTGAAAGCCAAAGTAAAACGTTTCAACTGCAGCTGGAGTGTCCAGAAGCTGCCAGAATAGTAGACCACGTGCAGGCGAAGTGAAATCATCATCGTCTCGAAATAACAACACAAGTGAGACAGTTCTTGTATAAAGATTACTCCTGTCCATTGACTTGATGTATCGCTTCTCAGTTAGCAGCCACACGACCAGCAAGTAGGACCTGTTTTGATCTATCCAGTGCTCATCGAGACCGTCCATCTGTTGGAATAGCAAGTTGTACCTGGTGCTTCCAGCCGAGCCAAGACTGATGATGAGCTATGAGCGACATCAGCTGATAGGCCTTCGGGTGACCTAACCATTGGGTCCAGGAACGAGCCAACAATCACCATTGCGAGGCAAACAATGGCCACAGCCTGCCTCTGTTCCTGGTGGGCACACTTCGATGCCTGTGCACCTCACTCCTAGCTGAGGCCACTGTGTGACGCAGCCCATCACTGAACGCTCTATGCAAGGCCACTGTGCGAGTATAAGAGGCAGTCAAATGAAAACCGAACACCTGCGACAATGGGACCATGGAATGGTTCCATTCAAAAGTAACCACCACACACATTAAGACATTTATCCCATAGGGAGATGAGATGATCAGTTCCCATTTTGTGGACTGTGGTCGGCCGCTGACGGATCCCCAGCCACTCTTCGTCCGACAGAAATTGATGATCACGCACGTGGTCGTCAAAGGCATGAAAATCGTACAGAGCTTATTTCAGTGTTCCCAATCAAATCGCTGAAGCGTAGTCTTAGTCTGACTGGCAGTGTGGATGTGGGCGTTATAGTACAATAGGATGCATCCTTTATTCCTCGAACTGCTCGAGGGTGGAACCACAGTCAGTGCGCAGCGTTGTGAAGACACTTTGCGGCAAATGCACATGTCATAAAGTCAAAGCGCTCAGGAATGCTGTTGGACAGAATCCTCCTGTTACACGATAATGCCAATCTGACGAAGGCTACGCCTCAGTGAATTGAGTGGGAGACACTGCAACATCCCCTCACAGAGCGGATCTTTCACTGTGTGATTTTCACATTTTTAGCAACGTGAAGAAAGACATCTGTGGTCGACGGTTTCAGACGGATGAGGAAGTGCAAGAGCAGGTGCGTTTGTAGATCCGTCAGCGGCTATGGCGTTAGGGACTAGCTTATTCTGTATAAGAAATATTAGTAAATAATAATGCTGATGCTGTCACTGTTGGTAGGTAATATTTACTGGCAAAATGCAACTTGACACCAGATTGCGTACTTACGGCTATCCTGTGTGGCTGTTTTTCAGTACGACTTGAAAAGAAAGAGAGATTATTAATTGATCAGCGATGCGTCGGTTTTCGATTGTGTTCAGGAGACGTACGGATTGGTTGCGCGAATAATTGACCTTTTGACCCGGATTGCCTTCACCCAATCAGAATCTTCGATGAAAATACCTAAGGGATCTATTTGAATACAAAAATGGAAATGAAAACAAATTAGTAGGATTTCGTCAGAGGAAGATTAATAGGTCGGAAGTTCAACACATTAATGGTCTCCCAAACATAGTCAAGACACCGCGATAAAGAGCGAACCTGTAACAAAGCTCGTATACAATTTGAACATCATTTTTGGTTAGTGAAAGAAAAGAATAAGAAGAAAATTACTGCATCGTAAAATATTAATATACCGGGTGATCAAAAAGTAAGTATAAATTTGAAAACTTAATAAACCACGGAATAATGTAGATAGAGAGGTAAAAATTGACACACATGCTTCGAATGACATGGGGTTTTATTAGAACAAAAAAAAGCACCTCATATTGCTAGACGCGTGAAAGATCTCTTGCGCGCGTCGTTTGGTGATGATCGTGTGCTCAGCCGCCACTTTCGTCATGCTTGGCCTCCCAGGTCCCCAGACCTTAGTTCGTGCGATTATTGGCTTTGGGGTTACCTGAAGTTGCAATTGTACCGTGTTCGACCGACATCTCTAGGGATGCTGAAAGACAACATCCGACGCCAATGCCGCACCATAACTCCGGACATGCTTTACAGTGCTGTTCATAACATTATTCCTCGACTAAAGCTATTGTTGAGGAATGATGGTGGACATATAGAGCATTTCCTGTAAAGAACATCATCTTTGCTTTGTCTTACTTTGTTATGGCAATTATTGCTATTCTGACCAGATGAAGCGCCATCTGTCGGACATTTTTTGAACGTTTGTATTTTTTTTGGTTCTAATAAAACCCCATGTCATTCCAAGCATGTGTGTCACTTTGTACCTCTCTATCTACATTATTCCGTGATTTATTCAGTTTTCAAATTTATACTGACTTTTTTATCACCCAGTATTTTGAACAAACTGACTTTAAACTTTTAGACATTGACAAATACACAATAAATACTTGACTTACATCTGATGTTTCTTTTGTACAGGGCGCAGTCCAATAATCGCTGCTTTCTCAGTCCGTTCCTTCTTAAAAATTAAATGTCCTGGCGTGCGCATACGTACATCATATCTTCACCCGAGTTACCGAAATGTTTGTTCATCGTTTCACCTAATTTTTACACAAAATAAAAATACAACTTGTAGCAATGCTATGTAGTACGTCTTAACATGTCGGCGACCAAAAGTACAAGGGATAATGAAGTCTCTAGAATATTTCTTAACAAAAGATAGCTTGTTCTTTCTTCTCTTTCGCAGCTTCTTGCTATCAAGCACTGCGGCAATAATTTTAAATATCTGTGCCCAGCAGGTCATAGTGTTTATTTAGAGTATTTAAACGCTGGACGCGCGTCTTGGTATAGGCGCACATTATAAAAATATTTCGTCTATTTACTATCGCGCTGTGATGCTTAGCATCTTTACCAACTACAGCTCGTTGGCTGTCCTTGTCTTTTATGACAAATATCTCATATGCAAAGTATCTGAAATCCAATAATATTACACGGCCGACCGCTTTCTGCGAAACAGGAATCGATCGTTTCGTCTCCCTGTGGGATAAATGTCTTGACGAGTGTCGTGATGACTTTGGATGGAACCGTACCACGGCCCAGCTGTGACGGATGACGAGTTTCCGTGTGACCACCCCTCGTATTATAGTGCCGTTTACGGTGTCAGTGAGAGCACCATGTTTACCTACTCCCCTGGGTCGTCAGCGCCTGAGGCAGTGTGGATAATACCGGCCGAGCTGCGGCAAGCGATCACTGACGTCGTTGGATACTGAGTCGCTGCTTCCACCACGGAGCCGACCAAGACGAAGCCACGCGCTCGGGCGTCAGCGCACTCCTGCGTGGCGAACGCCACTCCTGTTTGCCGTTACTGCCGGCGGCCATGAATGGTGACAACCGCGTGTTTGGGGGCAATACACTGAAGAGCCAAAGAAACTGGTACACCCACCTAATACAGGGTGGTCCATAGATCGTGACCGGGCCAATTATCTCAACGAAATAAGCGTCAAACGAAAAAACTACAAAGAACGAAGCTTGTCTAGCTTGAAGGGGGAAACCAGATGGCGCTATGATTGGCCCGCTAGATGGCGCTGCCATTGGTCAAACATATATCAACTGCGTTTTTTTTTAAAGTAGGAACCCCCACTTTTATTACATATTCGTGTAGTACGTAAAGAAATATGAATGTTTTAGTTAGACCACTTTTTTCGCTTTGTGATAGGGGCGCTGTAATAGTCACAAACGTATGGCTGACAATTTTAGACGAACAGTCGGTAACAGGCGGGTTTTTTAAATTAAAATACAGAACGTAGGTACGTTTGAACATTTTATTTCCCTTGTTCCAATGTGATACATGTACCTTTGTGAACTTATCATTCATGAGAACACAAGCTGTTACAGCCTGGTTACCTGTAAGTACCACATGAATGCAATTGATGCTCAAAATGATGTCCGTCAACCTCAATGCATTTGGCAATACGTGTAACGACATTCCTCTCAACAGCGAGTAGTTCGCCTTCCATAATGTTCGCACATGCATTCACAATGCGCTGACGCATGTTGTCAGGCGTTGTCGGTGGATCACGATAGCAAATATTCTTCAACTCTCCCCACAGAAAGAAATCCGGGGACATCAGATCCGGTGAACGTGCGGGCCTAGATATGGTGCTTCGACGACCAATCCACCTGTCATGAAATACGCTATTCAGTACCGCTTCAACGGCACGTGAGCTATGTGCCCGACATCCATCATGTTGGAAGTACATCGCCATCCTGTCGCGCAGTGAAACAACTTTTAGTAACATCGGTAGAACATTACCTAGAAAATCAGCACACATTGCACCATTTAGAGTACCATAGATAAAATGTGGGCCAGTTATCTTTCCTCCCATAATGCCGCACCATACATTAACCCGCCAAGGTCGCTGATGTTCCACTTGTCGCAGCCATCGTGGATTTTCCGTACCCAAATAGTGCATGTTATGTCGGTTTACCTTACCGCTGTTGGCGAATGACGCTTCGTCGCTTAACAGAACGAGTGCAAAAAATCTATCATCGTCCCGTAATCCGAGCGGTTCTAGGCGCTACAGTCGGGAACCACGTGACCGCTACGGTCGAAGGTTCGAATCCTGCCTCGGGCATGGATGTGTGTGATATCCTTAGGTTAATTAGGTTTAGGTAGTTCTAAGTTCTAGGGGACTGATGACCTCACAAGTTAAGTCGCATAGTGCTCAGAGCCATTTTGAACCATTTCTTTCGTCCCGTAATTTCTCTTGTGCCCAGTGGCAGAACTGTACACCACGTTCAAAGTCGTCGCCATGCAATTCCTGCTGCATAGAAATACGGTACGGATGCAATCGCTGTTGATGTAGTATTCTCGACACCGACGTTTTTGAGATTCCCGATTCTCGTGCAATTGTCTGCTACTGATGTGCGGATTAGCCGCGACAGCAAAACATTCATATTTCTTTACGTACTGCAGGAATATGTAATAAAAAATGGGGTTCCCTATTTAGAAAACGCATTTAATATCCGTTTGACCTATGGCAGCGCCATCTAGCGGGCCAATCATAGAACCATCTGGTTTCCCCCTTCAAGCAAGACGAGTTTCGTTCTCTGTAGATTTTTCGTATTCAGTGGACCGCCCTGTATAGCGTAGGGATCCCGCGAGCGCTCAGAATGCCGCAACACGACGCGACATGGACTCTACCAATGTCTGAAGTAGTGCTGGAGGGAACTGACACCATGAATCCTACAGGGCCCTCCATAAATCCCTAAGAGTACGAGGGGGTGGAGATCTCATCTGAACAGCACGTTGCAAGGCGTCCCAGATACGCTCAATAATAATCATGTCTGGGGAGCTAGATGACAAGCGGAAGTGTTTAAACTCAGAAGAGTGTTCCTGGAGCCACTCTGTAGCAATTGTGGACGTGTGGGCAGTCTCATAGTCCTGCTGGAATTGTCCAAGTCCGTCGGAATGCACAATCGACATAAATGGATGGAAGTGATCAGATAGGATGCTTACGTACTTGTCACCTGTCAGAATCGTATCTAGACTTATCAGGGGTCCGATATCACTCCAACAGCACACGCCCCACACCATTACAGAGCCTCCACCAGCTTGAACAGTCCCCTGCTGACATGCAGGGTCCATAGATTCATGAAGTTGTCTCCATATCAGCACACATCCATCCTCTCGATACAGTTTGAAACGAGACTCGACCGATAGGGGAATATGCCGCGCTGGATAGCCGAGCGGTCTAGGCGCCTTGTCACGGTTCGCGCGGCTCCCTCCGTTGGAGGTTCGAGTTCTCCGTCGGGCATGGGTGTGAGGGTTGTCCTTAGCGTAACTTAATTTAAGTTAGATTAAGTAGTGTGTAATGGGAGGGACCGATGACCTCAGCAGTTTGGTCCCACAACTTTCCAGATTTTGGGGCAACAAGGTTTCCAGTCATCAACAGTCCAATGTCGGAGTTTACAGGCCCAGGCGAGGCATAAAGCTTTGTGTCGTGCAGTCATAAACGGTACACGAGCGGGCCTTCGGTTCAGGAAGCCCATATCGATGATGCTTCGTTGAATGGTTCGCACAGTAACACTTGTTGATGGCCCAGTATTGAAATCTGCAGCAATTTGCAGAAGGGTTGTATTTCTGTCACGTTGAACGATTCTCTTCGGTCTTTGGTCCCCTTCTTGCAGGATCTTCTTCCAGCCACAGAGATGAATACACTCGTGAAATGATCGTACAGCAAAATCCCCACTTCATCGCTACCACGGAGATACTGCGTCCCACCGCTCGTGCCCAGACTATAACACCACGTTCAAACTCTGTTAAACCTTGATGACCTGCCATTGCAGGAGCAGTAATCGGTCTTACAACTGCGCCACACACTTTTTGTCTTATATAGGCGTTGCCGACCGCAGCGCCGTATTCTGCCTGTTTACGTAGCTTTGTATCTAAATACGCTTGCCTATACCAGTTTCTTTGGCGCTTCAGTCCATATTTTCGTTCGGTTAAGAATACTTTGACAGTGCTTTCGGGTGCCGAACAGGTTGTCTCACATGGAACCTTTGCTCGCCCATGGCACACGGCTACAGTGCTGCCAGATCGTGACATCGACAGCGTAACACCTTCACCTAAGGTAGAGGCAGACGCCCTGAGATCTCAGCACTATGAAGTCATGACAATTGAAGGTGTGTAATGCTAGTGGCGTGATTCGTCATCACGACTGCGACAGATGGAGCAACGAGCTGCAGCTTGCTGTCAGTATAATAAGAAATCAGCAGTCACTAGGACCAGTTGATCAAAAGCAGCACTGTAGGAGATTGTGATGTCCGCACAACTTACGCCAAAGCAATGCGGGGATTAAGAAGTTTCCCAGACACAATGGCAACCACTTTTGTAAAAATAATGGTCTTGGGCTGAACACTAAAAACGGCAGAAAATCGGCAATATGTTCGATTTATGTCACTGATCACTATGCGTACGAGTTGGGCTACAATAAATTCATGTATGCCACCGCAAAAGAAATTTTAATCACTAACATATGGTTGTTCCAAACAAAATTTTATGAACTACTTTTGTCTCAGTACTCATAATTAGGAAATTTACTAGAAATACAATAAACGTCAGAAAAAATCTGATGCACTGACACCTCGGTCTGGGGATACCGTTCTTCAATAGTAATCAAAACATCCTTGTGTATGGGGTACGATCTAAGCCACTGTTCAAATTTTGAGTGAAAATCATCAGTAATGGCGGCCGAAGACTTCCAGTATAGGGAGATAAACTTGTACTGTCAATGGCCTTTTCGAATGTGGCGGAAACGCGCAGAGAGGTTCGGGCCATCCTCTACCGCTAGAAGTGAGAGACCGGCCCTAAAAGGGTCATGAGGACGCAGAAGGTAATGTATTAAAATGGTTCAAATGGCTCTGAGCACTATGGGACTTAACTTCTGAGGCCATCAGTCCCGTAGAACTTAGAACTACTGAAATCTAACTAACCTAAGGACATCACACACATCCACGCCCGAGGCAGGATTCGAACCTGCGACCGTAGCGGTCGCGCGGTTCCAGACTGTAGCGCCTAGAACCGCTCGGCCACCCCAGCCGGCGGTAATGTATTGTTGTTGTTGCTGTTGTGGTCTTCAGTCCTGAGACTGGTTTGATGCAGCTCTCCATGCTACTCTATCCTGTGCAAGCTTCTTCATCACCCAGTACCTACTGCAACCTACATCCTTCTGAATCTCATCTGCTTAGTGTATTCATCTCTTGGTCTCCCTCTACGATTTTTACCCTCCACGCTGCCCTCCAATACTAAATGGGTGATCCCGTGATGCCTCAGAACATGTCCTACCAACCGATCCCTTCTTCTAGTCAAGTTGTGCCACAAACTTCTCTTCTCCCCAATCCTATTCAGTACCTGCTCATTAGTTATATGATCTACCCATCTAATCTTCAGCATTCTTCTGTAGCACCACATTTCGAAAGCTGCTATTCTCTTCTTGTCCAAACTATTGACCGTCCATGTTTCACATCCATACATGGCTGCGCTCCATACAAATACTTTCAGAAGCGACTTCCTGACACTTAAATCAATACTCGATGTTAACAAATTTCTCTATGTATTAAAGTCATAGAATGTGTATCTGCAGGAAATTTAGCCTGCAATTGAAAAAGATTCCAGATTAGCCCTGATTCGTGTCTGCGTGAAAGCGCTGCCAAGGGGGAGATGAACATGAGACACAGACTGAAGATCCCTGACGCTGTAAATTCTGCGACAATGAATTCTACAGGAGACTGATTAGATCCTGCGTAATGGTCATCCCTAAAAAAGGGAAACAGGGAAATTCTACAAACCAGTAAGGTACAAGAAAAGTAACTGCGAAGAAAAATGGGGTAACAGTACAAAAATACTGAAAGACTACAAATATTACGCGTTACCGTTTCTACTACAGTTAGGGAACCTGATGACGTTCTTAACAGCTTCCAGTCTTCTCAGAATGTGTAGTTACAGGTCCTGAACGGTTTTCAAGGGAATCCCATACCATTCTTAGTGACAAATAGTGGCAAATTCAGGTGAACCAGTTCTGGACGATGCCAGATGTGCCCTGTCACCTTGGAACACAGCGTCACCATTGCGGAATGGACATTGTACCAAGGGATGGACCAGATCAGCCAAATTATCATGTAATCCTTGGAAATAACGCGACCTTGGAGAGTATACATGGGGCTCATGGAATAGCGCGATATGGCTGTCCAAATCATAACTGAAAGTCTAGTCTCCCTATTTTTACTTAGAGTCCTCTTCAGTGAGCGTTGCCATGATCACCCACCACACATTTTCTTCCGCTTTGTTACTTAGCGGATGATGTTTTTTTCTGTTTTGCCTGTGTGCGTGTAATGTCTCTTGCAGCGGTCTCTCCACGATATTTTCAGAAATTTTATAAATTATATAACTCAGTACATATCTCGAAATATCTCTTCTCATCTTACCGGTTATCAATGCAAAGTAGTTTCAAGCCCAATTATTCCTTGAGCGTCCATTTACTCCATGGAATAGCTTCTCTGCTATCTATGTTTTCTCTTGGGAAAAGAATGAAGGACTTCTTGCCGACTAGTCGTGAAAGAAGGATGTATATGTATGTATTGTTGAGCTAGTCGCCATCTTGATGAGATTCTGTATGAGAAGGAATTTAATACATGAACTAAAGTAAGTGTGTTCGCGTATTATTTAACTGATTATTATTGACAGTGTCTGCTTACTACGCTGTGTTGCACGGGATCAGTGGGGAACGTTTGATTTACACTGGACGAACCCGCCGTTTTGTATGCTCAAGATATCCAGTTACTTCAAATAAATAGGCTAACACGGTCTTACCAGCAGATCTCCGGTCTTCCCCATGTGATCACCGAAAGTTAATAATTATTACAAATGTTTCCTGGAGATCGACTGACAATTTTCATCGCACCGAGACTTCAAAATGGCTTCACTGCCTTATGGAATTTAAGTTAAGCTCAATTTAATCAGTATAGAACAGTATTGAACTGTGTGAATGTGATAAGCCTGCTTTGTGAATGAAAATTCCCTTAACATACGCATGTTTTTACTATCCTGATCAGTGAAGCTAAATCAGGCCGGTGTGAGAGAGGTTTTTAAATTGTAGATCCCACACAAAATATATTAAATGCGGTACAAATCTTTCATGCGGTGCCTCTTGAAACAGCAAACAAGTCGGCTATCTTGGGTACGGAAGCATTCACCATACGAACACCAACAATTTGACCCCCGTCTGAATTCACTTTGCTCCGACATAATGCTCCCACGACTACAGAGAACGCTGTTCTGACGACGACTGACACTTGCAACGTGTTGAAGACATTGCACAGGTTGCGTTCGTGGTCAACGTAGGATTGATAGCATCTACATTTATGTTCAAGCATGCATTTCTCGCGTTGCTTCCATATACACTACTGGCCATTAAAATTGCTACACCACGTGCTACAGACGCCAAATTTAACCGACAGGAAGAAGATGCAGTGATATGCAATGATTAGCTTTTCAGAGCATTCACACAAGGTTGGCGCCGGTGGCGACACCTACAACGTTCTGACATGAGGAAAGTTTCCAACCGAATTCTCATACAAAAAAAAAGTAGTTGACCGCCGTTGCCTGGTGAAACGTTGTTGTGATGCCTCGTGTAAGGAGGAGAAATGCGTACCATCACGTTTCCGACTTTGATAAAGGTCGGATTGTAGCCTATCGCGATTGCGGTTTATCGTATCGCGACATTGCTGCTCGCGTTGGTCGAGATCCAATGACTGTTAGCAGAATATGGAATCGGAGGGTTCAGGAGGCTAATACGAGATGACAGGCATCTTATCCGCATGGCTGTAACGGATCGTGCAGCCACGTCTCGATCCCTGAGTAAACAGATGGGGACGTTTGCAAGGCAATAACCATCTGCACGAACAGTTCGACGACTTTTGCAGCAGCATGGAGTATCAGCTCGGAGACCATGGCTGCGGTTACCCTTGGCGCTGCATCACAGACAGGAGCGCCTGCGATGGTGTACTCAACGACGAACCTGGGTGCACGAATGGCAAAACGTCATTTTTTCGGATGAATCCAGGTTCTCTTTACAGCATCATGATGGTCGCATCCGTGTCTGGTGACATCGCTGTGAACGCACATTGGAAGCGCGTATTCGTCATCGCCATACTGGCGTATCACCCGGCGTGATGGTATGGGGTGCCATTGGTTACGCGTCTCGGTCACCTCTTGTTCGCATTGACAGCACTTTGATCAGTGGACGTTACATTTCAGATGTGTTACGACCAGTGGCTCTACCCTTCATTCGATCCCTGCGAAACCCTACATTTCAGCAGGATAATGCACGACCGCATGTTGCAGGTCCTGTACGGGCCTTTATGGATACAGAAAATGTTCGACTGCTGCCCTGGCCAGCACATTCTCCAGATCTCTCACCAATTGAAAACGTCTGGTCAATGATGGGCGAGCAACTGGCTCGTCACAATACGCCAGTCACTACTCTTGATGAACTGTGGTATCGTGTTGAAGCTGCATGGGCAGCTGTACCTGTACACGCCATCCAAGCTCTGTTTGACTCAATGCTGAGGCGTATCAAGGCCGTTATTACGGCCAGAGGCGGTTGTTCTGGGTACTGATTTCGCAGGATCTACGCACCAAAATTACGTGAAAATGTAATCGCATGTCATTTCTAGTATATTTGTCCAATGAATACCCGTTTATCATCTGCATCACTTCTTGGTGTAGCAATTTTAATAGCCAGTACTGTATTTGTCTGGCCCCTGTACTTCAACTCGTCGATCAAGCAAGAAAGTACAAACATGTTCAGGAATAGATCTACGTACAGCAATATAAGTTACTTAGAAATGAAATAAATAGGAATTCAGGGATGCTAAAATACATGGCTGCAGGAGATATACGAAGAAATCGCAGATGTAACTTTCGTCGTAAGGGCAGATTCAGCATGTAACTACTGCTGAAAGTAAAAGCAATTAAATCAACATTAAAAGTGTATAAGAAGCTCCACATCTAAACGCAGAGCAGAAAACAGGTAGAAAATATTGAAGACCTCCACGAACACAGGAGCCATCTGCTGATGTGAAAGAAGAGGAAACAGGAATTGATTTAAGAGATATAGGATATTCTGTCTCAGAGTTAGGCAGAGCTTTGGAAGCCTTTCGACGAAATTAGACAGAAAATATAGGTAGCATTCCTTCGGAAGTTCTAGAATCCTTGGGGCAAGAGGTATCAACACGTTTACTCAACCTAGTGTGTAGAATACAATAGAAACAACGAAACAAACAAACATTTCAAATCCAAACACACGCAAAATCCCCAAGATTGGCGATCTTTTACAGAAGCTCGAAATTTAACGCGGACATCAATGCGAGATGCTTATAACAGTTTCCTCAAATAAACTTTGTCTCGAAACCTGGCAGAAAATCCAAAGAGATTCTGGTCGTATGTGAAGTACGTTAGTGGCAAGAAACAATCAATACCTTCTCTGCGCTATAGCAATGGAGATAATATCGAAGACAGTGCTGCCAAAGCAGTTACTAAACACAGCCTTCCGAAATGCCTTCACAAAAGAAGACGAAGTAAATATTCCAGCATTCCAATCTAGAACAGCTGTCAACATGAGCAACGTAGGAGTAAATATCCTCGGAGTAGTGAAGCAACTTAAGTTACTTAATAAAAGCAAATCTTCTGATCCAGACTGTATACCAATTAGGCTCCTTTCGGAGTATGCTGATGCATTAGCTCCATACTTAACAATCATATACGACCGTTCGCTCGACGAAATATCCGTACCCAAAGACTGGAAAGTTGCACAGGTCACACCAATATTCAAGGAAGGTAGTAGGATTAATCCACTAAATTACATGCCCATATCGTTAACGTCGATATGCAGCAGGATTTTGGAACATATATTGTGTTCAAACATTATGAATTACCTTCTATTGACACACAGTCAGCATTGGTTTAGAAAACATTGTTCCTCTTAAACACAACTAGCTCTTTATTCACATGAAGTGTTGAGTGCTATTGACATGGGATTTCAGATCGATCCCGTATTTCTGGATTTCCGGAAGGCTTTTGACACTGGACCACACAAGCGGCTTGTAGTGAAATTGCGTGCTTGTGGAATATCGTCTCAGATAAATGACTGGATTTGTGACGTCCTGTCAAAGAAGTCACACTTCGTAGTAAATGACGGAAAGACATCGAGTAAAACAGAAGTGATTTCTGGCGTTCCCCAAGGTAGTGTTATAGGCCCTTTGCTTTCGTTTATCGACTAGTAAAGTTATCAGAAGATCAAAACGAATTGCAAAAAGATTTAGAAAAGATATCTGAATGGTGCGAAATTTGGCAGTTGAACCTAATTAACGGAAAGTGTCAGATCATGCCCATGAGTGCTAAAAGGAATTCGTTAAACTTCGATTACACGATAAATCAGTCTAATCTAAAGGCCGTAAAATCAAGTAAAAACCTGGGTATTACAATGACGAACAACTTAAATTGGAAGGAACACATAGAAAATGTAACAGATCTACTAAGGAGACTGCCTACACTGCGCTTGCCCGTCCTCTTTTAGAATACTGCAGCGTGGGGTGGGATCCTTACTAGATAGGACTGATGGAGTACATAGAAAAGTTCAAAGAAGGGGACCACGTTTTGTATTATCGCTAAATATGGGAGAGAGTGTCACAGAAATGATACAGGATTTGGGCTAGACATCATTAAAAGAAAGGCGTTTTCGTTGCGACGGAATGTTCATACGAAATTCAAATCACCAAATTTCCCCTTCTAATGCGAAAATATTTTGTTGACACCGACCTACATAGGGAGAAACGATCACCACGACAAAATAAGGGATATCAGAGCTCGTACGGAAAGATAAGGTGTTCGTTCTTTCCCCGCTCTGTAAGAGATGGAATAATAGAGAATTGTGAAGGTGGTTCGATGAACCCTCCGCCAGGCACTTAAATGTGATTTGCAGAGTATCCACGTAGATGTAGATGTAGAATGGAGACGTGCGGCCTACTTTCGGCAGAATATCGTCCACACCGGTAGAATATCATCCATACCAACCCAAAGATACCAAAGACAGATAAATACGAGAACTATCGCTCAATCAGCTTCACAGCTAACTCATCTGACTTAAGAAGTAGAGGATTTGTTGACACTGAAAGAATGTTCGAACCCCTAAAATGCAGCCAGATATTTGAAATGCTCAACAAAATAAGTACACTCTACGGAAAAAATACGGGTAATATGCAATACGTAGAACAACAAAAAGTGATCAATAAGATTGGAAGAGCGAGAGAAAGCACAAGGATTAAAAATGGCAGAGATGCAGTCTTTGTTCTTCAATGTTAAACCTGTACATGTAATAAGCAATGACGGAAATAAAATAAGGGTTCCGAAGTGTAAGAAGATTATGGGTGGAAAGTTATCAATGATAAGATTCACAGACGAATATGTTATAGTGGGGAATAGTTACAGACGTGTTGCGTATTATTAAATCTAACGAGCACAGAATATGGACTCAGAGAAAGCAAAGATAGTCGAAGGAAATGAGGAATAGCAAATATCAAATAAGTGACATCTACATTGAGGGGCCATTTGGGAGACAAAGTGAAGGTTTTATCGAACTTCGGAAGTTAAATTACTCATTAAGCACGAAACAAGCAGACTAGCATAGGCAATCTTCACTAAAAGAAGTCAACTTGTATTAGAATGGTTCAAATGGCTCTAAGCACTATGGGATTTAACATCTGAGGTCATCAGTCCCCTAGATTTAGAACTGCTTAAACCTAACTAACATAAGGACATCACACACATCCATACCCGAGGCAGGAGTCGAACCTGCAACCGTAGCAGCCGCGTGGTGTCGGACTGACGTGCCTAGAACCGCTCGACTAGTATTATTAGATATAGGGCTTAATTTGAGGACTTAAAATACCATATACCCCGTGGTCTATGGGTAGCGTCTTTGATTCATAAGCAAAACGTCTTCGGTCCCGTGTTCGATCCCAGCCACTGCCAAAATTTTGATAAATAATCAGCATTGGCGGCCGAAGGCTTCCGGCATAAGAAGTCAGCCTCATTCTGCCAACGGCAGGCAGGGCGGAGGAGCGGATAGAGGTTCAGCGCACTCTCTTGTCCTAGGGGTGGGAAATAGCCCCCAAAGGCGGAAGAATCAGCAATGATCAACGACATGTGGATGCAGAAGGCAATGGAAACCACTGCATTAAAGACACGTAACGTGTATCCACAGGACATGTGGCCTGTATTTGAAGAAGTGTCATGATGATCTCTCCATTGGCAAAAGATTCCGGAATAGTCCCCCATTCGGATCTCCGGGAGGGGACTGCCAAGGGGGGGGGGGGGGGGTTACCACGAGAAAAAGATTGAATAATCAACGAAAGGATAACGTTCTACGAGTCGGGACGTGGAATGTCAGAAGCTTGAACGTGGTAGGGAAACTAGAAAATCTGAAAAGGGAAATGCAAAGGCTCAATCTAGATATAGTAGGAGTCAGTGAAGAGAAGTGGAAAGAAGACAAGGATTTCTGGCCAGATGAGTATCGGGTAATATCAACAGCAGCAGAAAATGGTATAACAGGTGTAGGAGTCGTTATGAATAGGAAGGTAGGAGAGGGTGTGTTACTGTGAACAGTTCAGTGACCGGGTTGTTCCAATCAGAATCGACAGCAGACCAACACCGACAACGATAGCTCATGTATAAATGCCGACGTCGGAAGCTGAAGATGAACAGATAGAGAAAGTGTATGATGATATTGAAAGGGTAATGCAGCATGTAAACGGGGACGAAAATCTAATAGTCACGGGCGACTGGAATGCAGTTGTAGGGGAAGGAGTAGAAGAAAAGGTTACAGGAGAATATGGGCTTGGGACGAGGAATGAAAGAGGAGAAAGACTAATTGAGTTCTGTAACAAGTTTCAGCTAGTAATAGCGAATACCCTGTTCAAGAATCACAAGAGGAGGAGGTATACTTGGAATAGGCCGGGAGATACGGGAAGATTTCAATTAGATTACATCATGGTCAGACAGAGCTTCCGAAATCAGATACTGGATCGTAAGGCGTACCCAGGAGCAGATATAGACTCAGATCACAATATAGTAGTGATGAAGAGCAGGCTGAAGTTCAAGACATTAGCCAGGAAGAATCAATATGCAAAGAAGTGGGATACGGAAATACTAAGGAATGACGAGATACGTTTGAAGTTCTCTAACGCTATGGATACAGCAATAAGGAATAGCGCAGTAGGCAGTACAGTTGAAGAGGAATGGACATCTCTAAAAAGGGTCATCACAGAAGTTGGGAAGGAAAACATAGGTACAAAGAAGGTAGCTGCGAAGAAACCATGGGTAACAGAAGAAATACATCAGTTGATTGATGAAAGGAGGAAGTACAAACATGTTCCGGGAAAATCAGGAATACAGAAATACAAGTCGCTGAGGAACGAAATAAATAGGAAGTGCAGGGAAGCTAAGACGAAATGGCTGCAGGAAAAATGTGAAGACATCGAAAAAGATATGATTGTCGGAAGGACAGACTCAGCATACAGGAAAGTCAAAACAACCTTTGGTGACATTAAAAGCAACGGTGGTAACATTAAGAGCGCAACGGGAATTCCACTGTTAAATGCAGAGGAGAGAGCAGATAGGTGGAAAGAATACACTGAAAGCCTCTATGAGGGTGAAGATTTGTCTGATGTGATAGAAGAAGAAACAGGAGTCGATTTAGAAGAGATAGGGGATCCAGTATTAGAACCGGAATTTAAAAGAGCTTTGGAGGACTTACGGTCAAATAAGGCAGAAGGGATAGATAACATTCCATCAGAATTTCTAAAATCATTGGGTGAGGTGGCAACAAAACGACTATTCACATTCGTGTGTAGAATATATGAGTCCGGCGATATACCATCTGACTTTTGGAAAAGCATCATCCACACAATTCCGAAGACGGCTAGAGCTGACAAGTGCGAGAATTATCGCACAATCAGCTTAACAGCTCATGCATCGAAGCTGCTTACAAGAATAGTATACAGAAGAATGGAAAAGAAAATTGAGAATGCGCTAGGTGACGATCAGTTTGGCTTTAGGAAAAGTAAAGGGACGAGAGAGGCAATTCTGACGTTACGGCTAATAATGGAAGCAAGGCTAAAGAAAAATCAAGACACTTTCAAATAATTTGTCGACCTGGAAAAAGCGTTCGACAATATAAAATGGTGCAAGCTGTTCGAGATTCTGAAAAAAGTAGGGGGTAAGCTATAGGGAGAGACGGGTCATATACAATATGTACAACAACCAAAAGGGAATAATAAGAGTGGACGATCAAGAACGAAGTGCTCGTATTAAGAAGGGTGTAAGACAAGGCTGTAGCCTATCGCCCATACTCTTCAATCTGTACATCGAGGAAGCAATGATGGAAATAAAAGAAAGGTTCAGGAGTGGAATCAAAATACAAGGTGAAAGGATATCAATGATACGATTCGCTGATGATATTGCTATCCTGAGTGAAAGTGAAGAAGAATTAAATGATCTGCTGAACGGAATGAACAGTCTAGCGAGTACACAGTATGGTTTGAGAGTAAATCGAAGAAAGACGAAGGTAATGAGAAGTAGTAGAAATGAGAACAGCGGGAAACTTAACATCAGGATTGATGGTCACGAAGTCAATGAAGTTACGGAATTCTGCAACCTAGGCAGTAAAATAACCAATGACGGACGGAGCAAGGAGGACATCAAAAGCAGACTCGCTATGGCAAAAAAGGCATTTCTGGCCAAGAGAAGTCTACTAATATCAAATACCGGCCTTAATTTGAGGAAGAAATTTCTGAGGATGTACGTCTGGAGTACAGCATTGTATGGTAGTGAAACATGGACTGTGGGAAAACCGGAACAGAAGAGAATCGAAGCATTTGAGATGTGGTGCTATAGATATGGTGCTATATATAGGTGGACTGATAAGGTAAGGAATGAGGAGGTTCTACGCAGAATTGGAGAGGAATGGAATATGTGGAAAACACTGATAAGGAGAAGGGACAGGATGATAGGACATCTGCTAAGACATGAGGGAATGACTTCCATGGTACTAGAGGGAGCTGTAGAGGGCAAAAGCTGTAGAGGAAGACAGAGATTGGAATACGTCAAGCAAATAATTGAGGACGTAGGTTCCAAGTGCTACTCTGAGATGAAGAGGTTAGCACAGGGCCGCATCAAACCAGTCAGTAGAGTGTTGACCAAAAAAAAAAAAAAAATTCGATTGAATTATGTACTGTGGTAAAACCGAAATGAAGAGAGCTGAAGTGCTTGAAATGTTTAGTTGCAGAAAGATGGTGAAAATTAAGTAGACATAATAAATGAGAAGCCCCATCGTACAATAGGTGACGAAAGAATGTGTGGAAAAACACTTATTACAAACGATATTCAGTGCCTATGTTGTTAAAAAGAACAGAGAGATCTTCCTTCTGACACGCAGGTATGTTCGAAATTGCATCGTACCTCTTCACAACACAGACAATGTAATAACGTATTTATCTACCGATACCAGGTAGTGAATTTTAATTAAAGCATTCTCCCCTCTAAGGAAATGACATAATGCGTGTAAGAGTGCAGGCTATGACGCAGGGACGACGACAAATTGAAGTTTCGGTGCGGCCGTGAGTCGTGAACGGATAGCGGTTAAGGCGGCCCCTCGTTTAAACCGGGAAATCCCGGTTCGAGCCGCGGTCCGGCACAAATGTTCACCGTCGTCATTTCCTTATACAGCTGTCGGTTGGTCGTATTCACAGCCGCGAATACATTTCATGTAGTTATTAGGAAGAGAAACATGGCGATTGGACACGTTTTTCAATATTAGCGAACAGCTTCCATTCTACCAAAGGGAGACGTAGAGGGCAAAAACCGTAGGACAGAGAGTATACGTCGTAGAATATAAAAAATCGAGAACTTTCGATGTACGTGTCACTCTGAAATTAAGAATTATCAGAATACTAGAGTAGAGAGACTATTGGGACAGTGTAACATCCACGAGATAAATTTTGGCTACAGTGGGACGAGAGGAAATTATGCCTCTAACAGTTATAAACATTATCTATCCGACATATAGAAAAATAGCGAAATAAAACACAACGATGATAAATATTAATTATTTATATAATATTTTATGATGTAATTAGATCGATGTGTATCATACAAAGACAATGATAATTGTAAATTCCTTTTATGCTCTGCGTTAGTCTTCCTTTGTTTTTACCTTTTTCAGTTGGCTTTTGTGGGTTGCGGACTTAAGACGCATATCAAACTGAGGTCTGTTAAGAAATTGTAATTATTTGTCAATCATTAGTTGAGAATAGAGTTCATTATTATTATAAATATGAGTGAATAATAATTTGTAACTTTAATTCCTCTCTCAATAAGCGTCATCTGTGTTAATTACTTCTTTCCGCTGCAAGGAGCGCAGCCATTGATGATAACGATTTTTATCTGTGTTTCTTACGAAAGTATCAAAGGTTTGCTTGATGAAAATTAGTCTAAATAGTGCACAATATAAAAGTAAAGTTTGACCGGCATTAGTTCAGATACTTATCCTTTTAAAGGAGATTTGCTCTAACAATAGAAGGTCTCTGTCAATTATCTGCCTCCATCTTAACAATTATCTCAGCGGCAAATTCAAATTATGCAACTCTGCAGACATAATTGCCGAATGTAACAAAAATGTGTAAAAATAAATGTGCACCGGTGGTCCCGAACTCATTTCAATGAAAATAATTCGAATCAGATTGGTTCTTTAAAAACAGTGCACATAGCACGATCCATATAACAAACTTTTTCTTGCTGGTGTATGGAGCCGAAATTAATTACGCACGAGTTGCGAAGAATATTGTTTCAGGTAACATTCGTCAGTGTTGTGCGCGGCTGATATTCGGTGGTTTGAATGATGATATTGCTGAAGATAACTGTTTCCATTATAATCAATAGTTGTATAGAATCTGTTGTATGAACTGTGATTTAGTGACACTTACACAGCTTACAGACAACACTTTAACACAACGTTAATTTGGTTTTCTTTAGCAGCTTGACCAAATCTTTAGCCGGGAGAAAAAATTATTTTGTAATTACTCACTGTAATGAAATAACACTATCATTTTCATTTACAAATTAGTTACATACCAAACCACTGAATAACATAGCGAACGCCACAACAAGTTACCGTATTAGGACGTTTGTTTGAATCGTAAGATACATATCAGCTATAACTACTGAAAAATTGAGGTAAAAGAATAAATAGTTAAATGTATCGTCACAGCTGATAAGGATAGGGGAGGAAGTAGGGTAATATTACGTTAAATGTATTCCCAGAGCAGGAAAATTTTAAGAAAACAAATAATGAACGTGTGTCACTAAACAGTCAAAATATATGGGCAGGAAAGGTAACAGTCAACGTGGATTTTACTAAAAGAACTATTGCAATAAATGAAGTTCGTCCACCAGGGAGAGCCGCGTTGCTTCAGGTAAAGACGTGTTTACGTCGCACTGGCAGTTTACCGTTGCGTCAAGAGGAAGGCAGCAGACGGGCTAGGAGCAAGCGGACGACATTCCACCGTCCTCGCCTCTCTAGCTACGACTGCCAACCGGTAAGTGCGCTAGAAAGTACGAGACAATTGTTTATGGCTCACTGTTCTCTCCTGTGTTGGCGTTACCTTTAGCACTGACGAATAATGTGTCAAGGGTGTAGCGTTTTGAATGATTGTCTCACTCTCTTTTATGTTATTGTTGGTTCAATTGTCCTGCATAGCTTGGCTTTTCTTGATTGTAGATCCGAAGGTTACTGTAGTATACAGTCGAAAGCCATTGAATGGTTAAAGAGTGTCGTTCGGAAAATTAAACTAAGAAACGTCAGTCTTAATTTTATTCATACCTTACAATTTTACTTTATTTTCACGTGGAGACTGTGCCAGGGATCAAACAAACATTTGTTTCTTGCTAAACTCACTAGCCATTTATTTTTTAACAGTGTTCACATTTCGTAGTGCGCGCGCGTTTTGTGCGTGTGCGTCAGTTCCTTCAAAGATTGACAAATGTATAGCAAATGTAATATTCTTTGTCCTTGGTATCCGGGTATGGTGACGTTGAACAAGGAAATGGTTGGGGAGTGGGTCTTAATCTTGCTTGTCCCTCATAACACTCGCTATCACAGTTGTTGTTTAGTGTCTGTGTGTTACTGTATATGTGCTAGTTCGTTTTTGAGTCCTGTCACTTTATATCCTGTGTACCAGTGCGTGCTATAGTGTCTGTATTACTAACGGAGAATATTTGCCCTGATAAGATTCTTTAATTTCTATCTTGCATAGTTTTCCTGATATCAGCTGTGAGTCTCTGCAGATTGTGGGTGATACATATGCCATATCGTTATAGCGAATTTTGGTATTGTAGGTCTTTCATAAATTTGTGTGCAATTTTACTTGAGCTATTATGCATCATAATATTGCTAGTTTCCGGTATGATGGTGGTTTAACGTATCCTGAATTATGTTATCTTCTTCTGTTGACTTCCTGTAGATGTGATTGTGTTTCCCGATTTCTATCCTCATTGTAATGTGTAGAATATTTTGTTGTTCATTTATTCATATAGAATATGGATCTGTTCATTAACAAAGAGGAACTTCCAAAAACGGCATTAAATGTTTAAAATAGATAACACGCAATAAATTATTCGCGCATCAGCAGAAATTCAATACCTAAAATTATTTTTAAGTTTACCGAAATACTGCTGTTTCTCTACTACATTAAATAGTATTAAATCTACTACTGGTGCCTTTATGATCGTGTTTGTGAAGTCAGGTTTTTTTGTGACGCATTACATTGATTCTAAAAAACAGCGACCATTCGTGAAGCCATTCATAATCTACGTTCACTATCCGCTGTTTTTCCCGTTTGGCATATGTCCCACACGCTTGAGCAATATTCTGACATAGGATGATTTGTAAGCAATATCTTTCGTAGTCTCACTGCATTTTCCTAGAATCTTTTCAATGAACCAAAGTCGGCTGAAGTCTAGATCAGGGCCAGGGACAGTCCCGGTTGTGCTTATCTGCTGCTGCTAGGTCGGCAACGCCTCAGTTTCGCGTAGCCAGCGGGATGATTCTTCGAGATAACCAATCAAGGGGGGGCGAGAACAGAGGCAATGTATTTGTAGCGGCGAAATTGAAACCACTGTCTTGTTCGCTTTTCAGTGTTTCAGTGAGTTTTGAGAGAATGTTTCGTTATGGTTCTGTAAAGTGGACTGATTTAAGTGATTTAGTTTTGCACGGCGGAGTCATCCATTGTGCATGTATCACGAGTTAATTGCAGAAACACAAAAATGTATGAAATCTAATGGTGAAATGACATTTAAAAGAATCAAAGGTTTGTGTGGGACGGAATCTGAAAGTTCCGCAAGAGCGCATCCTCTTTAAGAGGGTCGAGGTTTTTGTCTAAAAAAAAAATCGTGGGAGAAGGTAGGTGAATCAATGTTTCTTAATAATAGCCGCAGGTTCGATATATTAATAAAGTTTGAGCTTCTACCTTCTCCCATAATTTAATTAAAAAATATTGATACTAGGTGTGCTGGCTCAGGTCGATTGCGTAACAACACTGAACAGAAAAATATTTGACTGCTTTCTGGAATACGTCGTGGTTTGTGACGCTGTATCTCGCATGTAGATACTAACATAGTTAAAGTACCTGTGACTCAAACAAGGAGCAATTAAATTTATAATCCTCGTTTGCAAAAATGGTTCAAATGGCTCTGAGCACTATGGGACTTAACTTCTGAGGTCATCAGTCCCTTAACTAAACTAAGGACATCACGCACATCCATGCCCGAGGAGAATTCGAACCTGGTCCGCAGCTCGTGGTCGTGCGGTAGCCTTCTCGCTTCTCACGCCCGGGTTTCCGGGTTCGATTCCCGGCGGGTCAAAGATTTTCTCTGCCTCGTGATGACTGGGTGTTGTGTGATGTCATTAGGTTAGTTAGGTTTAAGTGGTTCTAAGTTCTAGGGGACTGATGACCACAGATGTTGAGTCCCATAGTGCTCAGAGCCATTTGAGCCAATTCGAACCTGCGACCGTAGCGGTCGCGCGGTTCCAGACTGTAGCGCCTAGAACCGCTCGGCCAACCCGTCCGGCAATCCTCGTTTACAGCAATGTTTCATCCTTCCTTCCGAATATGTTAGTTCGAAGCACGTAGTCTGGCTGCTGATCTCATTGGGTGCATAACACATAGCTGACACCTTTTTTTTTTATCCACATCATACCTCATGAGAAACGTTGAAAACGTTCCTGCGCGAAACACGTAAGTATTCCACTTTGCTCTGTTCTAGACTTTTGTCACTGAAGGTCGCCACCTCCCTAACCTAGATTGAGCCTATGTGATCATTTCACTTCATTTACCAAGAGGTCGATACATCGAGCTATTTCATCTAGTTAAATCATGCCCTTTGTTACTCACCGATGTAGCTGTAGATTATTACTTTCCTGCGTATTGCGAAGTGCACAGTTCATATGAACTCTTATCACGACCAAACTATATTTTTGCACTTTTTTTGCGGTTAGTTGTTATAGATACCTGCATCTGCGAAAAGTAAGAGGTCATCAATGTATGTTAACAAAGGTCCGGAAACACAACAAGGACAAGCCTGATGTTATTTATCAGATAAATGATTACCAATCGACTTTATGCTCTTGACCAACACAAGAGGGAAACTTGCACTAATTTGGAGCCTATCATCCCATTATTAGAATGTTGGGGGAAATTGAGAAGGTTTCGTAACACAACAAATTCATTCATTTCACGGGAATAGAGGACATTAAAGCATAGACATCGCTTATGGGAGGAATGAATTTAGACTAAAAGATAAACATTGGTATTATTGGTATTGTTTTTGCCGTTGTTCTCAATGTATTCGTGGGACAAAGTTTGCTACTAATTATACAGCGAAACTGTGGGTGAGAGAGTATGTAAATTCTCCCAGTTGAGCATTAAGCGTATAATATGAACGTCGTATTTTCATGTTACTTTTTCTAATAAGGTTGCCATTAACCGTGTGTTAAACGAAACTTACTACTTTCATTGTACTCGTCGATGGCGTCGGTTGCCTGAAGAGTTACTGAAGCAATGTCATTACGCGAAATCTTTGATTGGAAAATGGTCTCTAATTTGATTTCGGAAATCTTAAATTTACAAGCCTCACTACAGTGCAAGGAGGAGGTTACTTCATAGCAGTCAAATTTCAATTATGTCACAGCTAGTAGTAAAAGAAAGTAGCAATATCTGGAGTTCCCCAAGGGAGTGTTAAAGCCGTGTGATGTTTCTGATTTGTATAAAAATAATTTAGGAGACCAACTGGGCATCCATCTTAGCTTGGTTATGGGTCATGCTGTGATTTACCGTCATCTAAAGTCATCAGATCCACACAATCCGCAAAATAACTTAGATATCTATATGGTGCGAAAAGTGTGGAGATATCCACACGAGTAATAAAACAAAGCCTCCAAATTTCGGTTACACGGTAAATCACACAAATCTTAAGGCTGTAAATTAAACTAAATCCTTAGAGATGGCAACTTCGAATAGCTTAAACTGGAGCGATCACTTAGACAACGTTGTGGGAAAATTAAAGCAAAGACTCAGATTTACTGGCAGAACACATAGAAACTGTAAAACGTTTACTAAGTAGACTGCATATACTACACTTGTCTCCCCTCTTCTAGAGTGTTTCTGTGCTGTGTGAGATCCGTATCAGATAGGCTTGACGGAGAACAGGAAGTTGGTTTTGTATTATCGCGAAATAGTGTGACACGGATATGATACATGAATTGGGGTGGCAGTCTTTACAGGAAAGCCGCTGTTTCGTTGTCGCAGGTTCTTTGCATGAAATTCCAATCGCCAACTTTCTCCTCAGTGCGAAAATATTTTGTTGGAGGCACACCTAAATAGGGAGAAATGATAGTCACAATAAGAGAAATCAGAGCTCGCACGGAAAGGTTTAATCGTTAGCTGTTCCTGCACCCTAATAGAGTGGGACGGTAGAGAAATAGCCTGAAGGTTTTTGGTTAAGCGCTTTACCAGGCTCTTACCTGTGAATTGCAGAGCTATCACGTAGATGTAACTAGATTCTTCGTGACGATAAAACTGCTGTTATGCGCTTGTAGGCGCCCAAATTTTCCTTTTTTGATTCCTATGCAGAATATGTATACGAATGTTGATCAAAACTGCTATCATCAAATACCGTCCTCCAAATTTACGCATCAGGATTTTGTGAACAATGTTTTCCTTCAGAAGAGTGCCATGTAGGCTTCCCATCTGTTACAGTTCCGTATGGTCATACTAGTCGGAATTCCTAGCAGCACGCGTCTGAATACTTTAGATCTTTTCTGTCATGTACACACAAGGCATCCAAACGTTGCAATAGTTCTCTATAACTGCTTGCACTAGAGTCTTGCATGCGATATCCGAAGCTGATACATCGGACTGAATCATAAACTTTTTTTTTATGTTGAATGGCAGTACACTATTTTTGTTCAACCAAAACCTTACTAAAAATGTCTTCCATTCACGTGATTACTACTATTTTACGTGTCAGTCCCATTTCATGTGCAATGTATAAAAACAGATGTGAATACCACTGCTGTGGGATTAAAAACGGAAATATGCACTTTGATGATTGACAGTATACAGTGAAAACTCGTCGGTGACAGAAATTCGAAAAATTAACTTTTACAATTAATCATTTACTGCACTATGTTAAATGAAGTTCGTTTGCATTTCAAAATATTTATGTATCTGAAAATCTGCTGCACGTCGTTTATAGTTTGATATACATTTTTTTGCTGCTGAATAAATCAAACAGAAAGGAAACGTTTATTAATGAACTGAAGGAACACATCTGCTTAACCCTGTGATGCACCGTGTCGACTGCAGTAGTCCCTTCTGTGGTATGTTCAGTCATGAGACTGCAAATGTATGCAGGACACGGCACCAGTGGGGAGTGCCCACAGCAGTGGACTGTGCGCATTTGCAACCTCAGCACCGATCTGAAAACGCCGAAGAAGCGATCATTAACTGCTGTCCACTGCAATCGACTCGGCGCACAACAGGGTTAAAGTCTGGACACTGCACAAAGATTCATTTTCAGGTTGTGAACGAAAGTGTACAGCGCAAAGAGTTAAATTGCTTGGAACTACAACTGAATTTACACTACCAACAGCTGAGGTATGGGGCACTGTTAAGTCGATGTCAGTGTTCTGCTGAATGTGTAAAACAATGTTAAAGCCCCCCCACCAGAGTTCACCAGGATATTGAGAAACGCCGAACTGAGTCATTCTAAGATTCCATAGCACCGAAACTTATTCATGAGGTTGAAGGCAATTGGGTGGACACAGACAAGACTGAAACTGCCGTGAAACCAAGGTATTAACAAACCGAAGCTTCCCAGTGTGTTCGACACGACCAAATGGAAGACAGGCAGGTGACATCGGGAAACACGTAGGACTAAAATCTATGTGTATAGTTGCAGACCATGATGCAGGGAAAAGTCTTCAGGGGGCCATTTTCCAGCAGTGGGTATAAAGTGGACGACGATGAATAACATTCACCATTGAACTTCGTTCTTTGATGCCCTTCTTGCTCCCACATTCAGTTAACGTAAAGGGAGAAACTTCTCGTATCGTGTGAACTGTTACCTACGTGCTGTCGTATTTCAACTATTTTAGTATTTTCTGAGGTGAATTGCAGTGGACCAGTCCTGTATTTGCATTAAAGAGGGGGATCGGTTTTCCAGACCAACGGGGCGCGGATTTGAATCAGGTCTGTCTCATGTCAGGTTCGTAAATTTGCACTGTGTGCGTTAAGCTATATGAGTAAGTCTCAACAGTTGTCATCCTCTTGGGCCTGGAGTGGTTTGATGCAGGTATCCATGACACTCCATCCTGTACATGCCTTATCTGCGAATAACTACCGCAACTTACATAGTTCTGAATCTGCTTACTGTCGTCATCTCTTGGACTCCGTCTACAATTTTTACCCCAGACTCCACTCAAATACACTATTTCTTTTCTTAAGACTTTGATATCATCACCTCTGAAGGAGACAGAAGGCAAGCAGCCTAGTTTCGTGCCAGTAACACCATAGTACCATAACTTTCTGCTCCAATTGATTTGGCAGCTCTGTTCAGTTTTGTCTGTATATCCGTTTCCTCTCACCGATTATAAAATGTTTGTGATCCTAAATAATTAGGGAAAATGACGTCCGTATACTCTGCGTTATTGTATGGATGCAGAAATCAAAACGAACGTTTCTTTACGTGGAGGAATAAATCATTTTGGTGTGTTAAATAGCTGACGCGGCTGTTTTTATTGATCCATCGTTCAATTACTCTCATTTCACGTCTTAACTGTTCATTTAACCAGATTAGGTCCTTCTAGTCCTCTCTGACATGGAATGAAGTCTTTACGTACATATCAGTTACTTTAGGAATGATAATTTTAGTGTGATACTAACGTCGCATTAATAGTTCCAAATTATTGTAATGTATGTGTGGCTCTAAGGGACACAGTGACATGTAAACTCTGTACAAATCGTAGATACACGTTGGCGTAATTAGTCTCATTTATCTGTTTCCATTGCAACTGTCCTGTTAGTTTACTTTGTGTGGTGCGAAATAATTATTTTTACTAGAACTCGCAACTGGTAACCGTGAAGTAATAGTGAGTACACAAGAACCTGTCTAAACATTATGGCTCATCCTTCCTTTTTCTAAGCGGTTAGCCAGTCACATTTCCCTGTGCTGTTATTTTAGCGTTTGTCGTTGCACTTGGATGCATAGCTTCAGGCGAAATTTATCACCAGGTTCTCGTACTTGGCGGGAGACACTGTTGTTCTAGGCATCTTTATGTGGTCTCTGTGTACTCAGCACTAAAAGGAACGACGTAATGCGGTCACGGGCATACTAGAGACACTGCCAAACACACCTGTGCAAAACTTCGTCGAATTTTCACTGTGGTTTCCATTTCGCGACCGATCGTTCCTTACTTTGCGAATAACGCTCCTATAACATCCACGAATGTTAAGATCTATTCCGTATCGAGATGTGCGCCTCAGATGCTATTCAATTTTTCTTTCGCAAGCAACGAGTGACCATGCGAAACAGGCTTTACCCTCTTCATTTTGAACGTTAATGCAAGACCACTTCTTCTTAATATCCTCAGGGAGTTCGATATAAATGGACCCTCCATTTAACAGATCATAGACATGAATATGGATGTCAAGGCGTGGTATTTGGCTTAGTGTTTTCAGTTGATGAAGAAGAATTTCATTAGATGTTGCAAGAATTCTTGATTGACTCTGAACACGACTGTGAAGCCCAGTATCAGAGATCCTGTCCTCAATTCCAGCGCAGCTGATTTAAAGAAGATGGAGAACTTATGCAACATATTCACGGTCCACCTTTCACCGTGACTGACGGTGTAAGAGTGTGATTGTGCGGGTCAACACATTTGTTTCTTTTAATATTTGTAAGGGCGCTGGTAACGCCAGTAGTTGAGCACCCGTAAATTACACTCGCGCACATCGTTATTTCTACTGCTGCAGTTTTAATACTTTCACGGCAATTTCAGCACCGCAAGACACCGGTGTGGAAATATCGCATGCAACAGTGAAAATACCTCTCTGGCGGAAAAACAGACTGTTCTTGAAAGTGAAGCCTCAATTCATTGCCGCAAATATTAGCAGCGAGATGACGAAATATCATAGAATTTTTGGATCGCTTGACAGCGAATTTGCTGAGACGATATCGGATTTAATGTCCAAACCCTTTTCAGTTTCCCCACAAATAGACTTAAAAACACGTCTTACCCCAGATCTTCAGGAATCAATCAAGCAACATTAAAAATTTTTTGTACGAAGTGGAACTAAGAGAGAATAAGCCATCTGCTTTGCTCAGAGAGATGTCTGCTCTTGCAGGAACACAACATACGGTTTTTGAAGAACTGTATTTCTTGAACGACAAGCAACCAATACGTGTTCTATACTAGCAGGTAGCCAGGATTTGAACCTCGAAGCAATGGTTTCTAAGGTGGAAAAAATCGTAGGAATTAATACGCCCAGTCAGTTCGTATGCAGTACGGAAACTGTTCAGTCTCCATCTCAGGGTAACAGACTTTACCATATGGAAAGACAGTATTTCATACGAAGACATTGCAAAGTCACACAGCAGTGACCCAGAATTGGCCAAAGTGAAAAATTGAGACTTCGGTTCCTTCGTGTTTGTAACAATATTGTTACCTGATGGAACACAACTACTGTGTGATAATTTTACAGGTAAACTCAGGCTATATATTCCTCCACCTCAACGATAGCAAATCTTCCCTATATAAAGCTGTGGACAAAAGCGTGTATCCGTTGGCAAGGAGCAAATACTTCAAAACCTAGAACGAGTACTCGTGGAGCATTCAGTGAAGTTGATATTCACTTCTCGCATATACCTGTTGATCCAGTGGGACCATTGCTTTGTCCTCAAGGCTTCAGCAATCTTCTAACAATGACAAAAATGTTTACACGTTGGCCAGAGGCAGTTCCATTGAAGGACATACGGGCGTGAGATACAGACGACGCCTCAGTGGTTGCTGGCGACTCATTACGTTCATAGATTATTCCACTACAGTGCAAATCCAATATTTACTATTGAGCGCGGTTTCGGAAATTTAAATAAGCATTGCTATATCTCTTGGGGAAGCTGGGCAATTTCTAAGGCGAAATTTTAGAGATACAGTAATTAAATCCAATGGTAAGTTCGTGGACCGTATTTAAAACTATTACGTATGAAAAGCTTTAAGAAACTTGTTATTGATATTTAGTTTATGATACGCCTCACAAACGCAAGGCTGATTTACCGCTGCGCGAGTTACTCGTACCCAACAAAGCTCGTAGCGCTGTCAGATCCACCGGAACTTGGATGAGCACGACATGCGGCCTTAAGAGTTAGACGTTAGAATACTCAGAAGCTCGTCGCTTTTCAAATGTTACGTTTCACGCGTTTCTTTTCTTAATGTTTTAAGTAAAATACGACATACCGTAAGTAACACATTCATTATCTACTTACATACCCGTACTATATACAGGGAGAGTCACTAACTATTGCCACCTAGAATAACTCCGACAGTATGACAGTAGCTGAAAAGTTTGTGGGACAAATGTTGCATAGGATAACTAGGGCTATAATATTACGTTGGTTTTTTGTTGCTATTTGGGGTCGCGTCAGAGGTAATGGTCAATTTTGTTTTTTGAAATGGGATGCTATAGTTTGGTACTTACTTCCCGATAGCGGCTATTGGGACGATTCCAATAATGTGTAACGTCTTTGAAGGTCAACGACGGTCAAAATGGTTGCATGAACCTCCATTTACAGGTGTTCGTAATGATTACCATTGGTATCAATGCAGTGCTGCAACCTTATTATCATGGATTGATTGGTATTCCTTATCACTTCAGCACTTACCGAAGCACATACTTCGACAATTCTCTCTCGTATATCGTGCAAATAGTAAATATTCGCCGAATGCGGCGTATCCATCTAACGTGCCATATACATGCAAACGGTTTTTCAATACAACACTAATATGAACGGTAAGACTAGTAGCGTCGAATCAAGCGAATGTGAATGGTGTATTCCTTCAAAGAACAAGTGTATTTACGGAGAATGCCAATGAAATTCAGTGAGAGCTACAGACTCACACGCTGAAAGATATCCTCAACGTACTCATCATACATGTCATACATCTAAATATGATAGTTTGAGAACAACTGTATCCTTAAAGTATCAGAAACATATCCGGCAAAGGAAAGTTACTAACGAGCAAACGGAAATTGGTACTCTTGCCACTGTGGTTTGAGATCCTTGTGTTCGCGTCAAATCGCAAGGGAATCTGGCATGAGCCAGAGTAGTATTGTTCGTGTTCTGCATCGCCATAAATATCATCCTTATATCAGTCTCCACCAAGAATTAACTGGTGCGGAGAGTAAGCGCCACATTGAACTGCCGATTGGTTCAGCTTCAGATTCAGAGGGATGACACATTTATTAATTTGATTTTATTTACTGACGAGCCTACATTCACGAACCATGGAAATGTTAATCTGCATAACATTCGTTATTGGGCAAATGAAAATCCATGTTGGCTGCGGCAAGTTGCACGCAAAAAACCGTGGTCGGTGAATGTATGGTGTGGTATTCTGGAGGACAGAATCATAGGCCCCTATTCCACCGAAGGAAATCTTAATGGTAGGAAGTACACAACATTCCTGCGAGAGACATTAGGTCTGTTATTGGAAGAAATACCTTTAGGAACAAGGAACAGAATGTGGTATCAACACGATGGGTGGCCTGCACATTTTTCGCTGGTGTTTAGAAATGAGTTGCAGAGACAATTCCCTAATCGTTGGATTGGACGCGCAGACGATGTGTCGTGGCCGGCTCGTTCGCCAGAATTGACGCCTCTGGATTTTTTCTTGTGGGATTCGTAAAAGACTCGTTTATAAAGACGTTCCAACTACACATGAAGATATATCTAGTTGACCCCGAGCAGGAGCGCTCATGTGTAAAATAAAAGTCGCGCTGGGCGTCCCAGTGCGACCAGCGATGCGTCACTAGCAGGGATTCCAAGGACTGTTGCGTCACAAAGCTGCAATCTGTGGTGACCAGGAAAGAGGTCATCTGCCATCTGCGCGAAAAAATAAGACTAGTTGTCGCCAAAGCGTTGCAGTAGAATTCCGGAGCAGCTCAGACGTGGGATCACCGTGCACTTGCAGAGGTAAGTGGAGCACGCACTGGGTCCCAATTGAACTAAGGACGTCGTTGGTTACCATCGATATGTGCGAATCAGATGTGATGTGTGCGAACGTTGTTAGTGGACTGTTTGCAAGTAGCTTATTTACAGAGAGCAAACACCCAAATCAATGCCAATGACCAGTTAAAATGAAAACCTACCAGAACATTAACTGCTGCTTCTTAATCACTAGAACAATGAGTAATTTCCGCCTAATTTATTTTGTTTAGTTGTCTTTTATTCGCCGATGTCAAAACCTGACGACAGTGCGGCTAGTAGCATTTATAGTTCACAATATGCTCAAATCCTCGCGCATATTTAATAATCTAATGTACTGCAACTCGTTTTACAAACTTAAATATTTTCTGTACGACGTAAGCTGCCATAAATACGTACCAGTTTCCATGTGTGCTGATACTCGTGAAACTGTGTGTCTACTAAATGTTACGCCTGTTGATGCAGTAGCTCTGCACAGTTAATCGTCTTCATATTACAGCAACTCGTCCTCACTAAAAAAAATTATTTTCCGGTCTTTAACTTCTGATGAATTAAATTTTCTTTAAGAATAGACGCTGGTTTCCAATGGAGCTTCTACTTCAGCTTCCTATCTGTTGTTTATTCGGATAAGAAATGTTAATCCTCGGAGTTTTTAGTATAGATTATGATTTACATCTCGAAGTAGTTGTACCCCAGAATTTTTGAAATAACACTTCATCTATATCGCTATTATTTATATCTGTATACAAAGACAATGTCCCGACTGACTGACTCAGTGATTCGCCATAGTCCAGCCCAAACGGCTAAGTATCAAAACATAAATTTGGAGAGGGTAAGGACCATATACTGTAGCCATCGTCTCAGAAGGGATTGTTGAAAATTAAACTCTCGAGAGGGTGGAACAGGGGGGGAAAGGATTTTAGAAAAGGTGTCGCTATTACGGCAAGTTTGAAGCTGCAACTACGAAACTTAGTGTTTCGTTTCTGTCAGTAATATACACGCGTTTCTGCATTTTTGGAAAATCATCCACTAAGGGGGAATTACAGGGGATGAAAATCTTAAAGTAAATATTTCGTTACATTAATTGTTTGATGGTAAATCTATGAAAATTGATATTCCACTTGCCTATTAGATATTGACAAATATGTGTAAAGAGATAGTTTCTACGGAAATACCACCACAAGAACGCAAAAGGCATGATTAACAAAAACATTGGACTCCAGCAACCAGAATCGTTATTGTTCAGGAGTACATTTTGCGAAGACCATGCTTTTATGACCTCATACAGTCTGAAAAGAATAGGTGGTGTCGCAGTTTACGAGCAACGTAAAAATTTGACTGTTGTAGTGGTCTTCAGTCCTGAGACTGGTTTGATGCAGCTCTCCATGCCACGCTATGCTGTGCAAGCTGCTTCATCTCCCAGTACGTCCGGTAGCCTACATCCTTCTGAATCTGCTTAGTATATTCATCTCTAGGTGTCCCTCCACGATTTTTATCCTCCACGCTGCCCTCCAATGCTAAATTTGTGATCCCCTGATGCCTCAGAACATGTCCTACCAAACGGTCCCTTCTTCTTGTCAAGTTGTGCCACAAACTCCTCCCCAATCCTATTCAATACTTCCTCATTAGTTATGCGATCTACCCATTTAATCTTCAGCATTCTTCTGTAGCACCACATCTCGAAAGCTTCTATTCTATTCATGTCCAAACTACTTACCGTCCATGTTTCACTTCCATACAAATACTTTCAGAAACGACTTCCTGACACTTAAATCAATACTCGATGTTAACAAATTTCTCTTCTTCAGAAACGCTTTCCTTGCCATTGCCAGTCTACATTTTATATCCTCTTTACTTCGACCATCATCAATTATTTTACTCCCCAAATAGCAAAACTCTTTTACTACTTTAAGTGTCTCATTTTCTAATCTAATTCCCTCAGCATTACCCGACTTCATTCGACTACATTCCATTATCCTCGTTTTGCTTTTTTTGATGCTCATCTTATATCCTCCTTTCAAGACACTGTCCATTCCATTCAACTGCTCTTCCAAGTCCTTTGCTGTCTCTGACAGAATTACAATGTCATCGGCGAACCTCAAAGTTTTTACTTCTTCTCCATGGATTTTAACACCTACTCCGAATGTCTCTTTTGTTTCCATTACTGCTTGCTCAATATACAGATTGAATAGCATCGAGGAGAGGCTACAGCCCTGTCTCACTCCCTTCCCAACCACTGCTTCCCTTTCATGCCCCTCGACTGTTATAACTGCCATCTGGTTTCTGTACAAGTTGTAAATAGCCTTTCGCTCCCTGTATTTTACCCCTGCCACCTTCAGAATTTGAAAGAGTATTCCAGTCAACATTGTCAAAAGCTTTCTCTAAGTCTACAAATGCTAGAAACGTTGGTATGCCCTTTCTTAACCTAGTTTTTAAAATGAGTCTTGGGGCAGTATTGCCTCACGTGTTCCAATATTTCTACGGAATCCAACCTGATCTTCCCCGAGGTTGGCTTCTACCAGTTTTTCCATTAGTCTGTAAAGAATTCGCGTTAGTATTTTGCAGCCGTGACTTATTAAACTGATAGTTCGGTAATTTTCACATCTCTCAACACCTGCTTTCTTTGGGATTGTAATTATGTTCTTCTTGAAGTCTGACTAAAGAAAAACAAAAAAGAAAATGCAGTCCATACAGTGTACGCGAGCAAAGTGGCGGGTACTAAGCTAGTATATTTATAAAAATAACGTACGTACATTCAATATATTCTCCTAACTCAATGGATCGGTTTCTAGAAAACTTGGCACACTTCTCGCTTGCTATCTGAAAAAAGTTACTCGGACATTAAGGCACCCATTACACCCTGCGGCCGAGGGAGCGTTGAAAAATGGTGATGTAAAAGCATTTAGGAAAGGATGAAGGAATCTCAACCTAGTTTTGTATATTTGTGACTCATTAGGTGTAAAATAATTACCGTAGGAGTGAGATAAGCCAGCTACCGCTAAGGGTGGGGTTGGGAATGAGAAGTGGCGGGTTACAGGTAAAAATGTTGAAAGCGAACTGTTGGTATTTCCTATAGTTAGGTGACGTAATTTGTGAAGCACTATGTCTCCTATTTGTGTTCACTGCGTCAGCCAAATGTCGAGAATGAGCACTGTAGCGAGACAGTTTATAAGTAAACCATCGGAAACATGGATACTTTCTGCGGGATATATCCTGACAGCAATGTAGGGTGACAGTCTTCTTTGAATTTTCTCTTTGGAATATTTGTTTTAATTTTATTAATAATATTAACCCATGTTTCCAACGGCCTTGCCGCAGTGGTAACACCGGTTGCCGTCAGATCACCGAAGTTAAGCGCTGTCGGGCTGGGCTAGTATTTGGATAGGTGACCATCCGGTCTGCCGAACGCTGTTGGCAAGCGGGGTGCACTCAGCCCTTGTGCTGCAAACTGAGGAGCTGCTTGACTGAGAAGTAGCTGCTCCGGTCTCGTAAACTGACATACGGCCGGGGGAGCGGTGTGCTGACCGCATGCCCCTCCATATCCGCATCCAGTGACAGCTGTGGGCGGAGGATGATACGGCGGCCGGTCGGTACCGTTGGGCCTTCCAAGGCCTGTTCGGACAGTTTGTTTTTTTACTAACCCATTTTACATATTGTCGAAAAGCGACAACGTCGAGAAAAAAATTCATACTGTCTCCATCAGGATTGCTCTCCTGTAAAAGTGTTTCTGTATCCCTGAACTACCGTCAGATATGGTTATATGGGCTACAAAAGCAACTCGTGCAACCTGTCAGCAAAATTTACGTATTACTACACAGGTTAAAAATAAAAACTTAATTTTTCAAATTCTGTGACGCAGCATGTAAATTTTGCAGAGAGGCCTTGTAAGCGATACAGTTAGACGTGAGGATGGATCAGAAGACCCCAAAGGGGTCATTGGGATATGAAGTAAGGCAGCCTAGGCAGACAAAAAACTGTCACATAGTGTAGTGTGTTATGATAGAATTTCATCATTTCTTATGAACATTCTACAGTCGGCTGCTGCTGTTATTGTTGAGCAGTGAGTGATCTGAATCCATAATAATGTTTTCGGAAACTCATACCACCAGCTGGAAGTATTTTCACTTTCATATAGCAGTCTGACACAATAGAATTAAGGTTCAGTTGGCTCTGAGCACTATGGGACTTAGCATCTGAGGTCATCAGTCCCCTAGAACTACTTAAACCTAACTAACCTAAGGACATCACACACATCCATGCCCGAGGCAGGATTCGAACCTGCGACCGTAGCAGTCGCGCGGTTCCGGACTGAAGCGCCTAGAACCACTCGGCCACCAGCGACCGGCCGAATTAAGGTCATAATATTTAAATATACAGTAGAATCATGGTTTATGAAAATTTCACATTCGTCCGTCATTAAATATTAACATCTAGTTCTGTCAGTATACGGCCCTGCATTGTTTCGCAGAGTTAAGTTTCCAATAATGACAAGAAATTGGTACTACTACTATAAATTTGTCCTAGATTCGCTTACGAAACAGTTCGTGGATTACTCGATGTGAAGATGGTGGCTGTATTGAATTTCAAATGTTCACTCTGCCACAAACAGTACAAAAATACTAATTTAACGCGTTCCAACCGAATGCGCTATCATCATCACAAATATGTACACACAAGAATCTTAAATACATTTAGCAAAGTTAATCAAATCTGCATTGCATTATGTAGCCGCAAATCATGGACGCAGTTAATATTTTCATTTCACGGTGTCTAAGGAAAGCTGTTTGTATCATACATTTCTACAATACGTTTCAGAAACTTTCCATAGTTTCAACTGGAAAGGGGTAGCTTTAGTTAGTGATAATTTAGTATGATGCTAGCCATCATAAACGCTTAACTACTGTGAAACTAGAGCAGTCTCGTGATAGGTTTTCCTTCCATGGGAGTCAGTAGTAATTTCGGAGTGTAACACATACATCTGAATATTTGATTTTGTGATAATTCTGTTTGTTTTCCTCTAACACAAATTTAATTTGTTACTCCAATGTGACCAACTTCCACTCCTCGTACTGCCTTATTCTTCACCTTTCCTCTGTACTGAAATATATTTTGCAGTTTTATTGTTCTGATATAAATCCAGAAGCTGTTCTCGTAGATTTCCATTAGTTTATACTTCAAAATTCGTCTGTCTACAACGTAAAATTAAAGTACATAGCCGAAAGTAGAAAGCACCTTGAAAGTCATAATGCATCCACGGTAAATAAAACTAAAAATAAAGTACAGTTTTTGTTTGCACTACTCTTCACTTACTTCCTGGCGCAACCACATCACAATATTTCACAATAATTTATATGTGATGCGTGCCTTTGAAAATGTTTTCAAAAGCGGTGTCCTGTATTTTTAAGCGAATGCACACATTGTTCGGTATCTCCTTAAGAGATATTACGGTTCTGCTAAAGAGTCATATGGCACTGTAGACTGAGAGATGTAAAGCTACTGAGGCTTTCGCCACTACTAGCCACAAATAATTGCGGTTGCAGAAAGAGCTCGCTGAAGGAAAGTATACGACCAAATATGTTCATATAGTTCGCTGAATCAGCAAGGGAAGGACATAAAAGGTTTCTCTTAAGCCCTAATCGCATTCCAAATAAATCCTGAAGACCTTTTTACTATTATAAAAGTCAGTTTACAATTTCGACCGTTCGCTTATTCATAAGCAGCACATAAATACATGTGAATAGTGGGCTCACATCAAACTGATAAGTTAACTGAACCGTAATTGAAAGCAGAGCATTGACACAGTAGTGCATGAAGCCTCGCAAAAAACTACGAAGGCCTGTACCTTATTCGTTAAGTTCGAGCGTGTCAAACCTGGCAAACGCTCTGAGCGAAATCTAAAGTTTATCATCACTGTCATCGCGACTAAACTAGTAAAAGTCGTACAGCAGTTAAAATTATATAATACAGCAAAATCTTTGTAGTTCAAGGTTTCTTACAAAACAGCGCTAAAGCAACAAAGTTTGGGCGACAGTGAAAAACTGATAATCTTTAGAGATCCGACAGAATGCAGAGTCTCTAGAATTTCATTAAGTTTTCAGCTCGCGATCACAAAAATATTTCAAGTGCCAATAACATTGTGTGAATCCAAAGCACCGTTCTGGCCACACACCAAGACACACGTACTTACCAAGCTGAGGACAACTCCGTGAAAGACCGTACCCCCTTAAGAAACATGAGTAAGACTCTGAGCTCTGTCCTACTTCCCTTTTTAAAAACTTGATCACGTGGTTTCTACGCTCTTACAACTAGATCAAAATCCGTAATTATTGGACGGTAATTTATTATACGTCTAACAGTGTATGGGAATATAATTCAGCAAGGATGTTATTCCACTTGGCCTTCATCAGACAACTGGCCAAAGGCCGGCCGAAGTGGCCGAGCGGTTCTAGGCGCTACAGTCTGGAACCGCGCGACCACTACGGTCGCAGGTTAGAATCCTTCCTCGGGCATGGATGTGTGTAATGTCCTTAGGTTAGTTAGGTTTAAGTATTTCTAAGTTCTAGGGGACTGATGACCTCAGAAGTTAAGTCCCATAGTGCTCAGAGCCATTTGAACCATTTTTGAACTGGCCAAAGAGAAAGACAGGCCACGGTCCACACGTCACAGCATGTGACACCACAGTACGAGCAGCCGTCTCTGGTGGACAGCGAGTAACTATTCCAGACAAGTTTAATAATTCTTAACTGCGCATTTACATGCGCGCAAGAGCTCGATAACACACGGGAAAGTTAACACACATTGTGGGTACCTTTTCACTGTCATATTTCCCTTGGGTCCGGCACGGAGCCGAGTGTTAGCGAAGTATGGCAGGAAGTTTACTAGTTGTAAAAGTCACAGGTTCGTTGCGGGACCAGTAATTCTCGTGGGGCCCCGCGGAAAAGCGCGGTGACGTCACAGTAAACAAGTACAGTGGAGACGAAGGAAAATTCATCACACTGTGTTTCTAGGTCATTTGCGCATATACAATCAACTCTAATTACTCGCTGACTCAGGATAAACCGACCGATCAGCCCTCACTCCCAGGTGCAGTAATATCGTGAACGGGGTTCTTCCAGCAGGGAGGACGAAGACGTGCCGCTTACGTCGCGGCAGGAAACGGTTGCGTCACGGGGAAAGCAGGAGGCTGCCTGGGAGGGAACGGAGGTCACGCTCGCGCCACTGCCAGCCACTGCCAACCAGTAAGTGGGGTGGAATAAACGTACGACTTTCTGTGCTGTAGGCTGTCGTAAATGTGGAAATACTCGTCTCTATTAAATTCATTTTATTCGGTTGACCATTATATTACAAGCTCTTAGTTTTCACTATATAAAAGTGCACTGAAGTGACGAAAGTCTTGAAATACCTTCTAGCAACCTGTCAGACCACCTTTAGCTCGCCGTAGTGCGAAACTCGATGTGGCATGGACTCAAGTCGCTGGAAGACCTCTGCAGAAATAGTGAGTCACACTGCCTCTATAGTCGTCCATAATTGAAAAAGTGTTGGCGATACAGGGTTTTCTACACGAACTGGTCTCCCGTTAATGTCCCATAAATGTTCGATGGAATTCATGTCGGGTAGTCTGACTGGCCAAATCATTCGCTTAGATTATTGATAATGTTCCCCAAACCAATCGTTAACAATAATTGTCCGGTGACATGGTGCATTGTTATCCATAAAAATTCCATGCCCATGAAAGGCTGAAAATGGTCTCAAACTAGCCGAACATATTATGGACCCAGTCCATTCCGTGAAAACACAGCCCACACCATTATGAAGCCACAACCAGCTTGCATAGTGCCTACATCTCCATCTATGTACATAGATCCTCCGTAAATCACATATAAGGGCCTCGCAGAGGAATAATCGAACCACCTTCACAATTTTGTATTATTCCAATCTCGTATAGCGCGCGGAAAGAATGAACACGTATATCTTTCCGTACGAGCTCTGATTTCCCTTATTTTATCGTGGTGATCGTTCCTCCCTACGTAGGTCGTTGTCAACAAAATACTTTCATATTCGGAGGAGAAAGTTGGTGATTGGAATTCTGTGACGAGATTTCGTCGCAACGAAAAATGTCTTTCCTTTAGTGATTTCCAGCCCAAATCCTATATCATTTCTGTGGCACTCTCCCATATTTCGCGATAACACAAATCGTGCTGCCTTTCTTTGAACTTTTTCGATGTACTCCGTCCGTCCTATCCGGTAAGGATCTCACACCGCGCAGCAGTATTCTAAAACAGGACGGACAAGCGTAGTGTAGGCAGTCTCCTTAGTAGGTCTGTTACATTTTCTAAGTGTCCTGCCAATAACGCAGTCGGTAACCCTTCCCCACAACATTTTCTGTGTGTTCCTTCCAATTCAAGTTGTTCGTAATTGTAATACCTAGCTGTTCAGTTGAATTTACGGCTTTTAGATAAGACTGATTTATCGTGTAACCGAAGTTTGAGTTCCTTTTAGCACTCACGTGGATGACCTCACACTTTTCGTTATTTAGTGTCAACTGCCACTTTTTGCACCATTCAGATATTTTTTCTAAATCGTTTCGCCGTTTATGATCTTCTGATGACTTTATTAGTCGATAAACCACAGCGTCATCTCTAAACAACCGAAAACGGCTGCTCAGATTGTCTCCCAAATCGTTTATTTAGATAAGGAACAGCAAAGACCCTATAACTCTACCTTGGGGAACGCCAGAAATCACTTCTGTTTTACTCGATGACTTTCCGTCAATTACTACGAACCTCTGACAGGAAATCACAAATCCAGTCACATAAATGAGACGATATCCCATAAGCACGCAATCTCACTACAAGCCGCTTATGTGGTCCAGTGTGAAAAGCCTTCGAGAAATCCAGAAATACGGAATCGATCTGAAATCCCTTGTCAATAGCACTCAACACCTCATGTGAATAAAGAGCAAGTTGCGTTTCACAGGAACGACGTTTTCTAAACCGATGTTGACTGTGTGTCGTAGACCGTTTTCTTCGAGGTAATTCATAATGTTTGAACACAATATATGTTCTAAAATCCTGCTGCATATCGACGTTAAAGATATGGGCCTGTAATTTAGTGGATTAATCCTACTACCTTTCTTGAATATTGGTACGACCTGTGCAACTTTCCAGTCTTTGGGTACGGATCTCTCGTCGAGCGAACGGTTGTGTATGATTAATTATGGAGCTAATGCGTCAGCATGCTCTGAAAGGAACGTAATTGGTATACAGTCTGTTGCCTAGTGGACAACTTGGGTTCATGGCTTCGTGGCGTGACCAGGCCACAATTTTCCAGTCGTCCAGGGTCCGACCAACATGGTCGCGAGCCCTGGAGAGGCGCAGCAGGCGATGTAGTGCTGTTGGCGAAGGCACTAACATCAGTCGTTTGCTGCCATTGCCCATTAACGCCTAATTTTGCGCAACAATCTAACGGATACGTTCGTCATACGTCCCACATAGAATTCTGCGTTTATTTCCCGCAGTATTACTTGCCTATTTAGCACTGGCAACTCAACGCAAACGCCGATGCTCTCGGTCGTTAAGTGAAGGCCGACGACCACTGCGTTGCCCGTGGTGACAGATAATGCGTGCAATGGGGTATTCTCGGCACATTCGTGACGCTGTGGATCTTGTCATATTGAATTCAAAAATTGTTTAAATGGCTCTAAGCACTATGGGACGCGACATCTGAGGTCATCAGTCCCCTAGACTTCGAACTACTTAAATCTAACTAACCTAAGGACAGGACACACATGCATTTCCGAGGCAGGATTCGAACCTGCGACCGTAGCAGCAGCGCAATTCCGGACTGAAGCGCCTAGAACCGCTCGGCCACAACGGCCGGCGCAATATTGAATTCACTAACGACTTCAGAAATGGAACGTCCGATGCCTTTAGCCTCCATCTACTATTGCGTGTTGTGGGGCCATAATCACGTCGCACGAATCACCTGCGTAAAAGTGATACCTCCGCTAATGCACTGCGCTTTTATAACTTGTGTACGCGGTTCTACTACTATCTTTATATGTGAATGTCGTAGTCCCATGACTTCAGTCACATCAGTGTACAGTCCTAAAACGACAAATTGGTCAATTTGTTATCCAGTGTTAAAAACATTCATCTCTAAGCCTTGGAATTTGTTCACCATATTAGACACTGCACTTTAAGTAGTCAAAAACATCTTCAAACACATCGGCGTGGCAGCCTTACACTAATCAAAACGTCAAAATTGTAGGTGCGTTCAGACGAGAATTATCATGCTGGTATTAACGAAGAGTTGTTCAATAAATTGCTTTTAACTGTTTACTGATTCCTTTAATAACAAGTGTGACTTGCCATTTTCGTACCTTGTAGAACGAGCTTCTAAATGAGGTATCATATTCTTACTTAGTGTGCTTGCTACAGGTTTTATTAATGTTACAAACAGCAATTATTACACATTTTAATAACTTCATCAATTGTTTACAAGCACGGTTTGATTTTCAATGAGCTCGTCTCACCGCCACAAATCTTACGCTGTCTTTAGTTTTCTCGTAGTAAGCGTGTAAGGCATTGGAAGTATGGCTCTGAGCACTATGGGACTTAACTACTGAGGCCATCAGTCCCCAAGAACTTAGAACTACTTAAACCTAACTAACCTAAGGACATCACACACATCCATGCCCGAGGCAGGATTCGAACCTGCGACCGTTGCGGTCGCGCGGTTGCAGACTGTAGCGCCTAGAAGCGCTCGGCCATCCCGGCATGCCATTGGAAGTACTTATTACTTTTCACTCCGTATTCTAAATCACTTGGGACCACTTACCGAGCACGGGGTCCCGGGTTCTATTCCCGGCGGGGTCAGGGATTTTCACCTACCTCGAGATGACTGGGTGTTCGTGTTGTCCTCATCATTTCATCATCATTCATGAAAGTGGCGAGACTGGACTGAGCAAAGGTTGGAAATTTGTACGGGCGCTGATAACCGCGCAGTTGAGCGCCCCTCAAACCAATCATCATAAGTCGCTTGGGCCATTCCAACTAGCTCAGCGGGCAAGCCAACTCAGTTGCCGCGCCATATGGATTTTCTGATGCCGACTTGCTGGTACGACCAGCCGGCCAGCACCTGCCCTGCGCCAAACGCTTGCTATGACCAGCCGCCCTCTGTGACAAAGGCCTGGCCTCATATAGCACAGCCACAGAACGGCGACGAACCACCCAACCAAATATTCAGCCAATTCTTAGCGGGCTAGCCACTCGTAACATCAGGCAGACCCTGAGAGGTTGTTCAGCAGCCAGTTCGGAAAGGCTTTTCTTCCTCCACCCACACTGGTCCCTTCCCTCGCGGTGTATGAGAATTGCCTTCCGTGCACCTGGTAAGTGTAAGAGACTGTATGTAATTGATATGTGTATATTGCCGTGTCATGTTGCTATGGTACAGTGATTAGAGAAGGTGCAATCTCAGCGCCATGTCACCATCGACAGTTGCATAAATGAAATGAAATGTCGTGTGGCTAAGGCCTCCCGTCGGGTAGACCATTCTCCTGGTGCAGTCTTTCGAGTTGACGCCACTTCGGCAACCTGCGCGTCGATGGGGATGAAATGATGATGATTAGGACAACACAACACCCAGTCCCTGAGCGGAGAAAATCTCCGACCCAGCCGGGAATCGAACCCGGGACCTTAGGCTTGACAGTCTATCACGCTGACCACTCAGCTACTGGGGCCCGACCGACAGTTGCATAAATACCTTCACTCAACGAGAGACTGTGCAGAATTTAGACACTCAATGCAGGTCTGATGATCACGAATTTTACGCCCTCATCTCTCCTTTCCGGCCAAATACAGGTGGTGAAATTCCTTCTACCAGCATGATTTCAGCCAGCTACATCAGTGACGAGAGCCGCCACACTTGAGTGCGTTAGCGACCGCGGCTGCGGAGGCGGCAATGATGCTGCAAACATGTAACTCATTTCCCGGCTGAAATCAAACGGGGGTTCGATTACATTTCAGTTGTTCTAATAATCTTTCTCTGTGCAGATAACCGTCGACATGGTCGCTGGAGAAGCTAACGTAACGCTGGAGACGATATCTCAAGCAAACTCTTTATTTACATTCGACATCTACAAGGTAAGCATTTGAGGCAGTAAAACGTGTTTTGTGATATCTAAAACTTTTTTCATGTAATTCCTGACAGTATAAATTGCTCAACATTCTCAGTATTTTATTTCTAATTAAACTAAGCCGCCTCTAATCGGAAGTCTCCCAGAATTTTTCATGCATGCATTCATTTCGCTCCAGCATGTTTCCCAATCCCATTTACCGACGTTCCATTACGCTGTTCCCTGGTTCCTCATTTATCTCTTCGAATTCAAAAAAGCACATACGGGAAAGGTACACTATCCATTAATCTGGTTGCATGTCCTGTCCATTATTTAACTCTTCAGTAGTAAAAGGTCTTCCGGTGGCATGTATAACCAGATCCATTTATTTTCTGTACTGATTCTCAACAAGCAGCGAGGGAGGGGGCACAGCGATTAGCACATTGGACTTGCATTCAGGAGGGCGACGGTTCAAATCCCCATCCTACCACCGATTTCCGATATTTTCATGAAATGTTCAAAGTTGATTAACCTGAAAGGGCAAGACCAGTTTCCATCGCATCCTTCACGAATCCGTCTTTAATGACTTTGCTCTTTACAGGTTGAATTATCTTTCCTTCTCAACATCTGTACACCGACAGATGAACTTATGACAAACTTTTCGTTTCAGACCCGTTAGGAACCTAGTTTTGGGGCCTTTTTTTACCACGTATTCATTTAGAATCACGTACACACTACCGTCAGCTTTGATGAGAATAATATTGGTCATCTGCAGTCTCCTTACAGGGTTCCCCATTCCCCCCAGCTATCTTACTGATAGGATAAAGTTTGTGACTTGGAGTTTCCGGCATAACAACTCTTGTCTCCTCGGGTTTGCTGTCGGATCCTAAAATCAACGTGATTCAAAATTTCTGCCATAAAACTGTCACACCTTCAGGAGAATGCTGCTGCTGCTGGTGCTGATGCTGCTCTTGTTGCTACGTCCCCTGAAAAACTGATGCCGAGGCTGGAAATAGTAATCCTATACAGTGTGATTCACGAAGATATGCAAATATGCTAATATGTTGTTCTAAAAGTAAAATCAAAGAAAAAAGTTCGTATCAACGTAGGTCCACAAATGTACAGTTACGGAGTTAGGGCCAATAAAAGATTTTGCCTGAAAACTAGCAACTTCACTAATATGATGCCATCGCGAAACTGTAAGAGGTTAAAATAAAGCACGATTTCCATTTATTTTGTTATTGATCCGGTGAATCTAATAAAACATATCCCAAACGTATATCTCCAGTAGTTTCCCAGAACATCCGGAGAAGCAAAGAAGTAATTTCGTAAAATTTTCAGTTTATTAACTACTCAAACGGCGGCTGGAAGGGAACGTCCTCTCATCCGCTACACGCCACAGTGAACCCTATAACGCCCCATTTACAGAGTGGGAGCTGCTCAGTGCCCTTGCACATTGCCCCAACACAGCTCCTGGGCCTGATCGCATCCACAGCCAGACGATTAAACATCTCTCATCTGACTGCAAGCGACATCTTCTCGTCATCTTCAACCATATCTGGTGCGATGGCGTCTTTCCATCGCAATGGCGGGAGAGCACCATCATTCCGGTGCTCAAACCCGGTAAAAAACCGCTTGATGTGGATACCTATCGGCCCATCAGCCTCACCATCGTTCTTCGTAAGCTGCTGGAATGTATGGTGTGTCGGCGGTTAGGTTGGGTCCTGGAGTCACGTGGCCTAATGGCTCGGTGTCAGGGCAGCTTCCGCCAGGGGCGCTCTACCACTGATAATCTTGTGCCCATCGAGTCTGCCATCTGAACAGCCTTTTCTAGACGGCAGCACCTGATTGCCGTCCTTTTTGGCTTACATAAAGCATACGACACACTTGACGGCATCATATCCTTGCCACATTGTATGAGTGTGGTCTCCGGATACCGCTCCCGATTTTTATCCAAAACTTCCTGTCGCTCTGTACTCTCCGTGTCCAAGTTGGTGACTCCCATAGTTACATTCATATCCAAGAGACAGTCCCACAGGCCTCTGTATTGAGTGTCTATTTTTAGTGGCCATTAACGGTCTAGCAGCAGCTGTCGGGCCCTCCGTTTCAGGTTCTCTGTATGCAGACGACTTCTACATTTCGTACTGCTGCTCCAGTACTGTTGTTGCTGAGCTGCGCCTCCAGGGAACCATCCACAAGGTGCAGTCATGGGCTCTAGCCCACGGCCCTCCAGTTTTCAGCTGCAAAGTCGTGTGTCATGCACTTCTGTCAGCGTCGTACCGTTCATCCGGAAACCGCAGTTCACCTTAATGACGATCCACTCACTGTAGTGGAGACATACCAATTCCTAGGACTGGTTTTCGACGCTTCATTGACTTGGCTCCCTCATCTTTGTCAGATTAAGCAGAAGTGCTGGCAGCACCTCAATGCCCTCCGTTGCCTGACCAACACCAACTGGGGTGCAGATCGCTGTACGCTGCTGTAGCTCTACGGAACCCTTGTCCAATTCCGAATTGACTATGGGAGTGTGGTGTATGGTTCGGCAGCGCCTTCAGCATTGCATTTACTTATCCTGGGCCCTACTGTCTGGTTCGATTAGCGACAGGAGCTTTTAGGACGAGTCCGGTGACCAGCGTACTGGTCGAGGCTGGTGTCCCTCCACTGCAGATCAGACGTGCGCAACTGCTCGCCAGTTACGCAGCACACATTCATAGTTCCCCTGAGCATCCAAATTTCCATCTCCTTTTCCCCCCGCTACAGTCCACCTACGCATCGGCGGAACTGATCGGGGCTAACGATTGCGGTTCGCGTGCGATCCCTACTCTCCGAATTGGAGTCCTTCCCTTTACCACCTCTACTTCCGGTCCAGTCACATATGCCTCCATGGTGTACGCCTCGGCCGCAGCTTCGTCTGGACCTTTTCCATGGCTCTAAGGACTTGGTTGGTGGGGAGGCTTGCGTGCCTGAGCGATACAGATGGCCGTTCCGTAGGTCCAACCACAACGGAGGGGTATCTTTTGAGAGGGCAGACAAACGTGTGGTTCCTGAAGAGGGGCAGCAGCCTTTTCAGTAGTTGCAGGGGCAGCAGTCTGGCTGATTGACTGATCTGGCCCTGTAACACTAACCAAAACGGCCTTGCTGTGCTGGTACTGCGAACGGCTGAAAGCACGGGGAAACTTCAGGCGTGATTTTTCCCGAGGGCATGCATCTTCACTGTATGGTCAAATGATGATGGCGTCCTCTTGGGTAAAATATTCCGGAGGTAAAATAGTCCCCCATTCGGATCTCCGGGCGGGGACTACTCAAGAGGACGTCGTTATCAGGAGAAAGAAAACTGGCGTTCTATGGATCAGAGCGTGGAATGTCAGATCCCTTAATCGGGCAGGTAGGTTAGAAAATATAAGAAGGGAAATGGATAGGTTAAAGTTAGATATAGTGGGAATTAGTGAAGTTCGGTGGCAGGAGGAACAAGACTTTTGGTCAAAGTGAATACAGAGTTACAAATACAAAATCAAATAGGGGCAATGCAGGAGTAGGTTTAATAATGAATAAAAAAAATTGGAGTGCGGGTAAGCTACGACAAACAGCATTGTGAACGCATTATTGTGGCCGAGATAGACACGAAGCCCACGCCTACTACAGTAGTACAAGTTCATATGCCAACTAGCTCTGCAGATGAAGAAATTGATGAAATGTCTGATGAGATAAAAGAAATTATTCAGGTAGTGAAGGGAGACGAAAATTTAATAGTCATGGGTGACTGCAATTCGACAGTAGGAAAAGGGAGAGAAGGAAACATAGTAGGTGAATATGGATTGGGGGTAACAAATGAAAGAGGAAACAGTCTGGTAGCATTTTGCACAGAGCATAACTTAATCATAGCTAACACTTGGTTCATGAATTATAAAAGAAGATTGTATACATAGAAGAATCCTGGAGATACTAGAAGGTATCAGATGGATCATATAATGGTGAGACAGAGATTTAGGAACCAGGTTTTAAATTGTAATTCATTTCCAGAGGTAGATGTGTACTCTGACCACAATCTATTGGTTATGAACTGTAGATTAAAGCTGAGGAAACTGCAAAAAGGTGGGAATTTAAGGAGATTGGACCTGTATAAACCTAAAGAACCAGAGGATGCACAGAGTTTCAGGGAGAGCATAAGGGAACAATTGACAGGAATGGGGGGAAAGAAATACAGTAGAAGAAGAATGGGTAGCTCTGACGATGAAGTAGTGAATGCAGCAGAGGATCAAGTAGGTAGAAAGACGAGGGCTGGTAGAAATCCTTGGGTAAAAGAAGAAATATTGAATTTAATTGATGAAAGGAGAAAATATAAAAAAATCAGTAAATGAAGCAGACAAAAAGGAAACAGACATCTCAAAAATGAGATCGACAGGAAGAGCAAAATGGCTAAGCAGGAATGGCTGGAGGACAAATGTAAGGATGTAGAGGCTTATCTCACTAGAGGTAGGATAGGTACTGCCTACAGGAAAATTAAAGAGACCTTTGGAGAAAAGAGAGCCTCTTGTATGAATATCAAGAGCTCAGATGGAAACCCAGTTCTAACCAAAGAAGGGAAAGCAGGAAGGTGGAAGGAGTATATAGAGGGTCTATACAAGGGCGATGTACTTGAGGACAATATTATGGAAATGGAAGAGGATGTAGATGAAGATGAAATGGGAGATACGATACTGAGTGAAGAGTTTGACAGAGCACTGAAAGACCTAAGTCGAAACAAGGCCCCAGGAGTAGACAACATACTATTAGAACTACTGACGGCCTTGTGAGAGTCAGTCCTGACAAAACACTACCATCTGGTGAGCAAGATGTACGAGACAGGCGAAATACCCTCAGACTTCAAGAAGAATATAATAATTCCAGTCCCAAAGAAAGTAGGTGTTGACAGATGTGAAAATTACTGAACTATCAGTTTAATAAGTCACAGCTGCAAAATACTAACGCGAATTCTTTACAGACGAATGGAAAAACTGGTAGAAGCCGACGTCGGGGAAGATGTTTGGATTCCGTAGAAATGTTGGAACACGTGAGGCAATATTGACCCTACGACTTACCCTAGAAGAAAGATTTAGGAAAAGCAAACCTACGTTTCTAGCCTTTGTAGACTTAGAGAAAGCTTTTGACAATGTTGACTGGAATACTGTTTCAAATTCTAAAGGTGGCAAGGGTAAAATACAGAGAGCAAAAGGCTATTTACAATTTGTACAGAAACCAGATGGCAGTTATAAGAGTTGAGGGGCATGAAAGGGAAGCAGTGGTTGGGAAGGGAATGAGACAGGGTTGTAGCCTCTCCCCGGTGTTGTTCAATCTGTATATTGAGCAGGCAGTAAAGGAAAAAAGAAAAGTTCGGAGTAGGTATTAAAATCCTTGGAGAAGAAATAAAACTTTGAGGTTCGCCGATGACATTGTAATTCTGTCAGAGACAGCAAAGGACTTGGAAGAGCAGTTGAACGGAATGGACAGTGTCTTGAAAGGAGGATATAAGATGAACATCAACAAAAGCAAAACGAGGGTAATGGAATGTAGTCGAATTAAATCGGGTGATGCTGAGGGAATTAGATTAGGAAATGAGGCACAAAGTAGTAAAGGAGTTTGCTATTTGGGGAGCAAAATAACTGATGATGGTCGAAGTAGGGAGGATATGAAATGCAGACTGGCAATGGCAAGGAAAGAGTTTCTGAAGAAGAGAAATTTGTTAACATCGAATATAGATTTAAGTGTCAGGATTTCGTTTCTGAAAGTATTTGTATGGAGTGTAGCCATGTATGGAAGTGAAACATGGACGATAGATAGTTTGAACAAGAAAAGAATAGAAGCCTTCGAAATGTGGTGCTACATAAGGGCGCTGAAGATTAGATGGGTTGATCAGATAAATAAGGAGGAGGTATTGAATAGAATTGTGGAGAAGAGGAGTTTGTGGCCCAACTTGACAAGAGGAAAGGACCGGTTGGTAGGACATGTTCTGAGGCATCAAGGGATCACAAATCTAGCATTGGAGGGCAGCGTGGAGGGTAAAAAGCGTAGAGGGTGACCACCCTCACTTAGCAGATTCAGAAGGATGTAGGTTGCAGCAAGTACTGGGAGATGAAGAAGCTTGCACAGGATCGAGTAGCATGGAGAGCTGCATCAAACCAGTCTCAGGACTGAAAACGACGACGACGACGACGACTCGGTTAACCCCTCTGTTTTCCGCTGTCCCTTCCGCTCGATTCTTGACGTTTTCTGGTGCTCGAAGTGGTTTATATCTACGGGCCAATGGCTGATGGTCACGTAGGCTCCGCATATGTTCATAGAGGACATATTGAGCAACACTCCTTGCCAGTTGGTTGCAGTGTTTTCTTTACGGAGCTGGCGGCCATATCTCGTACTCTCGAGTACACCCGCTCATGCCCTGACGAGTCATTTCTCCTGTGTACTGACTCATTGAGCAGCCTACAAGCTATCGACCAGTGCTACCCTCACCACCCTCTAGCAGCGTCCATCGAGGAGTCCATCTATGCCCGGGAACAGTCCCGCCGTTCCGCGGTGTTTGTGTGGACCCCAGGCCACGTTGGAATCCCCGACAACGAACTTGCCGACAGGCTGACCAAACAGGCGACGCGAAAACGACTTCTGGAGATAGGCCTCTCCGAAGCTGACCTGCGTTCTGTCTTACACCGCAGGGTTTTCCGGCTTTGGGAGACGGAATGGCATAACAGCACACACAACAAACTGCATGTCATTAAGGAGACTATTAATGTGTGGAAGTCTACCATGCAGGCCTCTCGCAGGGAATCAGTTGTCCTCTGCCGGCTTCGTTTTGGCCATACGTGGCTAACGCATGGTTACATAATCCGTCGCGAGGACCCACCGCAGTGTCGCTGTGCCCCCAAATGACAGTCGTCCACGTCTTGCTGGACTGTCCACTTTTAGCTGCTCTGCGGCAGCCTTTTAACTTTTCCAGCACCCTGATTTCGGTGTTGAGCGACGTTGCTTCCACGGCAACTTTAGTTTTACATTTTATCCATGAGAGTGGGTTTTATACTTCCATGTAGGTTTTAGCTCATGTCCTTGTCCCTCTGTGTCCACCACCCTAGTGCTCTTAGGTTGTAGGTTTTAATGTGTTGCAGACTGGCTGGCTTTCCCTTTCTATTCTCGTGGTTAGCCAGCCACTGTAATCTGCTTTCATGTTTTACTCTCTTCTGTTTCTAGCGTCTGTTGTTTCCTCGCCCTCTTTTGTTTCCTCGCCCTCTTTTGTTTCCTCGCCCTCTTTTGTTTCCTCGCCCTCTTTTGTTTCCTCGCCCTCTTTTGTTTCCTCGCCCTCTTTTGTTTCCTCGCCCTCTTTTGTTTCCTCGCCCTCTTTTGTTCATTGTAGTGTTCGTTGCCTTCCCTTCGATCTTGTGGCTTTTCCTTTCTTTCCGTTTTGTGTTGTGTGTTTCGTCCGTTTTATTCTCACCCTTGTGGCATTGTTTCATGAGGAACAAGGGGCCGATGACCTCGTAGTTTGGTCCCTTCTCCCCCCTTTAAACCAAACACTCGCTCGTAGTCTGCAGTTTGTTTATGGAGGACGTAGAGGATACGGCACTGAGAACTTCAGCTTTGCAGCAAACGTGCTTCTAGCAGAGCACATACCATTCCCGACGCTGTCAGTTTAGCCCAAGAACTTGCACATTTGATGGAAGTTTTTCAGTGGATACTCTGAGAAGCAGATTCCTCACGCTATGGAGTTCGGACCATCCCAGGAGGAACATAAACAGGAATATAGATACGTGGCCTTTGAGTTACGCCGGGGGCACATCGGTAAAAGACTGGAATCATTTTAAATTGTTTTAACATTAAGACGGTGTTCCACCCACCTTTGAAGATTAGAGCACCACAGAAAGATGACCCGGGGGTTAGGAAGCCTGGCATATACAAAATTCCATGTCAGTGTGGGAAGGTCTCGGTTCAGGACAGATGCTTGGATCACTGTCGCTACACGAGGCTACAACAGCCAGACGAATAGTCTGTAGCAGAACATTGCCTTAGCAAGGGACAGAGGACGAAATCTGACGAGATAGCGGCCAAAGCTTCCGGTTTTTGGAACATTGTTTATGAAGGCGCAATTGAAATTAGGTTGGCACACAATTTGAGTAATAGAGACAATGCTTTTCCTCTTAGCAGGGCATGCAGTCCAGCACTATCCCGCATTAGAACAGAACGTTCTTCGGTGCGGGCAGTCAGTGTTTGCGTTCGATATATCGTTGCCGCCGGCATTCTACAAAGGTCGGCGCCACATACCTAGTCATGGAGGTCAGCATCTGTGATGGGCGGCACATGTAGCGTGCACGGTACGGAGGATTATGCAGGACGACCATTTGCAGCCGTGGCACCAGTTTTTAGAGGGATTCATCAGGAGTATCAGTGTTCTCCTGAAGATGTCGGACTGTTCGGTAGCCGAAATATTGAATCATGTTGGTTTCAGGATCGGGCAGCAGAATCCGAGGAGAGTTTCAAATTGAAGTTAGCAATAAGCTGTAATACTAATGTATAAATTCATCATCAAACTAAAATATGCTGAATCAATGCGTTTCTCAAGTCCTGTAAGAATATTTAAATTATGTGAAATCTGTCTCAAAGTCGAGTAGTTCCCTCTATTAGGTATTAAACAAACCCTTTCTCTTTTACTAGTTTGAAATCTACTTCTTTTATTCAGTATGTGATGATTTTTGTGAATATTAATAAGTTAAGGAAATATATTTTCAGCATATCCTAGCATTCCCTTCTTAAGATTGGCCTGAAGCTCCCATATTCTCCTTAATAACTGCCTTGCTCCATACGAGATCCTTATTTTACTAGTTTCTTACACTTTCCAAAATGGTTTAACTTGCTACTTGACTTAGTCAGCTGGGGAATGGCTACATGTTGCCAAATAAACTGCCATTTTCATTTACCTTTTCCTGCCTGATTAATCTTCATTTCTAGTCCTGTATCTACATTGTAGCCCATGGGAATTAGTAAATTATCATTTGACTCACACCATATAACATAGTCGCTACTGAAAAACCTAACCTAAGGTTATTTCCCAAAAATTACGTCTCACAAATGCCTTTCCTCTGTGGAAGGACGAGGAGATCAATGTTTGATGTCCCGTCGACAACGAGATCATCAGAGACTGAGCAAAAGCTCGGATTAGGGAAGGATGTGGAAGGAAACCGGCCGTTCCCTTTCAAAGGAACCATTCCGACATTTGCCCGAAGCGATTTAGAGAAATCACGGAAAACCTAAATCAGGATGGTCGGGCCAGGATTTGAACCGTCGTCCTCCCGAATGCGAGTCCAACACTGCTCCACCTAGTTGAGTTTCATTAGTGACAATGCTTTGATGAAGAACTACGCAATAGCTCCAGATCACCTTTCAACCATTTCTAGAAGAATGGTCCCAGGACTTCCCAGATTGACGCTGTAAACTCAACAGTAATGTGGAGTAGCCGTGAAGCAACGCTGTTTTTTAATGACACCACAGAAAAACCCTAGGCCTTTTCGTGAAAGAACTGCGAATCTGTGCCAGAGTAATATTTTGAGTTTTATATTGAAAAGGCCATTTAGATAAAAGTTACCGTTATCACATATCACTATATTTGTCCGAAATGCGCCATCCTGGTCAGTTCTAAACAGTAATGTTACACGGAAATGTCGCTTACTCACAGGTATCTCCTGGAAGTAAATGTTGAGCTACTTGCAGTTTATAAAGATGAAACTTCAGACCTTCTTCCACAGTCCTCACAAAGGCACACAATGGATTTATAATGTTTCGGAATTGGGCGAACGTCAGATTTTTGTGCTTACGTTGCTGCGCTGCTCAAAGCCGTTGAATATTTACCGGCGTTCGAGCTGTCATTTCAGTCCGCTTGCGCTTGACATTGTGCCTTGAGCCATTATTTGATCCACATGGACACTGTCCTTCCGTCTGGAACAAGCAAATAGCCTTTCGCACGACGCTTTGTGAGTTGGACAGCCGCGATGTTCTATACACCACAAAGGTGCTCCTATGTCTCAGTACGCCCCCGCACTGGCGAACTTCACATACTGTACTGAACTGATAGGCAAACTACGTGACACACAACGTGCGGCAGAAGGCGCACCCACTTCTGCATCTTACCTGGGCAGCCAGATGAAAATATAGTATTTCCCGTGGCCACCCCACTCTTTCAACTTCATTTTACCAGCCCGTTTGAAATGTTTAAATTTAAATCTTGTATAATTTCCTTACTCTTAGATACAATATGCTTAATTTCATTTTTAGTTTAATTTTTTTCATATTGTTTATTCCGTATTTGTTTTACTCTGGAGGAAGGTGTTAATCAGCACCTCTTAATATCTACCACCACATTAAAAATTTATCCATTGGGGAACAGTCCTTCAGTTTACGCCCCAATTTGTCATTAAAGTCCTCCTATTACGGTTCTGTAGCAACATTAGCTCTCAAGTATGAGGTTCTATTGTTTCTCGTGGAGGTTTCGTTCCTATATAAACACCATGTCGACATTGACTTCAGTGATTTCGATGGAAAAAGTTTAATTTTTAAAGTGTTACTATTCTGAAATTACTTCACTACCATCCATATTGTTCGTAATTTTCTTATTTCTGTAGAATATAAGACGGTCGCGGTGGCCAAGCGGTTCTAGGCGCTTCAGTCCGGCACCGCGCGACTGCTACGGTCGCAGGTTCGAATCCTGCCTCGGGCATGGATGTGTGTGATGTCCTTAGGTTAATTAGGTTTAATTAGTTCTAAGTTCTAGGCGACTGATGACCCCAGAAGTTAAGTCGCATAGTGCTCAGCGCCATTTGAACCATTTTCTGTAGAATATATACATAAAAATCCTCCCTTTTCTATTCCTCAGTGGCTTGGTTTCTACTTACTGTTCGATTTTTCGTTCTACTTTTTATAAGATGGTGTCTCGTTTTATTTTATTTCATTGCTTTCCAAATACGCCTTTTTTTCAGGCTCCAGGTGTCTGACATTCTTGCTTCCTGAATAAATAACGGTAAGCAAGTGGATTTCTTCTAGGTCCAAGTTACTGTCTTCTAGTAAGGCTTAATGTAGCAAGCTTAAGGACTACACGGATTTACTTCTTCGGCCGTGTTTCAAGAACATTTCAGAATGTCCAGTTAAATGATTAAGTGACCTTCACATTCCATTTCAGGATTTGGCAAACGGAACAGATAATGTATTCTTCTCGCCTATCAGTATACAAGTGATCCTAGCACTTGTCTTTCTGGGTGCTCGTGGAGATACAGCCAAGCAGTTAGCGAGAGGTCTGCGTCTACCTGAAGACAGAAATGTGACAGAGGATGGATTCAGTGCTTTAACGAGTCGGCTACAGGTACAAATCGCTATCAGAATTTCTAAAATTTTATGTCTTTCAACAGTGTAATATTCTGTAAAAAGTTATTTCACTGCAGACTCATCATCTCGATTTCAAGGGTCAGAACACAGGCATCCAACATATTTGGTCCGTACAAGGACTAGTTCAAAGAAAACGCTCGGCGAAATTAATTACCTTCAGTGGGATACAAGATCTATTAGTTTCGTCGTGGCTTGATACGTACGCTGTCACATTCCAAGGTGGTTGGTTGGTTGGTTATAAACCACGTCAACGTCCGCATAAATAAGTTGGTTGTAATATTTACCATTTAGTGTAGGTTACTCCATCATAATGGTGGGGTGCAAGTTCTATCTCAATCAGGTGGTAGTTTGTGACGATGGTGAGAATTGGACATGGTGATACACAGGGTGGTCAGAAACAGTCTGAAAAGCTTGTGAGGGTATTGCGGGGTAGGTTGTGCTCAGAAGGAATTGTTAAGAAAACAATTTGTTGCTCCGTTTCCAAGTTATTTATTACAGAAATCAGCCAATCAGGCCGTTGTGTGCGGAAATGCAAGCGGCCAGCCAGAGATGGTGTCTTAAAACGTGTTCTTCGTCTTGTTTCCTACAGCAGACCAAGAGGGACAGAAAAATTGGACGTAGGACCGTAGTAATGATCGAACCCGGGCCAAAGGCTGAGCAGTCTACACGCTGAGAGAACTGGCACTAATTGTATCCGTCAGGTTGCTTGATTCGAACGCACAGCTACCTGATTGGCTAACTTCAGTGCTAAATAACTCGGAAACAGCGCGAAGTATGCGCTTGTTTCTTGGCGCTACTTACTAGATAGTCGGACGCTTTCTGACCATCCCGTACAACCCAAATAACGTTTGACCGTTTATAAGGCGCTATTTAATACGGTTCTGTGGAACACATTGAAGACTCTGGTAGTCATAATTTTTCAAGGTGTTCATCACGTAATGCACGAAAATCCTCTTGTGCCCAGAACCATTCTGCTTCTGTTTTTCTATGCTCAATACATTTATTTCAGTGGGTTTAAAGCCGAAATAATGGGCACTACGGCGACTACAGCAGTTAACATGAAATGTACTCGCAATTGCGAAGACGAGCAACTATCGGTTGTACAAGGGAATAACAATGAAAATTTGTGAAAGACCGGGACATGAACCCGGACTATCTGGTTATCCCGAGCGGTGGCCTTACCATTTGGCTATCCGAGCACGACCTGCTGGAAGACCCAAACTTCCACAAGTCACACTTACACAGGAATTACATAACGCGTGTAAGAGTACAGGTTAGTACGCAGGAACAAAGACGTTTGGAAGGTCGGGTCTGGCCTGGATAGTACACAGATAGCCAAAGTGATTTAGGCGACCATTCGCGTAAAGCTGGAAATCGGAGTTAAGAGTACCGGTCTCGCGCAGATTTTCATTATGTTCAATCCGTTATACAGCTGATGGTTGGTTATATTTCATGTATTAGAGCAGCATAATTCACACACGTAGAAGAGACTCCTAACACCTATTACGTTTCAGTTAGGCCTATTTCGTTTATACCAGGATCTGGGCGACGAAAACACTTTAATACTACACAGTCGGAAAAAAAATATTGCAGCCGCCTCCAGGACTTTGTTCAGTGGCACCAGGGAATTATATGTGCGTACTTCGTGGTGGAGATGTTAGTCACATTCATCGGCGGTCATATGACGCTCAGGACGTCTTTGCGCCCTCTGGCTCTACAGGCAGTAACAGCGCTGAATAAAAAGGTGAACAGTATGTATAAAATTAATTCTAGGGTACAAACATTACCCGTCGCAGGTAAGTATTTCTGCAGAACTACTTCAGCCATTTGAACACGGTCGCATTATGGACCTGCGGGAAGCTGGACGGCTGTATCGATGTGTTGATGTTGGGCACAATGGACTGGAGTGTCGATGTTTTCAACTGTGGTCTGTGGAACACTGACACCAAGAAAAGGGGTCTGGCGTAGTACAAACGCATATACACATTGACGCATTTTGAGCGGTGGCCAACCGAACGTCATCCACAGAAGAAATCTGGGCACACTTCACACGTGATGTGGCAGCAACGACCATTGAGAACAGTCCACTCGCTGAACTACTAAGATGACCTCTACCTTTGTCCAGGCTATCACCGACACCACGACACCGCCAAGCACGGCTACCCTGGTATAGCGGAAGGGTCGACTGGTTGAGCACTAATGATGGGTGTACTTGTGTATGGCATACACCGTGAGCGACTTGCCTAGACTTCAAATGTGATCGCGTATTGTAACTGGTATCTCACAACATGATGTTCCTGCTTGGTGAAATAATGAAGTAATCAATGACTGCTGCAATGCACAGGTTGTTATTCCAGTACTGCTCACCTCTTCGACCAGAAGGTAATGTGCTGTCTCATCAGGACAGTGCACGTCCACATACGGCTGCCAGCGGCGCAACGTGCTTTCATGGTCTAAAGCAACGGCCCTGTCCAAAAAGATCACCAGCTCTCTAACCAGTTGAACGCGCATGGGACATTGTATACAGGGAAATTTCTCTTTCTCCAGAGCCTGCAAGAAAAATTGCTGAATCTCAACACAACTTTCAAGGTGGCTGGGGCAGTCTATCGCGGGATGCCGTTCTGTACCGAGTACCTTCACGATCATTAGCCTTTGACAGTACACGCCTGCATTGCCGCCAGAGGGGAGACTGTGTGATGATGCCACTGCTGGGGCACCTTTTACTGTGACGTGTGGTTAATTTCATCCGCAATTATCACATACGCCTACAATGATAACCTGCCTGTCACAACGCTTGTCAATAACATGATCTCGCTCTTGAGTTTTTTTTCTCTCTTTTTCTTTTGTCGGCAGTGTACACGTGGAAAGATGAGGCGCTTCGTCCTCTGACGCGCTTCGTCCTGATTAAGCGAAAATAAACATTTGAATTTTCGTTAGCCAAATTTCATTATCACTGACAAGTCAAAAGTGTTCTGAGAATTGAGTACGAAACACATTTTAATACTTAAGTTTTGTGTGTTTTAATATTTCAGGAAAGTAACGACGTGCTGCTTAACGTAGCTAACAGGATATTTATTAAGAATGGTTTCAACATTAAGGAAGAATTCAACAATTCCGCTATTAGCTTCAAGGCTGGAGCAGAAGTAGTGGATTTTTCACAAGAGGAAGCAGCACGGAAAATAATAAATGACTGGGTAGAAAATAAGACGAACCAGAAGATAAAAAGTATAATCCCTCCAGGTAAGCATTTTTTCTTGTCCAGTTACTATTCGCACTAAGCATGACGCTGAATGATTTTCAGTTTTATTTTACTGTATTGATGGATACTTTCATCTTAACACCATAACTACTTTAGTATGGTCCCCAGTTGAATTGTTTTAACCCACATGAGGCACTAAATCCGTGGCAGATAGTAGTAGTTTTTTTACTACTATTATTTATCACTTGACGTTGCGTTTGCGAATGATGCGCGACAACATACACCAGTAAGCAGTTATGTACGTTAAACTTTCTTTCCCGTCATGATCATTTCACGATATGTATGTAGAAATAAGTGTGTTGCTTGACACTAAGAAGTTTTGCAAGTAAACGTATTCGTGACACTTCCCACTATTTCGGCGTGTGCTCCTTGAGTGGCGTGGCGCAATCGGGCAGTAGAAGTGAATTCGTTTCTAAAGATGATAGTTTTCGATGGATCTTCTCTATCGCTTGTCCTAATTCAATCGCTTATTATTTCTTAACACACCAGAAATAATGTAACACCCAAGTGATTGTTATCGAGAGTTACTAAAGCTGCCTCCATAGAAAAATATTTATATTTCTTTAGGATGAAACTTCAACTAATTGCCAAATTTACTCTGAAGATGTCTACCAATGACAATATACTCGGATTCCGATACATTTCAAACATCATTGCATTTATGTGATAGGCATTCGGTGATTGTCATCCATCCAGATATGTTGGAAATTCGTTTCATACATCATATTAAGTTTCCAGATACTCTATTTAGGTCCTAAACTGTTAAAAAGTATTGAAAGTATTGCAATGTGTGGCATTTTCTATGCTCGGAGTCGATAAAATAAGATTCCTCATTCAACGTAGCGAGCTGCGAATCAAACTTCTGGGTTTAACCGGTGTAATGTCTTTCACTTTATGGTCGCCGTCGATTTCAGGTTCACTTGGGCTGTGAGCAATGTAAATATTGATAAATCAAAATAGGTCTTCGTATCTCAGTATTTATTCTTCAAACGACTCAAGAAAGACGCTGACGACTGATACCCGACGTGCTTATGCACAATTGCCAACCTACATTTTGTTGGAACTCAGAAAAATTAAAGGAATTTCTGGTCTAAGTGATCTACCACAACAATAGCTCCCTCTCACGAGACGCCTGGCATCTCTGTAGACTCGGTTTAAAGGTATCCCTCGCCCCCCACCAGTTCAAACGATGTGATATCACATCAACTTAATAATCCAACTAGGGTACTTGACGGCTACCGCTATTTTAATTTACGTTGGCAGAAAGTTTCTCCGTTGCATGTTTTTTGAATGTATGTTAATGGGGTAACAATCACAGTTGTGCCCACTATTCTTTGCGTATATCTGTCTGACATAGAAAAATTTTACTAAATTCTGAACGACTGAGAATATATATATATATATATATATATATATATATATATATATATATATATATATATATATATATATGTGTGTGTGTGTGTGTGTGTGAATTTAATTCAGCTGATGCGTTTGAGTTAAATTAGTGTATGTAAAACGTGAAGTTTCTAAAAAAAAAAAAAAAAAAAAAAAAAAAAAAAAAAAATATCGTGATTATCTTTGACAACCGCAATCGACCTCGGTCGTTATGACAACACATGGCGTCCATGACGAACATCTGATACTTGCTGGCCATCTTACTACGATGTCTCCATGGGAACGGCGTCCGTATGTAGCAAGTACAGGCCAGAAGAGTGCGCCAACGTTCTACCAAATTTCGTATTATTCGGAATACGGTGCAACTGCTGTATAAATATCATAAATGATAATTCACATAAATCCATGTGTTTATTTTACACACATTCTCTTTATCAAATAGCCGATGTCATGGATATATTGCACTGGTTAAATCAGTTACTTCCGCCAGTTGGTACTAGAAGAAACAAGAGAAATGATTTTTAAATAGTTCTACAGTAACTACGAGGGCCGTTCAGAAAGTAACCTCCGGTTGATTTAAGAAAATACACCAAGTTAAATAAAAATATTTTAATATATACATCTTACAACTACATCTTTGCACTATTTTTCAACATAGTCTCCATAGCGATTGAAGCACTTATCGTATCTCTTCACAAGCTTTGAAATTCCTTCTGCATAAAAATCACCCACTTGTGCCTGGAGCCAGCCTGTGACCGCATCTTTGAGCTCTTCGTCGTCATCAAACCGCTGTGACCCGAGCCATTTCTTCAAATGCATGAAGAGGTGATAATCTCTTGGCGCCAGGTCTGGGCTGTAAGGTGGATGGTTGATAACGTCCCACTTGAAGGACTCAAGAAGTGCCGTTGTTCTGCGAGCAGAGTGAGGACGGGCGTTATCGTGCAAAAAAACGATACCGGAAGTCAGCATACCACGGCGTTTGTTCTGTATAGCCCGTCGTAACTTTTTTATTGTTTCACAGTACACGTCTTGATCAATGGTCGTACCACGTTCCATGAATTCAACCAACAACACCCCTTTGGCATCCCAAAACACCGTTGCCATCAGTTTTCTGGCAGAAAAATCTTGCGAGGCTTTTCTTGGTTTGGTAGGCGAATTTGAATGTGCCCACATCTTTTATTGTTCTTTTGTCTCAGGGTTCACGTACTTAATCCAGGTTTCGTCACCGGTCACGATTCTGTTTAACAATGGTTCTCCTTCGTCCTCATAACGTGACAGAAAGTCTAATGCAGAGGCCATTACAGTGCTATTCTGAGGATTGCCTGAGACTAAGCGGAAACATGTCATTTTAAATAAAATAGCCAAGGCGATCTAGACTAATTTTTAGCAATTTTATATAACTTAAAAGATAACCGTTCTCCGAAAATGTTAACAAAAATTGAACATGAGGTTCTATCTTCTTTCAACTGCTGTATAAATGTTACCTTCGAAAACGGTCTTTCAGTTAAATTTGAATATTGCACAACTGATTCTTTCGTTAGCTTGAGATATAATTTTGGAATTAGTCAAATGATATCGATCCCCATGAAACGTGTTAAACTATTATGGTCTTTAGTTGCTATAGAAGTGTGTGTGTGTGTGTGTGTGTGTGTGTGTGTGTGTGTGTGTGTGTGTGGCCGTGCGTTAACTCCGAACCGATTCTCGTGAAATAATTGTCCGTAACTCACATAAGCGTGATTACTAGGAAAACACTTCAATCAGTTTAGATACAGTAAGAACAGTCTTGGTTGGACAAGACAGGTTTATTTAATCTACACATGTGACGCGTTTCGCCTGTTCTAGATATAATCACACAATCAAGGGAAATTACAAACTCATAAAAGTATAAATTGCTGTTCACGACAATAATAAACGAATAAATTGAAAATCACAGAAGGAAGTCAAAAATCGATTGGACTATGGAGCACAGGACACAAGTATGTTTCAGGGGTTGGTGGGGGGGGGGGGGGGGGGGTGGTATTAATTATATATAAAATATTGCACCACGACTGAGCTTACCCAATAAAAAACATTGCCAATCAAGGCAGGGGCTTCAAACGTAATTAAAAGTCCCATATAATAGGGAGACAACCGCCAGATAGACACAGTCGATGCTTCATTACACATCTGATAAAACTCTTCATCAAACGAGATCAAAAGTCCCAAAGAACTGGGGGAAAACAACCGGATAGCGACTGCGGTAGTTACGGAGTGATTTCAATCAGCGTATGTTGTTGAATCAGAACGTAAAGATCCACGAGAACCAACCGTAGTCACAACACTCGTATTTGTTCCGCCTTCATAAGCTGCAACACCACCACGGACAGCGGGCCGTTCGGCGAAGGACGAAATATTATTTCCACTGATACATATTGTGGTAGCGGTCCTGTGATATGTTCCATATACTGTTTGAGCGGTGAAATAACTAATCTTGCAGCTGAAGGAAGGAAGGTAGGAAGGAAGGAAGGAAGGAAAAGATTCGTCAAGAAGCTGTTAATCCACCCATTAATAGCACGAAATTATGGGCAGGAAACTCAAATACGTCCAATAAACTAAGAAATCCCGGGGTCTATAAACATAGAGTAGTTGTTAAACGACGAAAGAGCAAGTTTTGGAGATGAGATTCCGCACCCTATCCCGACTTAGAAGTAATAGCCGCTATCGACAGGGGATCTCAAGTTGATTCCGTATTTCTAGATTGCCGGACAGCTTTTGACACCGTTCCTCACAAGCGACTTCTAATAAAGCTGCGGGCCTATGGGGTATCGTCTCAGTTGTGCGACTGGATTCGTGATTTCCTTCCTTCCTTCCTTCCTTCCTTCAGCTGCAAGATTAGTTTCCTGTCGTAGTAATAGACGGCAAATCATCGAGTAAAACTGAAGTGATATCAGGTGTTCCCCAAGGGAAGCGTCCTGGGACCTCTGCTGTTCCTGATCTATATAAATGACCTGGGTGACAATCTGAGCAGTTCTCTTAGGTTGTAATGATGCTGTAATTTACCGTCTAGTAAGGTCATCCGAAGACCAGTATCAATAGCAAAGCGATTTAGAAAAGATTGCCGTATGGTGTGGCAGGTGGCAGTTGACGCCAAATAACCAAAAGTGAGGTGATTCACATGAGTTCCAAAAGAAATCCGTTGGAATTCGATTACTTGATAAATAGTATAATTCTCAAGGCCGTCAATTCAACTAAGTACGTGGGTGTTAAAATCACGAACAACTTCAGTTGGAAATACCACATAGATAATATTGTGCGGAAGGCGAGCCAAAGGTTGCGTTTCATTGGCATGACACTTAGAAGATGCAACAAGTCCACTAAAGAGACAGCTTACACTACACTCGTTCGTCCTCTGTTAGAATATTGCTGCGCGGTGTGGGATCCTTACCAGGTGGGATTGACAGAGGACATCGAAAGGGTGCAAAAAAGGGCACCTCGTTTTGTATTATCACGTAATAGGGGAGAGAGTGTGGCAGATATGATACGCGAGTTGGGATGGAATTAATTAAAGCAAATAAGTTTTTCGTCGTGGCGAGATCTATTTACGAAATTTCCGTTTTTCCCGCGCGCTGTTCGGGAGTGGAATGGTAGAGAGATAGTATGATTGTGGTTCCACGAACCCTGTGCCAAGCACTTAAATGTGAATTGCAGAGTAATCATGTAGATGTAGAACCACAGGCTGCCAAGTTCGGGGTTTCACTGATATTCGGACCTCAAAGCTTCGCAATGTAGCACGTATTTGGATAGAATAAGTACGAAATGGAAGAAACGTACAGCCGTCGACTAATAACAATAAATGGCCAGGTGCAAGTCTTCAAATTTGGCACGACTTCGGCAACTAGCGTGTCACCAATGTAGATACACTGAAGAGCCAAAGAAAGGGGTACACTTGCCTAACATCGACTGGGGCCCCAGCGAGCAAGCAGGAGCGCCGCAACACCACGTGCATGGATGGACTCGACTAGTCGGAAGTAGCGCTGGAGGGAACTGACACCTTGAATCCTTCAGGGCTGTCCATAAACACGGAAGAGTACGAGGGGGTGGAGATCTCTCCTGAACAGCACGTTGCAAGCCATCCCAGATATGCTCAAAAATGTTAATGTCTGGGGGGTGGGGGGGGGGGTGGGGGGTTTGGTGGCCAGCGGAAATGTTTTAACTCAAAAGAGTGTTCATGGAGCCTCCCTGTAGCAGTTCTGTACGTATGGGGTGTCGCATTGTCCTAGTGGAATTGCCCAAGTCCGTCGGAATGCACACTGGACATGATGGATGCAGGTGATCAGACAGGATGCTTCAGGACTTGTCACCTGTCAGACTCGCATCTAGCCGTATCAGGGGTTTCATATCACTCCAGCTGCACACGCCCCACACCATTACAGAGCCCCACCAGCTTGAACAGTCCCCCGCTGACATGCAGCGTCCATGGCTTCATGAGGTTGTCTCCATACCCGTACACTCCATCCCCTCGATACAATTTCTACATCTACATCTACATTGATACTCCGCAAGCCACCCAACGGTGTGTGGCGGAGGGCACTTTACGTGCCACTGTCATTACCTCCCTTTCCTGTTCCAGTCGCGGCTGGTTCGCGGGAAGAACGACTGTCTGAAAGCCTCCGTGCGCGCTCTAATCTCTCTAATTTTACATTCGTGATCTCCTCGGGAGGTATAAGTAGGGGGAAGCAATATATTCGATACCTCATCCAGAAACGCACCCTCTCGAAACCTGGCGAGCAAGCTACACCGCGATGCAGAGCGCCTCTCTTGCAGAGTCTGCCACTTGAGTTTATTAAACATCTCCGTAACGCTATCACGGTTACCAAATAACCCTGTGACGAAACGCGCCGCTCTTCTTTGGATCTTCTCTATCTCCTCCGTCAGACCGATCTGGTACAGATCCCACACTGATGAGCGATACTCAAGTATAGGTCGAACGAGTGTTTTGTAAGCCACCTCCTTTGTTGATGGACTACATTTTCTAAGCACTCTCCCAATGAATCTCAACCTGGTACCCGCCTTACCAACAATTAATTTTATATGATCATTCCACTTCAAATCGTTCCGCACGCATACTCCCAGATATTTTACAGAAGTAACTGCTACCAGTGTTTGTTCCGCTATCATATAATCATACAATAAAGGATCCTTCTTTCTATGTATTCGCAATACATTACATTTGTCTATGTTAAGGGTCAGTTGCCACTCCCTGCACCAAGTGCCTATCCGCTGCAGATCTTCCTGCATTTCGCTACAATTTTCTAATGCTGCAACTTCTCTGTATACTACAGCATCATCCGCATGGAACTTCCGACACTATCTACTAAGTCATTTATATGCACAATGGACATGATGGATGCGAGACTCGTCCGAACAAACATGTTTCCAGTCAGTCCAGTTTGATCTTTGGTGTGACGTCATAAGCGAGTGAATGCGTGTGAGATCGCTCTCTAAGTTTTCATATATTTTTAGTTTCAGATACATATTTTAACGGTTTTTGTGATAATATTTACTATATAAGTGACGTATTAGTGGTTTCTTCATTCACCTCTGCCTTTCTTGTGTTGTGACCTGATATTTGTGAGTGTTTCGTATCGAGCAACTTAACCTCTTGCCTGTGTTTACATTCCGCGCTGACCAGTTGCAGCTGTAGCGGCGCATCGAAATCTAAGTACTAATTAATTGTTTGTGTATAGTGGTTTATTTAGGAACTTTAGTAGTCTTCAACCGGTGTTCTTGGTGTTTTCTGGTGAAATAATTTCAGAAGAACCTTTTGGGAACTGTTTTCAGCTTCGTTACTGTGTCATTAGACGTTTGATTCTCTTTCTGTATTAGTCTTTTGTTATATTCACATTTGTTGTTTATTAATACTGTTAATAATAGTCGTTACTTCCCTTGTAGAGTAAGTTTCTGATTGTTGTAGTCAGATTTTTACCATCATCTTATTGTAGTAGCGGAACTTAGAAAGAGTAAAATTTTACCATGAGTGAGAAGTGTGGGCTTTGCCGTAGGTTCGTGAGTAGTGGATTGCGGTGTGAGACTTGTTCGAAGTATTTTCACTGGGGGGAATGCAGTGGGGAAGCCAGTGGGCATTCTGGTGAGATCCTCTCCTGGAACTGCAGGTTATGTAGCAAGAGTAAGTTGATAGAGGAGCAGGAGCGTAAGATCTGTGCCCTTCAGGTGCAGTTGAAAAACGCACAGGAGGAGCTAGGTAGGATGAGGAGGGAGAAGGGGGTTGAGGAATGGGAGCTGGCTGTTTGCAAGAGATCTGCTAGGAGAAGAAGATTTTCAGATAGTTTCACTATTGGTGTTTACAATAGATATGACCAACTGTTAGTCTAGTGGAGAGGAATCTCTAGTAGCTGTAGATGTAGGAAGTATGCAGCAGACCTCAGTAGTTACTGTGCCTAGAACAGTTGCAAAGTCGAAGAGGAAGAAGAAGATTCTGCTGTTAGGTAGTTCTCATGGCAGAGGTGTAGGCCAGCAGTTGCAGGATGTGCTGGGGAGTGAGTACCAGGTCACCAGCATTGTGAAGCCTAATGCAGGGTTGGCTCAGGTGACTGTTAACATAGAGGGGTTATGTAGGGATTTTACTAAAGAGGATCAGGTAGTGATTGTGGGTGGTGCTGGTAATAGTATTGGTAGGGATGGGGAGTATAACATAGATGGTGACCTGGAAAAGATACCCACTCAGACTGGCAACACGAATGTGCATTTCGTGGAACTGTTTCAGCGTCACGATCTGCCTCATTTTAATACAGCCGTCAGGCGTAATAACGTGAGACTTAAGGGTGCGCTGATGACCGAAAGCATGGGTCACATTTCAGTGGTGTCGGTGGAGTCTATCAGCAGGACGGGTTTCACTAGACATGGCCTGCACCTCAACAGGTATGGGAAGGGTAGGTTGGCAAAGCTTATAGGTGACAGCATAGGTGGGGTTGGTGGGATCACTCATGGGAAAATTCCCGCAGTAGTGGGTGTTAGAGCTGCACCTTTTTTAGATTGAAGTCAGCTGATAGGTATTCCTGCTTAAGGGAAGTCTCTCTAACAAGGGAATCACTTTTGACAAAGCTTAGGTATCCGAGTAATGAAGGAATTAGTATATTTCGTCAAAATATACAAGGTATTAGAGATAGTGAACTGCTTATAGATGTTTACCAGGATACAGGTTGGCTGGCAGCTTTTCGAGGAGCTCTTTGCGGTGTGGTGGAGTAGCCATGTATGTGAAAAACGGCATCCCATTTGAGTCAATTGATGTTTCAAAGTACTGCACTGAAAAGGTGTTTGAATGTTGTGCAGGTGTGGTTAAATTTAACGGAGCTAAACTTCTAACTGTTGTTATTTATAGATCCCCAGACTCCAATTTCACAACATTTTTGTTAAAGCTAGAGGAGGTTCTTGGTTCACTTTATAGGTAATATAAAAAGTTAGTTATATGTGGTGACTTCAATATTAATTGTATAAGTGATTGTGCAAGGAAGAGGATGCTGGTAGACCTCTTTAATTCATATAATCTTATGCAAACCGTATTCTTTCCAACGAGAGTGCAAGGGAACAGTAGAACCATAGACAACATTTTTGTTCATTCCTCATTACTAGAAGGGCATTCTGTTAGCAAAAAGGTGAATGGCCTTTCAGATCATGATTCACAAATTTTAACTTTAAAAGATTTTTGTGCTGCAACACGTGTTAAATATAGTCATCAGCTGTTCAGGAAAGCTGATCCAGTTGCTGTAGAGACCTTTGTAAACCTTATAAAGGAACAAGAGTGGCAAGATGTTTATAGCGCTGATACAGTAGACGATAAATATAATGCTTTTCTCATACTCTTTGACAGTTGCTTTCCGTTAGAACGTTTAAAACAGGGTACTAGCACAAACAGGCAGCCTGGGTGGCTGACTAGAGGGATAAGAATATCTTGTAGAACAAAGTGGCAATTATATCAAAACGTTAGAAACAGTCAAAATCTAAATGCAGCAGCCCATTACAAACAGTATTGTAAGGTGCTTAAAAATGTTATTAGGAAGGGAAAAAGTATGTGGTACGCAGATAGAATAGCTAAGTCTCAGGATAAAATTGAAACCATATGGTCAGTCGTAAAGGAAGTTGCTGGTCTGCAGAGACAGGTCGAGGATATAGAATCAGTGCGTAGTGGGAATGTCCGTGTTACTGATAAGTCGCATATATGTACAGTATTTAATAATCACTTTCTGAATATAGCAGGTGAACTAAATAGAAACCTAGTCCCAACAGGGAATCATATAGCGCTCTTAGAAAAAAGTGTTCAGAGACTGTTACCTGAAATGCTCCTCCATGATGCTGACAAGAGGGAGATTGAGTTAATAATTAAATCACTAAAGACCAAGAACTCTCATGGATATGACGGGGTATCTAGCAGAATACTGAAATATTGTTCTATGTATGTTAGCCCAGTTCTCGGCCATATCTGTAACTTTTCCTTTAGGAGTGGTCGGTTTCCTGACCGATTAAAGTACTCGGTAGTGAAGCCACTTTATAAAAAGGGAGACAGGGATAATGTTGACAATTTTAGACCTATTTCTATGCCATCGGTGTTTGCTAAAGTTATCGAGAAGGTTGTATATACAAGGTTACTGGAGCATTTAAATTCACATAATTTGCTGTCAAATGTTCAGTTTGGTTTTAGAAATGGCTTAACAACTGTAAATGCTATATTCTCTTTTCTCTGTGAGGTTTAGGACGGATTAAATAAAAGGTTGCGAACGCTAGGTGTTTCCTTTGATTTAAAAAAAGCTTTTGACTGTGTTGACCACAAAATATTACTGCAGAAGTTGGACCATTATGGAGTAAGGGGAGTAGCTTACAATTGGTTCGCCTCTTACTTTAAGAACAGAAAGCAGAGGGTAATTTTCCGCAATATTGAGAGAGGTAGTTATGTTCAGTCCCAATGGGGCACTGTTAAGTGGGGCGTTCCCCAAGGGTCGGTGCTGGGGCCACTGCTGTTTCTTATTTACATAAATGATACGCCTTCTAGAATTACAGGTGATTCAAAAATATTTCTGTTGCTGATGACACCAGCTTGATAGTGAAGGATCTTGTGTGTAATATTGAAACAGTAACAAATAATGTAGTTCATGAAATAAGTTCGTGGCTTGTGGAAAATAATTTGATGCTAAATCACAGTAAGACTCAGTTTTTACAGTTTCTAACTCACAATTCAACAAGAACCGATATTTTGATCAGACAGAATAGGCATATTATAAGCGAGACGGAACAGTTCAAGTTCCTAGGCGTTCGGATAGATAGTAAGCTGTTGTGGAAAGCCCATGTCCAGGATCTTGTTCAGAAGCTAAATGCTGCTTTATTTACCATTAGAACAGTATCTGAAATAAGTGACACTAAAACACGAAAAGTAGTCTACTTCGCATATTTTCATACGTTTATGTCGTATGGTATTATTTTTTGGGGTAATTCTTCTGATTCAAAACGGGCTGTTCGAGCTATATGTGGTGTAAGTTCGAGAACGTCTTGTCGACCCCTATTCAAAAATCTGGGAATTCTGACATTGCCCTCACAGTATATATTTTCTTTAATGTCGTTTGTTGTTAGCAATATTAGCTTATTCCCAAGAGTTAGCAGCTTTCACTCAGTTAATACTAGGCAGAAATCAAATCTGCATGTGGAATGCACTTCCTTGACTCTTGTGCAGAAAGGAGTGCAGTATTCTGCTGCATCCATTTTCAATAAGCTACCACAAGAACTCAAAAATCTTAGCAGTAGCCCAAACTCTTTTTAAGTCTAAACTGAAGTTTCCTCATGGCTCACTCCTATTCTGTCGAGGAGCTCCTGGAAGAGCTAAAAAATTAAGCAAATTCCAGTGTTACATTGTTGATTTTCTTCATTTAAACTTACGACTTGTCACCTGAATGTTTTTTTTATATTTCATTTTATCTGTTTCTAATATCGTGTTATAATTTCATGTATTGACTCGTTCCATGACCATGGAGACTTCCCCTTAATTTGGTCCCATGGAACAATAAATAAATAAATAAAACAGTCCAAAAAATGGTTCAAATGGCTCTGAGCACTATGGGACTTAAACATCTGAGGGCATCAGTCCCCTAGAACTTAGAACTACTTAAACCTAACTAACCTAAGGACATCACACACATCCATGCCCGAGGCAGGATTCGAACCTGCGACCGTAGCGGTCTTGCGGTTCCAGACTGCAGCGCCTTTAACCGCACGGCCACTTCGGCGGGCCCTTGCATGTCGTGCAAATAGTAAATATTCGCCGAATACGGCGTATCCATCTAACGTGCCATTGAAGTGTAAACACCTTTATAAGGCTTCACAGTACAACACTAATAGGAGCTGTAAGACTAGTATCGTCGAATCAAACGATTGTGAATGATGTACTCCTTCGAAGAACAAGTCGAGATACATTATCATTTAAGGAGAATGCCAGCAAAATTCAGTTAGAGCTACAGACTCTCACGCTGAAAGGTATCCTCAACGTACTCACCCTACATGTCGCACATTTAAATATGTGTATGAGAAATTGAGAACAACTGGATCTTTAACGCATCGGAAACGTAACTGGCAAAGGAAAGTTATTAACGAGGAAACATAAATTAGTTCTCTTGCCACTGTGGTTCGAGAACCGTGTGATAGTTCGCGTCAAATCTCAAGGGAATCTGGCATGATGCAAAGTAGCGTTGTTCGTGTTCAGCATCGCCATAAATATCATCCATACCATATCAGTCTCCACCAAGAATTAACTGCTACCGATTTTAGGCGTTGCATTGAATTCTGCCGATGGGCTCAACTTCAGATTCAGAGAGATGAAACATATATTAATTTGATTTTATTTACTGACCAGGCTACACTCACAAACTATGGAAAAGTTAATTTGCATAACATGCATTATTGGGCAACTGAAAATCCATGTTGGCTGCGGCAAGTTGCACACCAAAAAAGACTGTGGTCGGTGACTGTATGGTGTGGGATTTTGGAGGACAGAATTACAGACCCCAATTTCAACGAAGGAAATCTTAATGGTAGGAAGTGCACCACATTCCCGCCAGAAAAAAATTGGGTCGTTATTGGTAGTAATACTCCCAGGAACAAGGGACAGAAGGTGGTATCAACGCCATGGGTGTCTGGCACACTTTTAGCTGATAGCTAGTAATGAGTTGCAGACACAATTGCCAAATTGTTGGATTGGACGCGGAGGAAATGTCGTGGCCGGCTCGTTCGCCAGACTTGACGCCTCTGGATTTTTTCTTGTGGGGATTCGTGAAAGACATTGTTTATAAAGACGTTCTAACTACACCTGAAGATATGTGAGAGAGAATTGACAGAACATGTGCTTCGATCAGTGGCAAGGTGATAAGGAATACCACTCAGTCCATGATAACAATATTGCAGCACTGCATTGATACCAATGGTTATCGCTTCGAACATCTTGTGTAAGTGGACGTTCATGCCGCCTTTTTTTCCTTAGTTGACTTACATATAGTTGACTTACTGTTACATATGATTGCATTCGTCCTGATAGACGCTATCAGAAAATAAGTACCAAACTATAGCATCCCATTCAAAACAAACAAAGCTGACCTTAATATCTCTGAAGCGACACCTTCTAGCAACAAAAAATCGACGTTTGGTTATGGCCCCTATTATCCCATGCAACTTTTTGTCCCACAAACTTTTTGGCTCCTATCATGCTTTCGGAGTCGAAACATTCTTGCATCGTAGTCGAGTGCGAGAAAGAAACTGAAGAATGAAATGTATAGACCATAACCATATCACTTAAATTACCATTGTCATTGCAGTAAATTATGGAGCAAATCACCTTCCCGGTCCTTATGAGCCTTTTAGAAGGGATCTTAGCATTGCATGTTTAACGACTCCCCTCTGCCTCGTCGCCCCCCCCCCCCCTCCTCCGCCCCCCCCCCCCCCCCAGGTGGCTCACCACTGACTGGTGAGTCCGTGCTTGGCTACCATGGCGCCCCAGAATTAGTAGAACTTTACCCTTCCTTGTTGCATGTCTACCCTTCTGTTAAGTTATTTTTCCCTCCATTGGGGTACATGTCTAGTATCTTTTTGGGGATCTATCCTGAATTTTCAGTAGCCTGACGTCAGAACAGTCCCTCCACTAATTTTTAGTCCTTCCCTCTCTTCCCTCTGTCTGTTCCCTCTGTCTGTTCCCTCTGTCTGTTCCCTCTGTCTGTTCCCTCTGTCTGTTCCCTCTGTCTGTTCCCTCTGTCTGTTCCCTCTGTCTGTTCCCTCTGTCTGTTCCCTCTGTCTGTTCCCTCTGTCTGTTCCCTCTGTCTGTTCCCTCTGTCTGTTCCCTCTGTCTGTTCCCTCTGTCTGTTCCCTCTGTCTGTTCCCTCTGTCTGTTCCCTCTGTCTGTTCCCTCTGTCTGTTCCCTCTGTCTGTTCCCTCTGTCTGTTCCCTCTGTCTGTTCCCTCTGTCTGTTCCCTCTGTCTGTTCCCTCTGTCTGTTCCCTCTGTCTGTTCCCTCTGTCTGTTCCCTCTGTCTGTTCCCTCTGTCTGTTCCCTCTGTCTGTTCCCTCTGTCTGTTCCCTCTGTCTGTTCCCTCTGTCTGTTCCCTCTGTCTGTTCCCTCTGTCTGTTCCCTCTGTCTGTTCCCTCTGTCTGTTCCCTCTGTCTGTTCCCTCTGTCTGTTCCCTCTGTCTGTTCCCTCTGTCTGTTCCCTCTGTCTGTTCCCTCTGTCTGTTCCCTCTGTCTGTTCCCTCTGTCTGTTCCCTCTGTCTGTTCCCTCTGTCTGTTCCCTCTGTCTGTTCCCTCTGTCTGTTCCCTCTGTCTGTTCCCTCTGTCTGTTCCCTCTGTCTGTTCCCTCTGTCTGTTCCCTCTGTCTGTTCCCTCTGTCTGTTCCCTCTGTCTGTTCCCTCTGTCTGTTCCCTCTGTCTGTTCCCTCTGTCTGTTCCCTCTGTCTGTTCCCTCTGTCTGTTCCCTCTGTCTGTTCCCTCTGTCTGTTCCCTCTGTCTGTTCCCTCTGTCTGTTCCCTCTGTCTGTTCCCTCTGTCTGTTCCCTCTGTCTGTTCCCTCTGTCTGTTCCCTCTGTCTGTTCCCTCTGTCTGTTCCCTCTGTCTGTTCCCTCTGTCTGTTCCCTCTGTCTGTTCCCTCTGTCTGTTCCCTCTGTCTGTTCCCTCTGTCTGTTCCCTCTGTCTGTTCCCTCTGTCTGTTCCCTCTGTCTGTTCCCTCTGTCTGTTCCCTCTGTCTGTTCCCTCTGTCTGTTCCCTCTGTCTGTTCCCTCTGTCTGTTCCCTCTGTCTGTTCCCTCTGTCTGTTCCCTCTGTCTGTTCCCTCTGTCTGTTCCCTCTGTCTGTTCCCTCTGTCTGTTCCCTCTGTCTGTTCCCTCTGTCTGTTCCCTCTGTCTGTTCCCTCTGTCTGTTCCCTCTGTCTGTTCCCTCTGTCTGTTCCCTCTGTCTGTTCCCTCTGTCTGTTCCCTCTGTCTGTTCCCTCTGTCTGTTCCCTCTGTCTGTTCCCTCTGTCTGTTCCCTCTGTCTGTTCCCTCTGTCTGTTCCCTCTGTCTGTTCCCTCTGTCTGTTCCCTCTGTCTGTTCCCTCTGTCTGTTCCCTCTGTCTGTTCCCTCTGTCTGTTCCCTCTGTCTGTTCCCTCTGTCTGTTCCCTCTGTCTGTTCCCTCTGTCTGTTCCCTCTGTCTGTTCCCTCTGTCTGTTCCCTCTGTCTGTTCCCTCTGTCTGTTCCCTCTGTCTGTTCCCTCTGTCTGTTCCCTCTGTCTGTTCCCTCTGTCTGTTCCCTCTGTCTGTTCCCTCTGTCTGTTCCCTCTGTCTGTTCCCTCTGTCTGTTCCCTCTGTCTGTTCCCTCTGTCTGTTCCCTCTGTCTGTTCCCTCTGTCTGTTCCCTCTGTCTGTTCCCTCTGTCTGTTCCCTCTGTCTGTTCCCTCTGTCTGTTCCCCCCTTCCCTAAGTACAGCCCACATTCTCACATGTAAAACGTAATTTCCGGCCCCTGGTTGAGAAGTAGGTTTCGCATATACCAATCTCACCCTCTCCCCAGGTACAGGCCAGGCCCAGGGAGGGGGATTGCCTGAGCTGTAACCTTACCAAATTGCCAAATGGTCCTTCTCCTTCTGTCATGTGTTTCGGAGGTGTGGCCTGAGGTCTGAACCAATGGTAGGTGCGCCCCCTCTGTGGTGGGGGGGGGGGGGGCGGATATCCCCTGTTGGAAGGAGCGCACCTTTGGAGACACTGGCAATCATGGAGGATTTTCTTGTTGCAATGAGCCAGTCATCATCTTAACAGTGAATGTCTGCCAAACGTAAACAGAATGAGGCTAACAAATCAATGACCCTCTCAGCTGCACCTTGGTTAATCCATTTATTATACAGAAAGGTGTTAACGCAGTTGCCGGCGCTGTAAATTCCTGTTATCGTTAACGCAATGGAAATTCGGTTTTGGAGACTATTTCAGATTCTCAAGCAAACCAACTGCCTGCATCATCGCTCATCCATGGATATCCCGTTTATGTCGAGGCCCATCTAACAATGAACTCTTCACATGGTGTTATGTACACTAGGTTGACAGATGGTCTGAAAGAGCCAGGAAACCAAACTTAACTCTCTGATCAGGGTGTCATTGCAGTACATCGGGTGATGAAACTCTAGATGCATCCATAGTGCCCACACACACTCCTTCTCTCACGTTTGACAGATCAGTGCTTCCATCCAAGATCAAAGCAGGCTATGAAGTTATTACGCTTAGACCATACATTCTGAACACGATGCACTGCTACCAATGTCTTCGTTACAAACACACTCAAATGTCCTGTCGACACCTGACCAGATGTGTAACTTGTTGTAGGGATGCTACTGAGGCCAATTGTCCGACTCCTTTCTGCTGTATCAACATCCTCCCAAGATTGTGTCGAGTATCCCAATGAGCGGGCCATCCAAGAGATTACGGTGAAGGAAGAACTGTCTTTCCCTGTGGCTTAAAAGTTGCTGACTAGTTGGAACCCATGTGTATTACCATCTGGCGTTTACGTTACCATCTGGCACTTACATTACCATTCTTGCTACATCTTGGTCCCCAAAGTACATGTCAGTGCAGACACGAGACCCCAAATTAAACACCACTGTTGAAAATCGCCCAGTGTCACGGAAGCATCCCCGCCTCCTTCTCCTCCAACTGTACAACAAGCCACTAAATTTTTGCCTCACACAGCAAAACCACCTGCTACACAGACAGCAATCTGGAAAGGACAGAACGAATACTCCGGTAAAGACTTCTTAAGACCCCCCAACCAACAACCGTCTGAATTGTTATCCTTCGCCGACTAGGAGATCCTCTTCAACGATGTCTCAGCGCCAACCATTTTTCTGTCCTGGGCTCCGCAGACTGACCGAGGGACACAGGCTTTTAAATTGCGTTGTCTGCTCAGACTCTCTTAGTGCCCTTCAAAGCCTCTATGTGCAGTCAATCTATCCCTTAGTGCAACGGGTCGAGGGAAACTGTCACTGTTTATGGAGCCACTGTGATGTTTATGTGGGTTTCTGGTCACGTCGGTCCGACAGGAAACGATGCCGCTGACGCTGCTACCAAGGCTGCAGTCCTCGTACCTCAGCCCACTAGTTCTTAAATTCCCTCCGATGACATCTGTGTTGCCGTCTATCAGCTGATGGTGTCAGTTTGGCATCACCGCTGGTCTTCCCTTCAAGGGAGCAAACTCACGGGAATTAAACTACTCCCAGCGGCTTGGCCTACCTCCTCTCAGCCATTTCGCCACGAGGAGATAATTTTAGCTCTGTTGCATATTTGGCACTGTCTTTTTGGCTATTACCATTGTGATCCCCCCCAACACTTCGAGCTCGTTGTCCTCAACCATTGTAATTGCTGTTTGGCGTCTGAGCTATAGGTCGTTTCAGCTAACGACACGCGGGGTGTCGACTGTGCTTTACTATTTATCCTTCGTAGCAACGTGGCGAAGGACATTTAAGTTCAGGCCCTTAGTTGTCTCGATGGCGTATTTTATGGCCCTTTCTCCAAGAGAAAGTCCCTGTTTTTTGCTGTCTTTCCGTTCGCCGATTGGGCTTATCGTGAAGTCGCTTTTAACTACTTTTTCGTCTTCATATTCTACGGTTTTGACATGGGAACGTATGAGTGTTTTTTGTGCCACAAAACAAAACAAAACAAAACAATTGCATGTTTAAAACGGTACTCCGTCGAGTACTGGCGTTCTGCTGCGTTATGAAACGATATATTGTATTGTATGGTAATCTTGGTGAAGATGAAAGCCGAATTTTGTTTCAGGTGTTCTGAATGACTTAACCAGGATGGTACTGGTGAATGCCATTTACTTCAAGGGCGAGTGGCAAAAGACGTTTAATAAAGCTCATACATCACCAACACCATTTCATGTAGCCCCAGGATCAACACAAAGTGTGAACATGATGTACATTAAAGAAAATTTCAAGTACTCTGAGGTACCTGAACTGGAATCCCAGGTGCTGCTTCTCCCATACAAGGTACCGTATTAATCGTGAATCTGCAGTAATTCCACAGTAAGTAAATTTGACAGAAGAAGTAACTTTATAAAGCAGTGAGATTTTCACACAAGAAATATCTTTAAAAAATCAAGCTTCCGAACTCTAAAACAAAGCAACAAATGTTCTGCGTGATTCTATCAGTGATTATTATCATTTCACGTGTGAGAAACGCATGACAAAATCGTTGTTTGAGAACTAAATGTACTTTCAGTGCCGCGTTATTGATGAAGATGCAGAAGAACTCAGACTACAGATGTGGAAAATTTACCTTTTTTGATATCATAAAGACTTCTCGTCTACTTAATGTTTTTGACTTAACGGTCTCATTTTGTTGATTGAATGTGTTACCTGAAATGTGAAACTGTCTCTGTGACCTGTGCGAAATTGTGAGCAATTGTGAGCTTTATACAATATAGAGCAATTTTGACCAAAGCAAAAAACGCATTCACTGATTTTCTTTTTCACGCAACAGGGGGAGAGGGTCAGTATGTTGATAATACTGCCCAAAGAGCAGAACGACCTTCCGAACCTTGAGAAGAAACTTACCAACATAACTCTTCAAGACATTTTAGCCAGAACAAGCAAACGAGAAGTGCGCGTGTTTTTACCAAAATTCAAACTGGAATACGAAAAGGAGCTTACAACGACGTTACAAACAGTAAGTGAAAATAACACTAATTTAATGTAGTAACAGTATTTCACATCAGGTACGTAATGTAATGAAGCAAATGTTCAGAATTATCCCGCTAGTCGCCTGTAACTTGCCAAGAGAGTATTGTCTCACATGCATGACGTACCGTAATTAATAACAAATACTGACACAGGTGAAAATATACCAGAATGAAAACGAAAACTTTCGAGTAATTGTGGGTCCGCAAACAAACGGTCGTCAGATAATTACGAATGTGTAGTTACTAGCTACCAGCTTGTTCAGATGTATCTGAAATGTAACTTCCCTATTAAGTCGCTCCCTCTTCTCTTCAAATTCTTTGGTGAGAGATGGAGAACATCCTTGTCATATAATCAAAACGACGTACTTTGAGGATCACATGTGATATTCAGTGTCAGAACGAAACACATGCACTTTACCGACCTTTTTATATTTTTTACATAACTTATTACTTTACATTCATGAAATGTGTGCCTAATTAGTTTCATTATTAATAGCGTCAGTTGTAATCCAACCTCTCAGTCGCCTCACATACTAACGCAAGATGTAGCAGATACTTCACACAAAAAACAGCTATGTAAAAAAATTCTTTGCACATATCATATAACGAAAGTCGGAGAGGTTGAATGAAAAAACTGTGATACACGCAGAACACATTTTTCTCATTTTAATTAAATCGCACTCATTAGATCATAGACCATAATTGATGTAATGAATAGAGTCAACTATCTGATGGGCCTATAACCTGCGATGTCCAACACTGAATTATGAACTTCGTCGATCTCTTCGTCTGTGAAGGCAGATTTGAACGGATTTAACGCGGATCATTTAGAATTCAGTAATCCACTTATTCACTGCTAAAAAAATGGCACGGCACTATTTAGTTTCCAGAAGAGTGCAAGGATACACATACTGTTAGGTGCTAGTCCACGGACACTAACCTGATAGATTCTGACGGAACGTGCAATGTTTCAAGGTCAGAGAACGATCCTGTCCTAATACTCTGTGATCCTGGTCATCTTACTAATGCGAGCAATATTTTGTGTGGCTGTGAGAAGTACGTCAATAAGAATATGGGGTATAGTTAAATGATGATTGTGTGAGAACTTGATTGCTTTGGAGAGCCATTTTACAAAATAATTGAGATTTATAGTTGTCTATTTATATTGGTGCTGACTGGCATGCAGCATTAGAGATAGAATAACGCCTAACCGATTCAGTGCTTCTTTATTTACTCGCTATTACACAAGACGTGTAGTATTTTAGAACTGTTACACTCGATTCAGAATTCGCTACTAACGTCTGCCTAATTTAATTTTCAGCTTGGTATTACAGACGTGTTCGATGCCAGTAGGGCAAATTTGACTGGTATTAGTGATGAGCCACTAGCAATTTCCAAAGTTCTGCACAAGGCTTTCATAGAAGTCAATGAAGAAGGCACAGAAGCAGCAGCAGCTACTGGTAAGTAATTTGGGAATTAACTCCAACGACGCAATCTCACGGGGAGTGTTACTTTTATACACACACGGGTGGTTCCTCTGTACCACATTACACGGCCTAATAACAAATAAACAACTACGGAACAAGTTGCAGCTCTGAAAAACCCGAGCGAGATGGGTCGGTGTGAGATAGCAAATTTGATTGTGGAAGTGTAATGCCAGAAAGAAGTCCCTGGAAAGTCGTTCTCAACACAGCATCAAATAATTCGTGTAGCAACTCTCGCTTGAATCGAGAAGCAGAAAGTAGAGTTAAATAACGTAACAAGAGGATATGACTGAAAACGATATGACACAGTTGAGCTCCCGACCAGTGCTTACAGAGGCAGTTTGGCTCCAGCCGATGGGATCAGGTGATACACTCGGAACGCCATCGATTCGAAGTTGCCGGTCCCCGAAACATCTTTGACTCCACAACATCGATATCTTCGGTGATGGTATCAATGGTATAATCCTGACGAGATAGAATGATAATTTCCTCGTTGTCAGACTTCATATCACTGCTGATAAGACGACTCGAACACACCACACTTGGTTAGTATTCGGAGAGACACAAATGAATTCGCAATTACGAATATGGACAACCATGATCTGTAGAATGGAATGACGACGGTGAAAATCTGTGCCGGACCGGTATTCGAACCCGGATTTTCCGATAATCGCGAGCAGCAGCTGCCTTATGGTTCGGCTGTCCGTGCACGACTCAAGGCCACACCTCAGCTTCCACATGTCGTCAACCATACATCTACAACGTGTACTCCCACAGCTATTGTGTACAGGGTGATTCAAAAAGAATACCACAACTTTAAAAATGTGTATTTAATGAAAGAAACATAATATAACCTTCTGTTATACATCATTACAAAGAGTATTTAAGAAGGTTTTTTTTTCACTCAAAAACAAGTTCAGAGATGTTCAATATGGACCCCTCCAGACACACGAGCAATATCAACCCGATACTCCAACTCGTTCCACACTCTCTGTAGCATATCAGGCGTAACAGTTTGAATAGCTGCTGTTATTTCTCGTTTCAAATCATCAATGGTGGCTGGGAGAGGTGGCCAAAACACCATATCCTTAACATACCCCCATAAGAAAAAATCGCAGGGGGTAAGATCAGGGCTTCTTGGAGGCCAGTGATGAAGTGCTCTGTCACGGGCTGCCTGGCGGCCGATCCATCGCCTCGGGTAGTTGACGTTCAGGTAGTTATGGACAGATAAGTGCCAATGTGGTGGCGCTCCATCCTGCTGAAATATGAATTGTTGTGCTTCTTGTTCGAGCTGAGGGAACAGCCAATTCTCTAACATCTCCAGATACTGTAGTCCAGTTACAGTAGCACCTTCGAAGAAAAAGGGACCAAAAACTTTATTGGCTGAAATGGCACAGAAAACGTTCACCTTAGGCGAGTCACGTTCATACTGAGTTGTTTCCCGCAGATTCTCAGTGCCCCATATACACACATTCTGACGATTGACTTTCCCGTTAGTGTGGAAAGTTGCTTCAACACTAAACACAATCTTCGAAACGAAAGATTCATCTGTTTCCATTTGAGCAAGGATAAACTCACAGAAATCGATTCTTTTAATCTTATCAGCTGCAGACAGTGCTTGAACCAATTTCAGACGATAAGGTTTCATAACTAACCTTTTTCGTAGGACTCTCCATACAGTTGATTGTGGAATTTGCAGCTCTCTGCTAGCTCTGCGAGTCGATTTTCCTGGGCTGCGAACAAATGCTTGCTGGATGCGTGCTACATTTTCATCACTCGTTCTCGGCCGTCCAGAACTTTTCCCTTTGCACAAACACCCATTCTCTGTAAACTGTTTATACCAACGTTTAATACACCACCTGTCAGGAGGTTTAACACTATATTTCGCTCGAAATGCACGCTGAACAACTGTCGTCGATTCACTTCTGCCATACTCAATAACACAAAAACCTTTCTGTTGAGCGGTCGCCATCTTAGCATCAACTGACGCTGACGCCTAGTCAACAGCGCCTCAAGCGAACAAATGTACAACTAAATGAAACTTTATAGCTCCAATAATTCGCCGACAGATAGTGCTTAGCTCTGCCTTTTGTCGTTGCAGAGTTTTAAATTCCTAAAGTTGTGGTATTCTTCTTGAATCACCCTGTATATTCCTGTATAGTGAGACATTTTACTTGACAGTTGCTTCCTCGACGCCTACGGATTAATACGATATTGAAGTGCCTCTGTGATTCCTGATTACGATGCAGAGTTCCTTTGGACATGTGCACGTCCAAGGGAACTTTGTATCGTAATTTGGAATCTCACAGGCACGGCAGTATCGTCATATTCTAAGACCTTTATTGCTTACACTTTCTTACCAATGACTAATTATGAGCGCTATGTTAAGCTACAAATTTATTTCCGTACGTGGAGATTTCGTTCTGTGATTAACGCGTTTTATACGGAGAATTATAAAAGCTGCAAACATATGTGCCTATACGGCGACTGCGTCAACTGACTACTCACTACGAGAATGTTCAAGTCGCAAGAAAACGTCTTGCGCATTGTGTTTGCCTCGAACGTCAGAACTTCAAACAACAGTGGGCAGCGAGTTCATACTTAAAACACGAGTAGACAGAAACCAATATGTTACGATAATTAGGAACGTTTTAGTGGAACTAGGTACTGACTCTCAAAAATTGTGAAAAGTGGCAATATATCTGCGTATCGTGTTACCTTTTCAGCATAGCTCGGTCGTCCTTGTCACGCTAGAAAACTGACAGGCGAATTTGCACTCACTTAAGTTCATCAGTTTTTAGCTTAAAGTGATTCGTTTATTTTACCCTAAATAATTATAATTTTTGACTTTCTGACAATCCCTTGACGTACAGAAGCACAAGGTCGGTGTTTTACAGTCAGTGACACACACAGATTCACCTCCGTTTGCACAGTGAGGTGCTGACTAGACGCATCAATATGAAGGTCCGAGCATTAGCCCAAAATAAAAATTGGTAGTCACACGCTGCAACAATGTATTGTTTAAAGCCTACTGAGCAGGAGAGAGGTGGTGTCCTACAGTGTGGAATACAGTGTGATTCGATCTTCAACTGCTTCATTTCACGGAAGCAGTAAGTAGGGCATTTTCATTTGTGTGTGTCGAGGACACTTAGCTGAGGTTTGTGTTGCATGTATATCACAGACATACTCTGCAGACTACTGTGAAGTTCATTATAGATGGTACTTGGCGTTGTATCTCGATTTAGTGTTTTATCCAGTTCCAGTCGTGTATGGAGCACGGGAAGAATGACTGCTTATACAGATCTGTGCTCGCAGTAATTACTGTTTGTTATCGTGATCTACACGAGAGCCCATATTTAAAAGACTGAAGTGCATTTCTGGATTGTTAACTTAGTGCTGGTTCGTAGAACTTCGTAAGTAGGCTTTCACGAGTTAATTGGCGTATGTCTGAAGGTGTCTGCCAATTCATCTTTTTCTGCATTTCCGTGACGCTCATACGTGATTCATAGCACAACTGTGACAATTCGTGCTTTCCCCTCTTTGGTTAAGTTCAGTGTTCCCTGTCCTGTTTGGAATGGGTCACATACACTATATCAACATTGTAGGATGGGTCGCACAATTATTGTGAGCAATCTCCTTTGTAAACTGATTCCAGTTGTCCAGCACCCCATGAAAGAACGGACCCCACTTTGTTGAAGTGCACAATTTTATATTTCTCTAAATTAGATGCTAAGGTTCCAAACTTTGCACCACACTAAAATCTTGGAAAGATCTGATTGGCTATTTGAGCAAGTTTGTCTAGATAGTAAAGTTTCTTTCTAAAAGTCTGAGGTAATTATTGTTGTGTGCCGCATCTTTGATTAACGAAATGAGCGATAGACATACCGATACATTTCCCTCGAACAACCCTAAAGCAATTTCTACGTATATCGATGACTATGCATCCAAGTTAACATGGTTCGTCGGCCCTGCCAAGAAGAGTGCATCCACCTGAATGCCTTATACATGACACGCGGAATGTCAAGTGAGAAAGGAGAGAATTGGGTTCAACACGACTGGTGTTCGGGGTCGGCACGGAGTAAGTACGAGAGTGAGTCAAATGAAAACCTTAAATTTGTAATAACAAATCGAAATTTCGCACCGTTACCCTGTATGTTGGTAAGCGTGCGTCAGCGTGCAGAATGGCCTGTAGGTGGCAGCATAGTGCAGAGGCAGCATAGTGCAGATGCACACATACCGTCGCAGTATCAGTATAAAGATGGCCGCCCCACTTGCGACTTGCATCAGGGCAGGACAGCGTTTTGTTGTTAGGTGTTTGCGCAGTGAAGATGTGAAATCTATTGAAATTCATCGACGAATGAAGGTTCAGTACGGTGATGCATGTTTGTCACAACAGCAAGTCTACCAATGGAGTAGGAAGTTTGCAAATGGTGTGACTTCAGTGGAAGATGCTCCTCGTCCAGGTCAGGCACTACGAGTTGTGACTCCACAGAACATTGCAACAGTTGAAGCCGTAGTGAAGGAAAACTGCCGAGTGACACTGAATGACATTGCAGCATGTTTGCAGATCAGTCACGGGTCAGCACACCACATTGTGCATGATGTGCCCCAGTTTGATAAAGTGTCTGCAAGATGGGTGCCACGGCAGCTGACTCCTGAAATGAGAGAACGACGTGTTGATGCTTGCGAAAAACTACTTCGGCGCTTTGAACGAGAAGGTGATGGCTTCCTTGCAAGAATCGTTACTGGGGACGAAACCTGGGCTCACTTCCACCAACCGGAAACGAAGAGAGCGAGCAAGGAATGGCGCCATTCCTCATCACCAAAACCAAAGAACCCTCGAACAGAACCATCAGCAGGGAAGGTTATGGTGACTCACTTTTGGGACGAAAAAGGCGTTATTCTGGAGCATTACATGCCTAGAGGAACCACTGTCACCAGTGCATCATACACAGATCTCCTAAAAAAAAATCATCTGCGGCCTGCAGTCAAATCAAAGTGACGTGGATTGCTGTCAGCAGGTGTCCTTTTGCAGCATGACAATGCAAGGCCCCACACTGCCCGTACAACAGCTGCAACAATCACAGGCCTGCATTTGGAGTGTCTTCCTAATCCACCGCACTCACCAGAACTTGCCGCAAGTGATTTCCATATGTGTGGACCACTCAAAGACGCAATGGGATTAAAGAAGTACCGTTCTGATGAAGAGGTACGCCACGCGGTGCTTGAGTGGTTGCGCAGACTACCAAAAGAAATTTTTTCTAAAGGAATTAATGCACTTTGTAAGCGCCAGAGGACTTGCATTGAGCGTGGGGGAGATTATGTTGGAAAGTGATACAGCTTTGTACTACTTCTGCACAATAAATAATATTTTAAAAATATTTAAGGGTTTCTTTTACTCACCCTTGTAATTTTATTTCAGATAGTTAATAACGTTTCAGCTCAGATAATAAGCAACATGTTTTGCAACACAGTCCACTACGACTTACGCATTGCGTTTTCGCTACAAACTAGTTTAATTAAGCTTCACTCAGTGTACAATCCTGCGCTTTTACACGTATTCTGTATCAGTTGCTTTACAAATACTGTTTGCCATGTAGGAACCTTTCATTCTCCAACACTCCTACTAGTCCCACATGTGTACAATGGTTGACCAACTATTCTTCTAATCACAGTACTACTACATGCACTTGCCCTGGGGTAAACATTCGAGCATGGAACATGCAATAACACAGGCACTGCAATTGTGTGTTTATCTGCCGACGCCAGGCAGCGACTTTCACTTAAAATGTTCTCACTCTACGGGAATTAAATAATGTGTGTGAGAGAATGGGTTGTGACGCAGGAACGAGAACACATGGATGTTGGGGTCTGGCTGACTGCTCGCATATGGTGGGAAATCCGGTTTAGAGCCCCGCTCCGGCACAAAATCTAGTTATCGTCATTCCCTTATACTGCTGTTGATTGTTCGTTTTTTAATATTTCACCTTCCTCATTGAGATATGACACTGCTGTTTATTTAGCTTACAGGACATAAAAGTATTTCTAAGTGTTCTACTTGCACTTTGTACTTCAGTGATCAACGCTAGTACAGCTTTTCATTATTAGAGTTGTCAATTTCAAAATGGACAGCCGCGAAGGTCAGTTTACATGTTCCGATTAGATATATTTTTAGCATGTATGAGCTTCCGAACGAGTTGGAACAGTTTCCAGACAAGACGTTCCAGTATTATTTCGAGCAATGCCATGTTTCACTCGCCACTTCCGAAACCGTAAATACAGGGTGATTCAAAAAGAATACCACAACTTTAAAAATGTGTATTTAATGAAAGCAACATAATATAACCTTCTGTTATAAATCATTACAAAGAGTATTTAAAAAGGTTTTTTTTTTCACTCAAAAACAAGTTCAGAGATGTTCAATATGGCCCCCTCCAGACACTCGAGCAATATCAACCCGATACTCCAACTCGTTCCACACTCTCTGTAGCATATCAGGCGTAACAGTTTGGATAGCTGCTGTTATTTCTCGTTTCAAATCATCAATGGTGGCTGGGAGAGGTGGCCGAAACACCATATCCTTAACATACCCCCATAAGAAAAAATCGCAGGGGGTAAGATCAGGGCTTCTTGGAGGCCAGTGATGAAGTGCTCTGTCACGGGCTGCCTGGCGGCCGATCCGTCGCCTCGGGTAGTTGACGTTCAGGCAGTTACGGACAGATAAGTGCCAATGTGGTGGCGCTCCATCCTGATGAAATATGAATTGTTGTGCTTCTTGTTCGAGCTGAGGGAACAGCCAGTTCTCTAACATCTCCAGATACTGTAGTCCAGTTACAGTAGCACCTTCGAAGAAAAAGGGACCAAAAACTTTATTGGCTGAAATGGCACAGAAAACGTTCACTTTAGGCGAGTCACGTTCATACTGAGTTGTTTCCCGCGGATTCTCAGTGCCCCATATACAGATATTGTGACGGTTGACTTTCCCGTTAGTGTGGAAAGTTGCTTCATCACTAAACACAATCTTTGAAACGAAAGATTCATCTGTTTCCATTTGAGCAAGGATAAACTCACAGAAATCGATTCTTTTAATCTTATCAGCTGCAGACAGTGCTTGAACCAATTTCAGACGATAAGGTTTCATAACTAACCTTTTTCGTAGGACTCTCCATACAGTTGATTGTGGAATTTGCAGCTCTCTGCTAGCTCTGCGAGTCGATTTTCCTGGGCTGCGAACAAATGCTTGCTGGATGCGTGCTACATTTTCATCACTCGTTCTCGGCCGTCCAGAACTTTTCCCTTTGCACAAACACCCATTCTCTGTAAACTGTTTATACCAACGTTTAATACACCACCTATCAGGAGCTTTAACACCATACTTCGTTCGAAATGCACGCTGAACAACTGTCGTCGATTCAATTCTGCCGTACTCAATAACACAAAAAGCTTTCTGTTGAGCGGTCGCCATCTTAGCATCAACTGACGCTGACGCCTAGTCAACAGCGCCTCAAGCGAACAAATGTACAACTAAATGAAACTTTATAGCTCCCTTAATTCGGCGACAGATAGTGCTTCGCTCTGCCTTTTGTCGTTGCAGAGTTTTAAATTCCTAAAGTTGTGGTATTCTTTTTCAATCACACTGTATTGCAATTGATACTGGATAATTGGTGTCTACACAAGTGACGACAGTGTGATTGGGCAGCATCTGTGCTATGAACTCAGCTTTTACGAAGGTTATGGTTATTTGCGGGATGTAGGTCAGGTGGTCGATGGGACAGAATTGTCTGTAACGGGCGGATCGCCGTCAACAGTGTGGCATACCCTCACGTCATGAGACAGTTCGAAGAGGTTGCAATTTAATCCTGGGTATTGGTGCAAAGACTTGTGATCACGAAGTTTACGCCACCAGTCTTCCTGTCTCCATTGCCGTAAAGGCAAAGGAGAAAATTGGCAAAAGCTTGCGGCGTGCCCGGAAGGTCACCCTTCCAAATACTGACCACGTCCGATTGAGCACGAGTTCGGTGATCTGACGTGACCTGATGTATCTGCCTCCACATGGCCGTTGATTGTGACTGATTCACCACCTCCATTTCACATCAGCGTATTCTTTCCATATGAGAAAAAACACTTCATCAATAACATACCAATAAAATGTGGTAGTTGAACGGATTACTGAGCTGTCAGTTTTCAGCGAGCTGTGACTGATAGTTTGATTTTAGAAACGAGATGCGACTGACCATGTGCATCGTCCCTTTAAGGTTTCTCGGGCAGTTAACTAGAAGAGTCGAATCACGTACCCAGACTTGGGTTTCTTTAACTGCAAATGAACTTTGTGAGCCTTCACTATAAAGTAAGACGTAGATTATAGATTTTTCTCCTGTCTGCACTGGGTTAAGTATCTAGCACATTTGGTGAATGACTGGAAACAATAGTATTTTTGTGAAAAACCCTTGTATGTTGTTGTTTTTGTTTTGTACTGCCAAACCTTGCGGAACTGGTGGTTATGAACTTGCAGTAAAATCATTTGATTTACTTTGTCTTGACATTGTTCCCAGTGGTTTCCAGCCGCTGCTATATTATTAGAACGTATTTCAAAATGAATTTTCTTCGTATTGTTACTTAATGTTTCTTATAACTGTACAATACAGCTTGAAACATAAAATAGTACTTTCTATTATATTCTCATGTCTCTCTTATTTTCAGCTGTTCTTATCGGCCTCTCTCTGACCCTTCCTTTACCTGACCCACCCGTCATCTTCAAGGCAGACCATCCGTTCGTGTTCCTGATACTGGACCAGCAGACACACACGGTTCTGTTTGCAGGTCGCTACTCAACTCCTCCTTCATAAATTCTGATGGACGAAGACTTCCATGAAAGTTATTTTACTTTTGAGAAATACTTATTGTGTTAAAAACGTGTGTATTTCCATGACTTGTAATTATTCCTAAACAGGAAATGGTATGCAGAACGCAGTAAATATGGTCTGAAATAGGCGAATAATGTATTATATATATCGTTGAATAATCACACTGTAAAATGTCTGTCACAATAGTATTTGAGGAACTATTAAAATGAAATCTGGATTTTAAAGTTCACAGGCTATTTTGTGTTCATTTTTCCCCTCCTGACAAGTTAGATGCCTCCACCATGATTTCCTCTCCTGCATAAACTTCATGTCAGAGTACCACTTACAGCCCAGGTCGTTAATTATGAACTGGATGTATTCAGATTTCCTTCTTTCCTTCTTTCCTTCTTTCCTTCTTTCCTTCTTTCCTTCTTTCCTTCTTTCCTTCTTTCCTTCTTTCCTTCTTTCCTTCTTTCCTTCTTTCCTTCTTTCCTTCTTTCCTTCTTTCCTTCTTTCCTTTCCTGATGTGCTATCCCAACATCGTATTTCTTCTTTTGATTTGTGTTATCCCTACATTCCTTTGATCGCAGATCCTGTGGAGAACCTCATTTCTTATCCTATATGGCGACTTGATTTTCAGCACCCTTCTGTAACGCCGCATCTCAGACTCTTTGGTTGTGTTATCTCCCAGTTTTCTTTAGGCTAGGAATGCTGGTTTTTCGCTTGTGAAAGCGTGCTTTTTATGGCCTCTCCGCTCGCCAAATATTATTCTCCTTTCTTGGTAGTGGAATTCCTTGATGTACTACACTGTCTTCCTTTTGAATTTGGATTTTCCCTAACCTTTTTTTTTTTTTTTTCTCCTACTCACTTTCTTCTTACTTACGTTTAATAGCAATCTAAGTTTTCCGTTCATCCGACTTCATTGCATTGTTCCTTATCTTCAAAGAAAATAGCTGAATAATCACTGATTATTGTCGCTGATGTCCTTTCGCCGTCAGTTTTAATGACACTTCAGAATCTTTGTTTTATTGGCGCTAAATTGCTTTCATCTACAGTTTCAATTGTGGACAAACGACTGTACTCATATCAGACAGCCTTTTCAATCTTAATTCTTCTCTCTTGGTGTTACATTCTTATTGCTGCCGCTTGGTTCTTTTGCATAGTGTATTTTCCCATCTATTGCTGTAGCTTACATCTAGCCTTTAATAACTTAAACCACCTTGGGTCACATTACATTGACAAACACCGTTTCTATGTGGACAAATCTTATGAAAACCCCCCCTTGATGTTTATCAAGTCTTGCTTTCATTACCGAGGGAGACATCAGTATAGCCTCTCTGGTGCTCTTATTTCTGAAACGTCCTTTACAGTGAGCTCCAGAGCTTAGGTATATTGTGTTGAAGACATTTTTATACGGCCAAAATTTGCTATTAAATAATACATCATACATAATACTGGTTTCCATATAACGCCATTACCTATTAGACTTCACAACTTCAGTGGTATTGTTAAAGATCAATATGTCTTCTTTCCCCTTTATCCAGCATCAGGCCGGGTTGACATTTATGGGGAAAGTACCATAAATGTCCCAAACCGACCTGATGCTGGATAAAAAGGAAAGGAAGACAAAAACATTGCGTTTATGAACAATGTCACTTTACTACAACCAACATATTCATTCTAAGAATATCACAATTGAACCGTACATTTGCTACTGTGACTAAATCCCATTTTATTTAGAAAGTCTGCAAGATAACGACGTTAGTGGAAACCAGTATTAGTACTACAAGGTATCAATTAATAGCAGTTCTTGGTTTCTGAAAAATCCCTGCAACACAATATACTGAAGCTGTGAAGCATAGTGTAAAGAAGAGTTTTGAGAGGTTAGGGCACCAGACATGCAGTTTCGACGTTTCTCTCGATAATGAGAGACAGAATTACTAAAAAAATCAAGATAATGTATTATGATTTGTCGGGACAGAAGAAAGTGTTTGACGATGTAACGTGACGTAAGATGATGCAGAGCCTCAAAAGACAGGCATAAGCTCTAACCAAAGACTAGAACATAAGATGTGTATTAGAACCAAGAGAGAACCATAAAAACATAATAAGTGCTCAGATGGAATGATCTCGAATACTGGATACCATGTATGATACAAATAAACATTAATAGTCATGGATTACTGTATCACTTCCGTACAGCCTTCAGTGCAGTATTTCTGCTTACCAGCTCCCTCCTCTCAGTTGAACAGTGAAACATTTTTTACTCTTAGCGTTATTGCCTTTGCTTTTAAATTGTCAGACAGTTATTTCATATTTCTGTATGCTGAATCTGTTCCTCTGCCAACTATTTCTTTTACCGTTTCTTGACTTGTTTTCCCGCTGCCATTTCTTCCTTGTACCACTTCATTCCATTTCCAAATGACTAAATTGCTGAATTTTATTTTCCTAAAATTTTTTTGTTCTTCTTTCGTCCGTCACGTCAAGTATTTTTCTAACACCTATGGGTTGGCCGCAGCTATCTTCGTTGTACATGGTGAGTAAGGAGAAAGGTAGAAGCTTCGATGGGTGGTAGTATTAGTGATTCCGCACAAAGAAACTGCATATGGACGTAAGACTTAGTCAGAATCATTTCCTAGATAGAACACAATTGTATGTTTTATTGAATAACTCTAATATCGCACCGTCCAGTGATATCGTGTCGCATTATAGAATTACTCTACGTTAAACGTCCTACAAAAGAGGTCCAATTTATTTTTCTCTAAGACTAATAGTTCGTACAAAGAGAGCTCGAAAGTACTGAAAATCTTAAACGACGTACAGGAGCTCTAGCTTTATCGCCAGTTTGAGGTAATTTCCAGATTTGATAAACAAGTATTCGTCTCTGTTTCTTCTGCAACACTGCCGTACTTTCTAAACAATGACGATCTTCGAATAATTCTTGCATTATATGTTCTGCCTACGAAACCATTTGAAGGGGGCGTATCTCGATATGAAGTCTTTTTGTTCAAAATCACAAAGTTTGTACCTTTCCTTCAGACTCCCCTGGTATTTGTCGGTCCAAAATCTGTGACTCCTCTTCAAAGCGATGTCCATTTCTCCTCAGCTGCACAATTTAGTGTGGACCATCATTTTTGCACTCAGCAGCGGAGTGAGCTTTGTTTTGAAACGTCGTGGCAGATTAAAACTGTATGCCGGTCTCGGAATCGAACGTGGAGCCTTGCTTTTATGACGCAGTGTTTTAACACGCTGAGCTACCCAGACACGGCTTAGAGTTACTTCTCACAGTACCTCTCTCCTACTGCCATCACAAAAGTTCTCTTACATACCCCGCGATTTCTCGAAATAATCCCATTAGGTTCTGGTTAAGTCATGTATCTGCTGTAGCACTTTCTACTAGGAGTGCCAGTCTCGCAATAAAGGCTGAATCGTGACTGGATAACTCAGTGTTTATGAACCTGAAATTTGGGAATATTTTAGTTTAATGAAATACCATGGTCGCCCGTCCACTTACAAACGATAGATACGAAAGTTGCTATCTTTAGTGAAAATATGAATTTTCGTAACAATTAATTAAAATTATGTAGGCAGTTAAAATGAAAGATGTTATAAGATGTTTGAAAGTTCATTAACATGCGACTGAACACGCCTAATAAATTGTCATTTACTATGACATCGAACGTGCTAACGACACAAATACAGAGATAAAATTAAAAAGCAATGTTAATTAGAGGTTTGAATTTTACTTTTCCCAGAATAAATAATAGCAGTATTGATTAGTGCTTTCTCACAGAAGTAATGAATACAGTGAAATGCAAAAAGATTTTTTAAAAAATAGTTGCAATTAAGTTTCGAAGTTTGTTTCCAATGGAACAGCAAAATTTTCAGATTAATTTTCGAGCTCTTTCACGAATTTAGTATGCAAGTCTCTCTCACTAATGTGACACTCGGTTATTATTTAAAACTGGCTCAGAATTTAAACCAACCAACCAGAAATTATTTCATTCAGTAAAATGAATCAGCGACACAGCAGACCTTAATTGCTAAACTTGTGAAATGGTACAGTCTTACTTTGTGCCTACAGCAGCTCCACTTCAATGTAATGATTTGACGACGATGACGATTTAGGCAAAAGGCTCTTCCCCTTATGAACAGCATTAAATACATTTGGTCATACAGTATTCTTCCATCAGTGCACTTGAAATTCTTCCCAAATAATTAGTCTACTGTGGCCCAACTATTTATCACAATGAAGTTGACAAACTGTTTCATGTGCACTTTTTGCAGTTACTTACATCCTACTTCACTTACTGTCATCTCCTAAAAATGTCTCCATGCTCTTGTGTACCAGTGATGTTAGTGCCATACTGATATTATCGTTGATTATAGATTATTATACATAGCAAAATTCCTAACTGTGGCACCACATCTACTGCATTTTTACAATATTGTCTTAAAATTATTTGTAACAAGTTAGTCTTATAATACTTCAAAAAGTAGTGTTGACAAAAAAATTACGATAATCTGAAATTACTATATAAGCTATGGAACAAAACGTACCTGAAATACTATCTTGTAATGTTATGCATGTCCCATGTTTCATTGTTTTGTTCTTGCAATAAATTCAGACATACACATACTGTGTTGAATAAAATGTAGAGAAATAAAAGTGCATTCATAATAGCCTAAGTAACTACATTCTGAATTTGAAATAATATTTGTTTGAATATCACAAATTTTATATATATAGTCATAATTTGAAAAACTCTTGTTTGCGAGGAAAAGTATTTCCCAGTGTAGCGTTTTGTTAGTCACACTGTGAGGTTACCCTCATGTAAGCGAATTTATAATTTTATTCGTCATTTTTAAATAGCGCATTATGTTGTCATTAATGACTTCATGCACTGCAAATTACTAGTGTTTGTCATGGTAAAGTCACTGTATGTATTTACGCTTCAGTGGGATTTAGTGTTAGTGTGGATAAAATATTTTTGTCCTCCTCAAAACGTCTGTGTCGTCTATCATTTTGATCCTCTAAGTAAGTTACACATTTATACATGTTATGTCTAATAAAAAAACTGTCTTTCCCTGGAGGAGAAATTAATTAGAGATTGAGACCTGGCATTGGTATGGGTATCCACTGTCAATGCTCTTTCCAATCCATGATTGGCTAAATTGAAATAATTAAAAAAGAAAATGTTCAAACGTGTGTGAATTCCTAAGGCAACAAACTGCTGAAGTCATCGGTCCCTACACTTACACGCTATTTAAACTAACTTATGCGAAGAACAACACACACACACACACACACACCCATGTCCGATAGAGGACTCGAACCTCTGGCGGGAGGGGCTTCGCAATCCCTGACGTGGCACCCCAGAAAAGTCAGTGGCCGACTAAGATGCTTACGTAACACGGAAGTGTGTCGAGCACCAATATTCAAGAGAGAAAGATCAAGCTCTGGGAGCAATGTTTGCATAACTATATCATAGCCAGCGGTCGAAGTTCCACCCCACAAAAGGTTGAGAGTATTAGTCATCCAAAATTAGGAAGAAAGCAGGCAGCACAGAAATAAGCGCAGACAACAGCATCTGGGACACTTCACTATCAGGTGCGAGACAGAAATTACAGACGTCAAAATCTGGCGACATCCTCACATGAACAGCAACAGCCTCCAAAGTCGTACCAACTGCAGGTACTTTCTATAGAGAGTCCCGAACGAACATGCAAAATTCACCCGACACTTTGTCATAGTCTTCTCTGTTCTGAAAGTAAACCTGATAGCTGCAAAGGGTACTGGGAGGTCAATGCAGAAAGCAGGGGAAATGTACAAAGGACAGAATAGCTCAGTCAGATGGCAGAGAAAACCGCTCCATTTCCACTGGAGGGTCACACTACCGGTATCCTGTGGGGAATGTGAAATGGGCAATGAAGACAAGTCATACTCTAGGGTCACCTACTGCCAAAGGGTGCCGATTACATCATCAATTCCTGTGGGGTGATGGAGGGGGCACGAATGGGGATCTGGTGCCACAGTGGCCACTGGAAACTCCCATTCGGTTAATTAGGTGGAACATGTGGAGTCCAGTGACATGGGGAGCACCAGACCCTCAATCTTGGAGGGTATCTTTTAGTCACTCTTTTCCTTGCATGATTTCGATGTCTGCAAGGATTTATGTCCCCTAGTTTCGTGGATGGAGGTGGAATGTATCGCTTTACAACCAATAACCTGTCGCTCCTTCAGTCGCTGTCTGGTATCCAGCTGCTGATTAGCAGAACCCTGAGAGAGAATCATCGCAGAGAGAGGTGGCGCAGTGGCTAGCCCACTGGACTCTCATTTGGGAGGACGACGGTTCAGTTCCACATCCGGCCATCCTGATTTAGGATTTCCGTGATTTCCCTAAATCGCTCCAGGCAAATGCCAGGTTGGTTCCTTTGAAAGGGCATGGCCGACTTCCTTCCCCGTCCTTCCCTAATCCGATGAGACCGATGACCTCGCTATCTGGTCACTTCCCCAAACAACCCAGCCCAACTAGAGGAGAATCGTGACTGACCTCTTCTTGGTGAAACATGCAGGACAAAGGTGTTGCTTCTCAAGCTGGGAGTTAATGAACATCCGCATTGGGAGTTGGCGTCCGCAAGGTGATCATGGGGAAACAGTAGGAGGAGGACCCCACAACCAGGGAAGTGGGTACAGCCAAGTGTCTCTGAGAATTGAGATAGAACAATGAAAAGTAGGGATACAGTCACTAGAGAGGACAATGTCATTGTAATGATAGAAAATATCACCACACGTACAGGACGCAGATGATATTTCATCTTCGAATCTTGATGCAGGAGTCACTCAAGAATCTTGTATTCTTAGATCTTCACACTAGAACTTGCAATCTATGCCCTCAATTATTTGCGGGGTTTTTGCAATCTCTGTCTTTCTCTACAGTTTTTACTCTCTACAGCTGCCTCTAGTACCTTGGTAGTTATTCCACAGTGTCTTATCAGATGTCCTACCATCTTGTCCCTTCCATTGTAGCTCTGCATCTAAATGCTTCGATTCTCTTATGTTCTGGTTTTCCCAGAGCCTACGTTTCACTACTCCAGGCCTATGTTTCATATCAGTATACTTCTCTTGGCCAGGAATGCCAGTGCTACTCTGCTTTTGATGTCCTCCTTTCTCTATCATTGGTTACTTCGTTGCCTAGGTACTTGAATTCCTTAGCTTCATGTACTTCGCGACCATCAATCCTGGTGTTAAGTTTCTCGCTGTTCTCATTTATGCTACTTGTCATTGCTTCATCTTTTTTCGATTTACTCTCGATCCAAGTTCTGTACTCCTCAGACTGTTCATTCCATTCAAGAGCTATTTCATTTCTTCTTCACTTTCACTGGACATACCAATGTCACTAGCGAATCGTATTATTGGTATTCTTGCCTTACACCCCTTTCAATCCGAGCACTTCGATATTGGTTTTTCATGTTTGTAATTCCCTCTTGGGCCTTACAAATTTTGTATTGTACCATTTGACATTGTGGAACGCTTTTTCTCGGCCGACAAATCCTATGAACATCTCTTGACTGTTCTTTAGTCTTGCTTCCATTATCAACTGCAACATCAGAATTGCCTCCCTGGTACCTTATGCGTCCAAATGATCGTCATCTAACACACCTTTAATTTTCTTTTCGATTCTCTCGTATATTATTTTTGTCAGGAACTTGGATGCATGAGCTGTTAAGCTGATTGTGCGATAACTCTCGCACTTGTCAGCTCTTGTACTTCTCTAAATTGCGTGGATGTTATTTTTGTGAAAGTCAGATGGTGTATCGCCGGACTCATATATACCGCACACCAACGTGAATAGCCATTTTGTTGCCACTTCCCCAATGGTTTTCGAAATTTTGATGGAATATTATCCATCCCTTCTGCCTTATTTGATCTTAAAACTTCCAAACCCCTTTCAAATTCTGATTCAAATACTGGATCCCTTATGTCTTCTTTGTCGGCTCCTGCTTCTTTTTCTATCATATCAGGCAAGTCTTCCCCCTCATAGAGGCCTTCAATGTACTCTTTCCACACATCCGACCTCTCCTCTGCATTTAACAGTGGTATTCCCAATGCACTCTTAATGTTACCAACCTTGCTTTTAATTTCGCCGAGGGTTGTTCTGACTTTTCTATGTGCTGAGTCATTCCTTCTGACAATCATTTCTTTTTCGATTTCTTCAGATTTTTATGCAGCCGTTTCGCCTTATTTATTACATCCCCATTGATTTATATTTCGGTATTCCTGAATTTCCCCGAACATTTCTGTACTTCCTTCTTTCATCGATCAACTAAAGTATTTCTTTTGTTATACATGGTTTCTTCACGGTTACCTTCTTTGTATCTGTGACAGTTGAAGAACTGTACTTCCTACTGACCTATTCCTCATTGCAGTATCTATCGCATTAGAGAAATTCAAACGTCTCTCTCCCTTCTGTAGTACCTCCTCTATCCCACTTCTTTGTGTAATTAATCTTCCTGATTAATCTCTTAAACGTCAGCCTTCTCTTCATCAATACTACATCGTGATCTGAGTCTGTACCTATTCCTGGGTACGCCTTACAATCCAGTATCTGATTTCGAAATCGCTGTCTAATAACGACGTAATCTAACTGAAATCTTTTCGTATCTCTCGCCCTTTCCAAGTGTACCTCCTCCTCTTTGTGATTCTTCTTGAAGTTTGAGGGTATTTTGCCTGTCTCATACATCTTCCTCACCAGATGGTAGAGTTTTGTCATGACTGGCTCTCCCAAGGCCATCAGTAGTTCTAATGGAATGTTGTCTACTCCCGGGGCCTTGTTTCGACTCAGGTCTTTCAGTCCTCTGTCAAACTCGTCACGTAGTATCACATCTCCCATTTCATCTTCATCTACATCCTCTGCCATTTCCATATTATTGCTTTCAAGTACATCGCCCTTGTATAGACCCTCTGTTTACTCCTTCCAACTTTCTGCTTTCCCTTCTTTGCTTAGAACTGCTTTTCCATCTGAGCTCTTGATATTCATACAACTGGTTCTCTCTTCTCCAAAGGTCACTAATTTTCCTGTAGGCATAATCTATCTTACACCTACTGATATATGTCTCTACATCCCAACATTTGTCCTCTAGCCGACCCTGCGTAGCCATTTTGCACTTCCTGTCGATCTCATTTTTGAGACTTTCTAGTCCTTTTTGCCTGCTTCATTTACTGCATTTTTATATTTTCTCCTTTCATCAATTAAATTCAATATTTCTTCTGTTACCCAAGGATGTTGTCAGGCGCCTTGTCACACGATCCGTGGGGCTGCCCCCCCCCCTCCCCCCTCCTTCGGAGATTCGAGTCCTCCCTCGGGCATAGGTATGTGCGTTGACCGCAGCGTAAGATGGTTTAAGTTAGATCAAGTAATGTGTAGGCTTCGGGACCGATGACCTAATTAGTTTGGTCCCATAAGACCTTACCACAAATTTCCAATTTTTTTCTACTAGCTCTCTTCCTTTTACCTGCTTTATCCTCTGCTGCCTTCATTATTTTATGTCTCCAAGCTCCCCATTCTTCTTCTACTGTATTTCTTTCCCCTGTTCTTCTCAATCGTTCCCTAGTGCTCTCTCTGAAACTCTCTATAACCTCTGTTTCTTTCAGGTTATCCAGGTCCTATCTCCTTAAATTCCTATCTTTTTGCAGTTTCTTAAGTTTTAGTCTACAGTTCATAGCCAATACGTTGTGGTCAGGGTCCACATATGCCCCTGGAAATGCCTTACAATTTAAAACCTGGTTCCTAAATTTCTGTGTTGCCTTTATATAATCTGTCTAAAACCTTCCATTGTCTCTAAGTCTCTTCCACGTATACAACCTGATTTCGTGATTCTTAAACCAAGTATTAGTTATGATTACTTTATGCTCTGTGCAAAATTCTACCAGGCAGCTTCCTCTTTCATTCCTTACTCCTTATTTTCCTTTTCCTACTATTGAATTCCAGTCCTCGATGACTATTAAATTTTCGTCTCGCTTCACTGTGTGAATAAGTTCTTTTTTCTCACCATACATTTGTCCAATCTCTTCGTCATCTGCGGAGCTAGTTGGCAGACAAACTTGTACCACTGTGGTAGGCGTGGGCTTCGTGTCTATCTTGGCCACAATAATGCGTTCACTATGCTGTTCATAGTAGCGTGCCCGCGCTCCTACCTTTTATTCTTTACAGAATCTACTCTTGCATTGCCCATATTTGATTTTGTATTTATAACCCTGTATTCACCTGACCAAAAGTCTTGTTCCTCCTGCCATCGAACTTCACTAATTCCCACTATATCTAAGTTTAACCTATTCATTTTCCTTTTTAAATTTTCTAACCTATCTGCCCGATTAAGGGATGACATTCCACGCTCCGATCCGTAGAACGCCAGTTTTGTTTCTCTTGATAACAACGTCATCCTCAATAGTTCCGACCCGGAGACCCGAATGGCGGACTATTTTACCTCCGGAATATTTTACCCAAGAGGACGCCATCATCATTTAACCATACAGTAAATCTGCATGCCCTTCAGAAAAATTACGGCTGTAGTTTCCCCTTGCTTTCAGCCGTTCGCAGTACCATCACAGCAAGGTCGTTTTGGTAATGTTACAAGGCCATATCAGTCGATCATCCAGACTGTTGCCCCTGCAACTACTGAAAAGGCTGCTGCCCCTCTTCAGGAACCACACGTTTGTCTGGCCTCTCAACAGATACCCCTCCGTTGCGGTTGCTCCTACAGTACGGTTATCTGTATCTCTAAGGCACGCGAGCCTCACCACCAACGGCAAGGTACATGGTTCATGAGGGGCAGTAAGGTGCAACGTAAATAAACTAACATAGGTAGCGCAGCTGTGTAAAAGTGGTCGACGAGCGCTAAAACAAGTAAAGGTTACAATTAGTCTACGTGGGGCAGAATTACCACACAGAGCTTTAGAAAACAATATCCAACACAAGAATCGAAAGACAAGTTAGTAGTTTTCTGAGCCACAGATTGATTCTATTAGTAGGCCCACTGCCCATGCACGCTCGTCATATGTACAGTAGGAGTCTGCTGAAAGATATATCAATTTCTTAAATGAACTAGTGTCATAAATATTCTATTTTAGAAATAATTTTACGTAAGGGATACATAGTCTTACTCTCACTGTTAGTAAATATTTTTGTTGTGCTCAGTGCTGCAGCTTCTTGTATCCATTTTCAGAGTTTAGACATTGGATACTTAGTTTGCTGTTTTGTACGCAATAATTTTAATTGGTAAAGTTTGGAAACATCCTAAAAAATAGAATTAAGGTTATTAAGATCTTTAATCCTTACAGTCAACATTGTTAATGAAGACAATTAACATTTTACACGTTTATCTTTTTCGAGGAAAAAAAAATTTTGTCTAGGTTTGGTACAATATTCCATGAGACAGCTAACCTCAAAGATTTAGTCATCTTTCTATCGCTAAGCAGTAAGCGGTTCTTAGTTTTAGCGAGCTTTAAAAGGGAAGGGAGAAAAAGCGCTCACAAATATACTTGGAACCAAAGATTGAGAGAACCTTGACCGCGTTCTTGTGCAAAAGAGGATACCTCCCTCGTGGAAAACCGCTGTAAAAGTCATCCATGGTTGTATACATAACAAAGCGGTCCTTCAGGCGGATATTGCAGGTCAATCAGCTCTAGCTGAAACACTTACGAGACGTCCTCTGCTCGAAGGGAAAACGGGCGAACAGATACATCTAAGGCCGGATGAAGCTCACTTATCTCGAAAAATCTGTATTTCAAACTCTTCTCTGAATTCGCAAATGATTTGAACATAATCTGAAGAATCTGCATCTTCTTTAACGCTGTCTAATGCAGGGAAGTGTCCACGATCCTCCTCTCGCACTCGTTTTTCCCACAAAATAAGTTTGTTTTTAGTGCTTAAACGTCTGCAATAAATCAACAACGCGTTGGAGCGAAATTCTCAAAGTATTTATCGGACAAGTTAGGTTGCTCAAAAATCCCAAATTCGCCACCCACTTAGGATCACGAAGTACTGGACGTCCTTTCATTTCCAAAAAAGGTATTGATTTCGTTCCTCAAGAAGAAAAACCGATGAAGCGCCTTCCCTTTGCTCAGCCACCGTACTTCGGCGTGGTAGGGGATATCCGGGTATTCCGCTTCGATATCAGCCAGAAATTATTTAAGTTGGCGGTGTGTGAATCCATGCGAGCGAAGATAATTAACCGTTCCAACAACTGTCTTCATAACATTTTTTATGTTGACAATCTTTGCACGAAGTGCTTCCTGCGTATCAGACAATGGACTGCCGCGAATAAGGAACATCCGATTTCAGCCATTTTTGACCTGACGTAATCCAGAAACCAGTGTGTGTCCCTCGTAGCGCGGTGGCTCCATCCGTTATTGCACTGGTCAGACGTACCCACTTTAAATCCCCCGACTCGAACTCATCTTCCACGGCTAGAAAAAAAAAAAACCATGGGTGTGTCTCTTAATAGTATAAGGTCGAGAAATTCTTCGGTGACACGCAGATTGTCGTCGACACCGCGAATGAACATGACGAGCTGAGGTATGTCCGCAAAATCCGAGGACTCGTCAAGAGCGATAGAAAATGGAGGTTCCGCTCTATCCATTGATTGCTGCCTCATGTCTGACGCCATATCTTCGAGTCGGCGAGCAACAGTTTGAGGCGAAAGAGCCAATTTTTCAAAATTTTCCGTAAGGTCCGCTGGACAAATAAAAGCCACCGAGTCGACCAGATTCTCAGCAACAAAGGGTTTCCCTGCTTTCGCAATTCTCAGCGAGTATTTGTAACTTGCACGCAAACTTTGCCCACCTGTTTCCTGCTCCTGACACGGCGACGAGATAAAAAAAATGTTCAACTGGCTCTGAGCACTACGGATCTTAACATCTGAGGTCTTCAGTCCCCTAGACTTAGAACTACGTAAACCTAACTAACCTAAGGACATCACACACGTCCACACGAGAGGGAGGATTCGAACCTGCGACCGTAGCAGCAGCGCGGTTCCGGACTGAAACACCTACAACCGCTCGGCCACAGCGGCCGGCAATGAGAGAAAAATTAATTGTAATTTTGTGCAATCCGTTTTTAAACAATTTTAGCATTTTGACAATTAATTGTTTCATTCATTGAAATCCAAACAAAAAAGTAACAAAAAATGATTGGTTTTAGGTGCGTATTCCCCAGTTCCTCCGAAAAGCGGTCATAGACGCAAGCAAGGACAGCGAAATGTGGTCGCAAAATAAATTTTTATCTATTGGAATGTCTGCGTTTTAATTAATGGAAAATAAGGATCCGGCTGGTCCTGGCGGAGGTTAGAGTCCTCCCTCGGGAGCGCGCGCGCGTGTGTGCGTGTGCGTGTGTTTGACCATAGGATAATTTAGGTTAAGTAGTGTGTAAGCTTAGGGACTGATGGCCTTAGCAGTTAAATCCCATAAGATGACCAACACATTTGAACTTTTTTTTTAACATAGATCAAACTACAACATACGTTTTCCCATCCATCAAAACACAATTACACAAAAACAAAGAATGACACGTAATGACACTTTGCCGTCCGAGAGAGAATTTGTGACGGTTTTTCAAAATGTGTCAAAAACTAACGCACCTGAAACTTTTCCTTACGTCTGGGCGACGCGATTTAATGCACCTCAAATATATAAATTAACCGAAAAGGAATATTCCTTGTTGCTGACAGTCTGAAATTCAATAACTAGCACATTGCTAAATGACATATCAGAATATAAAATATAGTTATATTTATCATCTTTAAAAATTATAGAGAGTCATATACAGTAATAGGAAACACTTACTTCACTGTAATGCTGATTGAAATTTTTTTTTTTTTTTTAGGTTCTTCAAGCTTTGACTGGCGTTCCTCTTGCGACAAATTTTCGAAGTGATCTTTGTGACAGGTATTAAATTGCCGTTCAGTCGAGTGCTTTTCTTAAAAACATGAGGTTCCGATGACATACTAAACATTTGGCATGATTTTCGACAGCAGTACAAAAGAAATTAATTTCCCATTCGGGTTTAAACAGTGAAAATAGTGCCTCCCCTTTTTTTTCTGCTGCTGTTGACCATCCATCTGGATCCACTGTAGCCTTAGTCTGTTGAGTAAAGGTTTTGTGTGGTATCAATGCTTTAGACCGCTGCTGGCACGGTGGTCTGTCTTCTGTACAGCGGTATGACGAGGCGCTGCGTGCAAGAGCGTACGGTCAGCTAAGAGACACGGCCACTGCGACAACATACGAATTCGCCCGGGGCGCTGGCCTCGGACGATCGCGGGCGCTAGCGCCCCAGGGGCACAGTTTGGACGACCCTGAATTAGAGCATGCAACAGGTGTAACTACACTTGCCCGTCCTCGTATAGAGCATTGGTTAGCGGTATATGATACGTCAGATTAAACTGCCGGAGGACAATTAAACAGTTTAAAGAAGGGCAGCTCGTTTCTTTCATCTCCAAATAGGGCAGAGAGTGTCACGCGTATGATATACGAGTTGGGATGGCACTCGTTAAAACAAGTGTTTTTCACTGCAGCGAGATCTTTTCCCTAAATTTTCATCGCCAACTTTCTCCTCCGAATGCGGAAAGATTTTGTTGGCCTCCAACCACATATGGAGAATGGATCATCTCAATAAAATAAGAGAAATCAGAGCTGGCACAGTAAGATATGTGTGTTCGTTTTTCCCGAGCGCTGTTCGACGGTGGAGCGCTAGAGAAATACACTGTAGCGCCAAAGAAACTGGTATAGGCATGCGTATTCAAATACAGAGATATGTAAACAGGCAGATTACGGCTGTAGCGGGACTTTGAATTTCGCCGCGCTAGACTCGTTCCCTCAGATATAAATTATACCGTCGCAGCGGTATAAGCGCTCGACGGCAGAGAAAACATTAAAATTGTAACTTCTTTTTGTTTTCTATCCGTCTTTTGTCTCTCTTGAGAGCGGAAGCTTAATTCAGGCGTAAAAAACTTATTAGCTAGTCTTGGTCTGATTAAGACGAAAAACTTATTAATGCGTAGACATATTGTGAAAGTTGTTATGAAATTCGGATGATGGAAGTAGCAACGTAAAATAAATTGCATTCAGTGTCAAGATGATTTTGATTTGTATAAATTAGTGATTCCTGGACGATTGCAAGATTTCGGAGCAGCTACTACTTTTCATGCAGAAAGGAAGTAGGAGATTTTTGAAGACCTGGACGCCGCACGAAAGAAGACATGTTAACATGGTAAAGGATGAACTCTTATCTACGCCATTTCCCCCTGTTAATCACATTTTGTTATTCTCTGTTCTTTTCAAATAATTTTCGTAGTGGAAATTGGTTTCACTTTTGCTCAGAAACGCCACAAGGACCACCCCAACAATAGCTTTTCTGAATCACCAAGATAACTTTTCTGTAATACGAACACCGATTTGCCTTTCATTCTTTCCATTTTTCACGGTCATTAACGATTTCAAAACCCACTTTTTATTCACCATTTCTTCCCACATTTTCAACCTTTTCTTTTCTTCTCGTTTTCTTTTTTATTAACCACTACACGGAGCTGCTATCGGCTACGCCTATATAAGACAACAAGTGTCTGGCGCAGTTGTTAGATCGGTTACTGCTGCTACTGCGGCAGGTTATCAAGATGAGTGAGTTTGAACGTGGTGTTATAGTCGGAGCACGAGCGGTGGGGCACAGCATCTCGGAAGTAGCGACGAGGAGGGGATTTTCCCGTACGACCATTTCACGAGTGTCCCGTGAATATCAGGAATCCGGTAAAACATCAAATCTCCGATATCGCTGTGGCGGAAAGAGATCTTGCAAGAACGGGACCAACGACGAATGAAGAGAATCGTTCAACGTGACAGAAGTGCATCCCTTCCGCAAATTGCTGCAGATTTCAGTACTGGGCGATCAACAAGTGTCAGCGTTCGTACCATTCAACGAAACTTAGCCAGTAAGGGCTTTCGGAGCCGAAGGCCCAATCGTGTACCCATAATGACTGCACGAGACAAAGCTTTACGCTTCGCCTGGGCCCGTCAACACCGACATTTGACTGTTGTTGACTGAAAACATGTGCCTGTTCGGACGAGTCTCGTTTCAGATTGTATGGAGCGGATGGACGTGTACGGGTATGGAGACGAACTCATGGAGTCATAGACCGTGGATGTCAGCAGGGGACTGTTCAAACTGGTGGAGGCTCTATAATGGTGTGGGGCGTGTGCAGTTGGAGTGATATAGGACTCCTGATACGTCTAGATACGACTGTGAGGTCACGCGTACGTAAGCATCCTGTCTGATCACCTGCATCCGTTCATGTCCATTGTGCATTCCGACTTGGGCAATTCCAGCAGGACAATGCGACACCCCACACGTCAGAATTGCTACAGAGTGGCTCCAGGTACACTCTTCTGCCTGGCCACCAAAGTCCCCAGACATGTGCATTATTGAGCATATCTGGGTTGCCTTGCAACGTGTTGTTCAGAAGAGGTCTCCACCCCCTCGTACTCTTGCGGATTAATGGCCAGGCCTGCAGGATTCATGGTGCCATTTACCTCCAGCAGTACTTCAGACATAAGTCGACTCCATGCCACGTCGTTTTGCGGCACTTGTGCGTGCTCGCGGGGGTCCTACACGATATTTGCAGGCGTACCAGTGTCTTTGGCTCTTCAGTATAGCTTGAAGATGGTTCGATGAGCCAACAGCAAGACACTAATTGTCCATCACTTACATAATTGCAACTATCCCGAGTGATTGTTAGATGATTAAAGTCCAATGACGACGGTAGGTCTCTGGAACGTTTGTACCAGCGAACTAAGGTTTTAAGTTGTCAGTAACACCTGGGGATGGGTCTGATGATTACAGAAGGCCCCGAGTGCAAGTTTGTTCACGTCCTTTACTGTGAATCTCGCCTGAAAAATACCATTGTTGTCAGTTTCGTTTATCACCCGCTTATTATTGCGAGCTCGACTCCTTTCTGGCACTTCTTCAAACTATGGACTTGGCGAATCTTTGAAAATTTATCACTAGTGTTTTAAGTAAAGTTAAATAAGTAAAATAGAGCGAGTAAATAAATTTACGTATCTTGGATAGACTACACAACAGAATAGACTACAAAAATCTGCAATAGATGCACGAATTAACAAAATTGAAAGAGCATATGGTTTGATCAAAAATATTTACAACAAGAAACGTATATGTAGAAAAACTAAACTAAAACACTACACCACATTGGTACGACAAGAATATTTATGTTGTTGTTGTTGTTGTCTTCAGTCCTAAGACTGGTTTGATGCAGCTCTCCATGCTACTCTATCCTGTGCAAGCTTCTTCATCTCCCAGTACTTACTGCAACCTACGTCCTTCTGAATCAGCTTAGTGTATTCATCTCTTGGTCTCCCTCTACGATTTTTACGCTCCACGCTGCCCTCCAATGCTAAATTTGTGATCCCTTGGTGCCTCAGAACATGTCCTACCAACCGGTCCTTTCTTCTTGTCAAGTAGTGCCACAGACTCCTCTTCTCCCCAGTTCTATTCAATACCTTCTCATTAGTTATGTGATCTACCCAACTAATTTTCGGCATTTTTCTGTAGCGCCACATTTCGAAAGCTTCTATTCTCTTCTTGTCCAAACTATTTATCGTGCATGTTTCAATTCCATACTTGGCTACATACTTTCAGAAACGACTTCCTGACACTTAAATCTATACTCAATGTTAACAAATTTCCCTTATTCAGAAACGCTTTCCTTGCCATTGCCAGTCTACATTCTATATCCTCTCTACTTTGACCATCATCAGTTATTTTGCTCCCCAAATAGCAAAACTGCTTTACTACTTCAAGTGTCTCATTTCCTAAACTAATTCCCTCAGCATCACCCGACTTAATTCGACTACATTCCATTATCCTTGTTTTGCTTTTGTTGATGTTCATCTTACACCCTCCTTTCAAGACACTGTCCATTCCGTTCAACAGCTCTTCCAAGTCCTTTGCTGTCTCTGACAGAATTACAATGTCATCGCCGAACCTCAACGTTTTTATTTCTTCTCCATGGACTTTAATACCTACTCCGAATTTTTCTTTTGTTTCCTTTACTGCTTGCTCAATATACAGATTGAATAACATTGGGGACAGGCTACAACCCTGTCTCACTCCCTTCCCAACCGCTGCTTCCCTTTCATGTCCCTCGACTCTTATAACTGCAATCTGGTTTCTGTACAAATTGTAAATAGCCTTTCGCTCCCTGTATTTTACCCCTGCCACATTTAGAATTTGAAAGAGAGTATTCCAGTCAACATTGTCGAAAGCTTTCTCTAAGTCTACAAATGCCAGAAATGTAGGTTCGCCTTTCCTTAATCTAGCTTCTAAGATAAGTCGTAGGGTCAGCATTGGCTCACGTGTTCCAACATTTATTTTTATGGATTAGTTTATATTATATTATATATTTATTTACATGGATCGGAATGTCTAACGATGAACTATAAGATGGACAGAGTAGAGGTACTGGAATGAAGGATTATTAGAAAAATAATGGGTGCAATTAGAACTGCAGATGGTTGGAAAATGAGAAGTAATGAGATCTACAAAAATATAGAGAAAATGTCTGAAGTAATGGCCCAACGACGATTAACCTTTTTCGGAAACCTCTACCGAATGGATAGAAATAGACTAACAAAACAAATATTCCTATGTTTCCGGAAGAAGAAATCGACAAATAGCACGGATTACAGAAGGAAGGAAAGGTGTAGAAAGGAACAACATCAAGGAATCAGAAATAGCAGGAAGAAACCATTTTAAAAATAAAATACTAAATCTGAAAGGCTTTCAAAGCAGAAGAAATAAAAAATCGGGAACAACAAGGACAGAAGACATGAAGAGACTTCATGGGGAGAAAATGAGGGAATACTGGGAAAATAGGAAACAACAACAAAGGAAGAAGAGGAGCAGAAATTGTTAACGTGATCCTAGTTGGTCAATAAGATTGTAAAAAAAGACAAAAAAGGCCCTTTCAATTTAGCAACAAGCACTCGTCTTGCAGTTTTCACAAATGAGAATCAAACAGAAAGAAAACTCATCTCCCTTTACAAAACTAAAGGAAATCGTGAATGGCCTTTCCTTCTTACTGTTGGAAACCTTGCTTCAGCCAGCAAGCTCCCAGCATCTTAAAACAGTCAATATTTAACGATGCACCAACTCGACTGTTTCGCGGTTTCAAAGTCTTTGCGTTCTCACTACACCGAACCTGCAAAGGCTGACATAGTGTCTTCTGCGAATATTCGGAGCCACTTGTACGAAATATTTCATTGTCCGTTGAGATTCCTATCATTTTTTTAAAATGATCAGTTACGGTTGCACGTGAAGCATCTTCAGATCTGTAGGTAATAGTAAAAAAAGTGACCAATAAATAATCTACACCATACAACGTTGCTATTACATTATATGTAAAACCAAATATACTAGAATGTACGCGATTGTACCGATTACGAGAGTAACACGTCCAAGTTCTCACAAAATTTACGTTGTCGTCACATGCACACCACCAGATAATGCAGTACCTAGGCAGTGTCCACACTATCCATTCAGCCCGCATTACAACTGTCAACGTATGGCTGGTGCAACATTCGGAAGGATAGGGTTGACGAAAGACCGTGACCTTCTTGAGGGAACCTTTGAAACGTCGGAACTGTGTGTGAAGTAACTTAGGAAAATCATTAAAAGCTTTAATTTGGATGACCGTAAGTCATTGTTTCAAATTATGAATGAAGTATCATAATTACCCACGTGTGAGTATGAATGTAGTCTGACTCTTCATATGAATTGATAACCCTCAGATTACGAAACATCAGTATTTCCGACGTACCTAGAGATAATGAAGCAGATAAGGATAACAGCGTCACTGATAAGCTGTGACAGGAAACGACTCCAGTCATTCAGCACAATCGCATCTGCGCTGCCAAAGAGGAAGCCATGCAAAAGACTTCGTCAGAATCGACACCTTATTGCCAGCCTTCGTCACAGGTAACACACCTTCTAATTTGCGAATTTATCTTTTATGTAATACGAAGTTGTATCATTTCCAAAATATTGCAGTACAGTGGACGCAACAAAAAGGAACATAATCGAGGTGTAAGCATTTATGTGCACATCCTCGTATAGAGGGTTTCCATAGTTAAAGTTCCAGTTTCAAAGAGAACTCTTGGTCAGAATTAGGTCAAATTTGAGCAGGAAATTATTGACACGATGGGAAACGTCCAGGAAACAAATTAACGAAAATTTGACCATAGATGACGCTGTAAGCACCAGAACATGCACACCTCTACACGCCTGGCACGCGGCTCTTCCTCAGTTTGTGTCCAAGACAACCACCATGACTATCTCCGTGAAGAATCGCACTTCTGCTGATAAAGCTCTTTTACAAGAACAGTGACTGTACGTCAGAAGCCCTGCAGAAGTTTCGGACACTCCAAAAATGGTTCAAATGGCTCTGAGCACTATGGGACTTAACTGCTGAGGTCATCAGTCCCCTGGAACTTAGAGATACTTAAACCTAACTAACCTAAGAACATCACACACATCAATGCCCGAGGCAGGATTCAAACCTGCTACCGTAGCAGTCGCTCTGTTCCAGACTGAAGCGCCTAGAATCGCTCGGCCATAGCAGCCGGCCTTAACTAACAATGCTACAGCTGTTCACTACCGAACTTGTGCAGTCATGCACACTAAATAGAACGGATGGTAGTAATGTGCAACTCAAGCCGCAGCCGACGTAATGCAGTTCATCTGTCATTTGTAGCCGCCTCCATTTATGTCAAGATGCTTGCAGCGTCTGTATTGCTAAAATTTTGGTTAATTTTTCCTTCCATCTACATGTGCAGACTAAAGCGACGAATGAAAATTTGTACGAAGGCTGAGATTCGAGCCTGTGTCTCCTGCTCAACGCGCAGACGCTCAAAGCACTACGCCATCTGGGCTCGGTGACTCTGCATAACTACACTGGCTGCTCTAGTACGCCTGCCTCCCCAACCCCTTTCACGCCTCAGCCCAGATTCTGGGGTTGTCGCCCAGGCTAGAGGTAGTTTACTGATGTTTCAGGGATGTTTTTCGTACCACGACTTGAGCCCACTCATCGAGTTCGCCACGTAAGTGAAACAGGTTATTTATTTCTATGCACTCCTTGTTCAAATGTTGCCCTTTCTTCCACATCTTCACAGAGTATAATAACGATATTTCCAAGCATTTGCCTCTCTAGAGGGCTCCAGGTACGATTTTACATACACTGGGGCACCCTACCGCGTCCCTAGATCTTATTCTCATCAAAAATGTCTGCGATTGTTTGGAACAGTTGGTAAAACGCCGCAATGAACATCCCGTCAGTTTATTAGCTCTAAGGGATCTTATTAGCAATGAGTGGCTTCTGGTGTATTTGGTACACATGGAGAATCTTTTCAAGGCTAGAGGCGGATTTACACAATATTCGCTTGATAACTCCAGGAGCGACTGACTTTCTGATCGATGCGCTTCTGACCAGTAATAAAGTACTTTATACTGATACAACGAAACCGCGCACCTATGACTCGACATTAAGGACGCTATTACACTGGTGTGCAAAACGTAAGCATGAAAGTAACTTTCCCATCGTGTGTCACTCGCCCGTAACAGTTTGATGAAACTTGGACCGTATGTAGAAAGAACAGCTATCATATGGTGAAGGAGGCAGCTGAGAGAAACGTGCAATGAGACGAAGAGAAATGACACGTTTATTCTAACAAAGAGAGATTCTCAGAGGTTGGATCGAGTTTTTGGAACCATCTATACACTGATGTAAGGTATCACTAACTGCCTGATGCTCTATAGCTGTAAATATGGAAACGCTATACAGAGAGGTTGCGTAGTGTGAAACGTCCCTTAGAAAAATTATGATTGACTGTGCTGGTAAACCTCTTACGTTATTTGATTTTCAAACAGCTGAGCAAAACTGAACGTACTCAGACATTTCTCTCTTTACTTATTCTGGTCATCATTAAAGTGACACACAATATTTTTAGCGCAACGCAGTCTGACTTTCAATTATCCCTAGAAAACAATGGCCCTGACTAACAATAACCTATACCTTTCATGAATCACTTACCTCACAAAAGTCTTCGTTACTCGATCTATTGCAATACAGTGAGCGCCAATACTGCCAGCTAAAAAAAATATTCTAACTACTGAAGGCACTAACTACTGACAGGCATAGTTAGCAAATGAAAGATTTTGATAGAGAACAAACAATGTATTTACCTTAATAATGTTCAAAAGTCATCATATATATCAATACATGACAACCATCTTTACAAATTTCCTTTTTCTGGCGGACACATGTCCAGATAGTCCGCTTATAGCAACCCCTCAAAACTCTGGCATCTCTCTCTCTCTCTCTCTCTCTCTCTCTCTCTCTCTCTCTCTCTCTCTCTTTTTCTCTCCCTCCCCATATGCACCATTGCTGGCGGCTCACCTCCAACTGCCCAACACTACACTAGCGAATGTTCCAACAATGAGTCCAACCAGCCACAGACTGCACACAGCACAGTCAGTGATTTTCATACAGAGCGCGTTACCAACATAAAAACCTAAACAGCCTACTTACATAGCCCCAATGCTCACTACAAAATAATTTACAAATTGTTTTGGGCAGTGGCCAAGACAAATTTGCTATTTTTCTTTATATTAACGCTAATAACTATATCAAATGCACACACGTATTGATACACTATTGATCAAAAGCAAAAAGTGTCCTCATCATTCATCACAGTAGTAATCGCAGTTTTTTTTTCAAAGTCTGAGCAGTAAAAGAAAATGCACACGGAAATAGAATTTCCATACAGTTTTGAAGAAGTAGTGTTGTCCTTCCACCGGAAAGACAGTGCTGACTCTTGACATGCAGACAGGTAATGGGCCACAACAGAGCAAACACACAGCAGAGTCAGTCGAAGTTTTGAAGAATATAGGTAGGTAGGTCATCACAGAGCAGACCCACTGTAGTCCTGGTAGAGACGGCCAGCAGCCATCTGTTGCGACTGTGCGGGCGTACAGTCACCATTGAAGAGTCTTGCAGACAATATAGCAAGTCTATGAACCACCACTTGTGCAATCACAAAAAAAAAAACTTGAAATGTCGTTGAAACCAGCAGTGGTATTAACCAGTCCCTTGCTGAATTATCAACACACGTTCGAGCACTAACAGTCCCAACTTCTCACATATTGTGCATATACTATGACCAACAGGAACGTGTGCAGTGAAATGAAACTTAAATCGAAGAACTGGTGTCTACACAATTGTATGACATGAGAATACAGTTACAAAGGTACGGAAAACATCATTAAAGAACATAATAATAGAGATAACATTTGTAGTAATACAGGCTTTACAAAAGAACGGAAATAAACATATACATCATTGTTACAGTAATTATGAGATAAGTAAATAAATAAAATGAGAATAGTTTTTGAAACATTAACTTCACACATGAACATTAAAACAGAACAGAGTAAATAATGTCCAAACATCTTTACAAAGTAACATATTATTAATGCAAATTATATTTGAGGATAACAGTATTCCTCATAATAATAAATGTAGCTTAGTATTAGAAATATTCTACAACATAACTCTTATCAGTAAACACAGAAATACAGTAAGAACAAAAATACACAAGGGTACACAAACACACAGCGGAATAACACAAAAAGAAAGAACAGGGTTTGTTTTCAGTATAATATTTGGTATTGCAGTATTTATAGTATTTGATTTGCAAACAAAATTTTCTTTACTTCCCGGAGATCTCCCTTAGTTCATCATTTGTTTCCAAGAAAATCCTACCTAAACCTGTTGTCCCTAAACACAACTTTTTTTGTTCATATCGTATTTCAAAATAATTCTTTACTCGAACTACTGCAATACAGCGAGCGCCAATACTGCCAGAAAAATAAAATATTCTAACTACTGAAGGCACTTACTACTGATAGGCATAGACAGCAAATGAAAGATTTTGATGGAGAACAATGTATTTACCTTAATAATGTTTAAAAGTCATTATTTATATCTATCAATTCATGACAACCATCTGTACAAATTTCGTTTTTCTGGCGGACACACGTCCATATCGTCTGCTTATAGTAACCTCTCAAAACTCTGGCATCTCTCTTCCCACATTCACCACTTCTGGCGGCTCACCTCCAACTGCCCAACGCTACGCGCTGTTAACAGACAACTGCCCAACACTACACAAGCGGACGTTCCAACAATGAGTCCAACCAGCCACAGACTGCACACAGCGGTGTCAGTGATTTTCATACAGAGCGCTATGTGGCGTTACCAACATAAAAAACTAAACAGCCTACTTACATAGTAACGTTTAAAGTATAATCTTCAAATGCGAAAGGTTGTTAATTGGAATCTAATCAGGTACTTACAAAATTATTTATTTTTATATTATTATCGAATGATTTTGATCATTATTTTTATTCAATTACTTGCTTTAAATGTATTTTTTTGTCTCTACTCTTTTGTAACGTCATATTAATCATCGTATCAACTGTTTCAATTTCTCTCATTATTTCTTCCTATCATTCTTTTTCTAGTTTGAATCTTTGTGCTTGTGAATTTAATTATTTTAATCTATGAATGATAATATTTATACATTTGAAATTGCGGACCTGGTAGTTGAAAAACGAAAGACGAAATAATATGTTTATATTGCTTGTGAATTAGTGTAAGAAATGTATTTTTTTCTTTAGAAGATATAAATTTTTCATATGGAAATCGTTAAGTAAACATTAAAAAAAATCAATTCTTGTTGCACTGTGGACACAATAACGCAGATGAGGACTTAACGGAAAGAAGGCTTTCTAAGTAAAACGAAACTTCAACAACAACAATAAAATACAATAATGAATGTATTAAAACGAGAGAAAATATAAGATTATAAAATGGAAGAAATAAAATCGAAATTGACACAGAATAATAATTTAAATTACGCGAACAACTGTTACAAGTGGAAAAAGGACGAAAGAAATAAAAATAAGAGTAAATGAAAAAGTTAATGTGATGGTTAGTATGATTTCATAGAAGGAAATGAAATAACATATGAACTAATTAAGTGAATAAATATAACGATCAAAATAAATTCGGAGAAGATTTAAAAATAAAAAAATTCAGATCAAGTGACGAGACTCGAACCCAAAATCTTTTTCTTGTGTACACTGCATGTTAACAATTATGCTGTGCAACCATACACTTCACGATATCTACTTTTTACGTACGTAAAGTACCAGGCAAAATTCCGAAGTTTTTTTCGTCGTTTACTGACAAACAAGGGTCCAGTTTCAAAAAGTTGATCCTACCGCTTTGGACCTCTGTTTGTAAGACAGTAATTGCATGGAAGTCAACGTGATTTATTGCTTTCTTCTGGACGTTAGAAAAGGCGGGACATGGTTCGTAATAGGCAACGTGATGACAATCACCGCCGACAGCAGTGTATGCTCTTCAAGTGCTCCCAAGCGGGCTACAAGTTAGATAAAGATTTCTTACGGTAGGCCGTTCCATTCTTCCACCGCTGCTGTTCAAAGTTGCTGGATGATGGTTGGTACATGTGGATGTGCTGCAATATGTCTGCCCCACGCTTCCCACACGTGCTCGATGGGATTTAAGTCGGGGCGACGGGCAGACCATTCCCCGAGTATCATCTCATTCCAAAAGCTCCTCCACCTGAGCTGTTTGCAGCGGTCGCGCACTCTCATCTATAAAAATGGAGTCAGCGCCGAATGCATCCCTGAAAAGACGTACATGTGGAAGGAGTGCAGTCTCTAAATAACTTTGACCTGTGACTGTACAGTGTTCAAACATATGTAGGTCAGTACGTCTAAGCAATATTATGCCTCCCCACACCATAACACTTGTACCACTAAAGCGACGTACCCTAAAGCGATGTTCGACAACGTTCCTGAGTCCATTATGTACCCTCATATGGCGCGAGGTGGGATCACGTAATGCATGAAGGGCCACTGCCGAACATGGTCACTTTGATGGTCAAGCCATTAAGGTGTGGGAAAACATAATGTTGCATCAGCGTACTCGCATCCAAATCTTTGAGCCTAGTATACTCATGTCTAAACATTATTGTGACACTTTCGTCCCATAGTTTTGCACACCAACCTATGTTCTCCGTATATGCACTGACATACCTTAACATAAACACTGTCTGACAGTAGGTTAATAACATGGACATTATTACACTGACGTTCAAATGAGAAGCTAGGTAATAACTACAAGAGACGTATTAATACAGCGCTTCCTATCAAAGTTAACTACACAGTCTTAAAACTCACGCGCACATCACTTTCGTGAAGGGCGTATCGCAGAAGAACAAATGGGAACTTAGTAACAGAACACCATGCACTAATACGGTATCTGACCTTCGTTTGCCTGCCATGGTGCAGTAATTCGAGATGGCATGGCCTCGGCAAGTTGTTGGAAGACCCCAGCAGAACTACTGAACCATGCAGCCTATAAAGCCGTCTATAATTGCGGAAATGTTGCCGGTGCAGGGTTTCGTGGACGGACTGACCCCTGGATTACGTTCCATAAATGTACAGTGAGATTCGTGTCGGGTGATGTGGGTGGTCAAATCATTCGCTCAAAGTGTCCAGAACGTTCTGACATGGCGTATTGTCATTCATAAAAATTCCATTGTCGTCTGGGAATTTGGAGTCGATTAACAGCTGCAAATGGTCTCCAAGTAGCCCAACGTAACTATTTCCAGCCGTTGATCGGTTCAGTTGCTCCAGAGGACGCAGTCCATTCCAGGCAAACACAGCTCACACCTTTGTGGAGTAACTCTAACCTTGCACAGTGCCTTGTTAACAACTTGAGTCAATCGCTTCTGTGGAGTGTATGCACACTTGAAGAACCCCACAAGCAGCTCTTACCAGCTGAAATCGGGACTCACCTGAGCAGGCTACGGTTTCCCAGTCGTCTATGTTTCAGTCGATATGGTCACGAGCAGAGGAGAGGCACTGCATTTGATGATGTGCTGTTACCAAAGGCACTCGCGTCAGCAGTCTGCTGCCACAACACATTAACGCCACATTTGGACGCACTGTCCTGAAGGATACGTTCGTCGTGCGGCCAGCACTGATTCTGCTGTTATTTCACCCACTGTTGCTTTTCTATTAGCAATGAAAACTCTACGAAAATGCCTCTGCTCTCGGTCGTTAACTGAAGGGGAGGGGAGAGAAGAGAGAGATAGAGAAAGAGAGAGAGAGAGAGAGAGAGAGAGAGAGAGAGAGAGAGAGAGACATTCCACTGCACCAGGACATACGGATAATTCTGACGTAAATTACATACTACAGAACTGAGAGCATTAATTAGACCACTTTAGCACATAAGGCGTCACATACGAGGTGCATTCAAGTTCTAAGGCCTCCGATTTTTTTTCTCCGGACTGGGAAGAGATAGAAACATACGGATTGTTTTAAAATAAGGCCGTGTTCATTGTCAATACGCCCCAGAGATGGCAGCACCATACGGCAGATGGAATTTTACCGCCAGCGGCGAGAATGAGAACTGTTTTAAATACTTAAAATGGTGACGTTTTCCTTACTTGAACAGCATGCAATCATTCGTTTTCTGAATTTGCGTGGTGTGAAACCAATTCAAATTCATCGACAGTTGAAGGAAACGTGGTGATGGAGTTATGGATGTGTCGAAAGTGCGTTCATGGGTGTGACAGTTTAATGAAGGCAGAACATCGTGTGACAACAAACCGAAACAACCTCGGGCTCGCACAAGCCGGTCTGACGACATGATCGAGAAAGTGGAGAGAATTGTTTTGGGGGATCGCCGAATGACTGTTGAACAGATCGCCTCCAGAGTTGGCATTTCTGTGGATTCTGTGCACACAATCCTGCATGACGACCTGAAAATGCGAAAAGTGTCATCCAGGTGGGTGCCACAAATGCTGACGGACGACCACAAAGCTGACCGTGTGGCATGTTGCCAAGCAACGTTGACGCACAACGACAGCACGAATGGGACTTTCTTTTCGTCGGTTGTGACAATGGAGGAGACGTGGATGCCATTTTTCAATCCAGAAACAAAGCGCCAGTCAGCTCAATGGAAGCACACAGATTCACCGCCACCAAAAAAATTTCGGGTAACCGCCAGTGCTGAAAAAATGATGGTGTCCATGTTCTGGGACAGCGAGGGCGTAATCCTTACCCATTGCGTTCCAAAGGGCACTACGGTAACAGGTGCATCATACGAAAATGTTTTGAAGAACAAATTCCTTCCTGCACTGCAACAAAAATGTCCGGAAAGGGCTGCGCGTGTGCTGTTTCACCAAGACAACGCACCCGCACATCGAGGTAACGTTACGCAACAGTTTCTTCGTGATAACAACTTTGAAGTGATTCCTCATGCTCCCTACTCACCTGACCTGGCTCCTAGTGACTTTTGGCTTTTTCCAACAATGAAAGACACTCTCCGTGGCCGCACATTCACGAGCCGTGCTGCTATTGCCTCAGCGATTTTCCAGTGGTCAAAACAGGCGCCTAAAGAAGCCTTCGCCGCTGCCATGGAATCATGGCGTCAGCGTTGTGAAAAATGTGTACGTCTGCAGGGCGATTACGTCGAGAAGTAACGCCAGTTTCATCGATTTCGGGTTAGTAGTTAATTAGAACTTGAATGCACCTCGTATATCAGCAGTGGCTGACGCGAGGCCATCTCAGCTGCACTGAGTGCAGCAATCAGCCAATGAAAGCAAGTGCTGGGTTCTCTGGGACTCTCCACAGTAGCACAGATTAGACACTGATGTGGATCCCCATTTTTGAAGATTTGCCATGTATCTTGTCGATCCTGTCCGCTGTGTGTTAAGTCATTTTTAGAGTTATCAGCTTTCGTCATGGCCATGGCGCTAGTTTTCTGATGGCTCCATCGAGCGATGGGCTTTTGAAGTACAAGCAAAGTTTGTTCTTCGCTGTCCTCGGTTGCTCGTAGGAAACGAATTCTTCATAGCAGCTTTTGAGTATCCGGTCGAATGTGAACAAATGTCAGATAGAAACGCAGTAATAAGGTGGTTCTTGTTACTAATAAGAGTTTCTCTTTACAATTGGGACTCGGTGTTTCAGGTAGCGAACTTCAATCTCTGTAAAAGCGGCACTTAGTTTTCTCATTGAACTGTACAGTTCTCTCCGTCTTGGCTACTCATTCTTCCTCCTCCCCTCAAATACAGGCTTGATGAAACGAGTCATTGTCTATGAGAAGCAGGGGTATACCACCCCCATTACGACAGAGTTTAGTAAAGAATTGCTGTGATTACTAAGTCTTTAAATGCTTTTCAGAAATGGTTCGCTGAATATATTTATAACTGTGCTGTGTGCCAGGGAGTTCCTGCTGTGTCAGAAGTCTAAAGTGCTTAACACAAGGAGGAGCTAACCCTTAATCACGCAGGTAAAGAAAATATATATTCTAGACGAGATCCAAGTATGTGTAAATTTGAAAACCAATGATCAAACTCATGCACAAAATAGAAAATTTTAGCCTCATTCTGCATATAGTTAACAAAAATCACTGTAAATATTCTACTCGTAGCTTTTACAGTGAAAAGCAGGATTATTTGTATCGTGTATACTCTGGGTTGAAATTTTAAATTTTTGAATCCGTAGTCACACTTTACAGTCCCACACATTTAAATAATTTCGTGTTTATACTCATTTTATTAGTTCTTATTTCCGTGTAGGCATAAATATACGTGGATAATCTCTCCAATAGAAAGGCGAAAGTCCCGTGTTCGAGTCTCGGTCCGGCACACTGTTTTAATCTGTCAGGAAGTTTCAATCTCTCCAATAGTTAGACAATCCTCAAAATTATTCTTTGGTCGACGTCATATCATTGCCCATCTTTTCCCGCTGTAAGAGCGCCGAGTAATTATCAAAGCATCGCCGGCCGTTGTGGCAGAGCGGTTCTAGGCGCTTCAGTCTGGAACCGCTCGACCGCTACGGTCGCAGGTTCGAATCCTGCCTCGGGCATGGATGTGTGTGATGTCCTTAGGTTACTTAGGTTTAAGTAGGTCTAAGTTCTAAGGGAACGGATGCCCTCAGATGTCAAGTCCCATAGTGCTCAGAGCCATTTGAACCATCAAAGCATCACGAATAGTGTAAATAACTATGAACGCAAGTGTATCGTGTGTTTCCACTACCGTTTTCATGTGTTTATCAACTTGTTCTGCACATCTCTCCTTGCATTATGTTACATTCACATTACTGTGTTTCCGTTTCGTGGCAGTAATATAACGTGCTTTTTATAGAGTTTAACAGTCGAAATTGGTTTTTCAAGCCGAATTAACTGAGTAACTAAGAGAAGGTCTTAATAAATACACTTTAAATGGCAAAACGTGATCTTGATTCTAGAAATTCACTGTTGTACGGGCTAAGAACAGCATTAGGGACTTACTCTCCCATCGATAATGAGGTTATCAGAGATACAACACAGTGGGGATCGGGTAGGGATGGAGATTCATTTCGACCATGGAATTTAAGGAAGAAAACTACCAACGCTTCCAATGAGTACCTTTAAGGTACCACAGAAAAGCGAAAACTTGACGAGTGCTAATCTCGAATGCATTTTCAATTAATTAATTAGTGCGTCACGGTGTTCATGCTATTGAGTGCTATTGACAAGGGATTTCAGATGGATTCCGTATTCCTGGATTTCCGGAAGGCATTTGACACTGTACCACACAAGCGGCTCGTAGTAAAATTGCGTGCTTATGGAATATCGTCTCAGTTATGTGACTGGATTTGCGATTTCCTGTCAGAGAGGTCACAGTTCGTAGTAACTAACGGAAAGTCATCAATTAAAACAGAAGTGATTTCAGGCGTTCCCCAAGGTTGTGTTATATTCCCTTTACTGATCCTTATCTATATAAACGATTTGGGAGACAATCTGAGCAGCCGTCTTCGGTTGTCTGGAGATGACGCTGTCGTTTAGCGACTAATAAAGTCATCAGAAGCTCAAAACAAACTGCAAAACGATTTAGAAAAAATATCTGAATGGTGCCAAAATTGGCAGTTGACCCTAAATAACGAAAAGTATGAGGTCATCCACATGAGTGCTAAAAGGAACTCGTTAAACTTCGGTTACACGATAAATCAGTCTAATCTAAGAGCCGTGAATTCAACTAAATACCTAGGTATTACAATTACGAACAACTTAAACTGGAAAGAACACATAGAAAATGTTTTGGGGAAAGCTAACTAAAGGCTGCGTTTTATTGGCGGGACGCTTAGAAAATGTAACAGACTTACTAAGGAGACTGCCTACACTACGCTTGTCCGTCCTCTTTTAGAATACTGCTGCGCGGTGTGGGATCCTTACCAGGTAGGACTGACGGAGTACGTCGAAAAAGTTCAAAGAAGGGCAGCACGTTTAGTATTATCGCGAAATATGGGAGAGAGTGTTACAGAAATGATACATGATATGGGCTGGGAATCATTAAATGAAAGGCGTTTGTCGTTGCGACGGAATCTTCTCACGAAATTCCGATCAGCAACTTTCTCCTCCGAATGCGAAAATATTTTGTTGACACCGACCTACATAGGGCAGAACGATCACCACGATAAAATAAGGGAAATCAGAGCTCGTACGGAAAGATATAGGTGTTCATTCTTTCCGCGTGCAATACGAGATTGGAATAATAGAGAATTGTGAAGGTGGTTCGATGAACCCTCTGCCAGGCACGTAAATGTGATTTGCAGAGTATCCATGTAGATGTAGATGTAGATGCTCTCTTTGGAGAAGCTGTTTGGTTATTATTACAGCACTGTGAAAGTAAGAAACACGATGAAGTGATACTGTGAAGCAAACAGTGTGTTACTCGAAAGACTGAAACACCTAGAGAGTTTGACACGGCTTGATCGCCAGCTTCATGTAAAACATGAAAGGCTACTTCATAACCCAAATGTATTTCGGTCGCTGACAATGCGTATGCGTCAATCGAAATGAATACTTTTCATGGTCTTGTAGCTTCGGCCTTGGCAGAGAACTCTGCTCGGGAAACGATGACGTCACGATTGCTGGCGTAAAACGGCAGAGCTATCTAGTGGGAGGATGCTTAAATACAGGAGCGCGGCGCAAAACGACGCAGTCCTGTTCCGCCGAGGCAGGTCAGCTGGAGTGGATACCACAGGTACGTACCACCACGTCTTGCTTCGTAAACGTAAGAATACAAACAAAACCCACGTTTCTCTTCACAGGGCACCCACAAGTATTCATTGTCAGTGATAAAATTTATTGTTGACAAACGAAACCGTCAGTCTGCGTTTCGACTCACCGCTCTGTCTAGCACAGTTGTACCGGTATGCGCCTACGAGTGCACACTAAGAGTGCTGGTCGGCCCGCTGGTCAAGGTGTGGCGGCTCCATTACAGATAGTACACTACGTGGTCAGAAGTATCCGGACACCTGGCTGAAAATGACTTACAAGTTCGAGGCGCCTTCCATCGATAATGCTGCAATTCAGTACGGTGTTGGCGCACCTTTAGCCTTAATAACAGCTTCCACCGGCATATACGTTCAGTCAGGTGCTGGAAGGATTATTGGTGAGTGGCAGCCCATTCTTCACGGAGTGCTGCACTTTGGAGAGGTATCGATATCGGTCGGTCAGGCCTGGCACGAAGTCAGCGTTCCAAAAAATCCCAAAGGTATTCTATAGGGTTCAGGTCAGGGCTCTGTGCAGGCCAATCCATTGTTGTTGTTGTGGTCTTCAGTCCTGAGACTGGTTTGATGCAGCTCTCCATGCTACTCTATCCTGTGCAAGCTTCTTCATCTCCCAGTACCTACTGCAACCTACATCCTTCTGAATCTGCTTAGTGTATTGATCTCTTGGTCTCCCTCTACGATTTTTACCCTCCACGCTGCCCTCCAATGCTAAATTTGTGATCCCTTGATGCCTCAAAACATGTCCTACCAACCGATCCCTTCTTCTAGTCAAGTTGTGGCACAAACTTCTCTTCTCCCCAATCCTATTCAATACCTCCTCATTAGTTATGTGATCTACCCATCTAATCTTCAGCATTCTTCTGTAGCACCACATTTCGAAAGCTTCTATTCTCTTCTTGTCCATACTGGTTATCGTCCATGTTTCACTTCCATACATGGCTACACTCCATACAAATACTTTCAGAAACGACCTCCTGACACTTAAATCTATACTCGATGTTAACAAATTTCTCTTCTTCAGAAACGATTTCCTTGCCATTGCCAGTCTACATTTTATATCCTCTCTACTTCGACCATCATCAGTTATTTTACTCCCTAAATAGCAAAACTCCTTTACTACTTTAAGTGTCTCATTTCCTAATCTAATCCCCTCAGCATCACCCGATTTAATTTGACTACATTCCATTATCCTCGTTTTGCTTTTGTTGATGTTCATCTTATATCCTCCTTTCAAGCCACTGTCCATTCCGTTCAACAGCTCTTCCAAATCCTTTGCTGTCTCTGACAGAATTACAATGTCATCGGCGAACCTCAACGTTTTTACTTCTTCTCCATGAATTTTAATGGCTACTCCGAATTTTTCTTTTGTTTCCTTTACTGTTTGCTCAATATACAGATTGAATAACATCGGGGAGAGGCTACAATCCTGTCTCACTCCTTTCCCAACCACTGCTTCCCTTTCATGCCCCTCGACTCTTGTAACTGCCATCTGGTTTCTGTACAAATTGTAAATAGCCTTTCGCTCCCTGTATTTTACCCCTGCCACCTTCAGAATTTGAAAGAGAGTATTCCAGTTAACGTTGTCAAAAGCTTTCTCTAAGTCTACAAATGCTAGAAACGTAGGTTTGCCTTTTCTTAATCTTTCTTCTAAGATAAGTCGTAAGGTTAGTATTGCCTCACGTGTTCCAACATTTCTACGGAATCCAAACTGATCTTCCCCGAGGTCCGCTTCTACTAGTTTTTCCATTCGTCTGTAAAGAATTCGCGTTAGTATTTTGCAGCTGTGACTTATTAAACTGATAGTTCGGTAATTTTCACATCTGTCAACACCTGCTTTCTTTGGGATTGGAATTATTATATTGTTCTTGAAGTCTGTGGGTATTTCGCCTGTCTCATACATCTTGCTCACCAGATGGTAGAGTTTTGTCAGGACTGGCTCTCCCAAAGCCATGAGTAGTTCTAATGGAATGTTGTCTATTCCCGGGGCCTTGTTTCGACTCAGGTCTTTCAGTGCTCTGTCAAACTCTTCACGCAGTATCTTATCTCCAATTTCATCTTCGTCTACATCCTCTTCCATTTCCATAATATTGTCCTCAAGTACATCGCCAATCCATTACAGGGATGTTATTGTCGTGTAACCACTTCGCCACAGGCCGTGCGTTATGAACAGGTGCTCGATTGTGTTGAAAGATGCAACCGCCATCCCCGAAGTGCTCTTCAACAGTGGGAAGTAAGAAGATACTTCAAACACCAATGTAGGCCTCTGCTGTGATAGTTCCACGCAAAACAACAAGGGATGCAAGCCCCCTCCATGAAAAACACGACCACACCATAACACCACCGCCTCCGAATTTTACTGCTAGCACTACACATGCCGGCAGATGACGTTCACCGGCATTCACCATACCAACACCCTGCCATCAGATCGTCACATTGTACCGTGACTCGTCACTCCACACAACATTTTTCTACTGTTCCATCGTCCAGTGTTTACGCTCTTTACAACAAGCGAGGCGTCGTTTGGCATTTACCGGCATTTGGCATTCACCGGCGTGATGCATGGCTTATGAGCAGCCGGTCGACAATGAAATCCAAGTTTTCGCACGTCCTACCTAACTGTCATAGTACTTGCAGTGGATCCTGTTGCAGTTTGGAATTACTGTGTGATCTTCTGGACAGATGTCGTCCTATTACACATTATGATCCTATAACACTACTTCTCCGCTTGTTATACCGACATGCAGTTTACCAAGTGACAACAAGGTTTATTTTTGTCACAAGGCAGCCACGTATAACACTACAGCGGTAGTAAATTTGCCAAATGTGGCCTAAACTTGCAGTTAATGTTACCATCTGAGAGAAATTTAGAAATTTGACAGAGCTTATGTAACGGAAAATTGGAATCGAACATTAACTGTAGGTAGCTGTAGGTAGATGACAGAAAGAAATAATTTTGCAAGGAGCCACAGTAAGAGATTACTGTTAAATGAAATAGTTATACAGTCGCCAGCCTAATTAGGCATAACAATGTAAAAGCATTATTCATCAAGAACCTATTTTTACTACTTCAAGGCGAACTTTCATTAAATGCACTATGAAGTGCAATGAACACACCCAAATGGACAAATTACACAGTGGGTAGTAGTAGTTACCACTTTAGTAGTTAAGTAGTCACTAGATTTGCAAATGGGCCCTTCTCTTGTTTACTTTAATCATTACTTTCGTTTTTAACTAATATTGCTTAAACCTGCCCTTCACTAACGACACACTTCCCACGCCCGGGTTCCCGGGTTCGATTCCCGGCGGGGTCAGGGATTTTCTCTGCCTCGTGATGGCTGGGTGTTGTGTGCTGTCCTTAGGTTAGTTAGGTTTAAGTAGTTCTACGTTCTAGGGGACTGATGACCATAGATGTTAAGTCCCATAGTGCTCAGAGCCATTTGAACCATTTGAACCACTAACCAGACAAGCACATAATAATAGTCAAGTACAATTAATACACACATTCACTATACAGAAGCGAATAGGACACACAGTATACACACCTTCTATCTTTGTTTCTCAGTGATTACTTCAATAATCATTAGCCAGAAACTTACTAAGCTGATTTACTCTTTTTGTTATGATGTAAAAGAAATGTGATCCCACAAACTAGCCCTTTCATAGCAACAACAAAATTGTATACACTTTCAAATTTATGTGTCATTAAGGTAGGATTGGATTACTCTTTCAATTTTAGATCATTAAGTTTGCACTATTTTAACAGTCTTCACCCAGACAATAACCTATACAAAACAGAGACAATTTCCAGTAAAATTTTACGTCAAACAACCTCTAGACAAAATCTTTATAGTACCACTTGTGAAACTGTAAACATTACTACTCTCTTTTCCAAGTAATATTCTTTCCCAAACTGAATTTTAAGTTCATTTTCTAGTTAAGTTTCAAAACATTCAAACATGCACACTCACTGTTACAAGTATGAGAGACAAGTAATTCTTGCCCAGCACGTTAAGTGTACTGGCATAAAACTTTGTCAAAAAAATGCACCATAGAATTGTTAATGCTTTTTATGTAAAAGACATTCTCGCATTTCATTACTTATCGGAGAGGATCCTTCTTGGAAAAGTGCATAGGACGGACACTTTGTTCAAACACATTTTTGTACATTAGGATTATATTTCCATAGAACCAAACACAACATTACTGGTTCACACATTAATACATTTCTGACCTTTCGTGAGTGTGACGAAGTGGTTGCGAAATCGAGGTGGCGAGTATGTGGCGACTGTGTGGTCTTTCCATTGGCAAATAATAAGCTCTATTTACCTCTTCTTGGCGTTGTTAATAATAATTTTAGAGCTTTTCCCAAATCGAGAGCACCATTTTACTGCCGCAAATTAAATCCGATGCCATTCCATTCCACCTGCAATACTATAAGCCTCACTCGGCACCTGCGCTGTTCGCTCGTCAGTTACTTGCTGTCGACTGCCCACTGTGCTCTCTCGTTTGGCGTCCAAACGAGCGCCACATCCACCTTTTTCTAGCGCGCCAACTCGCTTTTGTTGCAAAGGTGAACTACATTGGGTTTTTCTATATATAATGCAAAGTCTCTATGTATGAACCAGTTACAATGTAGTTACCAACAAACATATTATAAAAAATCTCGTCATTAAAGCATATTAAGAAGTCAACACAAATAAACATAATTAAATGCTACTCTCCTCCAAATAGTACAAAGAACTTGACTTGCAAAGAGTAAACATGTCACAAAGCCTTTACATCTCTTTAAAGTAGATCAGAGACATTACATAGTAAAGAATATATGCTTTGTATTACTCATAATAAATCAATACAAATTATTTACAGTATTAAGCTGTGGTGTTAGAACCCTCTTCAACTGTCGGCGGTCTCTGTCAGTCAACAGACGAGGTCGGCCTGTGCGCTTTTGTGCTGTATGTGCCCCTTCTCGTTTCCACTTCACTATCACATGGGAAACAGTGCACCTAGGGATGTTTAGTAGTGTAGAAATCTCGCATACAGACGTATGAAGCAATTGACACCCAATCACCTGACCACATTCGAAGTCCTTGTGTTCCGCGGAGCGCCCCATTCTGCTCTCTCACGATGTCTAATGACTACTGACGTCGCTGATGTGGAGTACCTGGCAGCAGGTGGCAGCACAGTGCACCTGATATGAAAAACGTATGTTTCTTGGGGTGTCCGGATACTTTTGATCACATAGTGTATGTACCGCGCGCCCCGATAATTCTGCAGTCTTTCTCACACGATTTTACGGGACCCATTCAGTAAAACAAACTGGGTTTTGCGTTACTTACAGCGTTATATGTCAGCTTTTTGGCGAAGTGGCCACCATTTCATTAATAGTCATAGTTACTATGATACAGGGGTTGGACAAAATAAGTAAACATCGCGAGAAAAGCATGCTTGAACATAAATGCAGGAGCTAGCCAAGAATGCAGGTTGCGCTGCTGTACTTGACCACAAACGGCATCTTTAGAATGTCTTCAATAGGTTGAAGTGCCAGTTGTGTTCAGAACAGCGTTCTGTGTAGCTGTGAGTATGTTATGCCGGAGGTAACTGAATTCGAAAGTGGACAAATTGTTTGCGCTCGTGTGGTACGTTCTTCCGTAACCAAGGCAGCCGAAGGGCTTGGTGTTTCAAGAGGCACCGTATGGAAGATTTATGGCGCATACAGGGGAAGCGGAAAAACATCATCCGCAAAGTCACAACGCCGAGGGAAGTGTGCGGTGAACGACCACGACGGACAGTCATTGATGAGGAGGATTGCGTGGAAAAGTAATAAGACGGCAGCTACAGAAGTCACTGCACAATGGAATGCCGCAATCAAAACGACACAGAGGTAGTTCTAGAAGTAGGCAATTACAGGGCGAGCTGGAATACTTGAGCTACTTACCAGTTATACAAATGCCCATATCGTAAATACGATATGGGCTTCCACTTACGAAGTAGGAAAGCGCAGCAAATGCTTGACATCACATGGCGAGGAGAGCAACTGAAACATTGCCCAACGCCAATCTACCTAGGTGTCACACTGAACAGGGTTCTAACGTACAGGCAACAATGCCTAAACGTGAAACAGAAAGTCATTGCTCGCAAAGGGATACTTAAGAATCATATTGGCAGCAACTGGGGAGCCAAACCGCAGCTCCTAAGGACTTCTGCACTTGCGCTTTGAGTATCAGCCGCTGAGTATGCTGTTCCTGTGTGGAACGCTTCAGCTCGTGCTAAGCAAGTCGATATTGCGGTCAACGATACTGCAAGGATCGTCTAAGGATGCCTGACGCCAGCACCAGCGCAGAAATTGTACCCGATTGTTGGAACAGCCCCGCCCAACATCCGGAGGGCCACAGCTGCAGACAGTGAGAGAACAAAGCAGGAGAATGACCGCCGACATCCCCTGTATGGTCATCAGGCAGCAAGATCCCGCCTTAAATTCCACAGGAGTGTCCTTGGTAGGACTGCGCCACTGGAGGGAGCACCAGAGGCAATTCATCTTGCGACACGGAAGAGCTCACTGCCCGTAGACGTCTCACCAAAACAAGAACTAGCCCCCCCTGGCGCAAGCCTATAATACCCTGTATGGAGGTCCCTCAACCGCCTAAGAGTGGGCGTCCCCCGATGCAAGACCAACCTGAAGAAATGGGGAATCCTTCCAGCTAGCGCAGATACCTCTTGCGACTGCAGGGCTGAAAAAGAAAGATCGAAGCCACCTACTTGTATGCGCCCTCCTGGACAACCCGTGCACAATACAAGATGTTTACGAATGAAATGACAAAGCTATCGCAGCTGCTATTTTTTGGAAATGCTGACCCGACACGGAAATGAATGATAAATGTGGTGTGCCAACTCATAAAACCTGGACTATGAAGCAATAGAAGTATGTCATTTGGGCGAATTACTCTTGTTTCACAATGTTTCCCACTTCCCACCAAGTTTAAACTCCAAGAATGCACATGGCGGTCATTAAGTGATGATCTGGGTAGACATAGGACTCCATAGCTACTCTGCGAGGTCGTATCAGTGCCAATGATATGTGACCATTCTGCCTGATCGAGACGATCGTGTGGTACATTATTCGTTCCCAATGGTGAGCTGCGATCCAAATAGTTCACTCTGGCTTCATAGCTGGCACGCTCGATCGGAACTTAGTGCGCTGAAAAAATCGATTTTCTCAAGACTGTAGATGGAGACCTCCACCGAAATCTAGAGAATAATTCAATATGTTAACTAAATTTCATATGGAGCATTCGATGATGTAATATACACGAAACGCAAAATCATAGCGACCTCTATATTTCACTGCAATATTTTCGACTATCGCGCATTGCCTTACTTAAATGTGAACTATCACGATAGCTATGACAATGAAAGAAACAATGGTCACTTTCGAATGTAGTTGACGCACAGGACCGGGGTATCTATCCCGGGCGGGGGTTTCAGGGGGCACCAAATTCATATTCTTCAATAGAAAATCCTTGTTTGGCAAAGAGTGTAGCATCCAGTGCACGTTGGTCTATCGATTATTCATATGATTCTGAAACGCAGTCCTGTTCCTTTTGAACATTTTTGATCACATTCTAAGTATATTTCTGAACGAATCATAAGCTTATTTCTGAGTGCGTTCATTGTATACGGGACTTCTCTGCCAGGGGAATCCCCGTCGCATCCAGAAATAAAAAACTTTCCCGCAGATAAAAGTGGACATTCTACACGAGCTGGGCCGAATAAACTCGAACGTGTGAATGCCAGTCGTTGTTTGTTTACGTGGTTGATTGGGTGTACGAATGATCAACGTCGCTATAATTATTAGCGAAATCCACAGATTCAGACCACCAGAGTGGAAATAAACGACTAACAAGAATAACAGGTAAGAACGATTACGTATTATTTTCTCGATGTATCCAAGAAAAATAAATTTTGAAATAAATTTTTTGCCCCATCACTACACTACTCAGGGCCAATCGTACAATTCCCGGTTAGCGGCCGCTTAAGATCTGTTTTCGGAATAGCGCGGAAAACGCATTGTACGAACATGTGTTAACACCTAACCGTAGAATAAATGCGGGATAACTTAAACCGGTGATTCTGGCAGGGTTAGTGAAATTAAACGGGGACCAAGTTTTCACAATATCAGGAATAGGTACAGAATTAATGATGACAAGATTTTTAGAACGAGGAAGGATAAGAAACGGGAACATCACACAAATTATATGGGAGAACATGACCATTCCAAATTTATATAAAAATTTCGTACTACTACTTTTCGGTCTCATGCTCCAGAAACTGTGGCATATTAATCAAATGTGAAACTGTTTACTAACATAAAACGTTTTCATCAGGTTGCCCTCCATGGGGTGGGTGCACGCAACGACTGTGGTTATATTGGGTTAGATAGAGCAGCAATCAGTCGTAGAATTAGGTTGCTTTAATATGACATTTATGGTCACAACGCAGATCAGATTTCGACCTGTGTCAGGTCATTATCAATGCAGTGCGGAACTGTAGCAGTTGTTCGTGCTCAAGTGAATGCTTACACAGTTCAACCATTATTGTACATTAATCCACTTGAGCACGAACAACTGCTACAATTCCGCACTGCATTGATAATTACCTGACACAGGTCGAAATCTGATCTGCGTTGTGACTATAAATGTCATATTAAAGCAACCTAGTTCTACGACTGATTGCTGCTCTATCTAACCCAATAAAACATTTTGCTTGTACTAGGCCTAACAGGCATTTGATATTAGTACTTCGTGACTTATGTTGTGTCGTGTTATTTATGTAAATGAGGTAGATTTCGTTTTATCTTGGAGGCAGTGACAAAATAGACGTCATGCAATGGAGAAACGACATCAGTCTTGCGTACTATTTATTAACAGCATTTTCAGTATGAGAAAACGACATTTTGATTTTTCTTGTAGCAAAACGTTTGACGAACTTTAATGAGGTAGTAGATTCTTTCGCAGAAGGGAAAGCACGACGTGTAAAGCTGTAGCAAGATTAGAGAGAAAAAATGCTGGGACCTAAGAATTGAAGAAATGTGTACTGTATCGCTTGTCTCTTGTCTTTACTGATTTTATGTTGACTATATTTAACTTTACGTCACACAAAACAGAAAATTATTAGCTAATAGGCAAGAAGGAATGCAAATTTTCTGAAGAGTTCTTATTCTCCCGGTTACAAATAATCCCACTCAGTATTAATTGTGAGGTTTGATTGAAGAGGGGTAGGATGTCAAAACGGCCGACTGTGAGCTGGAGAGTCACGACAGGACATTTTAATTTCCATTGTCCCGAATTTAAGTTCGATGGCGTCCATTACAAAATATATACGTTTGAATTCCAGAGAGCGAAATACAGTGAGGCGCGATAAAATAATGCTGTACGAGGAACCGTGGCCCGCCAGTTTTTTAAACATTTTGACGTCTTATCTCAAACGCTTGAGGTGGAGGGAGAGCGGGGTGCTACTATCAGGCTTTTGCCCCGGTTCTGAAATACACTCCTGGAAATGGAAAAAAGAACACATTGACACCGGTGTGTCAGACCCACCATACTTGCTCCGGACACTGCGAGAGGGCTGTACAAGCAATGATCACACGCACGGCACAGCGGACACACCAGGAACCGCGGTGTTGGCCGTCGAATGGCGCTAGCTGCGCAGCATTTGTGCACCGCCGCCGTCAGTGTCAGCCAGTTTGCCGTGGCATACGGAGCTCCATCGCAGTCTTTAACACTGGTAGCATGCCGCGACAGCGTGGACGTGAACCGTATGTGCAGATGACGGACTTTGAGCGAGGGCGTATAGTGGGCATACGGGAGGCCGGGTGGACGTACCGCCGAATTGCTCAACACGTGGGGCGTGAGGTCTCCACAGTACATCGATGTTGTCGCCAGTGGTCGGCGGAAGGTGCACGTGCCCGTCGACCTAGGATCGGACCGCAGCGACGCACGGATGCACGCCAAGACCGTAGGATCCTACGCAGTGCCGTAGCGGACCGCACCGCCACTTCCCAGCAAATTAGGGACACTGTTGCTCCTGGGGTATCGGCGAGGGCCATTCGCAACCGTCTCCATGAAGCTGGGCTACGGTCCCGCACACCGTTAGGCCGTCTTCCGCTCACGCCCCAACATCGTGCAGCCCGCCTCCAGTGGTGTCGCGACAGGCGTGAATGGAGGGACGAATGGAGACGTGTCGTCTTCAGCGATGAGAGTCGCTTCTGCCTTGGTGCCAATGATGGTCGTATGCGTGTTTGGCGCCGTGCAGGTGAGCGCCACAATCAGGACTGCATACGACCGAGGCACACAGGGCCAACACCCGGCATCATGGTGTGGGGAGCGATCTCCTACACTGGCCGTACACCACTGGTGATCGTCGAGGGGACACTGAATAGTGCACGGTACATCCAAACCGTCATCGAACCCATCGTTCTACCATTCCTAGACCGGCAAGGGAACTTGCTGTTCCAACAGGACAATGCACGTCCGCATGTATCCCGTGCCACCCAACGTGCTCTAGAAGGTGTAAGTCAACTACCCTGGCCAGCAAGATCTCCGGATCTGTCCCCCATTGAGCATGTTTGGGACTGGATGAAGCGTCGTCTCACGCGGTCTGCACGTCCAGCACGAACGCTGGTCCAACTGAGGCGCCAGGTGGAAATGGCATGGCAAGCCGTTCCACAGGACTACATCCAGCATCTCTACGATCGTCTCCATGGAAGAATAGCAGCCTGCATTGCTGCGAAAGGTGGATATACACTGTACTAGTGCCGACATTGTGCATTCTCTGTTGCCTGTGTCTATGTGCCTGTGGTTCTGTCAGTGTGATCATGTGATGTATCTGACCCCAGGAATGTGTCAATAAAGTTTCCCCTTCCTGGGACAATGAATTCACGGTGTTCTTATTTCAATTTCCAGGAGTGTGTCTTAGCTCTGGGGCTGCTGACGTATAGATCTATAAGGTATGAAAAAAATCAAATTTATTCACCAAACAGATATGGAAAATTGTTTGAGAAAATTCCTTCAGGGCGGTGTGTCACCCACCAGCGGCACTGACGCTGGCAAAGTATGTCTCATACAGTCCTGCTCGGAGCCTAGAGCGTGGCCGGCCGCTGTGGTCTCGCGGTTCTAGGCGCTCAGTCCGGAACCGCGCGACTGCTACGGTCGCAGGTTCGAATCCTGCCTCGGGCATGGATGAGTCTGATGTCCTTAGGTTAGTTAGGTTTAAGTAGTTCTAAGTTCTAAGGGACTGATGACCACAGATGTTAAGTCCCATAGAGCTCAGAGCCATTTCTCCTAGAGCGTGTCCGCGCCAATCGGTACCGTTGCTGTTGCATGCTGCCCCGTTAAACAACAAGGGAACATTACCAGGTAGGTTCAAGCTGCCTCGCGCTTACCTCTACTACGCAGGTAACCCATTTTCTTTCTGCGTGCACCTTACGGCAGTATTGTCGGCTAGAGTACCACGAAGGCGTAGATTGTCTCCGAGCACGTTTTCCTTTCTTCGTGTGTGAATGTTGTGTTGTAAGTGAGTGGTGAATTCGTGAATAATACTATGTTTACGCTGTTCGTAATGATAGAGAACGGAGATGGCAAACCCAGTGCCAGAAAACAGCCTATTCCTGCCGCATAGCACCTTGGAGGACGCAACATTAACACACTCATCCACTGGAAGGATCACAGACAGCACTTTCAGAGTACCTTATTTGATGTCGGTGTGATTTTTCATTTCATTGACGACCTTTCAGTTCTTGTTCCACATTCACTGAGGAATATACATAGTTGAGACTCATTAAGGTGACCATCTGTCAAACGCCTGAACAATCACTTTTTGCAGGGCGGGTCGCTGCTAGATCTACAGGAAGAGTATACATCTACATCTATATCTACATCTACATGATTACTCTGAAATTCACATTTAAGTGCTCGGCAGAGGGTTCATCGAACCACAATCATACTATCTCTCTACCATTCCACTCCCGAACAGCGTGCGGGAAAAACGAACGCCTAAACCTTTCTGTTCGAGTTCTGATTTCTCTTATTTTATTTTGATGATCTTTCCTACCTATGTAGTTTGGGCTCAACAAAATATTTTTGTATTAGGAAGAGAAAGTTGGTGACTGAAATTTCGTAAACAGATATCGCCGCGACGAATAACGTCTTTGCTTTAATGACTTCCATCCCAACCCGCGTATCATTTCTGCCACACTCTCTCCCCTATTACGTGATAATACAAAACGAGCTGCCCTTTTTTGCACCCTTTCGATGTCCTCCGTCAATCCACCTGGTAAGGATCCCACACCGCGCAGCAATATTCTAACAGAGGACGAACGAGTGTAGTGTAAGCTGTCTCTTTAGTGGACTTGTTGCATCTTCTAAGTGTCCTGCCAATGAAACGCAACCTTTGGCTCGCCTTCCCCACAATATTATCTATGTGGTCTTTCCAACTGAAGTTGTTCGTAATTTTAACACCAAGTAATTAGTTGAATTGACAGCCTTGAGAATTGTACTATTTATCGAGTAATCGAATTCCAACGGATTTCTTTTCGAACTCATGTGGATCACCTCACACTTTTCGTTATTTAGCGTCAACTGCCACCTGCCACACCATACAGCAATCTTTTCTAAATCGCTTTGTAACTGATACTGGTCTTCGGATGACCTTACTAGACGGTAAATTACAGCATCATCTGCGAACAACCTAAGAGAACTGCTCAGATTGTCACCCAGGTCATTTATATAGATCAGGAACAGCAGATGTCCCAGGACGCTTCCCTGGGGAACACCTGATATCACTTCAGTTTTACTCGATGATTTGCCGTCTGTTACTACGAACTGCGACCTTCCTGACAGGAAATCACGAATCCAGTCGCACAACTGAGACGATACCCCATAGGCCCGAGCTTTATTAGAAGTCGCTTGTGAGGAACGGTGTCAAAAGCTTTCCGGAAATCTAGAAAGACGGAATCAACTTGAGATCCCCTGTCGATAGCGGCCATTACTTCGTGCGAATAAAGAGCTAGCTGCGTTGCACAAGAACGATGTTTTCTGAAACCATGCTGATTACGCATCAATAGATCGTTCCCTTCGAGGTGATTCATAATGTCTGAATACAGTATATGCTCCAAAACCCTACTGCAAACCGACGTCAATGATATAGGTCTGTAGTTCGATGGATTACTCCTACTACCCTTCTTAAACACTGGTGCGACCTGCGCAATTTTCCAATCTGTAGGTACAGATCTATCGGTGAGCGACCGGCTGTATATAATTGCTAAGTAGGGAGCTATTGTATCAGCGTAATCTGGAAAGAACCTAATCGGTATACAATCTGGACCTGAAGACTTGCCCGTATCAAGCGATTTGAGTTGCTTCGCAACCCCTAAGGTATCTACTTATAAGAAACTCATGCTAGCAAATGTTCATGTTTCAAATTCTGGAATATTCCATTCATCTTCCGTGGTGAAGGAATTTCGGAAAACTGCGTTCAATAAGTCCGCTTTAGAGGCACAGTCGTCGGTAACAGTATCATCGGCACTGCGCAGCGAAGGTATTGACTGCGTCTTGCCGCTTGTGTACTTTACATACGACCAGAATTTCTTCGGATTTTCTACCAAATTTCGAGACAATGTTTCGTTGTGGAACCTATTAAAGGCATCTCGCATTGAAGTCTGCACCAAATTTCGCGCGTCTGTAAATTTTAGCAAATCTTCGGGATTTCGGGTTCTTCTGAACTTCGCATGCTTTTTCCGTTGCCTCTGCAACAGCGTTCGGACCTGTTTTGTGTACCATGGGGGATCAGTTCCATCTCTTACCAACTGATGAGGTATGAATTTCTCAATTGCTGTTGCTACTATATCTTTGAATTTGAGCCACATCTCGTCTATATTTGCATAGTCAGTTCGGAAGGAATGGTGATTGTCTCTTAGGAAGGCTTCTAGTGACAGTTTATCCGCTTTTTTTAATAAATTTATTTTGTGTTTGTTTCTGGTGGATTTGGAAGAAACGGTATTGAGCCTAACTACAACCTTGTGATCACTAATCCCTGTATCAGTCATGATGCTCTCTATTAGCTCTGAATTGTTTGTGGCTAAGAGGTCAAGTGTGTTTTCGCAACCATTTACAATTCGCGTGGGTTCGTGGACTAACTGCTCGAAATAATTTTCGGAGAAAGCATTTAGGACAATCTCGGAAGATGTTTTCTGCATACCACCGGTTTTGAACAAGTATTTTTGCCAACATATCGAGGGAAGGTTGAAGTCCCCACCAACTATAACCGTATAAGTGGGGTATTTATTTGTTACGAGACTCAAATTTTCTCTGAACTGTTCAGCAACTGTATCATCGGAGTGTGGGGGTCGGTAGAAGGAGCCAATTATTAACTTAGTTTGGCTGTTAACTATAACCTCCACCCATACCAATTCGCACGGAGTATCTGCTTCGACTTCACTACAAGATAAACCACTACTGACAGTCACAAACACTCCACCACCAATTCTGCCTAATCTATCTTTCCTGAACACCGTCTGAGACTTCGTAAAAATTTCTGCAGAACTTATTTCAGGCTTTAGCCAGCTTTCTGTACCTATAACGATTTAAGATTCTGTGCTTTCTATCAGCGCTTGAATCTCAGGGACTTTCCCAGCACAACTACAACAATTTACAACTACAATTCCGACTGTTCCTTGATCCAAGCACGTCCTGTATTTGCCATGCACCCCTTGAGATTACAGCCCACCCCGTACTTTCCCGAGGCCTTCTAACCTAAAAAACCGCCCAGTCCACGCCACACAGCCTCCGCTACCCATGTACCCGCCAGCTGAGTGTAGTGAACTCCTGACCTATTCAGCAGAACCCGAAACCCCACCACCCTATGGCGCAAGTCAAGGAATCTGCAGCCAACACGGACGCAAAACCGTCTGAGCCTCTGATTCAGACCCTCCACCTGGCTCTGCACCGAAGGTCCGCAGTCGGTTCTGTCAACGATTCTGCAGATGGTGAGCTCTGCCTTCATCTCGTAAGCAAGACCGGCAGCTTTCACCAAATCAGATAGCCGCTGGAATCCAGAGAGAATTTCCTCAGATCCAAAGCGACACACGTCATTAGTGCCGACATGTGCCACCACCTGCAGCTGGCTGCACCCTGTACTCTTCATGGCATCCGGAAGGACCCTTTCCACATCAGGAATGACTCCACCCGGAATGCACACGGAGAGCACACTGAATTTCTTCCCCTCCTTAGCCGCCATATCCCCAAGGGGCCCCATTACGCGCCTAACATTGGAGCTCCCACTTACCAATAAGCCCACCCTCTGCGATTGCCCGGACCTTGAAGGCTGAGAATCATCCTCTGAAACAGGGCAGGCAGCTGCATCTGGCTCAGCCAGAGACAGTACCTGAATCCTGTTTGTCAGACGCACCAGGGAGGCTTTCTGATCAGCCTCCAGGGACGTCTTTCGCTGCCTGCCACACCTTGGAACGACCTCCCAATCAACCACAGGCGAGGGCTCATCCCCACTGCGGGCAGCAACCGGGGCAACCACAGTGGCTGACCGATCTGGGGACAGACGGGACGAGGTTGTCATCCCCGTGATACCCAAGTCCGGCTCCCCACAGTGGTGCCCATTGGCAACAGCCTCAAGCTGCGTGACCGAAGTCAGCGCCGCCTGCAGCTGTGAGCGAAGGGATGCCAACTCAGCCCTCATCCGAACACATTCTAATCGATGTTGAACAACAGTTACTGAAACACGAGTCCGTGCCTAGATAACACAAGGGAAACACGCAAAGAATGTATGAACTAGCCTGTACAAATGCCTAATGACTGCGCTACAATCTGCCTGAATTTACAATTACAGTAACTAAACTCGAAATTACACCTCCTATACGAAACTCACATTCAATTTAAGTAAGAATCTACGAAGTGTGAGGTTCAGGAAGGTAGTGACAGGGATGTGGAGCCATTCCGACTAAAGTGCCATCGCCAGTTGCGCTAGGTTTCTCGGCTGAGTATCCACGGTGCCAAAAGGTAGATCGAGGTGATCTCACAATTCTCGATTAGGTTTAAATGCAGAGAGTTTGGCAGCCAGGGGAGTACAATAAAGTCAGCCAGATGTTCTTCAAACCATGCACCTACACTGTGAGCTGTGTGATGCTATCGCACAGAGGAAAAACTTCATGTAGCGGTGGTCGTGGTTCCCAAGGTAGATGCATACATGTCTGGATCCATTGTGCCTGTCATAATGATAAGATCACCCAGGAATGCCACAAAAACATTCCCCAGACCATAGCGCTCCCCTACTGGTTGCAGGGTATTTGCTTCGAGACGTTTCGCATCGTGCACGCCGACGGCCATCTGTTCAATGGATCTGAAAAGGTCACTTGTCGCCAGTCACTGTGGCACTGACTTGAAAATTCCAGCCTTTGTGACCGATGGACAGCAGTTACCACGGGTGCTTGAACAAGGCACCAACTGCGCTGAACGGCCATTGAAGAGACATAGTTGGTAGCCCCTTGGTTCATCTGAGCGGTCAGTAGCAAACCTATCCGCCCGTACACATGTCCCCTGTGGCCCGTAGTTCACCACGGTGGCCTCTGCGCCGGTTATGGATAACGCCATTTTCCCCTGCACGGTGTACTGTAACGACGGCGGCACGCGAGCGGTCTACAAACTTAGCTTCCACCCTTGGCCTGGAGGCCAATGGTCATGCCGTTGTGGATGTCAGATAAATCGCCCCGTTTCCGCATTACCACAACCACTGCACTGTTTCCTGCGTACCGCATGTGCACTTTATATATGCACCACTGCCAGTGCTGCCACATACCACCTGTGAGTGGTTGTTGCACCTTGACGACGAGCATAGTCGGTTGTCACATTAATGAGTCGTGACCGTGTATGCAGAAAGAAAACAGTTGTGGGAAACCTGTCAGCCAACAAAGTGCCTTTTTAGGAACCTTCTACCGAAGTGGAATGAATTAAGCAGACAGTCACGTTTTTATTTTTACTTAAGTTAATACAAGTTCCTGGTATTCGTCCTTTTACAATTTGATTAATACAAGTATATATTTTGTTGACTGAATTACGAGTGTTGCTACCGTTTCATGCAAAATAAGAGTTTCGTAGGCAATTCTTTAACATGGAACAGCAGAACAGACAGTCGATACAATCTCTGAGATATACATTAATATCTAACAGAATTATTTTAGTGTTCCAATCAATAGCTAATGACACTGATGGTGGCATGAGATATAGCCTAGTTGCAGCACATGAGTCATCACTAAATTGCATATACACTCCTGGAAATGGAAAAAAGAACACATTGACACCGGTGTGTCAGACCCACCATACTTGCTCCGGACACTGCGAGAGGGCTGTACAAGCAATGATCACACGCACGGCACAGCGGACACACCAGGAACCGCGGTGTTGGCCGTCGAATGGCGCTAGCTGCGCAGCATTTGTGCACCGCCGCCGTCAGTGTCAGCCAGTTTGCCGTGGCATACGGAGCTCCATCGCAGTCTTTAACACTGGTAGCATGCCGCGACAGCGTGGACGTGAACCGTATGTGCAGTTGACGGACTTTGAGCGAGGGCGTATAGTGGGCATGCGGGAGGCCGGGTGGACATACCGCCGAATTGCTCAACACGTGGGGCGTGAGGTCTCCACAGTACATCGGTGTTGTCGCCAGTGGTCGGCGGAAGGTGCACGTGCCCGTCGACCTGGGACCGGACCGCAGCGACGGACGGATGCACGCCAAGACCGTAGGATCCTACGCAGTGCCGTAGGGGACCGCACCGCCACTTCCCAGCATATTAGGGACACTGTTGCTCCTGGGGTATCGGCGAGGACCATTCGCAACGTCTCCATGAAGCTGGGCTACGGTCCCGCACACCGTTAGGCCGTCTTCTGCTCACGCCCCAACATTGTGCAGCCCGCCTCCAGTGGTGTCGCGACAGGCGTGAATGGAGGGACGAATGGAGACGTGTCGTCTTCAGCGATGAGAGTCGCTTCTGCCTTGGTGCCAATGATGGTCGTATGCGTGTTTGGCGCCGTGCAGGTGAGCGCCACAATCAGGACTGCATACGACCGAGGCACACAGGGCCAACACCCGGCATCATGGTGTGGGGAGCGATCTCCTACACTGGCCGTACACCACTGGTGATCGTCGAGGGGACACTGAATAGTGCACGGTACATCCAAACCGTCATCGAACCCATCGTTCTACCATTCCTAGACCGGCAAGGGAACTTGCTGTTCCAACAGGACAATGCACGTCCGCATGTATCCCGTGCCACCCAACGTGCTCTAGAAGGTGTAAGTCAACTACCCTGGCCAGCAAGATCTCCGGATCTGTCCCCCATTGAGCATGTTTGGGACTGGATGAAGCGTCGTCTCACGCGGTCTGCACGTCCAGCACGAACGCTGGTCCAACTGAGGCGCCAGGTGGAAATGGCATGGCAAGCCGTTCCACAGGACTACATCCAGCATCTCTACGATCGTCTCCATGGGAGAATAGCAGCCTGCATTGCTGCGAAAGGTGGATATACACTGTACTAGTGCCGACATTGTGCATTCTCTGTTGCCTGTGTCTATGTGCCTGTGGTTCTGTCAGTGTGATCATGTGATGTATCTGACCCCAGGAATGTGTCAATAAAGTTTCCCCTTCCTGGGACAATGAATTCACGGTGTTCTTATTTCAATTTCCAGGAGTATATATACATATATATATATATATATGTGTGTGTGTTTTGTGTGTGTGTGTGTGTGTGTGTGTGTGTGTGTTTCTAGTTGTACGCAGGATTAGCATTTCAGCAGAACCACACAGCAACGTTATTTATAGTTCCTATATAAGTGAAGGTTAAGTAATGGGGTTATCACTGAAAATCACATTTTGTTGTTGTCTGTTTGTAAGATGATAGTATTATGTCTCGTGTAGGGAGACACATGCACCAGCAGAGAAAACTAGCAATCTTGATAACAGGACTATGGTCTAATGAGACTGCAGGTCTTAGTTCTGTTGTACTGCTGCTCGCGTTGGTCGAGGTTCTACGACAGTAATGTTAATAGTGAACCCAAAATATTTCAGTGTTCCCGATCGACTGCCGCCCGAGGGGACAGCCATATTATTCGCTCGGTCGTACAGGATTGTACAGTGATGTCACGTACCATGACTCAGGAAACTGATATGTTTGTTGCAAAACAATGACAGCGCAACAACTTCTAGAGCAGCACCAATTGCCAGGACGGTGACCATTGTCCCTCGACATTGCAACAGAGATAGGCAACCTGACATTGGTGTGACCATTGTCAACGCTGCATACAGAGTGGCAGTGCATCCTCTTTCACACTACACTTGGTTAGCTGTACAGAATCACAATGGACGTATCTAAGTTTGAAGCCACTGAGGAGACTGGAGTTGCCAAATTTCATTTAAAATTGTCATATAGGTCCAGCATTGGACTTGGTGGTATGGGAAAGTATCAGGTAGACAACTTGGTCACCTCTGATTCACGTAATCAATTTTGATAGTGGACATTACATTTCTGGCTTCTTAAAATCCGTGTTTGTGCCCTGTCTTAGAGATCTCAGTGCCGGCCGCTGTGGTCGAGCTATTCTAGGCGCTTCACTCTGGAACCGCGCGACCGCTACGGTCGCAGGTTCGAATCCTGCCTCCGGCATGGATATGTGTGATGTCCTTAGGTTAGTTGGGTTTAAGTAGTTCTACGTTCTAGGAGACTGATGACCTCAGATGTTAAGTCCCATAGTGCTCAGAGCCATTTGAACCATTTGAGAGATCTCAGTGAAATTAACTTACAACGAGAGAAAGTAAGACTGCTAGTTTTCTGTGCTGTCCTGACCTACCTCAATACAGAGAGCATTCGACTGCTGCCCTGACCAGATCTCTCAACCACTGAAAACATCTGGTCAAAGGCGACTGAGAGACTGGCACACCAACCCCTGTATTTGTAGAGCCCTGTCATAGAGCTGAAGCATTATAGAGGGTTAATTAATTGGCGACTCCATGTTGTCTTGTGCACTACGACCAGGTAACAGGTATACTTGAAAAAAGAGACAGCATTGGTCGTATATTTTTTACTATTGCAAAATCGATTTCCTGTCACTGAGTGACCATCTTCAGTGCTATATTGTGTAACTTAAATTGGGATGCACTGTTGTCACTAAACTTACGGCAATCACATAGATGCATCCCAATTTAAGTTATACAATATAGCACTGAAGATGGTCACTCAGTGACAGAAAATCGATTTTGCAATAGTAAAAAATATACGACCAATGCTGTCTCTTTTTTCAAGTATTATAGAGGGTGATTGAGAATTCCTATTAGAGGCTTCTGGGGGTTGTAGAGGGGACTTACTAGATGAAGTTTTGATGAGGAACCCCTGTCTGGAACTGTCCCGTTTGGATATAAAATAAGTTTGAAGATCGGATCAATATCAAATCTCCCATTTCGTGGTATGTACGCAAGCTGCAAAAAGTGAGCCATCTTCAGTCCCTATTGTAATTATGACATCACGTAACGCCTTCGTCCGACTACACTGGCTGCGAGGAACTGGTATGGTCGAAACTAGTAGGTTTTGCTGTGGTGCTCCATGGGCACACTGCACTCTCGAATTTCGACGTCCTTCGTCTCGTAGAACAGAACATGAGGACGAGTACCCGAAACCTTACCCATGCCCTATCCTACAGCACTCCTCTGCTATATTTGTACCCTGAAGTGGGACATTTGCAAGTGATACGTTCTTCAAACTGTTTTTTTAGCAAACGATACCTTCCGGATGTGCAATCCTTATCGAAACTTCATCTACAAACTCCCCTTTAGAACACCTGGAAAACTGTAATAGAAATTTTGAAACATTCTGTGTCATCCAAGCTCAGTTCGGCTCTATCCGCAGTTACGTTAGAGACATACTCGCTGACGGAGGTTACTGCCCTGTGAACTAAATCTGAAACCTTGATACCCGCAAACTGCTTACAGGATGGTCGTATGTTTACCTTTACTGTACTGTATACTGCGACGTTACCTGCTGAGGAGGTGCTCTCTCAACAGCAACGCCTCTAAGGAAACCAGTTGCTGCTTTATCTAATGTTGCTTGCACATTAGGTAACTGGACTATACACAGCTGTATTTAATAGGAATAGCTCGATGTAGCACAGGGTCGTGCAGTCCCTGTTTTCATACCCAGCAGCTAAGTCGCTGCAAATTATAATCTGTAGCTGTGGTCGTGTAGTCAAATAGTCTATGCATTTGATAATATTACGAAGTAATAAGATACACAGGAATATGAATTAAACGATAAATGAATAATTAATAAAAAGGTTTCTACTTTAACATTTGATACCAGAGAATTATGTAGAATAATGTTTATTCCAGAAGGTAAATCTGAGAAAGGGTGGGACCGAGTGGGGTAGTTAGCACACTGGACTCACGTTCGGGAGCACGTCGGTTCAAACCTGTGCCCAGTCTTCGTGATTTAGGTTTTCCATAATTTTCATACACTTCTTAAGGCAAATGCCAGGATGGTTCCTTCGAATGGACACAGCCGCTTCTTTCTCTATCCGTCCCTAATCCGAGCTTGTGCTCCATCGCTACTGACTACATTGTCGACAGCACATTAAATACTAATCTCCTCCTCCGCAAAGTGGTCCTACGACACCAATTATAATAAAGACCGCAAATAACCTTATTAAATGCAACAAAATTGCTTTGAGAGCGTTACAAGAATTGTAGCAAAATCCCCAAGCTAAATAATTATCCAAGATATGTAAAAATTACGTCCATTTTGTGATCAAAATACACGAAATATTTACCAGCTCAGAATAGTTCAGAGTTCATCATGATTTACATATCAACAAATGTGATAAAGAATAGAAACTCATACTCTGTGTATTCTCAATTCTGTAACAGAATTGGAAAAAGTTTATCATGGCAACTATTTACCACCCAGGATGAAACACCTACACGACCGAATCTCACACACTACCACAGGCAAGTTTGCCTTGTTCCAGAATAGCTTCCTTGAGTACACCTCCCAAAAGAGAGTCTCTCTCCACTTTACTGCCATGGTGTTCCGCCACTGCCTGCTTCTCCATTGGCTGAAGGCCATCCCCTATAAAAATATATCGTTCTAAAGTTGTAAAGATATGATTTGACCCAATCTGACCACTTTCCAAACTGCACTAATATACTGCAACAATATTTAAATAAAAGAATTTTTATAAACATTCAGTCACACTCTGATCATTTACAGTAAAAATAAATGATAGCTTCTTCATAAATAAATAAACCATCAGTCTTGCTCCAATGCACTCACATCAAATGATAACGAACTGTCCTTAAATATTGTTTAAACAATGATTTACATGTGCTTGATATTAGCGTCTTTTGGCAGTCTTTACAGTAATGGTGTCAGCTAACACAAGCGATAGATCACACCTTACATTAGTATGATTTTGTATTAGCAACTGCAATCAATAATTAAATGAATATCTGGTTGAAATGGTTGAAATGGCTCTGAGCACTATGGGACTCAACATCTTAGGTCATAAGTCCCCTAGAACTTAGAACTACTTAAACCTAACTAACCTAAGGACATCACACACACCCATGCCCGAGGCAGGATTCGAACCTGCGACCGCAGCAGTCCCGCGGTTCCGGACTGCAGCACCAGAACCGCACGGCCACCGCGGCCGGCTGAATATCTGGCAAAAATAGTAAAATATTGTTTACATAACATCACAAATGTGACAAGAGATGAAGTATTCATGCTGTAGTAATTTTCCGTTCAAATGGTTCAAATGGCTCTGAGCACTATGGGACTCAACATCTTAGGTCATAAGTCCCCTAGAACTTAGAACTACTTAAACCTAACTAACCTAAGGACATCACACACATCCATGCCCGAGGCAGGATTCGAACCTGCGACTGTAGCGGTCGCGCGGTTCCAGACTGAAGCGCCTAGTACCGCTCGGCCACCAGCGGCCGGCCTAATTTTCTGTGTAACGAAAAAGATATAAAAGACGTCGTGAATCAATAAATAGAATAGATACAGGAAAGCAGCTTTCAAGGACGATAGCCATAGTGAAATGGTATCATCTGAGGTATCATTTGGTGAAATTGCATGAAATCTTTAGACGTACTTTACGCAAAAGTTCATTGCCAAAATGTTTAACACTGTGAAATATTAATTTCTGTAGCTTTAGATATACTGAAAATATTGCTGTATCTTTGGATGCATATTTTTTTTCTTAGATTGCAGATATATCCAGATTTGCTTTCTTTTTTGACTGTGATTTACTGTCGAATTTCTAAGGCTGTAAGAAGCCATCTTTAAGCCTGTCTGACGCCCTGCCACTGCTTCTGCATCGTCTCTTCTTCTAAGAGTGCGACCGCAGTCCAAATTCCCTGTGTCGGGATTTAATTGCAGCCGGCCCTTGGCTGACACCTTTGCGCCTGGGTCCGCTTGCAGCAGTCGCTTTGAGTCGGCCGGGCCGCGCTCTGAGCCCTGGACCCGCTAGTTCAGCCATACAAACAAATTCATCTCATTTCATACTAATTTCAGGCGGCCGAATAGCTCGCCTACATACGCGTAACGTGACAATACTCACAATAGTTACAATTTCGTTATTTTCTATACTTACTGGTGTTGGAATTTTAATTACACTGTAGGGCAATTTATTATCAGTCGTACACAACTTTGATTAATCAATTGCACAAAAGAGTTAATAAAATGTACTTACTTCAAATACTTATCCAGTGCAGAAAATACTCCAAAACGTTTATAAAGTTCAACACCTGTTCTTCCGTTGGTCTGGGAAGAAAATAGAAACATTAACGGAAATAGTGCTGTTGACAGTGAAGAATTATCTTCTTTAAAGAGCTATGGCTTTCGTTTGCGTTAAAGGGTATAACTGATTATCGCATACCAGCCGCTCTCAGCAAATATTTATATTATTTAACATGAGAAATCTGGAAGAAACAACAAAAACAGAGCTTCCGTGGAAGAAAGCACTGTACTAACAGGGGATGTGCTGTACTAGGAATTACGGCGAACACTAACACAATTATCTTCGTCAAATCTTTCGATTCTAGAGACAGTCTCTGAAAATGAGGCACATCGATTACTGCTCCAATACTTACCCAGTTTAGATACTTCTCTCAATCGTAAGTGGATGAATTTCTGCCAATCGCCTCCGCCAAACTGAAAGGAGTCGGAGACTGGAATTCGACTTGTAACAGCAGAAAGATACAGAAACAATAAAGAAAAATAAGTCGCATTATCCATTGTCAGTCTTACGCCATGATGGTGACAGCAGATTGGGACTAAAAAAATTGCTTGATGGTTGCCATACTATGGTCAATGTAAGTACAACATCATTGGCACAAATTCAGAGTGTGGTAGACGGTTATGAAATGAGTCAGACTGGAGCCAGCCTGTCGGTTTCATTTTACATATACTAGTTACTCACTCAAGTGGTAGGGAGATGTTTCGTTTTTCGTGTTTCCACGTTGTAGATTTTATTATTTAACATACATGATGATTGCAGAGGTTACAGTTTCAAAAGGTTGAAATGGCTCTGAGCACTATGGGACTTAACTGGTGAGATCATCAGTCCCCTAGAACTTAGAACTACTTAAACCTAACTAACCTAAGGACATCACACACATCCATGTCCGAGGCAAGATTCGAACCTGCGGTCGCGGTCGCGCGGTTCCAGACTGTAGCGGCTAGAACCGCTCGGCGTCTCCGGCCGCCGTTACAGTTTCCCTGTAATAAAATATTTACTATTAATTATTGTACTCGATTTATATGTGGTGTATTTCTGAAATTTGGTGAGGCCAAGCCATCGGCTCCGAGACCGGCGGGGTGTGGGGGGGATGGGGGGAGAAGAGGAGCACACGCACTTGCCTAGTGTCTTCGATAGGCAAGCTGCCAACTCGTCTGGTCCTCCTTCCCTCCCCCCCCCCCCCCCCTTTCCACCTTCCTACTGCCGGCAGCCACTGACCACTTGCTCGGTACTGCCGCCTTGTCCACTTTGCAAAACAAAGCGACTGTTCTCTGACAATCTGGGTAGCTGTTTGGACTACAGATATTGCGTGGGACACTGGAGTGCAATCACACACACATTAGGCCCACTTCGGAATAATTTCACCGCCCTGCACATGGCGACACTTTGTCGAGTGAAGACGACACTTCTGCAGAATATAGGCTGACCTTTGGCGTCAGGTAAGAGCTTTCAGTAACCGCGGGAATGTGATCACGTATACAGTACACCCACTTCGGAATTTCACCGCTGCGCCATACTGTTGCGAAGACTCGGAGACTAATGATGTGAGCCCGCATCTCGTGGTCGTGCGGTAGCGTTCTCGCTTCCCACGCCCGGGTTCCCGGGTTCGATTCCCGGCGGGGTCAGGGATTTTCTCTGCCTCGTGATGGCTGGGTGTTGTGTGCTGTCCTTAGGTTAGTTAGGTTTAAGTAGTTCTAAGTTCTAGGGGACTTATGACCACAGCAGTTGAGTCCCATAGTGCTCAGAGCCATTTGAACTAATGATGTGAGGTTTGATGTGGGAAACAGAGTACTCGTTTAATCCGACAGACTCTAAAAAATTAGTCAGAATGGCAGAGCGAGGATTGCCTTTCAAAGGGGAAGATGTGCGAGTTGTCTTGCGTTGGTCTCAGCCGCCATCATTTTTAGGGTGTGGGTCTCCTACAGAATTGCTTAAAGTGAAAAATTAAGAGATTGGCTCAAGAAAGAACAAATTTTTTGGAAGAGACAGGGTAATGCTTGTTATGCGGCCTCTGACAGGCCGTCTTTCAAACTTTCCTTCTTATTGGACAACTAGCAATTTTTGGCGGCTTCTCTACAGAGTACTTGGAGAGACGTCGTTTTTAACATCGCTGTTCGCCTGGATGGGTACCAAGGTGGAGCAGAGTTTTACTTATCGTCTAGATGGGGACTGGCACGGAACAGAGTCTGACTCTTTTCCTGCCTGGATACCAACATGCGAGATATTCGACTTCGTGTGTGTGGTGGAGCACGAAAGTCACGCCTGGTGACGGTGAAGGTGCCCTTTCTTGAAGCCGTTGCGTAATTGTGGCGAAAAGCGTATGCTATGGAGTCGGAGAACCATGAGCCGCTCTTCCATTACTGTGGGCTTCCCCTTTCAGAAGGATCAAGTCACTGCACTGTGTTCTGCAAACGTGTACACAACCATGTTACCCTTACACTGACAGACACATGAATGAGGCTCGAACCAGGTGAGAGATGTAGGATAGACGTCATATACCATCAGCTGATCCGTCGTAACCACTTCCCCCCCCCCTCCCCTCCCTTGACTACCCCGTTGCATACTTACCTAGTAAACCTGTTTTCAAACGGCTGTAGTTCCGGACATGCGTTCCTATTCAAAATATTATGTACTCACTCCCCTCTGCAAGTCCTAGAAGTCTGTAACAGGAATTTCCGAACACCGTGTGTGGCATTTCTCTGGCGCGTTGCGTATCCGGCACTATCGATAGCGACTTGTATTTCTGTTTCCGTCTGGTTCGGCCTGCTCAGGCGCTGAGGCGGCTGCTGCCCTCTGGAGCGTTTTTCGCGGGGGGCCGCGCGCGCTCGGCTCGGCAGTTGGATTCGCACCGAGCTGGTGGTATTTTGCCTTCCGCCCCGGCACGGAGGTGTGGTCTTGTTGTTGGCGGGCCTCGTTGATTTGGGCATTGGGCAGTGTGGCGGGTTGATGATGTGGTGTAGTGGACAACTGATGGATTTCCGCACGAGATCGCTCGAGGTTCTCAGCCTCTGAAAAGGGTACCACGATATCGCTTGGGTTTCCGCACCCAGGAGTTGTAAGGACTGCAGGGCAGGTTTTATGTGTGTTTGCTCTGTCCGATCTGCGTGGCGGGGTTCGTTTCACCTTACTTCAGCTGTTGTTTATATTTTCTGCGTGATTATGTTTTAGCCGGAGTCTGGGTGTTGAGTTTTCTGCTGGTGTGTACCCGGTCGTCGCCCCTGTTTTCCCGCGTATCTGTTGGTGGGAATTATTTAACAGTGTGTGTTTTGCGTGGACCCGGTGTGCTCACGCGCCCTGATTCAGAGTTGAAATTAGTGTGGTCAGGCTGGTTCGGTTGCTGGAGTGTATGTTATTGCTTTTCTGGCTTGCTGGGGACTACACGCGTGCCTGTTCCGTTTGTGATGTGGCAGCAGTCTGATATTTTTATGTGTGCTTGTTAAGTTGCTAGCAATTGCTTTGAGCCTTGTGCTTGCTTATTTTATTTAAATTGCTGGGCATTGTCATTTGCTTCTTCTTTTACTCTTATTTATTTGTTGTGCCAGTTAGCCCTAAGATGATGTCAGACCTTGGTATCTGTCAACCTTATTTTGGCTACTAGCGCTCAGGTGCAATATTTCCGGGTCTATCCCGGATTTGTCTTTAATTGAGAGCTTTTTTATACTGTATTTTTAGTAGTAGGTTTGGCAAGTGCACTTGTGTATGGTATTTATTGTGTTTGCCCCTCCCCCCCCCTTCTTACTCCTTTGTGTAAACTGATTTTGGCAAGATTGCCTGGTGGCCTGTGTTATTACCTATGTAAGTTTGCCCGCTGCTGTAGTCGTAACATGTTTTGACCGGCAATCGGCCCATGTTGGCGAAACTTTAAATGTGTTTTGCGCTGTTGATGTTGGGCCTTGCCGTACATATATTTAGTCATGTACGTGTTGTTGTGTTAAGGATTTTAGGGCATTTTTAACTGAGATACCTATTGAAAATTTTATCACTCTTTTAAAGAAGGTATAGGAAGGAGTAACTTCAACTGAAAATTTAATTGTAAATTATACATTTGTGGTTCACATTTAAAAATTTAACTGTATTAGGTGAAAGTATGTAGTTTAATGCACAACGATTATTTGGTAATGTATCAAATTGTAAACAGTTTTGAAGTTTCTCCGTTTACCTGTGGTATATAACATGGTATATAACATGTTGATTACCTCTTACTGTAAGCAGCTTGGTTTGTTTGTGTCACTGTAATTTGTAAGCCACAGTGTAATTTATTACAATTAATTGATTGTTTTGGGGAAATAAACCTTGAATTGTATGTCCCCTTTTCATTAACCGAATCCCATCCAAATCGTCCGCTCACTGTGCCACATTTGCTTGGAGTGACGGGCAGGTATGTCAACGTGTAGACACATTATACAGAAAAGATGGAGTTTCCTGCTTTGCGCGTTTAGTGATAAGTACAAAAAAATAGCAATACGTTTAAGTTACTACGCCGTTGCAAGTGGGACGTCACCTGGAGCAGGAGTGTTGCCGCGTATTATCTGGAGTCGTGCTGCGCGGCCCCGGGAGACCTGCAACCCGCATCGCGTCATTAGCGGGGATTTCAAGGACTCGGTTGCGTCACAAGCCTACAGCCGTTTGCGGTCAGGAAAGAGGGCATATGTCACTTCCACGAAAAAAAACAAGATGAGCTGTAGCCGGCGTTTTAAAATACCACAGCGCTGTAGGCGGACTGCAATTGAGTTCTGCGGCAGCGCAGACATAGGATCATCGTGAACACGTCGAGGTACGTACTGCAGGCCACTAGCGTACATAGTGTAGGCGCTGAATGGAGCACATCGTTGCCTGCCATCGATATGTACGAATCAGATGTGTTGTATGTGAGTAGCTTGTCTTCAGAAATCGAGTACCCTGGCACATAGTTAACGAGAACATTAAGTTAAAAATGTTATGGAGCCATAACTCCTGCCTCTTGTTCTCTAGAGCGAAGAGAAAATCTCGGCTGAGTTACATGTAGAGTAATACCTATCCTATGACACCCAACTAAATACTTTTATTTTCCACATTTTACTTGTCACTCTCAAAAATTGATCGCACATTATGCCTAGGAGCAGCTATAGTTTGCGATATACTTACGTCCTTGCTTATAGTTTATAATCCTGCTTAATGCTGCTAGTTTTACAAACTCAACCAGTTTCTGTAACGACGCAAGCGGCCAGCGGCATGTAAAAGGTTCGTTCAATAAATAAAGCGGAAAACATGTTAAAAAGATATAAAACTTCGACAAAGTATGATTTTTTTTCTTTTTTGTGTGGTCTCCTAGAACTGTTGTCGATGGGCCTGGTAAGCCAGCGGAAAAGACGTTAAGAAAATATAAAACTTCGACAACGTTTATGATATTTTTCTTTTTTTGTGTAGTCTCCTAGATTTCTTATCGGTGGGCCTGGCACGCCAGCCTCACGAACGGGGTGCCGGGAATCAGTTAAAGAAGATGGCGGCATCCTCGCCGGTTTGCACCAACGTGGAGTAGCGGAGTCAGTGTGCGATTTGCAGGGGAGGATGGGGTGGATTCCCCCCCCCCCCCCCCTCTGCATCAGACCATCCCCTCCTCTCGCTGTAGTTTATGCATCCCAATCTGGGATGTTTATTTCCCACGCACTGGAGTAAAATTTTACATATAATTTAAATTTGTGGAGCCGAACACTGAAGGTTTTTAATACAGTCTTACTGTTAATACTATTAATATGTTTGCTTATTAATTTTGAAAAAGTGTTATGTAGTAGTTAAGCATTTCAAAACATTTAGAACTAAACCATCATTCTCATGTTGTCATTGTCACTTTCGTCTAAGGTGCGTCATCCGTTTACTTGCGAGTTTACGAGGGAAGTAGTGTGGCAGTCAAGCCGCAGCAGTCGTACCGCAGAGTTGGGTGACCTGGGGCCTGAAAGTCCCACCCCGGGCCCTGACACAGGGTGGCGACCGGCCTGGTACCTGTGCGAACATTCACCACTAGGCCACCTTTTGGCAACGGTATGGCGCGGACTAACGCTCCTGGGACGAAAGCACACATTACTAAATAACGCACCATCGTCTGCTTCTAGTTCCTAGGATACTGTTTCGTGGACCTTCTTTAAATACTCTTCTCTTCCACCATCGTTTTCTTTTCCTTTGGTTTTCATTTCCGTTGTTAGCTGCATGTGCAAGTACCAAGTAGGCCGCCGCTGCGACACTTTATCATCCTTTATACTGCAAGACCGACACACGTGTGGCACAAATTCTGTTGCTTTGGTATAAATTAACCTGCCGCATGCAACATACGCCGCAAGATGTTGCCTGTTGTAGCATGCTACAAGACGACGCACGCCACATTTCCGTAGCATGCCACAATGTTGCAAGACGCCGCCCCAGCGCAAGCGAGGCTTTAGAGCCAGGTCTGTATTGTATGGTGGATGTGATGTGCTGCGTACGAAACTGAAACCTACAAACAGATCCAAACGTCGTGGAAAACTGTGAAGAGGTGTCATCCTGCAGCAAGATAATGCTCGCCCACATTCTGCCAAACGGACAGCCGACGCAATAAAGGAGTTGAGATTCGAGGTGCTGGAACATCCACCATACAGTACACACCTGGCTCCAAGTGATTTTCACATGTTTGGACCCTTAATGGAAGCACTACAGGGAAGAATATTTGAAAGTGATGAAGACGTCATTGCTGCAGTGCAAAATTGGTTACAAATGCAACCTAAAAACGTATTTTCGGATGAAATAAAAAAAACTCGTAAAACGTCGTGAAAACTGCATTGAAGTCCAGGGAGGTTACGTAGAAAAATAACGCATGTTTCAGTTTTCTATCATCAGAATAAGTACAGCTTTTCACAAATGTGCCTTTACATTTGGATTCCCGTCGTATACCTGTATGTAGATGATTTTGTAAACAAGCTTTACCTATAATGTACTTTTAAAGATATAACAAGGGATGGCTTTTCTGATAGTGCATACGCGCGAATAGTGAGTTTCGGCCTTAACATCTACTTATAAATAAATGTTTAACCATGGGTAACGGCACGGTCCAAGCTAGTAACATATGTAATTATACTAACCCCCTAAGACATCCCCCCCACTGGTAAAAGCACAAATCGCACATTGAGCGGAGTGCCATTACATCTCTGTTAGCTGATCGAAATTCACCGTCAGATGTCAGTGCAAAATGGTGAAAGTTGCTGTAGTCAAAACCAAGTGCACGAGGGATGTAACGAGTGTTGAAGATTCGACACGACCAGAACGCTCTGTCTAGTCACGGAGAACAACATTGCGAGGGTTTGTGAGTTGATACAGGAAAACAGACATATTACGATTAGTGATTTTACAGCAACGATGAACATTAGTGTCCGACATATTATTCGTGACGTACTGATATTCAAGAAACTGTGGGCGAGATGGGTTCCAAAACACTTGATATCAAAACTGCAACGGGAGATGAAAGTTTGGTGTGTGGCGGTTTAGCGTATCATCAACATGGGCAAATGCAGTGAATATGGATGATATGATACTCTATGGTATTCTGCGGTTTGAATTCACTCGGTTATTTATCAGCTGCATTGATTTGTTTTTGTAAATGATACTGACAATATTATACACACGTATAATGCAATATTCATACTACAACTTCTCCCGGATAATTATTTTGTTCAAATTGCACAAGAATTCCACCTGACGAATTGTACTAATGTTGACTGTAAGTTGTGTTCATATCACTAAAATTACAGATCGTACATCAGAGCTTTTATAATTTTTGTCTTCGACGGATTTAATTATTCTTAGCAAATTGATGATGAAAAGGAACCACAGAATACCACCCGCACACAACACTGACGTATGCTAGCAGAAATCTTTTTCTCCGTGATTCATGCGTAGTTTAATTTTGGCCTCATGCATCAGCAATGAAATCGTGTTCAACAATAAATACCATCAGCACTGTTCTTAGAAAATGCAGTCTGATTCGATTAATTTTTTTTCTTTTATAAATATAGTTCAGTACCACCGGTGCACATTTATTTCTTACACATCGGAATATTGCTTGCAGTTTCAAGTAATTTAAATTTGCCGGTGAGATAAAAGTTAAGACGGCGGCCAACAAAAGATAGAGGATTTCTTTTTTAATTAAGATTTTCCTTTGCTCAATAAATAATTAATCATTTAAATTGATGCCATCAAAAAAATTATTAATACTGTTTTGCAAATTAGTTTAAAACAAACCCTTGATATTTCGACCAAAAGTACAGACGAAGTTGCTATATAATCGCAACTAACAATGGCTGCGCTTCTTGCAGCAATGATAAAACAATTAATACAAAATTATAATTAGAAGAGCAAGTGATTTTTCAATAATTAATCATAAATAGTTTTAACGCATTTGGTTCTATTTGTTTTTTACCAGCAAATGAACATAATAGTACAATAATTTTACGTTAAATGTCTTTCATTCAACAGACATCAAATCGATTCGCGTCTTCCGTCGGCGACGTACATCAGAAGAAGACTACAAAAGGTACAAAACAAAAGAAGAGAATGACATAGATTAACAAAGAATGTGAGACAAATATTGTCTTTGTTTTACATAATTATCATCTTTTTAAGAAATAATTACATAAGTGAATGAATATTATTGAGTTACGTAATTTTCCACACGTAATTTTATATATATATATATATATATATATATATATATATATATATATATATATCGTGGATGTTATAGGTGCATCTTTAACCCACTGAAAGAAGCCCTTGTTGACTAATGATGAGGAAGTCCAGGCAGCATTGCATAACTGGTTACTCACACGCCCCCACCAAGAACGCTTTGCACGTGGGATTCAGAAGCTTGTCCATCGCTGGTACAAGTGTATGAAACTTAAGGGGGATTACGTAGAAAAATAGACAAATGTTGTATTGCATTCACGTAATACAGCCTTTAATAAAATTCTTTTTTTGTTGTTGTATGACTCTCGTACCAGTTTACATCCACAGCCGCGTGTGGTAGCCGCTCGGTCTTGGGCACCTTGTCACGGTTCGCGCGGCTCCCTCCGTCGGAGGTTCGAGTCCTCCCTCGGGCATCGGTGTGTGTGTTGTCTTTAGCGTAATTTAGTTTGTCAGATTAAGTAGTGTGTAAGCTTAGGGACCGATGACCTCAGCAGAAAACCTTAATACTGTGCGCTTACAAAGTGTCGAAATTCTGTTAGTACAATGACACCTGCCATAATGTTAAAATAACAGTTCATTCATAATCAAAACAATGTTTATTTCATGGTGTGTAACGCATTACTAAATTAAAACATTTTCCAAGAATAGGAATTGTTTCCAGCCGTGCTTCTGCTTTAGTTTCTCTTCTGTCATTTACTCACGTAAGTCATGCTATTCACCGGTGTCTGTAATACGGAACAGGATTCAGGGCGAGAAATAGTTGCAACACAAAATCTTTTAAATCATGCTTCATTATCTATTACCTGTTCCACATATCGACATATGTGCAAAAATCGTTGTATGTTTGTGTACAAGTTCCTCATATCCTAAACCACTGCGTCGACTTCAACCAAACTAGATACATCTGCCAGTTACAATCTACCTATCTCCCGTAATACCCTACTGGCCATTAAAATTACTACACCACGAAGATGACGTGATACAGACGCGAAATTTAACTGACAGGAAGAAGATGCTGTGATATGCAAATGATTAGCTTTTCAGAACATTCACACAAGGTTGGCGCCGGTGGCGACACCTACAACGTGCTGACAGGAGGAAAGTTTCCAACCGATTTCTCATACACAAACAGCAGTTGACCGGCGTTGCCTGGTGAAACGTTGTTGTGATGCCTCGTGTAAGGAGGAGAAAAGCGTACTATCACGTTTCCGACTTTTATAAACGTCGGATTGTAGCCTATCGCGATTGCGGTTTATCGTATCACGACATTGCTGCTCGAGTTGGTCGAGATCCAATGACTGTTAGCAGAATATGGAATCGGTGGGTTCAGGAGGGTAATACGGAACGCCGTGCTGGATCCCAACGGCCTCGTATCACTAGCAGTCGAGATCACAGGCATCTTATCCGCATGGCTGTACCGGATCGTGCAGCCACGTCTCGATCCCTGAGTTAACACATGGGGACGTTTTCAAGACAACAACCATCTGCACGAACAGTTCGACGACGTTTGCAAGAGCATGGACTATCAGCTCGGAGACCTTGGCTGCGGTTACCCTTGTCGCTGCATCACAGACAGGAGCGCCTGCGATGGTGTACTCAACGACGAACCTGGGTGCACGAATGGCAAAACGTCATTTTTTCGGATGAATCCAGACTCTGTTTAAAGCATCATGATGGTCGCATCCGTGTTTGGTGACATCGCGGTGAATGCACATTGGAGGCGTGTATTCGTCATCGCCATACTGGCGTATTACCCGGCATGATGGTGTGGGGTGCCATTGGTTACACGTCTCGGTCCCCTCTTGTTCGCACTGGCGGCACTTTGATCAGTGGACGTTACATTTCAGATGTGTTACGACCCGTGGCTCTATACTTCATTCGATCCCTGCGAAACCCTACATTTCAGCAGGATAATGCACGACCGCATGTTGCAGGTCCTGTACGGGCCTTTCTGAATACAGAAAATGTTCGACTGCTGTCCTGGTCAGCACATTCTCCAGATCTCTCACCAATTGAAAACGTCTGGTCAATGGTGGCCGAGCAACTGGCTCGTCACAATACGCCAGTCATTACTCTTAAAGAACTGTGGAATCGTGTTAAGCTGCATGAGCAGCTGTACCTGTACACGCCATCCAAGCTCTGTTTGACTCGATGCCCAGGCGTATCAAGGCCGTTCTTACGGCCAGAGATGGTTGTTCTGGGTACTGATTTCTGAGGATCTCTGCACCCAAATTGCGTGAAAGTGTAATCTCATGTCAGTTCTAGTATAATATATTTTTCCAATGAATACCTGTTTATCATCTGCATTTCTTCTTGGTGTAGCAATTTTAATGGCCAGTAGTGTAGACAGGAATCGTGAGTGAAAATTTTTCGCATCAGAAGCATAAGTAGAGTATAGTCACCAAAATTTTCTATATTCAGTACTGATTATTTGTATAATGTAATTATTTCTATAAAAATACTGTTAGGATAATATACTCTTATCGTCTCTAGTGGCACGCATGGACATATGCGGTGAGAAGCCATCGCACGTAAAAGCATTCGAGAAGGAACGATATTAGTATCAAAATCATAGTTTTCGGAGTAGGGCGGCGCCTGAAGCAATTTCTGCCAAACTTGGCACACATATCATTCGGTAACCGGAAAAAAAAGAAAAATATTGTGACAGTAAGACACACTTATCAACCCTATGGTTGAGGGTGGAAAATGGGTGGAATAAAAGCACAATTAAGGAACGCCTGGAGCGATTTCTATCAAATATGCCATGTACATGACTCAGTATGTGTATAAAAATACTGTAGGAACAAGATACACTTATTGCCCGTAGGGGTGGGGTGGGAATCAGAAGGGGTGACTTGAAAAAATGTTCAAGAACTACCTCTCGGCATTTCTTTCGTGTATTTAGTTGGCTTGGAAGTGTAACGGTCTCTTACTTGTGTTGCTCATTGCGTCAGCCAAGTTTCGATTATGAACGCTACAGTTTAAGCCAACAAGTTTGTCTGAGTGTTTCGGTGCCAAAGCTCATGCCACACGGCTGAATAACGCAAACATATTTAACTACTTCACAGAAGTCGCATATCGTAATACCGTGGAGCATCAGACACTTGCCACCAATTTTTTGAACACATCTTACCTAGACTGAACTACGTTTCCTCAGGATTCAGATAAAACAGTAGGGCGAAAGTAACTACAAATATATATGAAAGCTGTGTACAAAGTGTGTGAAACATATGCGTACGCAAGCGAAGCTACGTGAAGAAGCCTTCACGATGTAAATAAGACTATCTGAAGCATCCACTTTTTTTTTTGTAGTACATCTCGTGACAGTACTGTGAAACGAAAATCTGCTCAGAATTTACTATTCTAGTTCTTAAAATTTTATTCATAATGTCATTCCATGTTATACACTGTCGAAAAGCCATATCTTGTAGCAAAAACTGACGTAATTTAGGTGTGACATAAAGTCATGCAGGATGCAGGCGATAACTATTGTAATAATCAGTAATTCCGCAGTCAGGCTGACTTGGTCGCAATGGTAAAAAGACATCGGGCAAGAAATGACTTTACTTCAAATATGACGCATTTCGGAATTTATCCATCATCAGATATTTACAAAAAATAAATCCATAAATATTTATATATAGTAATGGATAGTTCCAGCACTCCACTTTCAGTGAAATCACCTGGTGCGGACGAAGAAGACTTTTTTCCACCTTGTGGCATTACAAAACGTATAGTGAGACCAAAGATCATCAAGTAATGTGCATTTATTATGCCGTGTGTCTAATGGCTGTGAACCAACTTATTACAGTAGAAATATTTTCTTTACAAATTGTAGTGACGAATTTTCAGTGATAAAAGGTTGCACAAAATATTTGTTTAAATTCAAGAGTATTGCGTGGTCTAACAAATCGTCAAAAGCTACATACAATCACAACAACTATGCCTTACGACACGCGAAATAAAATTAAAAGATAAAATATCAATACAAACATATGCCACAAATTTAAATACAGTTAGTAAGACAGGTGAAGGGGAATTCTATATTTTCGTTAAAAGTAGAACAGTCCGTCTGTCATACCCAAATACGGTACCAGAAAGTATCAAATATGCGCCACTAGACTTACATCAAATAGAAGAATTTTGTGCTAACGAGTACAACCAATTTTTTTATGAAACATGGGAAATACTTCGTATAACCAAAATCGGTCGTGGGCGATTACATGTCATCTCCATAAAAAACTAGGAAATATGACCTGGTTCCATGTGATGTAAAACGTTAAAATAGCAGCGTCTTTGACCCTTTACAAAAACTATAAACTCAAAGTCTGAAGTACATAGTGTAATCGTACATCTCAACCCGTAAAATATAAAACACAGGCGATAGAAATTAGTGGGGGAGGGGGAGGGGGCAGTGCGAGGAAGAAGAGGAGGAAACTAGTATTTTATGAAATACAGGAAACGTTACTCGATGCCATGTACCGTAAAAATTTATTCTACTTTTTGTCAACAGTCGTACAGAAAACCGTCTTAAGTTTCTTGTACGTGTGGAACCCAGTTTGTATATCGGCTTATTTAAACGCATTGTCAATTCGTCCACAGAAATGACCCCTATAAGATATAGATGGAAATGCAGGCGGACTCTCGGGAGGACCATGAATAGATTTTTCCTTCTATTGAAAACCTATTCACAGATGCTCTGTATAGGACTTCCAGTGTAACCATTTTTCAGACCTATTGGTGTGATTATATCAATTTTTTAAGGCATGCTAAGCTTAAGTTTAGCTAACGTGATGATTACTGACAGGAAAAAAGCACGCTTATGCGTGCGCGAGCGGCAAGAGTCCTCATTAAGAATTACATCAGTGGAGGATGGTTTTCTGAAAACATCCAACGAGAAACAAATATATTGGCTATTAACATTCGTGTATAAGTAGTTACGGCTTCTATTTGGTTCGAACTCTAAAGTGAAGCATATTGTTGAATGCAATAGATTGAACGAGCCTGCTAAGTCCTAAATCTGTTCCTCTAAGTGCCACAAAAATATTAGCAGACACTGCCATAATTCTTTGCAAAACAGAAAACAATTAAAAACTAGCATTGTGCGTAACAAATGCAACATTTCAATAGTTTACGTAATTCTTTGCAAATCGAGGAATCACCCATCGCGTCCGCCGTTTTGCATGACAGGCCCAGTTAAATGGTTGATACTGTGTAGCCCCTTTCTTACTAAATCCTGCATCATTACGGTTGCCTATGTCTGAAGTCGTAGCACATATCACCATAAATACTCGAATGAAGGGCATGTCTGCCACGTTGATGCTACACTGCCCTATTATTCGCAAAGAATTTCCTTCCTAGTTAGTTAATGAAATGTCAACCAAAAGGCCAGAAAGGTATCAACCCATTGCCAAGCCATCCTTTTGAAGATAAGCCTTACCATTAAAAGTGAAACAGTTAAAGGCTAGCGTTATACGCAAAAAATCCAATCAGTAGCTTCTACTGTAAGTTTCATACGCTTAAGAAGATCCAGTCTTATGATGTTCAGAGTCTCTTCCTTTGGAACACTAGTTTACAAACTGGTGATACCCAGGGATGCCATTACTGTCGCATGCGAAATTTTAGTTTCTTTTAACATCGATATCTTGTAACTGTTTTTGATGGACGATGTTTCCTCAAAGATGAATGCAGCTTTGAGCTTAGCATTGCAAAAACTGCTAATTTTTTAAGGGGGCGGTATTTTGACTCCTTATATGATCAGTTAATATAATTAATATAATTATAATAATTTGTGATTGAAGCTTAGGTGAGATTATCAGTTTATTAATGGTATTGGTTGATAATGGACAGCCTCACAGTAACAACTGTAGTACAGCGTGCTTTACAAAACTAATTTGTACACTTGATTGGACGGCAATGGAGGCTGAGAAATCTACGGACTTCGAGCAGGTCGGGGGTGAGATGGGAGTTGTTTTTCAGTGTCCAAATGGCGGAATTTTACAGCCTGCCGCAAACCTGTCCTGTGGAACGGCCCAGCGAGCATCGTCTCCAGTTATCAGGGGTGCGGGCGAAAGTTGAAAGGGTGCAGTAAAGAAAACGATCAAACAAGTATTGCCTGCAGTGTTTTCAACTGCATTGGAATGTGTCTCCTGTCGCCACACAGAGTCAACGGTTAAGAATTCTTGCTACGCAGAATGCAAAGCACTGTACTGCTGCTTTATACGGGACGCATTTTCGGGCACATAGTGCTTTCAATTGTTCGGGAAGCTTCTAGATCACTCTTTATGAACAACTCGGGGTTGGCCAGCAGTTTCATGTCTACAAAGTGCGAGTGGAAATCAGGTTGTAACGAAGGGCGTCATTGGCTTGGTCAGGACTCCGCATTAGTGAACCAAGATTTGCTAATATCGAGTCAGAAAGTATTGTGGGATCTCTGCGGTGGGTGTCCAGCCGACACATGTTGCTCGAGAGCATATAGCTTCTTAGATACATCGCTGACAAAGCGTCCAGCCATCACTTTCAAACTTAGTCAGAGAAAGTTGTGATTGGGTCGCTTGAAATCATTTTGGTTCTCCGTGGGGCTTCAGGCATTCTGAAGTTCCCACATATGTCCGCTCACTTGAGGCGAGTGTCTGCTCGTGGTAAGTTTGCAAACACACTGTCATGACTCATGAACGGACTTTGTAGATTAGAAGCTTCGATTGTAGAAGTTTGTGGATGCTGTTCACGTCCTCTGTGTAATTATTTCACATCTGCACTTTCTAGCGTCCGTCGGCCGTCGTAATTTAATTTATTATTTACTACAGAAATTGATTGGTAATGGTGATTGTTGACGACTTACGTGGTGGGCCTTAATCAAAATGATTTCATTCAATTTTGATTTACAGTTAAATGCTTTTATGAAGTTCTCTTTTTTAACAATATTAATCTTCAGTGGAAATTGTTACGCTAATGAACGTTAGAGTCGCTGAATCTTAAAACATGAGCAAATATGTTGAACAATGGAATAAACTTTTCATATTAATTTCCTCGGCTAGTCAGTTCACTTTAAAGCAAAAAATCTTTAGTTATTAATTATAATTGCGGCCCACACATGCGCGAGACTATTTCCTTCTTACCTCCGTTAACCATTGCATTGTAGTCGGAGTCCTGGCTCTGGCTCTCGGCTGTTTTACTGAAAATAAGAATCCTGAAGCTACGTATTTTCTGCAACGTCGGGCGGCTGTAGAACAAAAATGTATATTATGTTCATAGCGGGCGAGTTTTTCGCTCCCGCTAATTTTTATAAGTTAATGTCGCCACGTAATGGCGTCGTTGGCTGCATCGGCCGCTGCGATTGTTGCACTGTAAATTACTCGAATGCAGGTTAATTCAAGGAAGTCGGACATGAAATCGGGATCACCTCTTACAAAATAAAAGTGAACAATAATATTAAATAAATATATTACCTGCTTAATTAGTACAAATATGCTTACATTTGGCAGCTCTCGCAAGATGTCCGTCTTACACGCTATCAAGACAGGAGAAGTGAAGACGACTAAAAAATTAACATAAGAACGTATCTTGTCTCTTTAGATTATTTTGTTATATTTCTTTGTCCTCGAAACTTACACAGAGAAATTATTATAATACGGATACATGAGAAAAATGTATATTATTCAATTTTTAAATGTCTCTTCTTTATAAATACTGTTTTTTAAGCCGTTTTCTTATTATTTCATTGGGTACGCTATAACATCATACTTCATCTCCACGACGACTTCAGCCTTCCACAGATCGACGTGACAGACATGCTGTCCACTCCACTATTTATGATGATATATTGTTCCACGCCTAGAGAAACAGAAAACGGTAGTGATAAATGTTTTCAGTTCCGCTAGATTGTTGTGTGAGCTCTCTTCTTGTCAGCGCCAGTCAGGGTGGCGGTTTTTACTAACAAAGAGGCTAGACAGTATCAACCATTTAACTATTCCTGTCATGAAAACGGGGGACGGGATTTTTGCATAGAGGATAAGTGTTGTGTTAATTTTTAACTTAGTCGACCAGTACAGTTAACCGAACGCTGTAATTGTACATATTCTGTTTTTCAATTCCGCTAATTTTTGTAATAAATGTCTTGATAGAAACCTACTGTTCTTATCTAACTAGGATTAATCTTTGTCCCTCTGATCCCGAACAGGTCATTTACGAACATTAACCAGTTAGGATCAGTTACATAATTTTTTTTCTTATGTTGTGTGAGGATTGACAACCATATCAGGGTTTGTCAGATCACCATATATTAAAATCGTGATCCACTCCCAATGTCATAAATTCATAATTTGGATCTTGGAGTCCATCTATGATTGGACACATTAATAAATAACTTTTATGGAGCTTTATTTGTGACTGAAGCATTAGTAGTTTTGGATTCATACGGATTTGTTTGCATATTCGAGCACAAAAAGAAAGCTGGAGAAATCCCACATTTCTTCAACTCGATACGAAATTAAGGAAGAGCGTTCCGTATAGCTTCCACTGTGTAGTTAGAATTCAAGGGTTTGTTTCAGATACATCTTGAAACGCCAAATTTCCGGGTACATGTAGTATAATTTAGTGTCAGGTGATTTCGATTGAAGTGGAGTTCTATAGCTGTCCATTACTATGTTTCGTAAAATATTTTTGTATCTGATTTTTTGTAGCTTTCTGATGATGGATATATTCCGAAATGCATCATATTATCAATAAAGTCATTCCTTGCCTTTTGTTTGACTTTTACTGTTGCGTCTCAGTCAGCCTGAATACAGAGCACTTTGTCAAATTTATGTTATTTTATGCCTAGTTGGGTAATCAGGGAGAGAAAGTTATAATACACCTTCAAAGAAAAATGATGGTTAGTCGTTTATGAACTAATTCCATTAAAAATCGTTTATTGAGTGGTGTCATTCCATTATACGCAATGCTTAAATTTCATTCTCTGGCGTTAAGAGCAGATAGCGTCAAGATAAAGACCGCCTCTCCTCCACTTTCCGCCCAATGATTTGCTATGAAATTTTCTTTCACCACCAGAATTCTAAACTTTTCTCTATGACTGGAGCGCCACCGCACGTGGGTGAGCTAGTGACATCGGCTACAGAGACTGCAACGGACCTGCAAACGTATAACTTAGCTCCCTGTCTGATGTTTTACTGTGACCTCTTGACATGATAGACACGATAATTTCTCGTTCTTCTCTCACAGACTGCAGCTCTTGTAACAATCTTCCTCTGTGCAGATAAACATAAAGATGGCCGATGGAGAAACTAACGTCGCGCTGCAGACGATATCGCAAGCAAACTCCTTATTTACATTCGACCTCTACAAGGTAAGTTTTTGTGACATAAAAAGGTGTTTCGCGACATATCCAAAGTAAAATATTCTGTGTAATTCACGAGGAAATAAATTAATAAAAAGTTGTCATTCTAATTTATCGTTACTGAACATCAACTGATGGAATGTCTCCTCTTTACTTTTCCATGAATTATGTTCCTGTCTCCATGTTCTCTAATATCATCCACTCATCTTCAGTTAGGCTGTGCCCTGGTTCTTTTCTTATCTGTCAGCATAAACCATTAACCTGGCTTCAGGCCCTGCCAACATCACTTCACTCCCGTTAGTCGTAATAACGTCTCCCAGTCGTGTCTGTACCTTGACCCACTTGGTTATTTTCTCAAGTAGTTCTCAACATGCACCGAGTGAGAATGAACAGTGGTTGCCAAATTCGACTCACATATGATATAAACCCCGTTTTAAATCCCCGTCCGAAACCCCAGATTTAGGTTTACCGTAATTTCCCCAAATCACTTAAGGTAATTGCCGGAATGGTTCCTTTGAAAGGTCCCGGCCGATTTCCTTCCCATTCTACCTCCATCTGAGCTTGGGCTTCATCTTTAATGACTTAGTTGTCGTCGGGTACAATCTCCCTTCCTCCTCTCTTTCTCATCATGTATTTATCCATTACTATTTGAGTAAACCTCAGTTTGCGAATGCTTTTCACACTAACAGTCCATGTCCAAATGCCTTACGTCAGAACTGCGAGTACAGTTTTCACATGCATCAGAAACACAGTTTTGAATACGCACTTTAACACGCACTTTAACTTTCACTCTATTCCTTTTATTTTGCTGCCCACCCAACTTTCCTCCGTCACCACAAAAAAAAATTCTCCACAATTGTCTCCAGAACACCATCTTTAATTTCCCCCATTTCCTTTTCATTAAATAGGTTATACCTGATTCTGTTTTTCATATCATTGATTTTCAGCGATATTTTCAAACACGCTGTGTTTAAATCTTCTGCTGATCATTAAAAATTATGTACGAGTGTCAAAATGGGAAATGGTACAGTTTCATAACCAAAATTTGTGTGCCTATTGATAATCAGGGATCTGCAAACTGCATTGGAGGAATGTTGAGATTGGTTTTGGAGACTTAAAATCTCCTTGCCAAACTCCGTTCCGAATTTCCAGTCGATAGCAAGTTTAATTGAATCAAATGAAACTATATGGTTCCAGAGACCTTTTCATGTCTCAAACATCTACGATGTAGACTCAAGTGACAAATGTCATGGGATACCTCTTAATGTCGTGTCGGTCTTGCTTTTTCCCGACGTAATGCAAGAACCCGTCATGTCATGGACTCAATAAGTCGTTGGAAGTCCCCTGAAGACACACTGAACCATGCTGCCTCTAAAGCCGTCTATCGCCGCGAAATGGTGCCGCCGGTCGAAGTGGCCGTGCGGTTTTAGGCGCTGCAGTCTGGAACCGCGAGACCGCTACGGTCGCAGGTTCGAATCCTGCCTCGGGCATGGATGTGTGTGATGTCCTTAGGTTAGTTAGGTTTAACTAGTTCTAAGTTCTAGAGGACTAATGACCTCAGAAGTTGAGTCCCATTGTGCTCAGAGCCATTTGAATTATTTTTTGAAATGTTGCCGGTGTACACTTTGTGCACAAACTGGCATCTCGATTAGGTCCCAAAGATGTTCGATGGGATTCATGTCGGGCGATCTGGGTGGCCAAATCATTTGCTCGAATTGTCCAGAATGTTCCTCAAACCAATCGCGAACGATTGTGGCCCAATGACTTGGCAGGTAGTAAAAAGTCCATCGTTGTTTGGAAACACGGAGTCGATGAATGGTCGCAAATGGTCTCCAAGTACTTTAACATAACCATTTCCAGTGTTCCTTGTAAGTATAGCCCACACCATTATGGAGCCTCCACCAGCTTGTAAGTATCTTGTTGAGAATTTTCGTCAGTGGCTTCGCGGAGTCTGGGCTACACTCGAAACTTCCATCAGCTCTTACCAAATGAAATGGGATCTGGCCAGGGCGCGATTTTCCAGTCATCTAGCCCTGGAGAGGCGCTTCAGTCGATGTTGTGCTGTAGCAAAAGCACTCACATCGGTGATCTGCTGCCATAGCCATTAACGCCAGATTTCCCCGCTTTGTACTAACGGATACGTTCGTCGTACGTTCCACATTGATCTCTGAGGTTATTTCACCCACTATTGCTTGCCTGTTATCACTGACGACTCTACACAAACGCCGCTGCTGTCGGTCGTCATGTGAAGGTCGTCGGCCACTGCATTGTCTGCGGTGAGAGATGATGCCTGAAATTTGGTATTCTCGGCACACTCTTGACACTGTGGATCTCGGAACATTGAATTACCTAACGATTTCCGAAATGGAATGTCCCATGCGTCTAGCTCCAACTATCATTCCGCATTGAAAGTCTATTAATCTCCGTAGTAGGGCCACAATCACGTCGGAAACCTTTTGGTATAAACTATATGACTATAAATGACAGCCCCTCCAATGTACTGCCCTTTATTTCCTTGTGTACGCGATACTATCACCATCTGTATGTCTGCATATCGCTGTTCCATGACTTGTCACCTCATTGTATATATCCGATGTTATTGGAAACTGGAGCATCAGTGTGTAGTACAGTATATTCATGAGCATACTAAGATATGCTGAATCTGTGACTTTATCAAGGACTGTTACCAGTTTATTGACACTGAATCAAATTTATCTCAGAAAAAGATGAGTGCCATCATCCAGTTCATTGATCACTCCGTTCTCTAACTTTTTTCGCGAAATGGAAATGGTCCGTTTGTCGATCAATTTAGTAAGAGAACCTTTCTCTATTTTTCTTTAAACTCGACTTTTTTCATTTGGTAGGTGATAATTGTTGTGAATATTACGTAAAATGCTGAGATGAAGTTACTGGAACTATTTTCTGCTTACCTACGTACTTCATCAGAACGCCTTATATCGAAAAATTTTGAGCCTATTCTGTCATATCTGTATGATGGTTCGCCTGAAGCTCTCATATTCTCCTTAATAATTGCCGTTTTGCACACGAGAATTTCATTTCATTCGTTCCTGCTACATATTATGGTAGGTGCCTAAGTACTCATTCTGAAACAATTACTCCTCTCGTATACATATGTATACACTTTGCTTTCCAAGAAGCAGATCGTGTTGCTTGATTTAATATGTTATGGCCACGTATAATTAAATAAATTACTATAATTGTACTAAATAAATTATTATAACATTTCTTTCTAGTCTTGTCTATTTTTATACTTCTTCTTTAGAAATTTAAAATTTGAAATGCACCGTAAGAAAGAATATAATTTCTGTACTCATATATATAATGTAGCGGTTTCATTACTAATTTAATTCGATTCTTATATAGTTTACTTGATTTTTTTCTGTGAGAATATGTTAATGCAGAACACCTGTTTCTACCGAGCAAATTCCATTATGTATAACCTTTGTGCTTTCTACTATCATACGCTAAAATTTTACCACTATAGGACCACTGTTTATTTCTCACCCTGATATTTCAGTGAAGTCACACTATTAAGACACTGTAGAGAGATTACGTGTCGGGCATGAGATTCTGTAGCTCTTCGTGGAGGTATTTACCTAATAGAATGTGGGCATGGACTTGGATAACTTCCATGGAAAATATTCAATTTTTGAAGTGTTACTGTTCTGTATGAGACTATCTCATACCCCGAATGTTCATAAAACAAAAACCAAACCGCCTTCGGGCATAAATCACGATTTTATTTCAATGCACGATGCACTGCGAGCTCCGTGATCTCATCTTCAGGTACTTGATAAGTGTACATCAATTTTTGAATCTAGGCTAACACTCATTCTGTTAAGATTTTTTTTAATTTCACTTATTTATTTATTTCGAGCCACAATTCGTCTGACTGATTTGATGTGGCCCGCCACGAATCCTCTCCTGTGTCAACCTCTACATCTAGGAGCAACACTTCCAACCTTCGGCCTCAATTATTTGCTGGATCCTCACTTATTTGCTGGATGTATTCAAATCTCTGTCTTTCTCTTCAGTTTTTTTCCACTATACCTCCCTCTAGTGCCATGGAAGCTATTCCTTGATGTCTTAACGTATATCCCATCATACAGTCCCTTCTTCTTGTCAGTGTTTTCCCTATATTCCTTTCCTCGCCACTTCTCTGCAGAACCTTCTCATTCCTAACCTTATCAGTACACGTACTTTTCTACATTCTTCTATAGCACCACATGTCAAATGCTTCGCTTTTCTTCTTTTCTGGTTTTCCCAGAGTTCATGTTTCACTACCATACAATACTGTGCGCCAAACGTACATTCTCAGAAATATCCTCCTCCAATTAATAATACTAATTATAATTAATATTATTAATTATATTAATTAATAATTTAATATTAGTAGACTTCTCTATTTTCCAGTGATAGTCTGCTTTTCATGTCCTGCTGCCTAGATAGCAGAATTTCTTTACTTCATCTACTCTGTGATCACCAATCCTGAAGTTAGGTTTATCACTGTTCTCATTTCTGCTGCTTCGTATTACTTCTGTCTTTCTTCGATTTACTCTATCCCTATTATGTACTCATTAAGCTGTTCATTCCATTCAGTAGATCCTGTAACTCTTCTTCACTTTCGATGGGGATAGCAATGTCGTCAGCGAATGTTCATCTTTAACTCCTCACTAATATCCTTTCACCTTTAATTCGACTTTGAATTTTTACTTCTTCCATTGCTTCTTCGATCTACAGATTGACTAGTAGGGGCGAAATACTACATCCCTGTCCTATGCTCTGTGCAATCCGTGCGCTTCGTTCTTCATCTTCCACTCTTATTATTCCCAATTGGATCTTGTACACATTGTATATTACCCGTCTTGCTCTATAGGTTAACACTAATTTTCCCAGAAGATCCAACATCTTGTACCATTTGACACTGTCGAAAGTTTTTTCCAGTTCGACAAATCCTTTGAACGTTTCTTGGTTTTCCTTTAGTTTCGCTTGCATTATCAACCGGAACGACAGAATTCCCTGCCTGGTACCCTTACCTTTCCTAAAGCCAAACTGATCGTCATCGATCACATCCTCAATTCTCTGTTCCACTCTGCTGTATATTATTCCTGTCAGCAACTTGGATACAGGACTGTTCTTCGGAATTGTGTGGACGATGCTTTTCCGAAAGTCAAATTGTATATCGACAGATTCATACATTCTACACATCAACATGAATACTCCTTCTATGCCCTCTTCGCCCAATGATTCTAGAAATTGTGATGGAATGTTATCTATCGTTTCTACCTTATTTTATTGTAAGACTTCCAGAAATGTTTTAATTCTGATTGTAATGCTGGATCCCTTATCTACCCTCTATCGACGTCTGTTTCTTCTTCTATCACGTCATTAGACCTCCCCTCATAGACGTCTTCAATGTACTTTTTCCCCCTTTTCGCTTTCTCCTCTGCAATTAACAGTGGCATTCCCATTTACTCTTAATGATACCGCCCTTGCTTTTAGTTTCAGCGAAGGTTGTTTTCTTAAGACTACATAGGGGTTATGAAAAAGACAAACTGAATACGAGTTATTGCAAAACTAAGACAACATTGATAGCTTACTGTCTCCAACATTGGTTACATGATTTTGAAGTACAGATGAGTTGTCATATTTATGTGCATCTATACACTATACAGTGTAGTCTGTACTGTAAACATTAAGTAATTTTTCAATATTGTTATAGTTTTGTAATAACTTGTACTCACAGTGTGTCTCTTTGTGATTACGCGTATGTTATCTTAACAGGACGGCTATTGAATTAAATTTGAAAAATGATTTGGACTTATCAAGTACCTGAATATGAGGCCACAGGGCTCGAAATGCATCGTGCACTGAAATACAATCACTATTTGAGACTGAAGGTGGTTTATCTTGTTTAACGAAAGTAATATTATCGCGGAAGAAACACTGACGGCAGTGGATAAAATTAAATCATCCACGTTGTATCTGATTCCCCCATTTCAATATAGCCTACACATGAATTTCCTCGCATCTCTGTTCCTCAGTAGAAAACATCTGTCTTGACTTTATTTCTGTTTCGTCGTCGATTTTTTGTCACACTGAAACGTCCCCTTAGAAAAATTATACATGACTGTGCTTAAACTGACACACAATATTTTTTTAGCGCAACGCAATCTGACTTTCAATAATCCCTACAAAAGAATGGCCCTGACTAACATTAACCTATACCTTTCACAAATCACTTACCTCACAAAAATCTTTGTTACTCGAACTACTGCAATACAGCGAGCGCCAATACTACCAGCTAAATAAAAGATTCTAACTACTGAAGTCACTAACTACTGATAGGCTTAGTTAGCAAATGAAAGATTTTGATAAAGAACAAACAATGTATTTACCTTAATAGTCATAATATATATAGCAGTTCATGACATCCATTCTTACAAATGTACTGTTTCTGACGGACACACCTCCAAATTATCCATTCTTAAAAATCGGCCATCTCACTTCCCCACATCCACCACTGCTGGCGGCTCGCCTCCAACTGCGCAACGCTACACGCTGTTAACATCCAGCTGCTCAACACTACAATGGAAGACAACAATGCAAACTAGCCACAGACTGCACGCAGCACAGCGAGTGATTTTCGTACAGAGCGCTACGCGGCGTTACCAATAAGAAAACCTAAACAGCCTACTTACAACACTTCTTGCAAAGCTCACGTCTCACATTTCATTTTGCTTGATTCCGTTCCCGATTCCACTAACGTACCTTCACGTCCCAGAGTTCAGCAATTTATTCGTCCTAACTAAATTATTGTAAAGCAACTAGATTTTTAGGTCCTAGTTATTCAATTTTTAGCTAAACTTCGTGATGTAACCTTATGGAGTGTATGGATTTACTAAACATTTCTGTGATTGTGTTTCAGGAAAATTTTAGAATCCCTGAATAACGCTTTAAAGCAGTTAAATATTCAATTTCAGGATTTAGCAAACGGAACAGATAATGTATTCTTCTCGCCTATCAGTATACAAGTGATCCTAGCACTTGTGTTTCTGGGTGCTCGTGGAGATACAGCCAAGCAGATAGCGAGAGGTCTGCGTCTACCTGAAGACAGAAATGTGACAGAGGATGGATCCAGTGCTATAATGACACGCCTACAGGTAAATATCGTTATCACATCCTCTGAAGTTATATTTTTGACGAAAATGGGAGGCTGTGGCAACAATGTCTCTTTGAACTTCTCTCACTAGAGACTCGTTATCTGTATTTAAAATGTCGCTAAACACAGGTATCCATTACATTTTATCGATATAGGAATGGATCCATGAACATTGACGGTGAATTTAATAACCTTCAGTAGCACACAAGATCTAGGTTCTTTTGCCACTAGATACACACCCGCCGCATTTCACGGGCTTTGGTTGATCATACAAAGTGATTGCTTCTGCGGAAGTGATAAGGTGGCTATAGTAGTTACTTAACGGCGTAGCTGTACTCAATCGTTGTGCAAATTGTACCGCAGCCAGGTGGTGCTGGGGGTGACAGATGATGGTAATATATAAACAAAAATGTGTGTATAGCTTATAAGGCGATATTTGCTACTCTTGTGTGCAAGAAATTGATGACATCGTCTTTGCTATTTCTGACGATTCAAAGTGTTCTTTACGAAAAGTATACAGTCCCTCCTGTGGGCATTACCATTAGAGGATTGTTACCCTCTAACATACTGTTTTTGTTTTTCCATCGAAATCCAGTGAAATCACCCGCAGAAAATACATTCTGAATGTTTCAGAACCGCCTAATTAGTCGCTCATTAAGTAGCTGAACAATTAATTTAACAAAGTCAAATTCTGTACCGAACCAGTATTTTAAAAGCTAGACTACCACAAAAAGGATGCAATATTCTGGAAAATATACCAAGGCTCTTAGACTTTGAAATTGAGATAGCTTTAAAGGAAACCATGGTTCACTTATTACCGGCTGCCAGAAAGTCAGTCCGAAACAGTAAAAAGCGCCTGTACGTTACAGACTCTTCATTCGATAAAAGGCGAAGTTTTCGTTTGAATACGACATGCTTAAGCAGATAAAATAATTTTGCCTGTGCAAGTTAAAGAAAACACTGCATGTGGTTGCCTGTGAGTGGTACAAATTATAGCAACAGATAGAGGGAAAACGGCGAAAATAATACTGCGCTGACATTAGACCAGCATGTACTAGTGGTATAATTCCATTAGAGAGAAAGCAATAAAAGAGATGCTGAATAATATTTTCCAATGAATTATTAAGTGGTTCTCAGAAAATTGACTCTCTCTAAATTTTGATAAAACGTCAATTCAGTTCTTTAGAACAAACAGTCATAGCAACAATTGATGTAGCACTTCAGCAGGAGTCAGTAAATAGGGTAGATAGCTCCAAATTTTTGGGGGTACATACTGATGAAAACTTGAACTGGAACAAGTACATCACTGAACTTCTAAAACAATTATATCCAGCTACTGTTACTTTCCTTACAATTGATAATCTTGTCAACAAACATATCAACCTCCTGACATATTTTGCATATTTCCACTCAGTTATGTCGTACGGAATAATTTTCTGAGGAACTCACAACTTAGAAAGAAAGTATTGATTACACAAAAGCCAGCAGGAAGAATAAAATGTGAAGTTCAACCACGGGCGTCATATAGGTACTTTTTCAAGGAGCTAGACATTTTAACTGCGCCGTCGCAATACATATATTCGCTACTGAAATTCGAAATAAATAATCCATCACAATTTGAGAATAACAGTGGTCTACATACCTACAGTACTAGATGGGAAAATTACCTTTATTACCCTTTATTAAAGCTGTCAGTAATCCCGAAAGGAGTTCAGTATGCAGTAAAAAAAAAAAAAATTTATCGCAGAACAGTGGTCTACATACCTACAGTACTAGATGGGAAAATTACCTTTATTACCCTTCACTAAAGCTATCAGTAATCCAGAAAGGAGTTCAATATGCAGTAAAAAAAATTTTTCGTTTGTCCAATAATATAAGATATCTGACAGGTGGCGAAGCACGTTATAAATCTAATTTAAAACCGTTTCTCCTGGGTAACTTCTACTCCATTCATGAATTTTTACTTTAAATCTGGTAGTCCGTAATGAAAAATAGAAAAATAAATAAATTTTGAGTATAGTTGCATGAGTAGGACAAAAAAATAGTAATGTGTTCATTAATGTTAACAGTAATCGTGCATACATATCCTGTAAATTGACTCGTTCTACGTCATTTCGATAAAAGAATCGTTCAAATTATTTGTGGAACATGTAACTAATTAGCTAATTAATTATCATGCGCTGTAGAAGTAAACAACGTGACACATTGTTTTCAAACTCCGATTTTATTCCATTTAAGCTTTTTTCCTTTACATCAGGCTTGTCACGATGAAAACACTGTCATACGATATAATGGAAAATGTAATGCTTCGTCTCGACCCTTATAAAGCAAAAATATAATTATGGCTAATACCATTTAGGACTTCAGCTTTTAACAAGTGTTATTTTTTTTGTGTTTCAGGAAAACAATGACGTGCTGCTTAGCATAGCTAACAGAATATTTATTAAAAATGGTTTTGACGTTAAGGAAGAATTTAACAATTCCGCTGTTAAACTCAAAGCTGGAGCAGAAGTAGTGGATTTTTCACAAGAAGAACAAGCACGGAAAATAATAAATGACTGGGTAGAAAGTAAGACAAATCAGAAGATAAAAAATCTCATTCCTCCTGGTAAGCAATTTTTCTCATCCAATCACTATTCACACTTAGCATGACACTGAAAAAATTTCAGTGTTCCTTAGCTTTGTTCTACATCTACATCTACATCCATACTCCGCAAGCCACCTGACGGTGTGTGGCGGATGGTACCTTGAGTACTTCCTTCTATTCCAGTCTCGTATTGTTCGTGGAAAGAAAGACATTACAAATTCAAACAAAGGGGAGAACAAAACATCTAAAATTCTTAGTTGAGGCAGTGTTGAATGAAAATTAGAACAACCACAGGACTGATATATAGGTGCTGGACAAATCTTAAGTTTTAATAACTTGTGAATTTAACAAAACCAAACAGGTAAAAAAATTACTTTCGTATTTTAAGGAATAATAAGTTAGCAGTGGGCCTCAAACCAGTTTAGAACAACAGTGCATTTGGAATATCCCTACAATAAGCAGTTGATCTGCTGCACTATTGTTGATCTTTTGATATTACGATCACCAACTGTATTCCCGTTTATTTGGAGAAGATGTGCACGGATTTCTCCACGGGTACGGGCAGCTTTCAAGAACGCCCCACATACGCGAAGGGAAGAAATAATAACAATAAAAAATTAAAGAAAACTTTCCCTGTTATATACATTTCTTAACATCTCCCTTTTTTCCTTTCCTTCTTTCTTAGTTTAGGTAGAACTGTTGGGATAGGCGTAGTTAGAGGCTAGCGCCTGAAGTTGTTGAGCTATTTTTTTGTTTTTAGGGTGAGAGTGGTGGTAACTTCTTTATGGGTTCCTGTATAACCAGTAAAGCGAGGAAGGTAAAAAGTGGTAAGCGATTAGTTTCAAGAGCGCGCGGTCAGTGGATCAAATATTCCTGCCTACATTTCTTCGTTTTTCTTCCCATTATGACTGTGTCAGCTGATGCTGACCATGGTTGCCACTATGTCGCCACAAACAAACATATTTCCCAGTCTTGAGCCAATAGGCTACGTAGTAAGGATATGACCCAGTAAGTTGGCTGACTGCGAAATCGTTCTTCACGTAGTTAAACACTCAAATAACTATTCCGCAGGTTAAAAAAACTCAGCAACGGTCCTAAAGAGTAATTGTCGGTAAATACATATTTTAGCTCTAACGTCCTAGATTTTTCCGTTGTGATTTATGTGCGAGTGGGTGTACATGTGTCTGTGTGGGGGGGGGGGGGGGGCAGTATGTTCCTGTTCTACATACACTTTCACACTTTCCTTCTGACACACTTGGGCTGTGTAACATGACTAAATTAGCAATTAACAACCCCTCAATCAAATTTACTCCATCAGCATTGCAGTAATCCACACTATCAGTAACGGCTCTTTAACTGTCTGCATCCTGTATGACACGACTCCTAAACATATGAAATATTGTAATACACCCGGTTCATTGTAATACATACAACATGTAATACATACAACATGTAATATTGTAATACATATTTGTACTATATTTGTAATACATACAACATTTCAGCAGATAGTAGTGTTCCCACCTCCACATAATGTAATTTATAGGTTTTTTTTTGAATTTACCACGCGAAACGAGCGTTAATGATTTGGCCTAGAATCCTACTCCATGACAAACGAAGCCTGCAAATAAGTTCGACAGTACTACGTAATATCTATGTCATCTTTGTTAACAATCTCCTACCACTTGCTCATATGTGTAAAATTTAAAAAAAAAAACTATAGGCTGACAGAATTCCCGCCAGTCGACGTAACTTCAGAATGGCGGTAGTGTCACATATGCTCCTTATAGTCTAAAGAGCCAAGATGATAGCACTTGTGGAAGCATCATCTTGCATACATACCTTCTAAATATGGTTGTATTCGCAATCTAGTTGTAAACTGGAGCCCAGTTACGCTATTTTGTGTACTACGTCGTGGATACCCCAAGGCCACGGGTAGGGTGCAGCAGCAACGACAAGCAACTTTCATGTGCTTTTTGTATGTAAACACTAGAACGCATACTATCGGAGGAAATTTAGTGGCATACGTTTATCAAAGTATCAGCTCCGATGTCTTTAAAGCGCAAACAGTTCATTCCGCCAGGCAGCTGTACAGAAGAATAGAAGTAACAAACGAGCTAATTCCGACCAAGTTTTAATGTTGGAAGGTACCACTTTTCTTTTCAAATAGAACTAAGGCAAAATTTCGACAAAGAACTATGAGCAATCTAGACTTCGGTACAAACACATACACATTAGTATAATAAGATCAGCCTTATTGTGCAAGACGTAATACTTTCCATTTCATCTATCTACGCCTAGGGTACTGCTGTGCGGTATGGTAACCTTGCCAGATACGTATTAAGAGAAGTACACAACCGATTTACACCCTCCATCCCCTCCTAACTCACGCTTATGCATTCTCTATAGTAACCGTCCCCACGTACATTATTTTATCCTATCACAAGAACTGTACAAATTTGTTTAACCAACTCTCACGTTAAATAACTAAAATTACAGACTGGCAAACAATATTTTGCATTAGATCCTCCCCCTCCTGTCAAACGCTACTTACACTATCCAATAACTGCTTTACGAACCATGGTGAGCATTAGAACACTCACTTTTAATACTGACCAGTTCCACTTTGCAACAGGAGTGAATTTGCCTATTTAAAAATTAGTAGTAATGTACAATGATAAATGTTACACATTTAGTCATATGATAACGACAATATGACAACGACAGGCACTCACAAGGCTGCCAGATGGCGCTATCGGGCAGCTCTGTCGATTCAGCGGCGGCGGCGCTAGCCTACCACACAGTAAAGATGTGATAAGAACGGCATTCGTACTGACCCCAGCTTTAGCCGTATCTCCAACACTATATCATTATCCTACACAATCAGTCAATTTATGTCGAAAGCAGGCAGTGTGTTTCCCACCACTGCCACTGCCAGACAGAATAACTGAAAAAATGGTAAAAATTATGATCAGTGGAAACCCGCCAACTGCAGATTACTTAGAACAGTCAGACGACAGAAGAGGAGATGGGAGACATGGTACTGCGAAAAGAATTTGATAGAGCACTGACACACCTATGTCGAAACAAGGCCCCGGGAGAAGACAACATTCCGTCAGATATAGTGGGTAACCTTGGGAGAGCCAGCCACGGCAAAACTCGTCTATCTGGTGAGCAAGATATATGAGGCAGGCGAAATACCCTCAGACTTCAAGAAGTATGTAGTACTTCTAATTCCAAAGAAAGCAGGTGCTGACAAGTGTGAATATTACCCAAATACACTACTGGCTATTAAAATTGCTACACCACGAAGATGACGTGCTACAGACGCGAAATTTAACCGACAGGAAGAAGATGCTGTGATATGCAAATGATTAGATTTTCAGAGCATTCATTCAATTTGGCGCCGGTGGTGACACCTACAACGTGCTGACATGAGGAAAGTTTCCAGCCGATTTCTCATACACAAACAGCAGTTGACCGGCGTTGCCTGGTGAAACATTGTTGTGACGCCTCGTGTAACGAGGAGAAATGCGTACCATCACGTTTCCGACTTTGATAAAGGTCGGATTGTAGCCTATCGCGATTGCGATTCATCGTATTGCAACAGAGCTGCTCGCGTTGGTCGAGATCCAATGACTGTTAGCAGAATATGGAATCGGTGGGTTCAGGAGGGTAATACGGAACGCCGTGCTGGATTCCAAAGGCCTCGTATCACTAGCAGTCGATATGACAGGTATCATATCCGCATGGTTGTAACGGATCGTGCAGCCACGTCTCGATCCCTGAATCAACAGATGGGGACCTTTGCAATACAACAACCAGCTCGGAGACCATGGCTGCGGTTACCCTTGACGCTGCATCACAGACAGGAGCGCCTGTGACGGTATACTCAACGACGAACGTGGGTGCACGAATGGCAAAACGTCATTTTTTCGGATGAATCTAGGTTCTTCATGATGGTCGCATCCGTCTTTGGCGACATCGCAGTGAACGCACATTGGAAGCGTTTATTCGTCATCGCCAAATTGGCCTGGCATGATGGTATGGGGTGCCATTGGTTACACGTCTCGCTCACCTCTTGTTCGCATTGATGGCACTTTGAACAGTCGACGTTACGTTTCAGATGTGTTACGACCCGTGGCTCTACCCTTTATTCGATCCCTGCGAAACCCTACATTTCAGCAGGATAATGCAGGTCTTGTACGGGCCTGTCTGGATACAGAAAAAGTTCGACTGCTGCCCTGGCCAGCACCTTCTCCAGATCTCTCACCAATTGAAAACGTCTGGTCGATGGTGGACGAGCAACTGGCTCGTCACAATACGCCAGTCACTACTCTTGATGAACTGTGGTATCGTGTTGAAGCTGCGTGGGCAGCTGTACCTGTACACGCCATCCAATCTCTGTTTGACTCGTCCACAGCTCGTGGTCGTGCGGTAGCGTTCTCGCTTCCCACGCCCGGGTTCCCGGGTTCGATTCCCGGCGGGGTCAGGGATTTTCTCTGCCTCGTGATGACTGGGTGTTGTGTGATGTCCGTAGGTTAGTTAGGTTTAAGTAGTTCTAAGTTCTAGGGGACTGATGATTATAGATGTTAAGTCCCATAGTGCTCAGAGCCATTTGAACCATTTCTGTTTGACTCAATGCCCAGGCGTATCAAGGCCGTTATTACGGCCAGAGATGGTTGTTCTGGGTACTGATTTCTCAGGATCTATGCTCCCAAATTGCGTGAAAATGTAATCACGTGTCAGTTCTAGTATAATATATTTGCCCAATGAATACCCGTTTATCATCTGCATTTCTTCTTGGTGTAGCAATTTTAATGACCAGTAGTGTATCAGTTTAATAAGTCAAGGTTGAAAATACTGATACAAATTCTCTACCGAAGGATGGAAAAACTCGTAGAAGCCGACCTCGTGGAAAATCAATTTGGATTCCAGAGAAACGTAGGATCACGCGGGGCAATATTGACCTACGACTTCTGTTAGAAGATAGGTTGAGGAAAGGTAAACCTACGATGGCAGTTAGCAGTGGTTGAGAAGAGAGTGAGATAGGGTTGTAGCCTATCCACGATGTTATTCAGTCAGTATACTGATCAAGCAGTAAAAGAATTAAAGTCCAGGGAAAAGAAATAAAATCTTTGAGGTTCGCCGATGACATTGTAATTCTGTCAGAGACAGCAAAGGACCCGGAAGAGCTGTTGAACGGAATGGACGGTGTCTTGAAACGTCGATATAACATGAATATCATCAAAAGCATAATAATGATAATGGAATGTAGAGGAATTAAATCAGATGATGCTAAGGTAATTAGATTAAGAAACGAGATACTTAAAGTGGTGATGAGTTTTGCTGTTTGGGCAGTAAAATAAATGATGATGGCGGAAGCAGAGAGGATATAAAATGCAGACTAGCAATGGGAAGAAGAGAAATGGAAGTGAAACATGGAAAACAGTCTAGATAAGAAGAGAATAGAAGTTTTAGAATGTGGAGCTACAGAAGAATGCTGAAGGTTAAATGGGGAGACCACACAACCAAAGAAGAGGTGCTGAAGAGAAGTGAACAGAAAAGAAATTTCTGGCACAACCTGACTAGAAGGAGTGATCGGTTGAGAGCACACATTCTGAGACATCAAGGAATCACCAAATTAGTATCGTGGGGAAGAGTGGGAGGTAAAAATCGTTGAGGGAGACCAATAGATGAATACAGTAAGCAGATTCAGAAGGATGTTGGATGCAATAGTTACTCTGAGATGAAGAGGCTTGCACAGAATAGAGTAGCGCCGAGAGCTGCATCAAACCAGTCATTACAAAAGACTACATCAACAACAAGAAGCTGTTTAAAAGGAAGTAATCAGATGTGTCTATACTGGACTTTCTGAGGCACAAGTTGTGGAAGTAATGTCACCCGACGTTCGCGTCATCAAATTAACGTGAAAGACGAAACGTGTCACCCAGAACGGCGTATAACTCGTTATAAATTTGCAGGCCCGTGTCCTGACGTTGAACTCTTCAGTCCTTCTGCAGAAATTTTGACATGTATAGCACGCACTGTTAAGTAACTCCATAAGTTCCAGCAGTGACACAATGTTTCCAGTGTTTACGTTACAGACAATGTCGCAATATCGTTGCTGTCTATGTGGCGATCAACACTCTAAGGAACAGTGCCCCAAAGCTAGTATCACTTATATACGTTACGGTTATGGGAACTAAGTCACGTTCAAATGGTGTTGTTCAGTGATATTTTGGGCTGAAAGCTGTGAATTTAATGCTTAACTGGACAGAAGAAATACGAAATTAAGGAAATACAAGGTCACCTTAAGTAAAATCGTCGACTGATGATCAGCTAATACAGTTTAACGTCGTTTAACATTTTACAGCGGAATAATAGCTCCGTTATTTCAAATAAGGGAAGTTTAGTGAGACAGCTTTAACAGTGCTCCAGCCGAATAGACAATTTTTAGTCAAAAGCTCCAGTACAGATAGAGCTGACCGAGATGATGTAAGAGGGGGAGGTGTAGCAATCCTTTCAAGAGACAACCTAATCCACCACCGGATAGCCTTAAATTTAGATAATTTGTCATTCCAAGCTTTGACTACTAGGACTTAATTGGGCAATACTTGAGGTTAGTTGCGTTTTAAGAAAAAGCTCGAATATGTTCGCATGCCAAAATTTTTGGGTAAATTTTTAAAGGTGCCGAGGAAGCTAAAATGAGGCAGTTGGTATACAACTTTTCAGTCAAACTCTTTTAAAATAAACAGGAACATATTAGAATTTTTTGTGCTCCGATAAGAGTATTTTTCCGCTGAATTAAATATAACCGAACTCTTGTATAACCTCACATCTAAACATTGTAGCTAGATGCTATGATACCACCCCCCCCCCCCTCTCAACCGCCACTAGAGACAACAAATAACGAGTCCAAATAACATTTTACTGGGGATGCAAACTCTTGACTTATTTCATTACACATTATTTTACCCTTCCTTCAGTGCTTGGAATAAAAAACTGTAGTACGATGTTTCTCAGCGGAACGATGTCGGGATGGATTCCTACATCAGGACGTCCGGCCGGGGATTTGAACTCGTCCTGACGAATGCGAGTCCATTCTGATATCCACCCTAAGGTTTTTGACCTGTTTGACAATGTGGTAGCTAAGACGTAACCCTCACCTTTCGATTCCCTGGCTGGATAACGGAAATCGTTACGTCAGTAAATATATTTGTTCAAATGTGTAAGTAGGCTGTTTAGGTTTTCTTATTCGTAGCGCCACGTAGCGCTCTCTGTATGAAAATCACTGGCTGTGCTGTGTGCAGTCTGTGGCTAGTTTGCATTGTTGTCTGCCATTGTAGTGTTGGGCAGCGGCAGCTGGATGTTAACAGCGCGTAGCGTTGTGCAGTTGGAGGTGAGCCGCCATCAGTGATGGATGTGGGGAGAGAGATGGTGGAGTTTTAAAATTTGTAAGACTGTCATGAACTGCTATATATAATATGACTATTAAGGTAAATACAGTGTTTGTTCTCTATTAAAATCTTTCATTTGCTAACTATGCCTATCAGTAGTTAGTGCCTTCCTTAGTTTGAATATTTTATTTAGCTGGCAGTAGTGGCGCTCGCTGTATTGCAGTAGTTCGATTAACGAAGATTTTTGTGAAACGTATAGGTTAATATTAGACAGGGCCATTCTTTTGTAGGGATTATTGAAAGTCAGATTGCGTTGCGCTAAAAAATATTGTGTGTCAGTTAAAGCACAATCTTGTATAATTCTTCAAAAAGGGGACGTTTCATATGGCGACCGTGCCAGGATTAGAACCTGGAATCTTCTGGCACAACAATACGTTACTGTACAGTACTTTCTTCATCACGCCAATAAACGTAATAACTACGATATCTATACGCAAAGCATTTCACTTTTGTTTATCATGAGGTAAGTACATTGGCTTTTACAGAACTTAGCTTTCGGAGGACACTTCCACAGAGATTATCTTACAGCAAGACGCACATTTAGCGCTACAGTACACGTATTTGAGTGATTAATTTTGTACTTAAATCATTTATTTTTAAAGATATTTGAAGTACAATGATACAAAGATTTTCCGTGATACATTTCATTCCATTGCTGTAATCTGTAACAGCTGAGGGTATAATTACATTAATCCTCAGGGGGGTACACGCTTACTTTGTGTACCATGTGTTTGGCAACCACAAGGAGCCCCAGCTAATATGGTATTTGCTTATACAACTTTTCACATCGGTACCATATTTCTCTAACACAGAATTACACAGCTATCTGATTATTTGACAGAGAAACAAACATTCTTTTTACTACATCAGTGACACATGTTTACGCAATTACACAGTTGGATAACTTCACACTTGCGAAAATGGATTTTGTCTGTACTTTGTGAACTGTTCATATTTTTTCGGACCCATTGTGATATTATGAGAGCTTTGAATGATATATTTGGTATGGGATCACGATTTTTAAAGTACGTTTGAGGCAGATGACACTTTTGACATGAGCAGAGAATTTTTTTAGGTTTTGAAATTATTGCAGAAAGCTACGACGTTTTTGAGATTTGACTCAGGTGTTATGATGTTATTATTACGACGACGATGTGTATTATGTTGTTGAGGAATATTTATTATGCAACGTATTTCTCATGATGAAATATTGAAGAAGTGTCGATGAATATGTATATGTATAATGAGGTAAGAAATATGTGAACATATAAATACAGAAAGCATGCTTGGATAGGATTTGTTTTTGGTGGAAACAAATGTTAAAATACAACGAAAAATCTATGGAATGAAGTTTTGGGTTGGACTGCAGTACCAAATGTCACACTGAAAACAAACCCTGTCCTGTATTTTTGTGTTATTACACTATGTGAATTTTTGTTTCTCCTGTCTTAATGTGTTTAGCTAATAAGAGTTATGTTATTTTACTGATAATATGTTATTTTCTTTGTAAAGATGTTTAGACATTATTTATTCTGTTCTGTTTTAATGCTCATGTGTGAAGGCTCTGAGTACTATGAGACTTAACTTCTCAGGTCATCAGTCTCCTACAACTTAGAACTACTTAAACCTAAGTAACCTAAGGACATCACAAACACCCATGCCCAAGGCAGGATTCAAACCGACGACCGTAGCGGTCGCGCGGTTCCAGACTGTAGCGCCTAGAATCGCTCGGCCACCTCGGCCGGCCAGTAAATATATTACTCGAGAGTTATTTTTCAGAGAATATCGCAGACACTGCATCAGTTGTCAATTGCGTGAGGAAATATATTTGTATTCTTGTCATATGAGAGAAGAAAACGCCCATGAGTAGCGTAAACCATAACCACAACACCTAAATTACCGTTGACGTTGCAGTTAATTATAAAGTAAGTAATCTTACTGATCTTTGTTCTGAAAGTTTTCGACAAGCAATTAGTGTGACGTATTTAGAACGATGCATGGTTGAGTACTGGCGTTCTGCTTGCATCAGGGAACGAAATAAATATCGCATTAGTAATCTTAGTGAAATATCACTTTCATAACCAGGCGAATTCTATTTCAGGTGTTCTGAGTCAGCTCACCCAGATGGTGTTGGTGAATGCCATTTACTTCAAGGGTGATTGGCTAAAGACGTTTAATAAGGAGTTAACCATAACAACACCATTTCATGTTGCCCAAGGATCAACAAAAGATGTGGACATGATGAATATTAAGGAACCGTTCAAATACTCTGACGTACCTCAACTGGAATCTCAGGTTCTACTACTCCCGTACAAGGTATGGTACTAAACATTTACCTATAATAACTGTTCGCCAAATTACAAGCTACAGAATACTATTACAAAGGAATAAATCTTCTATGAGTTCCTATCACTAATTATGATCCTTTCACGTGTGAGAAACGGATGACAAAATTTCTCTTCCGGATATAAACGTAAGGTCATTGTTGCATTATTGGTGAAAAACAAAAGCAGAGACTACGGAAGTGGAAAAATTAACCTCGTTTTGATATCATAAAGTCTACACTCCGCCTCAGAGTTTAATTTTTCCCATCTTATTTTGCTCATTGAATGTATTTTCTTAAATGTGTGTTATCTAAAAGACGTTCCTGCTTCTGTGCCTTGTGTGGAATTGTGAGCTTTCGACGGCGCAGAATTAGTGTGGAATTGTGACCTTCATACGTAGCAGAATTCTTGTGAGCCAAGTAACATTTGAAATTCGCTAATTTTCTTTTTCACGCAACAGGGGGAAAGGGTGAGTATGATGATAATACTGCCCAGACAGCAAAACGGCCTTCCGAATCTTGAGAAGAAACTTGTCAACATAAACCTTCAAGAAATTCTATCCGGAATGAGCAAACGGGAGGTGGTTGTGTTTTTACCAAAATTCAGACTGGAGTACGAAAAGGAGCTTTCAGCAACTTTACAAGCAGTAAGTGAATACAGAAGTATTTTAAATTACTAACAGTATTTCAGATGACTCGCGCTGTCAGATGAAGCAAACGTTCCAAGCTATGTCGACACTAACCTGTAACTCTCTAATAGAATACCTGCATAAAGTGTTTATTTATTTATTTATTTAATCTTGAAGCCTACATCCATAGTTATTATTTACTGAATGTATTCCAGTGCCTGTCTTCCTCTACAGCTTTTACCCTCAACAGCTTCCTCTTGTAGCATTGAAATTATTCCCTAATGTCGTATCATCCTATCCCTCCTTCTTGTCAACGTTTTCCATGTACTCCTTTCCTCTTCGATTCAGCGCAGAACTCCCTCATTCCAACTAATTTTCAACATTTAGTGTATAGCACCTCATCTCAAATGCTTCGATTCTCTTCTGTACCGGTTTTCCCACCGTCCATGTTTCACTACTATACAATGTTGTGCTCAGAAAGTTCTCAGAAAGTTCTTCCTCAAATTAAGGTTTGTGTTTGACATTAGTGGACTTCTCTTGGATAGGAATTTCCTTTGCTGCCCAAGAGAAGTCTACTAATGTCAAACACAAGCCTTAATTTGAGGAAGAACTTCCTTTCCGGCAGCACGTCTGCTTTTGATGTCCTCCGTCTCCGTCAGTCATTGGGTATTTTGCAAGTAGTAGAATTCCTTAACTTCATCTACATCGTGACTATCAACCTGATGTTAAGTTTCTTGCTGTTCTAATTTCTGCTGCTTCTCTTTACTTATGTCTTTCTTCGATTTACTATCACTCCATATTCTGTACTCATTGGACTGTTCATTCCGTTCAGCAGATCATGTAAATCCTTGTTAACTTTCACTGTGGATAGCAATGTCGTCAGCGAATCGAATCATTGATATCCTTTCACCTGGAATTTTAATTCCACTCCTGAACCATGTTTTATTTCCATCATTGTTTTTTCCATGTATGGATTGCACAGTAGGGATGAAATAGTACCTCCATCCCATACACCCTTTTTAATGCGAGCTCTTCGTTCTTGGTCTTCCACTCTTATCATTCTCCTATGGTTACTGTACACGTTGTATATTACCCGTCTCTCCCTATAGCTTACTCCTACTTTCCTCATGATTTCGAACATCTTGCACCATTTGACACTGTCTAATACTTTTACCACGTCGACAAATCCTAAGAACGCATCTTAATTTTTATTTACTCTTGCTTCCATTATCAACCGCAACATCAGAAGTGCCTCTGTGGTATATTCATCTTTCCTGAAGCAAAACTGATCGTCATCTATCTGATTCTCATTTTTCTTTCCAGTTCTTCTGCATATTATTCTTATCAGAAACTTGGCTGCATGAGCTGTTATGCTGATTGTGCGCGACTTCCCGTACGTGACAGCTCTTGAAATCTTCGGAACTGTGTTGAAGATATTTTTTTTCCCAAAAGTCAGATGGTACATCACCAGACTCATACATCTGACACTACAAAGTGAATAGTCGTGTTGTTGCCTTTTTCCCCAATGATTTTAGAAATTCTGATGGTACGTTATCTATCCATTCAACCTTATTTAATATTAAGTATTCGAAAACTCTTTTACTTTCTGATTCAAATACTAGACCCCATAGCTTCTCTAAATCTACTACTGTCTCTTCAGACAAATCTCCCCCTCACAGAGGCCTTCAATGTACTCTTTCCATCTGGGCATAACGTTGAAAAGCGATATGACGTGGAACATCTGGAACATCTACATCTACATGATTACTCTGCAGTTCACATTTAAGTGGTTGGCAGAGGGTTCATCGAACCACAATCATACTATCGCTCTACCATTCCACTCCCGAACAGCGCGCGGGAAAAACGAACACCTAAATCTTTCTGTTCGAGCTCTGATTTCTCTTATTCTATTTTGATGATCATTCCTACCTATGTAGGTTGGGCTCAACAAAATATTTTCGCATTCGGAAGAGAAAGTTGGTGACTGAAATTTCGTAAATAGATCTCGCCGCGAGGAAAAACGTCTTTGCTTTAATGACTTCCATCCCAACTCGCGTATCATATCTGCCACACTCTCTCTCCTATTACGTGATAATACAAAACGAGCTGCCCTTTTTTGCACCCTTTCGAAGTCCTCCGTCAATCCCACCTGGTAAGGATCCCACAGCGCGCAGCAATATTCTAACAGAGGACGAACGAGTGTAGTGTAAGCTGTCTCTTTAGTGGACTTGTTGCATCTTCTAAGTGTCCTGCCAATGAAACGCAATCTTTGGCTCGCCTTCCCCACAATATTATCTATGTGGTCTTTCCAACTGAAGTTGTTTGTAATTTTAACACCCAGGTACTTAGTTGAATTGACAGCCTTGAGAATTGTACTATTGATCGAGTAATTGAATTCCAACGGATTTCTTTTGGAACTCATGTGGATCACCTCACACTTTTCGTTATTTAGTGTCAACTGCCGCCTGCCACACCATATAGCAATCTTTTCTAAATCGCTTTGCAATTGATACTGGTCTTCGGATGACCTTACTAGACGGTAAATTGCAGCATCATCTGCGAACAACCTAAGAGAACTGCTCAGATTGTCACCCAGGTCATTTATATAGATCAGGAACAGCAGAGGTCCCAGGACGCTTCCCTTGGAAACACCTGATATCACTTCAGTTTTACTAGGTGATTTGCAGTCTATTACTACGAACTGCGACCTTCCTGGCAGGAAATCACGAATCCAGTCGCACAACTGAGACGATACCCCATAGGCCCGCAGCTTGATTAGAAGTGACTTGTGAGGAACGGTGTCAAAAGCTTTCCGGAAATCTAGAAATACGGAATCAACTTGAGATCCCCTGTCGATAGCGGTGTGGAAACTGTGGTAGGGAAGGCAAATGGTCGATTTCAGGTTATTGGGAGAATTTTAGGAACCGGTGGCTTACTTGTAAAGGAGACAGCATATAGGACACTGATGCGACCTATTCTTGAGTTCTGCTCGAGTGTTTGTGATACGTACCAGTTCGGACTGAAGGAAGACATCAAAGCAATTCAGAGGCGGGCAGTTACATTTGTTACCGGTAGGTTCAAACAACATGTAAATGTTACGGAGATGCTTCGAGTACTCAAATGGGAATCCCTGGAGCGAAGGCGACGTTCTTTTCTAGAAACAATATTAGAAAATTTAGAGAACCGGCTTTTGAAGCTGACTGCCGAGTGATTCTTCTGCCGTCAACATAAATCGCGTGTAAGGACCACGACGGTAAGACACGAGAAATTAGGGCTCATGCGGAGGCGTACAGACAGTCGTTCCTCCCTCGCTCTGTTTTCGAGTGGAACAAGAAGGGAAGTGACTAGTAAAGGTACGGGGTACCCTCCGCCGCACACCTTACGGTGGCTTGTGGAGTGTCTATGTACATGTAGATGTAGATGTACGAGGGTATTTCGGAAAGTCAAGATACACCGTACGCCAGAGGAACAGAAGAGTTTTGGCGAGCAAGTTGGCAACACTGGTGTTAACCTTGAACCGGTAGCTTTCTCCTCGCGGTCGTTCAGCAGTTGAACGTTGCTTCTGGTTGGAGTAGGTCGTGTTTAAAATGTCTGCGCCGATTCAGAATTCCTCCAAATGCGAAGTGCGCTACGTCATACGTTTTCTTCATGCAAAAGGTCAGCGACCAGCGGATATTCACAAAGAAATTGTTTCTGTTTATGGGAACATTATGAATCGACAAAATGTAACGAAATGGTGTCGTCATTTCTCTGAAGGTAGGGCCGATGTTCATGACGAACAAAGAACAGGTCGGCGATCTGTGATCTCTGATGCCCTTCTTCGGAGAACAGAGGAAGCAATTCGTGCGAATAGACGTCTCACATTGAAAAAATTGCATCACATCATACCGGACGTGTCAATGACAACTCTTTATGACGTTGTGACTGTGAAGTTAGGGTACAGGAAATTGTGCGCGCGCTGGGTTCCAAAGCTGTTAACGGAAGAACACAAAAAGAAAAGAATGGACTTTGCACTCGACTTCCTCACACGCTATCCTGAAGCAGGTGATGAGTTCTTTGATCACATTGTGACAGGTGATGAGACGTGGGTTTATCATGATACACCCAAATCCAAGCAACAGTCAATGCAATGGCGCCATTCGAATTCACCAAAAGCCAAGAAATGCAAAACGTCGATTTCAGCGAAGAAAATCATGGCTTCTGTTTTTTGGGACGGACTAGGCATTCTTCTGTTGGAATTTATGCCTCCTGGAACGACAATTAATGCTGCTGGATATTGCCAGACTTTGAAACGTCTTCGAAGGGCAATTCAAAACAAACACAGGAGAATGCTGACAAGTGGAGTCCGCTTGCTTCATGACAACGCTCGGCCTCACACAGCATTCATAACCAAAGCACTACTCAAAAGATTCACATGGGATGATTTGGCCATCTGCCATACAGCCCGGACCTTGCGCCCACCGACTTCCACGTCTTCTGTTACCTGAAGTCACATCTTGGTGGAAAATCATTCCACGACGATGAAGAGATCAAAGTTGAAGTTGAAATGTGGCTCCGACAACAGGCGGCAACCTTCTATGACTGTGAGATACAAAAGTTTGTGCACCAACTTAACAAATGTTTGGATAACGGGGGTGATTATGTTGAAAAATAACAAATAATCCAGTTAATAAGATGTAAATGACGTTTTCTAAATAAATGTTCTACTTAAGGACTGCAAGCCATTGTATCTTTACTTTTCAAAATGCCCTCGGAAATGTAGATCCACTCTCTCCTCTGCATTTAAAAGTGGAAATCCGTTGCACTCTTAATGTTACCACACTTTATTTTAATTTCATTCAAGGCTTTTTTTAATTTTCTGTATACTGAGTCAGTCCCTCCGAAAATCATTTCTTTTTAGATTTCTTCACCTTTCCTGTTTGTTTCATCCCTCAGCTACTTGTATTTCTGTATTCCCGAATTTCTTTGTACTCACTTCTTTCATTAATCAACTGAACTACTTCTTCTGTTGCCAGCGGTTCCTTCGCAGTTACCTTCTTTGTACCTATGTTTTTCGTTCCAAATTCTGTGATTGCCCTTTTTAGAGATATCAGCTGTTCTGCCTTCTAAGCCATTCCTTACTTCAGTACCTATAGCCTTAGAGAACATCAACCGTTTCTTTTCATTCCTTAGTATTTCCGTAAGCACTTCTTTGTGTATTGATTCTTCCCGAGTAATCTCTTAAGCCCGCCCGGTTGGCCATGCGGTCAAACACATGGCTTTCCAGGTGGGAAGGAGCGCCTGGTTCCCGGCACAAATCCGCCCAGTGGATTTGTGTCGACGTCAGGTGAACCGGCCAGTCTGTGGATGGTTTTTAGACGGTTTTCCATCTGCCTCGGCGAATGCGGGTTGGTTCCCCTTATTCCGCCAAAGTTACACTATGTAGGCGAATGCTGCGCAAACAAGTTCTCCACGTACGCGTACACCACCATTACTCTACCACGCAAACATAGGGGTTACACTCATCTGGTGTGAGACGTTCCCTGGGGGGACCACCGGGGGCCGAACCGCACAATAACCCTGGGTTCGGTGTGGGGCGGCGGAGGGGTGAAGTGGACTGCGGTAGTCATCGTGGGGTTGTGGACCACTGCGGCTGCGGTGAGGACGGAGCCTCTCCGTCGTTTCTATGTCCCCGGATAACATACAATACAATACAATGCAATCTCTCAAACTTCTGCCTACTCTTCACCACTACTACATTGTGATCTGAGTCTATATCTGCTCCCGGATATGTCTTACAGTTCAACATCTGATTTTCGAATCCTTGTATGACCACGAACTAAAGTAACTGAAATCTTCCCGTATCTCTCGGCATTTTCCAGGTGTATTTCCTCCTCTTGTGATTCTTGAACAGAATGTTCGCAGTTACTAGCTGAAATTTATTCCAGAACTCATTTAGCCTCTCTTTTCTCTCATTCCTAGTTGTTGTTGCTGTTGTGGTCTTCAGTCCTGAGACTGATTTGATGTAGCTCTCCATGCTACTCTATCCTGTGAAGCCTCTTCATCTCCCAGTACCTACTGCAGCCTACATCCTTCTGAATCTGCTTAGTGTATTCATGTCTTGGTCTCCCTATACGATTTTCACCCTCCACGCTGCCCTCCAATACTAAATTGGTGATCCCTCGATGTCACAGAACATGTCCTACCAACCGATCCCTTCATCTACTCAAGTTGTGCCACAAACTACTCTTCTCCCCAATTCTGTTCAATACCTCCTCATTAGTTATGTGATCTACCCATCTAATCTTCAGCATTCTTCTGTAGCACCACATTTCTAAAGTTTCTATTCTCTTCTTGTCTAAACTATTTATCGTTCACGTTTCACTTCCATACATGCCTACACTCCATACAAATACTTTCAGAAACGACTTCCTGACATTTAAATCTATACTCTATGTGAACAAATTTCTCTTCTTCAGAAACGCTTTCCTTGCCATTGCCAGTTTACATTTTATATCCTCTCTACTTCGGCCATCATCAGTTATTTTGCTCCCCAAATAGCAAAATTCCATTACTACTGTGTCTCATTTCCTAATCTAATTCCCGCAGCATCACTTGATTTAATTCGACTACATTCCATTACCCTCGTTTTGCTTTTGTTGGTGTTCATCTTATATCCTCCTTTCAAGACAATGTCCATTCCGTTCAACTGCGCTTCCAAGTCGTTTGCTGTCTCTAACAGAATTACAATGTCATCGGCGAACCTCAAAGTTTTTATTTCTTCTCCATGGATTTTAATACCTACTCCGAACTTTTCCTTTGTTTCCTTTATTCCTTGCTCAATATACAAATTGAATAATATCGGGGGTAGGCTACAACCCTGTCTCACTCCCTTCCCAACCACTGCTTCCCTTTCATACCCCTCGACTCGTATGACTGCCATCTGCTTTCTGTACAAATTGTAAATAGCCTTTCGCTCCCTGTATTTTACCCCTGTCACCTTCAGAATTTGAAAGAGAGTATTCCAGTCAACATTGTGAAAAGCTTTCTCTAATTCTACAAATGCTAGATACGTAGGTTTGCCTTTCCTTAATCTTTCTTCTAAGATAAGTTGTAGGGTCACGTGTTCCAACATTTCTACGGAATCCAAACTGACCTTTCCCGAGGTCGGATTCTATCAGTTTTTCCATTCGTCTGCAAAGAATTCGCGTTAGTATTTTGCAGCTGTGACTTATTAAACTGATAGTTCGGTAATTTTCACATCTGTTAACACCTGCTTTCTTTCGGGTTGGAATTATTATATTCTTCTTGAAGTTTGAGGGTATTTTCGCAGTCTCATACATCTTGCTCACCAGATGGTAGAGTTTGGTCAGGACTGGCTCTCCCAAGGCTGTCAGTAGTTCTAATGGAATGTTGTCTACTCTGGGGCCCTTGTTACGACTCAGGTCTTTCAGTGCTTTGTCAAACTCTTCACGCAGTATCATATCTCCCATTTCATCTTCATATTACTGTTCCATTTCCATAATATTGTCCTCAAGTACATCGCCCTTGTATAGGCGCTCTGTATACTCCTTCCACTTTTCTGCTTTCCCTTCTTTGCTTAGAACTGGGTTTCCATCTGAGCTCTTGATATTCATACAAGTGGTTCTCTTATCTCCAAAGGTCTCTTTAATTTTCCTGTAGGCGGTATCTATCTTACCCCTAGTGAGCTAAGCCTCTACATCCTTACATTTGTCATCTAGCCATCCCTGCTTACCCATTTTGCACTTCCTGTCGATATCATTTTTGAGACGTTTGTATTCCTTTTTGCCGCTTCATTTACTGCATTTTTATATTTTCTCCTTTCATCAATTAAATTCATTATTTCTTCTGTTACTCAAGGGTTTCTACTAGCCCTCGAGTTTTTACCTATTTGATCCTCTGCGACCTTCACTGTTTCATCCCTCAAAGCTACTCATTCTTCTTCTACTGTATTTCTTTCCCCCATTACTGTCAATTGTTCCCTTATGCTCTCCCTGAAACTCTGGTTTAGTCAGTTTATCCAGGTCCCATCTCCTTAAATTCCCACCTTTTTGCAGATTCTTTAATTTTAATCTACAGTTCATAACCAATAGATTGTGGTCAGAGTCCACATCTGCCCCTGGAAATGTCTTACAATTTAAAACCTGGTTCCTAAATCTCTGTCTTACCATTATATAATCTATCTGATACCTTTTAGCATCTCCAGGGTCCTTCCATGTATACAACCTTCAACTGTTCAACTGTGTGTGAAATCGTATGGGACTTAACTGCTAAGGTCATCAGTCCCTAAGCTTACACACTACTTAACCTAAATTATCCTAAGGACAAACACACACACGCCCATGCCCGAGGGAGGACTCGAACCTCCGCCGGGACCAGCCGCACAGTCCATGACTGCAGCGCCTCAGACTGCTCGGCTAATCCCGCGCGGCTACAACCTTCTTTCATGATTCTTGAACCAAGTGTTAGCTATGATTAAGTTATGCTCTGCACAAACTTCTACCAGGCGGCTTCCTCTTTCATTTCTTAGCCCCAATCCATATTCACCTACTATGTTTCCTTCTCTCCCTTTTCCTACTCTCGAATTCCAGTCACCCATGACTATTAAATATTCGTCTCCCTTCACCACTTGAATAATTTTTTTACCTCATCATACACTTCATCAATTTCTTCATTTCATTTCATTTCAGTCCTAGTACCAAACCCAAATTCTCCAGTAACCCTTTCTTCTACAACTTCCCCAGCATCCGCATTCCAGTCGCTCAAGACTACTAGATTTCCATCTCCCTTTCCATCTCCTTTTCCATTACCTGTTCAATATCCTTGTATACTTTCTCTATCTCCTCATCTTCAGTTTGCGACGTCGGCATGTAGACCTGAACTATCGTTGTTGGTGCTGGTTTGCAGTCGTTTCTGGTGAGAAAAACTATCACTAAACTGTTCACCATAACACATTGTCTGACATACCTTCCTATTCATAACGAATCCTAATCCCGTTATAACGTTTCCTTTTGCTTAAGCCTTGACTTCATTCCGTTTCACTTCACTGCTCCTCACTATATCTAGATTGAGCCTTAGCATTAAGCTTTTCAGATTTTCTGGTTTCCCTACCACTTTCAAACTTTCGACATTCCACGCCCCGACTCGTAGCACGTTATCCTTTCGTTCGTTATTGAATCGTTTTCTGAAGGTAATCTCCCCCTTGGCAGTTCCCTCCCGGAGATCCGAATGGGGGACTATTCCAGAATCTTTTGCCAATGAAGAGTTAATCCTGACAGTTTTTCAATTACAGGCCACATGTCCTGTGGATACGTATTACGTCTCTTTACTGCAATGGTTCCCATAGCCTTCTTCATCCTTATGCTGATCATTGCTGATTCTTCCGCCCCTTATGGGAAACGTCCCACCCAAGGGACAAGAAAGTAACCTGAGTCTGTGTCCGCTACACCGCCCTTCCTGAACAAACCTTTGACAGAATGAGGGTGACTTCTTACACCGGAAGTCTTCGGCTGCCAATGGTGATTCTTATTCTAAATTTAAGGGGTTACTGGGGACAAACCCGGGACTGAGAACGTTTTGATTACTAATCAAAGACTCTGCCGCTTTTTATCTCATTTTGTTTCTTATCGTTCGTTGCATTTTTTCGGAGTGGACGTCCCATGACCCCGGTTCAAGTTCATCGTTGATCCATTCACTGAGTTATTTTTAATACAGAGAGAAGCTAACCCTCTGGCCAAACATGCTGAGCTACCGTGGCGACTATGCTAGACCACTGGAATAAATTCCTTTAGCCAACTTCCCAGTTACTGATATATTCAAAGATTCTACTCTTATTTGTTCGTTTGCTAGAGTGCATCTCATATGTGGATGGTTGTTTCTGCTATTGGATCCGCCCACTTGCTACCTCCGGTCTGCAGCCATTGTCTACTGGATTCCTTGGGCATAGTGCAGCGCATCAACTACATTGCTGTAACAAGCGATTCCACAATAGTTTGTAACGTCTCAGAATTCACAGTTCGTGTGATCGCTTGCACAAACGCAATGTAAATTGTAGATTTAAGTTGTCTTCTCTGCATCTATGAGGGCCGTTCAGAAAGTAACCTCCGGTTTATTTAAAAAAATACACCAAGTTAAATAAAAATATTTTAATATATACATCTTACAACTACATCTTTGCACTATTTTTCTACATAGTCTCCATAGCGACTGAGGCACTTATCGTATCTCTTCACAAGGTTTGAAATTCCTTCTGCATAAAAATCACCAGCTTGTGCCTGGAGCCAGCCTGTGACCGCATCTTTGAGCTCTTCGTCGTCATCAAACCGCTGTGACCCGAGCCATTTCTTCAAATGCATGAAGAGGTGATAATCACTTGGCGCCAGGTCTGGCCTGTAAGGTTGATGGTTGATAGCGTCCCACTTGAAGGACTCAAGAAGGGCCGTTGTTCTGCGAGCAGAGTGAGGACGGGCGTTATCGTGCAAAAAAACGATACCGGAAGTCAGCATACCACGGCGTTTGTTCTGTATAGCCTGTCGTAACTTTTTCATTGTTTCACAGTACACGTCTTGATTAATGGTCGTACCACGTTCCATGAATTCAACCAACAACACCCCTTTGGCATCCCAAAACACCGTTGCCATCAGTTTTCTGGCAGAAAAATCTTGCGAGGCTTTTCTTGGTTTGGTAGGCGAATTTGAATGTGCCCACATTTTTGATTGTTCTTTTGTCTCAGGGTTCACGTACTTAATCCAGGTTTCGTCACCGGTCACGATTCTGTTTAACAATGGTTCTCCTTCGTCTTCATAACGTGACAGAAAGTCTAATGCAGAGGACATTCTTTGAGTTTTGTGGTGGTCGGTAAGAATTTTGGGCACCCATCGTGCACAGAACTTACGGTAGCCCAATCTTGCTGTCACTATCTCGTACAAGAGAGTCTTAGAAATCTGTGGAAAACCAGTAGACAACTCCGACATTGAGAAACGTCGATTTTCGCGAACTTTTGCATCAACTGTCTGAACGAGTTCGTCAGTCACCAATGATGGTCTACCACTCCTCTCTTCATCATGAACGTTTTCTCGTCCACTTTTAAATAAACGTACCCATTCACGCACAACTCCTTCACTCATAACTCTTGGTCCGTACACGGCACAAAGCTCACAATGAATAGCTACTGCAGAATATCCTTTGGCTGTAAAAAACCTTATGACAGCACGCACTTCACATTTGGCGGGGTTTTCTATTGCAGCACACATTTCAAACTGCCACAAAAACTAAACTAGCGCTGGTACGACGTTCACTCGACCATGGCTTGATGCCGACTGACCTGTTGAGTGCGTGAACGCACAGATGGGGTCGCTACTCCCCCCACAACCCGCACTGTGACCAATCGGAGGTTACTTTCTGAACCGCCCTCGTATTTATTGTCTAGCCGGGATGGCAGCATGCCGACGTGCGGCTGAATGTCTCGCGAAGCCTTCCTTGGTCTTGTAAGCGTACATATTTTGATCCTAAACGTGGAGCATCCAATCTTCCCTTACGCTCTTTTGCTACAGCGCAGCGTCATCGCGACGGTGATGCCCCATCGTTCTAGAAGGGAGAGACGCGCCTGGAGGTCTTCCAACGCGAAGGAGTAAGACAGTCGAGCAGAGCGGGACAAGTCCCTGGAGCTAGTTTTCCGCGCATCTCGCGTAAAAGAGTGAATTTGTTTTGTGATATTGCCGAATATAGTCAGTAGAACCAGAGCATGATTGTACAGCAGATCCTGAATGTATAAAAGTGATAATTTTGAAGTCAGGCTTAAATTTCGAATCTAGGTAATTGTTACGTAATGAAAAGGAGATTGTACAGTAATGAACCGTCCATGGTAAATGTGGTGTCACCGCCAGACACCACACTTGCTAGGTGGTAGCCTTTAAATCGGCCGCGGTCCATTAGTATACGCCGGACCCGCGTGTCGCCACTATCAGTGATTGCAGACCGAGCGCCGCCACACGGCAGGTCTAGAGAGACGTACTGGCACTCGCCCCAGTTGTACAGCCGACTTTGCAAGGAACTGTTCACTGACAAATACGCTCTCATTTGCCGAGACGATAGTTAGCATAGCCTTCAGCTAAGTCAATTGCTACGACCTAGCAAGGCGCCGTATTCAATTGATATTGATATTCTATTAATGTATCATCAAGAGCGATGTTCTACAAATGTGGATTAAAGTTAAGTATTCCAGAAGCTACGTACTTTCCTTTATAGCATTCATTACGTATCTTGTTTCAGACCTCACGCCAGCCTGCGTGAGTTTAAGCGCGTGCCTTTCGGCTTCCTCTCATTGTGTCTAGGCTGTCTGGTCTAGACACAACAGTAAACACATACCAGTTAGTGAAAAATGAGCGCACGGCATATGTAGAGTGAGTGCAATCAGAACCAGTAGGGACCTATTGCATGAATTTAAAGTTGAATAAAATTAACTATGTCATACAAACGTATTCACAGGTTACAACCTCATTATTGCTATTATAGTATCTCGGAAAGCACGGAACTATAGTAAAGTATGGGAAAACAGATAAGGCGTGCATCGTAGGCCCACAGTCAGAACTACAATTATTGGCACATGTGCAATGGGAGTAAGTTCGCCCTCTATATCTGGCTATTCGACAATTTCCGATGCCTAATTTTTCTAACTACTGAGGTTTCAGCAAGTATTAATTACTGATATCCACTATCAAAAGCAATAATATAATAAGAGCAGCTTACAGCCCTCCTGGATATTGCAACTTCAGTGACGTCCAAAATGGGCCAGATCCTTAGCGCTGTTTTGGGATCATGCTTGACGGCCATTACCTGCTGCGTCTTCGCAGAGCGCACTGTCCTACAATGAGTGCCCTGGGGTTGCTACACAGCCGTAGCGGCAACTATCGCTCATCTGTCTCTTGGTTTTGTACTTATAAGTAGCATAGTGGCCGTGACCTGCTCGGTAATTTAAGGAGAGACATGAAGTCGCGCAGGAGGCCCGCGGCCATGACATAAACTTGAGGAAATTTATGTCACTGCTGAGCAGGTCACTAAAATAACTGGTGATATGATGTAGATTGGAAGTGGAAAATGGAGAAAGAAATCAAAAGGAAGGAACTATTAATGTTAGCTGCATCGTAACTTTATGTCGAATCAGAAACGACGAGTGAAAATGTGTGGGCCACCGGAGGGCGAATGTGGGATCTCGTGCTTACTAGGCAGTGTCGTTAAGTACTGTGACATCCGAACACAGGGTTTTCTGCAACTGGGCGGACGATCTCAACCTTCTCGGCTGCCCCACATCCCAACCTTGCACCACCTGTTCTCAGTCCTCGTCCATGTACTCCATGCTCGCTACTTTGAGATCCCCGCAGGACATCTTTCGTACGTGTCAGCGTAATTGCGATAACCACTGTGTTCGGATGACGGGGTGGTTAATGCAACTGCCTATTAAGCAGGAGATCCCGAGTGAGACTGCCGGTCGCGCACTCATTTTCACTGGTCACCGGTAATTCCGCCTGAAGTCCCGAGGCAAGAGACATCAATAGTTCCTTCCGTTTCCTTTCCTTTCTACACCCTCCACCTTCAATTAGATAATACGTACCACAGCTGCGGATTACCTGTGGCGTCTGTTCTTCCGGGCATGTCCGAAGAACAGACATCACGCATTCATATAATAACTGTTCACTTGCTATTCAGAAACCTTTGTTTCTTGACTCGTTCCAGGAGCAGCCTATCGCCGGAACAACTGCTAATGAAAAGTACAGCCATTAGTACAAGCGTAATTGACGATAATAACTAAATTTCCACAAGGTATTTCAAAGAATGCTCAAAAAGTAAGATACCAAAAACGAGCCCGCCTGCATAGCCGGGTGGTAACGTGCTTGCCTCCCATGCAAGCGGGGTTGGGTTCGATTCCAGGCCTCGCCAGCACGGTAGCTCAGCGTGTTCGGTCAGAGGACTGCTCGCCCTCTGTAATAAAAAAGAAACTGAGTAAAGGAATCAACTATCAACCTGAACGGATGCCTTGTGACGTCCCCCAAGACCAAACGCAACGAAGAATACCGAACAAAATGAAAGAAAGGCCGGATTGGGGATTTTTCTCCGCTCGTGGACTGGGTGTTGTTGTCTTCATCATCATTTCATCCTCATCACGCGCAAGTTAACCAATGTGGCGTCGAATGAAATAAGACTCGCACTCGGCGGCCGAACTTCCCCGACTGGGGCCCCCGGCCATCGATGCCATACGCTCATTTCCATTTTACCAAAAAAAAAAAGTCTCCATACAAAGTGTGGAGTCACATGTGTCATCCGTCAGCATCCCTACTCATCTGACAGAAAGACAGCATTACAAAACTTAGCAGAAGTGGCCACCAGGTGGTGGGGACGTATAAGAATAGTGGCACTATTTGTTCCCAAAAAATAACTGGAAATCCTGATGGTGAAACCAAAAACTTAGGTACTGTAGTTGTTGGGTCTGCAGATAATCCAGTCTTGAAACTCAGTTCTGTATCCTTACAGCCAGTTCTCTCTTCCGTTGACAGTATCTTGAATTGATTTTCCCCTTCCGTAATGCCAATAACTTTTATATGTGACCCTTCCTTCACAACTCTTCTTAAACTCTTCAATGTTTTTCAGGGTCCTGCTACCTTTGTAACCCCACAGCCTTCTATGGGGACGTGTTGAAATATAACGGCTCCTATTTTTTTGTGTGAAAACTCCAAGCTTTTTAAATAAAACGAACTTTATTAACATTCTACATCTATGTCATTGATATCTACATATTTATTTCTCAATGTAAGTCCCTCGACAACAAACACATTTCTTCCAAAGAGAGACCAGTTTGTTGACACCGTCCCTGTAGAATGATTGACATTTTTGAGGGAGATACATTCTCGCCTCTGCTTGCAACGCTTCATCAACCTCAAAGTGAATACCTCGAAGGTGTTCTTTAATTTCTGGGACTAGATGAAAGTCGGATGGAGCCAAGTTGGGACTGTATTGCGGATGATCGGTGACAGTGAAACCAAAGCCTCTGACTGTAGCAGATGTCACAGCGCTCCTGTGTGGTCTGGCTTGTAATGCTGAAGGAGAAGGCGCTCCATGTGTGGACGAACTCCACGAATTTGTGCTTTCAGAAACTCTTACAGCACACTGTTCCTCACGCACCGATATAAATTCCTGGCCATTAAAATTGCTACACCAAGAAGAAATGCAGATGATAAACGGGTATTCAGTGGGCAAATATATTATACTACAACTGACACGTGATTACATTTTCACGCAATATGGGTGCCTAGGTCCTGAGAAATCAGTACCCAGCACAACCACCTCTGGCCGTAATAACGGCCTTCATACGCCTGGGCATTGAGTCAAACAGAGATTGGATGGCGTGTACAGGTACAGCTGCCCCTGCAGCTTCAACACGATACCACAGTTCATCAAGAGTAGTGACTGGCATATTGTGACGAGCCAATTGCTCAGCCACCATTGACCAGGCGTTTTCAATTGGTGAGAGATCTGGAGAATGTGCTGGCCAGGGCAGCAGTCCAACATTTTCTGTATCCAGAAAGGCCCGTACAGGACCTGCAACATGCGGTCGTGCATTATCCTGCTGAAATGTACGGTTTCGCAGGGATCGAATGAAGGGTAGAGCCACGGGTCGTAACACATCTGAAGTGTAACGTCCACTGTTCAAAGTGCCGTCAATGCGAACAAGAGGTGACCGAGACGTGTAACCAATGGCACCCCATACCATCACGCCGGGTGAGACGCCAGTATGGCGATGACGAATACACGCTTCCAATGTGCGTTCACCGCGATGTAGCCAAACACGGATGCGACCATCATGATGCTGTAAACAGAACCTGGATTCACCCGAAAAAATTACGTTTTGCCATTCGTGCACCCAGGTTCGACGTTGAGTATACCATCGCAGGCGCTCCTGTCTGTGATGCAGCGTCAAGGCTAACCGCAGCCATGGTCTCCGAGCTGATAGGTCATGCTGCTACAAAAGTCGTCGAACTGTTCGTGCAGATGGTTGTTGTCTTGCAAACATCCCCATCTGTTGACTCAGGGATCGAGACGTGGCTGCACGATGCGTTACAGCCATGCGGATAAGATGCCTGTCATCTCGACTGCTCGTGATACGAGGCCCTTGGGATCCAGCACGGCGTTCCGTATTACCCTCCTCAACCCACCGATTCCATACTCTGCTAACAGTCATTGGATCTCGACCAACGCGGGCAGCAATGTCGCGATACGATAAACCGCAATCGCGATATGCTGCAATCGGACCATTATCAAAGTCGGAAACGTGATGGTACGTATTTCTCCTCCTCACACGAGGCATCACAACGACATTTCACCAGGCAACGCCGGTCAACTGCTGTTCGTGTATGAGAAATCGGTTGCAAACATTTCTCATGTCAGCACATTGTAGGTGTCGCCACCGGCGCCAACCTTGAGCGAATGCTCTGAAAAGCTAATCATTTGCATATCGCAGCATCTTCTTCCTGTCGGTTAAATTTCGCGTCTGTAGCACGTCATCTTTGTGGTGTACCTATTTTAATGGTCAGTAGTGTAATTAAGTTATCACCTCCATGTTACCCGCTACAATTCAGAGCCCTCAAGAGGCAGGGGCTTGGCACTTACATCAGCGAAGCGGGGAAAGTCCACCGAGTAATACGCATGACACGTAATGCCTCAGCGATATTGGGAAGAGAATTATGAATTCGGAGGCATTACCTTTCAGCACGCCTTCGTCTCTATCTTCTCACGTCTCTTTTGTCATATCTCTCTTTTTCGCCTCTCTGATTATTTCCATACTCAAAGGACGGAAAGCGGTCTGCACTAATACCTCATGACACCTATTATCTTATTAAAGTGAGAAAGCTTTAAAGGATATGGCATAGTCGACAGCTAATTTGATTTACACCAAACAAAAGGGTTGTATGAACACTTGATTGCTTTACAGAGCCTTTATTTCAAGAGTATGATGTGGATTATGGTGATCTATTCACACTGATACTAACAATCTTGAAATACAGATGGCTAGGATATTACCCAACCCATTTTGTGTTTCTTCAGTTTTCTTTGAGTGTTATTTGCTATTACCGAAGTACAATTTGGCGTCTTTTATCTTACACGTAGTTAAAAATTCGCTTATAACCTCTTCCTGATTCCAATTTCAGCTTGGTGTGACTGACATGTTCGATGCCAGCAGGGCAAATTTGACTGGTATTAGTGATGAGCCATTAGTAGTTTCCAAAGTTCTGCACAAGGCTTTCATAGAAGTCAATGAAGAAGGCACAGAAGCAGCAGCGGCAACTGGTAAGTAAATTGGGAAACACTTCTTTGGCATAATTCCACGTCATCGAAATTCTTCCTACCACGGTTATTAAGTCGGTTCGAATATGCATCACTTTAAGAGCATTCTAACCTTTCACCCTTGACAAATACATTATGATCTCCGTTCCAAGTCACTAATCATGGGACTATGTGACGATTCCGTCAACTGACTACCCACTACTGTAAACTACTACTATTACTACTACTACTACTACTGCTACATTCGTCAGGCTAGAAAAAAGATAGTGTGTCTGTTGTGTTATCTGAGCTTTTGACTGCGTCTGCATCTAAATACATACTCTGAAAACCACTGTGTATTTCATGGGAGACGGTACTTAGCACTTTGCACGTCAAAACTTCACATGCTCAGGTAGCGACGTGTTTCTAGGTCAAACACTGGAGGATGTTGAATAGACGATGCAACCCTCATCATGGGGATAGCAACAGCTTTTAAAAGCAACAAGTTACTGGCACAAAAATCAGACAAAATATCTGTATACCTATACATCACCATTATCTGTGACCGAGCGAGGTGGCGCAGTGGTTAGACACTGGATTCGCATTCGGGAGGACAACGGTTCAATCCCGCGTCCGGCCATCCTGATTTAGGTTTTCCGAGATTTCCCTAAATCACTCCAGGCAATTGCCGGGATGGTTCCTCTGAAAGGGCACGGCCGACTTCCTTCCCCATCCTTCCCTAATCCGATGAGACCGAAGACCACGCTGTCTGGTCTCCTTCCCCAAACAACCAACCAACCATTATCTGTGACATTACTTGGCATACTCGCATCGCGCAAAAAACCTAATTTGCAAATTTGCACACTCATTAAATATCAGAGTTGCTGAATCAGTTCTTAGCTTCGAGTACGTCTTTTACTTCAACTAAGCAATTGTCATTTTTAACGTTTTATCGTTATTCTATGAGGTATGGCATAAAGAAGTTAGCTTTGCCAAACGGTGACACAAAATGTCTACCCATTCTGAAGACTGATGTGCTAACAGCAGCCATTAATATGAGAGTCCGACCGCCAGAACAAAATAAAAGTTGGCCAAGTCATATGTTTCAACTCTGAATCGTATATCGAAGCTGCTAAAAGATGGAAGGCTATCTGACGTGATGTAGCATCAAAAATCTGGTTTGATCTTGAGCTGCTGCATTTTGTGGAAGCATAGGACGGGACGTTTCAGTATTATATGTCGAAGAAACTTATCTGAGCTTTTGACTGCGTCTCCATCTAAATACATACTCTGCAAACTACTGTGCACTTCACGGGAGACGGTACTTAGCACTGTACGAGTTAGTTTTCTTGACCATCATCAGTTTAGACATTGAGAATTCATATGGAATGCTGTTACTGGAAACGAGTATGCCTTAATCTTACCGACGAAAAAATAATTAACGGCTGACGCCTTACAAGAGACATTTACTTGAACAAATATCAGTTTTTCAATACAAAATTGTGCATCTGATGTCTCAACAAGGGTACTGTGCACTACAAACACCTCTATATGAGTGTCGTATCTGGTATTTGTTGCGAAGAACAGGTACACCTTTTGGCCGTAATGAGATAAATCAACTGACAGACCTACAATGCATGTTGTTACTGCATGATAATGAACCCTGCTGATTTCATTAACAAAACTACTCAGAATTATGTGTGCAAAGTCATTCCTCACGCACTTATTATTCTGATCTTATGCCGTCAGATGTTTACTTTTCCCAGTCCTTATCTAACACCCATCAAGAAAATTGGTTTCCAGACGAAAATACGCTTCATATTTGGTTAGATGACGCCTTTGACTCAAAGAGGTCGATCTCTACAGGCATGGAATTGGTAAAGTATCTGAGCTTTGCCAGACGATTTTGGATAATGTAAGAGAATATATTGTTGATGATTAATTTCTCACTGATGTTTTGGGTTGTGTTGAATAAATTAATGGAAGACTCTATTGCAATGTGCACAGCACTAATAAAAATACAACTTACCTCAATGTTTTAATAAAACATAAAGCATTTGTAATTGAACCGTGACTATATTGAGGTGAGTTAGTAAGATATTACTCACTTTGATTTTCGAAACTGTGTGTTTACTTACTGACCTCTTTCATATTAAAGTAGTGTGGTAATGTGGCATTTCATAAATAATACTCTGTATTCACAGAAACCAAAAATTATGATTGCAGAAGGGGAAAGAGGCCAACAGACTTGTTGCAGTGGTCAGATCACCTATGTTAAGCACTGTCGGGCATGGCTAACCCTTGGATGGGTGACCGTCCGGTCTGCCGAGCGCTGTTGGCAAGTGGGCAGCACTCAGCCTTTGTGAGGCAGATTCAGAAACTACTTGATTGAGAAGTAGCGGCTCCAGTCACGAAAACTGACAACGGCTGGGAGAGTGGTGTGCTCACCACACGCCCTCCCTATCCACATCCAGTGATGCCTTTAACTGAGACTGACATGGCAGTCGGTCACTACCGTTAAGGTGTTGGACCTGTTCGGACGGCATTTAGTTTAGCTTTTAGAAGTGGAAAGAGATGTTATCCAATGTGCAGTATCTTTAGTTTGTCGCCCTTACACCATGAGTTACTGGGAGGAGCAAGACAACTTTTGATGGATAACTTTTCTTAAGATTTCCTAATAATTTTAGATGTGAACTGCTAAAAATTTGTCCTTCATCAAGACTGGAACCACGACGCAAACCAGCCTTAACTTTACAGATGGCCACATTATCTCAGAGCTAGAAAAGAGATGAAGTATTTATCTCTGCTTCTGGCCAGGTGATGGCTATGAGAGATAAATCGTAACATGAAAGACGGGATTAGTTGCAATTTCCATGAACAACATATTTCCTGGAGACATAACCAGAAACTGATAACCTTATGCCATACCTTAAGAGAAAAATCACGAAGATTATTCAATGGAAATTACACAAAAAAATCAAGTAAATTTAGCAGGACAGTTCTGTGCATCCAGGAAGTAACTTGTCGATCACAGTGTTGCCCTCCTTAATCTGTATTGTCGCCAATATTGAGATATACTAGCAGCAAGACGAATATCAGCTGATATCTTCCTTGAATGGGCTCAGATGGTACTATAGGTTGCATCTCAACGACGGGGCTTTCGAGGGTCAGAATACTAAAAGTATATGGCATTGACTTTTATTCCTATTTCTGTAACTAGGTTTAGGCACTAGAGCATAGTTTCTGATAATTCTGATATTCTGATTGAAAACCAAACACAGCAAAACCGACACTTGCATTTGTTTTCGTGTCTCCTTAAGTATACTGAAAACTGGAAAGCTCATTCACCAGAGAGGATTCATATTTTTTGAATATTCCAGTTGTTACAGTATAAACATTATGAGTAGGCAACACGCTTTTTGATCATTACAGATTTGGAAAATATTTTTCTGCGGAACTATCAGTTTAACAAGTCTTGGTTGGATTATTTACGGAGGAATGGACAAACTGTTAGAAGCTGACCACAGGGAAAATCAATTTGATTCTAGAAAAATTTAGGAATATGCAAGGCAATACTGACCCTATAACTAATCTTAGAAAATAGGTTGAAGAAAGAGAAACCTATGTTTATAGCATTTGTAGACACAGAGAAAGCTTTTGACAATGTTGACTGGTATACTCTGTTTGAAATTCTGAAAGTAACAGAGTAAAATGCAAGGAGCTAAGACTATTTACAACTTGCATAAAAACCATAAGACAGTTATAGGAGTCGAGTAACATGAAAGGGAAGCAGTTGTTGAGAAGGAAGCGATACAGGGCCGTAGCCTATCCCTGACGTTATTCAACCTGCAGCTTGAGCAGGCAGTAAAGGGAACCAAACAAAAATTTAGAGTAGGAATTAAAGTTCAGGTAGAAGAAATAAAAACTTTGAGGTTTGCCTATGACATGGTGACTCTTTCAGAGACACAAAAGAACTTCGAAGAGCAGCTAAACGGAATGGACAGTATGTTCAAAGGGGAATATAGGATCAACATCAATAAAAGCAAAACAAGGGTAACGGAATGTTGTCGAAGTAAATCAAGTGATTCTAAGGGAATCGTATTATCAAATGAGACAAAGCAGATGAGTTTTGCTATTTGTGACATAAAGTAACTTACGGTGGCCGAAGTAGAAAGGTTATAAAACGTAGACTAGGAATGGAAAGTTAAGGGTTTCTGAAGAAGAGAAGAGAGAAATTTATTAACTTCGAATTTAGACTTAAGTTCTGAAAGTATTTGTATGAAGTGTAGCCATGTATGGAAGTGGAACATGGATGATAAACAGTTTAGACAAGAAGAGAAGCTTTTCAGATGTGGTGCTAGAGAAGAATGCTGAACACTGGATAGGTAGATCACATAACTGCTGAGTTGGTACTGAACAGAACTGGGGAGAAAAGAAATCTGTTAATCGGCCTGACTAGAAGAGGGGATCGGTTGACAGAACACATTCTGAGACATCAACGTATCGCCAATTTATTACTGGAGGGAATTGTGGAGGGGTAAAAATTTTAGAGAGAGACCAAGAGATGACTACATTAAGTAGATTCAGAAGGATGTAAGTTGCATTAGTTATTCGGAGATGAAGAAACTTGCACAGGATAGAGTAGCATGGAGCGCTGCATGAAGCCACTCTTCGAATTGAAGATCACAAGAACAAAAAACAACAAGAAACTGTCATTGGCACTAGTACCAAAACAGAGGAACAAAATGAAAAGATAACAACACAGTACTGACTGCAAAACGTGAACATCCTCAGAGAGACTTGGTAAGCTGCTAATAACAAAGTTTCAAATCGAGGTAGTCTACTGCGCATAGGAACCATACGCCAGAAGGCGGGCTCGGTGAGTGGAGCAAATCAAGTCAGCTAACACAAAATGTGAAGCAGTTGTCACCAGAACTTGTAACAAGGAACACAGAAGGCTGACAGTACTGTCATGAATCAGTCATCCTTAAGCAAATCCGTCTTTCAGTCTACAAATACTGAAAGAACGAAAATAATCATCTACTCGTAGTGAAAAAAATGGCTCTGAGCACTATGGGACTTAACATCTGAGATAATCAGTCCCCTAGAACTTAGAACTACTTAAACCTACCCAACCTAAGGACATCACACACATCCATGCCCGAGGCTGAATTCGAACCTGCGACCGTAGCAGTCGCGCGGTTCCGGACTGAAGCGCCTAGAACCACTCGTCCACTGCGGCCAGCCTACTCTTAGTGATTATGATATTACCACTTTTGATGATCTGTCAATAGAGGCGAAAAGTATCTATATTGAAGAGCTTTCCAACTTGTAATACGCTTAGGACAGAGGTACCCAAGCGAAGCGTGGTGTTAATTTTCTACGCAGCAGTACACAGTTGGCGCAGAGTGTTATTAATTTAGTCGCTAAGGACTTTGTACGAACAACGCCTCTAAGCCGCCACAATATCCACATAGTTAGAATAATGTGTGGGGTTCATTGTCGCACATCTTGTAGGCGTCTATTTAAACGGTTAGGAATTCTCACAACTGCTTCACAGTACGTTTACTCAGTAATGAAATTTTTTCTCAATTACATGGACCAGTTTAAAATCAACAGCGACATTCATGATTACAATACGAGTAAAAAGAAAGACCTACACTATCCTTTACTTAACATTTCTTTGTCCCAGAAAGGCGTAAAATATGCTGCTATAAAACTTTTTGATAAATTACCAGATGAAATAAAATGTCTGACAGACAGCAGTAATAGTTTCAAAAACAAATTGAAATCATACCTCCTTGACAACTCCTTCTATACAATAGATGAATTCTTGAATATGAGTAAATAAATCTTGAGATATAATATATGCATTTTGTGCCATTCAAGGGAATGGGATAGATAATAGAAATATTTAGGTGTAACAGTATAATGTAAAAAAATTACTTGTTTCCTGTGCGCTTTTCTTGTACATTTGACACGTTCCACATCATAACGGTTTTTCCGTGCTATTGATCGATGGAACACGTAACTAACTAACTGAGAATAATTGAGGTGTGATCACTAAAGACAGATTTGGATATCTATGTCATTTGAGGGTCTTTGTTGGAAAATGATACTCTTATAATAGACACGCTTGCTCAGTTCGCATTGTGTATTGCGTCAACTAGCTAGTGCATTCAGGCGTGGGAAATACTTGGATATTGTCGTGTATTTGTAAAAAACTGCGGAACTGACGCTTATGAACGCGCAGTGAAATCCTAATCTGATTTACTGATGTCATAAAATTTTTTTACTCGAGGTTTCCAGACGCTCATACTATTGTTTCAGGACGTACCACTAAATGAGTTAAATTTATTTTCATAATTCTACTTGTAGGTGTACAGTAGCACATAAGATTGGACATAAAATAGTACTTTGCATTACATTCTCATGTATTTTCTGTATTTCCAGCTGTCGTGATGGTCGGCTACTCACTGTCCGTTCCTGCACCCGACCCCCCCATCATCTTCAAGGCAGACCACCCGTTCGTGTTCCTTATACTGGACCAGCAGACACACACTGTGCTGTTTGCAGGTCGCTACTCAACTCCTCCTTCATAAAGTTTGACGGATGAAGAATCCCGCAAAAGTGTTTTTTTTCTTGAAAAATACGTAATGTACGAAAAATAAATATCTGCTTGTCCATCATGCTTAATTATTCCTAAAGAACAAAATGGTATGCGCAGGTTATTGCATTTTCTCCCGAATCCGAAGATGAAAGCCGAAAACTTTGTACTGAAGTATGTGAATGAGTAATTCTACAGTAAGTGTGATACGATTACTCCAAAGGTCTCTAATGTAGAAATAGTATTTAAGGAACTATTTAAAAGAAAGACTCAGTGTTTCTTGTTTTAATTTTTTATCTTTACTTTCTCATTTTTTATTTTTTTTATTTTTGACAAGTTACGCCCACCATGATTTCCTTTCCCGTGCCAGCCACTTAATCTGAGAGTAGCACACACACATGCATGCGTTCCGGTATCAATACTCCCCTACAGTTTGTGACCTATAAGGCTTCCTTTTATCATGAAAGCTGTTTTCTGATGTCCAAACACATATCCTGTAATCGTGTCTCTTCTTGTAATTACCGTTCTTCCCGTATTCCTTTCCTCATAGATTCTACCGATAACCTCATCTGTCAACTTAATTTTCAGAATCATTTTGTGACACTGTACAACACAAGCGACTCGTAGTGAAATTGCGTGCTTACGGAATGTTGTCACACCAATATTCAAGAAAGACAGTACGAGTAATCCACTAAATTACAGGCCCATATCGTTAACGTCGATATGCAGCAGGATTTTGGAACATATATTGTGTTCGAACATTACGAATTACCTCGAAGAAAACGGTCTATTGACACACAGTCAACATGGGTTTAGAAAACATCGTTCCTGTGAAAGTCAACACTTCACATGAAGTGCTGAGTGCTATTGACAAGGGATTTCAGATCGATTCCGTATTTCTCGATTTCCGGAAGGCTTTTGACACGGTACCGCACAAGCGGCTCGTAGTGAAATAACGTGCTCATGGAATATCGTCTCACTTATGTGACTGGATTTGTGATTTCCTGTCAGAGACGTCACAGTTCGTAGTAGGTGACGGAAAGTCATCGAGTAAAACGGAAGTAATTTCTCGCGTTCCCCAAGTTAGTGTCATAGGCTCTTTGCTGTTCCTTATCTATATAAACGATTTGGTGGACAATCTGAGCAGCCGTCTTAGGCTGTTTGCAAATGACGCTGTCGTTTATCGTCTAATAAAGTCATCAGAAGATCAAAACAAACTGAAAACGGTTTAGAAAAGATATCTGAATGGTGCGAAAATTGACAGTTGACCCTAAATAACAAAAAGTGTGAGTTCATCCACAGGAGTGCTAAAAGTAATTCGTTAAACTTCGGTTACACGATAAATCAGTGTAATTTAAAAGACGTAAATTCAACTAAATACCTAGGTATTACAATTACGAAAAACTTCAGTTGGAAGGAACACACATAAAACGTTGTGTGGAAGGCTAACCAAAGACTGTGTTTTACTGTCAGGACACTTAGAAAATGTAACAGATCCAATAAGGAGAATGACTACACTACGCTTGTCTGTCCTATTTTAGAATTCTGCTGCGCGGTGTGGGATTCTCACCAGATAGGACTGACGGAGTACATCGAAAAAGTTCAAAGACATGCAGCACGTTTTATATTATCGCGAAATATAGGAGAGAGTGTCACAGAAATGATACAGGATTTGGGCTGGCCATCATTAAAAGAAAGGCATTTTTCGTTGCGACGGAATCTTCTCACGAAATTCCAATCACCAACTTTCTCCTCCAAATGAGAAAATATCTTGTTGACACCAACCTACATAGGGTGAAACGATCACAACGATAAAATACGGGGGAAATCAGAGCTCGTACGGAAATATGTAGGAGTTCGTTCTTTCCGTGCGCTATACTAAATTGGGATAATAGAGAATTGTGAAGGTGGTTCGATGAACCCTCTGCCAGGCACTTAAATGTGATTTGCAGAGTATCCATGTAGATATAGATGTGGACAACATATCTCAGACGCACGGACTGTGTACTTTTCTGGTATTCTTTTGAAAGGAATGCTCTTTTTTTGCCTTTGCTAAACTGTTTCTAACGCCATCTTTCCTTCGAACGTTAAGCCTCTTTTTCCTAGGTGGTGGAATTCCTTCAGTTAATCTCCTACGTAGTCCTCCTTTTGACGTCGAGTTCGTCGCTAATCCCTTTTTTGCTGCTCATTTCTTTCATCTTTCTTTGGATTAATCGTAATGAATATTCTATGCTCAGTAGAATTTATTCCTTACCATTGTTCTTGTAATTCTTTCTTTTACTCAAAGGGAGTATTAGCAGTGTCGTTAACGACTCTTGTCGCTAATATCCCCCCCCCCCCCCCCAGAATTTTAATGCCACTTCTGAATATTTCTTTTACTGCTGCTGCACTTCTTTGATGTACAGATATGTAGAGGAGAAATACTGCACCCCTGTCTTACGCCATTTTTGATGCGAACACGTGGGCACTTCTCCCTTGGTCTTAGATTCTTATCATTCCCTCTTGTTTCTTTTGCTTAATGTATGTTACCCGTCTCTCTATATGAATCTTTTCTGATAACTTCAAACATCTTGGCTCATTTGAAAGGTCATACCCTTTTTCTATCGCAACAAATCGTTCTGTGAGCTTACTGTGCGTTGGGGAAGTATGGACATCTTTCAAAAGATAGTGATAAACGCCAAGGATAAACAGAACAGAAATACTCGTATGTAATGCCGAAGAGGTCAAAGTTAGTAACGCTGTGTAACTTGAATACACATGCAAAATTGTCACACGCAACATACTTACATAAAATCAGTGCTATGGAAAGGCTGTGCCCTCATATCTAATAACGAGGATAATGGAATGTAGTCGAGTTAACTTGGGTGATGCTGAGGGAATTAGATTAGGAAACGAGACACTTAAAGTAGTAAAGGAGTTTTGCTATTTAGGGAGCAAAATAACTAATGACGGTCGGAGTAGAGAGGATATAAAAAGTAGACTGGCAATGCCAAGGAAAGCATTTCTGAAGAAGAGAAATTTGTTAACATCGAGCATAGATTTAAGTGTCAGGAAGTCATTTCTGAAAGTATTTGTATGGAGTGTAGCCATGTATGGAAGTGAAACATGGACGATAAACAGTTTGGTGCTACAGAAGAATGCTGAAAATTAGATGGGTAGATCACATAACTAATGAGGAGGTATGGAATAGAACTGGGGAGAAGAGAAATTTGTGGCACAACTTGACTGGAAGAAGGGATCACTTGGTAGGACATGTTCTGAGGCATCAAGGGATCACCAGTTTAGTATTGGACGGCAGCGTGGAGGGTAAAAATCGTAGAGGGAGACCAAGAGATGAATACACTAAGCAGATTCAGAAGTATGTAGGTTGCAGTAGGTACTGGGAGATGAAGAAGCTTAGGTTGCAGTAGGTACTGGGAGATGAAGAAGCTTGCACAGGATAGAGTAGCATGGAGAGCTACATCAAACCAGACTCCGGACTGAAGACCACAACAACACAATGGATTAGGGCAATAAATAGTTCCATGAAAGTAACAGATTACTTTGAAGATGTGTTATTTTTACGCTTATTGCGTCCAGCTGTGCAACGGGACAGTCTCCTTGGGTATGCAAGCATAAATTCAGAAGGCAGAAATAGTTAACTAGCTGAAAGATCATTTAATAAATTATTAATTACCTGTCGTACATATTATCATAGTAGACCAGTGAATCAGGGCAACCACAACTCAGATATTGGCGTCCAGTTCCTTAAATTTAGCTGACATATATAGCACTGCTGTTGGTTATTGGTTATAATTCTCAATGCCTAATCTGCAGTTGAGAGCCAATTTACCAAAGTAACTGTAAATAGCTTATTTGAACTCCGTGGCAAGAAAAAGTGATGGTTCACCTATCGTGGCACATTTAAATAAAGAATAAAGCAAGTATACGAGATAATGCACATCACAAAAAAAGAAGAAGAAAACGACGCACCGCGAAGGAATTATCCGAATGGGACGGAAATCGGTAGGTGTGATATAATACATATATGACAAACAAATGATAATAGCTCCCGAAAAATTTAATGATTTATTCAAGAGGACGGCAACGGCCTTGCCGCAGTGGATACACCAGTTCCCGTGAGGTCACCGAAGTTAAGCGCTGTCGGGCGTGGTCTGCACTTGGATGGGTGGCCATCCAGGCCGTCATGCTCTGTTGCCATTTTTCGGGGTGCACTCAGCCTCGTGATGCCAATTAAGGAGCTACTCGACCGAATAGTAGCGGCTTCGGTCAAGAATACCATCATAACGACCGGGAGAGCGGTGTGCTGACCCCACGCCCCTCCTAACCACATCCTCCACTGAGGATGACACGGCGGTCGGATGATCCCGGTAGGCCACTCGTGGCCTGAAGACAGAGTGCTATTCAAGAGGAAGAGCTTCACAAATTGAGTAATTCGATAACACGTTGGTCCACTATTGTCCAGGACGTCTCCAGACAGGGCTTCGGGCTGGAATCTCATTGACTGGAATAGAACTGTCTTTAGTGATGAGTCCCACTGCGAACTGAGCCGAGACGACCAGCAAAGATGTGTCTGGAGACGCCTCAGACAGTATTGAGATACCAGTCTGAGTTTCTTTCATAGCAGGACCTCTTTGTCATGCAGAGCACCTATGCAGCAGAGCGGTACGTCGCCGATATTCTAGTTCGTTATGTTGCCCTCCATGGCCAGGTGTCCTAAGCTTACATTTCAACGCTCGCCCTCATACGACAAGAATTCTACTGTTTGTCTTTGTGCTTGCCAAAACGGATCTTGGCCAGCAAGGTCGCCGGATCTCGCCGCAATTGAGAACGTCTGCAGCATTATGGGCAGGGTCCTCAAACCAGTTCATGATTCTGACGATCTAACACACCAATTTGAAAGAATGTGGCACGATACCCCTCAGGAGGGGCATCCACAATAACCCCATCAATCAATCCCAAGCAGAAAAAAAGGCACGCGTAAGGATCAGGGGTGGATTTATGCATGACTTGCTCAAATTGTGAAGTTCTTTCTCTTTAACGAATCTGCCGGCCGAAGTGGCCGTGTGGTTCTGGGCGCTGCAGTCTGGAACCGCGAGGTCGCTACGGTCGCAGGTTCGAATCCTGCCTTGGGCATGGATGTGTGTGATGTCCTTAGGTTAGTTAGGTTTAACGAGTTCTAAGTTCTAGGGGACTAATGACCTCAGAAGTTGAGTCCCATAGTGCTCAGAGCCATTTTAACCATTTTTAACAAATCATTCGATTTTTTCATATTCTAATCATTTGTTTGTTGTACATGTATATCACAGCTACCAACTTCACAGGTCTGCAAAAAAATTTTATTGTCAGCTGCGTGACATATATTTTTACTGAATTATATGTTTTAGAATGCACTGATTTCAGAATTGATGTCCATTTTTTTCTATCACATGATGTTTTTTTGCAAATTTAAACACAAAAAATTGGCCAAAGCACTCGTTTATTCAAAGTTATCAAGCATAATATTTTTTTACAACCAATGAAACATTATTTTGAGACATATAGTAACAATATTATACTTATTCATGTTTTTTATGAAATCTTCTCTTCTTTTCCTTGATACTTCGCCGAGTCGTTTTCTGATTTCCATCTTTAGTTTCCCGCTTAAGTATCCACCAGTGGTCAGCAAGCATAGTGACATCCCATCTTCCTTGGTACCGTCTCTCGATATCACGGAGATCCTGGTGGAACTGCTCCCCCTGTTCTTCACTGTAAGCTCCCAGGTTTTCAGGAAAACTGTCTATGTGTGAGTGTAAAAAATGGACCTTCAAGCTCATCTTGCAGCCTTGAGCTTCGTATGCTGCTAGCATCCGTTGAACGATGGTTTTGTAATCAGGATCCTTAGTATTTCCCAAAAACTTTCGCACTACATCCTTGAACGATACCCAAGCTTCTTCTTCCTTCTCATTCATACTTTCCACAAAGAGGGTGTCGCTTAAAAGTTTTCTTGGGGCCAGTAAAAACTCCCTCTTTCAGCTTTGCTTCTGGCAGCTTTTGTCTGAATCTGGAACCCAACAGTTCGGCTGCATCTTTTGAAAGACCTAAATCGCTTACTAGATCATTGAGCTCACTTTGAGAAAATAGTTGAAGCCTTTCATCTACGCCTGAAGAAAAATCTGAGCTTGATTCACCCCTAGGAGGTAATGTAATTTCGTCCTCCAACTCACTCGGGGATTCATCCAAACTGGAAGGTGGCTGCGGGATAGGTATTACTGAGAAATGGGGCACTGGACGTATAGCTGAGTCAAGGTTAGGATAACTTATGCTTCTTTTGTTTTTTGAATTGTATCTCTTTACGTCAACTGAACAAAAGTAGCAATCAGTGGTATGGTTATTCTGCTCATAGGAATTCCAAATCGAAATACATTTTTCTTAACCTTAAACCACAAACGAAGATCTTCTTCACATCTTCTAGACACATTATGCGGGGCCCATGGTTTATCTTAATCACCAAGTTTTAATTTAAAGTAAGCAAAATAAACTTTCCTCACAAAATCACTTACGTTTCTCAGTTGACTTTTAATAGTGTATTCACCACAGATACAACAAAAACTGTTTGGAGAAATAATACAACCCCCTGTAGCCATGACTAGACAGAAACAACAGCACTGTTCACTTGAATAGTAATATGTCTACTGAGAGTTTCTCTTCATTTCATTCGAGATACAAATCGTCATTTGACTTGTCACAACACGATGAAACTGAACAATGAGATTGTTTGCATTTTGCTTCTCGCGCCCAGGAGTTCACGGTAAAACCTGCAAGTGGTAACAAAGAATAGTTAACATTGAATTTTTCAAAATTTAAGTTTACTTTATCAATTATAATTGGTATACTTTTTAATAATTATTAAATTAAAAACACATAGATTTATTACTAATGAACATAAATACTGCAATATACATTAAAACTTATGTGATAGAATTTTTTGAATATTTTTCCTGTTTTGGGGAAGTCAAAATCTATAAGAAACTGTTAAAAAATCCTATGCACCTTTTCGTCCCACTCAGGTAGTTCCTGAGTGATGCATCGCTTTTTTTTTTTTTTTTTTTTTTTAATTACAGTGTATTTCGACGATGACTTCGCTTACGGAAGCCTGAAGATCTTACCATTATTGTACATGAATATGGCCAAAGCCGAATTCACGACTGGACAATAGAATGAACAATCTTTCGAGTCAAATGGCAGAACTTTCATTTAAGTAATTTCTTTATAATGCTAGCGAGGACAGATCGTGAGTGCTTGGTACGATATGGAAACTCTTCAGCATACAACGACATCACTGCTCTAATAGTTTGGAGACATATGCCATGAACTACATTCACTGTCTTATACGTCTTGAACGTTTAAATAGCTTAACGCGCAAGTTATCTGATTGCTACAACAGCAAAACAGTGACTAGTGGGCTTCAGGCGCACAGGTAAATGTAAGAACCATGCCTGAGTTACGTATCTGCTTACAACTGGTATAGTAGGTCAGACGTTTGTGGAACTTCTCATGGCGCGGCAGTGGTCTGTGGTGCTGTTATCTTGCTACTAGATGTCCAAGCCCCACACATATTACGTTGTTGAAGTTCTTTTAGAAGCTTCTTTCAAATACCCCAGAAGAAATTATGCACCTCTATAAAAAATAAACACGAAATCAAGTCAAAATCCCAATTCGGAGGCTATAAACGATAAAAATTACTTGTAAATAGGGGAAAATTCACCATATGGTCCGGTGTAGCTTGGTGAAAACCGCATCTACATATATTTGTTCATTATGGATGTGTTTCAAGTGGCTTGCCTTTGCTGCCTCAACCTCTATATTGGAACAGCTTAGTGGAGGATCTCAAAGAGAGTAAAATAAATATTTCAGTTCACAGAAGGCTAGATAACATGTGAGGAAACGAAAGATCCGACTAAAAGGTACCTTTCACTATGAAATTTGTGACGGTAGAGGGGCAGGTGATGCTGGGGTCGGGAGGTGTGCTAACAACATTACACAAACTACCAACTTTTATTAAACACAAAAACCCAAGTATTGAAATGAATACTCAAAAGCTGAGCCAAAGCATTATAATCTTACATGAGCATTTAATGTGGTTCCGAAATGTAGAGACATTCAAAACTGCACAACTTCCTAAGTAACAGTATTTTGTATTGTTTTAAGAAATAATCTGACGCCCACACGCCCTTAAACAATAACAGTGCATAACACTCCCTTCAAGTTTAATTATCAAGTATACAGTTAACCAATCACTTGATATCAGCCCCTACGTTAAATGCGACAGGACCTCAGTTTACACAAAAGGACCCAGCAAAATGTGCTGCGATCAAAGTGAATCTGGGAAGCAACTGACACTGCTGAATGTTCTTGGGTTAACACACAGTGACAGCTACCCAGCGAGTCTCTTAGCGTCAACTAACTGTTAGACCCATAGGATCGCGAAGAAGAAAGAACTCTGAAACTTGTATCTATACATTAGTGATGTGGTTACAAACAGCCTGCACCACTTACCACATACACCAGCATACATTGTCATTCCACCATGTTGGAATGACCTCCTCCTCACACGTTTCAAGGGGCCTTCAAAAATTAATTCACCATAAGCCATACGATTTACTTACAACATCTTAAAAGGTTCCTCGTGTAACGTAAAATTGTGACCATTTCGGCACTAACTACCTTCAGCACAAGACTAACGAATATCTCAGTGCTTATTAGGAAGGACCATACTCTTTAAAGTGTTTAGTTTTGGAAATAGGGACTCTAAAAATTCCTCTGGATTTTTAACGAGCAAGGTCACTGGCGTCATGAACTGCAAAATGTGCACCGGCACTTCCAATCTATGCAGTCATTTCCTATCACCTTCTATTTCCTCTGGCTGACAGCCCCAAATTTCTTAATCCAGAACCTGTCCCCCGGCCGCAATGAGATCAGCAACCTGCCAACATCGTAGCGGCGCGCTAGCTTCCAATCACAGAACTTCAGATTATAAGTCACGTCCTTCCGGCTAGGCCGAATTTGCGCAGCGTCAACTTTCTCATGAAGGAGGTCTTTGAGCGTCCATACATTAGGTAAACGGGTGTTTTGCCTAAAAGCAAACACCAAGGCGGCCATGTTTGTTCTTGTGCCATGTGCAAAGCTGCATTGGAACCGTACCCTAACAACGTAGTGAGCTATCCCAACGGGTATGATCACTGTGGTGAAAGGCAATGAGGGCCGCACGAAAGTTTCGGTTGACTCGTTCAGAAAGTGAATGATTTGGAACATACGCCGTTGTTGTGATACCAGGCTGAAAACAGAAGCCGGCCGCGGTGGTCTAGCGGTTCAGGCGCTGCAGTCCGGAACCGCGGGACTGCTACGGTCGCAGGTTCGAATCCTGCCTCGGGCATGGGTGTCTGTGATGTCCTTAGGTTAGTTATGTTTAAGTAGTTCTACGTTCTAGGGGACTTATGACCTAAGATGTTGAGTCCCATAGTACTCAGAGCCATTTGAACCATTTTTTTGAAAACAGAAATTTCGAAAAACAGCAAAGGTGAAGTTCGGAGCACTGTCAGAAACTAGCACCCTACATGGACCAAAGGTTCCAAATATTAGCTGAAGGCATTTGATAGTAATTTGGAACCTAGTACCAAGTTGTTGCGTACATAAATCGGCGTAGTCAGCGCGTACATAACTTTCCCACTAGAGTGCGCCCCGCTAAGCACAACAGCGCAGGCTCAGTGCTCGTCCTTCTCCGCACTGCTAAATGGCGCTGCCTTAGAGACGGACCAAATTCTGCTTCCGCAGATCTGCGTATTAATATGTAACACAGCCAATGAGATTGCTGCTGACATAGAACCTTTTCTCCTCGCAGATCACACTCGCGCAGTGATACATGAACGCGCGAGGTATTATAACGAGTGTACAGACCTCCGATTAGTCACTCTGCATTTGTCCGCACCAGTCTGTACCAGTCTGCATTTGTCTGCACCAGTCTGTATTAGTCTATAGTCAAGTTTCAGTCTGCTCCTAATAAGATTACCATATTCCTGTACATAGCCAGGAAGATAAATGTATAGACACTTTTGTCAAGTATCAGAGATATATGAGAGAATAAGGTTAACGTACTAATACAAAAGGAACTTCAGATTGTCAATTATAAATAGCATCCAGAACCAAGTTAAGTAATTTTTATGCTTGTTATTATTTTAATAAATGTGTGTGAAAATGAATCAAGTTCTGTTTGAAGTTGGTCACCGTCAATCTGCTACTCTAAGCGTGCAAGTGGCATTTCTGTCGTATGACCTAACGGCAGAAGATAAACACGCCACGATAAGACCACGAGACGTATTGCTGACACTCGCCTACTTCGTTAGAGCGACAAGTCAAATAATCTGATGGTGTGTGCACTGAAGGTCTTACAGTACGCACACCACACAAAAGTGTAGGATCAACCAAACGCGTAAATGCGTCCACGCAATCATATAACGGTTTCCTCTCCTGAACGTGGGAAACGCCCAACATAGGCCTAATTTATGTACGTCGTCTCCACGGACTGATTGTTTACTTTCAGTGCGAGGAAGCTTTGCCGACTATTCCGTGGTGGCTTACCAACTGCAGCTCGAAACGAAATCCCTAACCTGCCTTTCCATCACCTAATCTTCATCCCTATCTTAAGGATGCCCAGATCACCGCCAACAAAGGTTTGGTGGTAATACTGGAGCACATTTAGACCTCGCGAAAGCCAGAGTCCCTTCAAAAATTAAAGTATTGTACCAGCTACACATCACCCAGAATCTATTACCGACACGACTGAATAACCCACGTTACCACAGACAGGTCTTCCTTCCACCAGATCACAACGTAAAATGTCGATTGAGCACACCACTCGAAAAGAATCTGTCTCCACTTGACTCCACTAGTGTTCCGCTACTGTCGGACTCTCGTTGGCTGAAGGTTATCCCCACCGAAAACACATCTTTCTTATGTTCTACAGACATGATTTCGACTAAACTTGACCACTTTCCGCTCTAAACAAATCTATTAAAACACTATTGAAACAAATAAATGTTGTAAACACTTGGTCACACTCAGATAATTTACAATTGATAAAAATGGCTTTTTGGTGCAAGTGCACATACGTCAAATGGCAAACAGACGACCTTGTAGGTGGAGCAGCCGCACCTATGAGTACCCGCCTTGGGTATTAATAACCGCTTCAGTTGCATTTGGTCCTTTATTACTGTATTACTGCCGGTGAACATGAATAAGTGGCTTTCAGCGCCACGAAATCGATAATGATACAGTAATAAAGGACAAAATACAGGTGAAACGGTTATTAATACCCAAGATTAAATGACAAGGATTGTCGTTAAATATTATATAAACAATTATTTATTTCTACTTGATACAAGCGTCTTCTGACATCTTTTCAGCACTGGTGTCAGCTAACACATGTGATTTACCACTTTTAAGTTACGTTGGTTTTCTTCATATTGGCTGTAATTACATATCAGGAAAGTTACTAGCAAAAGTGATACCATATTTTTAAATAACTTCACAAGTATGACAAGATATGAAGTTTTCATGCTGAATTCAGTTACTGTGTTATTGTGTCGGATACGACGTGCTGAGAAAAATTTGCATAATAAAAAGATACAAATACGTAATTAATCAACAAATAAATTAGCTAGAATCGAGTAGCTTTCAGATATGATAGCTATAGTGCAACACTGACATCTGACATATCATTAGTTGAACTCACAAGAAACGTTTAAAAGCATCCATGGTCTAGCGGAGGCGGAATGGTAGCTCAGCATGTTCGGGCAGAGGGTTATCTACCTTCTGTAATAAAACAAAAAGAATTGACTGAATTGATCAGCGATGAACTTGAACTGGTGTTATGGGACGTCCGCCCGGAAGAAATGCAATGAACAAAACAAGGTTAAAAAATAGAGGGGGGGGGGATGATAATGTTTTTGAGTAGCTGTAGCGTTCGAACCCCACCACTAATTACATTTTGAATAAAAATAATCAGCGAAGGCGGCCGAAGACTTCCATCATAAGAAGTCTCCCTCATTCAGCCAAAGGTGTTTTCAAAGAGAACGGAGGAGCGGACAGAGTTTCAGGGTACTCTGTTGTCCTTGGGGTAGGAACCTGCCCCTTAAGGCGGAAGAGTCAGTATTGATCAACGACATGAGGATCATAAGGCAATGGAAACCACTGCATTTAGGACACATAATATGTATCCACAGGACATATGGCCTGTAAGTGGAAAAGTGTCATGATGATATCTCCATCAGCAAAAGATCCCGGATTAGGCCCCCTTTCAGATCTCCAGGAGAAGACTGCCAAGGTCGAGATGACCATGAGGAAAAGATTGAATAAACAATGGAAGGACATCGTTCTACGAGCCGGAAGGTGGACTGTCAGAAATTTGAATGTGGTGGGAAAGCTAGAATATCTGAAAAGGGAAATCACAAGGCTCAATATAGATACTGTGGGAGTCATTGAAGTGAAATGGAAAGAAGACCACAATTTCTGGTCAGATAAATATAAGGTAACATCAACAGCAGCAGAAAATGGTACAATGTGGTTTAGCGAGTGAGTTACTGTCGCCATTTCAGTGGTACGGTTGTTCTGATCAGACTCAATAGTAAGCTAACACCGACGATTGTTCATGTATACATGTCAACGTCGCAAGCGGAAGATGAAGAGATAGAGAAATTACATGCTGATATTGATTGGGTAATTCAGTAAGTAAAAGGAGATGGAATGTGGTTGTAGCGGAAGGAGTAGAAGAAAGGAGAGAGAGAGAATATGGGATTGCAGGCAGGAATGAGAGACGACCAAGACTAATTGAGTTCTCCAATAAACTTCAGCAAGTAATAGTGAATATTCTATTCGAGAATCGCAAGAGGAGGAGTTATACTTGGAAAAGTCCGGGAGATACGGGAAGATTTCAGTTATATTAAATTACGGTCAGGCAGCGATTCCGAAATCAGATACTCGGGAACAGAAATAGACTCAGATTACAGTTTAGTAGTAATGAAGAGCAGGCTGAAGTTTAAGAGACTAGTCAGGAAGAATCAACATGCAAAGAATGGGAAACGGAAGCACTAAAGAATGAAGAGACACTCTTGAAGTTCTCTGAGGGTCCAGACACAGCGATGATGTTTGGTTTGTGGGGCGCTCAACTGCGCGGTCATCAGCGCCTCTACAAAGTCCCAATTTTCACACAGTCCTATTTTTTCACAATCTAATCTAGCCACTGTCACGAATGATGATGAGGATGAAATGATGAGGACAACACAAACGCCCAGTCCCCAGGTAGAACCAGATACAGCGATAAGCAATAAATCAATAGGTAGTTTAGCTGAAGAGGAATAGACACGTCTCAAAAAGGAGAATCACAGAAGTTGGAGAGAAAAACATACGAAAAAGAATGGTAACTGCGAAGAAACCATGGGTAACAGAAGAAATACTTGAGGCGATCGATGAAAGGTGGAAAACCAAAAATGTTCAGGCATACAGAAATACAAGTCACTGAGGAATGAAATCAATAGGAAGTGCAGAGGAAATGTCTGCATGAAAAATGTGAAGAAATCGAAAAAGAAATGACTGTCGACAGGACTGGCTCGGTATTCAGGGAAATTAAAACAACCTTCAGTGAAATTAAAAGCAATGGTGGTACCATTAAGAGTGCGAAGTGAATTGCACTGTTAAATGGAGAGGAGAGAGCAGACATGTAGAAAGAGTACATTGAAGGGGGGGGGGGTGGAGGGGAGGGGGACTGCAGTGTTCTCCACGCCAGTTCGGACGGACGTGTTCCACGCCAGCTATTCCTATGGTCATCAAAGAATGTAAACATGTTGATGATTTCTTACAAGCACAAAACTGGTCATCTACAAGATGAAAATTAACAACTTGAATGTGATCACTACTATGTGTTTATTTAATAAGTTATGATGTTAATTGATCGCTGTGTTTTAATTAAAGGAACGATTTCAACGTGTTCTCGCCATAGAAATGCAAACGAACCTCTCCCGCTCATGACAACGCAAGACCTCACAAAGTCTGCTCATCTGATAGGAGCTCACGAAGCATCACTGAACTATTTTTCCTCAGCCACCCTAAACCCAGATCTCGCAAGTTCCGACTTTCGTATGTTGGCCCAATGCATGAAGGATGATCTCTGCAGGAAGCAGTAGGTGAATGATGCACAGGTTATCAATGCAGCAAAACATTGGCTCCGGATTGTACCAGTAGAGTGGCACCATGTGGGCGTTCACGCCCTCCCAGTACGGTGGCGTAAGCCCGTCACATTGAACGTAGATTATGTCGGAAAATAGTGTTTTGTGGTCAAGTCAGGGATGAACAACGTGTAGTATTGGAATCCTGAATAAAAACAAGCTGCTTTCAGAAAGAAAAGTTGCGAAATGCCGGGGCTAACAGTGTATTTAACACTAAATTCTTCTAGAATCTACATATGTAAATGATACTCTAAGCCCCCCCTATTCTAACTCCGACTTTTGCTGTTGCACATGGATTAAAAAAATATGCGAACTGACTGTAATCAACCCTGCAAGTGGAGTAGAAAAGAGTTTGGCACCTGCAATAATTTAATTTGATAAATAAGTTAAATAAAGGAAGGTTTCATTAACGTAGTGAGAAATGATAGGGTTGCTCTACCGATTAACAGAATGAAAGTTCTGTTCAAAATAACAATATGATTTATTAACACTAAACACAAAATAATAAACAAAAACACATGAAACATTTACAATACATCAAATTGGCTCAAATTGGATACTCAAACAAACGCTGTGAAGGTGAAGTTGTCCCTAAACTAGATTGTGAGGTTTATGACGAAGTGGTATGTGGAGCCAATTCCTTGCCACTCAAATCTTAAGAGAGACACACAGCTAACCCAACATTAATTGCTGCTACATTAGTGAGAACTCAGACGATGAACACCCAAGATAGAACAAAGTTAGAAAAGATGAACAGGCGCGCTCTGCTGAGCTCTGATTATCGCCTAGCAAAAATGCCTGCTTTGCCAGTGCTGCGGACTACATTACCCAGCTGTCTTCTTAGCTGCAAGGACACGATCTGGCGTACTGGAAGCGATAGTTGGTTGCTTCGAGGTCCCATCGCTGTGATGATAATGTCGCGAGTATAGCCCGAAACAAATTATCCTGGCCTGGTTGTTCCAGACTAAAGACTTCCTAGCAATACAAATGCGCCTCTGAGGCAGACGAAGAAGGCTCGCCACACAATCACTGACGGTACAGTGATTGATTTTAACAAGCGAAGGCACCCAGTAACTCCGATACAGTCAACATTAGCCAAACCTGCTCAAGACAGACAACATAGGCCTCTTGTACACAGAACGCTCAACTGCCAACTGTACTCGGAAAGTTACGTTGAAGTCAAAACTTCAGCAACTTCGTCAAACAGTTACAATTAAATAAAAGTATATTAGACAGCCAACGGAAGGCTGGCTGACCAGAGCAGCGAGAGCTCAGTCTTGTAACCTACTCTGACCGAAAGGCGAGAGCCGACTACTCACAAGAGCACCCGTACAAACCGAACACAGAACATTTCCGCCCCCACGACATTGGCTGTGGTTGAACGTTCCAATCAGCAACTCGAAAACCGGCGGAAAATTCCACTCTATTGCTGGAGCACTACCATTCCACCAATGGAGATTCTTGGCGCCAATTTCTGCACCGATTTTGCTACGTCACGGAGCTATGCCCTGAGCAAGCCAATCACAGTTACTATACGGCAGAAAACGCAGGAATTTGCGCGCCAAGGCTGCTTGGGAACACAAGTCATTCCCACGCCTCGCTGGTAGCCCTCCAGAAAGTGTTTTCACTAAGTTTCTGCGAAGTAACGGAACCTCTAGCCCAGCCGCTACTTCAGGCCCCTCCGGGCGTTTCTTTTGACAACGTCGGCATCTGGAAAGCATTCACTCGACTCCCTCACACCCGTCGGCTTACCCTTTCAAGATCGGCAGAGCCCGCCTGTCACCAGACCACCTGAGTGACGAGAGACGCTGCGTGGGAAGTCCGCGTGTGAAGGAATAGCAACTTTTCACCGCATGCAATTAGAGAGGAGAGGGGCTCATGCCACCTCTCATAGCCCCTACGCCATTTTAGATTGTAATTGGTGAGCGGTTGGCTCACTTAGGAGCAAGGTAGTGAGTCAATCGCCCAAGAACAATCTCGCCAACTGACTCCACATGCCGCACTCTATAAAGAAAATCACTGCAACTGAAAAATGCAGCTCATAGAGGGAGGATTATTTATGATGTAGCCAACTTCACCTTCTTAATATGGAACTCTAACACTCACATCACACATCCATACCCAGGGAGCCCCTTCCAAACACCGATTCACACAGACATTCACTCTCTAAATATGGCCCGGGCATGTGAGCCAAATATGGAGCAATTTATTCTTTACAATCAGAGTTGGAGTGCTCCACAATTAAATGCCCAAGATGTTACAATTTGAATCATTAAACTAACCTGAACTCACTCACAAACGATACTTTTTAAGTTAACTATCTCTTTGTGAGCTTTCAGAATTTAATTACAACCTCCGATTCATTCTGTCTCCCTGCAGTAAGAATAACCTTTACAAAATGTTCCCTGAACTGATGGTCCATTCACAATGACAGTGGTGGTATCTGCTTCAGTTTATGGGGACTTCAGGCACACTGTTTGCATACACACAACAATAAATACAAAATACAAACAAAAAAAAACATGGTGTGGAGAACAATACAGTAATTTGTAATTTGTGAGTAGAGAATGAAATTTAAGAAAAAAAACAAGGTTCATGGGGTGTCAAGTTGTGCTTCCACATTGCACAATGTTCACGACTGTGCTGAGAATGAGGCACTAAATCACATTGTTAGATATATTCGAGGCACTTCACAAATTCCACAGTGCTGACATCACATAGGGCTAAACGTCGGGTGTTGTTGCTACGTTGTTGCAACAGCAATGGGGTGTGCTGGAGCATCTGCAGTACTCTGTTGAGATTGCAGCAACACCCACGCATATGATCACGGCAGTACGGTAGGAAGACACAGTGATAGGCTCTCCTCACGTCGATTAATTGTCTCTGAGGTCTACTTGTTGGGATACATCACTTGTCTAGGCCTCTTCTCTTGCTGAACAGTACTTTACGTTTCCCAATATTGCAGTTCGACAAGGGATGATGGCACGTGGAGTGACTCCACAAGTGCGTGAGGTCATCCATACAGGATCGAACTAGGAGCGACGATTGCTACAACTGCTCTCAAATAGAGAGGAGAAGTTAGAAATGAGACCATTCATTTGTTAGAGTGTGTGGCATGATACTGCTTTGTGTATGCAGATCGGCCAATGCTAGTGAGTTGTAAAAACCTAAACAGGTGAGTATATAGCGCCCCTTTCTGTCCTGAGGCACATGAGGCGCAGGTTCTGACATGATATGTGATCTTCTTTGTGTACTCACGACAACGTGGTCTTCCGCAGGGAATCCCTCCAAACGGATGCTGCGTCCGGAGAGCTAGCAGGCTGTCGCGTGTGGGTCGCATGTCAATGTCAATGGCCAGCCTCACTTTCGCTTGTGGTCCGGCGAAGATCCCGCCTAATCCCTCAGGTATACGGCCCGGTGACTGTCAGCTTGTAGGACCGGATGCTCTCGCGCCCTTCACGTCAGGTGTCGCGCTGAAGCTCCCCTTCTTGCAGGTAGTTGATGACCTCTTGTTTTTGCTCCGCCTGGCCTCTGCATTGCCACGATTCCCATCATCTGCACAGTTCTGACAAAAATCTTATGCCTAACTTTTTCCCATGACCTTCTATTTTATAATAAATTTACATAATGATACATTGATGGTCTGTCATTTCAGACACTCTTATTTTAATTCTATACTTATCAATCTACGGCTATCACTATAACCAAATTTTGGTGTATCTAAGCTAGACATGGAAATAATCTATCTTGATATTTGAGTAGAGACTGATCTCACTACTGTACATGGTGTGTGACGCTATACTGGATGAACAGCTAAATGTGCGGGCCCGCACCAATATTACCATTACTTATATAGGTCGACAGTAGACATGCTCAAGAATTAACTACCATTTTCCAACGATCTACATTCTATGTCTTCTGAATAAATCATGTTATTATGCCGGCTGAAGTTTTACTGAGCTATAAAGAACATGCAACTATTCTACGTCGGCTCGCCGGTCGTCCCTCCATCTCGGGTCTGTGATTTGAAGACCCGAAAAATAACATCCCAACAGGCGCGCGCCAAACAACACTTGTGGTAGAAAACTCCCACAATATGAAGGATCTAGTTATTGTTAACTCCTAAAGTTTAACTTATCCTAGTATATGGTACTCTCCTTTTTTTTACCTTATACAATACTCTTACATATTCCTGTTACGCTGAGATGTCTCGCTACTCGCCGCTATTGACGACAGTGATGTGCGCGCCGTACGACATGGCCTCCGAGTTCTCGCTACGCCTCACTGAAACTCCAGAGACTGGGTTAGCCATGGCTAAGACAATAAATTTATAGTTGCAACTTCTTTTTCTATGTGATGCGGTTTTCGCGATCAAAGCCCCCCTTTCCAGAGGCAATGTAATATGACCAAGCCAGGACTGGTTCCTGTTGAGGATTCCGTCGCCCACCACACACCAGCTACACAGTATGTCACCAATCTCCAAGTATAATTCCTTGGTTATTCATCTGTGACAGTCACAAGCAGCACGCTAAATCCCCAACCAGCACATTGGCATGGTAGGCTTTATGCCCGCATTTCTACCGTCTAGGGCACCATTGGAGTCAAACGCTCACAGGTTCACACCGACTTACAAGACAACGACGCTGGCGCATCACTGTAAAAACTATACTGCCCATATTCATCCTCGAAATCACGCAATATACCACAATCTTGCAGTGCACTGACGCGTGCCTGCAAGCATTGGTATGAACGTCTCACGAACTGGTTGTGGCCGCTATGGAGCGTATCACGACTTCCCAGAACGTTTCTAAGAGCACGTTCTTGTATGCGCCCGTTTGTGCGACATCTCCTCACTCATCATTATCCCTCAACATGGACACCAGACAGTAAAGGACAAAAACATCGCTCATGGGAAGGTAGTGTCTCCTACTCCATTGAAATTGGAAGTCGCGAACTTAAACAAAAAAGGATAGCGGCAGTAAATTCTTATGCGAGACCACACAGTGTGTTAATACTTTAGCAATCTTATTCTATTAATGCAACGGTTATTGTTCCCCGAAGAAAGATTCATATATTTGCCTATTCTACTATGTACACCACTTAAACTACTATTATTCCACAGACTTATTTGTGTGAGAGATGTGGTGGAGTCCTATGGACTAGCGCCAATCCTTTGTCAGACTCCCCGTCCTCTGACGTGCATTAGGATTTGCGGGTCTAATTTCAATCTCCTGGTTCTCCTGTGGTCCTTGATTTCGCTCTCTCCTGTTACGGTCGCTTTGCCGTTCGTTATTCCACCTGTCCCGGATTCCTTGTCTAGATTGACCCTGTTCCCTGACGTTCTGGTTTCCGTGTCTCTGGTTTCCATAATCTTGAATTGCGTAACCTTGATTTCCGTAACCCTGGTTTCCTAACTGACGAGCGCGATTATGCGATCTGTTGTCGTCTGCCCTTGCTGGTCCGTGGTATTTATTATTTTGCGCCTTCTTCCTGTCCTTTGCGTCTTGTTTATCGAAGACTACTTCGAGTTCGCGCAATAGACTCTTGAATGCTTCTATGTCAGATCCACACTTGCCGACAAGTGTCTGTTGATACCTAACAGGCAATTTGGAAAAACAAAATTTGATGATTTCTCCCTTGCTATATGGACTATCTAAAAATTGATTCTTCTTGAGTAAATCATCAAAAAATTTGGTTGCGCTCCTTTGCCCGGACACTTCCAGTTCAGGACAAAATATTATTTCCTCTTTAATCCTGTCTTGCGTTTCCTTTGACCAGTAGATCCCTAGGAACGCATCAACAAATTCCTGATAAGTCTGACACGTCGCTGCCACACCCCGCATCTTTTCCGCGGCTTGGCCTTCGATGTGTCCACACATTAATTCTAATTTTGCCAGGGTTGGCCATGATGACGGTAATGAATTTGTAAACTGCATCACCCAGCTCTTGGGATGCATCGACCCTCCATTATCTCTGAACTTTTGGAATTTTAGTATCGACAGGAAGTGATTATGATCAAAATCCTGTCCGATCCTCGCACTAGTGTTGTCACTCATTTCCGATACTTGCACGTCTGCTGAGTGTCCTGATCTATCTTGCTGATAACTGTGATGTGCTACCTCTGTATCACAGTTGCAGTGGCACTCAGAATTCACTCTCCTAAGTGGGCTACAATTATTGGAGCTATTACTAGGTGTTTCTGCGTGTGCATTGTTAGTTCCGCACTCTGTCACTGGGCTAGAGCACGGCGGGCTTTTCCTCGGAGACACAATTCTGTGTACTCCATCATTGGTATCCGAACGCGCAGTGCTCGTGTGCCCGTTTCGCTCTAGTTTTGCTATCCGACTCTCTACTTCTTTCATTCGTTTCGTGATGTTCGTAACCGCAATATTAACTTGGGTTTTTAGGAACGCTAGGGATTTTGAGTGGGCTTATGTCGCACGTCGCAAGCGACCTGCAAGATGAGAAGTTACTTTTGCGATTTTCATTGCCCCTGTTGCTGCCGTTTTGGCTAAGCCTGCTACTTTTTGTGCTACCATTGACAATTGTTTTGCTTCTCCACATTCTTTCTTTATAGTTAGTAATTCCCCTCGAATTTCTCCTACATGCGAAATTATTGCCTGAGTGTCCTTCTTACGCTGTTCGTCAGCTTCTTCTTTCTCCTTCTTACGCTGTTTCTCATCTTCTTCCTTCTCCTTCTTATGTTGTTCATCAGCTTCTTCATTCATTGATCGTAGGAAGCTCAGTATTGGGTTTACGTCATCTTTTTGATCCTATTCAAACATGGGCGATGTAACTCTGGACACCTGGGCCCTAGGGCTCTGACGTGACCGAGCTGGCCTCTGTCTGCACTCGTTCGTTTGATGATAAACTTCTGCTACCGTCTCGACCTGTGTGCCTGTCTCTGTTCCATCCTCCACTTCACTATCATAATCACGGTCGCGACGATGCTCTAAGATCGCGTCCAAATCACCTTCCTCAGCAATGACCCTGTCGTCCTGTGCTGCTAAAAATGTGCCCATCTCATCTCCGAACTGATCCTTATCAGTAACCTGCCTCTTATCCATTATGCTATCCTCTTTTGTTTTAGTTTCGTTCGATAATAGTCGTGCCTTACTTCTCGTGATCATTCATGAGAAAACAAATTTATCTAAAATTCACAATAAAAATCATCTACTCGCAATATTTTTCCACATAGACATAAAATTTCAACAACGCCGTTCCAACGCTGTAACTACAAGCACGATTTGTTCTGGTACAGAAACTGCAAACAAACCCGAGAAAGAGTCATGTGGTACGGACACCACAACAAAGAAACACAAAAAAAAACAATGAACAAACAAAAAATACATACTCTGAAAACAAAAACTGTAATCATGCGCCACTAATAAAAACTAATCGCGGAACTACAAGAAAAAGAACTTGGGAACTAATCATAAAAATAGTAGAGAAAAAAAAATTGAATGTTCCTACTAAGAGTACTGTTTGTTAATCAGTGATTCACAGGAAAGATCCGAGGCTAAGGGTCGCCATTTTATGCGAGGTGCCGGGGCTAGCAGTGTATTTAACACTAAATTCTTCTAGAATCTACATATGTAAATGATGCTCTAAGCCCCCCTATTCTAACTCCGACTTTTGCTGTTGCACATGGATTTAAAAAAAAATACGCGAACTGACTGTAATCAACCCTGCAAGTGGAGTAGAAAAGAGTTTGGCACCTGCAATAATTTAATTTGATAAATAAGTTAAATAAAGGAAGGTTTCATTAACGTAGTGAGAAATGATAGGGTTGCTCTACCGATTAACAGAATGAAAGTTCTGTTCAAAATAACAATATGATTTATTAACACTAAACACAAAATAATAAACAAAAACACATGAAACATTTACAATACATCAAATTGGCTCAAATTGGATACTCAAACAAACGCTGTGAAGGTGAAGTTGTCCCTAAACTAGATTGTGAGGTTTATGACGAAGTGGTATGTGGAGCCAATTCCTTGCCACTCAAATCTTAAGAGAGACACACAGCTAACCCAACATTAATTGCTGCTACATTAGTGAGAACTCAGACGATGAACACCCAAGATAGAACAAAGTTAGAAAAGACGAACAGGCGCGCTCTGCTGAGCTCTGATTATCACCTAGCAAAAATGCCTGCTTTGCCAGTGCTGCGGATTTACATTACCAAGCTGTCTTCCTAGCTGCAAGGACACGATCTGGCGTACTGGAAGCGATGGTTGGTTGCTTCGAGGTCCCGTTGTGGTGATGATAATGTCGCGAGTATAGCCCGAAACAAATTATCCTGGCCTGGTTGTTCCAGACTAAAGACTTCCTAGCAATACAAATGCGCCTCTGAGGGAGGCGAAGAAGGCTCGCCACACAATCACTGACGGTACAGTGATTGATTTTAACAAGCAAAGTCACCCAGTAACTCCGATACAGTCAACATTAGCCAAAACTGCTCAAGACAGACAACATAGGCCTCTTGTACACAGAACGCTCAATTGCCAACTGTACTCGGAAAGTTACGTTGAAGTCAAAACTTCAGCAACTTCGTCAAACAGTTACAATTAAATAAAAGTATATTAGACAGCCAACGGAAGGCTGGCTGACCAGAGCAGCGAGAGCTCAGTCTTGTAACCTACTCTGACCGAAAGGCGAGAGCCGACTACTCACAAGAGCACCCGTACAAACCGAACACAGAACATTCTCGCCCCCACGACAGTGACTGTGGTTAAACGTTCCAATCAGCAACTCGAAAACCGGCGGAAAATTCCACTCTATTGCTGGAGCACTACCATTCCACCAATGGAGATTCTTGGCGCCAATTTCTGAGCCGATTTTGCTACGTCACGGAGCTATGCCCTGAGCAAGCCAATCACAGTTACTATACGGCAGAAAATGCGAGAATTTGCGCGCCAAGGCTGCTTGGGAACACAAGTCATTCCCACGCCTCGCTGGTAGCCCGCCAGAAAGTGTTTTCGCTAAGATTCTGTGAAGTAACGGAACCTCTAGCCCAGCCGCTACTTCAGGCCCCTCCGGGCGTGTCTTTTGACAATGTCGGCGTCTGGAGAGCATTCACTCGACTCCCTCACACCCGTCGGCTTACCCTTTCAAGATCGGCTGAGCCCGCCTGTCACCGGACCACCTGGGTGATGAGAGACGCTGCGTGGGAAGTCCGCGTGTGAAGGAATAGCAACTTTTCACCGCATGCAATTAGAGAGGAAAATCGTAAGATAGAAATGTGAGAGGGGGCTCATGCCACCTCTCAAAGTGTTGCATTACTTATCAAACGCCTCTCGTACTTAAGGATAACCGTGAACATTGTACAATACAACACTAAAGTGTACACACGCACGCACACACACACACACACACACATTGTAACGTCTCCTGGCAAAACACATATTATATGTGGTAAAAAAAAAGAGAATAAAATAATTGAACTGGATGATTATAATTTTATTTCTGCATGATTGTGGGAACTTTATGTAATAAAGAGAAACCATTATGTGTCATGTTTTATACTTGCAGAGAATTATGCATCGCCTTTTTAAAGATAATATCTGTGTCGGCAAGTACTGGAACCGCCACAGACGAACACTTATTAAATATCAAACAAAGATGTAAATGTATTAAACCGAGTATAAATAGTAGTGACCGAGCATTAAGTTCTCTGTCGTCTTTTTGGAGTTACGTGAGTAGGAAGAGCCTGCGACGCTATATTGTGTGCTTATGTAGCATTCTTTTGTCAAGATGGAGAGAAGGACGCCATTGGGCACTGATTTGTAAAGGTGTGTAAGAATTTAATCTGCCTAAATGTTTTGAATAGAATTACGTAGTGAAAACTTGCATTATGATTTGTAATAAGCTTACCTGGTATTTTATCCCATCCTTTTAAGACATTTTCAGCTATTTAAATATTATCCGTGGTGCAGAGCTGCACTATGAACGAACGAGCCGTTGCCGCGGCTCTTTCAAACTGCATTAAATGAAACCAATCATATTGCAAAGAAGCGGACAGGTAATAGTGAACTAAAACCATTTCTTTCAGCTTTCGGGATTGCAGGGTAGAGCAGCAGATTTTATGATGTGTTTTACACGTGGACACGGGCTGCAGATGATATTATATTATTAACAGTGAAAAAAGATAGTTTACCTTCACGACATAAAATGAATCTTCCTGTGGATAGTTCAGGTTTGGAAAACATAGCAAAAACATTTTTTCTCTGATAATAGTTTCATGTTCTCGTGTTAGTCGTGGTACTTATTGGTGTTTTAATGTTAGCAAAAATCCACTGCAAAATTTTGATGCTGAATAAATATTGTGTACTGTAACATCAGTATTGATAACGAAATAATTTTCAGTAACCTTCCTAATAACTGTAAAGTAAGAAAGACATGTTGAACTTTATAGCGAGTTGCAGTAACGAAACAATGTCCCTTTTATAGAAAATCAGATCCAGAATAATAAGAACATAATATATTTTGTTTTGTCGAAAATTAATGATCGGAAGGAAGTCACAGCACAGCACCCCTAAAAAGTATTTCAGGGCTCTTTTCGTAGCAACATATTTTGTCTCATCCATTTATCGATATATTAGTTGTTACGCTAGCAATAACAACGAGAGTGAAAACACACCACACAACATACACACATACACACACACGTGAACAAATATCAGTGGGAGAACAGTCAAGGCCAAGTTCAGTAACCAGCACAGTTCGTCATAACGTATCACGGAACACTCCTAATCGGCGAGTTAACCTTCGTGGAGAGCGAAAGTTGAGAGAGAGAGAGCAGGCCGCGCTGCTTGTTTGGCTTGTGCGGCACTCAACTGCGCGGACATCAGCGCCTGTACAAAGTCCCAATTTGTTCACTGTCCAATTTTTACACTGTCCACTTTAGTCATTGTCACGAACGATGATGGTGGTGAGTGACGAGGAATCTAATCATTGTCACGAACGATGATGATGGTGAAATGACGAGGGCAACACACTCAGTCCCCGAGCAGAGGAAATCTCCAACCTGGCCGGGAATTGAACCCGGGTACCGTGATCCAGAGGCAGCAATGCTAGCCACTAGATCACCAGCTGCGGACGCGGGCCGCGCTGCCGACATGTCCCTCCCCCCCCCCCCCCCCCTTCCAACCCCAGCAAACGGTTTAGGCGCTGTCGCTTTGGCCTCTCGCCATCGGCACCAAGTTTGTACTCCGCCTTTGTGCTCCCAGCCACAAAAGCTACGAATCAGTTTTATGTACGCTACATTTTGCCTTACTTGAAGAACAATGAGTGACCAGAAACTTACGAGGGAGTTCTCCACTGCTTAAGCGCCATTTGCTATTCTTCAAGGCAACAGATATTACTCAGAAAACTCATTTTAGGGCCGACTCCTAAAGACCAAGGGAACAGCGACTGAACATCAAGGTGAGTCGTACCATGGGTGGACAAGACCGGGGCGATAAGAAAACGCTTGTATTACGGAATAACAAATGTTTGTTATAAAGTGAGAAGTTTCACGCCCCACCACCGTCAGGACAGAAGTTGGCTGCTAATAGATCTTGTGTTAATCACGTCTGTTCCCATCCTCCTTTTCTATTCATGAATACAGTATTTGCAGCTATTATAATCTTCAGACCTGAAGACCATACAACCGTAGTCAAAGTGAAACTATAGGAAACTGTCAAATTGTAGGAGACATTGCGGCGGCGCGGTTATGTTCGTCCATTACCTGCACCTAACTGTGAACTCGATGCAGCAGATCGCCGGTAGGAAAGCCGAGCAGAAACCTACCGTACTGCAACTCGCACCAGGCTATATGCAACGTAACTATCCTAAGAATCGGGAAAAAGTCTTAATTTTGAATGAAAGGTGAAAATACTGGCAAAACTTCGGTATATTCTGAACGTTGAGTTGTCCACGTTCATTGCCAAGTCTGTGCTTATCTTAACGCAGTCATGCACAAACCCTTTCATTCACGTTAGCAAGTTTATGGTAATGCATTTTCCGAAATCTGAACAGCTACTAAGAAAGGTATGTTCTTAAATGAAAATGATCGCCATACTATTAAGTTTATCGGTGTCTAATGCACTCAAGTTTTTTGTCACCGATCTGCTCAATATGCCACGCGGAATTACTGTCTTTTCTCATACACAAAGTTACTTAAAAATCCGTACTTTCAAAAAAAAAAAACCACTAGAATAAATATGCCTACACTTTAAAACACTTTTGAAACATGTAGCACAACTAAAACCGGCAAATTATAACTTCCTTCGGAGCCCATACTTCACACGATCGTACCATTCTGAGGCTGGGCTCCGACTCTCTTAGACTGTTTTCAGTAATCTGTATGTCCAAGACGCGAGAAGAACATTCCGTTCTGATTGGTCAGTTTTCTTAAAGACCTATAGCAAAACATTATTCTCCCGCGCTAGTCCGCGATTTTCATGATCAACCAATCAACAAAAACACACTTTCGAACTCTACTTTTCCCTGAAATAAATATGTAATATTCTGATACTTTGTTTATCCTTTACGTTATTAACTATTTTCATTTGCAATCGAATTAGCTTTCCGTTTGCCATAAACTTACTTAGCAAGTTCTGATACACAATTCCCCATCGTCTGCATTCACACTAGAGTTGTGGTGATTCGTGAATGAGTCGTTCATTTGAACGACTCTAAATAAAGAACCGTAAGAATCGAATCGTGATACGACGAATCGTCGTTCAAAAGAATCGTAAGAACGACTGCGTGTTTCCGAGTCGTGACGATTCCAAATTCCAACGATTCATCGATTCCTAGTACGCTATGCTTCGAAGACAACTTCCGAATCATGCCGAGTCGTGCCGAATGATTACGACCGCCAGATGGCAGTCAAGTGGAAGATGCGTGTGAACAAAGGAAGCTCGGAACGAACAAAGGAAATTCATGGGTCGTAATAATTACTCGTGAAAACCAAGCTGACACTTGGCGGTGGCTGACGGGAACGAGCGTAAAGGCATTTCCCATTTACTATCACTACCATCAGCCACCGCGCCGACGTCAGCTTAGTTTGCGCGAGTAGTACACGAACTACTGATGACAGAAACGATATACAGCGAGTACACAGCTCCCAATACCTCCTTGATTTCTATCTCACCATCTATGGCCGTCCTATCGCCCTCACTCCCACCCTTAAGTACCTTGGCGTCACCCTCGACCGTCGCCTCTCCTGGACTCCCCACCTCTGGACAATCCAAGCCAAGGCACGCTCCCGACTCAGTCACCTCAAGCTCCTCTCTGGCCGTACGTGGGGTCTGGACCCCTCCACTATCCTCCACACCTATAAGTCCCTCATCCTCCCTATCCTTTGTTATGCCCATCCGGCTTGGATCTCCGCCCCCCCTACCTTTTATAAATCCCTCCAAATCCTTGAACGTCATGCTCTCCACCTCGCCTATCGCATCCGTCTCCCCTCCCCCACGCGGATCCTGCACAATCTCGTCCCCTTCCCCCACCTCCTCCTTTTCTTGAAAGGATACGGATCCTGTACACCTCCCGCAAACTCGATCCTCCTCACCCACTCGTCTCCCCGATCCTCTCCCACCCCCGCCCGCTGCCGCGCCTGTATTCGCACGTCCCACCCGGTCTCCATCTCTCCACCCTCCTTACCCTCTCCCAAGGTGGCTTCCGCCAGCTCCCCCTCCCTGATGATGTCCTCCTCCCCTGCATCTACCCCTCCTATCAACTTTGATCCTCCCCCCCACCTCCTGTGTCCTTTCCTTTAAGCACCCTCCCTCCCTCCCTCCCTCCCTTCCCTTCCCTTCTCTTTCCTTTCCCCCCTCCCTCCTCCCCTCTCCCCCGGGCTTCCCCTCCCCCTTGCTCCCTCCCCCTCTCTCCTTTGCCCATGGCATCTCTGCTCTCCCCTCTCCCATTCCCCTTCCCCTTCCTCCTCCTCCACCTCCTCTCTTGGCAGGTCCCTGGACTCGTACACGCTCAGTGAACATTCACGCGCCGGAGATCATCGCCATCTGTGTGTCGTGTGTGTGCCTCGATTTGTGTTTAGTGTTCTGTCACCATCACGCATCCACTGTTCACGTGTGCCGTCGCCGTCATCCGTGTTCTGTGCGCCATGTCACCAAGTGTTTCCTGATTTTTCGAGTCTAGTGTGAACGGCTTCATGTTTATTGTTTTTTAAATCTCCTTTTTTTGCCCGCCGTTTTTACTGTAATGTCTGTATCACCCATATGTCTTGTTATTGTTCCACTTAAGGCTGAAGAGCAGCGTACTATGCTGCTGACAGCCCGCCTGTATCAGGTGATGAAAATTACAATAAAGGAAAAAAAAAACTCCCAATACACAAGATTTCAGACATGTCCTGCCATCTGTGAGTAAGACGTAGAACTTTTTGCATTCCGTAAGAATCGTGCCATCGCAGACTAGAATGAATCGTGAAAGAATCGTGAATGAATAGTAGGAATCGATTCGCAATGTGAGATTGAATCGTAGGAATAACGGGAAAAAGAATCGTGTTGCCCAACTCTAATTCACACTGTCTTAAGACTTTCTCACACTAGTTGGTACAGCGTTCATTAGTAGAACAATGACCTATATATTTACTTTAGACCACATTCAAGCATTATTCACACTACTAAAACCATATACAAAACTTTACAAACTTAAATAAACAAAAAAGCCTTCAAGAAATAAACAGAAGTTTAGTCCTCTCCGCTACTGTTCTCTAGCAGGTGCAAATTAGAACTACATACTCGACTGAACCCGCTTGAGGCCCCCTGTCACTGTGCACGCACAAGTCATTCTGACGATACACAGGCTCTACACAGAAGCGATATAAGGCTGCTACCAGTTAATGTCACTGGTTTTGAGCCACGCTGTTTTAGGACTAACCTGTATGGGACACATCATAGAATCAAGAACATGACCAAACAACATGCTTTACACCACAATAGACTGCAGATTTATGCACTTTCTGGCTGCTGGAAAATGTATAATACATGCAAGTGTATGTACAAGTATTGCAACTAAACAAGATTTATTTGTTTGTCTCCAAGGTAGCTTCCTCATACTTGATGCAGTTTTAGGCTGAGTCTTGAAGATGGTCGCCTGACGGAAATCAGAATTCCAGAAATAAACATTAATTTACAAAATCGTGAGTTACAGTTTACGCAAACGCCAATTTTGCGTTTTGCAACTGCAAGGACAAGTAGTTTCAACATTCAAGGACGATTTTAGCTGAAATCGCTTGCGGCGCGTATGCTCTGTAGCTTACGTGGCTTTTGTAGTCCAATTTGGGTTCGTGTACCAGCTTAACAGACCGCAAGGGTCTTACATCAAACTGTTCGCCTCGACTTCTCGTACAACACTGTGGTACACTGCAAACTATACCCTGTGTAGTTGAAACTAACATACTGTTCAGCAGAACAAGCACTTATGACTATGGAGTTAACGTTAAGGTATTATTTGACAACAATTATTTAAAGACACACCATCATCAAAACGATACAATAAAGTTCAGTAAAGTTACTTTCAAACAACCGTTGCAAAGTAATGTGTGATTTAGCGAACTACTACGTGAAATACTTTAAAGATAATCACAACACCTAGAAACCTGAAAGACATTACATAATCATTTCTGAGTTCCAGTAACACTGAAATTGTTGCTGCTTGCCTGTTTAATTGCTCAACACTTCCATTGGCAGAACAGGAATGTGCGCACTTGAAACTAACGCGAGGATCAGTAAAACTCGCCTTTAGAAACTTCATGTGTGAATCTGTACCACCCACTAACGTTAATGTAGCTACCTGATCACTTTATTTATTTTACCTGAACCAGGTAAATACACCTACCTTTGCGATTACGATAGTGCAGTGCTTGTGTTGTTCAGAAATACGTTGCAATTTTCCTTCGGACATGCATGAAGGCATCGGGCAAGCGATTTTCAATTAAAGTATCTCCCCTGTACGGTAATATATATAATTAATCTACAATGCTGGTTGTAGACACAAGGCTGACGACACATGGAATTTTAGGGGTGGCTGTGAGCTCTAATCGAGTAGCCTGAAGGTAAAAAAATGGGAAGGTAAGACAACCGCTCATGATAAGCCGGAAATCCGGGTTCGAATCCCGGCCAGGCACAAATTTTCACTGTCATCGTTCCATTACACAGCTGATGGTTGTCTATATTCGCAGCTGCGACTACGTTTCATGCAATTCCTTTGTATAGTCACCCGTGCAGCCAGTAGACGCCATTAGGGATTTCCAAGAATATTAGCACTGTAGCAAGAGAAGACAGGCTGAGGTGGGATTCCCAGCCACCCCGAGAACAACATTCTAAATGTTTCGTTCCGCAAGAAGCCTGGAGTCAAAGTCGGCAATATTTGTGCCGACTTACGTAGAATACACCTGCCCCTTTCATTCTTTTGTGGTGCCCTAAAGACATTTTTCGAAATACTAAAGATAACATATATTTCTGTTCTGCTGAGGAATATTTGTTCCGTCTTCCCTTTCTCCTTATTCACATAATCTTGGAACAAAATGTGAAGCTCGTTATTCTCTACAAGTCGCTGTAGTGTCATGGTTATCGCGAGATAAGTAAATTTGGCTTTAAAACTACATTATCTCTTTAACTCTAGGAAATAAGATCATCAGAAACATATGATATGTAAAGATATCGTAAACTCGCTTCAAAATATCTTCTGTCGCGTTTATAGTTATGCAAAAAATTCATGCCTGTACCAGCGCCTAATAAATTTCACATATGTTGTTTCCTGGAGGCCATATCGTGAAATGACATGTGCAGTCTTCATAACAGGATAGCATACCTCATTTCTGACGACGACATTAAGAGCAAAGCTGCATTATGAGTGAGCATCTTTCGAAGATTAATGGGGATGGTATCTGGGCCCCGTGTAGATGAACGAGATGAATGAGCAACTGAATGAGGGGCTAACACAATTAGGAGTGTCCGAGATAATGTGTGTGCCACAAAATACCTTTTCTAGCTAGTTATACTAGGTCTACCCAGCCTCGCGTACTAGCACTCGATATTTAATGGATTTCTGCAAAGTAACATCGTAGAAGTGACCTCTAAGCTAATTGGACCGAATGTAACTTGAGTTTATATTATTAGTGACCGTGGCTTTTCCCGTAACCACAACCTGTGTTTGGTACTTGACATCTTGTGGACAACGTAGCTCCTTGCACAGAGAGCAATAAACGATGTACGCTGTCGACGATGAAATTCAATACCGAAGTAGAATAGATGTCGTAGGAATTGTTGTATTGAACTTAGCTATTGCGTTCAGTACCTCTGATCATGTGTTCTAGCTTTTCTTAACTATCCATTCGACTCATTCCTGCTTACTTGAAGTTGTAGGAAGAAACTTTTGAATATAACTTTCAGCAATGGTAATCTCAGATGTATGACCCAGACATTCAAGACTGTCACTAAAGCTTTAATCTCTGCCATAGTAGCTTCACTAGGTATAAAATTTTCTCGCCACTCGATTTCCTATAGCTAATTTAATTTCCTGGGTAACTCATCGTTATTACCCTTGTTTTATTGGTCAAAACTAATTTTACTAGTAATGTGGAACTATGTACTATCATATGTTAACTTTATTATATAAGACTTGCTTTTTGAAATATCAGGCAGCATTTCTTAAAATATACGATAAATGAAATGAAGTGAAATACTAGTGTGAAACATACAGGGTGAGGGGGGGGGGGGGGGGGACCATGCCTGGATTGAGCGACCAGAATGTAATAACAAATAAGACCAAATCCAATAAAAATAGTGACAGTGACAGTAACATGGATGCAATGGCAACATTATGACGAGTGCATGGATGAAAACGCGCCCTAGAGGGCGAAGTGTAGGTTTCAAGTAATTTCATATTGGATGTTTTATGTAACTTATATAATGAACTTGATAAGTTAATACCTCGACAACACCTTTAGCAATTTTTACAAACATTACCTATTTTCAATTACAAGCCGGAATGTACATTCCACGCTTAAGAACCACAATTTTCGTATAAATAAGATGTGAAACTTTGTAAATAGCCGCAGCATTAATAAGTAGACATGGATACAATGTACGAGTGCACCTAGTTAACTTAGAGGAAAACTATGAACCTCACTGGAAAGCTGAGGAAATTTATGTGAAAATTCAGATATGATAAATGTATTTAACATTAAATATATACTTTTAAATATGATGAGAAGTTGGAAGTGTGTGCGCTTGGCTAATATCAACGCAAGGGCTTAAACAGCGGCGGCTATCTCTGCATGGGGCATTTTGCTCTATGGTTCCCATTCAGTTAGCAGTTGGCCTTGAGATCTTGGAGTAGATCACCCCTGGAGGGCGTTGAAATTACTACATACGTACATACATATATACATTGAAATACATATATTAAGACTTGTTCCACAGATCATGAAAACGACATTTCGTAATCATGTGGAATTTGTTACTTTAATATAAGTTTTATTTACATAAAATAATTCATTTTTCATCGTTATTGCTTCATATCTAAAAATTCATCTTTTGAGTAGAAGGAGTTGTCATTCAGAAATTCCTTTAATTTGTTTTTAAATGTTAGTTGTCTATCTGTCAGACTTTTAATGCCATTTGGCAAATGACCAAAAGATTTTGAGGCAGCATAATTCACCCCTTTCTGCGCCAAAGTCAGATTTAAGATCATGTTTTCTTCTAGTGTTGTAGCTGTACACTTCGCAGTTATTTTTAATTGGGATTGGTTATTAATAACAATTTTCGTAAGTGAATATCCCGAGTTCCTTCAATAAATGTCTGCAAGGTGACCTTCGGTGGGCTCCAGCTATTATTCTGATTACACGAATTTGCGCAACGAATACTTTTCTTTTAATAATGAATTACCCCAAAATATGATGCCATATGAAAGCAATGAATGAAAATAGACATAGTAGGCTAACTCACTGATATGTTTGTCACCAAAATTTTCAAGAACTCTGTTAGCGTAAGTAGATGAACCTAACTGTTTCAGCAGATGATCGATGTGTTTCTTACAATTCAACTTCTCGTCAATGTACACACACAGAAATTTGGAATATTCTGCCCTAGGAACAGACTTCTGTCCATAGTCTATATTCATCAATGGTGTTATACCATTTACAGTACAGAACTGCATATACTGAGTTTTCTCAAAATTTAGTGAGAGTCCATTTGCAAAGAATCACTTAATGATTCTCTGAATGACATTATTTACAATTTCCTCAGCTGATTCATGTGTGTTGGATATGATTACTATACATGTATCATCATCAAAATGAAGTAGCTTTGCATCTTCATTAATACAGAGTGGCAAGTCGTTAATGTACTCTATATTAAGAACCCCCCCCCCCCCCCCCCATGAACCATGGACCTTGCCGTTGGTGGGGAGGCTTGCGTGCCTCAGCGATACAGATAGCCGTACCGTAGGTGCAACCACAACGGAGGGGTATCTGTTGAGAGGCCAGACAAACGTGTGGTTCCTGAAGAGGGGCAGCAGCCTTTTCAGTAGCTGCAGGGGCAACAGTCTGGATGATTGACTGATCTGGCCTTGTAACACTAACCAAAACAGCCTCGCTGTGCTGGTACTGAGAACGGTTGAAAGCAAGGGGAAACTACAGCCGTTGTTTTTCACGAGGGCATGCAGCTTTACTGTATGGTTAATGATGATGGCGTCCTCTTGGGTAAAATATTCCTGAGGTAAAATAGTCTCCCATTCGGATCTCCGGGCGGGGACTACTCAAGAGGACGTCGTTATCAGGAGAAAGAAAACTGGCGTTCTACAGATCAGAGCGTGGAATGTCAGATTCCTTAATAGGGCAGATAGGTTAGAAAATTTAAAAAGGGAAATGAATAGGTTAAAGTTAGATATAGTGGGAATTAGTGAGGTTCGGTGGCAGAAGGAACAAGACTTTTGGACAGGCGAATACAGGGTTATAAATACAAAGTCAAATAGGTGTAATGCAGGAGTAGGTTTAATAATGAGTAAAAAAATAGGAATGCGGGTAACTTACTACCAACAGCATAGTGAACGCATTATTGTGGCCAAGATGGACACGAAGCCCACGCCTACTACAGTAGTACAAGTTTATATGCCAACTAGCTCTGCAGATGACGAAGAAACTGAAGAAATGTATGACGAAATAAAAGAAATTATTCAGATAGTGAAGAGAGCCGGAAATTTAATAGACATGGTTGACTGGAATTCAGTAGTAGGAATAGGGAGAGAAGGAAACGTAGTAGGTGAATATGAATTGGGGCTAAGAAATGAAAGAGGAAGCCGCCTGGTAGAATTTTGCGCAGAGCATAACTTAATCACAGCTAACATTTGGTTCAAGAATCATAAAAGAAGGTTGTATACATGGAAGAATCCTGGAGTTACTAGAAGGTATCAGATAGATTATATAATGGTAAGACAGAGATTTAGGAACCAGGTTTTAAATTGTAAGACATTTCCAGGGGCAGATGTGGACTCTGACCACAATCTATTGGTTATGACCTGTAGATTAAAACTGAAGAAACTGCAAAAAGGTGGGAATTTAAGGAGATGGGACCCGGATAAACTTACTAAACCAGAAGTTGTACAGAGTTTCAGGGAGAGCGTAAGGGAACAAATGGCAGGAATGGGGTAAAGAAATACAGTAGCAGAAGAATGGGTAGCTTTGAGGGATGAAGTAGTGAAGGCAGCAGAGGATCAAGTACGTAAAAAGACGAGGGCTAGTAGAAATCCTTGGGTAACAGAAGAAATATTGAATTTAATTGATGAAAGGAGAAAATATAAAAATGCGGTAAATGAAACAGGCAAAAAGGAATACAAACGTCTCAAAAATGAGATCGACAGGAAATGCAAAATGGCTAAGCAGGGATGGCTAGAGGACAAATGTAAGGACATAGGGGCTTATCTCACAGGGGTAAGATAGATACTGCCTACAGGTAAATTAAAGAGACCTTTGGAGATAAGAGAACCACTTGAATGAATATTAAGAGCTCAGATGGAAACCCAGTTCTAAGCAAAGAGGGGAAAGCAGAAAGGTGGAAGTAGTATATTGAGGGTCTATACAAGGGCGATGTACTTGAGGACAATATTATGGAAAGGGAAGAGGATTTAGATGAAGATGAAATGGGAGATATGATACTGCGTGAAGAGGTTGACAGAGCACTGTAAGACCTAAGTCGAAACAAGGCCCCAGGAGTTGACAACATTCCATTAGAACTACTGACGGCCTTGGGAGAGCCAGTCCTGACAAAACTCTACCATCTGGTGAGCAAGGTATAAGAGACAGGCGAAATACCCTTCAAGAAGAATATGATAATACCAATCCCAAAGAAAGCAGGTGTTGACAGATGTGAAAATTACCGAACTATCAGTTTAAGAAGCCATGGCTGCAAAATACTAACGCGAATTCTTTACAGACGAATGGAAAAACTGGCAGAAGCTCACCGAGGGGAAGATCAGTTTGGATTCCGTAGAAATACTGGAAGACGTGAGGCAATACTGACCCTACGACGTATCTTAGAAGCTAGATTAAGGAAAGGGAAACCTACGTTTCTAGCATTTGTAGACTTAGAGAAAGCTTTTGACAATGTTGACTGGAATACTCTCTTTCAAATTCTGAAGGTGTCAGGGGTAAAATACAGGGAGCGAAAGGCTATTTACAATTTGTATAGAAACCAGATGGCAGTTATAGGAGTTGAGGGGCATGAAAGGGAAGCAGTGGTTGGGATGGGAGAGAAACAGGGTTTTAGCCTCTCCCCAATGTTATTCAATCTGTATATTGAGCAAGCAGTGGAGGAAACAAGAGAAAAATTCGGAGTAGGTATTAAAATTCATGGAGAAGAAATAAAAACTTTGAGGTTCGCCGATGACATTGTAATTCTGTCAGAGACAGCAAAGGACTTGGAAGAGCAGTTGAACGGAATGGATGGTGTCTTGAAAGGAGGATGTAAGATGAACATCAACAAAAGCAAAACGAGGATGATGGAATGTAGTCGAATTAAGTCGGGTGATGCTGAGGGAATTAGATTAGGAAATGAGACACTTAAAGTAGTAAAGGAGTTTTGCTATTTGGGGAGCAAAATAACTGATGATGGTCGAAGTAGAGAGGATATAAAATATAGACTGGCAATGGCAAGAAGAAGAGAAATTTGTTAACGTCGAGTATAGATTTAAGTGTCAGGGAACTGATGACCTCAAAAGTTAAGTCCCATAGTTCTCAGAGCTATTTGAACCATTTTGCATATGTTTGCCTGTGGAGGATTCTAAGCGCGAACTGCCTTCTCGATTATGTTCCATAAATGACCGGTGGGCAATTTGAGTTGCCATGTCATTCGCTCTAACTCTCCAGAACGTCCTTTAAACCAATCGCGAACAACTGTGGCTAGATGATATGGTGCATAGGCATCAATAAAAATTCAGTCGTTTTTTTGGGAACATGAAGTCCATGAATGGCTGCAACTGGTCTCCACGTAGCAGAACCATTTGCGTTTAGTGGGCTAGGGGACCCAGTCCATGCCATGTAAACACAGTCCTCACCATCATGGACCCACCATCTCCTTGCACCGTGGCGTGTTGACAACTTGGGTCAATGGCTTCATGGCGTGTGCGTTGCACTCATACCCTGCCATCCGCTCTTACCGACTGTAATCAGTACTCAGCTGACCAGGCCACGGTTTTCCAGTCGTCTACTGTGCAAGCCAAATTTCACCGCAATGTCCTAATGGATATGTTCGTCGAACGCTAAATAAACTTCAAAACCATGTTTTCAACAGTAAAAATATCATAAGAGCCGGCCGGTGTGGCCGAGCGGTTCTAGGCGCTACAGTCTGGAACCGCGCGACCGCTACGGTCGCAGGTTCGAATCCTGCCTCGGGCATGGATGTGTGTGATGTTCTTAGGTTAGTTAGGTTTAAGTAGTTCTAAGTTCTAGGGGCCTGATGACCACAGATGTTAAGTCCCGTAGTGCTCAGAGCCATTTTATCATAAGAATGGATATAAACGAAAGAATAGCCTCAGGGTCAAGATGTCTGTACTCACTAAGCAACCCACTCAAAAGTAAAGCTTTGTCATCACCACAAAGATGAAGATATACAGAAACATCGTCCAGTACGCCTTAGATAAGTTCGTACCGACTAAGGTCCAAAGCGAGGGGAAAGATCCACCGTGGTATAACAATCATGTACGAAAGGTACTACGGAAACAAAGAAAGCTTCATCATAGGTTTAAGAGTAGTCGAATCATAGCTGATAAGGAAAAGCTGAACGAAGCGAAAAAGAGCGTAAAGAGAGCAATGAGAGAAGCATTCAACGAATTCGAACATAAAACATTGGCAAACAATCTAAACAAGAACCCTAAAAAGTTTTGGTCATATGTAAAATCGGTAAGCGGCTCTAAATCCCCTATTCAGTCACTCGTTGACCACGATGGCACCGAAACAGAGGACGACCGAAGAAAGGCAGAAATACTGAATTCAGTGTTCCGAAACTGTTTCACTGCGGAAAATCGTAACACGGTCCCTGACTTCAGCCGTCGCACGGACGCCAAAATGGAAAATATTGGAATAAACGATATCGGAATTGAAAAACAACTGCTATCACTTAGTAGCGGAAAAGCATCCGGACCAGACGAGATACCCTTAAGATTCTACAGTGATTATGCTAAAGAACTTGCCCCCTTTCTATCAGCAATTTATCGTAGATCGCTGGAAGAACGTAAAGTACCTAGCGACTGGAAGAAAGCGCAGGTCGTTCCCATTTTCAAGAAGGGTCATAAATCAGATGCGAATAATTATAGGCCTATTTCGCTTACGTCAATCTGTTGTAGAATAATGGAACATGTTTTGTGTTCTCGTATTATGACGTTCTTAGATAATACAAATCTCCTTCATCATAACCAACATGGATTCCGCAAACAGAGATCATGTGAAACTCAGCTCGCCCTATTTGCCCAAGAAATTCACAGTGCCGTAGACACTGGCGAGCAGATTGATGCCGTATTCCTGGACTTCAGGAAGGCATTTGATACGGTTCCGCACTTACGTTTAGTGAAAAAAATACGAGCTTACGGAATATCGGACCAGGTTTGTGATTGGATTCAGGATTTCCTAGAAGAAAGAACACAACATGTCATTCTTAACGGTTCAAAATCTGCAGATGTAGAGGTAATTTCGGGAGTACCGCAGGGAAGCGTGATAGGACCTTTATTGTTTACAATATACATAAATGACTTAGTTGACAACATCGGTAGCTCCGTGAGGCTATTTGCAGATGACACGGTTGTCTACAAGAAAGTAGCAACATCAGTAGACTCGTACGTACTCCAGGAGGACCTGCAGAGGATTAATGCATGGTGCGACAGCTGGCAGCTTTCCCTAAACGTAGATAAATGTAATATAATGCGCATACATAGGGGCAGAAATCCATTCCAGTACGATTATGCCATAGGTGGTAAATCATTGGAAGCGGTAACGACCGTAAAATACTTAGGAGTTACTATCCGGAGCGATCTGAAGTGGAATGATCACATAAAACAAATAGTGGGAAAAGCAGGCTCCAGGTTGAGATTCATAGGAAGAATTCTAAGAAAATGTGACTCATCGACGAAAGAAGTAGCTTACAAAACGCTTGTTCGTCCGATTCTTGAGTATTGCTCATCAGTATGGGACCCTTACCAGGTTGGATTAATAGAAGAGATAGACATGATCCAGCGAAAAGCAGCGCGATTCGTCATGGGGACATTTAGTCAGCGCGAGAGCGTTACGGAGATGCTGAACAAGCTCCAGTGGCGGACACTTCAAGAAAGGCGTTACGCAATACGGAGAGGTTTATTATCGAAATTACGAGAGAGCACATTCCGGGAAGAGATGGGCAACATATTACTACCGCCCACATATATCTCGCGTAATGATCACAACGAAAAGATCCGAGAAATTAGAGCAAATACGGAGACTTACAAGCAGTCGTTCTTCCCACGCACAATTCGTGAATGGAACAGGGAAGGGGGGATCAGATAGTGGTACAATAAGTACCCTCCGCCACACACCGTAAGGTGGCTCGCGGAGTATCGATGTAGATGTAGATGTAGATTACGATCTGCCCCATAGTACTGTATGGTTCAGAAATTTGGACGCTTACAAAGAATGCAAGAGAAAAAGTGAATGTTTTCGAAAGAAAAGTAATGAGAAATGTCTGGGGACCTATGTTTGGCGTATGGAGAATTCGAAAGAACAATGAAATTTGTCAGTTAATGAAGCAACCGACCATCATCCAGAAATTAAAAAGTAGGAGACTGCATTGGGCTGGACTTGTGTCTAGAATGGGAAACAACAGAATCACCAAGAAAGCATTTGAAGGAACTGTCCAGGCAACAAGACCATTGGGCCGACCCCGTACAAGGTGGAAAGATGGCATAGAGAAGGACATCGCAGCATTAGGAATTTCCGCAGGGTGGAGAGAGACTGCGAGAGATAGAAGGCGGTGGAAACATCGTTGATGCAGCGCGTGGTCTACAGGGCCTTTGGTCGCTGAGGAGAAGAAGAAGAATGTGTTACTGGATTTAAACGACCCAGAAGGAGGCCCGTTAACCAAAGGCGTTGACAGTGACATCAGCTTGAGGGAATCAACAAGAATCCCTTCCAATAGCCTCGACTGTCACAGTGGCCCCAACTCGATGAAATCGTAACGTAGGGACAAATAACGCAGGCCCTCACTGGCAACGTGGCTCCTGTACAACAAACGAAACATGCCTGGGTTTGCTGTACAAGTGATGGTTGAATTATCAATCTTTTGACTGGTTTGATGCAGCCTTCCAAAACTTACCCTTCTCTAACAGTCTCTTCATCTCACAGGCACACTTGCCGCAAACATCTTCCACTATTTGTAGGATATATACCATTCCCTGTCTTCCCCTACAAGGTGTACTGAACTGGATAAAATGCAAAATAGAAACAGTGAACGGTCCAAACTTAGCTAGTCCAACATTGAGCGCAGTGCCAGAGCCACGGCGTCCTGTTTAAGTGGTCATGGTGCTCACTGCAAAGCGGCCGAGTCGCGTTCAGTAGTCCCTCGTGCCATTTGCTTTTATATTATTTTTTTCACATCACTATGAACTGCTCGTCCGGTCACTGAAATTATTGGCAATTGTCATCCTACACATTGGTTACAGAATATCAGTCATATGGTAAGAATGTGCCGAATAGTGACAGCAGGCGAGATATCACATAGACATTTCACAGAAATGAACACAACAAATAAACGGGTGTGAACTATGTTACAAGAAAGGAATTCAAGAGTCAAAACTTCCAAAGTGGAACGCAATAGCTAAGTTCGATACAACAATTCCTACGACATCTATTCTACTTCGGTATTGAATTTCATCATCGACAGCGTACGTCATTTATTGCTCTCTGTACAAGGAGCTACGTTGTCCACAAGATGTCAAGTACCAATCAAGTTGGTTGTGGTTACGCGAAAAGCCACGGTCGCGAATAATATAAACTCAAGTTACAATCGGTCCAATTAGCTTAGAGGTCACTTATACGATGTTACTATGCAGAAATCCATTAAATATCGAGTGGTAGTATCACATTTACACGAACAACTAAATCGGGCAGGGAGGCTTATCTCACTCTCACCAGGCTTACAGATTAGGTGCGTCGATAAGAGATTCTTGTCGTATGGCACACATACTGCCAGTAACGCGGTGTCTGACACATTAGACTTGTTGAGCCCATTTCACGTCGAGCAGCCTCACTACGCCGAGCAAATGGAGGTCCGACACGATATTAGGAGGTATGTCATGGCGTTTGCAACTCATTGTCAGTGTATGTTGTACTAATACTGTAAACGCATTTTTAAAGCTCACTGGACGAGCAAGTTTCTCTTATTGTACAGGGACAATACGGGAAACTTATAGCAAAAAGATTATTGGCAACTTTGGTATTCTCTCTTTGTCGGTTTGCTAAAAAATAATCACAATGAATACAGATACACGACTGTCTGAAAACTAAAATTATATTGACGCATCCATAAAACGTTACGTTTCCACTTAACTTACAACAGTAATTCACTTTGCCACGTACATAAATCTTTAGATGAAACCCGCAATAAAGTTAACTCTGTCCTCAGACGATCTTTACAAAAAACTCAGAGTTCCAGCTAGCAGTATGAGCCCTGAAAGCACCTAGCTCAGGTTGACGTCACTAAATATCGGTTAATACGAATGATATGAATCTCAAAGCAGTGGCACAAATTATGGGCCGGTACAATATAGTAGTTGTGGCTAACAAAAGGTCTTAATAAATACATCTCAATAAATTGTCACCTCCACTGAACAAATTCAGCTCTGTTTGCTCACGACGAAGAGGAAGAAGAGGAATAGTGCCTAACTTACCATAGGCGGCGAGGTTGTTAGAGGTGAAACACAACGCGAATAGGGTAGGGATGGGGAATTAAAACGACCATGGCGTTTCCGAGAGAGCCATCCCGACTCTTCACTTCGGCAGCATCAAGATAACACGGAAAACCTAAAAAATTGACGAATGCCCAATACAGTTTCAGAGAATTAACTATTGCTTCAACTTGTCCATTACCTCTTTGGAGAAGCTGTTTCGCTATAAATACAGCCCTGTGGCTGCAGAAAACTCAACGACGTTATATTTTGGATCGCATAGTGTATTACTTGAAACGTTCAGGTCTTTAAGAGTACTGTGGACGCTGACAACGCGATTTCTAAAAGGCAAATGAATGTTTTTCGCGGTCGAGAACCCTCGACCTTGACAGACTTCGCGGGAACGGATGACGTCACGATTACTGCCGTGAAACGGCAGAGCTAACGAGTAGCAGGATGCTTAAATACAGGTGTAGTTCAGCGGGCCACAGTCGTGTTCCCTGTAGGCAGACCAGCTCGTGCAGTTTTGCACTTCGGTACGTACTAAAACGTCTTGCTACGTAAAGCAGTATTAATACACTCACCCGAGAGACAGGTTTAGTCTCCGAATACGAATGCTTTTCCTTCTTCGCGTATATTAAGTGTTTAGTGTGGATTGCTATGATCATAGGGTGTGAAGTAGATAATTTCGTCCACAGTGCTATGTTTACTCTGTCAATAACGATAGAGAAGGGAGATGGCGAATCCATTGCCGGCAAACAGCCTACTCGTGTCACATAGCAAGATTAATACACTCGCCCGACGAACGGATCACAATCTGCGCTTTGACGCTCCGTTCATTTCTTCACGTGAGTGTGATTTCCCATTTCATTGCCAATATTTCCATTTTCAACTCGTTTCTACTGAGGAATATCTGTGGCAGAAGAGTTCAGAGGGAATTCTGAGAGTCAAATAAGTAGCTTTCTTAGGAGCGTTGTAGTTTTGTGGAGTTAATGGAGCAACTATTCGCAAGTTTATTTAAGTTAATAGGCGCTTCTGGTTTTCACCCGTGTACAACTTAATTATTGCACCATTTTGGTGATTGAATGTCGAGTGTCGTAATTGTTTAATAAAAAATAAGATTGAATTCGATTGGTTGGGGGAAGAGACCAAACAGCGAGGTCATCGGTCTCATCGGATTAGGGAAGGAAGTCGGCCGTGCCCTTTCAGAGGAACCATCCCGGCATTTGCCTGGAGCGATTTAGGGAAATCACGGAAAACCTAAATCAGGATGGCCGGACGCGGGATAAAAAATAAAATTTTCCTGTTTCAACTAATGGCTGGCCGCATAACGTATACACACTAGTAGCACCTACAGGGTGTCCCAGAAATGACGCGACAAACTTCTATGAGAGGTGGGGCACATCGTAAGGACCGAGAACAGCTCATGGTCGTAAAGGTCAGCGGTAAGTGGTAGCACAGGCCGAAGATCGGAAAGGAAACAATGGCGTTGTTCGTTTGACATATTTATTGGACAAAATAAGTACACAATAGCGTACGACGTCAATATAATTCTAATGTCAGAACGGACACCATGCATGCCTGACACCGACGGAGGATTGATTGCCCGCAGCATTAGAAGCCACCAGAACTTTCTTTGATTGCACCAGCTTCACAGACAATTCTTGCTACGAGATCCATTTCAGTCTCGACAGGATCGCGATACACGAGAGAGCTCATGGCTCGTGATATACAGGAATCAGGACTCGATAAATCCGGTGAGGGTGATGGCAGTATTCTCGTGTACAGCATCACCTAGCGGCGTACGATGTCGTTTGTGGCCAGCGGTTGCTGAGCAATTCATGATCCTTACGATGCACCACACCTCCCCTAGAAGTTAGTCCCATCATTTCTGGGACTCTCTGTAGACATATTACAAATAAAAGTCCCCACGCCGTGTTCTTCTAATCTCAGGAACCACTGCATGAATTTTGATACGGTTTCCACTAATAAATACACTGTTTCACGAGACAGTTGGTACCTATGCCAGACAAGTCGCCGGGTCTTACATGTTCAGTGTTACCGTTGCGAAGACGATGCGGGTCGCTAGTAGTGGTACAGTCGCAGCTCATGGTTCACATTTCGTCAAATAAAATGTTGGTTTTGATCATCTGCAATTCCCTCCCCTTCTCACCCAAAAGTTATACAGGGTGGTCCATTGATCGTGACCGAGCCAAATATCTCACGAAATTAGCGTCAAACGAACAAAACTATAAAGATCGAAACTTGTCTAGCCTGAAGGGGGAAACCAGATGCCGCTATGATTCGCCCGCTAGATGGCGCTGCCATAGGTCAAACAGATATCAACTGCGTGTTTTTTGGTAGGAACCCCCATTTTTATTACATATTCGTGTAGTACGTAAAGTAATATGAATGTTTTAGTTGGACCACTTTTTTCGCTTTGTGACAGATGACACTGTAATAGTCACAAACATATGGCACACAATTTTAGACCATCAGTTGGTAACAGGTAGGTTTTTTAAATTAAATTACAGAACTTAGGTACGTTTGAACATTTTATTTCGGTTGTTCCAATGTGATACATGTACGTTTGTGAACTTATAATTTCTGAGAATGCATGCTGTTACAGCGTGATTGCCTGTAAATACCACATTAATGCAATAAATGCTCATAATTATGTCCGTCAACCTCAGTGCATTGGGCAATACGGGTAACGACATTCATATCAGCAGCGAGTAGTTCGCCTTCTGTAATGTTCGCACATGCATTGACAATGCGCTGACGCACGTTTTCAGGCGTTGTCGGTGGATCACGATAGCAAATATCCTTCAATTTTCCCCACAGAAAGAAATTCGAGGACGTCAGATCCGGTGAATGCGCGGACCATGGTACGGTGCTTCGACGATCAATCCACCTGTCATGAAATATGCTATTCAATACCGCTTCAACCGTACGCGAGCTATGTGCCGGACATCCATCATGTTGGAAGTACATCTCCATTCTGTCATGCATTGAAACATCTTGTAGTAACATCGGTAGACCATTACGTAGGAAATCAGCATACACTGCACCATTTAAATTTCCATCGATAAAATGGGGGTCAATTATCCTTCCTCCCATAATGCCGCACCGTACATTAACCCTCCAAGGTCGCTGATGTTCCACTTGTCGCAGCCATCGTGGATTTTCCGTTGCCCAATAATGCATATTATGCCGGTTTACGTTACCGCTGTTGGTGAATGACGCTTCGTCGCTAAATAGAACGCGTGCAAAAAATCTATCATCGTCCCGTAAATTCTCTTGTGCCCAGTGGCAGAACTGTACACGACGTTCAAATTCGTCGCCATGCAATTCCTGGTGCATAGAAATACGGTACGGGTGCGATCGATGTTGATGTAGCACACTCAACACCGACGATTTTGAGATTCCCGATTCTCGCGCAATTTTTCTGCTACTGATGTGCGGATTAGCCGCGACAGCAGCTAAAACACCTACTTGGGCATCATCATTTGTTGCAGGTCATGGTGACGTTTCACATGTGGGTGAACACTTCCTGTTTCCCTAAATAACGTAACTATCCGGCGAACGGTCCGGACACTTGGATGATGTCGTCCAGGATACCGAGCAGCATACATAGCACACGCCCGTTGGGCATTTTGATCACAATAGCCATACATCAACACTACATCGACCTTTTCCGCAATTGGTACACGGTCCATTTTAACACGGGTAATGTATCACGAAGCAAATACCGTCCGCACTGGCGGAATGTTACGTGATACCACGTACTTATACGTTTGTGACTATTACAGCGCCATCTATCACAAAGCGAAAAAAGTGGCCCAACTAAAACATTCATATTTCTTTACGTACTATACGAATATGTAATAAAAATGGGGGTTCCTATTTAAAAAAACGCAGTTGATATCCGTTTGACGTACGGCAGCGCCATCTAGCGGGCCAATCATAGCGCCATCTGGTTTCCCCCTTCAAGCTGGACGAGTTTCGTTCTTTGCAGTTATTTCGTTTCATGCTTATTTCGTGAGATATTTGGCCCCGTCACTATCAATGGACCACCCTGTGTACTGCTGCAACTTGCATTGACGGTTGAAAGTGAAACTTTTGACGTGGTGATGCGACCATGTAGGTCAGGGCTGCCAAACACATGGGCCGAGTTTACGAACCGCGTGCACGCCACGGCTCAGCCTCTCTCCGCTTTGCTAGTTCCTTCCTGGAAGTATTCGGTGTAGCACGACATTTCATTTAGAATTGCAGCGTGGCATTTTTCGGTCGGCACAACTCTCTTCTGTCCCACGAATCGCGATGTCAGCGCTGTTTATCCTTTGGTATCTGTTCACGGAACGAAGGATGTTCATTGGTCCAGAGACCGTAAGCAAAACAAAAAAAAAAAGGAAGTCTAGTCTAGTGAGCTATCATCACATGCCTTAAAAATGATTGGGAATGACAGAAGAGAGGGATGAGAATTCTCAGTATCTATTATGCAGTCGCATAAGCCTAAGATACTGCAAATGTACTGTGAAACGATATCACAATATTAAGCAGAAGTAATTTAAAGATTTAGTTAAAAATTAAAGAGCAAAAAATTACAATGATCGACTGTCGGGATTCATTGTTCAGTACACCAAGAATAACTTTGTTCTAAATTTTCGGGTTCGCAGCATATGAAGAACTTTGTGGTAGGAATAGCAAAATTTATGAAGTCGTACGCATTAGTCATTTTCAGTTTTCTATGGAATTGAACGATGAGCACGGAGATATACCCCGAAGAGCCAAAGAAACTGGTACACCTACCTAATATCGTTAGGGACACAGCGAGCAAGCAGAATGGCCGGACACGACGTGGCATGGACTCGATTAATGTCTGAAGAAGTACTGGAAGGAACTGACACTATGAATCCTGCAGGGCTGTCCACAAATTCGTAAGCGTACGAAAGGGTGGAGATCTCTTCTGAACAGTACATTGCAGGGCATCCCATGTCTGTGGAGTTTGGTGGTCAGCGGAAGTGTTTAAACTCAGAAGAGTGTTCCTGGAGCCACTCTGTATCAATTCTGGAGGTGTGTCGGAATTCTCAATGGAGATTAATGAATGCAGGTGATCAAATAGTATGCTTACGTACGTGTCACCTGTCAGAGTCGCACCTAGACGTATCAGGGGTCCCATATCACTCCATCTGCACACGCCCCTCACCATTACAGAGCCTCCACCAGCCTGAACAGTCCCCTGCTGACATGCAGGGTAAATGGATGCGTGAGGTTGTCTCCATACCTGTCCACGTCCATCCTCTCGTTACAATTTGAAACGAGACTCGTCCGACCCGGCAACATGTTTACAGTCATCAACAGTTCAATATCGGTCTTGACGGGCCCAGGCGAGGCGTAAAGATTTGTATCATGCAGTCATCAAGGGTACACGAATCATTCTTTGGCTCCGAAAGCCCATATCGATGATGTTTCGTTGAATGGTTGGCATGCTGACACTTGTTGATGCCCCAGCATTGAAATCTGCAGAAATTTGCGGAAGGTTTGCGCTTTCGACACGTTGAACGATTCTCTTCAATCGTCGTTGGTCCCGTTCTTGCAGGATCTTTTTATGGCTGCAGCGTTGTCGGAGATTTGATGTTTTACTGGATTCCTGATATTCACAGCACACTCGTGAGGTGATCGTGTGGAAAAATCCCCACTTCATCGCTACCTGGGAGTGCTGTGTCCCATCGCTCGTGCGCCGACTATAACACAACGCTCAATTCACTTCAGTCTTGATAACCTGCCATTGTAGCAGCAGTAACCGATCTAACAACTGCGCCTGACGGTTGTCTTATATAGGTGTTGCCAACTGCAGCGCCGTATTCTGCCTCTTTACATATCTCTGCATTTGAATACGCATGCCCGGATCAGTTTCCTTGAAAGACAGTGCTCACTGCCATTAAAGAAAATCGCAATACTTGAAAAATTCGAATAGTTTCGTAAACGTTTTGAGGACACTGTCACTCTAACTTCTGTTTTAGAGCTGTTTCCAAGACAGCTTGCCGTTTCAATTGAAAGCGCCCTTGAGCACACGGCGATGTACTTGACTGACCTGAAAGGTAATTCCCATTTTAATGACATATCCTTTCATGTTAAAACTGTCCAGGAATTCTACATTGTTTTCCACAGGTAGTTTCTACGTCCACATCCACTTGGTTACTCTGCAATTCATACATAAGTGCCTGGCAGAGGGTTCATCGAACCATTTTCATACTACCTCTCATACTACATACTCTCAAATGGCGCGTGGGAAAAAGGAACACCTAAATCTTTCCGTTCGAGCTCTGATTTCTCTTATTTTATTACGATGATCATTTCTCCCTACGTAGGTGGGTGTCAACAAAATATTTTAGATTCTGAAGAGAAAGTTGGTGATTGAAATTTCGTAAATAGACCTCGCCGCAAAGAAGACTGCCTTCATTCCAATAACTGCCACCCCAACTCGCGCATCATAGCAGTTACACTCTCACCCCTATTGCGCGATAACACGAAACAAGCTGCCGTTCTTTGCACTTTTTCGATGTCCTCTGTCAATCCTACCTTGCAAGGATCCCACACCGCGCAGAAATATTCCAGCAGAGGACGGACAACTGTAATGTAGGCTGTCTCTTTAGTGGGTTTGTAGCATCTTCTATGTATTCTGTCAACAAAGCACAGTCTTTGTTTCACCCTCCTCACAGTATAATCTATGTGGTCTTTCCAATTTAAGTTACTCGCAGTTGTAACTCCTAGGTATTTAGTTGAAATGACAGCCCTCAGATCGTATACCAAAATTTTATTGGATGTCTTTCAGTACCCATGTGCATGACCTCGCACTTTTCTTTCTTTAGTGCCAATTGTCAGTTTTCGCACCATACAGAAATTCTCTCTAAATCATTTTGTAATTGGAAATGATCGTCTGATAATTTTACTAGTTGGTAAATTACAGCGTCATCTGAAAACAATCTAAGGGGTCTGCTCAGGTTATCACCTAGATCATTTATGTAAATTAGGAACAGCAGAGGGCCTATGACACTACCTTGCGGAACGCCAGATATCACTTCTGTTCTACTCGATGATTTACCGTCTATCACTACGAACTGTGACCTCTCCGAGAGAAAATGACGAATCCAGTCACTGAGACGGTACTCCATATGCACGCAATTTGATTAATAGTCGCTTGTGAGGAACGGTATGAAAAGTCTTCTGAAAATCTAGGAATATGGAATCGATCTGAGATCCCTCGTCGACAGCACTCATTACTTCATGGGAATAAAGAGTTAGCTGTGTTGCACAAGAACGATATTTTCCGAATCCGTGTTGTTTATGGATCAATAAGTCATTTTCTTCAACGTGATTCATAATGTTCGAGTACAGTACAGTTTCCATGTCTCTATAATGAGGTTGCAAAAGTGCTACAATATTTCGAACGACATATTTGCGCGTAAGACCTTTTTTGTATTAAGAAACTAAATAAGTGACAATTAAGTGGCAACTTGAGTACGAACATTTGTGAAACTATCTGCATCTGTCGGTCTGTACCAGATAGAAATCATATAATGTCTTCAGCATGCCAAAATAATTAAATAATACTGAAAATTCGTTTTGTTTGTGATTTATGTTGCTGAGAAATGTGAAATATAAGACTAAGTTGCGTACAGTGCTACTGCACTGGCCCATGTAATTGTGGTGTGTTTGCTGTTCACCCCCCCCCCCCCCAACCCCTCTTCGAAGCGCTAAGAGAGCATTGTGTGGCTCGGGGGGGGGGGGGAGGGGGGAAGGGGGGGGGGGGGAATGTACAACAAGACTGAACGCTGCGGCACTCATACCAGGGCTCGGCCCACAAGCCGAAATCTTTCCTGCCCCTTCAGAGCAGGGTAGATTCTTCAGAATAATCAGAATTTTATGTAATCTGAAACAGATGCAGAAGTGTATTCAAGGTTAACATTTCAGCACAACCACACCATAACATCATCTACAGCCTGTATTTAAGGAAAAATAACATAGCTGGTTTATCACATCTGAATGTTGGCTATTTGTGTGAAGATCGTGTTATGGCTTGTGTGAGCAGGAACTTCTGCCAGCACCTGACGGAATTCGACAGCAGCAGGATGGTGGTCAATGATTCTGCAGTTCATCGTTTCTACAACATATATTGCTGTTCGCCTTCGTCGATATCTCTGTCATTCGTGTTAATATCCAGTCAACGCAAGAACTCTGTGGCCTTGAGCGACTGCCGCCCTAGAGGACTGGCATATCGTCAGCTCTGCCATACGGGATGGTACAGTCACGTCACGTACCTTGACTGAAGAAATGGGTTTTTCTGAAGCCATACAATATCAACAGTAACAGCGTGGAGCTGCATGGACTCTATGGTAGATTCTTTTGTGTGTTTCTCTATTTTTTGTTTGTCTGTTGTCGATGTATTATGCTCGCAGTAAAAGGTCGTAACAACGTGATAAAATTGTCTCTGATAGTGCTGTTAAAAGAATTACTGTTTGTTGCGCGTGTGAAGAGTCTTGGGAGAGAAGGCTGGATATTTTTAGCAACTATTCATACATGAGATTGCAGGTTCGAGTGCTGTTGTCCACGTCTCTTCCCGTACACGTCGCATTCAATCTGAAACAATTCTGCTGTTTCAATACTTCCAAAAATACTAATAAAGGTCGTGACGCTCACCTTTGTTCTCATGACATAATAACGGTTTATTGTGTCTGTTGTACAATTCTCCACATAACATCAAAAGAAGCGAACAGAAAACTCTAGTTACCCTTAATTACGAGTAAACCACAGAGAGAGAGTAATATTCCGAGTCAATGATATGATTATCATGGAGTCTCTCAGATAACGTCTTTGCTTTCTCACAGTCGATTCAGTACATTACATATTTATTACACTACAACTCTCAGCACAACCACCCATCATCATCCCCGGTACGGGATTACAGGTCCCACTGCCATACCTTCACCTGTCCATGTTAGGCAAAATTTTTCTGCCTGACTCATGTAGTACTATCACCGTCAGAGGGTGGTACGGGACTACAAGTCCCACCGCCACACCTCCAAAGTGAATTGCAGTGACGCAGTCACTGCCCTGTGGAAATTTACTGCCTCACCGACACAGTTAGACCGCAATAGACCGGTGATGCTGTATTGTAACTTATCACCACGGACTACAAGTCCATTAAAAATAAAAAAAATAAAAAAAAAGCACAACTACCATTGTCGCTTTATGCAGCAGTAGAGACAAGGCGTCAACGTTGGTGTGGCCAACATGAACACTGGAAGAAGAGTGGCAGTGCATCAACTTTTCACAGTAGACTCGGTTGTTCATACAGAATCACGATGGAAGTATCTAAGTGTTTCATTTGACATTGTCGTAAAGGTCCAATGGAAGTATCTAAGTGTTTCATTTGACATTGTCGTAAAGGTCTTGCGTTGCATGTGATGACGTGGTATGCTATTGGGTACAAAACATGGTCGCCTGTGGTACACATGGCCGATAATTTGGATAGTGGGCCTTACATATCTGGCTTGTTATGATCGGTGTTCGTGCGCTCTCTTAGGCCCGTTGCACACTTACGCGGATGGTCCGCGTTCCTCGCGCGGTTGGTAGTCACGTATTCGAATAGGGCAGCACACAGTTACGCGGACGGTCCGCAAGCGGCGGAGCCGCCCGAGCATCCCTTGCGCGCCGCGGACCGTCCGCGTCAGTTGGATACACAGAAACAAGTTGGCGCGTGCACATTGTTGCGGATACCGCGCGCGCAGTAGAAGCAGAGTACCTCATTTCAGCCGTTGCATTCGACTAGTGTGGTAAATGTGGGTGTGATTTAAGAAGTTCCCAGAATGTCTTGTGAAATCGATACAGACATGTTAATTGCCTAAGTTGAAGGAAGGCCTCCCTTATGGATCCATCGCATGGGGACTACAAGAACCGTGAAATGCGATTGAAGGCGTGGCTAGACGTCTGTGCAAATATAATACTCGGCTTTGAAGGTCTGGACGAGGCAGATTAGAAAAAGTGTGGTAAGTAGGCGCATATATTCCTTGTGTTTTTATTTTAGTTCGATACAAAATACAATGATTTACAATTATAGAATTGTAGACATTCACAAGTTCAGTTTTTGCACAATACAAACATTGATTATGTAGAAAAACTGTACTCAACCGCAAATGTCTGTCATTGAGATAAGTGGCCTGTGTTCAGTGAATTTTTGATTCCTGCCAGGGCACAGCTCCTCTACCGACAAAATATTCCGCAAATTTATCTCGTACAGTATTACCCGATTTACTGACAGGTGTAGTTTCTGCCACATCTTCGAAGCCGGTAACATACAGGGTATCAAATAGTTCAAATGGCTCTGAGCACTATGGGACTCAACTGCTGAGGTCATTAGTCCCCTAGAACTTAGAACTAGTTAAACCTAACTAACCTAAGGACATCACAAACATCCATGCCCGAGGCAGGATTCGAACCTGCGACCGTAGCGGTCTTGCGGCTCCAGACTGCAGCGCCATTAACCGCACGGCCACTTCGGTCGGCATACAGGGTATCTTCAAAATTGTATCCTTCTCTTACTCGAACAAAATTATGCAAAATGCAGCACGTTTGGACAATAGATACTGCTAGATCAAGATTGACATTCAGGGGTCGGTGAAAAACCCTCCACTTGTGGCTTAATATTCCGGAAGTACATTCAATAAACCATCGGGCTCGGGTAAGTCGGTAATTGAAAATCTTCTTTTTCTGAGTCATGTTTTTTCGCGCATACGGCCTTAACACATGTTGTGTTAATGCGAAGCCTTCGTCTGCCACAAGAACATATGGTACTGGAGAGTCGAGTGAAACCGGCAGTGGATTTGGTGGGGGTAACGCTAATTTTCCTTATTCCATTTTCCTCTAAAAGACGCTGTTTTTAAAAATATTTGAATCGCAGTTCCTTCCGTATCCTTCGACATCAATGAACGTGAAACAATAGATAGTGTCACAGATGGCCATAAGAATAATGGAGAAATAATTCTTGTAATTGAAGAAAAGTGATCCACTTTTGATAGGTTTTACTAGACGAATACGTTTTCCGTCGAGGGCTCCGATGCAATGAGGAAAATTGGTGACATTTTGTACACCATGGCTAATTTCGTTCCATTTGTCTGTTGGGAGCTCAGGCATGCATTCTTCCCTTAACGTAGTCCAAATAGTGGCGCTCACCTGCCTCGTAATCTGTCCAGCTGTTGATGCACCCATTAAATAAGAGTAATGCAGATCTGTAAATGTGTTTCTGCTTCCAAGATACCTGTAACGTGTAAAGCATATATTTGATACTTATGTACATTCACAGAGGAAAGTAGACTTCATTCTAGGTATTAAGTCGGCTATGTTTACATAAAACCTTAGATGTATTCCTTCTTAAAATAATACATGTACGCGTCCTCAGCAATAAAAGACTTATCGGCCTTGATATTTCAGTTGACAAGGTCCAGACGAGATGGAAAACTGCACGGGATGCCTATTTTAAAAGCCTCACTACAATAAATCAAACGAGGTCCGGATCAGCAGCAACTAAGAGACCAAAATACATCTACCATGAGCAGTTACACTCTCTTGACCGTCTCCGAGATGCACCAACAGAGAGTAACTTTAATTCAGTATCGGTCGTGAAAGATAATCTGTCTAACAACAATGCACTCCCAGAAAACAGTCGAGACGAGCCCTCTGAAGAACAAACCGATGATGTCCGACTGAATGTCAACACCGAAAAACAATCCTTCAAAAGGAAGTGGCCTATCAAGAACGCAACATTTGAAGATAATTTACTTACATTATTAAAAGATGGTAAGGAAAAAGAGGAAGACGACGACCGAGCATTCTTTGTTTCGCTGTGCCTTCTATGAAGACATTAAATGTTGATCAGAAGCTATTATTTCGTACTCAGGTACTTCAACTGCTTATGTCGATTAAGCAAACAAATCAGACTGATTTAAACATATAGCCCCCAGCTCCCATCAGCTCTTTCTACTATCCACCGACCTCTTTTACTTAAGCCCCAAGCGGGTTCGAATCCTGCCTCGGGCATGGATGTGTGTGATGTTCTTAGGTTAGTTAGGTTTAAGTAGTTCCAAGTTCTAGGGGACTGATGACCTTAGAAGTTAAGTCCCATAGTGCTCAGAGTCATTTGAACCATCTGAACCTACGCCCCACCTTCAATATCCCAACAGCATCCTAACCAATCAATGCAGTACCGCGAGGATCCGTCCGTACAGACACAAGTTGCGACTCCCCATCCCTCTCCAGCCCAATCAACGTCATCATCATCTTGGGAGATATTATAAAAATTATAGAAATTCAGTAGTAATACTATAAAAATGTAAAATTGTCTATTGCCAAACGAATGTAATACATAGTTGTAGCAAAGCTTTGAATGATTAAATATATTACTAACATTAATCGTCATCCGTATACATATTCATATTCTTACCTTAAGGTCATTGCTATTCGTTCTGTCGGAGTAATACACTCCTGGAAATTGAAATAAGAACACCGTGAATTCATTGTCCCAGGAAGGGGAAACTTTATTGACACATTCCTGGGGTCAGATACATCACATGATCACACTGACAGAACCACAGGCACATAGACACAGGCAACAGAGCATGCACAATGTCGGCACTAGTACAGTGTATATCCACCTTTCGCAGCGATGCAGGCTGCTATTCTCCCATGGAGACGATCGTAGAGATGCTGGATGTAGTCCTGTGGAACGGCTTGCCATGCCATTTCCACCTGGCGCCTCAGTTGGACCAACGTTCGTGTTGGACGTGCAGACCGCGTGAGACAATGGGGGACAGATCCGGAGATCTTGCTGGCCAGGGTAGTTGACTTACACCTTCTAGAGCACGTTGGGTGGCACGGGATACATGCGGACGTGCATTGTCCTGTTGGAACAGCAAGTTCCCTTGCCGGTCTAGGAATGGTAGAACGATGGGTTCGATGACGGTTTGGATGTACCGTGCACTATTCAGTGTCCCCTCGACGATCACCAGTGGTGTACGGCCAGTGTAGGAGATCGCTCCGCACACCATGATGCCGGGTGTTGGCCCTGTGTGCCTCGGTCGTATGCAGTCCTGATTGTGGCGCTCACCTGCACGGCGCCAAACACGCATACGACCATCATTGGCACCAAGGCAGAAGCGACTCTCATCGCTGAAGACGACACGTCTCCATTCGTCCCTCCATTCACGCCTGTCGCGGCACCACTGGAGGCGGGCTGCACGATGTTGGGGCGTGAGCGGAAGACGGCCTAACGGTGTGCGGGACCGTAGCCCAGCTTCATGGAGACGGTTGCGAATGGTCCTCACCGATACCCCAGGAGCAACAGTGTCCCTAATTTGCTGGGAAGTGGCGGTGCGGTCCCCTACGGCACTGCGTAGGATCCTACGGTCTTGGCGTGCATCCGTGCGTCGCTGCGGTCCGGTCCCAGGTCGACGGGCACGTGCACCTTCCGCCGACCACATCGATGTACTGTGGAGACCTCACGCCCCACGTGTTGAGCAATTCGGCGGTACGTCCACCCGGCCTCCCGCATGCCCACTATACGCCCTCGCTCAAAGTCCGTCAACTGCACATACGGTTCACGTCCACGCTGTCGCGGCATGCTACCAGTGTTAAAGACTGCGATGGAGCTCCGTATGCCACGGCAAACTGGCTGACACTGACGGCGGCGGTGCACAAATGCTGCGCAGCTAGCGCCATTCGACGGCCAACACCGCGGTTCCTGGTGTGTCCGCTGTGCCGTGAGTGTGATCATTGCTTGTACAGCCCTCTCGCAGTGTCCGGAGCAAGTATGGTGGGTCTGACACACCGGTGTCAATGTGTTCTTTTTTCCATTTCCAGGAGTGTAGGTATCCTTTTGAGACTTTCAAGTGTCAGGTTGTCTTGTATTTTACCAACAAGCACGTCAAAGTAACGAATAGACATACGAAAATACGTATTAAATTTGTCTTCGTCTTTGCGCAATTCGGAGAATACAGTGTGACGAACGCTCCTTTCGTACATCTTTGTTCCACCGTAGGCTGCACCCAAAACTGTCTCTCGCGCGTGGAATTTCTCTTCTTGTATATCATGTAGGCCGAAATGACTTTTACATTCAGCGAGCTCATCTCTATAGATCCGATCAAACAGAACGACGTGTTACACCACAGATGAGATCAAGCACAGTGCAGGGAAGACCGCGTTCACTCGACTGCACACAACCGCGCACATCCGCCCGACTGTGTGAACCATGACGCGGGTCCGCCAACCGCGTGCGGAACGCGAAGCGCGGACCATCCGCGTAAGTGTGCAACGGGCCTTAGAGATATCAGTGGCATCATCCTTCAACAAGATAATGCAAGGCTGCAAGTTTTCTGTGCTGTCCTGAGCTACATCAATGCAGAGAGAGTTCGACTGCTGTCCTGGCCAGATCTCTCATCTACTGAAAATATCCCGTTAATGGCCACCAACAGACTGGTATACCAGCAGTAGGCAGCCACTAGGACTGTAGAACCTTGACATAGAACTGAAGCACTGTAGAAAGATATACTCGTATCTGTCGTCCAAACTCCATTTGGCTTTATACCCACCCACGTTAGAGATATACTTGCTGCCAGAGGTGACTGCTCTGTGAGATAAATTTCGCAACCTCTATACCCACTAATCCCTTACAGAATTTAATCATATTTTTCCTTCACTACTGTATACTCAAAATAAATAAAATTTCGTTATTGCCTATCCTTGCTGCTACTGCAACTTCAATTTTGTATTTACAGGGTGTATCAAAATTACACCGACAAACTTCGAAGGAATGTAGAAGGTGTCTTAAGGAACAAAATAAGAATAGGAGCCCATGTCCAGAGAAGTCATCCAATGACGCTAAACAGCGTAAGAGTTACATGCACCAGAACCTTTATGTGTATATACAGAGTTTTTCACAGGTCATGTTACACACCTCTAGAGGTTGTAGAGGGGACTTAGATCAACTTTTACACATAAACCAATGCCCAGAGACGTGATGCGCTGATGCAGCCCTGGAGAATGGCGTATTGTATCACAGCCGTCCACAATACGAGCACGAAGAGTCTCTACATTTGGTACCGGGGTTGCGTAGACAAGAGCTTTCAAATGCCCCCATAAATGAAAGTCAAGAGGGTTGAGGTCATGAGAGCGTGGAGGCCATGTAATTGGTCCGCCTTACCAATCCATCGGTCACCGAATCTGTTGTTGAGAAGCGTACGAACACTTCGACTGAAGTGTGCAGGAGCTCCATCGTGCATGAACCACATGTTGTGTCGTACTTGTAAAGGCACATGTTCTAGCAGCACAGGTAGAGTATCCGGTATGAAATCTTGATAACGTGCTCCATTGAGCGTAGGTGGAAGAACATGGGGCCCAATCAAGACAACACCAACAATGCCTGCCCAAACGTTCACAGAAAATCTGTGTTGATGACGTGATTGCACAATTGCGTGCGGATTCTCGTCAGCCCACACATGTTGATTGCGAAAATTTACAATTTGATCACGGTGGAATGAGGAAGTACAGTACATACTGACGAAACTAAAATGAGCTCTAACATGGAAAGTAAGCGTTTCCGGACACATGTCCACATAACATCTTTTCTTTATTTGTGTGTGAGGAATGTTTCCTGAAAGTTTGGCCGTACCTTTTTGTAACACCCTGTATACGAGTACATACATTTACACGCGCCGACTCCTACAACTTCGGACCCTGTATCGCCGACGGATGACTTTTCTGGCACACAGTTTCCTACACTCATTTTCAAGACACCGTCCACATCCCCTGGAAGCCTGTCGCTGTAATTTTGAAACGCTCTGTACATACACTCATAGCAGCTCCGTTTACTGTCTGTCGTGGACGATTGTGGTTAATCCATTACACGAAACAGTTAAAGAAGGTGCTTACTTTCAAATGCGTACCAAATACAGAGAATGCTCCGTTAAGCTTACTGTTCAGAGTACTGTGCATCCAGTCTTGCTGACCGTCTGGTAAGAAACTGTTTCAGAAACCTTGTGGAAAGTATGAATCGTTCTTCGTGAAATATTCACACTATTTAATGTGAGGAGATCTGAAGGGAACAACAGGAGTAAATAGAGTTTCTATGATAGGAGAACAGTAAAGCGAAAGGCAGACGATCTGGACGAGGAATGATGTGAAAAGTAACACAGTTGTCTCGCTTACATCAATCCATTTCACAGATGGTTTCTCACAAAGCAGGCATAGTGAATTACTGCACTAATACTTAACAAGTGTAATCACTCGTCCAAATCTTATAACTCCTATGTGGATTCCGTTCGTAACAGTTTTCTCCAAAAACCTATGAAAGAATGTTTACTAAATATCGTTTGTTGGTACTCTAGTTGACGTAAACTCTAGAATTCGCTGAATGTTTTTTTTCTTTACAGGCCCAGAGAAATGGCTCAAGCGAGCGTTGATACCGTTCTGCAGTACATGGCAGAATCCAACGTTAACTTCGCATTCGACATGCATAAGGTAAGTTACATAGTTTTGAAACAGTTAAATCTCTCGTCATGACAACTCAAGGAAATTTAGTCGCGATATGGTTTCTTATTGTAAAGTCATCTAAGTACAAAAGTCTTATATTTATGACTGGTCCAGTGCATTTCTAAATGCAATTTTAAGTACATTACTTCCAAGAACTCATTTTAATTCCTCATTTCAGCAAAGGAAAGCACGCGAAAAATAGTATTTCAAGATTGCCTTCTGCCTTATATGATACCAAGTCTTCCGAAGCTCTGTCAAATTTTCACTGTAATATTGGATCTCCTATGTGTTCCAGACCGGTTTCCATTCTTCACCCATCTACCGGACTGAAAAGTACAGGGTTATTACAAATGATTGAAGCGATTTCACAGCTCTACAATGACTTTATTATTTGAGATATTTTCACAATGCTTTGCATACACATACAAAAACTCAAAAAGTTTTTTTAGGCATTCACAAATGTTCGACATGTGCCCCTTTAGTGATTCGGCAGACATCAAGCCGATAATCAAGTTCCTCCCACACTCGGCGCAGCATGTCCCCATCAATGAGTTCGAAAGCATCGTTGATGCGAGCTCGCAGTTCTGGCACGTTTCTTGGTAGAGGAGGTTTAAACACTGAATCTTTCACATAACCCCACAGAAAGAAATCGCATGGGGTTAAGTCGGGAGAGCGTGGAGGCCATGACATGAATTGCTGATCATGATCTCCACCACGACCGACCCATCGGTTTTCCAATCTCCTGTTTAAGAAATGCCGAACATCATGATGGAAGTGCGGTGGAGCACCATCCTGTTGAAAGATGGAGTCGGCGCTGTCGGTCTCCAGTTCTGGCATGAGTCAATTTTCCGCGGGCTACGCGTGAAACTTGCCCGCACGCGTTCAACCGTTTCTTCGCTCACTGCAGGCCGACCCGTTGATTTCCCCTTACAGAGGCATCCAGAAGCTTTAAACTGCGCATACCATCGCCGAATGGAGTTAGCAGTTGGTGGATCTTTGTTGAACATCGTCCTGAAGTGTCGTTGCACTGTTATGACTGACTGATGTGGGTGCATTTCAAGCACGACATACGCTTTCTCGGCTCCTGTCGCCATTTTGTCTCACTGCGCTCTCGAGCTCTGGCGGCAGACACCTGAAGTGCGGCTTCAGCCGAACAAAACTTTATGAGTTTTTCTACGTATCTGTAGTGTGTCGTGACCATATGTCAATGAATGGAGCTACAGTGAATTTATGAAATCGCTTCAATCATTTGTAATAGCCCTGTACAGTGTGTTACTAACCAGCAGTCCTCACCCAATCACCATCCAAAGAAACCAACAATAGTTTAAAATTCCTAGCTGAACAAACATGGGGATTAACTGCCACATCCATCATCCACACATATAAAACCATCACCTGTCCCATCCACGCCTATACCAATGCAGCACGAAATTCCTTCCAAATCCCGGAACGACATGCTCTCTATCTTGGTTTACACAACCTCATCAAGACAGTGAGGATACCTATTAGTGAACATTAATATGGGGTGTATTCACCATTTGCCTTTCTGGAGACTTGTGCCCTCCTGGAACACTGTCAATAAGGTGTCTGAAGGTCTGTGAAGAATGGCAGATGATTCTTCCTCAAGAACAGAAACCAGAGAACGTAGTGATGTTGGACGCTGGGGTCTCGAGAGAAGACGACGTTCTAATTCATCCCAAAGGCGTTCCATTGGGCTGACATAAAGACTCTGGGCTGACAGTCCATTTCTGGAATGTTACTGTCCACAAACCATTACCTCACAGACGCTGGTTTATGACTGAGTAGATTGTCTCCACGATGCAGTCGTAGTCTCCGAATGATTCCTCTACTGTACACAGTACACATTGCTATAAAACAAGTTCTTATGCTGCCTCATTTAGATTTTTCTTAAACAGGGTAAGTTGTTGCCAACACACACCAAGTAAAGGTCATGTAAATAACAGTTAAATGAAAAACGATTGTGAACGGTCAATGGCACTGTGTAGCTATCACATAATTTTTGTGTAAAGTCTGTGTGCTTTTGTCTTTGTTTTCCTATAGCTATTGTAGTATTGGTTTTATATTACTGATATGCATTCCGAGTGTTTGAATTATTATGTAGAGACCGAAACTGCCAATCGCAGTTAAGTGTAAATAATAAAAATAATTTGAACAACCCGTGTCAAATAATTCAACGTCCTTTAATTTAGGCATTCCGATTTAAATACAAGCCAATAAGTATTAATTATGTTAATGTTTTCTATCATTTCTAGACGATGGACGCGGGAAACATCTTTTATTCTCCTCTCAGCATACATGTGATACTTACACTAGTATATTTCGGTGCAAAAGGTGAAACAGCTCGGCAGATCCGAGAGGGTCTCCGTTTACATGGTAACGACGATGTCATAGAGAGAGGCATCGAGACTACAATGCGTGAGTTAAACGTGAGTACAAAAGACGAGGTTGTAAAAGCTTTGTAACTCTTCAGTTTAATGTAGCAGTTGCGCTGAACATTTCTGCAGATTATGTCCCATATTTGTTATCCGCAACAGTTCCATTAATATTTTAATTTGTAAAATCACTGTGGTAAGTGCCAACTAAATAATTGTGATTTTAGTGTGTAGAGCCTATAACACCAAAGAAATGCCGTCAGCCTATTTTAGAATAATATCTTACACACAATCCTGAAGTTAGAAACGACAGATAAAAGCAAGAACTGTCACTTGTTAGCTGCCGCAACCATGTTGCTGATCAGTCTAACATACAATAACTAAGAGTCAAGTAAAATCTACCAGCATCAAATATAGACCTTGACAAAGAAATTCCTGAAAACGTACATGAAGAGTGCTGTAGTGATGTGAATCAAGGTACAAAAATGGCGCATATCTGGCACTTAGTCGTTCTTCTTCACTGGTCAACGTATACAGAAAGTAATTAAAGGAAATAAATTAAGGTGTATGGATGTGTGATTGAAAATACTGTGTGAAAGGATATCAACGATATGCTTATGTCACTGTCGCATTAAAGAGTCTGTTGGATGGACTGTACTGTCTACTGTGCACAGAATGTAGATTCGGAGTAAATCAAAGAATGGAAATATAAACGAACATGATAAATGACACTAACTACAGCATGTAAATCGAGGATCATGTGGTAGTCGAAGCGAAGGAATTGTGTTGAATTGGAGGAAAATTAACATGTGATGAATGACGAAAGAAGGATATAAGAAGCAGACTAGCATTTCCTGCCAAAATAAGTACCCTACAATCATATATAAATCTTCACTGTGCAAAAACCGGCAAAGAAGGGAATCTAAGCGTTAGGGATGTGATACGATAGGAGGGTGTTCGAAATTAAGTAGAGCAGCAAAATAAGAAGTGAGGAGCGTCTCTTCACAAGGGAAACATACCATCACCCCCCACCCTCAGATTTAGTGGTAAGAAGTCTCAGTGGACAGCTCGTCAAAATCTGAATACATATGAAGCACAGGACAAGGTGTACTGTACTGTGAAAAAAAATCAAAACAGAAATAGTGAACGGTCCAAGCAAAAGAAGTACTACATAGAGCAATGTGGATGAGCCACAGCGTCATGGTGGAGTGATCACGATGTTGAGCTACAAAGCTGGCGAGCGGTGTTCCAAACTCCCTCGTGCCAATTTTACGGTGTTCGCTGTATTCAAATTTGTGTGTGTCTGTCGTGGTGTAACGTCCGTTTGTAAGAGCGAGGTGTAAGGAGGGGACCTTATATTAAATATTGATTCAGCGCAACTATTCCATTAGAAGCCGAAAGGAAGTGGCTTTCGAATGGGAGCTGCAAACATTTGTCAACCGAATCCTCCAGCGGAAATCACGTCTGATGTGTCATATACCGCATTACTGACAGTATGTGTGTCATGTGACAAGAATCTCTTATCGACGCACCTAATCTGTAAGCCTGGTGAATGAGTGAGATATGCCTCCTTGGCAGATTTAGTTGTTCGTATGGATGTGAATGTGGTAATTCCCAAGGAAATGATGAAAGCATAATAGTTTGTCACGTAAGCTGCAACAAATGAATGCAACAGTTTCACAATCAACAGTTGATCTGTCGAAACATATGTTTTTGAAGTTGCGTTCCATTTTGGAAGTTTTGACTCTTGAATTCCTTTCTTGTAACATAGTTCACACCCGTTTATTTGTTGTGTTCATTTCTGTGAAATGTCAATGTGATATCTCGCCTGCTCTCACTATTCAGCACATTCTTTCCACATGAGTGATATTCTGTAACCAATGTGTAGTATGACAATTGCCAATCATTTCAATGACCGGACGAGCAGTCCATAGTGTTGCGAAAAAAATAATATGGCACGAGGGACTACTGAACACGACTCGGCCGCTTTGTAATCAGCACCATGACCACTTAAACACGACGCCGTTCTTCTGGCACTGCGCTGGTTGTTGGACTTGCTAAGCCCGGACCGTTCACTGTTTTTATTTTGCATTTTTGTCCAGTTCGGTACACCTTCTTCCTATCTTCATGCTTGGATCTGTGTTCAGTTTTTGACGGGCCTACCATTGGGCAATCTTACCAATAAATCTGAGGGGGAAGGTCGTGGGACGGGGAGTTTCCCTTGTCAGAATAGGTGAGGAGTGGAACATGAGGAACACATTGAAAAGAAGAAGGGACAGGATGATAGGATATCTGTTAAGACATTGAGTAATAAGCGCCATGGTACTAGGGGGAACAGTAGAGAGTAAAGATTGTAGGGGAAGACAGGGAATCGAATATATCCTACAAATAGTGGAGGATGTTTGCGGCAAGTGCGCCTCTGAGATGGAGAGGTCGTTAGAGAAGGGTAACTTTTGGAAGGCTGCATCATACCAGTCAAAAGATTGATAATTCAACCTTCACTTGTACAGGAAACCCAGGCATGTTTCGTTCGTTGTACAGCAGCCACGTTGCCAGTGAGGGCTTGCGTTATTTGTCCCTATGGTACGATTTCATCGTGTTGGGGCCACTGTGATAGTCGGGGCTATTGGAAGAGATTCTTGTTGATTCCCTCAAATTGATGTCGCTGTCAACGCCTTGGGTTAACGGGCCTCCTTCTGGTTCGTTTAAATACAGTAACACATTCTTCTTCTTCTTCTTCTTCTTCTTATTCCTCTCCTTAGCGATGAAAGGCCCTGTAGACCACGCGCTGCATCAAAATTGCTTCCATCGGCTTCTGTCTCTCGCAGTCTCTCTCCACCCTGCGGAAATTACTAATGCTGCGATGTCCTCTAAGCCATATTTCCACCTTGTTCTAGACCTGCCCAATGGTCTTGTGGTCTGGACAGTTCCTTCAAATGCTTTCTTGGTGATTCTGTCGTTTTCCATTCTAGCCACATGTCCAGCTGGATGATAGTCGGTTGCTTCATTAACTGATAAGTTTCATTGTTCTTTCGAATTCTCCACACGCCATTCTCCAACAAAAAATGGTTCAAATGGCTCTGAGCAGTATGGGACTCAACTGCTGAGGTCATTAGTCTCCTAGAACTTAGAACTAGTTAAACCTAACTAACCTAAGGACATCACAAACATCCATGCCCGAGGCAGGATTCGAACCTGCGACCGTAGCGGTCTTGCGGTTCCAGACTGCAGCGCCTTTAACCGCACGGCCACTTTGGCCGGCCATTTTCCAACATAGGTCCCCAGATTTTTCTCATTACTTTTCTTTCGAAAACATTCACTTTTTCTCTTGCATGTTTTGTAAGCGTCCAACTTTCTGAACCGTACAATACTATGGGGCAGATGATTGAGAAAGCTTTACTTTTGAGTTGGTTGCTTAGTGAGTACAGACAACTTGACCCTGACGCTATTCTTTAGTTTATATCCATTCCTACGATATTTTTACTGTTGAACACGTGGTTTTGAATTTTATTTAGTGTTTTGTAAACATCCATAGCTTTGGTTACTTTCGATATATGATGTTCTTGTAGTTAGGCGTAACTTGTTAGTCTGTTCTCTGCCTTTATGCGTGATACGTTGGGCATCATTGAGCATAAGTATATTAATTTTGTTAGTCACGTAGAAGAGATTACAGGCTCGCCTTTGATGAACACCTGGATGTGCGTGTGTGTGTGTGTGTGTGTGTGTGTGTGTGCTGTTCGACTGTTTGACGTCTCCGTTTTTGCAAAGCGGGTACTTCTTTTCACATGTTTTATGTGTCGCAGGCCCATACAAAATGTGATTTTCGACAAAATTGTTAAGGCTTTCGGTGCCAATTGTTGACAGACTGACTATTGGCTTCTGTCTCGGGTTCTTCCGCCGACGTTCATCTAATGATTTTACTGACGTTTCGCCAGTAGGAGTGGCTGGCATTGTCAAAGTTTCACCCTCCATTCAATCAATTAACACCAGGATCGAAGAGCATAAGCAACATTGCAGGTTGGGGCAGGTGGGGAAATCGGCCGTGGCGGAGCACGCACTGAGTGAGACCGACCACGTAATAAAATTCGCCGACACGGAAGTTCTGGCTGTAGAGAAGCACTATCACACGCGCTTGTTCAGAGAAGCTGTAGAAATACAAAAACACGCAAACAGTTTCAACAAGAAATAGGAAAGCCTTAAGGTAAACGGATCCTGGCTTCCCGTACTGCAGCGAACGACCGTCGCAGGTAGCAAGAGGAGAACCGCACTGGAAATGAACGCGGAGAAGCCCTCGGACGTTGGCGCGCCAGGTACATATAGTCTGCGGCCGCGAGCTCGGCTCCAGTTCACCACCGGCAATGGAGGGTGAAGCTGTGATTTTTGAGTTTGACAAACCTTCTTGCTTCAAATTATGGAATTTAATTGGTCAAATTTTCCTCCTGTACCCTACTTTTTTTCAAAGAATGTCTTTGGTCCTTGATTCCACACTGCTTGATCAACCAAAAGGTCTGCGCACGTACCCGAAGTTGTACGGCAGGTACCTGCCTTTCGTTCACCTTCGTCACAGTTCCCTTGGGTGTCTTACACTAAGGTGATAAACGTCATGGGATAGCGGTGTGTGCGTATGCAGATGGCGGTAGCTTCTCGTAGACAAGCTATAAGAGGGCAATGCATTGGTGGAGCTGTCATTTGTATTCGGATAATTCGCGTGAAAAGTTTTCCGACGTGATTATGGCCCTACGACGGGAATTAAGTTTTTAAATGCGGCAAAATCAATATTTCGAGATCTACTGTGTCAATAGTGTGCCGAGAACATAAAAAAATTACCTCTCACCACGGACAACGCAGTGGCAGGCAGCCTTCATTTAACAGTCGAGAACAGGGAGTTTCCGTTGGGTTGTCAGTGCTAAAAGAAAAGCAACACTGCGCGAATTAGCACCAGAAATCAATGTGGGACGTACGACGGACGTATCCGTTAGAACAGTGCGGCGAAATTGGCGTTAATGGGCTATGGCAGCATACGACGGACGCAAGTGGCAACTGACCCTTAACATAGACAAATGTAATGTATTGCGAATACATAGAAAGAAGGATCCTTTATTGTATGATTATATGATAGCGGAACAAACACTGGTAGCAGTTACTTCTGTAAAATATCTGGGAGTATGCGTACGGAACGATTTGAAGTGGAATGATCATATAAAACTAATTGTTGGTAAGGCGGGTACCAGGTTGAGATTCATTGGGAGAGTGCTTAGAAATTGTAGTCCATCAACGAAGGAGGTGGCTTACAAAACACTCGTTCGACCTATACTTGAGTATTGCTCATCAGTGTGGGATCCGTACCAGGTCGGGTTGACGGAGGAGATAGAGAAGATCCAAAGAAGAGCGGCGCGTTTCGTCACTGGGTTATTTGGTAACCGTGATAGCGTTACGGAGATGTTTAATAAACTCAAGTGGCAGACTCTGCAAGAGAGGCGCTCTGCATCGCGGTGTAGCTTGCTCGCCAGGTTTCGAGAGGGTGCGTTTCTGGATGAGGTATCGAATATATTGCTTCCCCCTACTTATACTTCCCGAGGAGATCACGAATGTAAAATTAGAGAGATTAGAGCGCGCACGGAGGCTTTCAGACAGTCGTTCTTCCCGCGAACCATACGCGACTGGAACAGGAAAGGGAGGTAATGACAGTGGCACGTAAAGTGCCCTCCGCCACACACCGTTGGGTGGCTTGCGGAGTATCAATGTAGATGTAGATGTGAAGTGCCTCTGCTAACAGCACAACATCGCCTGCAGAACTTCTCCTGCGCTCGTGACCATATCCGTTGGACACTAAACTCCTCTCGAAGAGTCCATGAAGGCCGAAGGGTACCGACCGGCCGCCGTGTCACTCTCAGCCTATGGGCGTCACTGGATGCGGTTATGGAGGAGCATGTGGTCAGCACACCGCTCTTCCGGCCGTATGTCAGTTTCCGAGACCGGAGCCGCTACTTCTCTCTCAAGTAACTCCTCAGTTTGTCTCACAAGGGCTGAGTGCACCCCGCTTGTCAGCAGCCCTCGGCAGACCGGATGGTCACCCATCCAAGTGCTAGCCCAGCCAGACAGTGCTTAACTTCAGTGATATGACGGGAACCGGCGTTACCACTGCGGCAAGGCCGTTGGCCGTCGGAAAAATGGTTCAAATGGCTCTGAGCACTATGGGACGTAACATGTGAGGTCATCAGTCCCCTATAACTTAGAACTACTTAAACCTAACTAACCTAAGGACATCACACACATCCATGCCCGAGGCAGGATTCGAACCTGCGACCATAGCAGTCGCGCGGTGCCAGACTGTAGCGCCTAGAACCGCTCGGCCACCCCGGCCGGCAGTGTGGGTTGTGTTTACATAGAATAGACTGGGTACTTTGATCCAACTGAACCGATAATTGACAGGAAATGGTTATGTTCAGCTACTTGGTGGTCATCTGCAGCCATTCAGCGATAGAATTTTTATGGATGACATTGCGCCATCTTGGACAATTCGAGCGAAAGATTTGGCCATCCAGATCGCCAGACGTGAATCCCATGGAACATTTGTGGTACGTAATCGAGAGGTCAGTTGGTACACAAAATCCTGCACTGGTAATACTTTGGCTGTTATGGACGGCTAGAGAGGCAGCATGGCTGAATATTTCTGCAGGAGACTTCCAACGACGTATTGAGTCCATGCCACGTCGAGTTGCTGCACTGCCCACGGTAAGAGGAGATTCGATACGATATTAGGCGCTGAGCCATGACTTTTGTCACCTCAATGTAGTACTGAAATACACTCCTGGAAATAGAAAAAAGAACACATTGACACCGGTGTGTCAGACCCACCATACTTGCTCCGGACACTGCGAGAGGGCTGTACAAGCAATGATCACACGCACGGCACAGCGGACACACCAGGAAAAGCGGTGTTGGCCGTCGAATGGCGCTAGCTGCGCAGCATTTGTGCACCGCCGCCGTCAGTGTCAGCCAGTTTGCCGTGGCATACGGAGCTCCATCGCAGTCTTTAACACTGGTAGCATGCCGCGACAGCGTGGACGTGAACCGTATGTACAGTTGACGGACTTTGAGCGAGGGCGTATAGTGGGCATGCGGGAGGCCGGGTGGACGTACCGCCGAATTGCTCAACACGTGGGGCGTGAGGTCTCCACAGTACATCGATATTGTCGCCAGTGGTCGGCGGAAGGTGCACGTGCCCGTCGACCTGGGACCGGACCGCAGCGACGCACGGATGCACGTCAAGACCGTAGGATCCTACGCAGTGCCGTAGGGGACCGCACCGCCACTTCCCAGCAAATTAGGGACACTGTTGCTCCTGGGGTATCGGCGAGGACCATTCGCAACCGTCTCCATGAAGCTGGGCTACGGTCCCGCACACCGTTAGGCCGTCTTCCGCTCACGCCCCAACATCGTGCAGCCCGCCTCCAGTGGTGTCGCGACAGGCGTGAATGGAGGGACGAACGGAGACGTGTCGTCTTCAGCGATGAGAGTCGCTACTGCCTTGGTGCCAATGATGGTCGTATGCGTGTTTGGCGCCGTGCAGGTGAGGACTGCATACGACCGAGGCACACAGGGCCAACACCCGGCATCATGGTGTGGGGAGCGATCTCCTACACTGGCCGTACACCACTGGTGATCGTCGAGGGGACACTGAATAGTGCACGGTACATCCAAACCGTCATCGAACCCATCGTTCTACCATTCCTAGACCGGCAAGGGAACTTGCTGTTCCAACAGGACAATGCACGTCCGCATGTATCCCGTGCCACCCAACGTGCTCTAGAAGGTGTAAGTAAACTAAAGTCTACTTCAAAATTTGGTCTCCAACATCCCGCATATTATTTTTTAATGCTGCTTAATTTTAAATGTATGGATAAATGATGATGGCGTCCTCTTGGGTAAAATATTCCGGAGGTAAAATAGTCCCCCATTCGGATCTCCGGGCGGAGACTACTCAGGAGGACGTCGTTATCAGGAGAAAGAAAACTGGCGTCCTACGGATCAGAGCGTGGAATGTCAGATCCCTTAATCGGGCAGGTAGGTTAGAAAATTTAAAAAGGGAAATGGATAGGTTAAAGTTAGATATAGTGGGAATTAGCGAAGTTCGGTGGCAGGAGTAACAAGACTTTTGGTCAGGTGAATACAGGGTTATAAACACAAAATCAAATAGGGGTAATGCAGGAGTAGGTATAATAATGAATAAAAAAAATAGGAGTGCGAGTAAGCTACTACAAACAGCATAGTGAACGCATTATTGTGGCCAAGATAGACACAAAGCCCATGCCTACTACAGTAGTAAAAGTTTATATGCCAACTAGCTCTGCAGATGATGCAGAAATTGAAGAAATGTATGATGAGATAAAAGAAATTATTCGGGTAGTGAAGGGAGACGAAAATTTAATAGTCATGGGTGACTGGAATTCGAGAGTAGGAAAAGGGAGAGAAGGAAACATAGTAGGTGAATATGGATTGGGGCTAAGAAATGAAAGAGGAAGCCGCCCGGTAGAGTTTTGCACAGAGCGTAACTTAATCATAGCTAACACTTGGTTCAAGAATCATGAAAGAAGGTTGTATACATGGAAGAATCCTGGAGATACTAGAAGGTATCAGATAGATTATATAATGGTAACACAGAGATTTAGGAACCAGGTTTTAAATTGTAAGACATTTCCAGGGGCAGATGTGGACTCTGACCACAACCTATTGGTTATGAACTGTAGATTAAAACTGAAGGAATTGCAAAAAGGTGGGAATTTAAGGAGATGGGACCTGGATAAACTGAAAGAACCAGTGGTTGTACAGAGTTTCAGGGAGAGCATAAGGGAACAATTGACAGGACTGGGGGAAAGAAAAACAGTAGAAGAAGAATGGGTAGCTCTGAGGGACGAAGTAGTGAAGGCAGAAGAGGATCAAATTGGTAAAAAGACGAAAGGCCAGTAGAACTCCTTGGGTAACAAAAGAAATATTGAACTTCATCGATGAAAGGAGAAAATATAAAAATGCAGTAAATGAAGCAGGTAAAAAGGAATACAAACGTCTCAAAAATGAGATCGACAGGAAGTGCAAAATGGCTAAGCAGGCATGGCTAGAGGACAAATGTAAGGATGTAGAGGCTTATCTCACTAGGGGTAAGATAGATACAGCCTACAGGAAAATTAAAGAGACCTTTGGAGAAAAGAGAACCACTTGTATGAATATCAAGAGCTCAGATGGAAACCCCTGTTCTAAGCAAAGAAGGGAAAGCAGAAAGGTGGAAGGAGTATATAGAGGGTCTATACAAGGGCGATGCACTTGAGGACAATATTATGGAAATGGAAGAAGATGTAGATGAAGATGAAATGGGAGATACGATACTGCGCGAAGAGTTTGACAGCGCACTGAAAAACCTAAGTCGAAACAAGGCCCTGGGAGTAGACAACATTCCATTAGAACTACTAACGGCCTTGGGAGAGCCAGTCCTGACAAAACTCTACCATCTGGTGAGCACGATGTACGAGACAGGCGAAATACCCTCAGACTTCAAGAAGAATATAATAATTCGAATCCCAAAGAAAGCAGGTGTTGACAGATGTGAAAATTACCGAACTATCAGTTTAATAAGTCACAGCTGCAAAATACTAACGTGAATTCTTTACAGACGAATGGAAAATCTGGTATAAGCTGACCTCGGGGATGATCAGTTTGGATTCCGTGGAAATGTTGGAACACGTGAGGCAATACTGACCTTACGACTTATCTTAGAAAAAAGATTAAGGAAAGGCAAACCTACGTTTCTAGCATTTATAGACTTAGAAAAAGCTTTTGACAATGTTGACTGGAATACTCTCTTTCAAATTCTAAAGGTGGCAGGGGTAAAATACAGGAAGCGAAAGGCTATTTACAATTTGTACAGAAACCAGATGGCAGTTATAAGAGACGAGGAACATGAAGGGGAAGCAGTGGTTGGGAAGGGAGTGAGACAGGGTTGTAGCCTCTCCCCGATGTTATTCAATCTGTATATTGAGCAAGCAATAAAGGAAAGAAAAAAAAATTGTAGGTATTATAATCCATGGAGAAGAAATAAAAACTTTGAGGTTCGCCGATGACATTGTAATTCTGAGGCAGCAAAGGACTTGGAAGAGCAGTTGAACGGAATGGACAGTGTCTTGAAAGGAGGATATAAGATGAACACCAACAAAAGCAAAACGAGGATAATGGAATGTGGTCGAATTAAGTCAGGTGATGCTGAGGGAATTAAATTAGGAAATGAGACACTTAAAGTAGTAAAGTAGTTTTGCTATTTGGGGAGCAAAATAACTGATGATGGTCGAAGTAGAGAAGATATAAAATGTAGACTGGCAATGGCAAGTAAAGCGTTTCTGAAGAAGAGAAATTTGTTAACATCGAGTATAGATTTACGTGTGAGGAAGTCGTTTCTGTAAGTATTTGTATGGAGTGTAGCCATGTATGGATGTGAAACATGGACGATAAATAGTTTGGACAAGAAGAGAATAGAAGCTTTCGAAATGTGGTGCTACAGAAGAATGCTGAAGATTACATGGGTAGATCACATAACTAATGGTGAAGTATTGGATAGAATTGGGGAGGAGTATGTGGCACAACGTGACAAAAAGAAGGGCTCGGTTGGTAGGACATGTTCTGAGACATCGAGGGATCACCAATTTAGTGTTGGAGGGCAGCGTGGAGGGTAAAGATCGTAGAGGGAGACCAAGAGATGAGTACACTAAGCAGATTCAGAAGGATGTAGGCTGCAGTAGGTACTGGGATATGAAGAAGCTTGCACAGGATAGGGTAGCATGGAGAGCTGCATCAAACCAGTCTCAGGACTGAAGACCACAACAACAACAACAATTTCGAATGAGTCCGTTCATTTTCGAACCGTGCCCGCGTGTTTCTCTTATGAGTGAAAAACAATTCCAATGTAATATATAAAAGATTTGTTGAGTTCTTATAGTATACGATCGAAAAGTCTGTCTGTGGCGAAACTGCCATTTATACATTGAAAATCAGTTATTCTATTATAGCATCTATGATCACTGGTGTTGAACGAAAAACTAAGGAAGATAGGAAGATAACCCTCCTTAAGAAATAAGACATAAACGTAATTACAATATTCGTGACTACCCATGTATCCGCTTCCCCTGTGTAGTGGACCCCTGACCTATTAAGAGAAAATACAAGCCCATCACCCTATGGCGCAAGTCACCTTCACACAGCCCCCACTACCGTGTAACAACCACTTCCTCTGTGTATTTGGCCCCTAATATACACTCCTGGAAATGGAAAAAAGAACACATTGACACCGGTGTGTCAGACCCACCATACTTGCTCCGGACACTGCGAGAGGGCTGTACAAGCAATGATCACACGCACGGCACAGCGGACACACCAGGAACCGCGGTGTTGGCCGTCGAATGGCGCTAGCTGCGCAGCATTTGTGCACCGCCGCCGTCAGTGTCAGCCAGTTTGCCGTGGCATATGGAGCTCCATCGCAGTCTTTAACACTGGTAGCATGCCGCGACAGCGTGGACGTGAACCGTATGTGCAGTTGACGGACTTTGGGCGAGGGCGTATAGTGGGCATGCGGGAGGCCGGGTGGACGTACCGCCGAATTGCTCAACACGTGGGGCGTGAGGTCTCCACAGTACATCGATATTGTCGCCAGTGGTCGGCGGAAGGTGCACGTGCCCGTCGACCTGGGACCGGACCGCAGCGACGCACGGATGCACGTCAAGACCGTAGGATCCTACGCAGTGCCGTAGGGGACCGCACCGCCACTTCCCAGCAAATTAGGGACACTGTTGCTCCTGGGGTATCGGCGAGGACCATTCGCAACCGTCTCCATGAAGCTGGGCTACGGTCCCGCACACCGTTAGGCCGTCTTCCGCTCACGCCCCAACATCGTGCAGCCCGCCTCCAGTGGTGTCGCGACAGGCGTGAATGGAGGGACGAATGGAGACGTGTCGTCTTCAGCGATGAGAGTCGCTACTGCCTTGGTGCCAATGATGGTCGTATGCGTGTTTGGCGCCGTGCAGGTGAGCGCCACAATCAGGACTGCATACGACCGAGGCACACAGGGCCAACACCCGGCGTCATGGTGTGGGGAGCGATCTCCTACACTGGCTGTACACCACTGGTGATCGTCGAGGGGACACTGAATAGTGCACGGTACATCCAAACCGTCATCGAACCCATCGTTCTACCATTCCCAGACCGGCAAGGGAACTTGCTGTTCCAACAGGACAATGCACGTCCGCGTGTATCCCGTGCCACCCAACGTGCTCTAGAAGGTGTAAGTAACTACCCTGGCCAGCAAGATCTCCGGATCTGTCCCCCATTGAGCATGTTTGGGACTGGATGAAGCGTCGTCTCACGCGGTCTGCACGTCCAGCACGAACGCTGGTCCAACTGAGGCGCCAGGTGGAAATGGCATGGCAAGCCGTTCCACAGGACTACATCCAGCATCTCTACGATCGTCTCCATGGGAGAATAGCAGCCTCCATTGCTGCGGAAGGTGGATATACACTGTACTAGTGCCGACATTGTGCATGCTCTGTTGCCTGTGTCTATGTGCCTGTGGTTCTGTCAGTGTGATCATGTGATGTATCTGACCCCAGGAATGTGTCAATAAAGTTTCCCCTTCCTGGGACAATGAATTCACGGTGTTCTTATTTCAATTTCCAGGAGTGTACTAAACGGAACATGGAAACCCACCACACAATGGCGCAAGTCGAGGACATGGTGGCAGAACCCTCTGAGCCACTGATTCAGAGATCCCACACTCGGTTCTACAAGTTCCACAGCTGGTCCTGTCGACGATGCTATGGGTGGTGAGCTCTGCCTTCATCTCGCAAGCGAGACTGGCAGTATTTACCACTTCACCTAGCCACCTGACACCAGAGAGGATCTCTTCCTATTCAAAAGCGACACACTTTGTTAACATCGTTATATCCGATATGAGCCACCATGTGAGCTGGCTGCGCCCTGTGCTCTTCCTTCACGGCATCCAGAAGCAACCATTCCACGTCTGGAACGACTTCCTCCGGAATGAACACAGACTGCACACTAGATTCCTTCCCCTCCCTGATAGACATGTCCCTTATGGGCCCCATTATCTGCCTAAACGCTCTAGCTCTCAACTACCAGCAATCCCACCCTTTGTAAATGCTCAGATCTTGAGGACCGAGAGGCTTCCATTGCCACAGACCGAGCGACTGTGCATGGCTCGTGGACTTCTTCAGCCTCAGATTGCGCCTGAAACCTGTTCTCAGACTTAATGAGAAGGCCCTCTGATCGCCCCCAACTCCCCCCTCCACCCCCCACCCCCGGCGATTCTTTCCTCGGCGATGTTATCCCTCAGCTGTTGGATGCTATGCCACTAGGGATCAGTCAGGTAATGTAGATGCCTCTCAGCACTGGGGTGCTTGATTTCGGTGAGTATCCATGGCAGGGGAGCCTGTCACTATCACTCGATGGACATTTTATCTTATTAAAACGGTCGTGGTTTGTATTCCTCCGGCAGCCGCTAGAGTTAGGTCGGTTGGATCGAAACACACATCCAAATCATTCATGTAATATGCTTCTAACATCAGTCATGTATTTAATTTCTATATCTAAAAGAATTTATGTTCTAAGACGATTTATGGACTCACTCGATCTAGACGTAACTATAAGATAAGATAAAACCTTATATTCCTGCTACATATATCTACATCTACATCTGCATGGTTACTCTGCGATTCACACTTAACTGCCTGGCAGAGGGTTCATCGAACCATTTTCATACTACTTCTCTACCATTCCACTCTCGAATGGCGCGTGGGAAAAATGAACACCTAAATCTTTCCGTTCAAGCTCTGATTTCTCTTATTTTATTATAATGATCATTTCTCCCTACGTAGGTGGATGTCGACAAAATATTTTCGCATTCGGAAGACAAAGTTGGTGATTGAAATTCCGTAAATAGATCTCGCCGCAGAGAAAACCGCCTTTGTCTCAGTGACTGCCATCCCAACTCGCGTATCATATCAGTGACACTCTCACCCCTATTGAGCGATAACACCAAACGAGCTGCCCCTCTTTGCACTTTTTCGATGTCCTCCGTCAGTCTTACCTGGTAAGAACCCCACACCGCGCAGCAATATTCCAGCACAGGACGGACAAGTGTAATGTAGGCTGTCTCTTTAGTGGGTTTGCCGCATCTTCTAAGTATTCTGCCAACAAAGCACAGTCTTTGTTTCGCATTTCCCACAATGTTATCTATGTGGTCTTTCCAATTTAATTTGCTCGTAATTGTAATTCCTAGGTATTCAGTCGAATTGACAGCCCTTAGATTTGTGCGATTTGTCGTATACCCAAAATTTATCGATGTCTTTTAATACCCATGTGAATGACCTCGCACTTTTCTTTGTTCAGTGCCAATTGCCACTTTTCGCACCATACAGAGATTCTCTCCACATCATTTTGTAATTGGAATTGATCGTCTGATAATTTTACTTGACGGTAAATTATAGCGTCATCTGCAAACAATCTAAGGGGACTGCTCAGGTTATCACCTAGATCATTTATGTAAATTAGGAACAGCAGAGGACCTATGACACTACCTTGCGGAACGCCAGATATCACTTCTGTTCTACTCGATGATTTACCGTGTATCACTACGAACTGTCACCTCCCTGAGAGGAAATCACGAATCCAGTCACACAACTGAGACGATATTCCATATGCACGCAATTTGATTAATAGTCTCATAGACGTAGAACAAAATGTTATATAAATGTAATGTCAGCAAAAGATGGAAGATACGCCGAAATAAGCTTGTCGTTAACCTATGTAATCAATAAGAAATAATCAATTAGCAACTAATTCTGTCAAAAGTGCAAAGAAGATGTCATATTGTGACTTTATGCAAGCTGTGGGCCCAGCACAGATGAACTTTGTACTTTTGTTGTACAGTGAGTGTACAACGACTCTTAGAGACACGATGTTGGTTGGCTGAGGCGTGTTCTGAACGAAAAAAAATTTTGAGACGCCAAGGTAATCTTTGCACATACACTATTGGCCACTGAAACTACATCACTGGGAAGGATAAGAAGTAACGAAATATTACTTGTTGTGCGCGTATTGTGTAGCATGAAAAATACGATCTTAAATCTGCAAGTGATTTGGGACACAGAGTGCGACAATTAAACCTCAGAAACGCTGTCTTGGACAGCAGAATGCCTCTAACCCCAGCAGGGGTTTGGGTCGAATTGAGCTTAGATGACAGGAACGGTGACGATATTCTACGCTGCTTCAACTCATCAACAGCTGTGGCCAGTCTCACAGAAGCCCATGACCAGATGTTTTGTCAGTGGGCCAGAGACCTGGAGGGCGCGCTGGTCACTGCAACAGTCGAACGACTTCTGTGTCGAGGTGGTTCAGGACAGCTCGCTGAAAAACCATCCTTTCAGAGACAGTGCAGACGGCATTACTGCAGTTACGATGAAATTCTACGCACCTGCATACAGTTGCAATTTTGATGGCCAGAAGCGTACTCACACTCAGGATAATCAGTGGAGAAATCAGAAAGTTAACGGAAACGGTGAAAAGTAGTGACTTTCTAAACATTGAAATTTACCCCCTTTACGGTGTTAAACTTATAGCGTCCGGCTGAGACATTATGTCGAAATTGCGCTGGGCCTTGGCAGCTGTATGTGCTCTCTGCCTATTTCACTTACGACTTTAGCGATGTTAGGCGAGTGGGTGCAATGCTCATTGTACATTAATTTAAACAAATTAATCAAAATCTCCAAAGCCTGAGCATACCGTCACAGTGAGACACCAAATTAGTTACGCAAGTAACTAACTGTCTTTATTATTTACGAGTTTCCTACCTACGATTAGTTGTAGGGTAGTCGGGTTTATAACTGCAAAGCAAGGATTCACTAAAGAATATCGGTTTATTGTGAAAAAAGTTCTACATGAACCAAAGATAATTAATACTACGCAGTTACTGTCGTGAATAATCAGTTCTCTGAACATTAACGGAGAACACCGCTAGAAGCTTATTTACATCTTAATCTATCCCCGACACATCCGTCGCTGCGTCGTATTTAACTGGAAGACTATTAGGGAAACGCAGCAAACTTTCGCAGTCTGCACATCTCGCAAACTGCAAAGTAATCGAGTGCAAGACTCGTCAAATAAGTAATCAAGTAACCCAGTCTGCGCTGCAAATCCCGCAAATTGTGAGCTGCTCAGATAATGGACATCTCTAAATGCGAAATGCGAAACTTATTTAGAACTCAGCGAACATGTGCCCCAACACAATCAGCACCGGATGCAAAATGGCTGAGATGGCGGCCGGGAATAGCTGCCACCGACCTTGGGACAGGTCCAGAGGTCCTCTCCACGGCAGGTCCCGAAACGCAATCCTCGTTTCCAACTGCCTCTCTGAATCTCGAACGATTCAATTCGGAGGGGAGGATCTCCAGGAATTGCCAGTGTGATCAGCGATAATCTTGAGTTCTTCTCCAGAATACACGGGAACCCTGCACAAATTTACATTCTTGGCTCACTTAATGCATTGTAGTATGCAGAAGGTCGGTACTGACTCCCAGCCAGGTTCCACTCATTGGCCAAGTCCTCCGCACCAAATCACGGTGTCGGACGAGATTCACATGATTGGATAACCGGATTTTGGAGGGAAGGCAACGAGTTTTCCCACAGTCGGCTAGCGGCTGCGGTGGCCGAACGGTTCTAGGCGCTTCAGTCTGGAACCACGCGACCGCTGCGTCGCAGGTTCGAATCCTGCCTCGGGCATGGATGTGTGTGATGTCCTTAGATTGGTTAGGTTTAAGTAGTTCTAAGTTCTAGGGGACTGATGACCTCAGATGTTAAGTCCCATAGTGCTCAGAGCCATTTGAACCATTTTGTAGACCGGAAGGTGAATTCTTTACGTATGGAAATTCTCTGGGGCCTAGTCGGCAACTGCTTTGAAAGCAGAAAACCGCATTCGCAGCCTTAATGTCAGTCCGGGGGCTTTCTACAGATGCTTCCGCGAAAAAAAAAAACTGTTCAGGTGTGTGTGAAATCTTATGGGAGTTAACTGCTAAGTTCATCAGTCCCTAAGCTTACACACCACTTAACCTAAATTATCCCAAGGACAAACACACACACCAATGACCGAAGGAGGACTCGAACCTCCGCCGGGACCAGCTGCATTCCGCGAACAACACCAATGAGTCCGGCCCCCTTCCACCAGAGCGTTTGTTACAAACCTCCTAGGATCACTCAGGGATCTCTACACGGCCACTCAGCCCATACACGTTCCTTCACGGTAAACCGCAACCTTCCTCCATAGCTACCCAGCCTTGTGTATTCCTCAAACATGATCAAAATGAGCAAATAAAAAGATAAAAATCGCACACAGACTTGTGAATTCATCGTCACAGCACACTAAGCTACGATACCTTTCAGCATATCAAATTGCGAGGTGACACAGTTGACCCAACCATATAGTTGGAAGAAATGTCAGAAATCAGGCTGGGCAATATCTCGCACACATTATCTAACTGGAGGACGGAGAAGAGACTCGTCCAAGTTAGTTTTTGGTTTTTGCTGACATTTCATAGAATGGAGGAAACAAAATGTGACTACATTAAGTTCGTGCTTTCTTCTAGGAGCTCTGGATGGTCAGACCCTGATGGTGCTAGTCAATGCAGTCTACTTCAAAGCAGAGTGGCAGAAACAGTTTAATAAAATGAACACTGCGCCCAGAGGTTTCTACACGGATGCTGGCCCCGCGACTAATGTTGATATGATGCAGATACAGAGCAAATTTAAGTACGCAATGAGGTACGATTTGGATGCACAGGTCCTCGCCCTTCCTTATAAGGTATTGTGCGGAAGTAATCATTTATGTTCAAACAAAATCTGAACCTATTATGTTATGAAAATATTATTTTGGGGGGTAACGTTTTGTAACTTTAAACCTGCTATTAAATGCAATGTTTCTGAATTAGGACCTTATTACCTTGCGTCATGGGAAATTCTGATTGTAAAATATCTGAAACAGATTGAGTAGCCTCTGCTAAGAAAAATGTCGAGAGTAGTTTTAGAACTTCTTTTTAACTACTGTAACTATTTTTTATTACGCTGTGCATGATCCTTTAACGTTAATTATGTTATTTTAGTAACAATGTATTTGCTTTTTGTACTGTCGAACGTATGCATCTCCTGCTAAATTATTTTACATTCCTCTCTTCTTGATCAAAACAGGGAAACAAATTCATCATGCTTGTATTTCTACCAAGACAAGCAGACGGTTTGAGGAACCTTGAGAGTAAACTTGCAGAGTTAAATCTGAGAGATGTCACCAGTAATATGTACGAAAATGATGTACTTGTCTATTTACCTAAGTTCAAAATGGAGTATAAGAAAGAGCTTAATGAACCATTGCAACAGGTACGTATTACCCTTTTTTTTTCTTCTAAGTATTGCGTGTAGTTTTTAACATATGAGCAAGGTTGTTGTGTTGAACACCAAGGAACTACTATGAACGACATAGTAAAACTGAAGAGAATATGTCAATTTATAAGTTAATTTTACAATGGCAGTAGGAAATTGAGTGCATACCTATGCCGACATCACATCGTCAGTTGCGTTAGCCATCCAGAAAGTTACGAAAGCACAGGTCATCTTAGTTCATTGCTTATGTAAAATGGGAACATATGTTGGCTGCAGCACGAACCTATCGGGGCTGGAAGGTGACAATGCGGCTGTGAAGGAATGTGGGCTGTCAAGGTCGTCAGTTATATACAGGGTGTTTCAAAAATGACCGGTATATTTGAAACGGCAATAAAAACTAAACGAGCAGCGATAGAAATACACCGTTTGTTGCAATATGCTTGGGACAACAGTACATTTTCAGGCGGACAAACTTTCGAAATTACAGTAGTAACAATTTTCAACAACAGATGGCGCTGCAAGTGATGTGAAAGATATAGAAGACAACGCAGTCTGTGGGTGCGCCATTCTGTACGTCGTCTTTCTGCTGTAAGCGTGTGCTGTTCACAACGTGCAAGTGTGCTGTGGACAACATGGTTTATTCCTTAGAACAGAGGATTTTTCTGGTGTTGGAATTCCACCGCCTAGAACACAGTGTTGTTGCAACAAGACGAAGTTTTCAACGGAGGTTTAATGTAACCAAAGGACCGAAAAGCGATACAATAAAGGATCTGTTTGAAAAATTTCAACGGACTGAACGTGCTGGAAAGGTAGGGCGACTGCGTACGGCAACCACAGAGGGCAACGCGCAGCTAGTGCAGCAGGTGATCCAACAGCGGCCTCGGGTTTCCGTTCGCCGTGTTGCAGCTGCGGTCCAAATGACGCCAACGTCCACGTATCGTCTCATGCGCCAGAGTTTACACCTCTATCCATACAAAATTCAAACGTGGCAACCCCTCAGCGCCGCTACCATTGCTGCACGAGAGACATTCGCTAACGATATAGTGCACAGGATTGATGACGGCGATATGCATGTGGGCAGCATTTGGTTTACTGACGAAGCTTATTTTTACCTGGACGGCTTCGTCAATAAACAGAACTGGCGCATATGGGGAACCGAAAAGCCCCATGTTGCAGTCCCATCGTCCCTGCATCCTCAAAAAGTACTGGTCTGGGCCGCCATTTCTTCCATGGAATCATTGGCCCATTTTTCAGATGCGAAACGATTACTGCATCACGCTATCTGGACGTTCTTCGTGAATTTGTGGCGGTACAAACTGCTTTAGACGACACTGCGAACACCTCGTGGTTTATGCAAGATGGTGCCCGGCCACATCGCACGGCCGACGTCTTTAATTTCCTGAATGAATATTTCGATGATCGTGTGATTGCTTTGGGCTATCCGGAACATACAGGAGGCGGCGTGGATTGGCCTCCCTATTCGCCAGACATGAACCCCTGTGACTTCTTTCTGTGGGGACACTTGAAAGACCAGGTGTACCGCCAGAATCCAGAAACAATTGAACAGCTGAAGCAGTACATCTCATCTGCATGTGAAGCCATTCCGCCAGACACGTTGTCAAACGTTTCGGGTAATTTCATTCAGAGACTACGCCATATTATTGCTACGCATGGTGGATATGTGGAAAATATCGTACTATAGAGTTTCCCAGACCGCAGGGCCATCTGTTGTTGAAAATTGTAACTACTGTAATTTCGAAAGTTTGTCTGCCTGAAAATGTACTGTTGTCCCAAGCATATTGCAACAAACGGTGTATTTCTATCGCTGCTCGTTTAGTTTTTATTGCCGTTTCAAATATACCGGTCATTTTTGAAACACCCTGTAGTTTGACATCTATAAATGGAATATTCGTCTGAGGGGATTTAGAGTGTAGTCTACTTTGTTCGGGATCTTGAGGAGTGTCCGTCACTAACAATTATCTAAAACAGTCATCAAATGACACTAATATGAATCAGTCTGGTGCAGCAGCACTGGACATCACGTAGGACGACACCTTAGCTGTTATATCTTCTGATTGTAGCTAGTGGTGCATGTCACTTTATAGACAATTGAGCAGTTGCAGACCAGGTATTATTAAACGTTTGAGAGTGTACCAGTGTGCATTGCTGTAAAGGATGAAGAAAGCTAATTATTTGAGTCGCAGCAAACGGTAATCTTCAGCTTTCGGATGAAGGAGAATACTGTTTCTAAAATGGTAACACCTGTGAGTTGTTCGCATTCCTCTGAACTGGCAGCGAATCATGTAAGGTCTAAAGAAACCACTGTGTATAGCCACTGACCTAAATAAAGTATTGCGTATAGTCAGTGCGTAAACTGCGGAACTTACGAGCATTCCGGCAATAATTTTCGTCGTTTCCAACTACGTCAGTGTATCAGAAACAGCAGAAGTGGAACAGGTCACCAAGCAAATCACCTGAAGGTTAATGGATATGAAGACTACGAAAGTAGAAGTCGCTGAAGAAACAATACCACATAACAGGCAATTATGACCAATCGATTAATAAGAGTCATAAATGAGGTATTATTTAGCAAACTTCTAAACATTTGCTCGAAAATATAAGCGTCATAAGGTTCATACATTTCCCTTAATAGAAGTTGTACATTTTTTCTTATTCTTTCACTAAGCGTACATGTGGAATCCCAATGAAGTGGATTAAAATACAATGGAATGGAAAAGTAACGCAGACTTGTCGAACGCAAGATCTGGATATACTACACTGCAGCCCAATGCCAATATCCTTAGTGACCATTTTATGCAAATCTTTGACACAAACTGTTCCATTCTGCTTGACTGAAATTCAGCTTTTCCACTTTGATGATAAATAACGGAATAATACACAACAAGAAAGCAAGCTTTGTTTAGGGAAATATGAAAATGTAAGTAATGTCAGAGACAGCAAAGGACTTGGAAGAGCAGTTGAACGGAATGGACAGTGTTTTGAAAGGAGGATATAAGATGAACATCAACAAAAGCAAAACGAAGATCATTGAATGTAGTCGAATTAAGTCGGGTGATGCTGAGGGAATTAGATTAGGAAATGAGACGCTTAAAGTAGTAAATGAGTTATGCTATTTGGGAAGCAAAATAACTGATGATGGTCGAAGTAGAGAGGATATAAAATGTAGACTGGCGATGGCAAGGAAAGCGTTTCTGAAGAAGAGAAATTTGTTATCATCGAGTATAGATTTAAATGTCAGGAAGTCGTTTCTGAAAGTATTTGTATGGAGTGTAGCCATGTATGGAAGTGAAAAATGGACGATAAATAGTTTGGACAAGAAGAGAACAGAAGCTTTCGAAATGTGGTGCTACAGAAGAATGCCGAAGATTAGATGGGTAGATCACGTAACTATAGAGGAGGTATTGAATAGAATTTGGGAGAAGAGGAGTTTGTGGCACAACTTGACAAAAAGAAGGGACCGGTTGGTAGGGCATGTTCTGAGGCATCAAGGGATCACAAATTTAGCATTGGAGGGCAGCGTGGAGGATAAAAATCATATAGGGGGACCAAAAGATGAATACATTAAGCAGATTCAGAAGGATGTAGATTGCAGTAAGTACTGGGAGACGAAGAAGCTTGCACAGGATAGAGGAGCATGGAGAGCTGCATCAAACCAGTCTCAGGACTGAAGATAACAACAACAACAAGTACTTCATGTTTTCCAAGTAACCGTTTACCATTTTGACAAATAATATCCCATTTATGATTATCATGAATCTGCTGTTTGTCTACTACACGGCATTGTCATATCAGAGACTTGTGGATCTATAGATTCGATAACCTTCAAATATTTATGCAAAATGTACAGGACGCCGACGCGACTTAAAAACTTCTTGGTCCTTTTTGTGATCTGTTCCAGCTGCACCGACCCAGAATCAGATCGCTCCCCATGAACTCCGCTGTATAACTGAATTTGTCGCACACTGGAGCACGCAATGAGAAAATATATGTACTTGCAAATGAGTTACTGTTTACAGTGGTTAGTTACCTATATACTGAATTGACAACACTGGTCCAGATTAACACCAATTTTATTTATTGTTTGGGTTCGCACACACAAAAAGGAAGCATACATTAATGAAATTGATAAAATACAAAAGCCAGTGGGAATACAAGCCGTGAACATCAGGGCAATGTAATTGAGTCGTTGATCTGCTTGAAGCGCCCACAAGGCATGGATAACAAGAGTGGCAATCACCTCAACAGGTTGTCCCCCTAAAACACATAATCACTCCTTGGTGCATAATTGCTCCGGTCCTAGCAGGAAAGCCGGCCGTGGTGGCCGAACGGTTCTAGGCGCTCAGTCCGGACCCCGCGCGACTGCTACGGTCGCAGGTTCGAATCCTGCCTCGGGCATGGATGTGTGTGATGTCCATAGGTTAGTTAGGTTTAAGTAGCTCTAAGTTCTAGGGGACTGATGGCCACAGCTGTTAAGTCCCATAGTGCTCAGAGCCATTTGAACCATTTTGAACCTAGCAGGAAGCAAGGTATTGGTTCCACAGGCAGACATGTAAACCGCTCATGGATGATCCCTCTGCTGCAAAACGAAATATAAAGTCACTTCCAATGAAGGTGAAAATAAACAAACCCCTGATCATTCTCCTCACACACTACGAGCTGCTCTCACCAGAATCGACAGTTCAGAGCGAAAAGGCCTGCATCCCCCATGCCCAACTGGCAGCAACAACTCATCAGTCATGGATGATGATCTGATCCTTCAATGCAGTTCCGTATCTGTAGTACCTAAAACCAACTGCGGGAACTCCTTGGGCTGCGGATCGGAGCCGCCAGGATGGGAAGCCGCCGGCGGTGGAGCAAGCACCACCGGGTAAACACAGGACGAGTCGGACGACAGACCAACGACAACTGACAACAACCGACCACGACCGACACAACAAGGAAGAGATAAACAACGGAGGCTCGTAGAAACCACAACACCAGTAAATCCACTCGGAACCAGAGCCAGGCAAATGTCAACAACGAGCAACATACGAAACCGGAGGGAGCGGCTATTGGCCGCGGTCTGCACGTGGTGTAGCGCTGGCGCCCTGTCCATTTGTTCTGGCGCGTGTTCGACTTCCGCGGCGGGAGGTACTAGAGTGTCCCTCGCCCACGTCTTTCAGTCGAGTGTCCTCCTCCACATCCCCTAAACAAGTCTCTCTAAAAATGTTCTGTACCTCTCTGCTACAGAGTCTCTCACTATAGTCCGTGCAGACTATGCATCACCGGTGGGAAAGCTCTGTGAAAGATTCTTCAGTGAAATTTTAGAAAACTCGAACATCCCACCTAGTAGGTACTTTTTAAGCCATCCAGTGAGGTGCTTTCTCAAGTTTTGAGAGAGAAACTTGTTGTTGACATTATTCAGATTCTGGATTGCGCTATTCCTACTCCTGCAAAAGGAAGAAAAATTTTGAAGCCACCCACTCATGGGCCAATCAATCGACCAACTGCCCCAGTTGAGTAGGTCTGCCCCAACATGTAGGAGATTTGTTAGTGGCTGTGTCGGTAGTTTGGGTGCGTCGTCTCCGCTACCTGTTGCCCACAACTGCTACCTGTCACCCCATGTCCGACCTTTTCCCTTCTGTTCTGGCATGGGCAAAGCTGTTCGACTGGGAGCAGATAGGGTCCACCATGCACTCTAAGTGTGTCCACACACTGTGAGATAGGTCAGCGACCCACTCAATCCACTCAGCGGGTGTGAGGGAGGGGGGCGGGGAGGGGCAGGAGGAGGGAACTACCACAACGTAGCTTTCCCACAAGAGAACAGCGTGGTCTCTTTCTTTTGCCCAGGATACCTCCCTCAAATTTTTTCAGCCTGTCAGCAAAAAAGGTACCAGCAAGAGGTTTTCTTTCACAGGGATGGTGGCCTATTAAAATTTTATTTTGCTTTTTCTGGACGCACAACATAGTTCCCAAACCAAATCTTTTAGGGAGTCACCACAGTCGTACCAGAGGAAGTTCACAATTCTAAGGACCTGGAGTTGTATGCGACCTGCCACCACCACTGAGATAAAGTGGCGTGGCTGACAGATCCTACCTGCCGATTACTGGTCAGAGCACTGCTCTGTTCCTAGGTGGTCTAAAGATACAGACAAGTAGATAATTAGTTAAACAATGAAATATGATGGGCGTCAGCGTCTCGATCCTCACAATCATTACTCATGACACAAATACAGAATTTTGTAAATTGACTCAATTATCACACAGATTGGAACAGATTGGTGCAACAAAACTGAAATATGAAACATGGCTAGTGATTTTCAGGCGTAAAAAAAAAACCAGATGTGTGGGTGGTGGCATACTTAGGTAGACCATGATGGGAAATAACTAATCACATTTGTATAGGACCTCCCTACCCCAAGACAACGGAATAGTTTGGAAACTGGGAGAATAGCCATGCCAAAGCATCATTAGCTTAACAAAAATCTCTCACTTAACCCAAGAGCTACCAACACATACTCACCCTTACTGCTGATGTGTTTACATAAAGGCTTTATTCCCATTTACAAAAAAGTAACCATCTACCACATCCCATTCACTCTTTTAAAGAAACCTTATAAAGATAGTCATTTTATTTCACCGTCTCTCTTTCACACTCTACAATCTGGCACATTTGAATTCCACAGTCATTACTTAGACACCGTCAACAGCCTCGTCAAGGCCGCATTGACTTCCAGATTCGTACCATTATTGTTATTACAATTAAAAATTGATTCCATTCATTCACTAATTCGTTTACTGCGATCCCCTTCTCTTAACTCTGTGACCCCATTCGAGAGCACGATGAAGGCATAGCAGACGATCCTGAACTCACGAAACGGCAGAATCTGTAGTTGATCTACAGATATTTACCACACAACGGCCTCTCGGTTGCTTCAGTTACAAGATTACACCACTATTCCTGGAAATATCGGAAACGCGAAGTCAGAAGCAAACAGTGAAAATTTGGCGTAATAAACTGCGAAATCATTTACTAATTGTACAATCTGACTTCTTTGTCAAGCAGTCACATGCTGAATCACACTTTAGGCACCCGATTCACTCTTCACCTAACATGGAATGGTCTGCTGGAAACACTTCTCATTCTAACCCACACAAAATTTCATGGACTTAAGGTAAACGATATACACTTTTTTTGGAACCTTGATTGTTTAACAGAATATAGGAAACACAAACAGACAAAGCAAGGCTGAAAGTCCTCAAAACGAATACAACAAGGTCAAACAGAAAACGTTGTCATACGTCGTTATTGAACACTGTACAGAACCGTTTGACATACTGAGAGAACTCGCGTGATGTTTCTCGTGTACAGTTATACATATCCAGTGTTTATCTCCAAGACACCGTTATTTACGAAACTGTAAATAAAAATTTTTCTGGGGAAAGAGACAGTGATAAAAGATGTCACAAAGTATTCCCATGTGGATCATTGTAAAAAATTGTGTCAAGTTCAGTTATCGTTTTGTTTTATGGGTTATCAGTCTTCTCACTGGTTTGATGCTGCCCACCACGAATTCCTGTCCTGTGCCAATGTCTTCATCCCAGAGTAGCACGTGCGACCTACACCCTCAGTTACCTGCTTTCCTGTTTTCCTGTATCGTTCTTACCATCTACAGCGTCCGCCCCAGGTAGGTGAGTGGTCAGCGCGACAGAATGTGAATCCTCACGGCCCGGGTTCGAGTCCCGGCTGGATGGGAGATTTTCTCCACTCAAGTACTGAGTGTTGTGTAGTCCTAATCATCATAATTTCATCCCCATCGATGCGCAAGTCGCCGAAGTTGCGTCAAATCGAAAGGCTTGCAACCGGCGAACGGTCTACCCGACGGGGGACTGTTCAGGAATCTTATGGCAATGGAGAGGTCATCATAACGAAACCCTATCCTCTTCTACTGTTTTCTGCTGATGCCGTTCTTATCTTACACTCCTCTAATAAGAAATCCTTGTCTTCTTTTCATTTGGCTTCAATGATCACCACTATACCTATATTGATCTCCATTTTCAGATTTTCTAGTTTCCGTAGCACGTTCAAACTGCTGGCATTCCACGCCCCATCTCGCATAATGTTATCCTTTCGTTGGCTCTTCAGTCTTTTTCTCATGGTCTCCTCGACCTCGGCAGTCTCTCCTGAAAATCCGAACGGGGGACTATTCAGGAATCTTTTCCCAATGGAGAGATCATCATGACAATTTTCAGTTACAGGCCATGTATTCTATGGATACGCAGTATGTGTCTTTAATGCAGTGGTTTCCATTGCCTTCTACATCCCCATACTGTTGATCACTGTTGATTCTTCCACCTTCAGAGACAGTTTCCCACGCCAAGGTCAACGGAGTGCCCTGAACCTCAGTCCGCTTCTCCAACCTCTTTAAAAAGGCCGTCAGCAGAATGAGAGCGACTTCTTATTCTGGATGTCTTCGGTAGCCGTTGCTGACGATCTTCATCAAAAATTCAAGCGGGGGCGGGTTTTTATTTAGCTGTCAAGGACAGTATCTCCAGACCACGGATTATTGCTATGCCGTTAAATAATGTAAGTGCGAATTAGGTGTGACCCAAGTTTTACACAGCAAGTTTAAAAACAAAGGTAAGAAAATACATACCTATATATGTGAATCACAATTTTACACTCTTTTCTAATAAAGTCCAGCTGAAATGTAATGAAACACTAATAGGACACTCCTATGCACCCTGCCTGTTACCAAAAGTACGTTCTGAACGTTGTTCAACCAAGATGCGACACATGTCCATAGTTCACACTCTCCGACTTCCAAGTCCGAAAGTTTCAACAGTGCGTTGATATTTTCTTGCATTTGCTTCATTAGCATCAGGAATTCGGTACCAAAGCTATCGTAGAGGAGACATAGCCAAGGACCTTGAAAATGGTGTGTCGGCACCGTGACCGAAGCAAGAAGAGGTTCTGTGACCATTCTGGCAGTGGTCAGCAGCTCTGAATTCTCAAGTACAGAAAATATCATGCGTGGTATAACTCAGTCAGATGTAATAGCCTGTACCAGACCTCCTTATCCCCAAGGAGAGAAAATATTATGTGTGGCACAACTCTACCAGATATAGTAGTGTGTACAAGGGCTTTGATTCTCAAGAAGAGAAAACATGATGTTCGGTACAACTGTAACAGGTGTAGTAGCCTTACAAGGGCTCGTTAATCTCAATAAGAGAAATTGCCATTATGATACTCTATTGCGCTTAAAATGTTGTAGAGAGGCATATGTGGGAGAGAGAGGCGCCTGTGATACCCGAGTGGCGGACATCCATTTTGGATTTACTTGCGACAAGATAGGTTAACGTGACTGCTCTCTGTTGTTGCGAAGATTTAGCAGACATGACTTTGTCTGTGGCACATGCCTCAGAGCCACTGAAAGAGCTGCAGTCGCTGCAGCCATGGCTCACCAAGCACCCCCTGAGAGACAAGTGCATCCGTGATATTACCTTGCTGGCTGAGGTGAACCGCTTGCCGCATGCACGGCCTACTGAGGAATTCGCCAATGAAGGACTGTTGCTCCTTTAAGTCTCCTCTTCTATATGGCAAGCTGTCCGGGGGCTTATTTCCTTCGTGGAAAGTGAGAGTGCCCAGTCGCCATTTCTTAGTGTGGCTGGTTTCCCTCTCCGAGGATAGCCAGAGGCAGCCCCTGACCCACTTGTGGTGGGGAGTCTTGCAGTGGTGGTGTATCCCACCTGCTGTCAGTTGTCGATGCTTCACTCCCCCTTGCCTCGTGTCCACGTCTGTCACACAGGGTCCCACTTCCAGTCCTTGTCCATACGTGTATCACTTGGTATCCATGCATCTGCATATAACTTTTCATTGCAAAAACTAACATTGTTTATTTTTATACATCGAATAGTCAGGAATCTCTCTAACGAACAAACAGTGTATGAAACGTTGCGGCGGCGCGGTTCTTTCCGTCCCTTTACGACGGACCTGCACATTGTCTCAGCATATCATCAGTAGGAAAGCCGAGTGAAACCTACTGTACTTCGACGTGAACCAGGCTGCAATTAATGTCACTAATCTACGTTTCGGGAGAAAGTTTTCACACAAATGAAAGGTTGGAAATTTTGTCCTCAATTAATATATTCTGAAACTTAGGTGAACAAGTATCACTGTCAAGCCCGTGCTAGTCTTAACACAGTCACTCATAATCCCTTCCACTCACGTTAACAAGTTTATGGTGTTGTATTTGCCGAAAACGAAATAGCTACAAAAATACTGATTGTTTTTGATTGAGAATGCTCGCCAAATATTAAGTCTGTCGTTACCAAATGCAGTCACAGTTTTTAGCCAACGACCTGCTCAATACACCACGCGGAATATATGTCTTTTCTCGTCACAAAATTCACTTAAAAATTCCGAAACTTCTACACACCCATCGGAATAATTGTGCCGTCTCTTTACCACACTTTTGATGTATGAAACACTGCTGGATCTGGCACCTTATCGTTTCCACCGGAACTACTACTACACACGTCCGAACTCTTTCATGGCTAGGCTCCCACCTTCTCTAGAATACTCTCAGTGTTCTCTACCAGCAGAGAAGGGCGCGCGAAGAATATTGCTTTACCATTGGTCAGTTTACTCAACAGCCAATAGCAAAACAACATTCTCCCGCGTCAGTCCGCACTTTTCACCAATAACCAATTGCAAAATAGTAAACCAACGACTCCACTTTTTACCGACGTAATTATCTAATATGCTGAAGTTTTGCATAAAGTTATTTACTATTGTTATTTATACCCGAATTAACTGTCCCTTTACCATAAACTAAATCCTACTACATAACCCGTTAAACAATTATTTTCATATTAACCTTAAACCACACTCACGCATCATTCATACTGCTAAAACATATTTATAACATTTTACACAAAAAGACATAACACTTTATGAAAATACTATAACAATTTACGAAAAACATTCTATTACTTTAGAGCACTCTAGTGGGCACAATCGAAACTAAATCAGTCCCCTATCCAATATTGTCCTCTATCGGCTGATACATGAACTACGTGCGCGTCCAGTCTCGCATCACCATCTGTCACTATCCAGCTCAGAGACACATCTCCCACTTAACCACCTCCAAGACAGGATCGGTATACGGCGCTACGCCTCAACGTGAATAAGAACTTATCTATTCAACATGACAGTTTGATTACCAAAATTATTATTTACATATCATTCTGAAAGAAAAACAGAAAAACTAATATTCTTGGCACTAATTTTGGTGATTTGTCTACATACTGTATATACCTTATACTGGCAAAAATAAAATAGTTATACTCGTGATGTGACAGATGGCTTGATACGCTTTACAGGGAGAATTTTAATACAATTATTTGCATCAACGATCACAAAAAAAGTTTGTTACGACCACACATTCATCATTCAATGAAAAAGAAACGCCGCGCAGGATTAGCCGAACGGTCTAAGGCGCTGCAGTCATGGACTGTGCAGCTGGTCCCGGCGGAGGTTCGAGTCCTCTCTCGGGCACGGGTGTATATGTTTGTCCTTAGGATTATTTAAGTTAGATAGTGTGTAAGCTTAGGGACTGATGACCTTAGCAGTTTAGTCCCATAAGATTTCACACATATTTGAACATTTTTTTGAAAGAGAAATCATGTTACATGATTAATCAATCTGTTACCAAACTACTTTCTCCATACTTCATCCCTGATAACAACATGTTTTCATATATATGAATTTAAGCAATATGATACTCAACTGCTACATAAACAAAAGAGAACCACAACGCAGACTACATCCATACATTTCTGAAATCGGAAGAATTGATTTCTCTCGACTCACTGCTTCCATTTTCCTTTCTAGATTCTCATTCTCTGCCACTTTTCCTCAAATGCTTCTATCCAATTATTGCTTGATAAGTCCATTTCCCTTTCCTCCTTCGATCGTCCTTATTTCTCCCCTTCGGCATTTTGTATTGTGTCTGACAGTGACATTATACCAGAGCAATGTAGAACAACATTGGAAAATTAAATGATTGGTAAAAAAATCTATCTGCAAAAACGCAACATATTTAGTAGCCTAGATTCACATATAGTGGCCACAAACAAAAACGTCTAAAAAAAATCCTTACATTAACATGTTACTTAGATACTCATGTGGTATTCCTCAGACATTTATTCTTACTTTTAATCCTTTCATAGTTACTTTCTTTTGTTTTGCGGTATTTCCTTTTGTTGTGTCTAGACAAGACAGCCTAGACACAATGAGAGGAAGCCGAAAGGCACGCACTAAGCCAAAGCAGGGTGCGTGAGGTCTGAAACAGGATACGTAATGAATGCTATAAAGAAAAGTACGTAGCTTCTGGAATACTTAACTTTAATCCATCCTTTTGGTACATCTGGAGATTGTGGCGATACAAGTGAGACTCTTTAGATACATGCAATGTTACTAATGGCGCCTTGCTAGGTCGTAGCCATTGTCTTAGCTGAAGGCTATTCTAGGTATTGGCTCGGCAAATAAGCAATGCTTCGTCCATGTAGTCGCTAGCAAAGTCGTCCGTACAACTGGGGCGAGTGCTGTTCCGTATCTCGAGACCTGCCTTGTGGTGGCGCTCGGTCTGCGATCACACAGTGGCGACACGCGGGTCCGACATGTACTAATGGACCGCGGCCGATTTAAAGCTACCACCTAGCAAGTGTGGTGTCTGGCGGTGACACCACACCTTTCATAGACTATTTGTACTATAATCCATGTACTCTTCGATGTTATTCTTCCACTTACGAGATTGGACCTTCAATGGTTTCGTTACTTTTTGGCTTGGTGGCTGTCCAAATAAAGCTACTTAGAGAGAAAAACACGAAGACTAGTTGGACACAAATCACCGCTTCATTTCCATTATGTTGTAGCTATAGACCATTTATTGATTTCCAAATTATCTGCTTTGCGGCTATCCTTTCACATTCCTGCATGGCAAGAACACAGCTCGCAAATATCAAACATTGTCAAAAAAATGGCTCTGAGCACTGTGGGACTTAACATCTGAGGTCATCAGTCCCCTAGAACTTAGAACTACTTGAACCTAACTAACCTAATGACATCACACACATCCATGCCCGAGGCAGGATTCGAAACTGCGACCGTAGCGGTCACGCGGTTCCAGACTGAAGCGCCTAGAACCGTACGGCCTCAAACATTGTCACTTATTCTGTGCTCCTAAGCCATTTTTCCATAGTCTAGGGTCCAAATGTGCATCCACTGTGGACATCAATGTATCTCAAAATCCTCCCCTAATCCATCCAATGATACGGTGCCAATGCGCATCAGTCATGGACAGTAATGCAACCTGCGGTCCAAACATGCATCCGACATGGACATTAACATAATACAACCTCTCTATTTCCTGAATGATGATGATGATGTAACAACTCTTCCCTCCACGCAAGAACATTACAAAACAAGAAAAATCGAGAATCCTATACAATATTGAGAGAAAACTTCACCACATTCACAATGGTTTGACTGAAACAAATTCCAAGTTCCACCTGACTACTTCCACAAAACATCAAAAATCACGGAAGACCACCTCTCTCGTCAAGTCTGTCATAAAATATCCACTTGGGATTAAAACTGTCACAAATAAACATATATTACATTGTCCACCCTCCTTTCCTTGTTTACCAGCCTTAGCAATATCAAAGGGAAATGTACTCTTCACTAAAACGTCTTCCCATGTCACTTGTCCTAAACAGAAAGCAAAAACTTACCAGAAAACACACTTTGCACAGGACGGGAAATGCAGTGAAAGTCTGTCCCTCAGTGAAATAATAACTTATTACAGATCCAATCACAAACTGATTACCAAACAAACTCTTCCGGAAAGAGAAATAAATTCTATACTCCAGAGACAAATATAACCCATTTCAAAATTTAATTTTTTGTTGTCCCACCATCTTAGATGCTTTACTCGATAAAAGGATTTTCATTACTGATGTGATGCACCCCGTATGACTTCCTTCATTTGCTTGTTTCCACTCTGGCTATGTTCACACGCACAACCCTTCGAATCTGTAGTACCTCAATGAACAAGGAGAAGAACTTGTGGCACAACACATTTCGCTTATTTGATAATCTCTGCGATCTTACTGAAATCTTCTGACCCGCTTTGTAATGTCTTATGGTTGCCTTCAGCTCAGTACATTCCTTCTTGTTCCTGGGGCCTGTTTAATGTGAAAGAGGGCGAGAGGTATCACATCCTTATGGTGTAAAGACCGTCGATTCAAAGACAGATGCAGTTTGGCACAGTGTAATCTATACAGGCTGCCTAGCAAGCCTAATCCTCGCCACAAGGTCTGAATATCAAGTTACCTTCCATTAGGAATGTGGGTGCACTCAACGACTGTGATCTGACTCTCAAATGATCGCAACAATCAGGTTTTATTAGAAAAATTTATGTTTCGGCTAGTGTCTAGCCATGTTTTAATATGGACGACAGGTCAAAATGAAGACTGGTTTTTTATCGTGTGCCATTTCAACATCGCCCTATCAGCATGACCAAACCTGCAGTTCATGATCAGGAATCATCTTATCCACACAGTCTTTTTTAAAAAAACTTCTCCTAAAATGCTTCTGCCACAGTCCTAGCAGTGGCCTTTCACAGCGGAGCCAAAGTTGCAGAATTTAACTCAACAGCCACCGGGCTATAACAGAAACCATGCGTCACTCTCGAAAGGGAGTCCATGAAAACAGTTGCCGCAAGTGGCATAATTTCAGAGGTACTATGGGCAAAAAAGGTGCCTGGTTTGATGTGGTGCAGGGCTTTGGCTATTGACAGGCTTTGCAGATGAACAACACTTTGTGACTCCTTTGCTAAATATTATTGAAATGACAGGTCGCCTGCAACTTCAAGGAAAACTTCTTCAGCACAAAGTGGGCACAGCTTAGGTGCATGCACCATTTAAGTTTGTTCACCAACCCATCTGTTCTACACAACAACTAGTGACTCGTCCAAATATCTGTGACGAAACATAGCCTCATTTCCTGCCAAACTGCAATTTGCTCTTTATCTCTACATTTGTTTTCCAAATCCAGAATGGCGGGGGTTTTTGTCCTATTCTCTTGCTGTTTCTTTGAAACAGGTAGATACTTAATTTTCGAGAACAATGTTTTAGAGGTAGTATAGTACGAAATGGTTTTCTTAGAGATCTTCTTCCATCCTCTCAACAAGATTAGTAGGCAAGCATGATAGTGTGTCCACTACAATATTAACAGTGCCTGGCAAATGTGTGATTGTGAAGTCGAATTCTTGGAGATGTAGTAACCACCAGATGAGGCATACATGTACGAGTTTTGCGTTTGGTAAGAACAGTAATGCCTCATGGTCAGTGTAAATTTCCGTTTTGCCACCAGATAAGAAGTACAGAAACTCTGGAAGCCTCACACGATGGCAGGGTACTCCAACTCAGTATGGAGTAGTTCTTCTTCTATTTTGATAGCACTCTGCTACTAAAGCGACAGTTTTCATTATTACCTCTCTTCTTCGACTTCTTGAAAAAAAATCATGCCTAGACCGGTTTTGGTGCTATTTGTGGTCATGCACAATTCACATGATAAATCAGAATCTACTAAAATAGAGGCAATCACGAGTGCACGCTTTAGTGACAAGTTAGCATTCGGCTTCCGTATCCCAAGCTCAGCACATCTTCTTTCCTGTCAGTCCGTACAAGCAAGGTGCTGACAACGTCTCCACATTGATGAAACACCTATAATGTGGTGATTACTGGATGCAAGTTTTGAGTAAGGCGCTCCCATTCTTTTTTAAAAGTAATTTCCTTACCTTGTCATATTCTGTCACTGGTTCTGAGGTCTTTCATGGGCTCTTGCATCTCCATTCCCGTGTCAGACGCCCGCCATAGTGGTGATTAATTCTCCGTATTGTGTCTGCCTTACTGATCAGGAGGGCGAATTTCAATGATCTCAGCCTAAGGTCTAGATCCATAATGTCCACTCAATGCGAGCCAAACCAATGACCATTGTTGCATCGTTCGTTGTACGAGCTACTTCTGTTGTGCTATTACGGTCGGAAGCGCGCGTCACCTTACGATCAGAATCATTGTGACACAGTTTTCTCATCTTCGCCACACTTCAGCTCTCACAACAAACCTTTGATAGCTTCAGCATCCTCCTTACAACGCCCAAAAAGAAACAGTTTGCTTCTTATAGCACTACAGTATAACCTCTGCAGAGGTGAAAGTTGTGGCGACAGTTTTTTTTTCCTTAACATTGCCTCAAAAAGCTTCATTGGACTTAGACTCGTCTAGATTCCGGCTTATCATTATATCCCGTGAAATCTGGCACTGCACTAGACAAACAACTAGCTAAGTATGGGTCCGTAAATTTCCTATACGATGTACACTATAATGCTACTCGTCGCATACACATCGCTGTTCCGCCCTCGAGATATCCACACGCAATTGATCAGTCCAAGACTTCAGGTGTACTGGTTTCCATCATTCCTAAGAGCAGGAAATTTTCACACCGAAAGGAAGTTCTTGTAGTCAAAAGATTCACCTTCTTGTGGTCTTGTTTGACAGTTGATTGTAGAGTATTCTTCTTCCTCGTGCTAGCGTGAGGCTTCCTGTCCACAGCTGATTCCTGGACCAACACATCCAATTCCATACGCATTGCTTTATGTGGACTACACACAAGTATGTGGTGCACCATTGGCGCCTTCTCGCCAGTGTAACACCTTTGTGACTTTTGCCTTCAAATCTCTGATATCGTTAGTCATAATCTCGCTCCTTTGACACTGTCATTGATTTAAACCTTCCTGTCGCTGTTTAAATGCGAGGAGCAATTGTACTTCCTCGGTTTCCGCTGCTGGTACTGGACATGGTACTCTTGCAACCTTCACGCGCATTTCTCACTTGCTGCTCTTCAGTTGTTTCATTGCCTCTCAAATTTCCCATGTTTCGGTATCATCAATATCTTCTCAGTATCTTTCGGTATCTGAAGTCACTCCTCTTCCATATTTAATCGTTTTTTCACGCTCTCAACACGATCCACTTGCACCACTTGCCGACATTCTACACATCTAATCTGCTGCTGCATTATCCAGATGTGTTCAAGTTGGGGCCCAAGTTGAAGCAAACTTTCTTCCTGTTTACTCAACATTTCTTATGTTTCGTCAATCGTTTTTACTATAACCTCAAGTAATAAATCAATCTTATCCTTCTCTTCAAAAGGTTTTCCCTATGCTGAGCTGGTCTGGTTCAACTGAGGATCAGTAGAAGTGGTAAAATTTGGGCTGGTGTTATTTTTACATCGGAAATTCCACAATCATGTCTGCATTTTGTGACATTGCCGCATTATCATTTGTGCCTTCACGTTTCTATTTTCCCTCTGCAATCTCTATAAACTAAGAGCATCTTCTCGCTCAGTGCCATCTACACCTCCTGCTCTTCTGCTACCGCTATTTTTTCACCATTACGTGCCATCCTCATATTTCTTATATAGTCTCCTCTTTGTAACTGTCCTTTTGCCCTGCTCTGACTCCTCGTCTGCATTCACTGACATTTCATTACAAGAAGTAATTTTGTCCTCACTATACTCAGCAGTACATGACATATCCTCTGTCCTTTTCCTGGGCTCCCTCTCCCCCCCCCCCCTTCCATCCTGTTTTTTCCTCACCTACCCTCTCTCTGCCTCCCTTCTCTCCCCCAAGTCCTTTTGCGTTTCCCTCCTCTGCCTTTCCCCATTCCCATTCCCTCTCGCCTCTGATCTGCCTCCCCCCCCCCCCATTATGAGTCCTCTCCCTTAGTCGGTTTCCCCCCCCCCTTTTCGTTTTTCCTCTCCTCCCTCATTTTCCCCCTCATCTGTCCAGATCCCCCCCCCCCCCCCATCTGCCCTTTGCTGTGTTGTGTCATCTTCGTGACGACTTTTTAGTGCAGTGTTTCCAGCCTTGTTAAGTGCTGTGCATCTTTTCCAAAGTGTTGCGAACGGACATCATGCTGTCACTGAGTGTGGTTTTTATATCTCTTGCGAACAACCAGACTGTCGCAGTTTTTTTTAATTGTCTGTCCACCATTTTACCTGTCAGATTCCTGTGTATTTTATTAGCATCGCCCCCTCCCCTTTGTTTTGTTTTATGGTTTTAATTTTCCACAATTTTCCGCCGTTTTACAATTTACGTCACCGTTTTATCGTCTGCTTTTATTGTCTCTTATCTTATGTTTTACAAATTCTGTAGGCTGTAGAGGAGCATACTAAGCTGCTGCCAGCCCGCCCTCTTCGAGTGGAATCGAAATTCAATAAAGGAAAAAAAGAACAAAGGCACTCTGTAGTCAGTCTCTCCTTATCGTTGAGTACAAAGTCGTACACAATGAAGCTTGACCAATATTGTCAACCCAGTAGATAGATAACGTACCCCATTTATTAATCATTAATGATTTTGTAAGACTTGACACCCAGAAGTCACTTATGAGGGCATGCCTTTGTTCATTATGCAATCCATTGCACAACAAATTCAATTATATATCTGAAGCTCATGGGTAGCGATCTGTCCCTCAGTCATTCCACTCACAACACGCCACAAAAATAACCGAAAGGTTTGTTAAATCGAGTCGGCGTCTTACTTAAAATGGCTACCCTGCACAGGAGTCGCTAATTTGAGATACTCTGATGGGTTGTCGGAATATGCATTTTTGTCCAAAATCTCACGCAGCAGGATAGAGCATTCGTCAAACAAATACGCTGCCATCGATCTAGCAACCGCTGGCTTTTGAACGAGAAGAAACTAATTTAGAGTCGTATCCTCGATAGATAAAACAAAATTGAATAACTTTAATTTAAGTAGCTGACCCATTTAACTAAACCTGTGTTGCTCTCTTTCAGCACTTTTTTGCATCTTTCCTATGTCTCATTTTTACTACTGGGTTGTTTGTCGTCGTTCAAAAGTTTTGGTAAGGTATTAGTGTATGGTATGTTTGGGATACAGTGTTGATATGTCATGTATTGCTGAGTATAGTGAGAACAAAATTACTTCTTGTAATAAAATGTCAGTGAATGCAGATGAGGAGTGAGAGCAGGGCAAAAGAACGGTTACAAAGAGGAGACCATATAATAAACATGGGGATGGCACGTAATGGTGAAACCGAGCGAGGTGGCGCAGTGGTTAGACACTGGATTCGCATTCGGGAGGACGACGGTTCAATCCCACGTCCGGCCATCCTGATTTAGGTCTTCCGTGATTTCCCTAAATCGCTCCAGGCAAATGCCGGGATGGTTCCTTTGAAAGGGCACGGCCGACTTCCTTCCCCGTCCTTCCCTAATCCGATGAGACCGATGACCTCGCTGTCTGGTCTCCTTCCCCAAAGAACCCAACCCCCGTAATGGTGAAAAAGTAGCAGTAGCAGAAGAGCCGGAGGTGCAGATGTCACTGAGCGAGAAGATGCTCTTAGTTTATAGCAAATGCAGAGGGAAAAGAGAAACGTGAAGGCGCAAATGATAATGCGGCAATGTCGCAAAATGCAGATGTGATTGTGGAATTTCCGGTGTAAAAATAACGCCCTTTATACGATGCGTATCACAATTAGTAGCGAAAACTGGAATGAATGAAAGTGTAGGAGGGAAAAGGGGGGGGGGAGGGGGAGGAGTGGCGCCAAATGATATGCCGATTCTGTGGAAAAATGTTTTCGAACTGGTCCTATGGGCACTATGTAACTTTGAGAGTCTATTTTCTTCGTGACAGTGCCTCCTGTGTTAGTCTCTAAATTTCACTGCTGTGCTACCTTTAAAACTGAAACTATTGGCCTGATTTTGAGGCTGACTTCAGTAATAAATGTAGTATTTTATGTTTCATATTATCAGCCATAAGGAACTTCATTTATTACATAATCTTAAGTTACTACAACAATTTGCATTCGGGAATGAGATTGAGACGGAAAATGAAATAACTCTACCATATTTTAAGTATCAGACAAGAAGTTTTCCTCCCATACAATAGGTTAGCCATTGATATTTGCAGGGTACATCCTCGTTATGGCTATACAGGTAATATTGCACGTATGGGTTTTCAGCTTGGTATGACCGACATGTTCAGCGAGCTCAAGGCGAACTTCACTGGAATTACCAGAAGGGAGCCGCTACACGTGAACATGGTCTTGCACAAGGCTTTCATCGAGGTCGGCGAAGAAGGAACGGAGGCAGCGGCTGCTACAGGTGAGTTAATTCACTGGTCTGAGTCACTGGCGAATGGTGGTGGGGCCTAATTTGTGCTGCATGAGAGGACTCACCCTAGTTATGCCCTGTAGCATGAATCCAGACCACGTGACGTTTAATAAATGTCCATGCACTGAACACGTTTCTTTTAGCTTCACCAACGAGAAGAAATATTTACCATCGAGCGTTGTCCCTTAAGCCAAGATGAACACCTATTCCATTTGCGTAAGAACGGAATAACCATCTGCCATTACATCTCTAGACTGTGGGAAGCCACAGTACAGACAAAACAATATCAGAATTGCACAGCTGCTGTATTGCCACTAAACAAGCAGCCACTAGCTGATAAACCAATGACTTCATTTGATACATTTCGGATAGAACCCATCCTCAGATTGTCTGCAAACCAGAAATACACAGCAAATATCGTCGAAATCAAACAGCTGAAACACACACCATGTACATCTTGGTCATCAGATCTATAAAGACAGTATCTAACAAACAAAGCAAATTAACTGACTAGCTACAATGCGATAACCAGGAAGACGAGTTAGACCACGAGAGGGCGGTGATGAATACAAAAGTAGTGCCACGTAATGACAAAACAGAAACCTTTTTGTTCTTTTCCATAAGACATGTAGCATACAAAATTAAACTATTACAGTTGTTAGCAGAGTGTTAGTCTTAAGATAGGGGAAGGGCTCAAACTTTCGCCAGATTAGGCGAGGAAGATCGTGCAAGTGAAACTCGTCAAAAGATAAAATAATTTAATAATGTAAGACAACAGGAAAGCAAAGAAAAAAATGGTACACAATAAAATTTCCAAATGCATTAGGCTAAGTGGTATCAACAACCAATTCGCTACGTCATCAGTAGTTATAATATTAGATATCAAGGATGTCGGAGACTCGAACCCTCAAGAAATGCGTGTAACAAAACTGATAAGTATGGGGAGCAGCTGCATGGAAATAGAGATAGAAAGTGTTGTGGATTGGCATGAGAGCCAACCCACTAATGGTAGAGGAAGCTGAAAGACACGCTTTTAAGCTCACGCAGGCTGGCGTGAGGTCTGGAACAGGACAAGGAAGTTAGACTAGAAAAAAAGGATGTAGCTGGTGGAATACTTAACTTTAATCCATTAATGTTGAACGTAGCTCTTGTCTGTACATTATTTACAATATCAATAGCAACTGATAATGGCGCCTTGCTAGGTCGTAGCAAATGATGTAGCTGAAGGCTATGCTAACTATCGTCTCGGCAAATGAGAACGTATTTTGTCAGTGAACCATCGCTAGTAAAGTCGGCTGTACAACTGGGGCGAGTGCTAGGAAGTCTCTCTAGACCTGCCGTGTGGCGGCGCTCGGTCTACAATCACTGATAGTGGCGACACGCGGGTCCGACGTATACTAACGGACCGCGGCCGATTTAAAGGCTACCACCCAGCAAGTGTGGTGTCTGGCGGTGACACCACAGAGAGACTTGGGTAATACGAATGGAATGCTTGAAACTACAGGCCCAATATTTCGCTGAACATTTTGGAGAACCACTTGCGTCTAGAAGAAGCACTATGAGACTTAACATCTGAGATCATCAGTCACCTAGACTTAGAACTACTTAAACCTAACTAACCTAAAGACATCACACACATCCATGCCCGAGGCAGGATTCGAACCTGCGAGCGGTAGCAGCCGTGTGGTTCCGGACTGAAGTGCCTAGAACCGCTCGACTGCAGCGGCCGGCTCTAGAAGACAGCTGTTTGTTTAAAATCATAGATGGTTGCGCGACTGGTTTATAAAGATTTCTGATTCCTCTAATATATCCAGCCCTCGCTTTTTAGGCTCAACATGGGGTACATGAAATCCTCTGATAAATCCTGTGATAAATGCCAACCAAGGGCAGAATCATATGTATAAGTGTGTTCCCGAAACCTAGAGACAAAGTTTCAACCAGTTCGACCCAAGTGAACTGAATCTGACTCAACTGGTTCATTAAAATATTCACTGAAATATTGGGCCTGTAATTTAAATTCTTCCCGTATGTGTTACTCCAGACTTTATAACTCTACCTCCATGCAAATGTTCCTCACACTTACAAGTTTTGTAATAAATATTTCTTGATGATTGGAGTCCCCGGCAACCTTGACATCTAATATTACAATCAATTCTCATGTACAGAGTAGGCTGTTGTTACCTCTTTGCCTAAGGTTTTTGGAAACTGAATTATGCCCTCTAATTTCCTTTGCGTTCCTATGGTCTTTAATTATTAAATTATCTTGTATTTTAACGAGTTTTACTTGCAAGATTTCTCTCGTTTCAGCTTGCCAGAGTTTGAGCCCTTACCTTCCTATTCATAACGAATCCTGTTCCCATTATACCATTTGCTGCTGCTGTTGATATTACCCTACACTCATCTGAACAGAAATCCTTAGTTTCTTTCCATTTCATTCACTGGCCCCTACTGTATCTAGATTGAGCTGTTGCATTTCCCTTTTCAGATATTCTAGCTTCCCTACCACATTCAAGCTCCTGCCATCCCACGTGCCAAATCGTAAGAATTGTTCAGTGAGGTACTGTGAGCTCCTCTCGGGTGCGCAGACGTATGTGAGGCGTTGAGTAGTCATGGAGAAGGAGATGTTCGTCTGCATTTTTGTGGCGATGAACACAACGAAGTCGTTTCTTCTATTTCCTGAAGATAGCAGACTACACTCCCGAGTTGATTGTTGCAGCATGAGGGAGGATATCAAACAGTATAACACCTTCATAGCCCTACAAGACCGTCGCCATGACTCTCCCGGCTGATAGTAGGGCTTTGGACCCTCTTCTTCAAAGGAGAAGTGGTTTGGAGCCACTATACTATATGGACTGCCGTCTTGTTTTCGGTTCGAACTGGTTAACCCATATCTTATCACCTGTGATGATGTTCGACAAAAAATGTCATGATCATCCTCGTAACGAGCGAGTAATTACGCACATGTAGCCCTTCGTTGCTCTTTATGGTCTTCTATTAGACGGCGAGGAACCCAGCGAAGCACACCTTTAAGTACCCAAGCTAGTAGTCGAGTGTATCAGCACTGCCAACGGAGGCACTGTTTGAACAAAATTAATAGATACTTATGTTGTTTTTCAGTTGCAGGGCGTTTGTGGATCATCTGGTAGTTGTTCGACTGAGTGAAATTTGGCAAATAGACTGGAACAGGATTAGCGGGTGGGGGCAGTAAAATTTCAATTTTTGCAAAAAGGGCTACGCTAAAGCATATATTACATATTTTGTTAAGATTCTGGTCCGGCCCACTATGATCCTGCTGAGCAGGAAGAAAATATGGCATGCGAGAAGACTTAAATACCCTATATCACCAATAATTTCAATTTATCTCACGGTAAGTTTGTAAGTTGGCGGTATAATTTTGCACTTAACATATTATTTTAGATATAGAAACGTTCACACATGCTCTAGTTCAAGTAAAGTGATACTAATCTGCATAGTACAAAGAGTAATCATTCATACGTGGTATGTTATCCCTTCCTTTCTGTGGTTATTAATTATTATTATTATTAAGCGAAACGCAAGAAAGGGATTTTATATATATATATATATATATATATATATATATATATATTGATTTGTAGGTGGCCAAAGATAAATATTAAATTATGTTTCAAAAGAGCGCCAGGCTCCTTACAAATTATTTCAAATGCTTTCGGCGAAATGTAATGCAGGCTAAGTTCACTGACCTAGAATAAATCGTATCTTTGAAAGTATGCATTTTTTGACGAAATAAAATTAGTGAAGCTTTGCACTTTAGTTAACTCAATAACTTGAAATGATTCCTTCTGCTCCGGCTGTGGTGATATGTTACACAAAAAAAAAATTAAATACGCCGCGTAATGGCGGCCAATTGTTGCCAGTCAAAGATCACCGCTGCTTGCTTCGCAGAGACTGAGAAAATGCTAAATAACTTCTTGCAGTTATTAATTCAGGAAGAATTTTTGCGTGGGTTCTTTAAGTAACACATTGAACATACGTTTTGTAGATATATTTCCACTAAGCACAGAATACACACTTGAATTATTTGCTACGTACGAGAACAAATAAAACAAAAGCTACCGCTTTACAATAGAAAGGGTACCTTACATACAGCAGAAGAAATGATCTTACTCGAAGTGATTTTAAATATTTTTTATCTCTTATATATAATGACAAAGATAATGTTAGTTTCGAGAACGTTATGCACTATGATCTCATCTAATATAAATACTGTATTTTATTACATCGCAATCGATATAGTCTTTCTTTGAAGCTAATTTAATACATTTTCATAATTAATTTTGTCGTTTATGTCCATATAATATTATTCAGGTTCCTTTTATTTACTTCAAATATATCGGCTTGAATATGTCAAAAGGGGCACTAGAGTGGCCGACATGAACTCGATACTAACAAACATTCCCTACCTTGCGGGTTAATAGTCACGTAGTATCGCAATCACTTTGAACTGAAGTGGACGCAGGGAGTTTCCAGCCGTCGAGAGAATCGAGAGAAGTAGAACACGGAACGCGTTTCTTGAGGGGCCATAAAACAGCCGAACCTTTGCAACGGGTAGGCAGGCACCATTAGCTAACAATAAGCCGCTAAGCGAGCTTCTCTGACTCACGCCTGCGTGGAACAGAAAGAAACATTTTAGCATAACAGGGGGCCGCTTGGCCGCTCTTGGAGGACCAATACACTGAACTCGCATTTACGAAAAATGTTGAGTCGCACAGAATAAAGTTAACAGCGGGGCAAAGACGGCGGAACAGAACATGCGTAGAAAGACCACACCTGATACCTGGGGAAGCTTCTAGGAAACAAATGCTTTCAGAATCACAACGGGAGGTCTCTGAAAAGCACGGGCCGGTCGGAGTTACCGAGCAGTTCTAGACGCTTCAGTCTGGAACCGTGCGACCACTACGGTCTGAGGTTCGAATCCTGCCTCGGGCATGAATGTGTGTGATGTCCTTAGGTTAGTTAGGTTTAAGTTGTTCTAAGTTCTACGGAACTGATGACCGCAGATGTTAAGTCCCACAGTGATCAGAGCCATTTGAATCATTTTTGAAAAGCACGAAAAATATTGTCGATATGTTTCTTTTTTATTAAAACAGAAAACAGGCCACAGTGGAAAGCACCGCTATTTTTAACAAATACTAGCATATCACGTAATGAAAGAGTGGAGAACACGAGGTTGCACATGGACACCTCTCATATGGACGGAGTCTGAGAGTATAGGAGCGAAACATGAATGCTATAGGCCAGAAGGAAAATAGTTTCCACCCCCAATACGCTTCTCAAGCTCCATTGGGCCAAGAAACGGCGCAAGTCTCACCACAGTCAGCATCGGCCGCTACGATTTGTGGTAGGGGATGAACGCAAGGTACAGTGGGGAGAACAAAAAAGATATACAGACTGGGTCCGTGGGTAGCAGGGAGTAGGTCTCTTCAGACCAGGGCCAAGGCAGACGGAGCACTTGCTGTTCTGTCGGCCTAGAAGAGTTTTTAGTGAACACTTGCGTTGACAGGGTTCGAAACTCTTGTAACATCTCTGGAGTGGAGATTATGGATTTCGACCCGGGTTAGGTACAATTAAAGAGGTCAGAGGTGTATACGTCGCTAAGCCAGAGCGAGTGGACATATTTTAGCTAGGGAAAAACAAAGATTTTCGCCTTACGAAAACGGGCAGTCTCCGACAGCTGATGCAGTCAAGGCCAGAATAGTATTGAGGTTTATAGGTCCGTACAGAGTCAACGCGCCGCCGTCATCATATCCCACTACCGACCACAGCAGCCGCCTATAAAGCACGGTAAATACCGCGTTTTCTCAGGCGCTCAGTAAGGGAGTCGCTAGCTTGTGTGTGCACTTCAGTTCTATTGGAGATTGGAGTTGTGTTACGTATTTTCTTCTCATTCCCTCGTGTCCACCAGGAAGAAGATGCTGTGATATGCAAATGATAAGCTTTTTAGAGCATTCACACAAGGTTGGCGCCGGTGGCGACACCTACAGCGTGCTGACATGAGGAAAGTTTCCAACCGATTTCTCATACACAAACAGCAGTTGACCGGCGTTGCCTGGTGAAACGCTGTTGTGATGCCTCGTGATGCGTACCATCACGTTTCCGACTTTCATACACGTCGGATTGTAGCCTATTGCGATTGCGTTTTATCGTATCGCGACGTTGCTGCTCGCGTTGGTCTAGATCCAATGACTGTTAGCAGAAAATGGAATCGGTGGGTTCAGGAGGGTAATACGGAACGCCGTGCTGGATCCCAACGGCCTCGTATCACTAGCAGTCGGGATGACAGGCATCTTATCCACATGGCTGTAACGGATCGTGCACCCACGTCTCGATCCCTGAGTCAGCAGATGGGGACGTTTGCAAGACAACAACCATCTGCACGAACTGTTCGACTACGTTTGCAGCAGCATGGTCTATCAGCTCGGAGGCCATGGCTGCGGTTACCCTTGACGCTGCATCACAGACAGGAGTGCCTGCGATGGTGTACCCAACGACGAACCTGGATGCACGAATGGCAAAACGTCATTTTTTCGGATGAATCCAGGTTCTGTTTACAGCATCATGATGGTCGCATCCGTGTTTGGCGACATCGCTGTGAACGCACATTGGAAGCGTGTATTCGTCATCGCCATACTGGCGTATCGCCCGGCTTGATGGTATGGGGTGCCATTGGTTACACGTCTCGGTCACCTCTTGTTCGCACTGACGGCACTTTGAATAGTGGACGTTACATTTCAGATGTGTTACGACCCGTGACTCTACCCTTCATTCGATCCCTGCGAAACCCTACATTTCAGCAGGATAATGCACGACCGCATGATGCAGGTCCTGTACGAGCCATTCTGGATACAGAAAATGTTCGACTGCTGCCCTGGCCAGCACATTCACTAAATCTCTCACCAATTTAAAACGTCTGGTCAATGGTAGCCGAGCAACTGGCTCGTCACAATACGCCAGTCACTACTCTTGATGAACTGTGATATCGAGATGAACCTGCATGGGCAGCTGTACCTGTACACGCCATCCAAGCTCTGTTTGACTCAATGCCCAGGTGTACCAAGACCGTTATTACGGCCAGAGGTGGTTGTTCTGGGTACTGATTTCTCAGGATCTATGCACCCAAATGGCGTAAAAATGTAATCACATGTCAGTTCTAGTGTAATATTTTTGTCCAATGAATACCCATTTATCATCTGCGTTTCTTCTTGGTGTAGTACTTCTAATGGCCAGTAGCGTATACATTATTGTCCAGCTAAAATAGCATAGACAATAGGGTACATTGGAGTATTGTGAATATAATACTTTGGAGGGTAAATTGCTTTGTGGTCATTGTATTGTAAGTTTCTGAGCCATGTGCGGCTCGTCCTCTTGCCGTTCATAACTTGGCGTCTTGTAATAGCGATAGTGGCGTCTCGTTTCCTTCTCGTGTTAATGGCGCCACTGAGTTTGCTAGTATTGTTTCTCTGCGAGTGGCAGCAGGAGCAGTTGTCGATAGCCAGCACTGTGGCACTATCTTTGATGCCACGGCCAGTATTTCCGGGTCATCGTGTGTGTCAGGCAGTTCGGCATCAGACGGAGCAGCGAGGAGGTCCACAGGGCGGAGGCATGCCGGGACCGCTGGCGGCGTGCAGACACAGTCGGATCGAGGGGCTGTAGCCGACGACCGAACCCAGGACGTTTCAAGTTCAGTGAACCTTGCCCAGTAGTGAAACCTCCACTGTTGGAGAGCTCACTGTTGTTTGCATGTTGTTGTTCCCAGGGTCGGTGAGACCAGTTGCAACACGTGGAGTCTGTCAGGTTGGCAGAAGCTGTTAGCCGCCTTCTACCACTTGGTGTTAGTTTGGATTTAGTGTTATTATTACTGAAGTGCAACCAGCGGTATCTTACTGCCTAGTGGCTGCTAACGCTTCAGTTACCTGCCCTGGAGCTTAGCGTATTTTGCGGCAGTGCATTTCTTCGTCTTGCATGGCATGTAATTTGACAGCTTCCTTGATTGGGATATGGATAATTGTTTCCCTTGTCTACCTGAGTTATAGTGGTTCCTTCTACCTTTTGATATTTTAAACACCGGATTCTGGAGACGCAGTGCTGTCTGTCACTTCGTTCTCGCCTGAATTATTGCACCTTTGTACTGTTTATCTGGCGTTAGGTGGATTTGCTAAGAAGGTTGATTGACGTTTAAACCGTCTCTAGTTTGAGTTGCCCTCCTTAGGGGAACATTACTCTTGGCTGCCTGTCACACCGCTTACACAGCTGTAGTGACCTTCCCCAGGTCGAATCAGGGAGCACTGTCTGTGGATCACTCCATCTTACTTGGTCAAGTTGTCATAATTGTTTAAAATTTACCCTAATGTTATAACATGTAATTGCCTTTCTCACTTGTAATTCACGCCTTCAGCTATTAATTGTTTGTAACATTGCTTGTGGCTGTCAGCCGACAAATAATTTTCAATTCTGTCTTAATAAGGCCTTCAGCCTTCACTATAGCCTGTTACAGTTGGTTAAGATTGTTTAAAAAAGATTTTATGTTTTTAACATGTTATTGCCTTCCTTACTTGTAATTCAGGCCTTCAAGCCGTTGAGTATTCTGAAATTGCTTGTGGCCTTCAGGCGACGAATAATTTTGAATTTTTTTCTTAATCAGGCCTTCAGCCGTTGATTGAGTGTAACATTGCTTGTGGCCTTCAGCCGGCAAACAATCTGCAATTCTTTCTTAATAAGCCCATTACTATAGCTTGTTACAGTTTTTTGATTGTTTAAGAAGAAAATGTCTAGTAAATGTTAGTATGTAACTCCCTTCCTCACTTGTAATTCAGGCCTTCAGCTGTTGAGTATTCTGAAGTTGCTTGTGGCTGTCACCTGACAAAAAATAAATAAATAAATAAATAAAATTGAATTATTTCTTAGTAAGGCCTTCAGCCGTCAGTGTAGCAAAATCTTTTAAAATGACTGTTCAAAGTTATTTCTTCAAATAAAGTGTATGTGTTTACTGTAGCCAACGGTAGCTGATTATGGCCCCATCCACAATCGTTGCCTTATCCTGCCTCTCCCTGACTACCAGATTACAGTTACACTAGGGGTTCTTTTCTCATGTAGGAACGCTTTTGAAAGTTTGTTACGTGTTCATGTTTATCACGATTACTTTCGTTTAGTTTGTGAATTCATTGTCAGGATCTTCCTACTTATAGAGGATTTTCCAACGTCACCAACTACACACTTGACCCCAATGTGTATGGTGATTCTGTAGTAAAAAGATTTAGTACAGGTAACAGTTCTTTGTGTATTCTAGAGTAGAGACTACCCCTTCCTCACTGAAATATTTGAGGGCATATATGACGAATGTTATTCTGTTTAATCGTGACTTCATCCGGGATCTCCTTACCTTGCAGGGCCTGGGTTCACAGGCACTTTAATCTGTCAGATATCTCCGTGCATGGCAAGCGGCAAGGACGAGTCATAACGACTAGGGGAGTACGTTAGAAGTTAGTGATATTTTTAGCAAACAATTTTCTATCATATGAACTGATCAGCATACCACTCCGAAAAATTCGACAGCTTTGGTAGTATATTAAGGATTTCCCTTTTTCGTGCATTCATTAGATGTTTCTTGGCGTACAACAGTATTGGAATATCTACTTAGTAGGAAAAATTTAAAAAAATACGGCTCACAAGACCTAACATAATTCTCTAAAATCACTCATCGAGTTTTGCAGTGGTTCACTGCTCGCTCCCTATCATGAGACTTAGACACGACCGGCAGAAATCACGATATATATGTTTAGAAAAGAAATGCAGAAAATATCACAAGCAAGCACTCATTGTAACGATATAAAACATAACATCGGCGTCGATACTTGTAAAACATTTGAGGTGGCCTACTTGTGTGATGCAGCCGCAGCCGGCCGTGGTGGCCGTGCGGTTCTAGGCGCTTCAGTCCGGAACCGCGCGACTTCTACGGTCGCAGGTTCGAATCCTGCCTCGGGCATTGATGTGTGTGATGTCCTTAGGTTAGCTAGGTTTAAGTAGTTCTAAGTTCTAGGGGACTGATGACCTCAGATGTTAAGTCCCATTGCGCTCAGAGCCATTTGAACCATTTGATGCAGCCGCCATGTGTTTCCTATATACCATGGTATCCTAAACGAATGAGATTGTTTAATTCCTCTATTCTTTTGTCTGCAGTTGTTAGTTTCTCATCAGTCACATCTGTGGGAGGTGGGCGTTCGGAGCAGATCGTGTTTAAGGCCGACCACCCCTTCCTGTTCTTCATACTGCACGAGCAGACGCGACTGGTTCTCTTCGCCGGACGTTACTCCTCGCCGCCTCCTTAACTACTCAATAATGGCTGGTAAGCTTCTCCAGTGATCATAACGTACCAGTAATTTACTTGTAGAAAAGGAAGTCAGGCCCACTAAACGGTAGGTAACATTATTAATTAATGATCACTCTTTAGTGTTGTGTGCAACAAAAGGTTCCTCTACACGGGTAGACACAGCGCCACAGGACAATATCTCATTGTGTTGGCCATGACGCCCGTTTCGTTTAAGCGTGTAACAAGACATTGTTAGTTCGGCAGGTCGACGATAGTTGTAAAGGCAAATATAGACGTATCTAACTTAAAATCACTGAATTCAAACGCCTACTCAAAGCGTAGAATTTTGAGCCAAATGCTAATGGCTCTGTTCTAACTAGATTGGTTATCTGGTTGCAGGAGCGTGAAATGTTACATGAACTGAATTGACACATATAAAAACTTTCATTTGATAATAATGATCCAAATAACATCAGTATGCTATAAGATCATAGCCACAAGAAATAGGGAATCCGAATAGAAAATAACCAAAATACACTGAAGCTCCAAAGAAACTGGTAAAGAGATTTGTAAACAGACAGAATACGGCGCTACGGTCGGCAACACCCATGTAAGACAACAAGTGTCTGGCACAGTTGTTAGATCGGTCACTGCTGCTACAATGGCAGGTTATCAAGATCTAAGTGAATATGAACATGGTGTTATATAGTTCGCGCACGAGCGATGAGACACAGAATCTTCGAGGTAGTGATGAAGTGGAGATTTTCCCGTACGACCATTTCATGAGTGTACCGTGAATGTCAGGAATCTGGTAAAACATCAGATCTCCGAAAAATCCTGCAAGAGCGGGACCAATGACGACTGAAGAGAATCGTTCAATGTGACAGAATGCAATCCTTCCGCAAATTGCTACAGATTTCAATGCTGGGCCATCAACAAGTGTCAGCGTGAGAACCCTTCAACGAAACATCATCAATATTGACTTTCAGAGACGAAGCCCCACTCGTGAGCTCTTGATGACTGCAAGACACAAAGCTTTACGCCTCGCCTGGACCCGCCAACACCGACATTGCACTGTGATGAATGGAAGGAAATATGTTGCCTGGTCGGAAGAGTCTCGTTTCAAATTGTATTGAGTGGATGGACGTGTACGTGTATGGATACAACCTGATGAATCCATGGACCTTGCATGTCAGCAAGGGACTGTTCAAGCTGCTGGAGGCTCTGTAATGGGGCATGTGCAGTTGGACTGATACGTCTAGATACGACTCTGACAGGTGACACGTATGTACCATCCTGTCTGATGACGTGCATCCATTCATGTCCATTGTGCATTCCAACGGACTTGAGCAATTCCAGCAGGACAATGCCACACGCCCAGAATTGCCACAGAGTGGCTCCAGGAACACACCTCTGAGTTTAAACACTTCCGCTGGCCACCACACTCCCCAGACATGAACGTTATTGAGCGTATCTGGGATGCCTTGCAATGTGCTGTTGAGAAGAGATCTCCACCCTTTCGTACTCTTATGGATTTATGGACAGCCGTGCGGGATTCTTGGTGCCCATTCCTCGACCACTACGTCAGACATCAGTGGAGTCCATGCCACGTCCTATTGTGGCACTTCTGCGTGCTCGCGGGGACCCTATGCTATGTTACGCGCGTGTGCCAGTTTCTTTGGCTCTTCATTGTAATATAAGAAACACAGGTTGGTAAATCAGGAAACAAGACGTTCATTCAACAGTACTCAAAATCTTTCCTTGCCGATTTTTTTATTGTGTAACACAACACATCATTATAAATAAAATACGTTTGGTATATACGAGGGTTGGAACTTTAATAGTGGCAACTATTTATTTACAGCTCGTCTCTAAGCTGGTAGCAGGTTGTGTTCCAAAAATGAACAGCATAGAGACAATAGTGATGACACTTTCTGCAGGAACTGACCATCATTTTGCAGGACAATGCTCAAGCACGTACAGTGCAAGCTGTTACTAATTTGTTTGACTTATGGGGCTGCTGAGTGCTATACCACCTACTGCACTCCCCTGACTTAAGCCCTCGTGAGTTCAACTCGATTTCTAAACTGAAGGAAACACTTCAAGGCATTCGCTTCAGAACTGCTACAAATTCGTCGGGCTATAGACCGCGCCGCTCGAACTGTCAACACAACTGGCACTGCTAAGAGTATCCTACGACTTCCACATCGCTGGCAACGGGTTATACACAGTGCTGGTGACTACTTTGAAGGTCAGTAAAACTTTGAAACACGTGTCTATTTTGTACGATCTGTAAATAAATAGATGCCACTATTAAAGTTCCAACCCTCGTATGAAGTCGAATTTAACGGTCGGCATAAATAGTTGTACCGTCATATTTCGGTTCTTAGAGGCCCCTCTGCCTTCCTGTGGTTTTCGAGTTCCAGCAATGGGCTGTGGAATTGTGCCAGTTTTTTTTTTATTTTTTTTTAAGGCAGTCTGTGGATGTGCACCTTTACCTGATAGGCATATCGTCTTTAGGAAGTCTTGATAAGGAAGTCTTGATACAGACCCATCCGCATGGGCAAGGAAGTGAAAAGTATCCCACGTTAAACATACCTTCCAGTTGTCTGTAACTCATTATATAGACCTTTCATTTTCACGTTCTTTATTCTTCAAATTCCAGGTGATAAATTTGTAAATAGGAATATGGAAAAATATAAAAGCTTTTAATAATACGTTTTCTGGCTAAAGGACATGACATCCAGCACCAAAGAAGCCCATTTGTTGACTCAAGGTACATGACGTGGCTGAACGATGCTGCATGGCCGAGACAATCCACTAACGGAAAAAAATTGCAACACCGAAAAATTATTAATGTATTGTAACGAAATTTCGGGAATACATTTGTCCAGGTAACATATTCAAGATCACAGGTTATTGTAAGCACGAGGTAAGTCATTGCAGATGTAAAATGCTGGTACATTAATAACCGATGAACAGTCAGAATGTTGAGTGAAAGCTTGCAAATGTGCATGCATTGCGTTGTGTGGGTGCCGGATATCAGTTTGTGGGGGGAAATTCTCTGCCTGATGCACTTACTCGGTCAATACAGGGACGGTTAATGCTGTTTGTGGATGATGCTGCAGTTGTCGTCCGATGATGTGTCATATGCGCTCGATTGGAGACAGATCTGGTCATTAAGCAGCCCAAAGCTACATGCTCACACTCTGTAGAACATGCTGGGTTACAACAGCGGTATGTGGGCGAGCGCTGTCCTTTTGGAAAACAGCCCCTGTTTCATAAGTGGTAGTGCAACTGGTTGAATCACCTATAGTAATTTGCAGTCTGGGTGCGTGGGATAACCATCAAAGTGCTCCTGGTGTCACGCGAAATCACACCCCCAGACTATAATTCCAGGTGTAGGTCCAGCGCATCTAGCACGCAGACAAATTGGTTGCAGGCCGTCAAATGGTCTCCTCTTAAATAACACTGAGCCATCACTGGCAGCGAGGCAGAACCAGCTTCCATCAGAAAATACAACAGACCTCCACCCTGCCCTCCAAAGAACTAGCGTCAGAAACTACTGAAGTCTCAAATGGCGGTGGTCTGGGGTCAGTAGGATACACGATACTGGCTCGGAGCTGCCCTTGAAGTAACCGATTTGCAGTAGTTCGTTGACTCGCTGTGGTGCCCACTGCTGCCCCTATTGCTGCTGCAAATGCAGTACGAAGCGCCAGAGCCAAACGCCGAACACGATGGTCTTCCCTCTCTACGAGGTGCACTCAAGTTCTAAGGCCTCCGATTTTTTTTCTCCGGACTGGAAAGAGATAGGAACATGCGCATTGTTTTAAAATGAGGCCGCGTTCATTGTCAGTACATCCCAGAGATGGCAGCACCGTACGGCAGATGGAATTTTACCGCCAGCGGCGAGAATGAGAACTGTTTTAAATACTTAAAATGGCGACGTTTTCCTTACTTGAACAGCGTGCAATCATTCGTTTTCTGAATTTGCGTGGTGTGAAACCAATTGAAATTCATCGACAGTTGAAGGAGACATGTGGTGATGGAGTTATGGATGTGTCGAAAGTGCGTTCGTGGGTGCGACAGTTTAATGAAGGCAGAACATCGTGTGACAACAAACTGAAACGACCTCGGGCTCGCACAAGCCGGTCTGACGACACGATCGAGAAAGTGGAGAGAATTGTTTTGGGGGATCGCCGAATGACTGTTGAACAGATCGCCTCCAGAGTTGGCATTTCTGTGGGTTCTGTGCACACAATCCTGCATGACGACCTGAAAATGCGAAAAGTGTCATCCAGGTGGGTGCCACGAATGCTGACGGACGACCACATGGCTGCCCGTGTGGCACGTTGCCAAGCAATGTTGACGCACTATGACAGCACGAATGGGACTTTCTTTTCGTCGGTTGTGACAATAGATGAGACGTGGATGCCATTTTTCAATCCAGAAACAAAGCGCCAGTCAGCTCAATCGAAGCACACAGATTCACCGCCACCAATAAAATTTCGGGTAACCGCCAGTGCTGAAAAAATGATGGTGTGCATGTTATGGGACAGCGAGGGCGTAATCCTTACCCATTGCGTTCCAAAGGGCACTACGGTAACAGGTGCATCCTACGAAAATGTTTTGAAGAACAAATTCCTTTCTGCACTGCAACAAAAACGTCCGGGAAGGGCTGCGCGTGTGCTGTTTCACCAAGACAACGCACCCGCACATCGAGCTAACGTTAAGCAACAGTTTCTTCGTGATAACAACTTTGAAGTGATTCCTCATGCTCCCTACTCACCTGACCTGGCTCCTAGTGACTTTTGGCTTTTTTCAACAATGAAAGACACACTCAGTGGCCGCACATTCACCAGCCGTGCTGCTATTGCCTCAGCAATTTTCCAGTGGTCAAAACAGACTCCTAAAGAAGCCTTCGCCGCTGCCGTGGGATCATGGCGTCAGCGTTGTGAAAAATGTGTACGTCTGCAGGGCGATTACGTCGAGAAGTAACGCCAGTTTCATCGATTTCGGGTGAGTAGTTAATTAGAAAAAAAAAACGGAGGCTTTAGAACTTGAATGCACCTCGTACTTGGCCGTCCGGAGGACGGTCTTCTTGCGACCGTACATTCCCGTGACCACCGTAGCCAGCAATCAGATACAGTGGCTGCATTCCTGCTGAGACTTTCTACAATATCGTTGAAGAGACGCCCAGCTTCTCATAGCCCAATTACATTACCTCGTTCAAGCTAAGTGAGGTACCTGATAATGGGGTCTCGGTCGCCTTAACGCACTCTTAACATAAACTCACTACGTCCAATCTCAAAGGTAACTAACGCTCACGACCGTTACAGAGTGTATTTAGAGTTAACCTGATTTCCATCAACCACCCTTATGCGACTGATAAGAAAACTGAACAGATGTAGAAAGACGCCTACCAACTTTCGTTTATGTCGCACAACTCCTTCTCGGAGCGATTTTTTTCCGTCAGTGTATTTCTGTCATTTCGGACGCTAGACGCATGGTGCTGTTGAGACCATGCGTGATGTTATGACTCTCCTGAAACCGTCGATTTCATATTTGCATGACAGTCGCGAATTCCAAGCAACGCGAGTAACAATACCGCAGAACGGTGAAGCGCATTCTCAATAGCCGATGATCCTGTCGCTACAGGGTTGGTATACGTAGTGATAGACACTTACACTTCATACACGAAGGGCAGCACAACTTTCTCACAAGCAGACAACGTTAAAACGCGGGTTTTGAATTAGGAACTCGTTTCTTAATCTTTCCCTATATAAACAATGCAGATGGTCTTTTACCTACCTACTTCGTAAGATTTCGCGGCATTACAAATAATTTGTGTAGCCAAGCATGAAGAACTACACTTAACCCCAACTTGACGTTTGTTGGATTGTCTAAGGTCTAAATAATGGACACGGATATTTTATATTAAAAGATGTAACATGTGGATAGTTACGTCAGTGAACATTGATGCAACTGATAGTAACACCGTCTTCAACGTACACTCAATGGCGTTGCAATTAGTGGCCAGTAACGTACATCGAATTAGTGCAGTCTGTACTTGAATTAGAGAACAGCTAGTGACTATGTCGATAGAGAATCAGTTAATGATGTTCAATTCAGTTTCATTCAATTTCATGCAGTTTGCTAACGTTACCTTTACCTGTTTCAGCTTATCGTGTCCTGAAGAATTTTCTTACCCGAAGATCTCTAGCATGGAGGCGGCCAATCTGCGTGGCTAATTTGCGTAACTATCTGAAAGTAAATCGACAAACACTGTTCTCAGTGTGGTGCCTCTTTGTATATCCATTTTATATGTATAATAACAGATTAAAATGCTGCCGAATTACAAAACACTGTATTATTTTCGTACGTCTATATCCTTGACTCATTATTTTTCAAGCATTGTCAGAGAAGAAACAAGGTAATTGGAAGTGTTTTATTTTGTCACTTTCCAAGTGGAAAAGCCTGATATGAGCGATATCTGCGCGATATTTCGATGGTCGTAAATGTGAAAGCAAATACATTTATAATGAAACGACACATTTTAGTTATCTCGTTTTCTTTATGTTTCCTTTGGGTCACCTTTTTATATTTTAGTACTCTTGTGAGTGAAATCCTTAACAGTCCCTAAGGTCTAAATAGTGGAGATGGATATTTTACGTTAAACGATCTAATAGATGGATAGCTAGTCAGCGAACTTTGATGCAAGTGATGATAATACTGTTTCAATATACACTCAAGTAAGTTTCGCCGTCACTATCTCAGAATCACTATACAGGTACACTGTTTCATCAAGATTTTGATTTTGATGGCTACGATGTCTGTGATGAATAACAATTACACATGTACGCTAATGTAAGTAATAACTGGAAGCTTGTTAAAGGTACTAAGAGATGAACAAAGTGACAATAGAATATTCATACAACTTTAATGTAACGCTAATTTAAAGAAGCGTTATACACTGATATCTGACGGAAGTACTTAAGTTAACTATCCAGCATTAAGTAGAAGATGTATGAAAATATAACGACAGAGCTTCGCCTAATCACAAACTCATCATCATCTAGATACGCAAAAGTGGGTTTCATCTGATAATCTATTGTAACTGAGCGATTACTATTCTAGAAGGACTATCAATCGTCGATTGCGGAGACTTCTGTTCTTCATTTCTCATTTGTTGTTAACAAATTTAAAAATCCCTATTCTTTAAAGTCACTGTCTGTGTGATGTGGGAGATATTTCGAAATGGTAAGTATTGTAAGTATCATGGACCATTTTACAAGTCAGTTATGTATGTGTTTGACATTGAGCAATCAGAGCATTTCAAAATTCGTCTACAGCAAAATTGTACACGAGATTAATTACAAATTTTTATATTACTACATCATCAAACATTCCATAAGTTTACTCTTAACGCATTAGTCCATTGCGAGGCTGAATGAAGCCATAATTGAACTCGGCGATTTACTTGAGGAAATTAAAACTTTATGCAAGAGATAAATTAATTATTTTTATTTTACTATGAATGTTCCTGTTCTTTATAAGCTATATCCAATGGTTTTTTTTTATTATTCCACATGAAAAGTTTAGTTACACAACGAACTTCTTCTTCTGCTTGTGCCTTTATCCTGTGGTGTTGCAGGGTGGGCACGGTTAGGTTCAGATTTAGCAAGGTTAATGTTAAGGGGTGGCCAGATGCTCTTCTTACCGCCACCCCATAACCCCCCCCCCTCCTCCCTGGGACGAAATTAGTGTACACCACCTGTCTGCCTCTAGTGCAATCCAGGGAATAGTGCGAATGTGTTCAAATGTCTGCGAGTTGTGTAGCTGAGTCGGGACGCGGGACCAGCCTGGTATTCACCTAGTAGGATGTGGAAAGCCGCCTAAAAATCACATCCAGGCTGCCTGGCACACCGGCCTTCGTCGGTAATCCGCCAGGCGGATTCGATCCAGGGCCGTCGCGCCTACCCGAGTCCAGGAAGCAGCACATTAGCGCTGTCAGCTAACCTGACGGGTCAGTTACACAATGAACTATTACCTACTTATTATTAACGGAATCTTTCCAGACAGAATAAAGAAATAAGCAGCTCTTTGAGGGTTCTGTACAAACTTAATTATGTTTATAAATAATAATAATAGTAACTTGGTCGAATTCAGCAGGATATTCAACCTTAAAATCATGTCAACGTATTTCAAGAAGAAATTATCAAAACAAATGACATGGAGATCACCCAACTCACTCATTGATGAATTCCAAATTGACCATGTACCAATTTCCTATCCAAACCACAGAGAAATCATGAATATCCAAGTAAGAAAGAGTGCAAATGTAGACTCATACCAATACGTAACGAAAATCAAACTACAGTTAAAGCCTCAGAGGCTCACAGAAAGGAAGCCACTAATTCCATAATTTGACACTAGCTGGATCTAACCGTCTTTCACAGAAGAGTTAGAGAAAAAGCCCTCCAACAATTGGAAGCAACTCAGAAGCAAATTAATCGAAACCGCACAAACGCTGATACCTCTGAAAAAAAATACTCTTGGTGGAACGAAGAATGTGAACAAGCAATCCAATCTCGACAGAAAGCATACAGTAATTCTGACAGCAGAAAGACTAAGAACAATTACAAAACATTCTTGGCAGTGAGGAAAGAGATAACCCAATAAATCTGAAGGACACATCACGCGAAATATTTACAAGAATTTCCAAACAAAACTCACAGGATATTAGCTGCAAAATCTTTGCTTCAAGAAAGGAAATGGGCAATTTGCACTGAACAACCAAGAAAATTGCGAAGAACTTGCAAGATATTTTGAAAAACTGCTGAACTTCCCAGAACCAACACAAAGATTTCCGCCTCAGGACCCTGAATCCACAAACCCAAACTCATTATCACCAGATGTAGACGAAATCACCAAAAAGATCAAACGATTTAAAAACAATAGAGCTGCAGGTGAAGATGGAATCGTAGCTGAAATCCTCGTGTCAGCAGGGCCAAATACTATAAAAGAAATCACCGAAATAATACAAAACATTTGGCAAACAGGACGAATTCCGGACTACTGAAAAAATGCATTAATTCACACTCTACACAAGAAAGGAGATAGATCGGATGTAAACAACTATAGGGGAATCTCATTGATATCAGTAGCTTACAAAATTCTATCCCAGTGCCTTCTCGATAGAGCACAACAACAACTAGAAACAAAAATTGGAGAATATCAGGCAGGATTCAGACCAGGCCGTTCATGTCCAGAGCAAATTCTGAACTTAAAACTAATCTTAAGACATCAGAGAATAAGTGACAAAGATGTAGTTAGCACATTTGTTGACTTTAAAAAAGCCTACGATTCAGTTGATCGTCAATCATTATTCCATATATGAAAAGAACAGGGTTAAGATCTGAAAACACTTGTAATCATGCAACAGACATTGATAGACACAAAATCTAAAGTCAAATTTATGGGGGAAATCTCTGAACCTTTTCTGATCATAACAGGAGTAAGACAAGGAGATGAACTCTCTCCACTACTGTTCAACTGCGTCTTTGTAAAGGTGGTACAAGACTGGCGCAAACTGAAATCAGTCCTCAAGATTTACCAGCCAATTACTCTCGGCGGAGGAAAATTAACAGTAGATTGCTAACTATTTGCAGACGTTCTAGCCATCTTAACTCGCGATGTTTCAACAGCCAAGAAACTGACTGAACTCCTGAAAGAAACTGCGGAAAACGTCGGCCTGCTAGTATCTTTTGAAAAGACAGAATATATGACTTGCAACAAACAAGCACCAAAATTCATGGAGACAAAATATGGCAAAATATGCCAAAACTTGTAGATGAACAGTATCGAGTTAGAGGCAAATAGGAAATCAAACAATAATATTTACAGTGACATTAGAAAACGCAGATTAAGATTCTATGGACACATCAAAAGAATGAATCCGGACAGACTTACAAAGCAAATAGTTGAATTTTATGAAACCAGGAGTAAATCTAAAACAAATCAGGAGTAAATCTAACACAGACCCAATGAAATGGATTTGCGAAATCAAATCTAATCTTGCCTCGGGCATGGATGTGTGTGATGTCCTTAGGTTAGTTAGGTTTAAGTAGTTCTAAGTCTAGGTGACTGATGACCTCAAATGTTAAGTCCCATAGTGCTTAGAGCCATTTGAACCATTTTTGAGATCTGAAACCAGCAGGAATTACGCTAGAGGATATCCAAAACAGGGAAATCTTCAGATCCAAAATTCATGAGTGGCAAGTTAAACAAGAGGAGAAACCAAACAAGAAGACTGTAACACCGTGGTCTCAAGATAGAAAAGAAGCCCACAGCAAAAGAATGAGAGAAGCATGGGCACAAAGAATATATAATAACTTCGTCTGGCTCAACAGCCTGGTGCAAGCTTTCCTACTGGATGACATTTCGGCGACCTTCGTGTCCCCAACCTACCCCAGTTATCCGCCAGTGGATGTTCAGGATTGTGTTACAAAGTTTACCATCATCTTATTTCACCTGTTTGATGATCAGTTGGTTTTTTTAAATTAACCTTTGCTACTGTATTTGCTGTTTTACAGCAGGTTTCTAAATTTTTGCCATTCTTGGCATACAAGGCCTTCAGCCGTGTTTGTGGTGACTTGCCTTAAAATTCTAATTTGGTATTTTTATTTACGCTGTAAGCATTTAAAACCTGATTTATTGCCATTCCTGGCGTCTGATGCCTTCTGCTGTGTTTGTGGCAACTTGCCTTTAATATTTCAATACCTGTAATTTGTAAGTTGCAGCGAGTTTTAAGCAATTCTTAATTTATTGCCATTCCTGTCGTGTAAGGCCTTCTGCCCAAATCACAGTGGCTTGCTTTCAAAACATTATCTGCCGTATCTGTATTTAATGGTGACTTGCTAAACTGTAACTCACTGAAAACAATATTATTTACACAGTTGTTTGTTCCTTCATTAATAACGAGTGTTATTTTTATTTATTGTTGAGTCTGGAATTACTGGTTTAAAATAAATTGTGTGTAACTGTAAAAGGCAACCAGTAGTAACTGATTACGACCCATCCACAATCGTAACCGAATCCTGCCTTCCCTTGACTACCAGGTTTCACATAAATACAACTTTCTTGTTTGTTAACAACACTTCATTAAAAATTGTGTAGACTGTATGTGTCCAAACATTTATTACAGTAACATGTAAAATTTTGAAGTCAATCGAATGATACATTTTGAGAATTTTGGTAACAATGTTTAACAGTTGAATGTTCTATAGAAATTTCAAACAAATTGCTCAAGAACTTTCGGTGATTAACGATTTTGAACAAACCAAATTTATATTTTTATAGCTTTTTATGTATATATTACATATATCACTGCAAGAGGTATAAAAATACTTGAGTATTCGAACGAAACGTTGTTTCAAAATTGCAAAGCAGTCTATGAAGAACTTTTGGAGATTTGAGATTTTGAAGACACGAGATTTGTCCTTACACTGTGTGATCAAAAGTATCCGGACACCCCGCAAAGAATACGTTTTCCACATTAGGTGCATTGTGCTGCCACCTACTGCCAGGTACTCCATATCAGCGACCTCAGTAGCCATTAGACATCGAGAGAGAGCAGAAAGGGGCGCTCCGCGGAACTCACGGAATTCGGAAGTCGTCAGGTGATCGGGTGTCACTTGTGTCGTACGTCTGTACGCGAGATTTCCACACTCCTAAACATTCCAAGGTCCACTGTTTTCAATGTCATAGTGCAGTGGAAACGTGAAGGGACACGTACAGTACAAAAGCGTACAGACCGACCTCGTCTGTTGTTTAGCATAGACCGTCGACAGTTGAAAAGTGTTGTAGTGTGTAATAGGCAGACATCTATCCAGACTATCACACAGGAATTCCAAACGGCATCAGAATCCATTGTAAGTACTCTGACAGTTAGGCGGGAGGTGAGAAAACTTGGATTTCATGATCGAGCGGCTGCTCATAAGCCACACATCACGTCGTTGAATGCCAAACGACGCCTCTCTTGGTGTAATGAGCGTAAACACTAGACGACTGAACAGTGGAAAAACGTTGTGTGGAATGACGAACCACAGTACACAATGTGACGATCCGATGGCAGGGCGTGGGTATGGCGAATGCCCAGTGAACGTCATCTGCCAGCTTGTGCAGTGCCAACAGTGGTGTTATGGTGTGGTCGTCTTTTTCATGGAGGGGGCTTGCACCCCTTGTTGTTTTGCGTGGCAGTATCACAGCACAGGCCTACATTGATGTTTAAGCACGTTATTGCTTCCCACTGCTGAAGAGCAATTCGGGGATGGTGATTGCATCTTGCAACACGGTCGAGCACCTGTTCGTAAGGCACGGCCTGTGGCGAAATGGTTACATGACATTAACATCTCTGTAATGCGCAGGCCTGCACAGAGTCCTGACCTGAATCCTATAGAACACCTTTGGGATGTTTTCGAACGTCGACTGCGTGCCAGGCCTCACCGATCGACATCGATACCTGTCCTCAGTGCAGCACTCCGTGAAGAATGGGCTACCATTCCGCAAGAAACCTTCCAACACGTGACTGAATGTATGCCTGCGAGAGTGGAAGCTGTCTTCAAGGCTAGCAGAGGGCCAACACCATATTGAATTCCACCATTACCGATGGAGGGCACTACGAATTTGTAAATCATTTTCGGCCAGGTGTGCGGATACTTTTGAACACATAATGTATATCGAAAATGTAGATGTTCCTAATTGCAAATCTTCGAAAGTTTTCGACTGATTGCTTGAAATTTTGGCGCAATGTTGAACGGGTATACATAGTGTTTTTATTTGTTTGTTTTTAAATATATGTAATACATAAATTTATATATATATATTGAATAATAGGGAAACGTTATTAGAAAAAAATCTCAAAACGTTACATATTAAAGAACTAGGTACCTATAAGCACGTAGGTATTGGAAGTAAAAGTTGTGTCAAAATTTCAAAGCGATCGGCAAAGAACTGTCGGAGATACGCGATTTTGAACTAACCAAGATTTACATTTTTATAACGTTTCCCCTTTCATTACATACACTCCTGGAAATGGAAAAAAGAACACATTGACACCGGTGTGTCAGACCCACCATACTTGCTCCGGACACTGCTAGAGGGCTGTACAAGCAATGATCACACGCACGGCACAGCGGACACACCAGGAACCGCGGTGTTGGCCGTCGAATGGCGCTAGCTGCGCACCATTTGTGCACCGCCGCCGTCAGTGTCAGCCAGTTTGCCGTGGCATACGGAGCTCCATCGCAGTCTTTAACACTGGTAGCATGCCGCGACAGCGTGGACGTGAACCGTATGTGCAGTTGACGGACTTTGAGCGAGGGCGTATAGTGGGCATGCGGGAGGCCGGGTGGACGTACCGCCGAATTGCTCAACACGTGGGGCGTGAGGTCTCCACAGTACATCGATGTTGTCGCCAGTGGTCGGCGGAAGGTGCACGTGCTCGTCGACCTGGGACCGGACCGCAGCGACGCACGGATGCACGCCAAGACCGTAGGATCCTACGCAGTGCCGTAGGGGACCGCACCGCCACTTCCCAGCAAATTAGGGACACTGTTGCTCCTGGGGTATCGGCGAGGACCATTCGCAACCGTCTCCATGAAGCTGGGCTACGGTCCCGCACACCGTTAGGCCGTCTTCCGCTCACGCCCCAACATCGTGCAGCCCGCCTCCAGTGGTGTCGCGACAGGCGTGAATGGAGGGACGAATGGAGACGTGTCGTCTTCAGCGATGAGAGTCGCTTCTGCCTTGGTGCCAATGATGGTCGTATGCGTGTTTGGCGCCGTGCAGGTGAGCGCCACAATCAGGACTGCATACGACCGAGGCACACAGGGCCAACACCCGGCATCATGGTGTGGGGAGCGATCTCCTACACTGGCCGTACACCACTGGTGATCGTCGAGGGGACACTGAATAGTGCGCGGTACATCCAAACCGTCATGGAACCCATCGTTCTACCATTCCTAGACCGGCAAGGGAACTTGCTGTTCCGACAGGACAACGCACGTCCGCATGTATCCCGTGCCACCCAACGTGCTCTAGAAGGTGTAAGTCAACTACCCTGGCCAGCAAGATCTCCGGATCTGTCCCCCATTAAGCATGTTTGGGACTGGATGAAGCGTCGTCTCACGCGGTCTGCACGTCCAGCACGAACGCTGGTCCAACTGAGGCGCCAGGTGGAAATGGCATGGCAAGCCGTTCCACAGGACTACATCCAGCATCTCTACGATCGTCTCCATGGGAGAATAGCAGCCTGCATTGCTGCGAAAGGTGGATATACACTGTACTAGTGCCGACATTGTGCATGCTCTGTTGCCTGTGTCTATGTGCCTGTGGTTCTGTCAGTGTGATCATGTGATGTATCTGACCCCAGGAATGTGTCAACAAAGTTTCCCCTTCCTGGGACAATGAATTCACGGTGTTCTTATTTCAATTTCCAGGAGTGTATATATTAGGTAAGTACAAGACGGCGTTACGGTAAGTATATAATAGGTATATAAAATACGTGAGTACTCGAATGCTATGTTGTGTGAAGTTTTAAAGCAATCCGTGAAAAACTATCGGAGCTTTTAGATTCTGAAGAAACGAACATCTACGTTTGTACCTATAGAGAAACTGTAAACGTTCCTAATCGCAAATCTCCGAAAGTCTTTGACCAAATGCTTTGAAAGTTTGACACACTATATTTTTTTATAAATTTAATAATAGAGAAACATTGTTGAAATATTATATATCCCTTTCAGACCGTATATGCACAGTTGTGTGGGTTAATTTTTTGGCAGATTACAGCGACATGGTTAAAGCGCGACCGTTGAGACCTGCCCACACAACAGTGCATCTTTCATAGAGTGCGCTACAGTCCATTCTTGTCAGTATTTCTTCCACAGAGCTGCGCTGTGTAGCAGTTCGTTTCAAGTTCTCTGACAATGGCGGCCTTGAGACAACGTCACGGAGGTGTTGTTAATTTTTACTATATTCTACTTGCTTTCAGAGCACATAAAAATTTATAAGTATAGTTGAATGATGAATGAATCAAATTCAGTGCATAAAGATTGTTTGTTCAACACTGTTTCCACATTAGATGCTTCGATAATCGAAGTAACACAGTTGTGTGGGTTAGGCTTTTACTCCATTTGTTTTTACCGACGTCAGTTGTTGAGTTTAATAGGTGTCTCTTCTAGTTACACTGACAGATACAGAGACTGAATACCCTCTCGTTCAGTCAGATGTGGAGGACATTAGCAGTGATGAAGACATTGTTGATCAATCCTGGAGGCCATCACCTAAGAAGAAAATTGCTGATAGTAGTAGTTCACCTGATGAATCTGATGCCTCCGAGGAGCAGCCCCTACTTCAGAACCAGCAGCTAGAAAATTTAAGTGAAAGATAAGAGCAAATACAAACCGAGCAGCTATCATAGTGTGCACAACAACTGAATCTAGTGACAGCGAGAAAACATTTGTGGAGGAAACGTCGTTCCCCTTTGCGAGGCCCAAACGAATTTCCCTGATTAATTTTCTGAGCTTGCAACCACATACACGAACATGTTATTTTTATCTAAAACAGTACACGTTTCAGGAGTATAAAAAGTTTTTGGAGCACTCATTCTAATGGGTAACACCAAATACGCAAGTATGAAAATGTATTGGCAATATGGATTTCGACTTCCGTTAATAGCAGACAATATCACAAGGGATCGTTTCTTTACTGAAGTTGTTGCTTGTTGTTAATACAAATCGTTTTCCAGAAGGGAACGTGAAGAATGCTCTCTGGAAAGTACAACCTGCAATAGACTGTGCGAAGGATGTCTGTGTTAAATTGCCACAGTAGAGGCCATTACTTTGTCGATGAGCAGATGATACCTTTTACTGGTCGTTGTTCCTTGAAGCAATATGTATCAAACGAACCACGCCCAGGAGGTTTAAAAAAATTTGTTTTAGCAACGACAAAGGATTAATCCTAGATTTTGAGATTTACCAGGGAAAATCAACATCTCTGCCTGAAAGCAACTCTGGCCTAGGGCCTAGTATTGTGCTTCGACTGATGCAGACACTAGGGAGAGATTGTTGTCTGTTCTTTGACAGATATTTTACAACCATTCCGCTGTTGGAAGTCCTGCGAGAAAAAGGAAGGTGTGTAACAGTAGTAGAATTAGAGATGTGCACGGTACTGAGGAGAAAAACATGGCAGAATTCTGCAGGGATGACAACAATGCTGTCGTCATTAAATGGACAGACACAAACAGTCGTATTGTCGTCAAAAGGTTTTAGATGTAATCCAGTTACAAATGTAGGACGGTGGAACAAAAAGGAATAAAGTAAATGTCAATGTTTCTTGTCCATCAGTTGTTACAAAGTATAATATGAGCATGGGACAGAACATTTAAACAAACAAGGAAGTGGGCTCTGAAACTCATGGCATGCCGTCGCATTAGATACTTTAACAATTGTGGTTGTAAAACATCTGTCAAAGAACAGATAAGAATCTCTCTCTTGTGTTTGAATCAGTCAAAGCACAATACAATTGTAGGGACTCTGAAAATATATGGTTGGGGACTTCGTCATAAATTCAACATCTGAAACGTGTTGTGGAGCTGAACTTCATGAACTGTTGGTGTTGGGAAATCTGGCAAAGCCAATCGATGTGTTCTCCTCAAATCCTACCTTCATTATACAGTAGTTTTGAAGGACTGTGACAGAAGCCCGAACAACAGGGGAATTACGTACTAGAACATGCGTTGATAATATGAAATGGTGCATTTATAATGGCTAGGCACTAGCCGAAATGTAGATTTGCCGAATAAAACCTTGAAGAAAAGAAAGACTGCTGCGCTCTATAACCTGAAAGTCATAAAACAGTCGTTGAGTGCAGCCATGTTCCTAATGGAAGGTAACCTGAATCTGATACATTTTCATGATAATGCACTACAGCAAACTTTACTGTGTGATTTATTTTATTATTAATTATTTAAATAATTTATGGAGGATCATCACTTTTAATTATTTCCAAGGGCTACTGAATGAATTAAACAATCATTTCAATTAAAATCTTATTGGTCAACTACATCATTTAACTATGACATGGCTCGATATGATTTATTTTATTTAATGCTGCCAGTTGCACATTATTGTATTTATTATTCGCAATGACTAGTCCGTGTCTAGATAACTAGGCTGTAAGATCACTGGCAATTGATGTATTTTCGGAGTCAGGCTACTGCAGACAGTTCAAGCTGATGTGTGTGACTTCAACAGTAGTGAGCCAAATACCTATCTAAGCCTCACATTGCCCAATACCGATCTTCATTATGTTATTTTCCAGTTAGTTGCAAATGGTTTGTCTTCATCAGTATAATCAAATGCGATCTATTCCACTCTCTTTACGAGAGCGTCGCACGTTGGAGGCTGGTATCTGGCTTGTTATGAGTTTGTTATGGTTCAAGTCTCGTTCACATCGTGGTCGTTGGCGATAATCTTAAGCCGACGAACGTTTCCGTTTGTCAGTGCCACGGCCGATGTGCTCTTCTCCAGGCGAAAGCTCGTAACAGGCTGTTGTTTGCATACCTTGTTCCCTCCTTGTTATCGTACTTCGGGCTATCTTATCTGAGCTCTCCTTACGTCACGCAGTCGCAGTCTTAGGGAAGGGCTTTAGTGTTCAGCAAGCGGCACAGCAGAAATGACGTGAGTAGACAGCTCTCGGGCTGTGGTCTGAGATTCTGCAGCCAATCTGATAATGTGTGCCTTATTTATCAGCTTACATCTGCTACGTAAGTTTAAGCTCGTGCCGCGGTTGCTTTCAATCGCTGACATAAGAATGATGACGACGCCCACTCGATTGTTAACCGTGTTCAACAGTCAACTGACCTACTTGTAGGTGTGTGAAGGAGCTATCACTTGGTTATGGAACTGAACGAGTCTCTTTACAGTCAGATGAATGACACAACGATATACTGAGGGAGCTCATACGTAGATCTCATCGAAGGTTTTGTTATCAGAAGAGTGTATCTGAATGCTACTGGTTTCCTTTTATCGTTGCTGTCGTTCTCATACCAGGAATAAAATTTCAGATAGCACATGAACTGATCCACACGCTCTAGCATTTCGGGTCATAAATTTCCAGTAGGCAGTTAGTCAAATTAGCAACGGGCAACATTCTGAACGAGGGGCGTTTAATGTGTAATGCATCATATTTTCTTTTCTCGGCCAATTTCAGTTGAAAAAATCCGGAAATTGTTGTGAGACATCGTGCAATATACCTGCTTCAGCCCCTATAGTTTCGCCCGATTCGTCGTGGCGCTATGCGTGGCCTTCAAAATGGCGTTTGTAATGGAGGTGTGTTCCAAGCAGACAACTGTCACTCAGTTTCTTCTGGCTGAAAACCAGAGCATCGCAGATATTCATAAGCGCTTGCAGAATGTCTACGGAGACCTGGCAGTGAACAAAAGCATGATGAGTCGTTGGGAAAGGCATCTGTCGTCATCGCAGAAAGGTCGCGTAAACCTGTCCGATCTCCCGCGTACCAGCCGGCCACACACAGCTTTGACTCCTGCCATGTTGGAACCTGCGGACACCCACGATTGAGGTGATCGACGCATCAGAATCAAACACCTCGCTCCACAAATGGACGTCTCTGTTGGCAGTGCTGACTCACTCGTCCATGAGTTGGGGTCCTCAATGATGTGCAACCGCCGGATTCCTCGCCGCCTAACTGAAGACCATAAAGAGCATTACGAGCGCGATGGTGCCAGCTTTTTGTCGAACATCGTCAAAGGCGATAAAACATAGGTTCATCACTTCTAACCGGAAAAAACGGCAATCCATGAAGTGGCACCACACTACCTTTCCTCTGAAGAAAAAGTTCAAGGGCGTACTCTCAACCGGTAAAGTCATAACGACGGTCCTCTTGGACCTTGAGTGGGACGTTCTGTGTGATGCCCTCCCTCATTGTGTAAAGATCAACTCGGGAGTGTAACGAGCTATCCTCAGGAAATTGAAGAAACGACTTCAGGGTGTTGGTCGCCATAAAATTGCAAACGAACTTCTTCTTCTCCAGAACAACGGACTGACACATGTCTGTCCAACCGAAAGGAGCTCAAAAAACTCCATTGGACATTCGTTCTTCAACCACCCTAAAGCCCGGTTCTCGCATCTTCCCACTTCCATCTCTTTGGCCCAGTGAAGGACGCAATCCACGGGAAGCTGCACGTGGATGATGGGAAGGTTAGTGGTTCAGCTTGACGTTGGCTCCGACGTCGACCAGAAGGGTGGTACCTTGCAGGTATACGAGCCCTCCCAGTATGATGGCCATCACACTGAAAGGAGATTATGTTGAAAACTAGGGTTCTGTAGCCAAAACAGTGCGGTATAATTTGGTGTTTTAGAATCAGGAAACAATGTGTTGCGTTACTCATTGAACGCGTCTCGTAAGAAAGAGAATTCCGAGAGAGCAACCTGGCTACAACTTGATAGCAATCTTATTAAAAACATTGTTGTTATCAAATTTTATCGATAATATTTTACAATAATTCTCTCTCAACTATCACAACGCCAGTGAAAACAAAAAAGGCTACATGAAGTATTAACGCTTTGTGTAGGCGGTATTAAATAGCTTTAGTAGGAACTGCATCGTGAAATAGAATGCTGAATTTTATTCTATTTTGACAATCGAATTCGGTCGCAGTCTGATCGCCCTCGTACCATCTGTAACAAGGTCACAGTTCTGTATTGCATGGTGCAGCTGCTAAAATTTAAGTATTATTTGGAAATTATTTCACACAAATTATGCGATGCGCGCCTTTCTCTCTCTGCTATTTCTTCACTTACATGAATCTGATTCGTTTCAATACTGCTTTCCGACATCTAAGTTTCCTTTTTTCAGGTGGGGCGTAACGTATTCTTAACAGTGGTCTGTAGCGGCATTAAAAAAATTATCACTTTAAAAAGAACTGTAGTTTTATAACTTACGGTTCTTCGTTCAGTTTTCGTCATAGTCGTCTTTGTACCATTCAGACATTACTGTCACAGCAAAAATACATACTGCTGAAGACAACGTTGCGTGGCCTATGTATTACGTGTCACGGTTTTTCACAATCTCCTGGACGTCGAGCTGTTCCTCAAGAGCCCGCAGCTCGTGGTCGTGCGGTAGCGTTCTCGCTTCCCGCGCCCGGGTTCCCGGGTTCGATTCCCGGCGGGGTCAGGGATTTTCTCTGCCTTGTGATAACTGGGTGTTGTGTGCTGTCCTTAGGTTAGTTAGGTTTAAGTAGTTGTAAGTTCTAGGGGACTGATGACCATAGATGTTAACTCCCATAGTGCTCAGAGCCATTTTTTTTGTTCCTCAAGAAGCTTCATTGATATTAATGAAGTCTAGCGATAAGTTATTTTGAACTAGCAAATAGTTTCCCCTTCACAGACATACGAAGTAAATAATTGTGGTTTCAATAACGAAGGCAGAAAGTAAAGAATGTGGGAGGGGCAAAGGAAAGCTTCTGCCTGAAAAATCTGTATAAAATATTTTTGTACGTCACAGACATCCTGCATCCTCAGGTGTTACCTCCCATGACACTATCAAACCGTCTCCCAACGACACCTCGGCAGACCTAGTCTGTGAAGCGCCTGCGGGATGTTGGAAGTACCGCACATCTGTTCTCAATGGGATCTGTGTGCGACCAGCTTAGACGTCACCTCAATCCCTTTGTTAGTGACGAGGATAAAGATGGCTAGTTACCAAAACTTACATCAGAAGGGGATGCAACCGCTGTATGATCATCTTCGGAACAAAGTCTCTGGGTACATCCAGGCCCAAGAGAGTGAAACATCTCGGTGCAAACAGATCAACGTTCGTACTGTCAATTTCGATATTCATTTACACTGCACCGCCAAAGAAACTAATACAGACATGCGTATTCAAATACGGAGATATGTAAATATACGGCGTCGCGGTCGGCTCACTGATCTGGCGCAGTCTTTAGCTCTGTTACTGCTGCTGCAATGGCAGGTTATCAAGACTGAAGTGAATTGAACGTGGTGTTATAATCGGCGCACTAGCGATGGGACACAGCATCTCCGAGGTAGCGATAAAGTTGGGATTTTTCCTTACTGTCATTTAACGAGTTTATCGTGAATATCAGGAATCTGGTAATACATCAAATCTCTGACATCGCTACGTTCGGAAAAAGATATTGCAAGAATGGCACCAACGACGACTGAAGATAATCGTTCAACGTGACAGAAGTGCAACCCTTCCGCAAATTGCTGCAGATTTCAATGCTGGGTCATCAACAAGCGTCGGTGTACGAACCATTCAACGGAACATCATAGGTATGGGCTTTCGGAGCCGAAGGCCCACTTGTGTACCCTTGATGACTGCACAACACGCCTCGTCTAGGCCCGTCAATACCGACATTTGACTGTTGGATGACTGGGAACGTGCTGCCTCGTCGGACGAGTCTCGTTTCAAGTTGTATCGAGCGGATGGACGTGTACAGGTATGGAGACAACCTCATGGACCCTATATGTCAGCGTGGGACTGTTCAAGCTGGTGGAGGCTCTGTAATGGTGTGTGAGCTGTGCAGCTGGAGTGATATGGGACCCATGATACGTCTAATCATGACTCTGACAGGTAACACGTCTGATCACCTGCATCCATTCACGTCCATTGTGCATTCCGACGGACTTGGGGAATTCCAGCACGACAATGCGACACGCGACAAGTCCAGAATTGCTACAGAGTGGCTCCAGAAACACTCTTATGAGTTTAAACACTTCCGCCGGCCACCAGACACCAAAGACATGAACATTATTGAGCGTCTCTGGGATGCCTTGCAACGTGCTGTTCAGAGATCTCCACCCCTCGTACTCTTACGGATTTATGGACAGCCGTGCGGGATTCATGGTGTGAGTTCCCTCCAGCACTGTTTCAGACATTAGTCGAGCCCATGCCACGTCGTGTTGCGGCACTTCTGCGTACTCACGGCGGCCCTACCTGGTATTAGGCAGGTATACCAGCTTCCTTGGCTCTTCGGTGTAGAAATGTAATGACAAAGAGACCACAGTGTATAAAGCAGAGAGAAAAATTTTAAAAAATCGAATTATTCTTAAATATATTATCTGCAAATACACGACCTCCGCATCACTGAGTAAGGCGCCATCACGTAGGGTTTCAGTTCAGAGCTAGCAGTCGTTCAAGGAACTCTGAAGGCACAGCAGTACGTCACAGACATCCTGCATCCCCAGGTGTTACCTCTCATGACACTATTAAGCCGTCTCCCAACGGCACCGCGGCACACTTGTCTGTGAAGAGCCTACGCGACGTCGTGGAAATAGCCCACATCTGTTCTCACTAGAACCTGTGTGAGAGCAGCTCCGACGTCGACTCCATCCGTGTGTTAATACCGAAGATAAAGATGGCTAGTTACGAAAACAGTGAGCCAGCTTACATCAGAGGGGGTTGCGACCGCTGTATGACAATCGACCCAATAAAATCACTGTGTACATCCAAGCCCAAGAGAATGGCTCTTGAGCACTACGGGACTTAACATCTATGGTCATCAGTCCCCTAGAACTTAGAACTACTTAAACCTAACTAACCTAAGGACAGCACACAACACCCAGCCATCACGAGGCAGAGAAAATCCCTGACCCCGCCGGGAATCGAACCCGGGAACCCCAAGCCCAAGAGAGCGCGACAGCTTGCTGGAAACAGACCGCCGTTCGTACCATCAATTTCCATATTCATTTATCTCGATTTTGTGATCAGTGCAATAAAATTACAAAAGTTCCATTTCACTTCCCCCACTTCCCCCTCTCTCTTTATCGGTTATTATCTCCAATTTACATACATCTGACAAAATTACAGTTATCATTATTATTGGGTTGGCGCATAAATTCGTAGCGTTATTCCGTAAGTTTAACCAACACGACAGATACACGTAACAGTGACTTTAGTAATCAATAATATAGTCTCCTTCAGTATTTACAACCGTCTGCCAACGCTGGGGCAACTTTTCGATACCGCAACAGTAGAAATCAGGTGATTTCGAGGCGAAGAACTCGTCGAGACACGTTCTGAACGCATTTTCATGCGGAAAGGAAGTTCGTTGAAGGATGTTCGATAGACAGCGGAAAAGGCGAAAAATATGAGGTCGAAAGTTCAGGCGAACAAGGTGGGAGCGGAATGATTTCCTAGCTCAGCACCGATATAGTGACTTTTGTCAGTCTAGCAGAAAGCGGCCGGACGTTATCGCGAAATAGCATCACTTCATGTGCCCTCCCGCTCGTTGTTCTTGGATTGCTTCTGTAATACGTCTTAGTTGCTGACAGTAAATGTCAGCAGTTATGGTTCGACCACATCGTCGCTGCTCCACCAGATGCATAACATTATCTTTTGTGGATGCGCGCAGGTCTTTGTACTGGGAGATGCTACTTTGTTTGGGCTCAACCGTTCCTTCATTTTCGTTACGTTAGCCGTGTGGCATCGCCCCGCTCTGCCTGTGAGTGGACATGTGGCCTCTCCTTCAGCAAGGTCCGAGCAGGCACACGGGGGGAGGGGTTTATTAGTTATTGGGAGCTCCAACGTTAGGCGGGTGATGGAGCCCCTTAGGGAAATAGCGGAAAGGCCGGGGAGGAAGGCCAGTGTTCACTCTGTCTGCTTGCCGGGGAATCTCATCCGAGATGTGGAGGAGGCCCTGCCGGCGGCGATAGAGAGCACTGGGTGCACCCGACTGCAAATAGTTGCTCATGTCGGCACCAATGACTCCTGCCGTCTGGGTTCAGAGGTCATCCGCAGTTCGTACAGGCGGTTGGTGGAGTTGATGAAGGCGGAAAGCCTCGCTCGTGGGGTGGAATCTGAGCTAACTATTTGTAGTACCGTTCCCAGACACGATCGCGGTTCTATGGTTTGGAGCCGAGTGGAAGGCTTAAAGCAGAGGCTCAGACGATTCTGCGGAGATCTGGGGTGCAAATCTCTCGACCTCCGCTATCGGGTGGAGAAATGTAGGGTCCCCCTGAATAGGTGAGGCGTGCACTACACCCCGGAAGCGGCTACAAGGGTAGCGGAGTACGTGTGGAGTGCACATGTGGGTTTCTTAGGTTAGAGAATTCCCTCCCTAGGCCCGACAAGACGCCTCCTGAGACGCGGCAAGGTAGGAGTAGGCAGAATGCAACAGGGAATAACAATATTAATGTGCTAATAGCAAACTGCAGCAGCGTCTATAGAAAGGTCCCAGAACTGCTCTCATTAATAAACGGTCATAATGCCCTTATAGTACTAGGGACAGAAAGTTGGCTGAAACCAGAAGTAAACAGTAATGAAATCCTAAACTCAGATTGGAATGTATGCCGCAGAGACAGGCTGGACAGTGAAGGGGGAGGCGTGTTTATAGCGATAAGAAGTGCAATAGTATCGAAGGAAATTGGCGGAGATCCGAAATGTGAAATAATTTGGGTGAAGGTCACGGTTAAAGTAGGCTCAGACATGGTAATTGGATGTCTCTATAGGCCCCCTGGCTCAGCAGCTACTGTGGCTGAGTACCTGAAGGATGATTTCGAAAATATTTCGAGTAGATTTCCCCACCATGTATAGTTCTGGGTGAAGATTTTAATTTGCCGGCTATAGACTGGGAGACTCAAACGTTCATAACGGGTGGCAGGGACAAAGCATCCAGTGAAATTTTTTTAAGTGCTTTATCTGAAAACTACCTTCTGCAAAACATATTAGACTTCTGGTGCCAAACAGACCCGAAGTATTTGAAACAGTTAACACAGAACAGGGAATCAGCGATCATAAAGCGGTTACTGCATCGATGATTTCAGCCGTAAATAGAAATCTTAAAAAAGGTAGGAAGATTTTTCTGTTTAGCAAAAGTGATAAAAAGCAGATTACAGAGTACCTGACGGCTCAACACAAAAGTTTTTTCTCAAGTACAGATAGTGCTGAGGATCAGTGTACAAAGTTCAAAACCATCGTACAATATGCGTTAGATGAGTATATGCCAAGCAAGATCGTAAGAGATGGAAAAGAGCCACCGTGGTACAACAACCGAGTTAGAAAACTGCTGCGGAAGCAAAGGGAACCTCACAGCAAACATAAATATAGCCAAAGCCTTGCAGACAAACAAAAATTACGCGAAGCGAAATGTAGTGTGATGAGGGCTATGCGAGAGGCGTTCAATGAATTCGAAAGTAAAGTTCTATGTACTGACTTGGCAGAAAATCCTAAGACATTTTGGTCTTATGTCAAAGCGGTAGGTGGATCAAAACAAAATGTCCAGACACTCTGTGACCAAAATGGTACTGAAACAGATGATGACAGACTAAAGGCCGAAATACTAAATGTCTTTTTCCATATCTGTTTCACAGAGGAAGACTGCACTGTAGTTCCTTCTCTAGATTGTCGTACAGATGACAAAAAGGTAGATATCGAAATAGACGACAGAGGGATAGAGAAACAATTAAAATCACTCAAAAGAGGAAAGGCCGCTGGACCTGATGGGATACCAGTTCGATTTTACACAGAGTACGCGAAAGAACTTGCCCCCCTTCTTGCAGCGGTGTGCCGTAGGTCTCTAGAAGAGCGTAGCGTTCCAAAGGATTGGAAAAGGGCACAGGTCATTCCCGTTTTCAAGAAGGGACGTCGAACAGATGTGCAAAACTATAGGCCTATATCTCTAACGTCGATCAGTTGTAGAATTTTGGAACACGTATTATGTTCGAGTATAATGACTTTTCTGGAGACTAGAAATGTACTCTGTAGGAATAAGCATGGGTTTCGAAAAAGACGGTCGTGTGAAACCCAGCTCGCGCTATTCGTCCACGAGACTCAGAGGGCCATAGACACGGGTTCACAGGTAGATGCCGTGTTTCTTGACTACCGCAAGGCGTTCGATACGGTTCCCCACAGTCGTTTAATGAACAAAGTAAGAACATATGGACTATCAGACCAATTGAATGATTGGATTGAAGAGTTCCTAGATAAAAGAACGCAGCATGTCATTCTCAATGGTGAGTAGTCATCCGAAGTAAGAGTGGTTTCAGTTGTGCCGCAGGGGAGTGTCATAGGACCGTTGCTATTCACAATATACATAAATGACCTTGTGGATGACATCGGAAGTTCACTGAGGTTTTTTGCAGATGATGCTGTGGTGTATCGAGATGTTGTAACAATGGAAAATTGTACTGAAATGCAGGAGGATCTGCAGCGAATTGACGCATGGTGCACGGAATGGCAATTCAATCTCAATGTAGAAAAGTGTAATGTGCTGCGAATACATAGAAAGATAGATCCCTTATCATTTAGCTACAAAATAGCAGGTCAGCAACTGGAAGCAGTTAATTCCATAATTATCTGGGAGTGCGCATTAGGAGTGATTTAAAATGGAATGATCATATAAAGTTGATCGTCGGTAAAGCAGATGCCAGACTGAGATTCATTGGAAGAATCCTAAGGAAATGCAATCCGAAAACAAAGGAAGTAGGTTACAGTACGCTTGTTCAGCCACTGCTTGAATACTGCTCAGCAGTGTGGGATCCGTACCAGATAGGGTTGATAGAAGAAATATAGAAGATCCAACGGAGAGCAGCGCGCTTCGTTACAGGATCATTTAGTAATCGCGAAAGCGTTACCGAGATGATAGATAAACTGCAGTGGAAGACTCTGCAGGAGAGACGCTCAGTAGCTCGGTACGGGCTTTTGTTAAAGTTTCGAGAACATACCTTCACCGAAGAGTCAAGCAGTATACTGCTCCCTCCTACGTATATCTCGCGAAGAGACCATGAGGATAAAATCAGAGAGATTAGAGCCCACAAAGAAGCATACCGACAATCCTTCTTTCCACGAACAATACGAGACTGGAATAGAAGGGAGAACCGATAGAGGTACTCACACACCGTCAGGTGGCTTGCGGAGTATGGATGTAGATGTAGATAAATACACAATTTCTCGTTACGAGTAACGATACAGAATAGGAATGTTCCGTGTTGTTTACGAGCCAAGTGATGATGAGTGAGCAGAGAGCGATATATGGCCACCTATTGACCTTTGTAATTTTGACTTACAGCTCGCGGTATCCACAAATCCGATTCCTGAACCTTCCACATTTCACGCAAATGTCATTCTATGATGGAATAATGATCAGAGTTCGTCACATTTGCCACTTTTCTAGCGCACTGACATGGATCATTGTTGTTGAATACGTTTAAACGATCTCCATCAAACCACGAACCTTCTTTAACCGAGAAAACCATTTTGTTGCCGTGCTGCGTCCAGTGGCTCTATCCCCATCCACGGTGCAGTTGTTTCTGGCTCCGCCATTGCTGTCACCCCTCCACTGAACTCAAAGAGAAGAAAGAATATGTCGGAATATTCCAATTTCTCCACTTGGTACACCATTTTTCCAGCGTCCGCAGCTCCACTCACTATCTCCAAAAGACAGAATTACTATATGTAAACTTAAATAGCCATAGAGAACTGCAAATGTAAAATAAAAACGGCACGAACTTACGCACCAACCTATTATTATTATTATCAACACAATCCATTACATAAAGTAATATTACAAGTATTGGTTTACTTAATTTCAAAAAGAAAGTTTTTGCATAATTTCTCTTAAATGAGTGCTGCCTTAAATTAGTACAAATTTTATTTTACAGTTGGCGATTGAAATTATACACTTAGAAATTAGATTGGATTACAAAATTTATAAGACTACTTTAAGAAGCTTGTTACCTGTTCATTCTTGCTAGATGGCAAATTTCCATCTTTAATATTACACTCTCCAGTAGTATGTTCCCTTGCCCGCTCACGTTGCTCCAAGGTGCATCTGAAAAACCGATGAACGGTCTCAGAGTTCAAATGAAACAAGAGTTACAAGCAAAATACCTGTAATGACTTCCGAAATAATCACCATTAGCTGCAACACACCACTGGCATCGGTTGTAAGGCTTTTGGAGACTGTCAGCATATTCTTCTTCTTGAATCGCTCGTAGCACCGTCTGCGAAGCTTAAGCTTTTCAGTGTTAATCTAAGGTGGGGAAAGAAAAATAAGTCTGCCAGCGCCAAATCTGGAGAACAAGGAAGGTGCTGAAGAACAGTGCCTTGCATTGAGCGAGAAAGGTGAGCACGCAGACGTTGCGGATATAGAACCCGTGACCACTGTGCTTCGAGCGACTCCACAAGATGCGTTTGCTGGCAGCTTCCAGTAGCTTTACAACCGATGTCAGAAGTGTACTGTAACTGATGGCGATTGCTTTGAGGCTCAATAGATGCATTTGTTTTCTATCCCTTGTTTCCTATATGTTGTGAGACAATACACAGAACTATATAGGCGCACCTTGTACATTCCAGTAACATGTGGTCCACTGTCTGGTTACCACTAGTCCATGGCGACATGGCGCCTGTAGTTATTCTGAATCGATAGTAATAAGTATTTTCCCGTTAACATCTCTGAAATTAGGAGAGATTGGTTATCTGATCGCTAGTCTTTGGTGCACCGTTAGAAAATATTATTTTGTAATGATTCCTTTTGTAGTCTGTTGCCATTATTTCTCCCAGTCTTCCAGAGTTGCTTTCCGTGACATTTGTTTCACGAAGCTTTTGGGACGTTTGATAAATCTGACTTCCTCTTGTCGTCTGGATGCCTATTTTCCCTCATGTTCTGGAAGTTTATTTCTGTGTGAGCTTTAATTCACGTAAAGTCTATAACCCCTCTGTTTCTTTGCGACGTTCTTATCTCTTTTCTTAGTTATTGAATTAGGCTATGGTGATGGTTTGGTTTCCTCGATGTCTATAATGTTCCCAGAATGAGATTTTCACTCTGCAGCGGAGTGTGCGCTGATATGAAACTTCCTGGCAGATTAAAACTGTGTGCCGGATCGAGACTCGAACTCGGGACGTTTGCCTTTCGCGGGCAAGTGCTCTACCATCTGAGCTACCCAAGCACGACTCACGACCCGCCCTCACAGCTTCAATTCTGCCAGTACCTCGTCTCCTACCTTCCAAACTTCACAGAAGCTCTTCCCGTGTTCGAGTCTCGGTCCGGTACACAGTTTTAATCTGCCAGTAAGTTTCGTCTGTAATGTTATTATAGTGTCGGTCTGTATCAACGTCGTTCTTTCTAATCCATCTAATGTGTTTAGCTTTTCTACAGCCTTTAAAATGGCAAAGTACCTGCTTGACTGTTTCAGCATTTATTTCCCAGTTTGTATTTCATATGGTATGATGGCTTCTCGTTAATGAAAACTGTGATGTCTGATACTACTCCTTGTTCAGTTTTACTCCTTTCGATGATAATCTCTATCAAGTACTGTCTCTGTCTCCTGTTGTTTCTTTATTTAAGAACGACAATATAATCCGGATGAACAGTTTTTTGAGGAGCGGCGTTTTCTAAGATTTGTCAAGGAAAAAATTTGGAAATTGGTGGTGAGGTTTTATGGGACCAAACTGCTGAGGTCATCGGTCCCTAAGCTGACGCACTCCTTAAGGGGCTCCGGAAAGGCTCAAAATCATGAAAAAGTTCAATTTTTACTTTTTTGCGTTTTCTGAATCTGCAGACTATTACCTTTTAATAGATACATAATTTATTCAATTCCGAAGACTACAACTATTTTTAAATTTTTTTTTAAATGTGTTCTACATGGGCGTGACCCACTGTGGCGCTGTTAAACTGCTGTCAAATGGTGTTATTATTAACGTCCGTGTTCATCAGGTACATTTTAGTGATGTGAGATAAAGTATGTGTTGTGGCTAACCTGTGATGCTTCAATATATATCGCTGGTGTGATTGTCGATTGTTTCATGTTTATTTACTCTGTCGTTATCTCGAAAATATTCGTAATTAATTCTGTTTCTTGAGTCTCTGTTTTGTTGAAGTATAACAATGAGTAAAAGTTATTAGAAATCCTCTGAAGGCTTTTAAGAAAAGAAGAAATATTGGAAAGCCAAAGGTATGTGTTATTACTGTAAACAATAAAGACGATAACCAAGTGAGTGAACCTAACCTCTCTAGTACACCTGCCCATAGCAGTCAAAGTGGGAAAGAAAATACTTCACAGAAGAAGCTTGGTTCAATGAGTGAAAACTATGAATGTTTCATGGGCGAATCGGATGTGAATGAAATATTTGATATGTTGGTTCTCAAAGGATTTTTTTCAAACTGTGTAAGATGTATTCATTGTAGTGAAGTTGGTCTGGAACTCTCCATAATAAAGCACGTAGGACTTGCTAGTGAAATACAACTGAAATGTGATAAGTGTTCATACATGACCACCTTTTGGAACAGTGTTGCAGTAACTGCAACTGAAGAAAATGGTAGCAAAATCTGCGAACACAACAACGAGCGATGCTTGCTTTTTTAGACAAGGAACGCCTTCGGGCTGCAGACAGGGCTGTAAAGAGTCTAGAAATACAAGCAAGAGTAAACAGGAGGAGGAACAAGAGGAAGCTGGAGGAGGAGTTTGCAGAGGATGAAGATAATCCATCCTATGGACCTGGAATGCACTAAAAAGTTAATCCAATCTTTGTCGCTCGATTCCCAAAACTTTTATTTTCTCATACTAATTACATGTTTTCAAAGGATCTTCCAAACATATTTGTTTCAAATTTTCAGTAAATGTTACACAGTACCTTCTGCATGATTTAACACAGCCTTTTTCCAAAAAACTATATTTTTGAATATACAAATAAAAAATTGCAAAAAAATGTTGTGAATTTTCATTACAATTGAAAAAAAATCATCTTTAATAACTGAACTAAAATTTTGTAAAATCCCTGTGTTAAGTTGTAGCCCATATTCCAATAAATAATCTGTAAAAAGTTGAACTTCCTACCTCAAATACTTTGTGAGGAAAGATGTAATTTATAAGCGCTATTTTAACATTGCAAGTATAGGGCGTTCCGGAGCCCCTTAATCTAACTGAAACTAACTTACGCTATGGACAACACACACACCCATGCCCGAGGGAGGACTCGAGCCTGCGACGCGGGGAGCCGCCCGAACCGTGACAAGACGCCCGTAGACCGCGCAGCTACCCCGCGCGGTCCATTTGTTAAGGATTTCCATTTTTTGTTTGTTGTCTTCATTCGCTGTTTCCTTTAATTTAATAATTATTTGTGTTAGTCCCGATATACTACACAGCGCTTCGTTTGATGCCCTTCTATACGCTTTGAGAATCTTAATGTTAATTAATCGCTGTATTCGTATGTCTTAATGCAGTTATACTGCCTGCTTCGAGAGTCAACCCATACTGGAGATCCATATGATAACGTAGGTAATACTGCGCCTCTGAGCCTCAGAACCAAGTTCCGATTAAGTCTTGATGATACTGATAATGCGTGTATTAACTTTTATATTTTACTTGGTCAAGACGCTCTAACTGGTTATAGTTAAAGAAAACGGTGACTTTATTTTGTATCTTTTTCCTTTCTGGTTATTACTAGGACTTCCAATTTTTGCTAAATGAAATGAATTTTGAACTCACTCTTCGTCTTTTCGCATTTCAATATTAGAAACGCTCTCAGCTGCAGAGGCGCTGCTTCCTTTCGTCACTATTAACAAATCGTCAGCGAAAGTGATCGTTTGGTTTCTGCTGAATAATTTCAGTCAAGCAGTGAATTGTACTGTATGTTACACAAACCTGGCCCGCAACAGAAGCCTTGGTGACGTCGTTTTGTTATTTTCCTCTCACTCTTGACATCGCTGACAGACAAAAATGCCATTCGATCATCAAAATACGTTTTTCCTTTTTAGGACACTGAAATTCGTGTAGAGCAGTGACTACGTAACCTTTTTCCTGTGCGGATCACGTATTGTGTAAAAAAAGATCTTGGAGAGCCAGTAACTTAATACACTATATGTTCAAATGTAGAAACTCACGTACCCACTTTCGTTTGTGTGACGCACAACTCCTGCTTTTATTGCGAAATTTTTCAGTATATATACGGGGTGAGTCACCTAACATTACCGCTGGATATATTTCGTAAACCACATCAAATACTAACGAATCGATTCCACAGACCGAACGTGAGGAGAGGGGCTAGTGTAACTGGTTAATACAAACCATAAAAAAATGCACGGAAGTATGTTTTTTAACACAAACCTACGTTTTTTTAAATGGAACCCCGTTAGTTTTGTTAGCACATCTGAACATATAAGCAAATACGTAATCAGTGCCGTTCGTTGCATTGTAAAATGTTAATTACATCCGGAGATATTGTAACCTAAAGTTGACGCTTGAGTACCACTCCTCCGCTGTTCGATCGTGTGTATCGGAGAGCACCGAATTACGTAGGGATCCAAAGGGAACGGTGATGGACCTTAGGTACAGAAGAGACTGGAACAGCACATTACGTCCACATGCTAACACCTCTTTATTGGTCTTTTTCACTGACGCACATGTACATTACCATGAGGGGTGAGGTACACGTTCGCCTGGCGTTTCGTAGGACGTGGAGGACGCATAAATTGGCCAGCCCGTTCTCCTCTGAACTTCTTTCCGTGCGGTACGTTAAAGGAGAATGTGTACCGTGATGTGCCTACAGCCCCAGAGGATATGAAACAATGTATTGTGGCAGCCTGCGGCGACATTACACTAGATGTAATGCGGCGTGTACGACATTCATTGTGTGCAGCAAATGATGGTCGCCACATTGAACATCTATTGGCCTGACATGTCGGGACACACTCTATTCCACTCCGTAATTGACAACGGAAACCACGTGTGTACGTGTACCTCACCCTTCATGGTAATGTACATGTGCGTCAGTGAAAAAGACCAATAGAAAGGTGCTAGCATGTGGACGTAATGTGCTGTTCCAGTCTCTTCTGTACCTTAAGTCCATCACCGTTCCCTTTGGATCCCTACGCAATTCGGTGCTCTCCGATACACACGATCGAACAGCGGAGGAGTGGTACTCAAGCGTCAACTTTAGGTTACAATATTTCCGGATGTAATTAACATTTTACAATGCAACAAACGGCACTGATTACGTATTTGTTTATATGTTCAGATGTGCTAACAAAACTAACGGGGTTCCATTTAAAATAACGTAGGTTTGTGTTAAAAAACATACTTCCGTGCATTTTTTTATGGTTTGTATTAACCAATTACACTAGCCCCTCTCCTCACGTTCGGTCTGTGGAATCGATTCGTCAGTATTTGATGTGGTTTACGAAATATATCCAGCGGTAACGTTAGGTGACTCACCCTGTATACTGAAAGCTGAAAAATTTCTCAATAAAAGCAGGAGTTGTGTGTCACACAAACGAAAGTGGGTACGTGAGTTTCTACATTTGAAGGATGATATCTGTTCAAACTTCAGGCCACTTGGAATAAGAGTGTCGCTGGCAGTGCGCTATCTACGAGGATGTAAAATCAGGTTTGCCTTAAATGCACGCTGTAACGATCATGAGTGTTACTTACCGTTGAGAGTACCCTTGCTGAGTTGATATTAAGGAAATAATGCCTTTAAGACGACAAAGTGGCCATTATGAACACCTTACTGAGTTTGTATGCTGTTGTGTAATATGGCTACGAGAAGCTGGACTTTCCTTCTGCGATACTGCAGAAAGACATGGCAGGAATGTGGCCACTGTATACGACTGCTGGCTGCGGCGATCACAAGAACGTACGGTTGCAAGAAGACCGGGCTCCGGACGGCCATGTTGCACTACCGAGCGGGAAGACCGTCGTGTTCAGGATATGGCTCTGGCGCGTCGTACTGCATCTGCAGCAGCGATCTGAGCACCAGTTGGCACCACAGTGAAACAATGAACTGCTTCAAATCGATTACTTCAAGGATATCTCCGTGCCAGACACCGTGTAGCATGCACTCCACTGATCCCAAACCACCGCCATTTGCTGTCAAGCGAGAGGGTGTTACAGGTGACGGTGGAATTATAATGTGTTATGTTTCTGCCTCGGTGTCAATGGTGGCTTTATGTTGGTTAGAATGAGGTCAATTGGGGCCCTGCAACCAACCTGTATGCGTGCTAGACACGCTGGACCGACACCTGAAGTTATGATCTGTGATCGATTTTGTGCGACAGCAAGAGCACTCTTGTGGATGTCCCACGCACCCTGACTGAAAAACTGTGCGTCAGTCTGGTGATACGACCTATAGTGCAGCCGTTTATCAACAGAATTCTATGGGGTGTTTTCCAACATGATAACTCTCGCCCACATACCGTTGCTGTAACCGAACGTGTTCTACAGTGTTGACATGTTGCCTTGGCCTGATCGATCACCAGATCAGTCTCCAATCGAGCACATATGGGACATCATCGGAGGACAACTGGAGTGTCAACCAAAAACAGCATTAACCGCTCCTATATCGAACGACCAAGTGCAACACACATGGGGCTCCGTCCTACAAACGGACATCGGGTACCTGTACAAAACAAAAAAACAAGGCATGGACGTTTGCATGCTTGCACTCAATATTCTGGTGGTTTCACGGGTTATTAATGTACCAGTATTTCACATTTGCAATGGCTTATCTGGCGCTTACAATAACCTGTAATCTTGCAATGTTAAATGAAGTAATTATCTTGCCTAGACAAATGTATTTCCAAAATTTCGTTACTCTGCATTCATTACATTTTTGGTACTGCAGTATTTTTCGTCAGTGTATATCACACGCACTTACACTGAAGCGCCAAAGAAACTGGTATAGATATATGTATTCAAATACAGAGATATGTAAATACTCAGAATACGGCGCTGCGGTCGGCAACGCCTATATAAGACAAGTATTTCACGCAGTTGTCAGATCGGTTACTACTGCTACTGTGGCAGATCATCAAGATTTAAGGGAGTTTGAAAGTGGTGTTATAGTCGGTGATCGAGCGATGGGATACAGCATCTCCGAGGTAGTGATGGAGTTGGGATTTTCCCATACGATCATTTCATTAATTTACCGTGAATATCAGCAATCCGATAAAACATCAAATCTCCGACATCGCTGCGGCCGAAAAGAGATCCTGCAAGAATGGGACCAACGACTACTGAAGAGAATCGTTCAACGTGGCACAAGTGCAAACCTTTCGCAGATTGCTGCAGATTTTAGTGCTGGGTCATCAACAAGTATGAGTGCGAACCATTCAAGGCAACAGAATCGATATGGCCTTTCGGAGCCGAAGGTCCACTCGTGTACCCTTGATGACTGCAGGACACAAAGCTTTACGCCTCGCCTGAACCAACAACACCGACACTGGACTGTTGATGACTCGAAACATGTTGACTGGTCGGACGACCCTCGTTTTAAGTTGTATTGAGTGGATGGACCTGTACGGGTATGGAGACAACCTCATGAATCCACGGACCCTGTTTGTCAGTAGGGGTGTGTTCAAGCTGGTGGAGGCTCTGTAATGCTGTGGTGTGTATACAGTTCGAGTGATATGGGATCTCTGATGCGCCTAGATAAGACTATGACAAGTGACATGTACGTAAGCATCCTGTCTGATCACCGGCATCCATTCATGTCCATTCTGCACTTCGACAGATTTGGGCAATTCCAGCACGACAGTGCGTCACTTCACACGTCCAAAATTGCTACAGAGAGGTTCCAGGAGCACTCTTCTGAGTTTAAACACTTCTACTCTCCACCAAACTCCCCAGACATGAACATTATTGAGCATATTTGCGATACTTTGCAAAGTGCCGATCAGAAGAGATCTCCACCCCTCGTAGTCTCACGGATTTATGGACATCCCTGCAGGATTCATGGCGTCAGTTCGCTCCAGCGCAACTTCAGACATTAATCGAATCCATGCCACGTAATCTTACGGCACTTCTGCGTGCTCGCGGGGGTGCTACACGATTTCAGGCAGGTGTACCAGTTTCTTTCGTTCTTCAGTGTATATCAGTAGACCTAATTAGTAAAAGATATTGTACAAGAAGAATTCAAAAATATTTACTTTAATGGTATTCTTATTTTGCAGCTGCAAACGTGACTGTATTCAATACACTGGTAGTTGTTGTTGTTGTGGTCTTCAGTCCTGAGACTGGTTTGATGCAGCTCTCCATGCTACTCTATCCTGTGCAAGCTTCTTCATCTCCCAGTACCTACTGCAACCTACATCCTTCTGAATCTGCTTAGTGTATTCATCTCTTAGTCTCCCTCTACGATTTTTACCCTCCACGCTGCCCTCCAATACTAAACTGGTGATCCCTTGATGCCTCAGAACATGTCCTACCAACCGATCCCTTCTTCTAGTCAAGTTGTGCCACAAACTTCTCTTCTCCTCAATCCTGTTCAATACTTCCTCATTAGTTATGTGATCTACCCATTTAATCTTCAGCATTCTTCTGTAGCACCACATTTCGAAAGCTTCTATTCTCTTTTTGTCCCAACTATTTATCGTCCATGTTTCACTTCCATATATGGCTACCCTCCATACAAATACTTTCAGAAACGACTTCCTGACACTTAAACCTATACTCGCTGTTAATAAATTTCTCTTCTTCAGAAACGTTTTCCTTGCAATTGCCAGTCTACACTTTATATCCTCTCTACTTCGACAATCATCAGCTATTTTGCTCCCCAAATAGCAGAACTCCTTTACTACTTTAAGTGTCTCATTTCCTAATCTACTTCCATAATTACCTCAGCATCACCCGACTTAATTCGACTACATTCCATTATCCTTGTTTTGCTTTTGTTGATGACACTGGTAGTATGATTTAAAAAAAAAGGCTTTTTTAAAAAAAAAATCACACTGGTAGTATGATTTTTTAAAAAAAAGCCTTCAGTCACATATTTTCGGGTTTTAATAAATACACGATGCATTTCGGACCCTGTGGGTCAATCATCAGTATCAAGTTGTCTTAATATAGGGTTTATTTTTACTCCTGAATGACATCTATGAAATGTTTACAAATATGTGCATGAAAATGTGCCTCTTGAGTGAAGTGATATGCTTGAACAGAATGGAGAAACCTGTCAATATTAGTTGGGTTAAAAGTTGAAAACGTTTTTCTTGGAGCATGTGGAACGTGCATTTCATCTCATTTAAGAATTAAAAAAAAACATGTATTACGACAATTTATACCTGATGATGGACCCACAGGGTCCGAAATACATTGTGTATTTAATTTGTGACTGAAGCCGTTTTTTAATTCATACTTCCAGTGTGCAAAAATATTTATATTGTCTTTATATATATATATATATATATATATATATATATATATATATATATATATATATATATATATATATATAAAGGAAAGGTTCTTATTGTATTCGTTTAGCTGTCACAAGTATATATGAAGACTCAAAACCGAGTGATCACTGTTCAAAAAACTCAATGTGATTTCTGACATTGTTTGCCCCCCACGAGAGAATCTAAATCTAGATTAATTTTAGCCCGAAAACACTATCTACATTCAATTTATTCTTGTAATTAGTTAAAAAAAGTAAAACTGAAAAGATTCGTTCTCAATGAATGGTTGTCGACAGCCCATCAAGCAACTCAGTACAATTTCGACAATTACTGGATACTCTTACCAAATACTTCTCCAGAAAGAGACCAAAAGTGTTCTTTCCAAACACGATTTTATAATTTGATCACATGACATTTCAATTACAGTGTCTGTTTAGGGAATTAGTTCCTTAAAGAGACATGAATAAGCTAATATTTTGCTTTAGTAAATCTAGTTAGTTGATGATGTGAATGAAGAATAAGATGCATTAACAAAGTCAAAGACAAATAACTAAAACATTCTTATTAGTATTAAAAAGCGTAGTGTGTGAGAAATTAACTATTTTAAAATTACTGTTATAGGAAATTAGTGTTATTTACAATCAGGTCTGTTAATAATCATTGCATTTAATTTAGATTTGAGGTGATGTGTTTTGACTGTAGCTTTTTTTTATCAATTTTGACTTCGTGGGTTTCCAGAATGTGTCGTAAAATTAAGTTGAGGGAATCTTGTTCCTCTTTTTGATCCCATTATTAAAGTTTTTGTTATCACTGTTTCTACTTTGTCTTGCACAAAAATCGAATGAACGCCTTTAGCCTGCTGGGCTAAGCTGAGGAAATTTAGGCTTTGCTTTAAAAAAGTTGACGATTTCAACTGCATCCTCAGGTGCTTTTTGGGACATCCGTCCAAATATTTAACTGAAAGCGCCTCTCAATGAATGCTGCAATGTGTTAACTGAACCGAGGAAGCAACTAAGCTAACTCTGGCGACTCTGCGAGTATGAACAGCAAACATAGAGCGTGTCCCATCAACCGTCTGACCCACACGCTGTGACCAAGTTGCGAGGGCGTGCTGAAAAGTAATGCCTCAGAATTTTTTGTGTGAAATCTCAAAGCTTTTTAAATAAAACAGATTTTGTTAACATTCTATAGCTTCGTTCTTCAATTCTTATTTATTTGTCGACATAGTCATCCTGGCGATGTTCTCCCAGCGGGAGACCAGTTTGTTGGGAGGCACTAGCAAAGTGAAGTCCTCGAAGATGATCATTCAGTTTTGGAAACAGATGAAAATCGGATGGTGTCAAGTTGGGACTGTATGGAGGATGATCGACGACAGTGAACCCAAGGCATCGGGTTGTTGCAGATGTAGCAGCGCTCATGCGTGGTGTCGCATTGTCATGCTGAAGTGGGTGCTTCATTTATGAATAGAAACTCGGTTGAATCTTTCTGTTTCTCAAGCAACGAGGTGCAGAGGGTTGCAGATATCGTCAGCGAAGTGGGAAAGTCGACCGAGTAATATGCGTGACACGTAATATCTCAACTGATACTGAGAACAGAATAAAAAATTCGCTGGCATTACTTTCAGCGCGCCCTCGTATATGTGCATGCCCGAAGTTCAATTCCCCAATGAGCGCCTGGCCCTTTCTGTGCTGTGCGTGTATTTCATTTTAGGCTGATTAATCATTAGTCGTAATATCTGTTCTGCTTCTTTTAGTTCTGTCACTATGCTCTCTGATGTGGTTCTTCTTCTGCTGACAAATCATGCATATATCTGCGTTTGCTTTGCATCAGTGTTATATAAAGAAAGAAGTAATATTTTTAGAAAGATACAGAAAAAAAGGAAAATAAAATGATACATACACGGAAAACGTCTAGGTATTCTACGTGATTACATGTGTACACAACACGTCGAGGTTGAGCAGCATTAAACCTATTACTGCTGTTGTTAATTGTGGTGGTATCTTAGTGAAGTTTGATGCATATCACAAAAACAACATTGTACGTAAAATCAACATAGTTCTAAATAACAAATTACAAAACAAAAAGAATGAAATAAGTTCACGGAAAAACCTGAATGCCAAATTAGCCACAAAACACGAGTCACAAAAACCGAAATAGAAATACGGTACAAGTTGTTTATGATGAAGGTCACATCTAGAAGGAATACGTTTTCTTAGCACACAAAATAACATCACAGACATGGGACCTAACGAAAAAAGTTTGTACCGAAAAGAAAAAACATCAGTCTCTTAATATTCACAAAATGAGGAAACATAAACCAATATACTGTGTTAAACGTCATATATGTGTTCCCAAATTAGCTCATATCTAATAACAAAGAAATCTCGAACATTACAATTATATACTAGTAAGTTCAAGAGACTGTCCTACAATCCCCAGTCAGGTTTTATACCAGAACTTCAACTTAACATAGGTTTTATGTAAGACCGCAAGTTTAATAAATATGGTGTATAGTTTAGGACAATCAATAAAGTTTATTCTAATACTTTTTATTGCAGTCTACTGAAGCACATATTTTACAGCGTTTGCTATTTTCGACCCACAGGAGCAATATGCTATAGTGAATGTACCCTAGTAATCAGGAACAAGCCCACTGAGTAAAACACAAAAACACACTTCCTTGCGATGTGAGTCTGCACTATTTGGTTTTGCTGAATTTTGGAATGCTCTTGACTGGAAATCTATCACTGACACAGAAGACCAGTGAGATGTTGAGCTTGTGGATAGTTGAAGAGGAGTTCCAGTGAGATGGTGAACTCGACGACAGTGAAGAGGTGTGGGCTCGAGGATGGCTGAGATGCAGCAAGGAATGAACTCAAGGATTTTTTTAAGCAAGACCCACTGAGGCCTGAGCATGAGAATGTTTAAGAAGAAGGCCAATGAGGCCTGGCATGAAGACAGTTGAGGCAAGATCCAGCAAGGAGATGGCTCAGTGACTGCTGAGTCAAGGTCCAGCGAGGCCTGGGCTCAAGGACAGATGGACAAGTCCAGCGAGGCCTGGGCAAGAGAATGGTTGAGAATAGGTCCAATAAGGCCAGAGCACAAGGACGGTTGAGGCAAGGTGCTGAAATCAGTAAGTTCAAGGACTGTTGAGACATGATCCAGCAAAGCCTGGGTGTGAGGATGGTTGAGACATGGGCATGCGGATAATTGATATGAGGTCCAATGATATGTGGGCTCGAGGACGGCTGATACAAAGTCCAATGAGATGTTGGCTCAAGAGCAGTTGACGCAAAGTCTACTGAGGCCTAGCTGTAAGGACAGCTGAGATAATGTTCAGCAAGATGTAGGTTCAAGGATAGCTGAGACAATATCCAGTGAGGAGTCGGCTTCAGAAGTTTGGAGAAAAGGTCCCCTAAGGTCTGGGCATGAGGTTAGTTGAGACAAGGTCCAGTGAGCCCCGAACAGAAGAATGTTTGAGCCAGGGTCCAGTGAGGCTTGGGTGCAAGGACAGCTGAGACAGTCTGAAATTACCGTAATAAATGCGTGCTGTGTTTTACAGAATAATGTCCCACAAAGAGACAGCAATAGATTTGAAGATATATTGTAAGTCGCTACAGAATTGGAAATTCTTCAGATCCTATGAGCTGTCTAAATTCATCGTGAAATTTGTATCAGGGTGCAGGCAAGGCCTGGCAGCTTCGACAAGTGCACGGACTATAAAGGCAGCCACATCCATTCTCCACAAGACAGCCTGCTGACAATAGTCAGCGCGAAGCCACAAAATAACAGCTGCGCAGTGCGTGGGCTACAGCTCCTGACCGTATGTAAATTTTCTTCACAATCAATGCTAATTGTTTCGTCCTCTGCATGCCAATTGAAAGCCGAAATTCGTTGTACCAATGACAGGTCATCCTCTTGCGTTGTCTGAATTCCAGAAAAAATTTGCGATCCACAGTGACCAGATGTAGATCACAAACCCTAACAGCAACATCATCTAAGAACGCTTATAAACAAAATGCTTTTCATGTGAAATAGACAGTTGTCAACTAACAGGGTAACATTTTCCTGCACATCAAAAAGCAACGTCCTGCAATCGGAGCATGTGACACTTACGTCCCCAACAGTATCCACACTGATGTATACCAGCAGATTTCATGTAGTCTGCAACTACTGACTTAAACCAGTGGTACTGCCCTCCTCAGATTCGGTATGAACCTTTAACTCATACTGGAAGCAATGTTTTCGTTAATGAGTCAGCCCCAACACACTTCTCACTCCCATGGCCAAATACTCTCCTAAAACAACCAAAACACTAGTTACTGGAAAGATGAGTTGCTCACTACCAGGTGCAACTCCCACTCACCGAATAACCACTCTCTGTTACCACAGAAATGATTAAGGGTGCGGGGATCTGGAAGTGGTAAGTGAGTGAACTCGTGCTTAACAGAAAAAAATTCACAGCTTTATTTAACACAAACGATTTACATAAGCCACTTGCTGGTAAATTGAATATTTTTAATTATTTAGTTAAACAATTGTAAATAATTGATAAAATGTTTACAGCAGATCTCACACTATTAACATAAAAAGGTGCCATAAAAAGATCTGATAGTGTTACACTCAAATAAATATTTAAAAGCATCTTTAACTAAAGCATCCACCAACAATAAAATTTATTTAAAAGCCCAAGGATTTAAGCATACAATTTAACATCAAAATTATTTAAAATGGCACCAATAATACCATCAGAAGTCCCAGTACTTTACAGGCACCAATAAAAAGACCGTTCAGCATCAGAAAACCTTTAACAATAACAAAGACCAAATATTACAGATGGCAATAATTAGAAGCAAGTCTGTATCAGTGCACATTCCATGAATTTAAATTTCCAGCAGACATGCTTACAATGACACATGTAAAATTACAACCTACATTTTATGCAGATAAAGAATGTCAAGGCCTCGCCCTGGAAACTTTGTCTTGAACCTGGATTTACATTGGGCAATGACAGCAACAGGTGATCCCACTACTTTTACACAGGTAGAATAAAAGCTGTTAGGTTTTATAGCTCTAAAAAAGAAGAAAAACACTCGTAAAATAGAATCTTAAAAGAGTTACACATCATTTAAGAGAGGGAATAAGTGTTGAAATTTCTCACCTCTTTCGACATTAACGAATTTATCAAGTGAATAATCAGTTACTATTATTGGAAACATTGTTAGAGGAAATCAGCTATCACAATGGAACATTTGAAATTAATTATACAGCAGTGAAGATCCAATGATGTTTATTAAAAGGTGACCAGTTTCGATCATTACATAATAATCTTCAGACTTTCAGCTGTAACGTAATACAGGATATAAATTAGAGGGATACGTAAAATGAACTTAAAATTAGCTACAAAATACGAAATATAGATATATTCATATTGATGGACAATGGCTGTGCGTGGAGCACTAACCGCTGAATGACGACAGCCAACTGCTAGAGAGAGAAATACAGCTGTTTCTTAAATACTGGAAGCTCCTCCTACAGCTGGCAGAATGATGTCAGCGTTAACCAGTCAGGTAGAAATCGAGAGAATTATGCACAAAAGGATGCAGTTATTTGTAAACGGAAGGTCAAAATTTTATAATAAAAGAAGAAACAGCTATAGCCAAAACAATATTCTAAGAGCTTTAAAATCACACACATTAAAGACCAATCAGTTTATGACAATTCCTTCCAGTCAGAGTAACAGTTACAGACGGAATCAAATCACCCATAACACGTCAAAGTTATAACTGGCACAGCCACGGGAATTTTGAATAAAAGGAACACATAAATAGTGGGGCAGCCAAACTCCCGTGATTAGTATTTTCACTCACTCAGTTGTTTCACAACACAGCAGATGAGAGTTCGTTATTAACTTCCGGTATATGATAGTAACAAATGCAACACAGCTTAGTAGCAGGTACACGTTTATGTTTTGAGTCATCAGTCTTCTGACTAGTTTGATACAGCCAACCACAAATTCCACCTCAGATTAGAACTTGCAGCCTAGGTCATCAATTATTTGCTGGATGTATGCCATTCTCCGTCTTACTCCACAGTTTTTTCCCTTTACAGCTCCCTCTATTATCATGAAAGTTATTCGTTGATGTTTTAACAGATGTCCTGTCATCCTGTCGCTCCTTCCTGTTAGTGTTTCCCATACATTCCTTTCCTCACCAATTATGCGGAGAACCTCCTCAATCCTTACCTTATCAGTCCACCTAACTTTCAACATTCTTCTGCAGCATCACATATCTAATGCTTCTCTTCTCTTCTGTTCCTGTTTCCCATAGTCCATCTTTCACTACCGTACAATCTGTGCTCCAACGTACATTCTTAGAAATTTCTTCCTCAAATTAATACCTATTTTTGATACTAGCAGACTTCTCTTGGCCAGAAATGCCATTTTTGATAGTGTTAGTCTGCTTCTTATGTCTTCCTTACCCCGTCTGGCAAGGGCTGTTTTGCTGCCTAGATAGCAGAATTCCTTAACTTCATCTGCTTCATGATCACGAATTACAATGTTAAGTTTCTCGCTGTTCTCATTTCTGCTACTTCTGATTACTTTCGTCTCTCTTCGATTTACGCTCAATTCATATGCTGTACTCATCAGACTGTTTATTCTACTAACATCCTGTAATTCTCCTTTCAGTGAGAATAGCGGTGTTATCAATGAATCTTAACACTGATGTTCTTTCACCTTGAATTTTAATCGGATTCTTGAACCTTTCTTAGTGCATCTTCGCTGTATAGACTGAACAGCAAAGGGTGAAAGACTAAATCCCAGTTCTACACCCTATGTTCTTGGTCTTCCACTCTTATTGTACCATTTTGGTTCACCAACATATTGTATCACCCGTATTTTCCAATTACTTAACACTAATTTCCTCAGGATTTCGAACATCTTCTACCATTTTTGTTGTTGTCGAATGCTTTTTCCAGATTCTTCAATCTTTGTTCCATTATTCAGCCGTAACGTTAGAACTGCCTCTCTGTCTTCCCTAAAGACTAAATGATCTTCCTCTAACAGATTCTCAATTTTCTTTTCCATTCTCCTGTATATTATGCTTGTCAGCAACTTGGACACATGAGCTGTTAAGCTGACTGTCCGATAATTGTCGCACTTGTTGGCTCTTGCAATCTTGGGAATTTTGTGGATGATTTTTTTCCGAAAACCTCTTGGTATAACGCCAGTCTCAAGACCCACCAAGTAGCCAAGGAAGAAACCTGTATCCTCTCAGAACAACATTCTACACTGTCCTGGGCAACTTTCACATATTCCTGGCTGCTAGAAGACCGACTCTCCATATCCTGCTTATGCCCGTAATCACTCGTATCTGGCTTGGCATCGTTTTCAAAGGTGTGTCAAGGAAAGAAATGCGTTCTAAATTAACAATGAGTAGTGACATATAATTAATTACACTACTGGCCATTAAAAGTTCTACACCAAGAAGAAATGCACATGATAAATGGGGGTATTCATTGGACAAGTATATTATACTACAACTGACATGTGATTACATTTTCACACAATTTGGGTGCATAGATCCTGAGAAATCAGTACCCGAAACAACTACCTCTGGCCGTAATAACGGCCTTGATAAGCCTGGGCATTGAGTCAAACAGAGCTTGGATGGCGAGTACGGGTACAGCTGCCCATGCAGCTTCAACACGATACCACAGTTCATCTAGAGTAGTGACTGGCGTATTGTGACGAGCCAGTTGCTTGGCCACCATTGACCAGATGTTTTCAATTGGTGAGAGATCTGGAGAATGTGCTGGCCAGGGCAGCAGTCGAATATTTTCTGAATCCAGAAAGGCCCGTACAGGACTTGCAAAATGCGGTTGTGCATTATCCTGCTAAATTGTAGGGTTTCGCAGGGATCGAATGAAGGGTAGAGCCACGGCTCGTAACACATCTGAAATGTAACGTTCACTGTTCAAAGTGCTGTCAATGCGAACAAGACGTGACCGAGACGTGTAACCAATGGCACCCCATACCATCACGCCGGGTGATATGCCAGTATGACGATGACGAATGCGCGCTTCCAATGTGCGTTCACCACGATGTTGACAAACACGGATGCGACCATCATGATGCTGTAAGCAGAACCTGGAATTCATCCGTTGACTCAGGTATCCAGACGTGGCTGCACGATCCGTTACATCCATGGGGATAAGATGCCTGTCATCTCGACTGCTAGTGATACGAGGCCGTTGGGATCCAGCACGGCGTTCTGTATTACACTCTGAACTCACCGATTCCATATTCTGCTAACAGTCATTGGATGTCGACCAACGCAAGCAGCAATGTCACGATACGATAAACTGCAATCGCGATAGGCTACAATCCTACCTTTATCAAAGTCGGAAACTTGATGGTACGCATTTTTCCTCATTATGCGAGGCATCACAACAACGTTTCACCAGGCGACGCCGGTCAACTGCTGTTTGTGTATGAGAAATCGGTTGGAAACTTTCCTAATGTCAGCACGTTGTATGTATCTCCACCAGCGCCAATCTTGTGTGAATGCTCTGAAAGGCTAATCATTTGCATATCACAGCATATTGTTCCTGTCAGTTAAATTTCGTGTCTGTAGCACGTCATCTTCGTGGTGTAACAATTTTAATGGCCAGTAGTGTAATATTGGGTTGTTGCATAAGTTCGCACGGTTTTGCAAGTTGGTACTCTGGTTGCTGTGGGTTTATTGATAGATTGTAACTTTTTATTTTTAGTTCATTGTTGCCATTTAAGTTTACATACTTGTCATTTTGTCTTTTAGAGATAGTCAGTGGAGCTGAGGATGCTAGAAAATTTAGTGCCAAGTGGAGAAGTCGGACATTTCCGACATATTCTTGTGTTTGAGTTCAGTAGAAAGCTGACAACTTCAGACACAGCCAGAAACATTTGCGCCTTGTATGTAGTCAGTGTCATTGGACGGAGCACTGAAAGAAAATGGTTTTCTCGTTTTAAGGAGGATCGTTTTGACTTCAGTGACTCTGTTCAGGAAGTCCTTCAGCGTTTGATGAAGATCGTTTACATGTCTCAGTTCACAATGATCCATGTCAGTGCACTCGAGAACTGGGAAATGTGATGAACTGTGATCATCCCACCATTGTGCAACATTTTCATGCGATGGTAAAGATGCGTGTATGGATACCACGTGTTCTAAGCCAAAATCACTAAACAAGCATCCCTGCTTGCTCGTCATCTATTGGCTCGTAGACAACGGTGATCATTCCCTATGCTGTATCGTTGCTGGTGACGAGAAATGTAGGTTTTTACTGACACAAGGGAATGGGTGAACCCATATGAAACAGCAACTCCACGTACAAAGATAATGTTATGCGTCCGATGGAACAGCGACTGTGTGGTATACTATGAACTGTTTCCCCGAGGTGTAACCATCACTGCTGACAATTCTTGTCAAAAATTGAGACGTCTTGCAGACGCAGTCTAAGAACAACAATTAGCAAGACTGCGCAAAACGATGCTACTCCACAATAATACACTCTTGGATTCTGCTAGACTGACATAAAACACTATTCAGGGTGGTCCATTGATAGTGACCAGACCAAATATCTCACTAATAATCATCAAACAAAAAAAACTACAAAGAATGAAACTCGTATAGCTTGAAGGGGAAAACCAGATGGCGCTAAGGATGGTTCGCTAGATGGCGCTGCCATAGCTCAAACGGATATCAACTACGATTTTTTAAATAGGAACGCCCATTTCTTATTACATATTCGTGTAGTACATAAAGAAATATGAATCTTTTAGTTGGACCACTTTTTTTCGCTTTGTGATGGATGGCGCTGTCATAGTCACAAACGTATAAGTATGTGGTATCACCTAACATTCAGCCAGTGTGGACGGTATTTGCTTTGTGATACATTACCCATGTTAAAATGGACCGTTTACCAATTGCGGAAAAGGTCGATATCGTGCATGCTGCTCGGTATCCTGGACGACATCATCCAAGTGTCCGGATCATTCGCCAGATAGTTACATTACTTAAGGAAACAGGAAGTGTTCAGCCTCATGTGAAACGTCAACTACGGCCTGCAACAAAAGATGATGCCCAAGTTGGTGTTTTAGCTGCTGTCGCGGATAATCCGCACATCAGTAGCAGACAAATTGCGCGATAATCGGGAATCTCAAAAACGTCGGTGTTGAGAAAGCTACATCAAAATCGACTGCACCTGTACCATATTTCTATGCACCAGGAATTGCATGGGGACGACAGGACGTCATTGTACAGTTCTGGGCGCAAGAGAAATTAAGGGACGATGACAGATTTTTTGCACATGTTCTAATTAGGGACTAAGCGTCATTCAACAACAGCGGTAACGTAAACCGGTACAATATGCACTATTGGGCAACGGAAAATCCACGATGATTGCGACAAGTGGAACATCAGCGACCTTGGCGTGTTAATGTATGGTGCGGCATTATGGGAGGAAGAATAATTGGCACCAATTTTATCGATGGCAATCTAAATGGTGCAATGTATGCTGATTTTCTACGTAAGTTCTACCAATGTTACTACAAGATGTTTCACTGCATGACAGAATGGCGATGTACTTCCAATATGATGGATGTCTGGCACATAGCTCGTGTGTAGTTGAAGCGGTATTGAATAGCATATTTCATGACAGGTGGATTGGTCATCGAAGCACCATACCATGGCCCGCACGTTCACCGGATCTGACGTCCCTGGATTTCTTTCTGTGGGGAAAGTTGAAAGATATTTGCCTGATAACATGCGTCAGCGCATTGTTAATGCATGTACGAACATTACGGAAGGCGAATTACTTGCTGTTGAGAGGAATGTCGTTACACGTATTGCCAAATGCATTGAGGTTGACCGACATCATTTTGAGTATTTATTGCATTAATGTGGTATTTACAGGTAATCACGCTGTAACAGCATGCGTTCTCAGAAATGATAAGTTCACAAAGGAACATGTATCACATTTGAACAACCAAAATGAAATGTTCAAATGTACCTACATTCTGTATTTTAATTTAAAAAACCTACCTATTCCCAACTGTTCGTCTAAAATTGTGAGCCATATGTTTGTGACTATTACAGTGCTATCTACCACAAAGCGAAAAAAGTGGTGCAACTAAAACATTCATATTTCTTTACGTACCAAACGAATATGTAATAAACAATGGGGGTTCCTATTTGAAAAAACGCAGTTGACATCCGTTTGACCTATGGCAGCGCCATCTAGTGGGCCAACCATAGCACCATCTGGTTTCCCCCTTCAAGCTGGACAAGTTTCGTCCTTTGTAGTTTTTTCGTTTTCGCTTATTTCGTGAGATATTTGGCCCAGTCACGATCAATGGACCACCCTGTATAGTAGTTAGGTTGTGAACTGATTCCACACCCACCTTATTCGACTCATCTTGTGGCCACAGATTTTCACCTTTTCCTCTCTCTATTGAACAACCTTGAAGGAACTTCATTTCTGGATGAAAATGCACTCCGTTGATGGCTGTATGAGTTTTCCGACTCAAAAGCACATGGTTTCTACAGTCGTGGAATCGAAAAGTTACCCTAGCGCTGGCAGAATAGTGATGAAGAATACATTATTAACGCCTACAGTCTCTGTATCTGTTGTGTTTAGTAAACTTACGAAAAATCGCTACGAACTTAGGCTGAAACCTTATACATTTCAGAAATGCCGGCGTGCTGGAAGTGCTGGAGAAGCAGCTGTCGACCAAAGAGATACTGAAGTGGAGTCCATTGCGCTTCGCCGAAGAAACTCATGCTTGGGGATGGGTGGAAATTCTGCTGCAAGGAGGCTTACCTCGGAAACACCTGGAAGTTACGAGAGCCAAGTTGAGTGACCCCGAGCACGCCGCCGGCATCATGGAGCAGCTGTGCGAGTGCGGACACCTGCAGCTGCTGCAGTTCGCCCTCTCCGTGGACCCGGCCCTGGCGAACGTCACGCTGCAGGGGGGCGGCCGCAGCCCGCTGCAGGTGGCGGCGGCGCGCCGGCGCGACGCGGCGGTGCGGCTGCTGGTGGAGGCGGGGGCCGACGTGGGCGCCAGGGACGGCCGCGGCCGCACCGCGCTGCACGCCGCCGTGGCGCACGGCGCCGTCGACGCCACGCGCATCCTGCTGCACGCCGGCGCCGACGCCTGGGCGCGCGACGCCGACGGCAGGACGGCGCGCGAGCTGGCGCGCAGGAACGAGCAGGTGGCGACGGTGCAGGTGCTCGAGGAGCTGGCCGGCGACGTGCACTGGCCGCTGCGGCGCCTCATCCTGGCGGCCGAGGCCTCCAACGTGGCCGCGGTGCGCCAGCTGCTGGCCGCCAGGCGCGGGCCTCCGAAGGGCAGGTGGACGCACCTGCACTGGGCGTCGCTCAAGGGTAGCGCCACGGTTGTCAGGTAGAGGCGGCAAACTTGGCTGTAGCATTTTTGCAATACGCGAGGGGCATTCAATAAGTAATTCAACACCTTTTCCTCTGAAATCCGGTTGATTTCATTCAGCATTCCAATACACCATATCATTCCGCACCCTTTCGGTTGTTGTTGTTGTTGTTGTTGTTGTTGTTGTGGTCTTCAGTGCTGAGACTGGTTTGATGAAGCTCTCCATGCTCCTCTATCCTGTAGAAGCGTCTTCATCTCCCAGTACCTACTGCAACCTACATCCTTCTGAATCTGCTTAGTGTATTCATCTCTTGGTCTCCCTCTACGATTTTTACCCTCCACACTGCCCTCCAATGATAAATTTGTGATCCCTTGTTGCCTCAGAACATGTCCTACCAACTGGTCCCTTCTTACTGTCAATTTGTGCCACAAATTTCTCTTCTCCCCAATTCTATTCAATACCTGCTCATTACTTATGGATCTACCCATCTAATCTTCAGCATTCTTCTGTAGCACCACATTTCGAAAGCTTTATTCTCTTCTTGTCTAAGATATTTATCGTCCAGGTTTCACTTCCATACATGGCTACACTCCATACAAATACTTTCAGAAACGACTTCCTGACACTTAAATCTATCCTCAATGTTAACAAATTTCTCATCTTCAGAAACGCTTTCCTTGCCATTGCCAGTCTACATTTTATATCCTCCCTACTTCGACCATCATCAGTTATTTTGCTCCCCAAATAGCAAAACTCCTTTACTACTTTAAGTGTCTCATTTCCTAATTAATTCCCTCAGCATCACCCGAGTTAACTCGACTACATTCCATTATTCTCGTTTTGCTTTTGTTGATGTACATCTCATATCCTCCTGTCAAGACACTGTCCATTCCGTTCAACAGCTCTTCCAAGTCCTTTGCTGTCTCTGACAGAATTTCAATGTCATCGGCGAACCTCAAAGTTTTTATTTCTTATGCATGGATTTTAATACCTACTCCGAATTTTTCTTTTGTTTCCTTCACTGCTTGCTCAATATACGGATTCAATAACGTTGGGGGGGGGGGGGGGGGGCTACAACCCTGTCTCACTCCCTTTCCAACTACTGCTTCCCTTTCATGTCCCTTGACTCTTATAACTGCCATCTGGTTTCTGTACAAATTGTGAATAGCCTTTCGCTCCCTGTATATTACCCCTGCCATCTTTAGAATTTGAAAGAGAGTATTTCAGTCAACATTGTCAAAAGCTTTCTCTAACTCTACAAATGCTAGAAATGTAGGCTTGCCTTTCCTTAATCTATTTTCTAAGATGAATCATAGGGTCAGTATTGCCTCACGTGTTCCAACATTTCTACGGAATCCAAACTGATTTTTCGTGATAACGACGTCCTCTTGAGTAGTCCCCACCCAGAGATCAGATTGGGGGACTATTTCACCTGTGGAATATTTTACCCAAGAGGACGCCATCGTCGTTTAACCATAGAGTAAAGCTGCATGCCCTCGGGAAAAATTACAGCTGTAGCTTCCCCTTGCTTTCAGACATTCGCAGTACCTGCACAGCAAGTCCGTTTTGGCTAGTGTTACAAGGCCAGATCAGTCAATCATCCAGACTGTTGCCCCTGCAACTACTGAAAAGGCTGCTACCCCTCTTCGGGAACCACACATTTGTCTGGCCTCTCAACACATACCCCTCTATTGTGGTTGCACCTACGGTACAGCCAACTGTATCGCTGAGGTATGCAAGCCTCCCCACCTACGGCAAGGTCCATGGTTCATGGAGGGGGTGGGTCTTTTGGTTACAAAACCCCATTTTTCAGCAAAGTCTCCGTTCAGTGCGACGACCTTATGCCGCCTTATAGGCAGACTCTGTATGCTTGTGTGGTAACACTACTGGTCGACATCGGAGGCAACATCTTGCTGCACCAATGACCTCCCCATCACCCACATGCTGCTTCCCCCGGCTGTAGGGCGGTAGGGCGCATGAGGAAGAACTGTCTAATGAAGGTCTGTGATCTCTTCTCGAGTGCACGAGGCCTTGTGTTGTTACAGAGAAGGAGACGTTCGTTGGCATTTTGGTGACGACGAACTCATTAAAACCATTTCTTCAGTTTCGCGAGGGTAGCACAGTACACCTCACAGTTTACCGCTGCACCTTGAGGGAGGACATCAAACAGAGTAACCCCTCAGAGTCTCAAAGACCGTCGCCATGACTTTGCTGGCTGAGGTTGCGACTTCGAGCTTTTACTTCGGAGGTGAGTTGGTGTGGAGCCACTCCATGGATTACCATTTTGTTTATGGTGCAAAGTGATGAACCCTTGTTTCATCGCCTGTGAAGATTTTCGACAAAATATTGACACAATCAGCTGCGTTACGCGGAAGCAATTCCACACAGGTGGTCCTTCCTTGCCCTTCAACGGTCTTCTGTTAGGCGGCGAGAAACCCGGCAGGTACCCAAATTCGTGGATGAGTGTCTCAGTACTATCAGTAGAGATGTCCAGTTGAGCAGCAAGGTGCCTGATTGTGACCCGTCAATCACCTCGATTAAGTGGTGTCTACAGCTACACACACACTCCGCAAGCCACTGTATGGTGCGTGGCGGAGGATACCCTGTTCCACTACTGGTTGTTTCCCTCCCTCTTCCACTGTAGACAGAGCAAGGGAAAAACGGCTGCCTGTATCCCTCCGTATTAATGCTAATTTCTCGTATCTTATCATCATGGTCTTTAAGCGAAATTTATAATGGTGGCAGTAGGATCGTTTGCGACGTAACGCACTTTTTTTCACGTCGACGGCGGTTCTGCAACACAAATTGTCCACCTACCTCGATGCTGCTGCAGATCTGCACACGTAACTCCTGACTGCAGCTACTTAACAGATCTCAGAGAAGCAGTGTTGAAGAAACTGAGATTTCATAACTGCACGTCGGAGGCCGCTATAAGTACAAAAAGTTGAAAATAGTCTTGTGAACTCTAAAGAATAAATCGGAAATGGGTTGCTGTTCAAATTTCTAAGTTCAAAGGTCGTTTTAAACTTGCATTAGGATTTTTGTGTTGCTATTAAGCAAGATCATAAGCCCACGTGTTCAAATCATTAAAGTTCCTGTTCACAGTCCTCGTCACACTCAAACAGCCAGAACCTTTCCTATCCAATTCCGAAATCATTTACGAGAGTAACACAGTCAATAAACCACTATTTACTTTTGCACTCGGCATTCAGTGGTTGTCTTTAAATAAAGTTTTTGCTCGCCATAAATATTCAGTAAAAAAATGTACTTAGTACTGCCACGCTTTTAGTTCAAAGTTTACACACGCGATTTTCTCCAGAACAAAATATCTCTCGACTCTTAAAATTTCACAAATAGTTAATGGTAAACACCATCTACCTTTATCACTGTACCGAAATGCGGAAGCCACAATATCACTTAATTTTACACATAATGCATTCGGACACTTTCAGCATGACCGGCTCCTTCGAAAGCTAGTGCACCACTCCCTTCTTCTCTCTGCCACTGCAAGCCCCTCTATCTCAAGCGTTCGGTGGTAAACCGTCTCACTTCTTACTGGCTGTACAGAATTACGGCCAATCAGAACTGACTTTCAGGGCGCAGCTCGCGCCAGAATCTAGCATAAACCAACCACTGCTCTCAGCTCATTGACGTCATTAAAATAAGCAACTCATAACAGCCTTGTCAAACAAATAAAATTAAATAAGCTTTAAGCTGTACTTTACGTCTGGAATTTAACTATATAGTCACGAATGTTCTGGCTGTCTCTTACATATTCAAACATGCTTGGACATCTGTCATCCACTAGTAGGGGAACCACTGGTGGATTCGTTCCCGCCATGATACAAAGCTGGAACACTTGCAAGTTCATATGGAGAATTACAAACTGAAAATTTAATATTGGTGAATGTCCCACATACACTTACACAAGTACTCTCTTTCATACTCACCCTAACACAAAACAAATAGCTACTTGAAATTCTTAAAGTTATTACTACAGCAAAATTACAAAAGTTTTTCTAAAATGAGAACTTTCCACATGTGAATATAAACACTGAAGGTGTTACCATATCTTTACAAATAGTCACAGTTGGTGAATTATTAACATATATATATATATATATATATATATATATAGTTTTTTAAGTGTCAGGTAATTACTTTTTTACTGATTTTTCTTTTTTCTGTAACTTCCAAATCATGACAGTTATTGAATTCAGATTTTGACAGATTGTTCCTTTACACAACAGAAGGTTATGTACCGAATATGAAGTTTCTCAGGCTTTTTCTAGATCAGTTATTAATTTTTATAGTTCCTGAGAACGTAACTACTCTGTAAGCGCCTCTACACTACTTTCACATGCTGCAGTCACGCCATATGGTAATGACGCACGTCTGCAGGATACAGCTCGCCCGTTGTAGATCGTATAAGATTCTGACTGCTTACACTGGAGCCCACATACATTCATACAAAAGAGCTTTAACAGACAAATTGGCAATCGCACCCTGGCTGCGATGCCTCACATAATGCATTCAACTTCAAATGAGGTTTCTCTAAATTTTCGCAGTACTGTTCCTCAAAAAAGAACGTTGCCTTCTCTACAAGGATTCCCATTTGAGTTCCCAAAGCATCTCTGTAGCACTTGGGTGTTGTTCGCACCTACCGGTAACACATGTGGCAGACTCCTTTAATCAGACCTAGTGTGGATACCAAACACCCAGCACTACTCAAGAACAGGGGCACTAAAGTCCTATATATGGTCATCTTTACAGATAACCATATTTTCCTAAAATTCTCCCCGTAAACCGATGTCGACAATTCACCTTCCCTACCTCTATCCTTATACTCTCGTTCCATCTGAATCACAGGTGTGTTCAATGGGCCCGCATGTGGGACACCAGACAGGATTTCGCAAATGTGTCGTGATGAAAACAGACGCCTTGCCCAACGACTCATCGTCCACTGCCAGGTCTCTGTAGACATTCTGTAAGCGCTTATGAGTATCTGCGATGCTCTGGTTTTCTGAAAAAAGAAACTCAATGACCGCTCTCTGTTTTGGAACGCATCTTCATTACAGACGCCATTTTGAAGGTTACGTATGGCGCCGCCACCTATCGGAAGTTCATGAAATTATAATGGCTGAAGCCAGAATGTCCCACAATGTCCCACACCAAATTCTGCATTTTTTAACTGGAATTTCCCGAACAAAAAAAAGTGTTGCGTTACTTATTGAGCGCTCCTAGTACATACAGAGAGCTCATAATTAAACTTCAAAGGCTGTAGTAAGAGAACCAGTGCTCAGAATGACGTCAGATTTGAACTGCCTACTATTTAGGACTCATCCCCTCGGGAAAACGTGGCCCTACGATAAACGATGCCGTCATCCCGCACCACACCTTTACAGTATGAAGTGGTATGGTTGATGTGCGTGCGGTTTTCCTTTGGTCATGTCCTCCGACGTGGAAATGTGCTCCGTCTGTCCACAGAATCTCCTATGGTCATTCATTGTCCACTTCCATGCGAGCAAGAAATTCAAAGTGAACGTTTGTCTTGCTGGTAGGTCGGCAGGAAACAACTCCTGAAGACGGTTCGTCTTATGTGGGCAGCAATGCATGATGTTTCGTAGGATTTTCTGCAACGTACCGTTAGGCATATCCTACTTTTCAACAAGCCCCCCATGCACTACATGTGCAGCACATGTTCCATTGCAATGCTGTGGCCACGTCTTCGACATCCGTCGGATTAACTGCTTTCTGTCCATTGCAACATACCACTTAAAAAGAACCTCTCTTTCCGAATTTTATAATCATTTCCTCCAGAATCTTAGTACAAATCGTATCAATGCTTTCTTTTCATACTCTTGACTGTCTGGAATTTCTGCAGGGCTAGTGGCACAGTCACGGTCCTTGTAAAAGAGTTTTACCAGCAACTCGCGATTCTTTAGTGAATCAGTCATTCTGGGCGTCTCGGACGCATATTGATGAAAAGCCGAATGCCGCGCGTCCGTTGATGTGCACATTCTTATGCTTACGACTTTGTGATAAATCATTATGCATGTCCTATGGAAAAACCTGTGTGGTTTTGGGATTGAGAAAATAAAAGCCGCAGCTGATCCCAATTGTCCCAGCCAAGAAACTGAACTGGTACTCCACATTACCTACAATCACAATTGAAACGCAAACAAAAGAGAGACTTACTGTTTCTTCCATGGGTACGAACGAGTTTAGCCATGAGAAATTCCATCTAAAGCATGTTACTTGCAATACCATCATAAAGGCCGTCTTGCCTACCTGATCAGCATATACTGGACGTCGTCTAAACGATGAAGCTTATAACTTAACCATAACTGCTCACTAAAACAGTGTTTTCCCTGCACCTAGAAACAGAGACTAGTTAAGCCACTACCTAAAATGGACGTTGCCATAGCATCTTCTGATGACCCCCCTATTCGCATTCTTCCTGCGATGTCCGAGGTTTTAGAACATATACTGATTCACCAGCTTACAAATTACCTAACTACAAGCTGAAACAACCCACTAGATGAGTACCAATCACCTTTCCCTTAATATCACAGCACAACATTTTCCTCAATAAAGGTAAGAGACGACCTGAAGTTTTCAATGGATGCACAAGAGGTGAATACTATGTGCTTCTTAGATGTGTGTCGACTTTTACACTCGTCTTGCCAAACTTAACAGCCTAAATTTCTCGCAAAGTGCACTGCAGTGGTTTCGCTCGTACCTAACATCTCACCAGCAATGTGTCATGTCTGGCACCACAAAGTCACAACAGAGGCAGGCAGTACCAGGCGTTCCACAGCGTCCAGTACTATGTCTTATGCTGGTATCATTGTATCTCACCGAGCGAGGTGGCGCAGTGGTTAGCACATTGGACTTGTATTCGGGAGGACGACGGTTCAAACCCGCGTCCGGTCATCATGATTCCCCTGAGCCACTGTAGGCAAATGCCAGGTGGCTCCTTTCCTTCGCCATCCTTTCCTAATCCGATGAGACCGATGACTTAGCTGTTTGGTCCCCTCCCCCAGAATCAACGTACCAACCATTGTACGTAATGATGTGCACCACTTTTGTCCTATTTCAAGTACCACAGGTACGCTGATGACTTACAGTTGTATCTAAGTGCAAGACCAATAAACCTGAAGACAACTATCGCGAATCTCAGTACCGAAATGTGCGCACTATCAAAATGGGCACATGATATAAGGTTAAAGCTCAAACCACCCAAATCCAAACCGGTCGTTTTAGACTCACTAGCCCGAAACATTGGGACTCACTACTATCTTTGATCCTAAATGGGACAAACATCAACTTCTCACCCTCAGCAAAGAGTTTAGGAATAATAATAGGTGAAAATCTAGCTTGTACTGAGTATGTACTTGCAAAGTGTATTACCAATGCTCTTTATGCACTCGTTACACCTGTACACCCTTTCCCCAGTCTCGAAACTGTGTCGTCAATTGGCAAAGTAATAATGCCTTGTGTGAAACAGCAAGCATGACACTGCCGAAAATAATGCGTCAGTCCTCACTGCTCTCTAATTGATTGCTACCTATGATGCTCATAGATTATCCCTTACTCATTTCTCTCACTGCTGCCCCCACTTGACATTTTTGTTCATTTCCTACCACTCTGTCCTTCATGGTGCTGGATTCCCCATCGTATTCTCTTTGTCAATGTGCAAGCTCACACTATGAATGATCAACATTGCGAAACCACACTTACTAATCTTCGCGCAGGCTTCTTAAATTACCGACCCTGCGACGGCTCTCGTAACCTGGGAACCCCCACGCCGCTCTCACTCTATGCGACTTTCTACCGTTAGTGCATGCTCCCTAGTTCCCCCACATGCCGATTTTTTCTTGCGAATACCGCTAAGAATTCGTCCGGGTGTTTCCCTGAATTCCCGAGTCGTCATCAAGGCTGCAGTCGGTCAACAAGCCTGTTTGTTTGTAACGGGACTGCTGGTAAGCCAGAACTGGAAACTGTGTGCCAAACACCACCCCTGCAGGATATACGGGTCACACGTAGGGTGGGCCGGACCAAGGTCTGCCTCGGCTTTGCTCGGTCCTATTCCGAAGGCAGTTTACCTTCGATATTTGTTCTTGGTATAAGGGATGTGGAAGGGGCCTGGAGACAATGAAAGGTTTCAGATAGATTATATAATGGTAAGACAGATATTTAGGAACCAGATTTTAAACTGTAAGACATTTCCAGGGGCAGATGTGGACTCTCTGACCACAATCTGTTGGTTATGAACTGTAGATTATAACTGAGGAAACGGCAAAAAGTTGGGAATTTAAGGAGATGGGACAAGAACAGGGGAAAGAAATACGGTAGAAGAAGAATGGGTAGCTTTTGAGATATGAAATAGTGAAGGCACAGAGGAACAAGTAGGTAAAAAGACGAAGGTTAGTAGAAATCCTTGGGTAACATAAGAGATACTGAATTCAATTGACGAAAGCAGAAAATATAAAAATGCAGTAGATGAAGCAGGCAAAAAGGAATACAAACGTCTCCAAAATTAGACAGACAGGAAGTGCAAAATGGCTAAGCAGGATGGCTAGAGGACAAATGTAAGGATGAAGAAGCATATATAACTAGAGGTAAGATAGATACTGCCTACAGGAAAATTAAAGAGAGCTTTGGAGAAAAGAGAACCACTTGTATGAATATCAAGAGCTCAAATGGAAAACCAGTTCAAAGCAAAGAAGGGAATGCAGAAAGGTGGAAGGAGTATACAGAGGGTCAATACAAGGCGATGTGCTTAGGGGAATGTTATGGAAATGGAAGTGGATGTAGATGAAGGTGAAATGGGAGATATGATACTGCTTGAAGAGTTAGACAGAGCATTGAATGATCGAAGTCTAAACAAGGCCCCAGCAGTAGGCAACATTCCATAAGAATTACTGATAGCATTGAGAGAGCCAGCCCTGACAAAATTCTACAATCTGGTGAGTAATATGTATGAGACAGGCGAAATACCCTCAGACTTCAAGAAGAAGATAATAATTCCAACACGAAGTGGGTGCTGACAAATGTGAAAATTGCCGAACTATCAGTTTAATGAGTCGTGCTTACAAATTACTAACACGAATTCTTCACAGACGAATGGAAATAATGGTAGAAGTCGACCACGGCGAAGATCTGTTTGGATTCCGTAGAAATGTTGGAACTCGTGGGGCAATACTGCCCCTATGACTTATCTTAGAAGATAGATTAAGGAAAGGCAAACCTACATTTCTAGCAGTTGTAAACTTAGAGAAAACTTTTGACAGTGTTGACTGGAATACTCTCTTTCAAATTCTGAAGGTAACAACGTACAGGGGGCAAAAGACTATTTACAATTAGTTCAGAATCCAGATGGCAGTTATAAGAGTCAAGGGGCATGAAAGGGAAACAGTGGTTGGGAAGTGAGTGAGACAGGGTTGTAGCCTCTCCCTGATGTTATGCAATCTGTATATTGAGCAAGCAGTGAAGGAAACAAAAGAAAAATTCGGAATAGGAATTAAAATCCATGAAGAAGAAAAAACAACTTTGAGGTTTGCCAATGACATTGTAATTCTGTCAGAGACAGCGAAGGCCCTGGAAGAACAGTTGAACGGAATGGACAGTGTCTTGAAAGAAGGATATAAGATGGACATCAACAAAAGCAAAACGAGGATAATGGAATGCAGTCGGAATAAACCAGGTGATGCTGAGGGAATTAGATTAGGAAATAGGACACTTAAAGTAGTAAGTGAGTATCCTAGATGGGGAACATAATAACTGGTGATGGTCGAAGTAGAGAGGATATAAAATGTAGACTGGCAATGGCAAGGAAAGCGTTTATGAAGAAGAAAAATTTGTTAACATCGAGTAATGATTTAAGTGTCAGGAAGTCTTTTCTGAAAGTATTTGTGTGGAGTGTAGCCATGTATGGAAGTGAAACATGGGCGGTAAATAGTTTGGACAAGAAGATAATAGAAACTTTCGAAATGTGGTGCTACAGAAGAATGCTGAAGATTCGATGGGTAGATCACGTAACTAGTGAGGAGGTACTGAACAGAATTGGGGAGGAGGAATTTGTGGCACGACCTGACTAAAAGAAGGGATCTGTTGGTAGGACATTTTCAGAAGCATCAAGGAATCACCAATTTATTATTGAGGGTGTGTAGAGGGTAAGAGTCGTAGAGGGAGACCAAGATATGAATACACTAAGCGGATTCGGAAGGATATAGGTTGCAGTAGTTACTCCGAGATGAATAAGCTTGCACAGGGTAGAGTAGCAAGTAGAGTTGCATCAAACAAGTCTCTGGACTGAAGACCACAACAACAACAAAAACAAGAACAACAACATAAAGGACGTTCACAGGCCAAGTGGCTGTTCGTGTTAAAAGAGGCAGTCTATCGGTCTATCGTCACAAGCCTATCAAAATAAATGAGAAAGTAATGAGAGGTGAGAATTCTCAACATACATTATGCAATCGCATAAGCAATCGCTAAGGCAAAATTTACTACGAAATGACATGACAATGCCACACAGAAGTAATTTAAATATTTTGCTGACAATGAAAGAGCACAAAATTGCAACAATCGACAGACGGTATTCATTGTTCTGTACATCAAGGAACAATTTGTGCTAAATTTGCAGGCATGGAGCACGTGAAGAAACTGATGGTAGAAACAGGAAAATTTCTAAAGCCACACGCATAATTCCATTGTCAGCTGCTACTGTTTTCGAAGGGACTGAACGGACAGTATGGAGACTTTATAAACTAAAGAGCCAAGGAAACTGGTACACCTACCTAAAATTGTGTATGGCCCATGCGAGTACACAGAAGTGCCGAACACGTCGTGGCATAGACTTGACTAATGTCTGGAGTAGTGCTGGAGAGAACTGATGCCATGATACTCATAATGTAACACAGAAATACACCCTGTTAAGTGTCTCTATAGGAGAATTTATCAACTGGTTCCCTTCCTTTGCCAGCTGCAGGAAGGCATGTAACCCATATAAAAACAAACGTATTGCTCGGTAAAATTTAAGTAGTTTCTTTAAATGAAATTGAAATAACGCAAAATTAATCTTAAACCTCATACCGTATTGTACGTGTAAGAAAAATTTGCATTTGCTTCAGTACTACGACATGGAGCACCCAGATGACAACGGAGACACTTAACATCATGTTTCCCCGTGTTACGTCACTATATAAACTACATTTTCTCCTCACAACGGATATTACGTTCGTATTTTACGTGTATAAACAGGGTAGATTTCAACCTCTGTATCCCGAAAACGCAAAAATTTCTAGGTTGTATGAGATCGGGAACTTTAGAACTCAACGTAAAAATTATAGCTGTTTCCTGTGCATAGCCCTCTCGCAATCCGGGTCTGGGTTTTGGAACCCAGAAACAAGTCTTTGTGGTGTTTCTCAGTAACTGACATTATTTTTGAAAACGGGGAGATGGCTCTTCTAGAGAAATGCCTAAAATCTGAGCAATTTACTGCGATTATTTATTATTAAGATTTCACCTGCACTGGACTTTACGTATAGAAGTAGAATAACTTTGATTCTATGTACATTGGAAACGGATAAGAATATCAAGAAAATTTTCCAAGGCTGTTTGAGTTCGGGATCTTAGGAATATAACGTAAAAATTTCAGCCATTTGGTGGGAATAGCCATCTTGGAAATATCTGCTGAGTTTTGATCTGCTGGTGACGGCGAAAACATAGTTAAAAAATCCTTTTTTGGGACTTTCGAAAGATCTGCCCATGAACTAAAGTTGCCTTCGTAACTCCCATCAAGCAAACTGAAGACCACATCAAATGCAGAAGTACCAACCAATATGTTCCATTTGTCTAAGCAAGTGAAAGTGTTTAATATTCATACTGTGAGCTTGTACTGTCGGATAGTGACATTAAAACGTTCGTTCTGTTAGGTACACAAATGGTCCCTAGCCCAAGGGCTATGCACAACACTTGACCCAACCTTTTTACTCAGGTATAGACACTGTAAAACCCCGTTTTTCCACGCAACGTTTCGAAACATGTTAGATATGCATGCTGTCGCTCGCATACCGTTAAGTCACAATTACGTGTCAGCAGTTTGCAACAAGCTCAAATGATACTCTGAAGCACCAAAAAACTGGTATAGGCCTGCCTATTCAAATACTGAGATATTTGAACAAGCAGAACGCGGCGCTGCGGTCGGCACGCCTATATAAGACAACGAGTGTCTGGCGCAGTTGTTGGATCGGTTACTGCTGCTACAACGGCTGGTTATCAAGATTTAAGTGAGCTAGAAAGTGGTGTCGGCGCACAGCGATCGGACACACTGGGGGCCGAACCGCATTATAACCCTGGGTTCGGTGTGGGGTGGTGGTGGGGTGAGTGGACTGCTGTAGCCTGGTGTGAGGATGTGTGCCGCTGCCGGCTACGGCGGGAACGAATCCTCTCCGTCGTTTCTATGTATCCCGTTCCATACAATATAATACCCCAAGGACAGTTTCACCTTTTCTCTTGAAGCCTGTCATCACCTCTCCAGAAGATACTGGCAGTGTTCCTTATCTACATCTACATCTACATCTATACTCCGCGAGCCACCTTACGGTGTGTGGCGGAGGGTACTTATTGTACCACTATCTGATCCCCCCTTCCCTGTTTCATTCACGAATTGTGCGTGGGAAGAACGACTGCTTGTAAGTCTCCGTATTTGCTCTAATTTCTCGGATCTTTTCGTTGTGATCATTACGCGAGATATATGTGGGTGGTCGTAATATGTTGCCCATCTCTTCCCGGAATGTGCTCTCTCGTAATTTCGATAATAAACCTCTCCGTATTGCGTAACGCCTTTCTTGAAGTGTCCGCCACTGGACCTTGTTCAGCATCTCCGTAACGCTCTCGCGCTGACTAAATGTCCCCATGACGAATCGCGCTGCTTTTCGCTGGATCATGTCTGTCTCTTCTATTAATCCAACCTGGTAAGGGTCCCATACTGATGAGCAATACTCAAGAATCGGACGAACAAGCGTTTTGTAAGCTACTTCTTTCGTCGATGAGTCACATTTTCTTAGAATTCTTCCTATGAATCTCAACCTGGCGCCTGCTTTTCCCACTATTTGTTTTATGTGATCATTCCACTTCAGATCGCTCCGGATAGTAACTCCTAAGTATTTTACGGTCGTTACCGCTTCCAATGATTTACCACCTATGGCATAATCGTACTGGAATGGATTTCTGCCCCTATGTATGCGCATTATATTACATTTATCTACGTTTAGGGAAAGCTGCCAGCTGTCGCACCATGCATTAATCCTCTGCAGGTCCTCCTGGAGTACGTACGAGTCTTCTGATGTTGCTACTTTCTTATAGACAACCGTGTCATCTGCAAATAGCCTCACGGAGCTACCGATGTTGTCAACTAAGTCATTTATGTATATTGTAAACAATAAAGGTCCTATCACGCTTCCCTGCGGTACTCCCGAAATTACCTCTACATCTGCAGATTTTGAACCGTTAAGAATGACATGTTGTGTTCTTTCTTCTAGGAAATCCTGAATCCAATCACAAACCTGCTCAGATATTCCGTAAGCTCGTATTTTTTTCACTAAACGTAAGTGCGGAACCGTATCAAATGCCTTCCTGAAGTCCAGGAATACGGCATCAATCTGCTCGCCAGTGTCTACGGCACTGTGAATTTCTTGGGCAAATAGGGCGAGCTGAGTTTCACATGATCTCTGTTTGCGGAATCCATGTTGGTTATGATGAAGGAGATTTGTATTATCTAAGAACGTCATAATACGAGAACACAAAACATGTTCCATTATTCTACAACAGATTGACGTAAGCGAAATAGGCCTATAATTATTCGCATCTGATTTATGACCCTTCTTGAAAATGGGAACGACCTGCGCTTTCTTCTAGTCGCTAGGTACTTTACGTTCTTCCAGCGATCTACGATAAATTGCTGATAGAAAGGGGGCAAGTTCTTTAGCATAATCACTGTAGAATCTTAAGGGTATCTCGTCTGGTCCAGATGCTTTTCCGCTACTAAGTGATAGCAGTTGTTTTTCAATTCCGATATCGTTTATTTCAATATTTTCCATTTTGGCGTCCGTGCGACGGCTGAAGTCAGGGACCGTGTTACGATTTTCCGCAGTGAAACAGTTTCGGAACACTGAATTCAGTATTTCTGCCTTTCTTCGGTCGTCCTCTGTTTCGGTGCCATCGTGGTCAACGAGTGACTGAATAGGGGATTTAGATCCGCTTACCGATTTTACATATGACCAAAACTTTTTAGGGTTCTTGTTTAGATTGTTTGCCAATGTTTTATGTTCGAATTCGTTGAATGCTTCTCTCATTGCTCTCTTTACGCTCTTTTTCGCTTCGTTCAGCTTTTCCTTATCAGCTATGATTCGACTACTCTTAAACCTATGATGAAGCTTTCTTTGTTTCCGTAGTACCTTTCGTACATGATTGTTATACCACGGTGGATCTTTCCCCTCGCTTTGGACCTTAGTCGGTACGAACTTATCTAAGGCGTACTGGACGATGTTTCTGAATTTTTTCCATTTTTGTTCCACATCCTCTTCCTCAGAAATGAACGTTTGATGGTGGTCACTCAGATATTCTGCGATTTGTGCCCTATCACTCTTGTTAAGCAAATATATTTTCCTTCCTTTCTTGGCATTTCTTATTACACTTGTAGTCATTGATGCAACCACTGACTTATGATCACTGATACCCTCTTCTACATTCACGGAGTCGAAAAGTTCTGGTCTATTTGTTGCTATGAGGTCTAGAACGTTAGCTTCACGAGTTGGTTCTCTAACTATCTGCTCGAAGTAATTCTCGGACAAGGCAGTCAGGATAATGTCACAAGAGTCTCTGTCCCTGGCTCCAGTTCTGATTGTGTGACTATCCCATTCTATACCTGGTAGATTGAAGTCTCCCCCTATTACAATAGTATGATCACGAAACTTCTTCACGACGTTCTGCAGGTTCTCTCTGAGGCGCTCAACTACTACGGTTGCTGATGCAGGTGGTCTATAGAAGCATCCGACTATCATATCTGACCCACCTTTGATACTTAACTTAACCCAGATTATTTCACATTCGCATTCGCTAATAACTTCACTGGATATTATTGAATTCTTTACTGCTATAAATACTCCTCCACCATCGGCGTTTATCCTATCCTTGCGGTATATATTCCATTCTGTGTCTAGGATTTCGTTACTGTTCACTTCCGGTTTTAACCAACTTTCCGTTCCTAATACTATATGCGCACTATTTCCTTCAATAAGAGATACTAATTCAGGAACCTTGCCCTGGATACTCCTGCAGTTTACCAATATTACGTTAACTTTTCCTGTTTTTGGTCTCTGAGGACGGACGTTCTTTATCAACGATGATAATGTCCTCTCTGGTAAGCCGTCAGGTATTTTATCGTTTCGCCCAAGGGGGGGGTCCCTCTAACCTAAAAAACCCCCGTGTGCACGCCACACGCACTCTGCTACCCTAGTAGCTGCTTCCGGTGTGTAGTGCAAGCCTGACCTGTCTATGGGGGCCCTACAGTTCTCCACCCAATAACGGGTGCATAATGAGCATAATGAATGTAATCTGTTAGCACCACTACCCACGTCGGAGGTGGGAGTCCCCCCTTGAGCATGGGTGTGTGTGTTGTCCTTAGCATAAGTTAGATTAAATAGTGCATAAGCCTAGGGAATGATGACCTCAGCAGTTTGGTCCCATAGTCATTACCACAAATTTCAATTTTTGTTAGCACCACACCATGCCAGTCCCAAAATTCATGCAGTGTCACCTTGCCAGATGATGTTTGGTTCCTCAAAGCAAAGACAATGAGCTCCAACTGTAGCAACCAGAACCAACTGCGGGAACGCCTTGGGCTGCGGATCGGAGCCGCCAGGCAGGGAAGCCGCCGGCGGCGGAGCACGCACCACCGGGTAAACACAGGACAAGTCGGGCGACAGACCAACGACAACTGACAACAACCGACCACGACCGACTATGACCGACACAACAGGGAAGAGATAAACAACGGAGGCTTGTGGAAACCACAACGCCAAACACCAACAGTAAATCCACTCAGAACCAGAGCCAGGCAAACGTCAACAACGAGCAACGACCAGAACGCAGTACCGCCTAGATAGAAACGAAATCCAGAGCGAGTACCAGACTCACTGGACTAGGTATTTTTTTTCTTTATTGTGATTTCATTCCCCTGTCCCATATGGGCAGGGGAGGGCTGTCAGCAGCACAGTCCACCGCTCTTCAGCCGAGTGACACGACAACTAAGACAAGAATAAAATAATACATACATAAGTAGATAAAAAAGGGGAACATAAAACAGAGTCCGGGGAGAAAATGGAGGTAAAAAGACATGGACATGTAGACGTTCATGGGGGACAGTTAAAAAGTCACCAGAAAGTTAAAAAACACAGTTGGCGATTCTTAAAACACAGAGAAGACACTGGATGCTCATGCACAGGTTAAAAGTTGGCCACAATATTAAAAACACTCTGAAACAACACACTTAAAACCCACTTGGAGCACACACGACGAAGAATAAAACTACCAGGTGGGACCTGCCGAGGGAAAGGTCAGAGAGGATGGAAAAGGAGGGGAGAGCATGGGGCAGCTGGGGAAGCGGCGGAATAAAGAGAGGAGAGGCAACCGTGGGTGCATGAAGAGACAGGAGACACATGGGGTGGGAGAGGAAAAGGGAAGACAAGGCAGGAGGGAGCGCAGAGACATTGAAAGAAGGCACAAGATGGTGGTGGTTAGTGTTTAACGTCCCGTCAGCAACGAGGTCATTAGAGACGGAGTGCAACCTCGGGTTAGGGAAGGATTGGGAAGGAAATCGGCCGTACCCTTTCAAAGGAACCATCCCGGCATTTGCCTGAAACGATTTAGGGAAATCACGGAAAACCTAAATCAGGATGGCCGGAGACGGGATTGAACCATCGTCCTCCCGAATGCGAGTCCAGTGTGCTAACCACTGCGCCACCTCGCTCGGTGAAGGCCAAGAGATGAAGGGGGAGTAGGAGGGGAAATCCGCTCGGAAGGAGGGAGGGGGAGGAGAGGGAGCCCGGAGGAGGAGGCAGGAAGAGGGGGTTAGAGTTGGTAGGAAGGGTAGATGTCAGGGCGAAGCTGCATCATCCAGGAGGGGTAGACGGTGGAAGTTGTGCTGGGAAAGGAGATGGAGGGTGTGGAGATGGAGAGAGGGAGGGACACAACGGTAAAGGCGTGGCAACTGGTTGGGAGTGGAGAGCAAGAGAGACACCAGGGGGTTAGGGGGATCAAGGCGGCGGACAATATAGAGTGTGCGGATGTGTTCAAGGAAAAGGAGAAGGTGGGGGAAGGGGATGAGGTCATAGAGGATGCGCGAGGGGGATGGAAGGCGGTTGCGGAAGGCGAGGCGGAGGGCATGGCGTTCGAGGATTTGGAGGGCTTTATAGAACCGGGGAGGGGCGGAAATCCAAGCGATGCTGGCATAACAAAGGATGGGGCGGATCATGGATTTGTAGGTGTGAAGGATCGTGGAAGGATGCAGACCCCACATCCGGCCGGACAGGAGTTTCAGGAGGTGGAGGCGGTTGTGAGCTTTGTTTTGGATGGTAAGGAGATGGGGAGTCCAGGTGAGGTGGCGGTCGAGTGTGAGGCCAATGTATTTGAGGGTAGGAGTAAGCTGGATAGGACGGCCATAAATAGTGAGGGAGAAATCATGGAGGCGGAAGGAGCGGGTGGTGCAGCCTATGATGATCGCCTGGGTCTTGGAGGGATTAACACAGAGGAACCACTGGTTGCACCAAGCAGTGAATTGGTCAAGGTGTGTTTGGAGGGTACGTTGGGACCGTTGAAGGGTAGGATAAAGGGCTACGAAGGCGGTGTCATCAGCAAACTGGAGAAGATGAACAGGATGGGGAGGTTTGGGCATATCAGCAGTGTACAGGAGATAGAGGAGAGGGGAAAGGACAGAACCTTGGGGCACGCCGGCAGAGGGGTAGAAAGTATGGGAGTTGGAATTGTGGATAGTCACATAGGAGGGACGATGGGAGAGGAAGGAAGCAACGAGACGGACGAAGTTGATGGGGAGAGCATAGGTCTGGAGTTTGAAAAGGAGCCCGGGATGCCAGACACAGTCATAGGCGTTCTGGAGATCAAGGGAAACAAAGATAGCAGAGCGACGGGAGTTAAGTTGGAGGGAAAGAAGATTGGTAAGGTTAAGGAGCTGGTCGTCGGCAGAGAAGGAAGGCCGAAAGCCACATTGGGTAAGAGGAAGGAGGCAGTGCTGGTTAAGGAGGCAGTGGATACGGCGAGAGAGGATGGCCTCAAAGACCTTACTGAACACGGAGGTGAGACAGATGGGACGATAGGAAGAGGTAGCGGAGGGGGTTTGTTAGGCTTAGGGAACAGCAGGACATGGGAAGTCTTCCACAGGTCAGGGTAAAATCCAGTGGAGAGGAGGACATTGTTCAGGGTAGCAAGGACAGACAGGAAGGATGGAGGGGATTCCTTGAGGTGATGGTAGGTGACGCCATCATGACCATGGGCGGTGTTGCGTTTGGAGTGGATGACGAGTGTGATGTCTTGCGTGGTGATGGGAGTGTTGATGTCTGAAGGGGGTAACCGATCCAAGTACGGGAAGCTAGGGACGAGCAGGGGGACAGATGTGTCAGTGCTGTCAGGGATGGTGGGGAAGAGGGAGTAATCAAAATGGGGATCGTCAGGAATGGAGAAGACCTCAGATAGGTGGGAAGCAAAATGGTTAGCCTTACTGAGGTTGTAAGGAAGGGGTCGATCGTCATGGAGGATGGGGTAATGCGGGGTGGGATGGCTACCAGTAAGGTGGTGGAAGGCTGACCAGTACTTGGAGGAGTTGACAGGGAGGGTGGAGTTGAGGCGTGTGCATGTCTGACGCCAGTCCCGGCGTTTCTTTGCTGTAAGGAAGTTCCGGATATGTCGCTGTAATTGCCAGTGGCGGGTGAGAGCATCCCGGTCACGAGTGCGGAGGAAGGAGCGGTAGACTGGACTAGGGCAGAGTGGGTCCCTATATATAAAACTGGAGGGAGCGGCTATTGGCTGTTGGCTGTTGTCTGCACGTGGCATAGTGGTGGCGCCCTCACTGTTCGAAAGCCGCTGCGAGGAATATCCACCGCGGAGGCAGAGCCCTCTATGGGCTGACCACGTCCATTTGTTCTTGCATGTGTTCGACTTCCGCGGCGGAAGGTACTAGACCGACCTGTGTGCTGTAGCATCACATGGCATGGGCAGTGTTTCGAGCACTCGTCCTCAAGTTCTTTTCTACATGGTGAAGGACATATACTTCAAAGTCAAGCGTGCAACACGTCCGTGGAACAACACAGTCGAACCTCCTAGTTTCGAACGTACCAATTTCCCGCAGCCGCGTGGGGTAGCCGTGCGGTCGGGGCGCCTTGCCGCGGTTCGCGCGGCTTCCCTCCCCCCTCTCTCGCTCCCCCGTTGGAGGTTCGAGTACTCCATTGGGCACGGATGTGAGTTTGTCCTTGCTTAGCGTAAGTTGGTTTAAGTTCGATTAAGTAGAATGTAAGCCTAGCGACCGATGACCTCAGCAGTTTGGTCCCGTAGGAACTTACCACAGATTTACAATTTTTACAGTTTCCCGCAGCCCTTGCTGTAGCTTGACCAATGTATTATGTGATGTCATAATTACGACAGGTACTGACAATGGCGCCCTCTTCTTAGCTTATGTGCGTGCCGTGAAGTGGGAGATTTAAAAGAGATACGACCTTCAAACTTACTTTACGAGGGTTGCCCAGACAGTAATGCACCGCATGGGTTTTTTTTTTTTCTTAGCCGAAAACAATGCTACAAATGCAGAACGTTACACATGTATTACACTACTGGCCATTAAAATTGCTACACCAAGCAGAAATGCAGATAATAACCGGGTATTCATTGAACAAATATATTATACTAGAACTGACATGTGATTACATTTTCGCGCAATTTGGGTGCATAGATCCTGAGAAATCAGTACCAAGAACAACCACCTCTGGCGGTAATAACGGCCTTGATACGCCGGGGCATTGACTCAAGCAGAGCTTGGATGATGTGTACAGATACAGCTGCCCATGTAGCTTCAACACAATACCACAGTTCATCAAGAGTAGTGACTGACGTATTGTGACAAGCCAGTTGCTCGCCCACCATTGACCAGACGCTTTCAGTTGGTTAGAAATCTGGAGAATGTGCTGGCCAGGGCAGCAGTCGAACATTTTCTGTATCAAGAAAGTCCCGTACAGGACCTGCAACATGCGGTCGTACATTATCCTGCTGAAATGTAGAGTTTCGCAGGGATCGAATGAAGAGTAGAGCCACGGGTCGTAACACATCTGAAATGTAACGTCAACTGTTCAAAGTGCCATCAATGCAAACAAGAGGTGACCGAGACGTGTAACCGATGACACCCCATACCATCACGCCGGGTGATACGCTAGTATGGCGATGAAGATTACATGCTTCAAATGTGCGTTCACAGTGATGTCACCAAACATGGATGCGACCATCATGATTCTGTAAACAGAACCAGGATTCATCCAAAAAAATGACGTTTTCTCATTCGTGCACCCAGGTTCGTGGTTGAGTACACCATCGCAGGCGCTCCTGTCTGTGATGCAGCGTCAAGGGTAACTGCAGCCAGGATCTCCAAGCTGATAGTCCATGCTGCTCTAATCGCCGTCGAACTGTTCGTACAGATGGTTGTTGTCTTGCAAAAGTTCCCACCCATTGACTCAGGGATCGAGACGTGGCTGCACGATCCGTTACAGCAATGTGGATAAGATGTCTGTCATCTCGACTGCTAGTGCTACAGGGCCGTTGGGATCCAGCACAGCGTTCTGTATTACCCTCCTGAACCCACCGATTCCATATTCTGCTAACAGTCATTGGATCTCGCCCAACGCGAGCAGCAATGTCGCGATACGATAAACCGTAATAGGCTACAATCCGACGTTTATCCAAGTCGGAAACGTGATGGTACGCATTTCTTCTCCTTACACGAGGCATCACAACAACGTTTCACCAGGCAACGCCGGTCAATTGCTGTTTGTGTATGAGAAATCGGTTGGAAACTTCCGTCATGTCAGCACGTTGTAGATGTCGCCACCGGCGCAAACTTTGTGTGAATGCTCTGAAAAGCTAATCACTTGAATAGCACAGATTCTTCTTCCTGTTGGTTAAATTTCGCGTCTGTAACCCGTCATCTTGTTGTGTAGCAGTTTTAATGGCCAGTAGTGTACTTGGAGTCTCCATAGTGAGTGCGCCAAGTTTTCGTCCCTTCCGACAGGTAGTGTAGCTGCAGGGAAGTTTCAAAGTGGCGTCTGTAGGTGATGTACGTTACAAGCAACGTGCAATCACTGGAGTTCTCACTGCAGAGGAAGAAATTGTGGGGAATATTAACAAACGCTTGTGAAAAGTCTATGGAGCACTGCTGCTGACAGAAGTACAGTTAGTCGCTGGGCACAGAATTGAGCTCATCAGAAGGTGGTTTGGTGGAGCTCCACGATTTGCAGCGGTCGGAGAGACCATCCACGGCTGTCACACCTGACATGTTACAGCTAGCTGATGTTGTCATTCGCGAGGACAGACGCATTACGACTCGGCATTTGGCGCGGCATTTGACGATCAGCAAAGGAAGTGTGGATGCAATTATCCGCACTCTTGCATATTCAAAAGTGTGTGAAAGATGGGTCCCACAGTGTCTAACGGTGGATCACAAATCGCACAGGAAAATCATTTGTCTTGACTTGTTGCAACATTTTGAAGCTGAGGGGGAGGCCTTCTTGTCCCGGACTGCGATAGGTGAAGAAACCTGGTTCACCATTTTGAGCCTGAAACAGTCGATGGAATGGCACCATTCGCACTCCACACAGAATAAAAAATTCAAAGCAACTTCTTCCGCCGGTAAGATCATGACCACCGTGTTCTGGAAGTGTGAAGATGTGATTCTCATTGATGTGGTGCCAAGAGACGGTACCACTAATGCAGAAGCATATTTCAACACATCAAAGAAACTCAATATGCGCTTCTGGCGACTTCAGCCCCATAGCAACCCAGGAGGTGTTTTACTGCAACACGATAACACTCGGCCCCACACAAGTCTGTGGACTGCTGAACACATAGCAAAACAGGGTTGGATAGTGTTACCGCATCCACCCTACAGCCCTGACGAAGCCCCCTCCGGCTTCCATTTGCTTGGGTCATTAAAGGATGTCATTTGAGGAGAAAAATATTGATTACGATGAAGAGGTGAAATGAAATTTCATGTGGCGATGGCCTCCCAGTGGGTAGACCCGATTGCCTGGTGCAAATCTTTTGAGGTGACGCCAATTCGGCGACTGGCTCGTCGATGAGGAAGAAATGATGATTGTGAAGACCACACAAACACCCAGTCACCGAGAGGGGAAAGTCTCCAACCCAACTGGTAATCGAACCCGGGGCCCCCGGCATTACAAACCAGGGTGCTGTCCACTCACTTACGGTGGCGGTCGATGAGCAGGCGATTCACACAGTGAAGCACAGGCTCCGCCACCAGGACAAGGATTAGTATCGACAGGGCACATATGACTTTGTTTCGCACTGGAGTAAGGTGATAGAACGGGATGGAGATTACGTGGGAAAATAGGGTGTGTAGATAAAACACCATTCATTCGTGTGGGTAATTCTCATTATGTTCAGTAAAAAACTCTTGAAGAAAAAAATGCGGTGCATTACTTTCTGGGCAATCCTCATACATCCAAACAGTACATTTCTGGACGTGTTTCCTTATCGAAATTTCATCCATTAAGTTCCCACAACAATCAGTGCACTCTAGAAGTCTGTAATGGAAATTTTGAATCAACATGTATAAACGAACCTTCCTCGTGAATCAATCGATTAGTGAAAGCCGTATCAAAATCCCTACAGTAATTTCTACAATTAGCCTTGACATACGGACAGAAAAACGTGGCGGCAGACTTTAACTTGTAATATGTGTATAGATGTTACGAATATATCTTTCCCAAATACCTTTTTTGAATTTTATATCCTTTCTGATTTGGACACTTTCTGTTGTTTTGCTGCTCAAGTAGCTACCTTTATTGTCCCATTCCCTAATCCAATTCCCTTGGCATTGCCTTATTTCGTTGGTTGGCTGGTTGATTTGAAGAAGGGGACCAAACAGCGCAGTCATCTGTCGCATCGTATGAGGGAAGGATGGAGAATAAAGTCGGCAGTGCCCTTCCAAAGGAACAATCCCGGCATTTGCCTGAAGCGATTTAGGGAAATCATGGAAAACCTAAACCAGGATGACTGGACGCGGGCTTGAACCGTCATCCTCCCGAATAAGAGTCCAGTGTGCTAACTACTGCACCACCTCGCTCAGTTTGCCTAATTTCATTCGATACATTTCATTAATTACTTTTGTTAATATCGTGTAACAGCTTCTTTTCAACACTATTCATTCCCATACTGTCATCGATAGACCAGTCATTATAAGTAGTCCATAAACATATCTTATGGTTGTTGATCATGACTGGTCTGTCGCAGCTAGAATAATCATCGCAGCTGGTGTAACTATTTTATAGTTTAAGTGCCCTTTGCCTAAAATAACCTTTATAATTAAATATCAAGTGCTTACTAATGCCTTCTGCTAATAACATGACAGATATTGAGCAAACAATAATTCCATTTAACTGATTTCCTTTCCATTCCCTGGCAACATTTTACCCGCAAACCTATAAGTTTTTATTTGTTCTTCCCTTACTAAATTTCTCATTGGCATCCTTTTCTACTTGCTCAGTATACAGATTCAAAAAAATTGTGGATAAGCTTCATCCCTGTCTCACTGCCTTCTCAGCTACTAGTTCGCTTTCACATCATCCGTGTCTGAAGCATCGAATGTAAAAACCAGTATTTTCGACAAACAACAAAGAATGATCCTAAATTGAGGCAAGGTCTGAGTTTGGAACAGGGAACCGTTGTTACTTAAATTTCTTTTACGACAGGTCTGTCATTGTAGACAACTATTTGTTTCGTCAAAAAATTTTATAACGATATTCAGCTTCTTGTTGATTTTACATTAAACGTTATTCGACAGAGATTCAGGAATGAATCTTTCACCCTGCATCCTCTGCATCGGAGTGTACACTGTTTTGAAGCTATCTTCCAGGTCAAAACTATATGCCCAATCAAGACTAAAACCGAGAACTTTGCATTTCACGGTCAGTGCTCTTACGAGAGAAGTGCTGGCCGATGTAAGGTTTGAGTGTGTGTCTCGAGTCGTGCTCGAATAATAATTCAGGATTGACCGTAAAAAACAAGGTTCTAAATTTTATCTGCCGAATTGCTGTTTGTAGATCTGGTCAATTACACTTACCTCATGCAACATGATCTAGAACTGCAAAGACAAAATTCCGGGGGTAGTTCACACAAACATTCGAGTTTTCTGGTATAGGGGACCTCCTTTTCTCTGGTGGCTCAGTACAGGGTAGTTGCATTTCGTTTGATTTACTATCTCCATTTGCTTTTGTATCTGTTTGCAGTGAAACTAACAGCAAAAAGTGCAAATGAAGACGGTATCCACTGTCTGTCTTGTTTGCAAACAAATTAGGGTTATGTGAGGAGCTTGCTTACGACTCAATACTGAATATGAATCTGGTTAGTAAGGTTGTCGAATGTCGAATCAGCAGAAGTAGTACGCAGAACTCCTGAAGTTTCCGAGTCTCTTGAGACAGTCGATGGTGCGTTGCTGCACACTCGACCATGAACACGGTGATGGAAATTTTGAACAATACCTGAAAGGGAACAGATCTGCATTCTGACAAAACAGACTGAACACCTTGACTTCTGTGAATAAAAATAAATAAAATGTTGTGAACTAAAACGAATGCCTCACCAATATGCTGCCGATATGGTTGCACTATCAGTCGTAGGATGGCATTCACATATTGTACAGCCGTTACGGCGCCTTCCATGACCACCAGCAGCATACGTCAGCCCCACATAACGCCCCTCCAAAACTGCAGGGAACCTCCACCTTGCTGCACTCGCTGTACACTGTGTCTAAAGCGTTTAGCCTGACCGGGTTGCCTCCAAACACGTCTTCGACGATTGTCTGGTTGAAGGCATATGTGACACTCATTGGTGAAGAGAACGTGATGACAATCCTGAGCGGTCCATTCGACATGTTGTTGGGCCCATCTGTACCACGCTGCATGGTGTCGTGGTTGCAAAGATTGACCTCGCCATGGACATCGGGAGTGAAGTTGCGCATCATGCAGCATACTGCGCAAACTTTGAGTTGTAACTTGACGTCCTGTGGCTGCACAAAAAGCATTATTCAACATGGTGGCGTTGCTGTCAGAGTTCCTCTGAGCCATAATCCGTAGGTAGCGGTCACCCACTGCAGTAGCAGCCCTTGGCGGCCTGAGCGAGGTATGTCATCGACAGTTCCTGTCTCTGTGTATCTCCTCCATGTCCGAACAACAGCGCCTAGGTTCACTCCAATACGCCTGGACACTTCCCTTGTTGAGAGCCCTTCCTGGCACAAAGTAACAATGCGGACGCGATCGAACCGCGGTATTGACCGTCTAGGCATGGTTGAACTACAGACAACACGAGCCACGTACTTCCTTCCTGGTGGAACGACTGGAACTGATCGACTGTCAGACCCCCTCCTTCTAACAGGGCGCGGCCCATGCATGGTTGTTCACATCTTTGGTCAGGTTTAGTGACACCTCTGAACAGACAAAGGGATTGTGTCTGTGATACAATACCCATAGTCAACGTCTATCTTCAGGAGTTCTGGGAACCTGGGTAATGAAAACTTTTTTTAATGTATGTATTTGGAATAGCTAATCACATTGTCATGAAAGACATTCTTCCTCTGTTATCGTCATCACATGTAGGTGAGAAAGAAACAAAAAGTACACATTAAAAGGTGCCACTTCCCACCATTAACATTTCTCGTCTACCATATTAACAACCACCTAGTATTCTCCACTCCATAAACGTCCATCATCTACAAGACTAAATACCAACAAACTACAGCAATTATATACAAGATCTTCAAGTTATATAATTGCACTTTACCATCTTCTAACTCAACAAACTCACTTCAGTATACAGTTACCCCTTAGCATGCCCAACAACTACTTCAGTTATACAGAAATTACGTGTTGATCTTTTCAGTACATACATACAATGTGCTCCAAAACTACACCGACAAACTTCAAGGGGATGTAGAACGTGTCTTGAGGAACAGAGTGAGGACAGAAACCTGTTTCCGAAACGTTACCCATCGACGCTATCGAGCATAGACGTTACAGGTGGCGGTGCCTGTGTATGTATGCATATACAGCGCGATTCCGTGACGATTTTACGAACTTTCAGGGATGATGGAGAAGGATAAATGTATAAATTTGTTTTACAGAACCATCATCCGGAATCAAACGAGTTGAAAGTTATTAGTGAAAATCGTTCCGATACCTGTGACAGCGCAACATACTGCTGTTGCTAAGATCGCAGGGTAGGCAACTTCCATATATGGTAGTATCAACCAAAAGAAGAACAATATGTCTAGTAAACACATGCTCTAAAATGTATACATCAGAGTTACGAGCACTAGCTCAGTAAAGGAAATGTATTTCACAGTATCGAATATGAGAGAGTGCTAATAGGCCTAAGATATGCATTTTAGAGCCCTTGTTTACCAGCATTTCTTCTTTTTTTTGTCCATACTAGCACCACCTCTGACTATTACCTACCCTACAATCTTAGCAACAACAGTACTGGTACATGTGTTGCATCGTCAGAGGCATGAGAACGATTTTCGTGTGTATCTTTCGACTCATTCGTTTCCGGATCCGAGTCCCTTACAAATTGATACATTTATCCATCTCTGTCATCCCTGAAAGTTTGTAACATCATCATCATGAAATCACCATATATATATATATATATATATATATATATATATATATATATGGGCACCGGTTCCTATAACTTTGATGCTCTGTAGCGCCGTTGGATGACGTTTTCGTTTCGGACACAAGGTCCCTTCAACATTTTTTTTCCCTCAAGACACCTTCTACTTCATCTCGAATCTTGTCGGTGTAATTTTGAAAAACCCTGTACAGAAAATCAGAGTACAAAACTTTAGTATACCTTCCTCGATTAACTTACCCGTGCTTCTCTTATGACGCTCTCACCACAGCTCGCTTCATTGATTACCACCCTTGTAAGGTTCATTTTGGTGTGTCCTACCGCTTCATTTCTCTAGCACATAGTTACATGCTTGATTACGTGTTACTTGCAAGTTCGTCCATCTATTACATCATTACGTTCCTTTAACACTAGAAAGTGGATTGCTACATGTAATCTACTAGAAAATCCTCATCCACTATCAAAAAACTGTCTTTACTCTTTACCACTGCAACTACCAGCGTTCCACCAACATGAAAAATAAGTCACAAATTGATGTAACTTAAAAATTATTCACACTGGCCAATTACTCAAAGGTTTATTGATTTAAATATAATCACGTATCCATTTGCTCCCTTTCCTTATAACGTTATTCCATCCAAGGCTTGGCATAGAAGATGTGATACAGTCAGATCATTTCTATCTCAACAGCATTGGGACGTGGAATCCTCTGAATCATGTAGAGTCTACTGAACATTTCGAAACATCTCTTATTCAAGGCGTCACACTCATTGGGTAGTGGGAGAGAACATACAAGAACTTTCTGTTCCATATGGAAAGTAATGGATCTTATCTATTTACCACTACACTCTAATCTGGCGCTCTGCTGTTCATTTTAAATTCTTTAATGCTAAACCAGAGGTTGTACAGAGTTTCAGGGAGAGCATAAGGGAACAATTGACAGGAATGGCGGAAAGAAGTACAGTAGAAGAAGAATGGGTAGCTCTGTGGGATGAAGTAGTGATGGCAGCAGAGGATCAAGTACGTAAAAAGACGAGGGCTAGTAGAAATCCTTAGGTAACAGAAGAAATATTGAATTTAATTGATGAAAGGAGAAAATATAAAAATGCAGTAAATGGAGCAGGCAAAAAGGAATACAAATGACTCAAAAATGAGATCAACAGGAAGTGCAAAATGGGGAAGCAGGATGGCTAGAGGACAAATATAAGGATGTAGAAGCTTATCTCACTAGGGGTAAGATAGATACTGCCTACAGGAAAATTAAAAGAGACCTTTGGAGAGAAGAGAACCACATTTATGAATATCAAGAGCTCAGATAGAAACCCAGTTCAAAGCAAAGAAGGGAAAGCAGAAAGGTGGGAGCATATAGAGGGTCTATACAAGGGCGATGTACTTGAGGACAATATTCTGGAAATGGAAGAGGATGTAGATGAAGATGAAATGGGAGATACGATACTGCGTGAGAGTTTGACACAGCACTGAAAGACCTGAGGCGAAACAAGGCCCCACGAGTAGACAATGTTCCATTAGAACTACTGACGGCCTTGGGAGAGCCAGTCCTGACAAAACTCTACCATCTCCTGAGCAAGATGTATGAGACAGGCGAAATACCCTCAGACTTCAAGAAGAATATAATAATTCCAATCCCAAAGAAAGCACATGTTGACAGATGTGAAAATTACCGAACTATGAGTTTAATAAGTCACAGCTGCAAAATACTAACGCGAATTCTTTACAGACAAATGGAAAAATTGGTAGAAGCCGACCTCGGGGAAGATCAGTTTGGATTCCGTAGAAATGTTGAAACATGTGAGGCAATACTGACCTTACGACTTATCTTAGAAGAAAGATTAAGGAAAGTCAAACCTACTTTTCTTGCATTTGTAGAGTTAGAGAAAGCTTTTGACAATATTGACTGGAATACTCTTTTTCAAATTCTGAAGGTGGCAGGGGCAAAATACAGGGAGCGAAAGGCTATTTACAATTTGTACAGAAACCAGATGGCAGTTATAAGAGTCGAGGGGCATGAAAGGGAAGCAGTGGTTGGGAAGGGAGTGAGACAGGGTTGTAGCCTCTCCCCGATGTTATTCAATCTGTATATTGAGCAAGCAGTAAAGGAAACAAAAGAAAAATTTGGAGTAGGTATTAAAATCCAGGGAGAAGAAATAAAAACTTTGAGGTTCGCCGATGACATTGTAATTCTGTCAGAGACAGCAAAGTACTTGGAAGAGCAGTTGAACATATTGGAAAGTGTCTGGAAAGAAGGATATAAGATGAACATCAACAAAAGCAAAACGAGGATAATGGAATGTAGTCGAATTAAGTCGGGTGATGCTGAGGGAATTAGATCAGGAAATGAGACACTTAAAGCAGTAAAGGAGTTTTGCTATTTGGGGAGCAAAATAACTGTTGATGGCGAAGTAGAGAAGGTGTAAAATGTAGACTGGCAAGGACAAGGAAAGCATTTCTGAAGAAGAGAAATTTGTTAATATAGAGTATAGATTTAAGTGTCAGGAAGTCGTTTCTGAAAGTATTTGTACGGAGTGTACACATCTACACCTACATTGATACTCCGCAAGCCACCCAACGGTGTGTGGCGGAGGGCACTTTACATGTACAGAAGTGAAACATGGACGATAAATAGTTTGGGCAAGAAGAGAATAGAAGCTTTCGAAATGTGGTGCTACAGAAGAATGCTGAAGATTAGATGGGTAGATCACATACCTAATGAGGAGGTATTGAATAGAATTGGGGAGAAGAAGAGTTTGTGGCACAACTTTACAAGAAGAAGGGACCGGTTCTGAGGCATCAAGGCATCAAGGGATCACAAATTTAGCATTGGAGGGCAGCGTGGAGGGCAAAAATCGTAGAGGGAGACCAAGAGATGAATACACTAAGCAGATTCAGAAGGGCGTACGTTGCAGTAGGTACTGGGAGATGATGAAGCTTGCACAGGATAGGGTAGCATGGAGAGTTGCATCAAACCAGTCTTAGAATGAAGATCACAACAACAACAACAACAATGCTTCGTCTACAATATATGACTGAAGAAGGCAGAGCAGCTTTTATCCCAGTCAACAAAAAAGGTCGAATAAGGAAAAAATTCATTCAGTCGCAAATTTTTGTGCAGTGGTACGATGAATAACACACTAAATGTGAACAGTTGGGTGTGTGGTGGGGGTTTAAAAAAGGTCGTTTGAAGGTCACTTTTTTATGTTTTTCTTTTCCCAGCTGAAAACTAAACAACATTACATTTCCTACATTTTCATTTTTCGTTAGGATTAATAGTTTCCACAATTCAGGGGATGGAGAATTGGCATATTTTTAAAAACAGTCTTTCAATGGTAGAAAATTAATTTTTATTGTTAAATGAAGTGGGTTAAAGGCAAGTATGAAATGTGTGTCCCACATCGAAGTGCAGCATTGCTGTATTTAGGGATAAATTCTGTGAAGATATTTAGGTGGACTCTGTCCATGTCTGTTTCCTGTGTTAGTATCTTTAGTGCGTAATTCTATATTCAATGTAGTATTGACATACTTTATGGAAAAGAAAGAACACCTGGGACTGTCTGCACACTACGTCGCCAGTGACACGAGGTGACCTGTCGAAGGATTGATACCATTGTATGAAGTAGCCTGTAGTTGCTTTTTGAGACATACTGAAGTAGATAGTGGAGAGTCACCTCTTCGCCCTTAAGTTTGCAGACGTATGAAGGAGGGAGGGCATGGCCACAATCTATCGACCTATCTTCCCTCAAGCTTCTTCCACAGCCCACCCTCTCCCCACCCCCTTCAACCTGTTATACCTAGTTTATCACTTAATACGTATGTAGCGCTCTTATATGTGGTACATACATCTGATGTTTGTTCTTAACCCACTTAATTATACAATGAACATCGATTTTTCACGTAGGAAATTTAATGTAGCTTAATTTTGTAAGGGTAAACATTTTCGTTAGAAGCCTCGGTTTTCGAGTTATTCTAGAAAAAGCTCAACGTGACCTTTAAATGCCTCTCGCCCTTCACGCTGTAATCTCCCCCTTCCTTCCTGATTCCAGCTATTGTCCACCATAAGAAAAAGTCTTTTATAGAAAAGTTGAGAGGAGCGAAGATTACAATAAACTTTCTTGTTTACTTAGCTTTCTGGGTAGAGTTGGCTCCACTTCTTCTTGTCTAGAGGCCTGATTCTTGAAGCTCAAATTTTCACACTTTAAGTCCTTATGGTACGAACTGATCTAAATAAATTTGAAGATTGTTGTTGCAGTATTTTTGTTGTTACGTTAATATATTATATCACATTTTCATATATCATACTGTCTTTTGAATTTTCACAGTAAGAGAGTCGAAGTTACATTATTCGCCCAAAATACAAAAATACGTCCGACCGCATCAGAGGCACGCTTACTAGTAACTCACTCAGCGGAAATGACAATATTTCACAGGGTTTACAAGTTTTCTTGAGAAATGACTTTCTATTAGTTTCGATTATTATTACATAAATGAATCCAGAAATAAAGAGAGTAAACACTACTAGAACAGTACTAGATTTCGTAATTAAGAATAGAGGTTTTAAGTGTGCCAAGTAATTTATAATTTCAAATGTTTCTAACAAAATACTTTTAACTTTACATTCAGAGCTAGTACTTATCGGTTGTAACATCTAAAATAAAGCAATTCCTTTTCATAAATTTTAGCTTGAAATATAAAATATTGAGTATAAAATTACATGAAAGTTTTCAGAAAATCACCCGAGATAATACAGACTGGGCCAAAATTTCAAAAAAAAGTACTGGTATCGACAATTACTGTTGAGGAAAAGTAATGCTAAGAGGAGGATGTCCCATTGCAGCGCTCACATCACACGGGTAAGTTTTTGGTTGTAGTCCCTCCCACCAGTGTATAAAAAATTGCGACTACACGATTTTTTCCTGATGTCCCTTCGTTGATTGTGCAAGATGCCCTTCCTTCTAAACTGATACTATTAATACTCAGCTTAGCCGCGAGTCTGTAGAGTGTGGTGTATGTGACGTACGGTATAACTGGTCAGCATTTCCACCCGGAATTTGCGAGCGTAAGTCGGACCTTCCTTGATCCACCTTGGTGGGTCCTGTCGTCGGATATCCTCCTACCTGTGAGCGGTACAGCTCTCGTAAATGTCGCCCCGTGCAGATTCTTCATTAGCGCATTGGATGTCTCTGTCGGTGGAAGCTAATTATCTGAAATTGCTGTCGATCAACTTTGGGGTATCTATTTACTCGAAATTAACATTCAGAATGCTATAATATCAGTTGTATTCGTATTAGATCAATAATGAAACACTCATGTCACAAACTACTCGTAACCGAGAGCATGGCTACCATCGAACAAGACAGGAAGAGCTCTTAACGCCGACTGCCGACTTTGGTGCGCAGTCTGTATCTCTTACTAGTTTCGTCACAGTTCGTGGATTTCCGATCAAGTTCGTACTTACTAAGATACGCATTTGTTAATGAATGGGTGTGAATTTTAACGAGGCAAAATTATGATAAATAGTTTTAAATATCCAGAGGCTCCTCCTAGTATTCATGTTGTCATAAATGACTTTAATTATTAAATATAAATAAACAAAATCAGTGACTTTGACGCCAAGATGGCGGTACTTCCTGTCATGTATATTTCCCAGGCTGACGCTTGTTCATACAGTCCAGTGCCGAGCCCTACCCCACTACGCGCGACATATGGTCGCTTCGTCAGCTAGCCAGTCACTGTAGGAAATGCTCTCCGACTCATGGCCGGCTACGGACTACAGCACTTCCTAACTAATGTGAATACATGAATAAGAGACAATAATTTATTAAAACTGGTAAAAAATGTCTTCCTCACTCAAGAGGCACTTTACAATTGGACTATCTGGCCACTGCACAGTTTATTCACTTCTGCTGGGAGTCTCTTGATTCTTAAAAAGTAAAGATGGTGGAAGCAACGTCGATTCGTTTGGAATCTCATTCACCACATTTTAGAAAGATCGAAGTAGCACGTCCTGTATCCGATGCTTTCTTAAAGAGCAGAGCCTACGTGCTGTAGTTTGCCTAATTCCCTCGTCACTCGTGTGTCTGTGTGTCAGGACGCTGGTGGCCGCCGGGATGGACCCCGACGCGCGCGACCGCCACGGAAACACTCCGCTGCACGCGGCGGCGGCGCGGGGCCGGCCAGAGGTAGTGCAGGCGCTGGTGGAGGCGGGGGCCACGCTCGACGCGGCCGACGCCACGGGCTCGACGGCGCTGCACTACGCCGTGCGCACCGGCAACGTGGCGGCTGCGCGGCTGCTGCTGGCCGCCGGCGCCGACACCGAGGTGCGCGACGGCGACGGCGACACCGCGCTGCACCGCGCCGTCTCCAGGGGCTCGCTGGACGCCGTCAGCGCGCTGCTGCACGCCGGCGCGCGCCGCGACGCCGCCGACGCCGACGGCCGCACGCCCTACGACGTGGCGCGCCTCTTCGGCTACACCGACATGCTCCGCTTCCTGCGCCTCTCCCCCTGACTGCTTCACCAGTCTACTACACCTCTCTGTCCATACTTTGCAAACCACTGTCAGCTGCGCAGCAAACGGTGCTCCCCGTAGTGGGAGTTGTTATGTCTTCTTCCCGTTCCAATCATGTATGGAGCGCGCAGTGAATGTTTAAGTGCTCTTTGCGCAATATCATTAATATAATCTGGTCACCACGACCATAACGGAGCAACATGTCCTTTATAGCTTCTTCTTCAAACCTTCTAAGCCTTCTAGGGACAGTTTTTGTCTGTCATTAAGAGTCTGGCAGTTCAATTTCTTTAGCATCTCTGTGACACTCTCCCATGAGTCAAATAACCCTATGACCACTCGGCCTCCCCTCTCTTTATATATTCCATAACGACTACTAGTCCTATTCTGTATGGACCCACACACCTCACTAATATTCTCAGATGAGTCCCACGAATGTTTTATATGGAATCTCCTTTGCAGAAGAGTGGCCAAGCAGTTCTAGGCACTGCAGTCTGGAACCATGCGATTGCTATGGTTGCAGGTTCGAATCCTGACTCGGGCATGGACGTGTGTGATGTCCTTAGGTTAGTTAGGTTTCAGTAGTTCTAAGTTCTGGGGAACTGATGATCTCAGTATTTAAGTCCCATAGTGCTCAGAGCCATTTGAACCATCTTTTTCCTTTGCAGACTAATTGTATTTTCCGACTGTTCTACAATAAAGCGAAATCAGCCACAGGCTTTATCTAGAACTGAGCCTACATGATCATTCCATTTTATACCCCTACAAAGTGTAACTCCCTACTTTTTGCAATGCAGACCATGGCAACAAGCACAGGAAGTGAGTGAATCAGATTCTGGAAGGTACCATCAAGGATTTGTAGCCATGTCAACTCCAGTGCTGTGGCCAGCTGAGCTAGGTTTCTCGGCTAAGGATCCATTGTGTGAACAGCCTCAAGGTGGCTCCACAGATTCCCCTACAAAGTGTAACACCCTACGTTTTGCAATGCAGACCATGGCAACATGCACAGGAAGAGAGTGAATCAGATTCTGGAAGGTACCATCAAGGATTTGTAGCCATGTCAACTCCAGTGCTGTGGCCAGCTGAGCTAGGTTTCTCAGCTGAGGATCCATTGAGTAAACAGCCTCAAGGTGGCTCCACAGAGTCCCCTACAAAGTTAAACACCCTACTTTTTGCAGTGCAGACCATGGCAACCTGTACAGGAAGAGACTGAATCACATTCTGGAAGATACCATCAAGGATTTATACCCATGTCAACTCCAGTGCTGTGGCCAGCTGAGCTAGGTTTCTCAGCTGAGTATCCATTGTCCAAACAGCCTCAAGGTGGCTCCACAAATTCCCCTATGAAGTGTAACACCCTACTTTTTGCAAATGCAGACCACGGCAACATGTACACGAAGATACTGAATCAGATTCTGGAAGGTACCATCAAGGATTTGTAGCCATGTCTACTCCAGTGCGTGTGGCCAGCTGAGCTAGGTTTCTCGGCTGAGGATCCATTGAGCAAACAGCCTCGAGGTGCCTCCACAGATTCCCCTACAAAGTTTAACACCCTACCTTTTGCAATGCCGACCATGGCAACACCTACAGGTAGAGAGTGAATCAGATTCTGGAAGGTACCATCAAGGATTTGTAGCCATGTCTACTCCAGTGCGTATGGCCAGCTGAACTAGGTTTCTCGGCTGAGGATCCATTGCACGAATAGCCTGATCAAGGAGTGGTTCCACAGAGTCTCAAGTGATTTTAAATCTGGGGAATTGGGCGGCTAGGGGCTGCAGTAAACTCATTGCTGGTGCTCTTTCAATCACCCACATACACTGTGAGCTGTGTGACAAAAAAATGGCTCTGAGCACTATGGGACTTAACATCTGTGGTCATCAGTCCCCTAGAACTTAGAACTAATTAAACCTAACAAACCTAAGGACATCATACACATCCATGCACAAGGCAGGATTCGAACCTGCGACCGTAGCAGTCGCGCGGTTCCGGACTGAGCGCCTAGAACCGCGAGACCACCGCAGCCGGCAGCTGTGTGACAACTTGTATTGTCCTGCTTGGAGATGCTATCATGTAGAGGAAAAACAGCATGCAGGTGTGACCATCAGCAGCAGGGTAAGGGCGGCGTGGATGCACTTTTGATATCTAATTGATAAGTAAACTAATTACATTCATCTATTAATTACCACCACTGCACTGCAAGTAGTCTTCAACCATGAGGAGACGTGATGCAGCATGTCTCACATCCTTAGCCTGCCTCTGGGTGTCCACATCTGCTGTAAGATATGGATACATTTTGGATTTTAGACCAAGAAACTCCACAATCGGGAATCCATTCACTTCATCCTGCAGTAGGTCTATAATCCTCTTGTTAATAAACAAGCAGAAAATAGATAGATGGCCTAAGATTCAAAAACTTCATATCACTGATCCCACAAAACAATATTTTTGATTAAAATTCTTCAGTAAATTTAAACACAGCAGTACTTGCCCTTTAAACAAAGAATGTTTAAAGGTAATCAAGTTAATTAGTTAACGAAAATACTCACGAAAATACCCAAGAAAGCAAGTATAAACATGCCCATACCCTAGTACTGACACCATCGCCAAGGATAGAGGAATTCTTGTGTTGATCCATTGTGCCTTCCAAAATGACGTGATCACCCAGGAGATACGACAAAAACAATCCCCAGACCGTATTGCACTCTCCTCTGGCCTGGAACCATAGTACGATTGTTGCAGCATGTCTGCTTTCAGTCCTATGGAACATAAAACGCGATTCACAGGAAAGGGCCACCTTCGCCACTTAGTTCTCCTCCAGTTGCGGTATTGGCGTGGAAATTCCAGCCTTATGCGCCAAAGGATAGCAGTCAGTATGGGTGTATGAACCAGGTGCCTGCTGCAGAGGCCCATATGAAGCAATGGTCACTGAGCAGTCATTCAGGAGACGCTTTTGGTAGTCCCTTGGTTCATCTGGACTGTCAGTTGCTCAACATCAGTGCTTCTATTCACTCTAACACATCTCCACAGTCATTGTCCACTCCTCTCATCTATGGCCTGTGGTGCACAACAGTTCTCCTGGCTCTGATTTTGGGTAACACCAATTTGCCATACATGGTATACTTTAACCACAATGGCACATGAACTGTTTACAAACACAGCGTTTCAGAAACCTTTGTATCTTTGACCCAAAAGCCAATGATACCGTTCTTATGGGAGTCAGATAAGTCTATCTGTTCCCACATTACAATGACGATGACTGCTCTGTTTTTTGGATCCCCCTAGCAAATTTTATATAACCACCACTGCTAGCGCTGCCACCTGCAACCAATGTAGTCCGGCGACATTATTCTGAGTGAGCATAAATCACATATGGGGTTCCCCAAGGCTCAATCTTAGGTCCACTATTGTTTGATATATATATGTAAATGAACTTCCATTATATAAGAAGCAGAATTAGTTCTTTTTGCAGATGACATTAGTATTATAATCAATACAACCCTACATAAAGAAATAGAAGAAACAGTAAATGATGTTTTTAAAAACATCATTGACTGATTTTCTGTGAATGGTCTCATCCTCAATTTTAAAAAGACACAACATCTTCAGTTCTGCACATTTATGGATACTACATCAATGATAAGTATAACACATGACAAGGAAATAATAAATAGAATGGAGGATTCAAAATTCTTAGGTGTTCATGTTAATGAGACTTAAAATGAGAAAAAACTCATTTTGGAACTACTAAGAAAACTTAGTTCAGCCACAGTTGCACTTAGAATGGTTGCAAAAGCTGGGGAGAGACAAATCAGAAAGTTAACATATTTTTCATATTTTCAATCAATAATATCATATGAAATAATGTTCAAGGGGAAATCATCTTTAAGAAAGAAAGTCTTCATCGCTCAACAATGTGCTGTAAGAGTAATATGTGTAACACATCCATGATTATCTATTAGATGTCTGCTTACGGAATTGGGATTTTGACTGCTGCTTCACAGTATATTAGTTTCCTCACAAAGGTTGTTGCAAATAATCCACTGTAGCTCAGAAGCAATAATGATGTACATTGTTACAAAACCAGAAGGAAAAGTGACATTCATTACTTCATGTTGAGGTTGTCTTCAGCACAAGAAGGAGTGCAAGATTCTAGAACAAAATTTTTTTATAACTTACCCAGATATATAAAATGTCTGACAGATAGCGAAGTACAATTTGAAAACAAACTAAAAAGGTTTCTCCTTGACAACTAATTCTTTTCTGTAGAAGAATTTTCATTACTGTATCATGTAAAAGGTGGTGAGCAGTAATTACCAACTCACATGTGTCAAAACTAAGAGAAGACTACTTTATAATTGTTCAGTATATAGCCATATTTAAATATTAAGTTGTCATATGAATGTAAAATGACACGTTTCCCATTATTACTTTTTATTGCACAAATTATCCATGGAATATAAAAGTGACTAACGAAGACCTGAGGAGGTTAAAAGTGCATCTTCACTGAACGATGATACCTCAAAATCTTGAGAATAACAGTTACTGGGATAAGTGCTGAAACACCTGAAACAGAAACGGACATTTTCAAAATTGCTCAATTTAGAAATAATGAGACCAAGAATACGACGAATATAGTAAAAACCATTCTGGAGCACTATTAATTCCCATAAGGATATGATGACATGTATGTCATACAAAATTGTCAAACGAAGAGTTCTCCCTGCTCATGCACTGTAACATGCAGCAGGTTATCTTGCGAGAAAGGGAAGGTTAATCGAAACCGCTCGACAGATTAAAGACCGTGGCTGCTGCACCGACCAGACTGAGAGTGGATATTAAGCTCGTTTAGGCAAATTCTAACAAAATACAATACACAAGCAGTTAAAATTCGATCTCACACAGAACAAAGATTACATAGTTCATAGGTAGCACACACGAACTCCCTACCTCAACTAACTTACGACTGCCGCGCTGCGAAGCTCGAGTATAGGGTGCACGTAATAGATAGGATAAACGCTAACGAAAATAATAAGTTAAACGATGAATTCTCCAAAGAAATGTTATATGACTAACCGTCAACCTAAGGTCCTTCAGAAGTTATAACACCAAATGACACAAAAATCGCCGTTAAAAACAGAGAAAACGGTAAATCAGTTGGGACCGACGGAAATACGACTGAAGTTTTAAAGAAATATGAGGATTCCAGTACATCATGAATCACTGAACTATAGCCTCATCTTAACGGAATGGAGAATGCCTTCTGACAGGAGATGAAGTAACGTTGTTATGTTACGCCACCTTAGCGTCAGTATAATTAGCTGTTGGGCAGGATGGCCAGGCTGCAATAAGTAGAGGAAGTAATCTTTCAAACATCATACACAATTAAACAACAAGTTTCAACAAACATTTATTTTAAAAGGGAATTCCACACATTACTCGTAATCAAATTATTTGCACCTTAAATGTAAAAGGTTTCAAAAGCAATACAATATCAAATTCAGGACAAGAATCTTTAAAAAGACGCCATCACAGAGGTCACAATCTGTCACCTGCCATAACAGGATCACCCAACAGGACCTAAAGGCACGGGTAAATGGCCAGTTACATTCAAATCAGTACAACAGACTAAAAACGAAGGTTACATTTCAAATACCCTTTTTTTGAACCAGAAAAATGAAACGCTTTACAGTTTTAAATCGTAGCATTGCAGAAAATACGGCAAGAAAGGAAGAATGAATTGATTGTTGGTGTTAATAACGATGATCCTCCTTTACCTCCTCTGCATTACTGCAGATGACGTGTCACTGAGCACATTTGTTCTGTGCATGCAGTACACGTGAGGCGCCTAGTTGTTTCCACTGTACTGTGTGGAATACGAAGGTTCTGTTACAGTTCACTAACCTGCTGTCTTCAAGTTGATGTCCCCAGCGCAGAAAACAGCACGCAGGTCGTAGGTTCTGTATCTTGAGGCTGAAACTGACTTTTAGCCAGGTTCTGTTCTGAAATAATGTATCACTTCTTTGGGATGCCATTCGCATATTTTAATATAGCCACACGATAACACTACATGAACTTAATACAACACCTTCTGATACAGCAAAGTACATGATCAAACACAATGTTTACGAAAATGTATCTTTACACTATTTGTGGCACGTCTCTGTGCCTCATGACTTTTGGAATGAATCTTTTAATACTGAATACTGGCAAACACTTCCTGCCACAGACAACATGACTGTACATCTCGACCGCCTAATCCAGAGTGACGAACGGGAACTTAAATAAAAATTGGAAATACATCCTACGACAGATAATATGTCTGTTCTTCTCGACTGCCTGATCCAGAGTGACGAACAGCCTGAAAAACTTCGCGCACCGTACCAGAAAAGGCGTGACCCGAACGCTTCCAAAGTGCTTCGTCTGCAATTTCGTCAGTCTTTTGTTTTTGATTTAAATTGTTTTTAGTAATTCTAAAATGACTGATTGATAGTCAGCTGTTGACAGATATTTATATTAAAAAGTGAAGTCATTCCAATGAGTAGTTTAACTAGTATTAATAACTATACTTTAACTATTTGGCACCCTTGCTCCGAACACAGCAGCCAATCACAGAGCAGTAGCATTATGCAGGCGGTCTTTCTCACGGGAATGGTACCGAATCTAACATCTGTCACAGGTACCTCACACCACATTTCGTCATCTATATACTTCTTGCATCTCCACTGCTCTGGGAACAGCTTCTTGGCGCCTAATATGATGGCTGACTAAGCCAGAAATATTATCAAAATATTGAAATATTGGAATTTACTGATGTCAGACTGACATAAATAGCTATAAATAATTTAAACCTTGAAATTTTTAAGACTCAATCTCTTTCACAAAATTGGAATATAATCTCAGGAGGTCTCTAGTTTGAGTGGTATTGGTAATAATGAATGTATTACAAATAATGAAAAATGAGCAAATTTACGAATAAATGCCCCTTTCAGGTTTAATAAATATAAGGAATTCAGAATGGCAATGGGCATTGTGCAATAAAAATTATACAGAATTTGTCAACCACGGTTCAATGACAAATTTTGTGTAATAATCTTTCAGTGGCACGCTACCATTTTTGGATTAAATGACCTAATGCAACAGGTATTAAATCACAAGTACACTGCGCCATAACGACTCAAAATCTGATTCAGACTGCAAAACAGCTGTAAAACTTAAGAAGCGCATAAATTTTCCTAGGTTAGCAAGGCCTTCCAGTCAATTTGCCCAATATGGTGATACCACATTTATTCAAATAATCGAAGGTTGAAACAGCTTTCCTTTCCAAAATGGTATAGGCCAATATATTTTGACTGATTTTATCAACCACAATGTAGTCTGAAAACAAAGACTAAGAAAGTTCGCCCAGAAGTTTGGCCTCAATTCATATTCAAGCGTTGACTACGAAATACAAAACACGCGAAGGCTACCATGCCTATGTCTTGCGCTACATTTACCGAAATTGACCATTTACGCCACAGCGCAAGAGCGAACGGACTCAATTACTATTCAAGCATACACCAGTTCCGATAATACAGTTCAGCAACGTACTTCAGCAGAACTTACACTCAGTCTAGAAACGGAGTTACACGCTGGCCCACCAAGTACGTACTAGGGCTCTGCGGTACACAAGAAACAGAAATACTGAACAAAATATTTGGAGTCTTGACAAAATAGTCGGTGGTTTAGTACGAAGAGCGCTCAGTAAGTAACGTAACACATATTTTTGTCTGTAAGCACGTTAGTTTTATGCAGAATTCGAGTACATCATGATGTTGCTGTGGTCTTCAGTCTAGAGACTGGTTTGATGCAGCTCTCCATGCTACTCTATCCTGTGCAAGCTTCTTCACCTCCCAGTACCTACTGCAACCTACATCCTTCTGAATCTGTTTAGTGTATACATCTCTTGGTCTCCCTCTACGATTTTTACCATCCACGCTGCCCTACAAAACTAAATTGGTGTTCCCTTGATGCTTCAGAACATGTCCTACCAACAGATCCCTTCTTTTAGTCAGGTCGTGCCACAAATTCCTCCTCCCCATTTCTGTTCAGTACCTCCTCACTAGTTACATGATCTACCCATCTAATCTTCAGCATTCATCTGTAGTATCACATTTCGAAAGCTTCTATTCTCTTTTTGTCTAAACTATTTATCGTCCACGTTTCACTTCCATACATGGCTACACTCCATACAAATACTTTCAGAAAAGACTTCCTGACACTTAAATCTATATTCGATGTTAACAAGTTTCTCTACTTCAGAAACGCCTTCCTTACCATTGCCAGTCTACATTTTATATCCTCTCTACTTCGACCATCATTAGTTATTTTGCTCCCCAAATAGCAAAACTCATCTACTACTTTAAGCGTATCATTTCCTAATCTAATACCTTCAGCATTTAACTCGACTACATGACATTATCCTCGTTTTACTTTTGTTGATGTTCATCTTATATCCTCCTTTCAAGACACTGTCCATTCCGTTCAGCTGCTCTTCCAGGTCCTTTGCTGTCTCTGACAGAATTACAATGTCATCGGCAAACCTCAAAATTTGAATTTCTTCTCCATGGATTTTAATTCCTACTCCGAATTTTTCTTTTGTTTCCTTTACTGCTTGCTCAATATACAGATTGAATAACATTGGGGATAGGCCACAGCCCTATCTCACTCCCTTCCCAACCACTGCTTCCCTTCCATGTCCATCGACTCTTATAACTGCCATCTGCTTTCTGTACAAATTGTAAATAGCCTTTCGCTCTCTGAATTCTACCCCTGCCACCTTCAGAATTTGGAAGAGAGTATTCCAGTCAACATTGTCGAAAGCTTTCTCTGAGTCTACAAATGCTAGAAACGTAGGTTTGCCTTTCCTTAATCTACTTTCTAAGATAAGTCGCAGGGTCAGTATTGCCTCACGTGTTCCAACATTTCTACGGAATCCAAACTGATCTTCCCCGAGGTCGGCTTCTACCAGTTTTTCCATTCGTCTGTAAAGAATTTGCGCTAGTATTTTGCATCTGTAACTTATTAAACTGATAGTTCGGTAATTTTCACATCTGTCAACCCTTGCTTTCTTTGGGATTGGAATTATTATGTTCTTCTTGAAGTCTGAGGGTATTTCGCCCGTCTCATACATCTTGCTTACCAGATGGTACAGTTTTGTCAGGGCTGGCTCTCCCAAGGCTATCAGTAGTTCTAATGGAATGTTGTCTACTCCCGGGGCCTTAGGTCGACTTAGGTCAGTACATCATATTATTCCCCAATCTTCTGGCTACAAACGATATTTTTCAAAATAGTCTCCGTTCAATGGGACTGCCTTAGGCCACCTTAGTGGTAGGGCCTGCATGCCCGCATGGTACCACTCTACTGGTAGACGTCATAGCCATTGTCTTGCTGCATCAATAACCTCCCCATCATCCACCTACTGCTTCCCGTGGAGTGTATTCTTCATTCGGCCAGATGGGTGGAAGTTGGAAGGTTCGAGATTCGGACGATGTCAAGTTCGTTGGCACTTTTGTGGCTACTAACGCGATGAAGTCGTTTCTTAATTTTCCTGAGAGTGTATGCAGCCGGCCAGCACGTGGGACATAGGACAGGTTTGCCCGACACTGTGGTGAAGACAGATGCCTCCTCCAACGACTCACCGTGCTCCAGTGTTGACTGCCAGGTCTGCGTAGACATTCTGCAGTCACACCTATGGAATATCTCCGATCCTCTGGTTCTCTGCCAAAGGAAACACAGTGACAGCTCTCTGCTTGCAACGCACCTCCGTTGCAGACGCCAATTTGAAGGCTATTTATAGAGCCGCCGCCTATCAGAACTTCACAAAAATATAAGGGTGAATCAGCAATACTCCACGATGTCCCACAGCAAATTCCACATTTTTTCACCCTAAACTGGCCGATAAAAAAACTATTGCATTAGTTATTGAATGTACATTGTACACTCTCACTCCCGCCACAGCTGGTTGACATCAAAGTTCATGAAACTCAGAGCAAGGCATTTCACCGACAAGAGCCACACGACACACAGTGGCAAAAAACAGTCAATACCGACGAAGTAAATATTCCAGACTGCGAAACCAGAACAGCTGTTAGCATGAGTGACATAAAAGTAGATATCTTGGGTGTTGCGAAACAACTCAAATCACTTAAGAAAGGCAAGTCTTCCGGTCCAGATGGTATACCAATCAGATTCCTTTCAGAGTGTGCAGACACAATAGTGCCTTTCTTAGCAAACATATACAACCGCTCACTTGACGAAAGGTATGTTACTGAAGACTGGAAAGTAGCACTGGTCCCACCAATATTCAAGAAAGAAAGGAAATAGGAGCAACCCACTGAATTACAGACCCATATCACTGACCTCAATTTGCAGTAGGATTTTGTAGCATATACTGTACTCGAACATTATGAATCACCTTGAAGAAAATGACTTATTGACACATAACCAACACGGGTTCAGAAAATATAGTTCTTATGCAACACAGCTAGATCTTTATTCACATCAAGTAACGAGTGCTGTCGACAAGGGATCTCAGATCGATTCCATATTCCTAGATTTCCAGAAGGCTTTTGATACCGTTCCTCGCAAGCGACTGTTAATCGAATTGCGTGCATATGGAGTATCGTCTCAGTTCTGTGACTGGATTCGTGATTTTCTCTCAGAGAGGTCACAGTTCGTAGTGATAGACGCTAAATCATCGAGTAGAACAGAAGTGATATCCGGCGTTCCGAAACATTGTGTCATAGGACCTCTGCTCTTGCTGATTTACATAAATGATCTAGGTGATAATCTGAGATTGTTTGTAGATGACGCTGTAATTTACCGTCTAGTAAACTAATCAGACAATCGATTCCAATTAGAAAGTGATCTAGAGATAATTTCTGTACGGTGAGAAAAGTGGCAATTGGCACTAAACAAAGAAAAGTGCTAGGTCATCTACATGGGGACTAAAAGAAATCCGATGAATTTTTGAGTATACGATAAATCCCACAAATCTAAGGGCTGTCAGTTCGAGTAAATACCTAGGAACTACAATTACGAGCAACGTAAATTGGACAGACCACATAGGTAATATTGTAGGGAAGGCGATACGGAGACTGCGATTTGTTGGCAGAACAGAAGATGCGACAAACCCACTAAGGAGACAGCCTACAAGTAGGATCCTTACCAAGTAGGATTGATGGAGAACATCGAAAAAGTGCAAAGAAGGGCACTTCGTTTCGTGTTATCGCGCAATAGGGGCGAGAGTGTCATTGATATGATACGCGAGTTGGGGTGGTAGTCACTGAGACAAAGGCGGTTTTCTTTGCGGCAAGATCTATTTGAGACATTTCAATCACCAAATTTCTCTTCCTAATGCGAAAATATTCTGTTGACATCCATCTACATAGGGAGAAATGATCATCATAATAAAATAAGAGAAATCAGAGCTCTAGCGGAAAGATTTAGGTGTTCCTTTTTCCCACGAGGCATTCGAGAGTGGAATGGTAGAGAACTAGTATGAAAATGGTTCGATGAACCCTCAGCCAGGCACTTAAGTGTGAACTGCAGAGTAACCATTTAGATGTAGATGTAGATGTAAACACATCCTAGTGAACATGTAGGTGACTCAGTGTAAGATCCATGGCAGCCAACCGACCAAAATGCACTTCGAACAGCTACACATAACAACTCTGTTATGGCTTGCTGCGCTTGCACTCGGTATGGCGGCTCCCTTCCTGGTTGCTAGCAGAACCGTCGCTGGCTAACAGTTTTTCAAGCGACAGCGTTGTGGGGGGTGCTGGTATTCTGTCCACAAAATCGCTGATGTCAGCATCACAATTCCTAGAACCACTGACTTCAGCATAAGTGTTCCAACAATCGCCAACGTCTGAATCAGCATTCGCGGAATCCTAATGTCTGTCGCAGAATTTTTTCCAGAGTTCCCTCCCCCCACCCCCACACACTATGGCCAGCGGCTTTACATATGGTCGTCGACTTCATTATGCTCCAGTAAATTACATCTGGGTCTCAGAGTCCCAGGAGATTGAAGTTTGGGCCAGGTGTGCGCGATCAGCCCCCATCCCACCTCTCAAGCAATTCTAATTTTTATAATTCGATTGTGTGAGCTCCTTCATTTTCTGTCTACACTTCAAGGACGAAAGGGCTCCCACTTCTTTCGAGTAATAGGCTCTCCATCCTAGCTCAGTTCTTGAGTATTTGTTCTAACAAATTAAGGTTTATCATTACTCGAATTATGCAACGCTGTAGTGATGAGAAGGACATTGTGTCAAATAATGACATAATAGCACACTTTGCAAAATGTTACTTGAGTGGCACCAGATCAAGTGAGAGGACCTGTTCCCAAAAGTTCCCATATAATCTGACACCGTCGCACTGCATTTATTCTGTTTATGCAGCGCAATTGTGACGTATATGCACTGTATGTGCGACGGAATGCCGAAGTAAGACTCATGTCAGACAGGATAACATTGGCGTTATGCTGGCTTCGTATCACTGTGACGTTAAGTCAATGTCAGCATGCACTGCTGAGACCCATACTTAATTTATTACTCACAAGCACGTGTATTGTTTTTCAATTATTTGCTGTTGCTCTCCATTAGAGAACTGTGCTCTGTAGTGAGGAGATCAGTTGCTGTACTGAGATGAAGAGTTAATAAAAATGCCGAGGTAAGGTATTTTGATATGGCTGTGTACTATGACGTCATAGGATATTCCGAAAGCGTTAGTCAAATGGCACCGAATCTGGAAACCGCTAAAACTGGCTGTAAGGATGTCAAATCTGGAAAATGGCGAATTGCTAGAACAGACAAAATTGCAGATGTACCAGCCACAGTAGAACTGTTGCATGTATAAATACAGTCTTGCAGATACACATTTATGTTAAAATATATGAGTGCTTTGCATTAACGATTACTGAACTGCTGGCGTCCATACATGCTGTACTGAGAGACACAATTTAAAAAATGGTGAGGTGAGGTACTCTGACATTGCAGAGTGTGTGTGTGTATGCGTGTGTGTGTGTGTGTGTGTGTGTGTGTGTGTGTGTGTGTGTGTGTGTGAGAGAGAGAGAGAGAGAGAGAGAGAGAGAGAGAGAGATCATTGCATATTTCGCAAATTAGGGGTAAATATTGTTAGCTACTTCGACGTTACAGTGTATGTCACTTCTACAGAAAAAACATTAGCCCTCAAGGCGAAGTGTATGTGACTGAACACAAAAAAGTTAGTCAATACTACGTAATTAATGGCTTTCGTGTCCACTAGCAAAGTATAGGACATTTTCTGATATCCATTCCACAAACATCAGGACTGTGTAACACACTTACCTTGAATATTCAGGTGCTGCAAAAGTGCGTTAGCGATCGCACAAAAAAATGGCTCTGAGCACTATGGGACTTAACAGCTATGGTCATCAGCCCCCTAGAACGTCTGAAACCTAACTAACCTAAGGACATCGCACAACACCCAGTCATCACGAGGCAAAGAAATTCCCTGACCCCACCGGGAATCGAACCCGGGAACCCGGGCATGGGAAGCGAGAACGCTACCGTACGACCACGAGCTGCGGACAGCTATCGCACATGTTAGGGTATTTGTTGGATGTAGTATGTTTATTAGATAGCTTGCACATTTTTTCTATCCCTGCATTCATGCATTTCTACAGAATCCGTACTTGCAGAAAGTGTTGTCTAAGTACTTCTGTAAGTCCCATCTTGTCACGATGAACATTCTATCCACAGTTGTGTGTAGGTCAGTGCAATGCCATTGTGTAAGTATTACATTAATGCAGCAGGATTTTTTCACCGCAATACCGTCAAATAAGGACGTTACAGAATTGTTTTTGAGTCCTACCAGCAATGTCATTTCGAAGGCCTTAAGAAAAGAACCAATGTACCAAGCGTAAACTATTATCTACCAGTTTATAATTTTAATTACTTATCAAGGAAATCAAGACACTGCATTATAGGAGGTGGTATCACATCTTGCAGCAAAGCCTATGTCTGACCTAATTTGTGTTTAAAGCTTCGATTTATAAACACACTGTTTACCCTACCCATACAATGAAGACATTAATTGGTTAATGCTATTTCTGTGGATTTCTTCTTATATTGTACTACTGCAGTGCAGGTACACCGAAAATTACGTTAGCATGTCCATATGTCATTCTCTTCAAATGTGATCAGCTGCAAAAAGTGGTGGAGTAGACCAAAATGCAAGCATGACAAGATTGGTGGAATTAGCTAACTGACGTTAAGATAACACACGTCCTTTTGAGTAATTGCATAACTGCCTTGAACTTCTATGATGACTAAGGGAAGAATGCAAGACAACACAGCTGCTTCCACTTTACAAAACATGGTGCTGTTAGTGCTGCATGTGTTAACATGTTTTGCTGCCTCAAACAAATGTTTATAATTTACCAAATAGTACATCATTTACTAATCATGCGAATCCCCTGCACGTAACTGTCTGTTACACAATATTGTCTGTTCAGCGAGTTGTGCTTCTGTGGTCTTCTGTATTGTGTGAGATGCTAACAACATACTGCAAACAAACAGCTTGAAATCGCAATGATACCTACGTTACATATTAGCTATAACTGTATTATAAGAATCTAAGTTGAAATTAACATTGACATATGTAGCAAGTGTGCATGTTCACATGTTAGTATCAGCGATACTATACATCGGGAAACTCTGGTTAAATCATGCATGAAATGATAACAAACAGTAATCAAACAATGTAGTCATACATCAAATGTATCCTCCTTAAAAATGATAGGAAATATTACTGTACGTAATAGCTCAAAATATCTGGCTTCAAGTTTTGTATCATAATTAATCAATTAGCAGCAATTTCCTTGAGGAGTGACACAATGTGATTCTAAAGGGGAAACTACTGTATTCCCCTATACATGAGCCACACTGTAATCGCAAAAGACATATCGAAAAAAGTATAAGAATAAATTCAGCCCTGCTTATATTCTCTGTAAGCGCACAGATAAATCATCACATCCCTCCGATGTTGTTTACTGGTATATTGAATGGGTGAGAGGAGACTGAAACACACTCCCTCATGAGTTGGTATGGCCAGCCATACCCAGACCATATACACCACGTCCACAACACACACACATGGTGCATCACATATCAGAAAGCAGCACATAACTCCTGTGAGCAGCTTGAAGTCAGTATGTTACTGGTTACACATCGAACAACGCATGATCTATCAGTGTAATGTTATGTAAGTTTATTATGCATGATAACTTACATCATGTGGCGGTCGTGGTGGTGAAAAATTATATTGTTTGCACATCCATAGGAAAAAGTACATGAGTTGTTAGCATAGTGTTATTTATGCTTATTTCACATGTGCAGTCAAGCAGTGGTGCTGAAATATTATTTGTCACACATTCATGGAAGGAAAACTGCATAATCTGTCAGTGTATTGTTACATGCACCTATTAAGCCTGACAACATCAGTCTGTATGCCCAACCAAGCGATGGTGGTGAAATACTGTATACTCAAACACACACACACACACACACACACACACACACACACACACAGGTGACATGTACAAGCTGCCACATGAGCAAAATGATTTAGAAGTGGAATTTTATGCATCCATTTGGCAGAGCATTTCGCAAATTAGTCTAAAGGTCGACCCCTAGATACAGTGTGACAATTATTGAACTATATGAAATAAAATCGCCGTAACTTCTGAATGTTTTGCGTTAGGATGTTCTAACTATATGATTGGCCATGGAGTATGATGGGAATTAGTAAGGTTTGGTTTGGCGATGCAGTCCGCTTTCATTTGGATGGGTTCGACAAGAAGCAAAATTGGCGCGTTTGCGGCACTGAGAATCCGTATTTCGCGATCGAGAAGTCTCTTCACCCTCAACGGGTGACTGTGTGGTGTGCAATGACCAGTCACGGAATAATCGTTGCGATATTCCTTGATGGCATAGTGTCACGCCATAACAGGTGCAATATTCTTTGGTGGCATGATAACTACCGACCGCTAGGTGAAGCTTTTGGAAGATGATTTCATCCCCATTATCCAATGTGACCCTGATATCGACAAAACGTCGAAGCTCGACCCCATCGAAGTAGGAGAGCGTTTGATGTCCTGGAGGAGCATTTTGGGGACTGCTTTCCGGTTCTGGGGTTCCCCCAGGCCACTGGCATGGGCCTCGATTGGCTGCCATATTCTCCGGATCTGAATACATGCAACTTCTTTTTGTGGGGCTATATTAAAGACAAGGTGTACAGCGATACCCAAAACCATGGCTGCGCTGAAAACAGCCATTCAGGGGGTCATCAACAACATCGACGTTCTGACACTTCAGCAGGTCATGCAAAATTTCGCTATTCGTCTGCGCCACATCATCGTCAGTGATGTAAGGCATATCAAACATGTCTTAACCTAAACCCGAGTATCTGTAGTGACGTTTACATTTGAATAAAGTGTGTGCATGCCGTAGTTAGTAATCAGTTTTTCTTTTTTTAATAAATTTCAATAAATTTCAGCCTGCATAAGCCCTAAGTCGGTGCATTAGGAATGATACACTGCTATTAACAAGCCATCACACTGACATTTTGTCCCTAGTGAGGTCTTCTACACACAGTTCCACACAGACTGTGTAAAACAATCCGACTGGTCTCTGCAGTAAGTTGAACAAAAGGTAAGAAATGAAAACGGTAAATTCTCCATACGAATAAACTGCCTTCATACTGCACATTATGTCACATATATTCATATTTTCTCAACCGCCAGTCCATGTACGAACCAGCAGTCCTCGAGAAACGCTACACTCTAAGTGCTCTGCTGTAAGCAGCACATCTATTTTTGTTTTTGTGCATGTATCGTCACTCTTCGTCCCAAAACATATACCAAGGCAGTAAATCTAGCTCTATATATGTACTAAAGTGACCTCTATATTACATAATTACCAACCAAAGCAACACACAGCGCAAAACCGAATCTATTTGCAATGTTTTCGAAGGTTGTCATCCACAGTCAGTAACCGATATGTGTTCTGTGCTACGTAGCGTACACCAGTCACAGTTTGTTACTTATGGGGTGTTGACACTATACTACGTATTCCTTTGCTTTTAAAAACTGTGTAGACGCAAATTCTTTTAAACAAGGATGGTGACACTTTACAAAATACATTCCACTAACCTAACACCAACAATAAAACAATTTGATTGTTATGACACTCAATCTAATTCTGTTTTGCATGCATAGTAGTGCTCTACACCACTCAGCATCTACTTCGGGCGGAGAGTTAGGGGTAATATATTTATTAAAGTATAGCCCTAGGCATCTTTTTTTTTTTTTGTTTTACATGTGAGATCTCACCATCAGCCAAACGTTAAGCTCCACCCAGGCACGTTTACAGAGCAACCAAAGCAAATTGTTGATGCCAGAAGGATCCCTAGCGTGGGGTCACTATAATGTATCGTGCATACTGCGATTTTGTTGTAACAAGATGACAAGTGGAGCAGCTGTGTTTAATGCTTGCATGTAATAAATTACGCTGTTCATGAGCCATAACAATTATCAATCGTTGCCTCTGATAAACTAACATAGTAACTGTGGAAATGATAACACAGGCTCCAGGTATGATACAGAAATGTTACAACGCGCTCCTACCGGCTTGATTCCGTAGAACTGGGTTCATCTGTAAAAATGGAATTTCTATATGAACATTGTACCCATTTCCTAAAGCGTGGAAAGCTGTTCTTAAGATTCCTGAACGTATAGTGTGCTCGACCGTTAAGAAATACCTCGAAGGAAACAGCATTATGTGCGGGAAGTAAAGTCTGCAGTCTGTTGTGTTTTTGAATAGGCACGCCATGTGCTAAAGCTCAGCGCACACAGAGCTCTCACAGCTGCGAATTCTCATTACAAAAATCCTATCTTCCTGCTTACGGTTGCCGAGCTTATAATTTTGTTCCAAGTAAGAAGGTACCAACAGTACATAATATTATTTGTAGTACTTGTACAGATAAATATTGGTGTGTAACTAAGGAGCAGCATGCAGAAATGTTTTACAGACAAGCTCCATGATGCATTGGAGCAGAACACAGAATAATTTTCGAGACTATGAATTATGTGAGATTCTTTTTTTTTTTTTAATATGGACGCCGCGTTCCCATTTGGTGATATTTTGTGAGGTGTGGTGGGACCCCCCTCCCCTTCATGACATCTTTTCCGTAGTTAGGTAAAAATGCATAGAAATAAAAAGTTCTTTATTCGTTTAAACATTGATTAAAGCACTTTTATAAAAACACGTTTGTTTCGAAAGCATACTAAACAGTGTTTTACTGGGTGGTTAAAACAACCGATTCTACACATGCCAACAGAGAGACAGACAGGCATAGACAGATGGACAAAAAATAGTTTTAACTGTTTTGACTGATCCCAAAAAATTGATCTTTTATTAATATATTAGCTACATTAAATGTCATCGAAGCTTTACGTGATTTGCATATCAAAGACAATATTGTTTGTACCTTCCTTTGAACTCTACGATTTTCAGTCTTTTGATTTGTACAATCACTAAGAGAATAACTAAGAGAATGCTTCTCAGTGATCTTCATCTTAGTTTCGTTGCACAAACGATTAACTTCTTGCTGGCACAGTTGTTTTGCCTTGCTGGCACGCCACATAACATACGTATTGTAAAAGTTTTGATACAAACGCATATTGAACACAATAATATCGGCTCTACAAGCGTTTCAGAATATCATTACTCACTGATCGACTGCTGCACTTTGATTTCGACCTGGGGGAGGGGGGGGGGGGGGGAAGGACTGGACGGGGGACAGGGAACTCCCCAAATAAAATCTGACTTTTCTGCGGTACCTGTTTGCAATTGGGGAATCCTGGGCAACCGTGCCTATAAATCATTCAGTCCAGCTCAGTGAGGCCATAAAGACTGGAAGGCACTTTAATGTTGTGTCCGCTCAGGATTAATTTTTGGAAACAAATAAGCTACAATGATTCATATTCTCGTAATCAAGAAATTGACATGAAATTTTCATGCCCACCCCACGCCCTTAAGAGAAATATGTGGAATTTTTCCGAACCCCCATCTCCCCTGCCCAGTATTTTGAGTTCAAGTAAGCAATGGACGTCCTTTATCCCTGACATCCATGCCATAGATATCGTATTACATCTTCGAATTCTATACAGTGCATCAAAGAAGTGTTCTGTACTATTACCGATAGAAAAAATGTATACCAAGTACCCTCTGTCCTGTTACATGACTACCAAACAGTAATGTAACAATTAATATGCCAAACAGAGTGTAGGATTACGAACAAAATGATTTTACTTCGAGTGGCAAAGACAGAGCCGACACCAGGCGTAGTTTTCGGATATGACGTCATAAACAATGAGACGCCTGAAAAATTGCCGCATCATGCATGAAGTTTAAACTTATTACTTCTTTGTTACAAACTCTATTCGCAATAAATTTCGCTGACATTATCCACATATGGCGTTGAATGTACCTACAATACTACATCATTGTAGGGCACATAATCAGGAGACATGACGTCATAAACAGTGAGATGCGCGAAAAACTGCCACAGCCTGCATTACACTTAAATTTATTACTTCGTTGCTCTAACTCCATTTGCAACTCATTTTGCAGCCAGTGTCCACATAAGACGCTGAATGTACCTACAAAATTATATTATTGTATTACACATAGTGCAGGAGAGACGACTTCATAAACTTTAAGCACAAGTCCAAATGCTGCGTGGTACAGGGGTGGATGCTGGAGTCAAGGAACTGAGCTGCAGCTCAAGTAAACACTATGCTATTACTAGAGAAGAATTGTTCAATACTGTAGAAGGGTTGCTCTTTAAGCTTACAGAAAATAGTAGTCTTTAAACTGCTCCCATGGTAAAGACTGAATGTCATCAGGTAGAGCATTAAAGAATTTTAAGGCCACCACTGGGAAGCTGTTTTATGTCTTTCTAATCTACACCTTGGCATGTCGATGATGTCTTTGTTGTGAGTGCTGTATTTGTGAGCTTCATGTCTCTTTCTGTAAATATCATGGTTTCTCTTAATGTGGAAGAGGCAGTTCAATATATATTGGCTGTAAACAGTCAGAACTCCTAACCCGGTGAAAATTGGTTTACAGTGGTCTTTTTTTTTTTTGAAGTAATGATCCTCATTGCTTTCATTTGCAGTAAAAGCACATTCTTGCAGCCTGCAGAATGGCCCCAAAACAACAGCAGATAACTGATGTGGCTGTGGAACACTGCATAGTACACAGTTAGCAGGTACTGTTCTGGTACTATACTTTTCAGTTTCCTCAAGAGGTACAGGACCCGTGGAAGCTTGGAACATACATGTTTGGTGTGCTGTTGCCAGATTAATTTGGTATCAATGAGAAAGCCCAGAAGTTTAACATCTGCTGCATTACCCAGTTTTTTCTTCATTAATTTTCATTTTTTTCACGATAAACCAGGCCTTAGCTTCACTGAACAACACTTCTGCTTCTTGGACTGCCTGTACAACATTCTCTCCTTTTGAGAACAAGATTGTATCATCCGCAAACTGCAAGGTGTGGCCATTGGAGCCCATGTCATCTACGAAGATAAGGAACAGGAGGGACCCTATTACCGATCCCTGTGGCACACCATGCTGTAGTTTCTTCTTACCTGAATCAGCTCCTTGCACGGAGACAATCTGCTATAAATAAATATCTGGGCAACGCCGGGTTTCTCCACTAGAATTAACCTAAACATAGGGTATAGTAATCTATCACATAAAATGGATGAAATCAAAATATTGACTTTATTGATAGCTTAATTTCTAGTTAATGTAATGATAGAGAGAGAGAGAGAGAGAGAGAGAGAGAGAGAGAAAAGAATGGACAAATGCTTACTTGCTTCTGGACAGTCGATAGATACTCTCTTCCGTATTCAGCATGACTATAGAGGCGAAGGCCCGGTCCTCCATAATACGTGGGTACCCTATTGCTCCTCGACTTGCCCGCCAAACAACCCGTTCTTAATCCCACAGAAAATGTGTAAGGCTACTTGGAACAAATAGTGAAACGTAACAATCAACATCATGACAATTTTGTTGCTCTGAAGGTGCAAATCTTTAATGAATGGTTTCAGCTGGCTAAGGCATACCGAAGAAACTTACGGACTCTCTTCCTCGCCGAATTGAGGACATTACCATAGCTACAGAAAGTTTTATATTGAGCAACCATATTATGCCTTCTGGGGGCCTAGTTTTTTGCCTGGTGCGTATGATTTCTATGCCACCGCTGAGTAATAGCACCTACTGGTCCATTACTTAAAGTTCCATCCAAACTTCCACCGTTTCTGTGTAGGCTGACACGTAATGTTTTGCGAACATGATTTTTGCTAAAAAGATTTAGCCTACTTCTTTGTATGTGCCTTAGTTAAAATAGTGTAAACATCTTTCTCATTTTATAAATGACAGATGTGTAATACCAGATAAACTCGCTGTAGAGATGACAAAATCTTAAGTGAGAAATATCAGTAACAAAAAATGAAAAAAAAATATACTGGCTGAGTATCTCCATATCACAATTTCTTGGTTTGTGTAAGTTGTCGATGTGACTTACTGCCAACAACTCGTCACACACACTAGCAGGTTCCACGTGCTAGGGCCAAAAAAAATTTAAATTGCTTTGATAAGAAGCGCTCACTAAATTAAGCATTAGTACCTACAACGATATCACATCAATTTTCGAGGTGAAACCATCTGTTAAGAGAAACTCCTTGGCACATGACAAGGTTTTTTGGCAGATCGCAATTACTCAGTTGCTTTCGTTAGTTTCGTTATCTTTGTAATCTTGCCCTAGCAGGATCCACGCTGTGTGAATCTCTGCTTCAATGATATCTCCCGTCTCGATATGGCGATGTTCGTAGTGCACTCCAGAACGGTCAGAATATGTACTCATCCATAAGTTACCATTAAAAGTCAACAAAGTTGTTCGCCATTGCGTCTAGAACTGACAAATAACGAAAAATGAGTACAGGCAAAAGGTGCACGCGGCTACCGAGCGTGCAGTCGTCTGCTAGATGTCGTTCTGTCTGCACCGACGACGTCTGTCGCTTGTGTTCTGAGGCCACGCTCTGTTGGTACAGGCGACTGGCGGAAGTGCTGAAGACTGCTGGCCTCGCTTGCGGGGTGCAAGTTGACCTGACAATTTGCAGCATTGTTTCCACAACTGATCGGCGTCCTTTGGCTTGGAACCGAATAGACGGTCTCAACCAGAGGCTCCATCGATTTTGTGACGGTCTTGGCGGTAAATTTCTAGACCTGCGTTATGGGGTGGAAAATTGTTGGCCTGCCCTTGTTAGGTGTAGGCTGAGGTATAATGTTCTCTGACGAATCATAGAATGAAGGCTTTCACTACCGGATGACATAGCTACTGTTAAACCTTTCGGCATGTGAGGTCATGGTCCAAGAAACTCTTCTGTTCCTGACGTTTCGTCCAGGACTGTGCTCGACATCCTCAGAGGCGCTCCTCCGCTGAGTGTTGCCAACTAACCAGTCGGACGTTCGAGAGCGACATACGTACTGCAGGAAAGGGGGGCGTGGTCCAGGTAACACGTGATGAGCAGAGATAATCCTTGTCGAAGATAAAACTTAAACTATCGATTGTTGTCTTGTAGAAGATAAAATTGTCTAGCGATTCTGCAGAGCTACTGTCCATATGTCGCTATGTTTCCTTGCCTCCTATTTCCTATTAAAATTATCCTGATGCTTATAAATTTCGATGGCTTCTCTACATAGTCGTGGATAATAATTTGACGTTGTAGATAAAATTTCTGTTTCAGAAAATTTCACTTCGTGGTTTCCTGATTATGTAGAGGAGCCATTGGTATTTATAAGCATCAGGCTAACTTTAATAGGAAGGAGGAGGCAATGAAACTTAGCGACATATGGACAGTAACTCTGCAGAATCGCCAGACAATTTTATCTTTTACAAGAAGACAATCGACAGCTAAGTTTTATCTTTGACAAGGATTATCTCTGCTCATCACATGTTACTTCGACCACGCCCCCCTTTCCTATAGTATATATGTCACTCTCGGACGTCCGGGCAGTCGTGTGCCCCAGGGCTCTGTCCTCTCCCCTCTCCTCTACCTCCTGTTCACGGCAGATATGCCCCAACCCCCCCCTCCAGTACACCTCATGCAATATGCTGATGACACTGCATTCCTCGTCCTCGCTCCTGCCCTCCAACGGTCCCAGCGCCTTCTCCAGACTCACCTTGACCTTTTTGCTGCATGGTGTAACCAGTGGCTCCTGAAACTCAACCCTTCCAAGACCCAGGCAATCATCGTAGGTCGTACCACTCACGCCTTTCGGCTCCTGGATTTCTCCCTTACTGTCTGCGCCCGTCCTGTCCCCCTCACCCCCACCCTCACCTCCCTTGGCCTCGCCATTGACCGTCACCTCACCTGGATCCCTCATCTCCGCTCCATCCAATCCAAAGCCCACAACCGCCTCCGACTCTTCAAACTCCTCAAACTCCTCTCCGGCCGGACATGGGGGTTGCACCCCTCTACCATCCTCCACACCTACAAATCCTTAATCCGCCCCATCCTCTGTTATGCCAGTCCTGCCTGGATATCTGCCCCCCCCCAAATTCTATAAGTCGCTCCAGATCCTTGAGGCTCATGCACTCCGCCTCGCCTTCCATATACACCTCCCGTCCCCCACGCGCATCCTCTATGATCTCATTCCTTTCCCCCATCTGCTCCTATTCCTCGAACATATCCGCATCCTCTACACCTCCCGCCATCTTGAACCCCTCACCCCCTGGTTGCTCCCCTCCTCTCTGATCCCCTCCCCCTGCCACGTCTTCACCGTTGTGTCCCCCCTACCCTCCATCTCTACACCCTACATCTCCTTTCCCAAGGTGGCTTCCATCAACTCCCCCTCCCGGAAGATGTCCTCTCTCCCTCCATTTACCCCTCCTATCAACTCTGATCCTCACTCCCCCTTCTTTCCTCTGTCCTTTTCCCGGGCTCCCTCTCCCCCTGCCCCTTTCTTCCCCACCTCCCCTCTCTTTGCCCCCTTCTCTCCCCCGCGTCCTTTTCCATTTCCCTCCTCTACCTCCTCTCATTCCCTCTCGCGTCTGCCCTTCTCCCCCTTTATTATTCCTCTCCCTCCTTGGTTCCCCCCCTCTTCGTTTTTTCCTCTCCTCCCTCCTTGTTTTTCCCCCTCCTGCAGGTCCCCCCCCCCCCCATCTGCCTTTGGCTCGGGAGTGTCGTCTTTGTGCTGCCACTTTCGTGCAGTGTTCTACAGTGAGTGTTCTACAGTGCGTGTTTTACAGTGAGTGTTCCGTGTTGTGTTTTTTGGGACTGGTTGCGAACGGCCATCATACTGTCGCTGGGTGTGCCTTTTATCTCTTGCGAACAGAAACCAGACTGTCGCCACGTTTTTTAATTGTGTGTCTACTATGTTACTTGTCTGATTCCTCTGTGTTTTATCTACATTGCCAATCCCTTTTGCTTTCTGTTTTAACTTTCCGCAATTTTACGCCATTTTACATTTTAAATCGCCATTTTATCGCCTGTTTTTCCTTGTTTCTTTCTTCTTCCTTTATTTAAAAAAAGTCTGTAGGCTATAGAGCAGCGTAGTAAGCTGCTGCCAGCCCGCCCCCTTCGGGGGGAATTGAAAATCAATAAAGAAAAAAAAAATATATCCGAGCAGTCAATCGGCAAGACTGCGGGCTTTCAAAAACAAAATGATGAAATGAGGTGGCCCACAACTACGTACCCTCAGACTCAGAGTTGAAATATTAAAAGTTTTGGCTGTTTACGTTATCTAAGGGCTGGGATACGTAGTTGCCGCATTACAAGCCAAATACTGTTGAGCCTACTGTATACAATATGAGCAGACACATGAATCGAATGGTCGAAGGTTCCTATCACTCGGCAATTGCGAATGTAACGTAGAAATTTTGCAATGAAATAAAATCCGCAGGGACTATCTTAATGACTTTAAATGATGAGTTCGATAGTAGAAATACTTTTGAGAATGTGGTATATTTCTGCAAAACACTTACTGGTGTCGATGGTCAAGCAATCAAATAAAATGTAAGTTGAATGACAGGGAAACAATAGATTCCTACTGCACGTAATTAGTTATGATCAACAATATAGCTCGTGAGGTATTCCCTTGTAAACACACACTATGTCTTCACTGTAGAAGCCACTGAAATCTCCCAAGTTCGCAAGTCGGCACTCCAAAGTATTTCTATCTGCTGCGACCACGCGCAGACCGCTCCACAAACTCCGGTCTCTCTCGCGACAGTCTCTCGTGGTGCACCGTTACGAACTCCCCGTGTCCTGCCCTGTACTGTCCGTGTCTTGTGCCCCACTCCCATCGCGCCGTACTCCTCTGAATTCCCCCTCCATTCACTTCGGTAGTCGCCTCCCTTAGTACATCTACATCTACATTTATACTCCGCAAGCCACCCAACGGTGTGTGGCGGAGGGCACTTTACGTGCCACTGTCATTACCTCCCTTTCCTGTTCCAGTCGCGTGTGGTTCGCAGGAAGAACGACTGCTGGAAAGCCTCCGTGCGCGCTCGAATCTCTCTAATTTTACATTCGTGATCTCCTCGAGAGGTATAAGTAGGGGGAAGCAATATATTCGATACCTCATCCAGAAACGCACCCTCTTGAAACCTAGACATCAAGCTACACCGCGATGCAGAGCGCCTCTCTTGCAGAGTCTGCCACTTGAGTTTGCTAAACATCTCCGTAACGCTATCACGCTTATCAAATAACCCTGTGACGAAACGCGCCGCTCTTCTTTAGATGTTCTCTATCTCCTCCGTCAACCCGACCTGGTACGGATCCCACACTGATGAGCAATACTCAAGTATAGGTCGAACGAGTGTTTTGTAAGCCACCTCCTTTGGTTCAAATGGCTCTGAGCACTATGCGACTTAACTTATGAGGTCATCAGTCGCCTAGCACTTAGAACTAATTAAACCTAACTAACCGAAGGACATCACACACATCCATGCCCGAGGCACGATTCGAACCTGCGCCCGTAGCGGTCGCTCGGTTCCAGACTGTAGCGCCTAGAACCGCACGGCCACTCCGGCTGGCCCACCTCCTTTGTTGAGCGCTGTGATTGGCGATAGAGCTACCGTCATGTCTCCAAGCCAACACACACAAACATTTTGAGACACTTTCGAAATACTGGATTTACATTTAAATAACTTGAAATTAAATAAATATTCCTACGGCTGGACCATAAACACGCTCTAACACACATTAGTAAATACATAAACAAATTAAATAGACATATATCAAAGGAATAGCAAGCAAAAGTAGGACAGTAGCCTAACGTCTCTGGGCTTTCTAAAACACAGTAAGTAATTGACCAATTTCTTCATGAATTGCATATATCGGATATAAACAAAGACATAGATGAATAAATATATTTATAAGCATGCTGCCACCGGTTTCTCGTGTCACTGTGGAGTACTTATGGCCTGACGCGATCAATAATAGCCGGCCATAGTGGCCGAGCGGTTCTAGGCGCTACAGTCTGGGACCGCGCGACCGCTACGGTCGCAGGTTCGAGTCCTGCCTCGGGCATGGATGTGTGTGATGTTCTTAGGTTAGTTGGGTTTAAGTAGTTCTAAGTTCTAGGCGACTGATGACCTCAGCAGATAAGTCCCATAGTGCTCAGAGCCATTTGAAGCATTTGCTGGTGGCCGAGCGGTTCTAGGCGCTTCAGTCTGAAACCGTGCGACCGCTACGGTCGCAGGTTCGAATCCTGCCTCGGGCATGGATGTGTGTGATGTCCTTAGGTTAGTTAGGTTTAATTAGTTCTAAGTTCTAGGGGACTGCTGACCTCAGAAGTTAAGTCCCATAGCGCTCAGAGCCATTTGAACCATTTTTTGAACCATTTGATTTGATCAATAATAATCGGCCACTTTTACCTCCAATAACTCATGTACTATTCAAGTTACATGCCTGTAATTCATACCAATTTAGGCTTACACTAGTGGCTTTCTAAAAACACGTCAATCGACGCAATTGGATGAACGGTTTAGATTTTGGAAATTCGTTGCTGGGTGTTACTTCTATAATTTACAGTCGGACATTAAACTTTAAACTAATAATCATATTGAAAATCAGAATCAGAATGGTAATGTAAATGTTTCTTTTTGTGTTATCATGATTCATCTGGCTACTATTAATTTCTATACAAACTGTGAAATGTCTGCTATTATGGTTTCACAAAGTCCGCCATCTTTGGCTTTCCTGGCATAGACGTCTCCTTCTTCGACACAAAGCATGATCCTTGTCACAGCGTCAACATGGAATTGCCAGCCACGCGATCGGGCTGGACGCCTCTTGCTTCGGCCAGCGTCCGGCACCACGTGGTCGGCGCCCGCCGAATGGCCTATGCGGCCACACCGACTCCGAGCTTACAATGTTTCCAGGGCAGCACAATCCGCCTGTTACCTCACGAGACCCAGTAGAGGAGCGCCTATGAGTATGCCTGCGCAATTCTGGACGTAACTTCAGGAACAGAAGAGTTTCTCTGATGAATGCTCGGCAGTCAATACGCAGAAAGCGAAATCAGACCACATACAGTATAAAAATACATCGACTGTCACTATTTTAACAGTAAAATGTCGAAGTATTCGTAGCAAGGTTGTTTAATTTACTGCTCGCCACGAAAGTTGTTGCGCTCAAATTACTCTCATAACAGAGAGCTGTCTGCTTCTGAAATGTACGAGGGCAGTTCAATAAGTAATGCAACACATTTTTTTTCTGAAACAGGGGTTGTTTTATTCAGCATTGAAATACACCAGGTTATTCCCCAATCTTTTAGCTACACAATACTATTTTTCAACGTAATCTCCATTCAATGCTACGGCCTTACGCCACCTTGAAATGAGGGCCTGTATGCCTGCACGGTACCATTCCACTGGTCGATGTCGGAGCCAACGTCGTACTGCATCAATAACTTCTCCATCATCCGCGTAGTGCCTCCCACGGATTGCGTCCTTCATTGGGCCAAACATATGGAAATCCGACGGTGCGAGATCGGGGCTGTAGGGTGCATGAGGAAGAACAGTCCACTGAAGTTTTGTGAGCTCCTCTCGGGTGCGAAGACTTGTGTGAGGTCTTGCGTTGTCATGAAGAAGGAGAAGTTCGTTCAGATTTTTGTGCCTACGAACACGCTGAAGTCGTTTCTTCAATTTCTGAAGAGTAGCACAATACGCTTCAGAGTTGATCGTTTGACCATGGGGAAGGACATCGAACAGAATAACCCCTTCAGCGTCCCAGAAGACTGTAACCATGACTTTACCGGCTGAGGGTATGGCTTTAAACTTTTTCTTGGTAGGGGAGTGGGTGTGGCGCCACTCCATTGATTGCCGTTTTGTTTCGGGTTCGAAGTGATGAACCCATGTTTCATCGCCTGTAACAATCTTTGACAAGAAATTGTCACCCTCAGCCACATGAAGAGCAAGCAATTCCGCACAGATGGTTCTCCTTTGCTCTTTATGGTGTTCGGTTAGACAACGAGGGACCCAGCGGGAACAAACCTTTGAATATCCCAACTGGTGAACAATTGTGACAGCACTACCAACAGAGATGTCAAGTTGAGCACTGAGTTGTTTGATGGTGATCCGTCGATCATCTCGAACGAGTGTGTTCGCACGCTCCGCCATTGCAGGAGTCACAGCTGTGCACGGCCAGCCCGCACGCGGGAGATCAGACAGTCTTGCTTGACCTTGCGGCGATGATGACACACGCTTTCCCCAACGACTCACCGTGCTTTTGTTCACTGCCAGATCACCGTAGACATTCTGCAAGCGCCTATGAATATCTGAGATGCCCTGGTTTTCCGCCAAAAGAAACTCGATCACTGCCCGTTGTTTGCAACGCACATCCGTTACAGACGGCATTTTAACAGCTCCGTACAGCGCTGCCACCTGTCGGAAGTCAATGAAACTATACGAGACGAAGCGGGAATTTTTGAAAATATTCCACAAGAAATTTTCGGTTTTTTCAACCAAAATTGGCCGAGAAAAAAAATGTGTTGCATTACTTATTGAACTGCCCTCGTATATAACAAGGCATGGCTCCTGTGTCGAAAAGACAGATCAGACATCGTAGGCGGGGACTGTTCACTGCAGTCGACAAAAATATTGTGTCTATCGTAGTCGAAATTGATCCTAACAGTGAAGTTACCCTACTGGTCATTAAAATTGCTACACCACGAAGAGGACGTACTACAGACGCGAAATTTAATCGACAGGAAGAAGATGCTGTGATATGCAAATGATTAGCTTTTCAGAGCATTTACACAAGGTTGGCGTCGGTGGCGACACCTACAACGTGCTGACATGAGGAAAGTTTCCAACCGATTTCTCATACACAAACAGCAGTTGATCGGCGTTGCCTGGTGAAACGTTGTTGTGGTGCCTCGTGTAAGGAGGAGAAATGCGTACCATCACGTTTCCGCCATTGATAAACGTCGTATTGTGGCCTGTCGCGATTGTGGTTTATCGTATCGCGACATTGCTGCTCGCGTTGGTCGAGATCCAATGACCGTTAGCAGAATATGGAATCGGAGGGTTCAGGAAGGTAATACGGAACGAAGTGCTGGATCCCAACGGCCTCGAATCACTAGAAGTTGAGATGACAGGCACCTTATCCGCATGGCTGTAACGGATCGTACAGCCACGTCTCGATCCCTGAGTCAACAGATGGGGACGTTTTCAAGACAACAACCATCTGCACGAGCAGTTGGACGACATTTGCAGCAGCATGGACTACCAGCTCGGAGACCATGGCTGTGGTTACCCTTGACGCTGCATCACAGGCAGGAGCGTATGAGATGGTGTACTCAACGACGAACCTGGGTGCACGAATGGCAAAACGTCATTTTTTCAGATGAATTAAGGTTCTGTTTACAGCATCATGATGGTCGCATCCGTGTTTGGCGACAACGCGGTGAACGATCACTGGAAGCGTGTATTCGTCATCGCCATGCTGCCGTATCACCCACCGTAATGGTATGGGGTGCCATTGGTTACACGTCTCGGTCCCTCTTGTTCGCATTGACGGCACTTTGAACAGTGGACGTTACATTTCAGATGTGTTACGACCCGTGGCTCTACCCTTCATTCGATCCCTGCGGAAACCTACATTTCAGCAAGATAATGTACGACCGCATGCTGTAGGTCCTGTACGGGCCTTTCTTGATATAGAAAATGTTCGACTGATGCCCTGGCCAGCACATTTTCCAGATCTCTCACCAACTGAAAACGTCTGGTCAATGGTGGCAGAGCAACTGGCTCGTCACAATATGCCAGTCGCTTCTCTTGATGAAGTGTGGTATCGTGTTGAAGCTACATGGGCAGCCGTACCCGTACTCGCCATCCAAGCTCTGTTTCACTCACTACCCAGACGTATCAAGGCCGTTATTATGGCCAGAGGTAGTTGTTCTGGGTACTGATTTCTCAGGATCTATGCGCCCAAATTGCGTGAAAATGCAATCACATGTCAGTTCTAGTATAATATATTTGTTCAATGAATGCCCGTTTATCATCTGCATTTCTTCCTGGTGTAAGTATTTTAATGGCCAGTAGTGTATCTGGATGCAAATAAAGGGCCACGTGAGCTCAAGTTATCAAATAATTTTACCAGCCACCAGATTCAGCTGTGACAGCTTTAGAATCATTCAAAGAAAGTCTGTGATTAGTAGCGCGTAAATACCCAAAACGTGCGGTATTAGTTGGAGATAACTTTAACCTACAGAGTATATTGGGCCCCCTATGGATTCAATACAGGAGGTACTGACAGAAAGTCTTGCGAAGTAGTTCTGAACACTTCTTGAGCGGCTAGCTGGGCAGCTCGCATGCAATGGAAATATTTTACACCCTGTATCTACAAACAGGCCTTACCTAAGCGAGTGTCGGTAGAAAAGAAGGAATTAGTGATCACAATGTTATGATAGCGACGATGGCTACTGAAGTTAACAATTCCATCAAGAAGTATGGGATAGTATTTTTGCTAGGAAGAGCAAATAAGCTGTTTTTAGCATCCCACTAAGACAATAAATGGGCACCATTTAGTTCCAATACCAGAGATGTAAAGAAATTATGGACAAAGTTTAAAGTTATTTTAAATCGAACTTTGGTGAAGTATGTGGCGAGTAAGTGGATTAAGAGTGGAAAAAACCCACCGTGCTTTAATAACAAAGTTGAGGAAGCAGAGATTGTTGTACTTTCGGCTGAAGAAAGTGCAAATAACGACACGTAGAAATTCATGCGTCTGTAAAAAGACCGATACGCAAAGCATACAGCAACTTCGACAGTCATACCTTATCAAAAGATCTTGCCGAGAACTCTAGAAAATTCTGGTCCTAAGTAAATACCCAAGCGGCTCGTTGACTAGTTTGATGTGACAACAGAAGACGGCAAAAAGAAAGCCGAAGTTTTAAATCTCGCGTTTAAGAAATTATTCGCGGAGGTGGATCGTACAACATACCGTCGTTTGACTTTTGTGCAGCCTCCCGTTTGCCGGAAATAATAATAGACATCCCTGGGGTCGAAAGAGTTGAAACAAATAAGTGGACAGGCATGGATAGAATCGCAGTACGGTTTTACAGAGAGTACTCTATGATATTGACCCTTTACCTAGGTTACCTTTATCACGAATGTGTCGCCCAGCACAAAGTCCAAAGCGACAGGGAAAAAAAAGCGCAAATGACTCCCGTGTATAAAAAGGGCTTAAAAAACGGATCTGCAAAATTACAGGCAGATACCCTTAACACTGGTCTGCTTCAGAATTCTTGAAGATAATCTAGACGGAAGAGCTTCTGTTCACAAATCAGCACGGAATTATAAAGCATCGCTTGTGCGAAACTCAGTTTGCCCTTTATCACATGATATCCTGCGAACTATGAATGAAGGGTAACAGGAGGATTCCATAATCTTAGATTTCCGGAAGGAGTTTAACTCGATGTGCCACCACAGACCGTTAACGGAGGTACAAGCATTGAGAATAAATTCCCAGAATGGCTCAAAGAGTTAGTAAGTTGTCCTCGTTGGTGAGTGTTCATGAGAGGCAAGAGTATCGTCAGGAATGCCCCGCGGATGTGTGACAAGACACTCTTATTCTTTAAACAGGGTAAACATTAATAAAACCGACAAACCGCAGGGACGAATTCGTGACTGGAAATGGAGGAAAAAAGGTCCAATGGACACGTGTTGGGAAATGTATCTCTGCCACGGTAGATGGCGCTGACGAATGAAAGTTCCTTTGACTACATGCGGTGTGGTCCTTGTGTGACACAGGCTGTGTGATTGGTGCGGCATACTTTAAGCAGCAGAATGGTCCGTTATTCATCTCGGGAACGAGCTAAGTTGGCGTTTATACAGGGTGGTCCATTGATCGTGACCGGGCCAAATATCCCACGAAACAAGCGTCAAACGAAAAAACTACCAAGAACGAAACTTGTCTAGCTTGAAGAGGGAAACCAGATGGTGCTACGGTTGGCCCGCTAGATGGCGCTGACATACGTCAAACGGACATCAACTGCGTTTTGTTAAATAGGAACCCCCATTTTTTGTTACATATTCGTGTAGTACGTAAAGAAATATGAATGTTTTAGTTGGACCACTTTTTCGCTTTGTGATAGATTACGCTGTAATAGTCACAAAACATATGGCTCACAATTTTAGACGAACAGTTGGTAACAGGTAGGTTTTTTAAATTAATATACAGAACGTAGTTACGTTTGAACATTTTATTTAGGTTGTTCCAATGTGATACATGTACCTTTTTGAACTTATCATTTCTGAGAACGCATGCTGTTACAGCGTGATTACCTGTAAATACCACATTAATGCAATAAATGCTCAAAATGATGTCCGGCAACCTCAATGCATTTGGCAATACATGTAACGACATTCCTCTCAACAGCGAGTAGTTCGCCTTCCGTAATGTTTGCACATGCATTGACAATGCGCCGACGCCTGTTGTCAGGTGTTGTCGGTGGATCACAATAGCAAATATCCTTCAACGTTCCCCACAGAAGGAAATCCGGGGACGTCAGATACGGTGAACGTGCGGGCCATGGTATTGTGCTTCGATGACCAATCCACCTGTCATGAAATATAATATTCAATACCGCTTCAACCGCAAGCGAACTATGTGCCGGACTTCCATCATGTTGGAAGTACATCGCCATTCTGTCATGCAGTGACACATCTTGTAGTAATATCGATAGAACATTACGTAGGAAATCAGCATACATTGCATCATTTAGATTGCCATCGATTAATGGGGGCCAATTATCCTTCCTCCCATAATGTCGCACCATACATTAACCCACCAAGGTCACTGATCTTCCACTTGTCGCAGCCATCGTGGATTTTCCGTTGCCTAGTAGTGCATACTATGCCGGTTTACGTTACCGCTGTTGGTGAATGACGCTTCAACGCTAAATATAACGCGCGCAAAAAATCTGTCATCGTCCCGTAATTTTCTTGTGCCCAGTGGCAGAACTGTGCACGACGTTCAAAGTCGTCGCTATGCAATTCCTGGTGCATAGAAATATGGTACGGGTGCAATCGATGTTAATGTAACATTCTCAACACCGAAGTTTTTGAGATTCCGGATTCTCGTGCAATTTGTCTGCTACTGATGTGCGGATTAGCCGCGACAGCAGCTAAACCACCTACATGGCCATCCTCATTTGTTGCAGGTCGTGGTTGACGTTTCACATGTGGCTGAACACTTCCTGTTTCCTTAAATAACGTAACTATCCGGCGAACGGTCCGGACACTTGGATGATGTCGTTCAGAATACCGAGCAGCATACATAGCACACGCCCGTTGGGAATTTTGATGACAATAGCCATATATCAACACGATATCGACCTTTTCCGCAGTTGGTAAACGGTCCATTTTAACACGGGTAATGTATCACGAAGCAAATACCGTCCGCACTGGCGGAATGTTACGTGATACCACGTACTTATACGTTTGTGACTATTACAGCGCCATCTATCACAAAGCGAAAAAAGTGGTCCAACTAAAACATTCATATTGCTTTACGCACTACACGAATATGTAATAAAAAATGGGAGTTCCTGTTTAAAAAATCGCAGTTGATATCCGTTTGACCTATGGCAGCGCCATCTAGCGGGCCAACCATAGCGCCATCTGGTTTCCCCCTTCAAGCTAGACGAGTTTCGTTCTTTGTAGTTTTTTCGTTCGATGCTTATTTAGTGAAATATTTGGTGCGGTCACTACCAATGGACCATCCTGTATAGTGTTTTATGTCCATCTAGAAGAATGCAAGAGTGCGTTATTGTGGAGTAGCATCGTTTAACGCAGTCTTCCTAATCGTTGTTCTTAGACTGCGTCTGCAAGACGTCTCAGTTCTTGACAACAATTGTCAACAGTGGTACTTACACCTCGGGGAAACAGTTCGTAGTATACCATACCGTCGCTGTTCCATCGGACGCATAACATTATCTTTGTACGTGGAGTTGCTGTTTTGTATGGGTTCAACCATTCTGATATTTGCCTTATATCAATAAAAACCAACATTTCTCGTCACCAGCTACGATACAGCATAAGGAATGGTCACCGTTGCCTCAGAGCCAATCGATGACAAGCAGGCAGAGATGTTTGTTTAGTGATTTTGGCTTAGAACACGCGGTATTCATACACACGATTTTCGCATCCTTCCCATCGCATGAAAAGGAATATGTAATAAAAAATGGGGGTTCCTATTTTTAAAAAAACCCCGTTGATATCCGTTTGACCTATGACACTGCCATCTAGCGGGCCAACTATAGCGTCATCTGGTTTCCCCCTTCAAGCTAGACGAGTTTCGTTCTTTGTAGTTTTTTCGTTTGATGCTTATTTCGTGAGACATTTGGCCCGGTCACTATCAATGGACCACTCTGTATACGTCTAAGCAGGTGGAAATATTCGAGAGGAAGCGTGAGTATACCAAAACAAATACCCTCACAGACACCAACCACATCACACAAGTCCTTTTCTAGCGTTTATGTGGTCCTTTCAGGCAGACGAACGTGCGGGGAGGCGGCGGGCTATGCGTACATCAGATTTGGAGGATCGGGTTCTACACGATATTGAGACGAACCCTAGTACAAGCTCCGTGTAAGTGGATCGCCAACATAGTGTAAGCCAAAGAACGATTATGAGTGCGGCATTCGATGATGGACGCGTGAGCGAGTGTATTACATCCTATGGAGGCCACTTTGAAGATCTGTTGTGACATGGATGCGATGCAGCTCTGTACTGTGTTCCAGGCCAGTTTGTTGCCATTGCACGCACACCGCCCGTTTCCGGACACATGTTCTCTGGACCTTTTTTCTCCATTTCCAGTCAGTAATCCACCCCTACAGTTTGTCGGTTTTATTATTGTCCGCCTTGTTTACATACATGATCTGACGGACAGGGTGAGCAGCAATCTGCGGTTGTTTGCTGATTGCGCTATGGCAGGGCTTCCCAACCTTTTCAGCTGGTGGACGCCTTCTTCAGTAGAAAATCCATGGCGGACCGCTAGTCAGTCAAGGGCACAGTAACTTTAAATTTCAGAGCGAAACCCGTGGGAACTGAAAGCTTCTTAGTGCAAATTCCATGTTCCCAATGACCCCCCCCCCCCCCCCCCAAGCCGGCCGAAGTGGCCGTGCGGTTAAAGGCGCTTCAGTCTGGAACCGCAAGACCTCTACGGTCGCAGGTTCGAATCCTGCCTCGGGCTTGGATGTTTGTGATGTCCTTAGGTTAGTTAGGTTTAACTAGTTCTAAGTTCTAGGGGACTAATGACCTCAGCAGTTGAGTCCCATAGTGCTCAGAGCCATTTGAACCATTTTTGAACCCCCCCCCCAAAGTATCAATAGTCTTTGGTTTAGAGATGAATGAAAACAACTTCAAGGTCAAAAATCGTCTTATGAAATAGGCAGTGCACTGACAAAGTAAGTTTAACATTTAATGATGCCTGGGGCCGCATACGTGCCAGCGACCGCTGTGATTGGTCGACAAAGTTCGCTCCGCGCATGCGTAGAAGGTTTTAGTGCATCTACCGCCGTGAGCCGGCGCACAATCGGCCCCCGTATTGTTGTGAAACAGTCGATCAGAGAGGCCGCATTTTCCGGCACTAAACTGTGTATGCGTTCTCACTTAGGAACCGCAAAGGCTGCTTGGGAATACGACCTGTAGTAAAAGTACACATGTTTTTGACACGAAAAAAAAATAGTGATGAATTTGATTTTCAGATTTTTATTCAATAATTTTACTCATTATTTTACACGATTTGGTGACGGGTGGCCGCGGACCCTCTAGAAAGATCCGGCGGACCCCTAAGGGGTCCGCGGACCACACGTTGGGAAGCCCTGCACTATGGTGTACGGGAGTGACTGTAGGATACAAGATGACTTAGGCAAAGTTTCTAGAAGATGTGATGGGTGCTACGTTGCTATAAATGCAGAAAAATGTAAGTTGAGGCAGGTGAGTAGCATAAACGATCGTGTAATGGTCGAATACAGCATTAGTAGTGTACTGCTTGACACAATGACGTCGATTGAATATCTAGGCGTAACGTAGCAAAGAGATACGAAATGGAATGAGCAAGTGAGGCAGTAGTAGTGAAGGCAAATGGTCGACATCGGCTTACTGGGAGAATTTTAGGGAAGTGTGAATCGTCTGTAAAGGAGACAGCGTATAGAGCACTGGTGGTGCAACACATTCTTGAGTATTGCTCGAGTGTTTCGGATGTCACCAGGTCGGATTAAAGGAAGACATCGAAATAATTTGGAGGCGAGCTGCTTATATTTGTTATCAGCAGGTTCGGTCAACACGCCAGTGATACGGAGATACTTCGTGAACTAAAATGGGAATCCCTGGAGGAAGGACGACCTTCTTTTCGCGGAACATCATTCAGAAAATTTAGAGAACCGGTATTTGAAGGTGGCGGCAGAACGACTCTACTGCGGTCAAAATACATTTCGCGTAAAGATCACGAAGATAAGAGAAATTAGGGTTCGTACGGTGACATAGGCAGACGTTTTTCCCTCTCTCTGTTTGCGAGTGGAATAAGAAACGAAGTGACTAGTAGTGATACAAGATACCCTCAGCCACGCACCATACGATGGCTTGCACAGTAGTATGTAGCTTTAGATGTAGGTTATGTAGGTGCAGATGTACTCCCAGCGCCCGAACAGTCCCAAACAGACTTCCCGTAGATAAATAAAGCCATACGATCATTTCAATTTCACTTCAGAATACGTCCGATTGCGTTTTGTCACGGACTGCCTTCAGGTGCATATATTCGCAAACGTATCATTCTTCTCACAGAGGCAAATAATAAAGCATGTGATGACGTCATTTCAACAATGCACTGATACCCAAAGGGAACCGTGGGCGTTGCGTAGCAAAGTCTGAATGAGTATCTTCCAAAGAAAGGATTGTTGCACAAATAAGCTGCTGAGGAAGTACTTACTATAAAGAGTGTGTGAGGCGGAAAGCAGTCTCGAGGTAGGTGGCCAGCAACATCTACGTTGTCTTTCGGTTATATCAATCAAATGCGAGACTTGTAGCGGAATTTCTCTTGGTGCCCATTCTTAGGAAAGAAAAAGGATAAGGGGTAGACCAATTGACTTTTGTTTGTGAGGAAACTATCAATAACATATAAATTATTGTCTCTTAAATTACTGCGTTATACGTCGGCTTCGTCGATGCGTCATGCAATGCGATCTACTACTGCGTCAGCTAGTCGCTGTCATCACGATGGCACTGATGGTAAAAACCATCCTCCTGTATTTTAATTTTTGATCTGAAGGTGGCCTAATTCATCTGTATCTGGTTATCACAGTTAAATAAAAAAAAATGTCTAGACAGCTTTGTTCATAAAACAATAAAACAAGATCACTGTTACGCTTCTCCAAAATAATGCTGCCTTTTCTAGTACGCAAGTCTTTCCATACGCTTCTTCATGATACAACTGTAACGTGAATTTTTATTCCCCAAATTAAGGTAATTGTTACACATATGGGTAATTCAGGTAGCGGTGTAAAACGAGATTTCATTGTCAAAATCTTCCGAGACGCACACAGGGCCAATTGAAACAAACAAAAAAAAGTGCATTGCATTAACAGAACAAGACTGCCTGTGCCGCCTTCACACATTTCGCGGTAATTTCCAAGAATGATTGCCTGTCGAAGTCGCGGGGTCCAAACGACACATATCGAACATGCGATTGCAAATCGATCATGCGACTCTAGTCGCGGGCGTTATGATCAATTATTTGTGATCGTCATTTTTATCTGTTTTCCTTCGTTTCTTTAGTTGCTCTGCATTGCATTCCTCCGCGAATTATTTGTGAGTTGATTGGGAAACCCAGACGATTTCTGTCGATAGTGAGTCTGATGTCTGGAGTTCCTGACGTTTCTTCGGCCGATTCTCTCACATGGAAAAATCTAATTCCATGCTTATCCAGCGTAGAAAATTGTTTGACTTTTTGTCGCAAATATGGAGTACTACCGGACGACAAAAGGAGGGACTGTATGGACTGTGGTTGTGCGAAGTGTGCAAAGCGTCTTAAGAAAAGTTTCGATGCTGAAATACCGTTTCAATTGCATTGAGGACAGTGCGGAAAACAAACGAGTTCCAGGAAGAATACGTGGTTCGACTCTTCCAAATCATCGATCCAGACCAGCGCAATTCCTCTATCTTGCTGGATTCGAGACTACACGTTGCAAGCAACAGCATCGGAAACTGAGTTGTCTGCTAATACCGTGTGTGGCTATTTCGGGTTTTGCAGAGAAATCTGTTACGTGGTAGTGACAAACGACAGTGTACCAATTGGTGGAGTGAGTAAAGTTGTGGAAGTGGGCGAATCTCATATAACTAGAAGGAAGAACCAGAGAGGACAACCTTCAAAAAGTGAAATCGATCACATTTGGGTATTCAGTGGAATAGAAAGAGCCCCGGAACTGTTTTGTTGTGAGAGTATTGTCCCAAGACAAGGTCTCTTCACTGGGTCTGATAAAGTACTTCATGCTGCCTAGTACTTAAGTCAATACAGACGGATTTCAGTCCTACAAGACTCTGAAAGCTGAAGGATTCGACCACGAGTTCATGAATCACTCTGTAGAGCTCGTGTCTTTGGATGATGTTAGTGTGCACACGCAGAATATCGAGCGCCTATGGAAATTTCTGAAGATTACCGTTAAAAGAGAGGGGCATCCAGGACAAAGAGACGAACTCCAATTGTTTCATTATCTCTATTTCCACAGCTTGCGTTTGCAGGGAAAAGTTAACACATGTGACTCTCTGCCGATATTCTTGTGTGATATTGGCAGAGTTTACCCAGGCTATGGAAAAAAGGGAATTGTCCCTGTAGCGTACACATCACATGGATTTCACGTGACGAGAACACCGACAACGAGTAAGGTAAGTCGTCTACTTTGTAATTACAAGTATTTTTTTAACGCTCTTCTTTTGTCGTTGCTGTAGTGACCATCGTAAACATAATTATAACGCCCGCGAGGAGAGTCGCATGATCGATTTACAATCGCATGTTCGATATGTGTCGTTTGTACCCCCCGACTTCGACAGGCAATCATTCTTGGAAATTACCCATTTCTCTGTGATTCTCCTCATTTAGGGAGAACTAGTATTATTTGTAGCATAAAATATCAAGAAATTAAAAGAGAATCTGCAAGATTTCTACCAAGTTATTTCTTGGTTGTTCTGAAAAAAAAACTATGAAAACGAAGCAGTCTCAGTGTGAGTGCTTTTCCTTAGCATGGGATGAGTTATTTGCTTTTAGTAAGCAGCTGCAAATCACTCTGATAAATATCAAACAGTTGGGAGCTGTAGTGAATGGTTGTGTTGGTAAAGCAGCTGCAAATCACTCTGATAAATATCAATCTGTTGGGAGCTGCTGTGAATGGTTGTGTTGGTAGGTCTACTGAGATACACATACGAGAGATACAAGATGTACCTCAAACACTATCCTATCCTGTCTTCTCTACATTAAGTACAAAATCTGTCACCATCCATCCTCTCCACTGTGAGTGACATTTTGGTGTCTGGTCTAGTGGTCGTGCTCCCCTCCACTGAAACTGAAACTTAGTCAGAGAGAAACGCTTCAGCCAGCTGTGTCCCGTATCTGAGAAAAGCAAGTTAAAAGGGATTAACTGCCAGCAGTTAGAAAGTATGACAAATAATGGTAACCTATCCCAGATAGCACAGTAAGCCGGTTTCAAACTTGTTTCCAACTGTAAAGTTCAAGTATATAAGCTTGATCAAAGCTGGAATATTCAGGCCTGTTAGCTGGATTCAAGCTTGAAACAAACATCAAAGTTGGCAGAGTTCAAGCTTGACTTATCAAGCTTGGCTCCAGCTGTATCTACACACGTGGAATACAGCCTGGTATTTACAGCTTGTTTTAAGCTATATAAATATTAATCTGAATTTATTGAACCTAATTAATTAAATAAATATCAGAATGGAAATGGTGTGAAAAAATTAAGAAGAAGTTTTGATTTATTTGTGCCACGTATTAGAGAGTTAGTTTAAAATGACCTCTTTTTGCTCAACAACTTCTAATATGTATTCTTAGCTGGTAATCCATTTCACTTTTATCGAGGCTCAATTTTTCTACGTAAAAGAATATGGTATTCCTTCACGTTAGTAATATTTAACATTTGTAACATTAACGTACCAAACTGGTTTCTAGTATAAAACAAACTTGTCAACAAACCACAACCATTAACGCGCGTCACAAAGGTAAAATGGCCGTAAACATAGCAAGGCTCAGAAAAGTAAATAAAATAAGATAAAACAGAACTGGAGACAGCCACACTAAAACCAAACTCCGCGCCGTCATGACGTCACACACAACACCCTTACGTGACGGCTTATAAACGCTTGTGGCGCTTCCCGTGGACGTCTATGGAAGCTATGCTGCGCGCGCATCTGCTGTACAGCCTTCCAGGGAAATTACAGTTTATTTCAAGCTTGGGAAAATTATTTTAATTCAAGCTAAATTTTTACAGCTTGATGTAAACTGTGTAACAGGTTGATTTTTCAATCTTGAATTTTCAACTGAACCTAAAAATACCCACCTTGAAACAAGCTGTGTAACAGGTTGATTTTTCAATCTTGAATTTTCAACTGAACCTAAACTCAATATCCACCTTGAAATAAGCTTGAGTGCTAGCTGGGATATAGAAACAGCAGCAAGTAGTGCAAAATACCTCCCTGTACACTCGTGTGCAAGTCTGCAGGCCTTATTCAATATGTTGATGAGGCTATTCCAATCACCATTGAGGGGAAAAAAGGTTCATCCAGTTGCAGATTGTAGGGCATGTGGGAAGCAACATTGCCTGTAGCCTGGGTTTCAAGGCCATGCTAGGATCATTCCAGTGACTGGCATAGAAGGTTGAGAAACCAGCCTCACTTGCAGAAATTTCAGATGAACTCATAATTTGCAACACCCTCCTCAGAAATGATCGTGGCTATATGGTTCTGAGTCATCTTGATGGTTTGAATGAGACACGGCAAAAGTTCTCTGATGTGCTAGGCTGCAAGTTCCTAGACTTCTGCTTTAAAGTTGTGAACTGTAGGTTCCCCTTGAATGAATCTGGTGTGTACTGCACTCTAGAGGCTGTTGGTGAGGTAGCTGACAGCATGTGGGAAATAGGGAGCAGAAGATTTACTGTGTGAATCTAAAAGTCTATGAAAATGTTAGACTGATGGGAAATGGAGGCATTCTATTTGTTGCAACTGACAAGAGTCTCAAATCCAAATGTACCAATACAGAAATTGAAACTCCCTTCAAGTCTGTAACTGAAAGATTCTGCATCAGTATTAGCATTAACAAATAATTTGATCTTTCTATTGACCAACAGGCTCACCTCGTGATGTAACTCAAAACCTTAGAGAAAAGCTCAGCTCACTAGTATGCATGTTTGTCAGTCATGCTGTCACCATTAAAAAGACTTTAATCACCCAACAATAAGTTTCGATAATTAAAGTTTTGTAAGTGGTGGGCGTAACAGGACATCCTCTGAAATAATACCAAATGCCTTCTCTGAAAATTACCTAGAAGAGATGGTTGGGAATCACATTGGTGATAGAAATAAATTAGATCTAATGGTGTCAAACAGATCTGGTCCCTTTGCGGATGTCCATGTTGAAACTGACTTCAGTAACCATGATTTGATTGTAGCAAAAATGAGTACCAAAATAAAAATGGCAGCTCAGATAAGGAGAAAGATTTACGCTTTCTTACAATAGATAAAGATGTAGCAGGATCTTATCTCGTACTGGAAGTTCAAAATTTAACTCTGGGCAGTAGCATGCAGAAGAATCGCGACTCAAGTTCAGAGAAACAACTGACCAAGCATCGAATAGATGTGGACCTATTAGATCCGTTTATGTTGGGAGAGACCCTGCATGGTATACAATCTCCTTGAAGAAAATTCTAAAGAAATAGCAGGTACTACACAATAGACTTACAACAAAGTGTATGGCTATAAACATAGAGAAACTTTTAAAAAGGCAAATAGTGAAGACTTCAGTTACTATTATAGCAGAACCTTATTGAAATAATTTTGGATTTCCTAGAAGGTAGGATGCAGTGGGTTATGGTTATTGGATTCTAATTGACAAATGTAGAAGCAATCTGAGGTGTGTGAGAGAGAGAGTTGTGTTGGAACCCTTGTAGTTCATACCGAGCGAGGTGGCACAGTGGTTAGACACTGGACTCGCATTCGGGAGGACGATGGTTCAATCCCGCGTCCGGCCATCCTGATTTAGGTTTTCCGTGATTTCCCTAAATCGCTCCAGGCAAATGCCAGGATGGTTCCTTTCAAAGGGCACGGCTGACTTCCTTTACTGTCCTTCCCTAATCCGATGAGACCGTTGACCTCGCTGTCTGGTCTCCTTCCCCAACACAACCAACCTTGTAGTTCATATTTTATAATAACTACCTAGAAGCCAATATTTAATGATAACTTCATACTTTTTACAGATGATGCAGTTATCTATAATGAAGTGCCATTAATGTTTGAAAAATGATGCATATGTATTCAGTCATATCTTTGTAAGATCCAAAGTGATACAACATTTGGCAACTTGCTTTAAATGTTTATAAATTTAACATTCAGCACTTAACAAAATGCAGTAACACACAGATCCAAGACTACAATATTAGGGAGTCACAACTGGGATCAGTCAACTGACATGAATTCCTAAATATAACAGTTTGTAGGAAAATGAAATAAGATACTCAAATAAGTTGAATGGTAAGTAAAGCAGGTGATAGACCTCAGTTCATTAATAGTGCACTGAGAAAATTAGGGGATCTACTAAGGAGATAGGTTACAAATTAATTTTGTAGTTCATCCTAGATTATTAATAAATTGAATGGAACAGGTTTGTTTTGCCCATAGAAGACAATCACTGAGAAGAAACCCTGAACCAGCAGTCATTTAGAGTTGTATTCTATCTGTACAATGAAAGCTCACTTACAAAATTTCTAAAACAGTATTATATGACAAATCTAGCCATATACCGCAATGCCCTAATTTTCACTCCTGTAGAGACCACAAAGAAGAGATTAGACTAATTAGGATTCAAACTTAGACTAGACAACACTACCAGGGGAAAGAATTAAATAGGTCTTGCAAAATGATGGTGAAATGTAACAACACAAAATGAACTAATGAGCATAAATGAAGGGAATTATGCACTATGGTAAATACCAATTATTTACAGTATTTTTCTCACCTGTTATTCTGTACATGAAACTTCATAAAACAAATTCACAAATGTAAATTAGGCATATATTTTTATTCTTGGTAGAATATATGCTGCATTGATGATTTACTACTGGCAACAGACAAACTGATAGTTACCTTGAAATCTTTAAATTTTTGTAGGTCAGATATGGATAATTATTATTGGTTATGCCAGGATTTCTTGTCCAGGAAGTATACCTATGTGCATTGCACTTTTTGTTGACTAGATTGTTTGATGACTCCACTTTTGCTGCTTAAGCTTTAGATTTTATGTTAGTTACTTTCTGTTCTTACTGTGTATCAAAAGAAGTGTACTGATTTACTACAACATCTAAGCTAGTTCTGGATGGATCAGACTTTCTTTTAGTAGCTTTTGAAACTGCAATCCATTTGCCTGACATTAAGATTTTAAGTGCTGTTTTAGAACGCATACTCATAACAAACTGTAAGTTGTTCCCTAACTTGGTTATACCATTTGCAGACTGTGTTTTGTGCAGTGATTAAACCTGAGAATGATATTAGCATCAATTACTCTGACATGAAAAAGGTAAGGCACTTCCCATATCACATTAGAATTATTCTGAAAACAAATATCATATTTGAGCTAAATTACTTGCGTTATTGTACCCAAGAAAAATTAAGTGTACATTGAATTTATCACTGTAACCTTAAGTGCATCCCAAAATTGTGAGTTCCCTCTTTTACATGTGGGTAAAAAATATACTAATTTTTCTGAATTTCAGAAATATTAACAAAAATTTGCGCCGACATCACACCTGCAGTTGCAGGAATTTATGTTTTTCATTTCTTCAGTCCTGCACTAGCATGTGTGCTGGTGATACGCATTCAAATATTGGTGCCACTAGAGTCATAGTCCTGTTGACTAGTTCTCCACATTCTATAAGTGTGAATTTCAAAGCAGCTAGATGAATTTGTTTGAAGTTTTCCTTGCACTTCAGTTGAACTGAACATCCTCTCAGTCATCAGCTGGGTCGACCATAGCAAGGCTGTGGAGAAGTTTTATCTGTCACTCCCTGAATTTTCAGTATTGTAAAAAAGGAAGTCGCTGCTCACCATATAGTGGATATGCTGAGTCAAGATAAGCACAACAAAAACACTGTCACAAATATAGCTTTCGGCCAGCAAGGCCTTCGTCAAATTTAGATGACAAACTCACGCAAACACAACTCTCACACACATGAATGCAGTCTCAGGCAACTGAGGCCACACTGTGAGCAGCAGCACCAGTCCGTGATGGGTGGGGCTAAGGAAGAGGCTGGGGTGGGGAGGGGGAGGGTTAGTAGGGTAGGGGTGGTGCACAGTGATGTGCTGTTGGTGAGCACGCAGGGACAACGTGAAAGAGGGGGGCAGCTATGCGCAGTTGGGAAGTTAGATGGAGGGCAGCAGAGAGGTGGGGAGGGGTAGGGGATCATAGTAGAAAAGGAGACAAGTAAAAAGACTGGGTGTGATGGAGGAATGAGGGCTGTGTAGTGATGGAGTGGGAACAGAAAAGGGGCTGGATGGGAGAAGACAATATGATGGAATACCATTATGGGATGGGTGGAAAGGATAGTGGGCAGGATATTTCTCATTACAGGGCACGACAAGAGGTCATCAAAACCCTGGCGGAGGATGTAATTCAGTTGTTCCAATCCTGGATGGTATTGAGTTACGAGGAGAATAACTTGCAGTTTTCATTCTTGTTACAGATGTTCAGCAATATATCAAATGTAACATGAGGAATAAGCAGTTCATCCTTCTATGCGGGTATCAGATAAAATCATTTCTCCAGTAACAGATTCCATTTCTTAGACTGAATATTTTTGGTTCTTAGAGTTTTATGTGGAGGGAGAGCATATAAATATTTGTATAAGTTCTTGGTGCTGCCTTCAGATCTCCATCAAGTAACCTCAAGAAAACTTATCAGACCATCCAAAGTTAGGGGTTTTCAGGCATTTATCTTCCACTTCATTCTTACACTCATGGCACATAATTGTTAATAACGAAAACAAACAGACAAAAATATTTATTTATCATGACTAGTCTTCCACTTGTAAAATAGTTGTTGTTGATTTCCCAGAATCTCAATTCTGTCTAACCAGTTTCATATTGTAATGAATCTCATTGGACAAGGGTGATAATCACTCACATAAAGACAGTCTTGTTGGCGGCTCATCAACCTTGTGGCAGCTAATTGAGTTCACATGGGCAATGTGCACTGAAAGTATTATAGTTTGTTGAATTAATTTGCTCTCCTTCTGTTGAAAATTTGATCATATGCCATTCACTTAAACAGCAGGTGGAATTACACTTAGCTTTAGTCTCTGCACTTGACTTCTGAGAGAAAATATGCCAATTTGCATTTGAAAATACATCGATATGAATAACCAGAATATATGGGATGAAATAACAAGAAAAACTTGTTCAGATCTTACATAGAATAAATTTGCAACAAACAATACTGAAATTGTTTTATGCACTAGTGCCAAGTTATTTAAACTACCATGAAAACCATCAGTAACCAACCAGATAACTTTTAGGGCAATACTTCATTGACATACAATCACTTCCTTTCCTTTAACTATTAAACACACATTCTTTTGTAGCTTAAGACACAGTAATTTCAAACAGATAAAAATAAATTTACATTTAATTGACATAGGTCTGCGCAGAGTACTCTGCTAAGTGAAGGAAACATTTATCATAGAGAATTTGATTTCTCAATGAAACTACTGTGACAATGACTCATTAACTTTGTATGATACACCCCCATGCTGAACTCCACATATTTCACATTCCACTTAAGTGGACAACATCCAACATCCAGAAAACGAAAGCTGCCAGCCCTCTGTGTAGATGTAATGATGACTTACCAACACAAATACCTGTGTTTCAGAAGTGGACTCCTTAACAACAACCTTACTGTTTGGAAGAAGAAATTGCTAGGGATACTCAGACTCCTGACGCATGGAATGTTGTCGACCGTGTAAAAATTGCCATGAATTCCAAATACGACGGGAGTTGTACTCCAGGAAATGGAACATCACATGTAAGCACTAAAGATTCCTCTGCATGTCTTCATTATTTAAAGCAAATATTTAAATTCAATATGAGTCTTCTATTGTGTAAGTTTTATCTGTATGTAAATACATGCAAACAGTAAACAGTTTCAGAATGCATAAGTTAAGGAAACGCCAGCTCTTACATTTTACAACTCTTGGAAAACATTCTCTACTGGTAATATTTATGATCTTTCCATGAGAGACTTTTCTAATTAGTATGTGGTCCAGAATAGTGGAACATAAAATATTCCATTAATTACTTATGCTTTTTAACATCATTAGCATGCTGTCAGGAAGTGTATAACCAATGACATTCTTTCCATCCTAAGAAACTCACCAGATATTCAGCGCTACATATTTTAATACTACAGACAGCCAACTGGATTACTTCCAAAGTCCCTACTCAAAACTAACCAGATGCTGGTCAAAGTCAGCATAGTGTTACTGATGATATACAAACAGTGGCATCAGTATCCCACACCCTAACTCTCCATACAGACTATAATGATAATGAGAGACAACCCACTAGAGACACTGAGTCACCATGCCCACAAACCACCATCAATAAGATGCAACATACCACGGATACTGCATGAGATGAAATTGAAACTCTGGTGAATGGACCATTAAGAGAATGGAGAAGAAATGCCTCTGCATGACTTTACTTTTTAAAGCCAGGATTCTTCTGTGTTAGTTGTTTTCATATTCACTGTTAATCTTACCAACAGAAATTTTGTGATCCTTTGAAGTAATTTGATGGCAAAAGAGATACTGTGATATTCATGAACAAATATTAAAAAAAAAAAAAAAAAAAAAAAGATGTGGTTCAATATCCTTAAATTATTTTATGAGTGTGAAACGTTTTGAATGTTGTACATTACCAGTATGATATAAGTAAATGAATAAGTAAGCCACATGTTTATTATGTCACAAAAAATGCTTTGTAAAGACTGTTTAATATCCCAGACACTTGCCACAAACCTAAGACCACATATTTTATGTTGCATAGGTGATCAAATTGATGCCTTCCAAATTTGTCAATGAAAAGAAACCAGAAGCACAAAATCTGCATATCATTGTTGATGGACCAACAATAGCCCCAGCACCTCACAATAGGACTTTTCATCCCAAAATTAATGGTAATACCAGACAACTAACTACAGATGTTGAGTCTTCATGTACAGATAATGTAGCTAGTGAGGTGCAGTCTAATGTGGCTACTGTACATGATGAAATTGGTACTTTCTTGAATGGACCATCAAGAGTAAGTAGAAAGAATTGTTTTGCACAACTTTATTACTTGAAAATTAATGTATTACTACAAATAAAATGTACTACTCTGTTAATTATTTAATGTTGACTGCAAACATGTTAAGATATTAATAGATACAATCTTACCAGCAAAAACATTTTGTATCCTCTGAAGCTATTTGAAGGCAACAGTCACATTTTGATGAAGCCAATTTCTTATGATGATTACTTTATGATTATGTCAACATTTTGATTGTTGTATATTACTGGTATGACTTGAGGAAAGGAACGATTAAGCAACATGGTTAATTCTTATCTATAAAGTTCTCTTTTAAATAGTGTTTAATGTCTCAGGCACTTGTCACAGCCTAATGAACATCTTGTGTACATACATAAATGAAAGGATGACTTCTTGAAAACTGAAACTGCCCAAAATCAGCATACCATTAGTGATTATATAGCAACAATAGCACCAGAGTCTCACACTTGAAATCCTCATCTAGACTCTAAAGATATTGAAGACAACAAATTAGAGATACTGGATCTCCATGCCCACAAAGTGTAGTCAACAAGATGCAACCTACCACAGATAATGCATGAATTGAAATTGAAACACTGCCAAATGGACCATTAAGAGTAACTAAAAAAATCTCTCTGACCACTTTGTGGTGCTATGCTATGTGGATAATATTCAGGATGTATAATAATACTATGAGTACATGGATCTGATAGAGCACACTTTTTATTTTGCTTAAGGCCATACAAGCCAGATACAGCTGCATACATGGAAGCCATTTAAAGCAAACTGACAGCCAAAGATTACACACATGGTCTAGGTCATCCACCAGCAATTTTCTTTGTAGTCGCAGGGTTCACATAGATCTCCCAGCTCCATAGTGCACAGTACTGAGAGGGATGTCCATCGAGTATCGGTGTGTTGAGGTAATGTGGAGATGGGGTGGTTGTCTGGGTGCCAGGTGGACACAACAGATGTGTTGTCATCAGCTGTGGGGTCGATGCCAAGAGGTGATGTACACGGTAGGGTGTGCAGCTGATAATTGTGAAGGTACGCTGACACACGGTGGGAGCAGCTAAAGCATGAATGCCTGGTTGCATCACAGATCATGCAAGAGGTTGGCACCAGGGCCTCGTGACTTTGGTAACAATATATGATCTGGAGGGTTCAGGTGAGGAGCCTTGGTTCTTAGGATTCCAACAGCAAAACATCAGGGTCTGAGAGTGCCAATATTGTCAACATCTGCTAACTTAGCTGCTTTGTGGAAGCCATGAGAGACAGAGCCATTTGTGGTCTGGTGGTTTATTTATTTATTTATTTCTTATCCATCTTTAAGCATTTACATGCAATCGATGTCATCATGAGTAATGTACAATTTACATATTAACAAATACAACTATTGTGAGGTATCAGAAAAAGCTAAAGTATACATTTTAAAAGAACATACATAATAAAGGAATACATTTGGTACATAAAGATATCCCATGTAACTAAAGTGTGCATTTTAAAGAATGTGCATAATAAAAGAATACATTTCATACATAAGGATTTCTCCACATGTTTAACAGTTAAATTTCGAACTACAGAGAGAAAAAAAGCTTAGGAAGAGGTACAAAGAGAGTTGCAAGCTGTTTCCTAAGTCAGGTCTATTTTTGAAGAGTTTTCAAATTCTTCAACACTGTAAAAAGCTTTGTCTTTCAGCCAATTTTTAGTCTTACTTTTAAATATATTAAGAGAGACTCAATGTGCCTGCACAGGTAATGTGTTGAAAAGCCTTATTCCCATGTATTCATAACTGTCTTGTGTTTTCTTGAGTCGAGTTGTTGGTATGTCTATCTTAAATGTTTGACGAGTGTTATGATTATGAACAGACTGCCTAAGGTTGTAACTGTTGCAGTTTTCTTTTATGTACAAAAGGCAGCTGTATATAAAACGAGAAGGGACTGTCATTATCTGTAATTCTTTGAAGTATGACCTACATGATATGTAATTTTTGATAATCCCAGAGATGCTCCTGATGGCTTTCTTCTGCCAAATAAAAATTTTCCTGGGCCATGGAGAATTACCCCATAGAAGAATACCATAGCTAATATGGCAATGAAAGAATGCATAATAGGAATTAATCAGCAGACTTTCAGAAACACAGGTGTGTAATTTTTTCAGTAGATAGATAACTTGCGAAAGCTTTCGAGACATGTTGTCTATGTGACTTTGCCAGGTTAATTTCATATCTAAGTATATACCAAGAAGTTTGGTAGAAGTGTACTCAATATCAGCATTGAATAAGCTGAAGGATATATTTACAGTCTTTTCATAGCTAATAGCTAACTCATTGGCTTCAAACCACGTATTGGATAGTCTGAGAAAATCTTTACTTTTCTCCTTCAGTTTATTTATGTCTTTCCCTGAATTGATGAAAGTTGTGTCATCTGCGTAAAGCACAGATTTGCATGGTATATTGCTGGGCAGGTCATTTATAAATATTATAAATAAGATCATTGCCAGTCAACTTGATGTTGAGGACTTTGAAGAGGAGGCCATTGACACCAGCTCACAACTCAAAGGTTGGAGGTACATTGATGTTAGTGGGAGGGTTGTCAGGTGATGTAGTGGGGCAGTGAGGTGGACCTTGCAGGAATCCTCATCTAGTAAAGCTTCTTGCAGTGTCTGATCTGACTTACACAAGTAACAGTCAATGTCATAGGTTTTGCATTTAACAATATCTCAAAGGTATCAATGACCTTTCAATGAGTTTTGTGGGGCCCTGAGTATGGGGTTGTAACACTGGTCATAGTGAGTCTTCACATAACATAGTGGAGAACTCACAGTCATCGAGAGCCTTGTGAATAAAAACTTTAGGTGCTGAAGCAGAACAGGGGAGGGTACACAGAGTTAAGTGATGTGTCACTTAACTCATGAACTAGGTCAGGCTGGTCTGGAGGAGCAATTTATGATTCTGGAGCAGGAAGTCTGCCAGCAGGGATAGCACTTCATTGCATATAATTTCAGCAAGGGAAGCTCCCAGGACGTGCTTGTAGGTTGTACGGACTCCCAGAAATACCCAAGGTAATGCCTGTCTCCTTAACACACCATGGCACATGAGAACCACCTTTTATGTGTGCAGTACTACCATTTGATGGGATGGGACACCCAAAGTGTGAAATTCAGGTGTCAACAAAACTTTACAAGTGGAATCGGCTATTATGTCCTTAAGCAGCACTGCTTCTACCCATGGGGTGACATGGTCAATCACCAACAGAATGTAGTGACAGCCATCAGAGAGAGATAGGAATCCCACAAGGTCAACATGCACATCTTGAAAACATCTCTTTGTGACCTCTAAGTGATGCAGAGGGAGTAGAGAGTGATGTGAGAGTTTGCTCTTTTGGCAGGGGACACATGCATGAGTGCTATGCTTACAATCCTTCTTCACATTAAACCATACAAAAAAGCCACCACCAGGTGCACAGTCAGACATCTACCAGGTGGAAGCCAGGTTATGTAAGTGATGAAAGGTAATGTGACAGAATAGATGCTGAAAAAGAGGGTATGAACGTTTTTGCAAAACATCGTAGAGCATCAAACATGTCATGTCCAGTACAGGCTGAAGCTTGATGTGTAGGTTCATGGAGGGTTTGTGGAGAAGAGCCTGTAATTGCTTATCTTGCTGTTACACTTTGATAAACTGTTCATTATCAAACTGGGACGAGATTGCATTGATGTACGAGACATAATCTGTTGCAACATTTTCCACACCTTTCAGATGATGTACGTTGTTGCTGAACTGTGCGACATAATCCAAGTGCCAAAAGCTTCAGGGACAAGGGTCCTTTTACAGGTTTTGGATAGAGTCAACAAGCAATAGTGGTATGTGTAAAGAATCAGAGGGCATCCTTCAATATCTTACCAGAAGTATTGTACTGCTTCGTAGCCTGCTAGCATCTCTCCATTGTATGCTGACCACTTGCATTTCAATGGCGAGAACTTGCACAAGAAAAATGGATTCTGTGTTATACAACCCCATCTCTTGTTGCAGCAAGGGCACCATTAACGGAATTGCTCATGTCAGCAGTTATGATGAGCTGGGAGTTGGGGAGGGGGTGTGCCAAAGTAGTGGCTCAGATGAGTCAATCTTTGATGCATTCAAATGCAGATTGCCTCTGATGTCCATGTAAGTTTGCTTTTGCCAGTAGTGAGTAGTGTTCTTGCTGGTGAAGGCTTGAGCAAGTGGCACCTGAAGGGCTGCTGTCTGAAGAAGGTGCCTTTAATAAAAATTTTCCATGCCTAAAAACTGAATAGTTGTTCTTGCCTGAGATGTCAGTTAAGAGAACCATCATCTGGTGAGAAAATTAGGATGTGTTTGAGATACCTGTAACAGAATGGAAACATGAATAATACACCATCAGTAAATTAATACTAGTTTGAGCAGCATTGTTAAGTCCATATGGTATAAACATAAACACAAACAGATCAACAGGTGTGATAATAGTGGTTTTGTGAATATTGTCTGGTCACATAGGGATTTTCAGGTATGCTGTCTTGCAGTCAATGATACTAAACAGAGACACATTCACCAAATAATGAGTGAAATACTGGATGTTCAGAACTGGGTAGCTGTCCATTATAGTGCAAGCATTGAGAACTCTGTAATCACCGTGCACCACGATACATCCATCTAACTAGAGGTATGTGTTGGGTACTGCCCATAACTCCTCTCTCAAGATGTGAATTGTGCAGTACAATTGGGGTACAGTGTCAGCATCATAATTGCACAACAAGTATTTAACTTGAATACAGTTTTCATATGTTACCAATGTAGCACTTTTATTTGTCGTGTGACAAGGGCCTCCCATCGGGTAGACCGTTCGCCTGGTTCAAGTCTTTCGATTTGACGCCACTTCGGCGACTTGCGCGTCGATGGGGATGAAATGATGATGATTAGGACAACACAACACCCAGTCCCTGAGTGGAGCAAATCTCCGAACCAGTCAGGAATCGAACCCGGGCCCTTAGGATTGACAGTCTGTCGCGCTGACCACTCAGCTACCGGGGGCGGACTATGTAGCACTACACTATGTGGATAATATGCAAAAGGTATAATAGTAGTATATGGATCTATTAGAGCACACTTCTTCTTTTGCTTAAGGCCATTGAGGACACATACAGCTGCACACACAGATAAGCAATTGGTGAACTGACTGTCAAAGATAGCATGCATGTCCTCGATCAACTGTCAGGGATGTTCTTTGTAGTCACAGAGTTTCCACAACTTCATTACATAAAACATTATTAAAAAAACAGCTGGACTCTCCTTTGTTGGTCTGTCATTTATTCACTGTATACAATATAAGAACTTAACAGAAATAATTTTACCAGCAAACACATCATGAAGTCATATTGTGATATTCATGAAAGACAACTTTTTATGATGATTTGATTTAGCAGCCTTATAAATAGGCCACATGATTATTTCTTATCAATAAGATACCCTTATAAAGATTCTCTGATGTCTCATACACTTGTCCTGTTCTGAATACCATGTAATCTATGTTCAGAAGATGATCAAATGGATGATTTCCAAACTCATTAATCAAAAGAAACCTCAATATGGCCAAAGTCAGCACACCATTTTTTCTGACATACTAACTTTAGTACCAGTGTCTCACACATACACTCTCCATAGAGTGTCTAATGATACTGGCAGACAACCCACCAGAGATTTTGAGTCTCCATACTCACAAACTGTAGTCAACAGGATGCTGCATGTCATGGATACTGCACACGAAACTGAAATATTGCCCATCTGGCCATTAACAGCAGGTAAAAAATATTGTTTTGTGTGGCTTTGCTATTTGAAATTAGGATATTATTATGAAAACAGGGCTCTGCTGTGTAAATTGTTTTATTAACTGTAAACATCTTAAAAAATACCTGATATAATCTTACCACCAAGTATGTTTTGTGATCCTCTGAAGTTACTTGATGGTAAAAGTCATATTGTGATATTTATGAATAACATTTTTTTCTCATTATGGGATTCAGTAGCATTAAATTATTTCATGAATATGTGAATATTTGAATGCTGTTCATTATTAGTGCGATATGAGAGAAGGAATAATTAAACCACACAATTATTTCTTCTCAATAAAATGCTCTCACAAAGACAATTTTACATCTCACACATCTGCCATATCTTGATAATCACATGTTTTACATTCCATAGATCATGAAGTGGATGCCTTCTGTAGTCATATTTCCAAAGAAACCTGAATCTGACCAAATTCAGCAAAGCATTACTAGTGGTATACTAACAGTAGCACCGGTGTTTCTAAATGGGATTGTTCATCCAGAGTCTAATGATGTTGAGAGACAACCTACTAAAGATATTGAGACTCTACGCCCACAAACTGTGAATAATAAGATACAGCATACCATGAATACTACACAAGATAAAATAAAATATTTGCCAAGTGGATTGTTAAAAATAAGCAGAAAAAACTCTATGCCATAACTATTATTTGCAACCAGTATTTTATTTAAAAAACAGGTCTATGATGTGTTAGTTGTTTGTATATTCATTGTAAACTCTTAAATAATTAACAAACCGATATTACACGAAGAATCATTTTTATAACCTCTGAAGTTATGGTATTTGCTGGAAACTGTATTTCTGATATTTATGACAGACAATTTTCAATGATTATGTAGTTTGGTAGCCTTGTATTATTTTATGATTATGTCAATGTTTTTGATGACATATATTATTAGTAGCATATGAGTGAAAGGAATCATGAAGCTACAAGTTTAATTAATTGCAGTAAAATGATCTAATAAAGTATGGTTAACGGCTCACATACTTGCCATATCACAAGAATCACGTATTAAATTTTCTGCACATAATCAATGGATGACTTCCGAAGTCATTAATCAAAAGAAACCTGAAGCTGGCAAAAGCCAGCTTTAACAGTACTGATGATATATCAACAGAGGAACCAGTGACTCACACCAGCACTCTCCACTCAAAGACTAATGATACTGACAGACAACCCATTAGTACTTTGAGTCTCCACTGCCAGAAACTGTACTTACTAAAATGCAGACTACTGTGCGTACTGCATGTCATGAAACTCAGACTTTGCCAAAAGGACCTTTTATTTTTTTTATTTAATTTATTTGCATAGTTTATGCCCACATTGGAGCACCAAAATCAAACATAATACAATTGATTCTACAATAATTAAGTTTAAGTTTTAGCAGTCAGCAATTTCTTCGTTTTCCAAAACTTCTTCATTCACTGTGATCTGGCTGCTCGTTCTTCTGCAGATATAACATATTTCTTCCATTCTGATGATTTGCATGCCAACCATGTGTATTTGTTCTTCAGAAGCAGTTTCTCTTCTCTTTGTTGAATTTGGTGTATGGTGATGTTCAGTTCATCCATATCACTTTGTACTTCTTTAAACCAGATATTTTTGGTTTTACTGTTCCAGAAGTAGTCAATGAGCTGCTTCAGGATTCTGGTATTTGGTAGGCAAGATATGTGGCTGAAAAATGCAATCGTTCTTTTCCACATTGTATCAATAATGGATTCACTTTCTTTATACACTTCTGAATTCGGCAAAAGTCTCCACTGCCCATTATCTTGGTATTTCTTACTGACAATTGTTCTGAGTATTCTTCTATCAACTTTCTGCAATTTGTCAGTAGTTGCTTGAGTATTTAGTCTGAATAGTGTTTCACTTGCATATGTTGCTTCCGGTTTAACGACGGAGGAGTAATGTCGAAATTTAGCATTTATCGAGAGAGATTGTTTTTTGTAGGTTGGCCACGTGGTTCTCTGCGCTCACTGAAGTTATAATGTTCTACTATCTACTGATGCTCTTTCATTGACATTCCAGTTAATAATCTCACCAAGATATTTAAACTTTTTTACTACCTTAATTTTTTGATCATTATGGGATGTGTCAACTGAGAAGCTGGGCATCATTTCTGTTTTCTCAAACGAAATTTACAATCTGACCTTTGCTGCTAATCGTTCTAGTTGTTCTATCTGAACCTTTGCTTCATCAGTATTGTTTGCCAACAGCGACAAATCATCTGCAAATGCAAGGCAATTAAGTTGAATGTTTCTTCCAATCTTAACAGATGGTGGGCATATCTTGTTGCATTCACGCATGATTTTCTCCAGCACACAATTGAACAATAATGGAGACAATCCATCATCTTGTTGAAGGCCAGTATGAATCTCAAAAGGTTCAGAGTATTCATTTCTGAACCTTACTCTAGCTTTAGTATTTCGAAGGGTGACTGCAACGAGGTTGACAAGTTTCTGATGTCAACCAAATTCTTTAAGAATTGACAGTAGAAATTCACGATGAATACTATCATAGGCTTTTTTAAAATCGACAAACGTGATCACTATTTTCTTGTCCCTGATCAATTGATGTTTCATTATCCATTTGAGACTAATAATTTGATCAGGACAGCTTCATCCTGAATGAAAGCCTCCTTGATATTCACCTAGTTCACCGTCAAGCTGTTCATGAATTCTGAAATACAGAACCTTGGAAAAAATTTTATAAGTAATATCCAGCAGGCATATACCCCTATAATTATTTGGATCCAATCTATCTCCTTTTTTGTGTAGAGGATGGATTGTTGCAACATTCCATTCCTCTGGTAGCTTCTTAGTATTCCAAATGTCAGTAAGATGTTTGTGTAAGTTCAGAATAATTTGTACATTTGCATATTTCCAAAGTTCTGCCACTAGTTGGTTCTCACCTGCTGCTTTATAATTCTGAAGTGAGTTAATCGCTGCTTGTACTTCATCTGGCTGTGTTGGTATAACTTTTTTAAATGCGTTTTGTTTCTTGGATAGAGATCAAATTCCAAATGATGTTCAGGTTCTGCACTATTTAGAAACTGTTTGAAATATTTAGCCAGTATCATTGAATTGTCATAAATGTTATGTGCTACCTTTCTGTTTGTATCCTTCATCATAAGAGTAGGTGGAGTGTATTTCGACTGGTACTGTTTGAATGTCTGATAGTAGTCTCTTGTCTTGTGGCGATTGAAGGCATCCTCGATAGATTTTAGCAAATCCTTATGAAATTGCCTTTTGACCCTTCTAATTTCTTTGGCAGTTGATAGTCTAGCATTTATTAATTCTTCCCTGGAGCTTTCAGTTCTCTTTTGTTGGTAATTTAATCAGGCCTTATCTCTCTGTTGAATCGCTACATCACATTCCTCATTCCACCAAGCATGTTTCTTGCATTTCCATTCTTGATCTCTTGTAATATATCTGATTTTTAATAATATAACTAGGGTCATATGTTCTCTCTGTATCTAACTTTTGAGGTTTGTTTTTTCTTTTAGGTGTCAGTTTGATTTTAATTTGCGAAATGTAGTGGTCTGAATCAACATTGACGCCACACAGTGCTTTAACATTATAGATTTCCTTATGGAATTTCTGATCCAGGGCTACATGATCTATCTGGAACTCTCCTAGCTTGACGTTAGGACATTTCCATGTCATTAACTTATGTGGTCTTCTCTTAAACCTGGTTATCTTCAAAACCAATCCATGTCGAAGGACCATTAAGAGTAAGAAGAAAAAATTTCTCTTCAGGATTTTATTATTTGAAACAATGATATTATTACAAAAACAGTACTGCATCATGTTAGTTATCTGAATGTCACTTCTCATGAGGAACTTGAAACTTCCAGCACAGTGAAGGGCCATGAAGAGGAACTCTGGCTAAAGTTTAAAAGCATAGTTGACCATGCACTTGACAGGTACGTACCAACCCAGTAGAACAGTTCATAATGGGATGGAACCTCCAAGGTATACAGTCACTGGAAAGAAACTTCTAAGGAAACAGAGATCACTGGATAATAGGTCTAAAAAGAAGTGCTGGGCTGTAGATAGAGATATGCTGAATGAAACAGGTTTGGCTGTCAAGAGATCAATGTGTGATGCCTTCAATGATTACCATAGCAAAATATTATCAAATGATCTTTCACAGAACTTGAAGAGATTCTGGTCATATGTAAAGGCTACAGGATGAGATTTTCACTCTGCAGTGAAGTGTGCGCTGATATGAAACTTCCTGGCAGATTAAAACTGTGTGCCCAACCGAGACTCGAACTCGGGACCTTTGCCTTTCGTGGGCAAGTGCTCTACCATCCGAGCTACCGAAGCACGACTCATTCCCGGTACTCACAGCTTTACTGCTGCCAGTATCTCGTCTCCTACCTTCCAAACTTTACAGAAGCTCTCCTGCGAAACTTGCAGAACTAGTACTCCTGAAAGAAAGGATATTGCGGAGACGTGGCTTAGCCACAGCCTGGGGGATGTTTCCAGAATGAGATTTTCACTCTGCAGCGGAGTGTGCGCTGATATGAAACTTCCTGGCAGATTAAAACTGTGTGCCCGACCGAGACTCGAACTCGGGACCTTTGCCTTTCGTGGGCAAGTGCTCTACCATCTGAGCTACCGAAGCAACGACTCACAACCCGGTACTCACAGCTTTACTTCTGCCAGTATCTCGTCTCCTACCTTCCAAACTTTACAGAAGCTCTCCTGCGAAACTTGCAGAACTAGCACTCCTGAAAGAAAGGATATTGCGGAGACATGGCTTAGCCACAGCCTGGGGGATGTTTCCAGAATGAGATTTTCACTCTGCAGCGGAGTGTGCACTGATATGAAACTTCCTGGCAGATTAAAACTGTGTGCCCGACCGAGACTCGAAGTTGGGACCTTTGCCTTTCACGGGCAAGTGCTCTACCATCTGAGCTACCAAAGCATGACTCACGCCCGGTACTCACATCTTTACTTCTGCCAGTATCTCAACTCCTACCTTCCAAACTTTACAGAAGCTCTCCTGCGATACTTGCAGAACTAGCACTCCTGAAAGAAAGGATATTGTGGAGACATGGCTTAGCCACAGTCTGGGGGATGTTTCCAGAATGAGATTTTCACTCTGCAGTGGAGTGTGCGCTGATATGAAACTTCCTGGCAAATTAAAACTGTGTGCCCAACCGAGACTCGAACTCGGGACCTTTGCCTTTCGTGGGCAAGTGCTCTACCATCTGAGCTATCTAAGCACGTCTCACGCCCGGTACTCACAGCTTCGCAGGAGAGCTTCTGTAAAGTTTTGAAGGTAGGAGACGAGATACTGGCAGAAGTAAAGCTGTGAGTACCGGGCGTGAGTCGTGCTTCGGTAGCTCAGATGGTAGAGCACTTGCCCGCGAAAGGCAAAGGTCCCGAGTTCGAGTCTCGGCCCGGCACACAGTTTTAATCTGCCAGGAAGTTTCATATCAGCGCGCACTCCGCTGCAGAGTGAAAATCTCATTCTGGAAACATCCCCCAGGCTGTGGCTAAGCCATGTCTCCGCAATATCCTTTCTTTCAGAAGTGCTAGTTCTGCAAGTTTCGCAGGAGAGCTTCTGTAAAGTTTGGAAGGTGGGAGACGAGATACTGGCAGAAGTAAAGCTGTGAGTACTGGGCGTCAGTCGTGCTTCGGTAGCTCAGATGGTAGAGCACTTGCCCGCAAAAGGCAAAGGTCCCGAGTTCGAGTTTCGGTCGGGCACACAGTTTTAATCTGCCAGGAAGTTTCATATGTAAAGGCTGTTTGTGGCAACAATAGTGGCCAGTCCCTAGTGAATGAGACAGGAACTAAAATTGAGGATAGCAAAGCAAAGCTGAGATGCTTAACTCTGTTTTAGTGTTCCTTTACAAAAGAAAACCCAGGAGCATTGCCTAGATTTAATCCTTGTACCACTAAAAAGATGCATGAAATAAGTATTAGTGTCACTGGTGTTTAGAAACAGCTGAAATTGTTAAAACTAAACAAAGCTCCAGGCCCTGATGTAATACCTGTCTGATCCTGTACTGAATTTGCAGCTCAATAAGCCCCTCTCCTAACTACAAGCTATTGTAGATCCATCAAACAAAAAAATATGCCCAGTTCTTGGAAAAAGGCACATGTCGCACCTGTCTACAACAAGGGTAGTAGAAGTGATCCACAAAACTACTGTACAATATCCTTAACATCAATTTGTTATAGAATCTTAGAACATATTCTGAGCTCTAACATAATAAGGTAACTTGAACAGAATGACCTCAATGCAGCCAGCATGGATTTTGAAAAAATTGATCATATGAAACCTAACTCTTATTTTTCTCACATGACATACCAAAAGTTTTGGATCAAGGCAGTCAGGTAGATGCTGTATTTCTTGATTTCCACAAATAATTTGACTCAGTGCTATGCTTATTGTCAAAAGTACATCCATAACGGCTATCAAGTGAGATTTGTGACTGGGTTGAGGACTTTGTGGTAGGGAGGATGCAACATGCTACCTTGAATGGAGAGTCATTGTCAGACATAGAAGTAACTTTGGGTATGCTCTAGGTAAGTGTGTTGGGACCCTCGCCATTCAGGTTGTATATTAGCGATCTTGCAAAAGAAGCTGCATAAATATTCAGTCAGATCTTAATAAAATTTCAAAATGAAGAAGAGATTGGTAACTTGCTCTAAATGTTCAGAAATGTAAAATTTTGAACTTCATAAAACGAAAAAAAACATAGCATCCTGTGACTATAATATCAATAAGACACTCTTGGAATTGGCCAACTCGTACAAACACCTGAGTGAAAAGCTTTGTACGATTATGAAATGAAATGATCACATAAGTCCAGTCGTGGGTAAAGTATGTGCTAGACTATGGTTTAATGGTGGAATACTGGGGAAGTGCAATCAATCTACAAAGGAGACAACTTACAAATCACCCATGCAACCAGTTCTAGAGTATTGCTCAAAGGAGGGGAAGGGGGGGAAGGGGGGGGGGGGCAATACCAAATAGGACTAACATGGTATATTGAATGTATACAGGGAAGGGCAGCATGAATGGTCACATGTTTGTCAAATCCGTGGGAGAGTGGAGAGTGTCACAGAGATACTAAAGGAACTGGAAAGTTCTTGAAGATAGATGTAAACTATCCCAAGAAAGTCTGTTAACAAAGTTTGCTGGAACTGTCTTTGAATGATTACTCTAGGAATATACTACAACCCCCTACATATCACTCATTTAGGGATAATGAAGATAAGATTAGAATAATTACCACATGGACAGAGGCATTCAAACAGTCATTCTTCCCATGCTCCATATGTGAAGAGAACAGGAAGAAACCCTAATAACTGGTGCAATAGGATGTGCCATCTGCCATGCACCTGATGGTGGTTTGCAAAGTGTAGTTGTAGATGTAGTTGTAGAATTTTGACTAAAAACACTTTAAGCAATAAACAGACATAATGTAACTGCCAAAAGATTTTGTGATTATCTGAAGTTACTTGAGAGTAAAAGACAAATTGTGTTGTCCATGAAAGTTATTTTTTGATAATGGTGTGGATTCAGTAGCCATAATCATTTTATGAATGTGTTAACCTCTGAAAACTGATCTCTATTTGCATGATTTGAAAGAAGGAATAACTAAGTCACTTGAAATTGACCAACATCCTAAATTCAGAAAAGTTCTTCAGTTTAAATACCTTGGATCATGTTTGAAAAGTAAAATTATCATAGCAATGGATATAGACAAAAGAATAACCTTGGTCAAGATGTCTTTTCTCACTAAGCAACCCATTTAAAAGTAAAGCTTTGTCAATCACCATAAAGATGTATATATACAACACTATCATCTACCCCATAGTACCGTATGGTTCAGAAAGCTGGATGCTTACAAAGAATGAAAGAGAAAAACTGAAAGTTTTCGAAAGAAAAGTAATGAGAAAAATCTGGGGACCTGTGTTGGAGAATGGCATATGGAGAATACAAAAGAACAATGAAATTTATCAGTTAATGAAGCAACCCACTATCATCCACAAATTAAAAAGTAGGAGACTGAAATGGGCTATACATATGGCTAGAATGGAAAACAACAGAATCACCAAGAAAGCATTTGAAGGAACTCTTCAGGCAACAAGACCATTGGGCAGACCTCCTACAAGGTGGGAAAATGACACAGAGAATGACATCGCATCATTGAGAATTTCTGCAGGTTGGAGAGAGACTGTGAGAGACAGAAGGTGATGGAAGCAGATCATTGAAGCAGTGTGTGGTCTACAGGGCCTGTGATCACTGAGAAGAAGAACAATAAAATGCTCTTATATCCATTATTTTATATCTCAGAAACTCTCAACATCGTGATAACTACATATTTTAAGTTTCATAGATGATCAAATGGATGACTTCTCTTAATCAACAGCAGCCCGAAGCTGGCCAGTGGCCCCAGAGCATTATCACTAATATTACAGGGCTACAGTTCCGGCCTCCTACAGCCATCATGAGAAATCCAGCAGTGATGCAGTGGTGAAAGCCTAATTATGCTTGAGAGTGCCAAGAAAACATCATTGTCAAAAACACGTTTATTAGGTGCAAATGCATGACTGTCATCCAAAGTGCTGTGCCACAACCAGGCCAGAGGAGTAAGGCCTTGTCAGTGGCAGAAGACCAGTTTGTGCTTATCTTGCAGTATTGCCAGCACAGCAAAGCTTCAGGTGTCAGTTATTACATCACAGTTTGGCCATCAGCCCACAGCATCCAGCACTATTTATCAATCTCCAAAGTGATCTCATTGATGTGGAAGATCTGCACTCAGTAGTTATGTGCCAGATCCACCTGAAGTATTTGCTAGCATGCAGGAGTCAGCTCTCAGTCCCCATTTAGGAGGCAGGAATTGACAGTATTTGCCACAGGAATGGAATGAGCAAACAGCAGTGCCCACCCACTTGAAGATGGATGTCAAACAGCATCCAGGTCATGCAAATCAAGCCTCCAGCAGACCTGCAGTTTGATGTTTGCCTCCGTGCCCAGTTAGTGTCACCTCTGAAATTGGCAGTGCAGCTGGCAGCAGCAGCGTCCAACCAGCTAGTCTCATGGTTCTGCAGATGATCGAAGGCAGCTAAGTCCAGCTAGACTCATGGTTCCACAGATGATCAAAGACAGCTAGGTGTGCTGATGTTCAACATACATAGCCTCCTCTCTCACTGGATAGCTGCAACTGACACAAGATTGAGACTATGCATTGAACAGTCGCCAATCAGTGCTCAATCATCAGACATTTGTTAAGAAGGGTAGGGTATTTATGTTGGCACTTCTTGTGTGCTCTGGGGTGCCAGAGATAACTACGACATCACGTATCCTGGTTTTCAATGACTGTCAGCTCTCCTAGTGACTTCAGACTTTTGCAACTTCACCTTTCAGAGGCTCTTTCCTGTTGGTTCAACATCCGAATACTTAAAGTTGTGTTGTACCTAGCCTTTCTTATGACTCTGCTTTTTCATTAGTATGATGGTACCACTCGGCCTCCAAGATGTCATTATGCTTTGCTCGCAGACCTGGGTGCTTGGTTGTTCCCACACGCTGTGATAACTTCCATATCTATCACAACTTGCCCAGCATTTCCCCATAGCTGGCAATCTGGTAGTCATTGACAAAGGCAGTTTGGTTTCTGTTAGCTCCAAATGTAGAACTTGGAAGAATTTGTAGTGCCTGCCCTGGATATTATCCTGAGGCGTAAAAATTTACCAAAAATTAATACTAATGATCTCAAGGGGCCTCTTCATCCACAGTCTAATGATATGGTGAGACAACCTGCAAGACATGTTGAGTCTCTGTGATCATAAAAAGTAAACAGTAAGGTGCAACAAACTGCTAATACTACTCAAGATGAATTTGCTCATTTGCTGCACCTCTCTTCAAGAATATATATATAAAAACAAAGATGAGGTGACTTACCGAACAAAAGCGCTGGCAGGTCGATAGACACACAAACAAACACAAACATACACACAAAAACACAAAAACATACACACAAAACATACACACAAAAACACAAAAAACACACAAAAAAACACAAACATACACACAAAAATACACACAAAAATACACACAAACATATACACAAAGTAGAATAAATACCTTGCCATGAGTTTATTACTTAAAACTATGATGGTATTCCAAAATAGTATTTTACTGTGTTAGTTATACGTATGTTGTCTATACACATTTTAATATATTAACAGTTATCATATATACAGCAGAAATATTTTGTAATCCTCTCAGGTTATTTGCTGGTATATATTATGATATTCATGAATGACAGTAATGGAAGTTCTGGGTCTGGTGCTATACATAAAATAAGAAAAAAACAAACACTCAACTATGGTGGATCAAAGTATGACCATAAAACACTGTTTCTGTGTCTCCTGCAATGGTCCACTGTAGATAGATTTTACATAATCATGAATGACGGTTTTTGATTATGTTGTGAATTAGCAGCCACAACTATTTTCTGAATATATCAACACTTTGAGTGGTATACAATCATTAGTATAACATGAGGTAAGGAAGTCACACGATTACTTCTTCTCAATGAAAGACGCATCTATAAGCCATTTCTCTCTGATGTTTGTCATATCCAAATACCACATGTTTTATGTTCTACAGATGATCAAATGGATGACTTCCATAGTAATTAATAAAAAGAAACATGAAGCTAGCCAAAGTCATCATATGATTATTGATGACATACCAACAGTAGAACCAGTTTCTCATATCAACAATCTTCATTCAGAGTCCAATAACATCGACACACAACCCATTAGAGATTTTGAGTCTCCATACCCACAAACTGCAGTCCACCAGATCCAGCCTACTGTGTAAACTGAAGGTGACAAAATTGAACCTTTGATAGAAGGACCGTCAAGAACAAGCATATAAATTTCCCCTGCAGGACACCATTATTTGAAATTATGATATCATTACAAAAACAGTGCTCTACTATTTTAGTTATTCTATGTTCATTGTAAAGACACCTATCAGAAACATTTAGTAATCCTCTGAAGCAAAACGCCTCACATTCCTTTTACTAGACTGATGAAAGATCTGCATGTGAAAAATATGACTTTAATTAGTAGTACCATAAAGAGCATCTGCTGTGCCCAGGTTTGCTGAAATTTATGTGCAGATATGAGAAAGAAAAATGTGAGCACAGAGCAGAAAGTGACAATGGATGTGTAATTTGGACTGACCAGTGAGGGATCACTTGCACTTTGCAGTTATGCTTTGGGGCTGCTGTGGACTTCAAAGAAGAAAGAGGCCTGATAACAATGGTCAAGCAATAAATGAATGTTGCTTTGTAGAGTCTGTGGCATGTTATCTGGAAGTATAAAAACTTACGGTTTTGGAGAACATATTGTCTGAAAAGCTTTGTTGTTGTGGGTTATAGAAGAATTATGGAAACAGTATTTTGTGATTTTGTTGTGAGTTATTTAAAATTAGAAGCTCTCTTATAGCCCTCAACCCTAAGCAATCAGAAACGAAGTCAGGAGTTAAATATGTAGCACTGCATAGCAGGACCACAGCTTCAAGAGAAAACATGATGGTAACCGGGAAATTCAGTAAAGAATGTAACAGTTATTACATGAGAATAAGTAAAGACTTGGCATCTTGCAATATATCGATCACATACATCTACAACTACATCATACACCACAAGCTACCTAACGGTGTATGGCAGAGGGTACTTTTTCTACCACTATCTGATTCCTCCACCCTGTTCCATTCCTACAAGGAATGTTAAGAAAGGTAGGAAGATGCATTTGCTCAGCAAGGATGACAGGATACAAATTTCAGAATATCTCAGCTGTCAGCATCAAATATTTGGTGATGAGGACGAAGATGGGGAGCACAAATGGAAAAAAATTCAACGGCGTTGTTCAATATGCCCTAGACAAGTATGTTCTGAGTAAGTTTTTAAGGGATGTGAAAGATCCACCATGGTTTAATAGCTGTGTTAGAAAAGCACTATGTAAACAAAGAGCACCTCATCTCGAATTCAAAAGAAGTAAAAACCTAGCTGACAAACAAAAGCTGAACGAAGTGAAAATGAGCATAAGGACAGCAATGAGAGAAGCGTTCAATGATTTTGAAAGTAAGACATTGTCAACTGACCTGAATAAAAAGCCTAAGAGATTTTGGTCATATGTAAAATCAATAAGTGGGCCAAAATCATCTCTTCATTGTCTCAGCCACCACACCAGCACCGAAACAGAAGATAACAGAGAGAAGGCCTAAATACTGAATTTGGTCTTCTGAAGTTGTTTCACCATGGAAGATTGTAACAATGTCCCTCCTTTCAATTGGCGTGCGAACATTGAAATGGCAGATATTGAGACAACTGATCGTGGAACTGAGAAGCAGCTACAACTGCTTAGTAGTGGAAAGGCTTCAGGACCAGATGAGATAACTATATGATTCTATACAGATTATGCGAAAGAAGTTTCACCCCTTCTAGCAGTAATTTACCATAGAGTGCCTGAGCAATGAAAGGTACCTAATGACTGGAAAACAAGTGCAGGTCATTCCTGCTCTTAATACAGGCCGTAAGACAGATCCAAACAATTATGGACCTATATCATTGACGTCAGTCTGTTGTAGAATTATGGAACATGTATCATGTTAGAGTATTATGCCGTTCTTGGAAAATGAACAGTTCCTCTATAAAAATCAACATAGATTTTGCAAACAGAGATCCTGTGAAACTCAGCTCGCTTTCTTCCTCCATTAGATCCACAGCACAGTGGACAATGGCGCTCAGCTTGGTGCCATGTTCCTTGATTTCAGTAAGATGTTTGACAATGTCCTGCACTGCCGTTTAATGAAAAAAATATGAGCTTACGGAGTATTGGAGCAGACCTACCATTGGATTCAAGACTTTCTTGCAGATAGAACTCAACATGTTGCTCTTAATGGAACTAAGTCACAGATGTAAAGGTAATATCCGCAGTACCACAGGGAAGTGTGATAGGACAGTTGTTGTTCACAATATATATAAATGATGTAGTAGAAAGTATCGGATGCTCTTTAAGGCTATTTGCAGATTATGCAGTTGTTTATACCAAAGTAGCAATGCCAGAAGGTAGTAAGAATTTGCAGAACAACCTGCAGAGAGCTGGAGACAGCGTCTGCTGTAAAATATCTAGGCGTAATTATCCAGGGCGACCTTAAATGGATTGACCATATAAAACAGATAGTGAGAAAACCAGACACCAGACTCAGATTCATCGGATGAATCTTAAGGAAATGTAACTCATCCATGAAAGAAGTGACTTATAAGGCATTTGTTTCCCTGATTCTTGAGTATTGATCATCTATCTGGGATCCCGTCGTCATAGATGCTGTCACAGCCTTATGATCACTGATACCTTCCTCTATGTTAACTGATTCAATAAGCTCAGGTCTGTTTGTTGCCAGGAGGTCTAATACATTACCCTCAAGAAATGGTTCTCTGTCTATCTGCTCAAGGTGGCTCCAGAACAATGCCACATGATTCACTGTCTCTGGCACCAGTTTTGATGGCATAACACTCCCAATCTATACCTGGCTAGTAGAAGTGACCCCCTATTACAACAGCATGATCAGGAAAACTGCTGACAATATTCTGCAAGATCTGTTTGAAGTGCTCTACAACTTCAGATCCTGACTCAGCTGGTCTATAAAAGCGTCTGATCACCATTTTTGACCGTTCTTTGATACTCAATTTCAACCAGATTAATTCACATTCAGAATCCGTGATAACCTCACTAGATTTTATCAAATTTTTATTGCAATAAACACGCCGCCACTATTGGCGATTAACCTATCCTTTTGATAAACATTCTAACCTGAACTTAGGATTTAGTCGTCATTGACGTCTGGCTTCAAGCAGCTTTATGTTCCCAATTCTATCTGTGCATACTAATTCTGGGGCCTTTCCTTGGATGCTCCTGGAGTTTACTAAAATCATATTAATCTTTTCTATCTCTGATCTGCCGGAACCAGATTTCCTGAGATCGCTGTGGCTGAGTTAACAGGCAAATCATGTTTGCTCTCAAGGGAGGGGTCCTCTAACCTAAAAAAGCCCCATGTGCACACCACACATACTTCACTACCATAGCAGCCACTTCCTGCATGTGTATCATGCCTGACCTATTAAGGGGAACCCTAAAATTCGGCACCTGATAGTGGAGGTCGAGAAATTCGAATCTGATACCGTCTCAGAGGCGTCTGAGCCTCTGGTTTAGACCTTCCACTCTACTCCAAACCAGAGAAATGACACCTTACCCTGCACTCTGCATGCTTTGCTAGTTGCCTTCACCAAATCAGCCAACCACCGAAAGGAGCCAAGAATGGCCTCAGAACCCAAGTGGCAGGCGTCATTCATGCAGACATGTGCCATTAAATACAGCTGGTTTCACCCAATGTCCTCGATAGCCGCTGTCAGGGCCTCCTCCACATCATGGATGAGACCTCCCAGCAAACATACCAAATGCACACTGGATTATTTCCCACCTTGTCTGCTATCTCCCTGAGGGGCTCCGTCACCCGCCTAACATTGGAGCTCCCACTGACTAACATATCCACCCTCTGTACTTGTTCGGACTGGGCAGGAAAATCGACTGTTGGCCCAGCAGGACAGGCATCCCATGCTGCCTCAGAGTTATCATCAACACTGGGAAGCACCTCATACCTGTTGCTAAGACATAGGGAGCCAGCCGCCCAGCCTGGTCCCTCTTTCGCCTTCTACCCAGTGACATGTGAACCCTACACTGTCTGTCACCCACACTGGAGTGAGGATGGACTGGACAGATGTTGCGTATCAGAAGCTGCAGTGATGTCCGGGCCACCAGGGGATTCCAGTGGCACCACAGGTGTCTCAGGTCTCATCCCATAAGATCAACCCACAACAAGATAAACACCTCAGCCTGAAGCCATCAAAAGTCAGCATACCATAAATCATAATATAACAACAGTAAAACCAGTTGTGAGGGTACTGGTGTGTAGTATCTGTAAGTGGTTGTTCTTTGGAGGGTGACAATGCCCAGTGGCACAGAGAGTCGCAAGCATAGGCACTTGTTGAGAGGCTGTGGAAGGTGTAGGCTGCATGAGCCAAAGGCAGTTGCGTAGCGAAGGATTTATCTCTATGTTTAATAGTAGTGCCACACAGTTTGAATAATAGTGTGTTTATGTTTGTGCAGTTTGATAAAGGAAATAAATTAAAATTTTACCAGTTCTTAATGCGTCTCCATCAGTACCACACCACTGCATTTAACAATGAATGAGGTCTCGATATACACGGTCAACTACAACAAGAGGATTGTAACATAATAATCATTAATTAACCCGTATAATCTCTAAGGAGAATTGGAGCTTATATTTGGCGATGCGTGTGTCAGGCGTCAATTCCTTCGCAATCTTCGGATCGTCGGAGAACACGGCACAACAAACGGTGGGTGAAGCAGCTAATTGTGACCGCGGTGCTTCGTTTCTAATTGTTTTCTACATTATACAGGATAAATTAGGAAATGACCTCTGAACTATGTTAGAGACTGTGATATTTGTAATATGATCTCTTAAATTAAGTGTTGGAACTAATTATTAACAGACAGTGATTTTTGTGAACATTGTTAACATGGCAGACACAACGCAAAGCAACAGTGAAGTTATTAATGAGGAGGGACAAGTTAATGCTTTAGTCAATGTAGAATGCGAGTTTGGACTTAAGAATACCACACTTAATGTAATGGAAGATAGTGGTGCAGTTAGTTTCAATTCAACGACGCTTAGTTCAACACCAGTGAGAAGTCAACAAATGGGAACGAGTGTTAGCACTAACGATTTGATAGTGCAGATGTTGAGAGAAATCAAACAGGAAAGTAGGAACGCCAATGAAGAAATAAAGAATTTATCAAATGCAATGGTTAACTTGCGAACTGACCTCACTAATTCACTTAATCAGAAACATAAGGAGCTCCAAAAGGAATGTGATACCAAACATGAAGAACTTGAAAATTAAATGCAAGATCTTAACACAAAAGTTAATGAACAAGGTAAACAATCGAGCACATTAGTTAACAAAGTTCAAGAAACAGTTAAGGCTCAAAACTATGAAATTTTTAAAATTAAGAGTACATGTAAAGGCAACAAAGAAACAATTGTTAAGTTAGTTCAAAGCATACAGACGCAATGTACTGAACTGAGTACTGAAGTAGGCGAAATTCGCCAAAAGGTAATGTCATCCGAAAATGGTTTGAACAATGTCAATAAAGAACCTTATACATCAGGAAAGCAATGTAGCATTACGCGAAGTTGATAACAGTATGGTTAACGTACCTCAAGTTATTGTGGATAATGGATTGAGCATACGCAACTTTCAAGATTACGGTCCAAAACAAGGTGTCCATGCAGTTGCCTTTATTAAGCAATTTAAACACGCAATTTTAAGACATTATACGGAACGTGTGAAAACTGATATGTGCATTAGCCACATGAAAGGCGAAGCACATATCTGGGGCATCAGTGTTTCAGAAAATTATTCACAATACAAAGAATTTGAATCTGCATTCTTTAGTAAATTTTTGTTGCGAGAAAAACAATGGGATGTAAAATCAAAGATTCTTACACTGCCGAACTTCACAAGACATTATGGAACAACGCATGAATATATGCAGAAATTTTTGAACGACAATGCCTATCTTGATGATCCGGTCAAGGAAGAGGAATTTATGTTAATTTTGATACAGAAGCTACCTTTCGCGGTACATGAAAAGTTAGCACTCACTCCAAAATTGAACATGGAGCAGACCTGCCTAATGATTGATAGAATTGATGTACTTAACCATGAACGTGAACAGCACAAGAGAAATAATGACGATCGTCATTCGCATGGTAATGGCCCACCACGACAAGAATTTACGACTAATGAAAGACCAAGCAGATTTGATAGAAGAGGGGGCAGAAAACAAAGAAGAAATGAGTATGATGCAATGAGCATATTTAATTAGAATCAGTACTCAGATCAATCCCAGTATGAAGAAAACAGAAGACAACAATGACCACCGGAACAAGAAAGAAGCCCAGAGCATAGTCCACAGGAACATGAACCGGTAAACCAAGTCAAGTTTCGAAGACGACCCACTCCGAAACTCAAGTTACAAGAAATGGGTCGGACGTAGAGATTAATGCAATCAAGTGTGAACGAGTACATGATATTAAAGACAATTTGTATCGAGAGGATGAAAATAATGATCAAGAAATCTTAATGCCTTTTGTAGAGGTGGAGGTATACGGAATTATTGTGTACGCACTACTGGACTCAGCGAGCAGAGTGAGTGCAATTTCAGAAAATCTGTTTTCACAATTAAATAATCTGGTGGCATTTCCAACATTCCCTGTGAATGGTGTATGTATTGTCAGTGCTGTAGGTAATAGAAGCAAACCCATTAAAGGTCAAGCTCTATTGAAGTTTAGAATCAATGAAGACGAGTATGAGCAGAGCGTATTAATTGTTGGATCTCTTAATGTCACATTAGTTCTTGGATTCGATTGGTTGACTGAAATGAGGAGCAGTATTGAATTTGAAAAGGGTTGTCAGTGGACAAGAATAAATAGTGTTGAGAAGAAGATAATATTTAAAGGATTTATTAATGAAGAAAATAAGGGCGCTGCGTGCACAAAGATGAGGCTAATGAGTTTCCGAGGAGAAGAGGAACTGGCGACTTATGAGGATTCTGAGGAAGATCCTGCTCTGTGAGAGAAGAATAATGATGAAGATGCTCTGACTGGTATTCGAATCAAGAGTCAGGCGTCAGTGAACGTGACGGAAGCAAAAAGAGAGGAATTAATGGAAGTGCTGAGACGCGAAGTTGACCTGTTTTCAAAATTACCTGTATTAATTAAAGGATGTGTTTGCAAAATTAAAGTCAAGGAACATGAACCATTCTGCAGCAAATTGTATGCAATACCTTTAGTGAAGAGAGAAGCAGTGAACAAGGAAATCAAAAGGATGTTGGCTAATCAGATCAAGGAAGTGTCAATTAGTGAATCATGTTTAGTTATAAATATGCTACATAACTGATGGACAACCTTTGGACAATAGTCAGTAGATATTGTGAGATGTTGAAGACTGTAGTCAGTAGCTGCAGTGAGTGCATTTTATTCTCTGTGTTTGATATCGTGTGACTTCCTCTTATGTACCGTGACAAGCACAGCAGTGGACAATGGAGCAACGCTTGTAGCATGTGTTTTGGTTTTCAGGAAGCAGGCAACAGTGCACAGCTAAGTACATTAGTCTTTTGTTACTTCATGCTGCTGTAATGTTATTTTATTGTTTTTGTGCCTGTCTGCCAATGATCTTCAACGCCCGGCGCACTAAGGTTTGGGGAAGGAGGAGGTGGCTGACGTCACGAACAGCTGACTGGCATCTGGCACTTGTCAACATAACGGGAACGTGCCGCCAATGAACCGTACAGCGGAATGCAGCAATTCTTCGTGGGCGTAACAACAGCTCCTAGATCTTCCTGTCTCCGGCAGCGTCTATGTCACTCTTCCCTTGCATCAAACGTCGTAACTGTGTGTGACAACCAGCTCAACACATAGGACAGTGATAAAAGCAGAGTAACAAGTGCTGTGTTACGTATAGTGTTTGTGAGTCCTCAGCAGCGACAATGCCACTCCCCTCAGTGAAATCGTGTGAAGTTCTGCTCAGCTTATAGGAACGGCCCCAAAGCAGAGTACCCAATATTTCCTTATGGTGTGAAAAGTGCTCAAGCCAACAAAATGTCTCTTGTTTATAAATGATTCACTCAATGTAACTTGGTTGTAAATGTAAAATATTTCTTTAAAGATATGTACTTATTTTTGTATAAGTAGTCTGAGTGCTGTGTGCCATTCTACAAATTCCAATAGTTAATTGATAAAATGTTTTATGCCTGTAACTGTAGTTTTGACAGATGCATAGTGTCAATGCTTTTGTGTATATAGGTTTTACATTTATATTAGGTTATTTAAAATTAGTCTCATTTATTCTGATTCTATCCCTTAGTATCAATTATGTTCTTTACTGTGATTCATGTGTGTAATTAAGAGTAACCTTTACTAATATGCTTGATATCTCCAACAAAAGGGAAACTGTGTCAGTCACATTATCTTATCTTTTTTACATTTTTCTTGCTGATTAACAGACAGTTAGTAAATTATGTGTTAAGTTCTTGCTGTCATTAAATAATTTTCAAGTTGCTATATTCATTGATCATGTTTTATGGGCGTGGCGATAAGGTTAATTAACATTAGTTATATTTTGAAAATCATTTGTTCTCAGGGTCAGATACTTATTGCAACTACTTTGACATGAAATACTAATTGGTGTAATTTTCAAATTTTGATTGTTTATTGTATAACTTTCTTTAGGACTTCCGAGTCCCCTCAAAAGGTTACCTAGCTCTAGTTTTGTTTTGGTGGGGATGTGAGGATACTGGTGTGTAGTATCTATAAGTGGTTGTTCTTTGGAGGGCAACAATGCCCAGTGGCGCAGAGAGTAGCAAGCAGAGGCAGTTGTTGAGAGGCTGTGGAAGGTGTAGGCTGCGTGAGCCAAAGGCAGTTGCGTAGCAAAGGATTTATCTCTATGTTTAATAGTAAAGGCACACAGTTTGAATAATAGTGTGTTTATGTTTGCGCAGTATGATAAAGGAAATAAATTAAATTCTCCTAGTTCTTAATGCGTCTCCATCAGTTAGTACCACACCATAGCACTTAACAATGAACGAAGTCTTGATGTACACGGTCAACTACAACAAGAGGATTGTAACATAATAATCATTAATTAACCCATATAATCTCCAAGGAGAATTGGAGCTTATACAGTGTCTCACAGTTGGACTCTGCAAACAGAGTTCAGTGATATAAAGAGATCACCCATTATAAATGTTGAGTCTTCATGCTCACAATCTGTAGTAAATGACATACAGCATACTGTAGATACTGCAAGTGCTAAAAATGAAACTTTGAGAAACAGCCCATTAAGAGTAACTATAAAGTATTGTCTCATTTGACAATATTATTTAAAACTAGGATATTATTCTAAAACTAGGATATTATTCAAAACTAGGATATTATTCTAAAACTAGGATATTATTCTAAAACTAGGATATTATTCTAAATACATTATTGTATTGTGTTACTTATTTGTGTGCCAATTGTTGACACCTTCAGAAATCAACATACATAATTCCCCCAGTAGATAAATTTTGTAAACCTCTTAAGTTATTTGATGGTAACAGCCATATTGAGACATTTGTGAAAGACAAATTTTACAATAATGTGAATCAATCACTTTAAGTTAATTTATGAATATGTACTAGTTTTAAGTGTTGCACATTATTACTATGATATGCCTAGTAACAGGAATATGACACAATCAGAAGCCGCAGGCTGACCAGCCAAGGGCATCAATCGTGAGTTGTGAAAACCCACAGAAAGACAGCTCCGGACAACAATGAAGACAATAACAACAGCCACGATTTGATATGGCAGTATACAAGTCCAAAGAGTAAACCAGATTAAGAGCCTAGATGTAGCAAGATCAGGAACTGACAACAATGTGTACGATATACAATACAAGAGCACAGTCGGAACACAACTGACTTCTGAGCCCCTGTGTCGCCAGCTTTATAGGGCCCCCATGAGTGCCGACAGGCTGGCACGGCAGGCATGGCCCATGCACAGCGCTGTGGTGGCGACAGCAGCACTTGCAGGGTATAGGGGAGCCGCCTAGTGGCTGTCATCTACATCCACGCCTTATGGCGGGCTGTCCAAATTGTCAGACTGCTACACCAGAATATGAGGGAAGAAATATTTAAGCCACATGATTACTTATTTTCTAAAATGCTTTTATAAAGATTAAAAATATCTCAAACACTTGTCGTAACCTGCAGACCACATACTTCATGTTTCACAGATGATCAGATGGAAGACTAACAAATACTTGAGACACAGGGATCCTGATGCTAAAAGAAGTCAGCATACCATAACTAATGATATAATAATAGCACCACCAGAGACTCACAGTGGAACTCTGCAGTCAGAATTTAATCGTATTAAGAGACAACTCACTACAGATGTTGAAAGTCCATGCTCCCAAACTATAGTCAATAAGATAAATCCACAATGTTACTGCATGTGTTGATATTGAAACTTTGCCCAATGGACTATTAAAAGTAAGCAGAAAAAAATTCCTCTGCAGGACACCACAATATAATTACAAGAATATTATTACAAAAACAGTCTTACACTGTGTTAGAATTTGTTTGTTGACTGTAAACACTGTAAGAAATTAACACATATAATCTTACTACCAGAAATATTTAGCAACCCTATGACATTATTTGATAGTACCATTTTTTTCGTATTCATCAGGGACATTAATGGCAATTACAGAATAGAGCAATACAGAAAATAAGTCAAAAGGCAACCACTCACCTATAGCGGAATGGTGTTTGAAGCACATAAACACTGTTATATGGTCTGTGCTCCATGCATCTATCCACATTAGATGAGTGACAGTGTTCACTTTGTTTTATGTATCACGAATGACAATTTTTGTGGCAATGTGACTCAGTAGCCATATTTATTTTACGAATATGTCAAAGTTTTGAGTATTGTACATTATTAGTATGATATGACAGAAGGAATATTGAAGACAAATGATTTTTCTTCTTAGTAATTTGCTCTTAATCAGCAGTGTTAATTTCACAGCTATTTCCCATATCCTGTATACCACATATTTCACATTCCACAAGTTATCAAATGAATGACTTCCGTAGTCATTAATCAAAAGAAACATGAAGGTAATCCCAGTCAGCTCACTATTTCTGATGATATAACATTAGTGGAACCCAGTGTCTCACAAGAACACTGTTCATTCAGAGTCTAATCATAGTGACAGACATCACATTGGAGATTTTCAGTCTCCATACACTCAGACTTTTATCATTGATCTCAAGCCTACAGTGGGCACTGTACCTGATGCAACTGAATCTATTTGGAAAGGACCATTAAGAGTAAGTAGAAAAATTTCTCTGCGGTATATCATTCTTTAAAACTTGGATATTGTTACAGAAAGAATTCTGTATTGTTTTTTATATATTGACTGTTACCACTTTAAGGAAATGACACATAATCCTACCACCAGAAACAATTAGCAGTCCTCTAAAGTAATTTTATAGTACCAGTCATAACATGTTATCCATGAAAAAATACTAGAAATGGAGTGATACATAAAATATCTGAACGCTCAACTAATTCACCTGTACCACAAGAATGTGTGGAGTGCACAAACACTGTTTCTCTTACATGTTTCTGTCCTCCAATGGATCCAAATACTGTAGGTTAGTCACAGCCTTTTCTTTATGTAGAGCTAATCACGAATTACAGTTTTTGTGTTGATATGAATTAGAATCCACATTTATTTTATGAATATGTCAAAATGTTGTATGTTTTACATTATAAGTATTATCTGAGTGAAAGGATACGGAAGTTATTTGATTTTTTCTTGCTAGTAATACACTCGTAGTAACATAGTGTGATTTTTATGGTATTTGCCATACACCACATACCACATATTTTTAATTCCACAAATGACCACTGGATAAACTCCGAAGTCATTAATCAAAAGAAACATGAAAAGTTATCCAAGGTAGGGCACCATTACTGATAATATACCAGTGGTGGAACCAATGTCACACTGACACACTCAACTCAGACTCTACTGATATTCACAGATGGCACATTAAAGATTTTGAGCCTGTATAACTCCAAATTTACTAAGATCTAGCACAATGTGGAAACTCCAAATGATCAAACTGAAACCATCCCAAGAGGACCATTAAGAGTAAATAGAAACTATTCCTCTGATTGACATATTTTTTTGAAACCATCATATTATTACAAAAACAATGCTGTACTGCGTTAGGTATTTGTATGTTGACTGTAAGCACTTTAAGAAATTGCAGATATATCTTACCACCTAAAATATATACCCAGTCTGCAAAGTTCTTTGATGGTACCAGTCACAAGACGATACTGATGATAAGCTATAATGAAACTTCAGGGATGGAGATGAACATAAAATTAGGGAATGGCTACAACTCATCTGTAGTGGCACTACCATTAGGGATAGGAAAAGTCAGTTTTGGTGCAATATTTCTGAGCACACAAGTTACAACCAGGTGTGGACTGTTTACTGTGAGTTATGCTCACCAGTAGTTGTGAAGCAAATTAGAGGCAACAGGGGATTGGAAGCATCAGAAAAAGTACACGCCGTGGTTTGCATGACGCAAGTCACAGGCAGAAGGGGCCCACTGGCCAACCTAAGTGTTATGAGTAAGTGACGCATTTAGCAAAAACAGAGGTGCACAGCTGCATATAAATAGGCACTGGTTCACTAACAAAGCATTCAAGTGTGACAGCTCTCCTGGATGGCGGGGCATGTCACACCACCAGCTACACACAGCAGCATATGGGGCGCAAGTGTTCCAGTCCATGGTAGGTCACTGGTTCGACCCTCTGAGGCTGACGCGGCGGGCCACTCCACGACTCACTACCACAGGCAGTCGTCTTGGTTCCCAACACACACCAGAGACATGCAGGGCAAGAGCCGCAGATTCAGCTGCTGGATGACAGGTGCTGGCAAGTCATTCCAGCGTGGATGCACGGCATGAGCCACCTTGCAGTTGTCAGTGGGCAGCGCTGAGGCAGCGCAGGATGAAGGTTGCTGAGTTGGATGCCGGCGCAGCCCTGACATCATCATATCACCATGGCCATACAAGGCTGACGCATTAGCAGAGCGCTTGATGGGTCGCTGAGATGGCGTCCTCAATATTACAGGATCCGGTGACACAGAACAAGGGGAATGCGGCACTGTAGTTGGAAACAATAAATCACTTGGAAAGCTCAGATGAGTCTTAATATGTATGGTGCCCTCTACCTCTCCTTCTTTATTTGGTGTTGCTGTTACATTTGGTGTCAGAAGTTGCTACTACATTTAGTGTCAGAATAGCAGACATCTTCTGTACAGTACGACGTTCGAGCCCACTGCCTGCATTACAGTCACAAGATGTGATGAATTTTGACCAGTTTTCTTTTGAGTGTTGGATGTTTTCTTTCTTTTTTGCGTTTTTGAGTATGGCTCATGGCAGACCATTGTAGATGGTTGGTGTGGGCATAGTATTTTTTGTTGTCAGAGTAAGTGTTAGTGTATTTGGGGCAGTAAGATTTTTTTTTTTTTTTGTGGCATTTAATTACTTTTGTGTTGGTTTGAGTATGTTGTTACTGACTATGATGATACTTAGATATAGGTAGATGGGTTATTTTTGTACTTAATTGTATTGTTTTGGGATTAACGGGGAACAAAAGCAACACAATGGCAGCGTCAGGAATGCGAGGTGTGTTGGAACCAGTTGGTTACAGTTTTTGTTGGGAAAGGTAGCACAGTTGACAGCAGACAATACGCATTTGAGGAGTGAATTAACATCTAGAAGTGAGCGGTAAACGACAGTGGATCAGTCGTTGTTGCCTAGGATGCCGCAGAAGGAGACTGATCCAGCTGCCACGATTTTGATTATTCCGTTTCCTGGCAAGGCATCTGAGGATGTTTATTTGTTTGTGGAGGACTTGAAAACTTCAGATGTGATGGATGGTTGGTCGGATGAACAGTTGTTACATGTAGCCAAGATTAGATTAATGGGTGAAGTGAAAACACATGTAAGGAGTTCTGAGGCTGTAAGGAAGGCGAGACAGTTTAAGCAGCTGAAGGAGCGGCTTTCACAAAGGTACAAGAAACAGAATAGCACTCAGTACTTTAGGGAGAGGTTGAGTACAATGACGAAGAGGCAGGGGGAGATGTTAGAGAAATTTGAGGACAGAATAAGAGAAATGAACGAGTACACTTACGAGTTGGGTCAGAGCGATGAAGCGAATGGTGTTCTGTTGCAGGAGGCTGAGCAAAGGACACGCGATGTATTTTTGAGGGGGTTACTGGCGCATATATCGCGGAAAGTATGTGAAGGGCTCCAAAAGATTTGTATTCGGCCATTCAGCTCACAATCCAATGTGATGAAATAGACGTGGCAACAGGGGTATGTAATACACAAGTGGTGTTTACAGGGGGTATAAAATGTTATAAGTCTTGTTGTATGGGACACGGACAGAGACAATGTACCCAGTCACTGAGGAATAGAGGAAGGGGTGGAAATCAGCAGCATGGAGGATGGAGAAGTGGAGTTAGTAGAGATGGACAATCATTAAACGGCAGAGGGGGGACCAAGACCCACCTAAGGGAGCTCCCGTTTCATTTCAGTGCTACGAATATGTATACAGAGGTGGAATGTTCAGTGGTAGGATCCATAGAAACTAAAACGTTTAAGATTTTGTTAGACACAGGCGTGCAAGTATCAGTGGCTACTAGGAGATTAATCAGACGATGGAAGTTATAACCACCACGTTATAGCTTGCGTAGAGTGCAGGATAAGGAGGTGACACCTTTGGGGTCAGTGACAGTTGACTTTCGCATAGGGGAAGTCCGATTTTATGCATGCATGGAGGCAGTACCATGGATAAGTGAGGACTACGACGTGATCCAAGGAGTAGATTTCTTGCATCAACATCATGCCAAAATTGACCTTGGACAACGAACTGTGGAACTTGGTGGAATGTTATTTCAGCTAGGGGAAACTGTTATCGATGCAAAGCTGTCGCAAGGGGGGGTTTAACGTAATGAACTAATCAATTGAACCACGTACATTAGCATTTAGGCTTAATTCACATGAGTGTGTGTGTGGTGGCACCAGGAAGTTGCTTTGGATAAATGTAGAGTCGAATCTACCTGTGGGTACAGTATATGTTATTGAACCATTGGAGGATAATGAAGTTTTGGGTCCATTGGGTTGTTTTGTGAAACATAGTATTGAACAACGGGCGAGTAGTCCCCCGTGAACATGGATAATTTTAGCGCTGTAGATGCGAATTTGAAAAAAGCAGCTTTAGTAGCAAATCTGGATGTACCAGATGACGAAGACTGGTGTTCAAGAGGTATGTGAAGCGATCAACCACTCACTGCCGATAGAACTGCAATGCGTGACAAAATTAAGTATTTAAAAGGAGGAGAAAGAGAGCATATGGAAGTATTATTGTGGGAATTTAAGGATTTGTTTTTTCCGCATGGGCCGTTGCCAGCTACTCCATTAGTTCAACATAGGATACCAACAGGGAATGAAGCACTTGTTTACCATAAACTATATAGATTGTGGAGGATTTCACTGAGCAGGAGCTTGTGGATGAGCTTGTGGACGGTATTATACAGCATAGCAGTAGTTGCTGAGGAGCCGGCATTGTCGTTGTGCCTAAAAAAATCTGTAAATGGAACTAAGAAATACAGTTGCTGTTGTGACTACCGATACTTCCATAATAAGACAGTATATGGACGCATACCCCATTCCAAACTTATCACAGACTTTGGATCACTTAAGACAGTGCCAGTACTTTTCTACGATTGATTTGACAAGTGGTTATCATCAGTTAGAGGTGGCACCAGAGGATTGTCCAAAAACTACGTTCTCAACTGCTGGAGGTCATTACCAGTACATCAGAATGCCATTCAGTTTGAAAAACGCTATGGCAACATTTCAGAGATTGCTAGACAGTGTCTTGAGTGGTTTGAAACCACGGGAGTGTCCTGTCTATTTGGATGACATTATAGTGTTTTCAAGTAGTGTGGAGCAACATAGACAGCGGTTAAGGGAAGTCTTTATGAGGTTAAGAGCAGCTCATTTGATGCTGAGCCTGGAGAAGTGTCATTTTGCGTTTGACAAAGTAACATATTTGGGTCATATTACTGTATCAGTAAGGAGGGAGTGCAAACAGATCCGAGGTTGGTACAAGCTGTAAGGGATTTTCGGGAACCGAAAACAGTTAAGAAAATGCAGTCATTCATCGGAATTTGCAATTTCTATCAAAAGTTTGTGAAGGGTTTTGCAGATTTAGCACAGCTGTTGACACGATTGTTACGGAAGGGTGTGAAATTTGAGTGGACAGAAGAGTGTCAGAAAGCGCGTGACAAACTGAAAGAAGTGTCAACATCAAGTCCAGTTCTTGTGTTTCTAGATTTTGAAAAGGAGTTTATACTAGCAGGTGATGCATCGAATCAAGCACTGGGGTGTGTTCATAGGCAGGAAATTGATGACAAATAACATCCTGTAGCCTATGCATCTAGGCAGTTGAATGCAGCAGATAGGAACTACTCAACAACAGAGAGGGAGATGCTTATCGTAATCTATGGAATCACATATTTTAAATGTTATTTATATGGGAGAAGATTTCCGGTAGTGACAGATCATGCTCCGTTGAACTGGTTGTTGGGGTTGAAGGATCCGTCCACTAGACTCGCTAGGTGGTCTATGAGGCTTAGTGAATTCGACTATGAGGTGGTGCACAAGCCTGGCAAGAAGCACGGTAATGTGGATGCACTAAGTAGAAAGGTGGCAAAAGTAGAAGTCATAGATTATGACCTAGCAGTACAGCAAAAATTACAGGTCGCAGACAACGATTGTAAATTGTATTGGACACAGTCACAATTTAATATGTACGATGGACTTCTGTGCAGGGAAACGAAGTTAGGACCAAGGGTAGTAGTGCCAGTAAAGCTGAGGGATGAGGTTTTAAAGGGAGCACATGATCACATGTTTCTGGTCATGGAGGGTGTAGAGCTGTGAATAGGAGATTGGCAGAGAGGTATTGGTGGAGGGGTAGGAAAGTGGATGTGGATCAGTAAGTCAAGAACTGTATACAATGTGAGCAGAGAGCAGTTTTGAGTTGGAAACAGATACTGCTACAACGGTTGCCAGAAGGGACATGTCCATTTTCTATGTTGTGAATTGCTGTCTTAGCTCCTTTCAGTCGAATACCATAGGGGAAGTCTGCCCAGATAGCTGAGTGGTCAGCATGACAGATTGCCATCCTCTGGGCCCGGGTTCGATTCCCAACTGCATCAGAGATTTTCTCCACTGGGGGCGTTGTCTTCATCATCATTTCATCCCCATCTGGCGCGCAGGTCGCCCAATGTGGCGTCGAATGTAATAAGACCTGCGCCGAGGCAGCCGGACCTGCCCCGTAAGGGGCCTCCTGGCCAATGACGCCAAACGCTCATTTCTAATTGTACCATAGGGGAACAGATTCATTGTGACAATAATAGTCCATTTTTCGAGGTATGTGGAGATAGTGGCTGTGCCTAATCAACAGTCAGCAATGGTCACACAAGCATTAATAAACAACTGAATTTTGAAGTTTGGTGTACCAGAGACGATAATTACTGACCAAGGGACCAACTTCATGTCAGATTTAATAAAGGAGCTGTGTAAATTGTTGTACTTAAAGAAGTGGAGGATGAGCACATTGCATGCACAGGCCAAAGGAAGGACAGAACGGGTACACAGAAAAATCGGGAAGATGCTGAGTTTTTATGTGGATTCTCATCACCATCAGGGCGACGACTATTTGAAGCATATTGTATGTGCATACAATGCAAAAATCGATACAAATACTGGTTTGTCTCCATATGAGGAAGTGTACTGGCGAAAAATGCCGTCACTGTTTGATTTGGTGAAGCTACAGAAAGGAAGGACTGGTGAATCTGTACGTCAATTCGTGAGAATAATCCGGGATGTTTGGAAATGGGTACAAAAGGTGAATACGAAGGCTTTGGAAAGGCAGGAAAATGCAGTGAAGCGGAAAGGAAGTTTACCACAGTATAGAGTGGGGCAATGGGTAATGCCATCCAGCCCCTATATGCAAAAAGGGAAAACGAAGAAGTTCCTCACGAGGTATCAAGGGGCCATACCAAGTTGTTGGCTCCCAACATGCACTGGAGACATCCAAGGCGAGGGCCGCAGATTCAGCTGCCTGATCACGGGTGCTTGCTGTCGCTTTGACCCAAGCCGCGCCAGTGGGGATGCATGGCGCAGGCCACCCTGTAGTTGTCAGCAGATGGCACAGAGGCAGCGCAGGACGAAGGCTGCTGAGTTGGCTGCCAGCGCAGTCCTGATGTCATATTATCACCACGGCTGTACAAGGCCGACGCATTAGCAGAGCACTTGACGGGTCGCTGAGGTGGCGTCCTCAGCATTGAGGGACCTGGTGACACAGACCGAGGGGAACGTCGCACTGTAGTTGGAAACAACAAAACACTTGGAAAGCTCAGATGAGTCTTAATGCGGTGTCCTCTACCTCTCCTGCTACATTTGATGTTGCTGTTACATTCAGTGTCAGAAGTTGCTACTGCACATCTATGACGGAAAGATGTTTGGAGCACACAACACTGATTTTGTCATGTGTATCTCCACTCCATGAATCTGTCTATCATAGATGAGTGCCAGCCATTTCTTTATTCTGTCTATTGTTAAATATGATTTTTGTGGTAATGTGTTTGAATAGACATTTATTTCTGAATGTCTCACATGTCTGAGTGTTGTACATTACTAGTATGAGATGAGCGAAGGAATAATGGAGACACGTGATCTATTCTTCTTGGAAATACGCTCATATATATTGTCATATATAAAAACAGAGATGAGGTGACTTACCGAACGAAAGCGCTGGCAGGTCGATAGACACACAATTGTTTGTGTGTCTATCGACCTGCCAGCGCTTTCGTTCGGTAAGTCACCTCATCTCTGTTTTTATATATAATTTTTCCCACGTGGAATGTTTCCTTCTATTATATTCATATATATTGTCATGTAGAAGAAGGTGTAATCAGATGAATGACAAACACTAACTTCAGTTAATGAAGGTTTGTTCAGCACTTGCACACACAAGAGTTCAGAGCGAGCTGCCTCCAGCCAGAACACATACAGTCTATATAGAGCTACAGAACATTCCAGTGCAATTATTCCTGACATTCGTGGATACTCCGAGAATGTACCCGAACCGAATATAGAAATTAAAATTGTACACTCCAGGTGAGTTTTGAACTCACAAGCCTTCATACTACATTTTAGTACTTTAACCACTTTTTTTTTAATTTTTTGGGCCTCCCATCTCCCCTTCTAGCACTAACATTCGCTCTCCTTCATGTGCCTTCTTCGGCGAGCTTCAATGCCACTTTTTTTTATTGGGTTATGAAACTGAATTGCATCTTGAAGACAATGTTAGAAAATTGTAATCCGAATAGATTACCGTGAAAATAACTCTCTCTATAACACTGTTGACTGCATTAATGGGACGCAAAATATTCTTCCATTAGAATTGAAACAAAAATGAGAGAGAAGCAAAAGTAAAAATTAAGAGAGGAAATTAAACTTCTTCAGTGATGCACGTCTTATGCATTAGAATAGTTTTTCCCTACTATTCTTGTGCTGTGGCATGACTCCTGTTACTTTTTGGGAAAACATGCTTTTTTGGGCTTCTGTTGAGGCCTTCACGGCTACCGTATCGGCCCCGGGGCACACGAAGTCCCCACCGTACTTCACCCTCAACAGCAATCCCTTACTTTAGCAGTCTATCTTGTTCTGTCGATTTCATATTATTTAGATATTAACCGATGCCTTGTTTCTGAAACAAAATTTGCATCATATTCCCGAACTTCTTTTTATGGTCTTTGTTCTGGTATATTTTGAAGTATTCTTCTTTCATATATTCTCGATATTCTTGTAGATTGTCATTGCCTTTGTTGTTGACAACATAATTGACAAAATTTCTGAATTGCCACAAGATGACATTGTTTTTTTGTGGTGGAAAGAAAACTTCTTCTGGGAAGAGTATATTGTGTAGTGTGACTTCTCTCCCATCGGTCCGTTTGAGAAAAGCGACTTGCAATATAATCTCATTCCAAATATTCTTGTATCCATTACAGATGAAGTGGTGCTTTAAGGAGTCCAAATTGTGACATTTTTGGCACACATTGGTTACATGTAGTCCTATTGAATACAGTTTTTCTTTGGTGCTAATTATGTTGTTGACAACTCTGTACCATGATGCTTGCTTGCACTTCCGTAGTCAGTGTTTTGTTATTTATATTAGTCCATATTTTTTCCAAGTTTTTGTTGGGATACTTCAGCTCCATTTTATTTTGGTTTTCGCATGATTGTAACTTCTCTACTATATATTTACTTGTCCTCTTATTTTTGTCTGTTAAAATGGATGTCAAGTAGCTTAATTCTACATAAAAATTCTTAATATGCTTTACGTTGTAATTTTTGTTGTGAACATCTACTGGCAGTTGCATGCTTCTGGGTTTAAGAAGGTCAAATAGAGCGGCAGTTAACGCTGTTCGGCTGCGTCTCTATAAGTTTTAGCGTTCTTTTAATGCAGAAGGCAGTGTTTTTCCTCCGAAGGTCTGTCAGCCCTAGGCCTCTGTTTTCGGATCTCGATGTAGTCGTTTCTACTGATACTCTAAAAATATGGCCTTTCCATACGTGTCAACAGATTGTGCTCATTATAGATTTCACTATGTCTGGAGGTGTTGGTAAAATCTGAGCAACATACGCAGCTTTCGAAAGAACTGCACAGTTTATTAGTTTAATTCTTTGCTTGATATTTACGTCTCTCATTTCATGCAGTATTACGCTGCCTCTGATTTTTCCTAACACCTGTTTCCAATTAGCAGCCGTTGTTCTTAATGGGCAACTGTAAAAAGTTATGCCCAAAGCAGTGTGACCATCCACCCTATTTGCCCACGGTAGCTGCACATTGCCAAGATCCAGTAAATTTAAAAAGGAACTTTGCGTTTCATTTATCTTTGCACCAGTTACCCTGCTATAAAGCAATAACTTGTCCGTTAGCTGGCCACAGTCATCATCGCTCCTTACTAGAAGTCCCACATCGTCAGCGTATGCATTTGTAACCGTCTTCAGCCCAGCTATTGTAATGCCTTCTAAGGTTGTGTTCAAAAGCCATAAAAGGAGTTCCAGAGAAACCACATAAAACAAAATGGACAGGGGACTTCCCTGAGGAACTCCACTAGATATCAATACTTCATTAGTATATTGTCCATTGATCGAGATTTTGGTTCGTATGCCTCTGACGATGTTCATTAAAACCGCTAAGTTGCCATCATTGAAACCTATGTGTTTCAAGGTTCGGAACAGATATCCGTAGTTGACTCTGTCAAATGCTTTAGCAAAATCAATGAAGGCAATGCCTCCATTCGCTGATGATGATGAGAAAATAGAAATAATGTCTCGATATTCACATACAGTCTTAAAAATAGTACGTCAAGGGAGACACGTCTGGTGGCATCCAATGACTTTTTCTAAAATCGGTCCCATTTGTTCTTTAATTACAAGTGCAACTACATTGTAATCTGAGTTCATTATACTGATCGGCCTCATTTTAGTAATATCTTTCATGTCCGTACTCCTTCCCTTTGGAAGTAGTACAGTTACACTTTCCTTGAAAGCAGCAGGAATTTCCTCTCCCCTCAAGACGTCATTAACTACTTCCATGAATTGGGACCAAAAGGTCCTATAAAACTCCACAGGCAGGCCGTCTAGGCCGGGAGACATCCATGAAAGTGAATATCTGAGTATATCAAAAACCTCATCATTCATAATTTATAACATTAAACTTCTGTTCTCCTCTGTAACAACTGCCTCCATTCCGGAGTTCTGTAAAAACTCTTGTACTGATGTGAACTGTCGTCAGTGGCATTTCCAGAATATAATTGCTGAAAAAATCTATGTGCTTCATTTAGGATATCCCTTTGTTGGGTCAAGACTCTGTTATCTTCCGTTCTGAGGCTGGCAATAAAATTTCTTCTTCTGTTTTTTGTGTTGTATCAAGTGGTAGATGGAGGAGTTTTCTGCCTCCACCGTCGTTCTGGTGTGTGATTTGATTTGTAATCCCTCCAAATATACCCTTTTGATACTTATCATTTTGGCTTTAACGTTTTTAATATTGATAAATACGTCTTGAGACATTGGTTGGTCGTAAAGGTCTCTTAAGCAAGAGTAGTAAAACTCCATTGTGTGTCTTGACCACATTGCCCTTTCTTTGGCGTAAGATATCAGCGCTGCTCTTATCGTTTTCTTAGCGGCCATAGTCCACCATTCAATAGTTGTTCTATATTTAGTACGCATCCTTAAAACAGACTGCAAGGTTTCTTGCATCTTTAAAGCTACGGCGTTTTCAGAGAGGGTATTGATATTTAATTTCCATAGTGGGCAACCCCAATATGTCTATTGGCTGGTTAATTTGATGCCGCACCTCACTCCGAGGTGGTCAGAGAAGGCAGCTGGTATCACCTCGATACTACTGACTTTGGTGTCTAAAGTGGAGGTGACATATATTCTGTCGATTCTACTCTGTGTAGTGCCAGTGATATATGTGAAGCGAACCAGTGTCGGATATTTTATTTCCCACGCATCAAACCACTTCATGTTGGTGACCAATGCCTGCAGTTCTTGGGAGAAGTTAAAATTTGGATGCCGATGCTTTTTATTTAAAACGCAATTAAAATCTTCACCAATGACAATTTCTGAGGGGTTTTCTTGGAGTAGAAATAATATGTCACTTTTAAAAAAGGCTGCCCTCTCTCGTCTTGCATTGTTGCCTGATGGTTTGTAAAGGTTTATAAAAGTGGTGTTAAAAATCTTGCAGCTAATGCCCCTCCCCGACACTAAAAGGCACACATTTGTCATCCAAGGATGGCTGTTCCACACGCGTTTTCTGGAGCCACATTCAACACCTCTTTGTACCCTGAAACATACAACTCTTTGACATTAACGTCCTGCAGGAAGGCGATATCTGTATCTGACTGATACAGAAAGTCCTTCAGTGCAGCTACCTTTGCTTGACTCTGAATTTTGTTTATATTTAGCGTGGTCACGTTATATGTATGTTCCACTGTGAGATGCTACAAGACAGTAAATAGAGGATACGTTATTGGAGCTTCGTACAATAACTTCTGTTTATATATATATATGTTGTTGTTGTTGTTGTGGTCTTCAGTCCTGAGACTGGTTTGATGCAGCTCTCCATGCTACTCTATCCTGTGCAAGCTTCTTAATCTCCCAGTACTTAATGCAACCTACATCCTTCTGAATCTGTTTAGTGTATTCATTTCTTGGTCTCCCTCTATGATTTTTACCCTCCACGCTTCCCTCCAAAACTAAATTGGTGATCCCTTGATGCCTCAGGACATGTCCTACCAACCGATCCCTTCTTCTAGTCAAGTTGTGCCACAAACTTCTCTTCTCCCCAATCCTATTCAATACCTCCTCATTAGTTATATGATCTACCCATCTAAACTTCAGCATTCTTCTGTAGCACACATTTCGAAAGCTTCTATTCTCTTCTTGTCCAAACTATTTATTGTCCATGTTTCAATTCCATACATGGCTACACTCCACACAAATACTTTCAGAAACGACTTCCTGACATTTAAATCTATACTCAGTGTTAACAAATTTCCCTTATTCAGAAACGCTTTCCTTGCCATTGCCAGTCTACATTCTATATCCTCTCTACTTCGACCATCATCAGTTATTTTGCTCCCCAAATACCAAAATGGCTTTACTACTTTAAGTGTCTCATTTCCTAATCTAATTCCCTCAGCATCACCAGACTTAATTCGACTACATTCCATTATCCTCGTTTTGCTTTTGTTGATGTTCATCTTACATCCTCCTTTCAAGACACTGTCCATTCCATTCAACTGCTCTTCTAAGTCCTTTGCTGTCTCTGACAGAATTACAATGTCATCGGTGAACCTCAAAGTTTTTATTTCTTCTCCATGGATTTTAATACCTACTCCGAATTTTTCTTTTGTTTCCTTCACTGCTTGCTCAATATACAGATTGAATAACATCAGGGAGAGGCTACAACCCTGTCTCACTCCCTTCCCAACCACTGCTTCCCTTTTATGCCCCTCGACTCTTATAACTGCCATCTGCTTTCTGTACAAATTGTAAATAGCCTTTTGCTCCCTGTATTTTACCCCTGCCACCTTCAGAATTTGAAAGAGAGTATTCCAATCAACATTGTCAAAAGCTTTCTCTAAGTCTACAAATGCTAGAAACGTAGGTTTGCCTTTCCTTAATCTATTTTGTAAGATAAGTCGTAGGGTCAGTTTTGCCTCATGTGTTCCAACATTTCTACAGAATCTGAACTGATATTCCCCGAGGTTGGCTTCTACCAGTTTTTCCATTCGTCTGTAAAGAATTCGCGTTAATATTTTGCATCCATGACTTATTAAACTGATTGTTCGGTAATTTTCGCATCTGTCAGCACCAGCTTTCTTTGGGATTGGAATTATTATATTCTTCTTGAAGTCTGAGGGTATTTAGCCTATCTCATACATCTTGCTCACCAGATGGTAGAGCTTTGTCGGGACTCACTCTCCCAAGGCCGTCAGTAGTTCTAATGGAATGTTGTCTACTCCCGGGACCCTGTTTCAACTCAGTTCTTTCAGTGCTCTGTCAAACTCTTCACGCAGTATCGTATCTCCCATTTCATTTTCATATACATCCTCTTCCATTTCCACAATATTGTCCTCAAGTACGTCACCCTTGTATAGACCCTCTATATACTCCTTCCACCTTTCTGCTTTCCCTTCTTTGCTTAGAACTAGGTTTCCATGTGAGTTCTTGATATTCATAGAGGTGGTTCTCTTTCCTCCAAAGGTCTCTTTAATTTTCCTGTAGGCAGTATCTATCTTACCCCTAGTGAGATAAGCCTCTACATCCTTACATTTGTCCTCTAGCCATCCCTGCTTAGCCATTTTGCACTTCCTGTCGATCTCATTTTTGAGACGTTTGTACTCCTTTTTGCCTGCTTCATTTACTGCATTTTTATATTTTCTCCTTTCATCAATTAAATTCAATATTTCTTCTGTTACCCAGGGATTTCTACAAGCCTTCATCTTTTTACCTACTTGATCCTCTGCTGCCTTCACTACTTCATCTCTCAAAGCTACCCATTCTTCTTCTACTGTATTTCTTTCGCCCATTCCTGTCAATTGTTCCCTTATGCTCTCCCTGAAACTCTGTACAACCTCTGGTTTAGTAAGTTTATCCAGGTCCCATCTCCTTAAATTCCCACCTTTTTGCAGTTTCTTCAGTTTTAATCTACAATAGATTGTGGTCAGAGTCCACATCTGCCCCTGGAAATGTCTTACAATTTAAAACCTGGTTCCTAAATCTCTGTCTCACCATTATATAATCTATCTGAAACCTGTCAGTATCTCCAGGCTTCTTCCATGTATATAGCCTTCTTTTATGATTCTTGAACCAAGTGTTGGCTATGATTAAGTTGTGCTCTGTGCAAAATTCTACCAGGCGGCTTCCTCTTTCATTTCTTAGCCCCAATCCATATTCACCTACTACGTTTCCTTCTCTCCCTTTTCCTACTACCGAATTCCAGTCACCCATGACTATTAAATTTTCGTCTCCCTTCACTATATGAATAATTTCTTTTATTTCATCATACATTTCTTCAATTTCTTCATCATCTGCAGAGCTAGTTGGCATATAAACTTGTACTACTGTAGTAAGCGTGGGCTTCGTGTCTATCTTGGCCACAATAATGTGTTCACTATGCTGTTTGTAAGAGCTTACCCGCACTCCTATTTTGTTATTCATTATTAAACTGACTCCTGCATTACCCCTATATGATTTTGTATTTATAACCCTGTATTCACCTGACCAAAAGTCTTGTTCCTCCTGCCTGCGAACTCACTAATTCCTACTATATCTAATTTTAACCTATCCATTTCCCTTTTTTAAATTTTCTAACCTACCTGCTCGATTAAGGGTCTGACATTCGATGCTTCGATCCGTAGAATGCCAGTCTTCTTTCTCCTGATAACGACGTCCTCCTGAGTAGTCCCCGCCCGGAGATCCGAATGGGGGACTCTTTTACCTCTGGAATATTTTACCCAAGAGGACGCCATCATCATTTAACCATACAGTAAAGCTGCTTGCCCTCGCGAAAAATTACGGCTGTAGTTTCCCCTTGCTTTCAGTCGTTCGTAGTACCAGCACAGCAAGGCCGTTTTGGTTAGTGTTACAAGGCCAGATCAGTCAATCATCCCAACTGTTGCCCCTGCAACTACTGAAAAGGCTGCTGCCCCTCTTCAGGAACCACACGTTTGTCTGGCCTCTCAACAGATACCCCTCCGTTGTGGTTGCACCTACGGTACGGCTATCTGTATCACTGAGGCATGCAAGCCTCCCCACCAACGGCAAGGTCCATTCCATGGTTCTTGGGGGTAGGGGGGCAGGGGGGGGTGTAAATATATATATAGTGTTATTTCATTTTACTTTTATTCCAATGACGGTTTTCTTCCTTCTTTTTCCTTTCTTTTCTTTTTTCTTAGAGTTCAGTGTGACAAATTTTAATAAAAAAATTATTCCTCAAAAGCCCCTTCCGCCCCCCATTGCATCAGTCTGACCCTCCTTTTCGTCCGCCCAGTTAAATCATGTCGCGGTGATGTCGTGTCCATGTCCTTGTCCAAGTTGGGTTTCATTGTCCATATCTGATTTTGTATTGTCATGCAAGGGTTCAAGTGTTCCGTGTGGCGTTTCAGCCCGTTCTTGTCTCTTGTTCCAATCCGAACACTCGCCGACCGCTTCCTTTTGTGTATCTTCGTCCTTCTTTTCAGTCTCCTGTATCTTCAAAATGGCTCTGAGCACTATGGGACTCAACTGCTGTGGTCATAAGTCCCCTAGAACTTAGAACTACTTAAACCTAACTAACCTAAGGACATCACACACATCCATGCCCGAGGCAGGATTCGAACCTGCGACCGTAGTGGTCGTGCGGTTCCAGACTGTAGCGCCTTTAACCGCTCGGCCACTCCGGCCGGCTCCTGTATCTTCCTCAGCCACTCTCTTAAAGGAGGGGCCTAGTTCTCTGCAGCTTGATGTGCTCATCGTCTCTTTATTTTTTGATGATTTCGGTGAAATCGTCCGTGAAACCTATGGTGAACTTCCTGGCGACTCCGTGGAAGGTCGAGGAGAAGTCACCTGTCCCTCCTTCCTGGTGGAAGATTTGTGAGCTCCGTTAATTTTGGAATCAGCCATTGCTGCTGTTTCTATGACACGTGAGGTGGGTGGTGTCATTGGTTCATCTTCTTTCGCCCCCCTCCCCCCCCCCCCCCCCCCCCCCTGTTTTCCTTTGACGTTTCCTGAACCTGACCTGTCTATGGTGTCCTGTCATCTGTGTGGTTGTCAGTTATTTGTTGCATCACTTCCTCTTTATGTCCATCGACTGTAGTTCCCTCTGGGATGTTGGCCCTTGCGTGTGTAACTACCGCTTCGTACTCTACCATGTCTACATCGGGTATTATCGATGAAGCTTGTCACTCATTGGAAGAGTTGTCAGACTCAGAGGGCAAGTGCGGTGCGCCCTCAGTGACGTCATTACTGGCCAGATTCTGACTGTCATCGTTAGTCAACTCGGTGGTGCTTCCCGTTTCCGTGCGCGCGTCGGAAGGTCCCGCCTGCTCGGCCATATTCTGTTGACAGGGGGCCCGGCTAGTTGCCGTGGCAGCGTACGTCACTTGCATGCTAACAACTTGTCCTGGGACAGCCGCTTCGTTAGTCGGTAACTGAGGAACACGCCTTCTACTGCACTCACTTCTGACGTGCCCTGTGGCGTTACATAACGCACAAGTCCGTGGCTGCCCATCATAAATTATGAGAGCGCGATGGCCACAGATATTCAAGTAAGAAGGGATATGTCGTAAGAGCTCAATCTTAATCTGTCTAACTCCATTCATAACCGGAAACATATATTGCTCCGACCATTTTTCTGCAATATTAGATATAACTCTACCATAGGGCTGAAGAGCAGCAGGGACCTCGAACGGCAGTTCGAAAACTCTCACTGTTTGAATGCCTAGCCCAGCATGGGAAACAAGAACATCACTAACGGTTCCGTCTGTATGATTAAATTTCAATTTGCCACCACCCTTGTCAACTATCGAGGAGCACAAATCAGAGGAAATCAATTTCAAAAAGACAGAATTGGAAACAAAAGAAAGATGAAAGCCAATAATTTCGTCTCCTGTGATCTTAACTGTTTCTGAAAGCCACCTTTTGATCTCAAAAGCCTTTGGTCTTTTACAGGTCCAATCAAAAGTGAATCTAACCGTATCTCTTCTTTCACAGTTAATTTCGTTCATTTTGTCATTTTAAGTCACTGAAAGATGCAAAGTAAACAAAGCGCTCTACTGACCTTCGTAACAGCCACACAGGCGCTGTTTACGCCAGCCCTCCTAGCGCTGCCGCCACACGTCCCTCCAACTCGGCAGCCAAGCAGCGAATGTGCACCATGTTGCTACTTGACTTCTGTTGCCACACTGCTCCCTCCTTAAGTGAACAGCGTCATGGTGTTATGATGTCCTAGTCCGGGAACGAGTTATCAGTCCTGCATACTCTGAATCCTGATGACTGATTCTCGCCCTGGCGGTGATCTCCTTAGAACTTCTTTTGCTGCTACAATCTTCATCACCTTTCCGCTTGTTGCCTGTCGCTGGAGCTTCAGATTTACCCTGGATTGTAGGATCCTTATAGGGCTTCATTCGGAGGACGTTGTGAGGTCTTGTTTTGTCTCGCCTTGATGGTGATGGTTGTCCCAGTCGAGATGACGTGGAATGGCGTCCGTCGATCACGACAACGCCAATCTGTAACTGTCATAAAAACAAACTCCTCCCACGGTTTGGTTATTTTTCAGATACTGTCTCTCAAAACTGAAATCAACATCTCAATGGAGCAGCACGCCTGAGTGTGTGCACCGCCTTTGCTTGTAATTAAAGCAATGGTGTTCGATGTCTATCGATCTTCTCCACTTATAAATATAGCGACTGCACCACTCGATAACACAATGACTCCCTTGATCTGAAATGATAACCAAAAGTCCTTTGGAACACGCGACCAACTAACTAACTAACTTTGGGTGTTCGTGACAGACTTTTAAGTTTACGCGAACTTGCTGACTGTAGTTCTTATGCCCAGTTTGAGAATGGGTATTCAGACATTGAAAAATAATGTCTTGAATCATCAATCCATCACCCAAGCCGATGTCACAGCATGATTTTTACTAGGATACTGAGTTGTTAATTAGTATTCTGTTGCCAAGGCGTTGCTACATCGCGTACTACACGACGTAATTCCAGAGATAACATACTCTTGAGCAATGTTCAGAATGCGTTGTATTTCAGTGAAAACTTATTGTTGTTTACAGTTAAATTGTCATTAAATCACTTTTCACTTTAATGTAATCTGAATAATCAGTTAATTCCACAAATACACTTTAAATGTCCATTAAACGATGTATGTGACTCGAAGAATTAAAGTTGAATTAAAGTTTAGTGTTCTTCGTAATTATTTGCCCCTACACTGAGCACACACACTGATTTTTCATTCAGAGAATTGTGTCTGGCAGCATCAGTAATTCTGACACTGACGATAGCTTCTGACAACATGGCGCAATTAAAAATGGTTCAAATGGCTCTGAGCACTATGCGACTTAACTTCTGAGGCCCTCAGTCGCCTAGAACTTAGAACTAATTAAACCTAACTAACCTGAGGACATCACACACATCCATGCCCGAGGCAGGATTCGAACCTACGACCATAGCAGTCGCTCGGCAATTGTAAGCTCTCCGTGAATGAGTTCTTCTGTTGCCTACTCAAGTCTAATAATTGAGTTTATGTCAGCGATCAGTCTCTTTCTCTGTCCTTTGATGTTCGTGACTATTAAGTATCATGGACGCTAAGTCCCATCACAAATCAGCAATCATACGAGTTATTTTTCTGTCACGCATGTCAACTACCCTGTTATCTGTCTGAACGGTAAAGATGATTTTACTTCAGTCCAACTTCTGATTAATACTTCCAGCTGTAAAACTTTTAAACTTCAGATCGGTTTTAAAACAATCTAGTAGCGCTTAACATGCGTACTATTATTGCAAGAGTACAAGAGAGAAGCGAAGTTCACATCTCCGTGCCTGAGTTACATTGTAGTCACAGCGAACTTACAGCTCAATTTGGCTACAACTCTCTTCTAGGATAAATGTTATCTTTACTCAATTTATTGTCTGGGCTTTAACCTTGGTGAATAATAATTTTTTGTATTGTTTTTGTAAAGTTTCTGTTTCATATCACATGCTATTTTTTCATTCAGTCCTTTCTTTATGATAAGCATTAGTATTTACATAACATTCTTGTTAATCAAACTGTCAAGCGTGTAAATTTTGTTGTCAGTAGCTGTCACCACTGTCAGGATGACTGATTTTTCTATATCTTTTTGCAACAAAATGGGTTCTATAATTGGGGTGTTACACATGCCACCTGCCCCCCCCCCCCCCCCCCCCCCCGGCCAATGAAATGGGTATGTGACTTCCTGTTTCAACGTCCCTAACCAAGTAAGGTTCTTTTTTTTATTGTAGTACTGACATTCACACACATACACATACAAAAAAAAATCGAGTCATTACATTGTTTCTTTTACATTAATTTGAACTTAGGGTTCATGTCTCTTTAAACATTTAATTATTTCCAAGATGTCAACAGATGGCTGGAAAAGCATGAAGAATTACATTTAATTATTTCATTTCACTGTAACATATTTTCGACCCATCACCACACTGCCGCTGCACCTGCACCAGACCATGCAAAGTTGCAAAAATGGCCCACTTCAAAGCCAGTGCCTTCTCCTCTATCGATCATGGCGAAGCTGCAACAGCATCGGGTTGTATATGGCAGCGAGTACAATCCGTTTATGTGTGCTCATCTGGTTACTCTCATTGTCTAGTGGCTGTGCTCCCGGTAGACTGTACTAACACCAATCTATCCTGAGATAGTCCGTACCACCACTGTTGAGTATGCTGAAACATTTAGATCACTTCTCTTTTCGGTGCATAACATGAAATTACATCTTGTTATCACAGTTCTGAATGTTCATCATTGCACATTGTCTCTTCATTTAATTAATAATGTTCGTGGTAAGTCTAATCAATCTATATTCACTGTCGCACTTGTACTGTCAGTTTATAAACACGTACAACATTCCTCACACCGGTACCGTTGTATTGTTCTTATTAGTTAGTTTTTTCCTTTTTTCAAGTCTTACTCGTTTATTCATTTATTTCCAATTCACCCTTATTCGCCTCTCATCTTCTCCTTCCTCAAAACAAGTGATTTTGTTCAAATAAACTTCCTTATTCCCGAATTATCATGGTAAGATTTTTCAATGTGCTTTTGTGCTTATTTTAAACTGATGCCTTGTTTGTCAAACAACATGTAGAGGCATGTTAGCACAAAAATATTAAAACATCATTTATTAACATGATAATATCCACTTACTTATTTTACTTAACAAAATTTTCAATGAACACAAAATAGTTATGATTACGAATTTCATAGCTCATAATCTTTCTTAATGACTTAAGTAAATAGAACTTGTTTTTTGCAAGAACTATTTAAAACTAATTCATTGTCCACTAATTCTATATATAAAATAAATTCACAAACATTGTTGTAACATCTTTCTGTTTTGTAACTACTCCTAGTTTGCATACATACAATCTAAACCTTCAATTAACTAAAGTATTTCTTTAACTCTATATGAGGGTACACCTCTTTTATCCCCTCGGTTTCTTCATCTTCTGACAGACAGCTTCCTTCATGTGGTATCTTAACAATCCTATATGGTCTGTTATACAAATTGCTCGATTTTTGGTTTAATTTTCTTATCTTTGAAGATTTGGAATGATTCTTCAATAGAACATTATCACCAACCTTATAATTAACTCCAAAGCCTATCTTTTTGTCAAATTGACGTTTTCAAATACTTGCTTTATGTTGTAAGTACAAGTATACCATTTTTATAATTTCACCACGATCTTTTGGTTCACTTTGCATATTTGGAAAATTACTAAGCTAATTATCACTCTCTTGCTTATTAAATAGAATCTTATTTGGTGAATACCCAGTTGAGATATGGGATAATTCGATGTACATCTTTTCGAAATTTTCAATTAATTCAGTCCACCTCTGGTGTTGATTAGGTTCATAAGTTCTTATAAATCGATTTAATTCTCTAAATACTCTCCTATTGGGTTTCCTGGTGGACTAAAGCAGGCAATAAATACATGAGGAATTCCACATGCCTTCATTGTTTCCTTCCACGCTTTACTTCGGAAATATGAGGCGTTACCTGAAATAAGAATTCCAGGTTTTCCTACATTCACCAAATAACCATCTGTAATCTTTCTCAGCATAAGTTTTACATTGGTTTTTCGCAAAGGATAAACTTTCACATACTTCGTGAATAGATTATACATTGCGAATATATATTTAAAATTTCGTTTAACCATGGGAAACGGCCCACATGTATCACCTGAGGCGATATTCAGTGATTCCATTGGTATAATGGGATGTAATACACCTTTAATACAGTAATTAACTGGCTTTGCCCTTTGATAAATAATACATCTCTTGAGTATCTCCTGAGCTCTCCTTAATAAACCTGGATAAAAACACAATTGTTGTAATTTCATAAAGCACTTGTGAGCTTCAAAATGTCCCAATCTTGCATGTGTGAACCACAATAATGTCTCAATAATGTCTCTGTGAGGGAATGCATATCTTCCACTCATCCCCCTCGGTTCTACGATAAAATAATACATCTGCTTGCAATTGGTAATGGTCATTAACGTTACTATGAGTTCCTTCTCTTAATTCACTCCTAATTTTTCTCCATTTATCATATGATTTTTGCGTTCGTCCATTCGTGAACACATTTCTTTAACTTCTCTCCTATTTGGAAGTGTTCCAAACATCACCACTTTAAAGTCCATTACCCTTTCTTCTTCGATCTCATCTACCTATTTAGTTGGTCACCTAGACACCGCATCAGTGACGACATTATCCCTTCCCTTGACATGCTCAATGTTTATGTCATATTCTTGTAGCAACAATGCCCAATGTGTTAGTCGGCCATGCAGCATCCTACTTGTCATTAAAAACGTCACAGCTTTACGGTCACAATAAATTACAATTCATTTCACATATACGAAATATCGGAACTTTTTAAGCGCCTAGATAATTGCCAGCACTTACAGTTCAGTCGTGCTGTACGATCTCTCGCAACCTGATAAGGTTTTTCTAGCAAAAGCGATAATTTTTATTGTTTCTACATTATTCTCATCTTCCATTTGGAATAGTGTACCATCTAATCCTGTTTCAGCCGCATCTGTCGCTACATAAAAATCTTTATACATTTGAGGATGATGTAACAATGGAGCATGTATCAAAGCATTTCGAATATCATCGAAAGCTTTCCTACGCGCTTCTGTCCATTGTTATGGAATATTTCTCCTTAACAAATGTAACAGACAATCTTTATTTAATAACTGCTGCGACACAAACTTTCTAAAGAAAGATGCCAGACCTAAAAATGACTTTAATTGTTTCTTATTTTGTCGATACGGACAATTTTTAATGGCATCCAACTTTTTAGGGTTCAGTACAATTCCTGCTGGAGTCACACTATGCCCTAAGAACTTTATTTGATTTCTACCAAATTTAGATTTCGTTAAATTGACTGTGACCCCATACTAAAGAAATTTATTAAATACATGATCAATTAATTCGACATGTTCGCTCCAGGTCTCTATGGCGATCAGTAGATCGTCTGCATATACAGTAACACATTCTAATAAATCAGGTCCAAGCACTGTATCTAAAGCGGTTATGAAAACACCTTCACTAATACTAAAGCCAAATGGCGTTACCTTAAATTGGTAACTTCGTCCCAGGAAAATGAATGCCATATATTTTCTCGATTCCTTTCATATTTTAGTTTGCCAGTAGGAACTTTGGAGATCGAGGGAGGTCAAAACTTTCACCCCGTGAAATTTCTGCAATAGCTCTTCTAAGTTTTCAGGGCGAGATCTTACGGGTTTGATAATTTTATTAATGTTGTGAGCATCAAGAAGTAGCCGAATATCACTATGACATAGTCAATTTTGCTAACATAGCACGAAGGACATCTATATTTCCTGACCCCATTGGGGTAACATTCATCATGTATTCATTGACGGCTTTATCCTTAGGATCGGAAGTAGTAGTAGTAGTAGTAGTAGTAGAAGTAGTAGTAGCTTTATTCATCTGTAGATCTCTTTTTACAAGGATACAGAACATCTCAAAATATTCGCAAATTTAGATCAATTTAAAATAGGCTAATTTGTATACACATATATTTACAGACTTCTAGTTAGAGACATTTTTTGCTATCCTGAAAAACTGAGTCAGCATCCCTCAATAATGAGTGAGATGTTGAGCTCAGAAAGAGGAAGAAGTGTTAGTATTGTGCCATACATAGCTTGAGGGTAAGTATTTCTAGAAAGGAAAAAAAGAAGAAAAAAACATAAAGTGAAGGTGTTATGTGGTTTTGCTGGATATTTTATAATCATTATTATGATTATTATTATTATTTATTTGTATAACATTTTTTTATCAAACCCCTACTCTGATTTAGCTAAGTAATCCTGTAGTGTATAAAATGTATCACAACAGGTACTTTTTAGCTGCCTTTTTAAGTAAGTGTATTTTTGCAATTTCTTTGATCTCTTTTGGTAATTTATTGTACTGTTTTATTCCTTGGTAGAAAATGCTGTTTTGAGCTTTATGTTTATTTTTTCTTGGTATATGTAAGTTGAGACTATCTCTTGTTGCATGGTCATGGACAGAGCTGTTTGTGCAGTAATTACCAATGTTATTTTTGATGTGTACAACTGACTGGTAAATGCATTCACATGGAGCAGTTAAAACCCCCAGTGTTCTGAACAGATCTTTACAATGAGCTCGACTAGTATTTATGGTTATTACTCTTATAGCTCTTTTCTGGATTTTGAAAATTGTGTTCATATTTTGTGCATTTGTTCCCCAAAAAAGAATGCCATAGCTAAGAATTGAGTGTACATATGAATAATATGTAACTGCAGGACACTGCATGTTACACACTGATGATACGATACTAAGGGCATAACATGCTGATGACATTCTGTTTGAAAGTACCTCTGTGTGTTCACACCACTTCAACTGAGAATCAATATTCATTCCTAGAAATTTTCCAATTGTTACACAGTCTATAGAGGTGCCATCTACATTTAATTTAACATTGTCATTTTTCCTCTTGCAAGATCCCCTCGCTTCTAAACTGATACTGTTGTTACTCAGCTTAACTGCAAGTCCATAGAGGGTGGTATATGTGACATACAGTTTGACTGGTCAGCATTTCCACCCGTAATTTGCGAGTGTAAGTCGGACCTTCCTTGATCCGCCTTGGTGGGTCGTGCCGTCGGATTTCCTCCTACCTTTGCGCGGTACAGCTCTCATAAATGTCGTCCCATACAGATTCTTCATTGGCGCATTGGATATCTCTGTCGCTGGAAGCTAATTATCTGAAATTGCTGACGATCAACTTTGGGGTATCTATTTACTTGAAATTAACGTTCAGAATGCCGTAATATCACTTTTATTCGTATTAGATCAATAATGAAACACTCATGTCACAAACTACTCGTAACCGAGAGCATGGCCACCATTGAACAAGACAGGAAGATCTCTTAACGCCGACTGCCAACTTTGGCGCGCAGTCCATATCTCTTACTACTTTCGTCATAGTTCGTGGATTTCCGATCAAGTTCATACTTACTAAGATATGCATTTGTTAATGAACGGGTGTGAATTTTAACGAGGCAAAATTATGATAAATAGTTTTAAACATCCAGAGGCTCCTCCTAGTATTCATGTTGTCATAAATGACTTTAATTATTAAATATAAATAAACAAAATCGGTGACTTTGGCGAAAGGTGGCGGTACTTACCGTCATGTATATTTCCCAGGCTAACGCTTGTTGCTATAGTCCAGCGCCGAGCCCCACTCCACTACGTGCGACATATGGTCGCTTTGTCACCTAGCCAGCCAGCGTGGGAAATCCTCTCCAATTCATGGCCAGCTACGGACTACAGCACTTCATAACTATCGTGGATACATCAATAAGAGACAATACTTTATTAAAACTGGTAAAAATGTCTTCCTCATGTAAGAGGCACCTTACACTCTTCAAACTAAAATTCATGGCATTAGTTTTCTTTATGTTCAATGTTACTTTATTAATTATTGACCAACCATAAACTTCTTGAGAGTTTCATTTGCTTTCTTGGCAAGGAGCTCTCTTGTTTTCTCAGTGACTATAATACTGCTGTCATCAGCGAAGAGGATTTTTTCACCGCGACTAACACTACTGGGAAAGCCGTTGATGTATATCAGGAACAGCATTGGTCCTAATATGCTACCTTGCAGAACCCTGTGTTAATGTATTTTGGTTCTGATAAGTGTTTTACTAAATGTTTGGATCTATTTGAAGTTGTGTTATCTCTACTCTTTGAACCCTGTCTGTTATGTATGATCGAAACCAGTCATTAGCTATCCCTCTCATTCCTAATGCTTCTAATTTATTTAATAGAATCTTGTGATCGACTGTATCAAATGCCTTAGAAAGATCCAAAAAATATGCCTGTGACACAGTCATCTTTATCAAGAGTATCAAGTACAACTTTTGTGAATTCTATTATGGCTGACTCCGTATTTCTGCCACTTTGGAAACCAAACTGTCATTCACTTAAAAGATTGTATTTATTCTGGTAATTCGTTAATCTGTCCTTCATAATTGGGTTGATAATTTTCTATGTCTTTTGCATTACCTTTCTTAAGCAAAGGTACAACTCTTGCCTGTTTTAACTGCTCTAGAAATGTCCCTGATGTGAAGGATTCATTTGTTACATTTGTTAAGGGGCCTTGTATAATCCCTACGCTAGTTTCAGTACATACATTGGTACTTCATCAAAGCCTACTGACTTTTTATTTTTTAGTTTTTGAATTGTTTTATTGACTTCATTCTCTGTGGTTGCAAGTAACATCATTGTACTTAGTGAAACATTATTTACAGGTGTTATATTTGCTTGGGGGAATTTTTGCTGTAACTTCTCTGCAATACTTGAAAAATCACCGTTTACATAGTTCCCTAAGTGCTGTGGATCATTTATTACTTTATCCTCCTCTCTTAGCACTATGTTATTCTGCATTTGTTTGCCTCTCCCTGTTTCCTTTTTTATAACATCCCAGGCTGCTTTGCTTTTATTCACTGCATTATATATTATTTTGTGATTAAATAACTTTTTTGCAGCAGTTGGCACCTTCCTACAGATCTTTTTTTGTACCTATGATAGAAATTTAAGAATTATGGATCATTGCGAATCTTTTTCATGGAACTGAGGTGTTTAAAGTGTTGGGGAGGACTTCTTAGTACCTGCTTTATCCATCTTTTTGTGAGATGTTGATACAGACATGGATGCTTTTGTAAATGCCTTTTCAAAGTTCAATTTAAACAACGTGGAGAATTTAGAGAATTTCATATTCATATTGGTTTCCTTATATACTTCATCCCAGCTTTCTAGTTCTTTTGAAAAATCTTTTATTTTGATTTCTGATAGATGTCGTTTGTAGGCTTGTAGTTTAGAGAATGATTCAATGCCTGACTTTACTCTTGTTATTTGGCAGAGATGGTCTTACAGTCCGAGATCTCTTACAGCTACATCACATTTTTCTCTGTTCGTATTTGTGGCCACATGGCCAGTTACTGATGACGTCATTGTGGTAACCCTTGTTGCACTATTGACCAATAGAGGCATGCAAAAACGTTGAAGTATGTTTATGAAGGTGCTGCTGGATTCATTTATGATGTTAATGTTGACGTTAATGTCCCCACACAGAATTATGTTGACCTTTGTACTTGAGACTTCATCTAGAACTTCTGTTAACGTACTGAGAAAAGAGTCCATACTGCCACTGGTAGATCTATACACACACACAATGATTACTTTCTTGGTGATACCAAGCCTTGTTAATTCAATAGCTGATATTTCGAAGTGTTTGTCTTCTCTTATGGTACTGAGGTCATGTCTTGATTTGAAATGTGTTCCTTTTCTGTTATAAATGCGTGATCCTCCAACCCTTGAAGTAGTTCTGCAGTAAGAGTTTGCCTTTTCATGCAGTGATAATATTACATGTTGGATTTCTGTGTCTCTACACCAGTGCTCAGTAATACAAATTACTGTGAAGTTCAAAGATTGGAGCTCAACTTCTAATAGTTGTTTTTCATTTTTTATTGATTGCATGTTTTGATGGAGGATTGTTAAGTCCATGAAATGTCCCATGTTACTCTTTCCAGTGGTTTGTTTTTCTTTGTGACATCTGGTATATAATCTGTCTTGTGAGTAATTGTTTGAGTATTTTTTAAAGTGTTGGAGGTACTCTTTAGGTAGGGGAACCTGTTGTCTGGATTTATCCTAAAAAAGACATACTATTCCTACCTATGACAAGTATTTGACCATGTGTGGCCCGAGATCCACCTCTATACTTGCATGAATCAACTGTATCGATCTTCCCTTCCCAGTCCTGTTTAGGTGTGGGCTATGCCTAGTGAAACCCCATCTGTTGATAGTCTCGATTTATTATCATCAGCTATCTTTTCCTTACTTTCTAGCCCAGATACATTAGGGACGTTAATTTTGTCTGACGTGGCAAAAGATTTTACTCCCACACTGACAATCATCCTATTGATATCCTCACTGTCTGATACTTCACTTAATTCATCACAAGATCCCAGGACAATTTTTTAGAAATCGCCATGCAACCTTCTCCCTCTTCTTGATATGATTTAAAATCTTGTTAACCACTTCTACTAGTACCCAAACTAACTATGTTACAATCCTCACACAATATTAAGCATACTCTCTACTTAACACCAGCACAATGAAATTCTTACAATTACCAATTTCGTAAGGCAATAAAATCTACTTCACCTGGATAATCACTAATTTTGAGTAATGATTAGTATTTGTCGTCTGCTTGCGTGCTGTTGTTGTCTTGCTCACTCCGCTGTTGGCAGCTGATGTCGCCCTCTCGACCAATTTTCTGCTCTGGTTCAGTCCTCCGACACGATGCGTCGCTCCCTCTGCTCGTATGTCTTGTAGTCGCGAAATGTCGACCCGCACATTGCAGTCATTGTGGCGTCGAGCCCCACACATTGTGGCACCAATAATGTGACATCTCGTTTTGTCTCGGCTCGATGTTGATGGTTGTCACAGTATAGATGATGTGGAATTGCGTCCGTCGATCATGACAACACCAATCTGTAACTATTATGAAAACAAACTCCTCGCATGGTTTGGTTATTTTTCAGATACTGTCTCTCAAAATTAATATCAACGACTCGATGGAGCAGCATGCTAGAGTGTGCGCGCCGCCATTGCTTGTAATTAAAGCAATGGTGTTCGATGTCTATCGATCTTCTCTACTTGTAAATATAGCGACTGCACCACTCGATAACACAATGACTCCCTTGATCTGAAATGATAACCAAACGTCCTTTGGAACACGCAACCAACTAAATGACTAACTAACTAATTTTGGGTGTTCATGACAGACTTTTCAATTTACGCGAACTTCCTGCCTGTAGTTCCTACGCCCGGTTTGAGAATGTGTATTCAGACGTTGAAAAATAATGTCTTGAATCATCAATCCATCACCCAAGCCAATGTCACACCATGATTTTTGCTAAGATATTGAGTTGATAATTAGTATTCTGTCGTCAAGGCGTCGCTACATCGCGTACTACAAGACGTAATTCCAGAGATAACATACTCTTGAGCAATGTTCAGAATGCGTCGTATTTTGGTGTAAACTTATTGCTGTTTACTGTTAAATTGTCACTAAATCACTTTTCACTTTAATGTAATCTGAAGAATCAGTTAATTCCACAAATGCACTTTAAATGCCCATTAAATGATGTATGCAACACAAAGAATTAAAGTTGAATTAAAGTTTATTGTTCTTCATAATTATTTGTCCCTACAATGAGGACACACATCGATTTTTCATTCAGGGAATTGTGTCTGTTAGCATTAGCAATTATGAGTTTGACGACAGCTTCTGACAACATGGCGCAATTGTAAGTTCTTCATGGTTGGGTTTATCTGTTACCTACTCAAATCTAATAACTGATTTTATGTCGGTGATCAGTCTCTTTCTGTACGTTTTGATGTTCATGACCATCAGAAAGGTTAAGTCCCATCACAAATCAGCAATCACATGAGTTATTATTCTGTCACATATATCAACTACCCCGTTATCTGTTTGAATGGTAAGGATGATTTTACTTCTGTCCGACTTCTGATTAATACTTCCAACCATAACCTCTTCAGACCCAGTGCAAAGTTTAATAAGAATTTTTGAAAATGCCAGTAATTTTTTGTATATTTGTTTGCAGAGGCACCAGATTGGTTATTTTTCAGATACTGTCTCTCAAAACTGATATCAACATCTCAATGGAGCAGCATGCCGGAGTGTGCGTTCCGCCCTTGCTTGTAATTAAAGCAATGGTGTGTCAGCCGTTGTTGTGTTTAGCAATTTAGAAAATTTTCATTTTTTGAAAATTGGTGGTACACATTTGTGTACCTCAGGTTTCAATCAAAGACTTATTTCTTAAATTTTTCTTATGGGAACCTACTGTATTTCGAGGTAAAATTAATTACAGTATGTTGTATTTGTACAATCTGCATATTTTATTTACAATAAGAAATTTTACAATACTTATTTCACAACTTTTTTATTACTTCCAGATGGTTTTATATGATATGTCAAGAAACAATTGTTTTTCGTCACACACAAATTCATTTAACTCTTGTCCTTGATTTGCAACCTTCGAGTCTGAATTTTGATGCAAACTTGTCATTACAAAATACAGGAAAATGCCTTATTTGATCATACCTTACTTCACAAACTGGTCGACTTACAACTTTCCTGTATTTTGATATTGGTGTAAATTGTTCCTCATCTGTGAAACTTTCTTCATCAATGCCACAACGTGTTGCCAGTGGCTGCTTACTGATATTTCACAGTTCCTGAGATTTTATAAGTGACATGTCTAGATGAAGTCGAAAAGCTATCAAAGGCATCTGATCCTTTTTATTCAAATCTGCAATCACACAAACTCTTCTGTACATCAACCAACAGTTCACAACCACCACAGCAACAAAATGGGTAAATACTCTTGTTGTTGTCTTCAGTCCTGAGACTGGTTTGATGCAGCTCTCCATGTTACTCTATCCCGTGCAAGCTCCTTCATCTCCCAGTACCTACTGCAACCTACATCCTTCTGAATCTGTTTAGTGTATTCATCTCTTGGTCTCCCACTACGATTTTTACCCTCCACGCTGCCCTCCAATGCTAAATTGGTGATCCCTTGATGCCTCAGGACATGTCCTACCAACTGATCCCTTCTTCTAGTCAAGTTGTGTCACAAACTTCTCTTCTCCCCAATCCTATTCAATACCTCCTCATTAGTTAGGTGATCTACCCACCTAATCTTCAACATTCTTCTGTAGCACCACATTTCGAAAGCTTCTATTCTCTTCTTGTCCAAAATATTTATTGTCCATGTTTCACTTCCATACATGGCTACACTCCATACAAATACTTTCATAAACGACTTCCTGTCACTTAAATCTATACTCGATGTTAACAAATTTCTCTTCTTCAGAAATGCTTTCCTTGCCATTGCCAGTTTACATTTTATATCCTCTCTACTTCGACCATAATCAGTTATTTTGCTCCCCAAATAACAAAACTCCTTTACTACTTTAAGTGTCTCATTTCCTAATCTAATTCCCTCAGCATCACCCGACTTAATTTGACTACATTCCATTATCCTGGTTTTGCTTTTGTTGATGTTCATCTTATATCCTCCATTCAAGACACTGTCCATTCCGTTCAACTGCTCTTCCACGTCCTTTGCTGTCTCTGACAGAATTACAATATCATCGGCGAACCTCAAAGTTTTTATTTCTTCTCCCTGGATTTTAATACCTACTCCAAATTTTTCTTTTGTTTCCTTTACTGCTTGCTCAATATTCAGATTGAATAACTTCGGGGAGAGGCTACAACCCTTACTCTTACTGAAGTAAAAAATTATGTTACCATTATTCACCAAAATATTCCGGGATTGAAGAATAAAGTAGATGAGCTCCTGGTTTGTTTACATGACATTGAATCTGATAATGTAATAGATATTTATGCCTGTCTGAGCATCACATTGTGCCTGATATGGAAAAGGTAAATATCAGTGGTTATAAACTAGCTCCACATATGAGTAGAGAGAATAAGGTGGGAGGAGGAGTTGCCATATATGTCAAAAGTTATCGCAGTGTAGAAAGCTTACATACAAAAAAAGGTTTTGTCTAGAGCAACATACAGAAGCATGTGCCTGTCAACTTAAACTGAAGGAGGGCTCTTTTATAATTGTAACAGTATACAGGTTCCCTTCAGGAAACTTTCATTTGTTCCTGGAAAACTTGGATGCCTTGTTGTGCTATCTGTCAGGTAGGGGAAAGCAAATTATTATTAGTGGGGACTTCAATGTTGATTCACTGAAAGAGTGTAATAGGAAGTCTGGAAGTCTTTCTCGGTTCTTTCAATCTGACATCTGTCATTAATTTTCCTACTCGGGTAGTAAAGGACAGCAGCACATTGATAGATAACACTTTTTTAGATCAAGATAGGTTTAAAAACATAAATTGTTGTCCTGTTGAGAATGGCCTTTCTGATCATGATGCTCAGCAAGTTACAGTATATGACATAGCTCCATTCAGTAATCCAAAACTACCCTTCAAAGTTGTGCATTCAATTAATGACTCAACAATTAGAAATTTCAGAGAAAATCTTCAGCAGTTAGACTGGGATGAGGTGTACAAGGAACCCGATGCTAATTTAAAATATAACTTATTTCATGATACACTTGTAAGAGAATTTGAAAACTGTTTCCCCAATAAAGTAGTTAAATCTAATTCTAAGAAACCATGCAAAAAACCTTTGCTTACTAAAGGAATAAAACTATCTTGTAACCACAAAAGGGAACTGTATCTAACAAAAAGAAAGAGTAATGACCCAGAAACAGCCAAATATTATAAAAACTACTGTGCTACATTAAGAAAGGTTATCAAAAATCCAGAAGCATGTGCATCATGTTTGAGATTAATACCTCTGATAACAAAATCAAAATAATTTGGAATATTATTACAAGGGAAACAGGGCAACCAAGAGTACAGGATGATGGCATACCATCAAAGCAAATGGAAACTTGATAAACAACAAGCCGGAAGTCGATAACATTTTGAATAATCATTTTTTAAATGTTGTAGAGAAAATAGGATCTAAATGTTCTTTAGAGGAAGCAAGGCAGTTAATGGAAGAGGCCTTACCCACACCATTTGATACAATTGAAATTCCACCCACCTCTCCTTCTGAAATTAGGAAGATAATAAACTCTTTCAAGAACAAAAGCTCACATGGAATTGATGGCATTTCCAGCAGGATAATAAAAGCTTGTTCCCAAGAAATAAGTAGCATTCTTAGCCACACATGTAATAGCTCTCCGAAGCAGGGTATTTTCCCAGATAGACTAAAGTATGCCATTGCTAAACCACTGCATAAAAAAGGGGATACGCCTGATGTCAACAACTAACGCCCAATCTCTCTTCTGACTGCCTTATCCAAAATTCTTGAAACAGTAATGTATTGTAGAGTAGCCTCACACCTTTGTAAAAATAAAGTTTTAACAAAATGTCAGTTTGGTTTCCAGAAGGGTTTTTCAATGTAAAATGCTATATATACTTTCACTAGTGAAATATTAAATGCTCTGAGTAACTGTAAGTCACCCGTTGGGATTTTTTGTGATCTATCTAAGGCTTTTGAGTGTGTAAATCATGGAATACGTACTGTGGTATGGATGGGACAGTGCTCAAATGGTTTAAATCATACCTAACTGAAAGAGTGCGGAAAGTTGAAATAAACAGTTCACATAATATGCAAAAAACTGGTGATTTTTCTAACTGGGGAACAATCAAGAATGGGGTGCCACAAGGTTTGGTCTTGGGTCCTCTGCTGTTCTTAACATATATTAATGACTTGCCATTCTATATTCACGAAGATGCAAAGCTGGTACTTTTTGCCGATGATATAAGTATAGCTATCACACCCGACAGACAAGAATTAACCGGTGAAATTGTAAATGATGTTTTTCAGAAAATCATTAAGTGGTTCTCTGTACATGGGCTCCCATTAAACTTTGACAAAACACAGTATATACAGTTCCACACAGTAAATGGAATGACCCCATTAATATATTAGACTTCGATCAGAAATCGGTAGCTAAGGTAGAATATTCAAAATTTCTAGGTGTATGCATTGATGAGGGGTTGAACTGGAAAAAACACACTGAGGATCTGCTGAAACGTTTGAGTTCAGCTACTTATGCTATTAGGGTCATTGCAAATTTTGGCGATACACATCTGAGTAAATTAGCTTACCACATCTATTTTCATTCTCTGCTTTCGTATGGCATCATATTCTGGGGTAACTCATCATTGAGTAAAAGAGTGTTCATTGCACAAAAGCATGTAATCAGAATAATTGCTGGTGCTCATCCAAGATCATCCTGCAGGCACTTATTTAAAGAGCTAGAAATCTTCACTGTAGCCTCACAATATATATATATATATATATATATATATATATATATATATATATATATATATATATATATATATATATATATATATATATATATAAAAACAAAGATGATGTGACTTACCAAATGAAAGTGCTGGCAGGTCGACAGACACACAAACGAACACAAACATACACACAAAATTCAAGCTTTCGCAACAAATGTTGCCTCATCAGGAAAGAGGGAAGGAGAGGGAAAGACGATAGGATGTGGGTTTTAAGGGAGAGGGTAAGGAGCCATTCCAATCCCGGGAGCGGAAAGACTTACCTTAGGGGGAAAAAAGGACGGGTATACACTCGCACACACACACATATCCATCCACACATATTACCACGCCTATTTATATATGTGTGGATGGATATGTGTGTGTGTGCGAGTGTATACCCGTCCTTTTTTCCCCCTAAGGTAAGTCTTTCCGCTCCCAGGATTGGAATGACTCCTTACCCTCTCCCTTAAAACCCACATCCTTTCGTCTTTCCCTCTCCTTCCCTCTTTCCTGATGAGGCAACAGTTTGTTGCGAAAGCTTGAATTTTGTGTGTATGTTTGTGTGTCTGTCAACCTGCCAGCACTTAGCACTTTCATTTGGTAAGTCACATCATCTTTGTTTTTTAGATATATTTTCCCACGTGGAATGTTTCCCTGTATATATATACTAACAATCAAAATGAATTCAAAATTAATAGCAGTTTACATGGCTACAACACTAGGAGAAAGGATGATCTCCACTACTCAAGGTTAAATCTAACTTTGGCTCAGAAGGGGGTAAATTATGCTGCCACAAGAGTCTTTGGTCACTTACCTAATAGCATCAAAAGTCTGACAGATAGCCATATAGCATTTAAAAGGAAATTAAAAGGATTTCTTAATGGCAACTCCTTCTACTCATTAGATGAATTTTTGGATATAGTAAGTGGGTAATTTCCCAACCCCCACAAAAAATTAAAAATATTGAGTGTTGTGTAATATTTCGTCTAATGTAATATCTTGTATAGACACCTTTTATTAACCTGACATGTTCCACTTCATTACGAAATGTTGTATTCATGATCTATGGGACAACTACTAATCTAATCTAGTCTGGCCATTTTTTTGTTCGAATAGAACTTCTGTAATAAGCCAGCAACATGTCACACAAATCTATACCTCCCATCATTTGATTGTATGCTTGTACTACAGCTGGGTGGTGGACATCAATCTTCTGCCCATCTTTTTTGGACCATCTTTTACATGTACCCACAGGATTCCTACCAGTGCAAAAGGAAAGTAATGCCACACATTTATTGTCTTTCCATTTGACAACAAAGAGTTTGCCATCTTCCCTTACACTCTCATTCCATTCACCTCTTTTTATGCACTTATCATCGCTCAGTTTTGAAGCAGTTGAACCAATTCTATTCCTCATAACTGTTCGTGTCAGGAAAATGTTCTTCTCCAACAACATTTCTCCACATGTAACACTTGTAAAGAATCTATCTGTGTAAATTACATGAGAGCCATCTTGAGGGACAGGGTCTTCAGATCATCTTCTGGAACAGTGCCCTTCCCAACATAAATACAGAAATCCTGGAGTAGTCTGTCATTAGAAGCAAGAATAAATTTTTTTAACCCCAGTGGATTAGGCTTAGAAGGAACATACTGAGTGAAACCACACCTCCCAGAGAAAGGAATCATTTGTTCATTAATACTCAAATGTGAATTTCTGGGCAATGTTAAGCATTGTTTTCTCACTGCATCAACAAGTGAATAAATTTTCCACAGCTTATAATTAGGGTCCCGAGCACTTAGGTTATCAACAAAATGCAGATTACTTCTAAGTTTGTAACATGTATCCCTGGGCATGGCCTCAGTGACGAGAGGAAAGCAGAGAAGGATGGACCAATACATTTTTACCTGTGGTATCTTAACAGTCCCCATGACAATTCCAATCCCAATATAATGCAAAATTTCTGATTTTGTTGTTTTCAAACTAAGTGAACTAGTCTGAACAGATTTCAGGTTTGTCTGATACACCAAAAGCTCCCAAAATTCAGCTGGAAAGTAATCCACGAAAGATTCCAGTATTCCTTTAGGTCCACTGGAATCAAATTCCTGTTTGTTCTTCAGAGATGGGCCCATCTCAGGCATGCTGAAATGGAAATGAACAAATTATGGTTTGGCACCAAACCAACATTTTTAAAAAAATTTGGTGTAAAAATTCACATATTTTTGTTGCAAATAAAGAAACAAACAAACAAAAATACTGTTATTCAAAATGAATAGCGATACTTACCAAGTAGCTCTCCTCCTCAAACCTGTTGTGGATTTTTTAACACCACTATTCGCTACATCTTCAATGTTTAGAGACTGTATTTCGTCATTAGCATCACATTCAAAGTCTGACATCATAGGCTGTTGATTCATTTCAGCAAATAAGTCATCCTCAGAGTCAGAATTTGAACATTCTGCATCACTTTCATTCAGTATGCGTGATATCTCTTCATCAGTTAGCACATGAGCTGAAAACAAAAAACAATCAGTACGTTATGAAGTAGAGATCTATCCTAAAAGTAGACACCAAGAAACAAGGTACACAGACGTGTACCATGAAAACATCATCATTAACTGCACAGGAAAATTGAAATAACACACATTTGCTGCATTTCAGATAATTCTCCAACCTCTCAACTTCACTTATCACTCACTACAACGAAGACAAACACATATAGCTCTATGTATTATTTACTTACTGTCATTACGGCGCTGTCAGGCCGCCATCTTCTTTCACAACAAACTTCTGATGCGTGTACTGCTACAAGAGCTCTCCAAACGGCATCATTTGAAAGCACAATGGTACAAGACTGTGACCTCGCAGTCTCAGCACACAAAATATGCAACAGACAGCGACACAAGCTTAAGAAGGAAGGTGCACATATGTGCACTTATAGTCTGAAGAGGATATAACTTTCAAACTTCAGATCGGCTACAACTCTCTTCTAGGATAATTATTATCTTTGGTCAATTTATGGTCTGGGCTTTAACATTCGTAAATAGTAAATTTTTGAATTCTTTCTTTAAAGTTCTTGTTTCGTACCATATGGTATCCTTTCATTCAATCCTTTCTTTATGAAAAGCATTAGTATTTACATAACATTCTTGTTAATCAAACTGTCAAAAGTGTAATGACTGATTTTTCTATTTCTTTTTGCAACAAAAGAGTGTTCATTATGGGTTATATACTTGGGGTGTTACAATGTGGACCATATCTCTAATCTTTCATTGTCTTGTCTTGGAGTCGAAATCTTTAACTTCATAAGTAACATCAGACAACTGTCTTAATGGGGTAAATCCTGTGGTGTCTTGTTTGGCGGTGTTTTAGGCAAATGTTACGAAAGGTAGCACCTCATCCCAGTTGCTCTGCTCAACATCGATGAACATTGATAGCATGTCGGCCACGGTCTTATTAAGGCGTTCCGTAAGACCATTAGTTTGCAGATGGTAGGCAGTCATCATGTGATGAGTAATGTCGCATCGAAGGTTTATCTGTGTCACAAGATTCGACTGAAAAACTTTCCCGCAATGCCTAATTAACAACCTTCGGGCACCAGTGTTTTAATACAATATCTTCCACGATGAGTTTGGCTACCTCAGATGCTTCGGCTGTTTTCACGGCTTTTGTAATACTATAGCGTGTCAGATAATCAGTGCAAACAATAATCCATCTATTGCCACTAGCAGACGTTGGAAAATGTCTGAGGAGGTCAATCCCAACACGCTGGAAAGGCATTTCGGCTGGTGGAATTGGTATGAGTTGGCCAGATGGTTTCTGAGGAACTGCCTTTCTCCTCTGGCACTCTCGACAGTGTGACACATAGTGATGGACACTCCTAAATACACATGACCAGAAAAATCTCTTGCAGATTCTTCAGTGGTATGCTTCTCTTACATTCCACTACAAGATCCATGAGTTTCAGCATGGCATAACACGTGACAGTTACCTTTCTAGCACTGACTGCAGGAATGATCACTTCATCCAGCACACAGTCTCCACACACTCGGATGTGCATCTTTCTGTCCACAGTATCTCATCTCGTCTAGCATAATCTTCGAGTGACCACAATCTATAATTGCCTGAGAAGCTTTCATGAAGTCCCATACGAGAATGACGTCATGACTACATTCTTGTAAGACAATGAATTCTAAGGGCTGTGTATGGCCACTTATACCCACATGAATGACACATCTTGCTGTAGCCACCTTCAGCAGAGATGCTTGTTGCTGATGAATACGGTTTTCTGCAACTGGCGACGGTTCTTCTCCGAAATGACTGAATATGATGCTCCAGAGTCCATAAGAGCTTGGGCTGGTTGGCCATCCAAGAGGATATTGACGGTTTCCTATCATTTTTGTAGTGATCGACAGCAGAGGATTTTTTTCTTCGGTGGCCTCACCTCCAAGGAAGGTCACACCCTTTAGTTTTCCAGGTTGCGGTGGTTAGGTGATCGGCTGAAGCTTCTAAACGGCGATGGAGACCATCTTGATCGGTGCGCTGGGGAGCGTCCTCTCCAGCGGCTAGTTTGCAGCGACGGTGACCTACTACGTCCCGCACCCACACCTTCTTGTTCATCTTTGTTGTCCTAGAGTTGGTGTGAGCTACGATCGGTCTGCTGTCTTCTGGCGTGGGCATCATCAAATATCCGCCGCCTTTCTCGACAATAATGCACCACATGTTCCGGTTGTCTGTGGTGGAAACATACTGGTTGGTTATCCTGGGTCCTCCAGATGTCAGTCTTCCTTGGTGCACAAACAGGATCCTCATGCGGCATTGTAGGAACATAACTCCACCTGGATCTCGACTTTTTCACCGTTTTAAAGGGAAATGAAGGACGAGAGATTGGGTTCAATGTCTGTTTCACTTCCTCCCTTATGACCTCTTGAAGCGTCTCGGTTTTTTGCTCGCCGTGCTATCCAAGTGCCTTCTGAACTTCCTCTCTCACTATCTGATGAAGGCCGGCTGCTGTGGACGAGCGGTTCAAGGTCCTTGAGTCTGTAACCACATGGCTGCTATGGTCACAGGTTCGAATCCTGCCTCGGGCATGGAAGTGTGTGATGTCCTTAGGTTAGTTAGGTTTAAGTAGTTCAAATTCTAGGGGACTGATGACCTCAAATGTTAATTCACATAGTGCTTAGATCCATGTGAACTATTTTTATCTGACAAAGAACACTTGTGAAATCAGTTCCTTCCTCCATCACAGACATCGATACGATGTTTGAAAGCCGTTCAAACTTCTTGCATGTGATTCTTTTTTGATGCATTGTCTCGATATACTGGCACTATTTTATGAAGTCTTATGCTGTCGAAACTGTTGTGTTGGCAGAAGAGCCAACACTGTGTTACTAGTGGAGGCCAAAATGCATGCGTTTTAGGTTACGCAGGCTGGCATGAGGAGGGAAGAACTATACTGACGTGAGGTCTGGAACATGACAAGGAATTAGAATTCAGAAAGCGGACATAATTAGTTTGATACTTAACTTTAATCCATTAATGATGAACGTCGCTCTTGACAGTACATGATTCACAATATTATCTGTTCAGAATACATTCGTAGTAACTGAATATAGCGCCTTGCTAGGTCGTAGCAAATGACGTAGCTGAAGGCTATGCTAAATTGTCGTCTCTGCAAATGAGAGCGTATGTAGTCAGTGAACCATCGCTATCAAAGTTGGCTGTACAACTGGAGCGAGTGCTAGGGACTCTCTCTAGACTAAACCTGCCGTGTGGCAGAGCTCGGTCTGCAATCACTGATAGTGGTGACATGCGGGTCCAACATATACTAATTGACTGCGGCCGATTTAAAGGCTACCACATAGCAAGTGTGGTGTCTGGCGGTGACACCACAGAAACCTTCAGGAGGAAGGCTTGATACATGTCCTCAGCATCACCCCTCATGCGATGTGCAACCTTATCTTCCTCCTTCATTCTAGGATCCACTGTTTTACACAGCTCCAAGATGTCTTGAATGTAGGATGCTGTAGTTTCTCCTGGACGCTGGGCCCTGCACTTTAGTTTACCTTCAGCCTTGCACTTCTCTCCCAGTGTGTCACTGAAATACTTGTGCAGTTCTGCCTGGAATACATCCCGGCTTGTGAAATTCTCCTCATTGTTTTCATAACATTCCTTGGCAGTGCCCTCCAAGTAGAAAAATACGTTAGCCAAACACATGGTGTCATCCCATTTGTTAAATTTGGGTATATGCTCATATACCCTCAGCCACTTGCTCGGATCTTGGCCATCAACACCAGAGAAACCGGAAGGACATATCATGGGGTGGCACACAGTTGCTGTCATCGATATGTCCTCTTCTTCTTCTGTCTCCGTATAGGTTGTGATCTGTTGCATATGGCTAGAAATCGGGTATCTCGCCAAATAAACAGCGGCTCTGTCGTGGCCTGATGGAAGCCCCGTGTAGTCGATAATGTGCGCTGTCACTAGTTCCAATACCCAGCGCCACCACCAGAATAATGTCACGTAGAAGAAGGTGTAATTACATGAATGACAGACACTAACTTCAAGTAACGAAAGTTTATTCAGCACTTGCAAAAGAAAAGTGCGAAGCGAGCTGCCTCAAGCCAGAACACATGCAGTTACATACAGTTATAGACCATTCCAGTACAATGATTCTTCATATTTGTGGATACTTCAAGAATGTACTCAAACCGAATATAGAAATTTAAATTGTACAGTCCAGGAAAGTTTCGAATTCTTGACCCTTCAGGCATCAGTTTAGTATCACAACCACTACACCATGGTCCTACCTGGCTTCTTCTGTGACAATATAGAGTGTTAACATTACAGACATTTGCTACACCATATAAACAAATTATTTAATGTTGCACAGACATTCAGATGCACGACTTCCATACTCTCTAATCAAAAGAAAGATGAATGTGTTGCAAGTCAACAAATAATTTCTGACGATAAAACATCAGTGGATACAGAAACTCTTCATTGTCAGTCTAATGATTCTGACAGACAAGACATTAGAGATTTTGAGCCACCACAGTCTCAAACAATTGACACTGAGAGCCGGTCTTGTGAGGATACTCTGCCTGATGTGACTAAAGCTATGCCAAAAGGACCATTAAGTGTAAGTAGAAAAATTCTCAGATGTAATTCTGAAACACAGCTGTACTATGCCACTTACTTTATGTTTACTCTATTCATTCTAAGATGTTAACAGGTAAAATCTTACCATTAGAAACATTTGGCAGTCCTGTGAAGTTTTTTGATGAAACCAGTTAGACATCATTATTCATGAGAAAAGTAATAAAAATTCTAGATTGTAGCAATGTGTAGAATAAGAGAAAAGCATCTACTGATCTACACTGATACAATGTGTGGATCACACAATCACAATCACAATGTCTGTTATGTGTATCTCTGCTTCATACATCTCTCCAACATAGATGACTGCCATCCTTCAATTTATTCAGTGTATTCTTAAACTACAAACTTTGTGGTAAAGTGATTGTGCAGAGATATTTACTTTTGAATGCCACACATGTCTAAGTGATGTACGTTATTAGTATGGCATGAACAAATGAATAATTGAGCCAGATTATGTAGTCTTCTCGCAAATACTCTCGCAAATACCCTCATGTAACTAGACTCTTAACATTTTAGATGTTGGTCATATTGAATAAAACACTTATATATTGTTCCACAGATATTTAAACAGAAGACATCCATACTCAGTAATGAAAAGAAAGGTGAATGTGTTGAAAGTCATCTTATAATTTCTGAGGCTGAGACAATGGAGGATAGAGAGGCTCGTAATTTTGAGTCAAATGATTCTGACAAACAACACATAAAAGATCTTGAGCCACCACAATCTCAAACAATAGACAATGAGAGCCAGACTTGTGAGGATACTCTACCTGATGTGACTGAACCAATGACAAAAGGACCATTAAGTGTAAGTAGAAAAATTCCTAGATATAGTTCTCAAAGAAAGCAGTATTATTTCACTTAATTTATGTTGACAGTATTCTCTCCAAGATATTAACTGGTATTATCTTACCATCAGAGTCATTTAGCAGTGATGTAAGGTTTTTGGATAGAAACTAGTCAGAAGTTAATATTCATGAGAAAAGTAATAGAAATTCATGGTTTTAGCAGTGTGTAGAATCAGTGAACAGCAGCTACACATATACACTGAAACAATGTGTGCATTACACAATCACAGATTTTGTTATGTGTATCTCTTCTCCACGCATATTTCCACGATCGATAAGTGCTTGCCTTCCCTCTATTTAGTGTATTGTTAAACTATAACATTTGTGGTAATGTGAGTGTAGTAATATTTACTTTTGAATGCCTCCCATGTCTGAGTGTTGTACATTATTAGTAAGACACGAATGAAGGAGTAATGGAGACTCATGAGCTAATATTTTTGCAAATTCACTCATATATCTAGACTGTTAACATTTAAATGTTCAACATATTGAATAAACCACTTATTTATTGTTCCACAGATATTTAAACAGAAGACATCCATACTCAGTAATCAAAAGAAAGGTGAATGTGTTGAAAGTCATCTTATAATTTCTGAGACTGAGACATTGGAGGATACAGAGGCTCATACTTTTGAGTCTAATGATTCTGACAAACAACATACTAGAGATTTTGAGCCCTCGCAATCTCAAACAGTAGACAATGCGAGCCAGGCTTGTGAGGATACTCTACCTGAGGCGACTGAAGCAATGCCAAAAGGACCACTAACTGTAAGTAGAAAAATTCCTAGACATAGATCTCAAAGAAAGCAGTTTTATTTCACTTAATTTATGTTGACAGTATAATTTCTAAGCTATTATCTGGTATAATCTTAACATCAGAATCATTTAGCACTGATATAAGGTTTTTGGATAGAAACCAGTGAGAAGTTAATATTCATGAGAAAAGTAATAGAAATTCAGGGTTGTAGCAGTTTGTAGAATCAGAGAAAAGCAGCTACTCATATACAGTGAAACAATGTGTGCATTACACAATCACAGGTTTTGTTATGTGTATCTCTTCTCCATACATATCTCCACCATTGATAAGTGCCAGCTCTCCCTTCATTCAGTGTATTGTTAAACTATAAAATTTGTGGTTATGTGAGTGTAGTAATATTTACTTTTGAATGCCTCCCATGTCTGAGTGTTGTACATTATTAGCATGACACAAGTGAAGGAATAATGGAGACTCATAAGCTAATATTCTAACAAATTTGCACGTACATCTAGACTGTTAACATTTTAGGTGTTGGTCATATTCAATAAACCACTTTTTATTGTTCCACAGTTATTAAAACAGATGACATCCATAATCAGTAATGAAATGAAAGGTGATTGTGGAGAAAGTCACCTTATAATTCCTCAGACTAAGACAGTTGAGGATACAGAGGCTCTTAATTTTGAGTCTAATGATTCTGACATAAAACATATAAATTAAGAGCCTCTGTATCCTCAACTGTCTTAGTCTGATATTGAGGCCCCACGATCTCAAACAGTAGAAATTGAGAGCCGGGGTTGTGAGGATACTCTAAATGATGCGACTGAAACAATGACAAAAGGACCATTAAGTGTAAGTAGAGAAATTCCTAGATATAGTTATCAAAGAAAGCAGTATGGTATAACTTAATTTATGTAGACGGTAGTCTTTCTAAGATATTAACTGGTATAATCTTACCATCACAATCATTTGCCAGTGAAGTAAGGTTTTTTCATAAAACCAGACAGAAGTTATTATTGATGAGAAAGTAATAGAAATTCATGGTTGTAGCAGTGTGTAGAATCAGCGAAAAGCAGCTACTCAGATACAGTGAAACAATGTGTGCATCACTGAATCACAGGTTTTGATATGTGTATCTCTTCCTCATAGATCTCTCCACCATAGATAAGTGCCAGCCCGCTCTATAGTCAGTCTACTGTTTTACTATAACGTTGTTGGTAATCTGAGTGTAGAAATATTTACTTTTGAATGCCTCCCACGTCTGAGTGTTGTACATTATTAGTATGACATCAATGAAGAAATAGTGGATACTCATGAGCTATTATTCTTGCAAATTCGCTCATATATCTAGACTGTTAACATTTTAGATGTTGAACACATTGCATATACCACTAATTTAATGTTCCACAGATATTCAAACGGATCATATCCATACTCAGTAATCAAAAGAAAGGTGAATGTGTTGAAAATCATCTTATAATTTCTGAGACTGAGACATTGGAGGATACAGAGGCTCGTAATCTTGAGTCTAATGTTTCTGACAAACAACAAATAAGAGATTTTGATCCCTCACAATCTCAAACAGTAGGCAATGAGAGTCAGGCTTTTGAGGATACTCTACCTGATGAGCCTGAACCTATGACAAAAGGACCATTAAGTGTAAGTAGAAACATTCCTAGATATAGTTCTCAAAGAAAGCAGTATTATTTCATTTAATTTATGTTGACAGTATTCTCTCCAAGATATTAACTGGTATAATCTTACCATCAGAATCATTTAGCAGTGAAGTAAGGATTTTGGATGGAAACCAGTCAGAAGTTAATATTCATGAGAAAAGTAATAGATACTCATGGCTGTAGCAGTGTGTAGAATCAGAGAAAAGCAGCTACCGTATTTACTCAAATCTAAGCCGCACTTTTTTTCCGGTTTTTATAATCCAAAAAGCCGCCTGCGGCTTTGAATCGAGTGCAAAGCAAGCGGAAGTTCTGAAAAATGTTGGTAGGTGCCACCACAACTAACTTCTGCCGTCGAATATATGTAGCGCTACGCAGGCATGCTTTGTAGGCACAAAGGTAAATACTGGCACCAATACCAATGCATCAGTAAATAAAATTAAAAAAAAAAAAGATGGAACACGAGCTTTTTTTCTCTGCCCCGAGTTTCGACCACTGCATTTTCGTACATTATCCAACGAAATAATACAAATTCAGAATTGTTCATCTTCGAATGTAGCAGAATTTCAATGTACTACGAAAATCCGACTGGCAAACTGTTTGAGATGTTTGTCAATATGGCCAACTCTAAGTTCTGAATTTTTTCCTACCTGTGAGAAGAGATGGTTGCTAATAGGAACCTGATGAAATGTGAATCATGTGCAGTATTCTCTTCACCGTAAGAGTAATACGAATATAAACATTTTACCATGTATTCTTTCATGTTTTCTGCTATCTCATTCAAATCATGTCTGCCTAATAAACTACGAAACTAGAGACAACACAAACACGGAAGAATATACGTATCGTATCATGTTTATTTATTATTCTTACGCCTAATAGTGATACAGTCAGAAATGAAGCACGGCAACTGACTAGATTTTTAAATCTAAGACGACTCTAATTTCTGTGCAGAATTTGACGTTCTAAAGAAGCGGCCGCAAAGATTTTCAAACGAGGAAAAATTTTCGCCTAACTCTCGTTCAGAACATGTTCTATCACACGCAGTCTATTATTTGGTTCTTGTTGATCATTATCAAAGAAAGCAGCAGTGTAAGTAACAACAAATAGCAGTCTCTTGCCATTGTTTCGCTAATGAGATGATTCCTCTCCATTGTTTTTAATTGTAAGCGGCGGTAGCTTGCACAAAAGTAAGCCATGCCGAGAGCGGCGACAGGCCGTAACCACGCACTATCAGAATGCGACAAACAATGTATAACACAGCGCAGTAATGCATTTTCAGCTTAGAGTGACGCAAACACCCATAACAAAGAAAACGGCACTTATCAAATCAAAGCAAAATAAGCAATCGATCCAAATCAGACGAAGCGGGTGAAAAAGGAAGGGTACCCGTATAAATACAGACGGAGTGCCTGACGCATATCAATGGCTACGTGGTAAAGCTTAACTGCTAAGCTTACGACTCGAACCAAACTACTGCAGCTGTATCGTCATTCATTATACCTAAATTGGGTCTCGTATTAGAATGGACCAACTTTGTTCCGATTTGGAGGTGCGACCTAAAACTTTTCTCTCCCCTTGAATTTAGAGTATCAGATTTCAGGTGCGGCTAAATGGAAATTTTTTTCCCCTTAATTTCGAGTCTCATTTTTCAGGTGCGGCTTAGATTCGAGTGCGGCTTAGATTCGAGTAAATACGGTATTCATATACAGTGAAACAATGTGTGCATTACACAATCACAGGTTTTGTTATGTGTATCTCTTCTCCATACATATCTCCACGATCGATAAGTGCTTGCCCTCCTTCTATTCCGTGTATTGTTAACCTACAACATTTGTGGTAATGTGAGTGTAGTAATATTTACTTTTGAATGCCTCCCACATCTGAGTGTTGGACATTATTAGTATGACATCAATGAAGGAATAATGGATACTCATGAGCTATTATTCTTGCAAATTCGTATATATATATAGACTGTGAACAGTTTAGATCTTGAACATATTGAATAAACCACTTATTTTCTGTTCCACAGATATTTAAACGGATGACATCCATACTCAGTAAACAAAAGAAAGGTGAAGGTATTGAAAGTCATCTTATAATATCTGAGACTGAGACATTGGAGAATACAGAGGCTCGTAATTTTGAGTCTAATGATTCTGACAAACAACATACAAGAGATTTTGATCCCTCACAATCTCAAACAGTAGACAATGAGAGTCAGGCTTGTGGGGATACTCTACCTGATGCAAGTGAAGCAGTGACAAAAGGATCATTAAGTGTAAGTAGAAAAATTCCTAGATATAGTTCACAAAGAAAGCAGCATTATTTCACTTAATTTGTGTTGACAGTATTCTCTCCAGGATATTGACTGGTATAATCTTACCATCAGAATCGTTTAGCAGTGATGTAAGGATTTTGGATGGAAACCAGTCAGAAGTTAATATTCATGAGAAAAGTAATAGAAACTCATGGTTGTAGCAGTGTGTAGAATCAGAGAAAAGCAGCTACTCATATACAGTGAAACAATGTGTGCATTACACAATCACAGGTTTTGTTATGTGTATCTCTTCTCCATACATATCTCCAAGATCGATAAGTGCTTGCCCTCCCTCTATTCCGTGTATTGTTAAACTACAACATTTGTGGTAATGTGAGTGTAGTAATATTTACTTTTGAATGCCTCCCATGTCTGAGTGTTGTACATTATTAGTAAGACACGAATGAAGGAGTAATGGAGACTCATGAGCAATTATTCTTGCAAATTTACTCATATATCTAGACTGTTAACATTTTAGAGGTTGGTCATATTGAATAAAACACTTATTTATTGTTCCACAGATATTTAAACAGAAGACATCCATACTCAGTAATGAAAAGAAAGGTGCATGTGGAGAAAGTCACCTTATCATTTCTCAGACTAAGACAGTTGAGGAAACAGAGGCTCATACTTTTGAGTCTAATGATTCTGACAAACAACATATAAGAGATTTTGAGCCCACACAATCTCAAACAGTAGACAATGGGAGCCGGGCTAGTGAGGATACTCTACCTGATGTGACTGAACCAATGACAAAAGGACCATTAAGTGTAAGTAGAAACATTCCTAGATATAGTTATCAAAGGAAGCAGTATGGTATCGCTTAATTTATGTTGACGGTAGTCTTTCTAAGATATTAATTGGTATAATCTCACAAACAGAATCATTTTGCAGTGAAGTAAGGGTTTTTGATGAAACCAGTCAGAAGTTACTATTCATGAGAAAAGTAAAAGAAATTCATGGTTGTAGGAGTCAGTAGAATCAGAAAAAAGAAGCTACTCATTTACAAAGAAACAATGTGTGCATCACACAGTCACAGGTTTTGATATGTGTATCTCTTCTCCATACATCTCTCCACCATAGATAAGTGCCAGCCGCCAGCCCTCTCTTTAATCATTGTATGGTTACACTATAACGTTTCTGGTAATGTGAATGTGGGAGTATTTACTTTTGAATGCCTCCCACGTCTGAGTGTTGTACATTATTAGTATGACATCAATGAAGGAATAATGGATACTCATGAGCTATTATTCTTGCAAATTCGCTTATATATATAGACTGTGAACAGTTTAGCTCTTGAACATATTGAATAAACCACTTATTTTCTGTTCCACAGATATTTAAACGGATGATATCCATACTCAGTAATCAAAAGCAAGGTGAAGGTATTGAAAGTCATCTTATAATATCTGAGACTGAGACATTGGAGAATACAGAGGCTCGTAATTTTGAGTCTAATGATTCTGACAAACAACATACAAGAGATTTTGATCCCTCACAATCTCAAACAGTAGACAATGAGAGTCAGGCTTGTGGGGATACTCTACCTGATGCAAGTGAAGCAATGACAAAAGGACCATTAAGTGTAAGTAGAAAAATTCCTAGATATAGTTCACAAAGAAAGCAGCATTATTTCACTTAATTTGAGTTGACAGTATTCTCTCCAGGATATTAACTGGTATAATCTTACCATCAGAATCATTTAGCAGTGATGTAAGGATTTTGGATGGAAACCAGTCAGAAGTTAATATTCATGAGAAAAGTAATAGAAACTCATGGTTGTAGCAGTGTGTAGAATCAGAGAAAAGCAGCTCTTCATATACAGTGAAACAATGTGTGCGTTACACAATCACAGGTTTTGTTATGTGTATCTCTTCTCCATACATATCTCCACGATCGATAAGTGCTTGCCCTCCCTCTATTCCGTGTATTGTTAAACTACAACATTTGTGGTAATGTGAGTGTAGTAATATTTACTTTTGAATGCCTCCCATGTCTGAGTGTTGTACATTATTAGTAAGACACGAATGAAGGAGTAATGGAGACTCATGAGCAATTATTCATGCAAATTTACTCATATATCTAGACTGTTAACATTTTAGAGGTTGGTCATATTGAATAAAACACTTATTTATTGTTCCACAGATATTTAAACAGAAGACATCCATACTCAGTAATGAAAAGAAAGGTGCATGTGGAGAAAGTCACCTTATAATTTCTCAGACTAAGACAGTTGAGGAAACAGAGGCTGATACTATTGAGTCTAATGATTCTGACAAACAACATATAAGAGATTTTGAGCCCACACAATCTCAAACAGTAGACAATGGGAGCCGGGCTAGTGAGGATACTCTACCTGATGTGACTGAACCAATGACAAAAGGACCATTAAGTGTAAGTAGAAACATTCCTAGATATAGTTATCAAAGGAAGCAGTATGGTATCGCTTAATTTATGTTGACGGTAGTCTTTCTAAGATATTAATTGGTATAATCTCACAAACAGAATCATTTTGCAGTGAAGTAAGGGTTTTTGATGAAACCAGTCAGAAGTTACTATTCATGAGAAAAGTAAAAGAAATTCATGGTTGTAGGAGTCAGTAGAATCAGAAAAAAGAAGCTACTCATTTACAAAGAAACAATGTGTGCATCACACAGTTACAGGTTTTGATATGTGTATCTCTTCTCCATACATCTCTCCACCATAGATAAGTGCCAGCCCTCTCTTTAATCATTGTATGGTTACACTATAACGTTTCTGGTAATGTGAATGTGGGAGTATTTACTTTTGAATGCCTCCCACGTCTGAGTGTTGTACATTATTAGTATGACATCAATGAAGGAATAATGGATACTCATGAGCTATTATTCTTGCAAATTCGCTTATATATATAGACTGTGAACAGTTTAGCTCTTGAACATATTGAATAAACCACTTATTTTCTGTTCCACAGATATTTAAACGGATGATATCCATACTCAGTAATCAAAAGAAAGGTGAAGGTATTGAAAGTCATCTTATAATATCTGAGACTGAGACATTGGAGAATACAGAGGCTCGTAATTTTGAGTCTAATGATTCTGACAAACAACATACAAGAGATTTTGATCCCTCACAATCTCAAACAGTAGACAATGAGAGTCAGGCTTGTGGGGATACTCTACCTGATGCAAGTGAAGCAATGACAAAAGGACCATTAAGTGTAAGTAGAAAAATTCCTAGATATAGTTCACAAAGAAAGCAGCATTATTTCACTTAATTTGTGTTGACAGTATTCTCTCCAGGATATTAACTGGTATAATCTTACCATCAGAATCATTTAGCAGTGATGTAAGGATTTTGGATGGAAACCAGTCAGAAGTTAATATTCATGAGAAAAGTAATAGAAACTCTTGGTTGTAGCAGTGTATAGAATTAGAGAAAAGCAGCTACTCATATACTGTGAAACAATGTGTGCATTACACAATCACAGGTTTTGTTATGTGTATCTCTTCTCCATACATATCTCCACAATCGATAAGTGCTTGCCCTCCCTCTATTCCGTGTATTGTTAAACTACAACATTTGTGGTAATGTGAGTGTAGTAATATTTACTTTTGAATGCCTCCGGAGACTCATGAGCAATTATTCTTGCAAATTTACTCATATATCTAGACTGTTAACATTTTAGAGGTTGGTCATATTGAATAAAACACTTATTTATTGTTCCACAGATATTTAAACAGAAGACATCCATACTCAGTAATGAAAAGAAAGGTGCATGTGGAGAAAGTCACCTTATCATTTCTCAGACTAAGACAGTTGAGGAAACAGAGGCTCATACTTTTGAGTCTAATGATTCTGACAAACAACATATAAGAGATTTTGAGCCCACACAATCTCAAACAGTAGACAATGGGAGCCGGGCTAGTGAGGATACTCTACCTGATGTGACTGAACCAATGACAAAAGGACCATTAAGTGTAAGTAGAAACATTCCTAGATATAGTTATCAAAGGAAGCAGTATGGTATCGCTTAATTTATGTTGACGGTAGTCTTTCTAAGATAATAATTGGTATAATCTCACAAACAGAATCATTTTGCAGTGAAGTAAGGGTTTTTGATGAAACCAGTCAGAAGTTACTATTCATGAGAAAAGTAAAAGAAATTCATGGTTGTAGGGGTCAGTAGAATCAGAAAAAAGAAGCTACTCATTTACAAAGAAACAATGTGTGCATCACACAGTCACAGGTTTTGATATGTGTATCTCTTCTCCATACATCTCTCCACCATAGATAAGTGCCAGCCCTCTCTTTAATCATTGTATGGTTACACTATAACGTTTCTGGTAATGTGAATGTGGGAGTATTTACTTTTGAATGCCTCCCACGTCTGAGTGTTGTACATTATTAGTATGACATCAATGAAGGAATAATGGATACTCATGAGCTATTATTCTTGCAAATTCGCTTATATACATAGACTGTGAACAGTTTAGCTCTTGAACATATTGAATAAACCACTTATTTTCTGTTCCACAGATATTTAAACGGATGATATCCATACTCAGTAATCAAAAGAAAGGTGAAGGTATTGAAAGTCATCTTATAATATCTGAGACTGAGACATTGGAGAATACAGAGGCTCGTAATTTTGAGTCTAATGATTCTGACAAACAACATACAAGAGATTTTGATCCCTCACAATCTCAAACAGTAGACAATGAGAGTCAGGCTTGTGGGGATCCTCTACCTGATGCAAGTGAAGCAATGACAAAAGGACCATTAAGTGTAAGTAGAAAAATTCCTAGATATAGTTCACAAAGAAAGCAGCATTATTTCACTTAATTTGTGTTGACAGTATTCTCTCCAGGATATTAACTGGTATAATCTTACCATCAGAATCATTTAGCAGTGATGTAAGGATTTTGGATGGAAACCAGTCAGAAGTTAATATTCATGAGAAAAGTAATAGAAACTCATGGTTGTAGCAGTGTGTAGAATCAGAGAAAAGCAGCTCCTCATATACAGTGAAACAATGTGTGCGTTACACAATCACAGGTTTTGTTATGTGTATCTCTTCTCCATACATATCTCCACGATCGATAAGTGCTTGCCCTCCCTCTATTCCGTGTATTGTTAAACTACAACATTTGTGGTAATGTGAGTGTAGTAATATTTACTTTTGAATGCCTCCCATGTCTGAGTGTTGTACATTATTAGTAAGACACGAATGAAGGAGAAATGGAGACTCATGAGCAATTATTCTTGCAAATTTACTCATATATCTAGACTGTTAACATTTTAGAGGTTGGTCATATTGAATAAAACACTTATTTATTGTTCCACAGATATTTAAACAGAAGACATCCATACTCAGTAATGAAAAGAAAGGTGCATGTGGAGAAAGTCACCTTATAATTTCTCAGACTAAGACAGTTGAGGAAACAGAGGCTCATACTTTTGAGTCTAATGATTCTGACAAACAACATATAAGAGATTTTGAGCCCACAAAATCTCAAACAGTAGACAATGGGAGCCGGGCTAGTGAGGATACTCTACCTGATGTGACTGAACCAATGACAAAAGGACCATTAAGTGTAAGTAGAAACATTCCTAGATATAGTTATCAAAGGAAGCAGTATGGTATCGCTTAATTTATGTTGACGGTAGTTTTTCTAAGATATTAATTGGTATAATCTCACAAACAGAATCATTTTGCAGTGAAGTAAGGGTTTTTGATGAAACCAGTCAGAAGTTACTATTCATGAGAAAAGTAAAAGAAATTCATGGTTGTAGGAGTCAGTAGAATCAGAAAAAAGAAGCTACTCATTTACAAAGAAACAATGTGTGCATCACACAGTCACAGGTTTTGATATGTGTATCTCTTCTCCATACATCTCTCCACCATAGATAAGTGCCAGCCCTCTCTTTAATCATTGTATGGTTACACTATAACATTTCTGGTAATGTGAATGTGGGAGTATTTACTTTTGAATGCCTCCCACGTCTGAGTGTTGTACATTATTAGTATGACATCGATGAAGGAATAATGGATACTCATGAGCTATTATTCTTGCAAATTCGCTTATATATATAGACTGTGAACAGTTTAGCTCTTGAACATATTGAATAAACCACTTATTTTCTGTTCCACAGATATTTAAACGGATGATATCCATACTCAGTAATCAAAAGAAAGGTGAAGGTATTGAAAGTCATCTTATAATATCTGAGACTGAGACATTGGAGAATACAGAGGCTCGTAATTTTGAGTCTAATGATTCTGACAAACAACATACAAGAGATTTTGATCCCTCACAATCTCAAACAGTAGACAATGAGAGTCAGGCTTGTGGGGATACTCTACCTGATGCAAGTGAAGCAATGACAAAAGGACCATTAAGTGTAAGTAGAAAAATTCCTAGATATAGTTCACAAAGAAAGCAGCATTATTTCACTTAATTTGTGTTGACAGTATTCTCTCCAGGATATTAACTGGTATAATCTTACCATCAGAATCATTTAGCAGTGATGTAAGGATTTTGGATGGAAACCAGTCAGAAGTTAATATTCATGAGAAAAGTAATAGAAACTCATGGTTGTAGCAGTGTGTAGAATCAGAGGAAAGCAGCTCCTCATATACAGTGAAACAATGTGTGCGTTACACAATCACAGGTTTTGTTATGTGTATCTCTTCTCCATACATATCTCCACGATCGATAAGTGCTTGCCCTCCCTCTATTCCGTGTATTGTTAAACTACAACATTTGTGGTAATGTGAGTGTAGTAATATTTACTTTTGAATGCCTCCCATGTCTGAGTGTTGTACATTATTAGTAAGACACGAATGAAGGAGAAATGGAGACTCATGAGCAATTATTCTTGCAAATTTACTCATATATCTAGACTGTTAACATTTTAGAGGTTGGTCATATTGAATAAAACACTTATTTATTGTTCCACAGATATTTAAACAGAAGACATCCATACTCAGTAATGAAAAGAAAGGTGCATGTGGAGAAAGTCACCTTATCATTTCTCAGACTAAGACAGTTGAGGAAACAGAGGCTCATACTTTTGAGTCTAATGATTCTGACAAACAACATATAAGAGATTTTGAGCCCACAAAATCTCAAACAGTAGACAATGGGAGCCGGGCTAGTGAGGATACTCTACCTGATGTGACTGAACCAATGACAAAAGGACCATTAAGTGTAAGTAGAAACATTCCTAGATATAGTTATCAAAGGAAGCAGTATGGTATCGCTTAATTTATGTTGACGGTAGTTTTTCTAAGATATTAATTGGTATAATCTCACAAACAGAATCATTTTGCAGTGAAGTAAGGGTTTTTGAGGAAACCAGTCAGAAGTTACTATTCATGAGAAAAGTAAAAGAAATTCATGGTTGTAGGAGTCAGTAGAATCAGAAAAAAGAAGCTACTCATTTACAAAGAAACAATGTGTGCATCACACAGTCACAGGTTTTGATATGTGTATCTCTTCTCCATACATCTCTCCACCATAGATAAGTGCCAGCCCTCTCTTTAATCATTGTATGGTTACACTATAACATTTCTGGTAATGTGAATGTGGGAGTATTTACTTTTGAATGCCTCCCACGTCTGAGTGTTGTACATTATTAGTATGACATCGATGAAGGAATAATGGATACTCATGAGCTATTATTCTTGCAAATTCGCTTATTTATATAGACTGTGAACAGTTTAGCTCTTGAACATATTGAATAAACCACTTATTTTCTGTTCCACAGATATTTAAACGGATGATATCCATACTCAGTAATCAAAAGAAAGGTGAAGGTATTGAAAGTCATCTTATAATATCTGAGACTGAGACATTGGAGAATACAGAGGCTCGTAATTTTGAGTCTAATGATTCTGACAAACAACATACAAGAGATTTTGATTCCTCACAATTTCAAACAGTAGACAATGAGAGTCAGGCTTGTGGGGATACTCTACCTGATGCAAGTGAAGCAATGACAAAAGGACCATTAAGTGTAAGTAGAAAAATTCCTAGATATAGTTCACAAAGAAAGCAGCATTATTTCACTTAATTTGTGTTGACAGTATTCTCTCCAGGATATTAACTGGTATAATCTTACCATCAGAATCATTTAGCAGTGATGTAAGGATTTTGGATGGAAACCAGTCAGAAGTTAATATTCATGAGAAAAGTAATAGAAACTCTTGGTTGTAGCAGTGTATAGAATTAGAGAAAAGCAGCTACTCAGATACAGTGAAACAATGTGTGCATTACACAATCACAGGTTTTGTTATGTGTATCTCTTCTCCATACATATCTCCACGATCGATAAGTGCTTGCCCTCCCTCTATTCCGTGTATTGTTAAACTACAACATTTGTGGTAATGTGAGTGTAGTAATATTTACTTTTGAATGCCTCCCATGTCTGAGTGTTGTACATTATTAGTAAGACACGAATGAAGGAGTAATGGAGACTCATGAGCAATTATTCTTGCAAATTTACTCATATATCTAGACTGTTAACATTTTAGATGTTGGTCATATTGAATAAAACACTTATTTATTGTTCCACAGATATTTAAACAGAAGACATCCATACTCAGTAATGAAAAGAAAGGTGCATGTGGAGAAAGTCACCTTATAATTTCTCAGACTAAGACAGTTGAGGAAACAGAGGCTCATACTTTTGAGTCTAATGATTCTGACAAACAACATATAAGAGATTTTGAGCCCACACAATCTCAAACAGTAGACAATGGGAGCCGGGCTAGTGAGGATACTCTACCTGATGTGACTGAACCAATGACAAAAGGACCATTAAGTGTAAGTAGAAACATTCCTAGATATAGTTATCAAAGGAAGCAGTATGGTATCGCTTAATTTATGTTGACGGTAGTCTTTCTAAGATATTAATTGGTATAATCTCACAAACAGAATCATTTTGCAGTGAAGTAAGGGTTTTTGATGAAACCAGTCAGAAGTTACTATTCATGAGAAAAGTAACAGAAACTCATGGTTGTAGCAGTGTGTAGAATCAGAGAAAAGCAGCTACCGTATTTACTCGAATCTAAGCCGCACTTTTTTTCCGGTTTTTGTAATCCAAAAAACCGCCTGCGGCTTTGAATCGAGTGCAAAGCAAGCGGAAGTTCTGAAAAATGTTGGTAGGTGCCACCACAACTAACTTCTGCCGTCGAATATATGTAGCGCTACGCAGGCATGCTTTGTAGGCACAAAGGTAAATACTGGCACCAATACCAATGCGTCAGTAAATAAATTAAAAAAAAAAAAAAAGATGGAACACGAGCTTTTTTCCTCTGCCCCGAGTTTCGACCACTGCATTTTCATACATTATCCAACGAAAGGGTCGAGGGACATGAAAGGGAAGCAGTGGTTGGGAAGGGAGTAAGACAGGGTTGTAGCCTCTCCCCGATGTTGTTCAATGTGTATATTGAGCAAGCAGTAAAGGAAACAAAAGAAAAATTCGGAGTAGGTATTAAAATTCATGGAGAAGAAATAAAAACTTTGAGGTTCGCCGATGACATTGTAATTCTGTCAGAGACAGCAAAGGACTTGGAAGAGCAGTTGAATGGAATGGACAGTGTCTTGAAAGGAGGATATAAGATGAACATCAACAAAAGCAAAACAAGGGTAATGGAATGTAGTCTAATTAAGTCGGGTGATGCTGAGGGAATTAGATTAGGAAATGAGACACTTAAAGTAGTAAAGGAGTTTTGCTATTTGGGGAGCAAAATAACTGATGATGGTCGAAGTAGAGAGGATATAAAATGTAGGCTGGCAATGGCAAGGAAAGCGTTTCTGAAGAAGAGAAATTTGTTAACATCCAGTATTGATTTAAGTGTCAGGAAGTCATTTCTGAAAGTATTCGTATGGAGTGTAGCCATGTATGGAAGTGAAACATGGACGATAAATAGTTTGGACAAGAAGAGAATAGAAGCTTTTGAAATGTGGTGCTACAGAAGAATGCTGAAGATTAGATGGGTAGATCACATAACTAATGAGGAAGTATTGAATAAGATTGGGGAGAAGAGAAGTTTGTGGCACAACTTGACCAGAAGAAGGGATCGGTTGGTGGGACATGTTCTGAGGCATCAAGGGATCACCAATTTAGTATTGGAGGGCAGCGTGGAGGGTAAAAATCGTAAAGGGAGACCAAGAGATGAATACACTAAGCAGATTCAGAAGGATGTAGGTTGCAGTAGGTACTGGGAGATGAAAAAGCTTGCACAGGATAGAGTAGCATGGAGAGCTGCATCAAACCAGTCTCAGGACTGAAGACCACAACAACAACAACAATCCAACGAAATAATACAAATTCCGAATTGTTCATCTTCGAATGTAGCAGAATTTCAATGTACTACGAAAATACGACTGGCAAACTGTTTGAGATGTTTGTCAATATGGCCAACTCTAAGTTCTGAATTTTTTCCTACCTGTGAGAAGAGATGGTTGCTAATAGGAACCTGATGAAATGTGAATCATGTGCAGTATTCTCTTCACCATAAGAGTAATACGAATATAAACATTTTACCATGTATTCTTTCGTGTTTCCTGCTATCTCATTTAAATCATGTCTGCCTAATAAACTACGAAACTAGAGACAACAGCAAACGTGGAAGAATATACGTATCGTGTCATGTTTATTTATTATTCTTATGCCTAATCGTGATACAGTCAGAAATGAAGCACGGCAACTGACTAGATTTTTAAATCTAAGACGACTCTAATTTCTGTGCAGAATTTGACGTTCTAAAGAAGCGGCCGCAAAGTTTTTCAAACGAGGAAAAATTTTCACCTAACTCTCGTTCAGAACATGTTCTATCATACGCAGTCTATTATTTGGTTCTTGTTGATTATTATCAAAGAAAGCAGCAGTGTAAGTAACAACAAATAGCAGTCTCTTGCCATTGTTTCGCTAATGAGATGATTCCTCTCCATTGTTTTTAATTGTAAGCGGCAGTAGGGCGCATAAAAGTAAGCCATGCCGAGAGCGGCGACAGGCCGTAAACACGCACTATCAGAATGCGACAAACAATGTATAACACAGCGCAGTAATGCATTTTCAGCTTAGAGTGACGTAAACACCCATAACAAAGAAAACGGCACTTATCAGATCAAAGCAAAATAAGCAATCGATCCAAACCAGACGAAGCACATGAAAAAGGAAGGGTACCCATATAAATACGGATGGAGCGCCTGACGCGTAGCAATGGCTACGTGCTAAAGCTTAACTGCTATGCTTACGACTCGAACCAAACTACTGTAGCTGTATCGTCATTCATTATACCCAAATTGTGTCTCGTATTAGAATGGACCAACTTTGTTTCGATTTGGAGGTACGGCCTAAAAATTTTCTCTGCCCTTGAATTTCGAGTCTCAGATTTCAGGTGTGGCTTACGGGAAATTTTTTTTCCCTTTCTTTCGAGTCTCATTTTTCAGGTGCGGCTTAGATTCGAGTGCGGCTTAGATTCGAGTAAATACGGTATTCATATACAGTGAAACAATGTGTGCATTACACAATCACAGGTTTTGTTATGTGTATCTCTTCTCCATACATATCTCCACGATCGATAAGTGCTTGCCCTCCCTGTATTCAGTGTATTGTTAAACTATAACATTTGTGGTAATGTGAGTGTAGTAATATTTACTTTTGAATGCCTCCCATGTCTGAGTGTTGTACATTATTAGTAAGACACCAATGATGGAGTAATGGAGACTCATGAGCTATTATTCTTGCAAATTTACTCATGTATCTAGACTGTTAACATTTTAGATGTTGAACATATTGAATAAACCACTTATTTAATGTTCCACAGATATTTAAACGGATGAAAACCATACTCAGTAATCAAAAGAAAGGTGAATGTGTTGAAAGTCATCTTATAATTTCTGGGACTGAGACATTGGAAGATACAGAGGCTCATACTTGTGAGTCTAATGATTCTGACAAACAACATATAAGAGATATTGAGCCCACACAATCTCAAACAGTAGACAATGAGAGCTGGGCTTGTGAGGATATTCAACGTGATGCGACTGAAGAAATGACAAAAGGACCATTAAGTGTAAGTAGAGAAATTCCTAGATATAGTTATCAAAGGAAGCAGTATGGTATCGCTTAATTTATGTTGACGGTAGTCTTTCTAAGATATTAATTGGTATAATCTCACAAACAGAATCATTTTGCAGTGAAGTATGGATTTTGGATGAAAACCAGTCAAAAGTTACTATTCATGAGAAAAGTAAAAGAAATTCATGGTTGTAGGAGTCTGTAGAATCAGAAAAAAGAAGCTACTCATTTACAGAGAAACAATGTGTGCATCACACAATCACAGGTTTTGATATGTGTATCTCTTCTCCATACATCTCTCCACCATAGATAAGTGCCAGCCCTCTCTTTAGTTAGTGTATTGTTACACTATAACGTTTCTGGTAATGTGAGTGTAGAAGTATTTACTTTTGAATGCCTCCCACGTCTGAGTGTTGTACATTATTAGTATGACATCAATGAAGGAATAATGGATACTCATGAGCTATTATTCTTGCAAATTCGCTTATATATATAGACTGTGAACATTTTAGATGTTGAACATATTGAATAAACCACTTATTTACTGTTCCACAGATATTTAAACGGTTGAAATCCATACTCAGTAATCAAAAGAAAGGTGAATGTGTTGAAAGTCATCTTATTATTTCTGAGACTGAGACATTGGAGAATACAGAGGCTCATAATTTTGAGTCTAATGATTCTGACAAACAACGTACAAGAGATTTTGATCCCTCACAATCTCAAACAGTAGGCAATGAGAGTCAGGCTTGTGGGGATACTCTACCTGATGCAAGTGAAGCAATGACAAAAGGACCATTAAGTGTAAGTAGAAACATTCCTAGATATAGTTCTCAAAGAAAGCAGTATTATTTCATTTAATTTATGTTGACAGTATTCTCTCCAAGATATTAACTGGTATAATCTTACCATCATAATCATTTAGCAGTGAAGTAAGGATTTTGGATGGAAACCAGTCATAAGTTAATATTCATGAGAAAAGTAATAGAAACTCATGGTTGTAGCAGTGTGTAGAATCAGAGAAAAGCAGCTACTCATTTACAGTGAAACAATGTGCGCATCACAAAATCACAGGTTTTGTTATTTGTATCTCTTCTCCATACATCTCTCCGCGATAGATTAGTGCCTGCCCTTCCTTTATTCAGTGTATTGTTAAACTATAACTTTTGTGGTTATGTGAATGTAGAAATATTTACTTTTGAATGCCTCCCATGTCTGATTGTTGTACATTATTAGTATGGCATGAATCAAGAAATAATGGAGACTCATGAATTATTATTCTTGCAAAATGGCTCATACATTTAGACTGTTAACCTTTTATATGTTGATCATATCGAGTAAACCACTTATTTAATGCTCCACAGATATTTAAATGGTTGACATCCTTAATTTGTAATCAATAGAAAGGTTAATGTGTTGAAAGTCATCTTAGAATTTCTGACAGTAAGACAATGGGTGATAGACTCCTAATTTTGAGTCTAATGATTCTGACAAATAACATATAAGAGATTTTGAGCCCCCACAATCTCAAACAGTAGACAATGAGAGCTGGGCTTATGAGGATACTATACCTGATGTCACTGAAGCATTCGAGCGTGCAAGAGTAAGTGTGGTTATAAGTGCGTATGACTCTGGCAGTCAAATGCCTATGTTTCCGCCACATGTGCCCTCCCTCATCGACTCTGCAGTTACCTCTTATGGATCTCCGTGCAGTGCAGGACCAATGCCGTTTTGTGCATAAGCTTTGTCGGACAACCTACTACCACCAGGACAACAATTTGCTATGCCACAATCCATGCAGTACCACGTGGATACCTGTCACGTGGCCAGAACTACTTCGTTTACAGGTCTACCTCCTCAGCATCCAACCACGCACGTGCCTGCATTGGTTCAGCACCAGCACATGTCATCCTATTTTGATACCTCGGCCTGCAGCAGGAACAATAACTTGTTATCTGTGCCTGACCTCTACCTCTGTGCCATTGCTATGCATCATTGTTTTGTGCCATGACATTCACCTTATCTGCACACCATTTTGAGTGGAGTGACTATGAACAGTGAACACTGACACATTCCATCCAACACTCGACATCATTTCCCACACTGTGCTTCTGGACAGTCTGCACCTGTGCAGCCTCCCTGCAACTTGGGTGGCCCTGGCTCTGATCATAAGTCAAGCTTTCTGAGGACTAACACGCATTATGGAACTTTGATCTTTTTCTCTCCTGTCGCACACACGCCGGCTCCAGTCGAGCTTCCAATACCATTCTCGGTACATCTTAGTGTCTCATCTGCGTTGGTGTTGCGCGACTCATCAATCTGAACACACCAGCAACATGTTGAGCTTCCGCAACTGCTATCGACACATTACGATGTCTCACCCACGTCGGCCTTTCGCGTCGCGACGGGTTGCGCTCAACCACAATGTGTCACCTTCACGCTGCCACCCGAACAGCCATCGTTGCCACATCCCCTGGAGACATACTCTCCTGGAATACTACAGCAACAACAGCTCAATTCAGGCAGTGCCCCGACGAACTTAACTCAACCTGTTCTTCTGAACATTCTGCAACGCTTACCGATGCTGCTGCTCTGTAATCCTGACAAAGCAACAACGTGGTTCAAAATTGTGGACAAAGTGTTCGACCATTACAAACTTGATGAGTCAACCAGGTTTCTGTGCATCACCACCCACCTGCACGACCAGGAGGACTTGATTGCTGATCTGGTCGACGCCCCAGACTCATCCAAGTGCTCCACGTCGAGCAACTAGGCAACGACAAACCTTCCCAGCTCTGGAGATGGCTATGTGCCCTGGTCAGCGCCGATCTATTCTCTGACACAGCTCTCCTCGCCATCTTGTCAGATAAACTATCTCCTCACATCCGCTTTGCTCTGGCTCAGAGGTCTCCTGAAACTGTTGAGCAAAGAATGACAATTGCTGACAAGCTACACGATGCATCACTGCTCTATTTCACCAGCCATTGCCTACCTGACAAGTCTCAGGTTCATGCTCATCGCCCTGCGGCCGGGGCCATACTGTGCTGACCGTTCTGCTCACTCCGGGAAGCAGTAAACAAGCAACTGGGACGTCACCGACTCTGCCCACGGTCACGCCCCCTCCTGCAACCGAACCTGCTGCGCCCACCGAACATTGATCACCACCACTGGCAATGAACTTTCCGCAGGAAATGCAACTGCACTACTCGTACTGTTACTTCCACACACAGTTTGGTGAGGCAGCATGGAACTGCAGACCACCCTGCTACTTCCAAAACGCCAGTCACAAGTAGGTCTGGGTGCCGCCTCCTGCGCACATGTCAGGTACCCCCCAGTGCTCCATTCTGCCCATGAACGACCGGATAATTGTGAATGACTTTACATTAAAGACATTTTGTTGGGATACCTTTTGCTAGTGGACACAGGTGCCGATGATTCGCTGCTGCCTACATCCTTAGTGTCGTCGAACATCCGCCCTCATCATACTTCACTTTAAGCTGCGAATTCAACTAAACTACAATGCTCGGGTTCAACTTCCCACATCGTCTTACTCTCCGCAAACTGCAAACTCGAGTGGACTTTTTTAGTGTGCAAAATTGACAAACCTATACTAGGCATTGACGTCTTGCGACACCACAAACTTCCACTGGACCTAGTGCGAAATACCGTGTTTCCCCTGTGCTCTGTCCAGCAACCCCCCAAACCCCCCACCCCCCACCTCGTGAGGACACATCGGTCCGGGCTCATCTCATCCATATACATGCTCGTCTCTGTCAACGACGTTACAAGAAACCATGCACAAGTGCCTTGTCAAGCTTCAACACTTCGCTCACCTATGCAAGGAAAACTTCGAGCTCTCCCTCTGGTTCCACGAAACACAGCTCCAGCTCTCCAATGCAGTAAAGGAATTACAGACACTACAGCAAGGACAAAGCGATGGTTGGTAAGTGCTCCGAATCTGCTTGCAATTCCAGCAATCGAGCCTCCGTGTGTTTACCTCCCACTACCACTCACAACTGTGCTATCAAGACTGCCATATCGTGTACTGACAGTTCTGCAGGGCCACACCCTTCTAACACGACAGCGTTTGACACTCGGCCGGACACAAGTGCGCATGCGCGACGAGCGTCACGTGTTCCTGAACTGACAGCTCCTACCCTGCCCCTCCCGGACAGCACCTCAAACTATGCAACTTCAGCTCCTGCACGCTGCCGTGCGACCGCCACTGACAACAGAAACAGCGCACTCTCGCCAAGCGTTTCACCCACGACCGTGCTGCCACAGGCCGCGCCCTCGGACAATGGACTCACTAACAGCTCACGAGCTCTACCGAGCTCATCCTACCACGGTGGCACTGCTTCGGGCCGGTGGCCATCTTGTCACGTTGACTCCTGGGACACTTCACCGCCTCAGCTCCCGTCAGATCCGCCGAGTGGCTCCGAACAACACGACTACACCTCACCTGCCCCACCCGCCACACATTGTAAACAAACCGCCTCCTGTGCCGCCGGCAACATTTCCTTTGTAACCAACGGCATGGTTCACAAGCTTCACCTCGCGCCAGGTCCCCAGGTAACCCATGTCGACTTTGCCCCGAGCGCCTCTCCGACCTTAAAGAACAGATTTCTGAACTAATAACCTTGAGCGTCATTGTACCCTCTGCCAGTAGATGGTCTACGCCCATACATATGACACCCAAGAAAGATGGGTCCTGGCACATGTGCGGAGACTACCGTCAACTAAATGCATGAACAATTATGGACACCTACCCCATACCCAACATTGCCGACTTTACCAGTTCCCTCCCAGGTGCAACCACGTTCTCTGTCTTTGATTGCAAATGGGCCTACCACCAGATCCCCATGGCACCTGAAGACATTGAGAAGATGCAGCCCAGACCTGGCAACGCTTCATCAACAAAGTGCTATTTGACCTAAAATTCTGCTTTGCATATCTTGATGACATTCTTGTGTTCAGCTCCTCCGTCGAGGACAATATTCGACATGTGCAAACTGTTATGAACACTCTCATGGCAGCAGGCATCTAGACCAACCAGGACAAATTGCAGCTACATCAACCCGTTGTAACTTTTCTTGGTTTTCGGGTCTCTGCCGACGGCACTTCACCACTCCCTGAGAAAGTACAAACAATACTAAACCTACCCAGACCTTCATCATTCAAAGAGCTCTGGCGTTTTCTGGGGATGGTTAATTATTATCGCTGACATCTACCTCGGGCTGCGGAGATTCAGGCTCCACTGACGGACGCCTTGGCAGGCATCTCAGCCCGTTCCATGGACCCCTGCTATCACTGACTCTTTCACTGCCCTCAAACATCTTCTTGCCAACACCTGCATCATCCTGCATCCTCATCCCAATGCGCAGCTTTCCATCACCACAGATGTGAGCGATACTGCCATCGGCACTGTCCTTAGCCAGACAATCGATGGCCAAACTTCACCTCTGCAGTTCTTCTCACGCAAGCTCACCAATGCACAACGGAAACATTCCGTGTTTGACAGGGAGTTGCTCGTGGTCTACGAAGCGATCAAGCATTTTAAGACTGAAGTTGAAGGATGCCCTTTCTATGTTTTAATGGAGCACAAACCCTTGGCTGCGGCCATTACAAAGCCGCCAGCTGACCCGCCTCCTCGCCGCTTTCGACACATGGACTTCATATCTCAGTTCACCACCAATGTCAGACATGTCAGACACATAAAGGGTGCTCACAATATAGTTGCTGATTTCCTTTCATGAGTCGATGCTGTCCATTTGCTGTTAGACCTCTCTGAACTGCCTAACCTTCAACCTGCTGACAAGGAAACACAAAACCTGATTTCATACTCTACTTCTTCACTTCGTCCGCACAACCTTCCCTGGCATTTCTGGTGAGATCTGGTGCGACGACAGTACAGGCATGTTACGCCACCTCATCCCAACCACGCTCCGTCAAGCTGTCTTCAACGCACTGCATAATTTAGCCCACCCCGGTGTTCGAGCGTCTGCCCGCCTCGTAGTCGTGTGCTTTGTGTGGAGAAATGTCAACAAGGACTGCCAGCAATGGGCATGCTCCTGCATCGCATGCCAATGCTGCAGAGTACACAAGCACACTTCACACCCCCCCCCCCCCCCCCCCTCGGTGACTTCTCGATCCCTCCTGGGCGTTTCCAGCATATTCATATTGACATTGTAGGCCCTCTCCCCCCCCTCTAACGGCTTTTGTTATGTTCTCTCGTCTATCGACTGAACAACTCTCTGTGTCGAGGTTGTCCCCCTCCCCAATATTATGGCAGAAACTGTTGCACGAGCTTTCGTCGAGTCATGGGTATCGCGTTTCGGATGTCCAGCTATCATCATGACTGACCAGGGCAGACAATTTGAGTCGGCCCTGTTCAACGAGATTTGTAACATATGCGGCATCCGGCACATCCATTCCACAGCATATCACCTGCAAAGTAACGGGCTAGAGCGCTGGCACCGCACTTTCAAGGCAGCTCTCCGATGCCACGACTCTCTATGGACGGAGGCCCTTCCCCTTGTGCTACTTGGCATTCGTGCAATCTATAAGGAAGACCTCAAAGGCACAATAGCCGAGTTCGTATACAGCCAGAACATTGTTCTCCCTGGCAAACTTGTGAGCCCTTCCGCTTCTCTCCCTCATGGACCGCGTCAGATGCCGCTTCATCAACCTCCTATGTCATGCTCCGAGATGACACTGTCTGTGCTCCCCTCCAACCTCCATATACCGGCCCATACTGAGTTCTCCAACACCTGTGACATCCAGATGAAAGATTCAGCTGTTAGAGTCTCTCTCAACAGACTTAAGCCTGCTCATGTAGAGCCTTCTTCTACCTCCATTCGGGCTACGACCACGCCACTCACTGTCGTGGCTCTCGACGCTCCGACCATTCCCTCCATGTCGGACTTAAACACTCAATCGAGTGACTTCCAGCTCCAATCGTCAAACTCTCCTCCGACCTCACCCTCTACTCCGGTATCACACACTCTGTCGAGTGACCACAAGCTCCCCACGTTGAGCTTACCTACGATCATGCCCTTGCCGCCGGACCCTTCGCTGGTCCCCTTGACCTCTCCACTATCACCTGCCTCCCCCTGTCGAGATTTATCACACCCCCCCGTCTTGAACGTGCCCTCGCTCGAGGTGTTTGTGCCTGTCCCCCTGGACATAATCCACGACATCTCAATAATTCTGCGCGATGATACACTGTTCATCGCGTGTTTCTCTTCATCCAGTGCGCATGACACAACCTCCACCACTCAAAGCCACCTGGTGAAATGTGTTCCCCTCCTGCCTAACGTTGACCTGGACATGCTTCGTGTGTTTGCCACGCCCACTGGAGACATCGTCGTCGTCCCTCCATTCCACCCGCAAACCGCTGGCCTACCTGTCGCTGCACGACCAGCACACCCAGTACAACGCCTGGCTGCCTTCAACAACTTCCAGGTTCAGTGGCCAAACCTTCCTTCACGACATCTTCCCACACAGCTCCCCGACAACGCTGTCGAGCTGACTGTGATCCGGCTCCCGGGGACCTCCCCTGCCAACATCTTAGTCACCCCCCCCCCCCCCCGGCCTCTCAAGAGTACTCTGTACTGTGAGGGGGGAGGGGGGGGCTATGTGGCGCCGATGAGGTTGACACCAGCATCTATATGCATTCGTCTGTGGACTCTGAGCATCGTCTTTGAACTCTGAGCATTGTCTTTGGACAGTTCCACCATGTCAGTTCTTTGTGAGCCTTGCATGTGTTTAGGTGAATAAATGAACTACTGCAAAATGGGTGTTGTTTTGTGTAACCAACCCAAACTTCTCCCTCAAAACATTGCTCAGTCCTTTTAAGTCCCCCACACTGTGTGTCATCAAATCAGAGCATGGAGCAATGTCACCATCTTCGATAGTAATGGTGCCATGGCTTACAAATATGTAGATTGTCCTATCACACATTTGGTTGTTAACAATCTTCATACTCAAAATTTTCTATAACTGATTCTGTGCATTGTGTGTCAGTTCAGATTCCTCATCATGTTCTACATTTTTGGGTTTGATTTCTGAGTGATTATGGTTTGCAAACAACTTCACAGCACATATCACACTAAAATCTTCAGCTCAGTCACATTTTTTGTGCGCAAGGCCCATATCTGTGTCCTTACACAAACATATTAACTCCAAATTGAGACAACTGACATCACTAGGTGTCATTCAACTGATTTCAATAGGAAGTGCAAAAAAAAAAAAAAAACATCGGGTCAGCTCTGACCTTGTAGAAACCTAAAAGTTAGCATAAAGCACTGCCTCGAGCTGCTGAATTACTTGCAGAATTGCTCAGGGGCTGATTGTTTTTAGAACTGACTTAGCGGGTTCTGTTGGATGAAGCATCAAAACAACTGCTTTAGTTGAACAAACCTTTTGGTCTTTATCAATATCATCATCATCATCTTTGACAGTTTCAGCCTCTGGCCAGGTCTGTATGGAACATAGGCCTCTCCATTTTCTGTCTTGCCACCATCTCTCCATCTTCACCTTGGTCAAGTTTCCTCCTTTCTTCTGGACACATTCCTCTACTCCTTTCAGCCATCTGTCTCTCAATGTTCCTCTTGGTCTCTATCCTTCCAGTTTCATCTCGTGTATCCTCCTGGGTATCCTCTTCACCTCCATTCTCTTAACATGTCCATACCATCTCAGCCTTGATTTCTCTATCTCCTTTTGTAATGGTTCCACCTTCATTAACTCTCTGATCCTCTCATTTCTTAACCTGTCTATCTTTGTCACTCCAATACTGTTTCTCAAGAATTTCATCTCACAAGCTTGTACTTTGCTTTTCTCTCTTCCTTTCATAACCCAGGTTTCTGATGCATATCTCAGGATAGGGACGTAATATGACTGGCATATAAACTTTTTACTGATTTTGGGTACACCCTTGCCCCATATCAAGCTTCTGACACTCTTCCCAAATGCTTCTGCTTTTCTCCCCCACTCGTTTATTTCTCTTGTTTTTTCCATCTTCCTGTATCAGGCTTCCTAGGTACTTGAAACTCTTCACTATCCTCAATTGTTCCCCACCAATTGTTATTCCTGTTGTTCCTCTCTCCTGCTTTCTTGTTGTGATAATCATCTCACTCTTACTTTCACTAAATTTCATCCCATATTCTTGTACTGTTCATTCCCATGCATCCAACTGCTCTTGTACTTCCTCCTCCTTATTTCCCCAAATCATCAGATTATCTGCAAACACCATAGCTCTCATCTTCCCTTAATCAATTACTTGCACTACTGTGCTCATTATATCATCAACCACTACAATGAAGAGTAATGGTGAAAGTGCACTTCCCTGCCTCAAGCCATTCCTCTGTTCAATCCAAAGTGATCTCTCTCCTCCCACTTCCACACAGCTCACACTTCCATGGTACATTTCCCTTATCCTCCAAATAATCTGTTTTGCTACTCCTCTGTTCACCAGGGCTTTCCACACTTTGCTTCTATGTACACTATCATATGCTTTTTCAATGTCCAGGAAGGTCATTAGAAAAACTATTCCACATTCATGGTGCTGTTTCTGCAGTTGTCTTACAGAAAAAATTAGATCCACTGTGGGCCTTCTTTTCCGAAGCCATGTTGCTCTTCTCTCATTTTTCCTTCTAATTTTGCCAAAAATCATACTTCCAATATTTTCTCAAAAATCTCTGCACACAACAGGATTTCTTCAAAATACTCCTTCCACATATTCTTGAGTTCCTCCTTATTCTCTACATCTTGTCCACTTTTCTTCACCATTCAAGGATAATCTGTCATACCATTCTTCTCTTACTTTTAATCATCCAATATAACACCTTTTTTGAACCTCCGCTATCCTCCTACATCATTCTGGTCCACTGTTCCATCCACTTTCTTCTTTCTTTCGTCACCACTCTTTTTGCTTCTTTCCTGCTTGCCTGATACTCTTCTCTTGTCTCTACTGTTCTCCTCTGGAACCATACCCTAAAGGCTCTATTCTTTTTCTGTACTATACCCTTTGTTTTATCATTCCACCAGTGTGTTTCTTTCCATCTCTTTTTGTTGCTTGTCCTCCCACATATTGCTTCCACTGCACTTACTGATGTTCCCTTGAATATACCCCATTCCTCTTCTACTATTATTGGTTCATCCTTTGTGATGCTTTCCTTAACTGCTTGTACGTACTGCAGCCTGCTTTCTTCCTCCTTGAACTTCCGTACCCTTACACATCTTTCCTGGTTTGCTGTCCCTTTATTATCCTAAGTCCTTCTCAGGTTCATTACCAGCAAACTGGGGCCACTATCCAAGGCCTCTGATGGTATTACCTTAATGTCAATGATGCCCATTTGCTTCTGCATTTCCTCTTCAAACTCTTGGTTCTCCTCAGAAGTGCAACTCAGCTGTGGCGCATACACTTGTATTACCTCTATGGTCGACCCCTTGAGTGATATTTTGGTCTTCATCATCCTACCGCTTTTTCTCTTCACTTCTTCTTTTAATCCATCTGTTACTACTATTCCAACTCAATTTCTCCTCCCCTCCTCATTTCTACTCCAGTATAGTTGGTAGCCTTTCCTCAGTTCTCTCCTACCTTCTCCTTTCCATCTCGTTTCAGCCAACCCCAATAGGTCTAAATTCCTTCTTTCCATCATGTCTACCATCTCCTCCACCATTCCAGTCAATGTCTGTATATTTAATGTTCCAAATCTTAGTCCTTGTTTATATCCAGTATGCCATCGATTAAATCTGTCCTTTCCAAGGCCAATTCTATTTTTGAAAGCAGAAATCATAATCCACTACTGGCTTGCTGGGCCAATCATAGCTTCACCAGAGCTCTGTTAGCTGTCACTTTTCAGGGTTCCTGTAGGACCTTCACAGCTACCGTAGTGGTCCCAGGGCATACACAGTCCCCACTGTACCTCACTCCTACAGGCAATCCCCTACTTCATGCCGTTGCCCATCTCACACGACTTGGATGAGGGGTTGGACCTGTGGGAGACAGTCTTTATCAATATCATCATTTAATAATTGGAGTAACTAGAGCCCTGGCTGTTTTTTCAATGCTTTCTTAAACAACTTACGGCAGATGTTCCTTGCTGCATGAACTATCTTAATAATATTGTAGCAACAGGCACTAAGCCAGAAGAACAGTTATGCAATGTCTCTTCTTTCTTTACTATTTTGTACACTGCAGGCCTTAAGTGTAATCTTACAAAGTCACAGTTTTGTCAACTATCTGTTATGTATCTGAGTCACGAACTTTCTGAGCCTGATGTTTGACCCCTCAACAGCATGTCACCATTTGCCCTGTCTGACCAATTTGCATAGTTCATCCAAAGGTCCTCAGAGCAGTCTTAAGCCATGCAGGGACCCCTGGCTGCACAGCATCTGGGGCCAGGGTTGCCTCAAGTGTCCCCATGTGAAATGCCCCAATATTTCCCTGATTTCCAGACAAGTTTTAGCATTTTTCCCTGACAAGTTTTGAGATCTCAAGGCTAAGGTAAGATGTAAGTTGACAATCTGTCTTTGCAACTATGGTACAAAAAACAAAAGTGCAAATGAGAAAATGTCTAAAAAAACTTGCAAGCAGATGGCATTGCCTGATATGAGCAAAAATTTCATGTATTAATGTCAACATCATTTGTAATGAACTGTTTTTAGATGGAGAAAGCAAGCCAAATGGTATATGAGTATCATTAAGCCCACTGACGTTATGTTATTTCAAGAAAACAAACCACATTTGGTGGCAAACATATGCATTTCCTTGGAGTCACAAGACAGATTTAAAATACCTTCACTGATTTCAGAAAGAACTTCAGTAAAATGTAGGCCTCTTGAAAGAAGTGTATAAGGTGGGGAAGAATTGTGTAAACCAACACTGTAGGTGACCACCAATAAAATGTTGGTTGTACTATCTGTAGGTAGTGGGGAGCACGTGTGGTAATTATGATGATAAACAATCACTCACTCTCCTGTCACTTACTGTGAATACTTTTATTCTCAGAGTGTATACACAATGCATATAGTATAGAGCATGTGCTACAGAGAACTTATCTGGCAAAGATACAATTGTTCTTGCTGCAATAGGGCAGCAATATTATTGGGGAGTAGAGCCAGTGGTTCCCACAGAAGCCCCCCCCCCCCCTTCCCCAACAAGTGCAGAGCATGGTTACTGGTGTACATCATGATGTGTTGTCCCACTAATGATGGCAAGGGCTCACATATCATAGTCTGCCAGGAGCCTGGGCAGCCGTAAAGGGCAGGCGGCCCGTGCTGTCAGTGGCAGTGCCGATGAGGTGGTGACAGTGTCCATTGAGGTGCTGGTGGCTGGTCGTGTGTGTGCTAGTGAGCCTGTCTCTCCACTGGTAGCAGTGTCTGGAGTCTAAGTCATCATTATGAAGCGCTCTGGGGCCGACACAAGCAGGTAGCTGTTTGAAGAAAGAGTTGATTTCAGACCTGCTGTGTCGATTGTGGCCGGAAGGTGCATGGAGTGCTGTAATGACCTCAAGACCGAGCTGTAGCCCAGCTGTCTATTGCTGAACTTGGCCCAAATCACGAATATAAGTCCTGCAGTGTTACAGAAATCTTCTGGGAGGTATGCATCTTCAACTTCTTGTGGCGTAATGAATAGTCCATTAAAGTTCCGCAACTCACTCTGAAGATGGCCACATGATGCATGGCTGAAATATCACTGGAAAAAATTTCATTTGCGCAGTTGCATGCCCAAAAGTTAATGGGGTCTTCTGGGAGGTAGCCTCGCAGGTCTAGGCTGATGGTAAATCGGCATGAGGAGCCTGGAGCTGGGGATGGTGGAGGCTACACACAGGTTGTGTCGTCTTAAGTCCACGTGGGTTTTAGGCAGTTCAGTGACACTTTTTTCCAGCTTGCATGATATCAAAAGTGTTTGGCCCTCATTTCAACATGTATGGGTCACCATATGCAGAGTGTAGGGCGAGTTTGATGGCATCAGTCCTGAGAATGATGTGTGTACATGATTGGATGTCCTTGTGCACAAAGACAGCTCGTTTGGCATGGTAGTGTAATGTAGCAAATTACTACGAGATGACATTCATTGCAGTAAGTCACGCAGCCATTTGGTACAGTGGCTGCAGGATGGCTATGTTTTTTGTCATTTTGTTTGCAGCGCAGCTGACGCTGCCTGCCTTGAAAACTGCATAGTGTAATCATCAGTCAATATGAAGATTCATACCCTCTACAAATCTAAATAATCCATATTAGTTATTATCCGATATGGTTCAAATTTGGTACACAGCCTTTTGTTATTAATGGAATGATGCTGTCAAAATTTCAGATTTTTATTTATAATAGTGTAGGAGACAAAGAAAATTATCTAAAAGTCCTAAAAACCAATGCTTGCTTTTTAAGGCCATGTTAGAAACAAATACAGATTGACTTGCATTACCATTTGAAGCCATTACAAAGTTAACAGTGCAAAAAAATCGATTAATTAGAATTTTCTTTCTTTAACACTTTAGTCACTGTGCATTTTATAATACAAAATTATTATTTGATTAAATTTTGTTGTGTGAGTGCATGAGAATGATTGAGAGAGTGTATGTGGGACATACATTAAAACATGTCACTTTTCATAAATCTTTGTACAAATAGACCATGGGAAAGTTATGGTGCAACCATGATTCAGATGACGTATGTCAGTGTGAGCTTGCTTTTGTATAAAAGCAACCAGAATGAAAGTTAGAGGCAGAATAAGTTTATTTAACAAGTTGGAGAATATTTTGTACTTTGCTCATTTTGATTAAACAATGTACTAGACACTGAAGTTTTAATGACTTTAATTTCTATCAGATTATTGATTGGATAAGGCAAGTTTTTCCGTGAAAATTATCTGGAAGGAACATTCTGATTGGTCGTTTAGATCAACAGCCAATCAGAATTAAGCTGTTCCCGCACGAATATAGTGGAGTGGGCAGTGAGTATAATAGTTCGATACAGTCGCTTGCTAACCAGCCTACGGATAACACCATGTTAGATATCTCCATTAAAATACTCCGAAAAATGAAGAAATAGTGAGGTAATAGTGGTTTGAATACCTCGTGACTGAAGCAACTGGAGTTATGAACATTTTAATGGAAGTGTGGTGTTTCTATATTAAATACTTTGAGAGTTAAGAGCATGTGAACTTTCTGATCATGGTAACAATTCTGCATGGCATGTTTCATGTTCTGTACGGAATATTTTGGTGAGCACTTCTTTCAAAGAAGACCACTGAAATGACTGAATGTTTAACTCACAAATAGTTGCAGGTGGGTACCAGGTAGAACGTGAAAATTAGTTTGGTCAGACTAGCAAAAATTCTGGCTGCTTTTTGAGTGAAACTATGTTGCACAGACCATGAACTTTGAATGATAGAGCATTACCATATTAAATATGGACTTGATAACCATTTCATGTGTTTCCATATGAATAAAAAGCAGATTCAATCTAATTTTAAATGCTTTCTGCAAGTAGACTGCATCCTCGCACTGCCCGATTTTTAAAAAATGAACTTTCAGGAACTGACTTTCAATTTGAGTTACGCGACCTCTGTGTGGTAGGTTTTTTTTATATTATTTATTTTATGGCCTTCATTGGACCACTCTAGTCAAAAATACAAAGTTCTAAACAAGTTGTTACACAGGGATACAATTTGGTTCAACAATAACTCAATATGATATTTAGGTAATGTAATTATTAGAGTCTATTCTTATATGAAAGGTGTTTTGCTCTTCTGTCTGCCCAATATTTCTTCATTCTTTCAGATATTGTCTTTCTTTCTTCATCTGAGACCACTCTTCCTGTATTCCTTTTATTGATTTTAATTTGTAGTCTGGTTTGCGGCTCTTGCAGTATTCTGGTTTTCTCTGTCTTGTTTTGTAGGTCATCTACTGTAGTTTGGAGTTCTTTTACATCTTCCTTAATTTCTGTGATCCATTTAATGTCGCTCTTGCTATTCCACAATTTTTGTACTATTTTTTTACTAATTCTGTTTTCTGGAGTTCTCATCAGATGTCCAAAGAATGAGATGCGTTTCTTCCTGATTGTGCTCATGACTGGTTCTATTTTCTTATATACTGTTTCATTTGATGCTATTCTCCAATGTCCATTTATTTTATACTGTTTATTTATACATGTCCTAATTCTTCTTCTTTCTATTTTTAGTATTCTGTCAATTTCTGCTGTATTAGTTGTTTTGAAGATAGTTTCAGCTGCATACGTTATTTCTGGTTGTGTAACTGTTTTATAGTGTTTTAATTTTGCATCTATAGATAGGCTTTTTTTGTTGTATGTAGTTTTGGTAATGTAATTTGCATAGTTCAGTTTTTTTATTCTATTCTGCCATGTTGGCTTCTCATTTAGATTGTATGTTATTATTTTGCCTAAATATTCAAATTTATCAACAATTTTGATTTCCTGTTCTCCTATTGTAATTTTGTTTGCAAGTGGTGGATCAGTTAGCATAATCTCTGTTTTTTCAAATGATATTCTAAGGCCTACTTTCTCTGCTATTTCTTGCAGTGATTTCACTTGTTGCCTGGCTTCTTGAATGGTGTTGGCTAGGAGAGCAAGATCATCAGCGAATCCCAAGCAGTTTAAGCTAATATCATCTTTTGCACTTCCAATTCTTATCCTCTCTGGATTGTCCTTGTACCATTCTCTCATTATGTATTCCAGTGCGCAGTTGAACAATAATGGTTATAGGCAATCACCTTGTCTTAAGCCTGTTTTTATGAGGAATGGTTCTGAAATTTCTCCTCTAAACTTCACTTTTGATTTGGTGTTGGTTAGAGTGAGTTGTATTATTTTAATTAGTTTTGGATGGAGTCCTAGATTTCTTAAAATTTTTAATACTGAAGGTCTGTGGAGACAGTCATATGCCTTCTTAAAATCTACAAATGTTATTGCCAGAGGTTTGTTCCGTTTCTTGTAGTATGCCATGATCAATTTTAAACTAATTATCTGCTCTGCACAGCTTCTCCATGGTCTGAAACCTCTCTGACATTCCCTTAACTCCTGTTCTAATTGCTCCTTGATTCTTTCATATAGGATCTTGGATAGAATTTTGTATGTGCAATCTGGGAGAGAGATTCCTCTGTAGTTGTCTGGGTTGCTCTTATCTCCCTTTTTGTGTAGTGGGTGGATGATAGCTGTGGTCCAATGTTCGGGAAATCGTTCTGTTACCCAAATTTTTGTTAGAGCCATGTGTAAGGAGGTCTTGACTGTGTCACTTAAATATTTCCACATTTCAACAAAAACCTGATCTTCTCCACATGCCTTATAATTTTTTTGTTCTTTAAGAATTTTTTCTACTTCTTGGAAAGTTGGAGGGTCTAGTTTGTTAGGTTTGGTTTTTATTGGGGTATTTATGTTGATTTGTAAGAGTTCTTTGGGTTCCTCGCAATTCAGAAGTTTGTTAAATGCTTTTGCCATGATTTCTGCATTTTCCTTGTTACTGTGTGTCATTCTTTCAGCTTCATCTTTCAGTATTAGTGTAGGGGCCTCATACTGCTGTAGTTGTTTCCCAAAGATTTTGTAGTATTTCCTGGAGTTGGTTTTATGATAATTACCTTCTATAAAGTTTATAATATCTTTATGAAATCCTCTCTTGATTCTTCTAATATTTTGAGTGAATTTTTTTCTTTCATTTTTTAGGTTGATGGCATTTTCTTCAGTTTTATGTGTTTGAAACTTTAACCATGCTTGGTGTCTATCTTCATGGAATTTGTCACATTCTGATGTCCACCATGCATGTTTCCTTCATGGGTTCAAGGGAGCTAGATTCTCTGCTTCTTTTTTAAGATTAGGCACTAGTTGTTCTAGATCATCTGTTAATTTGATGGTTTGTGTTATTTGTTGGTACATATTATTTTCAATTAGCTGATGTGGGTCAAACTTCCTTTTTATTTTGTTAGTTTTTCCCGTCCTCTTCTTCAGTGGAGTGAATCTGATTTTAATTTTAACCATATAGTGGTCTGAGCCTGTGTCTACTCCTCTCTGTACTTTAACATTGTGGATCTCCTTATGAAATTTTTTGTCCATACAGACATGGTCTAGCTGCCACTCGCCCTTCCTCCAATCTGGATGTTTCCATGTTTTAAGTTTACTTGGCTTCCTCTTAAAGTATGTTGACTTAGATATAAGGTTGTGTTGTCTGCAGTGTTCTACAAGTCTTTGACCGTTTTTGTTCGTAAATTTATGTGGACTCCATTTTCCAATCATATCTTTATATTTCCATTCTTTTCCCAACTGAGCATTGAAATCTCCCAATAAGATTTTTACATTCTTTTTATTTACTCTGTTCACAGTTTGTTCTAGAAGGTCCCAAAATTTATCTACCTCTTCCTTTGTTTTTGTTAGACAATTTTTTTCATTTGTTGGGGCATGAGCATTTATTATTGTATAGGTTTTATTCATTGTTTTAAATCTTAGAGTCGCAATTCTTGGTGATACTGGTTGGAAATCTATTACTGAACCTATTATTTTTATGTTTACTAAAAACCCTGTTCCAAACTGGGGACATTGTTTCATTGCCCTTGGTCCTGGTTTCCCATTATAAATTCTGTATCCTTGTGATTCGAATGGGTCCTCTGTGATGTTTCTCATTTCTTGGATCCCTGTTATTAAAATGTTTTGTTTATTTAGTTCATCTGTGAGCTCCTTGAGTTTTCCGGTCTGAAGTAGTAGGTTTATGTTGTGTGTTGCTATATAATTTATTTGCTCATGTTTAATCTTCTTTTTGTTTTTTAGCGTGCATTTAGATGGTTGCAAATGCTCCAATTCGTTGCTGTCTTCTAGTTGACTACCCACCGAATCCGATGTAGCCTTTTCCTGCCTTTTTGAGCAGGACGGTGGAATTTTTTTCCTAAAAGACCTTTCCATTTTTGACTTTCGAAGGTTGTCAACCTTAGTTGGAGCAAGCTCCGATTTACAACTATGGTTGTTAACCACAGAGGGTGTGTTTGGTCTGCAAGAGCTATTTTATTTCACTCAAGTCCACCAGTAAACCGATGAGGACTTCCCTATCCGTCACCTGGGATGCACCACGAAGGAGTATCACCTCTCCTCCTACTATGACAGCATAGTAGGTTCGTGGCTGTGTGGTAGGTATTGGGTAGTGGTTTCATAAACGCTGCTTTACACTGCCTAGCACATTATCTGCTACTACAGAGTGTAGGGACGCCGGTAAAAAGCATATCGAGGTAGGTGGGCTTTAGATAAGTGAAAGAGAGAATGCATACAACTGACCCTGCCCCACCACAGTAGGATGGCAGGGGGATGCAAACGTGGCAGATGCGGTGCCTAACATGTTTTACTAGGTCCGGCAGGTCGACGTTCATGGGGTCAGTGGTTTGTGACATGAACACTGCTGGGAGGGTGATTGGTTCCCTATTGAGCACCTCTGGCAGCGAGGTGACCAGATCTTCTTTGTAGGCAGCTCTTATGCCCAGCAGCACCCAAGGGAGGGCCTCCAAAAACTCCTGGTCATGGCATATGAGCGCTGTCTTTGTTAGCTGCTCGTGAGCTGACATTGGTGCAATGGTGGTTGGTGTACCTAGCAGCCAGGGTTTTAAATTCCTCGAACAATGCTTGGCACTTAAGCATGAGGTCCAGCATTGATTCGAGGAAGGAAGAGCAGGAGGTGGAGTTTTGTCCATTGGTAGATGGTCACTGTTTACTCCACTGATCGGCATGCGGCTGCCACAATGTTGTAGCAAGTCTGTAAGGCTCTACCCAGGTCCAGCAGAAGATTATAGTGCCTTAAAAAAATCTACACCCGACATTGGCTCTACAGTGCTGACCACGAAAAATGTCCATGTGCGAGGGGTGTGGTTGTCCAGTTGAACTATGATAGAGGCCATGCCTATCATAGGAATCACTGAATCATTTGCAATGCATAGTTGCATTGTGGATGGTATATGATTTCCAGGTGTCAGCTGAGGTGGCAGCATGCTGACATCAGTGCACGTTTCAACTAGGAGGTACGCTCTAAGATGGTTGTCATAGACGAAGAGCCAAACGCCGTTAGAATGTAGACGAGAGATAGGATGAGTGTAGTCATGTTTCGTAGTGAGGCAGTGTGAAGCAGGGGCCTGGGTCCATCATGGTATATGACTGTCGGTGCCTCACTGCAGCGGAGTCTTGCGAGGCTGCTGCAGGCGTGGCATGGAAGGGCTTGGCTGATGTTGGAGCAGCTCGTCAACTGTAGATTGATCGGGCATTGTGTAGTGGGCACTGTGTTGTGGTGTCCACGGGCACAGCCGGTGCGCAGGCTGACCGAGGCTGGCTGTAGGTGCAACTGGTGTTGTCGTCAGTGCTGGAGCCAATGCAAGTGTTTATCAAGGCGTGATGTTCATGAGGGCAAGCATTCAGTCGGTAAGGCATAACTGGGTTTCCAGTGGTTTGTCCTCATGCATTAGCATGGCTGTCTGTACATTTTCAGGCAGCTTGAGAAGCCATAGTGACCAGAGAGCATGATCTGGTAAGAGGTTTGTATTGATTTGGAGGCGTAACCTGTACCAGAGTGCTGACGGGATATCGTGGCCCAGTGACAGGCACTGCAGTATGAGTGTCTTCACTGTCTGATATCTGTCAGCGGTTGGTTCATGCAATAGGAGGCTGCTGATAAGATCAATGTTGATGTGGAGGTGGTTCAAAGGCACTAAAAACTTGTCATGGTCGCCTGTGATTCTGGCCGACTGCATCTTGCACTTGCAGAGTGCCAACCATACTTAAGGAGAATCAACTTGCAGCGGCAGCAGATGTTTGATGTGTGGCCGGTGGCAATCTGCCTGGTGGCGAGGGGCCAGAACCAGTATGAGGTTGTTATAATTGTGTGAAGTACATGGGGTGGGTTCATGAACACCATCCAGTGGCAATGATAGAGGCGGCAGCTGGTGTCACGGAGCAGTAGTCACAGCAGATGTGTTGTTAATGTGGGTGTCATGACCGATTATCACAGGATGCGGTGCAGGTGTCGAGGCTGGTGCATTGCTGTAGTGGGGTACTGAGGAACACAGCACGGTGGTTGGGTCTTGGTTGGTGGTAACTGTGGTGGATGGAGCATCAGTGTAGGTTACCCAACGCTGTGGCTGTTGTAGTACTCCTTGTGTTTCCAAACCGCGTGGGTCATATTATTATATGCTGTGGTCATGAGGTGAGAAAACACTGCACGGCTGCAGTAGACGTGGTGTGTCTGCTTGTTGAGTGACATTATGTGGCAAGCATGGCCTGGAGTATGCCACAGCCATTGTCGGTATGATGTCATCATGATGACGTGATGGGGGTCATGGCACAGCCGTAACGAGTGTGATGGTACCCGGGTGATGTATAGTATTGCATATAACTTAAAGTTTGGGTGTAGGCCATGGAAAATATGGTCTGGCACAGGAAGGTCACTTGTTGGATAGAACTATCCACAATAACCCATAAATATTGGTTCTCTGCAGTGGAAGGCGGTCATATATGGTGGTGATTGTTTGTCAGCAATTGTGGTACTCTGGAGGGTGTCCATAATTTGGAACATTGCACACAGAATGTCAACACATGCTGAGTCATTAGAATGAAAATGAGTGCAGTGTAGTTCACTAACACATCACTGATTGGGATATTAGTAGCACAGTAGCACTGGTTAGGCGGTGGGGATGGTGGCAGGCAGCCATTGTTCACTGTGTGTGGTCACTGTTGATGTAGCACAGTTAATTAAGGGAGTGGCAGGCTTCGTCTCAGCACCTTCACTGATAACACCATACTTGATTTAAGATTTAGTGTGTTTGTCCATTTGGCGAGAGGTAACAATGCCCTGGTTTGGTGGTTGTTGAAACAATGGGAACATTGACCATTTGATAACCATAGTCGCATTGGTTATATCGTCTGGGAATATCGCGCCAATCGGACTAGCGGGTGTAAATAGTTCCTATAAAAGAGATAAAAGTGAAGTGAAAAATGGTGATAACTGCAAGTTATGTAACAAAAAAGTCAGGAAAGGTATCCAGTGCAAATACTGTAAATGGTGGTTTCACGAAAACTGTTGTAAAATAAACATAAAATTAATAACTGTGGACTACTCGTGGTCATATGATGCGTGTGTAACAGAAATGTGTAAAATGAACTATATAAACATTATCAGACACAAGGATTTAATAATTGAAATGTTACAAAGTGATACTGAAGCGCTACAAATAAAGTGTGCTTCTTTAGAACACAAATGCAAAATCTTGTGGAGCAGCAATATTTTAAAAGTGAATGAAAACAAATGTACTGTAACTGTTAAATCACATGAACCCAAGAAATGTGCTGCAGCTGAAAAAATAGAACACGACAATTCAGGTAAAAATAGTGTAAGAATAGCAGACGAGCACCAACATTACATGAATATTAAAAACCCGAATAAAAAAAAAGCTTATGTCTGACAATGTTGAAGACAGCTCTGCAGTGTTAAAAATCACACAAACAAACATGAAATCTCCAAAGAACAATTCTTCAGCCATGCAAAAACAAATACATCATGGATTCAAATTAAAAATATTCGGAGACAGCCATGTACACAATGTTTCAAACTTTGTATAAAAAATCAAACTCTGCTAAGGACAACGTGTGTGTGTCAGCTGTTGTTAAGCCTGGAGGGATATTTGGAAATGTAACCAGCAATATACAAAAATAATGTGCCAATCCCACTAAAAGTGACTGTGTTGTTCTCATAGTGGGATCAAACGATGTTTACTGCAACGAGGCCAGTACATTTATAAGAAATCTGATTGCTATCTTGCAGTTGCTATCAACTACAAATGTAGTAGGGAATTTACCTCTGAGATTTGATCTAGCAGACTGGTCTTGTGTAAATGGTGAAATTCGACAAATAAATCGTAAGTTACAACATTTCTGCTCCAAGTTTAAAAATGTAAGACTTCTGGACGTCAACAGCTACGAAAACACTAGTTTCACAATTCATGGTCAACATTTAAAACTATCTAGTAAAAAGAGACTTGCATCAGACATAAACAAAGCTGTTGACGTAATAATTCATGAAAACAGACGGGCTATTGCCCTAAATTCAAACACGCAGGGAAACTAGTGGAAGGGGCCAACTCCAACCGGATTTGGCCCAATATAAACAATCCAGAACAGCAGGAAATTCAAAGTGACAAACTAAAAGTACCATTAAGGCTCATGCACTTAAATATACAATGTCTTAGAAATAAGCTCAATGTTTTACAGGCTTTTGTTAATGATCATTCACCTCATGTAGTTGCGTTAACTGAGATGGACTGAAATCTGAGGAAATTATTTACTTTAAACTAGATGGCTATTTCCTAGGAAATAGCTACTGTAGACAGCATCTTAAAGGTAGAGGTGTAGCAGTATTTGTTAGAGAGCAGCTCAAAGTAAATAAATTAAACCATCTAGATCTGTATAATAATGAAGGCTTGACTTAGGTGACAGGCGTTGAACTCCATATCAAAGGTTGCGGAAAGAGCATGATGAAACAGAAAATTATTGGGATTTATTGTCCACCTACATCAGAGGTGGGGCATTTCATAGATATTTTTAGTAGAATAGTGGGATACTGTGACCCAAACGAGGTAACAATGCTTGGTGACTTGAATATAGAGGCAACATCTTGCAATAACCATAACAGCAGGCTAATAGATACCCTTAACTCCTATGATATTATGAATGCAGTAAATTCAGATACAAGAGTAACTCAGTCTGCTTCTAGTAGAATGGACTACATAATACTAAGTAAAGAGGTAAAAGATAGTATTAGATGCTCGAATGTGGACTTCCACTACTCAGACCACAAATGTCAATTTGTAGACTATGAACACACAAGCATACAAGAAAGGACTCAGGTCATAGAATATAAAAGAGTGCTTAAAGAGAAAAACATTAATGCTTTTAAAAGTAAACTATAATCTGAGGAATGGATTAGATTAGATTAGAGATTAGCAACTAGTTCTTCAGCAAAAAGGGTCCAAATGCAAATGGGCCAAATTTTATGATATTATTTTACAATATCTAAATTTTTGCTGCCCAGTGAAAGGAATAAAGAAAGTAACAACCAAAATGTAAAAAACACCAGACTGACTCTTCCAGCTTACATGATTAGTCTCAGGCAAAATATCGAGGATCTAAGTGTGCTACATAAGTCAACTAAATTGCAAATATTTAAGGATAAGTACAATCAAGCTAAAAAAACAATTTCAGGAGCAGCTCTCAAATTTAAGAAAACAGATCCTAGACAAGGAAATAGCTCAGTCATCAAATATAGGGAAGACTTCATGAAATATAAAAAATAGATATCGCAAAGCCACCCCTAAGGTAGATACTCAGATTGACAGAATCCAACATGAAGGAAACCATATTAATGATCCGGATAAAATCTGCAATATATTTAATGAATATTTTATATCTTCAGCTGTGAATCCAGTTAATAACACAGGTCTGACTCGGATGGTAAAGCCTTAGCCTAGGCTGGAAACTGCTTTCGGATTTAAGGAAGTGAATGTGGAGGAAATAGGAAAAATAATAAATAACTTAAAGAATAAGACCTCATCTGGCTGGGATGGACTGAGTAGTATTACAATTTAAAAATGCAATAAGTTCTGCAAGGTTCGCAGGAGAACTTCTGTAAAGTTTGGAAGGTAGGAGACGAGGTACTGGCAGAAGTAAAGCTGTGAGTACCGGGCGTGAGTCGTGCTTCGGTAGCTCAGATGGTAGAGCACTTGCCCGCGAAAGGCAAAGGTCCCAAGTTCGAGTCTCGGTCGGGCACACAGTTTTAATCTGCCAGGAAGTTTCATATCAGCGCACACTCCGCTGCAGAGTGAAAATCTCATTCTGGAATAAGAAATTAGTTGGAATAATTACCCATATGATCAACAATAGTATCAGGGAGCACACATTTACAAATATATTGGAGAAAAGTACAGTAAAACCTGTGCATAAAAAAGGATCGAAAAAAGAGCTATCAAATTTCAGGCCCATATCACTAATACGAATTTACAGTAAAATATTTGAAATTGTTTTGTTGACACAACATACTGATTATTTCACAAAGAATAATTTCCTGGAAGAAACACAGCATGGCTTCAGAAAGCATCACAGTATCATTACAGCAATTACCGAATTTCTCCACAAGGTGTACGATACCCTGGATGAGGGAATGGAGATAGCAGGGGTATTTCTAGACCTTACTAAAGCATTTGATTCAGTGAACCATGAGCTACCACTGAGCAATCTGGAAACTTATAATATAAATGCCACATCCATACAACTATTGATCACTTATCTAACCAATCATAGGCAGTGTACAAAGCTGAGTTATGAAAGTAATGGTCAGATCAAACATTTCCAATCCAGCTATGAAATAGTAAAACAAGGTTTACCTCAGGGTTCCGTATTGGGCCTTTTCCTTTTCCTGGTGTACATTAATGATTTAGAGGCACATCTGTACTCCCAACTAGTAAGTTATGCAGATGATGCTTCGCTTTTGTACTTTTGCAAACAAACTAATTACTTGACACTGGCTGCAACTGATGGCTTAAGTCAAATAACTACTTACTTCCATGATCAAGGTCTAAAAGTCAATATTAGCAAATCCCTGCTATTACTATTTAAACTTGGTAATTCATACCAAACCTGTGTTGATAATATAAGTGGCATCAAAAAAGTAGACACTGACAAATGTAAATTTTTGGGGATATACCTAGAAGAAAATCTTAGATGGGTAGAGCATATCAACGTTATATGCATTAAAATCAGCAGTTCACTGCACTTAATTAGCAAACTATCAAAATTAGTCTCTGAACAAACATAAAAAATGCTTATTATGGGACAATATTTGCATATATTAATTACGGAATAGAGGTATGGGGATGTGCTGCTGATAGACACATGAACAGAATCCTAACACTGCAGAAAAGAGCAATCAGGACCATGCATCAACTAGGATACAGAGATTCATGTAGGGAAACCTTTGTACAACATAAATATCTAACAGTATACTCCCTGTAACAGTACAAATTAATAACATTCTTTGTGGACCATAAAATAATGAAGCCAAGTGCTCTGATGCGCATACCCATAACATAAGACAAAAAGATTGCTTCTTCAGAAACAGAACTAAACTAAAGACAACAGATCATAGACCTTGGTAAATGGCCAGATATGGTTTAAGAAACTCCCAAGTGCTATAAGATGCCACAGAGGTAAAGTACTCAAAAGGGAATTAAAATCATTCTTAACTCTCAAATGTTTGTACTCACTGAAAGAATACTGATATTAAAATGTAGCTATTCTTAAATGTAGGCCTAACTCTTCTATCTATACGATGTACAATTCTGAGGTGATTGTAATATAGATTACTTTTGTAACAATGTGCTGTAAATTCAGATACCTATACTATGTAACAACTGTATGTTGCATTATGTAGTACTGTACCATGGCCAAGTGTGTCACCCTTAAGTGGCTTCTTGTAAATGTGAATTGCAAATTCCTATTGTTTGTACAAAAATAGTATAAAAATGCTATGGCGTTTGCAAAAGTCACCAGTTGGTGACTATATGCAAAAAAAGACAATAAATAAATAAATCTGTAGTGATGCCAGACAATGAAGCACCATCACGGGGCGTATTCTTCCTGGAATGAAGTTTGTATCCCATGATGATCAGCAGTGTGCTGGCATGAGTATAACTAAGTATTTCATAGTGCAGTTCAACAGAAAATAACGGGGTCACCACTGTAGGTAGTGGGGAGTGGGCATGGTAATTATGATGATAAATAATCACTCACACTCCCGTCAGTTACTATGAATACCTTTATTACTCCCCATGTTTGAAATTCCCTGATTTCCATAACCTGTGGCAACCCTGGGGGGCCTTAAAAATGAATGAAAACATCAGGAAAATGTGCATTTGTTAAGTGACATTATTGGTTAGTGAAATACAAATGATTAGTTCTGCAGATTGGACTTACATTCAAATTAATGGTCTCTTTAGAGATTTCCAAAATGCTGTATCTTCAATTATGTCCTGAACATCCAATCTTTTAAGTATGCACTTACTGTGCACTAACTGGCACACAGAGTATGAGGACCTGCTACAAAAAAGAAGCATATTTTAAATGAATACATCAGAATATTCATTTGTTTATTGACTTTATTGGTTATTATAGTTACCATCATATAAATCAAATATGAGTGTTTAGTTTTGACTTTATTGGTTATTATAGTTACCATTATACAAATCAAATACAAGTGACTAGTTTTGCAAATTGGAATTAACATTAGTTAATGGTTCCTTCAAGATTTCCAAAGTGCAAAATATTCTATTTGTCCTTAAAGTTCAATTGTTGAAGGATGCCATTTTCTATGCACATGACTGACAAATTGGTAAGGTGTTCCTGTAAAATAGTCGGTACTAATTTATTTTATACTCCCATTAGTTGTGAAAATGAACTCTCTCCACTGCAGTTGGCTGCTGTTAGACAAAGAAATATCCTGGCAGCAACTTCCTACATTTGCCAAAGTTTCTTCTACTTTATCTGCCTTTATTGAAGAATATACAACCAAAATACTCAATTCTGAAGATTCATTTGGAATGTTTTTCAAATAGTACCTTAAATGAAAACATTCTGATATGAGCTCATTAGCATTAATGCCTTCATGACAGAATTCTGCAAATTCATTGCAGCTTCTTCTCAACTGGTCAGAAACTCAGAATCAATTTGTTTTAACTGAGAAAGGAAACTAAAACTTCTGTTAACTTCCTCATATGATTCCAAACATTGCTTTAAATGAGCGTCCAATGTGCTGATTTTAGGCAGAACAGTATCAACAAGAATTTTTTGCCATTCCACTGCACCATTTCAAAAAATGATTTACATGTGCTGCATATTCTTTTCCTTTGGGAATTATCTTTAAGCACATCAGGGCATGCATACCATCTGGTTTCAGAGAGAGACTTTAGAACTTTATTTGCACCTAAGAATTCTGTCAAAATTTTCCATCAATTGTTTGAACCAGCAAAAAAGTGAACAATTTTTGAACAAACTAAAAGTAGGCCACTGCTTATGAAACACATCCAACCACCTGAACATCTACTAAATTCAGTGTACATGTGGTACACAGAACAAAAATACCAAATTAACATATTTCTTTTATTCTTGCTTGAAGACAAGAATACTTTCAAGCCATATTTGCTGCATTATCATAGCTCTATTCACAACAATCCTTTACTGAAAAGTCAAGGTTATCAAAAAAAATTACAAACAGTATCTGCCATATTTTGAGCCCTTGCCCCTCCAAAGGCAAAAATCTCTCAACAAACTGATCGTCTTTTATGTACCAAGTGATGAAAATCAGACGGTCATCATCTGAGAATCTGGCGAGGAATCCAAGCTACTGCGTAGTATTTGGCCGCTTTTGGTTCATTGAAAATTTAATTAACACTTTCTGTTCCATTACATTAACAAATTCATTGCAGATATTTGCAGACAAATACGATGCCGTTCCTTTGCCACAATTGCCATAGTTTTGTATGTGATCAGCAAGTAAAGGATCAAATTCACTTATAAATTCTAAGTATCCCAAATAATTTATGTTATTTTGAGACCCCAGAATGTCATTATCTCCACAGAACTGAAGTCCATTTGAAGCCACAAACTGCACAACTGCAACAATTTTTTTAGCACACTTTTCCAATAGCTGACCTGAGCATTAAATTGGGAAAGCAATCCACTATCCACTCATCCAGCAATTTTGCTTCTTGCTACATAATTCATCATTGAGTCCCTGTGCTGTAAACTGTACTCATACTTCCTTAATAAGTTACTTATATGCTTCCAACTTTGTATTCACTGGAAGAACTCAAATTATTTCCCAGAGTATTATTAAATAGATGGCAACAATAATACATGGATTTCTTGGATAGTGAATATAGAAGCCAGTTTCTTTCCACACACTCACCACTCATCAATTTGCAAGTAAAACACTCCTTGTTAAGTTTCTGGTTTTTGTTTTACTGCTTATATCAGGAAAACATACAGAAGTTTCGGAAAAGTCACAATTTTTATTCCGCAAAAACTTCGGCCCTCTGCGGATCTAAAAACCTCAACTGTTAAAATTTCACACTGTACTTACCAGGCCCATGAGATATATTTCCTCAAATATTTCTGTCCGTTGAGTCAAAGTGTCTTGAGCTCGAAGATTCATAACTGGAACTGATGAACTCAAAATACAAATGTTACCCTCGATGTAACACTAGGGCCCATTTCTAAGTTTTGAGGCATCTTGAGATGATGAGGACAATGAATCTCTCTGCCTGCTAGTTTCTTCAACTGTAAAAAAAGAAGTCTACTGATATTTTCTTTTTGAATTAAAACTTTTTCCCTTTTTCCTGAACCACTTAATTATGTTCTTTTTGAAATTATTAAATCAGGCTAAAAACTACACAGATACACATGCTTCATGTCACTTTCTAATAAACAGCCAAATAAACATCGTGAATCGCACACAGACAAACAACGCTTCACAAGCACCTCTGATAACGAACTACGCTTTGTAAGGTAGGAACTCCAATAATGCCTAATGCAGCTGGACAAATAGCAATGTGCCTCACATCATGACTGTTGTCACAGGTCCCAGCATACAGACCTCCAAGGCAATGTTGCAAACTCTCTGCAACGATGTTGCACGTTTATTCTTTGTTTGACCTATTGCCTTGCAGTATCTGATCATGCATTCAGATTCTAATTTGTCATCATTAGCTAACATGAATTAAATGAAGGTGCCTATAAGGCATAAGTGGACAACAAATTTAGTTTACAACAATGCCATGTCATTTTTCTTGGAGCATAAGCATAAACAAATATGTGTAGACAATGTCCATATATGAAAATGGATATACTGTATTATAAATAAAAATTTCATTACAGGTAGTGAAGCCTGCTACAAATCTAAATCTACATTCTACAAACCACTGTGAGCTGCATGGCAGAGGGTACATCCCATTGTACTAGTCATTCCAGTTTCTGCCTCTTCCATTCACGTATGGAGCATGGGAAGCATGATTGTTTGAATGCCTCTGTCCATGCGGCAATTAATCTAATCTTATCCTCATGATCCATATGTGAGTGATACATAGTGGGTCATAATAAATCACTGGAGCAACTGTTTAAAGCTGGTTCCTGAAACTTTGCTAACAGACTTTCTCTGGATAGATTATGTCTGTCTTTAAGAGCCTGCTAGTTCATTGCCTTCAGTATCTCTGTGACACTGTCTTGTGGATTAAACAAACCTGTGATCATTCGTGCTGGCCTTCTATGTACACCTTCAATATCCATTGTTATTCCTATCTGGTACAGGTGCTACATTCTCTGGTACGGGTGCTACATTCCAGAATGGGTTGCACGAGTGATTTGTAAGCAATCTCTATTGTAGACTGATTGCATTTCCCCAGTATTCTACCAATAAACCAAAGTCTACCACCTGCTTTACCTGTGACAGAACTTATGTGATCATTCTATTTCTTATCCCTACCAAGTGTTGCATCCAGGTATGAGTTGCTGATTCCAACAGTGACTCATTGACATAGTCGTAGGAGTCTATGTTTTTTCATTTTGTGAAGTGCACAATTTTACATTTCTGAACATTTAGACCAAGTTGCCAATCTCTGCACCACTTTGGAATCTTATCAAGGTGTGACAGTATTTATGCAGCTTCTCTCAGATAGTATTTCATAAAGATAAATCCATTATCTGCAAAAAGCCTGATTTTACTATTAATATTGTATGCAAGGTCATTAATATGCAACATGAACAACAAGGGTCCCAATGCACTTCCCTGGGACACACTCGAAGTTACTTCTCTTTGGATATTATTTTTGGGATTTTATGCATCATCACATTTTATTAGGATTCCTTTTGAAAATTTTTTTAGCTTAACGAGTGTTTCGTGTTACAAGTAACATTCTGGAGCAAAATATGTCCATTAAGCCAGATGCTACAGTTAACCTTTCAGGGAAAAAAAATCATTCTCATAGTACTGCAAAATGATCAGTAGAATTGTCATGAAATCACTGAGAAGTGGGTATACATGTGTTTTTTGATGAATGAGGTGACTTACTTAAGAAAATACTCCAAATAATATAACTGTTGCACACGGGATGAAAATCTAAAAGTTAGTGAGTCCTCCAGCCAGTGTCACAGGCTCTTACATTCTTTTACTATTTAAATTCCGAAATTAACTTTTTGAAAGAATGCAAAATGCTTGTTAATTTCACAATATATTTTAATTATTTGTTCTCAAATTCTAAAAATTCAATTAAAAAACAGTTGCTCAGTATAAGGGTTCTGATGTTTGGAATCTCAGGTTCCCCATCAAGTCTGGGGGTCCCTCTGAGCTTGTACCCCATGTTTGCCCTCTCCTGGGCTGGAAAACTATGCTGCTTTGTCTACTTTGCTAAGATGTAGACCAAGGACCTGGGAGACAATAAACCAGTATTCAAGATAATTCCATTTATTACTCACAATACAAGTAATTGCTGTGACTTCTGTGATGGCTGGTGGCCATGCAATCCAGAGATGAACCTACTGAATCCAACAACAGACTCAAGGCTGCCAAGAATGCTGCATCAGCTAGGAGCAGACATCAATGGCACCATGGTGCTGTGGTTTGACACCCGCTGGCAGGGTAGGCACACTCAGTCAGCAACATTACTTGGAGAAGGCAGCAATGGTGATGTGCATGTGTGATTCACTCACCATTTCAGAGAGTACTTAATCCCTCCCGGATCACTGTCCTATCAGGTAGAATGCGATATCAGATACAGTGAATTTGTGCTGAATGCTGAATCTGGCCCCACCAGTACAGTAGGCTGTCAGACTCATGTGACGCTGGAGTTTAGGGCAGCTTCTGCGCTGAACTAGAGCCATATGTGCTGTATTCTGTGCTGACTAGATGCTGGACTTCATTACCCTTGGCTATGGATCACTGATCCCCTTGTAAGGCAGCAAGTGCAAGACCAACACTAGAACAATGTCACATACAATATGCTACCATACCATAACCAGAGAATCGAGTGTGAGTTACAAGAAGGCCAACAGTGCTACTGATTGAGTGCATTAGTGTAGTGGGGGTGGAGTAATTTATGTCACTGAAGAGAGGCTCCACTCTACAAGATCATAGTAATGACTGTATAGGTTTTGCTCTTCTCAACTTGTCAGTGACCTTCAGTTCCACTACATATGTGAAAAAGAATTCACGCTGGAGTTTAGGGCAGCTTCTGCGCTGAACTAGAGCCATATGTGCTGTATTCTGTGCTGACTAGATGCTGGACTTCATTACCCTTGGCTATGGATCACTCAGACCTTGAAAAAATTTCGTATGTTCTTATATGGTGCAAAATTTCGCTTAGTCACTGGTCATAAATCTTTAGTTTCATTGTTACCAGCTTTCAGCAAAGCCGCTCATTGCCTTCATTGTTGTGCCTTATTTTTGCAGCAATATAAGTATAGAATCAGTTTGTGCAGTGCGCAAATGCAGATGCATTGCCTTGGCTGCCCATAGGATCCAATTCGTTGTTTGATCAGGAAGAACTGTTGTGTCTTCAATTTGACACAGAAGCAAGACAGACTACTGATACCAGAATGAGATTTTCACTCTGCAGCAGAGTGTGTGCTGATATGAAACTTCCTGGCAGATTAAAGCTGTGTGCCGGACCGAGACTCGAACTCGGGACCAAGTGCTAGAGCACTTACCCGCGAAAGGCAAAGATTCTGAGTTCGAGTCTCAGTCCAGCACACAGTTTTAATATGCCAGGAAGTTTCAGATTATTGATAGTTTCCTCAGTACCAAGGAAAGAAGGAAGATTGAACGTAATATCCCATCGACATTGAGGTCATTACAGATCGATCACAATGATGTCAAGGATGGGGCCCTTCCAAAGGACCTATCCTGGCATTTGTCTGGAGTGATATCTGGAAGTCACAGAAAATCTAAATCCGGATGGCCGGAAGTGGGTTTGAACTGTCACCCTCCCAACTAGAGACCTGTGTGCTAACCACTGCACCACCTCACTCTATCTTCCCTAGTACCAGCTACTGGATTGCATCTGCAGTAGCTGTAGCTGTAGACCCAGTGCTTAAGCAATTGGTGTGCATGAGACAACATAGGTGGCCTGATCGTTTGCCAGGATGGGCATTCAATACATTATGGAACTACTATGCTTTCTGTTGTCGTCTCTCCCCGTTAGATGGTGTCATTCCTTTGCTACTGTATGTGGTTGTCCTCACATTGTGATTCCAGCAATGTTGCATGGGTATGTTCTCAATCTGTTACATCAAGTCATTGGAGAACCTCCCACACTAAACAAATGGTAGGCTATGTCAGCAAATGTCCGGCCTGGTAAGGACCATGAGGCAGAGTGCCTGGCTGCAGCCTGCCACAAGTGTTTCATCAATAAATCAACAGGCAGCACAATGCACTGCTTTTTCTCTTTGGTCAGTGCCTACGCTACCCTCAAAAATAATTGATGTCAATTTTGCTGGACCTTTCTAAACTCTTTTTGGTTATTACTTGTTGATGCCTTTTCCAAGGTCCCTAATGCTGTTGTTGTCCTCCTACTGCAACAAATGTGACTGTCAAGATGGAGTCAAAAATTTTTTTCTGTAGAATGCCCACCTTGTACAGTGGTTTTGGACAATGGTTCTAAATTTTTGGCTCAATCCTTTGAGGATTTTTGCGCACACAAAAACATCTGTGCCTCCTTTTCGGCTGCAGTTCAATGGCGAGACAGAACATCTCGTGTGAACTTTCAAAATGTAAATGCCAAATACCTCATAGAATTTCCAGTGAAGGAGGGCCTTTGGTTCCTTCTTAATTCTTACAGAATAAATCAGTTGGGGAAGAGCCACAATGAACTTTTGCACTGCCAGCAGCCATGGACACTGCTCCAGCTTCTGCTGCCTTGTAGTGGCACCAATGTCATTGCGATTTGTGTCCAGCTCTCCAGTTTGGGCCTGAGGGTTTGGAAGACACTCCCTTTGGATTCCAGGCATTATCCACAGGCCAGTTCAGGTGCTGTGTGTTCTGGGTGGGCACTGATGAGCACCTTGAGGTGCACCACTACTATCAAGTACACCCTAGGGGCTGAACAGATGCCTCCCTGCAGACCACTGCGCTGGTGCCTCTTCCATCATCAACACAATTCACCCTGGGCAGTACACCATCTGTGCCATGACGACTTATCCTCTTGACATAGTCTCTGGTTCCTCAGCTAGTGGACCAGCTCCACACTATTGATATGACTGAGCATCTCGACGCCCTTGTGGTGCCATCTCTTGCAGGAGGGGACACCAGGGCTTCAATGATATGACCACAACTACTTCCTGCACCAACACAGGCACCTCCTACACTAAAGCAGGTGCCAACTACATTGACGCTGGGGTCTACCACCCACCTGTCAGCACTGCCTATGTTACCTCTGGACACGATGGCTCTCCAGCTCAGGCCACCTAGAGAGGAGTCTGACAAAATCACTCCTACATACCACGTGCTGGGGTCATCCAACACACCATTGAGGTGCTGGCATCTGCCCCCCCCCCCCTCAAGGTATGAGAGATGTAGCAATCCACAGATTACTGCACCTAAATCACCACTAACCACTACCACGGAGCATGTCGATACGTGCACCCATTTTAGTAGCATGTTGTTCGGTTGCTCCTGAGCCCCATCAGAGGCCACCTATCTTGATCCAGCACCTTTATTACCTTGTGCCAATACCAAGCTACCTTGGTGGGTGAATTCTTCCAATACAGATATGCGCCAACTCTGGCCAGCCGTCCTGGGTATGTTCTCTAAACAGTATTGTACTTGTAGCTGTCATGCTGTAATTTCAAGAACAGAACATTTCTTACAGCCATGTCCTTTATTTTGTTCAGAGTTACAACACAATCACTTGCCATATCCTGAATAACACTTTTTGTCTTCCACAGATTATCAAATGTATTACTTCTATAGTCAGTAATCAAAAGGAACATGAAGATGACCCAAGTCAGAGCACCATTTCTGATGATATACCAACAGTGGAATCAGTGCCTCATGCTGACACTCATCATTCAGAGTATAATGATATTGACAGACAACACATTAGAGATTTTGAGTCTCCATACCCTCAGACTGTAGTCACAAAGATCCAGCCTAATGTGGATACTGTACATGATGAAACTGAGTCTTTGCTGAAAGGACCATTAAGAGTAAATAGCAAACATTCCTCTGTGGGACATCATTGTTTAAAACTACTGTATCACTACCAAAATAGTGCTCTACTGTGTTTTTTATACATTGACTGTAAACATTTGAAGAAATTAACACACATAATCTTACCGTTAGAGACATTTAGTGATCATCTGAAGTTGTTTGATGGTACCAGTCATATTGTAGTATTCATAAAAGACAGTGATGGAAGTTCCAGGATGGAGTAATACGTAAAATAAGAGAAATGCAATCTCTCACCTGTGGCAGAATGATGTGTGCAGCCACAAACACAGTTTCTGCTGTGTGTTTCTGTGCTCCACATATGCATCCACTATAAAAGAGTGGCTGTCTTTTCTCCATTTTTTGCAATCATGAATGACAGTTTTGTGGTGATATGATTAATCAAAAGAAACCTGAATCGGGCCAAAGTCAGCAAGCCAATACTGAGAATACAGCTACATCAATAAGGTGCAACCTACCACTGATGCTGCATATGGTGAAACTGAAACTTTGACGAGCGGAGCATTAAGAATGAGCAGAAAAATTTTTCTGTATGTCTGTATTTTCTAAAACTAGGATTTTATTTAAATAAGCGTTTTTTATCGTGTTGGTTGTTTGTATGTTAATTGTAGACACTTTAAGAAATTAACAGATACAGTATTGCCGGCAGAAACATATTGCAACCCTCTGAAATTAACTGCATGGTAAAAGTCACATTGTGATTTTGTGTAAATTTGTGTATTATGATGATATTATTTTGTAGCCATAATCATTTTAAGAAAATGTCATCATTTCAAGTGTTGCACATTATTGGTACCAGAAGAAGGAAGGATTAATTAACCCACATGCTTATTATTCTAAGTAAGATACTCTTGTAAAAATTATGTAATATCCCAGACACTTACCATGATGTCAATACCAAGTATTTTATGTTTCACAGAATGTCAAATGGATGGCTAACAAATTCTTGAATCAAAAGGAATCTGAATCTGACAAAATTCAACATACCATAAATGATGATACAACGGCAGTAGCACCACTGTCTCAAAACAGCATACTGCATCCAGAGTCCAATGATATTGGGCTACAACTCACTAGAGATGCTGAGTGTCCATGCCCAAAATCTATGATTATTAAGACTCAATCAGCCGTAGATTCTTCTCGTGATAAAATTGAAACTCTGCCAGACAGGCCATTGTATGTAAGTAGTAAAAACTCATGACTTCAGTATTTAAAATTAGCAACAGAATTCAAACACTATGTGTGGCTATGTTATGTATTTGTACATACAGTGAGAATGCTTTAACTTACTTACAGATATAATCCAAGCAGAAGAATCATCCAGGCCATCTGAAGTTGCCTAATGATAATAATCACATCATTATATCCACAAAGACTATTTTTTTAATCACATTGTTATATCGCCTAAGTCTATTTTTGGAGGATATCTGTTTCAGCCAAATTGAAATTTAGTCATTTTATGAATATTTCAACATTTTTGATATTGTACATTGTTTGTATCTTATCAGGTACCAAATGCATAAAACGTATTATTACTTCTTCTCAGTAAGATGCTGTATTGGAAATTCCTACATCCTGAATACCTCACATTTTATGTTCTACAGATTATCAAATGGCTGACACCCAGAGTTATTAATCCAAACAAATTTTAATCTGAGCACAGTCAACATATCATTACTTTGGTAGCAACAGTGTTTCACATTGGGATTCCTCATCCAAAGTGTATTGATGTTCAGACTACCCACCACTATACTATCCATCAGAAAACAGTAAGCTGTTAATAGTCTGTGATGACAATATAGATTTTCCTAAGGCTGTAAACTATGAGTCACAAGTAGCAAATATATTCAATAATCATTTCTTAAATGCAGTAAAAAAATATAGGGACAAACAGTTCAAGAGAAAAATCACAGCAGTATGTTGGAAAACGAACCCTTGTCATATGAATGTATCTCCAGCTGTTCCCTCTAAAATTAAGAAAATTATACATTCTCTCAAAAACAAAAACTCATTGGGTTACTATGTTCCCATACAAGAAGCCCAGTCTTACCTGAAATACATAATGCATCATGAACTCAAGGCATTGTCAAGCCACGTTTCGAAGGTTTAAACCTCCATCATCGGGTGGATTTACATTAGTTAGTATTACATATGTGTGCATGTTGTGTTAAGATTTTGGAGGAGCTTGTGGCACTGCCTAGTGGAGAAGCAAGACACTATTTCAGAATATGGTTTTGGAAAAAACGGTGACTGGTAACAGTAAACTTGTTGTGTCATTTAATGTCAGTAACAGTCATGGTAAAGCCTAACCTAAAAATTTTTGCATTTAAAACATTGTCAAGCCCTTATTTAAGAAAAGTTATACGAGAGATGTCAATAACTAATGACCTGTTTCATTGCTGACATCATTTTAAAATTTTTTTGAGAAGATGGTGTATTCTGGAATAGGATCCCACCTGAGCATTAATAATATTCTCAGTAAATCACAGTTTGGACTTCAGAAGAGTTACTCCTCTGAGAATGCCATTTGCATGTTCATTCAGCAAATTTTCAAGCCTTAAGTAATAAAATAGCATCGAATGATATTTCCTACAACCTGTCTAGGGAATTTTACTGTGTGAATCACAATATTCTCCTAGATAAACTGAAGCTGTATGCAACTGATGTTACAGCTAATTGTTCGATAATGTCATATCTAACCAAAAGAATGCAGAAAGTTGTACTTAATAATTCTACCAATGTAGTCTAGGGACATTATTCTGACAGGGGAAAAGTTACTTGTGGGTTCCCCAAGGCTCAATCTTAGGTACACTACTGTTTCTATAAATGTAAATGATCTTCTGTCCTATATACAAAAAGCGAAATTATTTTTTTCTGTTGATTACGGTAGTATTGTAGTCAATCCAAGCACACATACAAAAAAGAGAGCAAATGGTAAACAATGCTCTTAAAATAATCATTGACTGTTTTCCTGCAAATGGTTTCACCTTCAATTTTAAAAAGAAAATATATTCATTTCTGCACATCTAGGGGTATTACACCAGTAATAAGTGTAACACAAGAGGTGGAAATAATAAACAGGACAGAAATTTCAGAATTCTTAGGTGTCCATATTGATGAGATTGAAGTTGGGAAAAGCACATTTTGAAACTCCTAAAACAAGTCTGTTCAGCCAAATTTGCATTTAAAATCACTGCAAATCTTGGTGACAGACAAATCAGTAACTTGATATATTTTGCGTATTTTCATTCAGTAATGTCAGATGGAGTAATTTTCTAGGGAAACTCATTTTTAAGAAAGGAAGTCTTCATTGCTGAAAAAGGTACTTTAAGAACAGTATGTGGTGGTCACTTACAATCATCTTGTAGATATCTGTGTAACGAGTTCGACATCCTGGATACTTCTTCGCAACATATTTATTCCCACATGAAGTGTTTTTGTAAGTAATCCACTTTAGTCCAAAAGGAACAATGATGTTTAAACAGCAGAAGTAAAAATGAAATCCATTACACCATTCATTAAACCATAGTCATTAAGTTGATCATATTCTGCTTACTGTCCTTGATGAGATGCACACTATGCAGAATGGAATATTACATTAATGACCCTCATTCACAGGTTGGTTTACCTATCCAAGTGATATGTCTCCCAGACAGCTGGTTTGTGGGTTATGAGGTCATGATGAGTTCAGATTTCTACATGCATTGATTTCAGTGGTGGTCCACTACATATTTATTGATGCCTCTTCCTGCAAACACACAGTTCCTCAGTAAAATTACGCGTGACCAAGCATGCAACAGGTAGAGTCTTCAGATGGTTCCCAGTGGCGACATACTGGGCAGACCAGTGTGGCGTATGTCTGAGCCTGCAGGCCCACTTGCGAATGAAGACCTCCAGAGCAAAGACTCATGTGTATGACTTCATTATTTAGAACAACATTTATTTATTTATTTATTTATGCATCAAGTTCTATAGGACAAAATTGAGGAACAAATATCCAAGGTCATGGAACGTGTCAGTACATGAAATTACAAAATAAAAGTAATAACAGATTAAAATAAAATGTTTATGAACCCAAAAAAAAAAACAAGCCATAAGTTTAAGTAAACTCAATCAACAATAAAACATAAGAATCAGCTAAGTTTTCAAGGGACTCTTCAACAGGAGTGACCCATGAGGAAACACTTCAGTTCTGATTTGAAAACAAGTGGATTACTGCTAAGACTTTGAATTCTTGTGGTAGCTTATTGAAAATGGATGAAGCAGTATACTGCACACCTTTCTGCACAAGAATGCAGATTTGATTTCTACCTAGACTGAGTGAAAGCTGCTTATCCTTAGGAATAAGCTGATATTGTTAACAAGGAACAACAGTAAAGAATATATATATATTGAGAGGCCAGTGTCAAAATACCCACACTAATAAACAGGGGTTGACAAGAGGTTTGTGAACTTACACTACTTATTGCCCAAACCATTTGTTTTTGAGCCAAAAATATCCTTTCAGAGTGGGAAGAATTACCCCAAAATATAATACCATATGGCATAAGAGAATGAAAATAAGCAAAGTAGACTAATTTTCATATCAAATGATCACTTACTTCAGATACCAATGGAATAGTAAAAATGGCAGCATTAAGTCTCTGAACAAGATCCTGAACATGGGGTTTCCACGACAGTTTACTATCTATCTGAACACCTAGAAATTTGAATTGTTCAGTTTCACTAATCATATGCCATTTCTGTGAAATTAAAACGTCAGGTTTTGTTGAAATGTGTGTTAGAAATTGTAAAAACTGAGTCTTACTGTGATTTAGCATTAGATTATTTTCTACAAGCCATGAAATTATGTCATGAACTTCACTATTTGAAACTGAACCAATGTTGCACAGAACATCCTTTACTACCAAGCTAGTGTCATCAGGAAACAGAAATATTTTAGAGTTACCCATAATACTAGAGGGCATATCATTTATGCAAATAAGGAACAGGAGTGTCTCCAAAACTGATCCCTCGGGCACCCCTCATGGCACTCAAACCCCACATCACAGGCATTCTCAACATTGTGAATAATGACCATTTGCTGTCTGTGGTTAAAGTAAGAGGTGAACCACTTGTGAGCTACTCCCTGTATTCTGTAATGGTCCAACTTCTGGAGTAATGTTTTGTGATCAACACAATCAAACGCATTAGTTAAATAAAAAAAATATGCTTAGCATTCGAAACCTTTTGTTTAACCCACCTAGTACCTCAGAGAGAATATAGCATTTTCAGTTGTTAAGCGACTTCTAAAGCCAAACTGTACATTTGATAGCAAATTATGTGATGTAAAACGATCAATTATCCTTATATACACAACATTTTCAATGACGTTGGCAAACACTGATGGCACAGAAATAGGTCTAAAATTGTCTACATAATCCCTTCCTCCCTTTTCATGAAGCAGCTTTACTACTGAGTACTTTAATCATCCAGGAAACTGACCATTCCTAAAGGAAAATCTACAAATTTAGCTAAGCACAGGGCTAACATGTGCAGCACAGTACTTAAATATTGTGCTAGGCACTTCAACATATCCAAGAGAGTCCTTAGTTTTCAGTGATTTAATTACTGGGTCAATCACCCCCTTGTCTTATCACAGAGGAATATTTCAAACACCAATCACGGAAAGGCATTTGCCAAGAGAGTTTATAGGTTTTCCTGAAGTAACATAATTTTTATTTAATTCACCAGCAATGCTCAGAAAATGATTGTTACTTACTGTACATTTATCTGATTTAACAGTAACAGAAATATTTTTACTACAAACTGACTTTATATCATCAACCTTGTGCTGCTCTCCAGACACCTCCTTCACAACTGACCATATGGTTTTAATTTTATCCTGTGAATTAGCTATTCAATTTGCATACCACATACTCTTTGCCTTCTTAATAACATTTTTAAGCACCTTGTAATACTGTTTGTAATTTTCTAGTGTAGCTTGATTGTGACTGCTTCTAACATTTTGATTTAATTCCCACATTGTCCTACATGATATCCTTATCTCACTAGTCAGCCACCCAGGCTGCCTTATACTGCTAGTATCCCATTTAGAGTGTTCTAATGGAAAGCAACTGTGAAAGAGGGTGAGAAAAGTGTAACGGAAAGAATTATATTTGTCATCTATGTTATTGGCACTATAAACATCCTTCCACTCTTGTTAACTGACAACGTTTGAAAAACTCTCTACTGCCATTGGATTAGCATTCCTACATAGTTTTTAATTATATGTGACATTTGTATGAGTACAAAAGCCTTTCAGTGATAATATTTGTGCATCATGGTCTGAAAGTCCGTTCACCCTTTTACTAACAGAATGCCCGTCTGGTAATGAAGAATGAATAAAAATATTGTCTATGGCTGTGCTACTGTTCCTCTGCACCCTCATTGAAAAAAAAAACACAGCCTGCATTACATCATATGAATTTAGGAGATCTAACAACATCCTTTTTCTTGTGCAATCGTATACAAAATTAATATTGAGGTCACGGCTTGTAACTAATTTCTGGTACTTCCTATAAAGCGAATCCAGAACCCTCTCCAGCTTGAGCAGAAATGCTCTGAAGTTAGAGTTAGGGGACATTCAACTGTGCCTGCCCAACATTCAAATATCTATTCAGTGCACTGGCTTGATATGGACTCAAATGGAATATTGTTATTTATATACATGACCACTCCCCTACTCCGCAAGGAACTCCTTGAAAAACAGCCAGCTAATCTGTATCCTGGTAAAGGAACCTTCTGAATCGTCAAATTATTTAAGTGGTGCTCTGATATACCAATAACTTCAGAGTCAACGTCTATAAGCAATTCACTAATTCCCCCTCTACTTGGAAACATGATGTCCTCTGAAGGTGATTGTTAGAGTAGAGACATTGAGCAGTTGACAAGCACATAATTAGGACTGAAAATATGCTGGCTCTCTGACGAATCATTCTTCTAGCTAGAGATAGGCTCACACAGAGGGCATCTCAGAGTACCCCAGAGAGCTACAACACCAAGAAGAATCGTTTCTCGGCTTTTAGCAAAATCAATGTGCAGTTTATTTTTTTGTAGGAATAAAGTAGAAGGAAAACTTTATTTTAATTTCTATAATAATGAGTGAAATCAACCACAATTTTTGATTTCGCTACAATTATCAACACCTTTGACCCATACTGATACAGATTCAGATTCATCTATTTTTCAATGATTCCTGGTCCTGATAACAAGTGGCATCATAGACTGGTAATAAGATCTACCTATATATCTGTTGTAGACCTCACAAATCTGAAATGTCCCATAGACAATGACTATCAAACGATTCGAGACCTGGTACTTTTTCTACTTTTGGTCCATGTACTATAGCAACACCTCACAGTCTCGCACACGCACACTCGCACGTGCACGCATACACACACACCTAGTAATGAGATACTTTATTCCCTCAGGTCTCTATAAAGAAAAATCTAATGCAAATCCAACGAGAAATCAATGTGATGTGTACTGAATGTCTTTTGCAGCACACATTCTCATATTTTAAATTAAGAACTCTGTTGCAACCACGCAAGAAAATACATTGGTACACCATCTTTAACACTGGAAGTTATCACTACATCAGCAATCCTCCTTAGCATCATTAAGAAGTCAGAGTGGTCCAATATTAAGTGAAAAGAAATATTTATTTATTTATTTATTACCTATTTATTTGAATAACCCTTTTGGAGGGAACAATAAATCAACTTTGGTTTTGCTTCTTTGCATTTAATTTTTGTTGCTCCCAGAAATATTTATTATTGGAAATAGCAGAAAATTCTATAACCTCTGCTTATCGGTAAATGTCTTCTCTATTGGTACCTTTTGTGTAACACAGTGACAATAATACCAAATTTTCATCACATTTGCGAAGTACAGTTGTACATGAAGTTGCTGCACAGATGCTCTCACAATGTTTTGTAATTCAGATAATTCTTTATTTTTTCACAGGAGAACCATAAATCAAGAAAATCGCTTGCACATGTTACTAAATATACTAAAGGACAAGGAGGACACCACCATTTGCATGGGAAGATACATGAGGAAGATCATACTGGGGAGCAGCTTCAGCCGGTGCAACAACCATTACAAAGATTCTTCTGTTGTTGTATTCCTCTACGTTAAATTCTTGGCTAAATATTAAAATTATTGTTTTGTAGTATCCTTCTACATTAAATTTTTGGCTAAATATTAAAATTCTTTTAAAAACAAGGGACTTCTCCTGGATTTCATATGATTATTACAGAAATACCAAACAGACAACGCTACATAAGGCAATGTCATGATAGTGCCTTACACTGAGATGACAAAGGTCATGAGATATCTCTTAATATCATGTCAGACCACCTCCTACACATTGTAGTGCAGCAACTGGATGTGGTATGGACTCAACAATTTGATGGAATATTGGGCCATGCTGCCTCTGTAGCTGCCCACAGTTATGAAAGTACTCACAGTTGTGAAAGTACTCCTAGTAGACGATTTTGTGCATGAACAGATGCTCTCATAATGTTTTGTAATTCAGATAATTCTTTATTTTTTCACAGGAGAACCATAAATCAAGAACATGGCTTGCACATGTTATTAAATATACACTCCTGGAAATTGAAATAAGAACACCGTGAATTCATTGTCCCAGGAAGGGGAAACTTTATTGACACATTCCTGGGGTCAGATACATCACATGATCACACTGACAGAACCACAGGCACATAGACACAGGCAACAGAGCATGCACAATGTCGGCACTAGTACAGTGTATATCCACCTTTCGCAGCAATGCAGGCTGCTATTCTCCCATGGAGACGATCATAGAGATGCTGGATGTAGTCCTGTGGAACGGCTTGCCATGCCATTTCCACCTGGCGCCTCAGTTGGACCAGCGTTCGTGCTGGACGTGCAGACCGCGTAAGACGACGCTTCATCCAGTCCCAAACATGCTCAATGGGGGACAGATCAGGAGATCTTGCTGGCCAGGGTAGCTGACTTACACCTTCTAGAGCACGTTGGGTGGCACAGGATACATGCGGACGTGCATTGTCCTATTGGAACAGCAAGTTCCCTTGCCGGTCTAGGAATGGTAGAACGATGGGTTCGATGACGGTTTGGATGTACCGTGCACTATTCAGTGTCCCCTCTATGATCACCAGTGGTGTATGGCCAGTGTAGGAGATCGCTCCCCACACCATGATGCCGGGTGTTGGCCCTGTGTGCCTCGGTCGTATGCAGTCCTTATTGTGGCGCTCACCTGCACGGCACCAAACACGCATACGACCATCATTGGCACCAAGGCAGAAGCGACTCTCATCGCTGAAGACGACATGTCTCCATTCGTCCCTCCATTCACGCCTGTCGCGACACCACTGGAGGCGGGCTGCACGATGTTGGGCGTGAGCGGAAGACGGCCTAACGGTGTGCGGGACCGTAGCCCAGCTTCATGGAGATGGTTGCGAATGGTCCTCGCCGATACCCCAGGAGCAACAGTGTCCCTAATTTGCTGGGAAGTGGCGGTGCGGTCCCCTACGGCACTGCGTAGGATCCTACGGTCTTGGCGTGCATCCGTGCGTCGCTGCGGTCCGGTCCCAGGTCGACGGGCACGTGCACCTTCCGCCGACCACTGACGACAACATCGATGTACTGTGGATACCTCACGCCCCACGTGTTGAGCAATTCGGCGGTACGTCCACCCGGCCTCCCGCATGCCCACTATACGCCCTCGCTCAGTCCGTCAACTGCACATACCGTTGACGTCCACGCTGTCGCGGCATGCTACCAGTGTTGAAGACTGCGATGGAGCTCCGTATGCCACGGCAAACTGGCTGACACTGACGGCGGCGGTGCACAAATGATGCGCAGCTAGCGCCATTCGACGGCCAACACCGCGGTTCCTGGTGTGTCCGCTGTGCCGTGCGTGTGATCATTGCTTGTACAGCCCTCTCGCAGTGTCCGGAACAAGTATGGTGGGTCTGACACACCGGTGTCAATGTGTTCTTTTTTCCATTTCCAGGAGTGTACTAAAGGACAAGGAGGACACCACCATTTGCATGGGAAGATACATGAGGAAGATCATACTGGGGAGCAACTTCAGCCGGTGCAACAACCATTACAAAGATTCTTGTGTTGTATTCCTCTACGTTAAATTCTTGGCTAAATATTAAAATTATTGTGTTGTAGTATCCCTCCCAGTAATGTCCTGTAAATGTTCAATTGGGTTTATGTTGGGTGATCTGGCCAGCAAAATTATTTTCTCAAATTTTCCAGAAAGTTCTTCAAATCAATCACAAACAAATGGGCCAGTTACATCGTGTGCCATCATCCACAAAAACTACATTTTTGTTTGTCAAAAATGGTCTCCAAGTAGATGAACTGAACTACTTCCAGTCAATGACCAGTTCATTTGGATCAAAGGACCCAGTCCATTCCATGTAAACACAGCCGACACCATTATGGAGCCACCACTAGCTTGTACAGTGCCTTGTCATCAACTTGGATCTGTGGCTTTGTGGTGTCTGCATCACACTCAGACTCTATCATTAGCTCTTACCAACTAAAATCGAGACTCACCTGACCAGGTGTAACATTTCCTGGCAAAACACATATTGTATGTGGTAAAAAAAAAGAAAAAAATAATTGAACTGGATGATTGTAATTTTATTTCTGCATGGACAATGGTTGTGTGAACTTTATGTAGTGAAGAGAAACCATTATGTGTCATGTTTTATACTTGTATAGAATTATGTATCGATTTTTTTAAAGATAATATATGTGTTGGCGAGTACTGGAACCGCCACAGACAATACTTACTAAATATCAAACAAAGATGTAAATGTATTAAGCCGAGTATAAATAGTAGTGACTGAGCATTAGTTTCTCTGTCGTCTTCTTGGAGTTACATGAGTAGGAACAGCCTGTGATGCTACACTGTATGATTGTGTAGCATTCTTTTGCCAAGATTGAGAGAAGGACGCCATTAGGCATTGATTTGTAAAGGTGTGTAAGAATTTAATCTGTCTAAATGTTTTGAATAGAGTTACTTAGTGAAAACTTGCATTATGATTTGTAATAAGGTTCCCTGGTATTTTATCCCATCCTTTTAAGACATTTTCAGCTATTTAAATATTATTCGTGATGCAGAGCTGCGCTATGAACGAATGAGCCACTGCCGTGGTGCATTCAAACTGCATTAAATGAAACCAATCATACTGCTAAAAAGCGGACAGTTAAAAGTGAACTAAAATTATTTCTTTCAGCTTTTGGGATTGATGGGCAGAGCAGTAGATTTTATGATGTGTTTTATATGTGGAGGTGGCCTGTGGATGATGTTATATTATTAACAGTGCAAAAAGATAATTTACCTTCATGACATAAAAGAAATCTTGCTGCGCGTAGTTCTGGTCTGGCAAACATTATAGTGAAAACATTTTTTCTCTGATAATAGTCTCATGTTCTCATGTTAGTCATGGTATTTATTGGTGTTTTAATGTTAACAAAAATCCACTGGAAAATTTTGATGTTGAACAAACATTGCATACTGGAACATCAGTATTGATAACGACATAATTTTCAGTAACCTTCTCAATAACTGTAAAGTAAGAAAGATATGTTGAACTTTATAGCGAGTTACAGTAACGAAACAATGTTCCTTTTATAGAAAGACGGATCCAGAATAATAAGAACATTAGCCTATATTTTGTTTTGTTGAAAATTAATGATCCAAAGAAAGTCACAGCACAGCATCCCTCTTTTCGTAGCAACAGATTTTATCTCATCCATTTACCAATATGTTAGTTGTTATGCGAGTAATAACAAAAAGAGCAAAATTATCACCCAAAAATGTGGGGCAGAATGTGCAGTGGCCAAGAAAATAATAACTGTTTGGATGTGGGTTTTAAGGGAGAGGGTAAGGAGTCATTCCAATCCCGGGAGCGGAAAGGCTTACCTTAGGGGGAAAAGGGACAGGTATACACTCGCACACAGACACATGATATATATCTGTATCTGTGTGTGTGGTAAATGTGTGTATGTGTCTCATGATTAATGCCATGTATTAATAACTGTAAAAAAATTCTTTCACGAAAAAACGCACCACTGCAAGCGAGTCAGATGAAAAGATACTGATACTACTGGGAAACTAACAGCTACATAATCCGGGGGCAGCCAAACCCCGAAATCAGATAAACTAAAGGTAAGACTGCAGTGTAGTTGTCCTGTTCGTGAAGTGATCTCATATCACTAGTGATGTGGGTAGTTTGAAGTTAGTATTTATGACAGGGCAAAACTGAGTGTAGACAGTAATTTTTAGTGTGCAGTGTTTTGTAGATAAATTACCATATTTTGTGTGCAAGTGGCAAAACTGATAGATCCTGTGTTAGAGTATGTAATTTATGAATATGGTTAAACTGCGTAGTCAACGTCCGAGCAATATGGATACTGATGGACAGCCATTAGTTAGTGCAGGAAATATAAAAATCGGTGCATTAAGCAGTACAAGTACTCTCTTTGAGAATATACCATGTGAAAATGTTGGGGCAGGTGCACAGGAAGTGGTGCCACCGCCCACCAGTGCTCAAGGAGATGTAGATAAAGAAATTGTACCTCCCCCAGAAAAGCAGGAACCAGAGAGTGACAGTCTGCCTCGTGGGTATTCACTTCAGGCAATATTAGAGCGCGTGCTGGATTACCAGTCAAAATTTGCCTAACAACAAGCTGAAAAGGACGAAAGAATTGACAGCTTTCTCGCACAGCAAGCTGAGCGAGATCGCCAGCTAGCGGAAAATTTCCTTGCTGCGATATTCGCTATTTTTGACTTCATTAAAACAGCAAATACGAATAGTTAATACTTTCAGCCAGAAGGCAAATACTTGTTTATAAATAATTACTAATGTATAATAAGGCGGAGCATAGCGACGGTGGAATTTTCTAAATAATGTAAATCGTCGTCTATGAGCAGCAATATAAACAGATAAATACGGATAGAGATGCGATCCTTCACTATTTTGTTCGCTGGAGAACAAATGAAGCCTTGAGCGCTTAAGACTTGTACTGTTTTTTTTCTTAAGTAAGACGGACGCAGATTTGTGGCAGTCTGATCTAACTGTTACTAAATGTATAAAAACGTGTTACGTCTAAGTCTGAGTGAAGTGCAAAAAAAAAAGAACTGTTATAACTTATCGTGACGACGCACGAGCGACTCAAAGAGGACAGTGGCTATATAAAAGAGCGCTCAATGGACATGATACGGACATAAAAAATCTACCGTCAATGTAGTACTAAGCTTAAGGTACGATATATGTTTTAGTTATAATAAATATTTGTTCTGGGAATACTGAATCATTTAGCAGTGATCATTCCTATCATCTCCTCAGTATTATTTTCATTTTAATTATGCATTTTGCTAAGATTACAGACACCAAGATCAGCAGTCCAATGTGCGTGTTACACTGATAAAAAGAAAACTGTTTTATCGTCATCTTGCATCAGCTTTAATATTGAATTTCCCTTTTGTGTGATGTTACAGTTGTTTTTGCACCCTTTAAGAACTTTCTGGTCCCTTAGGAAATTGTTTTCTCATAACAATAACTTCATGACCGGGTATGATCGTATCTACGATCATGAAGTAATTAGAAAGAAGATAATGCAATTTCTTAATCAATAGCACGCTAGCTGTGACTGCTTCCAGCCACGCGAAACTGCAAGTAAAAACTATTCACATTTCATAATGCAATATTCTATGACAATGGTAAATCCATGATTCTTACGCCAATTGTGATTGATAAAATCTCAATTTCCAACTTTTCCACTGAATAACAACATCACTTTTATTTTGTAACATCACACTTGGCGCCCGAAAAAATTAGTTCAAATTCTTGGAAAATTTTCTATGTGCTTGTGTTAATAAATGTTTTGTCGTTTCATGTACACATCATCTCTCTGTGAGAATGACGGAAAATATTGCTGGTCAATAACGCAGTTTAATTATCGAGGAAAAGAAAAGAGACGCGAGTTTGCTGAGACAACATAGCGGTAACCAAGCCATTAAAAAGTAAGTCAGAATTTTGCATACGCAGTGTAGTGCTTCAGTAGCAACGTTGCTTTTCCAAGTCGATCCACATCCTTTCTATCTTCTTCCCGCTATAGAAAATCTGCTTTATTTTATCTTTCAAAGTAAAATTCTTCGTAGTCTGATAATAGAAATTATTTTTCTCCATTGTTAGTATAGCTGTATTATATTTTCAACATGGTCTATATTTTGTGCAATTTGCAGTGAAGAGCATCTTCATTCATTTGTCTGAAACGTTTAGGTTCCATCTTGTCTTCTCGCCAGACAGAATTTCATTTGTTGCTCACCGGAGAGCGGTGCTCTTAGCGGACTCACTATGTCACTGACAAACGACGAAATCCTTGTGTAGGACGTGATTTACTGACGAAAATGGCAGATAGTAAATAGAGACAGGTGACAACAGGAGGTGGGAGCAAAGACGTTAACAGTATTCCATACCCTTTACGATCGCGAACGGTAGGTTCCCGTGTGGAAACTGAACTAACTATGTCTGTAACCGGGGAAAGTGACCCTGAAGTCCAAACTCTTCCCGCTACAGCTACAAATGACCTCGGTGCGTTAATTGAAATGCTGAAACAACAGTTTGACACACTAAATGAAACTATAAAAACACAAAATGAGACTGTTAACGCCCGATTAGTGCTGTAAGCGAATCAGTAAAAACACAGCTAGGCACAATCAAAACAGATCTGCGTAAAGAATTACGGCTGAATTAAATACCCATTTGGGTGAGGTGTAAACTAAGATCAGTGATCAAATTCAGAAAATGCAGAAACAGGTGAAAAGTGAAATAGCTGAAGTATCTGGAACATTAAACAAAAAAATTCAGTTAGAAATGCAGTATCTGACATTGAAGGTGTAGTGGAGGATCTGTCGAGGCAGATAGACTCAATCAATATTGAAGAACAGGTTAAGAGCACCGTAAAAGCACACGCGGAGGCATTGTCGGAACACTACGGTGAATGGATAAAGGGTAAAGATATTTTTATCGAAGAGGAGGTCAGGGAGGAGCTTAGGGAGACTGTCAAGGATGTAACATATGAAATCTTAGCTGCTCCTGGTAAGTCGGGAGACATAGTGGCTTGTGAATTGGGACAGATTCGAAGGACACTTACACGGGATCTTCCTGAGTGGAAGCAGCAAGTAGTGGACGAAGTCAGAATGCTGAGAAACTGGATAGAAAATGCGCACACGCATACGCAAACTATAGGGAACAACTCTTTAGACGGTGACGAATGTCAGTCAATTCCTTATGGTTCACCGCCTGATTACATGCAAAACAACAGTCCTGTTGAGCCCCGAGTGGGGAAAATAAATGATCCGCCCACAATTGTGAATTTAATGCAAGTGGAAAGTGTGATTAATTATCGCACTTTTCCTGTTTTTCATGCGCAGAAGCGAGAAATACACCCCATCGTGTTCCTAAAGAATTTTTCCGGTATATTTCCCAGGAGCTGGACAGACAGACAGCGTATTCAGTTCGTCACTGGCTTTATTTCCGATGATGCAGCATTATGGGGAACGGAAATGGTAGACACATGTAGGAATTATGCAGAGTTTGAGAAAATGTTCTTGGCAAAATTTTGGAGTAATGGGGTACAGCAAAGATTAAGGAAGGAGTTGTATGGTGCGGAAATTTTCAGTGAGAAGCATGGAAGTCTCCGGCGATACTTCGAGGAGTATCTAACAAAAATTAAATTCTGGGATTCTCCGATTTCTTCCAAGGACGTAATTATGATTCTCAAAAGCAAACTCCCTGTGTCTATTAGAGAGAAACTAGTAAATGTGTCCGAAGAAGACACGGATGCATTCCTTTCTGTGCTGGATTCCTTAGATTTAATTAGCCAGGATGTGCACTCCAAGGTTGGCAGCGGAAAATTCTTCCCTGGCAGCCAGCAGAATGCATCGCACGCGGACAACAATGCGCCGAAGGAGAGAGTGCGCTACTGCGATCGCGGGTACCAACCTGCCAGCCGTTATGAAAACGCAAACGGCAATAACTTTAAACGGAAGCAGAAAACCAATTACGGTAATCAGCAGAGATACCACCCAATTTACAACCACCAGGCACAACATCAGTACGGAAACCCACCCTTTAATTCTGCGCCTGAGGAGTATGGAAATTCTCCACAAACGATTGGTAATTTTTCAAATGGGCCAGTGTACAATCAAAGCTATAGGTCGAAAAATAGCAAGTGGCATGGGCAAGGCGGAGGCCACCCAGCACGACATCAGAACAACTTTTCACAGGATAGAGGACCGCGGAACAATTTTCAAACGGCACCAAATGCGGCGAACTTTCCTTCACAAGGAAATTGTTTTGCCGGCAACCACAGGGCGACATCATCCGTCTCAAGTATTCTATTCACAAGTGAATGCACCCAGTGGATTTTACCCCTTTACACCGGCATGTGTACCACATAACCAGCACCAATATGAAACGGAACAAACACTTCAGGCCATGAATGACAAACAGACTAAGCATCCTGCGGAAAATTAGAGGCAGCGCCTTTCAGCCTCCTAGAGGTTGCTGCCGGTTCGAGTGGGGTACTAACGAATACTCTGATTCTGAGTATGTTAATGCGATACGGTACGACCATGAGACCGACTTACGAGATGACCTTGCACCTGACAAAGAAGCTCAAGACATTAATGACATTTATGATGAACAGGTCCTATGTGGGGCGGCGGTTAAGTTTGTAAAATTAATTTGCTGCATAAACGCTTGCATATTGAATCAGTTTCTGGCTTTTAGAATGTTGTTAATGCTATCTTTCGCCGTTCTCAACACTGGCTCTCTATTTACTTCTTGGCACCCAGAAAGTGATTTAATAAAACATGGAGCCAGTATTTAGAGATCCTAGTGCCCACTTCAATTGAGATACCATTATAGCTGCAGCTTATAGCTCTGAGGAAGTAGGAGATTGTCCGGGATTTCTAATCAAAAACGGTTTTCCAAAATAGTTGAGTATATTCTGAAATTCACTGATAAAAACCACAAGTATCCCTACAATCTAACTAACAGAGCAGTTCAGAGTCTAATGCGCTGATGCAACTATAAATGTCCGAATTAAATGTTAAAAGAATGCTCGCCATAATTTGATGAAAATATTTCATCAAACGCCACGCTAAATATTTGGTAGAATGTCTGTCTCGCGACGGCACGTGAAAATACGACAATACGCAAACTGAAGCTAGATAATGAAAATCATTCCAGAAATAACACTTCACATAAAATGTTTTCATGGTTCCGCGTATCTCTAGTAACTTAATACGGCACCCGAGGCTGTTTGTAGCAGATACACTGATGCGACGCGACTACCGACACAGATGGCGTGTCATTCAGCATCTGGAGAGAACTGGGGCCTTGCCTTCCTCGCGCAGCGTCCTTATATATAAAGCCGCGGTGCGGACGGCTAAGGGAACGCCTGATCTTTTCAGCTCTCCCGACTAGCCACTGGGCTAGTAACGCACCACTTCAAGTTACATAATAATTTATAGCTTCTTTTGCTGATGCCCGAAGAAGCTCTTAATTTGAACGTGCATTCAGCACGTAGGTAAGTATTGATAATAAAATTTTGACGTGGCTAAGTTAAATATTTTGGGCGAGAGAATTAATTAAATTACATTGCACGCAGTAGATGAGCTCTGAACTGGTCCTTTTGAGATCCACTATCGCTATAATTTTATAGGTATTCAAAAGAAACTTTACACATCTTCATAATCATAGCGGACCTCCAACCTATTTAAATCTAAACATCCTAGCCTTATTTACTAGCCTACTTAATCTATCTTGCTTCCTTCAGTTTTGAGACGAAAACCAGAAAATCATGAATTTCCACTAAAACCTTAATTTGTGAAATCCAAAGTACTGTTTTTATTAAATCATTATGAAAGATGAATCTAAATATAAATTTTGAAGTCTCTAGCTCTTTTCTGTTGCGCCAATGATTTTTTCAGAAAAACGTCCAAATCTCGAAAACGGCTGAAGTTATCGAACTGATATTTAACACACATTGATTTAGTATTATTCCTGACCTGCTAGAAAAGTTTTAGTTCATTTGCTTGATTTTTAAGGTATTGCGCAACATTTATGACGTCAGAGCTAGTTACTGCAGACTGGCTGGCACACAATGGAAACTGATGTGAATTTACTACAGCGTGAGTAGGCTGCTTCCCTACATCACCCTCTACTTAAATTTTTTTTTGTTTATGAATGTTAATGAATGAAAAAAAATTTAATTACAAAAAGGGAAGCAAGAGTATAGTTTAACTCCCTATGAAAATCAAAATTGAAATATAAACCTGTAGAAACATTAAAGAAAACTGATTACCTACATTAATTATTTAAATTGTAGGCATGTTCACTGCCTTTTAACCAATGTCATTACTCAAAATTTTAAGCAAAGTCAATGAAATATTTTGGCATACATTTTGCCTTAGGCAAACAAACACATACAAATTAAAAATTATGAAAATCTTAGATCCATTAAATACATCTTTACATACACAAATTCAAAGAAAATAACATGATACATAAACAGATGATTATCTCTTAGCAGTCTTTTCTAAACCTGAAAGAAAAGTGCACAAATAATTTTTACACACGTGGTTGTAGCTGCTTTGGCTGGCGTCCTACACTTCCATTCACAAGGGTAGAGGAGGGGAAGTTGCTATGGTGTGCGTCCTTCACGTTCTCTCTAAATTACATGGGGGAAAGGGGAGGGGTCACTGTGAGTTGTGTCCAAGTCACTCCACGCTTTCATGCAGCTACCAGGCTGCCATTATCTGGTTTGTCCTGTAGAACAAACAAAAAGAGTGCCTCAGACTCTGTTCACTTAATATCTATGGATGGGTCACAATGAAATGGGGATATATACATTTTATCCTTTGATATGTTGCTGGAACAAAGTTAACAGAACTTTTTCAGTTTTACTCTCGTGGTTACTTAACTGTCATAAAATCGGTAAACAAATGGCTCAAAACGCCGTTAGTCACGTACTAGAGAAAATTTATGCTCAAGGCATACAATCCTAAATTCTATTCAATTTCAATTTATTATTTCTGGACCGGAACACTGAACCAATGCTCGGTACATTCCTGACAAATCTGTCTTTTATTACTTAACTGACTCATCTTTGATTACCTTATTCTTAGAGATAGTATGAGTATGATTAGTGGTTTTCTCAGCTTCTTTGTACATGTGAGTAACTTTTGGTAATAGTACAGTTGTGAGTGTTTAAAACACACTACGTTTAGTTGACTACTAAATCCACTTATTGGTCCTCTGCTGTTGTCAGTTCCACATCTGCAATTAGGTACTTACTTACCTTGAACCGTATTTATGCTGAGCTAAAATAATGTTTTACGTCTGCCATTATGTTACTTATTTACTTTGCTAGTGTATGTACTCATTTAACACTCACTCTATTAATATTTAAAGCATAGGATAGCACATTTATTTCATATTCATAGTGTATTGCAGCTGATTAGTTTGCTCACGTGGCAATTCATTTCCACTCGATCGGACACTGAAACCTCAGGTAGTCTCTCTCAGACCTACCACTAATGTGCATCAAGTAATTATGGATGAGCGTAATGCTAAATTCCTTAAACCTATAGGACACCATGAGCTACTCTGTCTCATCTAACATAAGGGTACCTATGGTCGCATTCACGCCTCCAACTCATAACCTCAATACGTGTAGGTGTATCCTGTCACACACTACACCCAAAATAATGGCCAGTTCCAACCTTATAAATACTTCAGGGACGTGTCCTTCACGTCTCAACCACAAACACTGTTCAATTCTATTATTCTGCAATTCCTTGCTATACCAGGTGAATTTAATCTTACAACTTATCTGCATATTTTTCCTAACACTAAGCACTCTTTTACTATTTCTTAGTTAGCTCTAATGCATACACTAGGTTTCACTACCACTTCAGATCCTGCTTGTACATGAATTCATATATCTTTTTAAATTACTGTTGGTGGACCATTTCCAATACAACAACACTTTGTAGTTACTACATTACCAGGGTACTATACATAATTGTTACTCAAATACATTTTATATCTTCATTACGTCATACTTCTCTACTGTTTGTCACTATTAGGTTTGTCACATTAGGTATTTTTTTGTCACTAATTGGTAGATAGAATGGTTACATAACTCATGGCTTGATAGCCATGACAGAAAATTTTCATGTCTGGAAAGAAGAGGTCGAAATTTTTGTGGACAGGAAAGAGGAAGAATGAGTGAGACCTGAAAGGGAAAGAACATCTCACACAGCTGGGACTGCACAGCTGCCACACTGCGTAGAGGTTACAGAACAACCTCCTCCCTACAGCATTCACTAGCTTAATGCTGTAAAGAAGAGTTAGAAATTTTAGGTGGATAGAAAAGATGAAGAGTGAGTGAGACCTGAAATGGAAAGAAGATCTCACACAGCTGGGACTGCACAGCTGCCACACTGTGTAGAGGTTACAGAACAACCTCCTCCCTACAGTATTCATTGGTTTAATGCTGTATTGATAACCATACCGGAAAATTTAATGTGTTGGAAAGAAGACGTCGAAATTTTTGTAGATAGGAAAGATGAAGAATGAGTGAGACCTGAAATGGAAAGAAGATCTCACACAGCTGGGACTGCACAGCTGCCACACTGTGTAGAGGTTACAGAACAACCTCCTCCCTACAGCATTCATTGGTTTAATGCTGTAAAGAAGAGTTAGAAATTTTAGGTGGATAGAAAAGATGAAGAGTGAGTGAGACCTGAAAAGGAAAGAAGATCTCACACAGCTGGGACTGCACAGCTGCCACACTGTGTAGAGGTTACAGAACAACCTCCTCCCTACAGCATTCATTCATAACCTTTGACCACGCCACGTCGATCTGAAAATACTTTATGATGCCTTTTTAGAACCTGTCTCAGTTCTTCCTTTTGATTGGCCGAAATCTTATCGATTTCCTGCAATTTAGCTTCTATTTTGTCTAAAATAATTGCTTCTTCTTCTTCTTCTTCTGTGTTCAGCTTACTGTTACTAAGATTAACACCTTCGTCCCAATACCTCCTATTTTTCAGAACTCGTATAGGCAGCTCCCAAGTCTCATTATCAGTTACTACATGTTTATCACTAAAAGGTACTATAATTACTTCAGTTATTGGCAAGACCATTCTTAACTGGCTTTTTTCAAAGTCAACAACACTCTGATATTTTGACAAGAAATCTATGCCAATTAAAACCTCAATACTGAGATTGTTTACAATTAAACATGGATGATCAATTAAATTACCATTAATGTTAAAGGGCAGCAAAGCTTCTTGCTTTACCGTTTTTGACACCTTGCCAGTAGCACCAATTATTCTTAGTCCTGATACCCTCATTACTGTAAGCTTGTCTTTACCAGGTAATGCATCAAAGAAGGACTGAGATATTGCACTCACCTCACTTCCACTGTCTAAGAGACAACGTACATTGATACCCAACATATTCACTATTATTATAGGGTGGCTTATTCTAGGTTGTACAGGTGGTTCCTCAAATTCATCTAATAGTTCCTTTTGGATTTGTCTCCAACTAAAGTGATCAACATCTGTCTTCATTACATTTAGGTCACAGTGTGTAGGGGTTTCCTGAATTACATTTTCAGCTGCCTTTTCCAGTCGGTCTATTAATTTTAAATCGAAACACCGCACGACTTCATTACATTTAGTTTGCTGAACATAACCCAAATTACTGTAGTCTGGGCGATTCTGCGCCTCCAGACCGGGCATAACACTAGTTACAGCTAAACCACTTTTACCATTATCGTCGGTTTCCTTCTCAAGTGACAACTGGTCACAGCTACTGGGTTCATCGACCCTCAACAGCCTACCCTCTACATTCTCACTTATCTCCTGTCCTAAATCTATTAGTACATTATCAACATCCTGCACAGGCACTTTAGATAAGAGTACATCATTCTCATCGTAAATATAAGCATGAATTTCTTCTGCTTCTTCACCTGACAATTCAATATTTTGTAGCTCGTCCCTATCGTTACACTGCTGCGCCTTCTCTTTCTCTTCCCACTTAGAAAGCGTCTCTAACACGGTATCTATCAAATACTGTGAGTGATCTAATATTTCTGTTGTATCCTTAGGTGCTACCGACTCTTCATCCATCTGTTCAGTTTGAGTATTCTGATCTGTCTTACCAATTCCCTTAACTACTGGCTTAGGAAAAGTAACCGCCTGGTGAGCGCCAGTGTCCTCATACACGGGAACTAGTTTTCCTGCCTCGGCCTACTACTGTTTCCTTTATTTTCATTATAGTTGACTGGCACGGCATTACTTTCCGTACTGTTGTTTACATGCATATTTTTGTTTGGAACAAAATTATTATCCCTTGGACGCCATTGTTGGTTCTGATAATTATTTCCCCAATTCCTACCTCTCTTAGGATTACGAACACCTACTGTTCTGATGTTTACATTGCCATGTTGCTCGTTCCTAAAATTACTATTATTGTTATTGACATTTCTGTTATTACGTGCTTGCTCCTCATTGGCAGCAACACGTTCTACATGTTCCAAATACTCAATGAAACGATCCAGATTGTCTCTAGGGGCTGATATAATTCTAGTTTGCCAATACCATGGCAGTTTGGCTTCAAGACCTAGTATAATCATTTCTGGTTTTAGCTTTTCCGCCAAATGTGACAAACGTGAAATCCATGACCTAGCAAACTCTTTAATAGATTCCTTGCCTGCATTGAAGCGTTTTCCACTCCAAAATTCTCTCAACACTTCATTTTGCTTATTGCTAGACCAATACTCATTAATAAAAGCTGTTTTAAATTCCGCTAATGTTTTACACTTCAACATAACATCAGCTGACCAACGCATGGCGTCACCTGCTAAATGGCTTCTAACAAATGAGATTTTCTCTCGTTCAGACCAAGTTGGTGGAATCACATGTTCAAAATCGTTCCAGAAATCTAGCGGGTGGATATTTTTGTCTGGATCGAACAGCAAGAACTGCCGACACCCGATAAAAGCGGCGTTTGCAGCTACAACTTGTTGTATATTACCATTACCAGAAGTTACTGAAGCTACTTTACTCTCAATGTTAGCAATGTTGGTACTAATATTTTCTACTTTCATTTCCACATTATCTACTCTTTGTACAATATGGGTAGTATCAGTTTTGATTGCATCTATGTCTGCTTGACATATGTTTACTTTTATGTTAACATCTTTAAACCTATCTGAGCACAGTTCAGATTCCGCCTCGATCTTTTCTGTTAACTTGTGCTCCAGCTTCGCATCTTCCATTTGGAAGTATTTGCGAACCTCAGCAACTTCGGATTTAACTGTTTTATACATTTCAGAAAACTGTTGAGCAACCTTTTTCTTAATATCCTCATGGTTGTAATCAATTTTATAATTCAAACTGTCTAGATCCTCTTTCAACTTATTGCAACCAGCCTTGAAGGTATCGTCCATTACCTCCAATCGTTTATTAAAATTTGTTTGGCTGGCCACAATCTCAGACTTTAATTCAGCATTACTGTTTTTGACCTCAGTTATTTCAAACTTTAACTCAGCATTACTGCTTTTGACCTGTTCACTTATTTCAGACTCTAATTCAGCATTATTGGATTCTAATTTATTGTCCATTGCCTCAAACCGCATATTAAAATTTGTTTGACTGGCAGCTATTGCTTGTAATATAACATTTAGATCAACAGCCCCAGCATCTTTGGGTTGCTCACGAGCTGGCTTTTTATCACACTCAGGTGACGAAAAACTAGCTCCAATACCAGAATCATCAAAACTACATGAAACTTCTGATTGATTAGTCATATCTAACTGCTCCTTCTTAAACTCTACCATCTCTGATGACTGTTTCATTTTTAATTCATCAGAGAAACTATCATCCAATAAATTTACAATTTCTACTTTCCGCTTTACTACAGGGGTCTCTATTATTGAATCATTTCCCCTTCGCACACTACTGTCCGGAGACAATACTTCATATTTCACTTTAACATTACTACTTTCATGCATATTTACACTTGAACCGTTGTCTGGATTTACAGTTCCCTCAACAGACATAGGTTCTGATTTAAGTTTAACCTCAGCTTCTTTCGACGGTTCCATCGCCGACAGTCTTTTAGTGCAGGTTAGTAAAATTTTTAACAGCTTTTCACTTAACTTAGTTCCTTCTGCACGACGTATGGCGTTGCCGGCGCGGCGTACCAGGATTCCTGATGCGACGTGGCCCGTTGAACTGCAGACGGCTCTCCGACGGCTGTTGTGTGTTTGCGTGGCCCGCAATTGCAGGCTCTGCGCCGGCTGCTCCAGGGGACGACTGCGGTACGGCGAGACTGGCTTCTCGCGATGCCGGCAGCACCGCTAGACTCAGTGCCAGCTCCGTCAATCCAGATGCGTTGTTAATCCAATTGCGTCGTCCATATGCACACGTAACACTTTCACTGCTCTATTACTCAGCTGCGTGTCGCATTTCACTCGCGAATCCGAATAGTTAAAAATCACTTTCACTTAGCGTATTTCCCGGCTGATGCACCATATGTGGGGCGGCGGTTAAGTTTGTAAAATTAATTTGCTGCATAAACGCTTGCATGTTGAATCAGTTTCTGGCTTTTAGAATGTCGTTAATGCTATCTTTCGCCGTTCTCAACACTGGCTCTCTATTTACTTCTTGGCACCCAGAAAGTGATTTAATAAAACATGGAGCCAGTATTTAGAGATCCTAGTGCCCACTTCAATTGAGATACCATTATAGCTGCAGCTTATAGCTCTGAGGAAGTAGGAGATTGTCCGGGATTTCTAATCAAAAACGGTTTTCCAAAATAGTTGAGTATATTCTGAAATTCACTGATAAAAACCACAAGTATCCCTACAATCTAACTAACAGAGCAGTTCAGAGTCTAATGCGCTGATGCAACTATAAATGTCCGAATTAAATGTTAAAAGAATGCTCGCCACAATTTGATGAAAATATTTCATCAAACGCCACGCTAAATATTTGGTAGAATGTCTGTCTCGCGACGGCACGTGAAAATACGACAATACGCAAACTGAAGCTAGATAATGAAAATCATTCCAGAAATAACACTTCACATAAAATGTTTTCATGGTTCCGCGTATCTCTAGTAACTTAATACGGCACCCGAGGCTGTTTGTAGCAGATACACTGATGCGACGCGACTACCGACACAGATGGCGTGTCATTCAGCGTCTGGAGAGAACTGGGGCCTTGCCTTCCTCGTGCAGCGTCCTTATATATAAAGCCGCGGTGCGGACGGCTAAGGGAACGCCTGATCTTTTCGGCTCTCCCGACTAGCCACTGGGCTAGTAACGCACCACTTCAAGTTACATAATAATTTATAGCTTCTTTTGCTGATGCCCGAAGAAGCTCTTAATTTGAACGTGCATTCAGCACGTAGGTAAGTATTGATAATAAAATTTTGACGTGGCTAAGTTAAATATTTTGGGCGAGAGAATTAATTAAATTACACTGCACGCAGTAGATGAGCTCTGAACTGGTCCTTTTGAGATCCACTATCGCTATAATTTTATAGGTATTCAAAAGAAACTTTACACATCTTCATAATCATAGCGGACCTCCAACCTATTTAAATCTAAACATCCTAGCCTTATTTACTAGCCTACTTAATCTATCTTGCTTCCTTCAGTTTTGAGACGAAAACCAGAAAATCATGAATTTCCACTAAAATCTTAATTTGTGAAATCCAAAGTACTGTTTTTATTAAATCATTATGAAAGATGAATCTAAATATAAATTTTGAAGTCTCTAGCTCTTTTCTGTTGCACCAATGATTTTTTCAGAAAAACGTCCAAATCTCGAAAACGGCTGAAGTTATCGAACTGATATTTAACACACATTGATTTAGTATTATTCCTGACCTGCTAGAAAAGTTTTAGTTCATTTGCTTGATTTTTAAGGTATTGCGCAACATTTATGACGTCAGAGCTAGTTACAGCAGACTGGCTGGCACACAATGGAAACTGATGTGAATTTACTACAGCGTGAGTAGGCTGCTTCCCTACAAGGTCCAGGCTTCGATTAAGATTTCTATTGCCAACTTTCCTGTCACAGCCATTGTTGATACAGGAGCAAACATCAATGTCATGTCATCATGTCTCTTCAGACAGGTGTCTTCTGTTTCAAAAGTTTTATCATTGCCGATTTAGGGTTGCTCCATATCGGGAGCGATTGGTCCATTGAAACAGATAGTTAGTTTACAGACACAGCCTCAGCTGCAGATAGAATCTGTTTTGGTTTCTTGTCTCTTGTGTACTGGAAATTTCCTTGTGTGAACTGTTAATGATAAATATTGTGTTGAACAGCGCACTGACTACATGGTAACGGCTACTACATGTAAACTTTAAGTATTAAATGTTAAGTATGGAAAAAATGTTTATAGTGATGGATATTGAACTGATATTTCTTCAACAAGCTGCAGCAGGAAATTGAGGTTGCACCAAGAATTTCAATTTAACTTTAAGTTAGTATACACACAAAAAATAAAGTGCTTGCGAGGTGATTGCCCGGAGCTATATAAATATGTAAAGGTGAGAAATGGAGGAGTATGCATAAATAAGCACTTCTCAAGGTAGAAGAAGATTAATAGATTTATTTTTAGTAATGTAAGTACTTGAAGTTCTGTTGTAAAAGCCCAAATTACCTGCTTAAAAAAATACATGTTCTAAACGTCCAGACAGTGAACAGGAGTGGAGGAAATAGCTTAAAGTTCAGTTAAAGCGTACTTTTAAATGAGAAAACAAGTGGTAACCCACATGTGTTCACGCAAGGAGCCAATAAGCTATAGTAAACTAAGTTAGGTGAAATACAATACAAATAGAGGCAAACCATGAAGCATCAATAATGTAGCATAAGTACTCCATGAGGTCATTAATTGCTATGAAAGTAAACTATTTCCCTGTGATCTGAGCCCAATCTAAAGAGTATATGAGGAATGTTAGCTGACGAATTGATTACAGTAGAATCAAGGTACTAAATAACCACACACCAAGCCCCCTGTATCATAAATAAGTCTAAGTAAAGATCTTCAGACGTTTTGTAGTGTAATCTAGCCGACCATTCAATACCCTAATCGATGGCTAATCTAAAGAACAAGCAATGCAGTGATGTTTAAACTTAATACTGATTATAACGAGAGTAAGATGCGGAAGTAGCAAAGCATGCTGTAATGAAAGAGGTTAAAAATTTATATATGTGCCTATGTTTATTATGATAATTTTATTTACATGCAGATTTTATTGTAAAAATGTCTCCTAAGACACTCCTCTTATGAAATCCATTTTCCTTGTGCCCGTTCCTTTTGATCCTGGTTCATTAACCTGGACCAAGGGTCGACTTGTAAAAGGCACGTGTGCTTGGAGGCAAAGCAGTGCTTATGAGAAATGAGACATGTAGCGTGATGAACTTCGCTAGCTTTGGTAATGTTTTTTTATGGACAGGTTGCGTAAACCCAGTGAAATGTGGGTAATTCCATTCATGCGAAAATTAGTAGACACGCGTTACCATTTTTTTTTTAAAAAAAGAGAACGATTGCTGAGTACATGAAGCGAAGAGGGAGACCTATTGTTATCCAGTCTGCCCTCAAATATAAAAAAAAAAAAAATTTTGGCAAGCACAAAGGAAAGCACAAAAGAAAGGGTTCAGCATTAAATGCGTACTCGTTAAGTAGTAGATATGCTGCGTGGCAGTAGAAAATGATCTTGGGTGCACTAAAGAATAAATGCAACGTGTGTTGCGAAATCTGTAGTTTTCATCATGAGGAGATGAGCCCTTAAAAGAAAGTTTGAAAGAATATTTTTAGGTTCACTAGTGAAAGTAAACCTTGAGATACAAAGGGTCGATTCATAAAGCAGTTGTTCACAGGATTAACAAAAGGAGTGACCATTAATTGTAAATATTAGCTCGTAAGATCTTTTGTAAATACACTCCTGGAAATGGAAAAAAGAACACATTGACACCGGTGTGTCAGACCCACCATACTTGCTCCGGACACTGCGAGAGGGCTGTACAAGCGATGATCACACGCACGGCACAGCGGACACACCAGGAACCGCGGTGTTGGGCATCGAATGGCGCTAGCTGCGCAGCATTTGTGCACCGCCGCCGTCAGTGTCAGCCAGTTTGCCGTGGCATACGGAGCTCCATCGCAGTCTTTAACACTGGTAGCATGCCGCGACAGCGTGGACGTGAACCGTATGTGCAGTTGACGGACTTTGAGCGAGGGCGTATAGTGGGCATGCGGGAGGCCGGGTGGACGTACCGCCGAATTGCTCAACACGTGGGGCGTGAGGTCTCCACAGTACATCGATGTTGTCGCCAGTGGTCGGCGGAAGGTGCACGTGCCCGTCGACCTGGGACCGGATCGCAGCGACGCACGGATGCACGCCAAGACCGTAGGATCCTACGCAGTGCCGTAGGGGACCGCACCGCCACTTCCCAGCAAATTAGGGACACTGTTGCTCCTGGGGTATCGGCGAGGACCATTCGCAACCGTCTCCATGAATCTGGGCTACGGTCCCGCACACCGTTAGGCCGTCTTCCGCTCACGCCCCAACATCGTGCAGCCCGCCTCCAGTGGTGTCGCGACAGGCGTGAATGGAGGGACGAATGGAGACGTGTCGTCTTCAGCGATAAGAGTCGCTGCTGCCTTGGTGCCAATGATGGTCGTATGCGTGTTTGGCGCCGTGCAGGTGAGCGCCACAATCAGGACTGCATACGACCGAGGCACACAGGGCCAACACCCGGCATCATGGTGTGGGGAGCGATCTCCTACACTGGCCGTACACCACTGGTGATCGTCGAGGGGACACTGAATAGTGCACGGTACATCCAAACCGTCATCGAACCCATCGTTCTACCATTCCTAGACCGGCAAGGGAACTTGCTGTTCCAACAGGACAATGCACGTCCGCATGTATCCCGTGCCACCCAACGTGCTCTAGAAGGTGTAAGTCAGCTACCCTGGCCAGCAAGATCTCCTGATCTGTCCCCCATTGAGCATGTTTGGGACTGGATGAAGCATCGTCTTACGCGGTCTGCACGTCCAGCACGAACGCTGGTCCAACTGAGGCGCCAGGTGGAAATGGCATGGCAAGCCGTTCCACAGGACTACATCCAGCATCTCTATGATCGTCTCCATGGGAGAATAGCAGCCTGCATTGCTGCGAAAGATGGATATACACTGTACTAGTGCCGACATTGTGCATGCGCTGTTGCCTGTGTCTATGTGCCTGTGGTACTGTCAGTGTGATCATGTGATGTATCTGACCCCAGGAATGTGTCAATAAAGTTTCCCCTTCCTGGGACAATGAATTCACGGTGTTCTTATTTCAATTTCCAGGAGTGTAGTAGTATATAAGTCTTTCTGTACCAATGGAGAAAACCTGCAAATTTGATTATTTGGAAATGAACGCTATCGACGAAGGAACTGAGCACGAATGCTGTGTGAAGGTGCACACTAAAGTGCGACGTGCATAATAAAAATAGCTGTTCAGTGTGTATTAGTAGTAGTGTTGTACTGCAAGTGTAAAAAGAAGTCAAGGCTACGACAACAGGTGCAACGTAAAGTTCCGTGTGATAAGTGCAGCGACAGCTAAAATATTCGTCGTCACTTACCTGTGAGCCGCGTGGGAGGCAGTTGACAGGGCAGTATGGAGGCACCTTCAGTGTCCGACTCCTCCGATGGAAAATGCGCGCGAGGTGTTTGTATCGATGCACTCGCGTGATATGAAGTTCACAAAAAAAACAGCGATCGACGGCCGGCAGCTCTGTTACAGCCTTAGCGCGAACGGATACTGAGTATTGGAGCTCACGCAACACTGTGCAGCCGCTGTGAGTGGCTGACGTGTGGGTGACGAAACAATCCAAACTTACTGCTAACCGCCATGACTTCAATCGTACATACTGGAGGCAAGATATTTGCACACTTGTGTGACTACATTTTCACACCTAAATTAAGCAATTTTCTTGAGTTGAAGTTAAGATGAGTGAGAAGTAGATTGTTAGGTTACTCAGACCTTAAAGCCATTAATACCGGCACTCCTGAACACTGCTAAAATGAATTATAATCCTGTCTCTTGATGGACAAAGAAAATGAATGTGCACTATAGGAAGACCCTGAACTCTAGACCAGTCGCGATCCTTAACAAATGTATCCAATAGGTTGTAAGTTATACTAATAATTTTCCACTTCTTCTGTTTCATATTGCAAATAAAAACCCGGGAAGGCACTTGAATTCCTGGCACCACAGTGGAAAGGACAGATGTACTGCATGATGAACGCCGTAGACAGCTAACACAGAAAGTGAAAGCATCACGAAGTGTAGTGCTACGCTATTAAACTGTAATTGAACCGCAATGAGTCAACAGATGCTCGAACATTGTCCACTCTAGTTTAGTGACAATAAGCACTCACTGTACTCATGTATTACTTATTAAGCTCAAGAGAATGTGTTTTCTGAATTCTATCCCCTGAAGTGTGAAATGAACGTTCACTTATTGTTATAAGCATATACGGACCGAACTTAAATATGCACGTAAATGTTAATCTTGGTATTATGGAATAAAGTGACTGATGAACTAAGAGTGAAAAACTTTATTTTGAAAAATGATAAATATCTGATATGTGCTTATAAATGTAATTTCAATGTATGTACTTTGTACGCCAGTAACATTATGTAAATGTCACTCCAAAAATCACGAATATCGAGGTAATCCTTCGGCATTCCCTCTCTCCTCATGGGAGGCAATGTGATATTCGCTATTTTTTCCATTAAAATAGCAAATACGAGTAGTTAATACTTTCAGCCAGAAGGCAAATACTTGTTTATAAATAATTATTAATGTATAATAAGGCGTCGCATAGCGACGGTGGAATTTTCTAAATAATGCGATTCGTCGTCTTTGGGCGGCAATATAAACAGAAAAATACGGATAGAGATACGATCCTTCACTATTTTGTTCGCTGGAGAACAAATGAAGCCTTGAGCGCTAAAGACTTGTACTGTTTTTTCCTTAAGTAAGACGGACGCAGATTTGTGGCAGTCTAATCTAACTTTTACTAAATGTATAAAAACGTGTTACTTCTAAGTTTGAGTGAAGTGCAAAAAAAAAAAAGCTGTCATAACTTATCGTGACGACGCACGGGTGACTCAAAAGGACAATGGCTATATAAAAAAAGCGCTCAATGGACATGATACGGACATAAAAATCTACCGCCGTTGTAGTACTAAGCTTAAGGTACGATATATGTTTTAGTTATAATAAATATTTGTTCTGGGAATACTGAATCATTTAGCAGTGCTCATTCCTATCATCTCCTCAGTATTATTTTCATTTTAATCATGCATTTTGCTAAGATTACAGACGCCAAGATCAGCAGTCCAATGTGCGTGTTACATTGATAAAAAGATAACTGTTTTATCGTCATCTTGCATCAGCTTTAATACTGAATTTCCCTTTTGTGTGATGTTACAGTTGTTTTTGCGCCCTTTAAGAACTTTCTGGTCCCTTAGAAAATTGTTTTCTCATAACAATAACTTCACGACCGGGTATGATCGTATCTACGATCATGAAGTAATTAGAAAGACGATAATGCAATTTCTTAATCAATAGCACGCTAGCTGTAACTGCTTCCAGCCACGCGAAACTGCAAGTAAAAACTATTCACATTTTATAATGCAATATTCTATGACAATGGTCAATCCATGGTTCTTACGCCAATTGTGATTGATGAAACAGTAAGCGAAATCTCAATTTCCAACTTTTCCACTGAATAACAACATCACTTTTATTTTGTCACATCACATTGCCCAGCAAGCTGAGCGAGATCGCCAGTTAGAGGAAAAGTTTCTTGCCCAGCAGGCTGAGCGGGATCGCCAGCAAGCTGAGCATGACCAGAAACTTGTGCAATCGTTAGAAATTATTGAAAGAGAGATTGCCTGTATGAAACAGAATTATGAGTCGATACGTAAGGCTGTGCAGGAGTTGACTGTACAGGTCAACAACTTGCAAGTAGCAAACACTAACATTGTAGACGAGATGGGTGTTTTGGCCAACCGATTAGAAAAGCTAGAAATAGATTACACACAGCTTGTAGACCAAAAGTTGAATGAACAAGCAACTAAAATTGAAACCGAACTCAAGTCATGGCTAGAAGCGAAGGAGAGCGAGATCGACAAAAATATTGATTCTAAGGTACAAGCAGCAATGGTAGATAGAGATTCTGAATGGTTCAGTACCGCAGTAAATAGTCAAGTACAGAACGACATGCAAACCATCAAACAAATACTCAATGCGGATATTCCGCAGTGGCAAGTGAATATCACCAAACAGATATCCGACTTGGAAAAGGGTTTAGTACAGAGCAGCAAACATCTTGAACATGAAACTATGTCACCAGTAGCCAATATTTTTGGCAATGCACAAACTTATGCACGACACAACAATGGTGAATCTTTAGGCGATAATGCGAAGAGCTGTAGCTTCGGTTCGGAGCACACAGCCTATGCCCCAGGAGCAAACCAGTTTAGTCCAAAAATATTGGTTGAAGAAAGTTTGATCAAAAATAGGCAGTTTCAAATGTTTACTACTGAACAGAGGTCAGTACATCCAGTAGTATTCATAAAAAGGTTTAAAAATATCTTCCCTAATGTATGGAACGAAGCACAGAAAAATCAATATGTAATGTCATACATTAAGGGTGATGCAGCGTTGTGGACTACGGAAGTAGCAGACAGCTGCATGACATATGAACAAATCGAAAAGACGTTTTTGTCAAAGTACTGGTCGCCTTGTATACAAAAGCGGCTAAGAAAAGAAGTATACAATACCGAACCATACTCAGCCTGTCTTGGAAATCTGAGACGGTATTTCAAGAAGTATATAAACAAGATGCGCTACTGGGATGAGCCTATCTCACCAAGAGACATAATAAGACTCCTAAAATCACATTTACCCATTCATATCAAAGAGAAACTAATACACGTACCAGAGAACGACGTGGAACATTTCCTGTCTGTTCTAGATTCAATAGACTTAATCCAGGAAGACGCAAAAGCAGTGTGTGATCACTCACGGAACAATGGATCAGGGTGTAAACATGACAGAAACAATAGTGCACCAAACCACAACCATGGAAATGGTGGGGGCGGTAACAAGCGGCAAGAGCACTCGCAAAATGGTAATAATGTTAGAAGTCAGAACGGCTATGGGCAGCCGTCCCATAATATAAAGCGTCGATTTGGCGACCGGTACGATTCCGGACCGCCCGGGACCAACCGCTGGAAACATGCGCGAGGTCAGTGGCATAGCAATTACAGCGACAGTAATCGCAATTGGAATGAGAATCAGCGACCAAGCCCAGAACGGCAAGGTTATGACCGGTACGATAACAACAGACCACCACTGCAAAACGCGCCTATTGCGCAGTCGTGGCGGCCTACAAATCAAAACGTACACATAGTAGAGGTCGCGGACAATAGCCGTCCAAGTACCTCGCAAGCAAGCCATCCAACAAACTAGACTCGGCCACGACATGCTCTCCGTCGCTGGCCGAGGAGTGGAGTGAAAGCAATACGAATGACAATAATATGCCTGGAATACATATGCTGCGATACAACGACAGTATCAGTATGGCTAAAGATCTACTGACCGAACCCCATGAATGTAATAAAGATAGCAACGAAAATGTGCAAGCCATAATAGAAGCGAAAATCAATGACGTTGCAGTGAATATAATCATCGACACAGGTGCCTCAGTGAGTGTAATGAGTACAGAATTGTTTAAAGCACTGGGGAAGGGACGTGGCATACCGACTTCCCCGGTTAATAATTGCAAGGTGTCTGGAGCTATAAGTGCACAGAGCCAATTAGTTAAGCACCAAGTGCAGGCGGAGATTTGTAAGGAGGGCGAAGCCATAGTGAGCTCGTTCCTCATTGTTAAAGGGTTGAAGGTGGCCTGCATTCTGGGAGTAGATTTCCTCCGTGAGAGGGACACGGTGATCGACCTCTCCTCGAGAAAACTATGCATAGTTAATAAAGGTAGGAGGATTGAGTTGACTATGATGAAATCGAAGGAGGTACTTTTGCCATGTTGCAACCGAATTAATATCAAATGTAGGAACCCCTAGGTACTACAACTAGATGATTATTCACATGTGACAGATCTTTATTATCCTAATATAGAAGATAGAAATTTTGAAACAAATGTTGATGCATTTCAGACCAAAAGTACAGGAATCTGAAAGTTTAAGCAACATACAAAAGTAACAGTTAACGCAGCTGCTATCGAAATATACCATGGTATTTACCAACCAACCAGGAATAATCAAGGGGTACCACTATCACATAGAGGTGATGCCCCATAAAACGTACTATCGCGCATCTTATTCCGTCCCTCGGTCGAGGAGGGAAGTAGTGGCTAAAGAGATTCGGAAGATTTTAGAGTGGGGTAGTAAAATTATTTATTCAATGACCTGTCAGATGTAAATAGTAGTAGTTATGAGAAGATTTCAATTGTGTTTTAGAGTATAAGTATGTTAGCTTTAAGAAAGAATTTGTGTGTATTTAAAATTTTGAGAAATCAGAACATTTAATAGATGAGCACAGCACGAAAGTAATATCAATGAACTGGGCAATAGCATGCAAATTGAAGATTTTGTTTACAGACAATTAGTGTTATTAAAATACTATATGCTCATCAAGCAATGCACATTCTTTTTGTTGACAAAGTAATGAATAATTTCTTGAATCATTTTTCATTTGTCATAAGTACGTACAATTAATGATGAGATTTCATATAGCAATGTAACAGGTATAATTGTGTTAGAATTAAGGAACCCTGAGAGAGAGTCTCTATTGGACAAAAAATGACTTTGTAGCACAAAACAATTATGTGATGTAATGTTACTGCCAATAGTGATCTGAGAACGACACTGGAGCAGAATTCAATCAAAGACAAACCCATTCCATGTAACCTACACTTTGTATGTATCGATGCTTCAATTGAAGCCCGTGTACTTGGTACACGTACTTGAATATTAATTACGCGGTGCGCAAATCAAGGTCAATCTACGCGGAAACTACACTGTAGTCCTGTAGCACAGATCATTAAAAAAATACTAATACTAAATGAAGTATTTATTGAGCAACATGCCCAAGTCCAGCTGTCATGCACATGGTAAAATCTGTCTGGCAAGCTACCCCGAAAAAGAAAAAGAAAACTATGTACCCAAAATCACACACCTTTAAATAATTACAAAAAAAGCCGTATATGCCTAGTAACAATACTAAAAGTGTGTAATGACATGGTAAACACAATGGACTCAATATGGATGAGAGTGATTATGCTAAGAACAGTTGATATGCATTAAAAATAAACTGTGTGCGTAAACTATCTAGGAAAGGACGGAATATTGTGTGTAGCAGGGACAGAAAATGACTTTTGTATCTGCGCCAATATATACGTCGGAATAAGTCAAGTGCTGAGTGACTAACTGCCATAGTGCAGTGTTCAACGAACAATAAATTTACTGTGTGTTAAAACGGTAGTTAGTGATCCGTTCGGAGTCGATTTAAACAAACATCGCTCATCGGACACATTCAGTTTGTGTGAACCGAAACATTTTCGCGTGTTGAGAGACGCTCTGGCAGCGTATCGACCGTGAGAACAAATGAAAGTGTGTAGTGCAACGTACGGGTGACGAACCCTAAATACCAGTGTCACAATGCCACAAGAAACCTGTCATCACGCCAAAACATCCTGTGCATACCAGCGAAACGACGGCTTACTGAACAATAAACGCTTTTAACCAAGTTGCATTCTCTTCCACAGGTGTTGTTGTTGTGGTCTTCAGTCCTGAGACTGGTTTAATGCAGCTCTCCATGCTACTCTATCCTGTGCAAGCTTTTTCATCTCCCGGTACCTACTGCAACCTACATCCTTCTGAATCTGCTTAGTGTATTCATCTCTTGGTCTCCCTCTACGATTTTTACCCTCCACGCTGCCCTCCATTACTAAATTGGTGATCCCTTCATGCCTCAGAACATGTCCTACCAACCGATCCCTTCTTCTGGTCAAGTTGTGCCACAAGCTTCTCTTCTCCCCAATCCTATTCAGTACCTCCTCATTAGTTATGTGATCTACCCATCTAATCTTCAGCATTCTTCTGTAGCACCACATTTCGAAAGCTTCTATTCTCTTCTTGTCCAAACTATTTATCGTCCATGTTTCACTTCCATACATGGCTACACTCCATACAAATACTTTCAGAAATGACTTCCTCACACTTAAATCTATACTCGATGTTAACAAATTTCTCTTCAGAAACGCTCTCCTTGCCATTGCCAGTCTACATTTTATATCCTCTCTACTTCGACCAACATCAGTTATTTTGCTCCCCAAATAGCAAAACTCCTTTACTACTTTAAGTGTCTCATTTCCTAATCTAATTCCCTCAGCATCATCCGACTTAGACTACATTCCATTATCCTCGTTTTGCTTTTGTTGATGTTCATCTTATATCCTCCTTTCAAGACACTGTCCATTCCATTCAACTGCTCTTCCAAGTCCTTTGCTGTCTGTGACAGAATTACAATGTCATCGGCGAACCTCAAAGTTTTTATTTCTTCTCCGTGAATTTTAATACCTACTCCGAATTTTTCTTTTGTTTCCTTTACTGCTTGCTCAATATAGAGATTGAACAACATCGGGGAGAGGCTACAACCCTGCCTTACTCCCTTCCCAACCACTGCTTCCCTTTCATGCCCCTCGACTCTTACAACTGCCTTCTGGTTTCTGTACAAATTGTAAATAGCCTTTCGCTCCCCTTATTTTACCCCTGCCACCTTTAGAATTTGAAAGAGAGTATTCCAGTCAACATTGTCAAAAGCTTTCTCTAAGTCTACAAATGCTAGAAACGTAGGTTTGCCTTTCCTTAATCTTTCTTCTAAGATGAGTCGTAAGGTCAGTATTTCCTCACGTGTTCCAGTGTTTCTACGGAATCCAAACTGATCTTCCCCAAGGTTGGCTTCTACTAGTTTTTCCATTCGTCTGTAAAGTAATCGTGTTAGTATTTTGCAGCTGTGACTTATTAAACTGATAATTCGGTAATTTTCACATCTGTCAACACCTGCTTTCTTTGGGATTGGAATTATTATACTCTTCTTGAAGTCTGAGGGTATTTCGCCTGTTTCATACATCTTGCTCACCAGATGATAGAGTTTTGTCAGGACTGGCTCTCCCAAGGCCGTCAGTAGTTCCAATGGAATGTTGTCTACTCCGGGGGCCTTGTTTCGACTCAGGTCTTTCAGTGCTCTGCCGATTGGTTACACTTGCCCCACATGGGAAAAAGTTGGGGTAAGTGTAACTATACCTGGCATATCAAGAGCTTTATCATAAGAGTAAAACGAATCTCATATTTGAAATTATAATGCAAAAGTTAGATTGTAACGAAAAAATTGTGCAGTTACCTTTAAAACTGCAAAAATGACAGACCATCAAATTCTGAACATGTCTCTCTCTCGCAGAGTGAAAATGTAGACGTCAATTCAAGTCCAAAAATTAATTACCAATTTATGTCAGATTTGACAACTTATGGTTAAATATAACAAAGAAAGGAGTAAATTAACGTGTGATAGGTCAGAGGTGAAAATACAGCTTCTTTAAGGCACCATAAGCTGTGGTTACACTAACCCCATGGTTACACTTCCCCCACTTCACCATACTGTAAAACTATTTAATGATTGACTGTCAGTGTGACACGGAACACAAACTCAATCATTACCACGAATGTGAAAGAGTGTAGAAGGTACATTTTCAACAAGGGGACTAAAACTGTCATAAATAACCTTTGTTATCTGTAAACATTTGATAAATGCCAACCTTTTTTGATGAACAATCAGACTGCGTTCTACTACAAACCAGGCGAGATGACCGTGGCTCCGGCGCAGTTTTCCCAGGTTTCCTGACCGCACATAGCCCGAATGGGGGAGCCAGAAAACTGTAATGACCCTGGGACTAGGTTTACGGTCACCTAGCAAAGTGTGAGAAAACCATAAAGAGTGTAAATAAAACTATAGTGTAAAAGAGCAAATGAGAGAATAGTGAATATTCCAAATGAGGTGAGAAACAATGACGAAAAGGACGTTAGTGGCAGGATATTGCCGAACATTCTTAACGGTAGTCAATTGCTGCCAGGGGGCTTTGTAACGTCTCTTGGCAAAACACATATGTGGTAAAAAAAGGAGAAAAGAATAATTGAACTGGATGATCGTAATTGAGTGGACAACGATTGTGTAAACTTTAGGTAACAAAGAGAAAGCATTATGTGTCATGTTTTGTTATTGTATAGAACCATGTACCGATTTTTTTAAAGATAATGTCTGTGTCGGCGAGTACTGAAACCGCCACAGACGATACTTATTAAATATCAAACAAAGATGAGAATAAGTGACTTCAATTATAAATAGTAGTGACCGAACATTAATTTCTCTGTCGTCTTCTTGGAGTTGCGTGAGTAGGAAGAGACTGTGACGTTATATTGTATGCTTGCGTAGCATTCTTTTGTCAAGATTGAGAGACGTACGCCATTAGGTACTGATTTGTAAAGAGCTGCGCTACGAACGAATGAGCCGCTGCCGCGGCGCATTCAAACTGCAGTAAATGAAACCAATCATACCGCAAAGAAGCGGACAGGTAGACGCGGGCTGCCGATGATATATTATTAACAGTGCAAAAAGATAATTTACCTTCATAACATAAAAGAAATCTTGCTGTGTGCTTCTGGTCCGGCAAACACTATAGTAAAAACGTCTTTTTCTCTGTTAATAGTCTCATGTTCTTGTGTTAGTCGTGGTACTTATTGGTGTTTTACTGTTAACAAAAATCCACTGCAAAATTTAGATGTTGAACAAACATTGCGTACTGTAACATCAGTATTGACAACGAAATAATTTTCAGTAACCTTTTCATAACTGTAAAGGAAGGAAGATATGTTGAACTTTATGGCGAGTTACAGTAACGAAAAAAATGTTCCTTTAATAGAAAGCCAGAGCCAGAATAATAACATAATATAATTTGTTTTGTTGAAAATTAATGATCCAAAGAAAGTCACAGCACAGTATCCCTAAAAAGTATTTCGGGGCTCTTTTCGTAGCAACATATTTTATCTCATGTATTAGTTGTTACGCGAGCAATAACAAAGCAGAGAGCCGGCGAAACAACCAAAGGTAACCAACATGAGAAATATCGATAGTGATTATTAATCAACAGGTGAGGTACCACTAATTCTGTCCCTCTGTTTTTTGATGAGTCAGAGCCGGATTCCAAGCAGCATTTAAATAAAATCCACCATCTCCGTTTACAAGGTTACTTGATAGTTTGATTTCAACAGCTTCCTTAATAACACTATCCCAATAGTTGGACGTGCAAGCCAGAATGTCCGTGTTGTTGTATTCCATAGGATGACCAGTGTCAAGGCAATGTTCTGCAGCAGCGGATTTGCTCAACTGTTAAGTCCCATAGTGCTCAGAGCCACTTGAACCATTATTGTTTGGCCTCATGGTAGTGAGAATTTAAACCGGTTTTTGGAACACCGGAATTCAATCCACCAGAATATTCAGTTCACTATGGAGGTGGAAAAGAATGGATGCCTTCCCTTCCTTGATGAGTTGGTCAGAAGGAAGACTGATGGTACGTTGGCACATTCTGTTTATAGGAAGCCTACTCACACTGACTTGTATCTGCGAGCTGATAGTTGTTACCATCCAGCTCAGCGTGAAGGAGTACTTCGTACCTTGGTTCACAGGGCCCACGTTATCTCAGACCCTGTAAGTTTGACAGCTGAGCTGTCACATCTCGAAGTCACCTTTCGTCAGAATGGTTATAGTGAGAGGCAGATCAAACGTGTGTTGCGCTATCAGCCTTCTCTGCAATGGGTGAATGACGATTGCAATGAAGTGGCACCTAAGTCTTCGACATTTTTGCCTTAATCAGGAAGCATTTCCAACAGGATTGGCCGTATTTTGCGGAAATATGATGTGAAATGTGTTTTTCGACCACCTTCTTAGATTAAGGCTCTGTTGGCGTCCGTAAAAGATGATATTGGTTTGCGTAAGGCGGTGTCTATCGTATTCCTTGCTGTTGTGGCATGTCACATGTTGGTCAGACAGTCAGGACTGTGGAAGACCGGTGCATTGAACATAAGCATCACACACGCTTACAACAGCCGAGCAAATCCGCTATTGCAGAACATTGCCGTGACACCTGTCATCCTATGGAATACAACAACACGGAGATTCTGGCTTACACGTCCAGCTATTGGGATAGTGTTATTAAGGAAGCTGTTGAAATCAAACTATCAAGCAACTTTGTAAACAGAGATGGTGGTTTTTGTTTAAATTTTATTTGGAATCCGGCTCTTCCTCTCATCAAAAAGCAGAGGGACAGAATTGGTGGTACCTCACTTGTTGATTAATAGTCACTATCAATATTTCTGATGCTGATGACCTTTGGTTGTGTGCTGAATCTGCGGTTATTTGTTCTGTGTGTGGTATCTTCCTTGTGTCTCCTCTGTGAACCGAGGTATTAAATTCCCTTGCACATTGCTTCCTCCTCGCAGTTGTGCCTTGAGAATGGCAGGGTGTGCTCCTGTCGAAATATCGGCGGTAGTCGACGACGTCACCCGGCAGCAAACCCGTAAGTTATTTGAACATTCAATTCGCCGGGAAAAGTTAAGGTCTCACAGTTGATTGCATTATTTCTGAACTGATCAACGAAGCCATTTTTGCTACTGTCTACAACTGGTGCACCATCGATACAATTTGCAGAGCATATTTTGAAACCAATTCTGAAAAATACTTTTTAAATGCTTAAAAAGAATAAGTCCTGTTGATTTGAACATCGGGACTAATGCAAGTAATTCTTCATGTACAGTAAGTCGTCCATTATTACGCAACAAACAGTTAGTGGTTGACTAAGATCTGTTCGATCAGTATTTTGGTCCACAAAAAATAGTACCGCAGTTGCTTTTATTATGCTGTGTCCCGTATCAAGAATTCACAACATAATTTGTCAAATCACTTGTTTTAAAATATTCAGCGGTATCAGAGGCGATTCTAGAAGTCGGTCAATGGGGAGGGGGGCTAATGGGTGGGGGGTGGGGGGGGGGTTTGGAGGAATGGAATATCGCTTACCAAAAGAAGAATCCTCCACCGACAAACTGGTATAATTTGGTGTTGCTTGAAGTAGTTTTTGGTAACTGTTTTGGAGTTGAGGGAAAAAAAAAACTTATTTTAACATGGGAGATTTTATAAACTATATAAATCATAAAAAAGGTCAACTTACAGCAAATAAGTTTTCATTAATTTTCTGTATACAGAAGATGACATGAATGTAAAAACTGGATGTCGAAATGAATATAAAAAATATTATGTAACAAAATTCACTGGTTATCCGTATTCTGTCCAATTTATCATGCTCATTCGTCTCGGTTTCTTTTTACTGAATATGTCAATGATATTTTCAATGTCCATTTCTCTTTCTTTATGGATATTTGCAAGAGCCAATCCATTTAGTCTGACCTGCTCCATAATGTTACGCAATAAGTCTCTATTCGTCTCAAAGTAGAAAATCTTCGTTCAGAAGTGCTTGCAGTGACAGGACTAGTCCCAAATATTTGAAGTAAAACATATACATTTGGGATAAACTGCTTGTCACAGTTCTTTAAATCTTCAGTTGCTATTTCAGATCTTTTACTTTCAACAACCTACTTTTTCTTCCGTAGTTTCAGCTCTCCTTCTGAATCTGTTGAAGTAATATATTCGCTGATCTGAAGTCATTTTATCCAGTGTAATATGATACTCCATTGGGAATGGGGGGGGGGGGGGGGGGCTATAGCTCCCATAGCCCCTCATCCCCCTTGCCACCGCCACTGGGCGGCAGCATCGTAATAAAATGCTTTTTCCATTTCCATTGCACATACTTCCAAAACAGAGCCGTCGCTGGGGCATTTCTGAGTTTGCTAGTTTTAAGCACACGGCATGCGATACAGTTGAGCTCTTATCATTAAGGGGGGTAGGACGTCAAACGGGCCGACTTGCAGCAGGTGAGACACCACAGGACATTTTATTTTCTACTGCCTATACTCTTACAAATAAATTCATAAAACTTTGTCAGCCTGACCAGGAAGGATTCAGGATTCACACTGATAGTAGTGGAAGTGCAAAAACATAACAAAATAATTTTTTTTAGATATGAAATTTCATCATTTTTCACTTACTGTTGGCTGCATTTGTTGCTATAGGTACATTTTTCTTCACAAGTAAGAGAGAGTCTTTGATGAATTTCGCACAGCATACGAACCATACTTACAGGTGTATGAAACTCTAGAATTTTCCAAATCTATTAAAAACTGTGGTAAAAATTGAGATAATTAACTACAAAATTTGAGTTTTTTCTAAATATTAAGTTTAAAATGTAACAGATCACTCATTTTTTCATAAATTAAATAGACTCTAGAGTTTCAGACACCTGTAAGTATGGTTTGTATGCTGTGCAAAATTCATCGAACAGTCTCTCTTACTTATGAAGAAAAGTGTACCTATAGCAACAAATGCAGCCAATAGTAAGCGAAAAAAATGATTAAATTTCACATGTAAAAAAATTATTTTGTTATGTTTTTGAACTTCCGCTGCTACGAGTGTGAATCCTGAATTCTTCCTGGTTCAAAAAATGGTTCAAATGGCTCTGAGAACTATGGGACTTAACTTCTGAGGTCATCAGTCCCCTAGAACTTAGAACTACTTAAACCTAACTAACCTGAGGTCATCACACACATCCATGCCCGAGGCAGGATTCGAACCTGCGACCGTAGCGGTCTCACGGTTCCAGACTGTAGCGCCTAGAACCGCTCGGCCACACCGGCCGGTAATCCTTCCTGGTCATGCTGACAATGTTTTATAAATTTACTTGTAAAAGCATAGACAGTGGAAATTAAAATGTCCCGTGGTGCCTCTCCTGCTCCAAGTCGGCCAGCTTGACGTCCTACGCCACCTTAAGATTTCATCGTTCAGGCACCTTTGTACCATTTTTTTTAAGTTATCGACAGAAATGCATAGTTCATCATGACTAACACCGGCGTGTTGCTTCACGGAATGAAGTAAAACGTGAAGCAGATTTCTATGTTTGTTTTGATATAAGCATTTCTTACGCCTTAAAAACTGGGGTTTTCATCGTAGTTGCGTACAAAAAATTACTTTATCTTCCACTACTCATGAAGAAAACGGTTTTCAGTGTTCTTTGTTTTTTCCATTCTTAAGATCCACAATAGAAAAAGAGCAACAGTAAGAGCCAGTATCAAAACCAGAATGTTAGCCACAGTAATGAAAAACATGACTAATGGAACGATAGCGCAATATTGATGAGAATATATACACTGAAGAGCCAAAGAAACTGGTATACCCGCCTAATATCGTGTAAGACTCCCCAGAGCACGCAGAAGTGCCGCAAAACGACGTGGCATGGACTCGACTAATGTCCGGAGTAGTGCTGGAGGGAACTGTCACCATGAATCCTGCAGGTCTGTCCATAAATCCCTAAGCATGCGAGGAGGTGGAGATCTCCTCTGAACAGCACGTCGCAAGGCATCCCAGATATGCTCAATAATGTGACTGGGGTTTTTTGCGGCCCGCGGAAGTGTTTAAACACAGAAGAATGTTCCTGGAGGCATTCTGTAGCAATTTTGGACGTGTGGGATGTCGCATTGTCCTGCTCAAATTGCCTAAGTCTGTCGGAATGCAAACTGGACATGAAGGGACGCAGGTGATAAGACAGGATGCCTACGTACATGTCACCAGTTAGAGTCCTAGACTTATCAAGGGTCCCGTATCACTCCAACTGCACACGCCCCACACAATTACAGAGCCTCCACAAGCTTGAACAGTCTACTGCTGACGTGCAGGGTCCATGGTTTCATGAGGTTGTTTCCATACCTGTACACGTCCATTCGCTAGATAAAATTTGAAACGAAACTCGCCCGACCAGACAGCATGTTTCCAGTCATCAATAGTCAAATGTTGACGGGCCTACACGAGGCGGGCAACTTTGTATCGTGCAGTCATCAAGGGTACACGAAGGGGCCTTCGGCTCAGAAAGCCCACATTGATGATGTTTCGTTGAATGATTCACACGCTCGCACATGCTGGTGGCCCAGCACTGAAACCTGCAGCAATTTGCGGAAGGGTTGCACTTCAGTCACTTTGAAAGATTCTCTTCAGTCGTCGTTGGCCCCGTTCTTGCAGGATGTTTCTCCGGCCGCAGCGATGCCGGAGATTTGATGTTTTACCGGATTCCTGATATTCACGGTACACTCGCGAAATGGTCGTACGAGAAAATCTCAAACTGACTTAAATCTTGATAACCTGCCATTGTAACAGCATTATCCGAGCTAACAACTGCACGAGACGCTTGTCTCATATAGACGTTGCCGACGGCACGGCCGTATTCTGTCTGTTTACATATCTCTGATTTTGAATACGCATGCCTTTACCAGTTTCTTTGGCGCTTTAGAGTATGAAAAAAAAAAAAAAAAGGCGGTGAGCAAGCGGACCAGCAAAGCATTTATTTATCCAAAAGACCTTGGCCCACTTGACTGCCGATAAACAAACGAGCCGAATGCTGCGGACAAACCCTGAACTGGAGAGCGAAACACTCATTGGAGGGGATTATCTCGTGAGTCCTGCTTTGCCAGGCCTGGATTTTATATTACACTTTCTTTCTTTCTTTCTTTCGCTACCGCCTTTATCCCGCATTGTGCGCAGGGTCGGCAGGGTTACGTACGGATTTGGCATGGTTAAGATAAGGGGTGGCCGGATGCCCTTCCTGACGTCACCCCATACCCCTCGGGATGGAATTAGTGTACCCCAGCTGTCTGCGTCTGGTGGAAATCGTGAAATAGTGTGAATGAGTTTCAAATGTCTGCAAGTCGTGTAATTGAGGTGGGACGTGGGGACCAGCCCGGTATTCACCTAGTAGGATGTGGGAAACCGCCTAAAAACCACATCCAGGCTGGTCGGCACACCGTCCGTCGTCGTTAATCCGCCGGGCGGATTCGACCCAAGGCCAGCGCGCCTACCCGAGTCCAGGAAGCAGCGCGTTAGCGCTCTCGGCTATCCTGGCGGGTTGGTTTTTATACTACACTGAGGTGAAAAAAGTCACAGAATACCTGTAAATATCGTGTCGTACCTCCTTTTGCACAGCTTAGTGCAGCAGTTTCAGGTGGCAAGGACTCAAAAAGTCGTTGGAAGTCCCCTGCGGATATATCGAGCCATGCTGCCTCTATAGCCGTCCATAATTGCGAAAGTGTCACCAATGCAGCAGTTTGCAAATGAACCAGCCTATAGATTATGTCCCATAAATGTTCGATGGCATTAATGTCAGGCGATCTAGGTGGCCAAATTGTTCGTTCGAACTGTTCTTCAAACATGGCGCATTATCAGCCATAAAATTTCCACCACTGAAAGGCGTTAAATGATCTCAAAGTAGCCGAAAATGGCCATTTCCAGTCAATGATCAGTTCATTTGCACCATAGGACCCAGTCTACTTCATGTAAACATAGACCACACCACTAAGCAACCACCACCAGCTAGCATGGTGCCTTGTTGACAACTTAGTTCCATGTCCTCGTGGGGTATGCGCCACATTGGGACCCTATAATCAGCTCTTACCAACTGAAATCGGGACTCATCTGATCAGGACACCATTTTCCAGTCATCTAGAGTCCAACCGGCAAAGTTGTAAGAGGTCCATGGTTAAGGTATTTGTTGCTAGTGCACTCGAACAGATGTAATTTCGATGGATCGCTCACGCGCTGCCTGCGATATGTAAGCTATAAGAGAATCTCAGACCAGAGAGCAGTGTAGTATGCAGTAGGAACCGTGTAGCAGTAGGAGTAAGTAGTAGCTACCAGTCGTGTGTACGGAGTTGGCTGGGCTGGTCGTGGGGAACGATGGCAGTGCCTGAGCAATGTAGTGTAAGGTAAAAGCAGCCTCGCCCATATGTAGTATTACTATACCAGGTCCCATGTAAATGTTTTAAAAAGAAATCTCTTAATAATAATCTTTCTTATAAAAATTAACTTTTGACAATCATTGATCTCAATTTAAAGAATTTACTAATTTCTCCAATGCATGGTCATCCCGATTATTGTAAAGAAAAATCAGTCGTTTCTTTTTATACATGACAATGGTTCAAATGGCTCTGAGCACTATGGGACTTAACTTCTGAGGTCATCAGTCCCCTAGTCTCCTAGACTTAGAACTACTTAAACCTAACTAACCTAAGGACATCACACATAGCCGAGGCAGGATTCGAACCTGCGACCGTAGCGGTCGCGCGGTTCCAGACTGTAGCGCCTAGAGCCGCTCGGCCACTCTGGCCGACTATACATGACAAATCTATCGGTCAGCATTGCACTGGGCTGTGCCACAAAAATTTCTTATAGGAGCAGATATATACGCGTTATCCGGCGACTTCATTGAGGTAAGAATTTTCAATTTATTCAGAATGATCTTTCAGGGTCATGCCGCAGCACTGCTGACGTCCAAATTAACCAGTTTAGATTCACAGTCAGTTAATTATTGAAAGGTTATATATGAGTCACATTTTTTTATTAAGAGGTTAGTAACATTTTATTATTGGTAGGTTAGGGAATTTATCTGTGGCGAGGTTACGCTGAAATGTGAATGCTATACATATTATTCTTACTGTTGGAAAGTTAACACTGAATTTGAATGCTATACATATTTTTACTATTGGTAGGTTTCGGAATTTTTCTGTTGGAAGGTTGCACTAAGAATGAATAATACATATATTTTTTACTGTTGGAAGGTTACTATTGGTAGTTTTCTGTTGGGAGGTTACAAATCACGGGCTCAGGAGAGGCGCTGCAGGTGAAGTCGTGCTGTTAGTAAAAGCACTCGCATTGGTCGTCTGCTGCCACAGCTTGTTAACACCGAATTTCGTAGCACTGCCCCGACGGATACGTTCGTTGAAAGTTCCACATTGATTTCTGATGTTAATTCAAGCAGTGTTGCTTGTCTGTTAGCACCGACAACTCTACGCAAACGCCTTTGCTCTGGATCGTTAAGTGAGAGGTAATTGCCTGAAATTTGGTTTTCTTGGCACGCTCTTGACACTGTGGTTCTCGGAATATTGAATTCCATAACGATTTTCGAAGTGGAATGTCCCATGCGTCTAGCTCCAACTACCATTCCGAGTTCACACTCCGTTAATTCCCGCCATAACCACTTCAAAACTTTGTCGCACGAAGCGATTGACGACAAATCACTGCGCCACTTTCTTTTTTTCTTTATTGAATTTCGATTCCCCCCCCCCAAGAGGGCGGGCTGGCAGCAGCTTAGTATGCCGCTCTTCAGCCTACAGACTTTGTTAAAAGGACGAAGAGAATAAATAATAAAAACTGGCAATAAAATCGGAGAATTAAATAGTAACATGGCGAAAAAAAATCGTGGAACTTAAAACATAGAACAAAGGGATGATGATGATAATAATAAAATACATACGAAGCAGATAGGTAAAACAATAGACAGACAATTAAAAAACACGGCGACAGTCTGGTTTCTGTTCGCAAAAGACATAAAATTCACACCCAGCGACAGATGGTTTCTGTTCGCAACACGAGAAAGACGAACAACACTGAACAATCACTGGAACACTGCACTAAAAGGTTAGCAAATGTGACATACCACAGCCGAGAGCAGGTGGGGGTAATGGGACAGATGATGGGAAAATAAAAAAGGGGGGAAGGAGAGGAAAAGCTAAGGGGGGGAGGCGGGAAAGGAGCCAATGGGGGATGAGGACCCATAAGAGGGGGGGGGGGGGGGGGTTGCTGGGCAGACGCGACAGGGAGTGGGAGGGAGTGGGGAAGGCAGAGGAGGGGAATACGAAAAGGACTCGGGGAGGGGGGGGAGAAGGGAGCGAGGGAGAGGTTTGGTGGGGAGAAAACAGGATGGAAGGGGGGGGGGAGAGGGAGCCCAGGGAAAGGATGGAGGAAAGGAGGGGGGGTGAGGATCACAGTTGATAGGAGGGATAGATGGAGGGAGAGAGGGCATCATCTGGGAGGGGGAGTCGATGGAAGCCACCTTGGGAAAGGAGATGAAGGGTGTAGAGATGGAGGGTAGGGGACTGCGCCACCAAAGCACTGCCCTTTTATACCTCATGAACGCGATACCACCGCCATCTGTGTATGTGTGCACGTATCGCTGTCCCATGGCTTTTGTCGCCTCAGTGTATTTGAAATAACTAGTTCGTTATAACAAAGGTCAGTCACTGTTAGTTACTCTAGCACTGACCGTGTATTTTCTAAGCCCAGAACGTGTACACCGAAAAATTACTGTCCTGAATATCAGCACATCGAAATATGCCGATACAAAAACGATCACTTTAACACATGTAGCTCACTGGCTGCTCAACCATTACCAGCCACATGACCCAACCAGACATGAACATCAAAAGAATTCGAATCATGCTCCGCTCGCGTATTTGAAAAAAAAAAAAAAATGGTTCAAATGGCTCTGAGAACTATGGGACTTAACAGCTGTGGTCATCAGTCCCCTAGAACTTAGAACTACTTAAACCTAACTAACGTAAGGACATCACACACATCCATGCCCGAGGCGCGTATTTGAAACTTCTTACACGTGCCTTATTATTACAATCACGTGAGCATCTTGGAACTAGGCCGTCATTCTAATGAGTAAATGTTTTGTGATTTCAGACATATTACGTAGACGCAAAAGTTCGTACAGTTTTTGTTTTGCATGTTGGTGTTGCGGTTTCTGTGGGGTTGTTTATCAATTGTCATTTTTGTCTCTAGTTCACCTATTGTCGTTTCGTCTCTTGGATTTAGTGAGTGGAGCTGTGGATCGTAGAAAATGAAGTGGCAAGTGGAGAAATCGGAATATTTCCGACATTGTTTGAGTTCAGTAGAGGGATGAAAGTGACAGAGGCAGCCAGAAACATTTTCGCCGTGTGTGGGGATAATGCGATTGGACAGAGAACGGCAATAAAATGGTTTTCTCGATTTAAGGAGGATCGTTTTGACATTAGTGACTCGCCATGTTCAGGGCTCGATGGACATCGCTTAAAAGCATTAACCCACAATGGCCAAAGTCAGTGTATTTGAGAACTGGCAAATGTGATGAAGTATCATCATTCGACTATTGTGCGACATTTGCATGCAATGGGGAAGGTTCAGAAATCGAGAGTATGGGTACCGCACGCTCTCAGTCAAAATCACAAAGATCATCGAGTGGCCGAAAGTGCATTTCTACCTGCCTGTAATCAGTCGGCTCGTGAACAACACCGACTATTCCTATCCTCTATCGTTACTGGTGTCTTTGAGTTAACGTAAGGAAAATAAAGGAATGGTTGAGCCCAAACAAAACGGCAACTACCCGTACAAAGACCTGAGCGCATCCACAAAAGATTGTTACGCCTCTGGTGGAACAGCGGAGGTGTGATGTGTTACGAATTGCTTTCCCGATTTGTAAGCATCACCCCTGAGATTTATTGTCAATACCTGAAACGTCTTGCAGACGTAATCCAAGCGCAATGACGGGGAACAGTGCGTGAAATGATACTACCTCCACGATAACGCCCGCCCGCATCTTATTAGACTGACAAAAAGCACTATACGGATGTTGAGTTGGGAAGACTTTCTGTACCCAACTTATTCACCTGATCTTACACCCTCAAATTTTCAGCATTATTGCTCTCTGTCGAACAACCTTCGAGGAAGTTGCTTTCAAGATGAAAACGGTCTCCAAACATGTCCCGACGACTTCTTCGCATCAAATCCACGTGATTTCTAAAGCCGCGGAATCGAAAAGTTACCCCTGCGATGGCAGTCTGCTGTGTACACAAAAGTGTGCGAGGTTAAAGTAAAGCACGATTTCCATTTGTTTGGTTCTTATTGGTCTGGTGAATCTGCACTACTGGCCATTAAAATTGCTACACCAAGAAGAAACGCAGATGATAAACGGGTATTCATTGGACAAATATATTGCACTAGAACCTACATGTGATTACATTTTCACGCAATTTGGGTGCATAGATCCTGAGAAATCAGTACCCAGAACAACCACCTCTGGCCGTAATAACGGCCTTGATACGCCTGGGCATTGAATCAAACAGAGCTTGGATGGCGTGTGCAGGTACAGCTGCCCATGCAGCTTCAACACGATACTACAGTTCATCAAGAGTAGTGACTGGCGTATTGTGACGAGCCAGTTGCTCGGCCACTATCGACCAGACGTTTTCAATTGGTTAGAGATCTGGAGAATGTGCCGGCCAGGACAGCACTCCAACATTTTCTGTATCCAGAAAGGCCCGTACAGGACCTGCAACATTCGGTCGTGCATTATCCTGCTGAAATGTAGGGTTTCGCAGGGATCGAATGAAGGGTAGAGCCACGAGTCGTAACACATCTGAAATGTAACGTCCACTGTTCAAAGTGCCGTCAATGCGAACAAGAGGTGACAGAGACGTGTAACCAATGGCACCCCATACCATCACGCCGGGTGATACGCCAGTATGGCGATGACGAATACACGCTTCCAATGTGCGTTCACCGCGATGTCGTCAAACACGGATGCGACCATCATGATGCTGTAAACAGAACCTGGATTCATCCGAAAAAATGACGTTTTGCCATTCGTGCACTCAGGTTCGTCGTTCAGTACACCATCGCAGGCGCTCCAGTCTGTGATGCAGCGTCAAGGGTAACCGCAGCCATGGTCTCCGAGATGATAGTCCATGCTGCTGCAAACGTCGTCGAACTGTTCGTGCAGATGGTTGTTGTCTTGCTAACGTCCCCATCTGTTGACTCGCGGATCGAGACGTGGCTGCACGATCCGTTACAGCCATGCGCATAAGATAACTGTCATCTCGACTGCAAGTGATACGAGGCCGTTGGGATCCAGCACGGCGTTCCGTATTACCCTCCTGAACCCACCGATTCCACATTCTGCTAACAGTCATTGGATCGCGAACAACGCGAGCAGCAATTTCGTGATAAACCGCAATCGCAATAGGCTACAATCCGACCTTTATCAACGTCGGAAACGTGATGGTACGCATTTCCCCTCCTTACATGAGGCATCACAACAACGTTTCACCAGGCAACGCCGGTCAACTGCTGTTTGTGTACGAGAAATCGGTTGGAAACTTTCCTCATGTCAGCACGTTTAGGTGTCGCCACCAGCGCCAACCTTGTGTGAATGCTCGAAAAAGCTTATCATTTGCATATCATAGCATCTACTTACAGTCGGTTAAATTTCGCGATTTTAGCACGTCATCTTCGTGGTGTAGCAATTTTAATGGCCAGTAGTGTAGTAAAACATGTCCCAGATGTGTATCTGCATTACTTGTTCGCATTATGAATGCAATAGACGAAATTAAGAATAATACTGTGAAACTGAAACGAGCAACGAAATCTGTTCTTACATGTGCAGCTAAATACATTGAACTCGGTGGACATTTTTGAAAATTTATTGTGAATGTTCTGTGAAATTGTATGTACACTGTACAACTTCCTGAACATGAATTTACGTGTGCTACGGTATTAATAAAAGCAGATTATCTGACACATTCATACAGTTTCAGTAAACATTATTACCATCATATTTCCAAAATTAACTTGTGTGCATCTTCCGTTGAAAACTTTGTGCAAATGTCCGGAATCTAAACAACAATTGGTCCAAGTAGTTAATAAATTAAAAAGTTTACGAAATTACGTCTTTGCTTCTCTGGATGTTATGGAAAACTACTGCAGATACACGCCTGATACACGTTGTATTAGATTCACCGGCTCAGTAACAGCCAAATAAATGTATATCTCGCTTTACTTTAACCTCGTAAACTTTTGCGATGGCTTCATATTACGGAAGTAGCTGAATTTCTGGCAATTTTTTTTTATTAGTCGTAACTCCTTAACTAAACATTTGCGGATCTATGTTTATATGAACTATTTTCTTTAGTTTTACTTGTAGAATAACGTATTAAAATATTTGCATATCTTCGTGAATCACTCTGTATTATTGATGACTTTAGCCTCTGTTACGTGTATCTATCGTGTTTATTAATTTTATTGAAAACGCTACGAACTAACGCACCACCCTAATACATCACATACAGTTTTAGATAAGTGGCAGCCGGGTATTACTTTTTACATGTTAAACACGTACAATAAAAAGCTGTGATTTACAAAACGAAACAAGCGCTTGCTAATCTCGTAATTTTATTCGGCTAATTGCTTCCCTTTAATGCTACTGCAACATCCATCTTACAAACACTGATTTATAAAAATCCTTGTTAAACAAACAGAAACAAATTGGAATCATAGGGCAATCATTCCTAATCTATCATGTTTGTGTGGAGAACGCTTTGTTCTGTCACGATATTATGAAGTGTTGAATAAATTATTTATTAGAATTAGAATGTTTAAGTATTAAGGTAAATATGAAACTTCCTGGCAGATTAAAACTGTGTGCCGGGCCGAGACTCGAACTCGGGACCTGTTCGAGTCTCGGCCCGGCACACAGTTTTAATCTGCCAGGAAGTTTCATATCAGCGCACACTCCGCTGCAGAGTGAAAATCTCATTCAAGATAAATATGGTCGTTTTTATAGCTGACTTCAGTACCTCGCTAATGGTGTGTCGCACGCGTGTGTAATGTGTCTCTAGCTTCACTTACTGTTGTTATGAACAACTTTACACATAAATGTTAATAATATTGCTAACCTTCGTTTTATAAATATGGCAGTAATTTTATTGCATCCGGCTCTTTATTGTGATTTCAAAGCTGTCGTTCTTTGTAGCTTATCTAGGAGTGTATATTCCAGACCTTGGCCATGTTTGCCCGTAGTTCATTAGCATGTAGCGGTAGAAAGTACCTAGCCGATGTGGGAATCCCAAGTTACATCCGTTCAGCGGCTAGCTCGGTACCCACCCAACAAAATTCGCCGCGCAGCACTGGCCAGGTCCTTCTTACTAACCTGGCTCGGCTACTACAGGCAACTTGACAGCCATATATCGCCGGCGAAGCCAGATGGTTTTGAATATGTTGTATAGCGGACATGCCTCTCGTTACAGCACAAGTCTAAATTGATGTCTGCTTGCACTGCACAATGAGTATGGCAGCACTTGATGTAAAACGGCGTATGTTCGTTTACTTACAAAGATGTCCGACAATTTGTTTATTCCCGTGTTCTAGGAATTTTATTTTAAAGCTTGTTATTAAAAGTAAGAATCTAGAAGTGAGCGAGATGAACGTAACTCTTCCGTCCGACTTCCTTTAAGCTATAAACGTAAGGAAATACGTCGATAGCCTTTTGAACACTTACCATTCCAAAACAACGGAAAGTACTACAGATACGAGACTGGTAGTAGATGTGTCGGTACAGCTTAACACGCAGCGTGCTAGCTTCCAAGTCAGGAAGGTAAGCAGTGCCTGAATCGATTTCGCGGGCCGGATTACCGACGTTTTAGTTTGGTAAATCGGCCATTTTAGGAAGCTTTCAACATTCATCTAGTCAAATGTCGCGATGGTTCCCATTCTCCACCTCACAGAACACGGGATACAAACAGATTGCGCTCACGACACAGGTCAACGGATGACGGCAGGGAAGACACCCGGCCACAGTGTTACGACAGATAATTTTGCCAAATCGTGAGATACTCGCGAAGTGAGACGTACGACCAGAGGTCGAAATAGGAAAGAGGAAGGAAAAGGGAACGGGAGCATTACAGGTTCGATATTGAGGAGTTATGTCTTGAGAGTTATGTCTTCAGAGATAGCGGAAATTTTCTGTTATAAACTGGAAAGGAGATTTCCGCTACAGCATCCCCGTTTCCGTTTCTGCAAGATCCGGGCCCTAACAGTGAGGTTTAATCGAATACTGTTCACATAATCTTTTATTGTCCGAGGTGGGGGTGTAAGAGGACCCGTGACTTCTACACAGTACACATAGTGACTTGCTGCTGACTATTCGTAACAAAGAGCACGGGAGCGTGACGTCACATGTTTACAGGATTCGAGCACAGCTGGCCGTTGTCAGTAGTTGTGAACATGTTTTCTGAAATCTAGCCACTCGTGTTCGGAAGGGACAATAAAAAAATGAGAGAACCGCTGGACGCTGAACTTGAACGAATGACGCTGGACGTCCGTCCCGAACAAATGCAATGAACAATAACGATGAAAATGAAATCAACAAAAAAAAAGAAGGGATAGAAGGAAGGTTAGAGAATTTTACGTCTCGTCGATAACAAGGCCACAAGAGACGGAGCACAAACTCGGATTAGGAATGGATGGAGAAGGGAAACGACTATGTCTTTTTGATAGGAATCATACCGGCATTTGCCTTTAATGATTTAGGGAAAGCACGGAAAACCTACATCTCGATGGCTGGACAGGGATCTGGGCCTCAGTCATCTCGAATGTGATCCCATTGTCCTGTCACTTCCCTCCATCGCTCGGTAATTTCACAATCATCGGCAGAAGAGATGGCAACATAGAAGCTAATAAATTCAGGTGGTACTTAAAGGAAGGATTTCAAATGAGATATCAGTAAAATTATAAATGTCTTTAAAAATAAGTAAAACTAGTCGAACTGGCCGCTGTGGCCGGGTGGTTCTAGGCGCTTCAGTCTGGAACTGCGCGACCGCTACGGTCGCAGGTTCGAATACTGCCTCGGGCATGGATGTGTGTGATGTCCTTAGTTTGGTTAGGTTTAAGTAGTTCTAAGGTCTTGGGGACTGATGACCTCAGATGTTAAGCCCCATAGTGCCCAGAGCCATTTGAACCAATTTTTTAAAAAAAATAGTCGATATACATTTGTGGAAACGTAATAAATAATTAAATAACAAGACTATGAAGAAATGTACTTGTTACAAACTGTTACACGTACACTAAGTAGAAAAGCAGGCGTAGTGGTTGTTGAGAAAAGATGAATTTTACGCTTCGTTTCACAATTGTGTTTATCGAAAGTGCCGAAAAGAAAGTGAAACTTGATATTTACTTCATGAAAGATTCGAAGTAGTGAACACACAATTCAAATTAGCTTTACCCCAAGGAGTCTTTTCTTTAAGATGAAATGCAATAAACTGTAATTATACTGTCTTGTTTCTGTATCATACGATCGAATCACGTAATATTTAAGTTTACCAGCTCAATACTTGACCATGTATAGGTCTACTGGAAGTTGCGTTATGTTGCTGCGACCTGTTAACCTCAAACAGCTGTAGAAGGACCTGTAATGGAGACTTCGAGGTTCCTGGCCGCTTGACGTTTTTCATATTCACAGAACATTAAAACATGGAACAAAAAAAGTGGAAAATGAAAATCGAATTCACTTCCATTACGTGCGTACTACAACGGTTACATTCCTACTCACAGCAACACGCTTACTAAGACTTTATAACAACTTGAACCTGTTATTGCAAGTGTCGTGCTCGAAAGCGCAGGCAGCATACAGTTCCAATGTTTTCTGTTATTTTCAGAAGAGTTCATTCTATGCTTTGTATGTTGCTGTCGTTTTGGTTCAGGGCCCTATACCAACACCGACTCAAAGGAAGGCCTCGGCGCTTGTTGGTGACGTCACGTCAGCTAGGCACGGCGAACGCCAGGTCTGTTGCAGGCAGAAACGCCTGGGCGTGCTTATCGCTATAAATCTCTTATTTTTGGACAAAATGTTTGGTATTATTTTGGATTCTGCAGTTTTATTTAGATGAAAGATTTTCTTACTATCGTAAAGCTACAAATGAAGATCATAGTTCTGTATTACTGAATCCTGTCGAAACAAACGTAGATCAATATGAGAAGATGCTTTGCCCCATTGCAAGCTTCGGAAATTTTACATTCAAGTAACTATATTTACTTTATCCATTTTGTTATCGAAACTTACCCCAACCACCTTACAATGAACTCGTTTCTTTTTTTTATTTATTTATTTTCGTTTGACATCGTCACTGGAAATGTGAACTAATTTACATGTGTAGATGTCCAACTGTTGCCAGTCATTAGATTACAGTCGTTTTCAACGAAAGGAATTCTAAACAGGAAACAAAATAGCTTCATACATCGAAAATACTGCTGAACTTAAAATTTTTTAAACATGCACATTAGAAAAGATAAATATTCCCCTCTTGCAACTGAAAGGAGAAACTTTATAAGATAAAAAAATTTATTTGATAAAACAAGTATCTCTCTTTTACCTCTTCTTCTGTCCCCATCCCCTAACGTGTACAATCGCAAGATATTTCATTAACATTCAGTGCTCCTCACCCCATAATCATCCAAGATACTTAAAGAAGAGCACCAATATGTTCACAGTTTCTTGTAAAAGCAACCCACTACAAACGTAACTTCCTCAGATTTACAAATAAGGTAAAGAAGCATGAATTCTGTTGCTGCTGGACCATGCAGTTGTTTTTGTATGTCAATCCTTAAAACAGGTGGAAATTTAAGTTCAGGAGTACACTATTTGATAAGCAGTGTAATGAACTGCACAATTAATTGATTGCAGAAATCTCTCAGAACAATGTGTGTTGGTCAACTACCACCAATAGTTTCACTTTTTCCTGTGTCAGGGAGGGAGACACCACCATTATGAGTACGCCTGCAACAGACCTGGCGTTGGCCGTGCCTAGCTGACGTGACGTCACGAACAAGCGCCGAGGCCTTCCTTTGAGTCGGTGTTGCCTATACACACAAGAACCGAGAGTTAAGTTGGACGTGTGAAGGCGTTTTGACCGACCGACCGACCGACGAACTGCCCTTGTCGGATGTAGGGCGGATAGGACCAATCGACGGCTGACCCGCCCCCCCCCCCCCCCCCCCTCTCCACTCAACAAACTGTGCCGTGCGTAGCGCTGTCGTGTCATCCGCCCAACAGAAGATCGTCTTTTGTCACTGCCAGTGGTATTAAGTGTAGTTGTAACACATGAGCATGTGACATTGTTGGCCGAGAGGCCCCATGCGGCGCACTTCGGCCGCCGAGTGCACGTCTTATTGCAGTTGACGCCACAATGGGCGACTTACGTGCTGGTGATGAGGATGAAATGATGAAGAGGACAACACAACACCCAGTCCATGAGCGGAGAAAATCAACCCGACCGGGAATCGAACCCGGGCTCGCTGCATGCCAGGCAAGCACAAATGACAGGGTACGTGGCGGACGGAACTTAGAATTTCTGGAGAAATTTAAAGACTGCAGATGTTTGTGGGACACGTCGTACAAGTAGTATAACAATACAGATGAAACAAATGGATCTTTTTTTTTCATTTTCCACGAATCCATTACGGTTTCGTGTGGCACATATTATAAAAGTCCGTCGACATTCTGTATTTTTGTTCTTAGGTTTTATTTCCGATACTTATCGGAAATGGAATCTACAGGGTGAAAAGTATTTAAACCGACAAACTCTGGGAGGTTGTAGATGACATCAAAACGAATATTTTTCCCCAATGTCATTTTTTCCTATGAGGATTGTTTAAACCGGTGGAGGCCATATTACGCTCTTCAGTTGTTAGAGGCCATATTACGATCTTCAGTTGTTAGAGTGCGTATTACGCTCTTCAGTTGTAGGCAACTGCTGTCCACCAGTGTAGTAGTGCATTGTCTGTGTTTACTAATGGAGCGATACACCTGGAGTGAGGACACTGATATGGTTGGTGCATACTACGTAGCGCACCACAACGGGCGAGCTGCACAGCGCGTTTATCAACAACAATATCCTAATCGCCGAATCCCGCATCATACTACCTTTGCTGCTGTGTAGCAACAGAGACCGGGTCATTTAGCAGATTACCTGGACAGGGACGCCGTCGTACGGTAAGAACGCTACAATTTGAGGAAGCTGTCTTGCAGCATGTGGAGCGGGATCCTTCAATCAGCATTCGTGCAATTTCACGTAACATGGGGACGAATCACACGAATGTAAGAACAGTCCTTCGAGAGCAATTTTTACGTCCATTTCACTTACAGCGTGTCCACAACCTGGAACCAGTTGATTATCTACCCAGAGCACAGTTTTCGCGGTGGTACCTGGAACAGTGTGAAATGTATCCTACATTTCCATCCTCTGTGTTGTTTACCGATGAAGCAACGTTTGGGCGTGATGGAGTCTTCAACATGCACAATTCGCATGTTTGGAGTGAGGATAATCCATATGCCACAGTTACTAGCGCTCATTAAGTGCGGTTCTTCGTTAATGTGCTGGTCGGTGTTGTTGAGGACTGTTTAATTGGGCCGTATCTGCTACCTAAGCCATTAAATGGCAGACACTATTACAATTTTCTCGCCAGAGCATTGCCAGAATTGCTGGAAGACGTCCCGCTCCCTACAAGACAACGCGCGTGGTTTCAACATGACGGGGCGCCGGCACATTTCAGCCGTCGTGTGCGTCGATTCCTGGACCGACGGTTCCCAGAAACGTGGATTGGTAGAGGTGGTCCTATACCATGGCCTGCTCGATCCCCAGATACTTCCCTTCTGGACTTTTTGCGTGGGGAGAGATGCACAACCTTGTTTATGCAACTCTTGTTGCATCAGAAGAGTATCTGGTTGCTTGGATAGTAGCAGCAGCAGGAACAATTCAGGATACTCTGCCCGTGTCAGACAGAACATGATCTGACGGTTTAACCTTTGTTTACGTGTCAGTGGAGGCATTTTTGAAAATCTACTGTAATTGAAATTGGGTTATGTTAATGTGTTGCCTCTTGGTCATAAAGAAATGGAAAAGTGTTTGTTGGTTTAGTTAATTTGCTACCAGAGAGATCTTCCTCTACCTGTTTAAATATTCCTCATAGGAAAAAATGACATTAGGGAAAAATATTTACTTTTGATGTCCCCTACAACCTCCCAGAGTTTGTCGGTTTAAATACTTTTCACCCTGTATAAACCAAAATACTGACATTCAATTTACGTTCATTCATGAAGTATACTTGTTTCATTGTTACAAGTGCTAGAAAAGATTGGTCTACATCCAGGCCCTCAGCTACGAAGAACGAAGTGTGGATTTTTTTTTTTTCAGTTGTAACAATTGCTAAATGCCTCGTTTCTCATGTAGCCTATCTGTTGTATTTATCAAATGTTTTGCGACACCACCATGTGTAATATTTCTTTTTCGAATTTGAAATAAGTTTCTTAAAGTTACATATCACCTTTTATGCTACATACGTAGATAAATTTATAACCTTTATAAGAAAGTCTTTTGTTTAATTAATTTTGCTTTACCATGATTTATTTCTTCACTCAGCTATAAACCTCGTTACAAGTTTTAGGAATCATTTTAGTTAATAATTGTGCGGATACAGCAGCACTGGATCTGAGATCCTCTTTAACTTCTGCCACTGGCTAGAGATCGTAACGTAGCTAACAGCCTCTACTCGCAGCTTACAGCTTCTCTCAGTTTTTTTTTTTTTTTTTTAATGGACTTGTAGTCCGGGGTGATATGTTACAATACAGCATCACCGGTCTATTGCGGTCTAACTGTGTTGGTGAGGCAGTAAATTTCCACAGGGCAGTGACTGCGTCACTGCAATTCACTTTGGAGGTGTGGCGGTGGGACTTGTAGTCCCGTACCACCCTCTGACGGTGATAGTACTACATGAGTCAGGCAGAAGAATTTTGCCTAACATGGGCAGGTGAAGGTGTGGCGGTGGGACTTGTAGTCCCGTACGCCAGGGCAGGGGTGATGCATTCCTCTCAGTTCTGTATTCTTTTCGTTAAGAATGGTTTGATAACGTTCAACAGCTGCGAGATGCATGACTCATTTACGAAAATCCTCGGCCTCAGCTCTCAAACAAGAGAAAGTGAGTAAATTTCTTTCCTTGCATTAGCTACTACATTGCCCACAGCCTTCTCTCGGCTTTATTAGCCATATTACCTTCAAAACAGTGAAGGCACCCCCCCCCCCCCCGTTTTGTATCTACGCAAAAACGAGCGGGATCTCGGAGAACATAAGAAAACTCAGTGAACTTAAACAAATCACAACGTGGCGGCGTTGTAGTGGTGGAGTGCAGGCGGCCGCGACGTGTACAGACTGCCACGATATTGGTTGGTCGGTCGGCCGATAAATTGTTGCGCGTGTAGGGCCTTTATAACCCGTAAGAGCACTGTCAATGCGGTGCTATCACTCGAGATGTTAGGCTACAGATCCAGTCATGTTTAGACGTCTCTTTGACGACCGGCTCTGTAGGAAATACGTGACGGTGACATTAGCTCTCACTGCTGGAGGAAGTAGATTGCGGCCTTCTTAAGTACCTTGCCCAGGGCCGTAGCGGTTCAGTCGTTTGTCTTAAGTCGTCCGCTGTGTACTGTTGTCACCGACTGGCTGTAAGTAGTGTCTGCAGTACGCGCAGACATAACTCCTTATATTTTTGATGCCGATTTCCGCCTTGTCACTATAAACCACCTTCACGCAACCTTGGAAGTGAGTGCGTTTTCCAGACGACGGATAGTTAACGAAAGGTCAGGGCCAAGGTACGATGCGCTGTGTTTACACGTAATTGCATTGCTGGCAACCACAACTCGTAGTTGCAAATAATACTTACAAAGAGAGAGCAAAAAGCAACAGACGTCAATAATTTACAAGTATCCTAATGTCTGTGTGTTATGTACAACTCGGTTTTATTATCCTATCTGTTCTCACTTTTTCCTTTAACAACTGACAGTGACATCCGCAATTATACACAAAAATAAGTCTCCTGAGTTAATGATTTTCCTGCAACAGTAGTTTACTTAACATTTGTCTGATATCCAAATACGCTTACTCCTAATCCACGCAAACTCATTTATGATTGTTTTGCTTACTTAGTGACTTAGTGAATAACATCCATTCTTACTAGCAGGTATTGACTTAGTATAAACTTCATTATCTTTGCTTCATAACTACATTTCGTCTTGTCCTCAGTTGTAAGAAAAACGAATTGTATGTAACCTGTTGCTCGTACTGATTTACAGACGTACCTCAACATTATTCACTAAACTGCCTCATGGTCAGATGCTATCTTTTGTGAATGACAATCTGCCGCACAGAGTCTTTACTTGGACTAATAAATCCTGTAAGTTTCCTTTAATTTCAGTCTATGTTCACAAACTTTTTGTTAACAGATTACCGGTTTCGGTCTTTAATGACCATCATCAGTTCTGTTTCATAAAAACAAAGTCCTAATGTACTGCAGCCATATTGACATCGTCAAATGTTAAATGCGTAATCAGCACCAGCATCGCATTTAACATTTGACGATGTCACTATGGCTGCAGTACATTAGGACTTTGTTTTTATGAAACAGATCTGATGATGATCATTGAAGACCGAAACCGGCAATCTGTTAACAAAAAGTTTATGACCATAGACGTTAATTAAAGGAAACTTATTACCTGTATGGGTCACTGTTTTTTTCGCGACGAAGTCGCAGCTTGTGAAGCTAATAAATCCTTTTCTTTCGTAGCCTTCATAATTGTGTAGCTAATTACGAAAGTGCTTAGTATATGGGGTGAAAACTATTAAAATAAACAACTTGATACTAGATGTTTCCTGGAGAGCTGTAACACTAATTGCAAGTAGTATGTATAAGAATATACAGCCTACAGTTGCAGGTTAACTTTATCGTTTACCTAGGTTTCAACGTTAGTAATAACGTCTTCTTCAGAACCTGCAACAAGTTAATATTATAATGCGCTAGTAAATTATATTAGATATGCTCATCCTACAGGATGCAACGTATAGTACTTACATGAATTATTATTTAAATGTTTGCGTAACACAGGCCATGTCCTAAGTCAACTTCATAAAACTTGATGCATAACCATAAGGTTTTGTCACTTCTATTAAACCAACTGTAGCAGATTACCTTTATGCCCGTTGTATGGGCCTCGTCGTGTGACTAAGAGACTGCGGACCGCGAGGGCTTCGTGGTCTGCCTCACAGAGGGCGGCGCGCATGCGCGATACGTATAGAGTCAAACTCTTTATTACGCACGCGTCAGATAACCTTTTTGCTATGAATTAATTTTAATTTTACTATTGTAAGTTAATTACAGTATCCAGCATGACTACGTTTTACATTCTACTACAGAGCTTTCTAAACTGACCAACAAATCTCGTATGAACATCTGTAGGAAAGGATCTATTATTACAGAAACTGTGAGGTCACATGCATTATGAATTATTGTAAACTTAGTATAGGTTGGAAGCCTTCGAAGTATGCCCTATTTTTTAGATACAGTTGATCGTTCAGTAAATTGCCTCTATCTGTAATTAGGTGTGCATAAACTTGTAGTTCCTCAAGCGTGTCGAGTCCTTAACTTCATGATGTAGTAGCTCTATGTCACATAAAGGTTTAGGTGTATGAGACATTTGCATCGCATATTCCGCAAAGGCTGACCCCCGTGTTCTACGCCCTTTATTGGAAGATGTTCTTTAAACCTTACTGCTATAGGTCTGCCTGTTTGACCTATGTAATAACATGGGCAATCATCACACATAATCTTACATACGCCTGATTTCGCTGACTTGTCACCGTCTTTCTCAAGGGAATGAACCAAATTTTGCTTTAAACTATTACTCGTCGAGTAGGAAATTTTAAAACCCGAATTTTTCAACAGGCGCCCTATCTTGTAGGAGACATTACCTATATAAGGAACCGACAACCATTTCTTGGTCTCATCTTGGGTTTGAGTATTTGTGTTTACTAAAGTCGTTGTCCTTTTTCGCGTTTTCTTATGATATAACTGCCTCACTATCTTTGGATCATAGCCATTATTCTGTGCAATACTCTCGAGAATTTGTAATTCTTTTTCGAGGTTGACATCTGACAACGGAAGAGAAATCGCCCGATGTATACTAGAATAGAAAAACGCCATTTTATGCGCTTGGGGGTGGATTGAATCGGCCGGGATGATGTTGTCTGAATAACTTGTCTTCCGGAATATGTTGAACTCTATTTTAGCATCTTTAATAGTCAACGTTAAATCAAGATAATTTAGTGATCTGTCAGCTGATTCCAATTCTTGTGTGAATTTTATTTTTTCATGTAGACTGTTAAACGTTGCGAAAATTTGCTCTATTCCTTCTGGAGTATTATTAACCAGCAGAAGAATGTCATCGACGTATCTCGCAACTGTAGGCTGTGTATTCTTATATAAACAATTTCAGTTGCTGTCGCTGCATAAAAATGTTAAAAATTATGCAAGTAGTATCTTACGTACCAGCTGCAGTGCATCACACGCATCAAAAGACTTGTCGTCATTAGCAGACGTCCAGCCATTCCACACGATTTTAACGATGTATGACCAGCCCAAGTTTTCACTGTAGACCAAATATGTAAGTTCGACAGATTATAATATACACTTGAACATGGGTACACAGCTGGGACTGTACAACAAAGTAAAAGAGTATGTTAATCCAAGCAATAACAATCAGTGTGGCAGATCGTCAGTCAGATTTTTTTCTGTTGAACCCTAAACAAATAAAAATAGTTTTATTTACAGCACTTTAGCGGCTTTTGTGCCAGAGGTCTGAAGTGTAACCGTTTTGTTTAGTTGACTCATAACATTTTTAGACAACATAGTTGTATGGAGATAAACAGCGATTAATTTATAATCAATTACTCAAAATGACAGTCAGAATCGCATTATTTATTTTGCCATCAACCGGTTTCAACCCGCGATGGGGTCATCTTCAGGGCAATCCACACCATTTGGTCACTCGCTGGAGTCGTCACCCTGCCTGTGTATGATTGGTAGTTACCAGCCGTGCACAGGCAGGGTGAAGACTAGAGCTAGCGACCAAATGGTGTAAATTGCCCTGAAGGTGACCCCATCGCGGGTTGAAACCGGCTGGCGGCAAAATAAATAATGCGATTGTGACTGTCATTTTGAATAATTGACTCATAAGAGTATGTGTGTAGGCTAATATGGGGGCATCTTTATGAGACTGATAGGAGAAATTGATGGTAGTGGGGTGGGGGGTGGGGGGGTGGAGAAGGGTTGGCGAGCCCCGATGCTGCCTCTCAGCCACTTGTATCAGTAGCCCCAAAGGAGCAGCCGAGATAATATGAGTCCATACCATCAATGTGTCACGTGTCCTCAATCCACCAGACAATGCTCAGGAGCTAGGACACTACCCTACCACTTTTGTGCAACGTCTGATGATGAGGAATTTTATTTCCAACATCTCTCCTCTGCTTCCCATCTAAATCCTGTAGAGAAATATTTTTTCCCCCAGTACGATTCGAAGCAGCTACATAAGACCTGAGCGTCACTGCGCTAGCTGCTATAGCCCCTAGAATGAATTGGGTAAGAACGTTTCCGGTAGGTTTATGATACCTCAGTTTTGCAACAGCACTGGCAGTGACCTATGACTGCTTCACGTTAGTAGACTTGTGCTTTTGTTATGTTACCTGTTATCCACAGTCTATTATAGGCGCTATCTTACAAAAAATTATCAATTTTTCTAACATAAAATTGGGATAGGTTGTCTGTTGTCACACATTTTGACTATTACAATCTCCTGTTCTCCATGTACTAACATCTTTAACTACATCTTGCTTAGGCGATGATCAACAGCAAAATGGCTCTGAGCACTATGGGACTTAACATCGGATGTCATCAGTCCCCTAGAACTTACAACTACTTAAACCTAACTAACCTAAGGACATTGCACACATCTATGCCCGGGGCATAGCGGTCGCGCGGTGTCAGCAGCATGTACAAATTTTAAAAAAAGCATAACACTGTCTAGAATGTTATTTTATTTTGCTACCGGTTTCGGTTCTGAGCCATCATCAACGGCAGCTGCGCAACATGCACAAGTGGACAATGTGACAATGCTAAACAAAATAAGAAAAACCGAAGTGTTAATGCTTCAGTTTTGTAATGTGATTATCACGTAATTATTTACTGGTAACTCTTTGGATTCGATCAAGACTGTCATCTTTGACACTGGAGTTCTTTGACTTATACTGCTGTAAATTACTTGCCCTTGTGTCAATGTGCCACTTTATTTTTATCTTGCTGTAGTTTCTGATTTTATATTATCTTGGTAATAATGGTTTCCTGTGGCAACTTTTGTTAAAGCATGTACGACATGTGCTACAACTGTGACAATTTTCGTGAGTATTTTTATCGATGTAACGCTTTTCTGTTTTGCTTATTTCGTTTAGCATCGTCACATTGTCCAGTTTTGTATATTGTACAGCTGCCATTGTTGGTTCAGGAACGGATCCGGTTGCAAAATAAAATAACATTATTACAGACAGCACAGTGATATGTATTTTTTTAAATCTTTAATTACTCTGATCAGATTTAGGCCTCCAGGTGTGGCGACTGAAGCTACGAGAATCGGACGTCGGCTTTCACGCATGACTTAATGAGGCAGCGTTTGACGCCATACGTGCGCCAAGAAAAACAGAACACGGAAAATATTTGTGTCCATTTCGTTCACAGAATGTAGGTTGTAGTGAAAGACTGATATTTAGCGTCGCCGATAAAACTGTACTAGGGACTGCCCACGCTGTAATCTCGACGAGTATGTTGCTAACGCTTGTCGCGAATGGCCATGCCGTTATGGTGACGGAACAAATGATTTGTGTAACCAGTGACGTAACGATAATTTCTTTTCCACTGCGGGAGGAATCTTTAAATATTTAACAGAAAAAAATGTTTGAACATACTAGGTGGAGCAATATACTGCTTGACTCCTCGGTGAAGTATGTTCTCGAAACTTCAACAAAAGCCCGTACCGAGCTACTGAGCGTCTCTCCTGCAGAGTCTTCCACTGGAGTTTATCTATCATCTCCGTAACTATTGAAGCAATTAACAGAAAATAAACGAAACAATCAGCTGAGAAGCCAGCACAAACCTCCAGCCAACCCAAACGTCAGTCTGTTACCTCTACCAAGTTTGCACATTCGTTGGCTTAGCCAACTCGCAGTCGAACTGTCATCTTCCAACATTAGATATCGGATTAAGCTACAGTTACATATTTTACACACGCCCAAATTCCGACCTTCTTTTGAATTCATTACATTTCTTCATAAATGCTGCAAATCTACTATATATACTTGAAAAAATAATTTTACCACTATTAGTTGCTTTCAATCAGTAATGCTTTATTGATGACAATCTTCGGTAAGAAGTCGACGTAAAATACCTTAGAAGGATAGCTTAACAAGTAAAACGTCATACTAAAAACAGCTTATGGTGTTAATATGAATTTCTTTAAATATATTAGTAGTATAACAGAAACATCAATACGCGACAAAAGCAGAATGTGGCATGAAGGGCGACCACAAAATGCGATTATTTCGAATGTTAGCGGCATAGAGGCGTATCTGGTTAACGTCCGTTCATTGACCACCACGTATTACCCTCCCTCTCGCTGCCTCCAACTTGACACGTCGGCGCACCGTCAAATCTGGTCTATAACGCTATCATACGAACAGCACTTGGACGGCCCTTTGTGAAGTTCAGGTCGTTAAACCGATGTCTGCGTTAGGTCTAAAGGCGTGGGTCCGTGAAGCTAACAAACGTGATTTCGTTAGAATAGCTATAATTCCTGTCATAGTGCTATCATTGCACTCCTACACGTACAATGCGCGTAAATATTCCCGACCCTTTGATGACGATTGAATTATGTCAGACGTACAACTGGATGCTGCTTGCAGATGTTTGAACGGAAATCAGGAACCGGAACGCTACGAAGAATACAGAAGGTTCCGAAACAGGGTGAAGGAGAGTCAATCAGGCACGCTCGTTGCTTTCTGTGGAGCTGCATGACACAAGCGATTCTGTGGAAGGGTCTGTAGCTTGAGTATTGGAAAGACAAAATACGAAGCTGTTTTGCAGGTCTCAACTGACGAAATAAATGAGTTTCGCCCAGTATCACTCAATCTTAATGCTGCGAAATACTACCGTCGGCTAGAACCTCCACACTACATAATTAAGGCGCCCACCAAAGCACATAACAAGTACAATATGAAAAGCAGTAAAGACAATTCCCTCTGAAGCAACAGGCAACGACAGCTTAAGCGTTACCACAATGAAAAATGTTGCAAGCTTTTATTTTATCTGTCTCAACATACATATTTAATTTTTGTCTTGTGGATGAAATATATTCCACTCCATGGAAAATTATAGTTCGACCTACCCGTAAGCTCAAAACCAATAATCCACCTTGTGATTATTGACTAATCAGCATATTGCCCACTGTGTCCTGCGAATGTGCATATGGTGTGGATGACGAAATGAAATGATCGTGTGGCATTGTTGGCCGAGAGGCCTCATTCGGAAAGTTCGACCGCCGAGTTGCAAGTTTTATTTCAGGCGACGCCACATTGGGCGACTTGGGTGCCGGTAATGATCATGAAGGATGACGCGGACAACACAACACCCAGTCCACGTTCACGTTCACGGTATGTAAGCACGTTACCACTCAGCTAAGCAGGCCAACTATGGATGACGAAATAAAATACCCGACTCATCAACTCTCCGAGAATCAAAGTTCGAAAATGTTCATAAATTCTATTTCAGCTTGGAGGCCCACGTGCTACTGCACGAAAAGATTTACTCATACTTTACAGAGTACAAACACTTCAATGCGGCCCCGTAAATGTGGTTGGGCTTACAAGTTTGGCTACGTTTCGCCTATGGGACGCCAACTCACACTCGTCGCAATGCATCCGATGTTTCACAAAAGTATTTAACGTAACTGCAAGCAGTATCTGTTCTGCAAAAATCAGGTACGCACTTGTGTATTTTTTAAATTTTCACAAATTCGAGTTTATTTCCAATAAGACCATAGAAAAACCGAAAGTCACAGTTCACAATAAATTAATTTCAGAACCTGACCGAGTTTCTTAAGATCCTGGAGGACGTTGAATAAACCAGGATTAATTGCGTGAGTTACCTTTAGAAAACCGTTTAGGTTCCACAGTATATCAAACTATAAATTCCACAATGGCTACAACCCAAACCTTATAAGTGCGGCTTGTATCACACGCAACCCACAAAGTAACAAGTTCATCAGATGCCGAAAAATGTTTATGTTCGAAAGCTGGAACTCTGAATAATTCACACATGCCCTAACACAGACGAACACAGTCTGACCGCCTCCAATGGCGTGCTACTCCGAACCTAGATTCCCACCAAAATGCCGCTGTTCACCCAAGAAATCTCGGTCAAGCACCACTGAAGTCAGTTAAACTACTGTACATTCAAATTGATGAAATTCTGAATTTTAACCTTTTATAGGCGTACATCAAATCACATTGGAATTTTCCGAGAAATATTAGGCTGTCACCAGTTTTCTTTCAGCTGCCATAGTTTATTTATAAACAATAATATCTATCGTTTTTATCCATTTTCGAATTTATAAGTGTAAACATTAGTAACAGTTTACAGTATTCCGCTTCTTGTAATATACTACTGGGCATTAAAATTGCTACAACACGAATATGACGTGCTACAGATGTGAAATTTAACCAACAGGGAAAAGATGCTGTGATATGCAAATGATTAGCTTTCCAGAGCATTCACACAAGCTTGGCGCCGGTGGCGACACCTACAACGTGCTGACATGAGGAAAGTTTCCAACCGATTTCTCATATACAAACAGCAGTTGACCGGCGTTGCCTGGTGAAACGTTGTTGTGATGCCGCGTGTAAGGAGGAGAAATGCGTACCATCACGTTTCCGGCTTTGATAAAGGTCGGATTGTAGCCCATCGCGATTGCGGTTTATCGTATCGCGACATTGCTGCTCGCGTTGGTCGAGATCCAACGCATGTAAGCAGAATATGGAATAGGTGGGTTCAGGAGGGTCATACGGAACGCCGTGCTGGATCCCAACGGCCTCGTATCACTAGCAGTCGAGATGACAGCCATCTTATCCGCACGGCTGTAACGGATTGTGCAGCCACGTCTCGATCCCTGAGTCAACAGATGGGGACGTTTGCAAGACAACAACCATCTGCACGAACAGTCTGACGACGTTTGCAGCAGCATGGACTATCAGCTCGGAGACTAGGGCTGCGGTTACCCTTGACGCTGCATCACAGACAGGAGCGCCTGCGATGGTGTACTCAACGACGAACCTGGGTGCACGAATGGCAAAACGTCATTTTTCCGGATGAATCCAGGTTCTGTTTACAGCATCATGATGGTCGCATCCATGTTTGGCGACACCGCGGTGAATGCAGATTGGAAGCGTGTATTCGTCATCGCCATACTGGCGTATCAACCGGCGTGATGGTATGGGGTGCCATTGGTTACACGTCTCGGTCACCTCTTGTTCGCAATGCCGGCACTTTGAACAGTGGACGTTACATTTCAGATGTGTTACGACCCGTGGCTCTACCCTTCATTCGATCCCTGCGAAGCCCTACACTTCAGTAGGATAATGCACGACCGCATGTTGCAGGTCCTGTACGGGCCTTTACGGGTAGAAAAAAATGTTGGACTGCTGCCCTGGCCAGCACATTCTCCTGATCTCTCCAATTGAAAACGTCTGGTCAATGGTGGCCGAGCAACTGGCTCGTCACAATACGCCAGTCACTACTCTTTCTGGACTGTGGTATCGTGTTGAAGCTGCATGGGCAGCTGCACCTGTACACGCCATCCAAGCTCTGTTTGACTCAATGCCCAGGCGTATCAAGACCGTTATTAAGGCCAGAGGTGGTTGTTCTGGGTAGTGATTTCTCAGGATCTATGCACCCAAATTGCGTGAAAATGTAATCACATGTCAGCTCTAGTATAATATATTTGTCTTATGAATACGCGTTTATCATCTGCAATTCTTCTTGGTGTAGCAATTTTAATGGCCAGTAGTGTATTTATCTATTTATTTAATATGAAAAGCTATTTTTAATTGCTCGAAATCCACGTTTTGGCGTCTCATTTACATATTGTAACAATTTCAGTGAATCGATTATGACAGTCCAATACTGTTAGAGATGTACCCGTAGACACCTCGTTTGTTGCAATCGCGTAATGCATTGCCGAGATATTAATTTTTACAGTTCAGGAATTACTTATAACGTTTAACTTGCAATAACTTATAATACAATCCGGACGACGAAGGCGCGTCTGCATACGCGTAATCGTCCATCTCTTCCGCTTCAAATGAGCCCGGTGGCTTTTCAGTGACACATGTGACTCAATCTTTTTTTAAATTTTGGGATAAGCTTTAGTTTTGCACTGGACGTGAAAAGCGGTCGTGAGAAATGAGCAGCTATTGTACTACCTAACGGACGGATTTTCCGGGTCACGCTGTCACATTAGCGGCCGGTGGATGTCCAGAGACACTGTGGAGCACAGTATGAAACTGGCCCTCCACGTGCTCGTGCAAAGCTGATTTCAGCGGTCTTAGCCGCCGCCTGTACGTCAGCGGCCTCGTTTTTGTGACTGAATGAAGTATCTCTTCCTTTTACCATTGGCTGTCGTGTCACAATAGAAAATGCCTTTTTTGCACGCTGCACATCGAAATTTTTATTTTTGCACCCAGACGCGTTTCGCCTTTTTTACAAGGTATCTTCAGTGGGTGTCCTGAAACATTACTTGATTTGTCCTTTTTACACATAGGTTATGGTTTCACATCTAGGTTATAGATTTAAAAATAGTTCCTTAACGTTTTTTTTAAGAAATGGAAAGGTACTTACAGGTAACTTCGAATACTAAGTCTCTAATACATACACACACACACACACACACACACACACACACACACACAAAACAGTTAATGCAGAAAACTGAGAATGTTGGTAACACTTAGAAAAACAAATCAATCTCTGTATTAAAAAGATGGCAGTTACAGTGATGTGTAACGTAAACAGTGAACTGAAAGTGAGCCGACTCGAGTGGCCGTGCGGTTCTAGGCGCTACAGTCTGGAACCGAGCGACCGCTACGGTCGCAGGTTCTAATCCTGCCTCGGGCATGGATGTGTGTGATGTCCTTAGGTTAGTTAGGTTTAATTAGTTATAAGTTCTAGGCGACTGATGACCTCAGAAGTTAAGTCGCATAGTGCTCAGAGCCATTTGAACCATTTGAACTGAAAGTGAACAGTAAGATGTCCACTTGGTTGCCAGATGAGAAAAAGCAGTTTGATTAGATGCTGTGAATTAGAAGTTACCTCTGCAAGTACCTTTCCATTTCATAAAAAAACGTTAAGGAACTGTTTTTAAACCTATAACCTTGATGTGAAACCATAACCTATGTGTAAAAAGGACAGATCATGTAACATTTCAGGACATCCACTGAAGATGCCGTGTAAAAAAGGCGAAACACGTCTGTGTGCATAAATGAAAATAAAAATTTCGACGTGCAGCATGCAAAAAAGGCATTTTCTTTGAAACAACTGCAATTTATATATATTTCGTACAACCTGTCTGAACTATGGTGAATTAAAGCTAAGTTAGGAAAACGACGCCATTGCACCTGGCAAACAGCCGCCATAACTCAATAGAGCAGTAGTGCATCGAACGCAGCAAGCGGGATCTAATTGGCATCTGCTGTGGTGGTTTAGCGGTAATGTGCGGCTGAAAACCGAAATTTAGTGGAATCGAATTCAGGGTGGGTCACCTTCTTCCACTCTGCCTTTCGACCTTACATTCACTTTTGAATTATGTAAAGATGCGTTTTTTTTTTTTTTTTTGAAATGTGACAAGCTGTGATTGCCAATTTTTGCTTGTCTCGGACGAGGAATACCAATTCGCACTCTTCATTCACTGCAAATTCTTCGAAAAACGGGTAGTGAGTTACTCAAGTATCGTAATATTACGAGGGTGAGTCAAATGAAAACCTTAAATATTTTTTAAATGTTATTTATTGTGCAGAAGTGGTAGAAAGCTGTATCACTTTTCAACATAATCTCCCCCACGCTCAATGCAAGTACTCCAGCCCTTATAAAGTGCATAAATTCCTTTAGAAAAAAATTCTTTTGGTAGTCCGCTCAACCACTCATACACCGCGTGGCGTACCTCTTCATCAGAACGGAACTTCTTTCTCCCATTGCGTCTTTGAGTGGTCCAAACACATGGAAATTACTTGGGGCAAGGTCTGGTGAGTATGGTGGATGAGGAAGACCCTCAAAATGCAGGTCTGTGATTGTTGCAACTGTTGTACGGGCAATGTGGGGCCTTGCATTGCCATGTTTCGAAAGGACACCTGCTGACAGCAATCCACGTCGCTTTGATTTGATTGCAGGCGGCAGATGATTTTTTAGGAGATCTGTGTATAATGCACTGGTGACGATGGCCCCTCTAGGCATGTAATGCTCCGAAATGACGCCTTTTTCGTCCCAAAAGAGAGTCAGCATAACCTTCCCTGCTGATGGTTCTTTTCGAAACTTCTTTGGTTTTGGTGATGAGGAATGGCGCCATTCCTTGCTCGTTCTCTTCATTTCTGGTTGGTGTAAATGAACCCAGGTTTCGTCCCCAGTAACGATTGTTGCAAGGAAGCCATCACCTTCTCATTCAAAGCGCCGAAGAAGTTCTTCACAAGCATCAACACGTCGTTCTCCTATTTCAAGAGTCAGCTTCCGTGGCACCCATCTTGCAGACACTTTGTGAAACTGGAGCACATCATGCACATTGTGGTGTGCTGACCCATGACTAATCTGTAAACATGCTGCAGTGTCATTCAGCATCACTCGACGGTTTTCCTTCACTATGGCTTCAACTGCTGCAGTGATCTGTGGAGTCACAACTCGTTGTGCCTGACCTGGACGAGGAGCATCTTCCACTGAAGTCACATCATTTGCGAACTTCCTACTCCATTCGGAGACTTGCTGCTGTGACAAACATGCATCACCGTAGTGAACCTTCATTCGTCGATGAATTTCAATAGGTTTCACACCTTCACTACACAAAAACCAAATAACAGAACACTGTTCTTCCCTGGCGCAAGTCGCAAGTGGGGCGGGCATCTTTATACTGATACTGCGACGGTATGTGTGCATCTGCACTATGCTGCCACCTACAGGCCATTCTGAATGTGTGATGACCTCAACCCACAGGAAAAATAATTATCAAAGTCTGAACTGTGAAGTCATCCAAAATTCTAGTTGGAAAACCACACTGTTCGTTATACTTCTCAATTGGTCACGATCCCACTTTTGTTTATGAACTGAAAACTCTAATATTCACGAGAAACTGCTCTGAAATTAACCTGAACCGACAAAATTGTGTATATATTCTCTGAAACTTCAAAGACATCTAAGACAATATCTGAAAGGAATTAGAAAAAGTGACTAAATTTGGTGAATCACACACAATACTACTAACAATCGCATGAACACTGGGGGGTTTCACCATACATCTACCCACTTTTGAGTATAACCAGTGTCTCTTAATACTACGACTCGTAGCAATACAATATCAAAAACTTTTATTACTGGGTAAACAGTCACTACGTGATTTGACAGCTGACATTTATAATTCCCGTTTACGTCAGGGAAAGCACCAATACGGGAATAGCAGCTTTTGCGTTATTGGTCAGAACGCAAGCAATTATGGCGGTCGCCGTAATTTTCGCGCGAAGCCATATTTCGCGACAAAATACTCTTATTAGTCACTGTCATATATCTAGTCTCATAACAATACATAAAACTACATAAAATAACTACAATAATTTTGACATGCAAGGATAATTAGTCCTAATGAGAGGAAGAAGTTTATATTTACTGTTGTTTCAACAATGACTACCAGGCAACTTTTAATTCACTGATTGTAATTTTATTTTCGTTAGCAAAAAGCAAAGAAACTAAACAAAGAACTTAATTAAATAGAGTCTGTAATTCTTATACTTTTAATAGAGAAAGAAAGTTTCTAGGTCAGGGGATAGCGTTCGGCGAAATCCCTTTTTGTTGCATACGAAGCGTTGCGTTAGGCAGCACGATGTCGGCGGGTTACCATGATGAGAGCAGGATACAGACAGTTCCGGTTGTTAATCTTCTCCGGCGAAACGCAAATAAAGTTCCGGCACAGCCGTATCATTAACCCCGTGGTGATTAACAAATCACAAGACGCCAGTATACGAACGTTGTTGACATGTCCGCTCTTTTCAAAGTACATGACGTAAACATCGCTCGTTTTTACACTTTATGCACTGTCCGTGACGCTATCGTCCATAATTACACGGTTCGTCACATTCATATAGTCTTAGCCACAAATACACAGTTCATAGAATTGTTCTTGTGTGTGAAGCACACCGTAAACAAAGTCCACTCTGTTCTCGCATTTCAAACTTCGACAACGTCACTGAAAACCATTTATATTACACAGTTAATTAGTCTTCACTTTCACAGCTTGATAGCATGTGATATACAACAGTTCCACCACTCAAAACCAATACCAGCAAAGTTCATTCGCATAAAAGCACAGTTCGTGGCGGCCGCAACAAAGTAATGTTAGAGGCACTTTCACAGTCCGGTTTATTTGCTCTTAAAGTTTGTTGGCGATGGCATTACATAATGCAGTGGTAAAGAGAATTAACAATCTGATAGTTCGGTATCACTGTACATACAATTACGTATGCTTTTCATGAAACACAGTACTATTTTTCCCACGCACGCTTCACAGACACGCCATCCGCCATCCCCTCTACTACGCAACCACCTTTCGACTCTCAATATCACTATCGCTGTCCATTGTCTATAGATGTTATATCGTTATCGTAAATTACATAAACCTTTATAAATGTTATTGACTGCATTTTTCACAATTAATAATATTCCAAAAGAGAACTTTACAAACTTTACCGCAGGTACAAAGCAAGAAACATAATTACATCTTTACATTTGAAAACCACAGTAGAATGTTACATAATCACAAATAGAAATGCCCATATGAACAAAAGAAAAAGAATAGAAATCTAAAGAAGATCACGAAAAAAGAAAAAAAATTATATACGTAATTAGCAATGCCTGTTTGTAGCACGCTTACCAACTTACAGGATAAATTTCGATTTGTTATTACAAATTTAAGGTTTTCATTTGACTCACCCTCGCATATGATCAATAAGGAAAGGATAGACTGTGGTTTGACTTACAATTTCAAATAATCAAAAATTTTTAAGCAGTAGTTCCCAAGCAATCGTTTGAGAACAATTGCACAGCGAAAAACATTCGCATACAAAATCCAGGGTGAACATTAATAAAACCGATAAACTGCAAGGACGGTTGCCTGACTGGAAATGGAGGGAAAAAGGTCCTATGAATGTGTGTCCTGAAATGCATCTTTGCCACGTGCCATGTGTTCCTTGTGTGTTGCAGGTTGTGAGATTGATGCAGCGTATTGTAAGCAGCAGAGAATGGTCCGACCGGAACAAGCCGAGACGGTGTGTATGGCCAAGCAGATGGAATCGGTCGGCAGGCAGCACGACTAAACCAAAACAAGTACCCTCACAAACACTAACCACATCACATAACCTTTCAAGCCCTTTTTGGGCATTTGTGTGATCATGGGCCCTTCCAGACAGACGAACGTGTAGGGAAGCGGCGGACTGTCGCGACACCAGATATGGATGACTGGGTTCTACATCGGTGACGCTATTCGGAGAGAGGCCGGAACGTGCGAAAGAGTGCGGCAGCCCACGGCGCGACGTGTTAGCGTGTGCATTCCATGCCATGGAGGCAACTTTGAACATTTGATGTGGGGTGGATACGATGCAGCTGTGTACTGCGTTGCGGGACGATTTGTCGTTGCGCACACACACCGTCCATGTCCAGACATATATTCATAGGACCTTTTTGCCTCAATTTCCAGTCAGGAACCCACCCCCGCAGTTTCTCGGTTTTATTAATGTTCACCTCCATAGGTGGTGTTTTATTTTTTTATACTACAAGTAAAACATTTGCCGAAAAAATATTTCTGCAAATTTGCTACGTTTAGATAAGTTCTGTTCAGCCAGCGCAGCAGATGATGCAACGTTCGGCTTTCTGCCCTCCTTGAATAAAACAGAGATGCAGACACTATTCTTTGCGTAGCACAGTGAATAATAGTGCTACTGAAGCCTTCCCGTCTCCTCTATATCTCTTTTGTTACGCAACCTTCCCTTTTACAATAACCTATGAAACTTTCCCTTAGGATTTCTACCTCTTGCTTAATAATAACAAATGAAATCTTCTCTTTGAAATTAATTCTCTTTCTCAATCTTCACATACAAATTTAAATGCTGCCTATTAAAAGTTATTTTCTGATTATTTAGACGAAACGTAGAATGTGTCGTCGTCGTGGCCCTCAGTCGTTACCTGCAATAACCTAAAACTGTTCCTTACCTTTTTTTACTGTTACTGGATCGCCATCTGACAGCTACATCGAACTGCGACATGAATATACTTACTCTATTAACTGCTGATGGGCTGTCATAATAAGTGGCTCTATTTATTACCAAAGTTGATGTTATTCTTTAATAGCAAAGCTGGCGTTATTGTTTAATTAATTTGACTGCAGTTACATAATTCATAGTTAATCTTTTTCTTGACAACAATAATATTTTGCAAAGTTTTACGTTGATGTTTTTTGAGATGGATTATAATCAGTAATGCAGTATTGCTGGCAAAAATTAATTATATTCTGAAAACGATTCTTCAAATATTTACTGTTGGTAATTAAGTGATTTTACAAACGTTCAAATGGGACTTACTTTTTACAAAAATCTTACAACTAGCATTGCGCAAACATACCTTCAGTAGTCTCGAGTTTCTCAAAAAAAAAATTCAATAATATTAGTTCCTCTTATGATAATAGTTAGCTGATGTCTCTGTACATACGTTTATAATCTCTTGCAAATCATAGCTGGTGGCTGACAGACACACCGCTCCTCTCAACGTCTCGCTTCAGACCTGCTACCGACTCGCTGCACATCTCGCTTACTACTGACTTCCTACGAACGCTAAAGTGCTCTCTCTGCTGCCAACAATGCTTTCCGGTGCAGACAATCCCTGCTACCATTACAAAATGTATCAATGCGTGGTCTTTCCCGCTCTTTTCTTAAAATGTATCCATACGCGGTCTCTCCCGCCCTTTTTTTAAAACTTATATCAATGTGCGGTTTTTCGTGCCAACAATACTTTGGTGCAGACATTCCCTGACCACAATTATTTCCAACATGACATATAAATTATTCCTACTTAATCCTATTAATAAAATATAAACATCTTTCATAAATTGTGGTTTGACACTATAATGACCTCACGACAAATAATTGCGGCGATGACTCAACAGAGCGTACAAAGCTTCGCAGATGGATTGCTGTAACACGAGCTCAACACGTACATCATTTGTTTTTCTTTTATTTGTGCCACTTCAGCCAGCCTCAGATTCATACTGATTCACGCGGACACACTTACACCCACGATTCGCATACAATATTTACACGTTACTTACATCACTATGTCCTCCCATCGCTGTCATTAGTTCTTTCTCCAAACACCGATTCAGTATGGAACACACAGCATTCACGCCTCCAGACAACTTCCATGCCGTGCACTGCTAACATCGCGTGGGATATATGAAAGTGATGATACTCGGGCCGGCCGCTGTGGCCAAGCGGTTGTAGGCGCTTCAGTCTGGAACCGCGCGACCGCTACGGCCGCAGGTTCGATTCCTGCCTCGGGCATGGATGTGTGTGATGTCCTTAGGTTAGTGAAGTTTAAGTAGTTCTAAGTCTATGGGACTGATGACCTCAGATGTTAAGTTCCATAGTGCTCAGAGCCATTTGGACCACTTGATGATATTCGGTGACCTGCAAACAAAGTACGCTGTGCCACACAAGTCATCTGGCCATAAATACCTAACTTCAACTTAACGTGACGTATATCAGTCTGGCTCTCGTGAACACCATAGCATAAATACTGCATTAATGAAGGTAACTGACGCTCTGAAATATACCATGGGCAACAGTACACACAAGATATTATGAAAAATCTAGATTTCGGTAATGCGTCTGATACTGTCAGTTCTGACGTACTGCTCACAAAATTGCAACAGGTAATTTTCAGAAATTGCGCTGAAGTGGTTTGAAAGCTTTTTAAAAAACAGACAGTAATTTGTTATCTGTGGGACTGAAGTCTTCCTGGAAGCACGTTCTCTCAGGAGTGCCAAGGCTAACTTCTTTCTTTTGTGTCGGTGATACCTCATCTATCCTGCGCTGTATAAATTTCTGTACCAACAGCCTAGAGCTTTACCCCCCCAAGCAAACTTAGTAACCTGTCAGAAGTTATTAAGTTCAGAATTTCGCGTAAAATTGACTCTTCTCGGCGGTATTCGAACAATAATGGCTATGTGCACTCAAAAAGTTTTGGAACATGTTTTCACAGGACGTGATACATAAACTTGTGTCAGTTCACTAATGAGATGTAATTAAAAATGACACGAATAGTGAAAACACTACACCGTTAGAAGTAAGCGTGAATGGTAGTGACTGTTAACATGTGCAGCATTCTGTATGACGCTGTAATAGATCTATACGCCCAGTTATGTTGGTTGCAACTAGATAAGTTATATGACTACCATACATCTACGTCATACTCCGCAGTATGGCGCAAGATACTTCTGATACCATTGATCCTCCCTTCCTCGTTTCACTCGCGAATGGCGCTTAGGAAGAATGATTGTCGGTAAGCCTCTGTACTAGCTCTACTTTACTGTCACAATTGAAAGAAAACAGGCCTAGGACACTATTTTTAACGAATTAACCGGGTTTCAACACTGCTAGGAGTGTCTTTCTCAGAATTAAAATCAATGAATCGTCTATAACATGGGCACAGAATTATTACTAAAAACGAATGATACAGAGTATAAGTACGGAATCATCGTGAAAGACTGGTGGTACTTATGTCATTTATAAAATAATAAATATGCCAAAAGGGCATTTGTTCAAATGGTTCAAATGGCTCTGAGCACTATGGGGCTTAACTGCTGAGGTCGTCAGTCCCCTAGAACTTAGAATTACTTAAACCTGACTAACCTAAGGACATCACACACATCCATACCCGAGGCAGGCTTCGAACCTGCGACCGTAGCGGTCGCGCGGTTCCAGACTGAAGCGCCTAGAACCGCTCGGCCTCTCCGGCCGGCGGCATTAGTCACAAAGATATTTAAGATAAAGAAAACTGTGACGTTTTGCAGCCTGCACCACGCAAGTGACGAGCAGCGCTTAGTGGCTCGCCTTCACAGTTTTCTTTATCTTAAATATCTTTGTGACTAATGCCCTTTTGGCGTATGTATTATTTTATAAATTACATATAAGTACTGCCAGTCTTTCACAATGATTCCGTAGTTATACTCTGTATCATACGTTTTTAGTAATAATTCTGTGACCGTGTTATAGACCATTCTTTGCTTTAATTTCTGAGGAAGACACTCCTAGCAGTGTTGAAACCCTCTTAATTCGTTAAAAATAGTGACCGAGGGCTATTTTCTTTCAATTGTAACTATTCACGGTCTCTGAACGTGGAGCCATGTACAAAATTTTGCTACTTTATTGTTTTTTCTGGTCCTGGTAATTTCACGGGATATATATGGGAGGAAGTGATATGTTCTCAGACACTTCCGGGAAAGAGCTCCTCGAAAGTTCAATAGTAATCGCAAATTTCTCCATGACGCAAGACGGCTCTTTTGTCACGTCTACCACTGGAGGTCGTTGAGCATATCTGTAACACTCTCGCGCTGACTAAACGATTTCATGACAGAACGCGCCACTCTTCAATGGATCTTCTATCTCTTCCATCAGTCCTCCTGGGTAAGGATCCCAGATTGATGTTCAGTACTCAAGACTGTCGAACAAGCGCCTTGCAAGCCATACATACATACATTAATCCTTGTTCCATAGATCATAAATACGACCTTTCGTAATGATGTGGAACGTGTCACTTTAACGTAAGTTTTCTTTACACAAATTAATTTATTAATTAATTAATTTTTTCTTTTTTTTACAGTTACTACTTCGTATCTAAGAATTCATCTATTGAGTAGAAGGAGTTGTCATTCAGACATTCTTTTAATTTGCTTTTAAATGTTGGTTGGCTATCTGTCAGACTTTTAATACTATTTGGCAAATGACCAAAGATTTTTGTGGCAGCAGAATTCACCTCTTTCTGTGCCAAAGTGAGATTTAATCCAGAATAGTGAATATCAGCCTTTCTTCTAGTGTTGTAGCTATGCACTTCGCTCTTATTTTTGAATAGGGATGGGTTATTAATGACAAATTTCATAAGTGAATATATGTATTGCGAAGGTACTGTGAATGTCCCGAGTTCCTTAAATAAATGTCAGCGAGGTGTTCTTGGGTGGGCTCCAATTATTATACAATTCTGATTACACGCTTTTGTGCAGTGAATTACTTTCTCTCTTAATGACGAATTGCCCCAAAATATGATGCCATATGAAAGCAGTGAATGAAAATAGACATAGTAGGCTAATTTACGGATATGTTTATCACCAAAATTTGCAATAAACCCAATAGCATAAGTAGCTGAACCTAACCGTTTCAGCAGATCATCGATATGTATCTTCGAATTCAATTTCTCATCAATGCACACACCCAGAAATTTTGAGTATTCTACCTTGCCGACAGACTTCCGTTCATAGTCTATATTTATCAATGGCGTTATGCCATTTACTGTACAGAATTGTATAAACTGTGTTTTCTCAAAATTTAGTGAGAGTCCATTTGCAGAGAACAATTTAATAATTTTCTGAAGGACATTATTTGCAATTTCCTCATCGATTCTTGCTTCTTGGGTGTAATTACTATACTTGTTTTGTTTCGCGTCCTCTTCGCATCATTTGAGAAGACACTGTGGCGGCGTAACCTAGGAGTATAGTGTGTGTGTGTGTGTGTGTGTGTGTGTGTGTGTGTGTGTGTGTGTGTGTGTGTGTGTGTGTGTGTGTGTAGAGTCATGATGATGTTTAGTTTGGGGAGCGCTCAACTGCGTCGTCATCAGCGCCCATAAAAAGTTCCAATTTTTACGCAGTCAAATTTTTAACTCAGTCCAACCTAGCAACTGTCACGGATGATGATGATGATGATGATGATGATGATGATGACAAAAACACCCAGTCCCCGGGCAGAGAAAATCCCCAACCCGGGGTGGGGGCTGCTGACGATAGCAGAACCTACCGCCTAAGCAATTCAAGAGTGTGCTCTTGTCTGACGTCTCGTTAAGGAAAAGAGCGCGCGCTTTCCTCGTTCAGTCGTTGTTTTGTTTCCAAAGGTTTGCGATCGTCAACGTTGTTTTCGCACTATGCCTTGGTTTTCATTTGCTATTGTGGCTTTATTTGTACTCTCTTGATGATTCTTAGTATTCGCATTTTGGATTAGTTCGTTTGTCCTATCGAACTGGAGTACCGTTTTCGCTGGACACCTGGTCCTTACAACCGATACGTGGCACTCTGACACAGGGTACTGTGGTACTAAACACACTGTAGAATTGAATTTGTGGTTTCGACTATCGGACCGAATACTGAAGTCATCGGTCCCTACGCTTACGCACTACTTAATCTAACTTAAACTAACTTACGCTGAGGACAACACACACGCCCATGCCAGAGAGAGGTCTCGAACCTCCGATGGGGGGAGCCGCGCAAACCGTGACAAGGCGCCTCAGACCGCACGGCTTCCCAGCGCGGAAGACATTGAAGGAGTTAACACTATCGAAGGCTTTGCTGATATCTAAGAAGCCTATGATAGTCACCGCTTGTCTCTCCCTGTCCAGTTTCAGGCTGTCTGTTACTTTTATTATTTTACTAGATCCCTAGTTAGGGTGTTTGCAGAAATTTGATTGGCATTTATTCTGTAGGTTATTCGTTAGGTAGTCGATAAGCTTGCACTGCACTATCTATTCCATGGCCTTACGCAGGGTGTTCAGAAACTCTCATTACAAACTTCTAGGACTTGTAGAAGGGACTCAGTAGACAATATTTTGTACTGGAAGTCATATCTGGGAAACTATTGTTTATTTGTTACAGCCGTTTTAAAATACACTCCTGGAAATTGAAATAAGAACACCGTGAATTCATTGTCCCAGGAAGGGGAAACTTTGTTGACACATTCCTGGGGTCAGATACATCACATGATCACACTGACAGAACCACAGGCACATAGACACAGGCAACAGAGCATGCACAATGTCGGCACTAGTACAGTGTATATCCACCTTTCGCAGCAATGCAGGCTGCTATTCTCCCATGGAGACGATCGTAGAGATGCTGGATGTAGTCCTGTGGAACGGCTTGCCATGCCATTTCCACCTGGCGCCTCAGTTGGACCAGCGTTCGTGCTGGACGTGCAGACCGCGTGAGACGACGCTTCATCCAGTCCCAAACATGCTCAATGGGGGACAGATCCGGAGATCTTGCTGGCCAGGGTAGTTGACTTACACCTTCTAGAGCACGTTGGGTGGCACGGGATACATGCGGACGTGCATTGTCCTGTTTGAACAGCAAGTTCCCTTGCCGGTCTAGGAATGGTAGAACGATGGGTTCGATGACGGTTTGGATGTACCGTGCACTATTCAGTGTCCCCTCGACGATCACCAGTGGTGTACGGCCAGTGTAGGAGATCGCTCCACACACCATGATGCCGGGTGTTGGCCCTGTGTGCCTTGGTCGTATGCAGTCCTGATTGTGGCGCTCACCTGCACGGCGCCAAACACGCATACGACCATCATTGGCACCAAGGCAGAAGCGACTCTCATCGCTGAAGACGACACGTCTCCATTCGTCCCTCCATTCACGCCTGTCGCGACACCACTGGAGGCGGGCTGCACGATGTTGGGGCGTGAGCGGAAGACGGCCTAACGGTGTGCGGGACCGTAGCCCAGCTTCATGGAGACGGTTGCGAATGGTCCTCGCCGATACCCCAGGAGCAACAGTGTCCCTAATTTGCTGGGAAGTGGCGTTGCGGTCCCCTACGGCACTGCGTACGATCCTACGGTCTTGGCGTGCATCCGTGCGTCGCTGCGGTCCGGTCCCAGGTCAACGGGCACGTGCACCTTCCGCCGACCACTGGCGACAACATCGATGTACTGTGGAGACCTCACGCCCCACGTGTTGAGCAATTCGGCGGTACGTCCACCCGGCCTCCCGCATGCCCACTATACGCCCTCGCTCAAAGTCCGTCAACTGCACATACGGTTCACGTCCACGCTGTTGCGGCATGCTACCAGTGTTAAAGACTGCGATGGAGCTCCGTATGCCACGGCAAACTGGCTGACACTGACGGCGGCGGTGCACAAATGCTGCGCAGCTAGCGCCATTCGACGGCCAACACCGCGGTTCCTGGTGTGTCCGCTGTGCCGTGCGTGTGATCATTGCTTGTACAGCCCTCTCGCAGTGTCCGGAGCAAGTATGGTGGGTCTGACACACCGGTGTCAATGTGTTCTTTTTTCCATTTCGAGGAGTGTATGTTTTCTGGGTACGTATACAACAGGGTAGTCATAAAAAGGGGGGCTGACGTCGGATTGACTGATGTCATTTGACATCTGTCCTACTCATCTGACTGGGTGTTGTGTGCTGTCCTTAGGTTAGTTAGGTTTAAGTAGTTCTGAGTTCTAGGGGACTGATGACCATAGCTGTTAAGTCCCATAGTGCTCAGAGCCATTTTTTTACTCATTTGACGTCTGTCCCACCTCTTTGACACGGTTCGAGCCTCATTCACGTTTTGAGAGCAACGTGGTTGAGTACACATTTGCAGAATACACAGACATGAACCTTCCGTAAGGAGAAGCTCACGGTAATGGATGAGCTGCTTGTCGCCTTTATAAAGATCGTTGTCCACAACATATCACTCCATAGCTTCGAGAAAGGGGAACCTCCAACGTCAGCAGGCGCGACAGTGGTGCTTCAAGAAGATGACGAACACCCGAAGTGGAAGAGGCCCTACTGCATCACCTGGAAGAGGACCCATCAACGAGTACGCGAGCGGTTTCTGTGGTTATTAATATGTGGAACTGTAAAACAACTCGACGTGTTGAGTCAGGCCTAATAAATTACTTGTAAAAGTGGTAGCATTACCAACATGTTTTTAAATGGTCGTAGCACGGAAACGATTCGTTTCTGGAAACGGGTTCCAACTCAAAATATTATCTACTCACTCCCCTCTACGAGTGCTAGAAGTTTGTAATGGCAATTTTCGAATACCCACTACACTGCTCTAAAATTACAAATAAGGCAGTAATAAGAGGGTGTTAAGCCACAGTGCTTCTTAGGCACTGTGGAGTACTGGTAACCTCGCTGAGATTGTCGGCTCAAGTACCCGTCAGATATCGACATTCATATACCCCGTGGTCTACGTAACGTTCAAAGCAAAGGGGATGTTTCCTTTGGAGAGCACTGGGACGATTTTGTTCCCACACTTTCCCAAATTCGAGCTTGCGCGTCACCTCGTAACGGCTTTGTTGTCGGCGAGCCATTGAACATTAAGTTTAAATATTTCTTCGTTCGTTGTGTAGTAGTTTAACCAAGATACTAGGTTCAGACCGCCGAGGAAGAGCTTGCAGAAATGAAGAAATGAAAGATAGGTGTCACACTGACCATCTGTGGATTATTACTAACTTGATGACTGACACTGAAATGCCCTCCGCTCAAGCAGACTCTAATATAAGACGTGCGATTAGTTTTTGAGAGCACTGTCAGTAAGGAGCTTAAGAAAACTTCCGGAGCTATAATCATTTATCCCCTTATATTAATGGGTGACTTAATTTTTGGCTGCAGGTTCATAAAATAAACAGTAGCAATAGGTTAAGATGCTTCAGATTTTAGTTTCATATTCAAAGACGAAGCAAGCGTATCCATAGGACGGCTGGTCTTCACCATCACCCAATTGCAGAGGGCACCAGCAATGGAGGGTGAAATTTTGACAATGCCAGCCACTCGTGTTGGCGAAACGTCAGTAAAATCATCAGACGAACGTCGGCCGTATGACCCGAGACAGAAGCCAATAGGGAGTTTCTCAACAAGTGGCCACGAAAGCCTTAACAATTTTGTGAAACGGAAAATGTTCTTAGGCCAAATTTCACGTTTGTGTGGAGAATCAGAAGCACAATTTTTGTACGTAACTTGTATCCAAAAAACTAAAAGTGTTTCTTTATCACAGAATGACGCTGCACACCTCATCGCTGCAAAAAATGAGACAAATCAGAGAAGAAATAATTCATTAAGAACGTTCTAAGTGCCGCCCCATGAAACTAGTTCAAATTGCCATTAATAAAATGGTTCAAATGGCTCTAAGCACTATGGGACTTAACATCTGGGCTCATCAGTCCCCTAGACTTAGAACTACTTAAATCTAACTAACCTAAGGACATGACACACATCCATGCCCGAGGCAGGATTCGAACCTACGACCGTAGCAGCGCGGTTCCGGACTGAAGCGCCTAGAGCCGCTCAGCCACAGTGGCCGGCTTGCCATTAATACAGAAGCACTACGTTTCATAGGTGAAATACAAGTACGGAAATACAGCAGTAATATTTGAATTAGAGGAACTGTAGCCAATAATATTTCTCATTTCTTTTAAATTTTTTGCACGAGATTAATAAAAATAAATTTATTAGGATCAGGCGTCGCAAAGTTTACTGTTACACTCCCTGCGCTGTTGAAGAAATGGCAACATACTCAGAGTGTCTTTGTTTTGTTTGTGATAAAAATTATTGGTCTTTACATGAAGTACGGAAAGGCACACATTTGCTATGGTCTTTCTTCTTCTGAATGCTCAGACATTTTTTTGCATTTATCTGTTTGAGAGTAAGAAATTTTAAATGCTATTTGAGATGGCGCAAAGACCGCTCACCTTCTTGTAATTGATGTTTGAAACATTTTCTCCGTGATTCGAATGCCGAAACAAGAACAGGTACATGAAAAATTGTACCTAGGACAAAATAGCAGTGAAAATGCGTTTTTTGGTTAAAAAAAAGCCCTCAGAACGTTTACCATTTCCACCCTTCAATTTAGGAACATTTCGTTCCTCAAAAAATGCTTTATTTGAATCTACGTCTTATTACAGACAGTAGGTTCATAAATGGTTTTCACCCATAATCACTGCTTTAGTGTTTTTCCTTTCCGGTCCTAAAGGAAGCGTACTTACCATATAATTAAGTCCATTAGCAAATTCCTGCATTTTCTCATTCATGTGTAGGAATGAGACGGGAGATGAAACTTCCTTGCAGATGAAAACTGTGCGCCCGACCGAGACTCGAAGTCGGGAACTTTGCCTTTTGTGGGCAAGTGCTCTACCATCTGAGCTACCCAAGCATGACTCACGCTTGGACGTCACAGCTTTACTTCTGCCAGTACCAAGTCTCCTACCTTCCAAACTTTACAGAAGCTCTCCTGCGAACCTGCAGAACTAACACTCCTGAAAGAAAGGATATTGCGGAGACATTGCTTAGCCACGGCCTGGGGGATGTTTCCAGAGTGAGATTTTCACTCTGCAGTGAAGTGTGGGCTGATATGAGTCGTGCTTGGGTAGCTCAGATGGTAGAGCACTTGCCCGCGAAAGCCAAAGGTCCAGAGTTCGAGTCTCGGTCTGGCATAGAGTTTTAATCTGCCAGGAAGTTTCATATCCGCGCACACTCCGCTGCAGAGTGAAAATCTCATTCTGGACACGGGAGATATGTCAAGCAGTAACTTGTGCCTCGGAGAGAAAATGAGCCGAGCTGAGTCGTCTGAAGTATCTGTAGATAGATTCATTTTTTAGGTTATGTTGCTAGATCTATAATCCTTTGTATGCTGAGTTGATGGTGGATCCCAGTCTAGCGACTTCGCTGATCGAAGGAGTGATACACACACACACACACACACACACACACACACACATATACCTGAGCGCGCGTGCTAACGGGATGCCGAATTCCTTTCTGTCTAATAACCGCAAACACACTGCGGTAGTTTAGACTATGATGTCCTTGCGAATCCTGCTGTCTAGGCGCCAGAACCGATAGGCATGCGATGGTTCGCTTTTGAAAGTAAATCCCAGGCATATCGTAGTATCCGAATTTACGTTGAAAAGACTGATATAGCCAGTGACTATTTTTTTATTACAGGACCTCTACATTTATATGCCTCATATTAGGAAGTATACGTTAAACCCTCCAGAGCTTAAAGATTCGACAGTGCTGCTAACAGTTTTCGCGAAGAACACAAAACAGTTTCCCAGTAGTAAAATTTCCGTTGAACGTTTCATCCTGCATTTAGCAGACGTGCTGCCCTGCACGTTTCCTGTTTTCAAGGTGGATAGCACCGTATCCGAACTGTCTAGACTATTAATGATGCGGCTACTTCAGACCGATTGCTTTCCTGTCGGGATAAAATGACAGTCGTTACGGCCTTCATTAAAAACAGCTTCAAAATCTTTAGGAACTTCCAAAGAACCTCAGATAACCTCATTCAAACCTCAGGGCACGATAATATTCGGAGACGACCACTATTCCCGGAAAGGGCGTACCCAGAGGGGGGAGGAAAACTCAGTACACACTCACATCTTCGTTCTCCGCGCCCCCTTCCTTCACCTCCCCTCCCCCCTCTCCTGTCACCCCCGCCCCCCACCCTATCTTTCCCGTAGCTGAGATCATGAGTAAGAAGTCGACACATGTAGTTTACTATCTCTCATGTTCACTTTGAGCAGATCTTCACTTTGTATCCTAACTGTCCATAATTAACTATGCTGTTGCTTCTTAACTTCGTACCTCGTTTTGTTGTTCTGCTTGCTGTTGTGGTGTGCTGTTTCTGCCTTTCAGTTATGGTTTGACTGGGTTATGGTGTTTCTGATGTACCGTAATTTGTACTCACTCTTTCTCGACGTTTCAATTTTGATGAAGAATGCTTGATAACTGTATGCCTTCAAAATTCAGCGGTAGCTTATTGTTAGTACCGCTAGTTGATTCCACAATAGTATTACTGGTCACCTTGGCAGCAGTACGGTGAAACAATTTAAGGGCGCAATACATGCACCGACCGACCGAACAACATATCGGACGCGTCAAGGCGTTTGTGCCAACAGATCGACCGATTTTTCTTGTCTGTCGGTTGTTTGGGCATGATCCCCTCCTCCACTTCACCCGACAAACTATGCCATGTCAATGCGCGCGGGAATAAATGTTGTTCAAACACGTAAAGGACGAAACGGACGCAACTTCGATATTACAGTTTCTGGAGAAGTTTATTGCCTGTAGATTTTTGAGACACACTTGGTGCGAGAAGTATAGCAATATCGATACAGTAAAGAAAGTATTTCTTATATGTTTGAACGAAGCCATAATTTTTGAATGGCACACAGAGAAAATGAAACATGCATATTTTATGAATAAAAATTCTTCGATTGTCTGTACTTCAGTTTTTATTTTTTATTTCCGACACTTTACGGAAATTAAATCTAGAAATCGCTATACAGACAGATTAAATTTTAGATCTCATTTCGAATACGTGTCGAAAATATAACTTAAAAACCGAAATACATGTAGTGTACTGATTTTTATTCAAAAACTATACTTCCTTCATTGTTAGATGTGTCAAAAATGTGGCTGATCGCCACGCCTTCTGCCATGAAGAGCGAAGTGAAGGTCTTTTTTACGGTTCTAGCAGTTGCTAAATTACTCAGCTCTCAGATACCTTTTGTTGTATTTATTAATAATATGGGCAATCACTATTTGTAGTCCTTCTTACAAGAGACACGTTTCTTAAACTTACTGTGGGTATCATATATAAACAAATAAATTCATAAATTTTATGTGAACGCGATTTGTTTTACTTGGTTTGCTTTATCTAGGTTTATTTTCTCATGCAATTGTAAATCACCTTCCATGTTTCAGGAATCATTTTAGAAACTAATTGTGGGATGCAATTCTATTGAATTATAGCTCCTCGTAACTAGTGGTATTGTCTAGAAACAACAATGTAGCTTGCAGAGTCTCTCAAGACCGTATTCTTTTTCGTCAAATATGTTGTGATAACGCTCAGCAGATCTGAAAAGCATGTTTTTGTTTCTTCCAGCTCCACAAGTAACATAGCGTGGATGAATTTCTCCCTTTGTAGTAGCCATTTCTTCAAAAACAGCGTTGTCTCGACTTTCTTCGGCCTTGTTAGCTATAAAATAAACAAGGCAAATCCCAGTTTTTGTGTCCGCGTAATACCATGTGGAATCTCGTAGAACAGTACCTCAATGAACGTAAGATAAACCAATCGCAACCAGCGATAGGAAAAGGGCGGCGCTGTAATCGCTGACTGAAGTCGCTAGCAATGTATATAGGCTGCCACTAAACATGTCGGTCGGCCGATAAACTGGTGCTTATGTAGAATGAGATTTTCACTCTGCAGCTAAGTGTGCGCTGATATGAAACTTCCTGGCAGATTAAAACTGTGTGTCGGACCGAGACTTGAACTCGGGACCTTTGCCTTTGGCGGGCAAGTGCTCTACCAACTGAGCTACCCAAGCACGACCCAGACCCCGTCCTCACAGCCTTAGTTCTGCCAGTATCTCGTCTCCTACCTTGCTTATGTTGGATCCATTAGACACGCACTCGCCACTATCAGCTTTCAGAGCGGCGGAAAAATCAGGAATAGTCACCGCTGGACTGCCTTTGACTGCAGGTATTGCTAACCAGTATATGGAAAACTTTGAGGAAGCAGCACTTGAAATCGCGCACATTCTACAGAGATTCAGACGACACATTCGTAATGGGGCAGCATGATAAAGAAAACCTACAAGAATTGCTGTGCCACTTAACAGCATACACAATCTGAGGTTCACCACCGAGATGCAAGAAAACGGTGCCTAACGTTCCCTAGACGTTGTGATAAACCAGAACTCTGAAGATACACGTGGACATTCCGTCTACAGGAAGAAGACACAGACCTGTACCTAACCGCCAGTAGCTGTCACCATGCAGTGCTCGCTACCTTGGTATACACACTATAATGTATCGTGCATACTGCGATTTTGTTGTAACAAGATGACAAGTGGAGCAGCTGTGTTTAATGCTTGCATGTAATAAATTACGCTGTTCATGAGCCATAACAATTATCAATCGTTGCCTCTGATAAACTAACATAGTAACTGTGGAAATGATAACACAGGCTCCAGGTATGATACAGAAATGTTACAACGCGCTCCTACCGGCTTGATTCCGTAGAACTGGGTTCATCTGTAAAAATGGAATTTCTATATGAACATTGTACCCATTTCCTAAAGCGTGGAAAGATGTTCTTAAGATTCCTGAACGTATAGTGTGCTCGACCGTTAAGAAATAGCTCGAAGGAAACAGCATTATGTGCGGGAAGTAAAGTCTGCAGTCTGTTGTGTTTTTGAATCGGCACGCCATGTGCTAAAGCTCAGCGCACACAGAGCTCTCACAGCTGCGAATTCTCATTACAAAAATCCTATCTTCCTGCTTACGGTTGCCGAGCTTATAATTTTGTTCCAAGTAAGGAGGTACCAACAGTACATAATATTATTTGTAGTACTTGTACAGATAAATATTGGTGTGTAACTAAGGAGCAGCATGCAGAAATGTTTTACAGACAAGCTCCATGATGCATTGGAGCAGAACACAGAATAATTTTCGAGACTATGAATTATGTGAGATTCTTTTTTTTTTTTAATATGGACGCCGCGTTCCCATTTGGTGATATTTTGTGAGGTGTGGTGGGACCCCCCTCCCCTTCATGACATCTTTTCCGTAGTTAGGTAAAAATGCATAGAAATAAAAAGTTCTTTATTCGTTTAAACATTGATTAAAGCACTTTTATAAAAACACGTTTGTTTCGAAAGCATACTAAACAGTGTTTTACTGGGTGGTTAAAACAATCGATTCTACACATGCCAACAGAGAGACAGACAGGCATAGACAGATGGACAAAAAATAGTTTTAACTGTTTTGACTGATCCCAAAAAATTGATCTTTTATTAATATATTAGCTACATTAAATGTCATCGAAGCTTTACGTAATTTGCAGATCAAAGACAATATTGTTTGTACCTTCCTTTGAACTCTACGATTTTCAGTCTTTTGATTTGTACAATCACTAAGAGAATAACTAAGAGAATGCTTCTCAGTGATCTTCATCTTAGTTTCGTTGCACAAACGATTAACTTCTTGCTGGCACAGTTGTTTTGCCTTGTTGGCACGCCACATAACATATGTATTGTAAAAGTTTTGATACAAACGCATATTGAACACAATAATATCGGCTCTACAAGCGTTTCAGAATATCATTACTCACTGATCGACTGCTGCACTTTGATTTCGACCTGGGGGAGGGGGGGGGGGGGGGGGGAAGGACTGGACGGGGGACAGGGAACTCCCCAAATAAAATCTGACTTTTCTGCGGTACCTGTTTGCAATTGGGGAATCCTGGGCAACCGTGCCTATAAATCATTCAGTCCAGCTCAGTGAGGCCATAAAGACTGGAAGGCACTTTAATGTTGTGTCCGCTCAGGATTAATTTTTGGAAACAAATAAGCTACAATGATTCATATTCTCGTAATCAAGAAATTGACATGAAATTTTCATGCCCACCCCACGCCCTTAAGAGAAATATGTGGAATTTTTCCGAACCCCCATCTCCCCTGCCCAGTATTTTGAGTTCAAGTAAGCAATGGACGTCCTTTATCCCTGACATCCATGCCATAGATATCGTATTACATCTTCGAATTCTATACAGTGCATCAAAGAAGTGTTCTGTACTATTACCGATAGAAAAAATGTATACCAAGTACCCTCTGTCCTGTTACATGACTACCAAACAGTAATGTAACAATTAATATGCCAAACAGAGTGTAGGATTACGAACAAAATGATTTTACTTCGAGTGGCAAAGACAGAGCCAACACCAGGCGTAGTTTTCGGATATGACGTCATAAACAATGAGACGCCTGAAAAATTGCCGCATCATGCATGAAGTTTAAACTTATTACTTCTTTGTTACAAACTCTATTCGCAATAAATTTCGCTGACATTATCCACATATGGCGTTGAATGTACCTACAATACTACATCATTGTAGGGCACATAATCAGGAGACATGACGTCATAAACAGTGAGATGCGCGAAAAACTGCCACAGCCTGCATTACACTTAAATTTATTACTTCGTTGCTCTAACTCCATTTGCAACTCATTTTGCAGCCAGTGTCCACATAAGACGCTGAATGTACCTACAAAATTATATTATTGTATTACACATAGTGCAGGAGAGACGACTTCATAAACTTTAAGCACAAGTCCAAATGCTGCGTGGTACAGGGGTGGATGCTGGAGTCAAGGAACTGAGCTGCAGCTCAAGTAAACACTATGCTATTACTAGAGAAGAATTGTTCAATACTGTAGAAGGGTTGCTCTTTAAGCTTACACAAAATAGTAGTCTTTAAACTGCTCCCATGGTAAAGACTGAATGTCATCAGGTAGAGCATTAAAGAATTTTAAGGCCACCATTGGGAAGCTGTTTTATGTCTTTCTAATCTACACCTTGGCATGTCGATGATGTCTTTGTTGTGAGTGCTGTATTTGTGAGCTTCATGTCTCTTTCTGTAAATATCATGGTTTCTCTTAATGTGGAAGAGGCAGTTCAATATATATTGGCTGTAAACAGTCAGAACTCCTAACCCGGTGAAAATTGGTTTACAGTGGTCTTTTTTTTTTTTTTTTTTTTTTAATTTAAGTAATGATCCTCATTGCTTTCATTTGCAGTAAAAGCACATTCTTGCAGCCTGCAGAATGGCCCCAAAACAACAGCCCATAACTGATGTGGCTGTGGAACATTGCATAGTACACAGTTAGCAGGTACTGTTCTGGTACTATACTTTTCAGTTCCCTCAAGAGGTACAGGACCCGTGGCAGCTTGGAACATACATGTTTGGTGTGCTGTTGCCAGATTAATTTGGTATCAATGAGAAAGCCCAGAAGTTTAACATCTGCTACATTACCCAGTTTTTTCTTCATTAATTTTCATTTTTTTCATGATAAACCGGGCCTTAGCTTCACTGAACAACACTTCTGCTTCTTGGACTGCCTGTACAACATTCTCTCCTTTTGAGAACAAGGTTGTATCATCCGCAAACTGCAAGGTGTGGCCATTGGAGCCCATGTCATCTACGAAGATAAGGAACAGGAGGGACCCTATTGCCGATCCCTGTGGCACACCATGCTGTAGTTTCTTCTTACCTGAATCAGCTCCTTGCACGGAGACAATCTGCTATAAATAAATATCTGGGCAACGCCAGGTTTCTCCACTAGAATTAACCTAAACATAGGGTATAGTAATCTATCACATAAAATGGATGAAATCAAAATATTGACTTTATTGATAGCTTAATTTCTAGTTAATGTAATGATAGAGAGAGAGAGAGAGAGAGAGAGAGAGAGAGAGAGAGAGAGAAAAGAATGGACAAATGCTTACTTGCTTCTGGACAGTCGACAGATACTCTCTTCCGTATTCAGCATGACTATAGAGGCGAAGGCCCGGTCCTCCATAGTACGTGGGTACCCTATTGCTCCTCAACTTTCCCGCTAAACAACCCGTTCTTAATCCCACAGAAAATGTGTAAGACTACTTGGAACAAATAGTGAAACGTAACATTCAACATCATGACAATTTTGTTGCTCTGAAGGTGCAAATCTTTAATGAATGGTTTCAGCTGGCTAAGGCATACCGAAGAAACTTACGGACTCTCTTCCTCGCCGAATTGAGGACATTACCATAGCTACAGAAAGTTTTATATTGAGCAACCATATTATGCCTTCTGGGGGCCTAGTTTTTTGCCTGATGCGTATGATTTCTATGCCACCGCTGAGTAATAGCACCTACTGGTCCATTACTGAAAGTTCCATCCAAACTTCCACCGTTTCTGTGTAGGCTGACACGTAATGTTTTGCGAACATGATTTGTGCTAAAAAGATTTAGCCTACTTCTTTGTATGTGCCTCAGTTAAAATAGTGTAAACATCTTTCTCATTTTATAAATGACAGATGTGTAATACCAGATAAACTCGCTGTAGAGATGATAAAATCTTAAGTGAGAAATATCAGTAACAAAAAATGAAAAAAAATATACTGGCTGAGTATCTCCATATCACAATTTCTTGGTTTGTGTAAGTTGTCGATGTGACTTACTGCCAACAACTCATCACACACACTAGCAGGTTCCACGTGCTAGGGCCAAAAAAAATTTAAATTACTTTGATAAGAAGCTCTCACTAAATTAAGCATTAGTACCTACAACGATATCACATCAATTTTCGAGGTGAAACCATCTGTTAAGAGAAACTCCTTGGCACATGACAAGGTTTTTTGGCAGATCGCAATTACTCAGTTGCTTTCGTTAGTTTCGTTATCTTTGTAATCTTGCCCTAGCAGGATCCACGCTGTGTGAATCTCTGCTTCAATGATATCTTCCGTCTCGATATGGCGATGTTCGTAGTGCACTCCAGAACGGTCAGAATATGTAGTCATCCATAAGTTATCATTAAAAGTCAACAAAGTTGTTCGCCATTGCGTCTAGAACTGACAAATAACGAAAAATGAGTACAGGCAAAAAGATGCACGCGGTTACCGAGCGTGCAGCGTGCAGTCATCTGCTAGATGTCGTTCATGTCTGCACCGATGACGTCTGTCGCTTGTGTTCTGAGGCCACACTCTGTTGGTACAGGTGGCCGGTGGAAGTGCTGAAGACTGCTGGCCTCGCTTGCGGGGTGCAAGTTGATCTGACAATTTGCAGCATTGTTCCCATAACTGATCGGCGTCCTTTGGCTTGGAAACGAATAGAGGGTCTCAACCAGAAACTCCGTCGATTTTGTAACGGTCTTTGCGGTAAATATCTCTCCCCTCTCCTCTACCTCCTGTACACGGCAGATATGCCCCAACCCCCCCCCCCCCCCCTCCAGTACACCTCATGCAATATGCTGATGACACTGCATTCCTCGCCCTCGCCCCTACCCTCCAACGGTCCCAACGCCTTCTCCAGACTCACCTTGACCTTTTTGCTGCATGGTGTAACCAATGGCTCCTGAAACTCAACCCTTCCAAGACCCAGGCAATCATCGTAGGTCGTACCACTCACTCCTTTCGGCACCTGGATTTCTCCCTTACTGTCTGCACCCGTCCTGTCCGCCTCACCCCCACCCTCACCTACCTTGGCCTCGCCATTGACCGTCACCTCACCTGGATCCCTCATCTCCGCTCCATCCAATCCAAAGCCCACAACTGCCTCCGACTCCTCAAACTCCTCAAACTCCTTTCCGGCCGGACATGGGGGTTGCACCCCTCTACCATCCTCCACACCTACAAATCCTTAATCCGTCCCATCCTCTGTTATGCCAGTCCTGCCTGGATATCTGCCCCCCCCCCCCCCAAATTCTATAAGTCGCTCCAGATCCTTGAGCCTCATGCACTCCGCATCGCCTTCCGTATACGCCTCCCGTCCCCCACGCGGATCCTCTATGATCTCATTCCTTTCCCCCATCTGCTCCTATTCCTCGAACATATCCGCATCCTCTACACCTCCCGCCGTCTTGAACCCCCTCACCCCCTGGTTGCTCCTCTCCTCTCCGATCCCCGCCCCCTGCCGCGTCTTCACCATTGTGTCCCCCCTACCCTCCATCTCTACACCCTACATCTCCTTTCCCAAGGTGGCTTCCATCAACTCCCCCTCCCGGATGATGCCCTCTCTCCCTCCATTTACCCCTCCTATCAACTCTGATCCTCACTCCCCCTCCTTTCCTCTGTCCTTTTCCCGGGCTCCCTCTCCCCCCCCTTCCATCCTCTTTCTTCCCCACCTCCCCTCTCTTTGCCCCCTTCTCTCCCTCGCGTCCTTTTCCATTTCCCCCCTCTACCTCCTCTCATTCCCTCTCGCGTCTGCCCTTGTCCCCCTTTATTATTCCTCTCCCTGCTTGGTTCCCCCCCTTTTCGTTTTTTCCTCTCCTCCCTCCTTGTTTTTCCCCCTCCTGCAGGCCCCCCCCCCCCATCTGCCTTTGGCTCGGGAGTGTCGTCTTTGTGCTGCCACTTTCGTGCAGTGTTCTCCAGTGAGTGTTCTCCAGTGAGTGTTCTACAGTGCGTGTTTTACAGTGAGTGTTCCGTGTTGTGTTTTTTGGGACTGGTTGCGAACGGCCATCATACTGTCGCTGGGTGTGCCTTTTATCTCTTTCGAACAGAAACCATACTGTCGCCATGTTTTTTAATTGTGTGTCTACTATGTTACTTGTCTGATTCCTGTGTATTTTATCTACATTGCCAACCCCTTTTGCTTTCTGTTTTAACTTTCCGCAATTTTACGCCATTTTACACTTTAAATCACCATTTTATCGCCTGTTTTTCCTTGTTTCTGTCTTCTTCCTTTATTTAAAAAAAGTCTGTAGGCTGTAGAGCAGCGTAGTAACCTGCTGCCAGCCTGCCCCCTTCGGGGGGAATTGAAAATCAATAAAGAAAAAAAATATCCGAGCAGTCAATCGGCAAGACTGCGGGCTTTCAAAAACAAAATGATGAAATGAGGTGGCCCTCAACTACGTACCCTCAGACTCAGAGTTGAAATATTAAAAGTTTTGGCTGTTTACGTTATCTAAGGGCTGGGATACGTAGTTGCCGCATTACAAGCCAAATACTGTTGAGCCTACTGTATACAATATGAGCAGACACATGAATCGAATGGTCGAAGGTTCCTATCACTCGGCAATTGCGAATGTAACGTAGAAATTTTGCAATGAAATAAAATCCGCAGGGACTGTCCTAACGACTTTAAATGATGAGTTCGATAGTAGAAATACTTTTGAGAATGTGGTATATTTCTGCAAAACACTTACTGGTGTCGATGGTCAAGCAATCAAATAAAATGTAAGTTGAATGACAGGGAAACAATAGATTCGTACTGCACGTAATTAGTTATGATCAACAATATAGCTCGTGAGGTATTCACTTGTAAACACACACTATGTCTTCACTGTAGAAACCACTGAAATCTCCAAAGTTCGCAAGTCGCCACTCCAAAGTATTTCTATCTGCTGCGAGCACGCGCAGACCGCTCCACAAACTCCAGTCTCTCTCGCGACAGTCTCTCGTGGTGCACCGTTACGAACTCCCCGTGTCCTGTCCTGTACTGTCCGTGTCTTGTGCCACACACCCATCGCGCCGTACTCCTCTGAATTCCCCCTCCATTCACTTCGGTAGTCGCCTCCCTTAGTACATCTACATCTACATTTATACTCCGCAAGTCACGCAACGGTGTGTGGCGGAGGGCACTTTACGTGCCACTGTCATTACCTCCCTTTCCTGTTCCAGTCGCGTGTGGTTCGTGGGAAGAACAACTGCTGGAAAGCCTCCGTGCGCGCGCGAATCTCTCTAATTTTACATTCGTGATCTCCTCGGGAGGTATAAGTAGGGGGAAGCAATATATTCGATACCTCATCCAGAAACGCACCCTCTTGAAACCTTGACAGCAAGCTACACCGCGATGCAGAGCGCCTCTCTTGCAGAGTCTGCCACTTGAGTTTGCTAAACATCTCCGTAACGCTATCACGCTTATCAAATAACCCTGTGACGAAACGCGCCGCTCTTCTTTAGATGTTCTCTATCTCCTCTGTCAACCCAACCTGGTACGGATCCCACACTGATGAGCAATACTCAAGTATAGGTCGAACGAGTGTTTTGTAAGCCACCTCCTTTGGTTCAAATGGCTCTGAGCACTATGCGACTTAACTTATGAGGTCATCAGTCGCCTAGAACTTAGAACTAATTAAACCTAACTAACCGAAGGACATCACACACATCCATGCCCGACGCACGATTCGAACCTGCGTCCGTAGCGGTCGCTCGGTTCCAGACTGTAGCGCCTAGAACCGCACGGCCACTCCGGCTGGCCCACCCTTTTGTTGAGCGCTGCGATTGGCGATAGAGCTACCGTCATGTCTCCAAGCCAACACACACAAACATTTTGAGACACTTTCGAAATACTGGATTTACATTTAAATAACTTGAAATTAAATAAATATTCCTACGGCTGGACCATAAACACGCTCTAACACACATTAGTAAATACATAAACAAATTAAATAGACATATATCAAAGGAATAGCAAGCAAAAGTAGGACAGTAGCCTAACGTATCTGGGCTTTCTAAAACACAGTAAGTAATTGACCAATTTCTTCATGAATTGCATATATCGGATATAAACAAAGACATAGATGAATAAATATATTTATAAGCATGCTGCCACCGGTTTCTCGTGTCACTGTGGAGTACTTATGGCCTGACGCGATCAATAGTAGCCGGCCATAGTGGCCGAGCGGTTCTAGGCGCTACAGTCTGGAACCGCGCGACCGCTACGGTCGCAGGTTCGAGTCCTGCCTCGGGCATGGATGTGTGTGATGTCCTTAGGTTAGTTAGGTTTAAGTAGTTCTCAGTTCTAGGGGACTGCTGACCTGAGTTGTTAAGTCCCATAGCGCTCAGAGCCATTTGAACCACTTTTGAACTATTTGATTTGATCAATAATAATCGGCCACTTTTACCTCCAATAACTCATGTACTATTCAAGTTACATGCCTGTAATTCATACCAATTTAGGCTTACACTAGTGGCTTTCTAAAAACGCGTCAATCGACGCAATTGGATGAACGGTTTAGATTTTGGAAATTCGTTGCTGGGTGTTACTTCTGTAATTTACAGTCGGACATTAAACTTTAAACTAATAATCATATTGAAAATCAGAATCAGAATGGTAATGTAAATGTTTCTTTTTGTGGTATCATGATTCATCTGGCTACTATTAATTTCTATATGAACTGTGAAATGTCTGCTATTATGGTTTCACAAGGTCCACCATCTTTGGCTTTCCTGGCATAGACGTTTCCTTCTTCGACACAAAGCATGATCCTTGTCACAGCGTCAACATGGAATTCCCAGCCACGTGATCGGCCTCCACGCCTCTTGCTTCGGCCAGCGTCCGGCACCACGTGGTCGGCCCACCGAGCGGCCCTCGCCCGCCGAATGGCCTATGCGGCCACACCAACTCCGAACTTAACAATGTTTTCAGGGCAGCACAATTCGCCTGTTACCCCACAAGACTCAGCAGAGGAGCGCCTATGAGGATGCCTGCGCAATTCTGGACGAAACTTCAGGAACAGAAGAGTTTCACTGATGAATGCTCGGCAGCCAATACGCAGAAAGCGAAATCAGACCACATACAGTATAAAAATACGTCGACTGTCACTATCTTAACAGTAAAATGTCGAAGTATTCGTAGCAAGGTTGTTTAATTTACTGCTCGCCACGAAAGTTGTTGCGCTCAAATTACTCTCATAACAGCGAGCTGTCTGGTTCTGAAATGTATATTTCAAGACATGGCTCCTGTGTCGAAAAGACAGATCAGACATCGTAGGCGGGGACTGTTCACTGCAATCGACAAAAATATTGTGTCTATCGTAGTCGAAATTGATCCTAACAGTAAAGTTACCCTACTGGCCATTAAAATTGCTACACCACGAAGATGACGTACTACAGACGCGAAATTTAACCGACAGGAAGCAGATGCTATGATATGCAAATGATTAGCTTTTCAGAGCATTTACACAAGGTTGGCGTCGGTGGCGACACCTACAACGTGCTGACATGAGGAAAGTTTCCAACCGATTTCTCATACACAAACAGCAGTTGATCGGCGTTGCCTGGTGAAACGTTGTTGTGGTGCCTCGTGTAAGGAGGAGAAATGCGTACCATCACGTTTCCGCCTTTGATAAACGTCGTATTGTGGCCTGTCGCGATTGTGGTTTATCGTATTGCGACATTGCTGCCCGAGTTGGTCGAGATCCAATGATCGTTAGCAGAATATGGAATCGGAGGGTTCAGGACGGTAATACGGAACGAAGTGCTGATTCCCAACGGCCTCGAATCACTAGAAGTTGAGATGACAGGCACCTTATCCCCATGGCTGTAACGGATCGTACAGCCACGTATCGATCCCTGAGTCAACAGATGGGGACGTTTGCAAGACAACAACCATCTGCACGGACAGTTGGACGACATTTGCAACAGCATGGACTATCAGCTCGGAGACCATGGCTGCGGTTACCCTTGGCGCTGCATCACAGGCAGGAGCGCCTGCGATGGTGTACTCAACGACGAACCTGGGTGCACGAATGGCAAAACGTAATTTTTTCAGATGAATTTAGGTTCTGTTTACAGCATCATGATGGTCGCATCCGTGTTTGGCGACAACGCGGTGAACGATCATTGGAAGCGTGTATTCGTCATCGCCATGCTGCCGTATCACCCACCGTAATGGTATGGGGTGCCATTGGTTACACGTCTCGGTCCCTCTTGTTCGCATTGACGGCACTTTGAACAGTGGACGTTACATTTCAGATGTGTTACGACCCGTGGCTCTACCCTTCATTCGATCCCTGCGAAACCCTACATTTCAGCAGGATAATGTACGACCGCATGTTGCAGGTCCTGTACGGGCCTTTCTTGATACAGAAAATGTTCGACTGCTGCCCTGGCCGGCACATTTTCCAGATCTCTCACCAACTGAAAACGTCTGGTCAATGGTGGCGGAGCAACTGGCTCGTCACAATACGCCAGTCACTACTCTTGATGAACTGCGGTATCGTGTTGAAGCTACATGGGCAGCTGTACCCGTACTCGCCATCCAAGCTCTGTTTGACTCAATGCCCAGGCGTATCAAGGCCGTTATTATGGCCAGAGGTAGTTGTTCTGGGTACTGATTTCTCAGGATCTATGCGCCCAAATTGCGTGAAAATGTAATCACATGTCAGTTCTAGTATAATATATTTGTTCAATGAATACCCGTTTATCATCTGCATTTCTTCTTGGTGTAAGTATTTTAATGGCCAGTAGTGTATCTGGATGCAAATAAAGGGCCACGTGAGCTCAAGTTGTCAAATAATTTTACCAGCCACCAGATTCAGCTGAGACAGCTTTAGAATCATTCAAAGAAAGTCTGTGATCAGTAGCGCGTAAATACCCAAAACATGCGATATTAGTTGGAGATAACTTTAACCTACAGAGTATATTGGGCCCTCTATGGATTCAATACAGGAGGTACTGACAGAAAGTCTTGCGAAGTAGTTCTGAACACTTCTTGAGCGGCTAGCTGGGCAGCTCGCATGCAATGGAAATATTTTACACCCTGTATCTACAAACAGGCCTTACCTAAGCGAGTGTCGCTAGAAAGGAAGGAATTAGTGATCACAATGTTATGATAGCGACGATGGCTACTGAAGTTAACAATTCCATCAAAAAGTATGGGATAGTATTTTTGCTAGGAAGAGCAAATAAGCTGTTTTTAGCATCCCACTAAGACAATAAATGGGAACCATTTAGTTCCAGTACCAGAGATGTAAAGGAATTATGGACAAAGTTTAAAGTTATTTTAAATCGCACTTTGGAGAAGTATGTGGCGAGTAAGTGGATTAAGAGTGGAAAAAACCCACCGTGCTTTAATAACAAAGTTGAGGAAGCAGAGATTGTTGTACTTTCGGCTGAAGAAAGTGCAAATAACGACACGTAGAAATTCATGCGTCTGTAAAAAGACCGATACGCAAAGCATACATCAACTTCGACAGTCATACCTTATCAAAAGATCTTGCCGAGAACTCTAGAAAATTCTGGTCCTAAGTAAATACCCAAACGGCTCGTTGACTAGTTTGATGTGACAACAGAAGACGGCAAAAAGAAAGCCGAAGTTTTAAATCTCGCGTTTAAGAAATTATTCGCGGAGGCGGATCGTACAACATACCGTCGTTTGACTTTTGTGCAGCCTCCCGTTTGGCGGAAATAATAATAGACATCCCTGGGGTCGAAAGAGTTGAAACAAATAAGTGGACAGGCATGGATAGAATCGCAGTACGGTTTTACAGAGAGTACTCTATGATATTGACCCTTTACTTAGGTTACCTTTATCACGAATGTGTCGCCCAGCACAAAGTCCAAAGCGACTGGGAAAAAAAAGCGCAAATGACTCCCGTGTATAAAAAGGGCTTAAAAAACGGATCTGCAAAATTACAGGCAGATACCCTTAACACTGGTCTGCTTCAGAATTCTTGAAGATAATCTAGACGGAAGAGCTTCTGTTCACAAATCAGCACGGAATTATAAAGCATCGCTTGTGCGAAACTCAGTTTGCCCTTTATCACATGATATCCTGCGAACTACGAATGAAGGGTAACAGGAGGATTCCATAATCTTAGATTTCCGGAAGGAGTTTAACTCGATGTGCCACCACAGACCGTTAACGGAGGTACAAGCATTGGGAATGAATTCCCAGAATGGCTCAAAGAGTTAGTAAGTTGTCCTCGTTGGTGAGTGTTCATGAGACAAGAGTATCGTCAGGAATGCCCCGGGCATGTGTGACAAGACACTCTTATTCTTTAAACAGGGCGAACATTAATAAAACCGACAAACCGCAGGGACGAATTCGTGACTGGAAATGGAGAAAAAAAGGTCCAATGGACACGTGTTGGGAAATGTATCACTGCCACGGTAGATGGCGCTGACGAATGAAAGTTCCTTTGACTACATGCGGTGTGGTCCTTGTGTGACACAGGCTGTGTGATTGGTGCGGCATACTTTAAGCAGCAGAATGGTCCGTTATTCATCTCGGGAACGAGCTACGTTGGTGTTTATACAGGGTGGTCGATTGATCGTGACCGGGCCAAATATCCCACGAAATAAGCGTCAAACGAAAAAACTACAAATAACGAAACTCGTCCAGCTTGAAGGGGGAAACCAGATGGCGCTACGGTTGGCCCGCTAGATGGCGCTGCCATACGTCAAACGGACATCAACTGCGTTTTCTTAAATAGGAACCCCCATTTTTGTTACATATTCGTGTAGTACGTAAAGAAATATGAATGTTTTAGTTGGACCACTTTTTCGTTTTGTGATAGATGACGCTGTAATAGTCACAAAACATATGGCTCACAATTTTAGACGAACAGTTGCTAACAGGTAGGTTTTTTAAATTAATATACAGAACGTAGGTACGTTTGAACATTTTATTTCGGTTGTTCCAATGTGATACATGTACCTTTGTGAACTTATCATTTCTGAGAACGCATGCTGTTACAGCGTGATTACCTGTAAATACCACATTAATGCAATAAATGCTCAAAATGATGTCCGGTAACCTCAATGCATTTGGCAATACATGTAACGACATTCCTCTCAACAGCGAGTAGTTCGCCTTCCGTAATGTTCGCACATGCATTGACAATGCGCCGACGCCTGTTGTCAGGTGTTGTCGGTGGATCACAATAGCAAATATCCTTCAACGTTCCCCACAGAAAGAAATCCGGGGACGTCAGATCCGGTGAACGTGCGGGCCATGGTATGGTGCTTCGATGACCAATCCACCTGTCGTGAAATATGCTATTCAATACCGCTTCAACCGCAAGCGAACTATGTGCCGGACATCCATCATGTTGGAAGTACACCGCCATTCTGTCATGCAGTGACACATCTTGTAGTAATATCGGTAGAACATTATGTAGGAAATCAGCATACCTTGCATCATTTAGATTGCCATCGATTAATGGGGGCAAATTATCCTTCCTCCCATAATGCCGCACCATACATTAACCCACCATGGTCACTGATCTTCCGCTTGTCGCAGCCATCGTAGATTTTCCGTTGCCTAGTAGTGCATATTATGCCGGTTTACGTTACCGCTGTTGGTGAATGACGCTTCAACGCTGAATATAACGCGCGCAAAAAATCTGTCATCGTCCCGTAATTTTCTTGTGCCCAGTGGCAGAACTGTGCACGACGTTCAAAGTCGTCGCTATGCAATTCCTGGTGCATAGAAATATGGTACGGGTGCAATCGATGTTAATGTAACATTCTCAACACCGAAGTTTTTGAGATTCCGGATTCTCGTGCAATTTGTCTGCTACTGATGTGCAGATTAGCCGCGACAGCAGCTAAACCACCTACTTGGTCATCCTCATTTGTTGCAGGTCGTGGTTGACGTTTCACATGTGGCTGAACACTTCCTGTTTCCATAAATAACGTAACTACCCGGCGAACGGTCCGGACACTTGGATGATGTCGCCCACGATACCGAGCAGCATACATAGCACACGCCTGTTGGGCATTTTGATCGCAATAGCCATACATCAGCACGATATAGACCTTTTCTGCAAATGGTAAACGGTCCATTTTAACACGGGCAATGTATCACGAAGCAAATACCCTCCGCACTGGCGGAATGTTACGTGATACCACGTACTTATACGTTTGTGACTATTACAGCGTCATCTATCACAAAGCGGAAAAAGTGGTCCAACTAAAACATTCATACTTCTTTACGCACTACACGAATATGTAATAAAAAATGGGAGTTCCTGTTTAAAAAATCGCAGTTGATATCCGTTTGACCTATGGCAGCGCCATCTAGCGGGCCAACCATAGCGCCATCTGGTTTCCCCCTTCAAGTTAGACGAGTTTCGTTCTTTGTAGTTTTTTCGTTCGATGCTTATTTAGTGAAATATTTGGTGCGGTCACTACCAATGGACCATCCTGTATAGTGTTTTATGTCCGTCTAGAAGAATGCAAGAGTGCGTTATTGTGGAGTAGCATCGTTTAACGCAGTCTTCCTAATCGTTGTTCTTAGACTGCGTCTGCAAGACGTCTCAGTTCTTGACAACAATTGTCAACAGTGGTACTTACACCTCGGGGAAACAGTTCGTAGTATACCATACCGTCACTGTTCCATCGGACGCATAACATTATCTTTGTACGTGGAGTTGCTGTTTTGTATGGGTTCAACCATTCTCATATTTCCCTTATATCAATAAAAACCAACATTTCTCGTCACCAGCTACGATACAGCATAAGGAATGGTCACCGTTGCCTCAGAGCCAATCGATGACAAGCAGGCAGAGATGCTTGTTTAGTGATTTTGGCTTAGAACACGCGGTATTCATACACACGATTTTCGCATCCTTCCCATCGCATGAAAACGAATATGTAATAAAAAATGGGGGTTCCTATTTAAAAAAAAATCGCAGTTGATATCCGTTTGACCTATGACAGTGCCATCTAGCGGGCCAACTATAGCGTCATCTGGTTTCCCCCTTCAAGCTAGACAAGTTTCGTTCTTTGTAGTTTTTTCGTTTGATGCTTATTTCGTGAGACATTTGGCCCGGTCACTATCAATGGACCACTCTGTATACGTCTAAGCAGGTGGAAATATTCGAGAGGAAGCGTGAGTATACCAAAACAAATACCCTCACAGACACCAACCACATCACACAAGTCCTTTTCTAGCGTTTATGTGATCATGGGTCCTTTCAGGCAGACGAACGTGCGGGGAGGCGGCGGGCTATGCGTACATCAGATTTGGAGGATCGGGTTCTACACGATATTGAGACGAACCCTAGTACAAGCTCCGTGTAAGTGGATCGCTAACGTAGTGTAAGCCAAAGAACGATTATGAGTGCGGCAATCGATGATGGACGCGTGGGCGAGTGTATTACATCCTATGGAGGCCACTTTGAAGATCTGTTGTGACATGGATGCGATGCAGCTCTGTACTGTGTTCCAGGCCAGTTTGTTGCCATTGCACGCACACCGCCCGTTTCCGGACACATGTTCTTTGGACCTTTTTTTCTCCATTTCCAGTCAGTAATCCGCCCCTACAGTTTGTCGGTTTTATTATTGTCCGCCTTGTTTACATACATGATCTGACGGACAGGGTGAGCAGCAATCTGCGGTTGTTTGCTGATTGCGCTATGGCAGGGCTTCCCAACCTTTTCAGCTGGTGGACGCCTTCTTCAGTAGAAAATCCATGGCGGACCGCTAGTCAGTCAAGGGCACAGTAACTTTAAATTTCAGAGCGAAACCCGTGGGAACTGAAAGCTTCTTAGTGCAAATTCCATGTTCCCAATGACCCCCCCCCCCCCCCCCAAAGTATCAATAGTCTTTGGTTTAGAGATGAATGAAAACAACTTGAAGGTCAAAAATCGTCTTATGAAATAGGCAGTGCACTGACAAAGTAAGTTTAACGTTTAATGATGCCTGGGGCCGCAAACGTGCCAGCGACCGCTGTGATTGGTCGACAAAGTTCGCTCCGCGCATGCGTAGAAGGTTTTAGTGCATCTACCGCCGTGATCCGGCGCACAAACGGCCCCCGTATTGTTGTGAAACAGTCGATCAGAGAGGCCGCATTCTCCGGCACTAAACTGTGTATGCGTTCTCACTTAGGAACCGCAAAGGCTGCTTGGGAATTCGACCTGTAGTAAAAGTACACATGTTTTTGACACTAAAAAAAAATAGTGATGAATTTGATTTTCAGATTTTTATTCAATAATTTTACTCATTATTTTACACGATTTGGTGAAGGGTGGCCGCGGACCCTGTAGAAAGAGCCGGCGGACCCCTAAGGGGTCCGCGGACCACACGTTGGGAAGCCCTGCACTATGGTGTACGGGAGTGACTGTAGGATACAAGATGACTTAGGCAAAGTTTCTAGAAGATGTGATGGGTGCTACGTTGCTATAAATGCAGAAAAATGTAAGTTGAGGCAGGTGAGTAGCATAAACGATCGTGTAATGGTCGAATACAGCATTAGTAGTGTACTGCTTGACACAATGACGTCGATTGAATATCTAGGCGTAACGTAGCAAAGAGATACGAAATGGAATGAGCAAGTGAGGCAGTAGTAGTGAAGGCAAATGGTCGACATCGGCTTACTGGGAGAATTTTAGGGAAGTGTGAATCGTCTGTAAAGGAGACAGCGTATAGAGCACTGGTGGTGCAACACATTCTTGAGTATTGCTCGAGTGTTTCGGATGTCACCAGGTCGGATTAAAGGAAGACATCGAAATAATTTGGAGGCGAGCTGCTTATATTTGTTATCAGCAGGTTCGGTCAACACGCCAGTGATAAGGAGATACTTCGTGAACTAAAATGGGAATCCCTGGAGGAAGGACGACCTTCTTTTCGCGGAACATCATTCAGAAAATTTAGAGAACCGGTATTTGAAGGTGGCGGCAGAACGACTCTACTGCGGTCAAAATACATTTCGCGTAAAGATCACGAAGATAAGAGAAATTAGGGTTCGTACGGTGACATAGGCAGACGTTTTTCCCTCTCTCTGTTTGCGAGTGGAATAAGAAACGAAGTGACTAGTAGTGATACAAGATACCCTCAGCCACGCACCATACGATGGCTTGCACAGTAGTATGTAGCTTTAGATGTAGGTTATGTAGGTGCAGATGTACTCCCAGCGCCCGAACAGTCCCAAACAGACTTCCCGTAGATAAATAAAGCCATACGATCGTTTCAATTTCACTTCAGAATACGTCCGATTGCGTTTTGTCACGGACTGCCTTCAGGTGCATATATTCGCAAACGTATCATTCTTCTCACAGAGGCAAATAATAAAGCATGTGATGACGTCATTTCAACAATGCACTGATACCCAAAGGGAACCGTGGGCGTTGCGTAGCAAAGTCTGAATGAGTATCTTCCAAAGAAAGGATTGTTGCACAAATAAGCTGCTGAGGAAGTACTTACTATAAAGAGTGTGTGAGGCGGAAAGCAGTCTCGAGGTAGGTGGCCAGCAACATCTACGTTGTCTTTCGGTTATATCAATCAAATGCGAGACTTGTAGCGGAATTTCTCTTGGTGCCCATTCTTAGGAAAGAAAAAGGATAAGGGGTAGACCAATTGACTTTTGTTTGTGAGGAAACTATCAATAACATATAAATTATTGTCTCTTAAATTACTGCGTTATACGTCGGCTTCGTCGATGCGTCATGCAATGCGATCTACTACTGCGTCAGCTAGTCGCTGTCATCACGATGGCACTGATGGTAAAAACCATCCTCCTGTATTTTAATTTTTGATCTGAAGGTGGCCTAATTCATCAGTATCTGGTTATCACAGTTAAATAAAAAAAAATGTCTAGACAGCTTTGTTCATAAAACAATAAAACAAGATCACTGTTACGCTTCTCCAAAATAATGCTGCCTTTTCTAGTACGCAAGTCTTTCCATACGCTTCTTCATGATACAACTGTAACGTGAATTTTTATTCCCCAAATTAAGGTAATTGTTACACATATGGGTAATTCAGGTAGCGGTGTAAAACGAGATTTCATTGTCAAAATCTTCCGAGACGCACACAGGGCCAATTGAAACCAACAAAAAAAAGTGCTTTGCATTAACAGAACAAGACTGCCTGTGCCGCCTTCACACATTTCGCGGTAATTTCCAAGAATGATTGCCTGTCGAAGTCGCGGGGTCCAAACGACACATATCGAACATGCGATTGCAAATCGATCATGCGACTCTAGTCGCGGGCGTTATGATCAATTATTTGTGATCGTCATTTTTATCTGTTTTCCTTCGTTTCTTTAGTTGCTCTGCATTGCATTCCTCCGCGAATTATTTGTGAGTTGATTGGGAAACCCAGACGATTTCTGTCGATAGTGAGTCTGATGTCTGGAGTTCCTGACGTTTCTTCGGCCGATTCTCTCACATGGAAAAATCTAATTCCATGCTTATCCAGCGTAGAAAATTGTTTGACTTTTTGTCGCAAATATGGAGTACTACCGGACGACAAAAGGAGGGACTGTATGGACTGTGGTTGTGCGAAGTGTGCAAAGCGTCTTAAGAAAAGTTTCGATGCTGAAATACCGTTTCAATTGCATTGAGGACAGTGCGGAAAACAAACGAGTTCCAGGAAGAATACGTGGTTCGACTCTTCCAAATCATCGATCCAGACCAGCGCAATTCCTCTATCTTGCTGGATTCGAGACTACACGTTGCAAGCAACAGCATCGGAAACTGAGTTGTCTGCTAATACCGTGTGTGGCTATTTCGGGTTTTGCAGAGAAATCTGTTACGTGGTAGTGACAAACGACAGTGTACCAATTGGTGGAGTGAGTAAAGTTGTGGGAGTGGGCGAATCTCATATAACTAGAAGGAAGAACCAGAGAGGACAACCTTCAAAAAGTGAAATCGATCACATTTGGGTATTCAGTGGAATAGAAAGAGCCCCGGAACTGTTTTGTTGTGAGAGTATTGTCCCAAGACAAGGTCTCTTCACTGGGTCTGATAAAGTACTTCATGCTGCCTAGTACTTAAGTCAATACAGACGGATTTCAGTCCTACAAGACTCTGAAAGCTGAAGGATTCGACCACGAGTTCATGAATCACTCTGTAGAGCTCGTGTCTTTGGATGATGTTAGTGTGCACACGCAGAATATCGAGCGCCTATGGAAATTTCTGAAGATTACCGTTAAAAGAGAGGGGCATCCAGGACAAAGAGACGAACTCCAATTGTTTCATTATCTCTATTTCCACAGCTTGCGTTTGCAGGGAAAAGTTAACACATGTGACTCTCTGCCGATATTCTTGTGTGATATTGGCAGAGTTTACCCAGGCTATGGAAAAAAGGGAATTGTCCCTGTAGCGTACACATCACATGGATTTCACGTGACGAGAACACCGACAACGAGTAAGGTAAGTCGTCTACTTTGTAATTACAAGTATTTTTTTAACGCTCTTCTTTTGTCGTTGCTGTAGTGACCATCGTAAACATAATTATAACGCCCGCGAGGAGAGTCGCATGATCGATTTACAATCGCATGTTCGATATGTGTCGTTTGTACCCCCCGACTTCGACAGGCAATCATTCTTGGAAATTACCCATTTCTCTGTGATTCTCCTCATTTAGGGAGAACTAGTATTCTTTGTAGCATAAAATATCAAGAAATTAAAAGAGAATCTGCAAGATTTCTACCAAGTTATTTCTTGGTTGTTCTGATAAAAAAAAAACTATGAAAACGAAGCAGTCTCAGTGTGAATGCTTTTCCTTGGCATGGGATGAGTTATTTGCTTTTAGTAAGCAGCTGCAAATCACTCTGATAAATATCAAACAGTTGGGAGCTGTAGTGAATGGTTGTGTTGGTAAAGCAGCTGCAAATCACTCTGATAAATATCAATCTGTTGGGAGCTGCTGTGAATGGTTGTGTTGGTAGGTCTACTGAGATACACATACGAGAGATACAAGATGTACCTCAAACACTATCCTATCCTGTCTTCTCTACATTAAATACAAAATCTGTCACCATCCATCCTCTCCACTGTGAGTGACATTTTGGTGTCTGGTCTAGAGGTCGTGCACAGGCGAGTCAGGGGCCAAAGAAAACTCAAGGTATTACCCCTATCCCCATCCCCAAAAAGTCTTTGCTCCCCTCCACTGAAACTGAAACCTAGTCAGAGAGAAACGCTTCAGCCAGCTGTGTCCCGTATCTGAGAAAAGCAAGTTAAAAGGGATTAACTGCCAGCAGTTAGAAAGTATGACAAATAATGGTAACCTATCCCAGATAGCACAGTAAGCCGGTTTCAAACTTGTTTCCAACTGTAAAGTTCAAGTATATAAGCTTGATCAAAGCTGGAATATTCAGGCCTGTTAGCTGGATTCAAGCTTGAAACAAACATCAAAGTTGGCAGAGTTCAAGCTTGACTTATCAAGCTTGGCTCCAGCTGTATCTACACACGTGGAATACAGCCTGGTATTTACAGCTTGTTTTAAGCTATATAAATATTAATCTGAATTTATTGAACCTAATTAATTAAATAAATATCAGAATGGAAATGGTGTGAAAAAATTAAGAAGAAGTTTTAATTTATTTGTGCCACGTATTAGAGAGTTAGTTTAAAATGACCTCTTTTTGCTCAACAACTTGTAATATGTATTCTTAGCTGGTAATCCATTTCACTTTTATCGAGGCTCAATTTTTCTACGTAAAAGAATATGGTATTCCTTTACGTTACGTAATATTTAACATTTGTAACATTAACGTACCGAACTGTTTTCTAGTATAAAACAAACTTGTCAACAAACCACAACCATTAACGCGCGTCACAAAGGTAAAATGGCCGTAAACGTAACTTTACGTTACGTAATATTTAACATTTGTAACATTAACGTACCGAACTGTTTTCTAGTATAAAACAAACTTGTCAACAAACCACAACCATTAACGCACGTCACAAAGGTAAAATGGCCGTAAACATAGCAAGGCTCAGAAAAGTAAATAAAATAAGATAAAACAGAACTGGAGACAGCCACACTAAAACCAAACTCCGCGCCGTCATGACGTCACACACAACACCCTTACGTGACGGCTTATAAACGCTTGTGGCGCTTCCCGTGGACGTCTATGGAAGCTATGCTGCGCGCGCATATGCTGTACAGCCTTCCAGGGAAATTACAGTTTATTTCAAGCTTGGGAAAATTATTTTAATTCAAGCTAAATTTTTACAGCTTGATGTAAACTGTGTAACAGGTTGATTTTTCAATCTTGAATTTTCAACTGAACCTAAACTCAATACCCACCTTGAAACAAGCTGTGTAACAGGTTGATTTTTCAATCTTGAATTTTCAACTGAACCTAAACTCAATATCCACCTTGAAATAAGCTTGAGTGCTAGCTGGGATATAGAAACAGCAGCAAGTAGTGCAAAATACCTCCCTGTACACTCGTGTTCAAGTCTGCAGGCCTTATTCAATATGTTGATGAGGCTATTCCAATCACCATTGAGGGGAAAAAGGTTCATCCAGTTGCAGATTGTAGGGCATGTGGGAAGCAACCTTGCCTGTAGCCTGGGTTTCAAGGCCATGCTAGGATCATTCCAGTGACTGGCATAGAAGGTTGAGAAACCAGCCTCACTTGCAGAAATTTCAGATGAACTCATAATTTGCAACACCCTCCTCAGAAATGATCGTGGCTATATGGTTCTGAGTCATCTTGATGGTTTGAATGAGACACGGCAAAAGTTCTCTGATGTGCTAGGCTGCAAGTTCCTAGACTTCTGCTTTAAAGTTGTGAACTGTAGGTTCCCCTTGAATGAATCTGGTGTGTACTGCACTCTAGAGGCTGTTGGTGAGGTAGCTGACAGCATGTGGGAAATAGGGAGCAGAAGATTTACTGTGTGAATCTAAAAGTCTATGAAAATGTTAGACTGATGGGAAATGGAGGCATTCTATTTGTTGCAACTGACAAGAGTCTCAAATCCAAATGTACCAATACAGAAATTGAAACTCCCTTCAAGTCTGTAACTGAAAGATTCTGCATCAGTATTAGCATTAACAAATAATTTGATCTTTCTATTGACCAACAGGCTCACCTCGTGATGTAACTCAAAACCTTAGAGAAAAGCTCAGCTCACTAGTATGCATGTTTGTCAGTCATGCTGTCACCATTAAAAAGACTTTAATCACCCAACAATAAGTTTCGATAATTAAAGTTTTGTAAGTGGTGGGCGTAACAGGACATCCTCTGAAATAATACCAAATACCTTCTCTGAAAATTACCTAGAAGAGGTGGTTGGGAATCACATTGGTGATAGAAATAAATTAGATCTAATGGTGTCAAACAGATCTGATCTCTTTGCGGATGTCCATGTTGAAACTGACTTCAGCAACCATGATTTGATTGTAGCAAAAATGAGTACCAAAATAAAAATGGCAGCTCAGATAAGGAGACAGATTTACGCTTTCTTACAATAGATAAAGATGTAGCAGGATCTTATCTCATACTGGAAGTTCAAAATTTAACTCTGGGCAGTAGCATGCAGAAGAATCGCGACTCAAGTTCAGAGAAACAACTGACCAAGCATCGAATCGATGTGGACCTATTAGATCCGTTTATGTTGGGCGAGACCCCGCATGGTATACAATCTCCTTGAAGAAAATTCTAAAGAAATAGCAGGTACTACACAATAGACTTACAACAAAGTGTATGGCTATAAACATAGAGAAACTTTTAAAAAGGCAAATAGTGAAGACTTCAGTTACTATTATAGCAGAACCTTATTGAAATAATTTTGGATTTCCTAGAAGGTAGGATGCAGTGGGTTATGGTTATTGGATTCTAATTGACAAATGTAGAAGCAATCTGAGGTGTGTGAGAGAGAGAGTTGTGTTGGAACCCTTGTAGTTCATACCGAGCGAGGTGGCGCAGTGGTTAGACACTGGACTCGCATTCGGGAGGACGACGGTTCAATCCCGCGTCCGGCCATCCTGATTTAGGTTTTCCGTGATTTCCCTAAATCGCTCCAGGCAAATGCCAGGATGGTTCCTTTCAAAGGGCACGGCTGACTTCCTTTACTGTCCTTCCCTGATCCGATGAGACCGTTGACCTCGCTGTCTGGTCTCCTTCCCCAACACAACCAACCTTGTAGTTCATATTTTATAATAACTACCTAGAAGCCAATATTTAATGATAACTTCATACTTTTTACAGATGATGCAGTTATCTATAATGATGTGCCATTAATGTTTGAAAAATGATGCATATGTATTCAGTCATATCTTTGTAAGATCCAAGGTGATACAACATTTGGCAACTTGCTTTAAATGTTTATAAATTTAACATTCAGCACTTAACAAAATGCAGTAACACACAGATCCAAGCCTACAATATTAGGGAGTCACAACTGGGATCAGTCAACTGACATGAATTCCTAAATATAACAGTTTGTAGGAAAATGAAATAAGATACTCAAATAAGTTGAATGGTAAGTAAAGCAGGTGATAGACCTCAGTTCATTAATAGTGCACTGAGAAAATTAGGGGATCTACTAAGGAGATAGGTTACAAATTAATTTTGTAGTTCATCCTAGATTATTAATAAATTGAATGGAACAGGTTTGTTTTGCCCATAGAAGACAATCACTGAGAAGAAACCCTGAACCAGCAGTCATTTAGAGTTGTATTCTATCTGTACAATGAAAGCTCACTTACAAAATTTCTAAAACAATATTATATGACAAATCTAGCCATATACCACAATGCCCTAATTTTCACTCCTGTAGAGACCACAAAGAAGAGATTAGACTAATTAGGATTCAAACTTAGACTAGACAACACTACCAGGGGAAAGAATTAAATAGGTCTTGCAAAATGATGGTGAAATGTAACAACACAAAATGAACTAATGAGCATAAATGAAGGGAATTATGCACTATGGTAAATACCAATTATTTACAGTATTTTTCTCACCTGTTATTCTGTACATGAAACTTCATAAAACAAATTCACAAATGTAAATTAGGCATATATTTTTATTCTTGGTAGAATATATGCTGCATTGATGATTTACTACTGGCAACAGACAAACTGATAGTTACCTTGAAATCTTTAAATTTTTGTAGGTCAGATATGGATAATTATTATTGGTTATGCCAGGATTTCTTGTCCAGGAAGTATACCTATGTGCATTGCACTTTTTGTTGACTAGATTGTTTGATGACTCCACTTTTGCTGCTTAAGCTTTAGATTTTATGTTAGTTACTTTCTGTTCTTACTGTGTATCAAAAGAAGTGTACTGACGTACTACAACATCTAAGCTAGTTCTGGATGGATCAGACTTTCTTTTAGTAGCTTTTGAAACTGCAATCCATTTGCCTGACATTAAGATTTTAAGTGCTGTTTTAGAACGCATACTCATAACAAACTGTAAGTTGTTCCCTAACTTGGTTATACCATTTGCAGACTGTGTTTTGTGCAGTGATTAAACCTGAGAATGATATTAGCATCAATTACTCTGACATGAAAAAGGTAAGGCACTTCCCATATCACATCAGAATTATTCTGAAAACAAATATCATATTTGAGCTAAATTACTTGCGTTATTGTACCCAAGAAAAATTAAGTGTACATTGAATTTATCACTGTAACCTTAAGTGCATCCCAAAATTGTGAGTTCCCTCTTTTACATGTGGGTAAAAAATATACTAATTTTTCTGAATTTCAGAAATATTAACAAAAATTTGCGCCGACATCACACCTGCAGTTGCAAGAATTTATCTTTTTCATTTCTTCAGTCCTGCACTAGCATGTGTGCTGGTGATACGCATTCAAATATTGGTGCCACTAGAGTCATAGTCCTGTTGACTAGTTCTCCACATTCTATAAGTGTGAATTTCAAAGCAGCTAGATGAATTTGTTTGAATTTTTCCTTGCACTTCAGTTGAACTGAACATCCTCTCAGTCATCAGCTGGGTCGACCATAGCAAGGCTGTGGAGAAGTTTTATCTGTCACTCCCTGAATTTTCAGTATTGTAAAAAAGGAAGTTGCTGCTCACCATATAGTGGATATGCTGAGTCAAGATAAGCACAACAAAAACACTGTCACAAATATAGCTTTCGGCCAGCAAGGCCTTCGTCAAATTTAGATGACAAACTCACGCAAACACAACTCTCACACACATGAATGCAGTCTCAGGCAACTGAGGCCACACTGTGAGCAGCAGCACCAGTCCGTGATGGGTGGGGCTAAGGAAGAGGCTGGGGTGGGGAGGGGGAGGGTTAGTAGGGTAGGGGTGGTGCACAGTGATGTGCTGTTGGTGAGCACGCAGGGACAACGTGAAAGAGGGTGGGCAGCTATGCGCAGTTGGGAAGTTAGATGGAGGGCAGCAGAGAGGTGGGGAGGGGTAGGGGATGATAGTAGAAAAGGAGACAAGTAAAAAGACTGGGTGTGATGGAGGAATGAGGGCTGTGTAGTGATGGAGTGGGAACAGAAAAGGGGTTGGATGGGAGAAGACAATATGATGGAATACCACTGTGGGATGGGTGGAAAGGATAGTGGGCAGGATATTTCTCATTACAGGGCACGACAAGAGGTCATCAAAACCCTGGCGGAGGATGTAATTCAGTTGTTCCAATCCTGGATGGTATTGAGTTACGAGGAGAATAACTTGCAGTTTTCATTCTTGTTACAGATGTTCAGCAATATATCAAATGTAACATGAGGAATAAGCAGTTCATCCTTCTATGCGGGTATCAGATAAAATCATTTCTCCAGTAACAGATTCCATTTCTTAGACTGAATATTTTTGGTTCTTAGAGTTTTATGTGGAGGGAGAGCATATAAATATTTGTATAAGTTCTTGGTGCTGCCTTCAGATCTCCATCAAGTAACCTCAAGAAAACTTATCAGGCCATCCAAAGTTAGGGGTTTTCAGGCATTTATCTTCCACTTCATTCTTACACTCATGGCACATAATTGTTAATAACGAAAACAAACAGACAAAAATATTTATTTATCATGACTAGTCTTCCACTTGTAAAATAGTTGTTGTTGATTTCCCAGAATCTCAATTCTGTCTAACCAGTTTCATATTGTAATGAATCTCGTTGGACAAGGGTGATAATCACTCACATAAAGACAGTCTTGTTGGCGGCTCATCAACCTTGTGGCAGCTAATCGAGTTCACATGGGCAATGTGCACTGAAAGTATTATAGTTTGTTGAATTAATTTGCTCTCCTTCTGTTGAAAATTTGATCATATGCCATTCACTTAAACAGCAGGTGGAATTACACTTAGCTTTAGTCTCTGCACTTGACTTCTGAGAGAAAATATGCCAATTTGCATTTGAAAATACATCGATATGAATAACCAGAATATATGGGATGAAATAACAAGAAAAACTTGTTCAGATCTTACATAGAATAAATTTGCAACAAACAATACTGAAATTGTTTTATGCACTAGTGCCAAGTTATTTAAACTACCATGAAAACCATCGGTAACCAACCAGATAACTTTTAGGGCAATACTTCATTGACATACAATCACTTCCTTTCCTTTAACTATTAAACACACATTCTTTTGTAGCTTAAGACACAGTAATTTCAAACAGATAAAAATAAATTTACATTTAATTGACATAGGTCTGCGCAGAGTACTCTGCTAAGTGAAGGAAACATTTATCATAGAGAATTTGATTTCTCAATGAAACAACTGTGACAATGACTCATTAACTTTGTATGACACACCCCCATGCTGAACTCCACATATTTCACATTCCACTTAAGTGGACAACATCCAACATCCAGAAAACGAAAGCTGCCAGCCCTCTGTGTAGATGTAATGATGACTTACCAACACAAATACCTGTGTTTCAGAAGTGGACTCCTTAACAACAACCTTACTGTTTGGAAGAAGAAATTGCTAGGGATACTCAGACTCCTGGCGCATGGAATGTTGTCGACCGTGTAAAAATTGCCATGAATTCCAAATACGACGGGAGTTGTACTCCAGGAAATGGAACATCACATGTAAGCACTAAAGATTCCTCTGCATGTCTTCATTATTTAAAGCAAATATTTAAATTCAATATGAGTCTTCTATTGTGTAAGTTTTATCTGTATGTAAATACATGCAAACAGTAAACAGTTTCAGAATGCATAAGTTAAGGAAACGCCAGCTCTTACATTTTACAACTCTTGGAAAACATTCTCTACTGGTAATATTTATGATCTGTCCATGAGAGACTTTTCTAATTAGTATGTGGTCCAGAATAGTGGAACATAAAATATTCCATTAATTACTTATGCTTTCTAACATCATTAGCATGCTGTCAGGAAGTGTATAACCAATGACATTCTTTCCATCCTAAGAAACTCACCAGATATTCAGCGCTACATATTTTAATACTACAGACAGCCAACTGGATTACTTCCAAAGTCCCTACTCAAAACTAACCAGATGCTGGTCAAAGTCAGCATAGCGTTACTGATGATATACAAACAGTGGCATCAGTATCCCACACCCTAACTCTCCATACAGACTATAATGATAATGAGAGACAACCCACTAGAGACACTGAGTCACCATGCCCACAAACCACCATCAATAAGATGCAACATACCACGGATACTGCATGAGATGAAATTGAAACTCTGGTGAATGGACCATTAAGAGAATGGAGAAGAAATGCCTCTGCATGACTTTACTTTTTAAAGCCAGGATTCTTCTGTGTTAGTTGTTTTCATATTCACTGTTAATCTTACCAACAGAAATTTTGTGATCCTTTGAAGTAATTTGATGGCAAAAGAGATACTGTGATATTCATGAACAAATATTAAAAAAAAAAAAAAAAAAAGATGTGGTTCAATATCCTTAAATTATTTTATGAGTGTGATAACGTTTTGAATGTTGTACATTACCAGTATGATATAAGTAAATGAATAAGTAAGCCACATGTTTATTATGTCACAAAAAATGCTTTGTAAAGACTGTTTAATATCCCAGACACTTGCCACAAACCTAAGACCACATATTTTATGTTTCATAGGTGATCAAATTGATGCCTTCCAAATTTGTCAATGAAAAGAAACCAGAAGCACAAAATCTGCATATCATTGTTGACGGACCAACAATAGCCCCAGCACCTCACAATAGGACTTTTCATCCCAAAATTAATGTTAATACCAGACAACTAACTACAGATGTTGAGTCTTCATGTACACATAATGTAGCTAGTGAGGTGCAGTCTAATGTGGCTACTGTACATGATGAAATTGGTACTTTCTTGAACGGACCATCAAGAGTAAGTAGAAAGAATTGTTTTGCACAACTTTATTACTTGAAAATTAATGTATTACTACAAATAAAATGTACTACTCTGTTAATTATTTAATGTTGACTGCAAACATGTTAAAATATTAATAGATACAATCTTACCGGCAAAAACATTTTGTATCCTCTGAAGCTATTTGAAGGCAACAGTCACATTTTGATGAAGCCAATTTCTTATGATGATTACTTTATGATTATGTCAACATTTTGATTGTTGTATATTACCGGTATGACTTGAGGGAAGGAACGATTAAGCAACATGGTTAATTCTTATCTATAAAGTTCTCTTTTAAATAGTGTTTAATGTCTCAGGCACTTGTCACAGCCTAACGAACATCTTGTGTACATACATAAATGAAAGGATGACTTCTTGAAAACTGAAACTGCCCAAAATCAGCATACCATTAGTGATTATATAGCAACAATAGCACCAGAGTCTCACACTTGAAATCCTCATCTAGACTCTAAAGATATTGAAGACAACAAATTAGAGATACTGAATCTCCATGCCCACAAAGTGTAGTCAACAAGATGCAACCTACCACAGATAATGCATGAATTGAAATTGAAACACTGCCAAATGGACCATTAAGAGTAACTAAAAAAATCTCTCTGACCACTTTGTGGTGCTATGCTATGTGGATAATATTCAGGATGTATAATAATACTATGAGTACATGGATCTGATAGAGCACACTTTTTATTTTGCTTAAGGCCATACAAGCCAGATACAGCTGCATACATGGAAGCCATTTAAAGCAAACTGACAGCCAAAGATTACACACATGGTCTAGGTCATCCACCAGCAATTTTCTTTGTAGTCGCAGGGTTCACATAGATCTCCCAGCTCCATAGTGCACAGTACTGAGAGGGATGTCCATCGAGTATCGGTGTGTTGAGGTAATGTGGAGATGGGGTGGTTGTCTGGGTGCCAGGTGGACACAACAGATGTGTTGTCATCAGCTGTGGGGTCGATGCCAAGAGGTGATGTACACGGTAGGGTGTGCAGCTGATAATTGTGAAGGTACACTGACACACGGTGGGAGCAGCTAAAGCATGAATGCCTGGTTGCATCACAGATCATGCAAGAGGTTGGCACCAGGGCCTCATGACTTTGGTAACAATATATGATCTGGAGGGTTCAGGTGAGGAGCCTTGGTTCTTAGGATTCCAACAGCATAACATCAGGGTCTGAGAGTGCCAATATTGTCAACATCTGCTAACTTAGCTGCTTTGTGGAAGTCATGAGAGACAGAGCCATTTGTGGTCTGGTGGTTTATTTATTTATTTATTTTTTATCCATCTTTAAGCATTTACATGCAATCGATGTCATCATGAGTAATGTACAATTTACATATTAACAAATACAACTATTGTGAGGTATCAGAAAAAGCTAAAGTATACATTTTAAAAGAACATACATAATAAAGGAATACATTTGATACATAAAGATATCCCATGTAACTAAAGTGTGCATTTTAAAGAATGTGCATAATAAAAGAATACATTTCATACATAAGGATTTCTCCACATGTTTAACAGTTAAATTTCGAACTACAGAGAGAAAAAAAGCTTAGGAAGAGGTACAAAGAGAGTTGCAAGTTGTTTCCTAAGTCAGGTCTATTTTTGAAGAGTTTTCAAATTCTTTAACACTGTAAAAAGCTTTGTCTTTCAGCCAATTTTTAGTCTTACTTTTAAATATATTAAGAGAGACTCAATGTGCCTGCACAGGTAATGTGTTGAAAAGCCTTATTCCCATGTATTCATAACTGTCTTGTGTTTTCTTGAGTCGAGTTGTTGGTATGTCTATCTTAAATGTTTGACGAGTGTTATGATTATGAACAGACTGCCTAAGGTTGTAACTGTTGCAGTTTTCTTTTATGTACAAAAGGCAGCTGTATATAAAACGAGAAAGGACTGTCATTATCTGTAATTCTTTGAAGTATGACCTACATGATATGTAATTTTTGATAATCCCAGAGATGCTCCTGATGGCTTTCTTCTGCCAAATAAAAATTTTCCTGGGCCATGGAGAATTACCCCATAGAAGAATACCATAGCTAATATGGCAATGAAAGAATGCATAATAGGAATTAATCAGCAGACTTTCAGAAACACAGGTGTGTAATTTTTTCAGTAGATAGATAACTTGCGAAAGCTTTCAAGACATGTTGTCTATGTGACTTTGCCAGGTTAATTTCATATCTAAGTATATACCAAGAAGTTTGGTAGAAGTGTACTCAATATCAGCATTGAATAAGCTGAAGGATATATTTACAATCTTTTCATAGTTAATAGCTAACTCATTGGCTTCAAACCACGTATTGGATAGTCTGAGAAAATCTTTACTTTTCTCCTTCAGTTTATTTATGTCTTTCCCTGAATTGATGAAAGTTGTGTCATCTGCATAAAGCACAGATTTGCATGGCATATTGCTGGGCAGGTCATTTATAAATATTATAAATAAGATCATTGCCAGTCAACTTGATGTTGAGGACTTTGAAGAGGAGGCCATTGACACCAGCTCACAACTCAAAGGTTGGAGGTACATTGATGTTAGTGGGAGGGTTGTCAGGTGATGTAGTGGGGCAGTGAGGTGGACCTTGCAGGAATCCTCATCTAGTAAAGCTTCTTGCAGCGTCTGATCTGACTTACACAAGTAACAATCAGTGTCATAGGTTTTGCATTTAACAATATCTCAAAGGTATCAATGACCTTTCAATGAGTTTTGTGGGGCCCTGAGTATGGGGTTGTAACACTGGTCATAGTGAGTCTTCACATAACATAGTGGAGAACTCACAGTCATCGAGAGCCTTGTGAATAAAAACTTTAGGTGCTGAAGCAGAACAGGGGAGGGTACACAGAGTTAAGTGATGTGTCACTTAACTCATGAACTAGGTCAGGCTGGTCTGGAGGAGCAATTTATGATTCTGGAGCAGGAAGTCTGCCAGCAGGGATAGCACTTCATTGCATATAATTTCAGCAAGGGAAGCTCCCAGGACGTGCTTGTAGGTTGTACGGACTCCCAGAAATACCCGAGGTAATGCCTGTCTCCTTAACACACCATGGCACATGAGAACCACCTTTTATGTGTGCAGTACTACCATTTGATGGGATGGGACACCCAAAGTGTGAAATTCAGGTGTCAACAAAACTTTACAAGTGGAATCGGCTATTATGTCCTTAAGCAGCACTGCTTCTACCCATGGGGTGACATGGTCAATCACCAACAGAATGTAGTGACAGCCATCAGAGAGAGATACGAATCCCACAAGGTCAACATGCACATCTTGAAAACATCTCTTTGTGACCTCTAAGTGATGCAGAGGGAGTAGAGAGCGATGTGAGAGTTTGCTCTTTTGGCAGGGGACACATGCATGAGTGCTATGCTTACAATCCTTCTTCACATTAAACCATGCAAAAAAGCCATCACCAGGTGCACAGTCAGACATCTACCAGGTGGAAGCCAGGTTATGTAAGTGATGAAAGGTAATGTGACAGAATAGATGCTGAAAAAGAGGGGATGAACGTTTTTGCAAAACATCGTAGAGCATCAAACATGTCATGTCCAGTACAGGCTGAAGCTTGATGTGTAGGTTCATGGAGGGTTTGTGGAGAAGAGCCTGTAATTGCTTATCTTGCTGTTACACTTTGATAAACTGTTCATTATCAAACTGGGACGAGATTGCATTGATGTACGAGACATAATCTGTTGCAACATTTTCCACACCTTTCAGATGATGTACGTTGTTGCTGAACTGTGCGACATAATCCAAGTGCCAAAAGCTTCAGGGACAAGGGTCCTTTTACAGGTTTTGGATAGAGTCAACAAGCAATAGTGGTATGTGTAAAGAATCAGAGGGCATCCTTCAATATCTTACCAGAAGTATTGTACTGCTTCGTAGCCTGCTAGCATCTCTCCATTGTATGCTGACCACTTGCATTTCAATGGCGAGAACTTGCACAAGAAAAATGGATTCTGTGTTATACAACCCCATCTCTTGTTGCAGCAAGGGCACCAATAGCGGAATTGCTCATGTCAGCAGTTATGATGAGCTGGGAGTTGGGGAGGGGGTGTGCCAAAGTAGTGGCTCAGATGAGTCAATCTTTGATGCATTCAAATGCAGATTGCCTCTGATGTCCATGTAAGTTTGCTTTTGCCAGTAGTGAGTAGTGTTCTTGCTGGTGAAGGCTTGAGCAAGTGGCACCTGAAGGGCTGCTGTCTGAAGAAGGTGCCTTTAATAAAAATTTTCCATGCCTAAAAACTGAATAGTTGTTCTTGCCTGAGATGCCAGTTAAGAGAACCATCATCTGGTGAGAAAATTAGGATGTGGGTGAGATACCTGTAACAGAATGGAAACATGAATAATACACCATCAATAAATTAATACTAGTTTGAGCAGCATTGTTAAGTCCATATGGTATAAACATAAACACAAACAGATCAACAGGTGTGATAATAGTGGTTTTGTGAATATTGTCTGGTCACATAGGGATTTTCAGGTATGCTGTCTTGCAGTCAATGATACTAAACAGAGACGCATTCACCAAATAATGAGTGAAATACTGGATGTTCAGAACTGGGTAGCTGTCCATTATAGTGCAAGCATTGAGAACTCTGTAATCACCGTGCACCATGATACATCCATCTAACTAGAGGTATGTGTTGGGTACTGCCCATAACTCCTCTCTCAAGATGTGAATTGTGCAGTACAATTGGGGTACAGTGTCAGCATCATAACTGCACAACAAGTATTTAACTTGAATACAGTTTTCATATGTTACCAATGTATCACTTTTATTTGTCGTGTGACAAGGGCCTCCCGTCGGGTAGACCGTTCGCCTGGTTCAAGTCTTTCGACTTGACACCACTTCGGCGACTTGCGCGTCGATGGGGATGAAATGATGATGATTAGGACAACACAACACCCAGTCCCTGAGTGGAGAAAATCTCCGAACCAGTCGGGAATCGAACCCGGGCCCTTAGGATTGACAGTCTGTCGCGCTGACCACTCAGCTACCGGGGGCGGACTATGTAGCACTACACTATGTGGATAATATGCAAAAGGTATAATAGTAGTATATGGATCTATTAGAGCACACTTCTTCTTTTGCTTAAGGCCATTGAGGACACATACAGCTGCACACACAGATAAGCAATTGGTGAACTGACTGTCAAAGATAGCATGCATGTCCTCGATCAACTGTCAGGGATGTTCTTTGTAGTCACAGAGTTTCCACAACTTCATTACATAAAACATTATTAAAAAAACAGCTGGACTCTCCTTTGTTGGTCTGTCATTTATTCACTGTATACAATATAAGAACTTAACAGAAATAATTTTACCAGCAAACACATCATGAAGTCATATTGTGATATTCATGAAAGACAACTTTTTATGATGATTTGATTTAGCAGCCTTATAAATAGGCCACATGATTATTTCTTATCAATAAGATACCCTTATAAAGATTCTCTGATGTCTCATACACTTGTCCTGTTCTGAATACCATGTAATCTATGTTCAGAAGATGATCAAATGGATGATTTCCAAACTCATTAATCAAAAGAAACCTCAATATGGCCAAAGTCAGCACACCATTTTTTCTGACATACTAACTTTAGTACCAGTGTCTCACACATACACTCTCCATAGAGTGTCTAATGATACTGGCAGACAACCCACCAGAGATTTTGAGTCTCCATACTCACAAACTGTAGTCAACAGGATGCTGCATGTCATGGATACTGCACACGAAACTGAAATATTGCCCATCTGGCCATTAACAGCAGGTAAAAAATATTGTTTTGTGTGGCTTTGCTATTTGAAATTTGGATATTATTATGAAAGCAGGGCTCTGATGTGTAAATTGTTTTATTAACTGTAAACATCTTAAAAAATACCTGATATAATCTTACCACCAAGTATGTTTTGTGATCCTCTGAAGTTACTTGATGGTAAAAGTCATATTGTGATATTTATGAATAACATTTTTTTCTCATTATGGGATTCAGTAGCATTAAATTATTTCATGAATATGTGAATATTTGAATGCTGTTCATTATTAGTGCAATATGAGAGAAGGAATAATTAAACCACACAATTATTTCTTCTCAATAAAATGCTCTCACAAAGACAATTTAACATCTCACACATCTGCCATATCTTGATAATCACATGTTTTACATTCCATAGATCATGAAGTGGATGCCTTCTGTAGTCATATTTCCAAAGAAACCTGAATCTGACCAAATTCAGCAAAGCATTACTAGTGGTATACTAACAGTAGCACCGGTGTTTCTAAATGGGATTGTTCATCCAGAGTCTAATGATGTTGAGAGACAACCTACTAAAGATATTGAGACTCTACGCCCACAAACTGTGAATAATAAGATACAGCATACCATGAATACTGCACAAGATAAAATAAAATATTTGCCAAGTGGATTGTTAAAAATAAGCAGAAAAAACTCTATGCCATAACTATTATTTGCAACCAGTATTTTATTTAAAAAACAGGTCTATGATGTGTTAGTTGTTTGTATATTCATTGTAAACTCTTAAATAATTAACAAACCGATATTACATGAAGAATCATTTTTATAACCTCTGAAGTTATGGTATTTGCTGGAAACAGTATTTCTGATATTTATGACAGACAATTTTCAATGATTATGTAGTTTGGTAGCCTTGTATTATTTTATGATTATGTCAATGTTTTTGATGACATACATTATTAGTAGCATATGAGTGAAAGGAATCATGAAGCCACAAGATTAATTAATTGCAGTAAAATGATCTAATAAAGTATGGTTAACAGCTCACATACTTGCCATATCACAAGAATCGCGTATTAAATTTTCTGCACATAATCAATGGGTTCCACAAGGGTCAGTCTTGGGTCCTTTGTTGTTCTTATTATATATTAATGACTTGCCATTCTATATTCATGAAGAGGCAAAGTTAGTTCTCTTTGCTGATGATACAAGTATAGTAATCACACCTGAGAAACAAGAATTAACTGATGAAATTGTCAATACTGTCTTTCAGAAAATTACTAAGTGGTTCCTTGTAAACGGACTCTCACTGAATTTTGATAAGACACAGTACATACAGTTCCATACAGGGAATGGTATGACGCCATTAATAAATATAGACCTTAATCAGAAGCATATAGCTAAGGTAGAATATTCCAAATTTTTAGGTATGTCCATTGATGAGAGATTAAATTGGAAGAAACACATTGATGATCTGCTGAAACGTTTGAGTTCAGCTACTTATGCAATAAGGGTCATTGCAAATTTTGGTGATAAACATCTTAGTAAATTAGCTTACTACGCCTATTTTCACTCATTGCTTTCATATGGCATCATATTTTGGGGTAATTCATCACTGAGGAATAAAGTATTTATTGCACAAAAGCGTGTAATCAGAATAATAGCTGGAGTCCACCCAAGATCATCCTGCAGACATTTATTTAAGGATCTAGGGATATTCACAGTAGCTTCTCAGTATATATACTCTCTTATGAAATTTGTTATTAACAACCAAACCCAATTCAAAAGTAATAGCAGTGTGCATAACTACAATACTAGGAGAAAGGACGATCTTCACTATTCAAGATTAAATCTAACTTTGGCACAGAAAGGGGTGAATTATACTGGCACTAAAGTCTTTGGTCACTTACCAAATAGTATCAAAAGTCTGACAGATAACCAACAAGTATTTAAGAAGAAATTAAAAGAATTTCTGAATGACAACTCCTTCTACTCCATAGAGGAATTTTTAGATATAAATTAAGAAAAAAATTAAAAAAATAAAAAAATAAATAAAAAAATAAAAATAAAGAAAAACAAAGAAACACAAAAAAAATAAAGTTGTTATATTAACTTAAGTATGTTGTTAAATTAACCTAATTATGTCATGTATTGGAAAATTCGACTCGTTCCACATCATTACGAAATATCGTATTCATGATCCATGGAACTAGTATTAATCTAATCTAATCTAATCTGACTTCCGAAGTCATTAATCAAAAGAAACCTGAAGCTGGCAAAAGCCAGCTTTAACAGTACTGATGATATATCAACAGAGGAACCAGTGACTCACACCAGCACTCTCCACTCAAAGACTAATGATACTGACAGACAACCCATTAGTACTTTGAGTCTCCACTGCCAGAAACTGTACTTACTAAAATGCAGACTACTGTGCGTACTGCATGTCATGAAACTCAGACTTTGCCAAAAGGACCTTTTATTTTTTTTTATTTAATTTATTTGCATAGTTTATGCCCACATTGGAGCACCAAAATCAAACATAATACAATTGATTCTACAATAATTAAGTTTAAGTTTTAGCAGTCAGCAATTTCTTCGTTTCCCAAAACTTCTTCATTCACCGTGATCTGGCTGCTCGTTCTTCTGCAGATATAACATATTTCTTCCATTCTGATGATTTGAATGCCAACCATGTGTATTTGTTCTTCAGAAGCAGTTTCTCTTCTCTTTGTTGAATTTGGTGTATGGTGATGTTCAGTTCATCCATATCACTTTGTACTTCTTTAAACCAGATATTTTTGGTTTTACTGTTCCAGAAGTAGTCAATGAGCTGCTTCAGGATTCTGGTATTTGGTAGGCAAGATATGTGGCTGAAAAATGCAATCGTTCTTTTCCACATTGTATCAATAATGGATTCACTTTCTTTATACACTTCTGAATTCGGCAAAAGTCTCCACTGCCCATTATCTTGGTATTTCTTACTGACAATTGTTCTGAGTATTCTTCTATCAACTTTCTGCAATTTGTCAGTAGTTGCTTGAGTATTTAGTCTGAATAGTGTTTCACTTGCATATGTTGCTTCCGGTTTAACGATGGAGGAGTAATGTCGAAATTTAGCATTTATCGAGAGAGATTGTTTTCTGTAGGTTGGCCACGTGGTTCTCTGCGCTCACTGAAGTTATAATGTTCTACTATCTACTGATGCTCTTTCATTGACATTCCAGTTAATAATCTCACCAAGATATTTAAACTTTTTTACTACCTTAATTTTTTGATCATTATGGGATGTGTCAACTGAGAAGCTGGGCATCATTTCTGTTTTCTCAAACGAAATTTACAATCTGACCTTTGCCGCTAATCATTCTAGTTGTTCTATCTGAACCTTTGCTTCATCAGTATTGTTTGCCAACAGCGACAAATCATCTGCAAATGCAAGGCAATTAAGTTGAATGTTTCTTCCAATCTTAACACATGGTGGGCATATCTTGTTGCATTCACGCATGATTTTCTCCAGCACACAATTGAACAATAATGGAGACAATCCATCATCTTGTTGAAGGCCAGTATGAATCTCAAAAGGTTCAGAGTATTCATTTCTGAACCTTACTCTAGCTTTAGTATTTCGAAGGGTGACTGCAACGAGGTTTAATTCTTTAAGAATTGACAGTAGAAATTCACGATGAATACTATCATAGGCTTTTTTAAAATCGACAAACGTGATCACTATTTTCTTGTCCCTGATCAATTGATGTTTCATTATCCATTTGAGACTAATAATTTGATCAGGACAGCTTCATCCTGAATGAAAGCCTCCTTGATATTCACCTAGTTCACCGTCAAGCTGTTCATGAATTCTGAAATACAGAACCTTGGAAAAAATTTTATAAGTAATATCCAGCAGGCATATACCCCTATAATTATTTGGATCCAATCTATCTCCTTTTTTGTGTAGAGGATGGATTGTTGCAACATTCCATTCCTCTGGTAGCTTCTCAGTATTCCAAATGTCAGTAAGATGTTTGTGTAAGTTCAGAATAATTTGTACATTTGCATATTTCCAAAGTTATGCCACTAGTTGGTTCTCACCTGCTGCTTTATAATTCTGAAGTGAGTTAATCGCTGCTTGTACTTCATCTGGCTGTGTTGGTATAACTTTTTTAAATGCGTTTTGTTTCTTGGATAGGGATCAAATTCCAAATGATGTTCAGGTTCTGCACTATTTAGAAACTGTTTGAAATATTTAGCCAGTATCATTGAATTGTCATAAATGTTATGTGCTATCTTTCTGTTTGTATCCTTCATCATAAGAGTAGGTGGAGTGTATTTCGACTGGTACTGTTTGAATGTCTGATAGTAGTCTCTTGTCTTGTGGCGATTGAAGGCATCCTCGATAGATTTTAGCAAATCCTTATGAAATTGCCTTTTGACCCTTCTAATTTCTTTGGCAGTTGATAGTCTAGCATTTATTAAGTCTTCCCTGGAGCTTTCAGTTCTCTTTTGTTGGTAATTTAATCAGGCCTTATCTCTCTGTTGAATCGCTACATCACATTCCTCATTCCACCAAGCATGTTTCTTGCATTTCCGTTCTTGATCTCTTGTAATATATCTGATTTTTAATAATATAACTAGGGTCATATGTTCTCTCTGTATCTAACATTTGAGGTTTGTTTTTTCTTTTAGGTGTCAGTTTGATTTTAATTTGCGAAATGTAGTGGTCTGAATCAACATTGACGCCACACAGTGCTTTAACATTATAGATTTCCTTATGGAATTTCTGATCCAGGGCTACATGATCTATCTGGAACTCTCCTAGCTTGACGTTAGGACATTTCCATGTCATTAACTTATGTGGTCTTCTCTTAAACCTGGTTATCTTCAAAACCAATCCATGTCAAAGGACCATTAAGAGTAAGAAGAAAAAATTTCTCTTCAGGATTTTATTATTTGAAACAATGATATTATTACAAAAACAGTACTGCATCATGTTAGTTATCTGAATGTCACTTCTCATGAGGAACTTGAAACTTCCAGCACAGTGAAGGGCCATGAAGAGGAACTCTGGCTAAAGTTTAAAAGCATAGTTGACCATGCACTTGACAGGTACGTACCAACCCAGTAGAACAGTTCATAATGGGGTGGAACCTCCAAGGTATACAGTCACTGGAAAGAAACTTCTAAGGAAACAGAGATCACTGGATAATAGGTCTAAAAAGAAGTGCTGGGCTGTAGATAGAGATATGCTGAATGAAACAGGTTTGGCTGTCAAGAGATCAATGTGTGATGCCTTCAATGATTACCATAGCAAAATATTATCAAATGATCTTTCACAGAACTTGAAGAGATTCTGGTCATATGTAAAGGCTACAGAATGAGATTTTCACTCTGCAGTGAAGTGTGCGCTGATATGAAACTTCCTGGCAGATTAAAACTGTGTGCCCAACCGAGACTCGAACTCGGGACCTTTGCCTTTCGTGGGCAAGTGCTCTACCATCCGAGCTACCGAAGCACGACTCACGCCCGGTACTCACAGCTTTACTGCTGCCAGTATCTCGTCTCCCACCTTCCAAACTTTACAGAAGCTCTCCTGCGAAACTTGCAGAACTAGTACTCCTGAAAGAAAGGATATTGCGGAGACGTGGCTTAGCCACAGCCTGGGGGATGTTTCCAGAATGAGATTTTCACTCTGCAGCGGAGTGTGCGCTGATATGAAACTTCCTGGCAGATTAAAACTGTGTGCCCGACCGAGACTCGAACTCGGGACCTTTGCCTTTCGTGGGCAAGTGCTCTACCATCCGAGCTACCGAAGCACGACTCACGCCCGGTACTCACAGCTTTACTGCTGCCAGTATCTCATCTCCTACCTTCCAAACTTTACAGAAGCTCTCCTGCGAAACTTGCAGAACTAGTACTCCTGAAAGAAAGGATATTGCGGAGACGTGGCTTAGCCACAGCCTGGGGGATGTTTCCAGAATGAGATTTTCACTCTGCAGTGGAGTGTGCGCTGATATGAAACTTCCTGGCAGATTAAAACTGTGTGCCCGACCGAGACTCGAACTCGGGACCTTTGCCTTTCGTGGGCAAGTGCTCTACCATCCGAGCTACCGAAGCACGACTCACGCCCGGTACTCACAGCTTTACTGCTGCCAGTATCTCGTCTCCTACCTTCCAAACTTTACAGAAGCTCTCCTGCGAAACTTGCAGAACTAGTACTCCTGAAAGAAAGGATATTGCGGAGACGTGGCTTAGCCACAGCCTGGGGGATGTTTCCAGAATGAGATTTTCACTCTGCAGCGGAGTGTGCGCTGATATGAAACTTCCTGGCAGATTAAAACTGTGTGCCCGACCGAGACTCGAACTCGGGACCTTTGCCTTTCGTGGGCAAGTGCTCTACCATCTGAGCTACCGAAGCACGACTCACGCCCGGTACTCACAGCTTTACTTCTGCCAGTATCTCGTCTCCTACCTTCCAAACTTTACAGAAGCTCTCCTGCGAAACTTGCAGAACTAGCACTCTTGAAAGAAAGGATATTGCGGAGACATGGCTTAGCCACAGTCTGGGGGATGTTTCCAGAATGAGATTTTCACTCTGCAGTGGAGTGTGCGCTGATATGAAACTTCCTGGCAGATTAAAACTGTGTGCCCGACCGAGACTCGAAGTTGGGACCTTTGCATTTCACGGGCAAGTGCTCTACCATCTGAGCTACCAAAGCATGACTCACGCCCGGTACTCACATCTTTACTTCTGCCAGTATCTCGTCTCCTACCTTCCAAACTTTACAGAAGCTCTCCTGCGAAACTTGCAGAACTAGCACTCCTGAAAGAAAGGATATTGCGGAGACATGGCTTAGCCACAGTCTGGGGGATGTTTCCAGAATGAGATTTTCACTCTGCAGTGGAGTGTGCGCTGATATGAAACTTCCTGGCAAATTAAAACTGTGTGCCCAACCGAGACTCGAACTCGGGAGCTTTGCCTTTCGTGGGCAAGTGCTCTACCATCTGAGCTATCTAAGCACGACTCACGCCCGGTACTCACAGCTGCGCAGGAGAGCTTCTGTAAAGTTTGGAAGGTAGGAGACAAGATACTGGCAGAAGTAAAGCTGTGAGTACCGGGCGTGATTCGTGCTTCGGTAGCTCAGATGGTAGAGCACTTGCCCGTGAAAGGCAAAGGTCCCGAGTTCGAGTCTCGGTCGGGCACACAGTTTTAATCTGCCAGGAAGTTTCATATCAGCGCACACTCCGCTGCAGAGTGAAAATCTCATTCTGGAAACATCCCCCAGGCTGTGGCTAAGCCATGTCTCCGCAATATCCTTTCTTTCAGAAGTGCTAGTTCTGCAAGTTTCGCAGGAGAGCTTCTGTAAAGTTTGGAAGGTGGGAGACGAGATACTGGCAGAAGTAAAGCTGTGAGTACTGGGCGTCAGTCGTGCTTCGGTAGCTCAGATGGTAGAGCACTTGCCCGCAAAAGGCAAAGGTCCCGAGTTCGAGTTTCGGTCGGGCACACAGTTTTAAACTGCCAGGAAGTTTCATATGTAAAGGCTGTTTGTGGCAACAATAGTGGCCAGTCCCTAGTGAATGAGACAGGAACTGAAATTGAGGATAGCAAAGCAAAGCTGAGATGCTTAACTCTGTTTTAGTGTTCCTTTACAAAAGAAAACCCAGGAGCATTGCCCAGATTTAATCCTTGTACCACTAAAAAGATGCATGAAATAAGTATTAGTGTCACTGGTGTTTAGAAACAGCTGAAATTGTTAAAACTAAACAAAGCTCCAGGCCCTGATGTAATACCTGTCTGATCCTGTACTGAATTTGCAGCTCAATTAGCCCCTCTCCTAACTACAAGCTATTGTAGATGCATCAAACAAAAAAATATGCCCAGTTCTTGGAAAAAGGCACATGTCGCACTTGTCTACAACAAGGGTAGTAGAAGTGATCCACAAAACTACTGTACAATATCCTTAACATCAATTTGTTATAGAATCTTAGAACATATTCTGAGCTCTAACATAATAAGGTAACTTGAACAGAATGACCTCAATGCAACCAGCATGGATTTTGAAAAAATTGATCATATGAAACCCAACTCTTATTTTTCTCACATGACATACCAAAAGTTTTGGATCAAGGCAGTCAGGTAGATGCTGTATTTCTTGATTTCCACAAATAATTTGACTCAGTGCTATGCTTATTGTCAAAAGTACAACCATAAGGGCTATCAAGTGAGATTTGTGAGTGGGTTGAGGACTTTGTGGTAGGGAGGACGCAACATGCTACCTTGAATGGAGAGTCATTGTCAGACATAGAAGTAACTTTGGGTATGCTCTAGGTAAGTGTGTTGGGACTCTTGCCATTCAGGTTGTATATTAGCGATCTTGCAAAAGAAGCTGCATAAATATTCAGTCAGATCTTAATAAAATTTCAAAATGAAGAAGAGATTGGTAACTTGCTCTAAATGTTCAGAAATGTAAAATTTTGCACTTCATAAAACGGAAAAAAAAAACATAGCATCCTGTGACTATAATATCAATAAGACACTCTTGGAATTGGCCAACTCGTACAAACACCTGAGTGAAAAGCTTTGTACGATTATGAAATGAAATGATCACATAAGTCCAGTCGTGGGTAAAGTATGTGCTAGACTATGGTTTAATGGTGGAATACTGGGGAAGTGCAATCAATCTACAAAGGAGACAACTTACAAATCACCCATGCAACCAGTTCTAGAGTATTGCTCAAAGGAGGGGAAGGGGGGGGGGGGGAAGGGGGGCAATACCAAATAGGACTAACAGGGTATATTGAATGTATACAGGGAAGGGCAGCATGAATGGTCACATGTTTGTCAAATCCGTGGGAGAGTGGAGAGTGTCACAGAGATACTAAAGGAACTGGAAAGTTCTTGAAGATAGATGTAAACTATCCCAAGAAAGTCTGTTAACAAAGTTTGCTGGAACTGTCTTTGAATGATTACTCTAGGAATATACTACAACCCCCTACATATCACTCATTTAGGGATAATGAAGATAAGATTAGAATAATTACCACATGGACAGAGGCATTCAAACAGTCATTCTTCCCATGCTCCATATGTGAAGAGAACAGGAAGAAACCCTAATAACTGGTGCAATAGGATGTGCCATCTGCCATGCACCTGATGGTGGTTTGCAAAGTGTAGTTGTAGATGTAGTTGTAGAATTTTGACTAAAAACACTTTAAGCAATAAACAGACATAATGTAACTGCCAAAAGATTTTGTGATTATCTGAAGTTACTTGAGAGTAAAAGACAAATTGTGTTGTCCATGAAAGTTATTTTTTGATAATGGTGTGGATTCAGTAGCCATAATCATTTTATGAATGTGTTAACCTCTGAAAACTGATCTCTATTTGCATGATTTGAAAGAAGGAATAACTAAGTCACTTGAAATTGACCAACATCCTAAATTCAGAAAAGTTCTTCAGTTTAAATACCTTGGATCATGTTTGAAAAGTAAAATTATCATAGCAATGGATATAGACAAAAGAATAACCTTGGTCAAGATGTCCTTTCTCACTAAGCAACCCATTTAAAAGTAAAGCTTTGTCAATCACCATAAAGATGTATATATACAACACTATCATCTACCCCATAGTACCGTATGATTCAGAAAGCTGGATGCTTACAAAGAATGAAAGAGAAAAACTGAAAGTTTTCGAAAGAAAAGTAATGAGAAAAATCTGGGGACCTGTGTTGGAGCATGGCATATGGAGAATACAAAAGAACAATGAAATTTATCAGTTAATGAAGCAACCCACTATCATCCACAAATTAAAAAGTAGGAGACTGAAATGGGCTATACATATGGCTAGAATGGAAAACAACAGAATCACCAAGAAAGCATTTGAAGGAACTCTTCAGGCAACAAGACCATTGGGCAGACCTCCTACAAGGTGGGAAAATGACACAGAGAATGACATCGCATCATTGAGAATTTCTGCAGGTTGGAGAGAGACTGTGAGAGACAGAAGGTGATGGAAGCAGATCATTGAAGCAGTGTGTGGTCTACAGGGCCTGTGATCACTGAGAAGAAGAACAATAAAATGCTCTTATATCCATTATTTTATATCTCAGAAACTCTCAACATCGTGATAACTACATATTTTAAGTTTCATAGATGATCAAATGGATGACTTCTCTTAATCAACAGCAGCCCGAAGCTGGCCAGTGGCCCCAGAGCATTATCACTAATATTACAGGGCTACAGTTCCAGCCTCCTACAGCCATCATGAGAAATCCAGCAGTGATGCAGTGGTGAAAGCCTAATTATGCTTGAGAGTGCCAAGAAAACATCATTGTCAAAAACACGTTTATTAGGTGCAAATGCATGACTGTCATCCAAAGTGCTGTGCCACAACCAGGCCAGAGGAGAAAGGCCTTGTCAGTGGCAGAAGACCAGTTTGTGCTTATCTTGCAGTATTGCCAGCACAGCAAAGCTTCAGGTGTTAGTTATTACATCACAGTTTGGCCATCAGCCCACAGCATCCAGCACTATTTATCAATCTCCAAAGTGATCTCATTGATGTGGAAGATCTGCACTCAGTAGTTATGTGCCAGATCCACCTGAAGTATTTGCTAGCATGCAGGAGTCAGCTCTCAGTCCCCATTTAGGAGGCAGGAATTGACAGTATTTGCCACAGGAATGGAATGAGCAAACAGCGGTGCCCACCCACTTGAAGATGGATGTCAAACAGCATCCAGGTCATGCAAATCAAGCCTCCAGCAGACCTGCAGTTTGATGTTTGCCTCCGTGCCCAGTTAGTGTCACCTCTGAAATTGGCAGTGCAGCTGGCAGCAGCAGCGTCCATCCAGCTAGTCTCATGGTTCTGCAGATGATCGAAGGCAGCTAAGTCCAGCTAGACTCATGGTTCCACAGATGATCAAAGACAGCTAGGTGTGCTGATGTTCAACATACATAGCCTCCTCTCTCACTGGATAGCTGCAACTGACACAAGATTGAGACTATGCATTGAACAGTCGCCAATCAGTGCTCAACCATCAGACATTTGTTAAGAAGGGTAGGGTATTTATGTTGGCACTTCTTGTGTGCTCTGGGGTGCCAGAGATAACTACGACATCACGTATCCTGGTTTTCAATGACTGTCAGCTCTCCTAGTGACTTCAGACTTTTGCAACTTCACCTTTCAGAGGCTCTTTCCTGTTGGTTCAACATCCGAATACTTAAAGTTGTGTTGTACGTAGCCTTTCTTATGACTCTGCTTTTTCATTAGTATGATGGTACCACTCGGCCTCCAAGATGTCATTATGCTTTGCTCGCAGACCTGGGTGCTTGGTTGTTCCCACACGCTGTGATAACTTCCATATCTATCACAACTTGCCCAGCATTTCCCCATAGCTGGCAATCTGGTAGTCATTGACAAAGGCAGTTTGGTTTCTGTTAGCTCCAAATGTAGAACTTGGAAGAATTTGTAGTGCCTGCCCTGGATATTATCCTGAGGCGTAAAAATTTACCAAAAATTAACACTAATGATCTCAAGGGGCCTCTTCATCCACAGTCTAATGATATGGTGAGACAACCTGCAAGACATGTTGAGTCTCTGTGATCACAAAAAGTAAACAGTAAGGTGCAACCTACTGCTAATACTACTCAAGATGAATTTGCTCATTTGCTGCACCTCTCTTCAAGAATAAGTAGAATAAATACCTTGCCATGAGTTTATTACTTAAAACTATGATGGTATTCCAAAATAGTATTTTACTGTGTTAGTTATACGTATGTTGTCTATACACATTTTAAGATATTAACAGTTATCATATATACAGCAGAAATATTTTGTAATCCTCTCAGGTTATTTGCTGGTATATATTATGATATTCATGAATGACAGTAATGGAAGTTCTGGGTCTGGTGCTATACATAAAATAAGAAAAAAACAAACTCAACTATGGTGGATCAAAGTATGACCATAAAACACTGTTTCTGTGTCTCCTGCAATGGTCCACTGTAGATAGATTTTACATAATCATGAATGACGATTTTTGATTATGTTGTGAATTAGCAGCCACAACTATTTTCTGAATATATCAACACTTTGAGTGGTATACAATCATTAGTATAACATGAGGTAAGGAAGCCACACGATTATTTCTTCTCAATGAAAGACGCATCTCTAAGCCATTTCTCTCTGATGTTTGTCATATCCAAATACCACATGTTTTATGTTCTACAGATGATCAAAGGGATGACTTCCATAGTAATTAATAAAAAGAAACATGAAGCTAGCCAAAGTCATCATATGATTATTGATGACATACCAACAGTAGAACCAGTTTCTCATATCAACAATCTTCATTCAGAGTCCAATAACATCGACACACAACCCATTAGAGATTTTGAGTCTCCATACCCACAAACTGCAGTCCACCAGATCCAGCCTACTGTGTAAACTGAAGGTGACAAAATTGAACCTTTGATAGAAGGACCGTCAAGAACAAGCATATAAATTTCCCCTGCAGGACACCATTATTTGAAATTATGATATCATTACAAAAACAGTGCTCTACTATTTTAGTTATTCTATGTTCATTGTAAAGACACCTATCAGAAACATTTAGTAATCCTCTGAAGCAAAACACCTCACATTCCTTTTACTAGACTGATGAAAGATCTGCATGTGAAAAATATTACTTTAATTAGTAGTACCATAAAGAGCATCTGCTGTGCCCAGATTTGCTGAAATCTATGTGCAGATATGAGAAAGAAAAATGTGAGCACAGAGCAGAAAGTGACAATGGATGTGTAATTTGGACTGACCAGTGAGGGATCACTTGCACTTTGCAGTTGTGCTTTGGGGCTGCTGTGGACTTCAAAGAAGAAAGAGGCCTGATAACAATGGTCAAGCAATAAATGAATGTTGCTTTGTAGAGTCTGTGCCATGTTATCTGGAAGTATAAAAACTTACGGTTTTGGAGAACATATTGTCTGAAAAGCTTTGTTGTTGTGGGTTATAGAAGAATTATGGAAACAGTATTTTGTGATTTTGTTGTGAGTTATTTAAAATTAGAAGCTCTCTTATAGCCCTCAACCCTAAGCAATCAGAAACGAAGTCAGGAGTTAAATATGTAGCACTGCATAGCAGGACCACAGCATCAAGAGAAAACATGATGGTAACCGGGAAATTCAGAAAAGAATGTAACAGTTATTACATGAGAATAAGTAAAGACTTGGCATCTTGCAATATATCGATCACATACATCTACAACTACATCATACACCACAAGCTACCTAACGGTGTATGGCAGAGGGTACTTTTTCTACCACTATCTGATTCCTCCACCCTGTTCCATTCCTACAAGGAATGTTAAGAAAGGTAGGAAGATGCATTTGCTCGGCAAGGATGACAGGATACAAATTTCAGAATATCTCAGCTGTCAGCATCAAATATTTGGTGATGAGGACGAAGATGGGGAGCACAAATGGAAAAAATTCAAAGGCGTTGTTCAATATGCCCTAGACAAGTATGTTCTGAGTAAGTTTTTAAGGGATGTGAAAGATCCACCATGGTTTAATAGCTGTGTTAGAAAAGCACTATGTAAACAAAGAGCACCTCATCTTGAATTCAAGAGAAGTAAAAACCTAGCTGACAAACAAAAGCTGAACGAAGTGAAAATGAGCATAAGGACAGCAATGAGAGAAGCGTTCAATGATTTTGAAAGTAAGACATTGTCAACTGACCTGAATAAAAAGCCTAAGAGATTTTGGTCATATGTAAAATCAATAAGTGGGCCAAAATCATCTCTTCATTGTCTCAGCCACCACACCAGCACTGAAACAGAAGATAACAGAGAGAAGGCCTAAATACTGAATTTGGTCTTCTGAAGTTGTTTCACCATGGAAGATTGTAACAATGTCCCTCCTTTCAATTGGCGTGCGAACATTGAAATGGCAGATATTGAGACAACTGATCGTGGAACTGAAAAGCAGCTACAACTGCTTAGTAGTGGAAAGGCTTCAGGACCAGATGAGATAACTATATGATTCTATACAGATTATGCGAAAGAAGTTTCACCCCTTCTAGCAGTAATTTACCATAGAGTGCCTGAGCAATGAAAGGTACCTAATGACTGGAAAACAAGTGCAGGTCATTCCTGCTCTTAATACAGGCCGTAAGACAGATCCAAACAATTATGGACCTATATCATTGACGTCAGTCTGTTGTAGAATTATGGAACATGTATCATGTTAGAGTATTATGCCGTTCTTGGAAAATGAACAGTTCCTCTATAAAAATCAACATAGATTTTGCAAACAGAGATCCTGTGAAACTCAGCTCGCTCTCTTTCTCCATTAGATCCGCAGCACAGTGGACAATTGCGCTCAGCTTGGTGCCATGTTCCTTGATTTCAGTAAGATGTTTGACACTGTCCTGCACTGCCGTTTAATGAAAAAAATATGAGCTTACGGAGTATTGGAGCAGACCTACCATTGGATTCAAGACTTTCTTGCAGATAGAACTCAACATGTTGCTCTTAATGGAACTAAGTCACAGATGTAAAGGTAATATCCGCAGTACCACAGGGAAGTGTGATAGGACAGTTGTTGTTCACAATATATATAAATGATGTAGTAGAAAGTATCGGATGCTCTTTAAGGCTATTTGCAGATTATGCAGTTGTTTATACCAAAGTAGCAATGCCAGAAGGTAGTAAGAATTTGCAGAACAACCTGCAGAGAGCTGGAGACAGCGTCTGCTGTAAAATATCTAGGCGTAATTATCCAGGGCGACCTTAAATGGAATGACCATATAAAACAGATAGTGAGAAAACCAGACACCAGACTCAGATTCATCGGATGAATCTTAAGGAAATGTAACTCATCCATGAAAGAAGTGACTTATAAGGCATTTGTTTCCCTGATTCTTGAGTATTGATCATCTATCTGGGATCCCGTCGTCATAGATGCTGTCACAGCCTTATGATCACTGATACCTTCCTCTATGTTAACTGATTCAATAAGCTCAGGTCTGTTTGTTGCCAGGAGGTCTAATACATTACCCTCAAGAAATGGTTCTCTGTCTATCTGCTCAAGGTGGCTCCAGAACAATGCCACATGATTCACTGTCTCTGGCACCAGTTTTGATGGCATAACACTCCCAATCTATACCTGGCTAGTAGAAGTGACCCCCTATTACAACAGCATGATCAGGAAAACTGCTGACAATATTCTGCAAGATCTGTTTGAAGTGCTCTACAACTTCAGATCCTGACTCAGCTGGTCTATAAAAGCGTCTGATCACCATTTTTGACCGTTCTTTGATACTCAATTTCAACCAGATTAATTCACATTCAGAATCCGTGATAACCTCACTAGATTTTATCAAATTTTTATTGCAATAAACACGCCGCCACTATTGGCGATTAACCTATCCTTTTGATAAACATTCTAACCTGAACTTAGGATTTAGTCGTCATTGACGTCTGGCTTCAAGCAGCTTTCTGTTCCCAATTCTATCTGTGCATACTAATTCTGGGGCCTTTCCTTGGATGCTCCTGGAGTTTACTAAAATCATATTAATCTTTTCTATCTCTGATCTGCCGGAACCAGATTTCCTGAGATCGCTGTGGCTGAGTTAACAGGCAAATCATGTTTGCTCTCAAGGGAGGGGTCCTCTAACCTAAAAAAGCCCCATGTGCACACCACACATACTTCACTACCATAGCAGCCACTTCCTGCATGTGTATCATGCCTGACCTATTAAGGGGAACCCTAAAATTCGGCACCTGATAGTGGAGGTCGAGAAATTCGAATCTGATACCGTCTCAGAGGCGTCTGAGCCTCTGGTTTAGACCTTCCACTCTACTCCAAACCAGAGAAATGTGATCAACCCTGGTTACGATGCTACAAATAGACAGCTTACCCTGCACTCTGCATGCTTTGCTAGTTGCCTTCACCAAATCAGCCAACCACCGAAAGGAGCCAAGAATGGCCTCAGAACCCAAGTGGCAGGCGTCATTCATGCAGACATGTGCCATTAAATGCAGCTGGTTTCACCCAATGTGCTCGATAGCCGCTGTCAGGGCCTCCTCCACATCATGGATGAGACCTCCCAGCAAACATACCAAATGCACACTGGATTATTTCCCACCTTGTCTGCTATCTCCCTGAGGGGCTCCGTCACCCGCCTAACATTGGAGCTCCCAGTGACTAACATATCCACCCTCTGTACTTGTTCGGACTGGGCAGGAAAATTGACTGTTGACCCAGCAGGACAGGCATCCCATGCTGCCTCAGAGTTATCATCAACACTGGGAAGCACCTCATACCTGTTGCTAAGACATAGGGAGCCAGCCGCCCAGCCTGGTCCCTCTTTCGCCTTCTACCCAGTGACATGTGAACCCTACACTGTCTGTCACCCACACTGGAGTGAGGATGGACTGGACAGATGTTGCGTATCAGAAGCTGCAGTGATGTCCGGGCCACCAGGGGATTCCAGTGGCACCACAGGTGTCTCAGGTCTCATCACATAAGATCAACCCACAACAAGATAAACACCTCAGCCTGAAGCCATCAAAAGTCAGCATACCATAAATCATAATATAACAACAGTAAAACCAGTTGTGAGGGTACTGGTGTGTAGTATCTGTAAGTGGTTGTTCTTTGGAGGGCGACAATGCCCAGTGGCACAGAGAGTCGCAAGCATAGGCACTTGTTGAGAGGCTGTGGAAGGTGTAGGCTGCATGAGCCAAAGGCAGTTGCGTAGCGAAGGATTTATCTCTATGTTTAATAGTAGTGGCACACAGTTTGAATAATAGTGTGTTTATGTTTGTGCAGTTTGATAAAGGAAATAAATTAAAATTTTACCAGTTCTTAATGCGTCTCCATCAGTACCACACCACTGCATTTAACAATGAATGAAGTCTCGATATACACGGTCAACTACAACAAGAGGATTGTAACATAATAATCATTAATTAACCCGTATAATCTCTAAGGAGAATTGGAGCTTATATTTGGCGATGCGTGTGTCAGGCGTCAATTCCTTCGCAATCGTCGGAGAACACGGCACAACAAACGGTGGGTGAAGCAGCTAATTGTGACCACGGTGCTTCGTTTCTAATTGTTTTCCACATTATACAGGATAAATTAGGAAATGACCTCTGAACTTTGTTAGAGACTGTGATATTTGTAATATGATCTCTTAAATTAAGTGTTGGAACTAATTATTAACAGACAGTGATTTTTGTGAACATTGTTAACATGGCAGACACAACGCAAAGCAACAGTGAAGTTATTAATGAGGAGGGACAAGTTAATGCTTTAGTCAATGTAGAATGCGAGTTTGGACTTAAGAATACCACACTTAATGTAATGGAAGATAGTGGTGCAGTTAGTTTCAATTCAACGACGCTTAGTTCAACACCAGTGAGTAGTCAACAAATGGGAACGAGTGTTAGCACTAACGATTTGATAGTGCAGATGTTGAGAGAAATCAAACAGGAAAGTAGGAACGCCAATGAAGAAATAAAGAATTTATCAAATGCAATGGCTAACTTGCGAACTGACCTCACTAATTCACTTAATCAGAAACATAAGGAGCTCCAAAAGGAATGTGATACCAAACATGAAGAACTTGAAAATTAAATGCAAGATCTTAACACAAAAGTTAATGAACAAGGTAAACAATCGAGCACATTAGTTAACAAAGTTCAAGAAACAGTTAAGGCTCAAAACTACGAAATTTTTAAAATTAAGAGTACATGTAAAGGCAACAAAGAAACAATTGTTAAGTTAGTTCAAAGCATACAGACGCAATGTACTGAACTGAGTACTGAAGTAGGCGAAATTCGCCAAAAGGTAATGTCATCCGAAAATGGTTTGAACAATGTCAATAAAGAACCTTATACATCAGGAAAGCAATGTAGCATTACGCGAAGTTGATAACAGTATGGTTAACATACCTCAAGTTATTGTAGATAATGGATTGAGCATACGCAACTTTCAAGATTACGGTCCAAAACAAGGTGTCCATGCAGTTGCCTTTATTAAGCAATTTAAACACGCAATTTTAAGACATTATACGGAACGTGTGAAAACTGATATGTGCATTAGCCACATGAAAGGCGAAGCACATATCTGGGGCATCAGTGTTTCAGAAAATTATTCACAATACAAAGAATTTGAATCTGCATTCTTTAGTAAATTTTTGTTGCGAGAAAAACAATGGGATGTAAAATCAAAGATTCTTACACTGCCGAACTTCACAAGACATTATGGAACAACGCGTGAATGTATGCAGAAATTTTTGAACGACAATGCCTATCTTGATGATCCGGTCAAGGAAGAGGAATTTATGTTAATTTTGATACAGAAGCTACCTTTCGTGGTACATGAAAAGTTAGCACTCACTCCAAAATTGAACATGGAGCAGACCTGCCTAATGATTGATAGAATTGATGTACTTAACCATGAACGTGAACAGCACAAGAGAAATAATGACGATCGTCATTCGCATGGTAATGGCCCACCACGACAAGAATTTACGACTAATGGAAGACCAAGCAGATTTGATAGAAGAGGGGACAGAAAACAAAGAAGAAATGAGTATGATGCAATGAGCATATTTAATTAGAATCAGTACTCAGATCAATCCCAGTATGAAGAAAACAGAAGACAACAATGACCACTGGAACAAGAAAGAAGCCCAGAGCATAGTCCACAGGAACATGAACCGGTAAACCAAGTCAAGTTTCGAAGACGACCCACTCCGAAACTCAAGTTACAAGAAATGGGTCGGACGTAGAGATTAATGCAATCAAGTGTGAACGAGTACATGATATTAAAGACAATTTGTATCGAGAGGATGAAAATAATGATCAAGAAATCTTAATGCCTTTTGTAGAGGTGGAGGTATACGGAATTATTGTGTACGCACTACTGGACTCAGCGAGCAGAGTGAGTGCAATTTCAGAAAATCTGTTTTCACAATTAAATAATCTGGTGGCATTTCCAACATTCCCTGTGAATGGTGTATGTATTGTCAGTGCTGTAGGTAATCGAAGCAAACCCATTAAAGGTCAAGCTCTATTGAAGTTTAGAATCAATGAAGACGAGTACGAGCAGAGCGTATTAATTGTTGGATCTCTTAATGTCACATTAGTTCTTGGATTCGATTGGTTGACTGAAATGAGGAGCAGTATTGAATTTGAAAAGGGTTGTCAGTGGACAAGAATAAATAGTGTTGAGAAGAAGATAATATTTAAAGGATTTATTAATGAAGAAAATAAGGGCTCTGCGTGCACGAAGATGAGGCTAATGAGTTTCCGAGGAGAAGAGAAACTGGCGACTTATGAGGATTCTGAGGAAGATCCTGCTCTGTGAGAGAAGAATAATGATGAAGATGCTCTGACTGGTATTCGAATCAAGAGTCAGGCGTCAGTGAACGTGACGGAAGCAAAAAGAGAGGAATTAATGGAAGTGCTGAGACGCGAAGTTGACCTGTTTTCAAAATTACCTGTATTAATTAAAGGATGTGTTTGCAAAATTAAAGTCAAGGAACATGAACCATTCCGCAGCAAATTGTATGCAATACCTTTAGTGAAGAGAGAATCAGTGAACAAGAAAATCAAAAGGATGTTGGCTAATCAGATCAAGGAAGTGTCAATTAGTGAATCATGTTTAGTTATAAATATGCTACGTAACTGATGGACAACCTTTGGACAATAGTCAGTAGATATTGTGAGATGTTGAAGACTGTAGTCAGTAGCTGCAGTGAGTGCATTTTATTCTCTGTGTTTGATATCGTGTGACTTCCTCTTATGTACCGTGACAAGCACAGCAGTGGACAATGGAGCAACGCTTGTAGCATGTGTTTTGGTTTTCAGGAAGCAGGCAACAGTGCACAGCTAAGTACATTAGTCTTTTGTTACTTCATGCTGCTGTAATGTTATTTTATTGTTTTCGTGCCTGTCTGCCAATGATCTTCGACGCCCGGCGCACTAAGGTTTGGGGGAGGAGGAGGTGGCTGACGTCACGAACAGCTGACTGGCATCTGGCACTTGTCAACATAACGGGAACGTGCCGCCAATGAACCGTACAGCGGAATGCAGCAATTCTTCGTGGGCGTAACAACAGCTCCTAGATCTTCCTGTCTCCGGCAGCGTCTATGTCACTCTTCCCTTGCATCAAACGTCGTAACTGTGTGTGACAACCAGCTCAACACATAGGACAGTGATAAAAGCAGAGTAACAAGTGCTGTGTTACGTATAGTGTTTGTGAGTCCTCAGCAGCGACAATGCCACTCCCCTCAGTGAAATCGTGTGAAGTTCTGCTCAGCTTATAGGAACGGCCCCAAAGCAGAGTACCCAATATTTCCTTATGGTGTGAAAAGTGCTCAAGCCAACAAAATGTCTCTTGTTTATAAATGATTCACTCAATGTAACTTGGTTGTAAATGTAAAATATTTCTTTAAAGATATGTACTTATTTTTGTATAAGTAGTCTGAGTGCTGTGTGCCTATCTACAAATTCCAATAGTTAATTGATAAAATGTTTTATGCCTGTAACTGTAGTTTTGACAGATGCATAGTGTCAATGCTTTTGTGTATATAGGTTTTACATTTATATTAGGTTATTTAAAATTAGTCTCATTTATTCAGATTCTATCCCTTAGTATCAATTATGTTCTTTACTGTGATTCATGTGTGTAATTAAGAGTAACCTTTACTAATATGCTTGATATCTCCAACAAAAGGGAAACTGTGTCAGTCACATTATCTTATCTTTTTTACATTTTTCTTGCTGATTAACAGACAGTTAGTAAATTATGTGTAAAGTTCTTGCTGTCATTAAATAATTTTCAAGTTGCTATATTCATTGATCATGTTTTATGGGCGTGGCGATAAGGTTAATTAACATTAGTTATATTTTGAAAATCATTTGTTCTCAGGGTCAGATACTTATTGCAACTACTTTGACATGAAATACTAATTGGTGTAATTTTCAAATTTTGATTTTTTATTGTATAACTTTCTTTAGGACTTCCGAGTCCCCTCAAAAGGTTACCTAGCTCTAGTTTTGTTTTGGTGGGGATGTGAGGATACTGGTGTGTAGTATCTATAAGTGGTTGTTCTTTGGAGGGCAACAATGCCCAGTGGCGCAGAGAGTAGCAAGCAGAGGCAGTTGTAGAGAGGCTGTGGAAGGTGTAGGCTGCGTGAGCCAAAGGCAGTTGCGTAGCAAAGGATTTTATCTCTATGTTTAATAGTAGTGGCACACAGTTTGAATAATAGTGTGTTTATGTTTGTGCAGTTTGATAAAGGAAATAAATTAAATTCTCCTAGTTCTTAATGCGTCTCCATCAGTTAGTACCACACCATAGCACTTAACAATGAACGAAGTCTTGATGTACACGGTCAACTACAACAAGAGGATTGTAACATAATAATCATTAATTAACCCATATAATCTCCAAGGAGAATTGGAGCTTATACAGTGTCTCACAGTTGGACTCTGCAAACAGAGTTCAGTGACATAAAGAGAACACTCATTATAAATGTTGAGTCTTCATGCTCACAATCTGTAGTAAATGACATACAGCATACTGTAGATACTGCAAGTGCTAAAAATGAAACTTTGAGAAACAGCCCATTAAGAGTAACTATAAAGTATTGTCTCATTTGACAATATTATTTAAAACTAGGATATTATTCTAAAACTAGGATATTATTCTAAAACTAGGATATTATTCTAAAACTAGGATATTATTCTAAATACATTATTGTATTGTGTTACTTATTTGTGTGCCAATTGTTGACACCTTCAGAAATCAACATACATAATTCCCCCAGTAGATAAATTTTGTAAACCTCTTAAGTTATTTGATGGTAACAGCCATATTGAGACATTTGTGAAAGACAAATTTTACAATAATGTGAATCAATCACTTTAAGTTAATTTATGAATATGTACTAGTTTTAAGTGTTGCACATTATTACTATGATATGCCTAGTAACAGGAATATGACACAATCGGAAGCCGCAGGCTGACCAGCCAAGGGCATCAATCGTGAGTTGTGAAAACCCACAGAAAGACAGCTCCGGACAACAATGAAGACAATAACAACAGCCACGATTTGATATGGCAGTATACAAGTCCAAAGAGTAAACCAGATTAAGAGCATAGATGTAGCAAGATCAGGAACTGACAACAATGTGTACGATATACAATACAAGAGCACAGTCGGAACACAACTGACTTCTGAGCCCCTGTGTCGCCAGCTTTATAGGGCCCCCATGAGTGCCGACAGGCTGGCACGGCAGGCATGGCCCATGCACAGCGCTGTGGTGGTGACAGCAGCAGTTGCAGGGTATAGGGGAGCCGCCTAGTGGCTGTCATCTACATCCACGCCTTATGGCGGGCTGTCCAAATTGTCAGACTGCTACACTAGAATATGAGGGAAGAAATATTTAAGCCACATGATTACTTATTTTCTAAAATGCTTTTATAAAGATTAAAAATATCTCAAACACTTGTCGTAACCTGCAGACCACATACTTCATGTTTCACAGATGATCAGATGGAAGACTAACAAATACTTGAGACACAGGAATCCTGATGCTAAAAGAAGTCAGCATACCATAACTAATGATATAATAATAGCACCACCAGAGACTCACAGTGGAACTCTGCAGTCAGAATTTAATCGTATTAAGAGACAACTCACTACAGATGTTGAAAGTCCATGCTCCCAAACTATAGTCAATAAGATAAATCCACAATGTTACTGCATGTGTTGATATTGAAACTTTGCCCAATGGACTATTAAAAGTAAGCAGAAAAAAATTCCTCTGCAGGACACCACAATATAATTACAAGAATATTATTACAAAAACAGTCTTACACTGTGTTAGAATTTGTTTGTTGACTGTAAACACTGTAAGAAATTAACACATATAATCTTACTACCAGAAATATTTAGCAACCCTATGACATTATTTGATAGTACCACTTTTTTCATATTCATCAGGGACATTAATGGCAATTACAGAATAGAGCAATACAGAAAATAAGTCAAAAGGCAACCACTCACCTATAGTGGAATGGTGTTTGAAGCACATAAACACTGTTATATGGTCTGTGCTCCATGCATCTGTCCACATTAGATGAGTGACAGTGTTCACTTTGTTTTATGTATCACGAATGACAATTTTTGTGGCAATGTGACTCAGTAGCCATATTTATTTTACGAATATGTCAAAGTTTTGAGTATTGTACATTATTAGTATGATATGACAGAAGGAATATTGAAGACAAATGATTTTTCTTCTTAGTAATTTGCTCTTAATCAGCAGTGTTAATTTCACAGCTATTTCCCATATCCTGTATACCACATATTTCACATTCCACAAGTTATCAAATGAATGACTTCCGTAGTCATTAATCAAAAGAAACATGAAGGTAATCCCAGTCAGCTCACTATTTCTGATGATATAACATTGGTGGAACCCAGTGTCTCACAAGAACACTGTTCATTCAGAGTCTAATCATAGTGACAGACATCACATTGGAGATTTTCAGTCTCCATACACTCAGACTTTTATCATTGATCTCAAGCCTACTGTGGGCACTGTACCTGATGCAACTGAATCTATTTGGAAAGGACCATTAAGAGTAAGTAGAAAAATTTCTCTGCGGTATATCATTCTTTAAAACTTGGATATTGTTACAGAAAGAATTCTGTATTGTTTTTTATATGTTGACTGTTACCACTTTAAGGAAATGACACATAATCCTACCACCAGAAACAATTAGCAGTCCTCTAAAGTAATTTTATAGTACCAGTCATAACATGTTATCCATGAAAAAATACTAGAAATGGAGTGATACATAAAATATCTGAACGCTCAACTAATTCACCTGTACCACAAGAATGTGTGGAGTGCACAAACACTGTTTCTCTTACATGTTTCTGTCCTCCAATGGATCCAAATACTGTAGGTTAGTCAAAGCCTTTTCTTTATGTAGAGCTAATCACGAATTACAGTTTTTGTGTTGATATGAATTAGAATCCACATTTATTTTATGAATATGTCAAAATGTTGTATGTTTTACGTTATAAGTATTATCTGAGTGAAAGGATACGGAAGTTATTTGATTTTTTCTTGCTAGTAAAACACTCGTAGTAACATAGTGTGATTTTTATGGTATTTGCCATACACCACATACCACATATTTTTAATTCCACAAATGACCACTGGATAAACTCCGAAGTCATTAATCAAAAGAAACATGAAAAGTTATCCAAGGTAGGGCACCATTACTGATAATATACCAGTGGTGGAACCAATGTCACACTGACACACTCAACTCAGACTCTACTGATATTCACAGATGGCACATTAAAGATTTTGAGCCTGTATAACTCCAAATTTACTAAGATCTAGCACAATGTGGAAACTCCAAATGATCAAACTGAAACTATCCCAAGAGGACCGTTAAGAGTAAATAGAAACTATTCCTCTGATTGACATATTTTTTTTGAAACCATCATATTATTACAAAAACAATGCTGTACTGCGTTAGGTATTTGTATGTTGACTGTAAGCACTTTAAGAAATTGCAGATATATCTTACCACCTAAAATATATACCCAGTCTGCAAAGTTCTTTGATGGTACCAGTCACAAGACGATACTGATGATAAGCTATAATGAAACTTCAGGGATGGAGATGAACATAAAATTAGGGAATGGCTACAACTCGTCTGTAGTGGCACTACCATTAGGGATAGGAAAAGTCAGTTTTGGTGCAATATTTCTGAGCGCACAAGTTACAACCAGGTGTGGACTGTTTACTGTGAGTTATGCTCACCAGTAGTTGTGAAGCAAATTAGAGGCAACAGGGGATTGGAACCATCAGAAAAAGTACACGCCGTGGTTTGCATGACGCAAGTCACAGGCAGAAGGGGCCCACTGGCCAACCTAAGTGTTATGAGTAAGTGACACAGAGTGGCGCATTTAGCAAAAACAGAGGTGCACAGCTGCATATAAATAGGCACTGGTTCACTAACAAAGCATTCAAGTGTGACAGCTCTCCTGGATGGCGGGGCATGTCACACCACCAGCTACACACAGCAGCATATGGGGCGCAAGTGTTCCAGTCCATGGTAGGTCACTGGTTCGACCCTCTGAGGCTGACGCGGCGGGCCACTCCACGACTCACTACCACAGGCAGTCGTCTTGGTTCCCAACACACACCAGAGACATGCAGGGCAAGAGCCGCAGATTCAGCTGCTGGATGACAGGTGCTGGCAAGTCATGCCAGCGTGGATGCACGGCATGAGCCACCTTGCAGTTGTCAGTGGGCAGCGCTGAGGCAGCGCAGGATGAAGGTTGCTGAGTTGGATGCCGGCGCAGCCCTGACATCATCATATCACCATGGCCATACAAGGCTGACGCATTAGCAGAGCGCTTGATGGGTCGCTGAGATGGCGTCCTCAATATTACAGGATCCGGTGACACAGAACAAGGGGAATGCGGCACTGTAGTTGGAAACAATAAATCACTTGGAAAGCTCAGATGAGTCTTAATATGTATGGTGCCCTCTACCTCTCCTTCTTTATTTGGTGTTGCTGTTACATTTGGTGTCAGAAGTTGCTACTACATTTAGTGTCAGAATAGCAGACATCTTCTGTACAGTACGACGTTCGAGCCCACTGCCTGCATTACAGTCACAAGATGTGATGAATTTTGACCAGTTTTCTTTTGAGTGTTGGATGTTTTCCTTCTTTTTTGCGTTTTTGAGTATGGCTCATGGCAGACCATTGTAGATGTTTGGTGTGGGCATAGTATTTTTTGTTGTCAGAGTAAGTGTTAGTGTATTTGGGGCAGTAAGATTTTTTTTTTTTTTTGTGGCATTTAATTACTTTTGTGTTGGTTTGAGTATGTTGTTGCTGACTATGATGATACTTAGATATAGGTAGATGGGTTATTTTTGTACTTAATTGTATTGTTTTGGGATTAACGGGGAACAAAAGCAACACAATGGCAGCGTCAGGAATGCGAGGTGTGTTGGAACCAGTTGGTTACGGTTTTTGTTGGGAAAGGTAGCACAGTTGACAGCAGACAATACGCATTTGAGGAGTGAATTAACATCTAGAAGTGAGCGGTAAATGACAGTGGATCAGTCGTTGTTGCCTAGGATGCCGCAGAAGGAGACTGATCCAGCTGCCACGATTTTGATTATTCCGTTTCCTGGCAAGGCATCTGAGGATGTTTGTTTGTTTGTGGAGGACTTGAAAACTTCAGATGTGATGAATGGTTGGTCGGATGAACAGTTGTTACATGTAGCCAAGATTAGATTAATGGGTGAAGTGAAAACACATGTAAGGAGTTCTGAGGCTGTAAGGAAGGCGAGACAGTTTAAGCAGCTGAAGGAGCGGCTTTCACAAAGGTACAAGAAACAGAATAGCACTCAGTACTTTAGGGAGAGGTTGAGTACAATGACGAAGAGGCAGGGGGAGATGTTAGAGAAATTTGAGGACAGTATAAGAGAAATTAACGAGTACACTTACGAGTTGGGTCAGAGCGATGAAGCGAATGGTGTTCTGTTGCAGGAGGCTGAGCAAAGGACACGCGATGTATTTTTGAGGGGGTTACTGGCGCATATATCGCGGAAAGTATGTGAAGGGCTCCAAAAGATTTGTGTTCGGCCATTCAGCTCACAATCCAATGTGATGAAATAGACGTGGCAACAGGGGTATGTAATACACAAGTGGTGTTTACAGGGGGTATAAAATGTTATAAGTCTTGTTGTATGGGACACGGACAGAGACAATGTACCCAGTCACTGAGGAATAGAGGAAGGGGTGGAAATCAGCAGCGTGGAGGATGGAGAAGTGGAGTTAGTAGAGATGGACAATCATTAAACGGCAGAGGGGGGACCAAGACCCACCTAAGGGAGCTCCCGTTTAATTTCAGTGCTACGAATATGTATACAGAGGTGGAATGTTCAGTGGTAGGATCCATAGAAACTAAAACGTTTAAGATTTTGTTAGACACAGGGGTGCAAGTATCAGTGGCTACTAGGAGTTTAATCAGACGATGGAAGTTATAACCACCACGTTATAGCTTGCGTAGAGTGCAGGATAAGGAGGTGACACCTTTGGGGTCAGTGACAGTTGACTTTCGCATAGGGGAAGTCCGATTTTATGCATGCATGGAGGCAGTACCATGGATAAGTGAGGACTACGACGTGATCCAAGGAGTAGATTTCTTGCATCAACATCATGCCAAAATTGACCTTGGACAACGAACTGTGGAACTTGGTGGAATGTTATTTCAGCTAGGGGAAACTGTTATCGATGCAAAGCTGTCACAAGGGGGGGTTTAACGTAATGAACTAATCAATTGAACCACGTACATTAGCATTTAGGCTTAATTCACATGAGTGTGTGTGTGGTGGCACCAGGAAGTTGCTTTGGATAAATGTAGAGTCGAATCTACCTGTGGGTACAGTATATGTTATTGAACCATTGGAGGATAATGAAGTTTTGGGTCCATTGGGTTGTTTTGTGAAACATAGTATTGAACAACGGGCGAGTAGTCCCCCGTGAACGTGGATAATTTTAGCGCTGTAGATGCGAATTTGAAAAAAGCAGCTTTAGTAGCAAATCTGGATGTACCAGATGACGAAGACTGGTGTTCAAGAGGTATGTGAAGCGATCAACCACTCACTGCCGATAGAACTGCAATGCGTGACAAAATTAAGTATTTAAAAGGAGGAGAAAGAGAGCATATGGAAGTATTATTGTGGGAATTTAAGGATTTGTTTTTTCCGCATGGGCCGTTGCCAGCTACTCCATTAGTTCAACATAGGATACCAACAGGGAATGAAGCACTTGTTTACCATAAACTATATAGATTGTGGAGGATTTCACTGAGCAGGAGCTTGTGGATGAGCTTGTGGACGGTATTATACAGCATAGCAGTATTTGCTGAGGAGCCGGCATTGTCGTTGTGCCTAAAAAAATCTGTAAATGGAACTAAGAAATACAGTTGCTGTTGTGACCACCGATACTTCCATAATAAGACAGTATATGGACGCATACCCCATTCCAAACTTATCACAGACTTTGGATCACTTAAGACAGTGCCAGTACTTTTCTACGATTGATTTGACAAGTGGTTATCATCAGTTAGAGGTGGCACCAGAGGATTGTCCAAAAACTACGTTCTCAACTGCTGGAGGTCATTACCAGTACATCAGAATGCCATTCAGTTTGAAAAACGCTATGGCAACATTTCAGAGATTGCTAGACAGTGTCTTGAGTGGTTTGAAACCACGGGAGTGTCCTGTCTATTTGGATGACATTATAGTGTTTTCAAGTAGTGTGGAGCAACATAGACAGCGGTTAAGGGAAGTCTTTATGAGGTTAAGAGCAGCTCATTTGATGCTGAGCCTGGAGAAGTGTCATTTTGCGTTTGACAAAGTAACATATTTGGGTCATATTACTGTATCAGTAAGGAGGGAGTGCAAACAGATCCGAGGTTGGTACAAGCTGTAAGGGATTTTCGGGAACCGAAAACAGTTAAGAAAATGCAGTCATTCATCGGAATTTGCAATTTCTATCAAAAGTTTGTGAAGGGTTTTGCAGATTTAGCACAGCTGTTGACACGATTGTTACGGAAGGGTGTGAAATTTGAGTGGACAGAAGAGTGTCAGAAAGCGCGTGACAAACTGAAAGAAGTGTCAACATCAAGTCCAGTTCTTGTGTTTCTAGATTTTGAAAAGGAGTTTATACTAGCAGGTGATGCATCGAATCAAGCACTGGGGTGTGTTCATAGGCAGGAAATTGATGACAAATAACATCCTGTAGCCTATGCATCTAGGCAGTTGAATGCAGCAGATAGGAACTACTCAACAACAGAGAGGGAGATGCTTATCGTAATCTATGGAATCACATATTTTAAATGTTATTTATATCGGAGAAGATTTCCGGTAGTGACAGATCATGCTCCGTTGAACTGGTTGTTGGGGTTGAAGGATCCGTCCACTAGACTCGCTAGGTGGTCTATGAGGCTTAGTGAATTCGACTATGAGGTGGTGCACAAGCCTGGCAAGAAGCACGGTAATGTGGATGCACTAAGTAGAAAGGTGGCAAAAGTAGAAGTCATAGATTATGACCTAGCAGTACAGCAAAAATTACAGGTCGCAGACAACGATTGTAAATTGTATTGGACACACCCACAATTTAATATGTACGATGGACTTCTGTGCAGGGAAACGAAGTTAGGACCAAGGGTAGTAGTGCCAGTAAAGCTGAGGGATGAGGTTTTAAAGGGAGCACATGATCACATGTTTCTGGTCATGGAGGGTGTAGAGCTGTGAATAGGAGATTGGCAGAGAGGTATTGGTGGAGGGGTAGGAAAGTGGATGTGGATCAGTAAGTCAAGAACTGTATACAATGTGAGCAGAGAGCAGTTTTGAGTTGGAAACAGATACTGCTACAACGGTTGCCAGAAGGGACATGTCCATTTTCTATGTTGTGAATTGCTGTCTTAGCTCCTTTCAGTCGAATACCATAGGGGAAGTCTGCCCAGATAGCTGAGTGGTCAGCATGACAGATTGCCATCCTCTGGGCCCGGGTTCGATTCCCAACTGCATCAGAGATTTTCTCCACTGGGGGCGTTGTCTTCATCATCATTTCATCCCCATCTGGCGCGCAGGTCGCCCAATGTGGCGTCGAATGTAATAAGACCTGCGCCGAGGCAGCCGGACCTGCCCCGTAAGGGGCCTCCTGGCCAATGACGCCAAACGCTCATTTCTAATTGTACCATAGGGGAACAGATTCATTGTGACAATAATAGTCCATTTTTCGAGGTATGTGGAGATAGTGGCTGTGCCTAATCAACAGTCAGCAATGGTTACACAAGCATTAATAAACAACTGAATTTTGAAGTTTGGTGTACCAGAGACGATAATTACTGACCAAGGGACCAACTTCATGTCAGATTTAATAAAGGAGCTGTGTAAATTGTTGTACTTAAAGAAGTGGAGGATGAGCACATTGCATGCACAGGCCAACGGAAGGACAGAACGGGTACACAGAAAAATCGGGAAGATGCTGAGTTTTTATGTGGATTCTCATCACCATCAGGGCGACGACTATTTGAAGCATATTGTATGTGCATACAATGCAAAAATCGATACAAATACTGGTTTGTCTCCATATGAGGAAGTGTACTGGCGAAAAATGCCGTCACTGTTTGATTTGGTGAAGCTACAGAAAGGAAGGACTGGTGAATCTGTACGTCAATTCGTGAGAATAATCCGGGATGTTTGGAAATGGGTACAAAAGGTGAATACGAAGGCTTTGGAAAGGCAGGAAAATACAGTGAAGCGGAAAGGAAGTTTACCACAGTATAGAGTGGGGCAATGGGTAATGCCATCCAGCCCCTATATGCAAAAAGGGAAAACGAAGAAGTTCCTCACGAGGTATCAAGGGGCCATACCAAGTTGTTGGCTCCCAACATGCGCTGGAGACATCCAAGGCGAGGGCCGCAGATTCAGCTGCCTGATCACGGGTGCTTGCTGTCGCTTTGACCCAAGCCGCGCCAGTGGGGATGCATGGCGCAGGCCACCCTGTAGTTGTCAGCAGACGGCACAGAGGCAGCGCAGGACGAAGGCTGCTGAGTTGGCTGCCAGCGCAGCCCTGATGTCATATTATCACCGCGGCTGTACAAGGCCGACGCATTAGCAGAGCACTTGACGGGTCGCTGAGGTGGCGTCCTCAGCATTGAGGGACCTGGTGACACAGACCGAGGGGAACGTGGCACTGTAGTTGGAAACAACAAAACACTTGGAAAGCTCAGATGAGTCTTAATACGGTGTCCTCTACCTCTCCTGCTACATTTGATGTTGCTGTTACATTCAGTGTCAGAAGTTGCTACTGCACATCTATGACGGAAAGATGTTTGGAGCACACAACACTGATTCTGTCATGTGTATCTCCACTCCATGAATCTGTCCATCATAGATGAGTGCCAGCCATTTCTTTATTCTGTCTATTGTTAAATATGATTTTTGTGGTAATGTGTTTGAATAGACATTTATTTCTGAATGTCTCACATGTCTGAGTGTTGTACATTACTAGTATGAGATGAGCGAAGGAATAATGGAGACACGTGATCTATTCTTCTTGGAAATACGCTCATATATATTGTCATATATAAAAACAGAGATGAGGTGACTTACCGAACGAAAGCGCTGGCAGGTCGATAGACACACAATTGTTTGTGTGTCTATCGACCTGCCAGCGCTTTCGTTCGGTAAGTCACCTCATCTCTGTTTTTATATATAATTTTTCCCACGTGGAATGTTTCCTTGTATTATATTCATATATATTGTCGTGTAGAAGAAGGTGTAATCAGATGAATGACAAACACTAACTTCAGTTAATGAAGGTTTGTTCAGCACTTGCACACACAAGAGTTCAGAGCGAGCTGCCTCCAGCCAGAACACATACAGTCTATATAGAGCTACAGAACATTCCAGTGCAATTATTCCTGACATTCGTGGATACTCCGAGAATGTACTCGAACCGAATATAGAAATTAAAATTGTACACTGCAGGTGAGTTTTGAACTCACAAGCCTTCATACTACATTTTAGTACTTTAACCACTTTTTTTTTAATTTTTTGGGCCTCCCATCTCCCCTTCTAGCACTACCATTCGCTCTCCTTCATGTGCCTTCTTCGGCGAGCTTCAATGCCACTTTTTTTTATTGGGTTATGAAACTGAATTGCATCTTGAAGACAATGTTAGAAAATTGTAATCCGAATAGATTACCGTGAAAATAACTCTCTCTATAATACTGTTGACTGCATTAATGGGACGCAAAATATTCTTCCATTAGAATTGAAACAAAAATGAGAGAGAAGCAAAAGTAAAAATTAAGAGAGGAAATTAAACTTCTTCAGTGATGCACGTCTTATGCATTAGAATAGTTTTTCCCTACTATTCTTGTGCTGTGGCATGGCTCCTGTTACTTTTTGGGAAAACATGCTTTTTTGAGCTTCTGTTGAGGCCTTCACGGCTACCGTATCGGCCCCGGGGCACACGAAGTCCCCACCGTACTTCACCCTCAACAGCAATCCCTTACTTTAGCAGTCTATCTTGTTCTGTCGATTTCATATTATTTAGATATTAACCGATGCCTTGTTTCTGAAACAAAATTTGCGTCATATTCCCGAACTTCTTTTTGTGGTCTTTGTTCTGGTATATTTTGAAGTATTCTTCTTTCATATATACTCGATATTCTTGTAGATTGTCATTGCCTTTGTTGTTGACAACATAATTGACAAAATTTCTGAATTGCCACAAGATGACATTGTTTTTTTGTGGTGGAAAGAAAACTTCTTCTGGGAAGAGTATATTGTGTAGTGTGATTTCTCTCCCATCGGTCCGTTTGAGAAAAGCGACTTGCAATATAATCTCATTCCAAATATTCTTGTATCCATTACAGATGAAGTGGTGCTTTAAGGAGTCCAAATTGTGACATTTTTGGCACACATTGGTTACATGTAGTCCTATTGAATACAGTTTTTCTTTGGTGCTAATTATGTTGTTGACAACTCTGTACCATGATGCTTGCACTTCCGTAGTCAGTGTTTTGTTATTTATATTAGTCCATATTTTTTCCAAGTTTTTGTTGGGATACTTCAGCTCCATTTTATTTTGGTTTTCGCATGATTGTAACTTCTCTACTATATATTTACTTGTCCTCTTATTTTTGTCTGTTAAAATGGATGTCAAGTAGCTTAATTCTACATAAAAATTCTTAATACGCTTTACGTTGTAATTTATGTTGTGAACATCTACTGGCAGTTGCATGCTTCCGGGTTTAAGAAGGTCAAATAGAGCGGCAGTTAACGCTGTTCGGCTGCGTCTCTATAAGTTTTAGCGTTCTTTTAATGCAGAAGGCAGTGTTTTTCCTCCGAAGGTCTGTCAGCCCTAGGCCTCTGTTTTCGGATCTCGATGTAGTCGTTCCTACTGATACTCTAAAAATATGGCCTTTCCATACGTGTCAACAGATTGTGCTCATTATAGATTTCGCTATGTCTGGAGGTGTTGGTAAAATCTGAGCAACATACGCAGCTTTCGAAAGAACTGCACAGTTTATTAGTTTAATTCTTTGCTTGATATTTACGTCTCTCGTTTCATGCAGTATTAAGCTGCCTCTGATTTTTCCAACACCTGTTTCCAATTAGCAGCCGTTGTTCTTAATGGGCAACTGTAAAAAGTTATGCCCAAAGCAGTGTGACCGTCCACCCTATTTGCCCACGGTAGCTGCACATTGCCAAGATCCAGTAAATTTAAAAAGGAACTTTGCGTTTCATTTATCTTTGCACCAGTTACCCTGCTATAAAGCAATAACTTGTCCGTTAGCTGGCCACAGTCATCATCGCTCCTTACTAGAAGTCCCACATCGTCAGCGTATGCATTTGTAACCGTCTTCAGCCCAGCTATTGTAATGCCTTCTAAGGTTGTGTTCAAAAGCCATAAAAGGAGTTCCAGAGAAACCACATAAAACAAAATGGACAGGGGACTTCCCTGAGGAACTCCACTAGATATCAATACTTCATTAGTATATTGTCCATTGATCGAGATTTTGGTTCGTATGCCTCTGACGATGTTCATTAAAACCGCTAAGTTGCCATCATTGAAACCTATGTGTTTCAAGGTTCGGAACAGATATCCGTAGTTGACTCTGTCAAATGCTTTAGCAAAATCAATGAAGGCAATGCCTCCATTCGCTGATGATGATGAGAAAATAGAAATAATGTCTCGATATTCACATACAGTCTTAAAAATAGTACGTCAAGGGAGACACGTCTGGTGGCATCCAATGACTTTTTCTAAAATCGGTCCCATTTGTTCTTTAATTACAAGTGCAACTACCTTGTAATCTGAGTTCATTATACTGATCGGCCTCATTTTAGTAATATCTTTCATGTCCGTACTCCTTCCCTTTGGAAGTAGTACAGTTACACTTTCCTTGAAAGCAGCAGGAATTTCCTCTCCCCTCAAGACGTCATTAACTACTTCCATGAATTGGGACCAAAAGGTCCTATAAAACTCCACAGGCAGGCCGTCTAGGCCGGGAGACATCCATGAAAGTGAAGATCTGAGTATATCAAAAACCTCGTCATTCATAATTTCTAACATTAAACTTCTGTTCTCCTCTGTAACAACTGCCTCTATTCCGGAGTTCTGTAAAAACTCTTGTACTGATGTGAATTGTCGTCAGTGGCATTTCCAGAATATAATTGCTGAAAAAAATCTATGTGCTTCATTTAGGATATCCCTTTGTTGGGTCAAGACTCTGTTATCTTCCGTTCTGAGGCTGGCAATAAAATTTCTTCTTCTGTTTTTTGTGTTGTATCAAGTGGTAGATGGAGGAGTTTTCTGCCTCCACCGTCGTTCTGGTGTGTGATTTGATTTGTAATCCCTCCAAATATACCCTTTTGATACTTATCATTTTGGCTTTAACGTTTTTAATATTGATAAATACGTCTTGAGACATTGGTTGGTCGTAAAGGTCTCTTAAGCAAGAGTAGTAAAACTCCATTGTGTGTCTTGACCACATTGCCCTTTCTTTGGCGTAAGATATCAGCGCTGCTCTTATCGTTTTCTTAGCGGCCATAGTCCACCATTCAATAGTTGTTCTATATTTAGTACGCATCCTTAAAACAGACTGCAAGGTTTCTTGCATCTTTAAAGCTACGGCGTTTTCAGAGAGGGTATTGATATTTAATTTCCATAGTGGGCAACCCCAATATGTCTATTGGCTGGTTAATTTGATGCCGCACCTCACTCCGAGGTGGTCAGAGAAGGCAGCTGGTATCACCTCGATACTACTGACTTTGGTGTCTAAAGTGGAGGTGACATATATTCTGTCGATTCTACTCTGTGTAGTGCCAGTGATATATGTGAAGCGAACCAGTGTCGGGTATTTTATTTCCCACGCATCAAACCACTTCATGTTGGTGACCAACGCCTGCAGTTCTTGGGAGAAGTTAAAATTTGGATGCCGATCCTTTTTATTTAAAACGCAATTAAAATCTTCACCAATGACAATTTCTGAGGGGTTTTCTTGGAGTAGAAATAATATGTCACTTTTAAAAAAGGCTGCCCTCTCTCGTCTTGCATTGTTGCCTGATGGTTTGTAAAGGTTTATAAAAGTGGTGTTAAAAATCTTGCAGCTAATGCCCCTCACCGACACTAAAAGGCACACATTTGTCATCCAAGGATGGCTGTTCCACACGTGTTTTCTGGAGCCACATTCAACACCTCTTTGTACCCTGAAACATACAACTCTTTGACATTAACTTCCTGCAGGAAGGCGATATCTGTATCTGACTGATACAGAAAGTCCTTCAGTGCAGCTACCTTTGCTTGACTCTGAATTTTGTTTATATTTAGGGTGGTCACGTTATATGTATGTTCCACTGTGAGATGCTACAAGACAGTAAATAGAGGATACGTTATTGGAGCTTCGTACAATAACTTCTGTTTATATATATATATGTTGTTGTTGTTGTTGTGGTCTTCAGTCCTGAGACTGGTTTGATGCAGCTCTCCATGCTACTCTATCCTGTGCAAGCTTCTTAATCTCCCAGTACTTAATGCAACCTACATCCTTCTGAATCTGTTTAGTGTATTCATTTCTTGGTCTCCCTCTATGATTTTTACCCTCCACGCTTCCCTCCAACACTAAATTGGTGATCCCTTGATGCCTCAGAACACGTCCTACCAACCAATCCCTTCTTCTAGCCAAGTTGTGCCACAAATTCCTCTTCTCCCCAATTCTATTCAGTACCTCCTCATTAGTTATATGATCTACCCATCTAATCTTCAACATTCTTCTGTAGCACCACATTTCGAAAGTTTCTATTCTCTTCTTGTCCAAACTAGTTATCGTCGATGTTTCACTTCCATACATGGCTACACTCCACACAAATACTTTCAGAAACGACTTCCTGACATTTAAATCTATACTCAATGTTAACAAATTTCTCTTCTTCAGAAATGCTTTCCTTGCCATTGCCAGTCTACATTTTATATCCTCTCTACTTCGACCATCATCAGTTATTTTGCTCCCCAAATAGCAAAACTCCTTTACTACTTTAAGTGTCTCATTTCCTAATCTAATTCCCTCAGCATCACCAGACTTAATTCGACTACATTCCATTATCCTCGTTTTGCTTTTGTTGATGTTCATCTTACATCCTCCTTTCAAGACACTGTCCATTCCATTCAACTGATCTTCTAAGTCCTTTGCTGTCTCTGACAGAATTACAATGTCATCGGTGAACCTCAAAGTTTTTATTTCTTCTCCATGGATTTTAATACCTACTCCGAATTTTTCTTTTGTTTCCTTCACTGCTTGCTCAATATACAGATTGAATAACATCAGGGAGAGGCTACAACCCTGTCTCATTCCCTTCCCAACCACTGCTTCCCTTTTATGCCCCTCGACTCTTATAACTGCCATCTGCTTTCTGTACAAATTGTAAATAGCCTTTTGCTCCCTGTATTTTACCCCAGCCACCTTCAGAATTTGAAAGAGAGTATTCCAATCAACATTGTCAAAAGCTTTCTCTAAGTCTACAAATGCTAGAAACGTAGGTTTGCCTTTCCTTAATCTATTTTGTAAGATAAGTCGTAGGGTCAGTTTTGCCTCATGTGTTCCAACATTTCTACAGAATCTGAACTGATATTCCCCGAGGTTGGCTTCTACCAGTTTTTCCATTCGTCTGTAAAGAATTCGCGTTAATATTTTGCATCCGTGACTTATTAAACTGATTGTTCGGTAATTTTCGCATCTGTCAGCACCAGCTTTCTTTGGGATTGGAATTATTATATTCTTCTTGAAGTCTGAGGGTATTTAGCCTATCTCATACATCTTGCTCACCAGATGGTAGAGCTTTGTCGGGACTCGCTCTCCCAAGGCCGTCAGTAGTTCTAATGGAATGTTGTCTACTCCCGGGACCCTGTTTCAACTCAGGTCTTTCAGTGCTCTGTCAAACTCTTCACGCAGTATTGTATCTCCCATTTCATTTTCATATACATCCTCTTCCATTTCCACAATATTGTCCTCAAGTACGTCACCCTTGTATAGACCCTCTATATACTCCTTCCACCTTTCTGCTTTCCCTTCTTTGCTTAGAACTAGGTTTCCATGTGAGTTCTTGATATTCATACAGGTGGTTCTCTTTCCTCCAAAGGTCTCTTTAATTTTCCTGTAGGCAGTATCTATCTTACCCCTAGTGAGATAAGCCTCTACATCCTTACATTTGTCCTCTAGCCATCCCTGCTTAGCCATTTTGCACTTCCTGTTGATCTCATTTTTGAGACGTTTGTACTCCTTTTTGCCTGCTTCATTTACTGCATTTTTATATTTTCTCCTTTCATCAATTAAATTCAATATTTCTTCTGTTACCCAGGGATTTCTACAAGCCTTCATCTTTTTACCTACTTGATCCTCTGCTGCCTTCACTACTTCATCTCTCAAAGCTACCCATTCTTCTTCTACTGTACTTCTTTCGCCCATTCCTGTCAATTGTTCCCTTATGCTCTCCCTGAAATTCTGTACAACCTCTGGTTTAGTAAGTTTATCCAGGTCCCATCTCCTTAAATTCCCACGTTTTTGCAGTTTCTTCAGTTTTAATCTACAGTTCATAACCAATAGATTGTGGTCAGAGTCCACATCTGCCCCTGGAAATGTCTTACAATTTAAAACCTGGTTCCTAAATCTCTGTCTCACCATTATATAATCTATCTGAAACCTGTCAGTATCTCCAGGCTTCTTCCATGTATATAGCCTTCTTTTATGATTCTCGAACCAAGTGTTGGCTATGATTAAGTTGTGCTCTGTGCAAAATTCTACCAGACGGCTTCCTCTTTCATTTCTTAGCCCCAATCCATATTCACCTACTACGTTTCCTTCTCTCCCTTTTCCTACTACCGAATTCCAGTCACCCATGACTATTAAATTTTCGTCTCCCTTCACTATCTGAATAATTTCTTTTATTTCATCATACATTTCTTCAATTTCTTCATCATCTGCAGAGCTAGTTGGCATATAAACTTGTACTACTGTAGTAAGCGTGGGCTTCGTGTCTATCTTGGCCACAATAATGTGTTCACTATGCTGTTTGTAAGAGCTTACCTGCACTCCTATTTTGTTATTCATTATTAAACTGACTCCTGCATTACCCCTATATGATTTTGTATTTATAACCCTGTATTCACCTGACCAAAAGTCTTGTTCCTCCTGCCTGCGAACTTCACTAAGTCCTACTATATCTAATTTTAACCTATCCATTTCCCTTTTTAAATTTTCTAACCTACCTGCTCGATTAAGGGTCTGACATTCCATGCTTCGATCCGTAGAATGCCAGTCTTCTTTCTCCTGATAACGACGTCCTCCTGAGTAGTCCCCGCCCGGAGATCCGAATGGGGGACTCTTTTACCTCTGGAATATTTTACCCAAGAGGACGCCATCATCATTTAACCATACAGTAAAGCTGCTTGCCCTCGCGAAAAATTACGGCTGTAGTTTCCCCTTGCTTTCAGTCGTTCGTAGTACCAGCACAGCAAGGCCGTTTTGGTTAGTGTTACAAGGCCAGATCAGTCAATCATCCCAACTGTTGCCCCTGCAACTACTGAAAAGGCTGCTGCCCCTCTTCAGGAACCACACGTTTGTCTGGCCTCTCAACAGATACCCCTCCATTGTGGTTGCACCTACGGTACGGCTATCTGTATCACTGAGGCATGCAAGCCTCCCCACCAACGGCAAGGTCCATTCCATGGTTCTTGGGGGGAAGGGGGGGCAGGGGGGGTGTAAATATATATATAGTGTTATTTCATTTTACTTTTATTCCAATGACGGTTTTCTTCCTTCTTTTTTCTTTCTTTTCTTTTTTCTTAGAGTTCAGTGTGACAAATTTTAATAAAAAAATTATTCCTCAAAAGCCCCTTCCGCCCCCCATTGCATCAGTCTGACCCTCCTTTTCGTCCGCCCAGTTAAATCATGTCGCGGTGATGTCGTGTCCATGTCCTTGTCCAAGTCGGGTTTCATTGTCCATATCTGATTTTGTATTGTCATGCAAGGGTTCAAGTGTTCCGTGTGGCGTTTCAGCCCGTTCTTGTCTCTTGTTCCAATCCGAACACTCGCCGACCGCTTCCTTTTGTGTATCTTCGTCCTTCTTTTCAGTCTCCTGTATCTTCAAAATGGCTCTGAGCACTATGGGACTCAACTGCTGTGGTCATAAGTCCCCTAGAACTTAGAACTACTTAAACCTAACTAACCTAAGGACATCACACACATCCATGCCCGAGGCAGGATTCGAACCTGCGACCGTAGCGGTCGTGCGGTTCCAGACTGTAGCGCCTTTAACCGCTCGGCCACTCCGGCCGGCTCCTGTATCTTCCTCAGCCACTCTCTTAAAGGAGGGGCCTAGTTCTCTGCAGCTTGATGTGCTCATCGTCTCTTTATTTTTTGATGATTTCGGTGAAATCGTCCGTGAAACCTATGGTGAACTTCCTGGCGACTCCGTGGAAGGTCGAGGAGAAGTCACCTGTCCCTCCTTCCTGGTGGAAGATTTTTGAGCTCCGTTAATTTTGGAATCAGCCATTGCTGCTGTTTCTATGACACGTGAGGTGGGTGGTGTCATTGGTTCATCTTCTTTCGCCCCCCCCCCCCCCCCTGTTTTCCTTTGACGTTTCCTGAACCTGACCTGTCTATGGTGTCCTGTCATCTGTGTGGTTGTCAGTTATTTGTTGCATCACTTCCTCTTTATGTCCATCGACTGTAGTTCCCTCTGGGATGTTGGCCCTTGCGTGTGTAACTACCGCTTCGTACTCTACCATGTCTACATCGGGTATTATCGATGAAGCTTGTCGCTCATTGGAAGAGTTGTCAGACTCAGAGGGCAAGTGCGGTGCACCCTCAGTGACGTCATTACTGGCCAGATTCTGACTGTCATCGTTAGTCAACTCGGCGGTGCTTCCCGTTTCCGTGCGCGCGTCGGAAGGTCCCGCCTGCTCGGCCATATTCTGTTGACAGGGGGCCCGGCTAGTTGCCGTGGCAGCGTACGTCACTTGCATGCTAACAACTTGTCCTGGGACAGCCGCTTCGTTAGTCGGTAACTGAGGAACACGCCTTCTACTGCACTCACTTCTGACGTGCCCTGTGGCGTTACATAACGCACAAGACCGTGGCTGCCCATCATAAATTATGAGAGCGCGATGGCCACAGATATTCAAGTAAGAAGGGATATGTCGTAAGAGCTCAATCTTAATCTGTCTAACTCCATTCATAACCGGAAACATATATTGCTCCGACCATTTTTCTGCAATATTAGATATAACTCTACCATAGGGCTGAAGAGCAGCAGGGACCTCGAACGGCAGTTCGAAAACTCTCACTGTTTGAATGCCTAGCCCAGCATGGGAAACAAGAACGTCACTAACGGTTCCGTCTGTATGATTAAATTTCAATTTGCCACCACCCTTGTCAACTATCGAGGAGCACAAATCAGAGGAAATCAATTTCAAAAAGACAGAATTGGAAACAAAAGAAAGATGAAAGCCAATAATTTCGTCTCCTGTGATCTTAACTGTTTCTGAAAGCCACCTTTTGATCTCAAAAGCCTTTGGTCTTTTACAGGTCCAATCAAAAGTGAATCTAACCGTATCTCTTCTTTCACAGTTAATTTCGTTCATTTTGTCATTTTAAGTCACTGAAAGATGCAAAGTAAACAAAGCGCTCTACTGACCTTCGTAACAGCCACACAGGCGCTGTTTACGCCAGCCCTCCTAGCGCTGCCGCCACACGTCCCTCCAACTCGGCAGCGAATGTGCACCATGTTGCTACTTGACTTCTGTTGCCACACTGCTCCCTCCTTAAGAGAACAGCGTCATGGTGTTATGATGTCCTAGTCCAGGAACGAGTTATCAGTCCTGCATACTCCGAATCCTGATGACTGATTCTCGCCCTGGCGGTGATCTCCTTAGAACTTCTTTTGCTGCTACGATCTTCATCACCTTTCTGCTTGTTGCCTGTCGCTGGAGCTTCAGATTTACCCTGGATTGTAGGATCCTTATAGGGCTTCATTCGGAGGATGTTGTGAGGTCTTGTTTTGTCTCGCCTCGATGGTGATGGTTGTCCCAGTCGAGATGACGTGGAATGGCGTCCGTCGATCACGACAACGCCAATCTGTAACTGTCATAAAAACAAACTCCTCCCACGGTTTGGTTATTTTTCAGATACTGTCTCTCAAAACTGAAATCAACATCTCAATGGAGCAGCATGCCTGAGTGTGTGCACCGCCTTTGCTTGTAATTAAAGCAATGGTGTTCGATGTCTATCGATCTTCTCCACTTATAAATATAGCGACTGCACCACTCGATAACACAATGACTCCCTTGATCTGAAATGATAACCAAAAGTCCTTTGGAACACGCGACCAACTAACTAACTAACTTTGGGTGTTCGTGACAGACTTTAAAGTTTACGCGAACTTGCTGACTGTAGTTCTTATGCCCAGTTTGAGAATGGGTATTCAGACATTGAAAAATAATGTCTTGAATCATCAATCCATCACCCAAGATGATGTCACAGCATGATTTTTACTAGGATACTGAGTTGTTAATTAGTATTCTGTTGCCAAGGCGTTGCTACATCGCGTACTACACAACGTAATTCCAGAGATAACATACTCTTGAGCAATGTTCAGAATGCGTTGTATTTCAGTGAAAACTTATTGTTGTTTACAGTTAAATTGTCATTAAATCACTTTTCACTTTAATGTAATCTAAATAATCAGTTAATTCCACAAATACACTTTAAATGTCCATTAAACGATGTATGTGACTCGAAGAATTAAAGTTGAATTAAAGTTTAGTGTTCTTCGTAATTATTTGCCCCTACACTGAGCACACACACCGATTTTTCATTCAGAGAATTGTGTCTGGCAGCATCAGCAATTCTGACACTGACGATAGCTTCTGACAACATGGCGCAATTAAAAATGGTTCAAATGGCTCTGAGCACTATGCGACTTAACTTCTGAGGCCCTCAGTCGCCTAGAACTTAGAACTAATTAAACCTAACTAACCTGAGGACATCACACACAGCCATGCCCGAGGCAGGATTCGAACCTGCGACCATAGCAGTCGCTCGGCAATTGTAAGCTCTCCGTGAATGAGTTCTTCTGTTGCCTACTCAAGTCTAATAATTGAGTTTATGTCAGCGATCAGTCTCTTTCTCTGTCCTTTGATGTTCGTGACTATTAAGTATCATGGACGCTAAGTCCCATCACAAATCAGCAATCATACGAGTTATTTTTCTGTCACGCATGTCAACTACCCTGTTATCTGTCTGAACGGTAAAGATGATTTTACTTCAGTCCAACTTCTGATTAATACTTCCAGCTGTAAAACTTTTAAACTTCAGATCGGTTTTAAAACAATCTAGTAGCGCTTAACATGCGTACTATTATTGCAAGAGTACAAGAGAGAAGCGAAGTTCACATCTCCGTGCCTGAGTTACATTGTAGTCACAGCGAACTTACAGCTCAATTTGGCTACAACTCTCTTCTAGGATAAATGTTATCTTTACTCAATTTATTGTCTGGGCTTTAACCTTGGTGAATAATAATTTTTTGTATTCTTTTTGTAAAGTTTCTGTTTCATATCACATGCTATTTTTTCATTCAGTCCTTTCTTTATGATAAGCATTAGTATTTACATAACATTCTTGTTAATCAAACTGTCAAGCGTGTAAATTTTGTTGTCAGTAGCTGTCACCACTGTCAGGATGACTGATTTTTCTATATCTTTTTGCAACAAAATGGGTTCTATAATTGGGGTGTTACACATGCCACCTGCCCCCCCCCCCCCCCCCTCCCCGGCCAATGAAATGGGTATGTGACTTCCTGTTTCAACGTCCCTAACCAAGTAAGGTTCTTTTTTTTATTGTAGTACTGACATTCACACACATACACATACAAAAAAAATCGAGTCATTACATTGTTTCTTTTACATTAATTTGAACTTAGGGTTCATGTCTCTTTAAACATTTAATTATTTCCAAGATGTCAACAGATGGCTGGAAAAGCATGAAGAATTACATTTAATTATTTCATTTCACTGTAACATATTTTCGACCCATCACCACACTGCCGCTGCACCTGCACCAGACCATGCAAAGTTGCAAAAATGGCCCACTTCAAAGCCAGTGCCTTCTCCTCTATCGATCATGGCGAAGCTGCAACAGCATCGGGTTGTATATGGCAGCGAGTACAATCTGTTTATGTGTGCTCATCTGGTTACTCTCATTGTCTAGTGGCTGTGCTCCCGGTAGACTGTACTAACACCAATCTATCCTGAGATAGTCCGTACCACCACTGTTGAGTATGCTGAAACATTTAGATCACTTCTCTTTTCGGTGCATAACATGAAATTACATATTGTTATCACAGTTCTGAATGTTCATCATTGCACATTGTCTCTTCATTTAATTAATAATGTTCGTGGTAAGTCTAATCAATCTATATTCACTGTCGCACTTGTACTGTCAGTTTATAAACACGTACAACATTCCTCACACCGGTACCGTTGTATTGTTCTTATTAGTTAGTTTTTTTCCTTTTTTCAAGTCTTACTCGTTTATTCATTTATTTCCAATTCACCCTTATTCGCCTCTCATCTTCTCCTTCCTCAAAACAAGTGATTTTGTTCAAATAAACTTCCTTATTCCCGAATGATCATGGTAAGATTTTTCAATGTGCTTTTGTGCTTATTTTAAACTGATGCCTTGTTTGTCAAACAACATGTAGAGGCATGTTAGCACAAAAATATTAAAACATCAATTATTAACATGATAATATCCACTTACTTATTTTACTTAACAAAATTTTCAATGAACACAAAATAGCTATGATTACGAATTTCATAGCTCGTAATCTTTCTTAATGACTTAAGTAAATAGAACTTGTTTTTTGCAAGAACTATTTAAAACTAATTCATTGTCCACTAATTCTATATATAAAATAAATTCACAAACATTGTTGTAACATCTTTCTGTTTTGTAACTACTCCTAGTTTGCATATATACAATCTAAACCTTCAATTAACTAAAGTATTTCTTTAACTCTATATGAGGGTACACCTCTTTTATCCCCTCGGTTTCTTCATCTTCTGACAGACAGCTTCCTTCATGTGGTATCTTAACAATCCTATATGGTCTGTTATACAAATTGCTCGATTTTTGGTTTAATTTTCTTATCTTTGAAGATTTGGGATGATTCTTCAATAGAACATTATCACCAACCTTATAATTAACTCCAAAGCCTATCTTTTTGTCAAATTGACGTTTTCAAATACTTGCTTTATGTTGTAAGTACAAGTATACCATTTTTATAATTTCACCACGACCTTTTGGTTCACTTTGCATATTTGGAAAATTACTAAGCTAATTATCACTCTCTTGCTTATTAAATAGAATCTTATTTGGTGAATACCCAGTTGAGATATGGGATAATTCGATGTACATCTTTTCGAAATTTTCAATTAATTCAGTCCACCTCTGGTGTTGATTAGGTTCATAAGTTCTTATAAATCGATTTAATTCTCTAAATACTCTCCTATTGGGTTTCCTGGTGGACTAAAGCAGGCAATAAATACATGAGGAATTCCACATGCCTTCATTGTTTCCTTCCACGCTTTACTTCGGAAATATGAGGCGTTACCTGAAATAAGAATTCCAGGTTTTCCTACATTCACCAGATAACCATCTGTAATCTTTCTCAGCGTAAGTTTTACATTGGTGTTTCGCAAAGGATAAACTTTCACATACTTCGTGAATAGATTATACATTGCGAATATATATTTAAAATTTCGTTTAACCATGGGAAACGGCCCACATGTATCACCTGAGGCGATATTCAGTGGTTCCATTGGTATAATGGGATGTAATACACCTTTAATACAGTAATTAACTGGCTTTGCCCTTTGATAAATAATACATCTCTTGAGTATCTCCTGAGCTCTCCTTAATAAACCTGGATAAAAACACAATTGTTGTAATTTCATAAAGCACTTGTGAGCTTCAAAATGTCCCAATCTTGCATGTGTGAACCACAATAATGTCTCAATAATGTCTCTGTGAGGGAATGCATATCTTCCACTCATCCCCCTCGGTTCTACGATAAAATAATACATCTGCTTGCAATTGGTAATGGTCATTAACGTTACTATGAGTTCCTTCTCTTAATTCACTCCTAATTTTTCTCCATTTATCATATGATTTTTGCGTTCGTCCATTCGTGAACACATTTCTTTAACTTCTCTCCTATTTGGAAGTGTTCCAAACGTCACCACTTTAAAGTCCATTACCCTTTCTTCTTCGATCTCATCTACCTATTTAGTTGGTCACCTAGACACCGCATCAGTGACGACATTATCCCTTCCCTTGACATGCTCAATGTTTATGTCATATTCTTGTAGCAACAATGCCCAATGTGTTAGTCGGCCATGCAGCATCCTACTTGTCATTAAAAACGTCACAGCTTTACGGTCACAATAAATTACAATTCATTTCACATATACGAAATATCGGAACTTTTTAAGCGCCTAGATAATTGCCAGCACTTACAGTTCAGTCGTGCTGTACGATCTCTCGCAACCTGATAAGGTTTTTCTAGCAAAAGCGATAATTTTTATTGTTTCTACATTATTCTCATCTTCCATTTGGAATAGTGTACCATCTAATCCTGTTTCAGCCGCATCTGTCGCTACATAAAAATCTTTATACATTTGAGGATGATGTAACAATGGAGCATGTATCAAAGCATTTCAAATATCATCGAAAGCTTTCCTACGCGCTTCTGTCCATTGTTATGGAATATTTCTCCTTAACAAATGTAACAGACAATCTTTGTTTAATAACTGCTGCGACACAAACTTTCTAAAGAAAGATGCCAGACCTAAAAATGACTTTAATTGTTTCTTATTTTGTCGATACGGACAATTTTTAATGGCATCCAACTTTTTAGGGTTCAGTACAATTCCTGCTGGAGTCACACTATGCCCTAAGAACTTTATTTGATTTCTACCAAATTTAGATTTCGTTAAATTGACTGTGACCCCATACTCAAGAAATTTATTAAATACATGATCAATTAATTCGACATGTTCGCTCCAGGTCTCTATGGCGATCAGTAGATCGTCTGCATATACAGTAACACATTCTAATAAATCAGGTCCGAGCACTGTATCTAAAGCGGTTATGAAAACACCTTCACTAATACTAAAGCCAAATGGCGTTACCTTAAATTGGTAACTTCATCCCAGGAAAATGAATGCCGTACATTTTCTCGATTCCTTTCATATTTTAGTTTGCCAGTAGGAACTTTGGAGATTGAGGGAGGTCAAAACTTTCACCCCGTGAAATTTCTGCAATAGCTCTTCTAAGTTTTCAGGGCGAGATCTTACGGGTTTGATAATTTTATTAATGTTGTGAGCATCAAGAAGTAGCCGAATATCACTATGACATAGTCAATTTTGCTAACATAGCATGAAGGACATCTATATTTCCTGACCCCATTGGGGTAACATTCATCATGTATTCATTGACGGCTTTATCCTTAGGATCGGAAGTAGTAGTAGTAGTAGTAGTAGTAGAAGTAGTAGTAGCTTTATTCATCTGTAGATCTCTTTTTACAAGGATACAGAACATCTCAAAATATTCGCAAATTTAGATCAATTTAAAATAGGCTAATTTGTATACACATATATTTACAGACTTCTAGTTAGAGACATTTTTTGCTATCCTGAAAAACTGAGTCAGCATCCCTCAATAATGAGTGAGATGTTGAGCTCAGAAAGAGGAAGAAGTGTTAGTATTGTGCCATACATAGCTTGAGGGTAAGTATTTCTAGAAAGGAAAAAAAGAAGAAAAAAACATAAAGTGAAGGTGTTATGTGGTTTTGCTGGATATTTTATAATCATTATTATGATTATTATTATTATTTATTTGTATAACATTTTTTTATCAAACCCCTACTCTGATTTAGCTAAGTAATCCTGTAGTGTATAAAATGTATCACAACAGGTACTTTTTAGCTGCCTTTTTAAGTAAGTGTATTTTTGCAATTTCTTTGATCTCTTTTGGTAATTTATTGTACTGTTTTATTCCTTGGTAGAAAATGCTGTTTTGAGCTTTATGTTTATTTTTTCTTGGTATATGTAAGTTGAGACTATCTCTTGTTGCATGGTCATGGACAGAGCTGTTTGTGCAGTAATTACCAATGTTATTTTTGATGTGTACAACTGACTGGTAAATGCATTCACATGGAGCAGTTAAAACCCCCAGTGTTCTGAACAGATCTTTACAATGAGCTCGACTAGTATTTATGGTTATTACTCTTATAGCTCTTTTCTGGATTTTGAAAATTGTGTTCATATTTTGTGCATTTGTTCCCCAAAAAAGAATGCCATAGCTAAGAATTGAGAGTACATATGAATAATATGTAACTGCAGGACACTGCATGTTACACACTGATGATATGATACTAAGGGCATAACATGCTGATGACATTCTGTTTGAAAGTACCTCTGTGTGTTCACACCACTTCAACTGAGAATCAATATTCATTCCTAGAAATTTTCCAATTGTTACACAGTCTATAGAGGTGCCATCTACATTTAATTTAACATTGTCATTTTTCCTCTTGCAAGATCCCCTCGCTTCTAAACTGATACTGTTGTTACTCAGCTTAACTGCAAGTCCATAGAGGGTGGTATATGTGACATACAGTTTGACTGGTCAGCATTTCCACCCGTAATTTGCGAGTGTAAGTCGGACCTTCCTTGATCCGCCTTGGTGGGTCGTGCCGTCGGATTTCCTCCTACCTTTGCGCGGTACAGCTCTCATAAATGTCGTCCCATACAGATTCTTCATTGGCGCATTGGATATCTCTGTCGCTGGAAGCTAATTATCTGAAATTGCTGACGATCAACTTTGGGGTATCTATTTACTTGAAATTAACGTTCAGAATGCCGTAATATCACTTTTATTCGTATTAGATCAATAATGAAACACTCATGTCACAAACTACTCGTAACCGAGAGCATGGCCACCATTGAACAAGACAGGAAGATCTCTTAACGCCGACTGCCAACTTTGGCGCGCAGTCCATATCTCTTACTACTTTCGTCATAGTTCGTGGATTTCCGATCAAGTTCATACTTACTAAGATATGCATTTGTTAATGAACGGGTGTGAATTTTAACGAGGCAAAATTATGATAAATAGTTTTAAACATCCAGAGGCTCCTCCTAGTATTCATGTTGTCATAAATGACTTTAATTATTAAATATAAATAAACAAAATCGGTGACTTTGGCGAAAGGTGGCGGTACTTCCCGTCTTGTATATTTCCCAGGCTAACGCTTGTTGCTATAGTCCAGCGCCGAGCCCCACTCCACTACGTGCAACATATGGTCGCTTTGTCACCTAGCCAGCCAGCGTGGGAAATCCTCTCCAATTCATGGCCAGCTACGGACTACAGCACTTCATAACTATCGTGAATACATCAATAAGAGACAATACTTTATTAAAACTGGTAAAAATGTCTTCCTCATGTAAGAGGCACCTTACACTCTTCAAACTAAAATTCATGGCATTAGTTTTCTTTATGTTCAATGTTACTTTATTAATTATTGACCAACCATAAACTTCTTGAGAGTTTCATTTGCTTTCTTGGCAAGGAGCTCTCTTGTTTTCTCAGTGACTATAATACTGCTGTCATCAGCGAAGAGGATTTTTTCACCGCGACTAACACTACTGGGAAAGCCGTTGATGTATATCAGGAACAGCATTGGTCCTAATATGCTACCTTGCAGAACCCTGTGTTAATGTATTTTGGTTCTGATAAGTGTTTTACTAAATGTTTGGATCTATTTGAAGTTGTGTTATCTCTACTCTTTGAACCCTGTCTGTTATGTATGATCGAAACCAGTCATTAGCTATCCCTCTTATTCCTAATGCTTCTAATTTATTTAATAGAATCTTGTGATCGACTGTATCAAATGCCTTAGAAAGATCCAAAAAATATGCCTGTGACACAGTCATCTTTATCAAGAGTATCAAGCACAACTTTTGTGAATTCTATTATGGCTGACTCCGTATTTCTGCCACTTTGGAAACCAAACTGTCATTCACTTAAAAGATTGTATTTATTCTGGTAATTCGTTAATCTGTCCTTCATAATTGGGTTGATAATTTTCTATGTCTTTTGCATTACCTTTCTTAAGCAAAGGTACAACTCTTGCCTGTTTTAACTGCTCTAGAAATGTCCCTGATGTGAAGGATTCATTTGTTACATTTGTTAAGGGGCCTTGTATAATCCCTACGCTAGTTTCAGTACATACATTGGTACTTCATCAAAGCCTACTGACTTTTTATTTTTTAGTTTTTGAATTGTTTTATTGACTTCATTCTCTGTGGTTGCAAGTAACATCATTGTACTTAGTGAAACATTATTTACAGGTGTTATATTTGCTTGGGGGAATTTTTGCTGTAACTTCTCTGCAATACTTGAAAAATCACCGTTTACATAGTTCCCTAAGTGCTGTGGATCATTTATTACTTTATCCTCCTCTCTTAGCACTATGTTATTCTGCATTTGTTTGCCTCTCCCTATTTCCTTTTTTATAACATCCCAGGCTGCTTTGCTTTTATTCTCTGCATTATATATTATTTTGTGATTAAATAACTTTTTTGCAGCAGTTGGCACCTTCCTACAGATCTTTTTTTGTACCTATGATAGAAATTTAAGAATTATGGATCATTGCGAATCTTTTTCATGGAACTGAGGTGTTTAAGTGTTGGGGAGGACTTCTTAGTACCTGCTTTATCCATCTTTTTGTGAGATGTTGATACAGACATGGATGCTTTTGTAAATGCCTTTTCAAAGTTCAATTTAAACAACGTGGAGAATTTAGAGAATTTCATATTCATATTGGTTTCCTTATATACTTCATCCCAGCTTTCTAGTTCTTTTGAAAAATCTTTTATTTTGATTTCTGATAGATGTCGTTTGTAGGCTTGTAGTTTAGAGAATGATTCAATGCCTGACTTTACTCTTGTTATTTGGCAGAGATGGTCTTACAGTCCGAGATCTCTTACAGCTACATCACATTTTTCTCTGTTCGTATTTGTGGCCACATGGCCAGTTACTGATGACGTCATTGTGGTAACCCTTGTTGCACTATTGACCAATAGAGGCATGCAAAAACGTTGAAGTATGTTTATGAAGGTGCTGCTGGATTCATTTATGATGTTAATGTTAACGTTAATGTCCCCACACAGAATTATGTTGACCTTTGTACTTGAGACTTCATCTAGAACTTCTGGTAACGTACTGAGAAAAGAGTCCATACTGCCACTGGTAGATCTATACACACACACAATGATTACTTTCTTGGTGATACCAATCCCTGTTAATTCAATAGCTGATATTTCGAAGTGTTTGTCTTCTCTTATGGTACTGAGGTCATGTCTTGATTTGAAATGTGTTCCTTTTCTGTTATAAATGCGTGATCCTCCACCCCTTGAAGTAGTTCTGCAGTAAGAGTTTGCCTTTTCATGCAGTGATAATATTACATGTTGGATTTCTGTGTCTCTACACCAGTGCTCAGTAATACAAATTACTGTGAAGTTCAAAGATTGGAGCTGAACTTCTAATAGCTGTTTTTTATTTTTTATTGATTGCATGTTTTGATGGAGGATTGTTAAGTCCATGAAATGTCCCATGTTACTCTTTCCAGTGGTTTGTTTTTCTTTGTGACATCTGGTATATAATCTGTCTTGTGAGTAATTGTTTGAGTATTTTTTAAAGTGTTGGAGGTACTCTTTAGGTAGGGAACCTGTTGTCTGGATTTGTCCTAAAAAAGACATACTATTCCTACCTATGACAAGTATTTGACCATGTGTGGCCCGAGATCCACCTCTATACTTGCATGAATCAACTGTATCGATCTTCCCTTCCCAGTCCTGTTTAGGTGTGGGCTATGCCTAGTGAAACCCCATCTGTTGATAGTCTCGATTTATTATCATCAGCTATCTTTTCCTTACTTTCTAGCCCAGATACATTAGGGACGTTAATTTTGTCTGACGTGGCAAAAGATTTTACTCCCACACTGACAATCATCCTATTGATATCCTCACTGTCTGATACTTCACTTAATTCATCACAAGATCCCAGGACAATTTTTTAGAAATCGCCATGCAACCTTCTCCCTCTTCTTGATATGATTTAAAATCTTGTTAACCACTTCTACTAGTACCCAAACTAACTATGTTACAATCCTCACACAATATTAAGCATACTCTCTACTTAACACCAGCACAATGAAATTCTTACAATTACCAATTTCGTAAGGCAATAAAATCTACTTCACCTGGATAATCACTAATTTTGAGTAATGATTAGTATTTGTCGTCTGCTTGCGTGCTGTTGTTGTCTTGCTCACTCCGCTGTTGGCAGCTGATGTCGCCCTCTCGACCAATTTTCTGCTCTGGTTCAGTCCTCCGACACGATGCGTCGCTCCCTCTGCTCGTATGTCTTGTAGTCGCGAAATGTCGACCCGCACATTGCAGTCATTGTGGCGTCGAGCCCCACACGTTGTGGCACCAATAATGTGACATCTCGTTTTGTCTCGGCTCGATGTTGATGGTTGTCACAGTATAGATGATGTGGAATTGCGTCCGTCGATCATGACAACACCAATCTGTAACTATTATGAAAACAAACTCCTCGCATGGTTTGGTTATTTTTCAGATACTGTCTCTCAAAATTAATATCAACGACTTGATGGAGCAGCATGCTAGAGTGTGCGCGCCGCCATTGCTTGTAATTAAAGCAATGGTGTTCGATGTCTATCGATCTTCTCTACTTGTAAATATAGCGACTGCACCACTCGATAACACAATGACTCCCTTGATCTGAAATGATAACCAAACGTCCTTTGGAACACGCAACCAACTAAATGACTAACTAACTAATTTTGGGTGTTCATGACAGACTTTTCAATTTACGCGAACTTCCTGCCTGTAGTTCCTACGCCCGGTTTGAGAATGTGTATTCAGACGTTGAAAAATAATGTCTTGAATCATCAATCCATCACCCAAGCCAATGTCACACCATGATTTTTGCTAAGATATTGAGTTGATAATTAGTATTCTGTCGTCAAGGCGTCGCTACATCGCGTACTACAAGACGTAATTCCAGAGATAACATACTCTTGAGCAATGTTCAGAATGCGTCGTATTTTGGTGTAAACTTATTGCTGTTTACTGTTAAATTGTCACTAAATCACTTTTCACTTTAATGTAATCTGAAGAATCAGTTAATTCCACAAATGCACTTTAAATGCCCATTAAATGATGTATGCAACACAAAGAATTAAAGTTGAATTAAAGTTTATTGTTCTTCATAATTATTTGTCCCTACAATGAGGACACACATCGATTTTTCATTCAGGGAATTGTGTCTGTTAGCATTAGCAATTATGAGTTTGACGACAGCTTCTGACAACATGGCGCAATTGTAAGTTCTTCATGGTTGGGTTTATCTGTTACCTACTCAAATCTAATAATTGATTTTATGTCGGTGATCAGTCTCTTTCTGTACGTTTTGATGTTCATGACCATCAGAAAGGTTAAGTCCCATCACAAATCAGCAATCACATGAGTTATTATTCTGTCACATATATCAACTACCCCGTTATCTGTTTGAATGGTAAGGATGATTTTACTTCTGTCCGACTTCTGATTAATACTTCCAACCATAACCTCTTCAGACCCAGTGCAAAGTTTAATAAGAATTTTTGAAAATGCCAGTAATTTTTTGTATATTTGTTTGCAGAGGCACCAGATTGGTTATTTTTCAGATACTGTCTCTCAAAACTGATATCAACATCTCAATGGAGCAGCATGCCGGAGTGTGCGTTCCGCCCTTGCTTGTAATTAAAGCAATGGTGTGTCAGCCGTTGTGTTTAGCAATTTAGAAAATTTTCATTTTTTGAAAATTGGTGGTACACATTTGTGTACCTCAGGTTTCAATCAAAGACTTATTTCTTAAATTTTTCTTATGGGAACCTACTGTATTTCGAGGTAAAATTAATTACAGTATGTTGTATTTGTACAATCTGCATATTTTATTTACAATAAGAAATTTTACAATACTTATTTCACAACTTTTTTATTACTTCCAGATGGTTTTATATGATATGTCAAGAAACAATTGTTTTTCGTCACACACAAATTCATTTAACTCTTGTCCTTGATTTGCAACCTTCGAGTCTGAATTTTGATGCAAACTTGTCATTACAAAATACAGGAAAATGCCTTATTTGATCATACCTTACTTCACAAACTGGTCGACTTACAACTTTCCTGTATTTTGATATTGGTGTAAATTGTTCCTCATCTGTGAAACTTTCTTCATCAATGCCACAACGTGTTGCCAGTGGCTGCTTACTGATATTTCACAGTTCCTGAGATTTTATAAGTGACATGCCTAGATGAAGTCGAAAAGCTATCAAAGGCATCTGATCCTTTTTATTCAAATCTGCAATCACACAAACTCTTCTGTACATCAACCAACAGTTCACAACCACCACAGCAACAAAATGGGTAAATACTCTTGTTGTTGTCTTCAGTCCTGAGACTGGTTTGATGCAGCTCTCCATGTTACTCTATCCCGTGCAAGCTCCTTCATCTCCCAGTACCTACTGCAACCTACATCCTTCTGAATCTGTTTAGTGTATTCATCTCTTGGTCTCCCACTACGATTTTTACCCTCCACGCTGCCCTCCAATGCTAAATTGGTGATCCCTTGATGCCTCAGGACATGTCCTACCAACTGATCCCTTCTTCTAGTCAAGTTGTGTCACAAACTTCTCTTCTCCCCAATCCTATTCAATACCTCCTCATTAGTTACGTGATCTACCCACCTAATCTTCAACATTCTTCTGTAGCACCACATTTCGAAAGCTTCTATTCTCTTCTTGTCCAAAATATTTATTGTCCATGTTTCACTTCCATACATGGCTACACTCCATACAAATACTTTCATAAACGACTTCCTGACACTTAAATCTATACTCGATGTTAACAAATTTCTCTTCTTCAGAAATGCTTTCCTTGCCATTGCCAGTTTACATTTTATATCCTCTCTACTTCGACCATAATCAGTTATTTTGCTCCCCAAATAACAAAACTCCTTTACTACTTTAAGTGTCTCATTTCCTAATCTAATTCCCTCAGCATCACCCGACTTAATTTGACTACATTCCATTATCCTGGTTTTGCTTTTGTTGATGTTCATCTTATATCCTCCATTCAAGACACTGTCCATTCCGTTCAACTGCTCTTCCACGTCCTTTGCTGTCTCTGACAGAATTACAATGTCATCGGCGAACCTCAAAGTTTTTATTTCTTCTCCCTGGATTTTAATACCTACTCCTAATTTTTCTTTTGTTTCCTTTACTGCTTGCTCAATATTCAGATTGAATAACTTCGGGGAGAGGCTACAACCCTTACTCTTACTGAAGTAAAAAATTATGTTACCATTATTCACCAAAATATTCCGGGATTGAAGAATAAAGTAGATGAGCTCCTGGTTTGTTTACATGACATTGAATCTGATAATGTAATAGATATTTATGCCTGTCTGAGCATCACATTGTGCCTGATATGGAAAAGGTAAATATCAGTGGTTATAAACTAGCTCCACATATGAGTAGAGAGAATAAGGTGGGAGGAGGAGTTGCCATATATGTCAAAAGTTATCGCTGTGTAGAAAGCTTACATACAAAAAAAGGTTTTGTCTAGAGCAACATACAGAAGCATGTGCCTGTCAACTTAAACTGAAGGAGGGCTCTTTTATAATTGTAACAGTATACAGGTTCCCTTCAGGAAACTTTCATTTGTTCCTGGAAAACTTGGATGCCTTGTTGTGCTATCTGTCAGGTAGGGGAAAGCAAATTATTATTTGTGGGGACTTCAATGTTGATTCACTGAAAGAGTGTAATAGGAAGTCTGGAAGTCTTTCTCGGTTCTTTCAATCTGACATCTGTCATTAATTTTCCTACTCGGGTAGTAAAGGACAGCAGCACATTGATAGATAACACTTTTTTAGATCAAGATAGGTTTAAAAACATAAATTGTTGTCCTGTTGAGAATGGCCTTTCTGATCATGATGCTCAGCAAGTTACAGTATATGACATAGCTCCATTCAGTAATCCAAAACTACCCTTCAAAGTTGTGCATTCAATTAATGACTCAACAATTAGAAATTTCAGAGAAAATCTTCAGCAGTTAGACTGGGATGAGGTGTACAAGGAACCCGATGCTAATTTAAAATATAACTTATTTCATGATACACTTGTAAGAGAATTTGAAAACTGTTTCCCCAATAAAGTAGTTAAATCTAATTCTAAGAAACCATGCAAAAAACCTTTGCTTACTAAAGGAATAAAACTATCTTGTAACCACAAAAGGGAACTGTATCTAACAAAAAGAAAGAGTAATGACCCAGAAACAGCCAAATATTATAAAAACTACTGTGCTACATTAAGAAAGGTTATCAAAAATCCAGAAGCATGTGCATCATGTTTGAGATTAATACCTCTGATAACAAAATCAAAATAATTTGGAATATTATTACAAGGGAAACAGGGCAACCAAGAGTACAGGATGATGGCATACCATCAAAGCAAATGGAAACTTGATAAACAACAAGCCGGAAGTCGATAACATTTTGAATAATCATTTTTTAAATGTTGTAGAGAAAATAGGATCTAAATGTTCTTTAGAGGAAGCAAGGCAGTTAATGGAAGAGGCCTTACCCACACCATTTGATACAATTGAAATTCCACCCACCTCTCCTTCTGAAATTAGGAAGATAATAAACTCTTTCAAGAACAAAAGCTCACATGGAATTGATGGCATTTCCAGCAGGATAATAAAAGCTTGTTCCCAAGAAATAAGTAGCATTCTTAGCCACACATGTAATAGCTCTCCGAAGCAGGGTATTTTCCCAGATAGACTAAAGTATGCCATTGCTAAACCACTGCATAAAAAAGGGGATACGCCTGATGTCAACAACTAACGCCCAATCTCTCTTCTGACTGCCTTATCCAAAATTCTTGAAACAGTAATGTATTGTAGAGTAGCCTCACACCTTTGTAAAAATAAAGTTTTAACAAAATGTCAGTTTGGTTTCCAGAAGGGTTTTTCAACGTAAAATGCTATATATACTTTCACTAGTGAAATATTAAATGCTCTGAGTAACTGTAAGTCACCCGTTGGGATTTTTTGTGATCTATCTAAGGCTTTTGAGTGTGCAAATCATGGAATACGTACTGTGGTATCGATGGGACAGTGCTCAAATGGTTTAAATCATACCTAACTGAAAGAGTGCGGAAAGTTGAAATAAACAGTTCACATAATATGCAAAAAACTGGTGATTTTTCTAACTGGGGAACAATCAAGAATGGGGTGCCACAAGGTTTGGTCTTGGGTCCTCTGCTGTTCTTAACATATATTAATGACTTGCCATTCTATATTCACGAAGATGCAAAGCTGGTACTTTTTGCCGATGATATAAGTATAGCTATCACACCCGACAGACAAGAATTAACCGGTGAAATTGTAAATGATGTTTTTCAGAAAATCATTAAGTGGTTCTCTGTACATGGGCTCCCATTAAACTTTGACAAAACACAGTATATACAGTTCCACACAGTAAATGGAATGACCCCATTAATATATTAGACTTCGATCAGAAATCGGTAGCTAAGGTAGAATATTCAAAATTTCTAGGTGTATGCATTGATGAGGGGTTGAACTGGAAAAAACACACTGAGGATCTGCTGAAACGTTTGAGTTCAGCTACTTATGCTATTAGGGTCATTGCAAATTTTGGCGATACACATCTGAGTAAATTAGCTTACCACATCTATTTTCATCCTCTGCTTTCGTATGGCATCATATTCTGGGGTAACTCATCATTGAGTAAAAGAGTGTTCATTGCACAAAAGCATGTAATCAGAATAATTGCTGGTGCTCATCCAAGATCATCCTGCAGGCACTTATTTAAAGAGCTAGAAATCTTCACTGTAGCCTCACAAAATATATATATATATAAAACAAAGTTAAGGGAGAGGGTAAGGAGCCATTCCAATCCCGGGAGCAGAAAGACTTACCTTAGGGGGAAAAAAGGACGGGTATACACTCGCACACACACACATATCCATCCACACATGTTACCACGCCTATTTATATATGTGTGGATGGATATGTGTGTGTGTGCGAGTGTATACCCGTCCTTTTTTCCCCCTAAGGTAAGTCTTTCCGCTCCCAGGATTGGAATGACTCCTTACCCTCTCCCTTAAAACCCACATCCTTTCGTCTTTCCCTCTCCTTCCCTCTTTCCTGATGAGGCAACAGTTTGTTGCGAAAGCTTGAATTTTGTGTGTATGTTTGTGTGTCTGTCGACCTGCCAGCACTTAGCACTTTCATTTGGTAAGTCACATCATCTTTGTTTTTTAGATATATTTTCCCACGTGGAATGTTTCCCTGTGTGTGTATACTTATGAAGTTTGTTACTAACAATCAAAATGAATTCAAAATTAATAGCAGTTTACATGGCTACAACACTAGGAGAAAGGATGATCTCCACTACTCAAGGTTAAATCTAACTTTGGCTCAGAAGGGGGTAAATTATGCTGCCACAAGAGTCTTTGGTCACTTACCTAATAGCATCAAAAGTCTGACAGATAGCCATATAGCATTTAAAAGGGAATTAAAAGGATTTCTTAATGGCAACTCCTTCTACTCATTAGATGAATTTTTGGATATAGTAAGTGGGTAATTTCCCAACCCCCACAAAAAATTAAAAATATTGAGTGTTGTGTAATATTTCGTCTAATGTAATATCTTGTATAGACACCTTTTATTAACCTGACATGTTCCACTTCATTACGAAATGTTGTATTCATGATCTATGGGACAACTACTAATCTAATCTAGTCTGGCCATTTTTTTGTTCGAATAGAACTTCTGTAATAAGCCAGCAACATGTCACACAAATCTATACCTCCCATCATTTGATTGTATGCTTGTACAACAGCTGGGTGGTGGACATCAATCTCCTGCCCATCTTTTTTGGACCATCTTTTACATGTACCCACAGGATTCCTACCAGTGCAAAAGGAAAGTAATGCCACACATTTATTGTCTTTCCATTTGACAACAAAGAGTTTGCCATCTTCCCTTACACTCTCATTCCATTCACCTCTTTTTATGCACTTATCATCGCTCAGTTTTGAAGCAGTTGAACCAGTTCTATTCCTCATAACTGTTCGTGTCAGGAAAATGTTCTTCTCCAACAACATTTCTCCACATGTAACACTTGTAAAGAATCCATCTGTGTAAATTACATGAGAGCCATCTTGAGGGACAGGGTCTTCAGATCATCTTCTGGAACAGTGCCCTTCCCAACATAAATACAGAAATCCTGGAGTAGTCTGTCATTAGAAGCAAGAATAAATTTTTTTAACCCCAGTGGATTAGGCTTAGAAGGAACATACTGAGTGAAACCACACCTCCCAGAGAAAGGAATCATTTGTTCATTAATACTCAAATGTGAATTTCTGGGCAATGTTAAGCATTGTTTTCTCACTGCATCAACAAGTGAATAAATTTTCCACAGCTTATAATTAGGGTCCCGAGCACTTAGGTTATCAACAAAATGCAGATTACTTTTAAGTTTGTAACATGTATCCCTGGGCATGGCCTCAGTGACGAGAGGAAAGCAGAGAAGGCTGGACCAATACATTTTTACCTGTGGTATCTTAACAGTCCCCATGACAATTCCAATCCCAATATAATGCAAAATTTCTGATTTTGTTGTTTTCAAACTAAGTGAACTAGTCTGAACAGATTTCAGGTTTGTCTGATACACCAAAAGCTCCCAAAATTCAGCTGGAAAGTAATCCACGAAAGATTCCAGTATTCCTTTAGGTCCACTGGAATCAAATTCCTGTTTGTTCTTCAGAGATGGGCCCATCTCAGGCATGCTGAAATGGAAATGCACAAATTATGGTTTGGCACCAAACCAACATTTTTAAAAAAATTTGGTGTAAAAATTCACATATTTTTGTTGCAAATAAAGAAACAAACAAACAAAAATACTGTTATTCAAAATGAATAGCGATACTTACCAAGTAGCTCTCCTCCTCAAACCTGTTGTGGATTTTTTAACACCACTATTCGCTACATCTTCAATGTTTAGAGACTGTATTTCGTCATTAGCATCACATTCAAAGTCTGACATCGTAGGCTGTTGATTCATTTCAGCAAATAAGTCATCCTCAGAGTCAGAATTTGAACATTCTGCATCACTTTCATTCAGTATGCGTGATATCTCTTCATCAGTTAGCACATGAGCTGAAAACAAAAAACAATCAGTACGTTATGAAGTAGAGATCTATCCTAAAAGTAGACACCAAGAAACAAGGTACACAGACGTGTACCATGAAAACATCATCATTAACTGCACAGGAAAATTGAAATAACACACATTTGCTGCATTTCAGATAATTCTCCAACCTCTCAACTTCACTTATCACTCACTACAACGAAGACAAACACATATAGCTCTATGTATTATTTACTTACTGTCATTACGGCGCTGTCAGGCCGCCATCTTCTTTCACAACAAACTTCTGATGCGTGTACTGCTACAAGAGCTCTCCAAATGGCATCATTTGAAAGCACAATGGTACAAGACTGTGACCTCGCAGTCTCAGCACACAAAATATGCAACAGACAGCGACACAAGCTTAAGAAGGAAGGTGCACATATGTGCACTTATAGTCTGAAGAGGATATAACTTTCAAACTTCAGATCGGCTACAACTCTCTTCTAGGATAATTATTATCTTTGGTCAATTTATGGTCTGGGCTTTAACATTCGTAAATAGTAAATTTTTGAATTCTTTCTTTAAAGTTTTTGTTTCGTACCATATGGTGTCCTTTCATTCAATCCTTTCTTTATGAAAAGCATTAGTATTTACATAACATTCTTGTTAATCAAACTGTCAAAAGTGTAATGACTGATTTTTCTATTTCTTTTTGCAACAAAAGAGTGTTCATTATGGGTTATATACTTGGGGTGTTACAATGTGGACCATATCTCTAATCTTTCATTGTCTTGTCTTGGAGTCGAAATCTTTAACTTCATAAGTAACATCAGACAACTGTCTTAATGGGGTAAATCCTGTGGTGTCTTGTTTGGCGGTGTTTTAGGCAAATGTTACGAAAGGTAGCACCTCATCCCAGTTGCTCTGCTCAACATCGATGAACATTGATAGCATGTCAGCCACGGTCTTATTAAGGCGTTCCGTAAGACCATTAGTTTGCAGATGGTAGGCAGTCATCATGTGATGAGTAATGTCGCATCGAAGGTTTATCTGTGTCACAAGATTCGACTGAAAAACTTTCCCGCAATGCATAATTAACAACCTTCGGGCACCAGTGTTTTAATACAATATCTTCCACGATGAGTTTGGCTACCTCAGATGCTTCGGCTGTTTTCACGGCTTTTGTAATAGTATAGCGTGTCAGATAATCAGTGCAAACAATAATCCATCTATTGCCACTAGCAGACGTTGGAAAATGTCTGAGGAGGTCAATCCCAACACGCTGGAAAGGCATTTCGGCTGGTGGAATTGGTATGAGTTGGCCAGATGGTTTCTGAGGAACTGCCTTTCTCCTCTGGCACTCTCGACAGTGCGACACATAGTGATGGACACTCCTAAATACACATGACCAGAAAAATCTCTTGCAGATTCTTCAGTGGTATGCTTCTCTTACATTCCACTACAAGATCCATGAGTTTCAGCATGGCATAACACGTGACAGTTACCTTTCTAGCACTGACTGCAGGAATGATCACTTCATCCAGCACACAGTCTCCACACACTCGGATGTGCATCTTTCTGTCCACAGTATCTCATCTCGTCTAGCATAATCTTCGAGTGACCACAATCTATAATTGCCTGAGAAGCTTTCATGAAGTCCCATACGAGAATGACGTCATGACTACATTCTTGTAAGACAATGAATTCTAAGGGCTGTGTATGGCCACTTATACCCACATGAATGACACATCTTGCTGTAGCCACCTTCAGCAGAGATGCTTGTTGCTGATGAATACGGTTTTCTGCAACTGGCGACGGTTCTTCTCCGAAATGACTGAATATGATGCTCCAGAGTCCATAAGAGCTTGGGCTGGTTGGCCATCCAAGAGGATATTGACGGTTTCCTATCATTTTTGTAGTGATCGACAGCAGAGGATTTTTTTCTTCGGTGGCCTCACCTCCAAGGAAGGTCACACCCTTTAGTTTTCCAGGTTGCGGTGGTTAGGTGATCGGCTGAAGCTTCTAAACGGCGATGGAGACCATCTTGATCGGTGCGCTGGGGAGCGTCCTCTCCAGCGGCTAGTTTGCAGCGACGGTGACCTACTACGTCCCGCACCCACACCTTCTTGTTCATCTTTGTTGTCCTAGAGTTGGTGTGAGCTACGATCGGTCTGCTGTCTTCTGGCGTGGGCATCATCAAATATCCGCCGCCTTTCTCGACAATAATGCACCACATGTTCCGGTCGTCTGTGGTGGAAACATACTGGTTGGTTATCCTGGGTCCTCCAGATGTCAGTCTTCCTTGGTGCACAAACAGGATCCTCATGCGGCATTGTAGGAACATAACTCCACCTGGATCTCGACTTTTTCACCGTTTTAAAGGGAAATGAAGGACGAGAGATTGGGTTCAATGTCTGTTTCACTTCCTCCCTTATGACCTCTTGAAGCGTCTCGGTTTTTTGCTCGCCGTGCTATCCAAGTGCCTTCTGAACTTCCTCTCTCACTATCTGATGAAGGCCGGCTGCTGTGGACGAGCGGTTCAAGGTCCTTGAGTCTGTAACCACATGGCTGCTATGGTCACAGGTTCGAATCCTGCCTCGGGCATGGAAGTGTGTGATGTCCTTAGGTTAGTTAGGTTTAAGTAGTTCAAATTCTAGGGGACTGATGACCTCAAATGTTAATTCACATAGTGCTTAGATCCATGTGAACTATTTTTATCTGACAAAGAACACTTGTGAAATCAGTTCCTTCCTCCATCACAGACATCGATACGATGTTTGAAAGCCGTTCAAACTTCTTGCATGTGATTCTTTTTTGATGCATTGTCTCGATATACTGGCACTATTTTATGAACTCTTCTGCTGTCGAAACTGTTGTGTTGGCAGAAGAGCCAACACTGTGTTACTAGTGGAGGCCAAAATGCATGCGTTTTAGGTCACGCAGACTGGCATGAGGAGGGAAGAACTATACTGACGTGAGGTCTGGAACATGACAAGGAATTAGAATTCAGAAAGCGGACGTAATTAGTTTGATACTTAACTTTAATCCATTAATGATGAACGTCGCTCTTGACAGTACATGATTCACAATATTATCTGTTCAGAATACATTCGTAGTAACTGAATATAGCGCCTTGCTAGGTCGTAGCAAATGACGTAGCTGAAGGCTATGCTAAATTGTCGTCTCTGCAAATGAGAGCGTATGTAGTCAGTGAACCATCGCTATCAAAGTTGGCTGTACAACTGGAGCGAGTGCTAGGGACTCTCTCTAGACTAAACCTGCCGTGTGGCAGAGCTCGGTCTGCAATCACTGATAGTGGTGACATGCGGGTCCAACATATACTAATTGACTGCGGCCGATTTAAAGGCTACCACATAGCAAGTGTGGTGTCTGGCGGTGACACCACAGAAACCTTCAGGAGGAAGGCTTGATACATGCCCTCAGCATCACCCCTCATGCGATGTGCAACCTTATCTTCCTCCTTCATTCTAGGATCCACTGTTTTACACAGCTCCAAGATGTCTTGAATGTAGGATGCTGTAGTTTCTCCTGGACGCTGGGCCCTGCACTTTAGTTTACCTTCAGCATTGCACTTCTCTCCCAGTGTGTCACTGAAATACTTGTGCAGTTCTGCCTGGAATACATCCCGGCTTGTGAAATTCTCCTCATTGTTTTCATAACATTCCTTGGCAGTGCCCTCCAAGTAGAAAAATACGTTAGCCAAACACATGGTGTCATCCCATTTGTTAAATTTGGGTATATGCTCATATACCCTCAGCCACTTGCTCGGATCTTGGCCATCAACACCAGAGAAACCGGAAGGACATATCATGGGGTGGCACACAGTTGCTGTCATCGATATGTCCTCTTCTTCTTCTGTCTCCGTATAGGTTGTGATCTGTTGCATATGGCTAGAAATTGGGTATCTCGCCAAATAAACAGCGGCTCTGTCGTGGCCTGATGGAAGCCCCGTGTAGTCGATAATGTGCGCTGTCACTAGTTCCAATACCCAGCGCCACCACCAGAATAATGTCACGTAGAAGAAGGTGTAATTACATGAATGACAGACACTAACTTCAAGTAACGAAAGTTTATTCAGCACTTGCAAAAGAAAAGTGCGAAGCGAGCTGCCTCAAGCCAGAACACATGCAGTTACATACAGTTATAGACCATTCCAGTACAATGATTCTTCATATTTGTGGATACTTCAAGAATGTACTCAAACCGAATATAGAAATTTAAATTGTACAGTCCAGGAAAGTTTCGAATTCTTGACCCTTCAGGCATCAGTTTAGTATCACAACCACTACACCATGGTCCTACCTGGCTTCTTCTGTGACAATATAGAGTGTTAACATTACAGACATTTGCTACACCATATAAACCAATTATTTAATGTTGCACAGACATTCAGATGCACGACTTCCATACTCTCTAATCAAAAGAAAGATGAATGTGTTGCAAGTCAACAAATAATTTCTGACGATAAAACATCAGTGGATACAGAAACTCTTCATTGTCAGTCTAATGATTCTGACAGACAAGACATTAGAGATTTTGAGCCACCACAGTCTCAAACAATTGACACTGAGAGCCAGTCTTGTGAGGATACTCTGCCTGATGTGACTAAAGCTATGCCAAAAGGACCATTAAGTGTAAGTAGAAAAATTCTCAGATGTAATTCTGAAACACAGCTATACTATGCCACTTACTTTATGTTTACTCTATTCATTCTAAGATATTAACAGGTAAAATCTTACCATTAGAAACATTTGGCAGTCCTGTGAAGTTTTTTGATGAAACCAGTTAGACATCATTATTCATGAGAAAAGTAATAAAAATTCTAGATTGTAGCAATGTGTAGAATAAGAGAAAAGCATCTACTGATCTACACTGATACAATGTGTGGATCATACAATCACAATCACAATGTCTGTTATGTGTATCTCTGCTTCATACATCTCTCCAACATAGATGACTGCCATCCTTCAATTTATTCAGTGTATTCTTAAACTACAAACTTTGTGGTAAAGTGATTGTGCAGAGATATTTACTTTTGAATGCCACACATGTCTAAGTGATGTACGTTATTAGTATGGCATGAACAAATGAATAATTGAGCCAGATTATGTAGTCTTCTCGCAAATACCCTCATGTAACTAGACTGTTAACATTTTAGATATTGGTCATATTGAATAAAACACTTATATATTGTTCCACAGATATTTAAACAGAAGACATCCATACTCAGTAATGAAAAGAAAGGTGAATGTGGTGAAAGTCACCTTATAATTTCTCAGACTAAAACAGTTGAGCGTACAGAGGCTCTTAACTTTGAGTCTAATGATTCTGACAAACAACATATAAGAGATTTTGAGCCCACACAATCTCAAACACTAGACAATGAGAGCCGGGCTAGTGAGGATACTCTACCTGATGCGACTGAACCAATGACACAAGGACCATTAAGTGTAAGTAGAAAAATTCCTAGATATAGTTATCAAAGAAAGCAGTATTATTTCACTTAATTTATGTTGATGGTATTCTTTCTAAGCTATTAACTGGTATAATCTTACCATTAGAACCATTTAGCAGTGATGTAACGTTTTTGGATGGAAACCAGTTAGAGGATAATATTCATGAGAAAAGTAATAAAAATTCAAATTGTAGCAGTGTGCAGAATCAGAGAAAAGCAGCTACTCATATACAGTGAAACAATGTGTGCATTATACAATCACAGGTTTTGATATGGGTATCTATTCTCCATACGTATCTCCACCATTGATAAGTGCCAGCTCTCCCTTTATTCAGTGTATTGTTAAACTATAACATTTGTGGTTATGTGAGTGTAGTGATACTTACTTTTGATTGCTTGATATGTCTGAGTGTTGTGCATTATTAGTATGACATCAATGAAGGAATAATGGAGACTCAAGAGCTATTATTCTAGCAAATTTGCACATACATCTAGACTGTTAACATTTTAGGTGTTGGTTATATTGAATAAACCACTCATTTAATGTTTCACAGATATTTAAACGGATGAAATCCATACTCAGTAATGAAAAGAAAGGTGAATGTGTTGAAAGTCATCTTATAATTTCTGAGGCTGAGACAATGGAGGATAGAGAGGCTCGTAATTTTGAGTCAAATGATTCTGACAAACAACACATAAAAGATCTTGAGCCACCACAATCTCAAACAATAGACAATGAGAGCCAGACTTGTGAAGATACTCTACCTGATGTGACTGAACCAATGACAAAAGGACCATTAAGTGTAAGTAGAAAAATTCCTAGATATAGTTCTCAAAGAAAGCAGTATTATTTCACTTAATTTATGTTGACAGTAGTCTGTCTAAGATATTAACTGGTATAATCTTACCATCACAATCATTTGGCAGTGTAGTTAGTTTTTTGATGAAACCAGTCAGAAGTTATTAATGTTGAGAAAGTAATAGAAATTCATGGTGGTAGCAATGTGTAGAATCAGAGAAAGGAAGCTACTCATATACAGTGAAACAATGTGTACATCACACAATCACAGGTTTTGATATGTGTATCTCTTCTCCATACATATCTCCACCATTGATAAGTGCCAGCTCTCCCTTCATTCAGTGTATTGTTAAACTATAAAATTTGTGGTTATGTGAGTGTAGTAATATTTACTTTTGAATGCCTCCCATGTCTGAGTGTTGTACATTATTAGCATGACACAAGTGAAGGAATAATGGAGACTCATAAGCTAATATTCTAACAAATTTGCACGTACATCTAGACTGTTAACATTTTAGGTGTTGGTCATATTCAATAAACCACTTTTTATTGTTCCACAGTTATTAAAACAGATGACATCCATAATCAGTAATGAAATGAAAGGTGATTGTGGAGAAAGTCACCTTATAATTCCTCAGACTAAGACAGTTGAGGATACAGAGGCTCTTAATTTTGAGTCTAATGATTCTGACATAAAACATATAAATTAAGAGCCTCTGTATCCTCAACTGTCTTAGTCTGATATTGAGGCCCCACGATCTCAAACAGTAGACATTGAGAGCCGGGGTTGTGAGGATACTCTAAATGATGCGACTGAAACAATGACAAAAGGACCATTAAGTGTAAGTAGAGAAATTCCTAGATATAGTTATCAAAGAAAGCAGTATGGTATAACTTAATTTATGTAGACGGTAGTCTTTCTAAGATATTAACTGGTATAATCTTACCATCACAATCATTTGCCAGTGAAGTAAGGTTTTTTCATGAAACCAGACAGAAGTTATTATTGATGAGAAAGTAATAGAAATTCATGGTTGTAGCAGTGTGTAGAATCAGCGAAAAGCAGCTACTCAGATACAGTGAAACAATGTGTGCATCACTGAATCACAGGTTTTGATATGTGTATCTCTTCCTCATAGATCTCTCCACCATAGATAAGTGCCAGCCCGCTCTATAGTCAGTCTACTGTTTTACTATAACGTTGTTGGTAATCTGAGTGTAGAAATATTTACTTTTGAATGCCTCCCACGTCTGAGTGTTGTACATTATTAGTATGACATCAATGAAGAAATAGTGGATACTCATGAGCTATTATTCTTGCAAATTCGCTCATATATCTAGACTGTTAACATTTTAGATGTTGAACACATTGCATAAACCACTAATTTAATGTTCCACAGATATTCAAACGGATCATATCCATACTCGGTAATCAAAAGAAAGGTGAATGTGTTGAAAATCATCTTATAATTTCTGAGACTGAGACATTGGAGGATACAGAGGCTCGTAATCTTGAGTCTAATGTTTCTGACAAACAACATATAAGAGATTTTGATCCCTCACAATCTCAAACAGTAGGCAATGAGAGTCAGGCTTGTGAGGATACTCTACCTGATGAGCCTGAACCTATGACAAAAGGACCATTAAGTGTAAGTAGAAACATTCCTAGATATAGTTCTCAAAGAAAGAAGTATTATTTCATTTAATTTATGTTGACAGTATTCTCTCCAAGATATTAACTGGTATAATCTTACCATCAGAATCATTTAGCAGTGAAGTAAGGATTTTGGATGGAAACCAGTCAGAAGTTAATATTCATGAGAAAAGTAATAGAAACTCATGGTTGTAGCAGTGTGTAGAATCAGAGAAAAGCAGCTACCGTATTTACTCAAATCTAAGCCGCACTTTTTTTCCGGTTTTTATAATCCAAAAAGCCGCCTGCGGCTTTGAATCGAGTGCAAAGCAAGCGGAAGTTCTGAAAAATGTTGGTAGGTGCCACCACAACTAACTTCTGCCGTCGAATATATGTAGCGCTACGCAGGCATGCTTTGTAGGCACAAAGGTAAATACTGGCACCAATACCAATGCATCAGTAAATAAAATTAAAAAAAAAAAAGATGGAACACGAGCTATTTTTCTCTGCCCCGAGTTTTGACCACTGCATGTTCGTACATTATCCAACGAAATAATACAAATTCAGAATTGTTCATCTTCGAATGTAGCAGAATTTCAATGTACTACGAAAATCCGACTGGCAAACTGTTTGAGATGTTTGTCAATATGGCCAACTCTAAGTTCTGAATTTTTTCCTACCTGTGAGAAGAGATGGTTGCTAATAGGAACCTGATGAAATGTGAATCATGTGCAGTATTCTCTTCACCGTAAGAGTAATACGAATATAAACATTTTACCATGTATTCTTTCATGTTTCCTGCTATCTCATTTAAATCATGTCTGCCTAATAAACTACGAAACTAGAGACAACAGCAAACACGGAAGAATATACGTATCGTATCATGTTTATTTATTATTCTTACGCCTAATAGTGATACAGTCAGAAATGAAGCACGGCAACTGACTAGATTTTTAAATCTAAGACGACTCTAATTTCTGTGCAGAATTTGACGTTCTAAAGAAACGGCCGCAAAGATTTTCAAACGAGGAAAAATTTTCACCTAACTCTCGTTCAGAACATGTTCTATCATACGCAGTCTATTATTTGGTTCTTGTTGATCATTATCAAAGAAAGCAGCAGTGTAAGTAACAACAAATAGCAGTCTCTTGCCATTGTTTCGCTAATGAGATGATTCCTCTCCATTGTTTTTAATTGTAAGCGGCGGTAGCGCGCACAAAAGTAAGCCATGCCGAGAGCGGCGACAGGCCGTAAACACGCACTATCAGAATGCGACAAACAGTGTATAACACAGCGCAGTAATGCATTTTCAGCTTAGAGTGACGCAAACACCCATAACAAAGAAAACGGCACTTATCAAATCAAAGCAAAATAAGCAATCGATCCAAACCAGACGAAGCGGGTGAAAAAGGAAGGGTACCCGTATAAATACAGACGGAGCGCCTGACGCATAGCAATGGCTACGTGGCAAAGCTTAACTGCTAAGCTTACGACTCGAACCAAACTACTGCAGCTGTATCGTCATTCATTATACCTAAATTGGGTCTCGTATTAGAATGGACCAACTTCGTTTCGATTTGGAGGTGCGACCTAAAACTTTTCTCTCCCCTTGAATTTCGAGTCTCAGATTTCAGGTGTGGCTTACGGGAAATTTTTTTCCCCTTAATTTCGAGTCTCATTTTTCAGGTGCGGCTTAGATTCGAGTGCGGCTTAGATTCGAGTAAATACGGTATTCATATACAGTGAAACAATGTGTGCATTACACAATCACAGGTTTTGTTATGTGTATCTCTTCTCCATACATATCTCCACGATCGATAAGTGCTTGCCCTCCCTCTATTCCGTGTATTGTTAAACTACAACATTTGTGGTAATGTGAGTGTAGTAATATTTACTTTTGAATGCCTCCCATGTCTGAGTGTTGTACATTATTAGTAAGACACGAATGAAGGAGTAATGGAGACTCATGAGCAATTATTCTTGCAAATTTACTCATATATCTAGACTGTTAACATTTTAGAGGTTGGTCATATTGAATAAAACACTTATTTATTGTTCCACAGATATTTAAACAGAAGACATCCATACTCAGTAATGAAAAGAAAGGTGCATGTGGAGAAAGTCACCTTATAATTTCTCAGACTAAGACAGTTGAGGAAACAGAGGCTCATACTTTTGAGTCTAATGATTCTGACAAACAACATATAAGAGATTTTGAGCCCACACAATCTCAAACAGTAGACAATGGGAGCCGGGCTAGTGAGGATACTCTACCTGATGTGACTGAACCAATGACAAAAGGACCATTAAGTGTAAGTAGAAACATTCCTAGATATAGTTATCAAAGAAAGCAGTATGGTATCGCTTAATTTATGTTGACGGTAGTTTTTCTAAGATATTAATTGGTATAATCTCACAAACAGAATCATTTTGCAGTGAAGTAAGGGTTTTTGATGAAACCAGTCAGAAGTTACTATTCATGAGAAAAGTAAAAGAAATTCATGGTTGTAGGAGTCAGTAGAATCAGAAAAAAGAAGCTACTCATTTACAAAGAAACAATGTGTGCATCACACAGTCACAGGTTTTGATATGTGTATCTCTTCTCCATACATCTCTCCACCATAGATAAGTGCCAGCCCTCTCTTTAATCATTGTATGGTTACACCATAACGTTTCTGGTAATGTGAATGTGGGAGTATTTACTTTTGAATGCCTCCCACATCTGAGTGTTGTACATTATTAGTATGACATCAATGAAGGAATAATGGATACTCATGAGCTATTATTCTTGCAAATTCGCTTATATATATAGACTGTGAACAGTTTAGCTCTTGAACATATTGAATAAACCACTTATTTTCTGTTCCACAGATATTTAAACGGATGATATCCATACTCAGTAATCAAAAGAAAGGTGAAGGTATTGAAAGTCATCTTATAATATCTGAGACTGAGACATTGGAGAATACAGAGGCTCGTAATTTTGAGTCTAATGATTCTGACAAACAACATACAAGAGATTTTGATCCCTCACAATCTCAAACAGTAGACAATGAGAGTCAGGCTTGTGGGGATACTCTACCTGATGCAAGTGAAGCAATGACAAAAGGACCATTAAGTGTAAGTAGAAAAATTCCTAGATATAGTTCACAAAGAAAGCAGCATTATTTCACTTAATTTGTGTTGACAGTATTCTCTCCAGGATATTAACTGGTATAATCTTACCATCAGAATCATTTAGCAGTGATGTAAGGATTTTGGATGGAAACCAGTCAGAAGTTAATATTCATGAGAAAAGTAATAGAAACTCATGGTTGTAGCAGTGTGTAGAATCAGAGAAAAGCAGCTCCTCATATACAGTGAAACAATGTGTGCGTTACACAATCACAGGTTTTGTTATGTGTATCTCTTCTCCATACATATCTCCACGATCGATAAGTGCTTGCCCTCCCTCTATTCCGTGTATTGTTAAACTACAACATTTGTGGTAATGTGAGTGTAGTAATATTTACTTTTGAATGCCTCCCATGTCTGAGTGTTGTACATTATTAGTAAGACACGAATGAAGGAGTAATGGAGACTCATGAGCAATTATTCTTGCAAATTTACTCATATATCTAGACTGTTAACATTTTAGAGGTTGGTCATATTGAATAAAACACTTATTTATTGTTCCACAGATATTTAAACAGAAGACATCCATACTCAGTAATGAAAAGAAAGGTGCATGTGGAGAAAGTCACCTTATAATTTCTCAGACTAAGACAGTTGAGGAAACAGAGGCTCATGCTTTTGAGTCTAATGATTCTGACAAACAACATATAAGAGATTTTGAGCCCACACAATCTCAAACAGTAGACAATGGGAGCCGGGCTAGTGAGGATACTCTACCTGATGTGACTGAACCAATGACAAAAGGACCATTAAGTGTAAGTAGAAACATTCCTAGATATAGTTATCAAAGGAAGCAGTATGGTATCGCTTAATTTATGTTGACGGTAGACTTTCTAAGATATTAATTGGTATAATCTCACAAACAGAATCATTTTGCAGTGAAGTAAGGGTTTTTGATGAAACCAGTCAGAAGTTACTATTCATGAGAAAAGTAAAAGAAATTCATGGTTGTAGGAGTCAGTAGAATCAGAAAAAAGAAGCTACTCATTTACAAAGAAACAATGTGTGCATCACACAGTCACAGGTTTTGATATGTGTATCTCTTCTCCATACATCTCTACACCATAGATAAGTGCCAGCCCTCTCTTTAATCATTCTATGGTTACACTATAACGTTTCTGGTAATGTGAATGTGGGAGTATTTACTTTTGAATGCCTCCCACGTCTGAGTGTTGTACATTATTAGTATGACATCAATGAAGGAATAATGGATACTCATGAGCTATTATTCTTGCAAATTCGCTTATATATATAGACTGTGAACAGTTTAGCTCTTGAACATATTGAATAAACCACTTATTTTCTGTTCCACAGATATTTAAACGGATGATATCCATACTCAGTAATCAAAAGAAAGGTGAAGGTATTGAAAGTCATCTTATAATATCTGAGACTGAGACATTGGAGAATACAGAGGCTCGTAATTTTGAGTCTAATGATTCTGACAAACAACATACAAGAGATTTTGATCCCTCACAATCTCAAACAGTAGACAATGAGAGTCAGGCTTGTGGGGATACTCTACCTGATGCAAGTGAAGCAATGACAAAAGGACCATTAAGTGTAAGTAGAAAAATTCCTAGATATAGTTCACAAAGAAAGCAGCATTATTTCACTTAATTTGTGTTGACAGTATTCTCTCCAGGATATTAACTGGTATAATCTTACCATCAGAATCATTTAGCAGTGATGTAAGGATTTTGGATGGAAACCAGTCAGAAGTTAATATTCATGAGAAAAGTAATAGAAACTCATGGTTGTAGCAGTGTGTAGAATCAGAGAAAAGCAGCTCCTCATATACAGTGAAACAATGTGTGCGTTACACAATCACAGGTTTTGTTATGTGTATCTCTTCTCCATACATATCTCCACGATCGATAAGTGCTTGTCCTCCCTCTATTCCGTGTATTGTTAAACTACAACATTTGTGGTAATGTGAGTGTAGTAATATTTACTTTTGAATGCCTCCCATGTCTGAGTGTTGTACATTATTAGTAAGACACGAATGAAGGAGTAATGGAGACTCATGAGCAATTATTCTTGCAAATTTACTCATATATCTAGACTGTTAACATTTTAGAGGTTGGTCATATTGAATAAAACACTTATTTATTGTTCCACAGATATTTAAACAGAAGACATCCATACTCAGTAACGAAAAGAAAGGTGCATGTGGAGAAAGTCACCTTATAATTTCTCAGACTAAGACAGTTGAGGAAACAGAGGCTCATACTTTTGAGACTAATGATTCTGACAAACAACATATAAGAGATTTTGAGCCCACACAATCTCAAACAGTAGACAATGGGAGCCGGGCTAGTGAGGATACTCTACCTGATGTGACTGAACCAATGACAAAAGGACCATTAAGTGTAAGTAGAAACATTCCTAGATATAGTTATCAAAGGAAGCAGTATGGTATCGCTTAATTTATGTTGACGGTAGTCTTTCTAAGATATTAATTGGTATAATCTCACAAACAGAATCATTTTGCAGTGAAGTAAGGGTTTTTGATGAAACCAGTCAGAAGTTACTATTCATGAGAAAAGTAAAAGAAATTCATGGTTGTAGGAGTCAGTAGAATCAGAAAAAAGAAGCTACTCATTTACAAAGAAACAATGTGTGCATCACACAGTCACAGGTTTTGATATGTGTATCTATTCTCCATACATCTCTCCACCATAGATAAGTGCCAGCCCTCTCTTTAATAATTGTATGGTTACACTATAACGTTTCTGGTAATGTGAATGTGGGAGTATTTACTTTTGAATGCCTCCCACGTCTGAGTGTTGTACATTATTAGTATGACATCAATGAAGGAATAATGGATACTCATGAGCTATTATTCTTGCAAATTCGCTTATATATATAGACTGTGAACAGTTTAGCTCTTGAACATAATGAATAAACCACTTATTTTCTGTTCCACAGAAATTTAAACGGATGATATCCATACTCAGTAATCAAAAGAAAGGTGAAGGTATTGAAAGTCATCTTATAATATCTGAGACTGAGACATTGGAGAATACAGAGGCTCGTAATTTTGAGTCTAATGATTCTGACAAACAACGTACAAGAGATTTTGATCCCTCACAATCTCAAACAGTAGACAATGAGAGTCAGGCTTGTGGGGATACTCTACCTGATGCAAGTGAAGCAATGACAAAAGGACCATTAAGTGTAAGTAGAAAAATTCCTAGATATAGTTCACAAAGAAAGCAGCAAGAAAAATTCCTAGATATAGTTCACAAAGAAAGCAGCATTATTTCACTTAATTTGTGTTGACAGTATTCTCTCCAGGATATTAACTGGTATAATCTTACCATCAGAATCATTTAGCAGTGATGTAAGGATTTTGGATGGAAACCAGTCAGAAGTTAATATTCATGAGAAAAGTAATAGAAACTCATGGTTGTAGCAGTGTGTAGAATCAGAGAAAAGCAGCTCCTCATATACAGTGAAACAATGTGTGCGTTACACAATCACAGGTTTTGTTATGTGTATCTCTTCTCCATACATATCTCCACGATCGATAAGTGCTTGCCCTCCCTCTATTCCGTGTATTGTTAAACTACAACATTTGTGGTAATGTGAGTGTAGTAATATTTACTTTTGAATGCCTCCCATGTCTGAGTGTTGTACATTATTAGTAAGACACGAATGAAGGAGTAATGGAGACTCATGAGCAATTATTCTTGCAAATTTACTCATATATCTAGACTGTTAACATTTTAGAGGTTGGTCATATTGAATAAAACACTTATTTATTGTTCCACAGATATTTAAACAGAAGACATCCATACTCAGTAATGAAAAGAAAGGTGCATGTGGAGAAAGTCACCTTATAATTTCTCAGACTAAGACAGTTGAGGAAACAGAGGCTCATACTTTTGAGTCTAATGATTCTGACAAACAACATATAAGAGATTTTGAGCCCACACAATCTCAAACAGTAGACAATGGGAGCCGGGCTAGTGAGGATACTCTACCTGATGTGACTGAACCAATGACAAAAGGACCATTAAGTGTAAGTAGAAACATTCCTAGATATAGTTATCAAAGGAAGCAGTATGGTATCGCTTAATTTATGTTGACGGTAGTTTTTCTAAGATATTAATTGGTATAATCTCACAAACAGAATCATTTTGCAGTGAAGTAAGGGTTTTTGATGAAACCAGTCAGAAGTTACTATTCATGAGAAAAGTAAAAGAAATTCATGGTTGTAGGAGTCAGTAGAATCAGAAAAAAGAAGCTACTCATTTACAAAGAAACAATGTGTGCATCACACAGTCACAGGTTTTGATATGTGTATCTCTTCTCCATACATCTCTCCACCATAGATAAGTGCCAGCCCTCTTCTTAATCATTGTATGGTTACACTATAACGTTTCTGGTAATGTGAATGTGGGAGTATTTACTTTTGAATGCCTCCCACGTCTGAGTGTTGTACATTATTAGTATGACATCAATGAAGGAATAATGGATACTCATGAGCTATTATTCTTGCAAATTCGCTTATATATATAGACTGTGAACAGTTTAGCTCTTGAACATATTGAATAAACCACTTATTTTCTGTTCCACAGATATTTAAACGGATGATATCCATACTCAGTAATCAAAAGAAAGGTGAAGGTATTGAAAGTCATCTTATAATATCTGAGACTGAGACATTGGAGAATACAGAGGCTCGTAATTTTGAGTCTAATGATTCTGACAAACAACATACAAGAGATTTTGATCCCTCACAATCTCAAACAGTAGACAATGAGAGTCAGGCTTGTGGGGATACTCTACCTGATGCAAGTGAAGCAATGACAAAAGGACCATTAAGTGTAAGTAGAAAAATTCCTAGATATAGTTCACAAAGAAAGCAGCATTATTTCACTTAATTTGTGTTGACAGTATTCTCTCCAGGATATTAACTGGTATAATCTTACCATCAGAATCATTTAGCAGTGATGTAAGGATTTTGGATGGAAACCAGTCAGAAGTTAATATTCATGAGAAAAGTAATAGAAACTCTTGGTTGTAGCAGTGTATAGAATTAGAGAAAAGCAGCTACTCATATACAGTGAAACAATGTGTGCATTACACAATCACAGGTTTTGTTATGTGTATCTCTTCTCCATACATATCTCCACGATCGATAAGTGCTTGCCCTCCCTCTATTCCGTGTATTGTTAAACTACAACATTTGTGGTAATGTGAGTGTAGTAATATTTACTTTTGAATGCCTCCCATATCTGAGTGTTGTACATTATTAGTAAGACACGAATGAAGGAGTAATGGAGACTCATGAGCAATTATTCTTGCAAATTTACTCGTATATCTAGACTGTTAACATTTTAGATGTTGGTCATATTGAATAAAACACTTATTTATTGTTCCACAGATATTTAAACAGAAGACATCCATACTCAGTAATGAAAAGAAAGGTGCATGTGGAGAAAGTCACCTTATAATTTCTCAGACTAAGACAGTTGAGGAAACAGAGGCTCATACTTTTGAGTCTAATGATTCTGACAAACAACATATAAGAGATTTTGAGCCCACACAATCTCAAACAGTAGACAATGGGAGCCGGGCTAGTGAGGATACTCTACCTGATGTGACTGAACCAATGACAAAAGGACCATTAAGTGTAAGTAGAAACATTCCTAGATATAGTTATCAAAGGAAGCAGTATGGTATCGCTTAATTTATGTTGACGGTAGTCTTTCTAAGATATTAATTGGTATAATCTCACAAACAGAATCATTTTGCAGTGAAGTAAGGGTTTTTGATGAAACCAGTCAGAAGTTACTATTCATGAGAAAAGTAACAGAAACTCATGGTGGTAGCAGTGTGTAGAATCAGAGAAAAGCAGCTACCGTATTTACTCGAATCTAAGCCGCACTTTTTTTCCGGTTTTTGTAATCCAAAAAACCGCCTGCGGCTTTGAATCGAGTGCAAAGCAAACGGAAGTTCTGGAAAATGTTGGTAGGTGCCACCACAACTAACTTCTGCCGTCGAATATATGTAGTGCTACGCAGGCATGCTTTGTAGGCACAAAGGTAAATACTGGCACCAATACCAATACGTCAGTAAATAAATTAAAAAAAAAAAAAGATGGAACACGAGCTTTTTTCCTCTGCCCCGAGTTTCGACCACTGCATTTTCATACATTATCCAACGAAATAATACAAATTCCGAATTGTTCATCTTCGAATGTAGCAGAATTTCAATGTACTACGAAAATACGACTGGCAAACTGTTTGAGATGTTTGTCAATATGGCCAACTCTAAGTTCTGAATTTTTTCCTACCTGTGAGAAGAGATGGTTGCTAATAGGAACCTGATGAAATGTGAATCATGTGCAGTATTCTCTTCACCATAAGAGTAATACGAATATAAACATTTTACCATGTATTCTTTCGTGTTTCCTGCTATCTCGTTTAAATCATGTCTGCCTAATAAACTACGAAACTAGAGACAACAGCAAACACGGAAGAATATACGTATCGTATCATGTTTATTTATTATTCTTATGCCTAATAGTGATACAGTCAGAAATGAAGCACGGCAACTGACTAGATTTTTAAATCTAAGACGACTCTAATTTCTGTGTAGAATTTGACGTTCTAAAGAAGCGGCCGCAAAGATTTTCAAACGAGGAAAAATTTTCACCTAACTCTCGTTCAGAACATGTTCTATCATACGCAGTCTATTATTTGGTTCTTGTTGATCATTATCAAAGAAAGCAGCAGTGTAAGTAACAACAAATAGCAGTCTCTTGCCATTGTTTTGCTAATGAGATGATTCCTCTCCATTGTTTTTAATTGTAAGCGGCGGTAGCGCGCATAAAAGTAAGCCATGCCGAGAGCGGCGACAGGCCGTAAACACGCACTACCAGAATGCGACAAACAATGTATAACACAGCGCAGTAATGCATTTTCAGCTTAGAGTGACGTAAACACCCATAACAAAGAAAACGGCACTTATCAGATCAAAGCAAAATAAGCAATCGATCCAAACCAGACGAAGCACGTGAAAAAGGAAGGGTACCCATATAAATACGGACGGAGCGCCTGACGCGTAGCAATGGCTACGTGGTAAAGCTTAACTGCTATGCTTACGACTCGAACCAAACTACTGTAGCTGTATCGTCATTCATTATACCCAAATTGTGTCTCGTATTAGAATGGACCAACTTTGTTTCGATTTGGAGGTACGGCCTAAAAATTTTCTCTGCCCTTGAATTTCGAGTCTCAGATTTCAGGTGTGGCTTACGGGAAATTTTTTTTCCCTTTATTTCGAGTCTCATTTTTCAGGTGCGGCTTAGATTCGAGTGCGGCTTAGATTCGAGTAAATACGGTATTCATATACAGTGAAACAATGTGTGCATTACACAATCACAGGTTTTGTTATGTGTATCTCTTCTCCATACATATCTCCACGATCGATAAGTGCTTGCCCTCCCTGTATTCAGTGTATTGTTAAACTATAACATTTGTGGTAATGTGAGTGTAGTAATATTTACTTTTGAATGCCTCCCATGTCTGAGTGTTGTACATTATTAGTAAGACACCAATGATGGAGTAATGGAGACTCATGAGCTATTATTCTTGCAAATTTACTCATGTATCTAGACTGTTAACATTTTAGATGTTGAACATATTGAATAAACCACTTATTTAATGTTCCACAGATATTTAAACGGATGAAATCCATACTCAGTAATGAAAAGAAAGGTGCATGTGGAGAAAGTCACCTTATAATTTCTCAGACTAAGACAGTTGAGGAAACAGAGGCTCATACTTTTGAGTCTAATGATTCTGACAAACAACATATAAGAGATTTTGAGCCCACACAATCTCAAACAGTAGACAATGGGAGCCGGGCTAGTGAGGATACTCTACCTGATGTGACTGAACCAATGACAAAAGGACCATTAAGTGTAAGTAGAGAAATTCCTAGATATAGTTATCAAAGGAAGCAGTATGGTATCGCTTAATTTATGTTGACGGTAGTCTTTCTAAGATATTAATTGGTATAATCTCACAAACAGAATCATTTTGCAGTGAAGTACGGATTTTGGATGAAAACCAGTCAAAAGTTACTATTCATGAGAAAAGTAAAAGAAATTCATGGTTGTAGGAGTCTGTAGAATCAGAAAAAAGAAGCTACTCATTTACAGAGAAACAATGTGTGCATCACACAATCACAGGTTTTGATATGTGTATCTCTTCTCCATACATCTCTCCACCATAGATAAGTGCCAGCCCTCTCTTTAGTTAGTGTATTGTTACACTATAACGTTTCTGGTAATGTGAGTGTAGAAGTATTTACTTTTGAATGCCTCCCACGTCTGAGTGTTGTACATTATTAGTATGACATCAATGAAGGAATAATGGATACTCATGAGCTATTATTCTTGCAAATTCGCTTATATATATAGACTGTGAACATTTTAGATGTTGAACATATTGAATAAACCACTTATTTACTGTTCCACAGATATTTAAACGGTTGAAATCCATACTCAGTAATCAAAAGGAAGGTGAATGTGTTGAAAGTCATCTTATTATTTCTGAGACTGAGACATTGGAGAATACAGAGGCTCATAATTTTGAGTCTAATGATTCTGACAAACAACGTACAAGAGATTTTGATCCCTCACAATCTCAAACAGTAGGCAATGAGAGTCAGGCTTGTGGGGATACTCTACCTGATGCAAGTGAAGCAATGACAAAAGGACCATTAAGTGTAAGTAGAAACATTCCTAGATATAGTTCTCAAAGAAAGCAGTATTATTTCATTTAATTTATGTTGACAGTATTCTCTCCAAGATATTAACTGGTATAATCTTACCATCATAATCATTTAGCAGTGAAGTAAGGATTTTGGATGGAAACCAGTCATAAGTTAATATTCATGAGAAAAGTAATAGAAACTCATGGTTGTAGCAGTGTGTAGAATCAGAGAAAAGCAGCTACTCATTTACAGTGAAACAATGTGTGCATCACAAAATCACAGGTTTTGTTATTTGTATCTCTTCTCCATACATCTCTCCGCGATAGATAAGTGCCTGCCCTTCCTTTATTCAGTGTATTGTTAAACTATAACTTTTGTGGTTATGTGAATGTAGAAATATTTACTTTTGAATGCCTCCCATGTCTGATTGTTGTACATTATTAGTATGGCATGAATCAAGAAATAATGGAGACTCATGAATTATTATTCTTGCAAAATGGCTCATACATTTAGACTGTTAACCTTTTATATGTTGATCATATCGAGTAAACCACTTATTTAATGCTCCACAGATATTTAAATGGTTGACATCCTTAATTTGTAATCAATAGAAAGGTTAATGTGTTGAAAGTCATCTTAGAATTTCTGACAGTAAGACAATGGGTGATAGACTCTTAATTTTGAGTCTAATGATTCTGACAAATAACATATAAGAGATTTTGAGCCCCCACAATCTCAAACAGTAGACAACGAGAGCTGGGCTTATGAGGATACTATACCTGATGTCACTGAAGCATTCGAGCGTGCAAGAGTAAGTGTGGTTATAAGTGCGTATGACTCTGGCAATCAAATGCCTATGTTTCCGCCACATGTGCCCTCCCTCATCGACTCTGCAGTTACCTCTTATGGATCTCCGTGTAGTGCAGGACCAATGCCGTTTTGTGCATAAGCTTTGTCGGACAACCTACTACCACCAGGACAACAATTTGCTATGCCACAATCCATGCAGTACCACGTGGATACCTGTCACGTGGCCAGAACTACTTCGTTTACAGGTCTACCTCCTCAGCATCCAACCACGCACGTGCCTGCCTTGGTTCAGCACCAGCACATGTCATCCTATTTTGATACCTCGGCCTGCAGCAGGAACAATAACTTGTTATCTGTGCCTGACCTCTACCTCTGTGCCATTGCTATGCATCATTGTTTTGTGCCATGACATTCACCTTATCCGCACACCGTTTTGAGTGGAGTGACTATGAACAGTGAACACTGACACATTCCATCCAACACTCGACATCATTTCCCACACTGTGCTTCTGGACAGTCTGCACCTGTGCAGCCTCCCTGCAACTTGGGTGGCCCTGGCTCTGATCATAAGTCAAGCTTTCTGAGGACTAACACGCATTATGGAACTTTGATCTTTTTCTCTCCTGTCGCACACACGCCGGCTCCAGTCGAGCTTCCAATACCATTCTCGGTACATCTTAGTGTCTCATCTGCGTTGGTGTTGCGCAACTCATCAATCTGAACACACCAGCAACATGTTGAGCTTCCGCAACTGCTATCGACACATTACGATGTCTCACCCACGTCGGCCTTTCGCGTCGCGACGGGTTGCGCTCAACCACAATGTGTCACCTTCACGCTGCCACCCGAACAGCCATCGTTGCCACATCCCCTGGAGACATACTCTCCTGGAATACTACAGCAACAACAGCTCAATTCAGGCAGTGCCCCGACGAACTTAACTCAACCTGTTCTTCTGAACATTCTGCAACGCTTACCGATGCTGCTGCTGTGTAATCCTGACAAAGCAACAACGTGGTTCAAAATTGTGGACAAAGTGTTCGACCATTACAAACTTGACGAGTCAACCAGGTTTCTGTGCATCACCACCCACCTGCACGACCAGGAGGACTTGATTGCTGATCTGGTCGACGCCCCAGACTCATCCAAGTGCTCCACGTCGAGCAACTAGGCAACGACAAACCTTCCCAGCTCTGGAGATGGCTATGTGCCCTGGTCAGCGCCGATCTATTCTCTGACACAGCTCTCCTCGCCATCTTGTCAGATAAACTATCTCCTCACATCCGCTTTGCTCTGGCTCAGAGGTCTCCTGAAACTGTTGAGCAAAGAATGACAATTGCTGACAAGCTACACGATGCATCACTGCTCTATTTCACCAGCCATTGCCTACCTGACAAGTCTCAGGTTCATGCTCATCGCCCTGCGGCCGGGGCCATACTGTGCTGACCGTTCCGCTCACTCCGGGAAGCAGTAAACAAGCAACTGGGACGTCACCGACTCTGCCCACGGTCACGCCCCCTCCTGCAACCGAACCTGCTGCGCCCACCGAACATTGATCACCACCACTGGCAATGAACTTTCCGCAGGAAATGCAACTGCACTACTCGTACTGTTACTTCCACACACAGTTTGGTGAGGCAGCATGGAACTGCAGACCACCCTGCTACTTCCAAAACGCCAGTCACAAGTAGGTCTGGGTGCCGCCTCCTGCGCACATGTCTGGTACCCCCCAGTGCTCCATTCTGCCCATGAACGACCGGATAATTGTGAACGACTTTACATTAAAGACATTTTGTTGGGATACCTTTTGCTAGTGGACACAGGTGCCGATGATTCGCTGCTGCCTACATCCTTAGTGTCGTCGAACATCCGCCCTCATCATACTTCACTTTAAGCTGCGAATTCAACTAAACTACAATGCTCGGGTTCAACTTCCCACATCGTCTTACTCTCCGCAAACTGCAAACTCGAGTGGACTTTTTTAGTGTGCAAAATTGACAAACCTATACTAGGCATTGACGTCTTGCGACACCACAAACTTCCACTGGACCTAGTGCGAAATACCGTGTTTCCCCTGTGCTCTGTCCAGCAACCCCCCCCCCCCCCCCCCCCCCAAACCCCCCACCCCCCACCTCGTGAGGACACATCGGTCCGGGCTCATCTCATCCATATACATGCTCGTCTCTGTCAACGACGTTACAAGAAACCATGCACAAGTGCCTTGTCAAGCTTCAACACTTCGCTCACCTATGCAAGGAAAACTTCGAGCTCTCCCTCTGGTTCCACGAAACACAGCTCCAGCTCTCCAATGCAGTAAAGGAATTACAGACACTACAGCAAGGACAAAGCGATGGTTGGTAAGTGCTCCGAATCTGCTTGCAATTCCAGCAATCGAGCCTCCGTGTGTTTACCTCCCACTACCACTCACAACTGTGCTATCAAGACTGCCATATCGTGTACTGACAGTTCTGCAGGGCCACACCCTTCTAACACGACAGCGTTTGACACTCGGCCAGACACAAGTGCGCATGCGCGACGAGCGTCACGTGTTCCTGAACTGACAGCTCCTACCCTGCCCCTCGCGGACAGCACCTCAAACTATGCAACTTCAGCTCCTGCACGCTGCCGTGCGACCGCCACTGACAACAGAAACAGCGCACTCTCGCCAAGCGTTTCACCCACGACCGTGCTGCCACAGGCCGCGCCCTCGGACAATGGACTCACTAACAGCTCACGAGCTCTACCGAGCTCACCCTACCACGGTGGCACTGCTTCGGGCCGGTGGCCATCTTGTCACGTTGACTCCTGGGACACTTCACCGCCTCAGCTCCCGTCAGATCCGCCGAGTGGCTCCGAACAACACGACTACACCTCACCTGCCCCATCCGCCACACATTGTAAACAAACCGCCTCCCGTGCCGCCGGCAACATTTCCTTTGTAACCAACGGCATGGCTCACAAGCTTCACCTCGCGCCAGGTCCCCAGGTAACCCATGTCGACTTTGCCCCGAGCGCCTCTCCGACCTTAAAGAACAGATTTCTGAACTAATAACCTCGAGCGTCATTGTACCCTCTGCCAGTAGATGGTCTACGCCCATACATATGACACCCAAGAAAGATGGGTCCTGGCACATGTGCGGAGACTACCGTCAACTAAATGCATGAACAATTATGGACACCTACCCCATACCCAACATTGCCGACTTTACCAGTTCCCTCCCAGGTGCAACCACGTTCTCTGTCTTTGATTGCAAATGGGCCTACCACCAGATCCCCATGGCACCTGAAGACATCGAGAAGACGCAGCCCAGACCTGGCAACGCTTCATCAACAAAGTGCTATTTGACCTAAAATTCTGCTTTGCATATCTTGATGACATTCTTGTGTTCAGCTCCTCCGTCGAGGACAATATTCGACATGTGCAAACTGTTATGAACACTCTCATGGCAGCAGGCATCTAGACCAACCAGGACAAATTGCAGCTACATCAACCCGCTGTAACTTTTCTTGGTTTTCGGGTCTCTGCCGACGGCACTTCACCACTCCCTGAGAAAGTACAAACAATACTAAACCTACCCAGACCTTCATCATTCAAAGAGCTCTGGCGTTTTCTGGGGATGGTTAATTATTATCGCTGACATCTACCTCGGGCTGCGGAGATTCAGGCTCCACTGACGGACGCCTTGGCAGGCATCTCAGCCCGTTCCATGGACCCCTGCTATCACTGACTCTTTCACTGCCCTTAAACATCTTCTTGCCGACACCTGCATCATCCTGCATCCTCATCCCAATGCGCAGCTTTCCATCACCACAGATGTGAGCGATACTGCCATCGGCACTGTCCTTAGCCAGACAATCGATGGCCAAACTTCGCCTCTGCAGTTCTTCTCACGCAAGCTCACCAATGCACAACGGAAACATTCCGTGTTTGACAGGGAGTTGCTCGTGGTCTACGAAGCGATCAAGCATTTTAAGACTGAAGTTGAGGGATGCCCTTTCTATGTTTTAATGGAGCACAAACCCTTGGCTGCGGCCATTACAAAGCCGCCAGCTGACCCGCCTCCTCGCCGCTTTCGACACATGGACTTCATATCTCAGTTCACCACCAATGTCAGACATGTCAGACACATAAAGGGTGCTCACAATATAGTTGCTGATTTCCTTTCACGAGTCGATGCTGTCCATTTGCTGTTAGACCTCTCTGAACTGCCTAACCTTCAACCTGCTGACGAGGAAACACAAAACCTGATTTCAGACTCTACTTCTTCACTTCGTCCGCACAACCTTCCCTGGCATTTCTGGTGAGCTCTGGTGCGACGACAGTACAGGCATGTTACGCCACCTCATCCCAACCACGCTCCGTCAAGCTGTCTTCAACGCACTGCATAATTTAGCCCACCCCGGTGTTCGAGCGTCTGCCCGCCTCGTAGTCGTGTGCTTTGTGTGGAGAAATGTCAACAAGGACTGCCAGCAATGGGCATGCTCCTGCATCGCATGCCAACGCTGCAGAGTACACAAGCACACTTCACACCCCCCCCCCCTCCCCCCCCCCCCTCGGTGACTTCTCGATCCCTCCTGGGCGTTTCCAGCATATTCATATTGACATTGTAGGCCCTCTCCCCCCCCTCTAACGGCTTTTGTTATGTTCTCTTGTCTATCGACTGAACAACTCTCTGTGTCGAGGTTGTCCCCCTCCCCAATATTATGGCAGAAACTGTTGCACGAGCTTTCGTCGAGTCATGGGTATCGCGTTTCGGATGTCCAGCTATCATCATGACTGACCAGGGCAGACAATTTGAGTCAGCCCTGTTCAACGAGATTTGTAACATATGCGGCATCCGGCACATCCATTCCACAGCATATCACCTGCAAAGTAACGGGCTAGAGCGCTGGCACCGCACTTTCAAGGCAGCTCTCCGATGCCACGACTCTCTATGGACGGAGGCCCTTCCCCTTGTGCTACTTGGCATTCGTGCAATCTATAAGGAAGACCTCAAAGGCACAATAGCCGAGTTCGTATACAGCCAGAACATTGTTCTCCCTGGCAAACTTGTGAGCCCTTCCGCTTCTCTCCCTCATGGACCGCGTCAGATGCCGCTTCATCAACCTCCTATGTCATGCTCCGAGATGACACTGTCTGTGCTCCCCTCCAACCTCCATATACCGGCCCATACTGAGTTCTCCAACACCTATGACATCCAGATGAAAGATTCAGCTGTTAGAGTCTCTCTCAACAGACTTAAGCCTGCTCATGTAGAGCCTTCTTCTACCTCCATTCAGGCTACGACCACGCCACTCACTCACTGTCGTGGCTCTCGACGCTCCGACCATTCCCTCCATGTCGGACTTAAACACTCAATCGAGTGACTTCCAGCTCCAATCGTCAAACTCTCCTCCGACCTCACCCTCTACTCCGGTCTCACACACTCTGTCGAGTGACCACAAGCTCCCCACGTTGAGCTTACCTACGATCATGCCCTTGCCGCCGGACCCTTCGCTGGTCCCCTTGACCTCTCCACTATCACCTGCCTCCCCCTGTCGAGATTTCTCACACCCCCCCGTCTTGAACGTGCCCTCGCTCGAGGTGTTTGTGCCTGTCCCCCTGGACATAATCCACGACATCTCAATAATTCTGCGCGATGATACACTGTTCATCGCGTGTTTCTCTTCATCCAGTGCGCATGACACAACCTCCACCACTCCAAGCCACCTGGTGAAATGTGTTCCCCTCCTGCCCAACGTTGACCTGGACATGCTTCGTGTGTTTGCCACGCCCACTGGAGACATCGTCGTCGTCCCTCCACTCCACCCGCAAACCGCTGGCCTACCTGTCGCCGCACGACCAGCACACCCAGCACAACGCCTGGCTGCCTTCAACAACTTCCAGGTTCAGTGGCCAAACCTTCCTTCACGACATCTTCCCACACAGCTCCCCGACAACGCTGCCGAGCTGACTGTGATCCGGCTCCCGGGGACCTCCCCTGCCAACATCTTAGTCACCCCCCCCCCCCCCCCGGCCTCTCAAGAGTACTCTGTACTGTGAGGGGGGAGGGGGGGGGCTATGTGGCGCCGATGAGGTTGACACCAGCATCTATATGCATTCGTCTGTGGACTCTGAGCATCGTCTTTGAACTTTGAGCATTGTCTTTGGACAGTTCCACCATGTCAGTTCTTTGTGAGCCTTGCATGTGTTTAGGTGAATAAATGAACTACTGCAAAATGGGTGTTGTTTTGTGTAACCAACCCAAACTTCTCCCTCAAAACATTGCTCAGTCCTTTTAAGTCCCCCACACTGTGTGTCATCAAATCAGAGCATGGAGCAATGTCACCATCTTCGATAGTAATGGTGCCATGGCTTACAAATATGTAGATTGTCCTATCACACATTTGGTTGTTAACAATCTTCATACTCAAAATTTTCTATAACTGATACTGTGCATTGTGTGTCAGTTCAGATTCCTCATCATGTTCTACATTTTTGGGTTTGATTTCTGAGTGATTATGGTTTGCAAACAACTTCACAGCACATATCACACTAAAATCTTCAGCTCAGTCACATTTTTTGTGCGCAAGGCCCATATCTGTGTCCTTACACAAACATATTAACTCCAAATTGAGACAACTGACATCACTAGGTGTCATTCAACTGATTTCAATAGGAAGTGCAAAAAAAAAGAAAAAACATCGGGTCAGCTCTGACCTTGTAGAAACCTAAAAGTTAGCATAAAGCACTGCCTCGAGCTGCTGAATTACTTGCAGAATTGCTCAGGGGCTGATTGTTTTTAGAACTGACTTAGCGGGTTCTGTTGGATGAAGCATCAAAACAACTGCTTTAATTGAACAAACCTTTTGGTCTTTATCAATATCATCATCATCATCTTTGACAGTTTCAGCCTCTGGCCAGGTCTGTATGGAACATAGGCCTCTCCATTTTCTGTCTTGCCACCATCTCTCCATCTTCACCTTGGTCAAGTTTCCTCCTTTCTTCTGGACACATTCCTCTACTCCTTTCAGCCATCTGTCTCTCAATGTTCCTCTTGGTCTCTATCCTTCCAGTTTCATCTCGTGTATCCTCCTGGGTATCCTCTTCACCTCCATTCTCTTAACATGTCCATACCATCTCAGCCTTGATTTCTCTATCTCCTTTTGTAATGGTTCCACCTTCATTAACTCTCTGATCCTCTCATTTCTTAACCTGTCTATCTTTGTCACTCCAATACTGTTTCTCAAGAATTTCATCTCACAAGCTTGTACTTTGCTTTTCTCTCTTCCTTTCATAACCCAGGTTTCTGATGCATATGTCAGGATAGGGACGTAATATGACTGGCATATAAACTTTTTACTGATTTTGGGTACACCCTTGCCCCATATCAAGCTTCTGACACACTTCCCAAATGCTTCTGCTTTTCTCCCCCACTCGTTTATTTCTCTTGTTTTTTCCATCTTCCTGTATCAGGCTTCCTAGGTACTTGAAACTCTTCACTATCCTCAGTTGTTCCCCACCAATTGTTATTCCTGTTGTTCCTCTCTCCTGCTTTCTTGTTGTGATAATCATCTCACTCTTACTTTCACTAAATTTCATCCCATATTCTTGTACTGTTCATTCCCATGCATCCAACTGCTCTTGTACTTCCTCCTCCTTATTTCCCCAAATCATCAGATTATCTGCAAACACCATAGCTCTCATCTTCCCTTAATCAATTACTTGCACTACTGTGCTCATTATATCATCAACCACTACAATGAAGAGTAATGGTGAAAGTGCACTTCCCTGCCTCAAGCCATTCCTCTGTTCAATCCAAAGTGATCTCTCTCCTCCCACTTCCACACAGCTCACACTTCCATGGTACATTTCCCTTATCCTCCAAATAATCTGTTTTGCTACTCCTCTGTTCACCAGGGCTTTCCACACTTTGCTTCTATGTACACTATCATATGCTTTTTCAATGTCCAGGAAGGTCATTAGAAAAACTATTCCACATTCATGGTGCTGTTTCTGCAGTTGTCTTACAGAAAAAATTAGATCCACTGTGGGCCTTCTTTTCAGAAGCCATGTTGCTCTTCTCTCATTTTTCCTTCTAATTTTGCCAAAAATCATACTTCCAATATTTTCTCAAAAATCTCTGCACACAACAGGATTTCTTCAAAATACTCCTTCCACATATTCTTGAGTTCCTCCTTATTCTCTACATCTTGTCCACTTTTCTTCACCATTCAAGGATAATCTGTCATACCATTCTTCTCTTACTTTTAATCATCCAATATAACACCTTTTTTGAACCTCCGCTATCCTCCTACATCATTCTGGTCCACTGTTCCATCCACTTTCTTCTTTCTTTCGTCACCACTCTTTTTGCTTCTTTCCTGCTTGCCTGATACTCTTCTCTTGTCTCTACTGTTCTCCTCTGGAACCATACCCTAAAGGCTCTATTCTTTTTCTGTACTATACCCTTTGTTTTATCATTCCACCAGTGTGTTTCTTTCCATCTCTTTTTGTTGCTTGTCCTCCCACATATTGCTTCCACTGCACTTACTGATGTTCCCTTGAATATACCCCATTCCTCTTCTACTATTATTGGTTCATCCTTTGTGATGCTTTCCTTAACTGCTTGTACGTACTGCAGCCTGCTTTCTTCCTCCTTGAACTTCCGTACCCTTACACATCTTTCCTGGTTTACTGTCCCTTTATTATCCTAAGTCCTTCTCAGGTTCATTACCAGCAAACTGGGGCCACTATCCAAGGCCTCTGATGGTATTACCTTAATGTCAATGATGCCCATTTGCTTCTGCATTTCCTCTTCAAACTCTTGGTTCTCCTCAGAAGTGCAACTCAGCTGTGGCGCATACACTTGTATTACCTCTATGGTCGACCCCTTGAGTGATATTTTGGTCTTCATCATCCTACCGCTTTTTCTCTTCACTTCTTCTTTTAATCCATCTGTTACTACTATTCCAACTCAATTTCTCCTCCCCTCCTCATTTCTACTCCAGTATAGTTGGTAGCCTTTCCTCAGTTCTCTCCTACCTTCTCCTTTCCATCTCGTTTCAGCCAACCCCAATAGGTCTAAATTCCTTCTTTCCATCATGTCTACCATCTCCTCCACCATTCCAGTCAATGTCTGTATATTTAATGTTCCAAATCTTAGTCCTTGTTTATATCCAGTATGCCATCGATTAAATCTGTCCTTTCCAAGGCCAATTCTATTTTTGAAAGCAGAAATCATAATCCACTACTGGCTTGCTGGGCCAATCATAGCTTCACCAGAGCTCTGTTAGCTGTCACTTTTCAGGGTTCCTGTAGGACCTTCACAGCTACCGTAGTGGTCCCAGGGCATACACAGTCCCCACTGTACCTCACTCCTACAGGCAATCCCCTACTTCATGCCGTTGCCCATCTCACACGACTTGGATGAGGGGTTGGACCTGTGGGAGACAGTCTTTATCAATATCATCATTTAATAATTGGAGTAACTAGAGCCCTGGCTGTTTTTTCAATGCTTTCTTAAACAACTTACGGCAGATGTTCCTTGCTGCATGAACTATCTTAATGATATTGTAGCAACAGGCACTAAGCCAGAAGAACAGTTATGCAATGTCTCTTCTTTCTTTACTATTTTGTACACTGCAGGCCTTAAGTGTAATCTTACGAAGTCACAGTTTTGTCAACTATCTGTTATGTATCTGAGTCACAAACTTTCTGAGCCTGATGTTTGACCCCTCAACAGCATGTCACCATTTGCCGTGTCTGACCAATTTGCATAGTTCATCCAAAGGTCCTCAGAGCAGTCTTAAGCCATGCAGGGACCCCTGGCTGCACAGCATCTGGGGCCAGGGTTGCCTCAAGTGTCCCCATGTGAAATGCCCCAATATTTCCCTGATTTCCAGACAAGTTTTAGCATTTTTCCCTGACAAGTTTTGAGATCTCAAGGCTAAGTTAAGATGTAAGTTGACAATCTGTCTTTGCAACTATGGTACAAAAAACAAAAGTGCAAATGAGAAAATGTCTAAAAAAACTTGCAAGCAGATGGCATTGCCTGATATGAGCAAAAATTTCATGTATTAATGTCAACATCATTTGTAATGAACTGTTTTTAGATGGAGAAAGCAAGCCAAATGGTATATGAGTATCATTAAGCCCACTGACGTTATGTTATTTCAAGAAAACAAACCACATTTGGTGGCAAACATATGCATTTCCTTGGAGTCACAAGACAGATTTAAAATACCTTCACTGATTTCAGAAAGAACTTCAGTAAAATGTAGGCCTCTTGAAAGAAGTGTATAAGGTGAGGAAGAATTGTGTAAACCAACACTGTAGGTGACCACCAATAAAATGTTGGTTGTACTATCTGTAGGTAGTGGGGAGCACGTGTGGTAATTATGATGATAAACAATCACTCACTCTCCTGTCACTTACTGTGAATACTTTTATTCTCAGAGTGTATACACAATGCATATAGTATAGAGCATGTGCTACAGAGAACTTATCTGGCAAAGATACAATTGTTCTTGCTGCAATAGGGCAGCAATATTATTGGGGAGTAGAGCCAGTGGTTCCCACAGAAGCCCCCCCCCCCCTTCCCCAACAAGTGCAGAGCATGGTTACTGGTGTACATCATGATGTGTTGTCCCACTGATGATGGCAAGGGCTCACATATCATAGTCTGCCAGGAGCCTGGGCAGCCGTAAAGGGCAGCCGGCCCGTGCTGTCAGTGGCAGTGCCGATGAGGTGGTGACAGTGTCCATTGAGGTGCTGGTGGCTGGTCGTGTGTGTGCTAGTGAGCCTGTCTCTCCACTGGTAGCAGTGTCTGGAGTCTAAGTCATCATTATGAAGCGCTCTGGGGCCGACACAAGCAGGTAGCTGTTTGAAGAAAGAGTTGATTTCAGACCTGCTGTGTCGATTGTGGCCGGAAGGTGCATGGAGTGCTGTAATGACCTCAAGACCGAGCTGTAGCCCAGCTGTCTATTGCTGAACTTGGCCCAAATCACGAATATAAGTCCTGCAGTGTTACAGAAATCTTCTGGGAGGTATGCATCTTCAACTTCTTGTGGCGTAATGAATAGCCCATTAAAGTTCCGCAACTCACTCTGAAGATGGCCACATGATGCATGGCTGAAATATCACTGGAAAAAATTTCGTTTGCGCAGTTGCATGCCCAAAAGTTAATGGGGTCTTCTGGGAGGTAGCCTCGCAGGTCTAGGCTGATGGTAAATCGGCATGAGGAGCCTGGAGCTGGGGATGGTGGAGGCTACACACAGGTTGTGTCCTCTTAAGTCCACGTGGGTTTTAGGCAGTTCAGTGACACTTTTTTCCAGCTTGCATGATATCAAAAGTGTTTGGCCCTCATTTCAACATGTATGGGTCACCATATGCAGAGTGTAGGGCGAGTTTGATGGCATCAGTCCTGAGAATGATGTGTGTACATGATTGGATGTCCTTGTGCACAAAGACAGCTCGTTTGGCATGGTAGTGTAATGTAGCAAATTACTACGAGATGACATTCATTGCAGTAAGTCACGCAGCCATTTGGTACAGTGGCTGCAGGATGGCTATGTTTTTTGTCATTTTGTTTGCAGCGCAGCTGACGCTGCCTGCCTTGAAAACTGCATAGTGTAATCATCAGTCAATATGAAGATTCATACCCTCTACAAATCTAAATAATCCATATTAGTTATTATCCGATATGGTTCAAATTTGGTACACAGCCTTTTGTTATTAATGGAATGATGCTGTCAAAATTTCAGATTTTTATTTATAATAGTGTAGGAGACAAAGAAAATTATCTAAAAGTCCTAAAAACCAATGCTTGCTTTTTAAGGCCATGTTAGAAACAAATACAGATTGACTTGCATTACCATTTGAAGCCATTACAAAGTTAACAGTGCAAAAAAATCGATTAATTAGAATTTTCTTTCTTTAACACTTTAGTCACTGTGCATTTTATAATACAAAAAGCAGTCAAAATTATTATTTGATTAAATTTTGTTGTGTGAGTGCATGAGAATGATTGAGAGAGTGTATGTGGGACATACATTAAAACATGTCACTTTTCATAAATCTTTGTACAAATAGACCATGGGAAAGTTATGGTGCAACCATGATTCAGATGACGTATGTCAGTGTGAGCTTGCTTTTGTATAAAAGCAACCAGAATGAAAGTTAGAGGCAGAATAAGTTTATTTAACAAGTTGGAGAATATTTTGTACTTTGCTCATTTTGATTAAACAATGTACTAGACACTGAAGTTTTAATGACTTTAATTTCTATCAGATTATTGATTGGATAAGGCAAGTTTTTCCGTGAAAATTATCTGGAAGGAACATTCTGATTGGTCGTTTAGATCAACAGCCAATCAGAATTAAGCTGTTCCCGCACGAATATAGTGGAGTGGGCAGTGAGTATAATAGTTCGATACAGTCGCTTGCTAACCAGCCTACGGATAACACCATGTTAGATATCTCCATTAAAATACTCCGAAAAATGAAGAAATAGTGAGGTAATAGTGGTTTGAATACCTCGTGACTGAAGCAACTGGAGTTATGAACATTTTAATGGAAGTGTGGTGTTTCTATATTAAATACTTTGAGAGTTAAGAGCATGTGAACTTTCTGATCATGGTAACAATTCTGCATGGCATGTTTCATGTTCTGTACGGAATATTTTGGTGAGCACTTCTTTCAAAGAAGACCACTGAAATGACTGAATGTTTAACTCACAAATAGTTGCAGGTGGGTACCAGGTAGAACGTGAAAATTAGTTTGGTCAGACTAGCAAAAATTCTGGCTGCTTTTTGAGTGAAACTATGTTGCACAGACCATGAACTTTGAATGATAGAGCATTACCATATTAAATATGGACTTGATAACCATTTCATGTGTTTCCATATGAATAAAAAGCAGATTCAATCTAATTTTAAATGCTTTCTGCAAGTAGACTGCATCCTCGCACTGCCCGATTTTTAAAAAATGAACTTTCAGGAACTGACTTTCAATTTGAGTTACGCGACCTCTGTGTGGTAGGTTTTTTTTATATTATTTATTTTATGGCCTTCATTGGACCACTCTAGTCAAAAATACAAAGTTCTAAACAAGTTGTTACACAGGGATACAATTTGGTTCAACAATAACTCAATATGATATTTAGGTAATGTAATTATTAGAGTCTATTCTTATATGAAAGGTGTTTTGCTCTTCTGTCTGCCCAATATTTCTTCATTCTTTCAGATATTGTCTTTCTTTCTTCATCTGAGACCACTCTTCCTGTATTCCTTTTATTGATTTTAATTTGTAGTCTGGTTTGCGGCTCTTGCAGTATTCTGGTTTTCTCTGTCTTGTTTTGTAGGTCATCTACTGTAGTTTGGAGTTCTTTTACATCTTCCTTAATTTCTGTGATCCATTTAATGTCGCTCTTGCTATTCCACAATTTTTGTACTATTTTTTTACTAATTCTGTTTTCTGGAGTTCTCATCAGATGTCCAAAGAATGAGATGCGTTTCTTCCTGATTGTGCTCATGACTGGTTCTATTTTCTTATATACTGTTTCATTTGATGCTATTCTCCAATGTCCATTTATTTTATACTGTTTATTTATACATGTCCTAATTCTTCTTCTTTCTATTTTTAGTATTCTGTCAATTTCTGCTGTATTAGTTGTTTTGAAGATAGTTTCAGCTGCATACGTTATTTCTGGTTGTGTAACTGTTTTATAGTGTTTTAATTTTGCATCTATAGATAGGCTTTTTTTGTTGTATGTAGTTTTGGTAATGTAATTTGCATAGTTCAGTTTTTTTATTCTATTCTGCCATGATGGCTTCTCATTTAGATTGTATGTTATTATTTTGCCTAAATATTCAAATTTATCAACAATTTTGATTTCCTGTTCTCCTATTGTAATTTTGTTTGCAAGTGGTGGATCAGTTAGCATAATCTCTGTTTTTTCAAATGATATTCTAAGGCCTACTTTCTCTGCTATTTCTTGCAGTGATTTCACTTGTTGCCTGGCTTCTTGAATGGTGTTGGCTAGGAGAGCAAGATCATCAGCGAATCCCAAGCAGTTTAAGCTAATATCATCTTTTGCACTTCCAATTCTTATCCTCTCTGGATTGTCCTTGTACCATTCTCTCATTATGTATTCCAGTGCGCAGTTGAACAATAATGGTTATAGGCAATCACCTTGTCTTAAGCCTGTTTTTATGAGGAATGGTTCTGAAATTTCTCCTCTAAACTTCACTTTTGATTTGGTGTTGGTTAGAGTGAGTTGTATTATTTTAATTAGTTTTGGATGGAGTCCTAGATTTCTTAAAATTTTTAATACTGAAGGTCTGTGGAGACAGTCATATGCCTTCTTAAAATCTACAAATGTTATTGCCAGAGGTTTGTTCCGTTTCTTGTAGTATGCCATGATCAATTTTAAACTAATTATCTGCTCTGCACAGCTTCTCCATGGTCTGAAACCTCTCTGACATTCCCCTAACTCCTGTTCTAATTGCTCCTTGATTCTTTCATATAGGATCTTGGATAGAATTTTGTATGTGCAATCTGGGAGAGAGATTCCTCTGTAGTTGTCTGGGTTGCTCTTATCTCCCTTTTTGTGTAGTGGGTGGATGATAGCTGTGGTCCAATGTTCGGGAAATCGTTCTGTTACCCAAATTTTTGTTAGAGCCATGTGTAAGGAGGTCTTGACTGTGTCACTTAAATATTTCCACATTTCAACAAAAACCTGATCTTCTCCACATGCCTTATAATTTTTTTGTTCTTTAAGAATTTTTTCTACTTCTTGGAAAGTTGGAGGGTCTAGTTTGTTAGGTTTGGTTTTTATTGGGGTATTTATGTTGATTTGTAAGAGTTCTTTGGGTTCCTCGCAATTCAGAAGTTTGTTAAATGCTTTTGCCATGATTTCTGCATTTTCCTTGTTACTGTGTGTCATTCTTCCAGCTTCATCTTTCAGTATTAGTGTAGGGGCCTCATACTGCTGTAGTTGTTTCCCAAAGATTTTGTAGTAGTTCCTGGAGTTGGTTTTATGATAATTACCTTCTATAAAGTTTATAATATCTTTATGAAATCCTCTCTTGATTCTTCTAATATTTTGAGTGAATTTTTTTCTTTCATTTTTTAGGTTGATGGCATTTTCTTCAGTTTTATGTGTTTGAAACTTTAACCATGCTTGGTGTCTATCTTCATGGAATTTGTCACATTCTGATGTCCACCATGCATGTTTCCTTCATGGGTTCAAGGGAGCTAGATTCTCTGCTTCTTTTTTAAGATTGGGCACTAGTTGTTCTAGATCATCTGTTAATTTGATGGTTTGTGTTATTTGTTGGTACATATTATTTTCAATTAGCTGATGTGGGTCAAACTTCCTTTTTATTTTATTAGTTTTTCCTGTCCTCTTCTTCAGTGGAGTGAATCTGATTTTAATTTTAACCATATAGTGGTCTGAGCCTGTGTCTACTCCTCTCTGTACTTTAACATTGTGGATCTCCTTATGAAATTTTTTGTCCATACAGACATGGTCTAGCTGCCACTCGCCCTTCCTCCAATCTGGATGTTTCCATGTTTTAAGTTTACTTGGCTTCCTCTTAAAGTATGTTGACTTAGATATAAGGTTGTGTTGTCTGCAGTGTTCTACAAGTCTTTGACCGTTTTTGTTCGTAAATTTATGTGGACTCCATTTTCCAATCATATCTTTATATTTCCATTCTTTTCCCAACTGAGCATTGAAATCTCCCAATAAGATTTTTACATTCTTTTTATTTACTCTGTTCACAGTTTGTTCTAGAAGGTCCCAAAATTTATCTACCTCTTCCTTTGTTTTTGTTAGACAATTTTTTTCATTTGTTGGGGCATGAGCATTTATTATTGTATAGGTTTTATTCATTGTTTTAAATCTTAGAGTCGCAATTCTTGGTGATACTGGTTGGAAATCTGTTACTGAACCTATTATTTTTATGTTTACTAAAAACCCTGTTCCAAACTGGGGACATTGTTTCATTGCCCTTGGTCCTGGTTTCCCATTATAAATTCTGTATCCTTGTGATTCGAATGGGTCCTCTGTGATGTTTCTCATTTCTTGGATCCCTGTTATTAAAATGTTTTGTTTATTTAGTTCATCTGTGAGCTCCTTGAGTTTTCCGGTCTGAAGTAGTAGGTTTATGTTGTGTGTTGCTATATAATTTATTTGCTCATGTTTAATCTTCTTTTTGTTTTTTAGCGTGCATTTAGATGGTTGCAAATGCTCCAATTCGTTGCTGTCTTCTAGTTGACTACCCACCGAATCCGATGTAGCCTTTTCCTGCCTTTTTGAGCAGGACGGTGGAATTTTTGTCCTAAAAGACTTTTCCATTTTTGACTTTCGAAGGTTGTCAACCTTAGTTGGAGCAAGCTCCGATTTACAACTATGGTTGTTAACCACAGAGGGTGTGTTTGGTCTGCAAGAGCTATTTTATTTCACTCAAGTCCACCAGTAAACCGATGAGGACTTCCCTATCCGTCACCTGGGATGCACCACGAAGGAGTATCACCTCTCCTCCTACTATGACAGCATAGTAGGTTCGTGGCTGTGTGGTAGGTATTGGGTAGTGGTTTCATAAACGCTGCTTTACACTGCCTAGCGCATTATCTGCTACTACAGAGTGTAGGGACGTCGGTAAAAAGCATATCGAGGTAGGTGGACTTTAGATAAGTGAAAGAGAGAATGCATACAACTGACCCTGCCCCACCACAGTAGGATGGCAGGGGGATGCAAACGTGGCAGATGCGGTGCCTAACATGTTTTACTAGGTCCGGCAGGTCGACGTTCATGGGGTCAGTGGTTTGTGACATGAACACTGCTGGGAGGGTGATTGGTTCCCTATTGAGCACCTCTGGCAGCGAGGTGACCAGATCTTCTTTGTAGGCAGCTCTTATGCCCAGCAGCACTCAAGGGAGGGCCTCCAAAAACTCCTGGTCATGGCATATGAGCGCTGTCTTTGTTAGCTGCTCGTGAGCTGACATTGGTGCAATGGTGGTTGGTGTACCTAGCAGCCAGGGTTTTAAATTCCTCGAACAATGCTTGGCACTTAAGCATGAGGTCCAGCATTGATTCGAGGAAGGAAGAGCAGGAGGTGGAGTTTTGTCCATTGGTAGATGGTCACTGTTTACTCCACTGATCGGCATGCGGCTGCCACAATGTTGTAGCAAGTCTGTAAGGCTCTACCCAGGTCCAGCAGAAGATTATAGTGCCTTAAAAAAATCTACACCCGACGTTGGCTCTACAGTGCTGACCACGAAAAATGTCCATGTGCGAGGGGTGTGGTTGTCCAGTTGAACTATGATAGAGGCCATGCCTATCATAGGAATCACTGAATCATTTGCAATGCATAGTTGCATTGTGGATGGTATATGATTTCCAGGTGTCAGCTGAGGTGGCAGCATGCTGACATCAGTGCACGTTTCAACTAGGAGGTACGCTCTAAGATGGTTGTCATAGACGAAGAGCCAAACGCCGTTAGAATGTAGACGAGAGATAGGATGAGTGTAGTCATGTTTCGTAGTGAGGCAGTGTGAAGCAGGGGCCTGGGTCCATCGTGGTATATGACTGTCGGTGCCTCACTGCAGCGGAGTCTTGCGAGGCTGCTGCAGGCGTGGCATGGAAGGGCTTGGCTGATGTTGGAGCAGCTCGTCAACTGTAGATTGATCGGGCATTGTGTAGTGAGCACTGTGTTGTGGTGTCCACGGGCACAGCCGGTGCGCAGGCTGACCGAGGCTGGCTGTAGGTGCAACTGGTGTTGTCGTCAGTGCTGGAGCCAATGCAAGTGTTTATCAAGGCGTGATGTTCATGAGGGCAAGCATTCAGTCGGTAAGGCATAACTGGGTTTCCAGTGGTTTGTCCTCATGCATTAGCATGGCTGTCTGTACATTTTCAGGCAGCTTGAGAAGCCATAGTGACCAGAGAGCATGATCTGGTAAGAGGTTTGTATTGATTTGGAGGCGTAACCTGTACCAGAGTGCTGACGGGATATCGTGGCCCAGTGACAGGCACTGCAGTATGAGTGTCTTCACTGTCTGATATCTGTCAGCGGTTGGTTCATGCAATAGGAGGCTGCTGATAAGATCAATGTTGATGTGGAGGTGGTTCAAAGGCACTAAAAACTTGTCATGGTCGCCTGTGATTCTGGCCGACTGCATCTTGCACTTGCAGAGTGCCAACCATACTTAAGGAGAATCAACTTGCAGCGGCAGCAGATGTTTGATGTGTGGCCGGTGGCAATCTGCCTGGTGGCGAGGGGCCAGAACCAGTATGAGGTTGTTATAATTGTGTGAAGTACATGGGGTGGGTTCATGAACACCATCCAGTGGCAATGATAGAGGCGGCAGCTGGTGTCACGGAGCAGTAGTCACAGCAGATGTGTTGTTAATGTGGGTGTCATGACCGATTATCACAGGATGCGGTGCAGGTGTCGAGGCTGGTGCATTGCTGTAGTGGGGTACTGAGGAACACAGCACGGTGGTTGGGTCTTGGTTGGTGGTAACTGTGGTGGATGGAGCATCAGTGTAGGTTACCCAACACTGTGGCTGTTGTAGTACTCCTTGTGTTTCCAAACCGCGTGGGTCATATTATTATATGCTGTGGTCATGAGGTGAGAAAACACTGCACGGCTGCAGTAGACGTGGTGTGTCTGCTTGTTGAGTGACATTATGTGGCAAGCATGGCCTGGAGTATGCCACAGCCATTGTCGGTATGACGTCATCATGATGACGTGATGGGGGTCATGGCACAGCCGTAACGAGTGTGATGGTACCCGGGTGATGTATAGTATTGCATATAACTTAAAGTTTGGGTGTAGGCCATGGAAAATATGGTCTGGCACAGGAAGGTCACTTGTTGGATAGAACTATCCACAATAACCCATAAATATTGGTTCTCTGCAGTGGAAGGCGGTCATATATGGTGGTGATTGTTTGTCAGCAATTGTGGTACTCTGGAGGGTGTCCATAATTTGGAACATTGCACACAGAATGTCAACACATGCTGAGTCATTAGAATGAAAATGAGTGCAGTGTAGTTCACTAACACATCACTGATTGGGATATTAGTAGCACAGTAGCACTGGTTAGGCGGTGGGGATGGTGGCAGGCAGCCATTGTTCACTGTGTGTGGTCACTGTTGATGTAGCACAGTTAATTAAGGGAGTGGCAGGCTTCGTCTCAGCACCTTCACTGATAACACCATACTTGATTTAAGATTTAGTGTGTTTGTCCGTTTGGCGAGAGGTAACAATGCCCTGGTTTGGTGGTTGTTGAAACAATGGGAACATTGACCATTTGATAACCATAGTCGCATTGGTTATATCGTCTGGGAATATCGCGCCAATCGGACTAGCGGGTGTAAATAGTTCCTATAAAAGAGATAAAAGTGAAGTGAAAAATGGTGATAACTGCAAGTTATGTAACAAAAAAGTCAGGAAAGGTATCCAGTGCAAATACTGTAAATGGTGGTTTCACGAAAACTGTTGTAAAATAAACATAAAATTAATAACTGTGGACTACTCGTGGTCATATGATGCGTGTGTAACAGAAATGTGTAAAATGAACTATATAAACATTATCAGACACAAGGATTTAATAATTGAAATGTTACAAAGTGATACTGAAGCGCTACAAATAAAGTGTGCTTCTTTAGAACACAAATGCAAAATCTTGTGGAGCAGCAATATTTTAAAAGTGAATGAAAACAAATGTACTGTAACTGTTAAATCACATGAACCCAAGAAATGTGCTGCAGCTGAAAAAATAGAACACGACAATTCAGGTAAAAATAGTGTAAGAATAGCAGACGAGCACCAACATTACATGAATATTAAAAACCCGAATAAAAAAAAAGCTTATGTCTGACAATGTTGAAGACAGCTCTGCAGTGTTAAAAATCACACAAACAAACACGAAATCTCCAAAGAACAATTCTTCAGCCATGCAAAAACAAATACATCATGGATTCAAATTAAAAATATTCGGAGACAGCCATGTACACAATGTTTCAAACTTTGTATAAAAAATCAAACTCTGCTAAGGACAACGTGTCTGTGTCAGCTGTTGTTAAGCCTGGAGGGATATTTGCAAATGTAACCAGCAATATACAAAAATAATGTGCCAATCCCACTAAAAGTGACTGTGTTGTTCTCATAGTGGGATCAAACGATGTTTACTGCAACGAGGCCAGTACATTTATAAGAAATCTGATTGTTATCTTGCAGTTGCTATCAACTACAAATGTAGTAGGGAATTTACCTCTGAGATTTGATCTAGCGGACTGGTCTTGTGTAAATGGTGAAATTCGACAAATAAATCGTAAGTTACAACATTTCTGCTCCAAGTTTAAAAATGTAAGACTTCTGGACGTCAACAGCTACGAAAACACTAGTTTCACAATTCATGGTCAACATTTAAAACTATCTGGTAAAAAGAGACTTGCATCAGACATAAACAAAGCTGTTGACGTAATAATTCATGAAAACAGACGGGCTATTGCCCTAAATTCAAACACGCAGGGAAACTAGTGGAAAGGGCCAACTCCAACCGGATTTGGCCCAATATAAACAATCCAGAACAGCAGGAAATTCAAAGTGACAAACTAAAAGTACCATTAAGGCTCATGCACTTAAATATACAATGTCTTAGAAATAAGCTCAATGTTTTACAGGCTTTTGTTAATGATCATTCACCTCATGTAGTTGCGTTAACTGAGATGGACTGAAATCTGAGGAAATTATTTACTTTAAACTAGATGGCTATTTCCTAGGAAATAGCTACTGTAGACAGCATCTTAAAGGTAGAGGTGTAGCAGTATTTGTTAGAGAGCAGCTCAAAGTAAATAAATTAAACCATCTAGATCTGTATAATAATGAAGGCTTGACTTAGGTGACAGGCGTTGAACTCCATATCAAAGGTTGCGGAAAGAGCATGATGAAACAGAAAATTATTGGGATTTATTGTCCACCTACATCAGAGGTGGGGCATTTCATAGATATTTTTAGTAGAATAGTGGGATACTGTGACCCAAACGAGGTAACAATGCTTGGTGACTTGAATATAGAGGCAACATCTTGCAATAACCATAACAGCAGGCTAATAGATACCCTTAACTCCTATGATATTATGAATGCAGTAAATTCAGATACAAGAGTAACTCAGTCTGCTTCTAGTAGAATGGACTACATAATACTAAGTAAAGAGGTAAAAGATAGTATTAGATGCTCGAATGTGGACTTCCACTACTCAGACCACAAATGTCAATTTGTAGACTATGAACACACAAGCATACAAGAAAGGACTCAGGTCATAGAATATAAAAGAGTGCTTAAAGAGAAAAACATTAATGCTTTTAAAAGTAAACTATAATCTGAGGAATGGATTAGATTAGATTAGAGATTAGCAACTAGTTCTTCAGCAAAAAGGGTCCGAATGCAAATGGGCCAAATTTTATGATATTATTTTACAATATCTAAATTTTTGCTGCCCAGTGAAAGGAATAAAGAAAGTAGTAACAACCAAAATGTAAAAAACACCAGACTGACTCTTCCAGCTTACATGATTAGTCTCAGGCAAAATATCGAGGATCTAAGTGTGCTACATAAGTCAACTAAATTGCAAATATTTAAGGATAAGTACAATCAAGCTAAAAAAACAATTTCAGGAGCAGCTCTCAAATTTAAGAAAACAGATCCTAGATAAGGAAATAGCTCAGTCATCAAATATAGGGAAGACTTCATGAAATATAATAAATAGATATCGCAAAGCCACCCCTAAGGTAGATACTCAGATTGACAGAATCCAACATGAAGGAAACCATATTAATGATCCGGATAAAATCTGCAATATATTTAATGAATATTTTATATCTTCAGCTGTGAATCCAGTTAATAACACAGGTCTGACTCGGATGGTAAAGCCTTAGCCTAGGCTGGAAACTGCTTTCGGATTTAAGGAAGTGAATGTGGAGGAAATAGGAAAAATAATAAATAACTTAAAGAATAAGACCTCATCTGGCTGGGATGGACTGAGTAGTATTACAATTAAAAAATGCAATAAGTTCTGCAAGGTTCGCAGGAGAACTTCTGTAAAGTTTGGAAGGTAGGAGACGAGGTACTGGCAGAAGTAAAGCTGTGAGTACCGGGCCTGAGTCGTGCTTCGGTAGCTCAGATGGTAGAGCACTTGCCCGCGAAAGGCAAAGGTCCCAAGTTCGAGTCTCGGTCGGGCACACAGTTTTAATCTGTCAGGAAGTTTCATATCAGCGCACACTCCGCTGCAGAGTGAAAATCTCATTCTGGAATAAGAAATTAGTTGGAATAATTACCCATATGATCAACAATAGTATCAGGGAGCACACATTTACAAATATATTGGAGAAAAGTACAGTAAAACCTGTGCATAAAAAAGGATCGAAAAAAGAGCTATCAAATTTCAGGCCCATATCACTAATACGAATTTACAGTAAAATATTTGAAATTGTTTTGTTGACACAACATACTGATTATTTCACAAAGAATAATTTCCTGGAAGAAACACAGCATGGCTTCAGAAAGCATCACAGTATCATTACAGCAATTACCGAATTTCTCCACAAGGTGTACGATACCCTGGATGAGGGAATGGAGATAGCAGGGGTATTTCTAGACCTTACTAAAGCATTTGATTCAGTGAACCATGAGCTACCACTGAGCAATCTGGAAACTTATAATATAAATGCCACATCCATACAACTATTGATCACTTATCTAACCAATCATAGGCAGTGTGCAAAGCTGAGTTATGAAAGTAATGGTCAGATCAAACATTTCCAATCCAGCTATGAAATAGTAAAACAAGGTGTACCTCAGGGTTCCGTATTGGGCCTTTTCCTTTTCCTGGTGTACATTAATGATTTAGAGGCACCTCTGTACTCCCAACTAGTAAGTTATGCAGATGATGCTTCGCTTTTGTACTTTTGCAAACAAACTAATTACTTGACACTGGCTGCAACTGATGGCTTAAGTCAAATAACTACTTACTTCCATGATCAAGGTCTAAAAGTCAATATTAGCAAATCCCTGCTATTACTATTTAAACTTGGTAATTCATACCAAACCTGTGTTGATAATATAAGTGGCATCAAAAAAGTAGACACTGACAAATGTAAATTTTTGGGGATATACCTAGAAGAAAATCTTAGATGGGTAGAGCATATCAACGTTATATGCATTAAAATCAGCAGTTCACTGCACTTAATTAGCAAACTATCAAAATTAGTCTCTGAACAAACATAAAAAATGCTTATTATGGGACAATATTTGCATATATTAATTACGGAATAGAGGTATGGGGATGTGCTGCTGATAGACACATGAACAGAATCCTAACACTGCAGAAAAGAGCAATCAGGACCATGTATCAACTAGGATACAGAGATTCATGTAGGGAAACCTTTGTACAACATAAATATCTAACAGTATACTCCCTGTAACAGTACAAATTAATAACATTCTTTGTGGACCATAAAATAATGAAGCTAAGTGCTCTGATGCGCATACCCATAACATAAGACAAAAAGATTGCTTCTTCAGAAACAGAACTAAACTAAAGACAACAGATCATAGACCTTGGTAAATGGCCAGATATGGTTTAAGAAACTCCCAAGTGCTATAAGATGCCACAGAGGTAAAGTACTCAAAAGGGAATTAAAATCATTCTTAACTCTCAAATGTTTGTACTCACTGAAAGAATACTGATATTAAAATGTAGCTATTCTTAAATGTAGGCCTAACTCTTCTATCTATACGATGTACAATTCTGAGGTGATTGTAATATAGATTACTTTTGTAACAATGTGCTGTAAATTCAGATACCTATACTATGTAACAACTGTATGTTGCATTATGTAGTACTGTACCATGGCCAAGTGTGTCACCCTTAAGTGGCTTCTTGTAAATGTGAATTGCAAATTCCTATTGTTTGTACAAAAATAGTATAAAAATGCTATGGCGTTTGCAAAAGTCACCAGTTGGTGACTATATGCAAAAAAAGACAATAAATAAATAAATCTGTAGTGATACCAGACAATGAAGCACCATCACGGGGCGTATTCTTCCTGGAATGAAGTTTGTATTCCATGATGATCAGCAGTGTGCTGGCATGAGTATAACTAAGTATTTCATAGTGCAGTTCAACAGAAAATAACGGGGTCACCACTGTAGGTAGTGGGGAGTGGGCATGGTAATTATGATGATAAATAATCACTCACACTCCCGTCAGTTACTATGAATACCTTTATTACTCCACATGTTTGAAATTCCCTGATTTCCATAACCTGTGGCAACCCTGGGGGGCCTTAAAAATGAATGAAAACATCAGGAAAATGTGCATTTGTTAAGTGACATTATTGGTTAGTGAAATACAAATGATTAGTTCTGCAGATTGGACTTACATTCAAATTAATGGTCTCTTTAGAGATTTCCAAAATGCTGTATCTTCAATTATGTCCTGAACATCCAATCTTTTAAGTATGCACTTACTGTGCACTAACTGGCACACAGAGTATGAGGACCTGCTACAAAAAAGAAGCATATTTTAAATGAATACATCAGAATATTCATTTCTTTATTGACTTTATTGGTTATTATAGTTACCATCATATAAATCAAATATGAGTGTTTAGTTTTGACTTTATTGGTTATTATAGTTACCATTATACAAATCAAATACAAGTGACTAGTTTTGCAAATTGGAATTAACATTAGTTAATGGTTCTTTCAAGATTTCCAAAGTGCAAAATATTCTATTTGTCCTTAAAGTTCAATTGTTGAAGGATGCCATTTTCTATGCACATGACTGACAAATTGGTAAGGTGTTCCTGTAAAATAGTCGGTACTAATTTATTTTATACTCCCATTAGTTGTGAAAATGAACTCTCTCCACTGCAGTTGGCTGCTGTTAGACAAAGAAATATCCTGGCAGCAACTTCCTACATTTGCCAAAGTTTCTTCTACTTTATCTGCCTTTATTGAAGAATATACAACCAAAATACTCAATTCTGAAGATTCATTTGGAATGTTTTTCAAATAGTACCTTAAATGAAAACATTCTGATATGAGCTCATTAGCATTAATGCCTTCATGACAGAATTCTGCAAATTCATTGCAGCTTCTTCTCAACTGGTCAGAAACTCAGAATCAATTTGTTTTAACTGAGAAAGGAAACTAAAACTTCTGTTAACTTCCTCATATGATTCCAAACATTGCTTTAAATGAGCGTCCAATGTGCTGATTTTAGGCAGAACAGTATCAACAAGAATTTTTTGCCATTCCACTGCACCATTTCAAAAAATGATTTACATGTGCTGCATATTCTTTTCCTTTGGGAATTATCTTTAAGCACATCAGGGCATGCATACCATCTGGTTTCAGAGAGAGACTTTAGAACTTTATTTGCACCTAAGAATTCTGTCAAAATTTTCCATCAATTGTTTGAACCAGCAAAAAAGTGAACAATTTTTGAACAAACTAAAAGTAGGCCACTGCTTATGAAACACATCCAACCACCTGAACATCTACTAAATTCAGTGTACATGTGGCACACAGAACAAAAATACCAAATTAACATATTTCTTTTATTCTTGCTTGAAGACAAGAATACTTTCAAGCCATATTTGCTGCATTATCATAGCTCTATTCACAACAATCCTTTACTGAAAAGTCAAGGTTATCAAAAAAATTACAAACAGTATCTGCCATATTTTGAGCCCTTGCCCCTCCAAAGGCAAAAATCTCTCAACAAACTGATCGTCTTTTATGTACCAAGTGATGAAAATCAGACGGTCATCATCTGAGAATCTGGCGAGGAATCCAAGCTACTGCGTAGTATTTGGCCGCTTTTGGTTCATTGAAAATTTAATTAACACTTTCTGTTCCATTACATTAACAAATTCATTGCAGATATTTGCAGACAAATACGATGCCGTTCCTTTGCCACAATTGCCATAGTTTTGTATGTGATCAGCAAGTAAAGGATCAAATTCACTTATAAATTCTAAGTATCCCAAATAATTTATGCTATTTTGAGACCCCAGAATGTCATTATCTCCACAGAACTGAAGTCCATTTGAAGCCACAAACTGCACAACTGCAACAATTTTTTTAGCACACTTTTCCAATAGCTGACCTGAGCATTAAATTGGGAAAGCAATCCACTATCCACTCATCCAGCAATTTTGCTTCTTGCTACATAATTCATCATTGAGTCCCTGTGCTGTAAACTGTACTCATACTTCCTTAATAAGTTACTTATATGCTTCCAACTTTGTATTCACTGGAAGAACTCAAATTATTTCCCAGAGTATTATTAAATAGATGGCAACAATAATACATGGATTTCTTGGATAGTGAATATAGAAGCCAGTTTCTTTCCACACACTCACCACTCATCAATTTGCAAGTAAAACACTCCTTGTTAAGTTTCTGGTTTTTGTTTTACTGCTTATATCAGGAAAACATACAGAAGTTTCGGAAAAGTCACAATTTTTATTCCGCAAAAACTTCGGCCCTCTGCGGATCTAAAAACCTCAACTGTTAAAATTTCACACTGTACTTACCAGGCCCATGAGATATATTTCCTCAAATATTTCTGTCCGTTGAGTCAAAGTGTCTTGAGCTCGAAGATTCATAACTGGAACTGATGAACTCAAAATACAAATGTTACCCTCGATGTAACACTAGGGCCCATTTCTAAGTTTTGAGGCATCTTGAGATGATGAGGACAATGAATCTCTCTGCCTGCTAGTTTCTTCAACTGTAAAAAAAGAAGTCTACTGATATTTTCTTTTTGAATTAAAACTTTTTCCCTTTTTCCTGAACCACTTAATTATGTTCTTTTTGAAATTATTAAATCAGGCTAAAAACTACACAGATACACATGCTTCATGTCACTTTCTAATAAACAGCCAAATAAACATCGTGAATCGCACACAGACAAACAACGCTTCACAAGCACCTCTGATAACGAACTACGCTTTGTAAGGTAGGAACTCCAATAATGCCTAATGCAGCTGGACAAATAGCAATGTGCCTCACATCATGACTGTTGTCACAGGTCCCAGCATACAGACCTCCAAGGCAATGTTGCAAACTCTCTGCAACGATGTTGCACGTTTATTCTTTGTTTGACCTATTGCCTTGCAGTATCTGATCATGCATTCAGATTCTAATTTGTCATCATTAGCTAACATGAATTAAATGAAGGTGCCTATAAGGCATAAGTGGACAACAAATTTAGTTTACAACAATGCCATGTCATTTTTCTTGGAGCATAAGCATAAACAAATATGTGTAGACAATGTCCATATATGAAAATGGATATACTGTATTATAAATAAAAATTTCATTACAGGTAGTGAAGCCTGCTACAAATCTAAATCTACATTCTACAAACCACTGTGAGCTGCATGGCAGAGGGTACATCCCATTGTACTAGTCATTCCAGTTTCTGCCTCTTCCATTCACGTATGGAGCATGGGAAGCATGATTGTTTGAATGCCTCTGTCCATGCGGCAATTAATCTAATCTTATCCTCATGATCCATATGTGAGTGATACATAGTGGGTCATAATAAATCACTGGAGCAACTGTTTAAAGCTGGTTCCTGAAACTTTGCTAACAGACTTTCTCTGGATAGATTATGTCTGTCTTTAAGAGCCTGCTAGTTCATTGCCTTCAGTATCTCTGTGACACTGTCTTGTGGATTAAACAAACCTGTGATCATTCGTGCTGGCCTTCTATGCACACCTTCAATATCCATTGTTATTCCTATCTGGTACAGGTGCTACATTCTCTGGTACGGGTGCTACATTGCAGAATGGGTTGCACGAGTGATTTGTAAGCAATCTCTATTGTAGACTGATTGCATTTCCCCAGTATTCTACCAATAAACCAAAGTCTACCACCTGCTTTACCTGTGACAGAACTTATGTGATCATTCTATTTCTTATCCCTACCAAGTGTTGCATCCAGGTATGAGTTGCTGATTCCAACAGTGACTCATTGACATCGTCGTAGGAGTCTATGTTTTTTCATTTTGTGAAGTGCACAATTTTACATTTCTGAACATTTAGACCAAGTTGCCAATCTCTGCACCACTTTGGAATCTTATCAAGGTGTGACAGTATTTATGCAGCTTCTCTCAGATAGTATTTCATAAAGATAAATCCATTATCTGCAAAAAGCCTGATTTTACTATTAATATTGTATGCAAGGTCATTAATATGCAACATGAACAACAAGGGTCCCAATGCACTTCCCTGGGACACACTCGAAGTTACTTCTCTTTGGATATTATTTTTGGGATTTTATGCATCATCACATTTTATTAGGATTCCTTTTGAAAATTTTTTTTAGCTTAACGAGTGTTTCGTGTTACAAGTAACATTCTGGAGCAAAATATGTCCAGTAAGCCAGATGCTACAGTTAACCTTTCAGGGAAAAAAATCATTCTCATAGTACTGCAAAATGATCAGTAGAATTGTCACGAAATCACTGAGAAGTGGGTATACATGTGTTTTTTGATGAATGAGGTGACTTACTTAAGAAAATACTCCAAATAATATAACTGTTGCACACGGGATGAAAATCTAAAAGTTAGTGAGTCCTCCAGCCAGTGTCACAGACTCTTACATTCTTTTACTATTTAAATTCCGAAATTAACTTTTTGAAAGAATGCAAAATGCTTGTTAATTTCACAATATATTTTAATTATTTGTTCTCAAATTCTAAAAATTCAATTAAAAAACAGTTGCTCAGTATAAGGGATCTGATGTTTGGAATCTCAGGTTCCCCATCAAGTCTGGGGGTCCCTCTGAGCTTGTACCCCATGTTTGCCCTCTCCTGGGCTGGAAAACTATGCTGCTTTGTCTACTTTGCTAAGATGTAGACCAAGGACCTGGGAGACAATAAACCAGTATTCAAGATAATTCCATTTATTACTCACAATACAAGTAATTGCTGTGACTTCTGTGATGGCTGGTGGCCATGCAATCCAGAGATGAACCTACTGAATCCAACAACAGACTCAAGGCTGCCAAGAATGCTGCATCAGCTAGGAGCAGACATCAATGGCACCATGGTGCTGTGGTTTGACACCCGCTGGCAGGGTAGGCACACTCAGTCAGCAACATTACTTGGAGAAGGCAGCAATGGTGATGTGCATGTGTGATTCACTCACCATTTCAGAGAGTACTTAATCCCTCCCGGATCACTGTCCTATCAGGTAGAACGCGATATCAGATACAGTGAATTTGTGCTGAATGCTGAATCTGGCCCCACCAGTACAGTAGGCTGTCAGACTCATGTGACGCTGGAGTTTAGGGCAGCTTCTGCGCTGAACTAGAGCCATATGTGCTGTATTCTGTGCTGACTAGATGCTGGACTTCATTACCCTTGGCTATGGATCACTGATCCCCTTGTAAGGCAGCAAGTGCAAGACCAACACTAGAACAATGTCACATACAATATGCTACCATACCATAACCAGAGAATCGAGTGTGAGTTACAAGAAGGCCAACAGTGCTACTGATTGAGTGCATTAGTGTAGTGGGGGTGGAGTAATTTATGTCACTGAAGAGAGGCTCCACTCTACAAGATCATAGTAATGACTGTATAGGTTTTGCTCTTCTCAACTTGTCAGTGACCTTCAGTTCCACTACATATGTGAAAAAGAATTCACACTGGAGTTTAGGGCAGCTTCTGCGCTGAACTAGAGCCATATGTGCTGTATTCTGTGCTGACTAGATGCTGGACTTCATTACCCTTGGCTATGGATCACTCAGACCTTGAAAAAATTTCGTATGTTCTTATATGGTGCAAAATTTCGCTTAGTCACTGGTCATAAATCTTTAGTTTCATTGTTACCAGCTTTCAGCAAAGCCGCTCATTGCCTTCATTGTTGTGCCTTATTTTTGCAGCAATATAAGTATAGAATCAGTTTGTGCAGTGTGCAAATGCAGATGCATTGCCTTGGCTGCCCATAGGATCCAATTCGTTGTTTGATCAGGAAGAACTGTTGTGTCTTCAATTTGACACAGAAGCAAGACAGACTACTGATACCAGAATGAGATTTTCACTCTGCAGCAGAGTGTGTGCTGATATGAAACTTCCTGGCAGATTAAAGCTGTGTGCCGGACCGAGACTCGAACTCGGGACCAAGTGCTAGAGCTCTTACCCGCGAAAGGCAAAGATTCTGAGTTCGAGTCTCAGTCCAGCACACAGTTTTAATATGCCAGGAAGTTTCAGACTATTGATAGTTTCCTCAGTACCAAGGAAAGAAGGAAGATTGAACGTAATATCCCATCTACATTGAGGTCATTACAGATCGATCACAATGATGTCAAGGATGGGGCCTTCCAAAGGACCTATCCTGGCATTTGTCTGGAGTGATATCTGGAAGTCACAGAAAATCTAAATCCGGATGGCCGGAAGTGGGTTTGAACTGTCACCCTCCCAACTAGAGACCTGTGTGCTAACCACTGCACCACCTCACTCTATCTTCCCTAGTACCAGCTACTGGATTGCATCTGCAGTAGCTGTAGCTGTAGACCCAGTGCTTAAGCAATTGGTGTGCATGAGACAACATAGGTGGCCTGATCGTTTGCCAGGATGGGCATTCAATACATTATGGAACTACTATGCTTTCTGTTGTCGTCTCTCCCCGTTAGATGGTGTCATTCCTTTGCTACTGTATGTGGTTGTCCTCACATTGTGATTCCAGCAATGTTGCATGGGTATGTTCTCAATCTGTTACATCAAGTCATTGGAGAACCTCCCACACTAAACAAATGGTAGGCTATGTCAGCAAATGTCCGGCCTGGTAAGGACCATGAGGCAGAGTGCCTGGCTGCAGCCTGCCACAAGTGTTTCATCAATAAATCAACAGGCAGCACAATGCACTGCTTTTTCTCTTTGGTCAGTGCCTACGCTACCCTCAAAAATAATTGATGTCAATTTTGCTGGACCTTTCTAAACTCTTTTTGGTTATTACTTGTTGATGCCTTTTCCAAGGTCCCTAATGCTGTTGTTGTCCTCCTACTGCAACAAATGTGACTGTCAAGATGGAGTCAAAATTTTTTTTCTGTAGAATGCCCACCTTGTACAGTGGTTTTGGACAATGGTTCTCAATTTTTGGCTCAATCCTTTGAGGATTTTTGCGCACACAAAAACATCTGTGCCTCCTTTTCGGCTGCAGTTCAATGGCGAGACAGAACATCTCGTGTGAACTTTCAAAATGTAAATGCCAAATACCTCATAGAATTTCCAGTGAAGGAGGGCCTTTGGTTCCTTCTTAATTCTTACAGAATAAATCAGTTGGGGAAGAGCCACAATGAACTTTTGCACTGCCAGCAGCCATGGACACTGCTCCAGCTTCTGCTGCCTTGTAGTGGCACCAATGTCATTGTGATTTGTGTCCAGCTCTCCAGTTTGGGCCTGAGAGTTTGGAAGACACTCCCTTTGGATTCCAGGCATTATCCACAGGCCAGTGCAGGTGCTGTGTGTTCTGGGTGGGCACTGATGAGCACCTTGAGGTGCACCACTACTATCAAGTACACCCTAGGGGCTGAACAGATGCCTCCCTGCAGACCACTGCGCTGGTGCCTCTTCCATCATCAACACAATTCACCCTGGGCAGTACACCATCTGTGCCATGACGACTTATCCTCTTGACATAGTCTCTGGCTCCTCAGCTAGTGGACCAGCTCCACACTATTGATGTGACTGAGCATCTCGACGCCCTTGTGGTGCCATCTCTTGCAGGAGGGGACACCAGGGCTTCAATGATATGACCACAACTACTTCCTGCACCAACACAGGCACCTCCTACACTAAAGCAGGTGCCAACTACATTGACGCTGGGGCCTACCACCCACCTGTCAGCACTGCCTATGTTACCTCTGGACACGATGGCTCTCCAGCTCAGGCCACCTAGAGAGGAGTCTGACAAAATCACTCCTACATACCACATGCTGGGGTCATCCAACACACCATTGAGGTGCTGGCATCTGCCCCCCCGCCCCCCCTCAAGGTATGAGAGGTGTAGCAATCCACAGATTACTGCACCTAAATCACCACTAACCACTACCACGGAGCATGTCGATACGTGCACCCATTTTAGTAGCATGTTGTTCGGTTGCTCCTGAGCCCCATCAGAGGCCACCTATCTTGATCCAGCACCTTTATTACCTTGTGCCAATACCAAGCTACCTTGGTGGGTGAATTCTTCTAATACAGATATGCGCCAACTCTGGCCAGCCGTCCTGGGTATGTTCTCTAAACAGTATTGTACTTGTAGCTGTCATGCTGTAATTTCAAGAACAGAACATTTCTTACAGCCATGTCCTTTATTTTGTTCAGAGTTACAACACAATCACTTGCCATATCCTGAATAACACTTTTTGTCTTCCACAGATTATCAAATGTATTACTTCTATAGTCAGCAATCAAAAGGAACATGAAGATGACCCGAGTCAGAGCACCATTTCTGATGATATACCAACAGTGGAATCAGTGCCTCATGCTGACACTCATCATTCAGAGTATAATGATATTGACAGACAACACATTAGAGATTTTGAGTCTCCATACCCTCAGACTGTAGTCACAAAGATCCAGCCTAATGTGGATACTGTACATGATGAAACTGAGTCTTTGCTGAAAGGACCATTAAGAGTAAATAGCGAACATTCCTCTGTGGGACATCATTGTTTAAAACTACTGTATCACTACCAAAATAGTGCTCTACTGTGTTTTTTATACATTGACTGTAAACATTTGAAGAAATTAACACACATAATCTTACCGTTAGAGACATTTAGTGATCATCTGAAGTTGTTTGATGGTACCAGTCATATTGTAGTATTCATAAAAGACAGTGATGGAAATTCCAGGATGGAGTAATACGTAAAATAAGAGAAATGCAATCTCTCACCTGTGGCAGAATGATGTGTGCAGCCACAAACACAGTTTCTGCTGTGTGTTTCTGTGCTCCACATATGCATCCACTATAAAAGAGTGGCTGTCTTTTCTCCATTTTTTGCAATCATGAATGACAGTTTTGTGGTGATATGATTAATCAAAAGAAACCTGAATCTGGCCAAAGTCAGCAAGCCAATACTGAGAATACAGCTACATCAATAAGCTGCAACCTACCACTGATGCTGCATATGGTGAAACTGAAACTTTGACGAGTGGAGCATTAAGAATGAGCAGAAAATTTTTTCTGTATGTCTGTATTTTCTAAAACTAGGATTTTATTTAAATAAGCGTTTTTTATGGTGTTGGTTGTTTGTATGTTAATTGTAGACACTTTAAGAAATTAACAGATACAGTATTGCCGGCAGAAACATATTGCAACCCTCTGAAATTAACTGCATGGTAAAAGTCACACTGTGATTTTGTGTAAATCTGTGTATTATGATGATATGATTTTGTAGCCATAATCATTTTAAGAAAATGCCAGCATTTCAAGTGTTGCACATTATTGGTATCAGAAGAAGGAAGGATTAATTAACCCACATGCTTATTATTCTAAGTAAGATACTCTTGTAAAAATTATGTAATATCCCAGACACTTACCATGATGTCAATACCAAGTATTTTATGTTTCACAGAATATCAAATGGATGGCTAACAAATTCTTGAATCAAAAGGAATCTGAATCTGACAAAATTCAACATACCATAAATGATGATACAACGGCAGTAGCACCACTGTCTCTTAACAGCATACTGCATCCAGAGTCCAATGATATTGGACTACAACTCACTAGAGATGCTGAGTGTCCATGCCCAAAATCTATGATTATTAAGACTCAATCAGCCGTAGATTCTTCTCGTGATAAAATTGAAACTCTGCCAGACAGGCCATTGTATGTAAGTAGTAAAAACTCATGTTCATGACTTCAGTATTTAAAATTAGCAACAGAATTCAAACACTATGTGTGACTATGTTATGTATTTGTACATACAGTGAGAATGCTTTAACTTACTTACAGATATAATCCAAGCAGAAGAATCATCCAGGCCATCTGAAGTTGCCTAATGATAATAATCACATCATTATATCCACAAAGACTATTTTTTTAATCACATTGTTATATCGCCTAAGTCTATTTTTGGAGGATATCTGTTTCAGCCAAATTGAAATTTAGTCATTTTATGAATATTTCAACATTTTTGATATTGTACATTGTTTGTATCTTATCAGGTACCAAATGCATAAAACGTATTATTACTTCTTCTCAGTAAGATGCTGTATTGGAAATTCCTATATCCTGAATACCTCACATTTTATGTTCTACAGATTATCAAATGGCTGACACCCAGAGTTATTAATCCAAACAAATTTTAATCTGAGCACAGTCAACATATCATTACTTTGGTAGCAACAGTGTCTCACATTGGGATTCCTCATCCAAAGTGTATTGATGTTCAGACTACCCACCACTATACTATCCATCAGAAAACAGTAAGCTGTTAATAGTCTGTGATGACAATATAGATTTTCCTAAGGCTGTAAACTATGAGTCACAAGTAGCAAATATATTCAATAATCATTTCTTAAATGCAGTAAAAAAATATAGGGACAAACAGTTCAAGAGAAAAATCACAGCAGGATGTTGGAAAACGAACCCTTGTCATATGAATGTATCTCCAGCTGTTCCCTCTAAAATTAAGAAAATTATACATTCTCTCAAAAACAAAAACTCATTGGGTTACTATGTTCCCATACAAGAAGCCCAGTCTTACCTGAAATACATAATGCATCATGAACTCAAGGCATTGTCAAGCCACGTTTCGAAGGTTTAAACCTCCATCATCGGGTGGATTTACATTAGTTAGTATTACGTATGTGTGTATGTTGTGTTACGATTTTGGAGGAGCTTGTGGCACTGCCTAGTGGAGAAGCAAGACACTATTTCAGAATATGGTTTTGGAAAAAACGGTGACTGGTAACAGTAAACTCGTTGTGTCATTTAATGTCAGTAACAGTCACGGTAAAGCCTAACCTAAAAATGTTTGCATTTAAAACATTGTCAAGCCCTTATTTAAGAAAAGTTATACGAGAGATGTCAATAACTAATGACCTGTTTCATTGCTGACATCATTTTAAAATTTTTTTGAGAAGATGGTGTATTCTGGAATAGGATCCCACCTGAGCATTAATAATATTCTCAGTAAATCGCAGTTTGGACTTCAGAAGAGTTACTCCTCTGAGAATGCCATTTGCATGTTCATTCAGCAAATTTTCAAGCCTTAAGTAATAAAATAGCATCGAATGATATTTCCTACAACCTGTCTAGGGAATTTTACTGTGTGAATCACAATATTCTCCTAGATAAACTGAAGCTGTATGCAACTGATGTTACAGCTAATTGTTCGATAATGTCATATCTAACCAAAAGAATGCAGAAAGTTGTACTTAATAATTCTACCAATGTAGTCTAGGGACATTATTCTGACAGGGGAAAAGTTACTTGTGGGTTCCCCAAGGATCAATCTTAGGTACACTACTGTTTCTATAAATGTAAATGATCTTCTGTCCTATATACAAAAAGCGAAATTATTTTTTTCTGTTGATTACGGTAGTATTGTAGTCAATCCAAGCACACATACAAAAAAGAGAGCAAATGGTAAACAATGCTCTTAAAATTATCATTGACTGTTTTCCTGCAAATGGTTTCACCTTCAATTTTCTGCACATCTAGGGGTATTACACCAGTAATAAGTGTAAGACAAGAGGTGGAAATAATAAATAATAAATAGGACAGAAATTTCAGAATTCTTAGGTGTCCATATTGATGAGATTGAAGTTGGGAAAAGCACATTTTGAAACTCCTAAAACAAGTCTGTTCAGCCAAATTTGCATTTAAAATCACTGCAAATCTTGGTGACAGACAAATCAGTAACTTGATATATTTTGCGTATTTTCATTCAGTAATGTCAGATGGAGTAATTTTCTAGGGAAACTCATTTTTAAGAAAGGAAGTCTTCATTGCTGAAAAAGGTACTTTAAGAACAGTATGTGGTGGTCACTTACAATCATCTTGTAGATATCTGTGTAACGAGTTCGACATCCTGGATACTTCTTCGCAACATATTTATTCCCACATGAAGTGTTTTTGTAAGTAATCCACTTTAGTCCAAAAGGAACAATGATGTTTAAACAGCAGAAGTAAAAATGAAATCCATTACACCATTCATTAAACCATAGTCATTAAGTTGATCATATTCTGCTTACTGTCCTTGATGAGATGCACACTATGCAGAATGGAATATTACATTAATGACCCTCATTCACAGGTTGGTTTACCTATCCAAGTGATATGTCTCCCAGACAGCTGGTTTGTGGGTTATGAGGTCATGATGAGTTCAGATTTCTACATGCATTGATTTCAGTGGTGGTCCACTACATATTTATTGATGCCTCTTCCTGCAAACACACAGTTCCTCAGTAAAATTACGCGTGACCAAGCATGCAACAGGTAGAGTCTTCAGATGGTTCCCAGTGGCGACATACTGGGCAGACCAGTGTGGCGTATGTCTGAGCCTGCAGGCCCACTTGCGAATGAAGACCTCCAGAGCAAAGACTCATGTGTATGACTTCATTATTTAGAACAACATTTATTTATTTATGCATCAAGTTCTATAGGACAAAATTGAAGAACAAATATCCAAGGTCATGGAACGTGTCAGTACATGAAATTACAAAATAAAAGTAATAACAGATTAAAATAAAATGTTTATGAACCCAAAAAAAAAAACAAGCCATAAGTTTAAGTAAACTCAATCAACAATAAAACATAAGAATCAGCTAAGTTTTCAAGGGACTCTTCAACAGGAGTGACCCATGAGGAAACACTTCAGTTCTGATTTGAAAACAAGTGGATTACTGCTAAGACTTTGAATTCTTGTGGTAGCTTATTGAAAATGGATGAAGCAGTATACTGCACACCTTTCTGCACAAGAATGCAGATTTGATTTCTACCTAGACTGAGTGAAAGCTGCTTATCCTTAGGAATAAGCTGATATTGTTAACAAGGAACAACAGTAAAGAATATATATATATTGAGAGGCCAGTGTCAAAATACCCACACTAATAAACAGGGGTTGACAAGAGGTTTGTGAACTTACACTACTTATTGCCCAAACCATTTGTTTTTGAGCCAAAAATATCCTTTCAGAGTGGGAAGAATTACCCCAAAATATAATACCATATGGCATAAGAGAATGAAAATAAGCAAAGTAGACTAATTTTCATATCAAATGATCACTTACTTCAGATACCAATGGAATAGTAAAAATGGCAGCATTAAGTCTCTGAACAAGATCCTGAACATGGGGTTTCCACGACAGTTTACTATCTATCTGAACACCTAGAAATTTGAATTGTTCAGTTTCACTAATCATATGCCATTTCTGTGAAATTAAAACGTCAGGTTTTGTTGAAATGTGTGTTAGAAATTGTAAAAACTGAGTCTTACTGTGATTTAGCATTAGATTATTTTCTACAAGCCATGAAATTACGTCACGAACTTCACTATTTGAAACTGAACCAATGTTGCACAGAATATCCTTTACTACCAAGCTAGTGTCATCAGGAAACAGAAATATTTTAGAGTTACCCATAATACTAGAGGGCATATCATTTATGCAAATAAGGAACAGGAGTGTCTCCAAAACTGATCCCTCGGGCACCCCTCATGGCACTCAAACCCCACATCACAGGCATTCTCAACATTGTGAATAATGACCATTTGCTGTCTGTGGTTAAAGTAAGAGGTGAACCACTTGTGAGCTACTCCCTGTATTCTGTAATGGTCCAACTTCTGGAGTAATGTTTTGTGATCAACACAATCAAACGCATTAGTTAAATAAAAAAAATATGCTTAGCATTCGAAACCTTTTGTTTAACCCACCTAGTACCTCAGAGAGAATATAGCATTTTCAGTTGTTAAGCGAATTCTAAAGCCAAACTGTACATTTGATAGCAAATTATGTGATGTAAAACGATCAATTATCCTTATATACACAACATTTTCAATGACGTTGGCAAACACTGATGGCACAGAAATAGGTCTAAAATTGTCTACATTATCCCTTCCTCCCTTTTCATGAAGCAGCTTTACTACTGAGTACTTTAATCATCCAGGAAACTGACCATTCCTAAAGGAAAATCTACAAATGTAGCTAAGCACAGGGCTAACATGTGCAGCACAGTCCTTAAATATTGTGCTAGGCACTTCAACATATCCAAGAGAGTCCTTAGTTTTCAGTGATTTAATTACTGGGTCAATCACCCCCTTGTCTTATCACAGAGGAATATTTCAAACACCAATCACGGAAAGGCATTTGCCAAGAGAGTTTATAGGTTTCCCTGAAGTAACATAATTTTTATTTAATTCACCAGCAATGCTCAGAAAATGATTGTTACTTACTGTACATTTATCTGATTTAACAGTAACAGAAATATTTTTACTACAAACTGACTTTATATCATCAACCTTGTGCTGCTCTCCAGACACCTCCTTCACAACTGACCATATGGTTTTAATTTTATCCTGTGAATTAGCTATTCAATTTGCATACCACATACTCTTTGCCTTCTTAATAACATTTTTAAGCACCTTGTAATACTGTTTGTAATTTTCTAGTGTAGCTTGATTGTGACTACTTCTAACATTTTGATTTAATTCCCACATTGTCCTACATGATATCCTTATCTCACTAGTCAGCCACCCAGGCTGCCTTATACTGCTAGTATCCCATTTAGAGTGTTCTAATGGAAAGCAACTGTGAAAGAGGGTGAGAAAAGTGTAACAGAAAGAATTATATTTGTCATCTATGTTATTGGCACTATAAACATCCTTCCACTCTTGTTAACTGACGACGTTTGAAAAACTCTCTACTGCCATTGGATTAGCATTCCTACATAGTTTTTAATTATATGTGACATTTGTATGAGTACAAAAGCCTTTCAGTGATAATATTTGTGCATCATGGTCTGAAAGTCCGTTCACTCTTTTACTAACAGAATGCCCGTCTGGTAATGAAGAATGAATAAAAATATTGTCTATGGCTGTGCTACTGTTCCTCTGCACCCTCATTGAAAAAAAACACAGCCTGCATTACATCATATGAATTTAGGAGATCTAACAACATCCTTTTTCTTGTGCAATCGTATACAAAATTAATATTGACGTCACGGCTTGTAACTAATTTCTGGTACTTCCTATAAAGCGAATCCAGAACCCTCTCCAGCTTGAGCAGAAATGCTCTGAAGTTAGAGTTAGGGGACATTCAACTGTGCCTGCACAACATTCAAATATCTGTTCAGTGCACTGGCTTGATATGGACTCAAATGGAATATTGTTATTTATATACATGACCACTCCCCTACTCCGCAAGGAACTCCTTGAAAAACAGCCAGCTAATCTGTATCCTGGTAAAGGAACCTTCTGAATCGTCAAATTATTTAAGTGGTGCTCTGATATACCAATAACTTCAGAGTCAACGTCTATAAGCAATTCACTAATTCCCCCTCTACTTGGAAACATGATGTCCTCTGAAGGTGATTGTTAAGGGTAGAGACATTGAGCAGTTGACAAGCACATAATTAGGACTGAAAATATGCTGGCTCTCTGACGAATCATTCTTCTAGCTAGGCATCTCAGAGTACCCCAGAGAGCTACAACACCAAGAAGAATCGCTTCTCGGCTTTTAGCAAGATCAATGTGCAGTTTATTTTTTTGTAGGAATAAAGTAGAAGGAAAACTTTATTTTAATTTCTATAATAATGAGTGAAATCAACCACAATTTTTGATTTCGCTACAATTATCAACACCTTTGACCCATACTGATACAGATTCAGATTCATCTATTTTTCAATGATTCCTGGTCCTGATAACAAGTGGCATCATAGACTGGTAATAAGATCTACCCATATATCTGTTGTAGACCTCACAAATCTGAAATGTCCGATAGACAATGACATCATGACCATCAAACGATTCGAGACCTGGTACTTTTTCTACTTTCGGTCCATGTACTATAGCAACACCTCACACTCTCGCACACGCACACTCGCACGTGCACGCATACACACACACACCTAGTAATGAGATACTTTATTCCCTCAGGTCTCTATAAAGAAAAATCTAATGCAAATCCAACGAGAAATCAATGTGATGTGTACTGAATGTCTTTTGCAGCACACATTCTCATATTTTAAATTAAGAACTCTGTTGCAACCATGCAAGAAAATACATTGGTACACCATCTTTAACACTGGAAGTTATCACTACATCAGCAATCCTCCTTAGCATCATTAAGAAGTCAGAGTGGTCCAATCTTAAGTGAAAAGAAATATTTATTTATTTATTTATTACCTATTTATTTGAATAACCCTTTTGGAGGGAACAATAAATCAACTTTGGTTTTGCTTCTTTGCATTTAATTTTTGTTGCTCCCAGAAATATTTATTATTGGGAATAGCAGAAAATTCTATAACCTCTGCTTATCGGTAAATGTCTTCTCTATTGGTACCTTTTGTGTAACACAGTGACAGTAATACCAAATTTTCATCACATTTGCAAAGTACAGTTGTACATGTAGTTGCTGCACAGATGCTCTCACAATGTTTTGTAATTCAGATAATTCTTTATTTTTTCACAGGAGAACCATAAATCAAGAAAATCGCTTGCACATGTTACTAAATATACTAAAGGACAAGGAGGACACCACCATTTGCATGGGAAGATACATGAGGAAGATCATACTGGGAAGCAGCTTCAGCCGGTGCAACAACCATTACAAAGATTCTTCTGTTGTTGTATTCCTCTACGTTAAATTCTTGGCTAAATATTAAAATTATTGTTTTGTAGTATCCTTCTACATTAAATTTTTGGCTAAATATTAAAATTCTTTTAAAAACAAGGGACTTCTCCTGGATTTCATATGATTATTACAGAAATACCAAACAGACAACCCTACATAAGGCAATGTCATGATAGCGCCTTACACTGAGATGACAAAGGTCATGAGATATCTCTTAATATCATGTCAGACCACCTCCTACACATTGTAGTGCAGCAACTGGATGTGGTATGGACTCAACAATTTGATGGAATATTGGGCCATGCTGCCTCTGTAGCTGCCCACAGTTATGAAAGTACTCACAGTTGTGAAAGTACTCCTAGTAGACGATTTTGTGCATGAACAGATGCTCTCACAATGTTTTGTAATCCAGATAATTCTTTATTTTTTCACAGGAGAACCATAAATCAAGAACATGGCTTGCACATGTTACTAAATATACACTCCTGGAAATTGAAATAAGAACACCGTGAATTCATTGTCCCAGGAAGGGGAAACTTTATTGACACATTCCTGGGGTCAGATACATCACATGATCACACTGACAGAACCACAGGCACATAGACACAGGCAACAGAGCATGCACAATGTCGGCACTAGTACAGTGTATATCCACCTTTCACAGCAATGCAATCTGCTATTCTCCCATGGAGACGATCATAGAGATGCTGGATGTAGTCCTGTGGAACGGCTTGCCATGCCATTTCCACCTGGCGCCTCAGTTGGACCAGCGTTCGTGCTGGACGTGCAGACCACGTGAGACGACGCTTCATCCAGTCCCAAACATGCTCAATGGGGGACAGATCCGGAGATCTTGCTGGCCAGGGTAGTTGACTTACACCTTCTAGAGCACGTTGGGTGGCACGGGATACATGCGGACGTGCATTGTCCTATTGGAACAGCAAGTTCCCTTGCCGGTCTAGGAATGGTAGAACGATGGGTTCGATGACGGTTTGGATGTACCGTGCACTATTCAGTGTCCCCTTGACGATCACCAGTGGTGTACGGCCAGTGTAGGAGATCGCTCCCCACACCATGATGCCGGGTGTTGGCCCTGTGTGCCTCGGTCGTATGCAGTCCTGATTGTGGCGCTCACCTGCACGGCGCCAAACACGCATACGACCATCATTGGCACCAAGGCAGAAGCGACTCACATCGCTGAAGACGACACGTCTCCATTCGTCCCTCCATTCACGCCTGTCGCGACACCACTGGAGGCGGGCTGCACGATGTTGGGGCGTGAGCGGAAGACGGCCTAACGGTGTGCGGGACCGTAGCCCAGCTTCATGGAGACGGTTGCGAATGGTCCTCGCCGATACCCCAGGAGCAACAGTGTCCCTAATTTGCTGGGAAGTGGCGGTGCGGTCCCCTACGGCACTGCGTAGGATCCTACGGTCTTGGCGTGCATCCGTGCGTCGCTGCGGTCTGGTCCCAGGTCGACGGGCACGTGCACCTTCCGCCGACCACAGGCGACAACATCGATGTACTGTGGAGACCTCACGCCCCACGTGTTGAGCAATTCGGCTGTACGTCCACCCGGCCTCCCGCATGCCCACTATACGCCCTCGCTCAAAGTCCGTCAACTGCACATACGGTTCACGTCCACGCTGTCGCGGCATGCTACCAGTGTTAAAGACTGCGATGGAGCTCCATATGCCACGGCAAACTGGCTGACACTGACGGCGGCGGTGCACAAATGCTGCGCAGCTAGCGCCATTCGACGGCCAACACCGTGGTTCCTGGTGTGTCCGCTGTGCCGTGCGTGTGATCATTGCTTGTACAGCCCTCTCGCAGTGTCCGGAGCAAGTATGGTGGGTCTGACACACCGGCGTCGATGTGTTCTTTTTTCCATTTCCAGGAGTGTACTAAAGGACAAGGAGGACACCACCATTTGCATGGGAAGATACATGAGGAAGATCATACTGGAGAGCAACTTCAGCCGGTGCAACAACCATTACAAAGATTCTTGTGTTGTATTCCTCTACGTTAAATTCTTGGCTAAATATTAAAATTATTGTGTTGTAGTATCCCTCCCAGTAATGTCCTGTAAATGTTCAATTTGGTTTATGTTGGGTGATCTGGCCAGCAAAATTATTTTCTCAAGTTTTCCAGAAAGTTCTTCAAATCAATCACAAACAAATGGGCCAGTTACATCGTGTGCCATCATCCACAAAAACTACATTTTTGTTTGTCAAAAATGGTCTCCAAGTAAATGAACTGAACTACTTCCAGTCAATGACCAGTTCATTTGGATCAAAGGACCCAGTCCATTCAATGTAAACACAGCCGACACCATTATGGAGCCACCACTAGCTTGTACAGTGCCTTGTCATCAACTTGGATCTGTGGCTTTGTGGTGTCTGCATCACACTCAGACACTATCATTAGCTCTTACCAACTAAAATCGAGACTCACCTGACCAGGTGTAACATTTCCTGGCAAAACACATATTGTATGTGGTAAAAAAAAAGAAAAAAATAATTGAACTGGATGATTGTAATGTTATTTCTGCATGGACAATGGTTGTGTGAACTTTATGTAGTGAAGAGAAACCATTATGTGTCATGTTTTATACTTGTATAGAATTATGTATCGATTGTTTTAAAGATAATATATGTGTTGGCGAGTACTGGAACCGCCACAGACAATACTTACTAAATATCAAACAAAGATGTAAATGTATTAAGCCGAGTATAAATAGTAGTGACTGAGCATTAGTTTCTCTGTCGTCTTCTTGAAGTTACGTGAGTAGGAACAGCCTGCGATGCTACACTGTATGATTGTGTAGCATTCTTTTGCCAAGATTGAGAGAAGGACGCCATTAGGCATTGATTTGTAAAGGTGTGTAAGAATTTAATCTGTCTAAATGTTTTGAATAGAGTTACTTAGTGAAAACTTGCATTATGATTTGTAATAAGGTTCCCTGGTATTTTATCCCATCCTTTTAAGACATTTTCAGCTATTTAAATATTATTCGTGATGCAGAGCTGCGCTATGAACGAATGAGCCACTGCCGTGGTGCATTCAAACTGCATTAAATGAAACCAATCATACTGCTAAAAAGCGGACAGTTAAAAGTGAACTAAAATTATTTCTTTCAGCTTTTGGGATTGATGGGCAGAGCAGTAGATTTTATGATGTGTTTTATAGGTGGAGGCGGCCTGTGGATGATGTTATATTATTAACAGTGCAAAAAGATAATTTACCTTCATGACATAAAAGAAATCTTGCTGCGCGTAGTTCTGGTCTGGCAAACATTATAGTGAAAACATTTTTTCTCTGATAATAGTCTCATGTTCTCATGTTAGTCATGGTATTTATTGGTGTTTTAATGTTAACAAAAATCCACTGGAAAATTTTGATGTTGAACAAACATTGCATACTGTAACATCAGTATTGATAACGACATAATTTTCAGTAACCTTCTCAATAACTGTAAAGTAAGAAAGATATGTTGAACTTTATAGCGAGTTACAGTAACGAAACAATGTTCCTTTTATAGAAAGACGGATCCAGAATAATAAGAACATTAGCCTATATTTTGTTTTGTTGAAAATTAATGATCCAAAGAAAGTCACAGCACAGCATCCCTCTTTTCGTAGCAACAGATTTTATCTCATCCATTTACCAATATGTTAGTTGTTATGCGAGCAATAACAAAAAGAGCAAAATTATCACCCAAAAATGTGGGGCAGAATGTGCAGTGGCCAAGAAAATAATAACTGTTTGGATGTGGGTTTTAAGGGAGAGGGTAAGGAGTCATTCCAATCCCGGGAGCGGAAAGACTTACCTTAGGGGGAAAAAGGACAGGTATACCCTCGCACACACACACATGATATATATCTGTATCTGTGTGTGTGATAAATGTATGTATGTGTCTCAAGATTAATGCCATGTATTAATGACTGTAAAAAAATTCTTTCACGAAAAAACGCACCACTGCAAGCGAGTCAGATGAAAAGATACTGATACTACTGGGAAACTGTAACAGCTACATAATCCGGGGGCAGCCAAACCCCGAAATCAGATAAACTAAAGGTAAGACTGCAGTGTAGTTGTCCTGTTCGTGAAGTGATCTCATATCACTAGTGATGTGGGTAGTTTGAAGTTAGTATTTATGACAGGGCAAAACTGAGTGTAGATAGTAATTTTTAGTGTGCAGTGTTTTGTAGATAAATTACCATATTTTGTGTGCAAGTGGCAAAACTGATAGATCCTGTGTTAGAGTATGTAATTTATGAATATGGTTAAATTGCGTAGTCAACGTCCGAGCAATATGGATACTGAGGGACAGCCATTAGTTAGTGCAGGAAATATAGAAATCGGTGCATTAAGCAGTACAAGTACTCTCTTTGAGAATATACCATGTGAAAATGTTGGGGCAGGTGCACAGGAAGTGGTGCCACCGCCCACCAGTGCTCAAGGAGATGTAGATAAAGAAATTGTACCTCCCCCAGAAAAGCAGGAACCAGAGAGTGACAATCTGCCTCGTGGGTATTCACTTCAGGCAATATTAGAGCGCGTGCTGGATTACCAGTCAAAATTTGCCTAACAACAAGCTGAAAAGGACGAAAGAATTGACAGCTTTCTCGCACAGCAAGCTGAGCGAGATCGCCAGCTAGCGGAAAATTTCCTTGCTGCGATATTCGCTATTTTTGACTTCATTAAAACAGCAAATACGAATAGTTAATACTTTCAGCCAGAAGGCAAATACTTGTTTATAAATAATTACTAATGTATAATAAGGCGGAGCATAGCGACGGTGGAATTTTCTAAATAATGTAAATCGTCGTCTTTGAGCGGCAATATAAACAGATAAATACGGATAGAGATGCGATCCTTCACTATTTTGTTCGCTGGAGAACAAATGAAGCCTTGAGCGCTTAAGACTTGTACTGTTTTTTTTTTCTTAAGTAAGACGGACGCAGATTTGTGGCAGTCTGATCTGTTACTAAATGTATAAAAACGTGTTACGTCTAAGTCTGAGTGAAGTGCAAAAAAAAAGAACTGTTATAACTTATCGTGACGACGCACGAGCGACTCAAAGAGGACAATGGCTATATAAAAGAGCGCTCAATGGACATGATACGGACATAAAAATCTACCGTCAATGTAGTACTAAGCTTAAGGTACGATATATGTTTTAGTTATAATAAATATTTGTTCTGGGAATACTGAATCATTTAGCAGTGATCATTCCTATCATCTCCTCAGTATTATTTTCATTTTAATTATGCATTTTGCTAAGATTACAGACACCAAGATCAGCAGTCCAATGTGCGTGTTACACTGATAAAAAGAAAACTGTTTTATCGTCATCTTGCATCAGCTTTAATATTGAATTTCCCTTTTGTGTGATGTTACAGTTGTTTTTGCGCCCTTTAAGAACTTTCTGGTCCCTTAGGAAATTGTTTTCTCATAACAATAACTTCATGACCGGGTATGATCGTATATACGATCATGAAGTAATTAGAAAGAAGATAATGCAATTTCTTAATCAATAGCACGCTAGCTGTGACTGCTTCCAGCCACGCGAAACTGCAACTAAAAACTATTCACATTTCATAATGCAATATTCTATGACAATGGTCAATCCATGATTCTTACGCCAATTGTGATTGATAAAACAGTAAGCGAAATCTCAATTTCCAACTTTTCCACTGAATAACTACATCACTTTTATTTTGTAACATCACACTTGGCGCCCGAAAAAATTAGTTCAAATTCTTGGAAAATTTTCTATGTGCTTGTGATAATAAATGTTCTGTCGTTTCATGTACACATCATCTCTCTGTGATAATGACGGAAAATATTGCTGGTCAATAACGCAGTTTAATTATCGAGGAAAAGAAAAGAGACGCGAGTTTGCAGAGACAACATAGCGGTAACCAAGCCATCAAAAAGTAAGTCAGAATTTTGCATACGCAGTGTAGTGCTTCAGTAGCAACGTTGCTTTTCCAAGTCGATCCACATCCTCTCTTATCTTCTTCCCGCTATAGAAAATCAGCTTTATTTTATCTTTCAAAGTAAAATTCTTCGTAGTCTGATAATAGAAATTATTTTTCTCCGTTGTTAGTATAGCTGTATTACATTTTCAACATGGTGGATATTTTGTGCAATTTGCAGTGAAGAGCATCTTCATTCATTTGTCTGAAACGTTTAGGTTCCATCTTGTCTTCTCGCCAGACAGAATTTCATTTGTTGCTCACCGGAGAGCGGTGCTCTTAGCGGACTCACTACGTCACTGACAAACGACGAAATCCTTGCGTAGGACGTGATTTACTGACGAAAATGGCAGATAGTAAACAGAGATAGGTGACAACAGGAGGTGGGAGCAAAGACGTTAACAGTATTCCACACCCTTTACGATCGCGAACGGTAGGTTCCCGTGTGGAAACTGAACTAACTATGTCTGTAACTGGGGAAAGTGACCCTAAAGTCCAAACTCTTCCCGCTGCAGCTACAAATGACCTCGGTGCGTTAATTGAAATGCTGAAACAACAGTTTGACGCAGTAAATGAAACTATAAAAACACAAAATGAGACTGTTAACGCCCGATTAGTGCTGTAAGCGAATCAGTAAAAACACAGCTAGGCACAATCAAAACAGATCTGCATAAAGAAATTACGGCTGAATTAAATACCCATTTGGGTGAGGTGCAAACTAAGATCAGTGATCAAATTCAGAAAATGCAGAAACAGGTGAAAAGTGAAATAGCTGAAGTATCTGGAACATTAAACAAAAAAATTCAGTTAGAAATGCAGTATCTGACGTTGAAGGTGTAGTGGAGGATCTGTCGAGGCAGATAGACTCAATCAATATTGAAGAACAGGTTAAGAGCACCGTGAAAGCACACGCGGAGGCATTGTCGGAACACTACGGTGAATGGATAAAGGGTAAAGATATTTTTATCGAAGAGAAGGTCAGGGAGGAGCTTAGGGAGACTGTCAAGGATGTAACATATGAAATCTTAGCTGCTCCTGGTAAGTCGGGAGACACAGTGGCTTGTGAATTGGGACAGATTCGAAGGACACTTACACGGGATCTTCCCGAGTGGAAGCAGCAAGTAGTGGACGAAGTCAGAATGCTGAGAAACTGGATAGAAAATCCGCACACGCATACGCAAACTATAGGGAACAACTCTTTAGACGGTGACGAATGTCAGTCAATTCCTTATGGTTCACCGCCTGATTACATGCAAAACAACAGTCCTGTTGAGCCCCGAGTGGGGAAAATAAATGATCCGCCCACAATTGTGAATTTAATGCAAGTGGAAAGTGTGATTAATTATCGCACTTTTCCTGTTTTTCATGCGCAGAAGCGAGAAATACACCCCATCGTGTTCCTAAAGAATTTTTCCGGTATATTTCCCAGGAGCTGGACAGACAGACAGCGTATTCAGTTCGTCACTGGCTTTATTTCCGATGATGCAGCATTATGGGGAACGGAAATGGTAGACACGTGTAGGAATTATGCAGAGTTTGAGAAAATGTTCTTGGCAAAATTTTGGAGTAATGGGGTACAGCAAAGATTAAGGAAGGAGTTGTATGGTGCGGAAATTTTCAGTGAGAAGCATGGAAGTCTCCGGCGATACTTCGAGGAGTATCTAACAAAAATTAAATTCTGGGATTCTCCGATTTCTTCCAAGGACGTAATTATGATTCTCAAAAGCAAACTCCCTGTGTCTATTAGAGAGAAACTAGTAAATGTGTCCGAAGAAGACACGGATGCATTCCTTTCTGTGCTGGATTCCTTAGATTTAATTAGCCAGGATGTGCGCTCCAAGGTTGGCAGCGGCAAATTCTTCCCTGGCAGCCAGCAGAATGCATCGCACGCGGACAACAATGCGCCGAAGGAGAGAGTGCGCTACTGCGATCGCGGGTACCAACCTGCCAGCCGTTATGAAAACGCAAACGGCAATAACTTTAAACGGAAGCAGAAAACCAATTACAGTAATCAGCAGAGATACCACCCAATTTACAACCACCAGGTACAACATCAGTACGGAAACCCACCCTTTAATTCTGCGCCTGAGGAGTATGGAAATTCTCCACAAACGATTGGTAATTTTTCAAATGGGCCAGTGTACAATCAAAGCTATAGGTCGAAAAATAGCAAGTGGCATGGGCAAGGCGGAGGCCACCCAGCACGACATCAGAACAACTTTTCACAGGATAGAGGACCGCGGAACAATTTTCAAACGGCACCAAATGCGGCGAACTTTCCTTCACAAGGAAATGGTTTTGCCGGCAACCAAAGGGCGACATCATCCGTCTCAAGTATTCTATTCACAAGTGAATGCACCCAGTGGATTTTACCCCTTTACACCGGCATGTGTACCACATAACCAGCACCAATATGAAACGGAACAAACACTTCAGGCCATGAATGACAAACAGACTAAGCATCCTGCGGAAAATTAGAGGCAGCGCCTTTCAGCCTCCTAGAGGTTGCTGCCGGTTCGAGTGGGGGTACTAACGAATACTCTGATTCTGAGTATGTTAATGCGATACGGTACGACCATGAGACCGACTTACGAGATGACCTTGCACCTGACAAAGAAGCTCAAGACATTAATGACATTTATGATGAACAGGTCCAGGCTTCGATTAAGATTTCTATTGCCAACTTTCCTGTCACAGCCATTGTTGATACAGGAGCAAACATCAATGTCATGTCATCATGTCTCTTCAGACAGGTGTCTTCTGTTTCAAAAGTTTTATCATTGCCGATTCAGGGTTGCTCCATATCGGGAGCGATTGGTCCATTGAAACAGATAGTTAGTTTACAGACACAGCCTCAGCTGCAGATAGAATCTGTTTTGGTTTCTTGTCTCTTGCGTACTGGAAATTTCCTTGTGTGAACTGTTAATGATAAGTATTGTGTTGAACAGCGCACTGACTACATGGAAACGGCTACTACATGTAAACTTTAAGTATTAAATGTTAAGTATGGAAAAAATGTTTATAGTGATGGATATTGAACTGATATTTCTTCAACAAGCTGTAGCAGGAAATTGAGGTTGCACCAAGAATTTCAATTTAACTTTAAGTTAGTATACACAAAAAAAAAGTGCTTGCGAGGTGATTGCCCGGAGCTATATAAATATGTAAAGGTGAGAAATGGAGGAGGATGCGTAAATAAGCACTTCTCTCAAGGTAGAAGATTTATAGATTTATTTTTAGTAATGTAAGTACTTGAAGTTCTGTTGTAAAAGCCCAAATTACCTGCTTAAAAAAAATACATGTTCTAAACGTCCAGACAGTGAACAGGAGTGGAGGAAATAGCTTAAAGTTCAGTTAAAGCGTACTTTTAAATGAGAAAACAAGTGGTAACCTACATGTGTGCACGCAAGGAGACAATAAGCTATAGTAAACTAAGTTAGGTGAAATACAATACAAATAGAGGCAAACCATGAAGCATCATTAATGTAGCGTAAGTACTCCATGAGGCCATTAATTGCTATGAAAGTAAACTATTTCCCTGTGATCTGAGCCCAATCTAAAGAGTATATGAGGAATGTTAGCTGACGAATTGATTACAGTAGAATCAAGGTACTAAATAACCACACAGCAAGCCCCCTGTATCATAAATAAGTCTAAGTAAAGATCTTCAGACGTTTTGTAGTGTAATCTAGCGACCATTCAATACCCTAATCGATTGCTAATCTAAAGAACAAGCAATGCAGTGATGTTTAAACTTAATACTGATTATAACGAGAGTAAGATGCAGAAGTAGCAAAGCATGCTGTAATGAAAGAGGTTAAAAATTTATATATGTGCCTATGTTTATTATGATAATTTTATTTACATGCAGATTTTATTGTAAAAATGTCTCCTAAGACACTCCTCTTATGAAATCCATTTTCCTTGTGCCCGTTCCTTTTGATCCTGGTTCATTAGCCTAGACCAAGGGTCGACTTGTAAAAGGCACGTGTGCTTGGAGGCAATGCAGTGCTTATGAGAAATGAGACACGTAGCGTGATGACTCGACTTGTAAAAGGCACGTGTGCTTGGAGGCAAAGCAGTGCTTATGAGAAATGAGACACGTAGCGTGATGAACCTCGCTAGCTTTGGTAATGTTTTTTTATGGACAGGTTGCGTAAACCCAGTGAAATGTGGGTAATTCCATTCATGCGAAAATTAGTAGACACGCGTTACCATTTTTTTTAAAAAAAAAAGAGAACGATTGCTGAGTACATGAAGCGAAGAGGGAGACCTACTGTTATCCAGTCTGCCCTCAAATATAAAAAAAAATTTTTTTGGCAAGCACAAAGGAAAGCACAAAAGAAAGGGTTCAGCATTAAATGCGTACTCGTTAAGTAGTAGATATGCTGCGTGGCAGTAGAAAATGATCTTGGGTGCACTAAAGAACAAATGCAACGAGTGTTGCGAAATCTGTAGTTTTCATCATGAGGAGATGAGCCCTTAAAAGAAAGTTTGAAAGAATATTTTTAGGTTCACTAGTGAAAGTAAACCTTGAGATACAAAGGGTCCATTCATAAAGCAGTTGTTCACAGGATTAACAAAAGGAGTGACCATTAATTGTAAATATTAGCTCGTGAGATCTTTTGTAAATAGTAGTATATAAGTCTTTCTGTACCAATGGAGACAACCTGCAAATTTGATTATTTGGAAATGAACGCTATCGACGAAGGAACTGAGCACGAATGCTGTGTGAAGGTGCACACTAAAGTGCGACGTGCATAATAAAAATAGCTGTTCAGTGTGTATTAGTAGTAGTGTTGTACTGCAAGTGTAAAAAGAAGTCAAGGCTACGACAACAGGTGCAACGTAAAGTTCCGTGTTGTTATAAGTGCAGCGACAGCTAAAATATTCGTCGTCACTTACCTGTGAGCCTCGTGGGAGGCAGTTGACAGGGAAGTATGGAGGCACCTTCAGTGTCCGGCTCCTCCGATGGAAAATGCGCGCGAGGTGTTTATATCGATGCACTCGCGTGATACGAAGTTCACAAAAAAAAACAGCGATCGACGACCGGCAGCTCTGTTACAGCCTGAGCGCGAACGGATACTGAGTATTGGAGCTCACGCAACACTGTGCAGCCGCTGTGAGTGGCTGACGTGTGGGTGACGAAACAATCCAAACTTACTGCTAACCGCCATGACTTCAATCGTACATACTGGAGGCAAGATATTTGCACACTTGTGTGACTACATTTTCACACCTAAATTAAGCAATTTTCTTGAGTTGAAGTTAAGATGAGTGAGAAGTAGATTGTTAGGTTACTCAGACCTTAAAGCCATTAATACCGGCACTCCTGAACACTGCTAAAATGAATTATAATCCTGTCTCTTGATGGACAAAGAAAACGAATGTGCACTATAGGAAGACCCTGAACTCTAGACCAGTCGCGATCTTTAACAAATGTATCCAATAGGTTGTAAGTTATACTAATAATTTTCCACTTCTTCTGTTTCATATTGCAAATAAAAACCCGGGAAGCCACTTGAATTCCTGGCACCACAGTGGAAAGGACAGATCTACTGCATGATGAACGCCGTAGACAGCTAACACAGAAAGTGAAAGCATCACGAAGTGTAGTGCTACGCTATTAAACTGTAATTGAACCACAATGAGTCAACAGATGCTCGAACATTGTCCACTCTAGTTTAGTGACAATAAGCACTCACTGTACTCATGTATTACTTGTTAAGCTCAAGAGAATGTGATTTCTGAATTCTATCCCCTGAAGTGTGAAATGAACGTTCACTTATTGTTATAAGCAAATACGGACCAAACTTAAATATGCACATAAATGTTAATCTTGGTATTATGGAATAAAGTGACTGATGAACAAAGAGTGAAAAACTTTATTTTGAAAAATGATAAATATCTGATATGTGCTTATAAATGTAATTTCAATGTATGTACTTTGTACGCCAGTAACATTATGTAAATGTCACTCCAAAAATCACGAATATCGAGGTAATCCTTCGGCATTCCCTCTCTCCTCATGGGAGGCAATGTGATATTCGCTATTTTTTTCATTAAAACAGCAAATACGAGTAGTTAATACTTTCAGCCAGAAGGCAAATACTTGTTTATAAATAATTATTAATGTATAATAAGGCGGAGCATAGCGACGGTGGAATTTTCTAAATAATGCGATTCGTCGTTTTTGGGCGGCAATATAAACAGAAAAATACGGATAGAGATACGATCCTTCACTATTTTGTTCGCTGGAGAACAAATGAAGCCTTGAGCGCTAAAGACTTGTACTGTTTTTTTCTTAAGTAAGACGGACGCAGATTTGTGGCAGTCTAATCTAACTGTTACTAAATGTATAAAAACGTGTTACTTCTAAGTTTGAGTGAAGTGCAAAAAAAAAAAGAACTGCTATAACTTATCGTGACGACGCACGGGTGACTCAAAAGGACAATGGCTATATAAAAAAAGCGCTCAATGGACATGATACGGACATAAAAATCTACCGCCGTTGTAGTACTAAGCTTAATGTACGATATATGTTTTAGTTATAATAAATATTTGTTCTGGGAATACTGAATCATTTAGCAGTGCTCATTCCTATTAACTCCTCAGTATTATTTTCATTTTAATCATGCATTTTGCTAAGATTACAGACGCCAAGATCAGCAGTCCAATGTGCGTGTTACATTGATAAAAAGATAACTGTTTTATCGTCATCTTGCATCAGCTTTAGTACTGAATTTCCCTTTTGTGTGATGTTACAGTTGTTTTTGCGCCCTTTAAGAACTTTCTGGTCCCTTAGAAAATTGTTTTCTCATAACAATAACTTCACGACCGGGTATGATCGTATCTACGATCATGAAGTAATTAGAAAGACGATAATGCAATTTCTTAATCAATAGGACTGCTTCCAGCCACGCGAAACTGCAAGTAAAAACTATTCACATTTTATAATGCAATATTCTATGACAATGGTCAATCCATGGTTCTTACGCCAATTGTGATTGATGAAACAGTAAGCGAAATCTCAATTTCCAACTTTTCCACTGAATAACAACATCACTTTTATTTTGTCACATCACATTGCCCAGCAAGCTGAGCGAGATCGCCAGTTAGAGGAAAAGTTTCTTGCCCAGCAGGCTGAGCGGGATCGCCAGCAAGCTGAGCATGACCAGAAACTTGTGCAATCGTTAGAAATTATTGAAAGAGAGATTGCCTGTATGAAACAGAATTATGAGTCGATACCTAAGGCTGTGCAGGAGTTGACTGTACAGGTCAACAACTTGCAAGTAGCAAACACTAACATTGTAGACGAGATGGGTGTTTTGGCCAACAGATTAGAAATTAGAAAAGCTAGAAATAGATTACACACAGCTTGTAGACCAGAAGTTGAATGGACAAGCAACTAAAATTGAAACCGAACTCAAGTCATGGCTAGAAACGAAGGAGAGCGAGATCGACAAAAATATTGATTCTAAGGTACAAGCAGCAATGGCAGATAGAGATTCTGAATGGTTCAGTACCGCAGTAAATAGTCAAGTACAGAACGACATGCAAACCATCAAACAAATACTCAATGCGGATATTCCGCAGTGGCAAGTGAATATCACCAAACGGATATCCGACTTGGAAAAGGGTTTAGTACAGAGCAGCAAACATCTTGAACATGAAACTATGTCACCAGTAGCCAATGTTTTTGGCAATGCACAAACTTATGCACGACACAACAATGGTGAATCTTTAGGCAATAATGCGAAGAGCTGTAGCTTCGGTTCGGAGCACACAGCCTATGTCCCAGGAGCAAACCAGTTTAGTCCAAAAATATTGGTTGAAGAAAGTTTGATCAAAAATAGGCAGTTTCAAATGTTTACTACTGAACAGAGGTCAGTACATCCAGTAGTATTCATAAAAAGGTTTAAAAATATCTTCCCTAATGTATGGAACGAAGCACAGAAAAATCAATATGTAATGTCATACATTAAGGGTGATGCAGCGTTGTGGACTACGGAAGTAGCAGACAGCTGCATGACATATGAACAAATCGAAAAGACGTTTTTGTCAAAGTACTGGTCGCCTTGTATACGAAAGCGGCTAAGAAAAGTATACAATACCGAACCATACTCAGCCTGTCTTGGAAATCTGAGACGGTATTTCAAGAAGTATATAAACAAGATGCGCTACTGGGATGAGCCTATCTCACCAAGAGACATAATAAGACTCCTAAAATCACATTTACCCATTCCTATCAAAGAGAAACTAATACACGTACCAGAGAAAGACATGGAACATTTCCTGTCTGTTCTAGATTCAATAGACTTAATCCAGGAAGACGCAAAAGCAGTGTGTGATCACTCACGGAACAATGGATCAGGGTGTAAACATGACAGAAACAATAGTGCACCAAACTACAACCATGGAAATGGTGGGGGCGGTAACAAGCGGCAAGAGCACTCGCAAAATGGTAATGTTAGAAGTCAGAACGGCTATGGGCAGCCGTCCCATAATATAAAGCGTCGATTTGACGACCGGTACGATTCCGGACCGCCCGGGACCAACCGCTGGAAACATGCGCGAGGTCAGTGGCATAGCAATTACAGCGACAGTAATCGCAATTGGAATGAGAATCAGCGACCAAGCCCAGAACGGCAAGGTTATGACCGGTACGATAACAACAGACCACCACTGCAAAACGCGCCTATTGCGCAGTCGTGGCGGCCTACAAATCAAAACGTACACATAGTAGAGGTCGCGGACAATAGCCGTCCAAGTACCTCGCAAGCAAGCCATCCAACAAACTAGACTCGGCCACGACATGCTCTCCGTCGCTGGCCGAGGAGTGGAGTGAAAGCAACACGAATGACAATAATATGCCTGGAATACATATGCTGCGATACAACGACAGTATCAGTATGGCTAAAGATCTACTGACCGAACCCCATGAATGTAATAAAGATAGCAACGAAAATGTGCAAGCCATAATAGAAGCGAAAATCAATGACGTTGCAGTGAATATAATCATCGACACAGGTGCCTCAGTGAGTGTAATGAGTACAGAATTGTTTAAAGCACTGGGGAAGGGACGTGGCATACCGACTTCCCCGGTTAATAATTGCAAGGTGTCTGGAGCTATAAGTGCACAGAGCCAATTAGTTAAGCACCAAGTGCAGGTGGAGATTTGTAAGGAGGGCGAAGCCATAGTGAGCTCGTTCCTCATTGTTAAAGGGTTGAAGGTGGCCTGCATTCTGGGAGTAGATTTCCTCCGTGAGAGGGACACGGTGATCGACCTCTCCTCGAGAAAACTATGCATAGTTAATAAAGGTAGGAGGATTGAGTTGACTATGATGAAATCGAAGGAGGTACTTTTGCCATGTTGCAACCGAATTAATATCAAATGTAGGAACCCCTAGGTACTACAACTAGATGATTATTCACATGTGACAGATCTTTATTATCCTAATATAGAAGATAGAAATTTTGAAACAAATGTTGATGCATTTCAAACCAAAAGTACAGGAATCTGAAAGTTTAAGCAACATACGAAAGTAACAGTTAACGCAGCTGCTATCGAAATATACCATGGTATTTACCAACCAACCAGGAATAATCAAGGGGTACCACTATCACATAGAGGTGATGCCCCATAAAACGTACTATCGCGCATCTTATTCCGTCCCTCGGTCGAGGAGGGAAGTAGTGGCTAAAGAGATTCGGAAGATTTTAGAGTGGGGTAGTAAAACTATTTATTCAATGACCTGTCAGATGTAAATAGTAGTAGTTATGAGAAGATTTCAATTGTGTTTTAGAGTATAAGTATGTTAGCTTTAAGAAAGAATTTGTGTGTATTTAAAATTTTGAGAAATCAGAACATTTAATAGATGAGCACAGCATGAAAGTAGTATCAATGAACTGGGCAATAGCATGCAAATTGAAGATTTTGTTTACAGACAATTAGTGTTATTAAAATACTATATGCTCATCAAGCAATGCACATTCTTTTTGTTGACAAAGTAATGAATAATTTCTTGAATCATTTTTCATTTGTCATAAGTACGTACAATTAATGATGAGATTTCATATAGCAATGTAACAGGTATAATTGTGTTAGAATTAAGGAACCCTGAGAGAGAGTCTCTATTGGACAAAAAATGACTTTGTAGCACAAAACAATTATGTGATGTAATGTTACTGCCAATAGTGATCTGAGAACGACACTGGAGCAGAATTCAATCAAAGACAAACCCATTCCATGTAACCTACACTTTGTATGTATCGATGCTTCAAGTGAAGCCCGTGTACTTGGTACACGTACTTGAATATTAATTATGCGGTGCGCAAATCAAGGTCAATCTACGCGGAAACTACACTGTAGTCATGTAGCACAGATCATTAAAAAAATACTAATACTAAATGAAGTATTTATTGAGCAACATGCCCGAGTCCAGCTGTCATGCACATGGTAAAATCTGTCTGGCAAGCTACCCCGAAAAAGGAAAAGAAAACTATGTACCAAAAATCACACACCTTTAAATAATTACAAAAAAAGCCGTATATGCCTAGTAACAATACTAAAAGTGTGTAATGACATGGTAAACACAATGGACTCAATATGGATGAGAGTGATTATGCTAAGAACAGTTGATATGCATTAAAAATAAACTGTGTGCGTAAACTATCTAGGAAAGGACGGAATATTGTGTGTAGCAGGGACAGAAAATGACTGTTGTATCTGCGCCAATATATACGTCGGAATAAGTCAAGTGCTGAGTGACTAACTGCCATAGTGCAGTGTTCAACGAACAATAAATTTACTGTGTGTTAAAACGGTAGTTAGTGATCCGTTCGGAGTCGATTTAAACAAACATCGCTCATCGGACACATTCAGTTTGTGTGAACCGAAACATTTTCGCGTGTTGAGAGACGCTCTGGCAGCGTATCGACCGTGAGAACAAATGAAAGTGTGTAGTGCAACGTACGGGTGACGAACCCTAAATACCAGTGTCACAATGCCACAAGAAACCTGTCATCACGCCAAAACATCCTGTGCATACCAGCGAAACGAAGGCTTGCTGAACAATAAACGCTTTTAACCAAGTTGCATTCTCTTCCACAGCTGTTGTTGTTGTGGTCTTCAGTCCTGAGACTGGTTTAATGCAGCTCTCCATGCTACTCTATCCTGTGCAAGCTTTTTCATCTCCCGGTACCTACTGCAACCTACATCCTTCTGAATCTGCTTAGTGTATTCATCTCTTGGTCTCCCTCTACGATTTTTACCCTCCACGCTGCCCTCCAATACTAAATTGGTGATCCCTTCATGCCTCAGAACATGTCCTACCAACCGATCCCTTCTTCTGGTCAAGTTGTGCCACAAGCTTCTCTTCTCCCCAATCCTATTCAGTACCTCCTCATTAGTTATGTGATCTACCCATCTAATCTTCAGCATTCTTCTGTAGCACCACATTTCGAAAGCTTCTATTCTCTTCTTGTCCAAACTATTTATCGTCCATGTTTCACTTCCATACATGGCTACACTCCATACAAATACTTTCAGAAATGACTTCCTCACACTTAAATCTATACTCGATGTTAACAAATTTCTCTTCAGAAACGCTCCCCTTGCCATTGCCAGTCTACATTTTATATCCTCTCTACTTCGACCAACATCAGTTATTTTGCTCCCCAAATAGCAAAACTCCTTTACTACTTTAAGTGTCTCATTTCCTAATCTAATTCCCTCAGCATCACCCGACTTAGACTACATTCCATTATCCTCGTTTTGCTTTTGTTGATGTTCATCTTATATCCTCCTTTCAAGACACTGTCCATTCCATTCAACTGATCTTCCAAGTCTTTTGCTGTCTGTGACAGAATTACAATGTCATCGGCGAACCTCAAAGTTTTTATTTCTTCTCCGTGAATTTTAATACCTACTCCGAATTTTTCTTTTGTTTCCTTTACTGCTTGCTCAATATAGAGATTGAACAACATCGGGGAGAGGCTACAACCCTGCCTTACTCCCTTCCCAACCACTGCTTCCCTTTCATGCCCCTCGACTCTTACAACTGCCTTCTGGTTTCTGTACAAATTGTAAATAGCCTTTCGCTCCCCTTATTTTACCCCTGCCACCTTTAGAATTTGAAAGAGAGTATTCCAGTCAACATTGTCAAAAGCTTTCTCTAAGTCTACAAATGCTAGAAACGTAGGTTTGCCTTTCCTTAATCTTTCTTCTAAGATGAGTCGTAAGGCAGTATTTCCTCACGTGTTCCAGTGTTTCTACGGAATCCAAACTGATCTTCCCCAAGGTTGGCTTCTACTAGTTTTTCCATTCGTCTGTAAAGTAATCGTGTTAGTATTTTGCAGCTGTGACTTATTAAACTGATAATTCGGTAATTTTCACATCTGTCAACACCTGCTTTCTTTGGGATTGGAATTATTATACTCTTCTTGAAGTCTGAGGGTATTTCGCCTGTTTCATACATCTTGCTCACCAGATGATAGAGTTTTGTCAGGACTGGCTCTCCCAAGGCCGTCAGTAGTTCCAATGGAATGTTGTCTACTCCGGGGGCCTTGTTTCGACTCAGGTCTTTCAGTGCTCTGCCGATTGGTTACACTTGCCCCACATGGGAAAAAGTTGGGGTAAGTGTAACTATACCTGGCATATCAAGAGCTTTATCATAAGAGTAAAACGAATCTCATATTTGAAATTATCATGCAAAAGTTAGATTGTAACGAAAAAATTGTGCAGTTACCTTTAAAACTGCAAAAATGACAGACCATCAAATTCTGAACATGTCTCTCTCTCGCAGAGTGAAAATGTAGACGTCAATTCAAGTCCAAAAATTAATTACCAATTTATGTCAGATTTGACAACTTATGGTTAAATATAACAAAGAAAGGAGTAAATTAACGTGTGATAGGTCAGAGGTGAAAATACAGCTTCTTTAAGGCACCATAAGCTGTGGTTACACTAACCCCATGGTTACACTTCCCCCACTTCACCATACTGTAAAACTATTTAATGATTGACTGTCAGTGTGACACGGAACACAAACTCAAACATTACCACGGATGTGAAAGAGTGTAGAAGGTACATTTTCAACAAGGGGACTAAAACTGTCATAAATAACCTTTGTTATCTGTAAACATTTGATAAATGCCAACCTTTTTTGATGAACAATCAGACTGCGTTCTACTACAAACCAGGCGAGATGACCGTGGCTCCGGCGCAGTTTTCCCAGGTTTCCTGACCGCACATAGCCCGAATGGGGGAGCCAGAAAACTGTAATGACCCTGGGACTAGGTTTACGGTCACCTAGCAAAGTGTGAGAAAACCATAAAGAGTGTAAATAAAACTATAGTGTAAAAGAGCAAATGAGAGAATAGTGAATATTCCAAATGAGGTGAGAAACAATGACGAAACGGACGTTAGTGGCAGGATATTGCCGAACATTCTTAACGGTAGTCAATTGCTGCAAGGGGGCTTTGTAACGTCTCTTAGCAAAACACATATGTGGTAAAAAAAAGGAGAAAAGAATAATTGAACTGGATGATCGTAATTGCGTGGACAACGATTGTGTAAACTTTATGTAAGAGAAAGCATTATGTGTCATGTTTTGTTATTGTATAGAACCATGTACCGATTTTTTTAAAGATAATATCTGTGTCGGCGAGTACTGAAACCGCCACAGACGATACTTATTAAATATCAAACAAAGATGAGAATAAGTGACTTCAATTATAAATAGTAGTGACCGAACATTAATTTCTCTGTCGTCTTCTTGGAGTTGCGTGAGTAGGAAGAGACTGTGACGTTATAATGTATGCTTGCGTAGCATTCTTTTGTCAAGATTGAGAGACGTACGCCATTAGGTACTGATTTGTAAAGAGCTGCGCTACGAACGAATGAGCCGCTGCCGCGGCGCATTCAAACTGCAGTAAATGAAACCAATCATACCGCAAAGAAGCGGACAGGTAGACGCGGGCTGCCGATGATACATTATTAACAGTGCAAAAAGATAATTTACCTTCATAACATAAAAGAAATCTTGCTGTGCGTAGTTCTGGTCTGGCAAACACTATAGTAAAAACATCTTTTTCTCTGTTAATAGTCTCATGTTCTTGTGTTAGTCGTGGTACTTATTGGTGTTTTACTGTTAACAAAAATCCACTGCAAAATTTAGATGTTGAACAAACATTGCGTACTGTAACATCAGTATTGACAACGAAATAATTTTCAGTAACCTTTTCATAACTGTAAAGGAAGGAAGATATGTTGAACTTTATGGCGAGTTACAGTAACGAAAAAAATGTTCCTTTAATAGAAAGCCAGAGCCAGAATAATAACATAATATAATTTGTTTTGTTGAAAATTAATGATCCAAAGAAAGTCACAGCACAGTATCCCTAAAAAGTATTTCGGGGCTCTTTTCGTAGCAACATATTTTATCTCATATATTAGTTGTTACGCGAGCAATAACAAAGCAGAGAGCCGGCGAAACAACCAAAGGTAACCAACATGAGAAATATCGATAGTGATTATTAATCAACAGGTGAGGTACCACTAATTCTGTCCCTCTGTTTTCTGATGAGAGTCAGAGACGGATTCCAAGCAGCATTTAAATAAAATCCACCGTCTCTGTTTACAAGGTTACTTGATAGTTTGATTTCAACAGCTTCCTTAATAACACTATCCCAATAGTTGGACGTGCAAGCCAGAATCTCCGTGTTGTTGTATTCCATAAGATGACCAGTGTCAAGGCAATGTTCTGCAGTAGCGGATTTGCTCGGCTGTTGTAAGCATGTGTGATGCTTGTGTTCAATGCACCGGTCTTCCACAGTCCTGACTGTCTGACCAATATATGACAAGCCACAACTGCAAGGAATACGATAGACACCGCCTTACGCAAACCAATATCATCTTTTACGGACGCCAACAGAGCCTTAATCTAAGAAGGTGGTCGAAAAACACATTTCACATCATATTTCTGCAAAATAAGGCCAATCCTGTTGGAAATGCTTCCTGATTAAGGCAAAAAGGCCAAAGACTTAGGTGCCACTTCGTTGCTACAGTCACTCAGCCGTTGCACAGAAGGCTGATAGCGCAACGCACGTTTGATCTGCCTCTCACTATAATCATTCTGACGAAAGGTGACTTCGAGATGTGACAGCTCAGCTGTCAAACTTACAGGGTCTGAGATAACGTGGGCCCTGTGAACCAAGGTACGAAGTACTCCTTCACGCTGAGCTGGATGGTAACAACTATCAGCTCGCAGATACAAGTCAGTGTGAGTAGGCTTCCTATAAACAGAATGTGCCAACGCACCATCAGTCTTCCTTCTGACCAACTCATCAAGGAAGGGAAGGCATCCATTCTTTTCCACCTCCATAGTGAACTGAATATTCTGGTGGATTGAATTCAGGAGTTCCAAAACCCGGTTTAAATTCTCACTACCATGAGGCCAAACAATAATGGTTCAAATGGCTCTGAGCACTATGGGACTTAACATCTATGGTCATCAGTCCCCTAGAACTTAAAACTACTTAAACCTAACTAACCTAAGGACATCACACAACACCCAGTTATCACGAGGCAGAGAAAATCCCTGACCCCGCCGGGAATCGAACCCGGGCGTGGGAAGCGAGAACGCTACCGCACGACCATTAGCTGCGGACGCCAAACAATAAAAGTATCGTCTACATACCTGAAAAAACACGCAGGTTTCAAGGTCGCTGACTCCAAAGCACGTTCCTCAAAATCCTCCATAAACAAATTAGCCACAGTAGGTGGCAAAGGGCTTCCCATTGCAACTCCATCAGTTTGTTCGTAGTACTGACCATTGAATAAAAAGTAAGTGGAAGTCCGCACATGTCGAAACAAATTTGTTAACTCGACACCAAACTTAATCTCAATTAGCTGCAACGAATCAGAGAGAGGAACGCGAGTGAAAAGAAACAGTAGACGCCATCATTAAATGAAGCTAAAATAATTCCATAGAAACAAAATCTAATTGACGGCGAGTATAGTGGATCTTTTCTGAATTTTCTTGGGATTGGGTGGACGGTGCCTCTTGGTCGCAATCTCACTGGGAATTTCTATCTGTAACTGCTCGCCATTCGACGAAGTTTGAACGTTTCCTTGACTCAGTGTCTAATTCTAATTCTGTGATCAATCTCACGGAGAAAACGTTTGACGACGCAGCTTTGTCTGTGCTGGGGAAAGGTTTGAACTTCGCACCGACGCCTAAGAGTTTGCCAGTCGTTGATTTTATTAGTTCTATTGAACAGGCTGTTTATAAACTACCTTCCGAGGCTGCGGAAGAGGTTAGGAGGGTAGCTTGTCGTGTATTGACTGGGGCCCGTCCACCCAAGTGTAACATTACAGCAGCTGAGGTGGCTGCTTTACGTTCACTTAGAATGGATACTGATATTGTTATTTTACCTGCGGACAAGAGAAATGCCACGGTTTTGTTGAACAATCACGATTGCATTAAAAAGAAGCAGTGTCTACTTTCTGATTCAGCGATCGCAAAATTGGTGGTGCTGACCCTACTAAGAGTGCTGAGAGAAAGACTAATAACCTCCTGAAGAAAAGTTCTTTGTCACAGGAGACTATCAAGAGTCTTAATTCTTACTGTGCTGTACCACCTAGATTATATGGCTTCCCTAAGGACCATAAAGAGGCTGTTCCGTCGAGACCTATTGTTTCTAATATTGGTGCTCCGATACATCGTGTAGCTAAACATCTTGCTAGTTTGTTGAGCCCATTAGTAGGTAGGTGTGAACATCACATTAAGAACTCTGCAGATTTCTTACGTCGATTGCAGGGATTGCGTTTGAATGACTCTGATATTTTAGTCAGTTTTGATGTGGTTTCTCTTTTCACTCGAGTTCCACTCTCTGATTCGTTGCAGCTAATTCAGGTTAAGTTTGGTGTCGAGTTAACAAATTTGTTTCGACATGTGCTGACTTCCACTCACTTTTTATTCAATGCTCAGTACTACGAACAAACTGATGGAGTTGCAATATGAAGCCCTTTGTCACCTATTGTGGCTATTTTGTTTATGGGGGACTTTGAGGAACGTGCATTGGAGTCAGCGACCTTGAAACCTGCGTGTTTTTTCAGATATGTAGACAACACTTTTATTGTTTGGCCTCATGGTAGTGAGAATTTAAACCGGTTTTTGGAACACCGGAATTCAATCCACCAGAATATTCAGTTCACTATGGAGGTGGAAAAGAATGGATGCCTTCCCTTCCTTGATGAGTTGGTCAGAAGGATGACTGATGGTACGTTGGCACATTCTGTTTATAGGAAGCCTACTCACACTGACTTGTATCTGCGAGCTGATAGTTGTTACCATCCAGCTCAGCGTGAAGGAGTACTTCGTACCTTGGTTCACAGAGGCCACGTTATCTCAGACCCTGTAAGTTTGACAACTGAGCTGTCACATCTCGAAGTCACCTTTCGTCAGAATGATTATAGTAAGAGGCAGATCAAACGTGTGTTGCGCTATCAGCCTTCTCTGCAATGGGTGAATGACGATTGCAATGAAGTGGCACCTAAGTCTTCGACATTTTTGCCTTAATCAGGAAGCATTTCCAACAGGATTGGCCGTATTTTGCGGAAATATGATGTGAAATGTGTTTCTCGACCACCTTCATAGATTAAGGCTCTGTTGGCGCCCGTAAAAGATGATATTGGTTTGCGTAAGGCGGTTGTAACGACAACTGTACATATAATAATTTTTTTCTTTATGAATTTAGATAAATTAATGTAAGCGATGTTTTGAAGTTCTTTTTCGGTTCGTATCGTTATGTTAAAGAAACTGTGAGTAACTTTTGAAATGAATATTATTATTTATGTTAAGATTTCAAATAATGTGGTAACCAAAAGGAAGTGTATTTAATGTTAAAACTATTGTAAGATGTGAAAGTTGTAATTTATACACTTGGTCCATACGTAGGTAATGCATTAGGATATGTGTAGTAGAAAACCTGTGGTGAATACCCTACCTGTAGGGGAGCGGGAAAAGGTGAAGCCAGGCGAGGCGGGAAAACACACACTGGCGCGGTTCGGCACAACGGACACAGTATTACAGTCGGAGGCGAGCAACAGTCGGAGTTGTGAATCGGTCAGACGGTCAGAGGAACACGTACTGTACCGAGGCGGCTATCCAGGAAAAGTGGATTCCATTGAGCCTCGGATGAACCGATTCCGACGACTACTTGGCATGGCTATATTCTGAGGCACAAAGTTGGAAAGATAACGACGCTAAGAAGATGGAAAGTGCCGCTGCAGTGAGAGCCTTAGCCGTGCTTGCATGTGTGCCGTGCTTCTCGCTATCTCGCTGCCCGCCAACCGCCGCACCGACTTGCACAGGTCAAACATTTATTTCATCTTTAGAAGTGTATCTGTGTGGACCAGTGTCGAAAATGTTTCTAACTGTTCAATAATAACGTGACTTTTACCAGAATTGCTTTGGCCATGACTTATCCTGATCACTGACCTAGACAGGATCCTTACCTCGTATTGTGCAACCCGAGTATCCTGAACTGAAAGTTTAATGTTAGTGTTAATGAAAATTATCGGCAGATTAATCTATGCCATAAAGGAGTCTAAAGTCCTGTGTGTTATTGCAAATGTTGAGAAAGAACAAAAGTATGACTAAATTGGAAGAGAGTTTTTTTTTTAATTGAGTTAGCGATGTTATTTAATTAATTTGAGACAGAAATAATGACAGTTAAATTATTCAGAAGTAAGACAAAAGAGTAGTTATCCATAGATTGATAATTTTGAGTGTTAATTTGCCTTCAGTACTTAATAGTTTCAGTATAACGACCATAACAGTTTCAGCCCCCCCCCCCCCTTCTTTTGTCCATTCTTTCAAACCTTGAAATGTGTTGATCAGATTTGACCAGTAAAGCTAAGTCTATATTAATCCTAAGTGTATTAATGTTTGTCCATCATTAATAGTGATATTGTGTGTGTACTTTCAAGATTGTCGATGCTAGGGCAATCTATGCCCGATTTCAGTCTGCTCAACATACAAAATGCAGTTCGTAGTAATCATTACTGTGTGGTGTTGTGTAAATTTAGCTCGTCCAAAGTAGTACAAAAAGAGAAAACTTTAGTTCAGTGGATTTTTTTGGTTCCAAACTTTGCCATATAAGGCAACGTTACTACGTGTAGTTATGCTTATACATGCACCCACTTGTACAAGGAAAAACTCACTCATTGCCTAAGTAGGCTGGCGACCGAATTATTAATTATAGGTAGCATCTACTGGGTATACTTCTTGTCCATGCGAAAGAGCAATTATACTTTACATTTGCCTGATGCATCACTGTAGTTATTGACTGAGTATAAGTCCGATCTTGCTTCTATTAGGTACACGCGGTCAACTTATGTACTAAAATCCTTGTTTATAAGGTGAAGCCCGTGAACTTATTACAGTACAGGCTTTATAGAGCTAGTACGTCCGAGCAGGGCGGTAGCGTTACAAGTGGCTTCCCGGTGACAGGACATCCAGCTGTTGTCGGTTACAAATTAATGTAAAGATCGAACAGTGGATGTTCAGTGGCACGAATAGCAATAAAGTTCAGTAAAATAAACTGCAGTGTGAGTCAAGTACGATAGTACGGTGTAGTGTACATTTAGTATGAACAGAAACGTAGACGGGGTAGGTGCGCCGAGCGAAATGGAGAATGCGGCTGGCAGTAGCCGGAGTTTACGCGGCCAGATAACAGATGGCGTTAGCGGAAGACAATTGGCGTACATACAATACCACGAACAGGTCAATGAACAGATTGAAAGGTTGAGATCGCCTCGGACACAGCAAGGAATAAAACAGGAAGTAGAAGGTGACTTTGTAGATGATAGTGGTTATGTGAATGAATCCACTGACATGTTTGATTCTCCACAGATAAAGAAAGAACCGAAAGAAACTTATGAAGTAGGATCGGAATACACCGATTCCGTAGAACAAAACAATGTGAAAATTTTAAGCATAAACGATTTGAACAATTAACCAAACTAATTTCAGGACAGAGTGAGCAGATCAAAACACAGAATGATCAGCTTCAAACACATGTTGATCAGCTTAAAACACATGGTGATCAGCAGCTCAAAATACAGGTGGATCAAATTAAAGCACAGGTCGAAGGACAGGGAATTGAAATTAGTAAACAAATAGAACAGGTAGAACAAAAAGTGGGTAATTTAAGTTCTGTGGTAAATACACTGAAACTTGAAATTGTTACCATTAACAAAAATATGGATACTATGCAGGAGGAAATGAGTAGATTCGATGTTGAAATTCTCAACATCCAAGAGAAAGTAGAACCTCTGGTTGAAACTAAGGTAGACGAAAAAGTTTTCGGTCTCAAAACTGAGATCGTAAACGAATGTCAACACGGGATATCACAATTGAAAAAGGTAGTTTTAGACACTGAAAGGCATTTAAGTAAAAAAGTATCCGGATGTGTTCAAAATTGTGAACAAAATACTACGAAAATTCAAGGCAGAATTTTCGATCTGGAGAGCAAAATTAAAGATAGGCCCGGTGTTGTCTGTAATGGCACACCAATTACGAAGCTGTTAGAAGGCGAGGAACGCTTCGATCCAGCCAAGAAACATAACGGGTGGCATCCGTTAGATTTTATCAAAAATTGCAAGAGAGTATTTCCTGAGCACTTGTCTGATCAGGAAAAGATAAATGTAGTAATTAGCGCCATAGCAGGTGACGCTAAGCGCTGGGGGATAAATTTAAATACCGAACGAATAACGTTCGAAGAATTTAGGCAGAGATTTACGGAAGAATATTGGTCTGAACAAAAGCAGGACCATTTATGGCGGGAGTTCATCATGGCCAAACAGCATGATAACAGGGGCAGGAATTCTTTGAAAGATTTCTGCGAGTATTGGTACCGGAAATTGACGCATTTAAGAGGCCGAAGGTCAGATTCAGAAATTATCTGGGAGTTATATAAAAAGCTTCCAGAACATTCAAAGAGGTATGTAGGAAGCAAACATCGCAGCTTCCAAGCATTTCTCGAAAGAGTCGAAGACAAAGATCATTGGCGCGAAAGTCGTGCCAATTATCAAAGTTTTGGTAACCATAACAACCGACGCAATGACGAACGAAACGACGGCGATGGATTTCGCGTCAATATAATACGGAGAGGAAGAGGCAGAGGAAATTATCCAGGTCGCGGTCGAGAGTATACCGCGCAAAATAATAACGATGCGGGAAACTAATTTCCGCGAACGTTGCGGGCCAAATGGAAGCGAACAATACATATCGGCCCCGATTTGAGAAAAGATACCGGACCGACCGTAATGCAATGAGACAGGCTAGGGACAGGCATGGAACGCCGCGACGTATTGTGGCGAAACAAGCGTCAGGTGCGAGCCAGAATGAGTCATCTCTGCCGCACAGAGCGCTACATGTTAACAGGCTAGTGGAGCATCAGAGGGCAACGGCCCAGCCTAGCAGAACATCTGTTCGGAAAGAAGCCGCTAGCAATACGGCAGCAGTAGATACGAACATAGCCGTCAGAGCTAATGAAAATTTTACGAGTGATAATTCCGTGGCAAAGGAAACAATAAATGAAACTGTGAATACACAGAGAGGTGCGGTTAGCAGTGTTTGCAATGAGATAAAAGGCGAGGATGAATTAGCAGAAGTAACTGATTGGCGTGTGCAGATCGATGATCTGTACAAGGGCCTAAAGCAATGTGAGTGGGAGGATTTTAAACGGGAGTATGAGGCGAAGAAATTAGTTGGTGGAAAGAGAGATAGTAGGGACGTCCATAAAGTGACGTGGCCCAAATTTGAAGAGGGGAGAATAAATAGCGCCGCGCAAAGTACGCGTGCTGCCGATAGGAGGAAGGTTAATGATAGGAAGGATTTGGAGGATGAAATCCTCAGCATTGACCAAGAAATAACTTCTGCTAACAGTCCGCCAATAGTACAAGCTGCTACCGAGAGGCACCGTGGAGAAGGGGTAGATGATTACCTGAAAGTAATTAAAGTCCACGAGGATTACACTAAATATGAAGTCACAGTGGATGTGAATAAAGCTGAAGAGGAGGTCGTTTTGCCAAAAGAGGAGATTGAATTAAAATCCAAGCCTGATGACAATACAGAGGAAGAACTTAGTGCCTGTCTCAGAAAAGCTTTTATGTTAGAACCTGAAAGCGATCCGGAATGGTCGGATTCCAACGATAGTTCAGATGATGAAAGGTACGCAAATACAAACAAAATTGAATATTCTAACTCTCCCTATTGTGCAAAAGTAGCGTACTTAAGTGAATCTGATGTTGAGGAAGAGAGTAGTGGTGATTCTAGTGAAGATGAATTTTCAGGTGTAAAGGAAAATGAATATACTTTTACTGAAAGAGGGTACGAGAAAATCAGTGAAAATAATGGGGATGCAGTTAATTGTGATATTGTACCTAACGATGACGACGTATCAAAACAAAATCCAGACGTTGAAACAGAACAAAGAAAGAAAGAGCCACCGGACGACTCAGTGTTTATTTTGCAAAGAGTTCAAGTAAGCAAAGACTTTGAACTCCAGAAACCGAAAAAGCCGCCAGATATAAATGGTTCACAGGTCAGGAACGTATCTTGGGACGATGTCACAGTCGACCAAGGTGCGTTGCGGAAAAAGACAGGAAGGGGCATGATTTAGAGCCTGGGGCAGGTTTATATCGGATTTTGAGAATGTCATGAACACCCTACATCATGAATCTACAGGATTTCCACCGGAAGAAATTTTGTTAGGCAGAAGTAGTAAAAGTTTAATTGAAGAAAAACTAGAGTTTCCACCTTGTACAAGTTTGGGATTGGATCAAAAGAAAGAATTGGTGATAAAAAGGGCAAAGCAAAAAAGCTGAATCTAGATCTAAAAGACACAATAAAAATTTAAAAGTTTCAAAATTTAAAATTGGAGATTATGTTCTTTTAAAAACCCACGAAAAGTCTAGTGAACTAAACCATGAAATTTCAAAATTTAAATATATTTATAATGGACCATATATAATACAGAATATTCCACACGACAATGCTTACTACCTGAACTACCCAAAATCCAAAAGACCTTTAGGTGTAAGAAATATTGTGGACCTGAAACTGTATGTTCCTAGGAACGAGTAAATGTGCTGTATCTTATGCTGAACCCAAGTTATTCTAAATGGTTCTAATCTTTGTAAATGTCTGTATACCCTTGAAAGTGTGCTAATGTAGTTATGTGAGTTTCAGATTACCAATTGTACTGTAACTGTAAAAATGTATGGAGAAAAGGACTGAAAAGAAAGGATAAATGCTATCAGCCAGATAAAAGATGGGACTGTCAAAAATGAAAAAGGGGCAGTGTATGAACCATAATATGAAGGACTGCCAAATACCAATGAGGGCAGATAAATAATCGATGGAAAATTGTAAATGTGATCCAGGAGATGTGACAATATGAAGTGAAAAGGACTGCCCAAATCCGCATAATAGGCAGCAAATATGTGTAGTTAATTTTCTGAATATATGTGTGTGTGTTTTGTTTAGTAAGTAAGAAAATGGACTGCTATTAAAAGCAAGCAGCGACAAATTATATTATAGTGTATACAAAATATGCAATTGTTTTTGTAGTTAAATGTTTGTATTCCAGAATTTTAAATTATTTCTTTGTGAAAGTTAGAAAAAATGATTAAATTGCTATTTTAGTGATGTTATGATGGGAAGTTGGACTGTGCAAAAGGCACTTGAGTAAATGACAAGTAATTATTCTTGATGTGTTAAAGTGTAAACCTATATACAGTGAGTAAAAGGAAATATGTAGTGTAAATCTTTTTGGACAATTAAGTAAAGATTCGGAACCACTGTATAATTGTAAGATTTAGTGTTCCCATAAAATTTTCTGGAAACAGGGGCATGTGTAACGACAACTGTACATATAATAATTTTTTTCTTTATGAATTTAGATAAATTAACGTAAGCGATGTTTTGAAGTTCTTTTTCGGTTCGTATCGTTATGTTAAAGAAACTGTGAGTAACTTTTGAAATGAATATTATAATTTATGTTAGATTTCAAATAATTTGGTAATCAAAAGGAAGTGTATTTAATGTTAAAACTATTGTAAGATGTGAAAATTGTAATTTATACACTTGGTCCATACGTAGGTAATGCATTACGATATGTGTAGTAGAAAACCTGTGGTGAATACCCTACCTGTAGGGGAGCGGGAAAAGGTGAAGGCAGGCGAGGCGGGAAAACACTTACTGGCGCAGTTCGGCACAACGGACACAATATTACAGTCGGAGGCGAGCAACAGTCGGAGTTGTGAATCGGTCAGAGGAACACGTACTGTACCGAGGCGGCTATCCAGGAAAAGTGGATTCCATTGAGCCTCGGATGAACCGATTCCGACGACTACTTGGCATGGCTATATTCTGAGGCACAAAGTTGGAAAGATAACGACGCTAAGAAGATGGAAAGTGCCGATGTTGTGTGAGCCTTAGCCGTGCTTGTATGTGTGCAGTGCTGCCCGCTATCTCGCTGCCCGCCATCCGCCGCACCGACTTGCACAGGTCAAACATTTATTTCATCTTTAGAAGTGTATCTGTGTGGACCAGTGTCGAAAATGTTTCTAACTGTTCAATAATAACGTGACTTTTACCAGAATTGCTTTGGCCATGACTTATCCTGATCACTGACCTAGACAGGATCCTTACCTCGTATTGTGCAACCCGAGTATCCTGAACTGAAAGTTTAATGTTAGTGTTAATGAAAATTATCGGCAGATTAATCTATGCCATAAAGGAGTCTAAAGTCCTGTGTGTTATTGCAAATGTTGAGAAAGAACAAAAGTATGACTAAATTGGAAGAGAGTTTTATTTTGAATTGAGTTAGCGATGTTATTTAATTAATTTGAGACAGAAATAATGACAGTTAAATTATTCAGAAGTAAGACAAAAGAGTAGTTATCCATAGATTGATAATTTTGAGTGTTAATTTGCCTTCAGTACTTAATAGTTTCAGTATAACGACCATAACAGTTTCAGCCCCCCCCCCCCCCTTCTTTTGTCCATTCTTTCAAACCTTGAAATGTGTTGATCAGATTTGACCAGTAAAGCTAAGTCTATATTAATCCTAAGTGTATTAATGTTTGTCCATCATTAATAGTGATATTGTGTGTGTACTTTCAAGATTGTCGATGCTAGGGCAATCTATGCCCGATTTCAGTCTGCTCAACATACAAAATGCAGTTCGTAGTAATCATTACTGTGTGGTGTTGTGTAAATTTAGCTCGTCCAAAGTAGTACAAAAAGAGAAAACTTTAGTTCAGTGGATTTTTTTGGTTCCAAACTTTGCCATATAAGGCAACGTTACTACGTGTAGTTATGCTTATACATGCACCCACTTGTACAAGGAAAAACTCACTCATTGCCTAAGTAGGCTGGCGACCGAATTATTAATTATAGGTAGCATCTACTGGGTGTACTTCTTATCCATGCGAAAGAGTAATTATACTTTACATTTGCTTGATGCATCACTGTAGTTATTGACTGAGTATAAGTCCGATCTTGCTTCTATTAGGTACACACGTTCAACTTATGTACTAAAATCCTTGTTTATAAGGTGAAGCCCGTGAGCTTATTACAGTACAGGCTTTATAGAGCTAACGTACGTCCGAGCAGGGCGGTAGCATTACACGGTGTCTATCGTATTCCTTGCTGTTGTGGCATGTCACATGTTGGTCAGACAGTCAGGACTGTGGAAGACCGGTGCATTGAACATAAGCATCACACAGCTTACAACAGCCGAGCAAATCCGCTATTGCAGAACATTGCCGTGACACCTGTCATCCTATGGAATACAACAACACGGAGATTCTGGCTTGCACGTCCAGCTATTGGGATAGTGTTATTAAGGAAGCTGTTGAAATCAAACTATCAAGCAACTTTGTAAACAGAGATGGTGGTTTTTGTTTAAATTTTATTTGGAATCCGGCTCTTCCTCTCATCAAAAAGCAGAGGGACAGAATTGGTGGTACCTTACTTGTTGATTAATAGTCACTATCGATATTTCTGATGCTAATGACCTTTGGTTGTGTGCTGAATCTGCGGTTATTTGTTCTGTGTGTGGTATCTTCCTTGTTTCTCCTCTGTGAGCCGAGGTATTAAATTCCCTTGCACATTGCTTCCTCCTCGCAGTTGTGCCTTGGGAATGGCAGGGTGTGCTCCTGTCGAAATATCGGCGGTAGTCGACGACGTCACCCGGCAGCAAACCCGTAAGTTATTTGAACATTCAATTCGCCGGGAAAAGTTAAGGTCTCACAGTTGATTGCATTATTTCTGAACTGATCAACGAAGCCATTTTTGCTACTGTCTACAACTGGTGGACCATCGATACAATTTGCAGAGCATATTTTGAAACCAATTCTGAAAAATACTTTTTAAATGCTTAAAAAGAATAAGTCCTGTTGATTTGAACATCGGGACTAATGCAAGTAACTCTTCATGTACAGTAAGTCGTCCATTATTACTCAACAAACAGTTAGTGGTTGACTTAAGATCTGTTTGATCAGTATTTTGGTCCACAAAAAATAGTACCGCAGTTTGCTTTTATTATGCTGTGTCCCGTATCAAGAATTCACAACATAATTTGTCAAAGCACTTGTTTTAAAATATTCAGCGGCATCAGAGGCGATTCTAGAAGTCGGTCAATGGGGAGGGGGGCTAATGGGGGGGGGGGGGTTTGGGGGAATGGAATATCGCTTACCAAAAGAAGAATCCTCCACCGACAAATTGGTATAATTTGGTGTTGCTTGAAGTAGTTTTTGGTAACTGTTTTGGAGTTGAGGGTAAAAAAAAAAAACTTATTTTAACATGGGAGATTTTATAAACTATATAAATCATAAAAAAGGTCAACTTACAGCAAATAAGTTTTCATTAATTTTCTGTATACAGAAGATGACATGAATGTAAAAACTAGATGTTGAAATGAATATAAAAAATATTATGTAACAAAATTCACTGGTTATCCGTATACTGTCCAATTTGTCATGCTCATTCGTCTCGGTTTCTTTTTACTGAATATGTCAATGATATTTTCAATGTCCATTTCTCTTTCTTTATGGATATTTGCAAGAGCCAATCCATTTAGTCTGACCTGCTCCATTATGTTACGCAATAAGTCTCTATTCGTCTCAAAGTAGAAAATCTTCGTTCAGAAGTGCTTGCAGTGACAGGACTAGTCCCAAATATTTGAAGTAAAATATATACATTTGGGAAAAATGCTTGTCACAGTTCTTTAAATCTTCAGTTGCTCTTTCAGATCTTTTACTTTCATCAACTTACTTTTTCTTCCGACGTTTCAGCTCTCCTTCTGAATCTGTTGAAGTAATACATTCTCTGATCTGAAGTCTTTTTATCCAGTGTAATATGATACTCCATTGGGATGGGGGGGGGGGCTATAGCTTCCATTGCCCCTCATTCCCCTTGCCACCGCCACTGGGCGGCATCATGGTAATAAAATGCTTTTTCCATTTCTATTGCACATCCTTTCAAAACAGCCGTCGCTGAAGCATTTCTGAGTTTGCTAGTTTTAAGCATACGACATGCGATACAGTTGAACTCTTATCATTAAGGGGGGTAGGACGTCAAACGGGCCTACTTGCAGCGGGAGAGGCACCACAGGACATTTTATTTTCTACTGTCTATACTTTTACAAATAAATTCATAAAACTTTGTCAGCATGACCAGGAAGGATTCAGGATTCACACTGATAGTGGTGGAATAGCAAAAACATAGCAAAATAAAATTTTTTTTAGATATGAAATTTCATCATTTTTCACTTACTGTTGGCTGCATTTGTTGCTACAGGTACATTTTTCTTCACAAGTAAGAGAGATTCTTTGATGAATTTTGCACAGCATACAAATCATGCTTACAGGTGTGTGAAACTCTAGAATTTTCCAAATCTATTAAAAACTGTGGTAAAAATTTAGATAATTAAATACAAAATTTGATTTTTTTCTAAACATTAAGTTTAAAACGTAACAGCTCATTCATTTTTTCAGAAATTAAATAGTTTCTAGAGTTTCAGACACCTGTAAGTATGGTTTGTACGCTGTGCAAAATTCATCGAACAGTCTCTCTTACTTGTGAAGAAAAGTGTACCTATAGCAACAAATGCAGCCAATAGTAAGCGAAGAAAATGATGAAATTTCACATGTAAAAAAAATTTTGTTATGTTTTTGAACTTCTGCTGCTACGAGTGTGAATCCTGAATCCTTCCTGGTTCAAAAAATGGTTCAAATGGCTCTGAGAACTACGGGACTTAACTTCTGAGGTCATCAGTCCCCTAGAACTTAGAACTACTTAAACGTAACTAACCTAAGGACATCACACACATCCATGCCCGAGGCAGGATTCGAACCTGCGACCGTAGCGGTCTCACAGTTCCAGACTGTAGCGCCTAGAACCGCTCGGCCACACCGGCCGGTAATCCTTCCTGGTCATGCTGACAATGTTTTATAAATTTACTTGTAAAAGTATAGACAGTGGAAATTAAAATGTCCTGTGGTGCCTCTCCTGCTGCAAGTCGGCCAGCTTGACGTCCTACGCTACCTTAAGATTTCATCGTTCAGGCACTTTTGTACCATTTTTTTTAAGTTATCGACAGAAATGCATAGTTCATCATGACTAACACCGGCGTGTTGCTTCACGGAACGAAGTAAAACGTCAAGCAAGATTTCTATGTTTGTTTTGATATAAGCATTTTTTACGCCTTAAAAACTCGGGTTTTCATCGTAGTTGCGTACAAAAAATTACTTTATCTTCCACTACTCATGAAGAAAACGGTTTTCAGTGTTCTTTTTTTTCCATTCTTAAGATCCACAATAGAAAAAGAGCAACAGTAAGAGCCAGTATCAAAACCAGAATGTTAGCCACAGTAATGAACAACATGAATAACGGAACGATAGCGCAATATTGATGAGAGTATATACACTGAAGAGGCAAAGAAACTGGTACACCTGCCTAATATCGTGTAAGGCTCCCGAGAGCACGCAGAAGTGCCGCAAAACGACGTGGCATGGACTCGGCTAATGTCCGAAGTAGTGCTGGAGGGAACTGTCACCATGAATCCTGCAGGTCTGTCCATAAATCCCTAAGAATGCGAGGGGGTGGAGATCTCTTCTGAACAGCACGTTGCAAGGCATCCCAGATATGCTCATTAATGTTCGTGACTGGGGTTTTTGGCGGCCCGCGGAAGTGTTTAAACACAGAAGAACGTTCCTGGAGGCATTCTGTAGCAATTTTGGACGTGTGGGATGTCGCATTGTCCTGCTGAAATTGCCTAAGTCTGTCGGAATGCAAACTGGACATGAAGGGATGCAGGTGATAAGACAGGATGCCTACGTATGTGTCACCAGTTAGAGTCCTAGACTTATCAAGGGTTCCATATCACTCCAACTGCACACGCCCCACACAATTAGAGAGCCTCCACAAGCTTGAACAGTCTCCTGCTGACGTGCAGGGTCCATGGTTTCATGAGGTTGTTTCCATACCTGTACACGTCCATTCGCTAGATAAAATTTGAAACGGAACTCGCCCGACCAGACAGCATGTTTCCAGTCATCAATAGTCAAATGTTGACGGGCCTACACGAGGCGGGAAACTTTGTATCGTGCAGTCATCAAGGGTACACGAAGGGGCCTTCGGCTCTGAAAGCCCACATCGATGATGTTTCGTTGAATGATTCACACGCTGACACATGCTGGTGGCCCAGCACTGAAACCTGCAGCAATTTGCGGAAGGGTTGCACTTCGGTCACTTTGAACGATCCTCTTCAGTCGTCGTTGGTCCCGTTCTTGCAGGATGTTTCTCCGGCCGCAGCGATGCCGGAGATTTGATGTTTTACCGGATTCCTGATATTCACGGTACACTCGCGAAATGGTCGTACGGGAAAATCTCCACTTCATCGCTATCTCGGAGATGCTGTGTCCCATCGCTCGTGCACCGGCTATAACACCGTGTTCAACTGACTTAAATCTTGATAACCTGTCATTGTAGCAGCAGTATCCGATCTAACAACTGCACGAGACACTTGTTGTCTCATATAGGCGTTGCCGACGGCACGGGCGTATTCTGTCTGTTTACATATCTCTGTATTTGAATACGCATGCCTTTACAAGTTTCTTTGACACTTTAGAGTATGAAAAAAAAGGCGGTGAGCAAGCGGACCAGCAAAGCATTTATTTATCCAAAAGACCTTGGCCCAGTTGACTGCCAATAAACAAACAAGCCGAATGCTGCGGACAAACTCTGAAGACGCCGCCCAGGTAGAACCGAAGAGCGAAACACTCATTGGAGGGGATTATCTCGTGAGTCCTGCTTTGCCAGGCCTGGTTTTTATATTACACTTTCTTTCTTTCGCTACCGCCTTTATCCCGCATTGTGCGCAGTGTCGGCAGGGTTACGTACGGATTTGGCATGGTTAAGTTAAGGGGTGGCCGAATGCCGTTCCTGACGTCACCCCATACCCCTCGGGATGGAATTAGTGTACCCCAGCTGTCTGCGTCTAGTGGAAATCGTGAAATAGTGTGAATGAGTTTCAAATGTCTGCAAGTCGTGTAATTGAGGCGGGACGTGGGGATCAGCCCGGTATTCACCTACTAGGATGTGGGAAACCGCCTAAAAACCACATCCAGGCTGGTCGGCACACCGGCTGTCGTCGTTAATCCGCCGGGTGGATTCGATCCAGGGCCAGCACGCCTACCCGAGTCCAGGAAGCAGCGAGTTAGCGCTGTCGGCTATCCTGGCGGGTTGGTTTTTACACTACACTGAGGTAAAAAAAGTCACAGGATACCTGTAAATATCGTGTCGTATCTCCTTTTGCACAGGTTAGTGCAGCAGTTTCAGGTGGCAAGGACTCAAAAAGTCGTTGGAAGTCCACTGCGGATATATCGAGCCATGCTGCCTCTATAGCCATCCATAATTGCGAAAGTGTCACCAATGCAGCAGTTTGTAAATGAACCGGCCTATCGATTATGTCCCATAAATGTTCGATGGCATTAATGTCAGGCGATCTAGGTGGCCAAATCGTTCGTTCGAACTGTTCTTCAAACAAGGCGCATTATCAACCATAAAATTTCCAGCACTGAAAGGCGTAAAATGATCTCCAAGTAGCCGAAAATGGCCGTTTCCAGTCAATGATCAGCTCATTTGCACCATAGGACCCAGTCTACTCTATGTAAACACAGACCACACCACTAAGGAACCACCACCAGCTAGCATGGTGCCTTGTTGACAACTTAGTTCCATGGCCTCGTGGGGTATGCGCCACATTGGAACCCTATAATCAGCTCTTACCAACTGAAATCGGGACTCATCTGATCAGGACACCATTTTCCAGTCATCTAGAGTACAACCGACAAAGTTGTAAGAGGTTCATGGTTAAGGTATTTGTTGCTAGTGCACCCGAACAGATGTAATTTCGATGGATTGCTCACGCGCTGCCTGCGATATGTAAGCTATAAGAGAATCTCAGACCAGAGAGCAGTGTAATATGCAGTAGGAACCGTGTAGCAGTAGGAGTAAGTAGTAGCTAGCAGTCGTGTGTACGGAGTTGGCTGGGCCGGTCGCGGGGAGTGATGGCAGTGCCTGAGCAATGTAGTGTAAGGTAAAAGCAGCCTCGCCCATATGTAGTATTACTATACCAAGTCCCATGTAAATGTTTTAAAAAGAAATCTCTTAATAATAATCTTTCTTATAAAAATTAACTTTTGACAATCATTGATCTCAATTTAAAGAATTTACTAATTTCTCCAATTGTAAAGAAAAATCGGTTGTTTCTTTTTATACATGACAATGGTTCAAATGGCTCTGAGCACTATGGGACTTAACTTCTGGGGTCATCAGTCCCCTAAAACTTAGTACTACTTAAATCTAACTAACCTAAGGACATCACACATACCCGAGGCAGGATTCGAACCTGCGACCGTAGCGGTCGCGCGGTTCCAGACTGTAGCGCCTAGAACCGCTCGGCCACTCTGGCCGGCTATACATGACAAATCTATCGCTCAGCATTGCACTGGGCTGTGCCAGAAAAATTTCTTATAGGAGCAGATATGTATGCGTTATCCGGCGACTTCATTGAGGTAAGAATTTTCAATTTATTCAGAATGATCTTTCAGGGTCATGACGCAGCACTGCTGACGTCCAAATTAACCAGTTTAGATTCACAGCCAGTTAATTATTGAAAGGTTATATATGAGTCACATTTTTTTATTAAGAGGTTAGTCACATTTTATTATTGGTAGGTTACGGAATTTATCTGTGGCGAAGTTACGCTGAAATGTGAATGCTATACATATTATTCTTACTGTTGGAAAGTTAACACTGAATTTGAATGCTATACATATTTTTACTACTGGTAGGTTTCGGAATTTTTCTGTCGGAAGGTTACACTAAGAATGAATAATATATATATTTTTTACTGTTGGAAGGTTACTATTGGGAGTTTTCTGTTGGGAGGTTACAAATCACGGGCTCAGGAGAGGCGCTGCAGGTGAAGTTGTGCTGTTAGCAAAAGCACTGGCATTGGTCGTCTGCTGCCATAGCTTGTTAACACCGAATTTCGTCGCACTGCCCCAACGGATACGTTCGTTGTACGTTCCACATTGATTTCTGATGTTAATTCAAGCAGTGTTGCTTGTCTGTTAGCACCGACAACTCTACGCAAACGCGTTTGCTCTCGATCGTTAAGTGAGAGGTAATGCCTGAAATTTGGTTTTCTTGGCACGCTCTTGACACTGTGGTTCTCGGAATATTGAATTTCCTAACGATTTTCGAAGTGGAATGTCCCATGGGTCTAGCTCCAACTACCATTCCGAGTTCAAACTCCGTTAATTCCCGCCATAACCACTTCAAAACTTTTTCGCACGAAGCGATTGACGACAAGTCACTGCGCAACTTTTTTTTTCCTTAATTGAATTTCGATTCCCCCCCCAAGGGGGCGGGCTGGCAGCAGCTTAGTATGCCGCTCTTCAGCCTACAGACTTTGTTAAAAGGACGAAGAGAATAAATAATAAAAACGGGCAATAAAATCGGAGAATTAAATAGTAACATGGCGAAAAAAAATCGTGGAACTTAAAACATAGAACAAAGGGATGATGATAATAATGAAATACATACGAAGCAGATAGGAAAACAATAGACAGACAATTAAAAAACATGGCGGCAGTCTGGTTTCTGTTCGCAAAAGACATAAAATTCACACCCAGCGACAGTATGGTTTCTGTTCGCAACACGAGAAAGACGAGCAACACTGAACAATCACTGGAGCACTTCACTAAAAGGTTAGCAAATGTGACATACCACAGCCGAGAGCAGGTAGGGGAAATGGGACAGATGATAGGAAAATAAAAAAGGGGGGAAGAAGAGGAAAAGGTAAGGGGGTGGAGGCAGGCAAGGAGCCGATGGGGGATGAGGACCCATAAGAGGGGTGGGGGGTGCTGGGCAGACGTGACAGGGAGTGGGGAAGGCAGAGGAGGGGAATACAAAAAGGACTCGGGGGGGGGGGGGAGAAGGGAGGGAGGGAGAGGTTTGGTGGGGAGAAAACAGGATGGAAGGGAGGGGGGGGGGAGAGGGAGCCCAGGGAAAGGATGGAGGAAAGGAGGGGGGGGTGAGGATCACAGTTGATAGGAGGGATAGATGGAGGGAGAGAGGGCATCATCTGGGAGGGGGAGTAGATGGAAGCTACCTTGGGGAAGGAGATGAAGGGTGTAGAGATGGAGGGTAGGGGACTGCGCCACCAAAGCACTGCCCTTATATAACTCGTGAACGCGATACCACCGCCATCTGTGTATGTGTGCACGTATCTCTGTCCCATGACTTTTGTCGCCTCAGTGTATTTGAAATAACTAGTTCGTTATAACAAAGGTCAGTCACTGTTCGTTACTCTAGCACTGACCATGTATTTTCTAAGCCCAGAACGTGTGCACCGAAAAATTACTGTCCTGAATATCAGCACATCGAAATATGCCTACACCAAAACGATCACTTTAACACATGTGGCTCACTGGCTGCTCAACCATTACCAGCCACATGACCCTACCAGACATGAACATCAAAAGAATTCTAATCATGCTCCGCTCGCGTATTTGAAACTTCTTACACATGCCTTATTATTACAATCACGTGAGCATCTTGGAACTAGGCCGTCATTCTAATGAGTAAATGTTTCGTAATTTCAGACATATTACGTTGACGCAAAAGTTCGTACAGTTTTTGTTTTGCATGTTGGTGTTGCGGTTTCTGTGGGGTTGTTTATCAATTGTCATTTTTGTCTCTAGTTCACCTATTGTCGTTTCGTCTCTTGGATTTAGTGAGTGGAGCTGTGGATCGTAGAAAATGAAGTGGCAAGTGGAGAAATCGGAATATTTCCGACATTGTTTGAGTTCAGTAGAGGGATGAGAGTGACAGAGGCAGCCAGAAACATTTCCGCCGTGTGTGGGGATAATGCGATTGGACAGAGAACGGCAAGAAAATGGTTTTCTCGATTTAAGGAGGATCGTTTTGACATTAGTGACTCGCCATGTTCAGGGCTCGATGGACATCGCTTAAAAGCATTAATCCACAATGGCCAAAGTCAGTGTACTTGAGAACTGGCAAATGTGATGAAGTATCATCATTCGACTATTGTGCGACATTTGCATGCAGTGGGGAACGTTCAAAAATCGAGAGTATGGGTACCGCACGCTCTCAGTCAAAATCACAAAGATCATCGAGTGGCCGAAGGTGCATCTCTACCTGCCTGTAATCAGTCGGCTCGTGAACAACACCGACTATTCCTATCCTCTATCGTTACTGGTGTCTTTGAGCTAACGTAAGGAAAATAAAGGAATGGCTGAGCCCAAACAAAACGGCAACTACCCGTACAAAGACCTGAGCGCATCCACAAAAGATTGTTACGCCTCTGGTGGAACAGCGGAGGTGTGATGTGTTACGAATTGCTTTCCCGATTTGTAAGCATCACCCCTGAGATTTATTGTCAATACCTGAAACGTCTTGCAGACGTAATCCAAGCACAATGACGGGGAACAGTGCGTGAAATGATACTACCTCCACGATAACGCCCGCCCGCATCTTATTAGACTGACAAAAAGCACTATACGGAAGTTGAGTTGGGAAGACTTTCTGTACCCAACTTATTCACCTGATCTTACACCCTCAAATTTTCAGCATTATTGCTGTCTGTCGAACAACCTTCGAGGAAGTTGCTTTCATAATGAAAACGGTCTCCAAACATGTCCCGACGACTTCTTCACATCAAACCCACGAGATTTCTAAAGCCGCGGAATCGAAAAGTTACCCCTGCGTTGGCAGTCTGCTGTGTACACAAAAGTGTGCGAGGTTAAAGTAAAGCACGATTTACATTAATTTGGTTCTTATTGCTCTGGTGAATCTGTACTACTGGCCATTAAAATTGCTACACCAAGAGGAAATGCAGATGATAAACGGGTATTCATTGGACAAATTTTCACGCAATTTGGGTGCATAGATCCTGAGAAATCAGTACCCAGAACAACCACCTCTGGCCGTAATAACGGCCTTGATACGCCTGGGCATTGAGTCAAACAGAGCTTGGATGGCGTGTACAGGTACAGCTGCCAATGCAGTTTCAACACGATACCAGAGTTCATCAAGAGTAGTGACTGGCGTATTGTGACGAGCCAGTTGCTCGGCCACCATTGACCAGACGTTTTCAGTTGGTCAGAGATCTCGAGAATGTGCCGGCCAGGGCAGCACTCCAACATTTTCTGTATCCAGAAAGGCCCGTACAGGACCTGCAACATGCGGTCGTGCATTATCCTGCTGAAATGTAGGGTTTCGCAGGGATCGAATGAAGGGTGGAGCCACGAGTCGTAACACATCTGAAATGTAACGTCCACTGTTCAGAGTGCCCTCAATGCGAACAAGAGGTGACAGAGACGTGTAACCAATGGCACCCCATACCATCACGCCGGGTGATATGCCAGTATGGCGATGACGAATACACGCTTCCAATGTGCGTTCACCGCGATGTCGCCAAACACGGATGCGACCATCATGATGCTGTAAACAGAACCTGGATTCATCCGAAAAAATGACGTTTTGCCATTCGTGCACCCAGGTTCGTCATTGAGTACACCATCGCAGACGCTCCGGTCTGTGATGCAGCGTCAAGGGTAACCGCAGCCATGGTCTCCGAGCTGATAGTCCAAGCTGCTGCAAACGTCGTCGAACTGTTCGTGCAGATGGTTGTTGTCTTTCAAACGTCCCCATCTGTTGACTCAGGGATCGAGACGTGGCTGCACGATCCGTTACAGCCATGCGCATAAGATAACTATCATCTCGACTGCTAGTGATACGAGGCCGTTGGGATCCAGCACGGCGTTCCGTATTACCCTCCTGAACCCACCGATTCCACATTCTGCTAACAGTCATTGGATCGCGAACAACGCGAGCAGCAATGTCGTGATACGATAAACCGCAATCGCGATAGGCTACAATCCGACCTTTATCAAAGTCGGAAACGTCATGGTACGCGTTTCCCCTCCTTACATGAGGCATCACAACAACGTTTCACCGGGCAACGCCGGTCAACTGCTGTTTGTGTATGAGAAATCGGTTGGAAACTTTCCTCATGTCAGCACGTTTAGGTGTCGCCACCGGTGCCAACCTTGTGTGAATGCTCTAAAAAGCTAATCATTTGCATATCATAGCATCTTCTTCCAGTCGGTTAAATTTCGCGTCTTTAGCACGTCATCTTCGTGGTGTAGCAATTTTAATGGCCAGTAGTGTAATAAAACATGTCTCAGACGTGTATCTGCATAAGTTGATCGCATTATGAATGCAATAGACGAAATTAAGAATAGTACTGTGAAACTGAAACGAGCAACGAAATCTGTTCTTACATGTGCAGCTAAATACATTGAACTCGGTGGACATGTTTGAACATTTATTGTGAATGTTCTGTGAAATTGTATGTACACTGTACAACTTCCTGAACATGAATTTACGTGTGCTACGGTTTTAATAAAAGCAGATTATCTGACACATTCATACAGTTTCAGTAGACGTTATTACCATCATATTTCCAAAATTAAATTGTGTGCATCTTCCGTTGAAAACTTTGTGCAAATGTCTGGAATCTAAAAAACAATTGGTCCAAGTAGTTAATAAATTAAAAATTTTACGAAATTACGTCTTTGCTTCTCTGAATGTTATGGAAAACTACTGCGGATACACGTCTGATACGTGTTTTATTAGATTCACCAGCTCAGTAACAACCAAATAAATGTATATCTTGCTTTACTTTAACCTCGTACACTTTTGCGATGGCTTCATATTACGGAAGTAGCTGAATTTCAGGCAATTTTTTTTATTAGTCGTAACTTCTTAACTAAACATTTGCAGATCTATGTTTATATGAACTTTTTTCTTTAGTTTTACTTGTAGAATAACGTATTAAAATATTTGCATATCTTCGCGAATCACTCTGTATTATTGATGACTTTATCCTCTGTTATGTGTATCTATCGTGTTTATTAATTTTATTGAAAACGCTACGAATTAACGCACCACCCTAATACATCACATACAAATGGTTCAAATGGCTCTGAGCACTATGGGACTGAACATCTATGGTCATCAGTCCCATAGACCTTAGAACTACTTAAACCTAACTAACCTAAGGACATCACACAACACCCAGTCATCACGAGGCAGAGAAAATCCCTGACCCCGCCGGGAATCGAACCCGGGAACACGGGCGCGGGAAGCGAGAACGCTACCGCACGACCACGAGCTGTGGACACATCACATACAGTTTTAGATAAGTGGCAGCCGGGTATTACTTTCTACATGTTAAACACGTACAATAAAAAGCTGTGATTTACAAAACGAAACAAGTGCTTGCTAATGTCGTAATTTTATTCGGTTAACCGCTTCCCTTTAATGCTACTACAACATCGATCTTACAAACACTGATTTATAAAAATCCTTGTTAAACAAACATAAACAGAAACAAATTGGAATTATAGGACAAATCATTCCTAATCTATCATGTTTGTGTGGAGAACGCTTTGTTGTGTCACGATATTATGAAGTGTTGAATAAATTATTTATTAGAATTAGAATGTTTAAGTATTAAGATAAATATGAAACTTTCTGCCAGATTAAAACTGTGTGCCGGGCCGAGACTCGAACTCGGGACCTGTTCGAGTCTCGGCCCGGCACACAGTTTTATTCTGCCAGGAAGTTTCATATCAGCGCACACTCCGCTGCAGAGTGAAAATCTGATTCAAGATAAATATGGTCGTTTTTATAGCTGACTTCAGTACCTTGCTAATGGTGTGTCGCACGCGTATGTAGGGTGTCTCTAGCTTCACTTACTGTTTTTATGAACAACTTTACACATAAATGTTAATAATATTGCTAACCTTCGTTTTATAAATATGGCAGTAATTTTATTGCATCCGGCTCTTTATTGTGATTTCAAAGCTGTCGTTCTTTGTAGCTTATCTAGGAGTGTATATTCCAGACCTTGGCCATGTTTGCCCGTAGTTCATTAGCATGTAGCGGTAGAAAGTACCTAGCCGATGTGGGAATCCCAAGTTACATCCGTTCAGCGGCTAGCTCGGTACCCACCCAACAAAATTCGCCGCGCAGCACTGGCCAGGTCCTTCTTACTAACCTGGCTCGGCTACTACAGGCAACTTGACAGCCATATATCGCCGGCGAAGCCAGATGGTTTTGAATATGTTGTATAGCGGACATGCCTCTCGTTACAGCACAAGTCTAAATTGATGTCTGCTTGCACTGCACAATGAGTATGGCAGCACTTGATGTAAAACGGCGTATGTTCGTTTACTTACAAAGATGTCCGACAATTTGTTTATTCCCGTGTTCTAGGAATTTTATTTTAAAGCTTGTTATTAAAAGTAAGAATCTAGAAGTGAGCGAGATGAACGTAACTCTTCCGTCCGACTTCCTTTAAGCTATAAACGTAAGGAAATACGTCGATAGCCTTTTGAACACTTACCATTCCAAAACAACGGAAAGTACTACAGATACGAGACTGGTAGTAGATGTGTCGGTACAGCTTAACACGCAGCGTGCTAGCTTCCAAGTCAGGAAGGTAAGCAGTGCCTGAATCGATTTCGCGGGCCGGATTACCGACTTTTTAGTTTGGTAAATCGGCCATTTTAGGAAGCTTTCAACATTCATCTAGTCAAATGTCGCGATGGTTCCCATTCTCCACCTCACAGAACACGGGATACAAACAGATTGCGCTCACGACACAGGTCAACGGATGACGGCAGGGAAGACACCCGGCCACAGTGTTACGACAGATAATTTTGCCAAATCGTGAGATACTCGCGAAGTGAGACGTACGACCAGAGGTCGAAATAGGAAAGAGGAAGGAAAAGGGAACGGGAGCATTACAGGTTCGATATTGAGGAGTTATGTCTTGAGAGTTATGTCTTCAGAGATAGCGGAAATTTTCTGTTATAAACTGGAAAGGAGATTTCCGCTACAGCATCCCCGTTTCCGTTTCTGCAAGATCCGGGCCCTAACAGTGAGGTTTAATCGAATACTGTTCACATAATCTTTTATTGTCCGAGGTGGGGGTGTAAGAGGACCCGTGACTTCTACACAGTACACATAGTGACTTGCTGCTGACTATTCGTAACAAAGAGCACGGGAGCGTGACGTCACATGTTTACAGGATTCGAGCACAGCTGGCCGTTGTCAGTAGTTGTGAACATGTTTTCTGAAATCTAGCCACTCGTGTTCGGAAGGGACAATAAAAAAATGAGAGAACCGCTGGACGCTGAACTTGAACGAATGACGCTGGACGTCCGTCCCGAACAAATGCAATGAACAATAACGATGAAAATGAAATCAACAAAAAAAAAAGAAGGGATAGAAGGAAGGTTAGAGAATTTTACGTCTCGTCGATAACAAGGCCACAAGAGACGGAGCACAAACTCGGATTAGGAATGGATGGAGAAGGGAAACGACTATGTCTTTTTGATAGGAATCATACCGGCATTTGCCTTTAATGATTTAGGGAAAGCACGGAAAACCTACATCTCGATGGCTGGACAGGGATCTGGGCCTCAGTCATCTCGAATGTGATCCCATTGTCCTGTCACTTCCCTCCATCGCTCGGTAATTTCACAATCATCGGCAGAAGAGATGGCAACATAGAAGCTAATAAATTCAGGTGGTACTTAAAGGAAGGATTTCAAATGAGATATCAGTAAAATTATAAATGTCTTTAAAAATAAGTAAAACTAGTCGAACTGGCCGCTGTGGCCGGGTGGTTCTAGGCGCTTCAGTCTGGAACTGCGCGACCGCTACGGTCGCAGGTTCGAATACTGCCTCGGGCATGGATGTGTGTGATGTCCTTAGTTTGGTTAGGTTTAAGTAGTTCTAAGGTCTTGGGGACTGATGACCTCAGATGTTAAGCCCCATAGTGCCCAGAGCCATTTGAACCAATTTTTAAAAAAAAATAGTCGATATACATTTGTGGAAACGTAATAAATAATTAAATAACAAGACTATGAAGAAATGTACTTGTTACAAACTGTTACACGTACACTAAGTAGAAAAGCAGGCGTAGTGGTTGTTGAGAAAAGATGAATTTTACGCTTCGTTTCACAATTGTGTTTATCGAAAGTGCCGAAAAGAAAGTGAAACTTGATATTTACTTCATGAAAGATTCGAAGTAGTGAACACACAATTCAAATTAGCTTTACCCCAAGGAGTCTTTTCTTTAAGATGAAATGCAATAAACTGTAATTATACTGTCTTGTTTCTGTATCATACGATCGAATCACGTAATATTTAAGTTTACCAGCTCAATACTTGACCATGTATAGGTCTACTGGAAGTTGCGTTATGTTGCTGCGACCTGTTAACCTCAAACAGCTGTAGAAGGACCTGTAATGGAGACTTCGAGGTTCCTGGCCGCTTGACGTTTTTCATATTCACAGAACATTAAAACATGGAACAAAAAAAGTGGAAAATGAAAATCGAATTCACTTCCATTACGTGCGTACTACAACGGTTACATTCCTACTCACAGCAACACGCTTACTAAGACTTTATAACAACTTGAACCTGTTATTGCAAGTGTCGTGCTCGAAAGCGCAGGCAGCATACAGTTCCAATGTTTTCTGTTATTTTCAGAAGAGTTCATTCTATGCTTTGTATGTTGCTGTCGTTTTGGTTCAGGGCCCTATACCAACACCGACTCAAAGGAAGGCCTCGGCGCTTGTTGGTGACGTCACGTCAGCTAGGCACGGCGAACGCCAGGTCTGTTGCAGGCAGAAACGCCTGGGCGTGCTTATCGCTATAAATCTCTTATTTTTGGACAAAATATTTGGTATTATTTTGGATTCTGCAGTTTTATTTAGATGAAAGATTTTCTTACTATCGTAAAGCTACAAATGAAGATCATAGTTCTGTATTACTGAATCCTGTCGAAACAAACGTAGATCAATATGAGAAGATGCTTTGCCCCATTGCAAGCTTCGGAAATTTTACATTCAAGTAACTATATTTACTTTATCCATTTTGTTATCGAAACTTACCCCAACCACCTTACAATGAACTCGTTTCTTTTTTTTATTTATTTATTTTCGTTTGACATCGTCACTGGAAATGTGAACTAATTTACATGTGTAGATGTCCAACTGTTGCCAGTCATTAGATTACAGTCGTTTTCAACGAAAGGAATTCTAAACAGGAAACAAAATAGCTTCATACATCGAAAATACTGCTGAACTTAAAATTTTTTAAACATGCACATTAGAAAAGATAAATATTCCCCTCTTGCAACTGAAAGGAGAAACTTTATAAGATAAAAAAATTTATTTGATAAAACAAGTATCTCTCTTTTACCTCTTCTTCTGTCCCCATCCCCTAACGTGTACAATCGCAAGATATTTCATTAACATTCAGTGCTCCTCACCCCATAATCATCCAAGATACCTAAAGAAGAGCACCAATATGTTCACAGTTTCTTGTAAAAGCAACCCACTACAAACGTAACTTCCTCAGATTTACAAATAAGGTAAAGAAGCATGAATTCTGTTGCTGCTGGACCATGCAGTTGTTTTTGTATGTCAATCCTTAAAACAGGTGGAAATTTAAGTTCAGGAGTACACTATTTGATAAGCAGTGTAATGAACTGCACAATTAATTGATTGCAGAAATCTCTCAGAACAATGTGTGTTGGTCAACTACCACCAATAGTTTCACTTTTTCCTGTGTCAGGGAGGGAGACACCACCATTATGAGTACGCCTGCAACAGACCTGGCGTTGGCCGTGCCTAGCTGACGTGACGTCACGAACAAGCGCCGAGGCCTTCCTTTGAGTCGGTGTTGCCTATACACACAAGAACCGAGAGTTAAGTTGGACGTGTGAAGGCGTTTTGACCGACCGACCGACCGACGAACTGCCCTTGTCGGATGTAGGGCGGATAGGACCAATCGACGGCTGACCCCCCCCCCCCCCCCCCCCCCTCTCCACTCAACAAACTGTGCCGTGCGTAGCGCTGTCGTGTCATCCGCCCAACAGAAGATCGTCTTTTGTCACTGCCAGTGGTATTAAGTGTAGTTGTAACACATGAGCATGTGACATTGTTGGCCGAGAGGCCCCATGCGGCGTACTTCGGCCGCCGAGTGCACGTCTTATTGCAGTTGACGCCACAATGGGCGACTTACGTGCTGGTGATGAGGATGAAATGATGAAGAGGACAACACAACACCCAGTCCATGAGAGGAGAAAATCAACCCGACCGGGAATCGAACCCGGGCTCGCTGCATGCCAGGCAAGCACAAATGACAGGGTACGTGGCGGACGGAACTTAGAATTTCTGGAGAAATTTAAAGACTGCAGATGTTTGTGGGACACGTCGTACAAGTAGTATAACAATACAGATGAAACAAATGGATCTTTTTTTTTCATTTTCCACGAATCCATTACGGTTTCGTGTGGCACATATTATAAAAGTCCGTCGACATTCTGTATTTTTGTTCTTAGGTTTTATTTCCGATACTTATCGGAAATGGAATCTACAGGGTGAAAAGTATTTAAACCGACAAACTCTGGGAGGTTGTAGATGACATCAAAACGAATATTTTTCCCCAATGTCATTTTTTCCTATGAGGATTGTTTAAACCGGTGGAGGCCATATTACGCTCTTCAGTTGTTAGAGGCCATATTACGATCTTCAGTTGTTAGAGTGCGTATTACGCTCTTCAGTTGTAGGCAACTGCTGTCCACCAGTGTAGTAGTGCATTGTCTGTGTTTACTAATGGAGCGATACACCTGGAGTGAGGACACTGATATGGTTGGTGCATACTACGTAGCGCACCACAACGGGCGAGCTGCACAGCGCGTTTATCAACAACAATATCCTAATCGCCGAATCCCGCATCATACTACCTTTGCTGCTGTGTAGCAACAGAGACCGGGTCATTTAGCAGATTACCTGGACAGGGACGCCGTCGTACGGTAAGAACGCTGCAATTTGAGGAAGCTGTCTTGCAGCATGTGGAGCGGGATCCTTCAATCAGCATTCGTGCAATTTCACGTAACATGGGGACGAATCACACGAATGTAAGAACAGTCCTTCGAGAGCAATTTTTACGTCCATTTCACTTACAGCGTGTCCACAACCTGGAACCAGTTGATTATCTACCCAGAGCACAGTTTTCGCGGTGGTACCTGGAACAGTGTGAAATGTATCCTACATTTCCATCCTCTGTGTTGTTTTCCGATGAAGCAACGTTTGGGCGTGATGGAGTCTTCAACATGCACAATTCGCATGTTTGGAGTGAGGATAATCCATATGCCACAGTTACTAGCGCTCATTAAGTGCGGTTCTTCGTTAATGTGCTGGTCGGTGTTGTTGAGGACTGTTTAATTGGGCCGTATCTGCTACCTAAGCCATTAAATGGCAGACACTATTACAATTTTCTCGCCAGAGCATTGCCAGAATTGCTGGAAGACGTCCCGCTCCCTACAAGACAACGCGCGTGGTTTCAACATGACGGGGCGCCGGCACATTTCAGCCGTCGTGTGCGTCGATTCCTGGACCGACGGTTCCCAGAAACGTGGATTGGTAGAGGTGGTCCTATACCATGGCCTGCTCGATCCCCAGATACTTCCCTTCTGGACTTTTTGCGTGGGGAGAGATGCACAACCTTGTTTATGCAACTCTTGTTGCATCAGAAGAGTATCTGGTTGCTTGGATAGTAGCAGCAGCAGGAACAATTCAGGATACTCTGCCCGTGTCAGACAGAACATGATCTGACGGTTTAACCTTTGTTTACGTGTCAGTGGAGGCATTTTTGAAAATCTACTGTAATTGAAATTGGGTTATGTTAATGTGTTGCCTCTTGGTCATAAAGAAATGGAAAAGTGTTTGTTGGTTTAGTTAATTTGCTACCAGAGAGATCTTCCTCTACCTGTTTAAATATTCCTCATAGGAAAAAATGACATTAGGGAAAAATATTTACTTTTGATGTCCCCTACAACCTCCCAGAGTTTGTCGGTTTAAATACTTTTCACCCTGTATAAACCAAAATACTGACATTCAATTTACGTTCATTCATGAAGTATACTTGTTTCATTGTTACAAGTGCTAGAAAAGATTGGTCTACATCCAGGCCCTCAGCTACGAAGAACGAAGTGTGGATTTTTTTTTTTTCAGTTGTAACAATTGCTAAATGCCTCGTTTCTCATGTAGCCTATCTGTTGTATTTATCAAATGTTTTGCGACACCACCATGTGTAATATTTCTTTTTCGAATTTGAAATAAGTTTCTTAAAGTTACATATCACCTTTTATGCTACATACGTAGATAAATTTATAACCTTTATAAGAAAGTCTTTTGTTTAATTAATTTTGCTTTACCATGATTTATTTCTTCACTCAGCTATAAACCTCGTTACAAGTTTTAGGAATCATTTTAGTTAATAATTGTGCGGATACAGCAGCACTGGATCTGAGATCCTCTTTAACTTCTGCCACTGGCTAGAGATCGTAACGTAGCTAACAGCCTCTACTCGCAGCTTACAGCTTCTCTCAGTTTTTTTTTTTTTTTTTTTTTTTTTTTTTTTTTTTTTTTTTTTTTTAATGGACTTGTAGTCCGGGGTGATATGTTACAATACAGCATCACCGGTCTATTGCGGTCTAACTGTGTTGGTGAGGCAGTAAATTTCCACAGGGCAGTGACTGCGTCACTGCAATTCACTTTGGAGGTGTGGCGGTGGGACTTGTAGTCCCGTACCACCCTCTGACGGTGATAGTACTACATGAGTCAGGCAGAAGAATTTTGCCTAACATGGGCAGATGAAGGTGTGGCGGTGGGACTTGTAGTCCCGTACGCCAGGGCAGGGGTGATGCATTCCTCTCAGTTCTGTATTCTTTTCGTTAAGAATGGTTTGATAACGTTCAACAGCTGCGAGATGCATGACTCATTTACGAAAATCCTCGGCCTCAGCTCTCAAACAAGAGAAAGTGAGTAAATTTCTTTCCTTGCATTAGCTACTACATTGCCCACAGCCTTCTCTCGGCTTTATTAGCCATATTACCTTCAAAACAGTGAAGGCACCCCCCCCCCCCCCCGTTTTGTATCTACGCAAAAACGAGCGGGATCTCGGAGAACATAAGAAAACTCAGTGAACTTAAACAAATCACAACGTGGCGGCGTTGTAGTGGTGGAGTGCAGGCGGCCGCGACGTGTACAGACTGCCACGATATTGGTTGGTCGGTCGGCCGATAAATTGTTGCGCGTGTAGGGCCTTTATAACCCGTAAGAGCACTGTCAATGCGGTGCTATCACTCGAGATGTTAGGCTACAGATCCAGTCATGTTTAGACGTCTCTTTGACGACCGGCTCTGTAGGAAATACGTGACGGTGACATTAGCTCTCACTGCTGGAGGAAGTAGATTGCGGCCTTCTTAAGTACCTTGCCCAGGGCCGTAGCGGTTCAGTCGTTTGTCTTAAGTCGTCCGCTGTGTACTGTTGTCACCGACTGGCTGTAAGTAGTGTCTGCAGTACGCGCAGACATAACTCCTTATATTTTTGATGCCGATTTCCGCCTTGTCACTATAAACCACCTTCACGCAACCTTGGAAGTGAGTGCGTTTTCCAGACGACGGATAGTTAACGAAAGGTCAGGGCCAAGGTACGATGCGCTGTGTTTACACGTAATTGCATTGCTGGCAACCACAACTCGTAGTTGCAAATAATACTTACAAAGAGAGAGCAAAAAGCAACAGACGTCAATAATTTACAAGTATCCTAATGTCTGTGTGTTATGTACAACTCGGTTTTATTATCCTATCTGTTCTCACTTTTTCCTTTAACAACTGACAGTGACATCCGCAATTATACACAAAAATAAGTCTCCTGAGTTAATGATTTTCCTGCAACAGTAGTTTACTTAACATTTGTCTGATATCCAAATACGCTTACTCCTAATCCACGCAAACTCATTTATGATTGTTTTGCTTACTTAGTGACTTAGTGAATAACATCCATTCTTACTAGCAGGTATTGACTTAGTATAAACTTCATTATCTTTGCTTCATAACTACATTTCGTCTTGTCCTCAGTTGTAAGAAAAACGAATTGTATGTAACCTGTTGCTCGTACTGATTTACAGACGTACCTCAACATTATTCACTAAACTGCCTCATGGTCAGATGCTATCTTTTGTGAATGACAATCTGCCGCACAGAGTCTTTACTTGGACTAATAAATCCTGTAAGTTTCCTTTAATTTCAGTCTATGTTCACAAACTTTTTGTTAACAGATTACCGGTTTCGGTCTTTAATGACCATCATCAGTTCTGTTTCATAAAAACAAAGTCCTAATGTACTGCAGCCATATTGACATCGTCAAATGTTAAATGCGTAATCAGCACCAGCATCGCATTTAACATTTGACGATGTCACTATGGCTGCAGTACATTAGGACTTTGTTTTTATGAAACAGATCTGATGATGATCATTGAAGACCGAAACCGGCAATCTGTTAACAAAAAGTTTATGACCATAGACGTTAATTAAAGGAAACTTATTACCTGTATGGGTCACTGTTTTTTTCGCGACGAAGTCGCAGCTTGTGAAGCTAATAAATCCTTTTCTTTCGTAGCCTTCATAATTGTGTAGCTAATTACGAAAGTGCTTAGTATATGGGGTGAAAACTATTAAAATAAACAACTTGATACTAGATGTTTCCTGGAGAGCTGTAACACTAATTGCAAGTAGTATGTATAAGAATATACAGCCTACAGTTGCAGGTTAACTTTATCGTTTACCTAGGTTTCAACGTTAGTAATAACGTCTTCTTCAGAACCTGCAACAAGTTAATATTATAATGCGCTAGTAAATTATATTAGATATGCTCATCCTACAGGATGCAACGTATAGTACTTACATGAATTATTATTTAAATGTTTGCGTAACACAGGCCATGTCCTAAGTCAACTTCATAAAACTTGATGCATAACCATAAGGTTTTGTCACTTCTATTAAACCAACTGTAGCAGATTACCTTTATGCCCGTTGTATGGGCCTCGTCGTGTGACTAAGAGACTGCGGACCGCGAGGGCTTCGTGGTCTGCCTCACAGAGGGCGGCGCGCATGCGCGATACGTATAGAGTCAAACTCTTTATTACGCACGCGTCAGATAACCTTTTTGCTATGAATTAATTTTAATTTTACTATTGTAAGTTAATTACAGTATCCAGCATGACTACGTTTTACATTCTACTACAGAGCTTTCTAAACTGACCAACAAATCTCGTATGAACATCTGTAGGAAAGGATCTATTATTACAGAAACTGTGAGGTCACATGCATTATGAATTATTGTAAACTTAGTATAGGTTGGAAGCCTTCGAAGTATGCCCTATTTTTTAGATACAGTTGATCGTTCAGTAAATTGCCTCTATCTGTAATTAGGTGTGCATAAACTTGTAGTTCCTCAAGCGTGTCGAGTCCTTAACTTCATGATGTAGTAGCTCTATGTCACATAAAGGTTTAGGTGTATGAGACATTTGCATCACATATTCCGCAAAGGCTGACCCCCGTGTTCTACGCCCTTTATTGGAAGATGTTCTTTAAACCTTACTGCTATAGGTCTGCCTGTTTGACCTATGTAATAACATGGGCAATCATCACGCATAATCTTACATACGCCTGATTTCGCTGACTTGTCACCGTCTTTCTCAAGGGAATGAACCAAATTTTGCTTTAAACTATTACTCGTCGAGTAGGAAATTTTAAAACCCGAATTTTTCAACAGGCGCCCTATCTTGTAGGAGACATTACCTATATAAGGAACCGACAACCATTTCTTGGTCTCATCTTGGGTTTGAGTATTTGTGTTTACTAAAGTCGTTGTCCTTTTTCGCGTTTTCTTATGATATAACTGCCTCACTATCTTTGGATCATAGCCATTATTCTGTGCAATACTCTCGAGAATTTGTAATTCTTTTTCGAGGTTGACATCTGACAACGGAAGAGAAATCGCCCGATGTATACTAGAATAGAAAAACGCCATTTTATGCGCTTGGGGGTGGATTGAATCGGCCGGGATGATGTTGTCTGAATAACTTGTCTTCCGGAATATGTTGAACTCTATTTTAGCATCTTTAATAGTCAACGTTAAATCAAGATAATTTAGTGATCTGTCAGCTGATTCCAATTCTTGTGTGAATTTTATTTTTTCATGTAGACTGTTAAACGTTGCGAAAATTTGCTCTATTCCTTCTGGAGTATTATTAACCAGCAGAAGAATGTCATCGACGTATCTCGCAACTGTAGGCTGTGTATTCTTATATAAACAATTTCAGTTGCTGTCGCTGCATAAAAATGTTAAAAATTATGCAAGTAGTATCTTACGTACCAGCTGCAGTGCATCACACGCATCAAAAGACTTGTCGTCATTAGCAGACGTCCAGCCATTCCACACGATTTTAACGATGTATGACCAGCCCAAGTTTTCACTGTAGACCAAATATGTAAGTTCGACAGATTATAATATACACTTGAACATGGGTACACAGCTGGGACTGTACAACAAAGTAAAAGAGTATGTTAATCCAAGCAATAACAATCAGTGTGGCAGATCGTCAGTCAGATTTTTTTCTGTTGAACCCTAAACAAATAAAAATAGTTTTATTTACAGCACTTTAGCGGCTTTTGTGCCAGAGGTCTGAAGTGTAACCGTTTTGTTTAGTTGACTCATAACATTTTTAGACAACATAGTTGTATGGAGATAAACAGCGATTAATTTATAATCAATTACTCAAAATGACAGTCAGAATCGCATTATTTATTTTGCCATCAACCGGTTTCAACCCGCGATGGGGTCATCTTCAGGGCAATCCACACCATTTGGTCACTCGCTGGAGTCGTCACCCTGCCTGTGTATGATTGGTAGTTACCAGCCGTGCACAGGCAGGGTGAAGACTAGAGCTAGCGACCAAATGGTGTAAATTGCCCTGAAGGTGACCCCATCGCGGGTTGAAACCGGCTGGCGGCAAAATAAATAATGCGATTGTGACTGTCATTTTGAATAATTGACTCATAAGAGTATGTGTGTAGGCTAATATGGGGGCATCTTTATGAGACTGATAGGAGAAATTGATGGTAGTGGGGTGGGGGGGGGGGGTGGGGGTGGAGAAGGGTTGGCGAGCCCCGATGCTGCCTCTCAGCCACTTGTATCAGTAGCCCCAAAGGAGCAGCCGAGATAATATGAGTCCATACCATCAATGTGTCACGTGTCCTCAATCCACCAGACAATGCTCAGGAGCTAGGACACTACCCTACCACTTTTGTGCAACGTCTGATGATGAGGAATTTTATTTCCAACATCTCTCCTCTGCTTCCCATCTAAATCCTGTAGAGAAATATTTTTTCCCCCAGTACGATTCGAAGCAGCTACATAAGACCTGAGCGTCACTGCGCTAGCTGCTATAGCCCCTAGAATGAATTGGGTAAGAACGTTTCCGGTAGGTTTATGATACCTCAGTTTTGCAACAGCACTGGCAGTGACCTATGACTGCTTCACGTTAGTAGACTTGTGCTTTTGTTATGTTACCTGTTATCCACAGTCTATTATAGGCGCTATCTTACAAAAAATTATCAATTTTTCTAACATAAAATTGGGATAGGTTGTCTGTTGTCACACATTTTGACTATTACAATCTCCTGTTCTCCATGTACTAACATCTTTAACTACATCTTGCTTAGGCGATGATCAACAGCAAAATGGCTCTGAGCACTATGGGACTTAACATCGGATGTCATCAGTCCCCTAGAACTTACAACTACTTAAACCTAACTAACCTAAGGACATTGCACACATCTATGCCCGGGGCATAGCGGTCGCGCGGTGTCAGCAGCATGTACAAATTTTAAAAAAAGCATAACACTGTCTAGAATGTTATTTTATTTTGCTACCGGTTTCGGTTCTGAGCCATCATCAACGGCAGCTGCGCAACATGCACAAGTGGACAATGTGACAATGCTAAACAAAATAAGAAAAACCGAAGTGTTAATGCTTCAGTTTTGTAATGTGATTATCACGTAATTATTTACTGGTAACTCTTTGGATTCGATCAAGACTGTCATCTTTGACACTGGAGTTCTTTGACTTATACTGCTGTAAATTACTTGCCCTTGTGTCAATGTGCCACTTTATTTTTATCTTGCTGTAGTTTCTGATTTTATATTATCTTGGTAATAATGGTTTCCTGTGGCAACTTTTGTTAAAGCATGTACGACATGTGCTACAACTGTGACAATTTTCGTGAGTATTTTTATCGATGTAACGCTTTTCTGTTTTGCTTATTTCGTTTAGCATCGTCACATTGTCCAGTTTTGTATATTGTACAGCTGCCATTGTTGGTTCAGGAACGGATCCGGTTGCAAAATAAAATAACATTATTACAGACAGCACAGTGATATGTATTTTTTTAAATCTTTAATTACTCTGATCAGATTTAGGCCTCCAGGTGTGGCGACTGAAGCTACGAGAATCGGACGTCGGCTTTCACGCATGACTTAATGAGGCAGCGTTTGACGCCATACGTGCGCCAAGAAAAACAGAACACGGAAAATATTTGTGTCCATTTCGTTCACAGAATGTAGGTTGTAGTGAAAGACTGATATTTAGCGTCGCCGATAAAACTGTACTAGGGACTGCCCACGCTGTAATCTCGACGAGTATGTTGCTAACGCTTGTCGCGAATGGCCATGCCGTTATGGTGACGGAACAAATGATTTGTGTAACCAGTGACGTAACGATAATTTCTTTTCCACTACGGGAGGAATCTTTAAATATTTAACAGAAAAAAATGTTTGAACATACTAGGTGGAGCAATATACTGCTTGACTCCTCGGTGAAGGTATGTTCTCGAAACTTCAACAAAAGCCCGTACCGAGCTACTGAGCGTCTCTCCTGCAGAGTCTTCCACTGGAGTTTATCTATCATCTCCGTAACTATTGAAGCAATTAACAGAAAATAAACGAAACAATCAGCTGAGAAGCCAGCACAAACCTCCAGCCAACCCAAACGTCAGTCTGTTACCTCTACCAAGTTTGCACATTCGTTGGCTTAGCCAACTCGCAGTCGAACTGTCATCTTCCAACATTAGATATCGGATTAAGCTACAGTTACATATTTTACACACGCCCAAATTCCGACCTTCTTTTGAATTCATTACATTTCTTCATAAATGCTGCAAATCTACTATATATACTTGAAAAAATAATTTTACCACTATTAGTTGCTTTCAATTAGTAATGCTTTATTGATGACAATCTTCGGTAAGAAGTCGACGTAAAATACCTTAGAAGGATAGCTTAACAAGTAAAACGTCATACTAAAAACAGCTTATGGTGTTAATATGAATTTCTTTAAATATATTAGTAGTATAACAGAAACATCAATACGCGACAAAAGCAGAATGTGGCATGAAGGGCGACCACAAAATGCGATTATTTCGAATGTTAGCGGCATAGAGGCGTATCTGGTTAACGTCCGTTCATTGACCACCACGTATTACCCTCCCTCTCGCTGCCTCCAACTTGACACGTCGGCGCACCGTCAAATCTGGTCTATAACGCTATCATACGAACAGCACTTGGACGGCCCTTTGTGAAGTTCAGGTCGTTAAACCGATGTCTGCGTTAGGTCTAAAGGCGTGGGTCCGTGAAGCTAACAAACGTGATTTCGTTAGAATAGCTATAATTCCTGTCATAGTGCTATCATTGCACTCCTACACGTACAATGCGCGTAAATATTCCCGACCCTTTGATGACGATTGAATTATGTCAGACGTACAACTGGATGCTGCTTGCAGATGTTTGAACGGAAATCAGGAACCGGAACGCTACGAAGAATACAGAAGGTTCCGAAACAGGGTGAAGGAGAGTCAATCAGGCACGCTCGTTGCTTTCTGTGGAGCTGCATGACACAAGCGATTCTGTGGAAGGGTCTGTAGCTTGAGTATTGGAAAGACAAAATACGAAGCTGTTTTGCAGGTCTCAACTGACGAAATAAATGAGTTTCGCCCAGTATCACTCAATCTTAATGCTGCGAAATACTACCGTCGGCTAGAACCTCCACACTACATAATTAAGGCGCTTTCCACCAAAGCACGTAACAAGTACAATATGAAAAGCAGTAAAGACAATTCCCTCTGAAGCAACAGGCAACGACAGCTTAAGCGTTACCACAATGAAAAATGTTGCAAACTTTTATTTTATCTGTCTCAACATACATATTTAATTTTTGTCTTGTGGATGAAATATATTCCACTCCATGGAAAATTATAGTTCGACCTACCCGTAAGCTCAAAACCAATAATCCACCTTGTGATTATTGACTAATCAGCATATTGCCCACTGTGTCCTGCGAATGTGCATATGGTGTGGATGACGAAATGAAATGATCGTGTGGCATTGTTGGCCGAGAGGCCTCATTCGGAAAGTTCGACCGCCGAGTTGCAAGTTTTATTTCAGGCGACGCCACATTGGGCGACTTGGGTGCCGGTAATGATCATGAAGGATGACGCGGACAACACAACACCCAGTCCACGTCCACGTTCACGGTATGTAAGCACGTTACCACTCAGCTAAGCAGGCCAACTGTGGATGACGAAATAAAATACCCGACTCATCAAATCTCCGAGAATCAAAGTTCGAAAATGTTCATAAATTCTATTTCAGCTTGGAGGCCCACGTGCTACCGCACGAAAAGATTTACTCATACTTTACAGAGTACAAACACTTCAATGCGGCCCCGTAAATGTGGTTGGGCTTACAAGTTTGGCTACGTTTCGCCTATGGGACGCCAACTCACACTCGTCGCAATGCACCCGATGTTTCACAAAAGTATTTAACGTAACTGCAAGCAGTATCTGTTCTGCAAAAATCAGGTACGCACTTGTGTATTTTTTAAATTTTCACAAATTCGAGTTTATTTCCAATAAGACCATAGAAAAACCGAAAGTCACAGTTCACAATAAATTAATTTCAGAACCTGACCGAGTTTCTTAAGATCCTGGAGGACGTTGAATAAACCAGGATTAATTGCGTGAGTTACCTTTAGAAAACCGTTTAGGTTCCACAGTATATCAAACTATAAATTCCACAATGGCTACAACCCAAACCTTATAAGTGCGGCTTGTATCACACGCAACCCACAAAGTAACAAGTTCATCAGATGCCGAAAAATGTTTATGTTCGAAAGCAGGAACTCTGAATAATTCACACATGCCCTAACACAGACGAACACAGTCTGACCGCCTCCAATGGCGTGCTACTCCGAACCTAGATTCCCACCAAAATGCCGCTGTTCACCCAAGAAATCTCGGTCAAGCAACACTGAAGTCAGTTAAACTACTGCACATTCAAATTGATGAAATTCTGAATTTTAACCTTTTATAGGCGTACATCAAATCACATTGGAATTTTCCGAGAAATATTAGGCTGTCACCAGTTTTCTTTCAGCTGCCATAGTTTATTTATAAACAATAATATCTATCGTTTTTATCCATTTTCGAATTTATAAGTGTAAACATTAGTAACAGTTTACAGTATTCCGCTTCTTGTAATATACTACTGGGCATTAAAATTGCTACAACACGAATATGACGTGCTACAGATGTGAAATTTAACCAACAGGGAAAAGATGCTGTGATATGCAAATGATTAGCTTTCCAGAGCATTCACACAAGCTTGGCGCCGGTGGCGACACCTACAACGTGCTGACATGAGGAAAGTTTCCAACCGATTTCTCATATACAAACAGCAGTTGACCGTCGTTGCCTGGTGAAACGTTGTTGTGATGCCGCGTGTAAGGAGGAGAAATGCGTACCATCACGTTTCCGGCTTTGATAAAGGTCGGATTTTAGCCCATCGCGATTGCGGTTTATCGTATCGCGACATTGCTGCTCGCGTTGGTCGAGATCCAACGCATGTAAGCAGAATATGGAATAGGTGGGTTCAGGAGGGTAATACGGAACGCCGTGCTGGATCCCAACGGCCTCGTATCACTAGCAGTCGAGATGACAGCCATCTTATCCGCACGGCTGTAACGGATTGTGCAGCCACGTCTCGATCCCTGAGTCAACAGATGGGGACGTTTGCAAGACAACAACCATCTGCACGAACAGTCTGACGACGTTTGCAGCAGCATGGACTATCAGCTCGGAGACTAGGGCTGCGGTTACCCTTGACGCTGCATCACAGACAGGAGCGCCTGCGATGGTGTACTCAACGACGAACCTGGGTGCACGAATGGCAAAACGTCATTTTTCCGGATGAATCCAGGTTCTGTTTACAGCATCATGATGGTCGCATCCATGTTTGGCGACACCGCGGTGAACGCAGATTGGAAGCGTGTATTCGTCATCGCCATACTGGCGTATCAACCGGCGTGATGGTATGGGGTGCCATTGGTTACACGTCTCGGTCACCACTTGTTCGCAATGCCGGCACTTTGAACAGTGGACGTTACATTTCAGATGTGTTACGACCCGTGGCTCTACCCTTCATTCGATCCCTGCGAAGCCCTACACTTCAGTAGGATAATGCACGACCGCATGTTGCAGGTCCTGTACGGGCCTTTACGGGTAGAAAAAAATGTTGGACTGCTGCCCTGGCCAGCACATTCTCCTGATCTCTCCAATTGAAAACGTCTGGTCAATGGTGGCCGAGCAACTGGCTCGTCACAATACGCCAGTCACTACTCTTTCTGGATTGTGGTATCGTGTTGAAGCTGCATGGGCAGCTGCACCTGTACACGCCATCCAAGCTCTGTTTGACTCAATGCCCAGGCGTATCAAGACCGTTATTAAGGCCAGAGGTGGTTGTTCTGGGTAGTGATTTCTCAGGATCTATGCACCCAAATTGCGTGAAAATGTAATCACATGTCAGCTCTAGTATAATATATTTGTCTTATGAATACCCGTTTATCATCTGCAATTCTTCTTGGTGTAGCAATTTTAATGGCCAGTAGTGTATTTATCTATTTATTTAATATGAAAAGCTATTTTTAATTGCTCGAAATCCATGTTTTGGCGTCTCATTTACATATTGTAACAATTTCAGTGAATCGATTATGACAGTCCAATACTGTTAGAGATGTACCCGTAGACACCTCGTTTGTTGCAATCGCGTAATGCATTGCCGAGATATTAATTTTTACAGTTCAGGAATTACTTATAACGTTTAACTTGCAATAACTTATAATACAATCCGGACGACGAAGGCGCGTCTGCATACGCGTAATCGTCCATCTCTTCCGCTTCAAATGAGCCCGGTGGCTTTTCAGTGACACATGTGACTCAATCTTTTTTTAAATTTTGGGATAAGCTTTAGTTTTGCACTGGACGTGAAAAGCGGTCGTGAGAAATGAGCAGCTATTGTACTACCTAACGGACGGATTTTCCGGGTCACGCTGTCACATTAGCGGCCGGTGGATGTCCAGAGACACTGTGGAGCACAGTATGAAACTGGCCCTCCGCGTGCTCGTGCAAAGCTGATTTCAGCGATCTTAGCCGCCGCCTGTACGTCAGCGGCCTCGTTTTTGTGACTGAATGAAGTATCTCTTCCTTTTACCATTGGCTGTCGTGTCACAATAGAAAATGCCTTTTTTGCACGCTGCACATCGAAATTTTTATTTTTGCACCCAGACGCGTTTCGCCTTTTTTACAAGGTATCTTCAGTGGGTGTCCTGAAACATTACTTGATTCGTCCTTTTTACACATAGGTTATGGTTTCACATCTAGGTTATAGATTTAAAAATAGTTCCTTAACGTTTTTTTAAGAAATGGAAAGGTACTTACAGGTAACTTCGAATACTAAGTCTCTAATACACACACACACACACACACACACACACACACACACACACACACAAAACAGTTGAATGCAGAAAACTGAGAATGTTGGTAACACTTAGAAAAACAAATCAATCTCTGTATTAAAAAGATGGCAGTTACAGTGATGTGTAACGTAAACAGTGAACTGAAAGTGAGCCGACTCGAGTGGCCGTGCGGTTCTAGGCGCTACAGTCTGGAACCGAGCGACTGCTACGGTCGCAGGTTCGAATCCTGCCTCGGGCATGGATGTGTGTGATGTCCTTAGGTTAGTTAGGTTTAATTAGTTATAAGTTCTAGGCGACTGATGACCTCAGAAGTTAAGTCGCATAGTGCTCAGAGCCATTTGAACCATTTGAACTGAAAGTGAACAGTAAGATGTCCACTTGGTTGCCAGATGAGAAAAAGCAGTTTGATTAGATGCTGTGATTAGAAGTTACCTCTGCAAGTACCTTTCCATTTCATAAAAAAACGTTAAGGAACTGTTTTTAAACCTATAACCTTGATGTGAAACCATAACCTATGTGTAAAAAGGACAGATCATGTAACATTTCAGGACATCCACTGAAGATGCCGTGTAAAAAAGGCGAAACACGTCTGTGTGCATAAATGAAAATAAAAATTTCGACGTGCAGCATGCAAAAAAGGCATTTTCTTTGAAACAACTGCAATTTATATATATTTCGTACAACCTGTCTGAACTATGGTGAATTAAAGCTAAGTTAGGAAAACGACGCCATTGCACCTGGCAAACAGCCGCCATAACTCAATAGAGCAGTAGTGCATCGAACGCAGCAAGCGGGATCTAATTGGCATCTGCTGTGGTGGTTTAGCGGTAATGTGCGGCTGAAAACCGAAATTTAGTGGAATCGAATTCAGGGTGGGTCACCTTCTTCCACTCTGCCTTTCGACCTTACATTCACTTTTGAATTATGTAAAGATGCGTTTTTTTTTTTTTTTTTTGAAATGTGACAAGCTGTGATTGCCAATTTTTGCTTGTCTCGGACGAGGAATACCAATTCGCACTCTTCATTCACTGCAAATTCTTCGAAAAACGGGTAGTGAGTTACTCAAGTATCGTAATATTACGAGGGTGAGTCAAATGAAAACCTTAAATATTTTTTAAATGTTATTTATTGTGCAGAAGTGGTAGAAAGCTGTATCACTTTTCAACATAATCTCCCCCACGCTCAATGCAAGTACTCCAGCCCTTATAAAGTGCATAAATTCCTTTAGAAAAAAATTCTTTTGGTAGTCCGCTCAACCACTCATACACCGCGTGGCGTACCTCTTCATCAGAACGGAACTTCTTTCTCCCATTGCGTCTTTGAGTGGTCCAAACACATGGAAATTACTTGGGGCAAGGTCTGGTGAGTATGGTGGATGAGGAAGACCCTCAAAATGCAGGTCTGTGATTGTTGCAACTGTTGTACGGGCAATGTGGGGCCTTGCGTTGCCATGTTTCGAAAGGACACCTGCTGACAGCAATCCACGTCGCTTTGATTTGATTGCAGGCGGCAGATGATTTTTTAGGAGATCTGTGTATAATGCACTGGTGACGATGGCCCCTCTAGGCATGTAATGCTCCGAAATGACGCCTTTTTCGTCCCAAAAGAGAGTCAGCATAACCTTCCTTGCTGATGGTTCTTTTCGAAACTTCTTTGGTTTTGGTGATGAGGAATGGCGCCATTCCTTGCTCGTTCTCTTCATTTCTGGTTGGTGTAAATGAACCCAGGTTTCGTCCCCAGTAACGATTGTTGCAAGGAAGCCATCACCTTCTCATTCAAAGCGCCGAAGAAGTTCTTCACAAGCATCAACACGTCGTTCTCCTATTTCAAGAGTCAGCTTCCGTGGCACCCATCTTGCAGACACTCTGTGAAACTGGAGCACATCATGCACATTGTGGTGTGCTGACCCATGACTAATCTGTAAACATGCTGCAGTGTCATTCAGCATCACTCGACGGTTTTCCTTCACTATGGCTTCAACTGCTGCAGTGATCTGTGGAGTCACAACTCGTTGTGCCTGACCTGGACGAGGAGCATCTTCCACTGAAGTCACATCATTTGCGAACTTCCTACTCCATTCGGAGACTTGCTGCTGTGACAAACATGCATCACCGTAGTGAACCTTCATTCGTCGATGAATTTCAATAGGTTTCACACCTTCACTACACAAAAACCAAATAACAGAACACTGTTCTTCCCTGGCGCAAGTCGCAAGTGGGGCGGGCATCTTTATACTGATACTGCGACGGTATGTGTGCATCTGCACTATGCTGCCACCTACAGGCCATTCTGAATGTGTGATGACCTCAACCCACAGGAAAAATAATTATCAAAGTCTGAACTGTGAAGTCATCCAAAATTCTAGTTGGAAAACCACACTGTTCGTTATACTTCTCAATTGGTCACGATCCCACTTTTGTTTATGAACTGAAAACTCTAATATTCACGAGAAACTGCTCTGAAATTAACCTGAACCGACAAAATTGTGTATATATTCTCTGAAACTTCAAAGACATCTAAGACAATATCTGAAAGGAATTAGAAAAAGTGACTAAATTTGGTGAATCACACACAATACTACTAACAATCGCATGAACACTGGGGGGTTTCACCATACATCTACCCACTTTTGAGTATAACCAGTGTCTCTTAATACTACGACTCGTAGCAATACAATATCAAAAACTTTTATTACTGGGTAAACAGTCACTACGTGATTTGACAGCTGACATTTATAATTCCCGTTTACGTCAGGGAAAGCACCAATACGGGAATAGCAGCTTTTGCGTTATTGGTCAGAACGCAAGCAATTATGGCGGTCGCCGTAATTTTCGCGCGAAGCCATATTTCGCGACAAAATACTCTTATTAGTCACTGTCATATATCTAGTCTCATAACAATACATAAAACTACATAAAATAACTACAATAATTTTGACATGCAAGGATAATTAGTCCTAATGAGAGGAAGAAGTTTATATTTACTGTTGTTTCAACAATGACTACCAGGCAACTTTTAATTCACTGATTGTAATTTTATTTTCGTTAGCAAAAAGCAAAGAAACTAAACAAAGAATTTAATTAAATAGAGTCTGTAATTCTTATACTTTTAATAGAGAAAGAAAGTTTCTATGTCAGGGGATAGCGTTCGGCGAAATCCCTTTTTGTTGCATACGAAGCGTTGCGTTAGGCAGCACGATGTCGGCGGGTTACCATGATGAGAGCAGGATACAGACAGTTCCGGTTGTTAATCTTCTCCGGCGAAACGCAAATAAAGTTCCGGCACAGCCGTATCATTAACCCCGTGGTGATTAACAAACCACAAGACGCCAGTATACGAACGTTGTTGACATGTCCTCTCTTTTCAAACTACATGACGTAAACATCGCTCGTTTTTACACTTTATGCACTGTCAGTGACGCTATCGTCCATAATTACACGGTTCGTCACATTCATATAGTCTTAGCCACAAATACACAGTTCATAGAATTGTTCTTGTGTGTGAAGCACACCGTAAACAAAGTCCACTCTGTTCTCGCATTTCAAACTTCGACAACGTCACTGAAAACCATTTATATTACACAGTTAATTAGTCTTCACTTTCACAGCTTGATAGCATGTGATATACAACAGTTCCACCACTCAAAACCAATACCAGCAAAGTTCATTCGCATAAAAGCACAGTGCGTGTCGGCCGCAACAGAGTAATGTTAGAGGCACTTTCACAGTCCGGTTTATTTGCTCTTAAAGTTTGTTGGCGATGGCATTACATAATGCAGTGGTAAAGAGAATTAACAATCTGATAGTTCGGTATCACTGTACATACAATTACGTATGCTTTTCATGAAACACAGTACTATTTTTCCCACGCACGCTTCACAGACACGCCATCCGCCATCCCCTCTACTACGCAACAACCTTTCGACTCTCAATATCACTATCGCTGTCCATTGTCTATAGATGTTATATCGTTATCGTAAATTACATAAACCTTTATAAATGTTATTGACTGCATTTTTCACAATTAATAATATTCCAAAAGAGAACTTTACAAACTTTACCGCAGGTACAAAGCAAGAAACATATTTATCCATTGGCTAACGAAATAATCACAATTACATCTTTACATTTGAAAACCACAGTAGAAGTTACATAATCACAATTAGAAATGCCCATATGAACAAAAGAAAAAGAATAGAAATCTAAAGAAGATCACGAAAAAAAGAAAAAAAATTATATACGTAATTAGCAATGCCTGTTTGTAGCACGCTTACCAACTTACAGGATAAATTTAGATTTGTTATTACAAATTTAAGGTTTTCATTTGACTCACCCTCGCATATGATCAATAAGGAAAGGATAGACTGTGGTTTGACTTACAATTTCAAATAATCAAAAATTTTTAAGCAGTAGTTCCCAAGCAATCGTTTGAGAACAATTGCACAGCGAAAAACATTCGCATACAAAATCCAGGGTGAACATTAATAAAACCGATAAACTGCAAGGACGGTTGCCTGACTGGAAATGGAGGGAAAAAGGTCCTATGAATGTGTGTCCTGAAATGCATCTTTGCCACGTGCCATGTGTTCCTTGTGTGTTGCAGGTTGTGAGATTGATGCAGCGTATTGTAAGCAGCAGAGAATGGTCCGACCGGAACAAGCCGAGACGGTGTGTATGGCCAAGCAGATGGAATCGGTCGGCAGGCAGCACGACTAAACCAAAACAAGTACCCTCACAAACACTAACCACATCACATAACCTTTCAAGCCCTTTTTGGGCATTTGTGTGATCATGGGCCCTTCCAGACAGACGAACGTGTAGGGAAGCGGCGGACTGTCGAGACACCAGATATGGATGACTGGGTTCTACATCGGTGACGCTATTCGGAGAGAGGCCGGAACGTGCGAAAGAGTGCGGCAGCCCACGGCGCGACGCGTTAGCGTGTGCATTCCATGCCATGGAGGCAACTTTGAACATTTGATGTGGGGTGGATACGATGCAGCTGTGTACTGCGTTGCGGGACGATTTGTCGTTGCGCACACACACCGTCCATGTCCAGACATATATTCATAGGACCTTTTTGCCTCAATTTCCAGTCAGGAACCCACCCCCGCAGTTTCTCGGTTTTATTAATGTTCACCTCCATAGGTGGTGTTTTATTTTTTTATACTACAAGTAAAACATTTGCCGAAAAAATATTTCTGCAAATTTGCTACGTTTAGATAAGTTCTTTCAGCCAGCGCAGCAGATAATGCAACGTTCGGCTTTCTGCCCTCCTTGAATAAAACAGAGATGCAGACACTATTCTTTGCGTAGCACAGTGAATAATAGTGCTACTGAAGCCTTCCCGTCTCCTCTATATCTCTTTTGTTACGCAACCTTCCCTTTTACAATAACCTATGAAACTTTCCCTTAGGATTTCTACCTCTTGCTTAATAATAACAAATGAAATCTTCTCTTTGAAATTAATTCTCTTTCTCAATCTCCACATACAAATTTAAATGCTGCCTATTAAAAGTTATTTTCTGATTATTTCGACGAAACATAGAATGTGTCGTCGTCGTGGCCCTCAGTCGTTACCTGCAATAACCTAAAACTGTTCCTTACCTTTTTTTACTGTTACTGGATCGCCATCTGACAGCTACATCGAACTGCGACATAAATACACTTACTCTATTAAATGCTGATGGGCTGTCATAATAAGTGGCTCTATTTATTACCAAAGTTGATGTTATTCTTTAATAGCAAAGCTGGCGTTATTGTTTAATTAATTTGACTGAAGTTACATAATTCATAGTTAATCTTTTTCTTGACAACAATAAAATTTTGCAAAGTTTTACGTTGATGTTTTTTGAGATGGATTATAATCAGTAATGCAGTATTGCTGGCAAAAATTAATTATATTCTGAAAACGATTCTTCAAATATTTACTGTTGGTAATTAAGTGATTTTACAAACGTTCAAATGGGACTTACTTTTTACAAAAATCTTACAACTAGCATTGCGCAAACATACCTTCAGTAGTCTCGAGTTTCTCAAAAAAAAAATTCAATAATATTAGTTCCTCTTATGATAATAGTTAGCTGATGTCTCTGTACATACGTTTATAATCTCTTGCAAATCATAGCTGGTGGCTGACAGACACACCGCTCCTCTCAACGTCTCGCTTCAGACCTGCCACCGACTCTCTGCACATCTCGCTTACTACTGACTTCCTACGAACGTTAAAGTGCTCTCTCTGCTGCCAACAATGCTTTCCGGTGCAGACAATCCCTGCTACCATTACAAAATGTATCAATGCTCGGTCTTTCCCTCTCTTTTCTTAAAATGTATCCATACGCGGTCTCTCCCGCCCTTTTTTTTAAACTTATATCAATGTGCGGTTTTTCGTGCCAACAATACTTTGGTGCAGACATTCCCTGACCACAATTATTTCCAACATGACATATAAATTATTCCTACTTAATCCTATTAATAAAATATAAACATCTTTCATAAATTGTGGTTTGACACTATAATGACCTCACGACAAATAATTGCGGCAATACTCAACATAGCGTACAAAGCTTCGCAGATGGATTGCTGTAACACGAGCTCAACACGTACATCATTTTTTTTTTCTTTTATTTGTGCCACTTCAGCCAGCCTCAGATTCATACTGATTCACGCGGACACACTTACACCCACGATTCGCATACAATATTTACACGTTACTTACATCACTATGTCCTCCCATGGCTGTCATGAGTTCTTTCTCCAAACACCGATTCAATATGGAACACACAGCATTCACGCCTCCAGACAACTTCCTTGCCGTGCACTGCTAACATCGCGTGGGATATATGAAAGTGATGATACTCGGGCCGGCCGCTGTGGCCAAGCGGTTGTAGGCGCTTCAGTCTGGAACCGCGCGACCGCTACGGCCGCAGGTTCGATTCCTGCCTCGGGCATGGATGTGTGTGATGTCCTTAGGTTAGTTAAGTTTAAGTAGTTCTAAGTTCTAGGGGACTGATGACCTCAGATGTTAAGTTCCATAGTGCTCAGAGCCATTTGGACCACTTGATGATATTCGGTGACCTGCAAACAAAGTACGCTGTGCCACACAAGTCAACTGGCCATAAATACCTAACTTCAACTTAACGTGACGTATATCAGTCTGGCTCTCGTGAACACCATAGCATAAATACTGCATTAATGAAGGTAACTGACGCTCTGAAATATACCATGGGCAACAGTACACACAAGATATTATGAAAAATCTAGATTTCGGTAATGCGTCTGATACTGTCAGTTCTGACGTACTGCTCACAAAATTGCAACAGGTAATTTTCAGAAATTGCGCTGAAGTGGTTTGAAAGCTTTTTAAAAAGACAGACAGTAATTTGTTATCTGTGGGACTGAAGTCTTCCTGGAAGCACGTTTTCTCAGGAGTGCCAAGGCTAACTTCTTTCTTTTGTGTCGGTGATACCTCATCGATCCTGCGCTGTATAAATTTCTGTACCAACAACCCAGAGCTTTACCCCCAAGCAAACTTAGCAACCTATCAGAAGTTATTAAGTTCAGAATTTCGCGTAAAATTGACTCTTCTCGGCGGTATTCGAACAATGAAGAACAATGAAGAACTGGTCTGGGTCGAAAATAATGGCTATGTGCACTCAAAAAGTTTTGGAACATGTTTTCACAGGACGTGATACATAAACTTGTGTCAGTTCACTAATGAGATGTAATTAAAAACGACACGAATAGTGAAAACACTACACCGTTAGAAGTAGCCGTGAATGATAGTGACTGTTAACATGTGCAGCATTCGTCTGTATGACGCTGTCATTGATCTATACGCCCAGTTATGTTGGTTGCAACTAGATAAGTTATATGGCTACCATACATCTACGTCATACTCCGCAGTATGGCGCAAGATACTTCTGATACCATTGATCCTCCCTTCCCCGTTTCACTCGCGAATGGCGCTTAGGAAGAATGATTGTCGGTAAGCCTCTGTACTAGCTCTACTTTACTGTCACAATTGAAAGAAAACAGGCCTAGGACACTATTTTTAACGAATTAACCGGGTTTCAACACTGCTAGGAGTGTCTTTCTCAGAATTTAAATCAAAGAATCGTCTATAACATGGGCACAGAATTATTACTAAAAACGAATGATACAGAGTATAAGTACGGAATCATCGTGAAAGACTGGTGGTACTTATGTCATTTATAAAATAATAAATATGCCAAAAGGGCATTTGTTCAAATGGTTCAAATGGCTCTGAGCACTATGGGGCTTAACTGCTGAGGTCGTCAGTCCCCTAGAACTTAGAATTACTTAAACCTGACTAACCTAAGGACATCACACACATCCATACCCGAGGCAGGCTTCGAACCTGCGACCGTAGCGGTCGCGCGGTTCCATACTGTAGCGCCTAGAACCGCTCGGCCTCCGGCCGTCGGCATTAGTCACAAAGATATTTAAGATAAAGAAAACTGTGACGTTTTGCAGCCTGCACCACGCAAGTGACGAGCAGCCCTTAGTGGCTCGCCTTCACAGTTTTCTTTATCTTAAATATCTTTGTGACTAATGCCCCTTTTGGCGTATGTATTATTTTATAAATTACATATAAGTACTGCCAGTCTTTCACAATGATTCCGTAGTTATACTGTGTATCATACGTTTTTAGTAATAATTCTGTGACCGTGTTATAGACCATTCTTTGCTTTAATTTCTGAGGAAGACACTCCTAGCAATGTTGAAACCCTCTTAATTCGTTAAAAATAGTGACCGAGGGCTATTTTCTTTCAATTGTAACTATTCACGGTCTCTGAACGTGGAGCCATGTACAAAATTTTGCTATTTTATTGTTTTTTCTCGTCCTGGTAATTTCATGGGATATATATGGGAGGAAGTGATATGTTCTCAGACACTTCCGGGAAAGTGCTCCTCGAAAGTTCAATAGTTCTCGTAAATTTCTCCATGACGCAAGACGGCTCTTTTGTCACGTCTGCCACTGGAGGTCGTTGAGCATATCTGTAACACTCTCGCGCTGACTAAACGATTTCATGACAGAACGCGCCACTCTTCAATGGATCTTCTATCTCTTCCATCAGTCCTCCTGGGTAAGGATCCCAGATTGATGTTCAGTACTCAAGACTGTCGAACAAGCGCCTTGCAAGCCATACATACATACATTAATCCTTGTTCCATAGATCATGAATACGACCTTTCGTAATGATGTGGAACGTGTCACTTTAACATAAGTTTTCTTTACACAAATTAATTTATTAATTAATTAATTTTTTCTTTTTTTTACAGTTACTACTTCATATCTAAGAATTCATCTATTGAGTAGAAGGAGTTGTCATTAAGACATTCTTTTAATTTGCTTTTAAATGTTGGTTGGCTATCTGTCAGACTTTTAATACTATTTGGCAAATGACCAAAGATTTTTGTGGCAGCAGAATTCACCCCTTTCTGTGCCAAAGTGAGATTTAATCCAGAATAGTGAATATCAGCCTTTCTTCTAGTGTTGTAGCTATGCACTACGCTCTTATTTTTGAATAGGGATGGGTTATTAATGACAAATTTCATAAGTGAATATATGTATTGCGAAGGTACTGTGAATGTCCCGAGTTCCTTAAATAAATGTCAGCAAGGTGTTCTATTATACTATTCTGATTACACGCTTTTGTGCAGTGAATTACTTTCTCTCTTAATGACGAATTGCCCCAAAATATGATGCCATATGAAAGCAGTGAATGAAAATAGGCATAGTAGGCTAATTTACGGATATGTTTATCACCAAAATTTGCAATAAACCCAATAGCATAAGTAGCTGAACCTAACCGTTTCAGCAGATCATCGATATGTATCGTCGAATTCAATTTCTCATCAATGCACACACCCAGAAATTTTGAGTATTCTACCTTGCCAACAGACTTCCGTTCATAGTCTATATTTATCAATGGCGTTATGCCATTTACTGTACAGAATTGTATAAACTGTGTTTTCTCAAAATTTAGTGAGAGTCCATTTGCAGAGAACCATTTAATAATTTTCTGAAAGACATTATTTGCAATTTCCTCATCGATTGTTGCTTCTTGGGTGTAATTACTATACTTGTATCATCAGCAAAAAGAACTAACTTTGCATCTTCATGAATATAGAGTGGCAAGTCATTAATATATATTAATAACAATAAGGGACCCAAGACTGAACCCTGTGGGAGATCATTCTTGATACATCCCCAGTTAGAGGGCTCTGCTGGTTTTTGTAGACTATCTGTACTGTTAATTTCAGCCTTCTGCGTTCTTCCAGTTAAGGATGAATTAAACCATTTGTGCACTGTCCCACTCATACCACAATACTTAAGCTTATCTAGAAGAAATTCATAATTCACACAATCAGAAGCCTTTGAGAGATCACAAAATATCCCAATGGGTGATGTTCGGTCATTCACTGCATTTAATATTTGATCAGTGAAAGCATATATAGCATTTTCTGTTGAAAAGGCTTTCTGAAAACCAAATTGACATTTTGTTAGTACTTCATTTTTACAAATATGTGATGCTACTCTTGAATACATTGCTTTTTCAAGAATTTTGGATAAAGCTGTCAGAAGTGATATTGGGTGATAGTTGATATCCTCAGATCTATCCCCTTTTTATGCAGTGGTTTAACAATAGCATATTTCAGTCTACCTGAAAAAATTCCCTGTTTCAGTGTGCTACTACATATGTGGCTGAGAATCCTACTTATTTGTTGGGAACAAGCTTTTAGTACTGTGTTGGAAATGCCATCAATTCCACGTGAGCTTTTACTTTTGAGTGAATTTATTATTTTCCTAATTTCAGTAGGATAGGTGGGTTGATTTTCAATATAATCAAATTGCATAGGTACATATCATTCGTGGGTTAATTAAATTTCCTTAAGATTCTTCCTATGAGACTGTCTGGCATGTGCTTTTCCTACTTTTTGATCTACGTGGTCATTTCATTTAAGGTCGCTGTAGGTAGTTACTCCTAGATATTTTGCGGTAGATAGTGTTTACAGCAGTTTGTCATCAATAGCGTACGAGGGTTGGAACTTAAATAGTGGCAACTATCTATTCACAACCGATACAAAAGAGTTAAATGTTTGCACCTGTTGCTGTCCTTCAAAGTAGTCACTAGCGTTGTGTAGAACTCGTTACCAGCGATGTGGAAGGCGTAGTATACCCGTAGCAGAGCCTGTTCTGTTCACGGTGCGAATGGAGCGGTCTACTGCCTGTCCAATCTCTGGAACGGTTATGAAGCGAATGCCACGAAGTGATTCCTTCATCTTCGGAATCAAATCAAAGTCACAAGGATTTCTTAAATCCGGGGAGTATGGTGGATGGTACGGTACTTTCCAGTCCCATAGACCGAACAGAGCAGCCACAGCTTGCGCTGTATGCACCCGCGCATTGTTGTGCAAAATGATGGGTGGGTTGCGCGGAAAGTGTCGCCGCTGCTTTCGCAAAGCTGGTCGTAGGTGATGCTCCAAAAACGAGCAGTAATACTGTGCATTGACGGTCTGCCGTGGAGGAACGTAATGCGTTAGGATAACACCATCGCAGTTGTACACGAAAGTCACCATAACTTTAGACCGCTCCTTGCGCACCATCAACAGAACAGGCTCTGCTAACGGTATACTACGCCTTCCACGTCGCTGGTAACGGGTTCTACACAATGCTGGTGACTACTTTGAAGGTAACAGGTGCAGACATGTAACTCTTTTGCATCGGTTGTGAATAAATAGTTGCCACTAAAATTATTGGATGTGAGGTCCGTCAATTATGCAAAACACAGTTTTTCTCAGTACACAAACATGTTTCGGCACCACTGTTCCATCATCAGTGGGTTTTCGTTTTTATTTATTCTGCAATGTGAACATTTTTGTTAAATGAACATAAAATTATGTGGATTTTAGTACCTGTAGTAATTAACATACAAGTGATTCAGAAAATTCATGAACACCAAATGTAAAGGTATTTACAAAAACAAACGATCTGTTGTTTGAACTAAAAATGCACATAATTTTATAATCATTTAACAAAAATGTTTACATTGCAGAATAAATGGTGCCGAAACATGTCTGGGTACTGAAAAAAACGGTGTTTTGCATAACTGGCGGACCTCACATCCAACAATTTTAATTGCAAACACGGCCAATACAAGGAGATGCAAATTAATGATGGATAGTTGCCACTATTTAAGTTCCAACCCTCGTAGTTGTAAGTAGTGGCTTTCTTTTCCTAGGTATGAGCAATATGTTACATTCATTTACGTTCAGTTTCAACTGTCAGAGCCTGCAGGTCGTCCTGCTATTCGATAGTCTTCCGGCGTTGTGTCTTTCTCATAGACAACCGCACCATCTGCGAACAATCTTAAAAAGCTTCCGACACATTCTACTAGATCAGTTAGATATACTCTCAACAGAAGCGGTACTATCACACTTCCTTGGGATATTCTGGAAATTATCTTCACATCTGTCGATATTGTTCAGTTAAGAGCGACATGTTGAGTTCTACCTGTAAGGAAGTCTTGAACCCAGTATCAAATCTGGTCCGATATTCGGGAAGCTCGTATTTTTTTCAAGTGAACTAGAATAAAACAAGTTCCATAATTCAACAACAGACTTAAGTCAACGATATAGGCCTATATTATGTGCGTACTTCCTACGATCCTTTTTGAAAGCGGGAATTACCTGCGCTTTTTCCTGTCGCTACTTACCCTTCGTTGTTCCAGCCATCTTCGATAAACTGCCGTTAGAAGGGAAGCATGCTCTTTCGCTTAATCTTTGTAGAATGGTACAGGTATCTTATATCGTCCTGATGCCTTTCCACTACTAAGCCATTTCGGCGTCCGTACGATGATTGATAAAAGGTACCGTGTTACAGTCTTTCGTGATGAAGCAATTTCGAAAGACTGAATTCAATGTTTCGGCCTTCTCACTGGTATCTTCCGTTTCATTGCACCGAATAAATAGAGGATTTCGAACCGCATAATGATTGTACGTGAGACGAAAGGTAAGTGTAATAAACTCCTGTTATGTCATTTGAAACGATGAAAACTGAAGTATTCGTAAATGGACATTTTTATCGTCAGTCTTCTGACTGGTTTGATGCGGCCCGTCACGAATTCCTTTCCTGCGCCAACCGTTCCATCTTAGAGCAGCACTTGCTACATACGTTCTCAAATATTTGATGAATGTCTTCCAATATCTGCAGCTTTTGCACTCCATAGCTCCCTCTAGTACCGTGGAAGTTATTCCCTGATGTCTGAACAGATGGCCTATCATTCTGCCCCTTCTTCTTGTCAGTGTTTTCCATATTTTTCCTTTCCTCGCCGATTTCGCGGAGAACCTCCTCATTCCTTACCATATCAATCCACTTAATTCCTGACATTATTTAGTAGCATTACATCTCAAATTCTTCTATTCTCTTTTGTTCCAGTTTCTCCGCAGTCCATGCCTCACTTCCATACAATGCCGTGCCCCAAACGCACTTTCTCACAAATTTCTTCCTAAAATTAAGGCGTGTGTTTGATACTTTTAGACCTCTCTTGGCTAGCAATGCCTTTTTGCTAGTGCTAGTCCGCTTTTGAAGTCTTCCTTCCTCCGTCCGTCAAGGGCTATTTTGCTACCTCGATAGCAGAATTTCTTAACACCATCTACTTCGTGATCCCCAATTCTGATATTTTCTCGCTGTTCTCATTAATTTCGTCTTTCTTAGTTTTACTCACACTGCATGTTCTGTACTTCATAGACTGTTCATTCTATTCAACAGATCCTGTATTTTTTATTCACTTTCGCTGAGGAAAGCAAGGTCATCAGCGAATTTCACCTTGAATTTTAATGCCACTCTTGAACCTTGCTTTTATTATTGGAAAAGGATAAAAAAATTAGCAGATATACTAACAGTTTTAGTGATCCATGATTTGTACACGCCATTCTCACAAATAATTTGCCTCGTTTTATTATGTTTTGAAACACTCATGTATACAGAGACTTACATTACAACATGGACACCGCAAGGACATTTGTTTTCGGCGCCTTTTCTCTTCTAGCTCTTACGGACGGACGAAACATACAAGGCGCTGTTTTGGAATACAGATAGGGCTGAATTCGGTCACTACAACGTACGACAATGTAGAGACCCTTCCTTTGTTGTCTACATGGTTAACGACAAAGCGAAGTAAGCGCATTGCAGTTACACCAGCGAAGTTTTAAGCGCTGCACTAACAACAGTCGGACGCCATTCGCCTGAAGTTGAGCGAGTCCTACTCGGTTCCCGTCGCGAAAGTGTTAAACATACGTTCACGTGATTTGTATTTATTATCGCACTTATCATGAAAGAATATATTTTTATCTGCACTATCGTAATTTTTAAAAGTAGTGTTTCAGTGGAACATGCAGGAAACCTGGTCAGATATAAGAGAGAGCCTCACGGTCCTAACCTTGCCAGGTCAAATAGGTCAATAGCATTAGGTTGGTGCATAAGTTTGTTGCGCTTTTGTTTTGCGTATTGGTATTCAGGCTGCTCTCGGTTTACTTGTTGTTGTTGTTGTCTTCGGTCTACAGATTGGTTTGATGCAGCGGTCTGTACTACTCTATTCTACGCCAGCGTCATCATCTCTGAATAACTACTGGAACTTACACCATTCTGAATCTGTTCACTGTATTCATCTCTTGGTCTCTCTCTACGATTATTACCCACGAAACGTCCCTTCAACACTAAATTGGTGATCCCTTGATGTCTCAGAATGTGTACTATCAACAAATCTTAAAGTTCGTCTCCCTCTGCATACTCTTTCCATCTTAAGCTTTCCTTATTTGCTTAGGACTTAGCTCTTTATATTCCTACAGTTGAATCCCTCTACTCCAAAGGTCTTTTCAGTTTTTCTGTACGTGGTATCCTTCTTTCCCCTAGTGAAATATGTTTCTAAATTCTTACATTTGTCCCATAGTCACTCCTGTTTAGCCATTTTGCACTTCCTGTCAATATTTTTTAAACGTTTATATTCCCTTTCACTTGCTTCATTTGCAGCATTTTTGTATTTTCTCCTGTCTTCAATTCAATGCAATATCTCCTGTGTTATCCAAGGATTTCTACTCTAACTGACAGACTGACAGAACACACTATACAGGGTGGTCCATTGATAGTGACTGGGCCAAATATCTCATGAAATAAGCATCAAACGAAAAAACTACAAAGAACGAAACTCGTGTAGCTTGAAGGGGGAAAACAGATGGCGCTATGGTTGGCCCGCTAGATGGCGCTGCCGTAGGTCAAACGGATATCAACTGCGTTTTTTAAAGTAGGAACCCCCATTTTTATTACATATTCGTGTAGTACGTAAAGAAATATGAATGTTTTAGTTGAACCACTTTCTTCGCTTCGTGATAGATGGCTCTGTAATAGTCAGAAACATATGGCTCACAATTTTAGACTAACAGTTGCTAACAGGTAGGTTTTTTAAATTAAAATACAGAACGTAGGTACGTTTGAACATTATATTTCGGGTGTTCCAATGTGATACATGTACCTTTGTGAACGTATAATTTCTGAGAACGCATGCTGTTACAGCGTCATTACCTGTAAATACCACATTAATGCAATAAATGCTAAAAATTATGTCCGTCAACCTCAATGCAATTGGCAATACGTGTAACGACATTCCTCTCACCAGCCAGTAGTTCGCATTCCGTAATGTTCGCACATGCAATGACAATGCACTGACACATGTTGTCAGGCGTTGTCGGTGGATCACGATAGCAAATATCCTTCAACTTGCCCCACAGAAAGAAATCCGGGGACGTCAGATCCGGTGAACGTGCGGGCCATGGTATGGTGCTTCGACGACCATTACACCTGTCATGAAGTATGCTATTCAGTACCACTTCAACCGCACGCGAGCTAGGAGCCGGACATCCATCATGTTGGAAGTACATCGCCATTCTGTCAGGCAGTGAAACATCTTGTAGTAATATCGGTAGAACATTACGTAGGAAATCAGCATACATTACACCGCCATCGATAAAATGGGGACCAATTATCCTTCCTCCCATAATGCCGCACCATACATTAACCCGCCAAGGTCGCTGATGTTCCACTTGTCGCAGCCATCGTGGATTTTCCGTTGCCCAACAGTTCATATTATGCCGGTTTACGTTACCGCTGTTGGTGAATGACGCTTCGTCGCTAAACAGAACGCGTGCAAAAAATCTGTCATCGTGCCGTAATTTCTCTTGTGCCCAGTGGCAGAACTGTACACGACGTTCAAAGTCGTCGCCATGCAATTCCTGGTGCATAGAAATATGGTACGGGTGCAATCGATGTCGATGTAACATTCTCAACACGGACGTTTTCGAGATTCCCGATTCTCGTGCAATTTGTCTGCTACTGATGTGCGGATTAGCCGCGACAGCAGCTAGAAGGTGCGGACGCTTGGATGATGTCGTCCAGGATACCGAGCAGCATACATAGCACACGCCCGTTGGGCATTTTGATCACAATAGACATACATCAACACGATATCGACCTTCTCCGCAATTCGTTAACTGCCCATTTTAATACGGGTAATGTATCACGAAGCAAATACCATCCGCACTGGTGGAATGTTACGTGATACCGCGTACTTCTACGTTTGTGACTATTACAGCGCTATCTGTCACAAAGCTAAAAAAGTGGTGCAACTAAAACATTCATATTTCTTTAAGTACTACACGAATATGTAATAAAAAATGGGAGTTCCTATTTTTAAAAAAACGCAGTCGATATCCGTTTCACCTATGTCAGCGCCATCTAGAGGGCCAACCGTAGCGCCATCTGGTTTGCCCCTTCAAGCTAGACGAGTTTCGTTCTTTGTAGTTTTTTCGTTTGATGCTTATTTCGTGAGATATTTGGCCCGGTCACTATCAATGGACCACCCTGTATAGGAGTTGGGTTGGGAAGTTATTCCGCACCCACCTTATCCATCTGATCTTACACCTCAGATTTTCAACTTTTCCGCTCTCTATCGAATAACTTTCAAGGAACTTCTGGATGAAAATGCACTCAGAACATGGCTCGACGTGTTCTTCGCCTCAAAACAACGTGATTTATGCAGCCGCGGAATCTAAAATTTACCCCAGCATTGGCTGCCTGTTGTAACTGGTTAAGGAGACTATATTATTGATGACGAAAGTCTCTGTTATCTGTATCTCTTGTGTTTATCGAACGTTTTGAGAAACGCTACCAACTTATGCACCAACCAAATAAAATTAAAAAAAAGATGTTTTAAGACAGAATTAACGTAGGAGGGACCGTTTATATTACACGATAAAGTAAGAGTGTATCAAGGTATCTGTGGTTCTGCTCCCGTAGCGTAGACGACTGTGGATAAGATAACGAACGCAACGGTTATATCGCTTACCAGTGTTCATCGAGGCTCCGAGCTTTGAAAATTTCCCTGGAAAGTTCTGACGACCAAGATTGGAAGTAACTGTTTCTCGAAAGCGTCTTGTGTACATGCTGTGGGAACAACTTTTTAGCTACGTAGTTTGCGTGAGCCAGTACTGATGACATGTAATTGATGTAATATGAAAAGATTATGGGTCCTAAATACAGAAAAGAGCGAGATGGTACCGTGGTAAGACACTGAGCTCGTTTTCTGAAGGATTAAGGAGGCTCAAATCCCCGTCCAGACGTTCAAATTTGTTTTCTGAGTTTTCTCTTAATCTTTCGTGACAAACTCCGGGATGGTTCCTTTGAGAACGGTGCTACTGACTTCCTTCTCTATCCCTCCTCAATCCGAACTGGTGCTCGGAGTCTGACATTTCATAGACGGGTCGTTTAACACTAACCTTGCTTCTGCCCTTTTTATCGAAACGGACTACCTGTTCGCATTGCGAATTTGTAGTTCCACACATTACGTATTTTTAACGAGACGTCAGGCACGAACAAACCGTTGAACTGCACTCTGGAAATTGTTTAGGATGAAAGACAAGTAATGCCATCGCCGCCACACTGAGGCATAGAGGCGGGCTCACAAGCGGTGGCCGTCCACAGCTCTACATCTACATCTACGTTGTTCGACTTGGAGAGCGGGAAGAACAATTGATCGTATGCCTCTGTGCGTGCTGTAATTTTTCTAATCTTGTCCTCACGATCCCTATGTGAGCGATCCGTAGGTAGTTTTAGTGTATTCCTAGTGTCATCGTTTGAAGCCGGTTCTTGAAAATTTGTTAGTAAACTTTTTCGGCATAGTTTACGTCCATCTTCAAGAGTCTGTCAGTTCGTTTTCTTCAGTGTCTCTGTGGCCCTCTTCCACTAATCATACAAACCTGGAACAATTCGTCCTGCCTTTCTCTGTATACGTTCAGTATCCGCCGTTCGTCATATTTGGTGCGGTTCCCACACACTTGACCAATATTCTAGAACTTGCCGCATGAATGATTTGATGTGTTGTTTTGTTTCGCGTCCTCTTCGCATCATTTGAGAAGACACTGTGGCGGCGTAACCTAGGAGTATTGTGTGTGTGTGTGTGTGTGTGTGTGTGTGTGTGTGTAGTGTAGGGTCATGATGATGTTTAGTTTGGGGAGCGCTCAACTGCGTCGTCATCAGCGCCCATAAAAAGTCCCAATTTTTACGCAGTCAAATTTTTAACTCAGTCCAATCTAGCAACTGTCACGGATGATGATGATGATGATGATGATGACAAAAACACCCAGTCCCCGGGCAGAGAAAATCCCCAACCCGGGGTGGGGTCTGCTGACGATAGCAGAACCTACCGCCTAAGCAATTCAAGAGTGTGCTCTTGTCTGACGTCTCGTTAAGGAAAAGAGCGCGCGTTTTCCTCGTTCAGTCGTTGTTTTATTTCCAAAGGTTTGCGATCGTCAACGTTGTTTTCGCACTATGCCTTGGTTTTCATTTGCTATTGTGGCTTTATTTGTACTCTCTTGATGATTCTTAGTATTCGCATTTTGGATTAGTTCGTTTGTCCTATCGAACTGGAGTACCGTTTTCGCTGGACACCTGGTCCTTACAACCGATACGTGGCACTCTGACACAGGGTACTGTGGTACTAAACACACTGTAGAATTGAATTTGTGGTTTCGACTATCGGACCGAATACTGAAGTCATCGGTCCCTACGCTTACGCACTACTTAATCTAACTTAAACTAACTTACGCTGAGGACAACACACACGCCCATGCCAGAGAGAGGTCTCGAACCTCCGATGGGGGGAGCCGCGCGAACCGTGACAAGGCGCCTGAGACCGCACGGCTTCCCAGCGCGGAACACATTGAAGGAGTTAACACTATCGAAGGCTTTGCAGATATCTAAGAAGCCTATGATAGTCATCGCTTGTCTCTCTCTGTCCAGTTTCAGGCTGTCTGTTACTTTTATTATTTTACTAGATCCCTAGTTAGGGTGTTTGCAGAAATTTGATTGGCATTTATTCTGTAGGTTATTCGTTAGGTAGTCGATGAGCTTGCACTGCACTATCTATTCCATGGCCTTACGCAGGATGTTCAGAAACTCTCATTACAAACTTCTAGGACTTGTAGAAGGGACTCAGTAGACAATATTTTGTACTGGAAGTCATATCTGGGAAACTATTGTTTATTTGTTACAGCCGTTTTAAAATACACTCCCGGAAATTGAAATAAGAACACCGTGAATTCATTGTTCCAGGGAGGGGAAACTTTGTTGACACATTCCTGGGGTCAGATACATCACATGATCACACTGACAGAACCACAGGCACATAGACACAGGCAACAGAGCATGCACAATGTCGGCACTAGTACAGTGTATATCCACCTTTCGCAGCAATGCAGGCTGCTATTCTCCCATGGAGACGATCGTAGAGATGCTGGATGTAGTCCTGTGGAACGGCTTGCCATGCCATTTCCACCTGGCGCCTCAGTTGGACCAGCGTTCGTGCTGGACGAGCAGACCGCGTGAGACGACGCATCATCCAGTCCCAAACATGCTCAATGGGGGACAGATCCGGAGATCTTGCTGGCCAGGGTAGTTGACTTACACCTTCTAGAGCACGTTGGGTGGCACGGGATACATGCGGACGTGCATTGTCCTGTTGGAACAGCAAGTTCCCTTGCCGGTCTAGGAATGGTAGAACGATGGGTTCGATGACGGTTTGGATGTACCGTGCACTATTCAGTGTCCCCTCGACGATCACCAGTGGTGTACGGCCAGTGTAGGAGATCGCTCCCCACACCATGATGCCGGGTGTTGGCCCTGTGTGCCTCGGTCGTATGCAGTCCTGATTGTGGCGCTCACCTGCACGGCGCCAAACACGCATACGACCATCATTGGCACCAAGGCAGCAGCGACTCTCATCGCTGAAGACGACACGTCTCCATTCGTCCCTCCATTCACGCCTGTCGCGACACCGCTGGAGGCGGGCTGCACGATGTTGGGGCGTGAGCGGAAGACGGCCTAACGGTGTGCGGGACCGTAGCCCAGCTTCATGGAGACGGTTGCGAATGGTCCTCGCCGATACCCCAGGAGCAACAGTGTCCCTAATTTGCTGGGAAGTGGCGGTGCGGTCCCCTACGGCACTGCGTAAGATCCTACGGTCTTGGCGTGCATCCGTGCGTCGCTGCGGTCCGGTCCCAGGTCGACGGGCACGTGCACCTTCCGCCGACCACTGGCGACAACATCGATGTACTGTGGAGACCTCACGCCCCACGTGTTGAGCAATTCGGCGGTACGTCCACCCGGCCTCCCGCATGCCCACTATACGCCCTCGCTCAAAGTCCGTCAACTGCACATACGGTTCACGTCCACGCTGTCGCGGCATGCTACCAGTGTTAAAGACTGCGATGGAGCTCCGTATGCCACGGCAAACTGGCTGACACTGACGGCGGCGGTGCACAAATGCTGCGCAGCTAGCGCCATTCGACCGCCAACACCGCGGTTCCTGGTGTGTCCGCTGTGCCGTGCGTGTGGTCATTGCTTGTACAGCCCTCTCGCAGTGTCCGGAGCAAGTATGGTGGGTCTGACACACCGGTGTCAATGTGTTCTTTTTTCCATTTCCAGGAGTGTATGTTTTCTGGGTACGTATACAACAGGGTAGTCATAAAAAGGGGGGCTGACGTCGGATTGACTGATGTCATTTGACACCTGTCCTACTCATCTGACTGGGTGTTGTGTGCTGTCCTTAGGTTAGTTAGGTTTAAGCAGTTCTGAGTTCTAGGGGACTGATGACCATAGATGTTAAGTCCCATAGTGCTCAGAGCCATTTTTTTACTCATTTGACGACTGTCCCACCTCTTTGACACGGTTCGAGCCTCATTCACGTTTTGAGAGCAACGTGGTTGAGTACACATTTGCAGAATACACAGACATGAACCTTCCGTAAGGAGAAGCTCACGGTAATGGATGAGCTGCTTGTCGCCTTTATAAAGATCGTTATCCACAACGCATCACTCCATAGCTTCGAGAAAGGGGAACCTCCGCCGTCAGCAGGCGCGACAGTGGTGCTTCAAGAAGATGGCGAACACCCGAAGTGGAAGAGGCCCTACTGCATCACCTGGAAGAGGACCCATCAACGAGTACGCGAGCGGTTTCTGTGGTTATTAATATGTGGAACTGTAAAACAACTCGACGTGTTGAGTCAGGCCTAATAAATTACTTGTAAAAGTGGTAGCATTACCAACATGTTTTTAAATGGTCGTAGCACGGAAACGATTCGTTTCTGGAAACGGGTTCCAACTCAAAATATTATCTACTCACTCCCCTCTACGAGTGCTAGAAGTTTGTAATGGCAATTTTCGAATACCCACTACGCTGCTCTAAAATTACAAATAAGGCAGTAATAAGAGGGTGTTAAGCCACAGTGCTTTTTAGGCACTGTGGAGTACTGGTAACCTCGCTGAGATTGTCGGCTCAAGTACCCGTCAGATATCGACATTCATATACCCCGTGGTCTACGTAACGTTCAAAGCAAAGGGGATGTTTCCTTTGGAGAGCACTGGGACGATTTCGTTCCCACACTTTCCCAAATTCGAGCTTGTGCGTCACCTCGTAACGGCTTTGTTGTCGGCGAGTCATTGAACATTAAGTTTCAAATATTTCTTCGTTCGTTGTGTAGTAGTTTAACCAAGATACTAGGTTCAGACCGCCGAGGAAGAGCTTGCAGAAATGAAGAAATGAAAGATAGGTGTTACACTGACCATCTGTGGATTATTACTAACTTGATGACTGACACTGAAATGCCCTCCGCTCAAGCACACTCTAATATAAGACGTGCGATTAGTTTTTGAGAGCACTGTCAGTAAGGAGCTTAAGAAAACTTCCGGAGCTATAATCATTTATCCCCTTATATTAATGGGTGACTTAATTTTTGGCTGCAGGTTCATAAAATAAACAGTAGCAATAGGTTAAGATGCTTCAGATTTTAGTTTCATATTCCAAGACGAAGCAAGCGTATCCATAGGACGGCTGGTCTTCACCATCAGCCAATTGCAGAGGGCACCAGCAATGGAGGGTGAAACTTTGACAATGCCAGCCACTCGTGTTGGCGAAACGTCAGGAAAATCATCAGACGAACATCGGCCGTATGACCCGAGACAGAAGCCAATAGGGAGTTTCTCAACAAGTGGCCACGAAAGCCTTAACAATTTTGTGAAACGGAAAATGTTCTTAGGCCAAATTTCACGTTTGTGTGGAGAATCAGAAGCACAATTTTTGTACGTAACTTGTATCCAAAAAGCTAAAAGTGTTTCTTTATCACAGAATGACGCTGCACACCTCATCACTGCAAAAAATGAGACAAATCAGAGAAGAAATAATTCATTAAGAACGTTCTAAGTGCCACTCCATGAACTTGTATCCAAAAAGCTAAAAGTGTTTCTTTATCACAGAATGACGCTGCACACCTCATCACTGCAAAAAATGAGACAAATCAGAGAAGAAATAATTCATTAAGAACGTTCTAAGTGCCACTCCATGAAACTAGTTCAAATTGCCATTAATAAAATGGTTCAAATGGCTCTAAGCACTATGGGACTTAACATCTGGGCTCATCAGTCCCCTAGACTTAGAACTATTTAAATCTAACTAACCTAAGGACATGACACACATCCATGCCCGAGGCAGGATTCGAACCTACGACCGCAGCAGCGCGGTTCCGGACTGAAGCGCCTAGAGCCGCTCAGCCACAGTGGCCGGCTTGCCATTAATACAGAAGCACTACGTTTCATAGGTGAAATACAAGTACGGAAATACAGCAGTAATATTTGAATTAGAGGAACTGTAGCCAATAATATTTCTCATTTCTTTTAAATTTTTTGCACGAGATTAATAAAAATAAATTTATTAGGATCAGGCGTCGCAAAGTTTACTGTTACACTCCCTGCGCTGTTGAAGAAATGGCAACATACTCAGAGTGTCTTTGTTTTGTTTGTGATAAAAATTATTGGTCTTTACATGAAGTACGGAAAGGCACACATTTGCTATGATCTTTCTTCTTCTGAATGCTCAGACATTTTTTTGCATTTATCTGTTTGAGTGTAAGAAATTTTAAATGCTATTTCAGATGGCGCAAAGACCGCTCACCTTCTTGTAATTGATGTTTGAAAGATTTTCTCCGCGATTCGAATGCCGAAACAAGAACAGGTACATGAAAAATTGTACCTAGGACAAAATAGCAGTGAAAATGCGTGTTTTGGTTTAAAAAAAGCCCTCAGAGCGTTTACCATTTCCACCCTTCAATTTAGGAACATTTCGTTCCTCAAAAAATGCTTTATTTGAATCTACGTCTTGTTACAGACAGTAGGTTCATAAATGGTTTTCACCCATAATCACAGCTTTAGTGTTTTTCCTTTGCGGTCCTAAAGGAAGCGTACTTACCATATAATTAAGTCCATTAGCAAATTCCTGCATTTTCTCATTCGTGTGTAGGAATGAGACGGGAGATGAAACTTCCTTGCAGATGAAAACTGTGCGCCCGACCGAGACTCGAAGTCGGGACCTTTGCCTTTTGTGGGCAAGTGCTCTACCATCTGAGCTACCCAAGCATGACTCACGCCCCGTCCTCACAGCTTTACTTCTGCCAGTACCAAGTCTCCTACCTTCCAAACTTTACAGAAGCTCTCCTGCGAACCTGCAGAACTAACACTCCTGAAAGAAAGGATATTGCGGAGACATTGCTTAGCCACGGCCTGGGGGATGTTTCCAGAGTGAGATTTTCACTCTGCAGTGAAGTGTGCGCTGATATGAGTCGTGCTTGGGTAGCTCAGATGGTAGAGCACTTGCCCGCGAAAGCCAAAGGTCCAGAGTTCGAGTCTCGGTCTGGCATAGAGTTTTAATCTGCCAGGAAGTTTCATATCCGCGCACACTCCGCTGCAGAGTGAAAATCTCATTCTGGAGACGGGAGATATCTGTCAAGCAGTAACTTGTGCCTCGGAGAGAAAATGAGCCGAGCTGAGTCGTCTGAAGTATCTGTAGGTAGATCTATTTTTTAGGTTATGTTGCTAGATCTATAATCCTTTGTATGCTGAGTTGATGATGGATCCCAGTCTAGCGACTTCGCTGATCGAAGGAGTGACACACACACACACACACACACACACACACACACACACACACACACACACACACACAGACCTGAGCGCGCGTGCTAACGGGATGCCGAATTCCTTTCTGTCTAATAACCGTAAACACACTGCGGTAGTTTAGACTATGATGTCCTTGCGAATCCTGCTGTCTAGGCGCCAGAACCGATAGGCATGCGATGGTTCGCTTTTGAAAGTAAATCCCAGGCATATCGTAGCATCCGAATTTACGTTGAAAAGACTGATATAGCCAGTGACTATTTTTTTATTACAGGACCTCTACATTTATATGCCTCATATTAGGAAGTATACGTTAAATCCTCCAGAGCTTAAAGATTCGACAGTGCTGCTAACAGTCTTCGCGAAGAACACAAAACAGTTTCCCAGTAATAAAATTTCCGTTGAACGTTTCATCCTGCATTTAGCAGACGTGCTGCCCTGCACGTTTCCTGTTTTCAAGGTGGATGGCACCGTATCCGAACTGTCTAGACTATTAATGATGCGGCTACTTCAGACCGATTGCTTTCCTGTCGGGATAAAATGACAGTCGTTACGGCCTTCATTAAAAACAGCTTCAAAATCTTTAGGAACTTCCAAAGAACCTCAGATAACCTCATTCAAACCTCAGGGCACGATAATATTCGGAGACGACCACTATTCCCGGAAAGGGCGTACCCAGAGGGGGGAGGAAAACTCAATACACACTCACATCTTCGTTCTCCGCGCCCCCTTCCTTCACCTCCCCTCCCCCCTCTCCTGTCACCCCCGCCCCCCACCCTATCTTTCCCGTAGCTGAGATCATGAGTAAGAAGTCGGCACATGTAGTTTACTATCTCTCATGTTCACTTTGAGCAGATCTTCACTTTGTATCCTAACTGTCCATAATTAACTATGCTGTTGCTTCTTAACTTCGTACCTCGTTTTGTTGTTCTGCTTGCTGTTGCGGTGTGCTGTTTCTGCCTTTCAGTTATGGTTTGACTGGGTTATGGTGTTTCTGATGTACCGTAATTTGTACTCACTCTTTCTCGACGTTTCAATTTTGATGAAGAATGCTTGATAACTGTATGCCTTCAAAATTCAGCGGTAGCTTATTGTTAGTACCGCTAGTTGATTCCACAATAGTATTACTGGTCACCTTGGCAGCAGTACGGTGAAACAATTTAAGGGCGCAATACATGCACCGACCGACCGAACAACATATCGGACGCGTCTAGGCGTTTGTGCCAACAGATCGACCGATTTTTCTTGTCTGTCGGTTGTTTGGGCATGATCCCCTCCTCCACTTCACCCGACAAACTATGCCATGTCAATGCGCGCGGGAATAAATGTTGTTCAAACACGTAAAGGACGAAACGGACGCAACTTCGATATTACAGTTTCTGGAGAAGTTTATTGCCTGTAGATTTTTGAGACACACTTGGTGCGAGAAGTATAGCAATATCGATACAGTAAAGAAAGTATTTCTTACATGTTTGAACGAAGCCATAATTTTTGAATGGCACACAGAGAAAAATGAAACATGCATATTTTATGAATAAAAATTCTTCGATTGTCTGTACTTCAGTTTTTATTTTTTATTTCCGACACTTTACGGAAATTAAATCTAGAAATCGCTATACAGACAGATTAAATTTTAGATCTCATTTCGAATACGTGTCGAAAATATAACTTAAAAACCGAAATACATGCAGTGTACTGATTTTTATTCAAAAACTATACTTCCTTCATTGTTAGATGTGTCAAAAATGTGGCTGATCGCCACGCCTTCTGCCATGAAGAGCCAAGTGAAGGTCTTTTTTACGGTTCTAGCAGTTGCTAAATTACTCAGCTCTCAGATACCCTTTGTTGTATTTATTAATAATATGGGCAATCACTATTTGTAGTCCTTCTTACAAGAGACGCGTTTTTTAAACTTACTGTGGGTATCATATATAAACAAATAAATTCATAAATTTTATGTGAACGCGATTTGTTTTACTTGGTTTGCTTTATCTAGGTTTATTTCCTCATGCAATTGTAAATCACCTTCCATGTTTCAGGAATCATTTTAGAAACTAATTGTGGGATGCAATTCCATTGAATTATAGCTCCTCGTAACTAGTGGTATTGTCTAGAAACAACAATGTAGCTTGCAGAGTCTCTCAAGACCGTATTCTTTTTCGTCAAATATGTTGTGATAACGCTCAGCAGATCTGAAAAGCATGTTTTTGTTTCTTCCAGCTCCACAAGTAACATAGCGTGGATGAATTTCTCCCTTTGTAGTAGCCATTTCTTCAAAAACAGCGTTGTCTCGACTTTCTTCGGCCTTGTTAGCTATAAAATAAACAAGGCAAATCCCAGTTTTTGTGTCCGCGTAATACCATGTGGAATCTCGTAGAACAGTACCTCAATGAACGTAAGATAAACCAATCGCAACCAGCGATAGGAAAAGGGCGGCGCTGTAATCGCTGACTGAAGTCGCTAGCAATGTATATAGGCTGCCACTAAACATGTCGGTCGGCCGATAAACTGGTGCTTATGTAGAATGAGATTTTCACTCTGCAGCTGAGTGTGCGCTGATATGAAACTTCCTGGCAGATTAAAACTGTGTGTCGGACCGAGACTCGAACTCGGGACCTTTGCCTTTGGCGGGCAAGTGCTCTACCAACTGAGCTACCCAAGCACGACCCAGACCCCGTCCTCACAGCCTTAGTTCTGCCAGTATCTCGTCTCCTACCTTGCTTATGTTGGATCCTTTAGACACGCACTCGCCACTATCAGCTTTCAGAGCGGCGGAAAAATCAGGAATAGTCACCGCTGGACTGCCTTTGACTGCAGGTATTGCTAACCAGTATATGGAAAACTTTGAGGAAGCAGCACTTGAAATCGCGCACATTCTACAGAGATTCAGACGACACATTCGTAATGGGGCAGCATGATAAAGAAAACCTACAAGAATTGCTGTGCCACTTAACAGCATACACAATCTGAGGTTCACCACCGAAATGCAAGAAAACGGTGCCTAACGTTCCCTAGACGTTGTGATAAACCAGAACTCTGAAGATACACGTGGACATTCCGTCTACAGGAAGAAGACACAGACCTGTACCTAACCGCCAGTAGCTGTCACCATGCAGTGCTCGCTACCTTGGTATACACAGCACGAGCCATATGGCATAAGGTAAGTCTACCTACAGAGCTGCAGCATCCACGCGAAAAGCCATATGGGACAAGGGAAGTCTACCTACAGCTACAGCATTTACGCGAAACCTTTAACAAGAATGGCTACTCGAAGACACCAAAAAGAAGCGCTACCCAGCCGAGCAAGGAGAAGAAGAAAAGAAACAACGCAGAAGAAGAAACCAAGCGGCTGGCGTTCGTTCCGTACGCAGAGCTACCCACAAACAAGACTGCCAGGGTAATGGAGAACCACAACATTAATATTTGCTGTTCAGCGGTTAAAATAAAGGTCGTTTTAGTCAAAGACGTCCTAGGGCTACGGACACCTGGACTTTAGATCATGAGGTGCGAGTGTTTCATGCAGTACATTAAGTAGGAGCACCAAAGCATCCTGCTGCCCCGTTCAGAACAGATACCGAGTGTTCACGCCTGCCAAACCTACAACTCTTCAGTGACAGAGCACATCATCAGGGAACACTAGGTGTTTCTCAACAGACAACAGTGCTGTGCCGTGCCAACTGGTTATGGGATTATGTCTTCAAAGTGACAGTGGAAATAAGGGTACAAGATGACCTAGTCCACTGAGGCAGTTGTTTCCAACTGAGCAACTACCAGGATGTGGCGCTAGCAAAAATATTAAAGGAGCGCTGTGATGTGGAGGCAGCGGGCCGGTGAGGCAGACGCTCACCAATCCCCATCACGCCCCACCAATAGAGGCCGCAACAACTCTTCTCAGTAGTGCCGTCCGCAAAGGGATATGCAGTCCAGCAACTATAAACAAACTTTTTAGACACGAACCAGAGTCGTCGAAACGTTCCGACAGCTCGACGCCACGCCTCGGCTGATAACCCAGGAGATCTCATCAATGAAACTCGCCGAGAACGCCTGCATTGCCATCGTCATTCGATTGGTAAATAAAATACATAAAATTTTCTTTTACTTCTATTGTGATCTTGTTCTCGACAAATAGATGTGTTAGGAGTACCTAAATAGTTACATATGCACATTAATTTATCCATTTCCCTGGTTTTTGAGCTCCATGACTGTAGATTATACTAATTTAAGAACTACAGCAAGTATCAACATTTTTATGTATTTCTATTTACACCAGTACCTGTCCTGGGCTTTCGCACATCAATTGACGTATTAGATACTTAAGGGGGGCGACGTTCAGGAAAAACACACACTACTTAAAAGATGACCAGATACGCACTTTTGAAGATATGGCAATGCAATTTTGTACCGTGCTTTACTTAAAATTAACGCATTTACCATGAAGTTACTTAGATTACATATATTTAACTTTTTAAATTCCATAAAAATTTTATTTTCAGGAAATAATACTTGTACCTTTCTCTCTGTATTAAGTAAGCCTCTCTCATTAGGTTTTTTTGAATATATCGAATAGGAGATTTTTAATATTTTTTTGATTACAATTCTGTAAGTACAATATAAAATTCATGCCAAATACCAGGCTCTTTACCCCATATCGCACCTCAGGCCCAGAATTTCAAAATTTACTCTCGAGACAACATTAACTGGGTCTATAGGAATAGTATACAAAAATTCTTTATTCTGGCCTTCATAGATTCTGAGGAAAGAGTACGTAAATTAAAAAAAAAATAGTTTTCAGTAAACGCAAATTAACGCTCAGCCTAAGGTTTTTTCTCATGTTACCTCTTCAGAAGGCCCAAGATTTGAACTCAGGACCTTCTTTCCCTTCAAGGCTCTTCTTCTGGTTTCTTGTTTCCCGCCTTCTTTCTTTTACCAGGTCTTCAACTGACTTCAGCTGCAGAAAGGCGCTGTAAATTTATTTTTCTCAAGACGTATTGAGTGAAATTCCCTACCTTAAAGCCCATTCTCTCTAATACCTTCGTTCACTCTATGTTCCCATCATTAAATGAAAGAACTACATCATAAGTTGCAATTCTCACAGCTGTAGCAGATGAAAATGTGATTTTACGGCATCGTTTCCATATGAGTAACTTTAGAGCCTCCTTTGACTCGTTTGGATTCTGGGTTTTGCCACGAACACACTTTTTTAGAAGTTTATTTTTGTGAGGATCCACGTATTTTGAGAATCAAATGTAAAGTGAAGCTGGAAGCTTAAGATCGTGATTGAAAATGGTCCAAGGTTGAAACTGGGCGATCGCACAGATAATAATAATAATACGGCCCATTTGGGCAATGTTTCAATTCTGAAAACTTTTTTAGAAATTCAGTATTGGCCAGAATCCTTTAATGGCACCCAAGATACAATTTGGAAGCCTCTCCTTTTGAATGTAGGGGTTGTTATACCTCTGAGCCTATAGACGTTTACACCATTTAATGTGGCACAGATGGTGAGTGGGATATTCATCTGCCGACACCGTGTGGAAATATATAGCCCATACTGCACTTTTCGTGTGACTTACACTGGATAGGTTGTGCCGGGTAGCCTTGCATTAAAACACTTGAGGAGTGTCTACGATCAACTTTGTGGTTCTGTTGTGTCCACCAATGTCCGTCACATCTTCCAAAGGAAGTTATGTATATCACAGCCTTCTAGATGTATCCCACGCAAGGTTGCTAGAAAGTAATCCACGGAATCGTTGTTTGCCGAACCAGTTGTGAACAAAAAGTGGACGTGGCAGGAAGGACGCGTTAGACAATTATTTTTCAGGCACTTCCGTTGCGATTTCATCGTTGAAACTTTGATAACTTACTGTCCAAGTGTTCTATTAATAAACAAAAAGTAAATTGAAAATTGACATTTTCGGTCAGTTTCATTATGAATATCCTCCCTTAAAGATTTAATTAGCACATGTTTAAAAACATCGACGTGGATGTTGCAGCTGCGTTTCTGATTCCATACATATGCAAAATTGGAGCAAAAAGGTGATGAGAATGGCAGCTGTAGTATCAGAATTGCATTGCAGTCGATGTTTTTAAGGATATGCTAATTTTGTGTGTGTGTGTGTCTTATTTTCGTATACGTAAACATGTATGAAGCGGCTGGTTGCTGTACTTCTTAAAATAAAATTGGAATGCTTCGACTTAAATCAGTATGTGACTCTGAGTCGCAAGGCGCTGCTGCTATGTCTGTCTTCATGTACTAGTCTTTCCTTTCTTCTGCTGTTACTAATGCTGAAGAGCTTGATATGTCTGTTACTACATAATGTAGTATTTCTTTCTCTTACTTCTAGCCTTATAAATCTTTGAATAACGTACTCATAGCGCATCACATCTTAAGCGATGAAAATATTAGAAGCTCATCAAATCAATCTCCCAAAATATATTTACACTCCAGTCATTATTATTAAGATGTCTTCTTCTTGAAAATGAAGTTCCTGCAATTTCATCAGTATGATAATGTTTTAAGACTAACTCGGATTTACTTACCAGCTCTTCTTTCTTTGCAGACTATGGTGGAGAGCTACAAGTATCCTCAGTTCGCAACGATACGGGAATTTTCTCCGATTCAAACAGTATCCAGAGCAAGCAGCGGGTTCGCTCTTAATCTCTATCAGGTAGGCATTTTAAAAGGTAACATTACAATGACATTTATTCGCCATGGGTTTCTGAAGAAAATGTGCATCTGTTCAGCATCACCGACTTCATATTGCGACTGATGCAACGTGCTTCTATGAAGTACCTTGCATGGAACAGTACGTAGATCCCGACATATTACCGACGGGAGACAAATTTTCTTTGATTTCGTCTTGATATAAAAATGTGATAAACCGTTCATTAATTTTACTACAGATGTAGTAACCTAGAAATTTTGTTCACCCTAAAAGGACTGCCAGTTGGGGTAGGTCCAGGAAAAAATTTCCACTGGTTGAATAGCTTACTGTTGGTGCTTCACTGTAACGACGTAGGTTACCTCCCAGTCTACATGCTCACATAGCATTTGTGCGCAATCAGTGTTTAAACCTCCCACAAGAGATAACTGTTCAATTAAATTACTGGCTCGCTACCAGCCTAATCCTTCCCTAATATACGAGAAAAGACTGAACTGGAAATTATCAGACTGCGTGCTCGAAAGAAAATAAAATAAAATTTCAACTGAAGTGAATTACAATATTTTAAACAAAGCTGCACAACAGCAACGGTTTCACGTAATAAAATTATAAACAGCCGACCAGTTGCAATGGATAAAAAAAGGCTGCTAACCTTAGTGGTTTATTTCCTCAAGAAGCTGTGATGCACCTTCAGTGCTTTAAGCTCACTACCCCTTATGTAATGGTGGTGGTTTTGTCACGATGTATGTTTGCTACTACATCGGCCCTTATGTGATTTTGCCTGGCTCTAAAAATTTTGTTTTTCCTGTGAATGTGTATTAACAGGATCGTGTACCAGTGTTCGTAATTCTTTCTTGACAAGAGCCATTATTGTCAATTTTAAAGTTCTGACATGTATACCGTTTGTGGGCTTCACTAATACAATAATGTAATTTTTTATATTTTGGCTGTATATGCCACTGGGCCTAAGTTTCTCGTCGTAAGCGCCACCTGCCTTTTTTGAAGTATAACTACATTATTTGTACCAATGCTCCCATACTGTTATAACGACAGTGTTAATTTCCTTCCTTTTCTTTGTTGTTACTCTACCTAAGGACGTTATTAATACTGATAATTTACACGTTGCCTTTGTACGCCAATTGGCACATGTTTCTCGGCACGAGCGCCACCTGCCCTGTTTTCAGGGTAACTACGCTCGCCGATTACACTCAGTCGGTTGTGAGCTCTGCAAGATCCATGAACTATTTTATATTAACGTGACAAACCATAATTCTAGGGCTATATTTTATTTTTGACACATGTATCTATGCCGACAATTGTAAAAACGGCGATGGTACATTACTCGCCACTAAGGTAAAATTGTAAGTACCAGTCGTCGTTATCATACTTCTGTAATGCAAGAGTTCTCTAATTTGTCTTAAAATTTATTCTTGGCTTATAAGTTTCATACTTTTCTAATGTAAGCTATGATGTTCATTGCCCTTAGGTTACCTTCTGAAGAAGACAAATTTATATTTGTCGAAACCTAGGTAAAGAATTTCTTTATCCATCGCAACTGGTCGGCTGTTTATAATTTTATTATGAAGTGAATTACGTAAAAACCAGAGTACAGAATACTGTTAAATGAACTCGAATAATTAATCAATAACTTGCAAATTTGGCACAGTAGTCCTATGCACTTCTTCTCAGAGAACATTTCTTCGACAATGCTGCCCCTTTGTGCAGCATATAAAACCAGGCTAATATTTACAGGAATAAAGGAATTAAAAAAGTTAACTTGCAAATTGGGTAGCTATTTGCTGAGCTGTAACTGAGGTCACAGGATGCACGAAACATATTTATTCAAAGAGAGCAACAGAGAATTTTGGATGGACAACCTATCAATATTTTTAACTGGTGCCTCAACATCAAATAAATTAACGTGCCTTCATAAGATGAAATTGCGTTTCACAATTTGACTATGTATGCCTGAGGGAAAAAGAGAGGAAAAGGAATATAAATGACACGACTTCATTCATCCAGTCTAGGTCCGCACGGAAAAGTGGAAGTTCAGAGGAATAAACCACCACCATTACGTGCATTCACCAACCACAGAGGGGTTTATAACGATTGGAACATCTTGTTAGTACAAATACACGACATGAGAATTCCCACACACGACATTGAAGGAACCGAACTGGCCACGTGGTGGACTGAGTCACACATCTAACTGTTGGAAAAAGATATAAAGGAAAATCATGAAAAGTGTAGAATCAATGAGGGAACACGAGTACAAGAACGGACAGATCATGAACCAATCCATGAAGAGATAGTGAACAGAACCCAGTGAATTGTCCTCAATTAAGAGTGTTCATCAGCGACGAGGGTATTGTCAGGAGTGTCCCCAGGGAAGTGTCATAGGAGCCTTGTTGTTCTCTATGTACAGAAATAATTTGGCGAACAGGTTGGGCAGCAATCTGCAGTTGTTTTCTGATGATGCTGTGTATGGAAAGGCGTCGGAGTTGAGTGAATGTAGGAAGATGCAAGACGACTTGGACAAAATTTCCAGTTGCTGTGATGAATGGCAACTAGTCCTAAACTTAGAAAAATTTTAGTTAATGCTGACGAGTAGGAAGAACAAACCCGTAATATTCGGATACAGTATAACTAGTGTCCTGATTGACACAGTCAAGTCGTTTAAATATCTGAGTGTAACATTACAAAGCCATATGAAGTGGAATGAGCATATGAGGACTGTGGTGTCACCGCCAAACACCACACTTGCTAGGTGGTAGCTTAAATCGGCCGCGGTCCATTTAGTACATGTCGGACCCGCGTGTCGCCACTGCGTGATCGCAGACCGAGCGCCACCACAAGGCAGGTCTCGAGATACGGAATAGCACTCGCCCCAGTTGTACGACGACTTTGCTAGCGACTACACTGACGAAGCCTTTCTCTCATTTGCCGAGAGACAGTTAGAATAGCCTTCAGCTAAGTCCATGGCTACGACCTAGCAAGGCGCCATTAACCGTATCTGAAGAGAGTCTTATTTGTATTATCAACAGCGATGTACCACAAGGATGGAATAAAGATAAGTATTCGAGGAGCTGCATACTTTTCTTATTAGAATTCACTACTTATCCTGTTCCAGAATTCACGCCCGTCTGCGTTAGATAGCGTGCATTTCGGCCTCCTCTATCTACAAGGTGTTGGCACATTTGCCAACACATCAAGGACTCTGTTAGGGAAGGCAAATGGTCGACTTCGATTTACTGGAAGACTTTTAGGAAAGAGTGGTTTACCTGTAAAGGAGATCGTATGTAGGACGCTTGTGCGACCTGTTCTTGAGTACCGCTCAAGTGCTTATGGTCTGTACCAGGTCGGATTGAAGAAAGACGTCGCAGCAATTCAGAGGCGTGCTGTTACATTCGTTGCCTTGTGAGGTAACGGGCGAGTTGCGGCGCCCTGGAAATATTCTAAGCCAGCCGGAGTGGCCGTGCGGTTCTAGGCGCTACAGTCTGGAACCGAGCGACCGCTACGGTCGCAGGTTCGAATCCTGCCTCGGGAATGGATGTATGTGATGTCCTTAGGTTAGTTAGGTTTAATTAGTTCTAAGTTCTAGGCGACTGATGACCTTAGAAGTTAAGTCGCATAGTGCTCAGAGCCATTTGATCCAAATATTCTAAGTTCAGAGTTGGCGGACACACTCGAGCTGCGGGACAGTGCCGAGCTCTTTAGCAGACACGTGGTGGCAAACGTTAGCAGGACGAGAGGGGTAGCCCCAGCGCATGGTCCAGCCGCGTGACTGGGAATTCCGTTGTGACGAGGACGGTGCTTTGTGTCGATGAAGGAGATGTCTATGCCGGGAGTGCCACAGATGGCGGACTTTGTGAAACCTTAATGGCGGGCATTTCACAGTTCATATAGAAATTAATAGTAGTCAGATGAATCATGATACCTCAAAAAGAAACATGTGCATTACTATTATTTGCACGACGATTCTGATGGTGTAATCAGATTTTCAATATATTTATTAGTTTAAAGTTTAGTATCTGACGACAAATTATACTAGTAACACTGTAACGCCCCTTTAGAAAAATTAGTGATTTACTGCGCTGATAAACCTCTTACGTTAATCGACTTTCAAACAGCTGAGCAGAGCTGAACGTACTCAGACATTCCGCTCTTTACCTATTCTGATCAACACTAAACTGACACACAATATTTTTAGCGCAACGCAATATGACTTTCAATAATCCCTACAAAAGAATGGCCCTGACTAACAATAACCTATACCTTTCATGAATCACTTACCTCACAAAATCTTCGTTACTCGAACTACTGCAATACAGTGAGCGCCAATACTGCCAGCTAAATAAAAGATTCTAACTACTGAAGGCACTAACTACTGATAGGCATAATTAGCAAATGAAAGATTTTGATAGAGAACAAACAATGTATTTACCTTAATAGTGTTCAAAAGTCATAATATATATAGCAGTTCATGACATCCAGTCTTACAAATTTACTGTCTCTGATGGACACATGTCCAGATCATCCGCTCTCAAAACTCCGCCATTTCTCTCCCCACATCCACCACTGCTGGCGGCTCACCTCCAACTGCACAACGCTACGCGCTGTTAACATCCAGCTGCCCAACACTACAATAGCAAATTACAACAATGCAAACCAGCCACAGACTGCACACAGCACAGCCAGTGGTTTTCATACAGAGCGCTATGTGGCGTTACCAACATAAAAACCTAAACAGCCTACTTACAACACCCAGCAACGAATTTCCAAAATATAAACGCTTCATCCGATTTTGTCGATCGCCGTGTCTTTTGAAAGCTATCAGTGTAAACCTAAATTGGTATAAATTACAGGCTTGTAACTTGAATAGTACATGAGTTATTGGAGGTCAAAGTGGCCGATTACTATCGATCGCGTCAGGGCCATAAGTACTCCACAGTTACACGAAAAATGGTAGCAGCATGCTTGTAAATATGTTTCTTCGTCTATGTCTTTGTTTATATCCGATATATACTATTCATGAAGAAATTGGTTAAATATTTACTGTGTTTTAGAAAGCACAGAGAAATTAGGCTCGTGGCCTACCTTTTGCCTGTTTTCTTTTGATATATGTTTATTTAATTGTTTATGTATTTAATAATGTGTGTTAGAGCGTGTTTATGGTCCAGCCGTAGGAATACTTAATTTCAAGTTATTTAAATGTAAATCCAGTATTTCGAATATGTTTCATTATGTTTGTGACTGCGTTGGCATGAAGACATGGCGCGAGTCCTCTAGCCAATCCCAGCGCTCGTGAATGGGAGACTGGATGGAAGCGAGTTTCCGGAAGGGACACGAGGTAGCTGTGGGAGTGCGGCAGTCCTCGAGAGTACGGCACACAACACGGGAGGCGCTGGACGCGGACAGTACAGCGCGACGGAGGCACAGTCGCGGGAGCGACTTGTAGAGTGTGGAGCGGTTTAGCGCGTGGTCCCGGCAGATAGAAATACTTTGCAGTGCCGACTTGTGCACTTGTGAGATTTCCGTGGATTTTCCAGTGAAGGCGTGGTGTACGTTTAGAAGTGAATATCTCGCGAGCTATGTTGTTGTTCATAATTAATTAAGTGAAGCAGGAATTTAATTGCTGGACCATATACACCAATAAGTGTTTTGCAGAAATATACAGCATTCTCAAAAGTACTTCTGCTATCGTACTCGTCAGTTAAAGTCGTTAAGGTAGTACCTGCAGATTTTATTTAATTGCAATCTTTCATTTATAAATTTATATGCTACTTTCATATTTCGCAATTGCCGAGTGATAGAAAACTTCGACCATTCGATTCATGTGTGTATTCTTATCGTATACTGTAGACTCAGCAGTATTTTGCCTGCAATGTGGCAACTACGTATCCCAGCCCCTAGACAACGAAACCAGCCAAAACTTTTAATATTTCAACGCTGAGTCGGAGGGTGCGTAGTTTAGAAAGCCCGCAACCTGTAGGTTCGAACAACACGTGGGAGTTAAAGAGATGCTTCTGAAACTCAAATGAGAATCCCTGGAGGGAAGGTGACTTTCTTTTCGAGAAAAACTGTCGAGATAATTCAGAGAACCGGCATTTGAAGCTGACTGCCAAACGATTCTACTGCCACCGATATACATTGCACGTAAGGACGACGAAGATAAGACATGAGAAGTTAGGGCTCGTACGGAGGCATACAGGCAGCTGTTTTTCTCTCACTCTGTTTCGAGTGGGAGAGGTAAGGAAACGACTAGGAGTGGTACACAGTACCCTCCGCTGCGCACCGTACGGTGGTTTGCGGAGTATTTATGTTGACGTAGATGTAGGTGAATCACCGAGAACTTATACCAAACCAGCAAGGTAGAAGGCCCCAGTGGCTAAAGGAACACGTGGTCCCTATTGAACGAAGGTAGTTACTAAAATGTCCTCCAAAACGCGAAAATGCGGTAGCTCAATTAATTCACGCCCGGCTCTGATCTATTTAACTAGTAAGGACAACGTATTGAGATCGGTAACGGAGCAGAGGGCTCACAGAACAAAGAACACGTGGGACAACACGAGAACAAATCAGGAAGTAGACCATGTGAAGGAAAAGTACAACAAATACAAGGAAATACCGCCCCACACACGCGAAGACACAGTTACTGTCACATTCATATAAGATTAAAAGCGCCGTAGCCCACCCTAACCGTATCCCATGGACCGCCCTCCACACCGCCATGTTCCAAAGGAACAAAGCTACTTCCAGTCACTGATAAGATCTTAAACTCAAGCAATGCCTATCATGAACAATTCAAAGCACATTCAGACGAAATAATCGGAACACTACAATTAGAATGAAGAACTTAAGTATTCTCAACAACTTAGAACGCATGAAGACCGCGGTTAAAGGTACGAGCTACATCATAACTGGCAGCAAAAGGCTTACTTAAGAGGTGCGAACCACAATCACCAACAGCCAGCACCATGCCGCTCCGCTCAGAGCACCCACACGTGAAACAGAAGCGACCAGAGGGGTCGTTTCCGCCACCAGCTTAACAACCAGGCAACTTTCGAACAATAGGCATAGACCTCTTTGTCCAGGTGAGGGATACTAAGTTGGTTATCCCACAGTCTTATGGTAGACTGTAGTTATCCTGTGCTCCCAGGAGGCGAAAAGCAACTCAACTACCAGACACAAGACAAACCTACAAAGACACACAAAAACATCCATCCATTCATTCACATTCTTACACAAACAAAGTAAGGTAAAGGAAGGACATGGTAAATATGGACCTGGATTACACATGGAAAGTAAGTGAATCACCTAAAGTATACTGACGCGAAGTACGCATTTATCGTCAGATAAACATTGAATGTTCATCAGTTTCACTGCTCAGTTACAATAAATATATTTCAGACAAGTTGTGCAATGAATAAGAGCAGGCCGATGTGATCGAGCAGTTCTAGGCGCTTCAGTCCGGAACCGTGCTGCTGCTACGATCGCAGATTCGAATCCTGCCTCGGGCATGGATGTGTGTGATGTCAAATGGTTCAAATTGCTCTGAGCACTATGGGACTCAACTGCTGTGGTCATCAGTCCACTAGAACTTAGAACTACTTATACCTAACTAACCTAAGGACATCACACACATCCATGCCCGAGGCAGGATTCGAACCTGCGACCGTAGCAGTCGCACGGTTCCGGACTGCGCGCCTAGAACCGCGAGACCACCGCGGCCGGCTGTGTGATGTCCTTAGGTTAGTTAGATTTAAGTAGTTCTAAGTCTAGGGGACTGATGACCTCAGATGTTAAGTCCCATAGTGCTTAGAGCCATTTGAATGAATGAGACGTAAACAGAATGAGATAGTGCAACAGTCTTATGAGGCGATTCTGCAGCGATGTTTCAAGTATAGAACAACTTTAATTTTCAGTTAATCAGCCTTGCAATCAACTAAATACTTTATTTAATCTTGCTTTGCCTTGTTCGGATTTCTGTTACCCAGAGTGTAAGCCACAAGTTTTCAAAGTTTTGTGATAGGCAGTTAGCAGATACGAACGTCGAAAGACTCTGTCTTCGGCAAAAGAACTTTCAGCTGTCCTGGTAAAAATGTTACCCTCGTTGAAAGTTTTCAATGATAAAGCCAATCTCTGGTTCAACTGTCAGATTTACATAAATCATAAGTATCCCACAATAATGATGAATCACCACGAATAACATGACTGTGTTTGATATTGCAAATAGTCAATCAATGTATGCTTCTTCGATGATCGTTAGGATAAATACTTTTCACTTATTTTGGTCTTTAATTCATTTTTGAAACACAAACTACGACTAGCTTAGAGACAGAAGTGATGACACTTTCTGCAGGTCCTGACCATCATTTTGCAGGACTATGCTCAAGCATGTACAGTTCAAGCTGTTACTGATTTGTTTGACTGATGGGGATGCACACCCCTGACGTAAGGCCTCGTAAGTTGAACTCTATTTCTAACCTGAAGGAAGCACTTCACGGCATTCGCTTCAGAACTGCAAAAAATTCGCCGGGCAAGAGACCGCGCCGCTCAAAATGCCGACACAACTAGCACTGCTAAGAGTATCCTATCATACAAATGGCTGGCAGCTGGTTATAGACAATGCTGGTGATTACTTTGAAGGTCAGTAAAACTTTGAAACACATATCTACTTTGCACGAGCTGTAAATAAATAGTTGCCACTATTAAAGTTCCAACACTCGTATTAGAGGCCCACATCCTAATGGACTGCCCAAATTAGGCCACGCTGTGGCCAAATCTTAAACTTACTGATGCTGCCTCTTGTGTTAGCGGAAGACGCCACAGAAGCTGATAGAGTTTTACGAGTGAAGGTGGTTTCTACTCCTCTGTGAGGTAGGGTACATCGGACACGTCAACGACATAAGGTTTCGCGGCCTGCTGTGACTCACAGGCACATGGCTGCCCTCGCTTGGTGGTCAAGCCTGGCTCATGCCTTTCACAGATTTTTAATTCTTTTTATTCTTCTACAGTCCGCCCTGGTAGCTGAGTGGTCAGCGTGACAGACTGTCATTCCTAAGGGCCCGGGTTCGATTCCCGGCTGGGTCGGAAATTTTCTCCGCTCAGGGACTGGGTGTTGTGTTGTCCTAATCATCATCATTTCATCCCCATCGACGCGCAGGTCGCCGAAGTGGCGTCAAATCGAAAGACCTGCACCAGGCGAACGGTCTACCCGACGGGAGGCCCTAGCCACACGACATTCCATTCCCTTCCATTCTTCTACATCTGTCGTTGGTTTACTGTCCGTCGCCGTTGTTCTCTTTCCTGAGACTGTATCAACTTCGCATTATTAGTTTTCTATTGGTAATGGAGAGTGAGGAAGCATCAGTCGGATGCACAGGGTGCCTCTCCCATTCATAACATGTCCCTAATTTCTGATCAGAGCAACTCACTCTCCTCCACCCTCTTACCACTCTCTCTCGCTTTTACTTGTTTCTATCTTCCGGTTTTATTGATTCGGTTACAGCAAGGCTCATCAGGGTTTGTCTTCCGTGTCTTTCTTCTCTGAGAACTCGACCCGGCTTGATACATACAAGATGACAAGATTGATGACTCCATAGTATGGTCCCTTTAATCTCATCAATCCAGTCCAATAAGAAGTCCATTATCTTGCTGAAATGTAAGCCCAGGATGGCTTGCATTAAGGGCAATAAAGCAGGGCGTAGAATATCGTCAATGTACCGCTGTGCTGGAGGGTTGCCGCCGGTGGCAACCAGAGGAGTCGTGCTGTGAAATGAAATGGCACCCTAGACTCCTGGTTGTCGGGCCATATGGCGGACGCCCGTCAGGTTCGTATCCCACCGCTGTCCTGAGCGTCTCCGGACACGTCCTCGCTGGCCATCGGGGCTCAGTTCGAATCGGTACTCATCACTTAACGACAATCCTACTCCACTCAGCGAGATTCCACGCCGAGGACGAGTCTGGAGATGACCCGTTCTGTTGGCTTTCGTAGCAAGCCATCTGGGGCTTTCATTCTAGCAAGATAATGGCCACCCACACACGGCGTGAGTTTCTACTGCTTGTCTTTGTGCTTGCCAAACTCTACCTCGGTCATCAAGGTTCTGGCGTAATTTGGCGGGATCTTCATCAGGAGGACCTCCAACTTCTCTATCCATCATTGCCAACCTGAATAACTGCTGGCTTCAGGGCCAGAGTTGGACCAACGCGTTATTGACTTGTTCAATTTGTTGAGCTCTTTCTCTTGAATGAATTATTCAATTTTTTTAAATTGTAATTAATTATTTACGGTTTCTGTCCCGTGGTTCGTATTTTTTTTAGACTATATTTGACGAGAGCAATGAGAATTGTATCTCCTCTAAAGTATAAAAATTCCTGCTCAGTATTTCGAATTGGTATAGTGTTTCGTAAAAAGCAAATATCATCAGGAATTATACACAAAGTGTCAGATTAATAAATATGATCGTGTTAAAGAACGTTACTGCATATTTGTATTTGGTTGTTACAGGACTTGTCGGCACAGCCAGGGAACATCTTCTTCTCGCCTCTTAGCATACAGATAGCACTCGTGCTGGTGTATCTCGGGGCGAAAGGAAATACAGCATTCGAGATAGCGAGAGGACTACATTTAAGAGATAATAAGCAAGTCATTGGGGCTGCTTTCAGTGAAGTAATGCGACAACTGAACGTAAGTATAGAAAACAGATTCATAAACAAATCTTTATGATACGAAGTCAAATAGGTCACTCATTACAGTAAATCCGGCATAGGATAAGAGTTAGGTTTGAAGTGTTCTTAAAGGCATCTAGTAGCTCTGTAAAACAAATACAGTTCGTTACTATTTGAAGTGAAAATTTAAAATTAAACCATAAAAAGCCAGAAAAAGGCTAGTTTGTGGCCTACATCTATCAGCGAGTAAATCAGTTAAAAAAACTTGCTTCTTCAGCGTCTTCACGGTACAGTCAAGAGTTGTCTACTATGGAACTGTAACAGATGCTTCGGTTGACTGCTGTCATTATCCCAAAACCTTTGTCTGATTCGTTGAAGTGACGTCTCACTTTGTTTCCTCTTCAACAGCACCTCAGACACCACTGCTGTAACACGGCGGGTTTTCAGGACGGTAAGTAGTACCAGTGAGCGCTGACAACATTGCCTTTATCTCTGGTTCTGCCTATTTACTTCGCCAACAACACAGGAGAGCGCACCACAATTTCAAAACTGGAAGTTACACACAAAAACGTGATACAGACTCATTTCTGTTCGTAAATGCATAACAAATAGAAAAACAAATTACGTTTGCTGTTTGCAGATGACAAGTTGTATATTGTGTAGCAGAATATCTACCAAAATAAATGGACAATAGCATCATGTAAGGTGTATTAACTAATGCATACATCCACTTTTCGCCTAGTAAGCTATAAATGGAACTTTGACATAATGTTGCAAACAACACAAATTTTAATATTAACAACAATTTTACTGTTAAAAATAAAAATTAAACCCACTGAAGATAGCACAAAATTGCTGACACATGTGTGGGTGAAACAAAACAGAAATAAGTAGTCTTGCATAAGGCGGAATTTCTTATCTCATTTTCGTAGCAAGCACGGACATAACAAGAACTGTACCACAAGATGATTATTGTTCATTTTGTTTAGAAGACTACTTTATCAATGGTAATCTGTTTGATTTCGGCTAATGGCTGATCATTCGTAATGTTAGAGTTTTTGGGTAATTACTTGCATGTGTGAATGTAATGATCAGCCAAATTGAAGAAAAGTAGAATATTCCTGATCTCAGTCAACTAAAAATTTCCGAGCGTGGAAAATTTAGGGGAGACGGTTCGGGGTATAATAAATCAGAGTAGTTGAACATGGTCGGTTCTAGCTCAACCAGTGTTTGAGGAGGTGTTGTTGCAGATGATACAGTTACATTTTGTAATGCCCCCAAATCCGTACCGCCACATAAGGAAGCTAGAAAATCTGGAAATGGAACTCCTAAGGTTCAATCTAGATATAGTGGGGGTCAGTGAAATGAAATGGAAAGAAAACAATGGCTGGAAAAAAAGAGTGACTGATTGAACAGTTTAGTGCCAACGTGGCTGTTATTAGAATCTACAGCAAGCCACAATCGACAATAATAGTTCATGTATACATGCTGACGACCTGATAAGGAGAAGGAGAAAGGGAGAGGGGAAGAGAGAGGGGGGGAAAGTACTCAATGAATACACATCACTATGCAACAAAACCCTCTTCGCCACAATAGGAGAACTATACATATAAAACCCACACGAAAAAAACTATTCATGGAAAAAAAACTCTCTCTCTCTGCCCCAGTCTTCAACACACACACGCACACCCACACCTACACAAATCATACACCACTGACGCCAAATACAATTCAAACTTGCGCACCTCACCTAGCCAAACACGCCATTTCGGCCAGTAAATGGACGTTAAATATCAGCAATCTGGCAACGTTGTAATCATTTGTACGGTAACGACCTCTGTCGACAGATGGGCAGCGCTGTGTAGTTTGTGCTGTGGACAGCGTTTTGGGTTAGCATGCAGGAGGTCGAGGGTTCGGTTCTAGATGGTGCACTATTTGTTTTTATTTGCTAAAAGTAGTCCGCGTGGTACGGTACCTGGCGTCTCAATCGTCATACAGCCATTACAGTGGGTCTTCTACAAAACATTTGCAGTTACGTATTACGAACACAGAAATGGAAATACAATCGTTTTTTGGTAAGCTTTTAAAGAAACATTTTGCGTGTCGTAAACGAGAATTGCTTCGCGTCACTGCATCTGCTAGATTCTAAATCTGTTTTCTGTGTGCCCTCCCCAAATTGTCCCATTGATTAATACCAACTATTATTCTTGCCACGATCAGATCCATTACAGTCCGTTAGGGCATTACGTCAGCAGTAGGGCTAGCAATGTGCTTTGCAAATAATTTCGATGGGACCATTGGGGAAGGGTACACGGAAAACAGGTTTGGTTCAGATGGTTCAAATGGCTCTGAGTACTATGGGACTTAACTTCTGAAATCAGTCCCCTAGAGCTTAGAACTACTTAAATGTAGCTAAGCTAAGGATATCACACACTTCCATGCCCGAGCCAGGATTCGAACCCGCGACCGTAGCGGCCGCGCGTTTCCAGACTGAAGCGCCTAGAACCCCTCGGCCACTCCGGCCGGCACAGGTTTGGAATTTAGTACATGCAATGCCGCCAAACAATTCTCGTCACCGACGTGCGAAAGGCTTCTTTAAACGCTGACCAATAAAAACGATTGTACTTCCATTTCTGTGTATGTAGTATGTAAACGCAATAACGGCATCAGGATGTGTAAACCGCTGCATTATAGACACATGATGTGTATGCATATGGCATGAAGACTGTAACTGAAAATATTTCTTGACGATCTCTCCAACGACTGAAGTTTCCAGACTAGTTCCTTACTTGCGCCTTTAGGAGGCGACTGTCAATGGAGAGGTGACCATGAGAAAAAGACGGAATAACGAAAGGAAGGATAACGTTATACGAGTCGGGGCATGAAATCTCAGGAGTCTGAACGTGGTAGGTATGAACATAACACTACAGGATGATATCCAATACTTTTTACCTTTTTACTATATTTTCTTTCACTTCTTTCCTGCTTTATTTTCATGGTACATTTAAAAGGTTATGTCTGAATGAATTTTGCAAATGTAATTCTTGGTGCAACTACGTTTCTGTTTACATAATGTACTAATTATGAATATGATTGCCATTTTCAATTATGATGTGTACTTTCTTATTTGTAAACATGTTATCTGAATTAATTTTCTATGGACAGAATAAAATGAAATTATGATTTCGTATAAAACTGCAAATCAACGTAATCAGAATATTCGGAAGTATTTTATGAAGCGAGGTGCATGAGCGATGTAGAGTCATATAGACAGGATGAAGAAAAATTCGCGCACTAGGACTTCGCAGCGCGATTCCTCACATACTGGCAATGCAAAACTGTATGTCATAAAATTTTGTCCTGCGCATATTTCTACTAAGTCCACGCGGCTGCTCAGTTTCTGTCCGCGTGGATTTTCTGAGTGCTCAAACGAGTGCGGCTGTACTGGCACCCTGAAAACTAAGTCGCAACTTCGGTCTACGCCGACACTGCCAACCACCGTTTGTCAGGTCACACTCTAAAGCAAGATCATGAGGCGCTGCTGTGCCACCTATTTCATATCTCTGAAAACAGACCACGATAGTGAAACTCATGGCTTCTTACAGGACGTTCGTTAAATTAACTATAATCAGCAAATACATTTCATTAAGGGGAGGTTTACTATCTTTTGGTTCAAAAAATCGATTTTTTAAAATTACATTTTTGGATCCATAAAAGTGTTTAGAATCCTTCCCTGAAACGGTTCTTCCTAATACGGAACGGAAATGTTTTATATTCGCGGTTGAACAAAAAAAAATGCACAGGCCTCAAATCGGCCTTTTTCACGCACCAGTTTTGTTTCTTTTGGAGGACGAGTTATTGTACCGGTGTTTGGGAGGAATCACACAAAATTCAAATGAAAGTTTGAACGCGTGTGTTTGGAAGTTAGCCCCCAAGCATTTGCATTCTGATGCGAAGTCTGTGCAGATTGCGACTCTCCTGGCAGTGAGCAGTTTCAACGAAGGGTATTCAGCAATTCTGAAGACCGTGACAACGATGGACGTCACCGAAAACCGCTTGTCACCGGCCGTACGAGCGGCTCTGGAGCAGCGCAGGATGGCCCAGATCGAGCAGAACGCCCTCTGTGAGAAAGAGGAAGGACTAGTTTATGGACCCGGAATAGCTGATTGAACGTACGATGCGTAATATTGCATTTATATGTAGTCAAAAATTCAAACGCGTTTTTCTCGAAATGACTTTTTTTATCGCGCGGTATTGTAACTTCAAATCTACTTAACCGATTGGCATGATTCTTTGATTCGACGAAGCTGCTAACCAACTTGTCTACGAGTTGTACCACTTTTATTCCGATCTATCAACTATAAATATTTTTACTTGGCCGACGAAGTCGAAAAATCGATGAAAAAAACACTATTTTTTCATATGGCCGCCATTTTGTTTCCGATGGTCCAAATAACTTAATCGAGGTACAACTCCTAAAGAATCTTATACACTTCGCTAACGTCAACTCAATTTTGGTGTCAGACGAGCCGGCTGACCTGTGACATACAGCGCGTCGAGGTCTACATCGAAATTTTGTTTCGTTCCGACGGCACTTCCGCCTTTGCTCTTCGACATTTCCGGTCGAAAAAATTCCTGTTTGTAGAGAAAATATTAATAAAAATTTTGACCAAATTTGACATTGATATCTATAACACATCCTGAGAAACAAAATTCTCAAAGAACATGATTTTTTTTGGGTCAAGGATTGTAAACCTCCCATTAACACACAACATATCCAAGAAAAAAAAAAGAAAATGAAAGAACAAGCGTCTCCTCACGTTGATTACTCTTCAACCTTCCAAATCATTCTAATACGAATATTTTAGCAGTTGTCAATACAAATATTAATGCCGTCATTTTCTACGTTAACAATACGTTATAAACACATTTATATGTAAATGGCTGTCTTACGAAAAAGGTACACAAACTTCTGTTCTTCCTTGCGATACTTAAGCCATATTTAAGAGATACCAACTTCATCTACCGACAGAAGACATAATTTGCCAGATAAATGTTACTTAAAACTAATATGAAACCTATTTACGAGATAAAGGTACAAAGGGACACATGCTGACGTCATGCTACGAGTTTCTGTGGGCTACTTTGTGCTCTGGTTTACTTGATTAAAGTGTGCTAATTAAATCTGTCGTTACTGTACTGTCATAGGAGTGTTAGGGAAACAGTTATTGTATTTACTTCGAGCTCCACTTCGACACAGCGACGAAGAGCGTAGCTGCGTTGGTACGCCAGTAGTCTAATTTCCAATGTTTGTCAAATCAAAGTTTATAAATAGTTGTGTTACTCACGAACTAGAGCTCATTCAACGAAGTGCAATATTGCTGTGAACTCATCACATAAAGACGCACTATTTCATGTCCTCATACTCTTTGAGACTCCATTAGATTCAATTTTAATATTTTTTAATGTATTTCGAAGTTGTACTCAGTAGCTGGAAGTGTCACTTGCTCACAGCTTGCAGATCTCCCCTAATTCTGGATTGCCCCCTGTTGTTTCCTGTTACCTAGTGCCTCTGAGTGGTGAACCTAAGCTCGATGTGGTGGTCTGATGTTTTTCTATGACGGAGAGCCATGTACACTACTAAACATGAAAGTCAGAAGTACTGATGGTACAACCGTGCTGAAAACTGAGAGGTTAGCAGGAAAGACATATAAGTCCATATAAACTCATGTAAGAGTATACCGGTACCATTTCAGTACCACACGAACAACATTTAAACAGTATACTCCATTTTCCTAAATCTGCGGGTAAAATTTATAACTCTCTATAACTCTGATTAGTAATTTTCTAGATAACTAACAAATATGCTTACATTTTCAATTTCTTGGACACAGAGGAAACAAAGTACTCACGTAGTACATAGTGCAAATGGTACCACGTCTTACACTGTTGGCCCACAATCTGTTCCCCTACTGGAACATTATGTCGTTGATCGTTGTTACCATAGTTTTGGTTGGTTAGTTAGAAATTTAATAATTCGATAGTAACTCTCTGTTTTCCGTTCACGTAGTAGACTCAAGTATTGAATTCATTACCTTATTCGTATGTTTGTAATACGGAACAGCTACATTTATGGACAAGAGATCTCAATCAAGGCTCTAAAATATATACATGCGCGTACTTCCCCATATTGTACATATTGTTTAATGGGAACTGAGAAACACCCTCTACTCATTATTACAAAATTAAATGTTCATGAAAGTTGAAAACTGAGGATAAATTGGAGAAAAAATATAATGATTCGAAAGAATCAATTTAGAAGTTATCGACTTAATTTGCATTTAGATGTGATTACACGGAGCCAGTATTGGAATATTTGACGTAACAGAAAAACTATTTAGTTGAATAAAAGGAAGTATGTAATTTGAACAAATCAAACACTTCTGAAAAAATCCTCTAATGGATTTCTTAAAAAATCCTGTAATGGATTAGGACTTCCTTAGAAGGAACGTTCATGATCGTACTTTCAAACTGATCTTCGGTTTTTGTTGGGTATTTGATATTATTCCGTAAGAGATGAGATTAGCGAAGCTATTTTTTAAAAATATTGTGATTATATTTACAACAAATTTCATTTGAAGAAAAATCTACTCTGAGGCTGTAGGTGTTAGTGCTAAGACGTGAAATCGAAAAGTTGAAGGGATATATTGATTAAAATAATTACGTCTCACCAAGACGTTATTCTGCATCACCATCAGAGCAGTCCCTTTGGGAGCGAATTCAACGATCCCAAGGTTTCTGCCACTTTTGAAATGCATCCTGGAATATTTCTTTGGTTGGACGTTTAGTATCATCTGCAGTTCCATTCGACACTCACCCACTTCGTCAAATCGTCATTCACCCAGAGCTAAGTGAGTTCGGTTCGTGGGGAGCAACTGTCAGCTTGTCTTCAGTCGAAAATACATGTATAATGTAGGACGCGCACGAGAGCGCCTGTGTGTGTGTGTGTGTGTGTGTGTGTGTGTGTGTGTGTGTGTGTGTGTGCGCGGGGAAGGGGGGGGGTCATGATAGTATGCAGTCTAAAATTTGGCTCCTTCTTCCTTCTGCGGACGTTTCCACTTCATGTGCTCGCTCTAACGTCTCTTCCATTGCGACGACTGCTGCTTAGCTTCAGAATCATAGCCATAAGCCCAACGTCCCTTACCTATGTGTAAGGGGTCCGTAGGCCCTTACTATAAGTTTTGCGACAGCACAGGTCGACAGGACAAACAGTCGATAGTGTGCGTCGGGTGGCGAGAGCGAGAGCGAGTGTTGAGAGAGTAGTGAGTGGTACGCGCTGTGGGCCGAGCCGGGTGGGGGTCTGTTGCTGGAATGCAAGACCATACCGACAAAGGGAGTGGCCATCGCCGTGGTTTAACCCCTTTGTGTTAGGAATATTCGGGAAAGTGAAAAGGTATAATTAATAGAGTGATCAGTGATATTTTTGTGCCGATATTTGTAATTACGCGTCTACCGCGCCGGCATCATTTGGATTGCAGTGTTGGATTGCAGTGTTGGATTGCAGTGTTGGATTGCAGTGTTGGATTGCAGTGTTGGATTACAGTGATTGAAATTGCGTGTGACGATAATGAATAACGAAAGGGCCTGTGCTAAGATTAGCCGTTATTAACTCTGTAAGACGAAGGCAGTGGCTGTCTCCTTATTTTGGTGTTTTTGTGATGAATATAGGTCGCTGATTAATGAAGCTGTATTGTTGTTCTTCTTGCCACCAGACATTTCATTATTACAGCATTCGAAAAGGACAAAATGGAATGTAACAACTCCGTAGCAGTCCAATCCGATTGCCAGCCCCATTAGGTACACGGTCACATTAATCAATATCTGTTTTGGGCTGCTATCAGATCTCGATCGAGCGGGATAAGTAAGTAGATTAAACCGGAGTGTTACATATGACACCCTTTAGAGTAAGTTTGGTTCGTTTTCAAGTAAATGCTGAATTTCCGTCAGATTTGCACGATATGTTGCACTTAATCATATTGAAGCAGTCGTCCAAAAATTTTGCTACAATCCTTACCATTGTCAATTCGTTTGACAGAATACGTTCTCTTATCCACATGGTGTTACAGAGGTCTTCGTGTTCTATCTAATATCTTGCAAAATCCTATTTCTCACGTTCTGAACATTTTCTGTTGTGATGCCACTTTATGTTCGACCGGAGCGGTCAGTCAATAGCCGATGTTCGCCGGTTTTCGAATCGTTTGTTCCAGTCGTGATTCTCTGTCTGACCTAAAGCACTGTGTCCGAAAGCTTCCGTAACATTTCGTCTCTGCAGCTGTTTTCCGAACAAAACTTTATACAGACACATAGATCTTCCATGTCATCCACTGCAAGACCATGAATTTAGGTTTACATGATAACGGAAATACTAACCAGTAACATAGTAAATCATCCAGGCGAGCATACACATGGCAAACGATTCAAGTAGGGTGTTTGGGGAGACAGCTAGTGATACTTCAGTGTACACGTAACCACTGGCGTGCCAAATCTAGAGTTTGGTAATATTTAGATGCTATATGTTAAATGGTAATAGATTCACTCCTGCAACTACCATCTATATGCCGACGACATCCAACTGTACATAAGTGCAAGCCCCAAGAACATTGCTGACGCAGTAGCGAGTATGAACGCAGATCTTTGCTGTGTTTCTCGATGGGCACAGAACCTAGGTCTGAAACTAAACCCCAAGAAATCCCAGGTCATACTTATATCTCATCCAAAGTTAATCAGTCGGTACTTTCGCGAAACACACCCTCAAATACTCCTCAATGATACCCAACTACCATACCAAAAAACAGTAAAAGACCTTGGAATAATCTTGGATGAACACCTAAACTGGAAAGAACAAACCGTCACAGCATGCCGGAAATCGCTCTCCTCCCTACATGCAATTCAAAAATTTAGAATAATATTTCCAACCCATCTTAAACAAAAATTAGTCCAAACACTAGTCTTGCCTAATCTTTACTACTGTGATGTAGTTCAACACGGCACAAATAGTGAAAATTCGAGATGCCTCGAGCTGGTGATGAATGCTTGCGTTAGATACGTATGCAATATACGGTTGTATGATCATATCAGTCCTTCATACTCCCAGCTAGGTTGGATACGCCCACATAAGGCACGCGATCTCCACACGATGTGCTTACTTCATCGATTTCTTAGCCACTGGTGTCCCCAGTACTTATCTTCTCACATTAAACACCTATCATCATTCCACAACCGCAATACCAGATCGGATACGTCTAGCATCTTGGCTGTACCTTTACATAACACAAAATCTTTCTCCGTGTCATTCTCCTTCTCAGCCATACGACTATGGAACGCGCTCCCCTGTGATCTGCGTCTTATCCAGAACCACTCAACATTCAAGAGGGAACTCAAGACTTACATATTAGGGACCGTATAGCCACCATTGTTGTGCCCCTCTCATCTCTTTCTTTCTCCTCTCCATCATAACTTCGAATTTTACCACTCTATTTCTCTTCCTCTAACCTATCTACCTCTTCTATATCTCTTTCATCCCATTCTATCGTCTTATGTCTCTGCTTGATGAGAATAACTCACAAGCTGCAAGAATATAACGAGAAAATTCCCAACTAGCAATAGGACTGGCATTCATAAAAGAAAAATATGTTTACTTTCATATACATAGTCATTACTATTGTTATTATTATTATTATTATTATTCTTGATTGTTATAATTATTTTTTGATTGTTATAATTATCATTGTACTACGTTTATAATCTCTATTTTTTCTTTAACATTAATACTGTATAACATGTTATATGTCCTTAATGTTCTGTAGAAACTGAAATTTGTTGAATCTGAGTATGCCTGGTTAGGTGTAAGAGAGGGCCTGAAGGCCCTAATCTTGCCAACTGAAATAAATGCATAAATAAATAAATAAATGTTCCTTTAAATTAGCTATGCATTGTGATTACTGTGTCCATTAAGTACCGAGAACACATTAATTTGCTTTATGTCAGTAAAACTTACACAGAAAATATAAATCAAGCTTCTACTATCCACACAAGCTGGAAACAATATTTACTGAAATAATGTTTCTAGGTCATTATTCTTCTCAGAACTGTTCATACAATCAACAATAAAATCAGAAATCGCAACAGATCATTTTTGTCTAACAGTTCAGCCTCTTATGCAGATTCCTGATAAACAATTCGTTTCCCAGCAGCGGATTAGTTAAAAATGACTTTATTTCAGTTCCGCAGATCGACGAATTTGACTTATTTCCATTTATTTCAAATTCGTACTGCGTTTGTATATGTGGTAATGATTTACCCTTCTGGTATTTACTGTAAAAGGCAAAGACGCTGATTTAGGACTAAATATATAAAAAACTTTTATATATAAAGCTTTTTACACACAGGTGGTCCCATTTATCTTGACCACCCTAAATAACTGTTTGTCTAGATGCAAATTACAAAATGTTTCAAGCAAATGTTCTTTAGCCATCAGGGGAGCATCAATCAGCGTGACTGCCTTCGTTGTAGCTTTGTTTTTCTACAAAGATATGAACAGCGGTATGACTTTTTTAAATGGGCCCGGTATTTTTTATTCGGTAATTAATTTCCTTTCCTAAAGACCTACTTAAAAATGTATCACAGAGTACCATTCACTGAAACACAATGTTATTAATTATATAACACTACACTGAGTTTGAGCCCTGGATCACAAACTCGTCCACTTGCTGGAGTTGTCAGAAAACAAATGAAAACAAGTAAAAACATAACACAAAATTGACTTTGACTCTCCTGTACCACTGCCCAGGAGTAGAACATTCAAAGGTGCTTAAAGTGGTGACCTTGGACACCGATACATTGGTGCACTCGTTGCATGAAAGAATTATTTACTGCTTCCAGTGTTGGCTGCTGAAGAGAATTACAAGCAAGCACGATACAATCCTGCATGTCCTCTGGAGTTGTTGTAATATCGCGATAGACAAAGTCTTTAATGCATCCCGAAAGAAAAAAGTCCAGAGGATTTAAATCAGGAGACCTAGCAGGCCAAGCAACTGTTCCGCCTCGACCAATCCATCTGGCAGGATACCTTCGGTTTCGAAAACGCAAGGTATTATGTGCTGGACAGCCATCGTCTTGATACCACATAAGCATTCTGGCTCTTAGCGGCACTTCATCCAGAAGAGGAGGAAGAATTCGTCTGAGGAAGATGGCATACGCTGTGCCGTTTAGACTACCATTGATGAAATAAGGGCCAATAATTGTAGTACCAAGCATCCCACACCAGACGTTAACTCTCCATTGACGCTGATGTTCCACCCGTCGAAGTCATCGTGGCTTGTCGCTGGACCAATAATGCATGTTCCTTGTATTTACCTGTTATTTGTTTCAGAACATTGGAGAAGAATTCTGGTTGGCGAGGATTTGCTGCTGTTCCCACTGACAGAACTGTACAAGATTCTGGAAATCATTCCCATGCAATTCTTGATGTAGGTGTGCATGGTAAGGATGGAACTGGTGACGTGTAAGAATACGATGTACTCTGGTTTTAGGAATGCCAATCTCGTGTTCAAACGGTCGAGTGCTCACATGTGGATTCATAGCAACGGAAGCGAGAACAGTAAATTCGGCAGCTTCATCTGTGCGAGTGCTACGACGATTGCGTTGTCGTGGGTTGAAACTTCTCGTTTCCTAAAGCGTCGCAGCAAGTCGAGTTAACATCCGTCGGGAAGGTGGGCTCTTGTCAGGATATCGCTCTCTGCACAGTTCCGCTGCCTGCGTAGCATTTCGCCTACCTTCTATAACAATAAAAGAAACATTATGTCGATGCAGTTTTACTGTTTGCCTACTTTACATCATACTGTTTAAAAGGACTAAACTACTGTACTAAATGTACCCGTACATAAGAAAACAGTATTGCAATTACTGTTCAGCTTACTTACATTCCCCTTAGATGAATAGCATTTCTACCTTCTTTTCGTTGGTGTACATTCTACTCACACACCTCTTCAACTGACGGTGGCTGACGGAATGACGGGCGTGCATTCTACTTAGGTTTACATTTGTCCTCTGTCAGCTTCAGCACTGTTGATGTGTTCCATTACCCCGAGTACCTGCACTAAGCGCTGGGAGCGTCAACGTCAGTGTTGTGTTATGTAGTTAATAACGTTGTGTTTCAATGAATGGTACACTGAGGTACATTTAAGAATAGGTCTTTCGGAGAGGAAATGAATTACCGAGTAAAAAATAAAGGGTGCCATTTAAGAGTCATACCGCTGTTCATATCTTTGCAAAAAACAAAGCTACAACGAAGGCAATCATGCTGATTGATGTCCCCCATGACGTCTAAAGAACGTTTACTTGAACATTTTGTAATTTGCATGTGGACAAACAGTTATTTAGGGTGGCCAACATAAATGGGACACCCTGTATAAAACTTTTTTACGTAGAGCTCTGTGACTACGAGATTTGTCCATTCTTGTGTTTCCAGTTTGCTTACCTCTTGAAATAATTCAGGCATATGCACTCAAAGACAAAAAGACGCATCACGAAACAATTTATCAGAATGTGACCTACACTGGTGATGTGAGGTACATGTGCAGACAAACAAATAATTACAATTGTGTGATTTACTCAGGAGAAAGAGCTTCACAAATTGAGCAAGTCAAGAACGCGATGGACCATCTGTGGACCTTACGCAAGGCGTCGACTAATAGAGTTGTTGGACGTCCTCTTGAGGGGTATCGTGTCAAATTATGTTCAACTGGCGGATTAGATCGTCCAAAAAGTCGCCGGATCTCTCCCCAATTGAGAACGTTTGAAGCACTATGGGCAGCGCCATGCAACCGACTCGGGATATTGACAGTGTAACGCGCTAGTTGAACAGAATTTGACGCCACATCCCTCAGGAGGACATCCGACAGTTCTGTCATTGCCAAGTTCAAATGGGTCAAATGGCTCTGAGCACTATGGGATTTAACATCTGAAGTCATCAGTTCCATAGAACTTAGAACTACTTAAACCTAACCAACCTAAGGACAACACACACATCCATACCCGAGGCAGGATTCGAACCTGCGACCGTAGCAGTCGCGCGGTTCCGGACTGAAGCGCCTAGAACCGCTCGGGCACCCTGGTGGCCGGCATTGTCAAGTCGAATAGCTGTTTGCATGACGGCCAAAGGTGGACCAACGCGTTACTGACTTGCTCAATTTGTGAAGCCCTTTTTGTTGAATAAATCATCCAATTCTTCTGAAATTGTAATCGTTTGTTTGGCTGCACATGTACATCACATGTGCCGATTTCTCTCCCATTCGGATAATTCCTTCGTGGTGCGACTCTCCCTCTCTCCCTCTCCCTCTCCTAGAGTGCAAATGTTCAAATGAATTCAGAAAAAAGGCCTCTGTAATTGATTAGCAGTTAAACTCGTCCCTCACTGGAAGAACAAAATATTAATCACTAATCTCATGTTGAAATGTGTTAACCTTTTTGTTTGTTTCAGGGGTGCGATGAAGTATCGCTTCAGATCGCTAATGAAGTTTTCTTGAAACGCGGTTTTAAAATAAAAAACGAATTCAAACATGCGGCTACTGCATTCAACTCGGGAGCCGAGGAACTGGACTTCAATCGACCTGAAGAGTCAAGAGCGCAAATTAATGGATGGATAGAAGAGAAAACTCAAAGGAAGATAAAAAATTTAATAAAGCCAGGTAAACTCAAGGTACTTGATGTGCATAGAGCTTGCAGGATCACAAATTACCATAATCAAGTTTACAAAGGCACTCATACCTAGTTACAGAGATTGCGTAATAATACACGCCGTACCATGCAGCCATAGTTACATTACGTGTTGAAAATGATTTCCAAGTACCTAAACGCATGCGTGTATGCACAGTTGTATTTCCACATCTGGAATGGGCTCTGGAGACACTATACTTTTGAGATGGCCCCATAACCAGAACTCGAACGGTTTGAGATCCGGTGAACGAGCAGGCCATGCAACTGGACCCCCTCGTCCGATCCATCGACCAGGAAAGGCACGGTTGAGATGCGGCCGGCCGTTAACGGCGAAGTGGTCTGGAGCACCATCATGTAGCAGCCACATAACCCTTCGAATCGTAAATGGCACTTCTTCCAGCAGGGGAGGGAAAGTCACCCGCAAGAAACGCCGATAGTTGAGGGCTGTTAGGAGACGTGGAAGGAAGACTGGTTCCAAAAAACCGGCCGCCAATTACCGCGGCACACACACATTCCGGCTGCACCGATACTGATGATTCGTTGTCACCATACCATGGAGGTTCTGCATACTATCCCACAGATGGCTGTTATGGAAGTTGAAGATACCACTCCGCGAAAAGGTGGCCTCATCTGTGAGTAGGATGGATGACAAAATCCCGGAATCGTGGTTGCCTGGTGAAGAAACAAGAAACCGGTGACAAAGCTGCTTCCGGTGTGGCAGTGAGCCCTGCACACGCTGATAGTGATAAGGATAGTAACAAGTGTCACGGAGAATGTTCCAGACGGTCGTCTGGCTTACCCTGTATTGGCGGGTCTACTGCCTGGCACTGACACGGCGGTCGCCTTCCACAGTGTTAACCACATTTTCCTCCGAGACTGGTGTCCGAACATTTTGGGTACTTCCTTCATGACTTCCTGAAACGACCCTGTCTCAGACAAACGGCGAAACACTGTTGCAAACATTGAATGCTGTTGTTGTTGTCGGCGAGGATACAACCTTGCTGCCCGCCGCCCGCTGCCATTTGATTTTCCATAAAGAAACACCTTGTCGACAAGCTCTCTGTTCGAATACGGAACCATTGTGTACAACGCTGAGTCTGCAAGGGAAGTGAACTACACACAACATTACTAATTACTATGGCAGGAGAGGGTGCTGGGGCATGACGTATGAGGAACAGTACTACCATCTAAGAGGAAACCATGCATACTGGAACTGTGGCTGCATGGTACGGCCGGCCGGGGTGGCCGAGCGGTTCTAGGCGCTACAGTCTGGAACCGCGCGACCGCTACGGTCGCAGGTTCGAATCCTGCCTCGGGCATGGATGTGTGTGATGTCCTTAGGTTAGTTAGGTGTAAGTAGTTCTAAGTTCTAGGGGACTGATGACCTCAGAAGTTAAGTCCCATAGTGCTCAGAGCCATTTTTAGCCTGCATGGTACAGCGCGTATTAGACCGCAGTCAAAAAATGTTGAAATGTGTGTGAAATCTTATGGGAATCAACTGCTAAGGTCATTAGTCCCTAAGCTTACACACTACTTAACCTAAACTATCCTAAGGACAAACACACACCCATGCCCGAGGGAGGACTCGAACCTCCACCGGGAACAGCCGCACAGTCAGACCGCAGTCTCTGTAACAAAGTATGATTGAATAAATGGTCTCTAGCATGGAAACCATGCATTTCCGGACATAAGTTCATTAAACCTTTTTCGTCCCGTATACTCTCATCGATCAATTCCTAGAGTTTGTAGACGGTGGAAAAAGTCACCCTGTATACTCACAAAAGTAGCTTACTCGTTGATAATGGAATAAAAGAGCAAGTAAATAGATAAGTGTATCAGAGCAAAGCGAAAATCACAGTTGACTGTCAAAGTAATTTCTATCCTATGAAAGGAGTAATCATAATGCTGCACTTAAGTAGAAAGACAAGTTTCTTCAGTTCTACAGAGTTTTCCGAATGAAGCAGTATGACTTTTTTCCTGGTAAATCAGACTGAATTTGAATTTTTCTGTTATACCATACGTCCGTGCGTGTAATGTTTATATTCGTTATTTATTCATTGTATTGCTTTTGGTTAGTCACTGAGGACTCTTCCCTTGAGCGTTTGATTCTGCCTTCTATCAGGTGAGTTCAAAATGGCTCTCAGCACTAAGGGACTTAACATCTGAGGTCATCAGTCCCCTAGACTTAGAGCTACTTAAACCTAACTAACCTAAGGACATCACACACATCCATGCCCGAAGCAGGATTCGAACCTGCGACCGTAGCAGCAGCGCGGTTCCGGACTGAAGCGCCTAGAACCGCACGGCCACATCGGCCGGCCACGTGAGTTCCATTAACAAGTCAGTAGTAGGTTATCTGTATAGACCAATAGACCATTATATCAACATAAATACTCAACAAGCAGTTTGAGGGGAGTGTACGAACGGTACCACCATCGCCCCCCCCCTCCCCTTTTCTTCCTGTCACACTTTCCTTATTCGTTCTGCACCTTTTCTTGCGTCCTACTCAGCTCACTACAATGCACTGGACTTGTGAGTAGGCCCAACCAGGAAGATACGATTCGTTATAGGTAATAATTCTGAGTCCTTCTAATTACATTTCTTTGTCAACAAGACGGGATTTAATTGTTTAATAATGAATATTTCTATGCTGCCACGTCCAGTAGTCTCGGTTAAACCAGTCTGTAGCAGTTGGCATACTTTCGAAACAGAATAGCCTACTTTGGTGGAAGACAGTAGAAGGACAACGTAGTATCCACAATAATAAATTTTCCATTATTTCAGCATAGATCACTCATTCAGCTTGGCATTACGCGGTGAAACTATTTACCTCGTGTATATTCGTAACGAAATAGGAGAAAGATGAAACTGTTCGTCACATGTCACCTAAGTATCACGTGCGCATTCTCTGTCTTCACTCACTGTTTGGGTAATCAAAAGGAACTATATTTAATTTTCCTTGTCCGCAATGCTTGGATGTCACACACTATTTGTAAGACAAGTGTCGAGAGACCAGGTCACAACTCTGAATATTGCCAAAAATTTTCATTTGAGACAAGAAGTTTCATATAAACATATGCTCTGTTAAGAAAGGTTCCTGAACTAATAGTTGTAGACATTTAGTATTGTAATCTAATAATTTTATTTTGTTAAGTACTTTTAAGTGACAGTTCACATTATTTGGCAGACTACGAATTTTCTAAAATTGACAATAGATATGAAAAAAGTGCAGAACACATTTTCGACCACCAACAACAACTTTTCAGCACTTCATGATGGATTTATACAGATTGTAATATATCCAAGACTCTCTTACTCAGAGATAATATTTTCCCCACATAGCTCGAGGTTAGGAAAAGAATAGATCTTCAAGCGATGAGGAAGTCAGTGAGTGATATACGCCAGTCAACGAAGACCAAAAAACCCGATCACATGAAAATGTGCAGTTAAATATTTTTGTGCAGTGGTAGGAGGGAGTACCATGAAAAACATACTGGCCGCTAGTGTGTGTGTGTGTGTGTGTGTGTGCGGGGGGGTTCACTTTTTGTTTCTCTTGAACAAAACGAAAGCCTTGGCTCCTTGCGAGCATGTTTCTCAGTATTTCATTAAATTAAATTGCCTAGAAGTAAAGCCCTATTCATTTTTTTTCTATGTCCAATGGCTCCAGCATTGGACAGCTTGAATAATCGAAGACTATTAAAAATAGCGTTTTAATGGTATAATGTTTGCTGATTTAAGCGGGTTGAAAAAACAATATGTGTATAATATCTAAGTGCAGTGGAACCGTATTAAAGGATAAATGTGTTATGTTGTGGGGATGTGACGAAGTGGAGAAGAGTGGAGGGTAGGGGTGCGAGGGCAAGTGGGACGCCACATTGTGGTCATGAACTTCCCACATTCGTCTGAGAACTGAAAAGCAAACAGGTGGTTTCCCACGGTGTCTACACCAACTACCTCACACAGAGCAACTGCAAGGTGTGTCACAAAGTTATAAGGACCCCCTGCAGCACGCCTCACGAATCACTGGTTCCACAGTGTGGAGATATGCCCAGAGGGTGTTGATTTGCCACTAAGTGTGTTAACACTACAAAGGATATCGATATGAATTACTAGTAATACCAATGCAGGACGTGCATGTAAACAGAATCATCGTAAACCGCTGCACATTGTCCTACACTGCTAGAGAGGAAATTGATTATTAATCATCCAGTGTGGCAACTACAATAGCATTCTTCCGGAAAGGTAGCTCCCTCCACCACAGATGCTACTCGCTTTTCAGTTTACGGTTTGACTATACCTGATCAGCATTGTCTGTCGAGTACTCTTATATGAGTAGACAAAATAACTTCACTGTGCCCATGTCTATATAGCACAGTAATTTTCAATTTGAGTACGTATTTCTTGCGTTAAGTCGGCTATTATATAAAAACACAAAAAAGCTGGAACCGTCTACCGCACAGAAGAGCATGTCCAGAGTGTAACATGTTGTCCATATATATTTGACAATGTCGATTCTGTTGTCTCCACCGAGTACTTTACAAGGCATAAGGCTATAAGTCCATCAGACCAGCCTCAGCTCTACCAACATCTGAAGAGGCCCAGAGGTATAAATTGGATCCCTCTAGGTGTTAGGGAACTTCAGATACTTAAATACAAGTTAAGCAGTACATTACAGCAGATAACTATCTCAGACACGCACATTCAATCAGACATACTAACACCCACTTTGGAAATTACACTGCGGATGTATAGTTAGTGGCCTCCGTGTAGCCCACTCTACGAGTGACAGCAGTTCGTGAGTGGAAGAGATTCATTGTATATCAGTAACACGATAGTGATACAAGTTAACTTCTGTCATTGTGTAATTCACCTCCAAGTGACTACAATACAATTACACGCCTTAACTATAGGCTGTCGACGATATACAGTACAAGATACGACATTTACCAATTCAATCCCTTTCCCATCTGTACCACATCGGTCGCTGACATCATCATACTCATAGGTTAAACACTTCTGAGCCTTTGTTTACGTATTTTACGTCAAAGGTTACTGAACAATTGCAAATGAGAACTCATTTAAAAAACTAAAAATATCTCCGCTACATAAGCACGAGTTCGTTGAAGTTTTAGGGAGTTACAGTCTGCCTGTAAATTGAAAATCGAGAAGCACTTGGGTAGGACGATGTCACATTTCCCAGAACACCGCTGCCACATAGGATGGCTAAGAATAAATTTTTTTGTAGCTGTGTAAAACACGGGGAAGAGATTTACGTAGTTCCTGTCCATACGCGTTTCTTGCTTTAGCATTGTAATTCATATCGACCCTCAAAGTGGTGTTAATCTTCTTTGTGGAAAATAAGCAACCCCTGGGCATATCTGCCAGTGATTTAGAAGGCGCACTTCGGAGGGTCGTTACAACTTCGTGAAACACCCTGTAGTTGCTCCCCGCGACGTAATGGGGGAGATAATGGAGCCACCTGTTCGCTCTTCAGTTTGCAGCCCTATGTACGAAGGGGGTACGTGATCACTATTTGACGCCCTGCCTTCCCTCGTGCGTCTACCATTCACTACCTCCACCCTGTTACACCCCAAGAACAGAACTTACTGCTTAATATAGCTCTACTGCACTTGGACTTGGAACACACATTTAATACTTGTCCTTACGCCACTTCATTTACCAGTAAAATTTAATTTTATACCTAAAACACTATTTTTAATAATCTGAGATTTTTCCATCCCCCACAAAACGGAAACCATTAGTTCTAGGGATAAAATGAATAGGTCCTTTTTAATAGAAAATTTAATGTAATTTAATATCGTACTGGTGTAAGCTTCCTATAAATTGCTGTCTCTATGTGAGAAAACTGAATATATTAATTTCAAAATCTTTCCCCTCATGTAACGTGTCCTTCAGTTACCGTATTCGATTGCTGAGAAAAACTGTCGTTAGTTGGCTCTGTGCTGCGCATGTCAACAGTGTATTGGACCAAAACTTAAAACTTCATGAAATGCAAAATTTGAAATAAAGAAAATGAGTCAAATTAAATGTTGAAAGAAACTAAATTTGTGATCAGTGGAAACGGTACAACTAAAACTCAGTACCGAAGTACATTACGAACATTGCGTGATTCTAAGTGCAATGTTTAATTTGGATTATCCACAAAAATAAATTACTGTTCTATTCGGAAGAAAGTAACTGCTTGAAATTACCAATACTGTTCACTGGAAATTAATCTGCTTGCTACCACGACACCTAACAAACCTGACTATACACTGTTTGCTCAAGAATGCAAGTTAAGATCTGCACTGAAACAAAAAGAACTCACCTGTTGCTCAGCAAGCTGTTTCTGCCTCTCGATTACTGATGTTCTCGAAAGCAAATACATCTAAAGGAAGATAAACTACTCACTGCTTAATTCTTTCTTTTTTATTGTGAGAAACAACCCGTGACTTCGTGTGGCGTAAGATGCAACGCGCACACGACAAAATATTCAAAACTTTTCTATGAATCATGGAGGTGGGTTTTACTTTTTAAAAAATCGGTCTTGAGAAATCAAACTCTGATAATTGCTAAAAAGATTGCACAACATAAGAAGGCTCTAACATTTACAAAATTATCTCAGTGCAAAATTTACAAACACTTCAAGCAGCTGCATTACTTGTGATAAAGTGACAACAAAGAGATCAAATTAACCCTAAACGTGAATGATATTAGTTACGTAAGGGACAAAGATGCCCTTGGATAAATAGTTCTGACCAACAAATACTTCATTCTTGCGCTTGCGGTGGTTACCTTTAAAAACTCCTCCGGAAACTTCTCCATCAATATAAAGAACGAGAAAGTATTATAAAAGAGTTTTCATCTCCGCAATAAAACGCTCCAGATAATTTCTCTTAGATTTACATGTATCAAATAATCTCCTCCTCTAAAAACTCGACTGGTCGCTGCTCTGTCTCACCTAACAATACCCCAGCGCTGCCCAACTGACTGACTAACAAGTGAACCAGAGATAAAACCAAACACATGGTCAAGGAGTTTATTTACTACTCATGCAGTACGTACATTCAACTTTCTTACAGTGTACTAAAGGAGAATTATTTGCGAAAGCAAAAAACATTTAAAACCTTACACTGGGATACATCTGCGATACAAATCGCGGTTTTAGTCACCAAAGAATAACATAAAAAGTTACAAATCCCCTCCCTCCCTTTCGCCCCCCCCCCCCCCCCCCAATATGTTTTCAACCCACCTGTCAGGATTTGTAGGCACTGTTCATGACACTCCTCCTACCACTGTACAAAAATTTGCGACTGCACGAATTGTTCCTTCATTGACTAAACTAATTTTGTCAAACTGCAGTAGAGCCAGAGTTGCGATGGAGGAGCATCATATGGGCTGAGTGTCTCCTCATCGTTGTAGGTTGACCCTCAGTGAATGGTTAAATCATACCAACTAACAACGAACGGTATTTGCTCTTACCAAGAAGTCAATACATAAAATTACAGAGTACCAATTATAAACATTCGCACGTACTGTGCCAGCCAGTGTGTTGCAGTGCGTACCAAGTGCGCAGATCACTACGATAATGCACGATATTTCGATCTGCTGGACCTCTGTTGAGATCAGACGTGAGCAAACGTGTAAGACGAAGTTAGTAACTATTTCCCATTCGGTCTAATTAGAATACATCAGTTTACAACTACATACTCACACTGACCTTGATTATTGTAAAATCTACATCCCTCGAGTATAATGTTATTGATCAGCCCAGAACGGTGGTCTCGCGGTTCTAGGCGCGCAGTCCGGAACCGCGCGACTGCTACGGTCGCAGGTTCGAATCCTGCCTCGGGCATGGATGTGTGTGATGTCCTTAGGTTAGTTAGGTTTAAGTAGTTCTAAGTTCTAGGAGACTGATGAGCACAGCTGTTAAGTCCCATAGTGCTCAGAGCCATTTGAACCGGCCATCAGCCCAGAAATCCGTTGTAACGACCCCCATAACAGAAAAATCGATCAGCTTATCCATTACATAATTGTCCATTCAGGTGGCTCACGGTCTTTTGTGAGTTCGTGCTTGGTGTCCATGTGACCCTGGTTCCCAAGCTCTTGCAGCTCATTCTTCCTTACTGCGCTAGATTTCCTTTCCCTTGTCCCTCCATTCCCGACATCGCTCCTTCCCCGCTGTCCTCTTCTTCTGCTCACTCGGTGTTCTTACTTATGTCGGCCTGCCTGTCAGCTTGGTTTCCTGTATTATTTGCAGGTTCTGTTCCCCTTTCCTTTTCTTTTTCATCCTCCCTTTTTGGCAGTTTTAGTCCCTCTTTGGGATATGACCTCCACTTCCAAATTTTCTCTCTGCAGTGTGCGCCATTTGGGGAAGAACTGCCTCCCTAGCGCCCACAGCGTGGATTTCTCTCCCCTCTACTCTCCCCTCTTCCTTCCTTTCCTCTAAGCATGGCTAGGCCACCAGCGCATGTGGTGGGCCTGTTATATACCCATCTGGCTGAGCACCCTGACAACACAGGGATCACACTTCTGATACCTGAGCTGTTGCCTCTCCGTGTATGGCTAGGAGTGGTTGCTTATCATTCTGTGGCATCGGAATTCCCAGCAACAGCCACCGTGACAAGTGGTCCTCGTTGCAGCTGGGTGGCGCCCATGGGGAGAGCCCCTGATCAGAGTGGGTGGTGTCAGAGAGGATGCTTTGCATATGAAAGGTATCAAGCTCCAAAAATCTGGCCATTCTTCTATGGCCATCTCTTTGTTTGGTAACGGATCATTGAATGCAGATTCTTATGACCCTGCAGCCTTCCCTTCCCTGGCTACACAGTGGAAGAAGGGCCAGGCTCGCCAGCTTGAGGTGAAACATTTCCCCTCTACGTGGTCTATACTAGGACGGATAGGGACGCGTTCACCGCGACAAAACCGTTAATTTTTATGGAAAATATCGAAGACAAGTTTGGTGAAGGGGAATTCTCAGTAAGATGCTGTTGCTTTTGCTGTTGATGAAAACTACTTCTGTTGCCCAGTCTGCAGCCGTTCATGCTTGTGATCATCCTGGCAACATGCTAGTGTCCACAACACCTCAGCAGTCTTTGAATATAGTTCAGGGAGTCATTTTTCATAGGTACCTCACCCTTCAACTGATAAGGAACTCTGAGCCAATCTGGAACGAAAGGGCTTTCATTTTGTTCAGCGTGTGCAGAAAGCTGATTAGGACAATTGCGCATATACCAGCGACTTTATTGTAGCATTTGAGGAAGATACTTTTCCAGACAAAGTCAAAGTTACGTATTATCAGCATGACATGCATCCGTACATCCCACCACCGATGAGGTGATTTTGGTGCTTGCATTTTGGGCACATCTTCCTGATGTACAGTGGACCCCCTATGTGGCAATGTGGACACCTACTCCATGATGGATGTGCTTATGTATGTTAATTGTTATGATAAACACTTTCCATGCTTGTCATATTGCCTTGCTTATAACAAACAAAAGTATAAGGACAAGGCTTGTCAGAAATATGACAGATTCCACTTGGCATTGATGACTTACACTTTTACCTCTATTACATCATTTCCCCCTCCTCCTCCCTTCCTCTTCCTTACTGTCCTCTCCTCCCATCTTGTGGTTCCCACGCTCTCCACTCTGAGTGCTGCTACCGTCCCTGGATGAAGAAGTGGTGTCTGCTGGTGACGGGACTTCCTCCTGGTCACCTCCCCCTGGTGTCTCTCAGGCCAGAGGCCTGCTACCGCAACTCGGCCTGAGGGCACACAGTCTGTGTCCCAAGGTCACTCGCTCTCTTTCGGTTCCGGATCTTGCAGCAGCCTGCTCTACCTGTGCCCTGCTGTCCTCAGTCTATGAAAGAGGAGAAGAAGAAACATAAGTCCCAGACAAGGCCTCCCGGTGCCCCCAGAGGTGCTGTCACATCCTGAGTCTGATCTCTTATTTATGAATGTCACCCCATCCTCGTTTGTGGCAGACAGTGGTGTGATTGGTTCCAGCCCATTTGCCTCCCATTTCGACACCCAATCCATGGAAATTTAATGAATACTATTGTCACCTCCCAGAATTGCAATCCCTTATTGCCTTTTACGTGGCAGCTTGTTCTCCAGGAATCTCACTTTACTGATGCTCACTCACAGACCCTTCGAGGGTTCTGTGATTCCTGTCGGAACAGGGTCGGCCCTTTGAGGGTTTCTGGTAGGGTTTGCGCATTGGTCCATACGAATATTGTTAATACATGGAACCTACTTCATACCATATTGGAAACAGTTGCCTTCTGGGTCCATTTGGACTCTCCACTCACGATTTGCAGTCTCTATCTCCCTCCTGAAAGGCCACCTACATCTGCTGCCCTAACAGCCCTCCTTCAGCATGTCCCTCCTCCCTTCTTCCTCCTTGGGGATTTTAATGCCTATCATCCTCTGTGAAGCAGTGCTTTTTCGTCTAGTCAGTTGCTCTTCATTGATAAATTTCTTGCAATCCACGATCTATGCCTTCTTAATAATGATTCCCTACTCATGTTAGTGCCCCATATGGCACTTTCTCTCCCATTGATCTTTCGCTCTCTTCCCTTCCCTTTCTTCCTTCTATACACTAGTTGCCAAGCAGAAACCTAACTGGTAGTGACTACTTCTGGTTGAATCTATCATTCCCTCCACGCCTCCCACTGACACTGACTGGGCTTTCCATAGTGCTGATTGGCCTCTAAATACCTCCAAGATCATTTTTGCACCTTCTTTGTCACGCTTTATTGACGAATTCGTCCAAGATTTGTCTGATAACATAAACCACACTGTCAGCTCTGCTGTTCCGTGCTTGACAGGCCTGATTCGCCGTCGGCCTGTTTCATGGTGGAGCATGGCTGTTGCTACCACTATCTGTGATCGTCGTCGTGACATGCAGCATCTTACATGGATCTCGTCCTCTGCCAGTTTTCTTACCTTTAAACGTCTTCACGTAAAGCCCATCACTTAGTCGTAGAGGGCAACCACATGTATTGGGAATGCTTCATGTCATCTCTTGATTCTATTGTTCATCCACCATAGTTGTAGGCCCCACTCCACTTCCTCCACAGTTGTCAACGGCAGTCTCCCATTCTGGGCCTTCCAGGTGGCCTTTGTACAAATATATCAGTTCTTACAGAATATATCGCAACTCATTTTGCGATGACATTACCATGAGTCTCCTATCCAGCCATCTTTCTCCCCTGGAAATAGTGAGCCGAAGTTTCCTGCTTATGTTTTATCCCTTGGCAAGTGGACTCCTACAATGAATCTTTTACTGAATGGAAGCTTTCTCTGACCCTCTCTTCTTCCCATGACTAAGCTCCTGGCCCTGATTCCGGATGGAATCGCTTATTTCAACACGTCAATCCTCCATGACGCCAGTATCTCCTTTTCATATCTTGATAGTTATTGGGCAGTCAGCCTGACCAATGTCGCATGCTCGTTAACTCAATTAGATCCTTGTATCTTATGAGCTTTTACCCTGTTACCATTGCAGCTTTCAGGAGGGCAATCATTTTCTCAGCGCTGCCATCTTTTTTCATAAGGCCTAAGACACAGCTTGATGCCATCAGATCCTCCCTACATTCCATGAGTGGGGGCTTCGTGGCCACCTCCCAGGTTTTATTCACTGTTCCTGTCCTACCGATCTTTCAGAGTCCAAGTTGTCACTGTTCTCAGCTCTCCATGGGCCCAGGAGAATGGAGTTCCACAGGGTTTCATATTAAGTGTCCTCCTTCTCATTGCTCTTAAAGTACTTAGGTCCTCTGCCAAACCGTTGGTCACCACTACTGTGTATGTGGATGATTTCTGTGTTTGGGCTAGCTCCCACTTGGTGGCCTCTTCAGGACGACAGCTCCAGTGTACCATCTGGTGTGCTTCCATGCGAACAGTTTCACATGGTTTTCAGTTCTCTCCATTTAAATAGAGCATAGAGCATTTCTGCCGCATCCTGATGCGGAGGTCTACCTCCACACTCAACAGCTGTCCATGGTCCTCCAGTTCAGTTTCTTGGATCTCTTTTTTTTCACACAGTTTTGAACATGGGTATTGGTTGCCCCATATTCGTCATCTAAACTTTGGCTGTTTTCATAAACTCACTGTCAATCGCTTCCTTGCCCACAGCTCTTGGGTCACAGATTGTTCAACCCTTCTCCATCTTTAAATTAGTTCTGTCTCGTCCAGACTAGGGTTGTCAAGTTTATGGCTGAGTTGCCTCTTCCATGGTGGTCCCTTTGGACTCTGTTCACCATCATGGTATCCGTTTAGCCACCAGTGTCTTTTGCACTAGCCCTGTCGATAGTATTCTTTTCCCGGGTTCGATTCCCGGCGGGGTCAGGGATTTTCTCTGCCTCGTGATGGCTGGGTGTTGTGTGCTGTCCTTAGGTTAGTTAGGTTTAAGTAGTTCTAAGTTCTAGGGGACTGATGACCATAGATGTTAAGTCCCATAGTGCTCAGAGCCATTTGAACCATTTGATAGTATTCTTGTTGACACTGGGATCCCTCCCCTGTCGATTTGGCGGTCGCAGCTCCTGGTTTCCTATGCTATCACTATCCACTTCCTCCTGCGCACCCCTCCTGTTCCATCTTTCCATAGCTTCAGCCTGTTGCCTGCCTGCTGCTTGCCCTTCAGTGGGCTTACCAGTTGGGCCCCACCTTGCTCCTCTCCACAGAAACTTCCATCTTCCCTCCTTGTCCTCTCCCCTAAATTCTCTCCCAACCACCCCCCACTTTGTTAGTTCCTCAGACCTGGATTTGGATGGATGTCTTATAGGGTACGAAAGCCTCCATCACCCCATTGGTGTTCTGTTGTTTGTTTCGAACACTCTTATGGGAATTTAAGGTATATGTGGTAGAGTGAAATTTTTGTAGGATCAAAGAGTTTTAAATTAGTGGAGCTACCGAGTCTCTCCACTTCCAAAGATGAAATTTGTTAATGTTAGATTTAGGAATAAAACAACTGGAATTATGTCAACGAAAACCGCAGTGTAAGATTATTTAACTAAGATAAAATAAGTGACACAGTAACTAATGAACTATGTTAGAAAATACAGCAATCTTTCGTAGAAGAAAGTGAACTGAATTGAACTTTGGTGACATGTTCCTGGGGAGTGCTTCCTTTCATTATATACAAAATATTTTACCAAGAACCGACTTTACCGTCAATCTATACACATTCAATTTCAGTGGACTTTAGTACTCATCTCATGTATGCTTTCTTCTAAACACTAGCGCCTACACGCAACACTTTACGCGAGAATCTGACTATTATAGGTGCGGAAGTCTTGGTGACCAGATAAAAGAACCACGCTACCCTATTCATCGCACAGGGAACTTACTGCTGTGACATTACCTCACGTACCCAGCAGAATGTGTAGAAGCTCCTCATGCTGAAACTATGTTACATTTCGTGTGCCAACGAAACGTCATACAGTTAAACAAACGTATTACGAAAAATGCAGTTTATTCTATGCTTCGTTATTTTAAGGAAAAAAGGAAAATAGGTTAATTAACGTTTTTATTTCTCGAACCAGTCAGAAAATAGCATAGATACTATCGAAGGAAGTGGTAGGTAAAGAGTCGTGCCAATAGTTGGACGATATTATAGAAGGTGAGAGTATCCTTCGTATTTCTTGGGCTTTAACCGATTGAACTTGACAGAGCTTCAGTGTAAAAGTGACTTTCAGCCAGGCTACCATTTTTACAAGCTGGGAAGCAGTTGTATTGAGACGTGCCAAAATTTACTTCATATCCGTAAATACACGAATGCAGTGCCATGCGGTGTTTTGCTGTCTTAGCTGTTGATATTGGCCCCTCATCATATTCGCACCCGGTTGAATCACTCATTCAGTATTTATCCTCCTCGTTCTTCAGTCAGGTTGACAAGTATTGTGGGGAACCCGTGGGATCTAATATTCTCTGTGTACGCAAATGTTGGTCCCCATATCATAAAGAGTTCCGATGTTACCATTACATCATGTATAAAAATATCGCATCTGAGTTCGCAACTTACATAACCAATGATAAACTACATTAGCAGTTAATTAAAATGATATAATTAGAAAGAAACCAGAGCAGTTTCGTACTGAGAATCCCTTCAGCATCGCCGAAACGACGTCGTAGGGACGAGCACTAAAATATTATTAACATGTTGTTGTGTGAAAGTGAAAGGTGTTGCAGTTATTCATATTGTTGTGGGCTTAGTTGTACTAGTACACATTCTGCATTTCATAAAGCTGAACTAAACTGACTGCAAAAAACAGCGTAATATATTGGCGTGTGTTTCTCAGAAAAATGTAATGCATTGTGCAGGATGCAGGTATTTTTCCCCGACACATGTAATTTAACTTGTCGCTAATAAAGACATTTGATTCAGTGGTATGTGTTTAATATTTTGTGACTTTACAGGTGTTCTGTCATCTTTTACTCGGATGGTCATAGCAAATGCAGTTTACTTCAAAGGAGAATGGGTAAAACAATTCGAGAAAACGAGTACTTCGCCGATGCTTTTCCATTCGGAACGAGCAACAAATGTGGAGATGATGTTTGTAAAGGAAAGATTCAAGTACACTTACCTGCCACAGCTGGATTCCCAGGTTCTTCTCCTGCCTTACAGGGTAATACAACAACTAATTTTCTTTAATACAGCAACACACAATAAACAAACACTGTAAACAATACTAACCGAAAGTATTTGATTTGGAGAACCAATTGGGACTGCAATAACCTCCTCAGTGGGTTGTTATTGGGAGTAATTGAAATCAGTGGGGAAAGTAGAAAATTTATGCTGTATCTGGATTCGGAACCGGGTCCCCTGCTGCTTACTAGTCAGATGCTCTGATCACTAAGCTTTTTTTTTTCGGTGTATTTTTTCGGGCCGGACATCTCATGGCATGTGATCAGGTACATCGTTGACCTGTTCACTTAGTTGTTTTACTACAGAGATCAGCTCATCCTCTGACCGAACACGCTGAGCTAGCGTGCTGGCGCCCTAAGTCATCCGGACACAGTAATGGTTGCAACTGCCCCCTAGCATGCCTCCCGTGAGACCCAACTTCTCAACTTATCCGCACACTACTAACGTAGTGCCCCTAGCCCATTATTATCCACATTGCTCCCTACATTATTCCCGTAAGAGTTCCGAGTTCCTGGCGTGAATCTGCACTGAAGAAATATACGTGGTGTCTGTCCTTTCGGACCCCCCCCCCCCCCCCCCCCCCCGAGACAGCCAGTGATGTCTTCAGTGCAGGTGCACACCAGGGTCGAACTCGTACGTGAATCGGGGAAATGCCACGCCTTGTGTCCTCCACAAATTTTCAACTTTCCCCATTCACTTCAATCAATGCCCGCTCGAACGCGATGTCTGTATTTCCTTTGTGTTTTAAAAGAATAGTCGATCACGAACTGGATAGATACATACCCAGGAGAGCAGTTCACGATGGGAAGGACCCTTCATGGTATGCAGTCACTGTAAAAAAAAAAAAAAAAAAAAAAAAAAAAAAAGTTTGAACGAAACAGATTACTGCGTAATAGGTATTAAGCGAAGTATCGGGCTATAGATAAATGTTCTGAATGGAACTAGCTTTGCTGTCAAGAGTGCAATGCATGAAGCCTTCATTGCTTACTGTAGCAGAGTATTGTCGAAAGATCTTTTACAAAAGCCAAACAAATTATGGTCGTATGTAAAGGCTATTAGTGGCACCGAAGATAGTGTCTAGTCAGTCGCGGGTAAGACAGGAACTGAAACTGCAGGCAGCAAAGCACAGACTGAAATGTATAATTCCATTTTCAAATTTTCCTTTATGAAGCAGTACCTGAAGTATTATCCCAGTTTAATTCTGATAGCACTCAAAAGATGAGTGAAATAGAGGTGACAGAAGTGGGATGCCTCCTAAAATTGTGGAGGATTTCCTTTTGCTCGACGTAGTGCAGCAACTCCATGTGACAGGTACTCAACGTGTCGTTGGAGGTCCCCGCAGAAATAATGAACCATGCAGCCTCTATAGCAGTCCATAATTGCGAAAGAGTTGCCGGTGCAGCATTTAGTGCACCAATTGATCTGTCGATTACGTCTCATAAATGTTTCATGGGACTCAGGTCGGGCGATCTGGGTGACCAAATCATTCACTCGATCTGTACAGAATGTTCTTCAAAACACTCGCGAAACAATTGTGGTCCGGTGATATAACACTGTTGTTTTGGAACATAGAGACCATTTGCCACCTTTCATGGACTTAAAGTAGCCGATCATAACCATTTCCTGTCAGTGATCGGTTCAGTTGGACTAGAGGATCAAGTCCATTCCACGTAAACGTAGCCCACACCATTATGTAAGCACCACCAGCTTGCACAATGCCTCGTTGACGATTTGGGTCCACAGCTCCGTGGGGTCTGTGCCATGCCCGAACCCTACAATCGGCTCTAACCAACTGAAATCGGGACTCATCTGACCAGGCCAAGGTTCTCCAGTCGTCTAGGGTCCAACCGATATGATCACGAGCCCAGGAAAGGCGCCGCAGGCGATGTCGTGATGTGCTGTTAGCAAACGCTCTCGCATCGGTCGTCTGCTGCCGTAGCCCATTAGTGCCAAATTTAGCCTCCCTGTCAGCGGATACGTTCGTCGTGCACCTCACATCGATTTCTGTCTTTATTTCACTCCTCGTTCCTTGTCTCTTATCGCTGACAACTCCAAGCAAATGCCACTGCACTCGGTAGTCAAGTGAAGACAGTCGGCCATTGCGTTGTCCGTAGTGAGAGGTAGTGCCCGATATTTCGTATTCACTCACTCTTGACACAGTGGATCTCTGAACATTGCGTCCCTAACGATTTCCGAAATGGAATGTGCTATACGTCTAGCTCCAACCACCATTCCGCGTTCAAAGTCTGTTAATTCCCGTCGTGCGGTCATAATCACTTTGAAAATCTTCTTACACGAATCACCTGAGTACAAATGACATCTCCTCTAATACTCTGCGCTTTAATATCTTGTCTACGCGATACTACCGCCATCTGTATATCTGCGTATCGGTATCCAATGACTTGTCACGTCAGTTCAGATGTCAGCGGCGTTGATAAACTGCTGAGGTCGTTAAAATAGAACAAAGCTCAAAGGCCCGCTGGAATCCCTGCAGATTCTCACCCAATTTTTGGCTGAGTCAGCCCCTCTCACAGCTATACTCTTTGGTAGACCCCTCGAACAAAAAACCGTGCCCATTGCTTGGAAGAAATCATGAGTCATATTCGTATACAAGAAGGATAGCTCAAGGGTTCCTCAAAACTACCCAGCAATAGCCTCGAATTCATTTGCTGCAAAATTTTGCAACATTTTCTGAGCTAAAGCGTAATGAAGTATGTCTACCAGAATGACCTACTCGAAGCGAACCAGCACGAATTCCTGAAGTATAGATTGTGTTAAATCTAACTCGTATTTTTCTCACATGACATACTAAAAGCCATGGATGAAGGCCGTTTGGTAGGTACAGTAATTCTCGATTTCTGGAGAAGATTTGGCTCAGTATCACCTCAACGCTTGTTATCAAAAATACAATTGCGTATGTGTATCAAGCGAAGTCTGTGATGTTTCGGCAGGACCCAGCAAGTTACCTTGAACGAAGGTAACTCCGCGTGTGTTTGGACCCTTTCTGTTCATGTTAACAGAGTGTTAACAGAAATCTGACTTTTCGCTGACGATGCAGGTACACATAACGTATGTCAGAAATATGTTGCATAAACATTGTCAGACCTTGATAAGATTTCAAAGTGCAAAAGGTTGCAAACATGCTTTAAACGTTCAGAATGCAAAATCATGCACTTTACAAAACTAAAAAAAACAAAACATGGGATACGATGATTATAATGTCAGTAAGACACAGTTGGACTCGGCCAACTCTTACAAGGGAACCTCCCCCTCGCATCCCTCTCAGATTTAGTTATAAGTTGCCACAGTGGATAGGCCATGAAAAACTGAACACAAATCAATCGAGAAAACAGGAAGAAGTTGTGTGGAACTACGAAAAAGATAAGCAAAATATACGAACTGAGTAGTCCATGCGGAGCATAAGCAACATTGAGGATATTGTGAGCTCAGGAGCGCCGTGGTCCCGTGGTTAGCGTGAGCAGCTCCTGAGGGAGAGGGCCTTGGTTCAAGTCTTCCATCGGGTGAAAATTTTGCTTTCTTTATTCTCGCAAAGTTATGATCCGTCCGTTCGTTCATTGACGTCTCTGTTCACTGTAATAAGTTTAGTGTGTGTGTTTGCGACCGCACTTCAAAACCGTGAGATTAGTAGACGAAAGGACGTGCCTCTCCAATGAGAAACGAAAACATTTGATCGCAAGGTCATAGGTCAACCGATTCCTCCACGGGAAAACACGTCTTTTATATTCTATACGACACTGGTGACGGCATGTGCGTCACATGACAGGAATATGTTGTCGACCCACCTAACTTGTACACTTAGCGAATGGGTAAAAAGATTCTTCTACCTTGCCCGATTTAGGTTTTCTTGTGGATGTGATAATCACTTCCAAAAAAGTGATGAAAACATAAGAGTTTGTCACATAAACTGCAACAAATGAATGCAACAGTTTCACAGTCACACAGCTTTCCTGTGCTCTGTCAAAACATATGTTTTTAACGTTTTCAAATTTTTCCGTGTGTAGACCGTCAAATCCTGCATATATCCAAACAAATCTGAACATGTCCTGGAATTTTGGAGAGCGAAGTTGATTATGTGTGAGTGCCTGAACTTTGATAATTGTCTGAAAATAAAAAATTAACCTTCTCACTCGAGGAAGATTTGAACCAAAGACACCTCGTTCCGCAGCTGCTCACGCTAACCACGGGACCACGGCCCTCCTGAGCTGATAGTATCCGTGATGTTGCCTATCTTGCACATGGACTACTCAGTTTGTATATTTTGCTTATTTTTTTCATAGTTCCACACAACTTCTTCCTGTTTTCTCGATTGATATGTGTTCAGTTTTTCAAGGCCTATCCACTGTGCCAACTTATAACTAAACCGGGGGGGGGGGGGGGGGGGGTGCGATGGCGAGGTTCTCTTGTTAGAAATACCTAGGTGTAACACTTTGTAGGGACATGAAGTGGAATAGTGACATAAATCATGTAGCAGACTTCGGTTTGTTGGTAGAGAACTAGGGAAATGAGCTTAGTCTACAAAGGATATGGCTTACAAATCACTGGTGCGACCCATCCTAGAATACTGCTAAATGTTTGGGACCTATACCAAACTCTTACTGACGGGGGATATTGAAGGTATACGGAGAAAGGCAGCACGAGGTAGATGTAAACTATCCCGAGAAAGGCTTCTTACAAAGTTTAAAGAATCGGCCTTAAACGATTGTAGGAATATTTTATCCTCTACATATCGCTCCCACAGGACTCGTGAGGACATACGGCACGCACAGAGGCTCTTAAATAATCATTCTTCTGTCGCTCCGTACGTGTGTGGACATGGAAGAAGCCCGAATAACTGGTACAGTGGGATGTACCCTATGCCATGCAGTTCCTAGTGGTTTGCAGAGTATAGGTGTAGATGACACTAATAACGTACTAATGTACAGCTCTAATCTGTAACGTTGCTTCCTTTTTGTATTACTACAATCTGTATGTTCCTCAACTCATGTAATATTAAGGAATATTTTTAATACATGTTCCTTCTTCTTTTAACAGGGTGAGCGATTCTCTATGATGGTTCTGCTGCCGAAGAGAGTAAACGGTCTGTTTGCTGCTGAGAGGAGGATAGGGGGCATAGACCTCTTTGACGTTGCAGACCACACATACTGGCAGACAGTGCACGTGTACCTACCAAAGTTCAAAATGGAGTACGAAAGAGAACTTGAAGAAATTTTACCAGGTGTAAGTGTCCTCAGCAAGCTGTGTAACACATTGCACAAGATAAGGGGTACTCTTCCGTGGCAATTCCTGTGAACGAACTTTCTGCTTGAGAAACGTTGTAATTATCGATGCCATTTTGAGTAGATACTGGCACCGTAACTCACATTTTTCAAAATAAATAATAAACCATCTGTCACGTGAAAACTTTTAGCATGTTGCATGATAAAGTTCTTAAATGCATACAATAATTTCAGTCGGTAACTTAAAAACTTCTTGGGAAAATAATACTTAACTTGAGAAGATCTTTGACTATCGGTGGACCCTGAAGAGACCAATTGTGAAGAACAGGAGCAAATAAAGTGTTTAATTTCTTTGTGTGGACTGTGTTAAGCCTAGGAGACCTTTGATATACCGCAACCGTATTTCCTTTCAATGTATACAGTATGCTCTCAAGAGATTCGTTGTTTCGTTTTGTTTTTCTTCCTGCATTCGTCTTGCAGTGCCAGGGATGGGCTCACCTGTGAATCCTAGGAACCAGTTGCTTCAGGATTTTGCTAATTTCAGTTTTAAAAAAAATGTTATTTCACGTATTCTATGAAGTTAACAGTATCTTCCTCTCTGTATTTTTTTTCAGCATGGCATGGTGGATATGTTCGACATACGCAAGGCTAACTTCACTGGAATCAGTGATGCACCACTTGTAGTCAGCAACGTCATACACAAGGCGTTCATCGAAGTCAACGAGGAAGGAACGGAAGCAGCGGCGGCCACTGGTAAGTACGAACATATGGCTCTGACCATTCAAGTGCTAGAATCTGAACGACTTGTTTATTGTGAGCACACTATTCTGATACCCAGTCTTCTAGTGCCATTTTATCGATCTAAATATTACGCATTAGAAACGGTGTGGTTAGATTAAGAGTTTATTTTATGAACTAGAAATTGTCAGCGTCTTTGTATGTATCACGTGGAGATCGTCGTCGTCGTCTTCAGCCCGAAGACAGTTTTGATGCGCCTCTTGACCCTGTCCAAGCCTCATCATTTCTGCATAACTACTGCAACTGACATTTCTTCGAATTTGCTTACTTTAAAGTCAAGTCTTGGTCTGCCTCTACAATGTTTTAATCCCCCCCCCCTCCCCCCCATCATCGCTTCATTTCATTACAGAACTGGTGATTTCTTGATGTCACAGAATATACTATCAGCTGATCCCTTCTCTTATTAAACTTCGCCATAAATGTTCCTCCCTATTTTACCTAACACTTCCTGACTAGTTATACAATCTACTATCTCAACTTCAGCATTCTTCTGTAGCATCACATTTCAAAATTTCTGCTCTCTTCATGTCTGAAATGCTTATGGTCCAAGTTGCACTTCCCTACAAGGCTACGTTCCGGATAAATGACTTCAGAAAAGAGTTATCAACACTTAAATTTATATTCGATGTTAACAAACAGGTTTCTCAGAGATGCCTTTCTTTCTACTGCCTGTCTACGTTTTGTATCTTCCCTATTTCGGCCTTGATCAGTTTCTTTGTTGCCCAAATAGCAAAACATCTGACTGCTTCTAGTGTCTAATTTATTAATCTAATTCATTTTCTTTGATCATCCTTTAGCCTGCTTCCCAGACACCATCAATTCCATTCAAATCATATTTCAAGTCCTTTGCGAACTTTGACAGATTTGAATGTTGCCGGCAAACATCATAATTTTTATGGCTACGAAGTCTTTCGCGACGTATTTCTTGAGTAAAAATCTCTCGGTGTACATGCCGCGTCAATTCAGAATAAAACTCCAAGCTTTCGACCACTACCTCCATGGTCGTCGTCAGGGCTAAAACTGACTGTCGTGAGCTAGCGAGGTTCCCACTTTTTTATATGCAAAGGACGGCTTCTGATTGGCTGGAATATGTCATAGCAACGGCGATATGGTGCGTAGCGAAGTGGTGCCCTCTACTTCCATAGATGTAGTTTCTATCCCGCGTTGCTTGCAGCGCCATCCCTTGAATCAGGAGGTAAAGTGCGGGAAGTTTTTCTCTGCGATTTTTCTTTATCCAGTGCACTCTCCCAAGTGTTGCTAAGTGCATAGCCGTTGTCTCTGTTAAAGTTATTATCGCTAATTCTAATTTCGACTGCTTCCCAGATCACAGAGTCCCAGTAATTCGATGCGTGGACTATTATTATTTATTTGAAGAAACCAGAGTAATAGCCCACGCATCGAATTACTGGGACTCTGTGATCCGGGAAGCAGTCGAAATTAGAATTAGCGATAATAACTTTAACAGAGACAACGGCTATGCACTTAGCAACACTTGGAAGAGTGCACTGGATAAACAAAAATCGCAGAGAAAAAATTCCCGCACTTTACCTCCTGATTCAAGGGATAGCGCTGCAAGCAACACGGGATAGAAACTACATCTATGGAAGTAGAGGGCACCACTTCACTACGCACCATATCGCCGTTGCTATGACATATTCCAGCCAATCAGAAGCTGTCCTTTGCATATAAAAGTGGGAACCTCACTAGCTCCACGACCCCCCCCCCCCCCAAATTCTATAAGTCCCTCCAGATCCTTGAGCATCATGCACTCCGCCTCGTCTTCCGTATACGCCTCCCGTCCCCCACGCGGATCCTCTATGATCTCATTCCTTTCCCCCATCTGCTCCTATTCCTCGAACATATCCGCATCCTCTACACCTCCCGCCGCCTTGATCCCCCTCGCTCCCTGGTTGCTCCTCTCCTCTCCCATCCCCGCCCCCTGCCACGTCTTCACTGTTGTGTCCCCCCTACCCTCCATCTCTACACCCTTCATCTCCTTTCCCAAGGTGGCTTCCATCAACTCCCCCTCCCAGATGATGCCCTCTCTCCCTCCATTTATCCCTCCTTTCAACTCTGATCTCTAATCCTCACTCCCCCTCCTTTCCTCTGTCCTTTTCCTGGGCTCCTTCTCCCCCCCTTCCATCCTCTTTTTTTCCCCACCTCCCCTCTCTCTGCCCCCTTCTCTCCCCCGAGTCCTTTTGCATTTCCCTCCTCTGCCTCCTCTCATTCCCTCTCGCGTCTGTCCTGCCCCTCTCCCCCTTTATTAGTCCTCTCTCTCCTTGTTCCCCCCCCCCCCCTTTTCGTTTTTTTTTCCTTCCTCCCTCATTGTTCTTCCCCCTTCTCCACGTCCCCCCCCCCCCCCCCCCCCCATCTGCCTTTGGCTCGGGAGTGTCATCTTTGTGCCGCCCTTTTCGTGCAGTGTTTTACAGTGAGTGTTTTGCAGTGAGTGTTCCGTGTTGTGTTTTTTGGGAAGTGTTGCGAACGCCATCCTACTGTTGCTGGGTGTGCTTTTTATCTCTTGCGAACAGAAACCAGACTGTCGCCATGTTTTTAATTGTGTGTGTACTATGTTACTTGTCTGATTCCTGTGTCTTTTATTAACATTGCCAACCCCTTTTGCTTTCTGTTTTAACTTTCCGCATTTTTCCGCCATTTTACCCTTTACGTCACCGTTTTATCACCTGTTTTTCTTCTTTCTTTTCTTCTTCCGTTTTTAAAATAAAAATCTGTAGGCTGTAGAGCAGCGTACTAAGCTGCTGCCAGCCGCCCCCTTCGGCGGGAATTGAAAATCAATAAAGGAAAAATAAAGTAGCTCACGACAGTCAGTTTTAGCCCTGACGACGACCATGGAGGTAGTGGTCGAAAGCTTGGAATTTTATCCTGAATTGACGCAGCATGTACACCGAGAGATTTTTACTCATCATAATTTTTAGTTCTCTCTGAATTTTAATTCTTTTTGTCAATTTCTACAGGCTTTCCTTAACTGCTTGCTCAAGGTACAGGTTAAATAATATCGCTGATAAGCTAAACCCTGCCTCGCTCCCTCAGAGGGAGGTACATGCTACGAATGATTGCCTCATACAGCGTGGCGCAAAATAGGTGTTAGAGAGTTTTCGTCTACTACGGCGAAATAAGGGTAAATATGTTCTTGTTAACACATTTACGCTATAGCAGTCGACCTGAAATTTAATACAGAAGGCTTTCAAAGTGGTATCCTTCTGACGCAATGTGTGAGTAGAGGCTTGAACTGAATTCCTTGATAACATTCTGAAGAACTTCATTTTCGGCTGCACAAATTTCTCTGAAAATTGCAGTACGAAGATCCTGGAGTGTTGCAGGAACATCTTTGAACTCGCTGTCCTTTACACTATCCCATGAGAAATAATCATACGGGTTCAGATCGAGACCATTAGGGCGCCATTGTACGCCATGTCGTGAAGGCTAAGGTGTCCAGGGCGGCGATCCGATACGTGAATGTCGCTTGTAGAAGATGGAAGACGCCTGCAGTACGGTGTGGAGGTGCTCCATGCTGCATGAACCGATAGTTTCAGACATTTGGTGGCGTCGTGCAGCCTGAAGAGATTCGTGTTCCAAGATTTGTCTGTATTTGTTTTGTGACAGGTTCCTCAATAAAAATCGTGCATTTATTGCTCGCTAAACAGTGACTTTTTGTGGATGAAGTGGAGTAGCAGGTTGAAAGTTTGGGTTCATAGTATCACTGTTGCATTGTTTGTGCTTCCATTCTGAAATGTGAACTGAGAAATCAGTGAGTGAACTACAGAATTTTCAGAATTACAGTACACCATCACAACGACAATTTACGGCATGCGATTAAACCACAGGACACAAACACTTTGTAAAACGTACTTTGTGCCACCCTGTAAGTACGACTGCTCTCAAAAAATGTATTTTATGCAGGAAGATAAATCATTGATATTTTACGATTTTCTTGACAAAATTTAGTCAGCAGTAGCTAACAGAAAGAATTGTCAAGTAACTGTATTAATTAGCTTCATCTTCTACCGTCCACCATTAGGCTTCCAGTTCATTCCAAATGCGGTTCATTCCAAAGCTTTCGTGGTCTGCTTGCGTTACTTTTCCCATTGATTTCACATCTTGTAGATTCTGCTGCCTCTGTGGATATTGCAGTTAACGTTACTAAATTTTATTATTTGGTCGTACTTCACAAAGACGACGTTTTTTGGCATAACAAATTATTTCATTCATTAGTTGTGTTCCATGGTATACTTCTTCCCTAGTAGAGCTGTCACATGAATTTTCAAATGTCATCCCATAAAGGTACCTAATTTCGTGGATAACGACTGTCGTCAGAGGAAACTGCAGTGAACGAAGATCCTAACATTGTAAAGGGTGTCCTAACTAATCAGTTGCGGAATAGATCGGTATAGCTGCTCGGAAGGCAAGAGTGTGATAAATCACTTCTCCTAGCAGGTCACCCTTCAAGTAGGTGCTAGACGTATTTACGTGTGGAGAATGTTTACATGGAGTGATACGGTTTCTGGTAATATTCCACAGTTTGTGTCTAGGTGACTAAGTATGCCGTGTATAAAAATCGAAACTTCACATTGGGTTGCACATTGCAGCTTTAATCTCTTTTGATTATTTGCCAAACAAACGCAGTTAAAATGACATTCGTCACGGTAAATACTCGTCCATCTACCACTTGGTTCAGTGCTTACCTACGGATAATTTTTGTTATACTGGTAACACGTGACTATGGTTTACCAAAAAAGATTTCAGAGTCCAAGTAAACACACGATTAAAAGTAATTAATGCTACACCCTCAGAGGATATATATTTTATAATTTCATAACAATATTCCCACTCTTTGAGGCCATGAACGTAAATGAATTTCAATTTAGTTAGAAAATTACAGGACATAATAACTTAAACGAACTTCACATTAAAATAATCACATACTTTACAAATATTTTGACAGATGTTCCCTTACACGTGTAACGTACTTTAGAAAAGAAAAACTTTACGACCACGCTGAATGAATGCCTGATCTGTGGAATGGGTACTGAACTTCAGTTATCGTGTAGCGTGTTCTAATTGCAAGTGGTGTGCTTACTCTGTGCTATTGTTATCAAAAACTTTATACGAAATGCAGCTCCCAATACCAATAAAGAAATACAGTTACCCCAAAATACATTCAGCCACTTAGGCACTGAATCATCTGGCCCCGTTCAAAACTGATAACTTTGGTCGCCGCGCACATAACAAATAAATTAAATCGTCTTACATCTAAAACAGCAATGGAGTATCGCGGTATTTTCTGATCTCTCACGAAAAACAAAAATATGCTAGCTACAGGCTCAGCAATGTGCAATGCTGGCCATTGTACTTGAAATGCACATAAAATTCTTTTGGCTGATAAACGAAATTATTTAAGAAAATCCAATTTCTTTAAAAAATATGTGACCTGAACCAGGAGGCGGTACTGATTATGATGAATTACTAACACTGATTTTTTTTTTTAGGAAAATTATATTGCAAGTTAAGTTTGTCTTCTCAAAAACATCTGACAATTGAAGTTACATTACTCACAACTCATTCACAAACAATGAGATTTAAACAGGAAGCATTATCTAAGCTGAATAAGGCAACATAATGCAAATTGTCAAATTACACATAGTTCTGTTAACAAATCTTAAAACATTACAAAAGTGAAATATCTAACTAGCCTTTTTATGAAAACGGTTTACGTACGTAAGGGGATTACTCAACAACTACAAATTATCAGCCAACTCATCTATACTAACGTGCTGGCAAAAACAGAAATCATAATTATTTAAGAACTTTACCTTGCTTCCATGAAGTCTTCTGCTTCCATGTTCAGCAGTATTGACATACCTACATTAATCTGACACTTGATGGCTTCACACAGCACACCCCAAAACCTGCCTACACTATTCTCTTCGCCTCACAGACAGCTACCTACAACTGTGCGCCCAGCGCTCTCTTACACCAACACTATAATAATATCAGACCAGAATCAGTATCTCTGCGTCTGCAATCTTACACAGTCAGCGATATACAGCCTGTAGAAGACATACATCGTTTCTAAAATCATATTCGGGCGCCACTTACAAATGTGCGCCAGTAGACTCCTTTCACAAGGAATAAACGGTTAATCTGCCGCAATTTGCTAGACAAATTTCTGGCAGCCGGGAGGCAAAGACTTTCGCCGCCGTAGCTGACGGTCGAAATAGTGCAGCTTACTGCTGGGAGGCTATTCGTCATGCCAAGTTCATATGCACCAAATGAAGAGGATATTGCTAAACAAGTTAAAAGGTAAAAAAAGTATCTAATGAAGATGGAATTGTCGCACAGCTCTTGAAATCAGGTGGCCCGAAAACTTTAGAGGAACTACATTGATCATGACAAAAATTTGACAAACAGGTGTAACTTCGAATGACCGGAAAAATGCATTGATACACAAATTACATACAGAGAAAGAATAGAGATTAACAGTTACACTGGGATTTCCCTTTTGTCTGTCACATACAGAATTCTGTCTCAGGGTCTTCTGGACCGAGTTCAACGAAAACATGAATGCAACATAGGTGAAAATCAAACATGTCTCAGACCTTGTTCAGTAAAAAATTTCAATACTCAAACTATTTCTCAGACATGAAAAAATTTACAATGAAATAGTAAAAAGACACTCCCTCGTAGATTGTTAAAAAGTTTTGACTCAGGCGATTGTAGCTCTGTCCTGCAAATTCTTAAAGAATAAGATCAGGACCTCCAAACCACTGAAATTATTCGGGAAACTCCAAACAGTACAAGGCGGAGAAATTTTGAAAAATTTTGAAACTAAAACAGAAGAGAGACAAGTCGATGAACTCTCTCTCTATTACTTTTCAAGTGTGTCATAGTCAAAGTAAGTCAAGAGCGAGAAAACTGAAATCTAAGCTTAAAATGGACGAACCATTCAAACTAGAAAGTGCCAATATTACGGTAGGCTGGTTATTTCTTACAGACAACCTGGCTTTTCTAGGTCAGGAAGTCAAAACGGGGCAAAAATAAAGATTCTTAAAGAAAAATCGGAAAGAGTACGACTGTAAATACAACTACAAGAAATACGTTTCTAGCAACTATCTGGCGCCCAAAGTACTGAAAATAAAATACGACAAAACCGACTGTTAGTCAGTCCGAATACTTAAGCGAAACAACTGGCCTGGTAAAGAATGGTTAAGAAATTCGTTGTCACAAAATGGAAACGGCTTTCAGGCTTGCAAAAGACATCTGTTACGAAAACGAATTCTCAAAATACCCCACTTTAAGACACAATAAATCCATGAAACTAGCGTGTCTTTTTGGGGCTAAAACCACCATTTGAAAGAAGGAGGAAGGACACTGGAGAAATCAGAAACAGGGAATGAAAAGTAATCAGGGGTATTTCAGCTCCAAATTATACTGAGAAAGGAACATAAAAACTACGATCAGATAAAGAAATTGAAAATGACATCCACATCCTTTCGGACATGAAAAAAGCAAACTAAATTTCTGTAGCGATATTAAAAGAATGGAGCTAACAAGATTAACCAGACAGCTTGTGAAATTCTACGAAGCCCTACAGTAATACACAAACTGAAACAAAAATAATGAGAGGTGAAGTTAAAAATAACTGACGGAAGAATGAATAACACAACTTTATATACTAGATAGAAAATATTTTAAGCAGTAAATTCACGATTTGACAGTTGGCCTAGTAGAAGACCGGGACAGTTTGGTCTGACGAGCAGATAAGAGCCCATTTGGAGAGAATGAAATTAATCTAGCCACAAAGGAAAGCTAAAACAAAACTCTTTTTGTAAACTGTGTGGTCCATTAGGGGCCAAACGATGATGTCTTTTATGTGGAAGCAATCGTCACAATAAAGGTGGTTTGACAAAAGCATTGACAGGTATAGCTCAATTGCTTTCAAAGACTGTTTTTCAAATTCGTCAAAAGCAGATAGATTAAAGCTTTCGCATCATGCTCTGTGAGATTAATTGGTGTAAATCGGTCGATCGATCAAGTGTTTGTTGTAGATTTGTCTGAAGGAAACGGTGGTGAATTCAATGCGGAGCAGAAGGCGCACACGTCCCAGTGAAACAGGTGGCCTAGTAACAGTACTTTTCTGATGGCGTGAGGAGGCCTTGAAGTCAAGTGGCTCTCCGGAAAGCTCGTTAGTGTTTCTCCTCACGTCCGACATTCACGTCCTTGTCGCAGTGAAGCTAAACATCTAAGCACGCAGAATGATGCCGAGGGCTGAAGAATTACCGCTGTGTGCCAGCATCGTTCCCCTGCGTCATTCTCTGAGCTGTTTGGGATGCCCCACCTTCTGACTACCATGAAGGTCCAAATTTGATGCAATGTGAATTGTCCGCGTATTTTGTACTTCAACCAAGACGGTACTGTCAGTGGTCTCAAAGAAATTCGGAGTAGGTCACTCATTCGCCTGACGCATTACTTATCATGGTTCTTTTATACGCAATCGTGAAATATGAATTACGGTAGAGGCTGACAGGGCCCGTAAACAGCTGCATTATTTCCCACCAGGCTTTTAGAAAACAGCGTCTCAACAAACTCCAATGACAGACGCCGCAGAAGTACGCTGAACACCTCTCTTAAATACACTACTGGCCATTAAAATTGCTACACCAAGAAGAAATGCAGATGATAATCGGGTATTCATTGGACAAATATATTACACTAGAACTGACATGTGATTACATTTTCGCGCAATTTGGGCGCATAGATCCTGAGAAATTAGTACCCAGAACAACCACCTCCGGCCGTAATAACGGCCTTGATACGCCTGGGCGTTGAGTTAAACAGATCTTGGATGGCGTGTACAGGTACAGCTGCCCATGCAGCTTCAACACGATACCACACTTCATCGAGAGTAGTGACTAGCGTATTGTGACGAGCCAGTTGCTCGGCAACCATTGACCAGACGTTTTCAGTTCGTGAGAGATCTGGAGAATGTGCTGGCCAGAGCAGCAGTCGAACATTTTCTGTATCCAGAAAGGCCCGTACGGGACCGGCAACAGGTGGTCGTGCATTATCCTGCTGAAATGTAGGGTTTCGCAGGGATCGAATGAAGGGTAGAGCCACGGATCGTAACACATCTGAAATGTAACGTCCACTGTTCAAAGTGCCGTCAATGCAAACAAGAGGTGACCGAGACGTGTAACCATTGGCACCCCATACCATTACGCCAGGTGATATCCCAGAATGGCGATGACAAATACACGCTTCCAATGTGCGTTCACCGCGATGTCGCCGAACACGGATGCGACCATCACGATGCTGTAAACACAACCTGGATTCATCCGAAAAAAATGACGTCTTGCCATTCGTGCACCAAGGTTCGTCGTCGAGTACGCAATCGCAGACGCTCCTGTCTGTAATGCAGCGTCAAGAGTAACCGTAGCCATGGTCTCCGGGCTGATAGTCCATGCTGCTGCAAACGTCGTCGAACTGTTCGTGCAGATGGTTGTTGTCTTGCAAACGTCCTCGTCTGTTGACTCAGGGATCGAGACGTGGCTGCACGATCCGTAACAGCCGTGTGGATAAGATGCCTGTCATCTCGACTGCTATCGATACGAGGCCGTTGGGATCCAGTACGGCGTTCCGTATTAACCTCCTGAACCAACCGATTCCATATTCTGCTAACAGTCATTGGATCTGGACCAACGCGAGCAGCAATGTCGCGATACGATAAACTGCAATCGCAGTAGGCTACAATCCGACCTGTATCAAAGTCGGAAACGTGATGGTACGCATTTCTCCTCCTCACAAGAGGCATCACAACAACGTTTCATCAGGCAACGCCGGTCAACTGCTGTTTGTGTATGAGAAATCGGTTGGAAACTTTCCTCATGTCAGCACATTGTAGGCGTCGCCACCGGCGCCAACCTTGTGTGAATGCTCTGAAAAGCTAGTCATTTGCATCTCACAGCATCTTCTTCCTGTCGGCTAAATTTCGCGTCTGTAGCACGTAATCTTCGTGGTGTATCAATTTTAATGGCCAGTAGTGTACTTCTTAAACTGATATTTCGGCCGCGTGTCGTGCGACCATCATCAGATTGGCGCCCAAGACTGACAACGAGGTGCCAAGTGCGGCCTTATATGCTCCACCGCAGCGGTACTGCGCATGCGTGTCGCGGATGCTGGTCGGCGGCAAAAAGGTAAACCCAAAACCCGCCCCACTGGTGGTCAAAGCGATCAGCCATTCGATTCGGTTATCGACGTATATTCGGCGGCGGTACCATCTTGACGATTTCTCTGCAATTTAATTACATCAACAGCCAAATCTTATGCCTTATTCAAAAGGAAACCATTACCTCCACTAATCTAATTTCTATGGGTTCCTTGGAAATAGAACCCCAAAAGGAAGAGGTGGAAGTTAAAATCTCCGCGCCACACGGAGTGGCCGCGTGGTTTGAGGCACCATGTCACGGATTACGCGGCCCCTCCCGCCGGAGGTGCGAGTCCTCCCTCGGGCATGGGTGTGTGTGTGTGATGTTCTTAGCATAAGTTAGTTTGTTGTTGTTGTTGTGGTCTTCAGTCCAGAGACTGGTTTGATGCAGCTCTCCATGCTACTCTATCCTGTGCAACCTTCATCTCCCAGTACCTACTGCAACCTACATCCTCCTGAATCTGTTTGGTGTATTCATCTCTTGGTCTCCCTCTACGATTTTTACCTTCCACGCTTCCGTCCAATACTAAATTGGTGATCCCTTGATGTCTTAGAATATGTCCTACCAACCGATCCCTTCTTCTAGCCAAGTTGTGCCACAAACTTCTCTTGTCCCCAATCCTATTCAATACCTCCTCATTAGTTACGTGATCTATCCACCTTATCTTCAGCATTCTTCTGTAGAACCACATTTCGAAAGCTTCTATTCTCTTCTTGTCCAAACTAGTTATCGTCCATGTTTCACTTCCATACATGGCTACACTCCATACAAACACTTTCAGAAACGACTTCCTGACACTTAAATCTATACTCGATGTTAACAAATTTCTCTTCTTCAGAAACGCTTTCCTTGCCATTGCCAGTCTACATTTTATATCCTCTTTACTTCGACCATCATCAGTTATTTTGCTCCCCAAATAGCAAAACTCATTTACTACTTTAAGCGTCTCATTTCCAATCTATTTCCATCAGCATCACGCGATTTAATTTGACTACATTCCATTATCCTCGTTTTGCTTTTGTTGATGTTCATCTTATATCCTCCTTTCAACACACTGCCCATTCCGTTCAGCTGCTCTTCCAGGTCCTTTGCTGTCTCTGACAGAATTGCAATGTCATCGGCGAAGCTCAAAATTTTTATATCTTCTCCATGGATTTTAATTCCTAGTCCGAAATTTTCTTTTAAGTTAGATTAAGCGAGTTGAAGTATTGTTTAAGTTAATGTTAGGTAATTTAAGTAGTGCGTAAGTCTAGGGACCGATGATATCAGCAGTCTGGTGCCTTAGGTATTCACACACATTTGAACATTTTCTTTAAATCTTCGCCTCACTGTAGTTCAGCGAATGACCCATATCTATAGAATGTTCTGCTACAGCTAATGTGTGCGGCTGTAGTTAGCGTGTATATCTTCGGTATTTCACGCACCGAGCCGGCCGCTGTGACCGAGCGTTATATAAAAGCGATGTCCCGACTGAGGGACTCACTGACTCACCATCGCCCAGTCCAAACCACTAAGGACAGAAACTTGAAATTAACTGAGGGGGCTAATCTTACAGTATAGGCGTCGTTTAAAAAGGGATTTTATGAAATTCCGTCCCTAAGATGGTGAAACATGGGACGAAAGATATTTTAAAAAATATGTCGCTATTAAGGCAAGTTTGAGGCTGGACCAAGGAAAATTGTCATTTGATTCCTTGGTCAGAAATAAAAAGGATATGTTACAGCATTTTTGGAAATTTAACCCCCTGTGGGGATGAAATACTGGATTAAAGTTGTTTTTGAAAATATATCGTTGTAAAAGAACTAGTAAAGTCTTTCTAAGGCTGCGTCTATGAAAATTAGTATTTCACTTCTCGGTTACATATAAAGAAATATGTTAAGGGATGAAGTTTCTGTGGGGAATATCACCACGAGAATGCAGTAGGCATGATTAACTGAAACCTAGGATTTCAGATACCAGAATCGCTCTCTGGTCAGAAATACATTCGGGAAAGACCACGGTTCTAAGGCCTTAATTAGCGTGAAAAGCTTAGAAGGCGTGCAATTTTTGATCAACATACACAGAAAAACAAAAAAATGCTGTGGAGGCCATACAATCTTCGCGAGCGAATAAGCGGGCGCTAAGTTATTATAAGAATCCTCTGAAAGTGGCTTATTTCTTTATAGTGTCACAAATGAGTGACAATAGTAATATTAGGAAGAGGTGGATGTTAAAATCTTCGCGTCACTGTGGTTCAGGGAATGACGAACATTTATACACTACTGGCCATTAAAATTGCTACACCACGAAGATTACGTGCTACAGACGCGAAATTTAACCGACAGGAAGAAGATGCTGTGATATTCAAATGATTAGCTTTTCAGAGCATTCACACAAGGTTGGCGCCTGTGGCGACACCTACAACGTGCTGATATGAGGAAAGTTTCCAACCGATTTCTCATACACAAACAGCAGTTGAACGGCGTTGCCTGGTGAAACGTTGTTGTGATGCCACGTGTAAGGAGGAGAAATACGTACCATCACGGTTCCGACTTTGATAAAGGTCGGATTGTAGCCTATCGCGACATTGCTGCTCGCGTTGGTCGAGATCCAATGACTGTTAGCAGAATATGGAATTGGTGGGTTCAGGAGGTTAATACGGAACGCCATACTGGATCCCAATGCCCTCGTATCGCTAGCAGTCGAGATGACAGGCATCTTATCCGCATGGCTGTAACGGATCGTGCAGCCACGTCTCGATCCCTGAGTCAACAGATGGGGACGTTTGAAAGACAACAACCATCTGCACGAACAGTTCGACGACGTTTGCAGCAGCATGGACTATAAGCTCGGAGACCATGGCTGCGGTTACCCCTGACGCTGCATCACAGACAGGAGCGCCTGCGATGGTGTACTCACCGATGATGTATTCCACAACGAACCTGGATGCACGAATGGCAAAACATCATTTTTTCGGATGGATCCAGGTTCTGTTTACAGAATCATGATGGTCGCATCTGTGTTTGGCGACATCGCCGTGAACGCACATTGGAAGCGTGTATTTGTCATCACCATACTGGCGTATCACCCGCCGTGATGGTATGGGGTGCCATTCGTTACACGTCTCGGTCACCTCTTGTTCGCATTGACGGCACTCTGAAGAGTGGACGTTACATTTCAGATGTGTTACGACTCGTGGCTCTATCCTTCATACGATCCCTGCGAAACCCTACATTTCAGCAAGATAGTGCACGACCGCATGTTGCAGGTGCTGAACGGGCCTTTCTGGATACAGAAAATGTTCGACTGCTGCCCTGGCCTCAACATTCTCCAGATCTCTCACCAACTGAAAACGTCTGGTCAATGGGTGCCGAGCAACTGGCTCGTCACAATACGCTAGTCACTACTCTTGATGAACTGTGGTATCCTGTTGAAGCTGCATGGGCAGCTGCACCTGTACACGCCATCCAAGCTCTGTTTGACTCAATGCCCAGGCGTATCAAGGCCATTATTACGACCAGTGGTGGTTATTCTGGGTACTGATTTGTCAGGATTTATGCACCCAAATTGCGTGAATATGTAATCACATGTCATTTCTAGTATAATATATTTGTCCAATGAATACCCGTTTATCATCTGCATTTCGGTGTAGCAATTTTAATGGCCAGTAGTGTACAATGTTCTGCTACAGATTCTTCTGTTACTGTGTGTTCCATAAAGCAAAATCATGAGTGATGGCCGACATCTCATTAACCAAAGATCTGATGAGAATAGACTAAAACTGTCCAGGAACGTAACACGTGTATAAAGCTCGGCACAATGCACAGTTTTTGAGTTCCAGTCAAAGAATGAGTTTAAAGGTACTATTATTTTCTTCTTTACAGTTGCTGAAATTGCTGTCCTCTCTACAGCTGTATCACCGCCACCACAGTCCATTCTATTCAGAGCTGATCGGCCGTTCGCCTTCTTCATACTAGACCTCGAGACGAGAATGGTACTCTTCGCTGGACGGCTCTCTTCTCCAGATGTATAGCAAATTAGAACGCTTAATGAAAAATTTTTAACGCTTTTATCACATAGTTAATTACTCTTATCGTTGTTGTTAGTAGTATTATTAGCCTTAGTATTTATTACTATTATTTATTGTTATTATTGTTCGTGTTTCTGCTTTAAAATACCGCTCGTAAAAAGTCAGATATCAGTTCATGTATTATTTGTAATACGGCTACATCAAAGACTGAGCCACATAGCAAATATGACACAATACTAATGTAAACACATGAGAGCCTTGTTCAGTCAACAGTAATACATAGAAAAAAAATGAAAGATGGCACTAAATGCTTATGTTATTATATATTTGCGAAATGAACCATTCATCTAACAAAACTAGTCCGTTTAATAGATACAACTGCATAATGTAATCTACCAGTCATGAAACTGCATTTTCCACGTTTTGTACAAGCTATGGCTGAAATGTATACATCTGAAATCCTAAGCGTAGTGAATAAATAAAACTGTAATTATCTATAACAATTATAACTAGGAAGCAGAATTCATCCACACGTGAACTATATGTCAACTGTTTTTGGATATAAAAATCCACTTTATCGTAGATTTTTGTTTCTTTTTTTTAATGTCCTGTTTCTTCGGTCGCTTAGTAATAGGGTGCATTAAGATAGTCGAATGAATTTGTTTATAACTGAGTTATCAGTGTAAATGATTTTAAATTCACGAATTACAACCGAAATGATTGGGAGTGTAAGATGGCGTGTTTTATTCAGTACCACAAACATCATGTATTTCGAATAAATATATTTTGATACATACGTCAATTTTCTGTCTGTGCAGTTACCTCAATCATGACGTAATATGGACCTTTATGGGTCATTCTTTGTCAAATAAATTAATGAATATTATCTTCAACCTGACCATCTTAGGTTTATTTGGATGTGGTATTTATAAATACTAACACAAAACAATTTTGTCGCGCTTTTGTTATTGAATGTTACTAAGTAATGGGTGCTTGTAACGTCTCCTGGCAAAACACATATTATATGTGGTAAAAAAAGATAAAAGAATAATTGAACTGGATGATTGTAATTTCGTGGACAATGATTGTGTGAATTTTATGTAATAAAGAGAAACCATTATGTGTCATTTTTATACCTGTATAGAATTATGTACCTTTTTTTTTGAAGATAATATCTTTGTCGGCGAGTACTGAAACCGCCACAGACGATGCTTATTAAATATCAAACAAAGATGAGAATATGTCACAACGAGTATAAATAGTAGTGACTGAGCATTAATGTCTCTGTCGTCTTCTTGGAGTTACGTGACTAGGAAGAGCCTGTGATGCAATATTGTATGCTTGTGTAGCATTCTTTTGTCAAGATTGAGAGAAGGACGCCATTAGGTACTGATTTGTAAAGATGTGTAATAATTTAATCTGTCTAAATGTTTTGGATGGAGTTACTTAGTGAAAACTTGCATTATGATTTGTAATAAGCTTGGCTGGTATTTTATCCCATCCTTTTAAGACATTTTCAGCTATTTAAATATTATTCGTGGTGCAGAGCTGCGCTACGAACGAACGAGCCGCTCCCGCGTCGCATTGAAACTGCATTAAATGAAACCAATCATACCGCAAAGAAGCGGACAGGTAAAGGTGAACTAAAATTATTTCTTTCAGCTTTCGGGATTGCAGGGCAGAGCAGCAGATTTTATTATGTGTTTTACAGGTGGACGCGAGCTGCGGATGATATATTATTAACAGCGCAAAAAGACAATTTACCTTCATAACATAAAAGAAATCTTGCTGTGCGTAGTTCTGGTCTGGCAAACATTATAGTAAAAACATCTTTTTCTCTGATAATAGTCTCACGTTCTCGTGTTGGTCGTGGTACTTATTGGTGTTTTACTGTTAACAAAAATCCACTGCAAAATTTTGATGTTGAGCAAACATTGCGTACTGTAACATCAATATTGATAAGGAAATAATTTTCAGTAACCTTTTCAATAACTGTAAAGTAAGGAAGATATGTCGAACTTTATAGCGAGTTACAGTACCGAAACAATGTTCCTTTAATAGAAAGCCAGATCCAGAATAATAAGAACATAATATATTTTGTTTTGTTGAAAATTAATGATCCAAAGAAAGTCACAGCACAGCATCCCTAACATCTACATCTACATCCATACTCCGCAAGCCCCCTGACGGTGTGTGGCGGAGGGTACCCTGAGTACCTCTGTAGGTTCTCCCTTCTATTCCAGTCTCGTATTGTTCGTGGAAAGAAGGATTGTCGGTATGCTTCTGTGTGGGCTCTAATCTCTCTGATTTTATCCTCATGGTGTCTTCGCGAGATATACGTAGAAGGGAGCAATACACTGCTTGACTCCTCGGTGAAGATATGTTCTCGAAACTTTAACAAAAGCCCGTACCGAGCTACTGAGCGTCTCTCCTGCAGAATCTTCCACTGGAGTTTATCTATCATCTCCGTAACGCTTTCGCGATTACTAAATGATCCTGTAACGAAGCGCGCTGCTCTCAGTTGGATCTTCTCTATCTCCTCTATCAACCCCATCTAGCACGGATCCCACACTGCTCAGCAGTATTCAAGCAGTGGGCGAACAAGCGTACTGTAACCTACTTCCTTTGTTTTCGGATTGCATTTCCTTAGGATTCTTCCAAAGAATCTCAGTCTGCCATCTGCTTTACCGACGATCAACATTATATGATCAATCCATTTTAAATCACTCCTAATGCGTACTCCCAGATAATTTATGGAATTAACTGCTTCCAGTTGCTGACCTGCTATTTTGTAGCTAAATGATAGGGGATCTTTCTTTCTATGTGTTCGCAGCACATTACACTTGTCTACATTGAGATTCAATTGCCATTCCCTGCACCAAGCGTCAATTCGCTGCAGATCCTCCTGGATTTCAGTACAATTTTCCATTGTTACAACCTCTCGATATACCACAGCATCATCTGCAAAAAGCCTCAGTGAACTTCCGATGTCATCCACAAGGTCATTTATGTATATTGCAAATAGCAACGGTCCTATGACACTCCCCTGCGACAAAGTATTTCAGGGCTCTTTTCATAGCAAAATATTTTGTCTCACATATTAGTTGTTACGCGAGCAATAGCAAATCAGAAAAGAGACAGCGAAATACTCACAACTGAAGAAAATATATTTGACTTGCAGAACAGTGCTAATTTGTTCACAAGTTGGGCTCTAATTAAGCTAGAGCAATGAAACTGCATTCAGTTGAAAGGTCTTTTAAAGAGATTTCAAATGGAGTAAAATATAATATGTTGAAAATATACAAACATTTTTATAAAAAACCTATGTTCGAAAGGTACTGTTTTCTTCTACATATTCCGAAAGTTCCAACTTGGAATGAGCGTGCGAACACTAGCAAACGTAACGTGTTTAAGATGGCGCTATAAAACACCTTCAATTTATTGCAAATATTAGGCCTTCTTCATGAGTTATGCGTTGCTACATAGCTAAATGTGGACACCAAAACAAAATAGCTTGTAATAAATAGTAGACAAAAACTTTATCTGCCTTATCGGCGTTGAACCTACAAATACAAGTAGTTGCAAACCACTAAAAAAATCAAACTACTGAATACCAGAGATAGCCTTAAACTCAGCTTTTTATTAGTTCTTGTTACCGAAAAGTCACACCAGTCCAGTTCATCATACTTCTAGCCAATTAGTTTGCTGCACATCGCCTTTTCTGCGTGTTATGTTCGCCCTGTAGCAGTTTCGGTGTTCAATATTGCATTCACTTTCCTGCGACTTAGGGGAAAAATGTCTGTCTGATTACAAACTATAAAAAATTTGGACAGTACACGTTCATGTAAGAAGGTAGATGTGATTACATCCTTTTCCTGATTTTTTTTCCCAACTGCACAGGCTAATCACTGTTGTCCTTTATAATCACAAGCAACATATCCGTTGGCATCAAACGTCATCGGATCATTGTCAACAAACGTCACTGCAGTTCAGTTTTCCTTTCGTTAGTCTGAATGCACTTCTGTTATTTTGTTCTTGATTACGGGATAAGTGTGCAGTTTTTGTGTCCTTACAATTGTGTAAACATTTAACAAATATCTGGAAATTTCAATTGTTTATCTTCGGGATCCTCAATACTGGCCGGCCGGAGTGGCCGAGTGGTTCTAGGCGCTTCAGTCTGGAACCGGGCGACCGCTACGGTCGTAGGTTCGAATCCTGCCCCGGGCATTGATGTGTGTGATGTCCTTAGCTTAGTTACGCTTAAGTAGTTCGAAGTCTAGGGGACTGATGACCTCAGATGTTAAGTCCCATAGTGCTCAGAGCCATTTGAACAATTTGCACCTCAATAGTGGCATATTTGAAACTGACCTTTTCTACATTATCCTGAGCAAATACATAGATCTTCAGGAGTCATTTGATCACCGTAAGGGCGTTGCAGACTTGCTTGGGCAGCCATTCGCTTCACCATTCCACCAGCACCTTAACCTGAGAAATGCCACTGGCCTTCAATATGGAGATCATCTTAAAGACAGCATAGGTTGATGTTCTTTCTATTTCTATACTGATCTGCCGCTTTTTCAGAAGAAATACATTTGACTTGGTATTTTATTTATGTTTTTGGTCTGAAAGTCACTCAAGCAGGACTGAAATAGAGGCTCTGCAGCTGTCAAGTGTGAAGCATTCTGATGATTAAGATAATAATAATAGTAATATTCTTTTAAATATGAGTTGCTTGGGGTATGGTCTTTTCAACTGTTCCTTCTTTCTTTTCTTCAACATTTTTTGATGTTTATCTCTCATTCCTTCAATTTAAAGTGGCTGCAGTCGTCTTGGAATTTTCATGTAACCCATTCTTAGCCCTGCAATTTCTTTCTGAGTGGCAGTGGTTCCTCAGTTTATTCTGGGGTAATTTGAAGCTTGTCTGTGTTCCTCCCAACTTCTTTGCCCCATGTGTTACCTTTTTTAATTTACCAAAGTGAAGGAACAGTCATTCCGTCCATCTGTAGATATTCATCCCTTGACTGTATCTGTAGAAAGTTACTCTCCTTTTCCTAATCGCGTCTAATTTTTTACAGTATGTGTATAAATTTCACTATTATAACGTCTTCTGTGTTGTGTTTCCTCTTTAACTGGTCCGAAAATTTTCCTTAGCATTCTTCTTTATGTGGTTTCCAGTGTTTCCATCACCAACTTTTTGTTTAGAGTTCAAACATCCTGATGCGGAAAGAGCTTCTGGACGAATTACTGTGGAATGATGCGTAAGTTCATCATCGATGGCAACTGATTTCTTATACACGTCCTTGATGAGATAGTATACTGTTTTCATCTTATTAACTCTTGCTTTTAACTGCTTCTCGTCTGAGATGTCTTGTTCAGTTACTTCTCCTTGATACTTGAATTTTTTAGTTCTCTCAGTTTTTCCGTATTTAGTTTCCTCGTGTTTAGAGCTACCTTAATATTTGTATCAGTATGGTTTTATCAAAGGAGATTTGCAAGCCTACTTTTTCAGCTTGTTGTTTAAGTAATTAATTGTCTAGTCTCCGTTCCCATTGAATCTGATAACATAGCTAGGTCATCCGCATGCGCTAGACTGTATATTTGTAGGCTGCCCCTTTTGTAACCTAACCCCACTCCCTCATTTACTCGGCTTTCTCCTAAAGGCATGCACCATTACCTCATGACATCTTTTAGAACAGAGAGCAACAGTTTTAATCTCAAAACTTAGAGAAATTTCACCTCTAAATTTCGCTTTAGAATTTTTACTCATTAGCCTTTGTTTAGTTGAAGTTGTGTTTTTCCTATCTAAACTCAGTTCGTAGAGTTTTCAAACAGTGGATTCGTGTCAGCTGGATCACGGGGTTTCCTGAAGTCAACAAAAGTGATGACAGATTTTTTAGATCTTCTTTTCAGATACATTGTTATTGATTTTAAGTTGATAGTCTGCTGTGAACATGATCTGTTCTTTCTAGAACCACATTGATATTGACCAAATAGAGAATCGAGTTGTTGTTCATCCTAGTTAACAATTGTTTTTATAAGATTTTGTAGGTAACTGGTAGGAAAGAAATCATCGGTTCTACACCTGCTATGTGCAGTAGGTGCGTCAAGGTTGTCTCCCAGTCTTCAGGAATCTACTCTGTTAACCAGGTATTTCAGAGACTTATTTGCATAAATTCAAAGTTCTGCAGTTATGAAATCCTCCTCAGGTGCTTTATTATTTTTGAGTAATTTGGTGATTTCATTGATTTTTCCCTTTTGTTTGGGAGATGAGTCTGGGTACTGAGTGTTTCCTTATGTAAAGTTCAGTCTTTATTTTGGAGATTCACAAGTTAACAAATTTTCAAAATACTTCAATAAAATGTTGTAACGTGCCGGGCTGAATCCTTATATTAGTGCCACTTAAAGTTCACGTCACAACCGGATGTATTGAAACATTTCCTCACCCAGTAGATGGTGCGCAGTGTTCCTGACCTACCTTGCTTTGCTTACTCAATATTGTCTTCTCGGTAGTTGCGTCCACCTCACCTAAATCACACTGCAATTAAGAAGCCAGGATCCTAGATTATGTTTTCCAAAATCAAAAGTCAAGACCGTATTCATTGTTGAACACTTATGACAACCACAGTGCGATTTATTTGTTATCACACACACACACACACACACACACACACACACAATATTCATGTGACCAGGCCTCTTACACTTAATAATCGTCACATTAGGTAGGTCAAAAACTTCCAGTCTTTAACAATGTTCACAATACGCGTTAAATGTTCAAAAACGAATACAATTACACTTTTTTGGTACCGACCGGAAAAGTTAAGCTTTTATTTCAAGTATTATCACATCACATTCCGGCACTGACTTGCCGCACTTTTGCTCCATGAGAATCTGACCGAGAACTAACTGAGGATCTGACTGAAAACTAACTGAGAACTGCACCAGCTCGCACCTTATATAGACGAGTGCTTGAATATTTGACTATTTCTGTTAATATATTATAGTGTATAATTTCCCAGGGTTAAAATGATCCTTTCTAATTGGTTTTGAAGTTAACAATTGGGTTTTATTACTTATATAACATGAGTGAGCTGTATCAATTTAAATACGCAGAACTAACTTATGCATCCGCAGTGGGAATTCCCGACTTACAAACATGGCAGCCCTCTTGAACAATAATTTCTACTTATTCAAATTTACTTAATTCTTAATTAATGCACTTGCAAAGTTGAGACCGGAGTCATTTTATGTAGAAAAATATAGGTAGCATAAGTATCAAAACAGATCTCGAAATTATTCACTAGTTTGGTCACAATTGGCACTGAAAGTCATACAGGCTACAGATTTCAAGTCTTAATATCAATTTAACTACTAGATTTTAGGTTAATTTAAACACTTTGCTGGAATCAGTAAAATTTAGGCTTTCTTTTGGATGCAGTCTTATAGCTGAATTCTATCTATTAGCTCACTCGAATTTTCCTTAAAATGTATTGCACAATATACGTCATTGTTCATAACTTTTAATAGGATGCGTTTCCAATAAAACTAATTAGCTCATTACGTTCAGAGTAAACATTAGAATGTACTGAAAGAATAGATTTTACTAGGGGAATTTTATTTAAACTATTTCTGAATTCTGTACTATGAGGCTGAAGGCCACAGAATCTGTAATCGGAATCTGAGTAGTGAAATGAAAAATAATAAAGTTCATAGCTTAACAAAGTTACTGAAGGAGTGCAAAACCAAAACAGGATAGCAGTGGGCAACCCTGCTTCGTTACAACGTGTTTTCTTGGTTACGTTTTGCTATTTTGTCAGTTCTTTCTTTAAAGCAAAGGCTTGGTAAAAAATATTTATTTAAGTTTCTTTTGAAAGTCTAATAGGAACTTATGGCATTATTCATTTTTAAATCGTGATCTATTCGTTTTAATTGTTTTTGTCATAATTTCTCTTAGTATTTCTAATTAGTTTGACAAAAATGTGTCTGAAATAAGATCTTGCGGAGCCCTGGGGAGTCCACAGGACGGATGGGCCAGGAAATTCAACTTCCTCGAGCAACGGTGTGGCGTGTTCTGAAACGACGTCTGCATATGAAGCTTCACCAGTCACTGTTATTGCAGAAATTCAGTCCCGGCGACGACAAATGAAGGTATGAGTTTTGTACATCAGTTCTCCGGTGTTTGGCAGAGTACACATTATCCGAATGACTCATCGTTTAGGGCGAATCAACGTTTCATCTATCGGGTAAGGTAAACCGCCATAATGTAAGGATTTGGGGATCACAAAATCCTGGCGTCGTCGTCGAGAAGGAAAAGAACTCGCCGTAACTGAATGTGTTTTGTGCCGTTTCTGTTCACAAAGCATATGGACCTCTGTGTTTTGGGGAGGAAACTGTGGCACCTGGAAATGCTGCAAAATTGGTTGTTTCTTCGACTTCACAAAGATTCCAATGATTTCATATTTACGCATGACGGCGCCTCGCACCACTTTCACCTTGAGATACGACGTTACCTTAACGCCACCAACTCACGACGTTGGATTGGAAGAGGTGGGCACAAGATGTGGTACATTGTTTTTGGTCTCCCAGGTCACCAGTCCCCTCGCCTTGCGATTTTTTTCTGTGGAGGTACAGGGTGGCGCACGAAATGAATTACCATTTTGTTTTTGAATATAAACTTTATTGTCAATACAATCTGAGAAGAACATATACTACAATGAAGAGCCGTCCATGGAGATTTGTTCTAAGTCAGCACATGCTCAAGATGTCCACCATTTCGTTTCATAACTTCCTTCAAACGAACACTGAATCTAGTGATTACCCTACGGCACATGTCTTCCGTAATTTCACTGCAAGCTTGAAGAATAAGTCTTCTGAGCTCCATTAAATCATGTGGACGTTTCGGGAAAATTTTTTCCTTTATGTAGTCCCAAAGAAAAAAGTCACATGGATTGAACTCGGGACTATTGGGGGGCAAATTTTGTCCGTCATTGAAGCGACCTGGAAACCTGAGTGAAATGATCTGCATGTCGAAATTCTCGTGTAAAAACGCCAACACAGTGTTTGCAGTATGTGCCCTTGCTCCATCTTGCATGAAACACTGCGTGTTGAAGGGGAGGGCAGTAGCAAGAAGCTGTGGAATAAAGCTATTGCGGAGCATGCTCAAATAACGCTCGCTGTTCACAGTTTCTTCAAAGAAAAAGGGTCCAACAAGTCCGTGACTGGAAATTGCTGACCACGCTGTAATCCTCTGAGCATAATGTTGTCGTTCATGAAGCACTTGTGGGTTTTCAGTGACCCAAAAGCGTACATTTTGTTTGTTAACCATACCGTCTAAATGAAAATGCGCCTCGTCTGAAAACCAAACGTTGTTGAGAGTTTCTTCCCTATCCTCCGCACACTGAGCAAACAGTAGTCTCTGCTGCTTGTGTTCTTCAGAGGGCTTCTGTGCACAGGTCACCTTGTATGGGTACATATGGAGGTCACTTTTAAGAATGCGTTGAGCGGAGCGTCTGGATATTCCCAGTTGCACTGCTGCTTTTCTACACGATTTCCCGGGACTTCTCTGTACAGCAACTTGTACCGCTTCAGTATTCTCTGGCGAAGAAACAGGCTTAGGCCGAGGTCTCTTCGCTTCCAATACTGTTCCTTCCTGTACAAATTTGTCGTACAACCTGTGGATGGTCTTCTTGCAAGGCACCCATCGTGTGTTAAACTGTTGTCGAAAACGCCTCTGAGTCACAACAAGGCTTCTCGTTTCATGAAAAAGTAACACAATTCCCGATCGTTGCTGTGTCTTCAGTCTGCCATTGTCAGCCATTGCTGCTTACTAGTCTCCTAGCGGCAGTATCGTGAATTACACGCCATTTCGTAACTCATTTGTTTTTCCACGCTCTTCTGGTACTGCTGTTGAGATCCCCGCGAGTATCTATGTGCGTCGTAAATTGTGAAAGAAACAATTGGTAACACATTTCGTGCGCCACCCTGTACATAAATGACAGTGTCTTTGTCCGACCTATGGCAGCTGCTCTTCAAGGACTGAGAAAACGAATTATTTGAAGCTGTCGATTCAAGAAACCGGGAGCTGTTGATTCGTGTGCGGACCTGCTGTTTCGATGTTTCTCGAGCAAGGCATGGTTCTCATCCTGAATGGTATGGCATCGTGTGGTGTCTGTGCGAACATAGAACTTTGAATCTTCCTCTACCCAGTTACTATGCGTAAAACGTTTCTATCTTTTTCAGTGTCTCTGTAATGAACAATTGAAATCTGTTCTGTTTTGCTGAATCGCACCGTACGGTAGCTTCGTGCAGTCTCTGAGAGAGCAGCACCATCGACAACTCCTACAGTACCTGAAACATTATTGATTTTGCCTTAGTGTCGCACGATTATAGCCCATCCCTAACGTTCAGCACACATCACTCAATATACTGAGGCGACAAAAGCCATGCGACAGCGATATGCATATACGTAGGTGGAGGCAGTATGGCGTGGACAAGTTATAAAAGAGTAGCCCATTGGCGGAGCTGTCATTAATACTCAAGTGATTCCTACACTACTGGCCATTAAAATTGCTACAGCAAGAAGAAATGCAGATGATAAACGGTTATTCATTGGACAAATGTATTATACTAGAACTGGCATGTAATTATATTTTCATGCAATTTGGGTGCATAGATTCTGAGAAATCAGTACCCATAACAACCACCCCTGGCCGGAATAACGGCCTCGATACGCCTGGGCATTGAGTCAAACAGAGCTTGGATGGCGAGTACAGGTACAGCTGCCCATGCAGCTTCAACACGATACGTATTGTGACGAGCCAACTGCTCGGCCACCATTGACCAGACGTTTTAAATTGGTGAGAGATCTGGAGAATGTGCTGGCCAGGGAACCAGTCGAACATTTTCTGTATCCCGAAAGGCCCGTACAGGACCTCCAACATGCGGCCGTGCATTATCCTGCTGCAATGTAGGGTTTCGCAGGGATCGAAGGAAGGGTAGAGCCACGGGCCATAACATATCTGAAATGTAACGTCAACTGTTCAAAGTGCCGTCAATGCGAACAAGAGGTGACCGAGACGTGTAACCAATGGCACCCCATACCATCACGCCAAGTTATACCCAAGTATGGCGATGACGAATACACGCTTCCAATGTGCGTTCACCACGATGTCGCCAAACACGGATGCGACCATCATGCTGCTGTCAACAGAACCTAGATCCATCCGAAAAAATGACGTTTTTCCATTCGTGAACCCAGGTTCGTCGGTGAGTACACCATCGCAGGCGCTCCTGTCTGTGATGCAGCGCCAAGGGTAACCGCAGCCATGATCTCCGAGCTGATAGTCCATGCTGCTGCAAACGTCATCGAATTGTTCGTGCAGATGGTTGTTGTCTTGCAAACGTCCCCATCTGTTGACTCAGGGATCGATACGTGGCTGCACGATCCGTTACAGCCATGCGAATAAGATGCCTGTCATCTCGACTGCTAGTGATACGAGGCTGTTGGTATCCAGCACGGCGTTCCGTATTACGCTCCTAAACCTACTGATTCCATATTCTGCTAACAGTCATTGGATCTCGACCAACGCGAGCACCAATGTCGCGATACGATAAACTGCAATCGGGGTAGGCTAAAATCCGACCTTTATGAAAGTCGGAAACGTGATGGTACGCATTTCTCCTCCTTACAGAAGGCATCACAACAACGTTTCACCATGCAACGCCGGTCAACTGCTGTTTGTGTATGAGCAAACGGTTGCAAACTTTCCTCATGTCAGCACGTTGTAGGTGTCGCCACCGGTCCCAACCTTGTGTGAATGCTCTGAAAAGCATTTGCATATCACAGCATCTCCTTCCTATCGGATAAATTTCGCGTCTGTAGCACGTAATCTTCGTGGTGTAGCAATTTTAATGGCCTTTAGTGTATATAAAGGTTTCCGAGGTGATTGTGTCTGAAAGACGGGGATTGATAGACTATGAGCGCAGAATGGTAGCTGGAGCTAGACGTGTGGGCGTTCCATTTTAGAAATCGTCAGGGAATTCAACAGTCTGCCGAGAATACGATATATCGGGCCTTACCTCTCACGATAGAAAACGCAGTGGCCGACGAGCTTCACCTAACAACTGAGAGCAGCAGCGTTAGTGCAGAGTTGTCAGTGATAACAGACAAGCAACACTGCATGAAATAACCGCAAAAATCAAGATCGGGCGCACGACGAACGTACCCATTAGGATACGGCGGCGAAGTTTGTCGTTAACGGTCTATGGTGGCAGACGAGTGACGCAAGTGCCTTTGCCACCAGCACGACATCGCGTGCAGCTCTTCTCCTGTGTTGGGGACCATATCAGTTGGATGTTAGACGACTGGAAAACCGTGGCCTGGTCAGCGGAGTCCCAGTTACAATTGGTTCAAATTGGTTCAAATTGCTCTGAGCACTATGGGACTCAACATCTGTGGTCATCAGTCCCCTAGAACTTAGGACTACTGAAACCTATAAGGACATCACACACATCCATGCTCGAGGTAGGACTCGAACCTGCGACCGTAGCGGTCACGCGGTTCCAGACTGACGCGCCTAGAACCGCACGGCCACACCGGACGGCTTACAATTGGTAAGAGCTGATGTACGAGAGTGGTGCAGACGCAAGTAGCCATTGACCCATTTTCTCAACAAGGGACTATAGACGCCGGTGGTGGCTCCATAATGGTGTGAACTCTGTTTACATGGTCAAACGGAACCAATCACTGCCTGATAATGGTTGTGTTAGGCTATTTGGAGACCATTTTCATCCTGAACGCTATTCGTCCACGAGACTCAGAGAGCCATAGACACGGGTTCCCAGGCAGATGCCATGTTTCTTGACTTCCGCAAGGCGTTCGATACAGTTCCCCACAGTCGTTCAATGAACAAAGTAAGAGCATAGGGACTATCAGACCAATTGTGTGATTGGATTGAAGAGTTCCTAGATAACAGGACGCAGCCTGCCATTGTCGATGGAGAGAAGTCTTCCGAAGTAAGAGTGAGTCCGGTGGGCCGCAGAGGAGTGTCGTAGGACCGTTGCTATTCACAATATACATAAATGACCTTGTGGATGACATCGGAAGTTCACTGATGATGCTGTGGTATATCGAGAGGTTGTAACAATGGAAAATTGTACCGAAATGCAGGAGGATATGGAGCGAATTGACGCATGGTGCAGGGAATGGCCATTGAATCTCAGTGTAGACAAGTGTAATGCGTTGCGAATACATAGAAAGAAAGATCCCTTATCATTTAGCTACAGTATAGCAGGTCAGCAACTGGAAGCAGTTAATTCCATAAATGATGTGGGAGTAGGCATTAGGAGTGATTTAAAATGGGATGACCATATAAAGTTGATCGTCAGCAAAGCAGATGCCAGACTGAGATTCACTGGAAGAATCCTACGGAAATGCAATCCGAAAATAAAGGAAGTAGGCTACAGTACGCTTGTTCGCCCACTGCTTGAATACTGCTCAGCAGTCTGGGATCCGTACCAGATACGGTTGATAGAAGAGATAGAGAAGGTCCAACGGAGAGCAGCGCGCTTCGTTACAGGATCATTTAGTAATTGCGAAAGCGTTACGGAGATGATAGATAAACTCCAGTGGAAGACTCTGCAGGAGAGACGCTCAGTAGCTCGGTACGGGCTTTTGTTGAAGTTTCGAGAACGTACCTTCACCGAGGAGTCAAGCAGTATATTGCTCCCTTCTACGTATATCTCGCGAAGAGTCCATGAGGATAAAATCAGAGAGATTAGAGCCCACACGGAGGAATACCGACAATCCTTCTTTCCACGAACAATACGAGACTGGAATAGAAGGGAGAACCGATAGAGGTACTCAAGGTACCCTCCGCCACACACCCTCAGGTGGCTTGCGGAGTGTGGATGTAGATTTAAATGTAGATTCATGGGCTTAATGTTCCCAAAATACGATGGAATTTTTTGTGAATGACAATGCGCCATAGCACTGGGTCACAGTTGTTCGTGGTCGATTTGGAGAACATTCTGGACAATTCGAGCGAACATTTTAGCCACCCAGATCGCCCGCATTAATCCCATCGAACATTTATGGGAGATAATCGGGAGGTCAGCTCGTGCACAAATTTCTTCATGGGCAACATCTTCGCAATACTACAGACGCAGCATGGATCAGTATATCTGCAGGGGACCTCGAACAACTTGTTGATTCCATGCCACCTCGAGTTAGCGCCCAACGCCGGGAAAAAGGATGTCCGATGCGATTTTAGGAGATATCCCACGACTTCTGTCACCTCGGTGTATTGTACTCTCCAATACACGACCATAAGTGCGCTCATATTATCACACCAGCATCGTCAATGATGATTGCACCGAATATGGGATCATCGGAACTAGGCCGTCGAACAGTGGAAACGCATCGCCTGGTCGTATGAACCATATTTCTTGTAACATCAGGTGCAGCAAGCAGAGAGACAGGTGAGCGTGGTATTATACGAAGCGAGGTATTCGCCTGATCTTCTGTGGTAGTAGTCGAAGGGATCATGACAGCTGGGGAGTACGTAAACCTAATTTCTCACCACCTGAACCATTTTGTGCTTAATGTCTTTCCCGAAGGCGGTTACGTCTTGCAGCAGTATAACTGCCCATGCCGCAAGACCAAATTCGTTCTACAGTGTTTTTAGGAGCGTGATAGCGAACTCACCTTGGTGTCTCGGCTACCCATTCGCCCAACCTAAACATGACGGGGCACACATGGGACTATTAAGATCCAGTTCCGAGCCCAAAACTACCGTTTCATGGTTGACGGCAGTTGCATTACGCGTCTGCAGACAACTCGTGCCACATACCCCAGGCAAAATATCATGGTCTTATCTAACCCATACCTCTTACGATCGCCGCTGAATTACGTTCCAAAGGTCGACCAATACTTTTATACGCTGTAAGCAGGTTTATTTAATCGTATGGCAGTAGGTGTCAGCACAATGTACCTAATATGAAAAACGTGTGTTTTTGGGTGTGTCTGGATACTTTTGATCACATATTGTACCTCCCATCTCAATATGGACGATGTAGAGGCGCTATGTCTCAATCATTATGTTTTGAATCATCAGCTTATGAGTACAATAAATGCATTCAAATGGATTGAATGGATGTATTGGGATCAAATCAGCGAAAATGCGATCAAATGATGTGGTATCAGCTTAGCCCTGCTCGGGTAGCCGTTTTCGGGATAGTGAGGTATGCTGGCGCCGTGTAGAATCTGTCCTGCAGATAAACGACAAGGGTAGCTGCACCTACCAGTCAGGAGGCGGTTTTTAGGCAGTTTCCCACATCCCACTGGGTGAATACCGGGCTGGATCACGTCTTCCGCTTCAGATACACGTCACGCCAACATATAACACTTGATCTCAGAATTTATACCCAGACAGATCAGGTAGAATACTTCTGTCCTGGGGGATAACTAGGAGACTGACGACCTACACAGTTTGGTCTCCTTAAACATTTACGCAACATCAGCCCTAGTTGAGGAATACTGAACATGTTGTGTAACGGATGCGTAATAACCACTGAAAATTTATGGATGACCTTCAATTGAAAATATCTGAACAGTTTGTGTAATATCACTTCATGTCGGATTTCGTCCATGTCAATTCATTAATTTAATTTCAATGCATTTTACAATATGACGTCATTGAGGGTCCACAAAGAAAGTTGTGGCAGCGCTTAGCCAACCGCAAAGACATCCAGCTGGAAAACTGTGTGCACAACTTAAGCAGATATCACAAAGTTTTGAACCCAGTATGTGGTAAGATTTTTTTTTTTTAATGACGATGTGGCCTCAGGCATATGGAGCCTATGACGTGATGCAGCTGAAGCCACTGACGAATCATATCAGTGAGGATTCTGCTAATGCTGGAAAGCTTCGTTTTGGAAGATAATCAAGAATCCAAGTGACAGATGACTTTCGTCTGCATACAAACCACGATGGAAATTCAGATTGTTGTTTGTGATCTCTTTCTCTGGATTAGCGTCTTTGATTTTTAATCAAAACGCCCTCCGTCCCGGGTTCGAAACCCACCACCATTTTGATTACTAATCAGCAGTGGACGGCTGAAGACTTCCGGCATAGGAAGTCGCCCTCATTCTGCCAACCGCTTTGTCAAAGAGGGCGGAGAAACGGACAGGGGTGGGAAAATGCCCCTAAAGACGGAATAATCAGCAACGATCAAAAGCATGAGAACGCAGAAGATAATGGAAACCACTGCATTAAAGACACACAACGTGTATCCACAGGACATGTGACCTGTAATTGAAAATATTTCATGATGATCTCTCCATTGGCAAAAGATTCCGTAGTATTCCCCCATTCGGAACTCTGGGCGGGGAGTTCGAAAGGGGAAGTGACTACGAGAAAAAGATTGAATAAGCAACGAAAGCATAACGTTCTACTAGTTGGGGCGTGGAATGTCAGAAGCTTGAACGTGGCAGAGAAGCTAGAAAATCTATAAAGAGAAATGCAAAGGCTCAATCTAGACATAGTAGGGTTAAGTGTAGTGAAATGGAAAGAAGACAAGGATTTATGGTCAGATGAGTATAGGGTAATATCAACAGCAACAGAAAATGGTGTAACAGGAGTAGGATTCCTTATAAATAGGATGGTAGGGCAGAGAGTGTGTTACTGTGAACAGTTCAGAGACAGAGTTGATTTTATCAGAATCGATGCAGACCAGCACCGACAACGATAGTTAAAGTACACATTCTGAAGTCGCAGGCTGAAGACGAAGAGATAGGGCTATTGAAAGAGTAATACAGTACGTAATCGGAGATGAAAATTTAATAGTCATGGGGGTCTGGAAAGCAGTTGTAGGGGAAGGAGTAGAAGAAGAGGTTACAGGAGAATATGGGCTTGGGAAAAGGAACGAGAGAGGAGAAAGAGAGAAATCTGTAAAAAAAGTAATAGCGAATACTCTGTTCAAAAATCACAAGAGGGGGAGGTGTACTTGGAAAAGGCCGAGTGATACGGGAAATCAGATACTGGATTGTAAGGTGTACCCAGGGGCAGATAAGGCTCAGTTCACAATTTAATAGTGATGAAGAGTAGGCTGAAGTTTAAAAGATTAGGCAGGAAGAATCAATAAGCAAAGAAGTGATACAGGAAACTAAGAAATGACGAGATACGCTTGAAGTTTCCGAACGCCACAGATACAGCAGCAAGGAATAGCTCAGTAGGCAGTCCAGTTGAAGAGGAATGGACATCTCTAAAATGGGCAGTCACAGAAGTTGGGAAGGACAACATAGGTATCAAGAAGGTAACTGCGAAGAAACCATGGGTAACAGAAGAAATACTTCAGTTGATCGATGAAAGAAGAAAGTACAAAAATGTTCAGGGAAATTCAGAAATACAAAAATACATGTCGCTGAGGAATGAAATAAACAGAAAGTGCAGGGAATCTAAGACGAAATGGCTGCAGGAAAAATCTGAAGAAATCGAAAAAGAGATGATTGTCGGAAGGACTGACTCAACATACAGAAAAGCGAAAACAACCTTCGGTGAAATTAAAATCATGGGTGATAACATTAAGACTGCAACGGAAATTCCCCTGTTAAATGCAGAAGAGAGAGCGGATAGGTACAAACAGTTCATTGAAGGTCTCGACGAGGGGGAAGATTTCTCTGTTGCGATGGAAGAAGAAACAGGATTCGATGTAGAAGGGATGGGGGATGCAGTATTAGAATCAGAATTTAAGAGAGCTTTGAAGAGCTTAAGATCAAATAAGGCAGAAGGGATCAGAATATCTAAAATCATTGGGGAAAGTGGCAACAAAACGAGTATTCACGTTTGATTTGTAGAATGTATAGGTATACCATTTGACGTTCAGAAATATATCATCAAAACAATTTTGAAGACTGCATGAGCTGACAAGAGCGAGAATCATTGCACAATCAGCTTAACAGCTCATGCATCCAAGTTACTGACAAGAATAATATGCAGAGGAATGGAAAAGAAAATTGAAGATGTGTTAGATGACGATCAGTTTGGCTTTAGTTAAGGTAAAGGCATCAGAGAGGCAAATCTGACGTTGCGGTTGAAACGCATGCAAAACTAAACAAAACTCAAGACACCTTTACAGGATTTGTCGACCCGGAAAAAGGGTTTTACAATGTAAAGTGGTGCAAGATGTTGGAAATTCTGGAATAAAAAAAGGGTAAGCTGTAGAGGGGTAACATATAATATGTACAAGAACCAAGAGGGAGCGATGTGACTGGAAGAGAAAGAACGAAATGCTCGGATTACAAATGGTGTAAGAAAGGGCTGTAGTCTTTTACCCCTACTGTTGAATCTGTACATCGAAGAAGCAATGATGGAAATAAAAGAAAGGTTCAGGAATGGGATTAAAATTCACGGTGAAAGGATATCAATGAAACGATTCGCTGATGATATTGCTATCCTGAGTGAAAGTGAAGAAGAATTACATGATGTACTGAATGGAGTCAACAGTCTAATGAAAACCAAATATGGATTGAGAGTAAATCAAGAAAGACGAAAGCAATGAGAAGAACCAGAAATGAGAACATGAGGACTGATGGTCACGAAGTAGACGAAGTTAAGGAATTCTACTACCTAGGCAGCAAAATAACCATGACGGACGGAGCAAGGAGGAAATCAAAACTAGACTAGCACTGGCAAAAAGGGATATCCTGGCCTAGAGAAGTCTACTAGTACCAAACATAAGCCTCAATTTGAGGAAGAAATTTCGCAGAATGTACGTTTGGAGCACAGCATAGTGTGGCAGTGAAACATGGACTGTGGGAAAACCGGAACAGAAGAGAATCGAAGCATTTGAGATGTGGTGCTACAGACGAATGTTGAAAATTAGGTGGTCTGATGATGTGAGGAATAAGGAGTGTCAGTGCAGAAACGGAGAGGAATGGAATATGTGGAAAACACCGAGAAGGAGAACGGACAAGATGACAGGACTTCTGTTCAGACATCAAGGAATGACTTCCATGGTCTTAGAGGGGGCTGTAGAGGGCAAAAACTGTTGAAGAGGACAGAGATTGGAATACATCCAGCAAATAATTGAGAACGTAGGTTGCAAGTGCTACTTGAGACGAGAAGGTTGGCACAGGAGGGGAATTGTATGTGAATTCGTAAGGGACCAAACTGCTGAGGTCATCGGCCCTTAGACTTACACACTACTTAAACTAACTTCTGCTAAGAACAACACACACAACCATGCCCGAGGGAGGACTCAAACCCCCGGCGGGAGGGGCCGCGCAATCCGCGACATAGCGCCTTAATCCCGCGGCCACTCCGCCCTGCGGGAGGAAGTCGTGGCGTCTTCGGTCAGAACCTGATGACTCAAAAAATTAGTGTGTCCATGAAGAACAAAAATTCTCAAGCACAGCTCTCGTTTTCCTTCATTTCTTCTGGAGTTATGTGTGGTAACATTTGTGTATACGCTTATATTCTCCACTAGAGTTACAGTTTCAGAAAGTGGGCACCGTCTGGTCGACTTTGAAGCTTGTTACTCTTTTCGTGTCTACAATAAATAAAAATTGCATAAAGTGTACTATTTAGGGTCAGAAAACGTAATGGACGATTCAGTATCCTTGTTTGTATGGGTAGACTCAAGACATCTTATGGAATTCAGCTATTATAACTTTTATGGTTATACACTGCTGGCCATTAAAATTGCTACACCAAGAAGAAATACAGATGATAAATGAGTATTCATTGGAAAATATATATCATACTAGAAGTGACATGTGATTACATTTTCACGCAATGTGGGTGCACAGATCCTGAGAAATCAGTTCCCAGAACAACCACCTCTGACCTTAGTAACGGCTTAGATACGCTTGGGCATTGAGCCAAAAAGAGCTTGGATGGCGTGTAGAGGTACAGCTGTCCATGCAGCTTCAACACGATACTACAGTTGATCAAGAGTAGTGACTGGCGTATTGTGACGAGCCAGTTGCTCGGCCACCATTGACCAGACGTTTTCAATTGGTGAGAGATCTGGAGAATGTGCTGGCCAGGGCAGCAGTCGAACATTTTCTGTATCCAGAAAGGCGCGTACAGGACCTGCAACATGCGGTCGTGCATTGTCCTACTGAAATGTAGGGTTTCGCAGGGATCGAATGAAGGGTAGAGCCACGGATCGTAACACATCTGAAATGTAACGTCCACTGTTCAAAGTCCCGTCAATGCGAACAAGAGGTGACCCAGACGTGTAGCCAATGGCACTCCATACCATCACGCCGGATGATACGCCAGTATGGCGATCACGAATACACGCTTCCGATGTGCGTTCACCACGATGTCGCCAAACACGTATGCGACCATCATGCTGCTGTCAACAGAACCTGGATTCATACGAAAAAATGACGTTTTGCCATTCGTGAACCCAGGTTCGTCGGTGAGTACACCATCGCAGGCGCTCCTGTCTGTGATGCAGTTTCAAGGGTAACCGCAGCCATGATCTCCGAGGTGATAGTCCATGCTGCTGCAAACGTCGTCGAACTGTTCGTGTAGATGGCTGTTGTCTTGCAAATGTCTCCACCTGTTGACTCAGGGATCGATACGTGGCTGCACGATCTGTTACAGCCATGCGGATAAGATGCCTGTCATCTCGACTGCTAGTGACACGAGGCCGTTGGGATCCAGCACGGCGTTCCGTATTACCCTCCTGAACCCACCGATTCCATATTCTGCTAACGGTCATTGGATCTCGACCAACGCGAGCAGCAATGTCGCGATACGATAAACCGCAATCGCGATAGGCTACAATCCGACCTTTATCAAAGTCGGAAACGTGATGGTATGCATTTGTCCTCCTTACACGAGGCATCACAACAACGTTTCACCAGGCAGGTGAATTGCTGTTTGTGTATGAGAAATCGCTTGGAAACTTTCCTCGTGTCAGCACGTTGTAGGTGTCGCAACCGGCGCAAGCCTTGTGTGAATGCTCTGAAAAGGTAATCATTTGCATATCACAGCACCTTTTTCCTGTCGGTTAAATTTCGCGCCTGTAGCACGTCATCTTCGTGGTGTAGCAATTTTATTGGCCAGTAGTGTACATTGGAAAATGTCTTCTTTCAGTTCATGCTTTAAATAATTATTTCTTTAAATTAAAATAAAAACATTGCATTTCCTTTTAATTCGAGATATTTTATTAAATATTTAAGGTCTCCTACATTCAGAACAATAAAAATTTCATAAAAACTGTTGCTACATATTTGCACATCACTGAAATACAGAACTCATACATGTAAAAATGCAATAATTACGCAGAAGGTTCCACCAGACGTCCGGCGAAGAGGATCGTCCGTCTGACGCGATCCAAGATGAAGATCATGAAGGGGTGGTCGGCCTTGAAGATGACAGGTGGTGGTGGTGGAAGCAGGGGAAAGCTCGCACCAAGAGGGAGGAGAACTGCAACAGCAGGAGCAGTCATTAGGTAACTTTTCTAGGAAATAAATTTATTAACGCTGTTCATATACAAGACAGTTAAGCATTCCGGGGTTTCCAGATAGCGGAAGATGAGCAATGCTTACGAAATGCAGGAATCATACTTCGTGTCCTGCAACAACGTATTGCTTTAAATTACCATTATTTTGCCGAAAACATACGAAATTGCTCGATAAGTATGAAATGTGTGAGGCACTACCCGCACGCTGGTGTCTCCAAAACAAACGTTTCTTCATTGGATGGTACGGTGGGTACCAACTCTGTGATAAATTACGCGAGATTAGTAGTGGTATGATCCGACTGGCTCCCTCAACAGGAACCAGTGCCCCAAATCTTCAGTTAACCTCTTGTTATGTGTGACTGTACAAGGAAATTGAAAGTTTATCAGAGAAGAACAGTTCTAATTTTAAAGTTGTTTCAAACTTTCTACAAAACAGTTTGTGACACTTTCTACAGTTTGCTTAGCGTGTTTAATAATGTTCCAAAAATATCTCTTTGAAATATAGATGTACAAAGCTACAACATCTACTTGACAGAGGAAAATATCTTGGTGAGGGGGGGGGGAGCGGGGGAGGGAGCGGGGGGGGGGGGGGTGTTAGGACCCATAAAACTGGCAAACTTGGGGCGGAAGAGGCACCACAGGGGACATTTTAATTTCCACTGCCTATACTTTTACAAATAAATTCATAAAACTTCGTCAGCATGGCCGTGAAGGATTCAGGATTCACACTCATAGCAGCGGAAGTTCACAAACAGCAAAATAAAACTTTTTTACATGTGAAATTTCATCATTTTTTTTTCGCATACTATTGGTTGCATTTGTTTCTATAGGCACACTTTTCTTCATAAGTAAGAGGGATTCTTCGATCAATTTTGCACAGCATAGAAAACATACTTCGACATGTATGAAACACTAGAATTTATTTAATGTATGAAAAAATGAGTGAGCTGTTACATTTTAAACTTCATGTTGAAACCTTCCCGACTCCTCTATATCTCTTTTGTTACGCAACCTTCCCTTTTACAATAACCTATGAAACCTTTCCTTAGGATTTCTCTCTCTTGCTTAATAATGACAAATGAAATCTTCCCTTTGAAGTTTATTCTCTTTCTCAATCATCGCATACAAATTTAGTTGCTGCTTATTAAAAGTGATTTTCTGATTATTTCGACGAAACATAGAATGTGTCGTCGTCGTGTGGCCCTCAGTCGTTATCTGCAATAGCCCAAAACTGATCCTTACCTTTTTTACTGTTACTGGATCGCCATCTGACTGCTACATCGAACTGCGACATGAATATACTTACTCTGGTTTACTATACTCTTTTAACTGCTGGTGGGCTGTCATAATAAGTGGCTGTGTTTAGTACCAAAGCTGACGTTATTCTTTAATAGCAAAGCTGACGTTATTCTTTAATTAATTTGACTGAAGTTACGTAATTGATAGGTACACTTTTTCTTGACAACAATAAAATTTTTGCAAAGTTTTACGTTGATGGTTTTTGAGATGGATTATAATCAGTAATGCACCATTGCTGGCAAAAATTAATTATATTCTGAAAACGTTTCTTCAAATATTTATTGCTGGTAATGAAATGATTTTACAAACGTTCAAATGGGACTTACTTTTTACAATAATCTTACAACTAGCGTTGCGCAAACGTACCTTCAGTAGTCTTCAGTTGTGCAAAGAAAATAATTCAATAATATTAGTTCCTCTTATGATAATAGTTAGCTGATGTGTCTGTACATCCGTTTATAATCTGTTGTAAATCACAGCTGGTGGCTGGCAGGCACACCGCTCCTCTCAACCTCTCGCTTCAGACCTGCTACCAACTCGCTTCACATCTCGCTTACTACTGACTTCCTACGAACGCTAAAGTGCTGTCTCTGCTGCCCACAATGCTTTCTAGTGCAGACAGTCCCTGCTACCATTACAAAATGTATCAGTGCGCGGTCTTTCTCGCTCTTTTCTTAAAATGTATCCATACGCGGTCTAGCCCCCCTTTTTAAAATTATATCAATTTGTGGTCTCTCTTGCCAACAATACTTCGGTGTAGACATTCCCTGCTACCACAATTATTTCCAACACGACAAATATTAATTATTCCTACTTAATGCTATTAATAAACATCTTTCAAAATTGTGGTTTGAAAATGGACAATATAAATATACATGTCTTACAATATTTAGAAAAAACTCCAATTTTATAGTTAATTATCTCAATTTTTACCACAATTTTTAATAGATTTGGAAACCAGGAGCTCCTTTTTACTAGGCAGGAGTGTCATCAAATGCGCCATACGGGACACAGTGTTAGCGCAACTGCCCAGACTATGTCGGCACGCCTCATGGCCGACCCACATTCCCACCGAGTGCCAGCTATCCGCAGTCCCTGTTCATTTCCTCCATGCTCACTACTGTGAGATTCCCGCAGGAGATCGGATGTACTTGTGCATCCGCAATGAAGAAGGTGTCCATTGCACATTTAGGCGAATCAATTATATGAATGCATGGTGTCCGTGCTTTTGGACATGTCCGAAAAAACAGACACCATTCATATAACACACCGATGGCTGAAAATTTTACGACCACTGCCCGTGGTGATATTACATACTGGTTCGTGGTCCTGCTGGCAAATGTCCCAGCAGGGAAAGTTGTAAGACGTTGTGGTCTCCTGACCTTCATTGCTTACACATTCCGCCCCCACAATCAAATTCCACACATCAAGACGCTTCATTCGAACCCAATCTAGACAAGATAAAGTCAATGTTGTATGAATTCATGTAAACGATATGCAAATAACTAATAAATCGCAAGTGCGCACTGTGGTTGAAATACTCGAGGCTGGCGTACACACATACATTCCAGACACGACGGTTACAGGAGCTTTTAGTTCGAGAGAGGCAACCGCACGTCAGGAGGCCGGTCCCAATCCATCTATGTCGGCTGGTGACCGCCCGTGGAGTGGACAGCGTTTGCCCGAGTGAAAGGAGGAACGACCCCGTGTTCGGCTTAAAAGAAAATTCCGCTACATTGTGTGGGAGCGCCCAACCCACGCATTCTTTACAAACATAGCACGCAGTTTCAGAGATTTTTCACGGGGAGACAGCAAACGCCAAACGCCAATACTACAGATTTCTGGATTGGTCGCCTTAAACGAAACGTCATTCTCCCATTTTAGAAGAGCAATGCTGATTGGCAGACTATATTTCTGACACCTTGAGCTGAAGGAGTAATGGAAGAGACCGAAAGATATACCCCTTCACGTCTGGCGTGGAGAGGGGCCATTCTGTTTTCGCTCTTGGAGCGAGAACACGTAACGAGAGCGTGCGCGCCCGTACGTGTACTCAAAGAGCGAGGAACAAGTCTCTCCTCAGTACTTCACTGGGAGAGCACCTCTGTCGGGAGCGAATCGAATTGCGACTCTGTATTGAGTCCTTGCGATTAAGCGTTGTTCACTGTGTTTGCCGCCACACTTATTGTGCGGTGTGAACGGACAGAGTTATAGTTAAACGCCTGCGAGCGAATTTTTGAGTGGCATCGCGGTGGACTGGTTATCTGACCGGTGTACCACGCCAATAGTTAGACTAGGGGCCAGTAGGAGTCCTTGACTTCATCAAGGTGTAGGGAGAGTTTGATTGGCGAAGGTCAATCCAGATAGAACGAGAGTTACCTTATCTGTCAGCAGCGAGTGGCGCAGACAGCAGTCATCGCACCTTACGGTATTGTGCCCTACAGCTCTTGTGAGCCCCATATTTCCTCCACATCAGTACACTTCACTGCATTTCACACACGACAGCCTTGACCGTACATAACAACATTCTAATGGATAATTATTCAAGTTGAGTAGGTGCGGCTATCAGCCATTCTGCCAAGTCAATAACAATCTTAAACTTTGTACAGAAATTTCATTAGCGAATCCTATCCTTGAGAGGTAACTTCACATTCCGAAAAGAACCTGGAAATAACATGTTAAGTTCATAACTAAAAGTGCCATTGTGATTCCTCCGAATTTTTGGAAAAATAAATAATAATTTTCGTTAGTTTCATGTTCTTCTTACACTAACTAGCACTACTCCAGTATCCAAGTATCCCACTAGTTACATAAGATATTTTGTGAATTTTTGTGTCATTTCCTTACAGCACACGACTCCAGAAGATATTTATTGCTGAAAGTTTTTCAGGCATTTCTCTTTAGAACGTTAGGAGCGTCTGTCTGACTTCTGTAGTAGTGTGGGGGTGGAAATTGCATCTTGCAGGAGTCACAGGGTAAAGTGTACATCTCAGATTAATCCGTTGCGCAGAATGACAGAATAAAAACCCCCGCCGCTCACAAAGTTTATAACCAGAGCAAAGACGAATGGGGAACCATTCTAGCGATGATAAGGATTGCAAATGGAGAAATCCACTGACTTAAGCCACTCTAACAAAGGACAGACTGTTATGGTCTGGCACCTGGACATCAGCATCTTGGATACGACAAAGTAGTTCGGTTGTTTGCATGCTGTTGTCGTGAGCGTCTGTGGAAGATGATTGAAGGACAGTCAAACGACAAGTAGGCGCCAGAGCGGTGGAGGTCCCTGCCCCAACGCAGAACGTGGAGGTTGAAGGTTTGCACGGTATGTAAAGCAGGATGGACGGCGACCTGTGATGGACTTCTCGACACAGAATGAGACTGCTGCAGCCACTGAGTGCTTCAGAGAACACCGTTTAGCGCACGACATTATCAGTGATGGTTACTGTAGGCACGGGATTGTCGAGACTGGACCATGGATCAACGGAAACGTGTCGCGTGGTAGGATAAACCACGTTTCTTGTTACTTCAGGTCGATGAGCGAGTCCGAAAACGCTGTTATCCAGGAGAGCGGCTGCTCGAAAATTGCACTGCACCATGGACTGTAATAAATTAACCTATAGTGGTAAGTCAGATCCAGTTGTATCTTGTACCTCTCTTACCTCTTAAAATCGTTGATATAATTTTCGCTATTCAACTCAAAAAATTACTGAGGCACATACAGCCTCCTCCTTACCTTTGTTCCTCCGTCCGCCTTCCTGTAAAGACGCATTTCTTTCTTACTTGTAATCGACGAATAGTACTGATAATATTTAAACCCATTTACACATCTACATCTACATAATCATTCTGCCGTTGACAATTAAGTACCTGGCAGAGGAGGCATCAAACCACCTTCAAGCTATTTCTCTAGCGTTCCACTCTCGAACAACGCACAGGAAAAAGGACACTTCAATCTTTTCGCGAGAGCTCTGGTTTCTCTTATTTCGTTCTGATGATCATTCCTCCCTATAGGCGGGCGCCAGCAAAATATTTTCACGCTCTGAGGACTAAGTTACTAATTATGTGTTCAGTATTAGTGTCTGTTTAAGTTTTCTAATAACGTTGGGAAGGGATTGGTTTGGTGATGTGGTGTCACCGCCAGACACCACACTTGGTAGGTGGTAGCCTTTAAATCGGCCGCGGTCCGTTAGTATACGTCGGACCCGGGTGTCGCCACTATCAGTGATTGCACACCGAGCGCCGCCACACGGCAGGTCTAGAGAGTCTTCCTAGCTCTCGCCCCAGTTGTACAGCCGACTTTGCTAGCGATGGTTCACTGACAAAATACGCTCTCATTTGCCGAGACGATAGTTAGCATAGCCTTCAGCTATGTCATTTGCTATGCGAAGTGCCAGGGCTAGAAGTGTATTTAACACTAAATTCTTCTAGAATCCACATATGTAAATGATGCTCTAAGCCCCCCCCCCTATTCTAACTCCGACTTTTGCTGTTGCACATGGATAAAAAAAATACGCGAACTGACTCTAATCAACCCTGCCAGTGGAGTAGAAGAGAGTTTGGCACCTGCAATAATTTAATTTGATAAATAAGTTAAATAAACGAAGGTTTCATTAACATAGTGAGAAATGATAGGGTTGCTCTACCGATTAACAGAATGAAAGTTTTGTCCAAAATAACAATATGATTTATTAAGACTAAACACAAAATAATAAACAAACACACTTGAAACCTTTACAGTACATCAAATTGACTCAAATTGGATACTCAAACAAACGCTGTGAATGTGAAGTTGTCCCTAAACTAGATTGTGAGGATTATGACGAAGTGGTATGTGGAGCCAATGCCTTGCAACTCAAATCTTAAGAGAAAACGCACAGCCAACCCAACATTAATTGCTGCTACTCAAGACAGAACAAAGTTAGAAAAAGGTGAACAGGCGCGCTCTGCTGAGCTCTGATTATCACCTAGGAAAATCCCTATCTGCCGGTGCTGCGGACATACATTACCAAACTGTCTTCTTAACTGCAAGAACACGATCTGGCGTACCGCAGGCGATGGCTGGTTGCTTCGACGTCCTCGACCGAAAGGCAAGAGCCGACTACCCACAAGAGCACCCGTACAGGCTGAACACAGAACATTCCCACACCCACGACAATGGCCGTGGTTAAACGTTCCAATCAGCAACTCGAAAACCGGCGGAAAATTCCACCCCATTGCCGGAGCACTACCATTCCACCAATGGAGATTCTTGGCGCCAATTTCTGCGCTGATTTTGCTACGTCACGGAGCTATGCCCTGAGCAAGCCAATCACAGTTACTATTTTGCAGAAAGTGCGGGAATTTTCCCGCCACAACTGCCTGGGTACACAAGTCATTCCCACGCCTCGCTGGTAGCCCGCCAGAAAGTGTTTTCGCTAAGATTCTGCGAAGTAACGGAACCTCTAGCCCAGCCGCTACTTCAGACCCCTCTGGGCGTGTCTTTTGACAATGTCGGCGCCTGCAAAGCATTCACTCGACTTCCTCACACCCGTCGGCTTAGCAGAGCCCGCCTGTCACCGGACCACCCGGGTGACGAGAGACACTGCGTGGGAAGTCCGCGTGTGAAGGAATAGCAATTTTCCACCGCATGCAATTAGAGAGGAGAATCGTAAGATAGAAATATGAGAGGGGGCTCATACCACCTCTCAGAGACGATAGTTAGCATAGCCTTCAGCTACGTCATTTGCTACGACCTAGCAAGGCGCCATTACCAGTTACTATTGATGCTGTAAAACATGTACCGTCAAGAGTGATGTTCACCAATTATGGATTAAAGTTAAGTATTCCAGCAACTACGTACGTTTTTTGTTAGTGTCATTTCCTTGACCTGTTCCAGACCTCACGCCAGCCTGCGTGAGCTAAAACGCGTGCCTTTCGGCTTCCTCTCATAGTGGGTTGGCTGTCTTGCCAGTCCACAACAGGTGATATGTCAACTACGTGCCATCTGTGCGCCATTATATGCACATTTCCATTTTTCGTAAGTCGAACCTTGCAACCTAAACTTATTTGTGTAATGCACGATGTTCCATTGTATTATAGATCATATTGTATCGGTCTGCCGACACCAAGCTTTTTTGCGCCCCAACAACGACTCTGGATCTAAATACAAAGAAAACAGGTATCACAGGAGGTTTAGTAAGTCATGCAGGAGATGCGAGTGTAATCAAATGGAACTGATGGTCTACCTTTCTTTATTATGTTCCTCCAGTTGCCAGTGTGGTGTATCACCCCTCTGGACAATTAACATTCGTAAGAATGAAGTACAGCATTATCAGTAATCATTTCTTTCCTCTTTTTAATTCATGAGGGATACATTACAAGACATAGTGAAGTGAGCACTGTATTATGATAAGAGAACATTCACCTGGGTTTCCTTCGGACTTGCATAGTCGACAAGGATACGGAGGTCGATGCGGAGTGACCAGTTTCAGTCCAAAGCGCTGGGTGAGCTCATTCGTTTGTTCAGAAGGTGAGGCTCACAAGAGTTTTCCACCTTTTGGCTGGTCGAAGATGACAGACGTTCTGCAGTCTTTTTCAAAAGATTTTACAGAAACTATTTGGTAAAAATTTTTATTTTTGCTTTATTTATAGCTTTGTATGTCAGGTTTATGACGATGTGGCCATCATTTTGTTAATGGTCATAGTTATTGTGATATCTACGTGGAAGTAAAAAATGGCTCTGAGTACTATGGGACTTAACTTCTGAGGTCATCAATCATTAGTCACCTAGAACTTAGAACTACTTAAACCTAACTAACCTATGGACATCACACACATCCATGCCCGAGGTAGGATTCGAACCTGCGACCGTAGCGGTCGCGCGGTTCCAGACTGTAGCACCTAGAACCACTCGGCCACTCGGCCACCCCGGCCGGCCTACGTGGAAGTAAAACACTGCGAGAAATTCAGAAAAGTTTGCAATGAGAAACAGAGGTGCTATGATTTTGCGTTTGGTGCATATTACATAATATATTGTTGCGTATGAAATTTAATAAGATATTGAATTTTTCTTTAGACTTGGGTAGAGGTATCCGTCTGTCATCAATCTTGAGAAAACTCATCTGATGTAGGAGACCCATTTGCTATTTGCGCTGCACCAGCTATAAAGCTAGGATGAAACAACCACAACATCCCTCATATTTCATAAACGATTGCAGATCTCGAAATGAGATTCCGGCAAATGATAGCGGGAAAAGAGGAGACTATTTTACGTTATTATGTAAAACGTAATTATCTACCGTATCATTCCACTAACTACAAATTTTTCGATGAAAGAATGTAATTTTTAAAGACCATTGATAGTTGGTGAAACGAGAAATGCTATGGGTTTTGGAACAACATGAGTGAAGACATTACACGTTTTTTACCGAGGATGTGCTTTTTCATTAGCTAATGCCCTTTCCTTTCCTTAGTTCCTCACTTAAGGGGCTCCGGAAAGGCTCAAAATCATGAAATGTTCAATTTTTACTTTTTTGCGTTTTCTGAATCTGCAGACTATTACCTTTTAATAGATATATAATTTATTCAATTCCGAAGACTACAACTATTTTTAAATTTTTTTTGAAATGTGTTCTACATGGGCGTGACCCACTGTGGCGCTGTTAAACTGCTGTCAAATGGTGTTATTATTAACGTCCGTGTTCATCAGGTACATTTTAGTGATGTGAGATAAAGTATGTGTTGTGGCTAACCTGTGATGGTTCAGTATATATCGCTGGTGTGATTGTCGATTGTTTCGTGTTTATTTACTCTGTCTTTATCTCGAAAATATTCGTAATTAATTCTGTTTCTTGAGTCTCTGTTTTGTTGAAGTATAATAATGAGTAAAAGTAAAGTTATTAGAAATCCTCTGAAGGCTTTTAAGAAAAGGAGAAATGTTGGAAAGCCAAAGGTATGTGTTATTACTGTAAACAATAAAGACGATAACCAAGTGAGTGAACCTAACCTCTCAAGTACACCTGCCCATAGCAGTCAAAGTGGGAAAGAAAATACTTCACAGAAGAAGCTTGGTTCAATGAGCGAAAACTATGAATGTTTTATGGGCGAATCGGATGTGAATGAAATATTTGATATGTCAGTTCTCAAAGGAATTTTTTCAAACTGTGTAAGATGTATTCATTGTAGTGAAGTTGGTCTGGAACTCTCCATAAGAAAGCACGTAGGACTTGCTAGTGAAATACAACTGAAATGTGATAAGTGTTCATACATGACCACCTTTTGGAACAGTGTTGCAGTAACTGCAACTGAAGAAAATGGTAGCAAAATCTACGAACACAACAACGAGCGATGCTTGCTTTAGACAAGAAACGCCTTCGGGCTGCAGACAGGGCTGTAAAGAGTCTAGAAATACAAGCAAGAGTAAACAGGAGGAGGAACAAGAGGAAGCTGGAGGAGGAGTTTGCAGAGGATGAAGATAATCCATCCTATGGACCTGGAATGCACTAAAAAGTTAATCCAATCTTTGTCGCTCGATTCCCAAAACTTTTATTTTCTCATACTAATTACATGTTTTCTAAGGATCTTCCAAACATATTTGTTTCAAACTTTCAGTAAATGTTACACAGTACCTTCTGCATAATTTAACACAGCCTTTTTCCAAAAAACTGTATATTTTTGAATATATAAATAAAAAATTGAAAAAAAATGTTGTGAATTTTCATTACAATTGAAAAAATCATCTTTAATAACTGAACTAAAATTTTGTAAAATCCCTGTGTTAAGTTGTAGCCCATATTCCAATTAATAATCTGTAAAAAGTTCAACTTCCTACCTCAAATACTTTGTGAGGAAAGATGTAATTTATAAGCGTTATTTTAACATTGCAAGAATAGGCCGTTCCGGAGCCCCTTAATAAACCACTGTTTCAGAATTCTCTCACAGTTATCTCTGTACGACATATTAGTGAGCTGATAGTATGTAAAATCCACTGTATTTTAGCAAAAGAAGCAAATTTTAAAATGGCAACCAGAGAAATCTGTAGGTTTTACTCAAAATTCGCGACTGATGATGTTCGCTGAAAGTTACAAATGGTTAACAATCTAGGCGAAAGTAAATCGCTGCATTTTAGGTGGAATTCTTTTTAGTTACTAACGAAAGCAAGGATGACAGTAGATCTTTCTGAATGGCCACGATGCAGCTGTGGGCATATGTACAATACATGCGGGTATAGGCTTCAGTTCAGAACGTACTTCTCCTCCGTTGCCCGGCTTTTACCCTATAACGCCTTCCCATAATCTCCACCACTGTTCTCACCCCACATGCGCCTTGCTGTCTGTGCATCTACCGGCCATGGAGTTCTGTGCGGACTATAGTAGCTGAACCGTGGCATGGTCGACCCTGCTCCAGCTCTGATCGGGGTTTGTTATCTCGCGTTAAATCGCAGCTCGGATAGATAATCTGGCATGGCTAGTCTTAAATGGGCGCGCACGGTGGTGCTATTGGCTACTGGGATGGCAGGGAAGAACTCTGTGTGTGTGTGTGTGTGTGTGTGTGTGTGACAGAGAGAGAGAGAGAGAGAGAGAGAGAGAGAGAGCGTCCTCGCGGAGATAAGACGTGGAGCCATAGTGCACCTGGCCGTATGCAGAGCCGCTGTGTGTGGTGTCCCGTGTGGAAGGGTGGTTGTATGTGCCGCCTGGGTCCTGCCAAGCTGAGTATGTACTGTCGCAGTGTCTGCAAGCAGCGCGTGTCAGCTTGGCTCAGTTCCACGAGTGGATTGCACTCTCAGCATAGCAGTTTCTGTTGACTTTCCATCGAAGGCGACGTTCCGGAAATACCTTGTGGAACAAGTTATTGGTGCTAGTGTGTGCAACGCGTTCAACTTCAGATGGGTCTTGTAGTGTTGATATGGGGCATTTCTCTAGTATCTGGACGTCATGAACGCGTAAGCGCATTTGTGCTGTTTGAAATTACGAGCACACAGTGTCAACGGAGATGCCTGGACGCTTGCTTGGATCATCTCTGCCTTGCAAGAACCGTGGGAGATGATGTGCACTGTTGATCGTGACTAGAAGACACGGTAGTCGGCAGTGGTGTGCCGTGAGTAGCAGTACGGCACAGGCCGAGTCGTACGGTTGCAGTTATATTGTGATGAAGTGGAACATGTTGATTTACGGTTTGATTTTTTGAGACGAGGAAAGAGACTGAAGCACCGTTGAGAAGAATATTTTATTATGTTTATTTTGAAGAGGATTTAATTTAAGGTAACTGATTTCGGATTTTGTTCTTTATTGCGGCAGTTTGTAATTACCCATTTTTGGTTCAGACATCCAGAGACTTGAGTATTGGGAAAGATAAACAGACACGCATAATTTACAATCCGAATTTGGGGGTAGGATTAATTGTTGAATATTTAATGGCATTTTTATGAGTTGCATTTTTGAAAAGATGACATTTGACGTTAAAGACTACTTACTTTTGTCTACTCAAGAACTGTATTTTTTTGTGTTTTAACGTTTGCGAAGAAAAGAAAGAGATAATTATTCAATACAGAAGTTCTCTAATCAGAAAACTAATTACATTTGATGTTATAATTTGTCCCAAGTCACTGTCTGGATCCAAAGTTCATGCCAGAATATGTGTTATCATTTTTACTTATTCAGATTTATTATGAACCAAGTATGCTTCGCCTTATGAAAAAAAAACCTAAAAAAGAAGTTTCACGATGTTCCCATTGTGCAACAGGTAAGACAAAATAAAAAAAAGGAAAAATTTATTTTTTCCGGGGCCAATTTATCTGTTCAATAGTTTAATGACTCACAGTGTTCAATTCAGACAGTACTCTTGCCATTGCGAATGTTTAAACATACAGGCAACAAGATTGGCACTTCCAAGTTACTTCATCGCAGTCCGATTTTGCAACATATCCTCGCAGTCGATTTCTCATGTGCAGAGTTCTTCTATGCTGGAAGTTTATTTCTCATATTATTTTAAAAAGGATAACTTACAGTGTGGGTAACATAATGGATGTATAAAAATAAAGAATCGTCCGATTTGCCACACTATGTTTCTGAAACTAACACATGTGTACAATGAATTTTCTTTTTCGATGATCGGGAAACTCAAAAAGGTATTTCTCATACCTCTTCATAGGTGTTCAATATGCCCCCTTGAGATGCACGACATATGTCAAATGAGATATTCTATTCGTTCCCACACTGCAAAGAGCATGTCTTGCGTTACAGCTTCCACAGTTACTGTTATGCGATGTCTCAATTAATTTATTGTTGTTGGTAACGAAGGCACATAAACAGAATCTTTTATAAACCCCCAGAAGAAATAATCATATACATTCAGGTCCGTGACCTTGGAGGCCAGTAATGTAAGGCTGAATCATTTGGTCCAGTGCGACCGATGCATCGTTCAGTAATCCTGATAAAAAAAAAAAAAATTCCCACACTTCCAGATGCCATTGTGTCGGTGCCCCATTATTTTAGTAAATGACGTCGTTCGAATGAAATGGGAAAAGAAAGTTCTGAAGCATATGTGCTTCCTGTAACAGTGTTCTCGGTAAGGAAAATGGACCATACATCTTTTCCTGCGAAACTGCGCAAAAAACACTAAATTTCGGAGACTCCCTCTCATGTTGTACAACTTCATGTGATTGTTCCGTACCGAATATTCACAATTTATGACGGTCCACTGTCCCATTTAAATGGAATTTTGCCTCATCACTAAACACTAAGCGTGGGAGAAAACTGTCATCCTCCATCTTACTAAGAACGAAATTACAGAACTTCTCACACGTTGTTCTTCGTCACCTTCACGAAGAGCTTGCAGTAGCTGAATTTTGGATGATTTAATGTGTAAACGTTGATGCAATACACGCCAGATGGACATCAGGGGTAGGCATGTTGAGCTGTCGAGCTGCACGGCGAACGGATTTCTGCGGACTCCTTGTGAAACTATGGCGGATGCGTTCGACGTATGTGTCAGACACTCTGGGACGGCCGCCGATTTGCCATTACACAGACGACCTGTTTCCCGGAATCGTTTATGCCATCATTTAATGCTCTGTGCTGTAGGAGGATGTACACCTTACCTAGTACGAAACCGAGCGAGGTGGCGCAGTGGTTAGCACACTGGACTCGCATTCGGGAGGACGCGTTTCAAAACCGCGTCCGGCCATCCTGGTTTAGGTTTCCCGTGATTTCCCTAAATCGCTTCAGGCAAATGTCGGGATAGTCCCTTTGAAAGGGCACGGCTGACTTACTTGCCTAATCGGACGGTACCGATGACTTCGCTGTTTGGTCCGCACCCCTACATCAACCAACCTAGTGCGAAAGGCACGCTAAACAGTTATTACTGATCCGCACTGCGCATAACGTAGAACACAAAACGCTTTCTGTTCTCCTGACACAATTTTTCCAGAATTGAAGTGGGCGCAGCCGGCCGCGGTGGTCTCGCGGTTCTAGGCGCGCAGTCCGGAACCGCGCGACTGCTACGGTCGCAGGTTCGAATCCTGCCTCGGGCATGGATGTGTGTGATGTCCTTAGGTTAGTTAGGTTTCAGTAGTTCTAAGTTCTAGGGGACTGATGACCACAGCTGTTAAGTCCCATAGTGCTCAGAGCCATTTGAACCATTTTTGAAATGGGTGCACACTGCTGCTGCCAAACGGGAACGACGTAAAACTCGAGAGTTTGCTCTTTCTAAAAGCACGCTGTTCACGCACATATCTCAAATAACATAATAGTTATGATTTTTTAAAAATCGGATGATTATTTTTGATACACCCTGTGTATGAAAATGGTATTCTAGGACTCGCGACGAAGGATGCAGTGATAGTTTTACATTTGGTAAGTACAGTACTTACGCAAACCCGTGTGAAGCTCACCCTGTTGGTTATCTGACATCGATTTGGATCCAGCGCCCTCGCAGTTATGCGACGGAAAAACTTCCTTAAATTTAAAGAGAGTAGTGCATCGGGCAGGTGAGGTGCTCTTTATTCATATTTAAATTTGTCAATTGAGTTTTCCTAGCTTCTTTTCTTCTGACGTACATCTTTTGGTTATCTAAATTTCTTGCTTTAAGTTTCACAAAGTAACTGAGATGCTGTGATTGTTTTAAGTTTTAAATTTGTCGGTCGGTTTGGCAATTAACTTGACTAGCTCCTTCTCTGGTTATGTAATAGTTTTTTGGTAAATTAAAAGCCTTTTCTTTCAATCAGCTAATTATGGCAACCTCTGATGTTATTGAGGGGCAAGTTACTGTAAGTGCTGTATAGTTTTTGTGTTACAGCAGCTATCATAATTATGTGCAGAAACTGTGTTGATTTAACGATGAACTAACAGCCATAGAGGTAGCATGTTGAGTGGAACGGCCGGCCACCTAATCTAAAGACAATCCGCCATGTAACCATCTTTTAGAAATGGGGAGCTTGATGTTCGCTTACTGCGGAAGGATTTGCCCTATTTGTAATTGCACTGCTTACCTATCAAGTGATTTAATTTCTTGATGACTGTGAAAATCTGTTTTCCTAAACTTTATAGTAAAGTTCAGGCAAAGAAATTTTAAAAATCTTTGAAAGTTTTAAAGTTGATGTTTTAATCTCTTGTAGAACTACTGAATTTTATTATTTGGTTTTATTGCAGCGTCTTGAGTAGATATAAATTTAAATTGCCATGGTTTTGCAAACAAAGAAAAGCTTTACCTAGAGTCCAATATATGTCAGTAATTTTGATTTGAAATTGCCATCTTTCGGGTATTTAGTAAAATAAATAAGTTTTTCTTTTAGATAGTGCTTAACATTTCTTGTCCCTGCACCTCTCCTACACGACAGGGTTGGAACGACCCGTTGGTTCAAAAATTAATAAGCATTTGTCTGATTAAAGCTTTGTAGAATATAAATTATAATATTTTCTAAAGTATGAGGCAATTAGAAACTGAAGGTACCACGACAGCTGAGGACAACGTGAATTTAACTGCTCGCTATCTGTACAACTTCACGTTTTAGTTGTTCTCTGATGGCGGAGACATCATTTAGGAGGATAACTGTCATTGTCACAAGGCCAGAATCGTACTACAATGGTTAGAGGAGCAGGGTAGTGAACTCAGGCTGATATCTTGGCTACCAGTTCGTCGATCTGAACACATCTGCGACTGTCAGGCGCCCACAATCCACCAGCCGGTAATTTATGGGAACTGTATGACCAGTGTGGAGGCAGCTCGTCCCATAAGCTTCCGGAAAAACTACCATGGACTTGTCCAATCGATGCCCCGAATAATCGCTTCTGTTGTGCGTTCCAAAAGTCGACCAATACGCTATTAAACAGATGGTCACAAAGTTTTGACTCATCAGTCAGTGAAATGAATTAAATGCATTGAAATTAAATGAAAAGATGTGCTGGGATCAGTTCAGTAAAAGTGCAATAACATGAAATGGTATCGGTTCAAACAGTTGAGGACCAAGAGCACAGATGGAAAACTAGTCCTGAGCAAAGAAGGGAAAGCAGAAAGGTGGAAGGAGTATATACAGGGGCTATATATAAGGGAGATGTACTACTGAATGGCCTGTACGTGGCAGCGTAGTGCAGATGCACACATGCCGTCGCAGTCTCAGTATAAAGATGGCCGCCCGCCTTGCGACTTGCTCCAGGGAAGAACAGCGTTCTGTTATTCGGTTTTTGCGTAGTGAAGGCGTAAAACCTATTGAAATTCGTCGACGAATGAAGGTTCAGTACGGTGATACATGTTTGTCACAGCAGCAAGTCTACGAATGGAGTAGGAAGTTTGCAAATGGTGTGGCTTCAGTGGAAGATGCTACTCGTCCAGATCAGGCACAACGAGTTATGACTCCACAGAATATTACAGCAGTTGAAGCCATAGTGAAGGAAAACCGCCGAGTGACGCTGAATGACATTGCAGCATGTTTACAGATTAGTCATGGGTCAGCACACCACACTGTGCATGATGTGCTCCAGTTTCACAAAGTGTCTTTAGGATGGGTGCCACGGCAGCTGACTCCTGAAATGAGAGAACGACGTGTTGATGCTTGTGAAGAACTTCTTCGGCGCTTTGAACGAGAAGGTGATGGCTTCCTTGCAAGAATCGTTACTGGGGATGAAACCTGGGATCACTCCCACCAACCGGAAACGAAGAGAGCGAGCAAGGAATGGCACCATTCCTCCTCACCAAAACCAAAGAAGTTTCGAACAGAACCATCAGTAGGGAAGGTGGGACGAAAAAGGCGCCATTTTAGAGCATTACACGCCTAGAGGGACCACTGTCACCAGTGCATCATACACAGATCTCCTAAAAAATCATCTGCAGCCTGCAATCAAATCAAAGCCACATGGACTGCTGTCAGCAGGTGTCCTTTTGCACCATAACAATGCAAGGCCCCACACTATCCGTACAACAGTTGCAACAATCACAGACATGCATTTTGAGTGTCTTCCTCATCCACCATACTCACCAGACCTTGGCGCAAGTGACTTCCATATGTTTGGACCACTCAAAGACGCAATGGGAGGAAAGACGTTCCGTTCTGATGAAGAGGTACGCCACGCGGTGCATGAGTGGTTGCGCGGACTACAAGAAGAATTTTTTTCTAAAGGAATTTATGCACTTTGTAAGCGGTGGAGGACTTGCATTGAGCGTGGGGGAGATTATGTTGAAAAGTGATACAGCTTTGTACCACTTCTGCACAATAAATAATATTTTAAAAAATATTTAAGGTTTTCATTTGACTCACCCTCGTAGGTTAAGGAAAGGCAAACCTACGTTTATAGCATTTGTAGACTTAGAGAAAGCTTTTGAGAATGTTGACTAGAATACTCTCTTTCAAATTCTAAAGGAGGCGAGGGTATAATAGAGGGAACGAAAGGCTATTTACAATTTGTACAGACGCCAGATGGCAGTTATAAGAGTCGAGGGACATGAAAGGGAAGCAGTGGTTGAGACGGGAGTGAGACAGGGTTGTAGTCTATCCCCGATTTTATTCAATCTAGCAGTAAAAGGAACAAAAGAAAAATTTGGAGTAGGAATTAAAATCCAATGAGAAGAGATAAATACTTTAAAGGTTTGCCGAGTACTTGGAAGAGCAGTTGAAAGGAATGGACCGTGTCTTGAAAGCAGGGTATAAAATTACCATCAACAAAAGGCTAACGAGGATAATGGAATTTAGTTGAATTAAATCAGTTGATGCTGAGGGGATTAGATTAGCAAATAAGACACTTGTAGTAGATGAGTTTTGCTATGTGGGGAACAAAATAAATGACGATGGTCGAAGTAGAGAGGATATAAAATGTAGACCGGCAATTGCAAGAAAAGCGTTTCTGAAGAAGAGAAATTTGTTAACATCGAGTGCAGATTTAAGTGTAATGTAGTCGTTTCTGGAAGTATTTGTAAGGAGTGTAGCCATGTATGGCAATGAAACATAGATGATAAATAGTTTAGACAAGAAGAGAATAGAAGCTTTCGAAATGTGATGCTACAGAAGAATACTGATGATTAAATGGGTAGACCACGTAACTAATGAGGAGATACTGAAGAGAATTGGGAAGAAGAGGAATTTGTGGCAGAACTTGACTAGAAGAAGGGATCGGTTGGTAGGATACGTTCTAAGGCATTAAGGGATCACCAATTTAGTATTGGAGTGAAGCGTGGTAAGCAGATTCGGGGGGATGTAGGTAGAAGTCGGAATGAAGAGGCTTGCACAGGATAGAGTAGCATAAAGAGTTGCATCAAACCAATCTTTGGTCTGAAGACCACAAAAACAACAACCACAACACGTAATGGACATGCAGTAACAACTGAAAATTTGTGGCTGATTGGCTTCTCCAATTTCCAACTATCTAATCATTTTACCTGACATCTTTACATGTCGTAACCTCATTGATTTCACTGAATCACCCCATTAATTTAATTTCAGTTCATTTCATAATACCATGTAAATAAGGGTGAACAAACAACGTTTTGGTAGTACTTAGTTAAACACAAAGAAATCCAGCTAGCTACATTGTCCACAACATAAGCAAATACCACAGAGTGACGTGAACCATCTGCACTACAGCTCTTAACGACAGTATGTAGGAAGGAGTGTGGTGCATGTGACGAGCCACTATTGAAGACATAGGTGAGTCACTCCAGTGAGCACTCTGCTACTTAGTGAAAGGTTGACCCTGGAAAACACTCTGTGTGTGTGTGTGTGTGTGTGTGTGTGTGTGTGGGTGTGGGTGTGGGTGTGTGTGTGTGTGTGTGTGTGTGTGTGTGTGTTTTGTGTGAACCTATGCTCGGGCGTGCGACTTACGGCTGCACTGTGGTGACCACCACCTATGAGGAGACGCTATATTGTTCAGTGTGCTAATAACAGCTGGCAACTAAATCTACACAGAATTAATTGACAGGAAGAATAACAACTGTCGACGCAGAACAGTGATTCACATCCATACACAATTCTTTTATTTTTTTCTTCTTCTAAACTTATGTATGGTAAGACTTGTCTATATTCGCAATTGCTGCCTAACACAGTTTCAGAAGTTTGCCATTGTATTGTCGAACTGTTCACAACTGAAGCCTGCTACTTTGTTCGTGTCTACATGAAACAGAAAAAGAATTGTATAAAGTGTATTGTTCCGGACCAGCAGACAAGATATTCAAACGCAGATACTAGACGTTTCAACATCTTTGTTTGTCTGTATAGAAACACATCTTACAGGATTAAGATATTTTAACTTTCAAAAGACATAAGTTGAGAAAGAAAAGCGTTTTTATTGTCGCACCATACAGATTTTTCTCAATTAAAAGAGAAATACTTAAAAATTTTTGGATATGAAATATATTTTATTAAATCTTTAAGGTCTTCCAGATTTCACGAGAATAAATAATAGAAATTTCATCAAAAGTGTAGCTTCAGAAGTATTTTCGGATCACTAGAATACACGACTCACATTTTTCAAACATTCAGTAACTGTCCAGAAGGTTGAATACACAATTCACATTTTTCAAACATTCAATGATCACGCAGAAGATTTCACTAAACGTCCAGCGAAGAGGATCGTCCCTGTGACCTCATCCACAATGAAGAAGATGAAGGGGTGGTCAGCCTTGAAGATGACGGGCGGTGGAGGCGGAAACAGAGGGAAGCTGGCACCCTCTGTTATGAGAACTGCAACAGGAAGAGCAGACATGATATAACAGTCTTAGGAAACACACTGAGGTGACAAAAGTCATGTGATATCTCCTAACACCGTGTCGGACATCCACTTATCCGGCGTAGTGCAGCAGCTCGACGTGGGAAGGATTCAACAAGTCGCTGGAAGTGCTCTACAGAAGTACTGAGCCGCAATGCTTCTATAGCCGTCCATAAATGCGAAAGTGTTGCCAGTGCAGGATGTTGTGCACGAATTGACCTCTCCATTATGTTCCATTAACATTCGATGGGACTGATGTCGGGCGATCTGGATGGCCAAATCATTCGCTCGAATGGTGCAGAATATTCTTCAAACCAATCACAAACAACTACTGTGGTCCAGTAACGTGACATCGTTGTTTGGGAACATGACCTCCATGAATGCCTGAAAATAGTCTCCAAGGAGCCGAACATGACCATTTCCAGTCAATGATGGGTTCAGTTTTACCAGAGGACACAATCTATTCCATGTAAACGCAGACCACTCCACTAAGGAGCCACCACTAGCTTGCACATTGCCTTGCCAACCTGGATGTATATTTTTGCGGGGGTTTGCGCCACACTAGAACCCTACCATCAGCTCTTACCAACTGAAATCGGGACTCACCTGACCAGATCACGGTTTTCCAGTCGTCTAGGGTCCACCGATATGATCATGAGCCCAGGAAGGGCGCTGCAAGCAATGTCGTGCTACTAGCAAAGGTTCACGCGTCGGTCGTCTGTTGCAATAACGCATTAAGTCAGATTAAGGCGTTCGATACAGTTCCCCATAGTCGTTTAATGAACAAAGTAAGAGCATATGGACTATCAGACCAATTGTGTGATTGGATTGAAGAGTTCCTAGATAACAGGACGCAGCATGCCATTCTCAATGGAGAGAAGTCTTCCGGAGTAAGAGTGATTTCAGGTGTGCCGCAGGGGAGTGTCATAGGACCGTTGCTATTCACAATATACATAAATGACCTTATGGATGACATCGGAAGTTCACTGAGGCTTTTTGCGGATGATGCTGTGGTATATCGAGAGGTTGTAACAATGGAAAATTGTACCGAAATGCAGGAGGATATGCAGCGAATTGACGCATGGTGCAGGGAATGGCAATTGAATCTCAGTGTAGACAAGTGTAATGCGTTGCGAATACATAGAAAGAAAGATCCGTTATCATTTAGCTACAGTATAGCAGGTCAGCAACTGGAAGCAGTTAATTCCATAAATGATGTGGGAGTAGGCATTAGGAGTGATTTAAAATGGGATGACCATATAAAGTTGATCGTCAGTAAAGCAGATGCCAGGCTGAGATTCACTGGAAGAATCCTACGGAAATGCAATCCGAAAACAAAGGAAGTAGGTTACAGTACGATTGTTCGCCCACTGCTTGAATACGGCTCAGCAGTCTGGGATCCGTACCAGATAGGGTTGATAGAAGAGATAGAGAAGGTCCAACGGAGAGCAGCGCGCTTCGTTACAGGATCATTTAGTAATTGCGAAAGCGTTACGGAGATGATAGATAAACTCCAGTGGAAGACTCTGCAGGAGAGACGCTCAGTAGCTCGGTACGGGCTTTTGACAAAGTTTCGAGAACGTACCTTCACCGAGGAGTCAAGCAGTATATTGCTCCCTTCTACGTATATCTCGCGAAGAGTCCATGAGGATAAAATCAGAGAGATTAGAGCCCACACAGAGGAATACCGACAGTCCTTCTTTCCACGAACAATACGAGACTGGAATAGAAGGGAGAACCGATAGAGGTACTCAAGGTACCCTCCGCCACACGCCGTCAGGTGGCTTGCGGAGTATGGATGTAGATTTAAAGGTAGATACATGGGCTTAATGTTCCCAAAATACGATGGAATTTTTGTGAATGCGTCATAGCACTGGGTCACAGTTGTTCGTGGTCGATTTGGAGAACATTCTGGACAATTCGAGCGAACATTTTAGCAACCCAGATCGCCCGCATTAATCCCATCGAACATTTATGGGAGATAATCGGGAGGTCAGCTCGTGCACAAAATTCTTCATGGGCAACATCTTCGCAGTTATGGGCGACTACAGACGCAGCATGGATCAGTATATCTGCAGGGGACCTCGAACAACTTGTTGATTCCATGCCACCTCGAGTTAGTTAGTGCACAACGCCGGGAAAAAGGATGTCCGATGCGATTTTAGGAGGTATTCCACGACTTCTGTCACCTCGGTGTATTGTACTCTCCAATACACGACCCTAAGTGTGCTCATATTATCACACCAGCATCGTCAATGATGATTGCAGCGAATATGGGATCATCGAAACTAGGCCGTCGAACAGTGGAAACGCGTCGCCTGGTCGTATGAACCATTTTTCTTGTAACAACAGGTGCAGCAAGCATAGAGACAGGTGAGCGTGGTATTATATGAAGGGAGGCATTCGCCTGATCTTCTGTGGTAGTAATCGAAGGGATCATGACAGCTGGGGAGTACGTAAACCTAATTTCTCACCACCTGAACCATTTTGTGCTTAATGTCTTTCCTGAAGGCGGTTACGTCTTGCAGCAGTATAACTGCCCATGCCGCAAGACCAAATTCGTTCTACAGTGTTTTTAGGAGCGTGATAGCGAACTCACCTTGGTGTCTCGGCTACCATTCGCCCAACCTAAACATGATGGGGTACACATGGGACTATTAAGATCCAGTTCCGAGCCCAAAACTACCGTTTCATGGTTGACGGCAGTTGCATTACGTGTCTGCAGACAACTCGTGCCACATACCCCAGGCAAAATATCATGGTCTTATCTAACCCATACCTCTTACGATCGCCGCTGAATTACGTTCCAAAGGTCGACCAATACTTTTATACGCTGTAAGCAGGTTTACTTAATCGTATGGCAGTAGGTGTCAGCACAATGCACCTAATATGAAAAACGTGTGTTTTTGGGTGTGTCCGGATACTTTTGATCAGATATTGTACCTCCCATCTCAATATGGACGATGTAGAGGCGCTATGTCTCAATCATTATGTTTTGAATCATCAGCTTATGAGTACAATAAATGCATTCAAATGGATTGAATGGATGTATTGGGATCAAATCAGCGAAAATGCGATCAAATGATGTGGTATCAGCTTAGCCCTGCTCAGGTAGCCGTTTTCGGGATAGTGAGGTATGCCGGCGCCGTGTAGAATCTGTCCTGCAGATAAACGACAAGGGTAGCTGTACCTACCAGTCAGGAGGCGGTTTTTAGGCAGTTTCCCACATCCCACTGGGTGAATACCGGGCTGAATCACGTCTTCCGCTTCAGATACACGTCACGCCAACATATAACACTTGATCTCAGAATTTATACCCAGACAGATCAAGTAGAATACTTCTGTCCTGGGGGATAACTAAGAGACTGACGACCTACACAGTCTGGTCTCCTTAAACATTTACGCAACATCAGCCCTAGTTGAGGAATACTGAACATGTTGTGTAATGGATGCGTAATAACTACTGAAAATTTATGGATGACCTTCAATTGAAAATACCTGAACAGTTTGTGTAATATCATTTCATGTCGGAATAGCTTCTTTGATTTCGTCCATGTCAATTCATTAATTTAATTTCAATGCATTTTACAATATGACGTCATTGAGGGTCCACAAAGAAAGTTGTGGCACCGCTTAGCCAACCGCAAAGACATCCAGCTGGAAAACTGTGTGCACAACTTAAGCAGATATCACAAAGTTTTGTACCCAGTATGTGGTAAGATTTTTTTTTTTTTAATGACGATGTGGCCTCAGGCATATGGAGCCTATGACGTGATGCAGCTGAAGCCACTGACGAATCATATCAGTGAGGATTCTGCTAATGCTGGAAAGCTTCATTTTGGAAGATAATCAAGAATCCAAGTGACAGATGACTTTCGTCTGCATACAAACCACGATGGAAATTCAGATTGTTGTTTGTGATCTCTTTCTCTGGATTAGCGTCTTTGATTTTTAATCAAAACGTCCTCCGTCCCGGGTTCGAAACCCACCACCATTTTGGTTACTAATCAGCAGTGGACGGCTGAAGACTTTCGGCATAGGAAGTCGCCCTCATTCTGCCAACCGCTTTGTCAAAGAGGGCGGAGAAACGGACAGGGGTGGGAAAATGCCCCTAAAGACGGAATAATCAGCAACGATCAAAAGCATGAGAACGTAGAAGATAATGGAAACCACTGCATTAAAGACACACAACGTGTATCCACAGGACATGTGACCTGTAATTGAAAATATTTCATGATGATCTCTCCATTGGCAAAAGATTCCGTAGTACTCCCCCATTCGGAACTCTGGGCGGGGAGTTCGAAAGGGGAAGTGACTACGAGAAAAAGATTGAATAAGCAACGAAAGCATAACGTTCTACTAGTTGGGGCGTGGAATGTCAGAAGCTTGAACGTGGCAGAGAAGCTAGAAAATCTATAAAGAGAAATGCAAAGGCTCAATCTAGACATAGTAGGGTTCAGTGTAGTGAAATGGAAAGAAGACAAGGATTTCTGGTCAGATGAGTATAGGGTAATATCAACAGTAACAGAAAATGGTGTAACAGGAGTAGGATTCCTTATAAATAGGATGGTAGGGCAGAGAGTGTGTTACTGTGAACAGTTAAGAGATAGAGTTGATTTTATCAGAATCGATGCAGACCAGCACCGACAACGATAGTTAAAGTACACATTCTGAAGTCGCAGGCTGAAGACGAAGAGATAGGGCTATTGAAAGAGTAATACAGTACGTAATCGGAGATGAAAATTTAATAGTCATGGGGGTCTGGAAAGCAGTTGTAGGGGAAGGAGTAGAAGAAGAGGTTACAGGAGAATATGGGCTTGGGAAAAGGAACGAGAGAGGAGAAAGAGAGAGTTCTGTAAAGAAAGTAATAGCGAATACTCTGTTCAAAAACCACAAGAGGAGGAGGTGTACTTGGAAAAGGTCGCGTGATACGGGAAATCAGATACTGGATTGTAAGGTGTACCCAGGGGCAGATAAGGCTCAGATCACAATTTAATAGTGATGAAGAGTAGGCTGAAGTTTAAGAGATTAGGCAGGAAGAATCAATAAGCAAAGAAGTGATACAGGAAACTAAGGAATGACGAGATACGCTTGAAGTTTCCGAACGCCATAGATACAGCAGCAAGGAATAGCTCAGTAAGCAGTCCAGTTGAAGAGGAATGGACATCTCTAAAATGGGCAGTCACAGAAGTTGGGAAGGACAACATAGGTATCAAGAAGGTAACTGCGAAGAAACCTTGGGTAACAGAAGAAATACTTCAGTTGATCGATGAAAGAAGAAAATACAAAAATGTTTAGAGAAATTCTGAAATACAAAAATACATGTCGCTGAGGAATGAAATAAACAGAAAGTACAGGGAATCTAAGACGAAATGGCTGCAGGAAAAATCTGAAGAAATCGAAAAAGAGATGATTGTCGGAAGGACTGACTCAACATATAGAAAAGCGAAAACAACCTTCGGTGAAATTAAAATCATGGGTGATGACATTAAGACTGCAACGGAAATTCCCCTGTTAAATGCAGAAGAGAGAGCGGATAGGTGCAAACAGTACATTGAAGGTCTCGACGAGGGGGAAGATTTCTCTGTTGCGATGGAAGAAGAAACAGGATTCGAAGTAGAAGGGATAGGGGATGCAGTATTAGAATCAGAATTTAAGAGAGCTTTGAAGGGCTTAAGATCAAATAAGGAAGAAGGGATCAGAATATCTAAAATCATTGGGGAAAGTGGCAACAAAACGAGTATTCACGTTTGATTTGTAGAATGTATAGGTATACCATTTGACGTTCAGAAATATATCATCAAAACAATTTTGAAGACTGCATGAGCTGACAAGAGCGAGAATCATTGCACAATCAGCTTAACAGCTCATGCATCCAAGTTACTGACAAGAATAATATGCAGAGGAATGGAAAAGAAAATTGAAGATGTGTTAGATGACGATCAGTTTGGCTTTAGTTAAGGTAAAGGCATCAGAGAGGCAAATCTGACGTTGCGGTTGAAATGCAAGCAAAACTAAACAAAACTCAAGACACCTTTACAGGATTTGTCGACCTGGAAAAAGCGTTTTACAATGTAAAATGGTGCAAGATGTTGGAAGTTCTGGAATAAAAAAAGGGTAAGCTGTAGAGGGGTAACATATAATATGTACAAGAACCAGATGTGACTGGAAGAGAAAGAACGAAATGCTCGGATTACAAATGGTGTAAGAAAGGGCTGTAGTCTTTTACCCCTACTGTTGAATCTGTACATCGAAGAAGCAATGATGGAAATAAAAGAAAGGTTCAGGAATGGGATTAAAATTCACGGTGAAAGGATATCAATGAAACGATTCGCTGATGACATTGCTATCCTGAGTGAAAGTGAAGAAGAATTACATGATGTACTGAATGGAGTCAACAGTCTAATGAAAACCAAATATGGATTGAGAGTAAATCAAGAAAGACGAAAGCAACGAGAAGAACCAGAAATGAGAACAAGAGGACTGATGGTCACGAAGTAGACGAAGTTAAGGAATTCTACTACCTAGGCAGCAAAATAACCATGACGGACGGAGCAAGGAGGAAATCAAAACTAGACTAGCACTGGCAAAAAGGGATATCCTGGCCTAGAGAAGTCTACTAGTACCAAACATAAGCCTCAATTTGAGGAAGAAATTTCGCAGAATGTACGTTTGGAGCACAGCATTGTGTGGCAGTGAAACATGGACTGTGGGAAAACCGGAACAGAAGAGAATCGAAGCATTTGAGATGTGGTGCTATAGACGAATGTTGAAAATTAGGTGGTCTGATGATGTGAGGAATAAGGAGTATCTGTGCAGAAACGGAGAGGAATGGAATATGTGGAAAACTCCGAGAAGGAGAACGGACAAGATGACAGGACATCTGTTAAGACATCAAGGAATGACTTCCATGGTCTTAGAGGGGGCTGTAGAGTGCAAAAACTGTTGAAGAGGACAGTGATTGAAATACATCCAGTAAATAATTGAGAACGTAGGTTGCAAGTGCTACTCGAGAAGAGAAGGTTGCCACAGGAGGGGAATTCTATGTGAATTCGTAAGGGACCAAACTGCTGAGGTCATCGGCCCTTAGACTTACACACTACTTAAACTAACTTCTGCTAAGAACAACACACACAACCATGCCCGAGGGAGGACTCAAACTTCCGGCGGGAGGGGCCGCGCAATCTGCGACATAGCGCCTTAATCCCGCGGTCACTCCGCCCTGCGAGAGGAAGTCGTGGCGTCTTCGGTCAGAACCTGATGACTCAAAAAATTTGTGTGTCCTTGAAGAACAAAAATTCTCAAGCACAGCTCTCGTTTTCCTTCATTTCTTCTGGAGGTATGTATGGTAACATTTGTGTATACGCTTATATTCTCCATTAGAGTTACAGTTTCAGAAAGTGGGCACCGTCTGGTCGACTTTGAAGCTTGTTACTCTTTTCGTGTCTACAATAAATAAAAATTGCATAACGTGTACTATTTAGGGTCAGAAAACGTAATGGACGATTCAGTATCCTTGTTTGTATGGGTAGACTCAAGACATCTTATGGAATTCAGCTATTATAACTTTTATGGTTATACACTGCTGGCCATTAAAATTGCTACACCAAGAAGAAATACAGATGATAAATGAGTATTCATTGGAAAATATATATCATACTAGAAGTGACGTGTGATTACATTTTCACGCAATTTGGGTGCACAGATCCTGAGAAATCAGTACCCAGAACAACCACCTCTGACCTTAGTAACGGCTTAGATACGCTTGGGCATTGAGTCAAACAGAGCTTGGATGGCGTGTACAGGTACAGCTGCCCATGCAGCTTCAACACGATACCACAGTTCATCAAGAGTAGTGACTGGCGTATTGTGACGAGCCAGTTGCTCGGCCACCATTGACCAGACGTTTTAAATTGGTGAGAGATCTGGAGAATGTGCTGGCCAGGGCAGCAGTCGAACATTTTCTGTATCCAGAAAGGCGCGTACAGGACCTGCAACATGCGGTCGTGCATTGTCCTATTGAAATGTAGGGTTTCGCAGGGATCGAATGAAGGGTAGAGCCACGGGTCGTAACACATCTGAAATGTAACGTCCACTGTTCAAAGTCCCGTCAATGCGAACAAGAGGTGACCGAGACGTGTAGCCAATGGCACCCCATACCATCACGCCGGATGATACGCCAGTATGGCGATCACGAATACACGCTTCCAATGTGCGTTCACCACAATGTCGCCAAACACGGATGCGACCATCATGCTGCTGTCAACAGAACCTGGATTCATCCGAAAAAATGACGTTTTACCATTCGTGAACCCAGGTTCGTCGGTGAGTACACCATCGCAGGCGCTCCTGTCTGTGATGCAGCGTCAAGGGTAACCGCAGCCATGGTCTCCGAGGTGATAGTCCATGCTGCTGCAAACGTCGTCGAACTGTTCGTGTAGATGGCTGTTGTCTTGCAAATGTCTCCATCTGTTGACTCAGGGATCGATACGTGGCTGCACGATCTGTTACAGCCATGCGGATAAGATGCCTGTCATCTCGACTGCTAGTGATACGAGGCCGTTGGGATCCAGCACGGCGTTCCGTATTACCCTCCTGAACCCACCGATTCCATATTCTGCTAACAGTCATTGGATCTCGACCAACGCGAGCAGCAATGTCGCGATACGATAAACCGCAATCGCGATAGGCTACAATCCGACCTTTATCCAAGTCGGAAACGTGATGGTATGCATTTGTCCTCCTTACACGAGGCATCACAACAACGTTTCACCAGGCGGGTGAACTGCTGATTGTGTATGAGAAATCGCTTGGAAACTTTCCTCGTGCCAGCACGTTGTAGGTGTCGTAACCGGCGCAAACCTTGTGTGAATGCTCTGAAAAGGTAATCATTTGCATATCACAGCACCTTTTTCCTGTCGGTTAAATTTCGCGCCTGTAGCACGTCATCTTCGTGGTGTAGCAATTTTATTGGCCAGTAGTGTACATTGGAAAACAAACGTCTTCTTTCAGTTCATGCCTTAAATAATTATTTCTCTAAATTAAAATAAAAACATTGCATATCCTTTTGATTCGAGATATTTTATTAAATATTTAAGGTTTTCTACATTCAGAACAATAAAAATTTCATAAAAACTGTTGCTACATATTTGCACATCACTGAAATACAGAACTCATATATGTTAAAATGCAATAATTACGCGGAAGGTTCCACGAGACGTCCGGCGAAGAGGATCGTCCGTCTGACGCGATCCAAGATGAAGATCATGAAGGGGTGGTCGGCTTTGAAGATGACAGGTGGTGGTGGTGGAAGCAGGGGAAAGCTCGCACCAAGAGGGAGGAGAACTGCAACAGCAGGAGCAGTCATTAGGTAACTTTTCTAGGAAATAATTTTATTAACGCTGTTCGTATACAAGACAGTTAAGATTTCCGGGATTTCCAGATAGCGGAAGATGAGCAATGCTTACGAAATGCAGGAATCATATTTCGTGTCCTGCAACAACGTATTGCTTTAAATTACCATTATTTTGCCGAAAACATACGAAATTGCTCGATAAGTATGAAATGTGTGAGGCACTACCCGCACGCTGGTATCTCCAAAACAAACGTTTCTTCATTGGATGGTACGGTGGGTACCAACTCTGTGATAAATTACGCGAGATTAGTAGTGGTATGATCCGACTGGCTCCCTCAACAGGAACCAGTGCCCCAAATCTTCAGTTAACCTCTTGTTATGTGTGACTGTACAAGGAAATTGAAAGTTTATCAGAGAAGAAAAGTTACAATTTTAAAGTTGTTTCAAACTTTCTACAAAACAGTTTGTGACACTTTCTACAGTTTGCTTCGCGTGTTTATTAATGTTCCAAAAATATCTCTTTGAAATATAGATGTACAAAGCTACAACATTTAATTGACAGAGGAAAATATCTTGGTGAGGGGGGGGGGGCGGGAGCGGGGGAGGGGGAGGGAGCGGGGGGGGGGGGGGGGGTAGGACCCATCAAACTGGCAAACTTGGGGCTGAAGAGGCACCACAGGACATTTTAATTTCCACTGCCTACACTTTTACAAATAAATTCATAAAACTTCGTCAGCATGGCCGTGAAGGATTCAGGATTCACACTCATAGCAGCGGAAGTTCACAAACAGCAAAATAAAACTTTTTTACATGTGAAATTTCATAATTTTTTTTCGCTTACTATTGGTTGCATTTTTTTCTATAGGCACACTTTTCTTCATAAGTAAGAGGAATTCTTCGATCAATTTTGCACAGCATAGAAAATATACTTCGAGATGTATGAAACTCTAGAATTTATTTAATGTATGAAAAAATGAATGAGCTGTTACATTTTAAACTTCATGTTGAAACCTTCCCGTCTCCTCTATATCTCTTTTGTTACGCAACCTTCCCTTTTACAATAACCTATGAAACCTTTACTTAGGATTTCTCTCTCTTGCTTAATAATAACAAATGAAATCTTCCCTTTCAAATTTATTCTCTTTCTCAATCATCGCATACAAATTTAACTGCTGCTTATTAAAAGTGATTTTCTGATTATTTCGACGAAACATAGAATGTGTCGTCGTCGTGTGGCCCTCAGTCGTTATCTGCAATAACCCAAAACTGTTCCTTACCTTTTTTACTGTTGCTGGATCGCCATCTGACTGCTACATCGAACTGCGACATGAATATACTTACTCTGGTTTACTATACTCTTTTAACTCCTGGTGGGCTGTCATAATAAGTGGCTGTGTTTATTACCAAAGCTGACGTTATTCTTTAATAGCAAAGCTGGCGTTATTCTTTAATTAATTTGACTGAAGTTACGTAATTCATAGGTACACTTTTTCTAGACAACAATAAAACTTTTGCAAAGTTTTACGTTGATGGTTTTTGGGATGGATTATAATCAGTAATGCACCATTGCTGGCAAAAATTAATTATATTCTGAAAACGTTTCTTCAAATATTTATTGCTGGTAATGAAATGATTTTACAAACGTTCAAATGGGACTTACTTTTTACAATAATCTTACAACTAGCGTTGCGCAAACGTACCTTCAGTAGTCTTCAGTTGCGCAAAGAAAATAATTCAATAATATTAGTTCCTCTTATGATAATAGTTAGCTGATGCGTCTGTACATCCGTTTATAATCTCTTGTAAATCATAGCTGGTGGCTGGCAGGCACACTGCTCCTCTCAACCTCTCGCTTCAGACCTGCTACCAACTCGCTTCACATCTCGCTTACTACTGACTTCCTACGAACGCTAAAGTGCTGTCTCTGCTGCCCACAATGCTTTCTAGTGCAGACAGTCCCTGCTACCATTACAAAATGTATCAGTGCGCGGTCTTTCCCGCTCTTTTCTTAAAATGTATCCATACGTGGTCTAGCCCCCCTTTTTAAAATTATATCACTTTGTGGTCTCTCTTGCCAACAATACTTTGGTGTAGACATTCCCTGCTACCACAATTATTTCCAACACGACAAATATTAATTATTCCTACTTAATCCTATTAATAAACATCTTTCAAAATTGTGGTTTGAAAATGGACAATAGAAATATACATGTCTTACAATATTTAGAAAAAACTCCAATTTTATAGTTAATTATCTCAATTTTTACCACAGTTTTTAATAGATTTGGAAACCAGGAGCTCCTTTTTACTAGGCAGGAGTGTCATCAAATGCGCCATACGGGACACAGTGTTAGCGCAACTGCCCAGACTATGTCGGCACGCCTCATGGCCGACCCACATTCCCACCGAGTGCCAGCTATCCGCAGTCCCTGTTCATTTCCTCCATGCTCACTACTGTGAGATTCCCGCAGGAGATCGGATGTACTTGTGCATCCGCAATGAAGAAGGTGTCCATTGCACATTTAGGCGAATCAATTATATGAATGCATGGTGTCCGTGCTTTTGGACATGTCCGAAAAAACAGACACCATTCATATAACAGACCGATGGCTGAAAATTTTACGACCACTGCCCGTGGTGATATTACATACTGGTTCGTGGTCCTGCTGGCACATGTCCCAGCGGGGAAAGTTGTAAGATGCCGTGGTCTCCTGACCTTCATTGCTTACACATTCCGCCCCCACAGTCAAATTCCACACATCAAGACGCTTCATTCGAACCCAATCTAGATAAGATAAAGTCAATGTTGTATGAATTCATGTAAACGATATGCAAATAACTAATAAATCGCAAGTGCGCACTGTGGTTGAAATACTCGAGGCTGGCGTACACACATACATTCCAGACACGACGGTCACAGGAGCTTTTAGTTCGAGAGAGGCAACCGCACGCCAGGAGGCCGGTCCCAAGTTTACCACGTCGGCCGGTGACCGCCCGTGGAGTGGACAGCGTTTGCCCGAGTGAAAGGAGGAACGACCCCGTGTTCGGCTTAAAAGCAAATTCCGCTACATTGTGTGGGAGCGCCCAGCCCGCACATTCTTTACAAACATAGCACGCAATTTCAGAGATTTTCACGTGGAGACAGCAAACGCCAAACGCCGATACTACAGATTTCTGGATTGGTCGCCTTAAACGAAACGTCATTCTCCCATTTTAGAAGAGCAATGCTGATTGACAGACCATATTTCTGACACCTTGAGCTGAAGAAGTAATGGAAGAGACCGAAAGATATACCCCTTCACGTCTGGCATGGAGAGGGGCCGTTCTGTTGTCGCTCTTGAAGCGAGAACACGTAACGAGAGCGTGCGCGCCCGTACGTGTACTCAAAGAGCGAGGAACAAGTCTCTCCTCAGTACTTCACTGGGAGAGCACCTCTGTCGGGAGTGAATCGAAGTGCGACTCTGTATTGAGTCCTTGCGATTAAGCGTTGTTCACTGTGTTGGCCGCCACACTTATTGTGCGGTGTGAACGGACAGAGTTATAGTTAAACGCCTGCGAGCGAATTTTTGAGTGGCATCGCGGTGGACTGGTTATCTGACCAGTGTACCACGCCAATAGTTAGACTAGGGGCCAGTAGGAGTCCTTGACTTCATCAAGGCGTAGGGAGAGTTTGGTTGGCGAAGGTTAATCCAGATAGAACGAGAGTTACCTTATTTGTCAGCAGCGAGTGGTGCAGACAGCTGTCATCGTAGCTTACGGTATTGTGCGCTACAGCTCTTGCGAGCCCCATATTTCCTCCACAACAGTACACTTCACTGCATTTCACACACGACAGCCTTGACCGTACCAAACAACATTCTAATGGATAATTATTCAAGTTGAGTAGGCGCAGCTATCAGCCTCTGCCAAGTCAATAACAATCTTAAACTTTGTGCAGAAATTTCATTAGCGAATCCTATCCTTGAGAGGTAACTTCACATTCCGAAAAGAACCTGGAAATAACATGTTAAATTCATAACTAAAAGTGCCATTGTGATTCCTCCGAATTTTTGGAAAAATAAATAATAATTTTCGTTAGTTTCATGTTCTTCTTACACTAACTAGCACTACTCCAGTATCCAAGTATCCCACTAGATACGTAAGATATTTTGTGAATTTTTGTGTCATTTCCTTACAGCGCACGACTCCAGAAGATATTTATTGCTGAAAGTTTTTCAGGCATTTCTCTTTAGAACGTTAGTAGCGTCTGTCTGATTTCTGTAGTAGTGTGGGGGTGGAAATTGCATCTTGCAGGAGCCACAGGGTAAAGTGTACATCTCAGATTAATCCGTTGCGCAGAATGACAGAATAAAAACCCCCGCCGCTCACAAAGTTTATAACCTGAGCAAAGACGAATGGGGAACCATTCTAGCGATGATAAGGATTGCAAATGGAGAAATCCACTGACTTAAGCCACTCTAACAAAGGACAGACTGTTATGGTCTGGCACCTGGATATCAGCATCTTGGATACGACAAAGTAGTTCGGTTGTTTGCATGCTGTTGTCGTGAGCGTCTGTGGAAGATGATTGAAGGACAGTCAAACCACAAGTAGGCGCCAGAGCGTTGGAGGTCCCTGCCCCAACACAGAACGTGGAGGTTGAAGGTTTGCACGGTATGTAAAGCAGGATGGACGGCGACCTGTGATAGACTTCTCGACACAGAATGAGGCTGCTGCAGCCACAAGGGCTTCAGAGAACACCGTTTAGCGCACGACATCATCAGAGATGATTACTGTAGGCACGGAATCGTCGAGACTGGACCATGGGTCAACGGAAACGTGTCGCGTGGTAGGATAAATCACGTTTCTTGTTACTTCAGGTCGATGAGCGAGTCCGAAAACGCTGTTATCCAGGAGAGCGGCTGCTCGAAAATTGCACTGCACCATGGACTGTAGTAAATTAACCTATAGTGGTAAGTCAGATCCAGTTGTATCTTGTACCTCTCTTACCGCTTAAAATCGTTGATATAATTTTCGCTATAGCACATACAGCCTCCTCCTTACCTTTGTTCCTCCGTCCGCCTTCCTGTAAAGCCGCATTTCTTTCTTACTTGTAATCGACGAATAGTAATGATAATATTTAAACCCATTTACACATCTACATCTACATAATAATTCTGCCGTTGACAATTAAGTACCTGGCAGAGGAGGCATCAAACCACCTTCAAGCTATTTCTCTACCGTTCCACTCTCGAACAACGCACAGGAAAAAGGACACTTCAATCTTTTCGCGAGAGCTCTGGTTTCTCTTATTTTGTTCTGATGATCATTCCTCCCTATTGACGGGCGCCAGCAAAATATTTTCACACTCTGAGGACTAAGTTACTAATTATGTGTTCAGTATTAGTGTCTGTTTAAGTTTTCTAATAACGTTGGGAAGGGATTGGTTTGGTGATGTGGTATGGAAATGGAAATGAGCGTTTGGCGTCAATGGCCGGGAGGCCCCTCGCGGGGCAGGTCCGGCCGCCATATCGCAGGTCTTATTACATTCGGCGCCACATTGGGCGACCTGCACGCCGGATGGGGATGAAACGATGATGAACACAACACAACACCCAGTCCCTGAGCGGAGAAAATCTCCGACCCAGCCGGGAATCGAACCCGGGCCCAGAGGACGGCAAGCCGTCACGCTGACCACTCAGCTACTGGGGCGGACTGGTGATGTGGTGTCACCGCCAGACACCACACTTGCTAGGTGGTAGCCTTTAAATCGGCCGCGGTCCGTTAGTATACGTCGGACCCGCGTGTCGCCACTATCAGTGATTGAGACCGAGCGCCGCCACACGGCAGGTCTAGAGACACTTCCAAGCACTCGCCCCAGTTGTACAGCCGACTTTGCTAGCGATGGTTCACTGACAAAATACGCTCTCATTTGCCGAGACGATAGTTGGCATAGCCTTCAGCTACGTCATTTGCTACGTCCTAGCAAGGCGCCATTGCCAGTTACTGTTGATGCTGTAAAACATGTACTGTCAAGAGCGATGTTCACCAATTATGGATTAAAGTTAAGTATTCCAGCAGCTACGTACGTTTTTTGTTAGTCTCATTTCCTTGACCTGTTCCAGACCTCACGCCAGCCTGCGTGAGCTAAAACGCGTGCCTTTCGGCTTCGTCTCATTGTGGGTTGGCTGTCTTGCCAAACCACAACAGGTGATATGTCAACTACGTGCCATCTGTGCGCCATTACATGCACATTTCCATTTTTCGTAAGTCGAACCTTGCAACCTAAACTTATTTGTGTAATGCACGATGTCCCATTGTATTATAGATCATATTGTATCGGTCTGCCGACACCAAGCTTTTTTGCGCCCCAACAACGACTCTGGATCTAAATAGAAAGAAAACAGGTATCACAGGAGTTTTAGAAAGTCATGCAGGAGATGCGAGTGTAATCAAAATGGAACTGATGGTGTACCTTTCTTTATTATGTTCCTCCAGTTGCCAGTGTGATGTATGACCCCTCTGGACAATTAACATTCGTAAGAATTAAGTACAGCATTATCAATTACCATTTCTTTCCTCTTTTTATTTTCATGAGGGATACATTACAAGACATAGTGAAGTGAGCACTGTATTATGATAAGAGAACATTCACCTGGGTTTCCTTCGGACTTGCATAGTCGACAAGGATACGGAGGTCGATGCGCAGTGACCAGTTTCAGTCCAAAGCGCTGGGTGAGCTCATTCGTTTGTTCAGAAGGGGAGGCTCACAAGTGTTTTCCACCTTTCGGCCGGTCGAAGATGACAGACGTTCTGCAGTTTTTTCAAAAGATTTTACAGAAACTATTTGGTAAAATTTTTATTTTTGCTTTATTTATAGCTTTGTATGTCAGGTTTATGACGATGTGGCCATCATTTTGTTAATGGTCATGGTTATTGTGATATCTACGTGGAAGTAAAAAATGTCTCTGAGTACTATGGGACTTAACTTCTGAGGTCATCAGTCGTCAGTCCCCTAGAACTTAGAACTACTTAAACGTAACTAACCTATGGACATCACACACATCCATGCCCGAGGTAGGATTCGTACCTGCGACCGTAGCGGTCGCGCGGTTCCAGACTGTAGCACCTAGAACCACTCGGCCACTCGGCCACCCCGGCCGGCCTACGTGGAAGTAAAACACTGCGAGAAATTCAGAAAAGTTTGCAATGAGAAACAGAGGTCGCTATGATTTTGCGTTTGGTGCATATTACATAATATATTGTTGCGTATGAAATTTAATAAGATATTGAATTTTTCTTTAGACTTGGGTAGAGGTATCTGTCTGTCATCAATCTTGAGAAAACTGATCTGATGTAGGAGACCCATTTGCGATTGCGCTGCACCAGCTATAAAGCTAGGATGAAACAACCACAACATTCCTCATATTTCATAAACGATTTCATATCTCGAAATGAGATTTCGGAAAATGATAGCGGGAAAAGAGGAAACTATTTTACGTTATTATGTAAAACGTCATTATCTACCGTATCATTCCACTAACTACAGATTTTTCGATGAAAGAATGTAATTTTTAAGGACCATTGATAGTTGGTGAAACGAGAAATGCTATGGGTTTTGGAACAACATGAGTGAAGACATTACACGTTTTTTTTACCGAGGACGTGCTTTTTCATTAGCTAATGCCCTTTCCTTTCCTTCGTTCCTCACTTAATAAACCACTGTTTCAGAATTCTCTCACAGTTATCTCTGTACGACATATTAGTGAGCGGATACTATGTAAAATCCACTGTATTTTAGCAAAAGAAGCAAATTTTTAAAATGGCAACCAGAGAAATCTGTAGGTCTTACTCAAAATTCGCGACTGATGATGTTCGCTGAAAGTTACAAATGGTTAACAATCTAGGCGAAAGTAAATCGCTGCATTTTAGGTGGAATTCTTTTTAGTTACTAACGAAAGCAAGGATGATAGTAGATCTTTCTGAATGGCCACGATGCAGCTGTGGGCATATGTACAAAACATGCGGGTGTAGGCTTCAGTTCAGAACGTACTTCTCCTCCGTTGCCCGGCTTTTACCATATAACACCTGCCCATAATCTCCACCACTGTTCTCACCCCACATGCGCCTTGCTGTCTGTGCATCTACCGGCCATGGAGTTCTGTGCGGACTATAGTAGCTGAACCGTGGCATGGTCGACCCTGCTCCAGCTCTGATCTGGGTTTGTTATCTCGCGTTAAATCGCAGCTCGGATGGATAATCTGGCATGGCTAGTCTTAAATGGGCGCGCACGGTGGTGCTATTGGCTATTGGGATGGCAGGGAAGAACTCTGTCTGTGTGTGTGTGTGAGAGAGAGAGAGAGAGAGAGAGAGAGAGAGCGTCCTCGCGGAGATAAGAGGTGGAGCCATAGTGCAGAGCCGCTGTGTGTGATGTCCTGTGTGGAAGGGTGGTTGTATGTGCCGACTGGGTCCTGCCAAGCTGAGTATGTACTGTCGCACAGTGTCTGCAAGCAGCGCGTGTCAGCTTGGCTCAGTTCCACGAGTGGACTGCACTCTCAGCATAGCAGTTTCTGTTGACTTTCCATTGAAGGCGACGTTCCGGAAATACCTTGTGGAACAAGTTATTGGTGCTAGTGTGTGCTAGGGCATTTCTCTAGTATCTGGACGTCATGAACGCGTAAGCGCATTTGTGCTGTTTGAAATTATAAGCACACAGTGTCATCAGAGATACTGTGTCGCCTGGAGGCTTGCTTAGACCATCTCTGCCTTGCAGGATCCATGGGAGATGATGCGCACTGTTGATCTTGACTAGAAGACACAGTAGTGGGCAGTGGTGTGCCGTCTGTAGTAGTACAACACAGGCCGAGTGGTACGGTTGGAGCTATATTGTGATGGAGTGGAACATGTTGATTTACTGTTTAATTATTTAACGAAAGAGGTTGAAGTAGTGTTGAGAAGAATATTTTATTCTGTTTATTTTGATGAGTAATAGAACAGTATTTAATTTCAGGTAACTGATTTCGGATCTTGTTCTTTATTGCGGCAGTTTGTAATTACGCATTCCTGGTTCAGACACCCAGGGACTTGAGTATTGGGAAAGATAAACAGACATCCATAATTTACAATATGAATTTGGGGGTGGGATTAACTGTTGAATATTAGCTAAATGGCATTTTTATGAGTTGCATTTTTGAAAAGATGTCATGTGATGTTAAAGGTTACTTACGTTTGTCTACTCAAGAACTTTAACTTTTTTTAACGTGCGAAGAAATGAAAGAGATAATTATTCAATGTAGAACTGCTCTAATCAGAAAACTAATTACAGTTGCTGTAACAATTTGTCCCAAGTCACTGTCCGCATCCAAAGTTCTTGCCGGAATATGAATTATCATTTTTTACTTATTCATATTTATTATGAACCAAGTATCCTTTGCCTTTTTTTTTTTTTTTTTTTAAGAAGTGGAGAGCTCGTTGCACGAGGAGGATCTCAGTAGTTGGTTGTAGCTCATAAATGTGACGCGCTTTCAAGACAAGAGCAGTGTCACAACGTTCCCATTGTGCAGCAGGTAAGACAAAATAAAAAAATAAAAGATGGAAAAATTCATTTTTTTTCCAGTGCCAGTTTATCAGTTCAACAGTTTAATACTTCACGGTGTTCAATTCAGACAGTACTCGTGCCACTGCGAATGTTTAAACATAACAGGGAACAAGATTGGCACTTTAAAGTTACTTTCTGGCGTGTCAGATTTTGCGACACATTCTCGCAGTCGATTTCTCATGTGCGGAGTTTACGTAACCTAACGGATAGCTTACACCGCCAGCAAGCAAAATTTTTAATGAAGTCATGTCATATTATTTGAATTAAGATAACTTTCAGTGTGGGCAACATAATGGATATATAAAAAGGAATCGTCTGATTTGGCGCGTCTACGTTTCTGAAACTAGTACACGTTACAATCAATTTTGTTTTTTGATGAAGGGAAACTCAAAAAGTAACTTTTCATACCTCTTCATAGGTGTGCAATATGCCCCCTTGAGATGCACGACATATGTCAATGAGGTATTCAAATTTTTCCCACACTGCAAAGAGCATGTCTTGCGTCACAGCTTTCGCAGTTGCTGTTATGCGATGTCTCAGTTCATTTATTGTTGTTGGCAACGGAGGCACATAAACAGAATGTTTTATAAACCCCCACAATAAATAATCACATACATTCAGGTCCGATGACCTTGGAGGCCAGTAATGTAAAGCGAATCATTTGGTCCAGTGCGACCGATCCATCGTTCAGTAATCCTGATAAAATAAAATTCCCACACTCCCAGATGCCATTGCATCGGTGCCCAATTATGTTAGTAAATGACGTCGTTCGAATGACGTGGAAAAAGGAAGTTCTGAAGTATATCGAGATATGTACTTCCTGTAACAGTGTTCTCGGTAATGAAAATGGACCATACGTCTTTTCCTGCGAAACTGCGCAAAAAACACTAAATTTCGGAGACTCCCTCTCATGTTGTAGAACTTAATGTGATTGTTCCGTACCGAATATTCACAATTTATGACGGTCCACTGTCCCATTTAAATGGAATGTTGCCTCATCACTAAACACTAAGCGTGGGAGAAAACTGTCATCCTCCATCTTACTAAGAACGAAATTACAGAACTTCTCACACGTTGTTCTTCGTCACCTTCACGAAGAGCTTGCAGTAGCTGAATTTTGGATGATTTAATGTGTAAACGTTGATGCAATATACGCCAGATGGACATCAGGGGCAGGCATGTTGAGCTGTCGAGCTGCACGGCGAACGGATTTCTGCGGACTCCTTGTGAAACTATGGCGGATGCGTTCGACCTATGTGTCAGACACTCTGGGACGGCCACCGATTTGCCATTTCACAGACGACCTGTTTCCCGGAATCGTTTATGCCATAGCCTAATGCTCTGTGCTGTAGGAGGATGTACACCATACCTAGTATGAAACCGAGCTACGTGGACTCGCATTCGGGAGGACGCGTTTCAAAACCGCGTCCGGCCATCTTGATATAGGTTTTCCGTGATTTCCCTAAATCGCTTCAGGCAAACGCCGGGATAGTCCCTTTGAAAGTGCACGGCTGACTTACTTGCCCAATCGGACGGGACCGATGACTTCGCTGTTTGGTCCCCTCCCCCAGATCAGCCAACCAACCTAGTACGAAAGACACGCGAAACAGTTATTACTGACCCGCACTGCGCATGACGTAGAACACAAAACGCTTTCTGTTCTCCTGACACAACTTTACCAGAACTATAGTGGGCGCACACAGCTGCTACCTAGCGGGAACCATGTAAAACTCGAGAGTCTGCTCTTTCCAAAAGTAAGCTGTTCACGCACATATGTCAAATAACATAATAGTTACGATTTTTAAAATCGGATGATTGTTTTTGATACCCCCTGTATATGAAAATGGTATTGTAGGACTCGCGACGAAGGACGCGGTGATAGTTTTACATTTGGTAAGTACAGTACTTACGCAACCTTTGTGAAGGTCGCCATGCTGGTTGTCTGACATCGATTTGGATCCAGCGCCTGCGCAGTTACGCGACGCAAAAACGTCCTTAAATTTAAAGAGTGTAGTGCATCGGGCAAGTGAGGTGATGTTTATTCATATTTAAATTTGTCAGTCGAGTTTGCCTACCTTTTTTTCTTCTGACGTACATGTTTTGGTAATGTAAATTTCTTGCTTTAAATTTCACCAAGTAACTGAAATGCTGTGTTTGTTTTAATTTTTAAATTTGTCGGTCGGTTTGGCAATTAACTGGACTAGCTCCTTCTCTGGTTATGTAACAGTTTTTTGGCAAATTAACAGCCTTTTCTTTAAATCAGCTTTGTCAATCTCCGATGTTATTAAGGGGCAAGTTACTGTAAGCACTATATAGTTTCCGTGTTACAGCAGCTACCATAATTATGTGCGGAAACTGTGTTGATGTAACGGTGAACTAACAGCCATAGAGGTGGCATGTTGAGTGGTACGGCCGACCACCTAATCTAAAGATAATCCGCCATGTAAACATCTTTTAGAAATGGGGAGCTTGACGTTCTCTTACTGCAAAAGGATTTGGCCTATTTGTAGTTGCATTGCTTACCTATCAAGTGATTTAATTTCTTGATGACTGTGAAAATTTGTTTTCCTAAAATTTATTGTTTAGCCAATGAAATTTTAAAAATCTTTGAAAGTTTAAAAGTTGATGTTTTAATTTCATTTAGAACTACTGAATTTTATTGACATTTGGTTTTATTGCAGAGTCTTGACTAGATATAAATTTAAATTGTCATGGTTTTGCAAACAAAGGAAAGCTTTACCTAGAGTCCAATATATGTCAGTAATTTTGATTTGAAATTGCCATCTTTTGGGTATTTAGTAAAATAAATAAGTTCTTCTTTTAGATAGTGCTTAACATTTCTTGTCCTAGCACCTCTCCTACACGACAGGGTTGGAACTTCCCATTTGGTTCAAAAAATTAATTAGTATTTATCTGATTAAAGCTTTGTAGAATATAAATTATAATATATTCTAAAGTATGAGAGAATTAGAAATTGAAGGTATCACGACAATGAGGACAACGTGAATTTAATTGCTCGCTATATGTACAACTTCACGTTTGATTTGTTCTCTGATGGTGGAGACACCCTTCAGGAGAATAACTGTCATTGTCACAAGGCCAGAATCGTGCTACAATGGTTAGAGGAACATGGTAGTGAACTCACGCTGATATCTTGGCTGTCAATTGGTCGACCTGAAGACATCTGCGGCTGTCAGGCGTCAGATACGCGCCCACAATCCACCAGCCGGTAATTTATGGAAAATGTATGGCCAGTGTGAAGGCAGCTCGTCCCATAAGCTACCGGAAAAACTATCATGGACTTGTCGAATCAATGCCCCGAATAATCGCTTCAGTTGTGCATTCCAAAAGTCGACCAATACGCTATTAAACAGATGGCCACAATGTTTTGATTCATCAGACCGTGAAATAATTTAAATGCATTGAAATTAAATGAAAAGAAGTGCTGGGATCAATTCAGCAAAGGAGCAATAACATGAAATGGTATCGGTTCAAACAGTTGATGACCAAGAGCTCAGATGGAAAACTAGTCCCAATCAAAGAAAGGGAAACCAGAAAGGTGGAAGGAGTATATAGACGGGCTATATAATGGAGATGTACATGCGGGCAATGTTATGGAAATGGAAGAGGACGTAGAGGAGGATGTGAATAGAGATATGATACTGCACGAATAATTTGATAAAGCACTGAAAGAATTAATTCGAAACAACGTCCTGGGAGCGGGCAACATACCGTGAGAGCTACAGATAGCTTTGGGAGAGTCAGCCATGACAAAACTCTTCCATCTGGTGAGAAATATGTATGAGACAGGTGAACTACCCTCAGACTTCAAGAAGAATATAATAATTTTGTTGTGTACATAGTTCCGTGTAGTCAGCACGCACACAACTTTCCCACTAGAGCGCGCCCCGCTAACCACAACAGCGCAGGCGCAGCGCTCGTCCGTCTCCGCACTATGAGATGGCGCTGCCATAGAGACGGACCAATTCTACTTCCGCCGATCCGTGTATTAATATGTAACGCAGCCAATGAGATTGCTGCTAACTTAGAAGCTTTTCTCCTCACGGATCACACTCGCGCAGTGATACATGAACACGCGAGGTATTATAACGAGTGAACAGACCTCCGATTAGTCAGTCTGGACTAATCTGCATTAGTCTGCACCAGCCTATAGTCAAGTTTCAGTCTGCGCCTAATAAGATTATCATATTCCTGTACATAATCATGAACATAAATGTATAGACACTTTGTCAAGTATCAGAGATATGTGAGAATAAGATTAACGTACCAAGACCAAAGGAACTACAGATTGTCAATTGTAAATAGCATCCAGAACCAAGTTAAGTAGTTTTTAGGCTTGTTATTATTTAATAAATGTGTGTGAAAATTAATCAAGTTCTGTTTAAAGTTGGTCATCGTCAATCTGCTACTCTAAGCATGCAAGGTGGCATTTCTATCGTCTGACCTAACGGCAGAAGACAAACACGCCACGATAAGACGACGAGTCATATTGCTGACACTCGCCTACTCCGTTAGAGCGACAAGTCAAATAATCTGATGGTGTGTGTACTGAAGGTCTTACAGTACACTCATCACAAATTCCAATCCCAAAGAAAGGAGGTGCAGACAGGTGTGAAAACTACCGAACTATCAGTTTAATAAGTCACGGCTGCAAAATACTAACACGCATCCTTTACAGAAGAATGGAAGAAGTACTCGAAGCCGACCTTGGCGAAGATCAGTTTGGATTCCGGAAAAAAGTAGGAACACGCGAGGCAACACTGACCCTACGACTTCTCGTAGAAGATAGGTTACGGAAAGGCAAACCAATGTTTCTAGCATTTGTGCACTTAGAGAAAACTTTTGGCAGTGTTGACTATAATACTCTCTTTCAAATTCTAAAGGTGGCAAGGGTATAATAGAGGGAACGAAAGGCTATTTACAATTTGTACAGACGCCAGATGGCAGTTATAAGAGTCGAGGGTCATGAAAGGGAAGCAGTGGTTGAGACGCGAGTGAGACAGGGTTGTAGCCCATCCCCGATTTTATTCAATCTAGCTGTAAAGGGAACAAAAGAAAAATTTGGAGTAGGAATTGAAATCCAGGGAGAAGAAATAAACACTTTGAGGTTTGCCGAGGACTTGGAAGAGCAGTTGAACGGAATGGACAGTGTCTTCAAAGGAGGTGATAAAATGACCATCAACAAAAGCCAAATGAGGATAATGGAATTTAGTCGAGTTAAATCAGGTGATGCTGAGGGGATTATATTAGGAAATAAGACACTTGTAGTAGATGAGTTTTGGTATGTGGGGAGCAAAATAACTGACGATGGTCGAAGTAGAGAGGATAAAAGATGTAGACTGGCAATTGCAAGAAAAGTGTTTCTGAAGAAGAGAAATTTGTTAACATCGAGTACAGATTAAGTGTAATGTAGTCTTTTCTGAAAGTATTTGTAAGGAGTGTAGCTATGTATGGCAATGAAACATAGACGATAAATAGTTTAGACAAGAAGAGAATAGAAGTTTTCGAAATGTGATGCTACAGAAGAATACTGATGATTAAATGGGTAGATCACGTAACTAATGAGGAGATACTGAAGAGAATTGGGAAGAAGAGGAATTTGTGGCAGAACTTGACTAGAAGAAGGGATCGGTTGATAGGACACGTTCTGAGGGACGAAGGGATCACCACTTAGTATTGGAGAGAAGCGTAGAGGGTAAAAATCCTAGAGGGAGACCAAGGGATGAATACAGTAAGCAGATTCAGAGGGATGTAGGTAGAGGTCGGAATGAGGAGGCTTGCACAGGACAGAATAGCATAAAGAGCTGCATCAAACCAAACTTTGGACTGAAGACCACAACAATAACCACAACACGAAATGGACATGCAGTAACAACTGAAAATTTGTGGCTGACTGGCTTCTTCAATTTCCAAATATCTAATAATTTTACCTGACATGTTGCATGTCGTAACCTCATTAATTTCACTACCTCACCCCATTAATTTAATTTCAGTTCATTTTATAATATCATGTAACTGAGGGTGCACAAACAACGTTTTGGTAGTACTTAGTTAAACACAAAGAAATCCAGCTGTCGAAATTGTTCACAACAGAAGCAAATACCACAAAGTGACGTGAACAGTCTGTACTACAGCTTTTAACGGCAGTGTGTAACAAGGCGTGTGGTGCATGTGACGAGCCACTATTGAAGATAGATGAGTCACACCCATGAGCACTCTGCTACATAGTGAAAACTTCAGCCTGGCAAATACTGTGTGTGTGTGTGTGTGCGTGTATTGTCGAACTGCTCACAACTTACGCCTGCTACTTTGTTCATGTCTACATGAAACAGAAAAAGAATTGTATAAAGTGTATTGTTCAGCACCAGCAGACAAAATATTCAAACGCAGGTACTTACTAGACGTTTCAACATCGTTGTTTGTCTGTATAGAAAAACATCTTACAGGATTAAGATATTTTAACTTTCAAAGGATATAAGTTGAGAAAGAAAAGCGTTTTTATTGTCGCACCATACAGATTTTCCTCAATTAAAAGAGAAATAGTTAAAAAATTTTGGATATGAAATATCTTTTATTAAATCTTTAAGGTCTTCCAGATTTCACCAGAATGAATAATAGCAATTTCATCAAAACTGTAGCTACAGAAGTATTTTCGCATCACTGGAATACACGACTCACATATTTCAAACATTCAATAATTGTCCAGAAGGTACAATACACAACTCACATTTTTCAAACATTCAATAATTACGCAGAAGGTTTCACTAAACGTCCAGCGAAGAGGATCGTCCCTGTGACCTCATCCACAATGAACAAGATGAAGGGGTGGTCAGCCTTGAAGATGACGGGCGGTGGAGGCGGAAACAGAGGGAAGCTCGCACCCTCTGTTATGAGAACTGCAACAGGAGGAGCAGACATGATATAACAGTCTTAGGAAACACACTGAGGTGGCAAAAGTCATGTGATATCTCCTAACATCGTGTCGGACATCCATTTATCCGGCGTAGTGCAGCAGCTCGACGTGGCAAGGATTCAACAAGTTACTGAAAGTCCTCTGCAGAAGTACTGAGCCGCAATGCTTCTATAGCCGTCCATAAATGCGAAAGTGTTGCCAGTGCAGGATGTTGTGCAAGAACTGACCTCTCCATTATGGTCCATAAACATTCGTTGGGACTAATGTCGTAAACGCAGACCACACCATTAAGGAGCCACCACTAGCTTGCACATTGCCTTGCCAACCTGGATGTATATTTTTGCGGGGATCTGCGCTACACTAGAACCCTACCATCAGCTCTTACCAACTGAAATCGGGACTCACCTGACCAGATCACGGTTTTCCATGCGTCTAGGGTCCACCGATATGATCATGAGCCCAGGAAGGGCGCTGCAAGCAATGTCGTGCTATTAGCAAAGGTACACGCGTCGGTCGTCTGCTGCCATAACGCATTAAGCCAGATTAAGGCGTTCGATACAGTTCCCCACAGTCGTTTAATGAACAAAGTAAGAGCATATGGACTATCAGACCAATTGTGTGATTGGATTGAAGAGTTTCTAGACAGCAGAACGCAGCATGTCATTCTCAATGGAGAGAAGTCTTCCGAAGTAAGAGTGATTTCAGGTGTGCCGCAGGGGAGTGTCGTAGGACCGTTGCTATTCACAATATACACTCCTGGAAATGGAAAAAAGAACACATTGACACCGGTGTGTCAGACCCACCATACTTGCTCCGGACACTGCGAGAGGACTGTACAAGCAATGATCACACGCACGGCACAGCGGACACACCAGGAACCGCGGTGTTGGCCGTCGAATGGCGCTAGCTGCGCAGCATTTGTGCACCGCCGCCGTCAGTGTCAGCCAGTTTGCCGTCGCATATGGAGCTCCATCGCAGTCTTTAACACTGGTAGCATGCCGCGACAGCGTGGACGTGAACCGTATGTGCAATTGACGGACTTTGAGCGAGGGCGTATAGTGGGCATGCGGGAGGCCGGGTGGACGTACCGCCGAATTGCTCAACACGTGGGGCGTGAGGTCTCCACAGTACATCGATGTTGTCGCCAGTGGTCGGCGGAAGGTGCACGTGCCCGTCGACCTGGGACCGGACCGCAGCGACGCACGGATGCACGCCAAGACCGTAGGATCCTACGCAGTGCCGTAGGGGACCGCACCGCCACTTCCCAGCAAATTAGGGACACTGTTGCTCCTGGGGTATCGGCGAGGACCATTCGCAACCGTCTCCATGAAGCTGGGCTACGGTCCCGCACACCGTTAGGCCGTCTTCCGCTCACGCCCCAACATCGTGCAGCCCGCCTCCAGTGGTGTCGCGACAGGCGTGAATGGAGGGACGAATGGAGACGTGTCGTCTTCAGCGATGAGAGTCGCTTCTGCCTTGGTGCCAATGATGGTCGTATGCGTGTTTGACACCGTGCAGGTGAGCGCCACAATCAGGACTGCATACGACCAAGGCACACAGGGCCAACACCTGGCATCATGGTGTGGGGAGCGATCTCCTACACTGGCCGTACACCACTGGTGATCGTCGAGGGAACACTGAATAGTGCACGGCACATCCAAACCGTCATCGAACCCATCGTTCTACCATTCCTAGACCGGCAAGGGAACTTGCTGTTCCAACAGGACAATGCACGTCCGCATGTATCCCGTGCCACCCAACGTGCTCTAGAAGGTGTAAGTCAACTACCCTGGCCAGCAAGATCTCCGGATCTGTCCCCCATTGAGCATGTTTGGGACTGGATGAAGCGTCGTCTCACGCGGTCTGCACGTCCAGCGCGAACGCTGGTCCAACTGAGGCGCCAGGTGGAAATGGCATGGCAAGCCGTTCCACAGGACTACATCGAGCATCTCTACGATCGTCTCCATGGGAGAATAGCAGCCTGCATTGCTGCGAAAGGTGGATATACACTGTACTAGTGCCGACATTGTGCATGCTCTGTTGCCTGTGTCTATGTGCCTGTGGTTCTGTCAGTGTGATCATGTGATGTATCTGACCCCAGGAATGTGTCAATAAAGTTTCCCCTTCCTGGGACAATGAATTCACGGTGTTCTTATTTCAATTTCCAGGAGTGTACATAAATGACCTTGTGGATGACATCGGAACTTCACTGAGGCTTTTTGCGGATGATGCTGTGGTATATCGAGAGGTTGTAACAATGGAAAATTGTACTGAAATGCAGGAGGATCTGCAGCGAATTGACGCATGGTGCAGAGAATAGCAATTGAATTTCGATGTAGACAAGTGTAATGTGCTGCGAATACATAGAAAGAAAGATCCCTTATCATTTAGCTACAATGTGGCAGGTCAGCAACTGAAGCAGTTAATTCCATAAATTATCTGGTAGTACGCATTAGGAGTGATTTAAAATGGAATGATCATATAAAGTTGATCGTCGGTAAAGCAGATGCCAGACTGAGATTCATTGGAAGAATCCTAAGGAAATGCAATCCGAAAACAAAGGAAGTAGGTTACAGTACGCTTGTTCGCCCACTGCTTGAGTACTGCTCAGCAGTGTGGGATCCGCACCAGATAGGGTTGATAGAAGAGATAGAGAAGATCCAACGGAGAAAAAAATGGCTCTGAGCACTATGCGACTTAACTTCTGAGGTCATCAGTCGCCTAGAACTTTGAACTAATTATACCTAACTAACCTAAGGACATCACACACATCCATGCCCGAGGCAGGATTCGAACCTGCGACCATAGCGGTCACTCAGATCCAGACTGTAGCGCCTACAACCGCACGGCCACTCCGGCCGGCTCCAACGGATTGCTGCGCGCTTCGTTACAGGATTATTTAGTAATCGCGGATGCGTTACGCAGATAATAGATAAACTCCAGTGGAAGACTCTGCAGGAGAGACGTTCAGTAACTCGGTACGGGCTTTTGTTGAAGCTTCGAGAACATACGTTCACCGAGTGGTCAAGCAGTATATTGCTCCCTCCTACGTATATCTCGTGAAGAGACCATGAGGATAAAATCAGAGAGATTAGAGCCCACACAGAGGTATACCGACAATCCTTGTTTCCACGAACAATACGAGACTGGAATAGAAGGGAGAACCGATAGAGGTAGTCAAGGTACCGTCCGCCACACACCGTCAGGTGGCTTGCGGAGTATGGATATAGATGTAGATGTAGATGTCTTAACAGATACGTTCGGTGTACGTCCCACATTGATTTCTGCGGTTATTTCAGTCTGTGTCGCTTGTCTGTTGGCACTGGCAACTCTACGCAAACGCCGATGTTCTCGGTCGTTATTTGAAGGTCGTCGGCCTCTGCGTTATCCGTGGTGAGAGGTAATGCCTCAAATTTGGTATTCTCGGCACACTCTTGACACTGTGGATGTCGGTATGTTGTATTTCCTAACGATTTCCGAAATGGAACGTTCCATGCGTCTGGCTCCGACTACCATTCCACGTTCAAAGTCTGTTAATTCGTGTCGTGGGCCATAAACACGTCGGAAACCTTTTCACAAGAGTCACCTGAGTAGAAATGGCAGCTGCTCCAACGCACTGCCCTTTTATACCTTGTGTACGAGCGCGATACTAGTGCCACCTGTATATGTATGAATATCGCCATGGTTGAAATGGTTCAAATGGCTCTGAGCACTATGCGACTTAACTTCTGAGGTCATTAGTCCCCTAGAACTTAACATAGACAAATGTAATGTATTGCGAATACATAGAAAGAAGGATCCTTTATTGTATGATTATATGATAGCGGAACAAACACCGGTAGCAGTTACTTCTGTAAAATATCTGGGAGTATGCGTGCGGAGCGATTTGAAGTGGAATGATCATACAAAATTAATTGTTGGTAAGGCGGGTACCAGGTTGAGATTCATTGGGAGAGTGCTTAGAAAATGCTTAGAAAATGTAGTCCATCAACAAAGGAGGTGGCTTACAAAACACTCGTTCGACCTATACTTGAGTATTGCTCATCAGTGTGGGATCCGTACCAGATCGGTTTGACGGAGGAGATAGAGAAGATCCAAAGAAGAGCGGCGCGTTTCGTCACAGGGTTATTTGGTAACCGTGATAGCGTTACGGAGATGTTTAATAAACTCAAGTGGCAGACTCTGCAAGAGAGGCGCTCTGCATCGCGGTGTAGCTTGCTCGCCAGGTTTCGAGAGGGTGCGTTTGTGGATGAGGTATCGAATATATTGCTTCCCTCTACTTATACCTCCCGAGGAGATCACGAATGTAAAATTAGAGAGATTCGAGCGCGCACGGAGGCTTTCAGACAGTCGTTCTTCCCGCGAACCATACGCGACTGGAACAGGAAAGGGAGGTAATGATAGTGGCACGTAAAGTGCCCTCCGCCACACACCGTTGGGTGGCTTGCGGAGTATAAATGTAGATGTAGATGTAGAACTAGTTAAACCTAAGGACAGCACAAACATCCATGCCCGAGGCAGGATTCGAACCTGCGACCGTAGCGGTCTCGCGGTTCCAGACTGCAGCGCCTAGAACCGCACGGCCACTTCGGGAGGCCAAATCGCCATCCCATGGCTTTCGTCACCTCAGTGCAATTATACTATCAAACTTTTGTTAGTCCAACTTGATTGTAAAATCTCACACGTTAATGCTACGACCAGTCCAAGCCATTATACAAGCAACCTTCACGAACTAACTCATATCATCAGAGTGACAAATGTATCACATAGATTTTTACCTTCACAGCACTTCTGTCGCAGTATATGTTGAACTAACCCACCTGGGTTAATTAATTTAACAGAAGGACACCCTCACGTTTTATAACTATGAAAACTATAATTTTAAATACAAACTTGTATGCGCAACAGCGTGCTGCTTTGTTTTCATCGTCATAGTCAGTTTTGAGAGGAAAGAGGATTGTTGTATTTATAGCTTATCAACTTATGATTAGAATACCACTATGGAATCTGAATCCTCTCATTCACAGATTAAAACTATGACAAATACTGTCATTGAAACTATTATACTCACAGGTCCAGCAGCTGGACAGAACTCTCCTGTACCCCTCATTTTAATGATCACAACGATTTTCTGCTCATCTTAAGTGACTTCATTTCCTAACCGATCTTCCGTTTGCAGTAACAGTAAAGGGTGAGGAGGAGATCGAGAGAGTTTGGGAGGGGGGAAAGGAGGAAAAGTACAAAGAGAGGGAAGAAGAAGTGGAGATGGACAAAGAGAGCGGGAGGACGAGATGGACAGAGAGAGAGGGAGGGGGGGGGGGGGGAAGGAGATTAGGACGTATGTGTAATTCCCACACGTATTTAACAACTGCGAAGCGTTGCAGGATTCGTTAGTCTAATATATGTTCGTGGTCTTTGTCAGCATGCTGTGTCAGGTAATGTTTGCTAGGTTACATAACAACTACTACAACTAAGTTAGTTAGTAAACAATTTTGTGTAGATTTGGAATAATATCCTGCCTCGATTTTATCTAATTAACTTATACATAGATTTTACGTAGCTGTAGAAAGAAATAACAGGCCACAATAACCTAATTATTAATCTTCTAAACACATATTTCTGCAGTAAGACTTAAATATCACCAAGTTGTCATGTTTCGACTTATCAGTGTATTTTCACGGCGTATTGACTCATCCATTATATTTCAGGCGTGCAGCTGCGTAAACTCCATTTCTTCGACAGATATTTCGGTCAAATACTATAGTTCTACAGGTACAGGACTCGCATTTGCTACCTTAAAAACGAAAGTCGTGTTATTGCTCTTGCAGTCACAGAAAAGAGAATAGCCAGAGATGAAGCATGGTGGCAAGAATTTGTATGAACTAAATACGTAGTTAGAAGCTCGATTTATTCCGGGATATACGAGGTGTATTACTAGGACCTGTTCTGCAGCGATGTCTTTGCCAATTGAGCAAACAAAGTGGCTGATTGCATGATTTTTCCAGTGTGAAACTGCTATCTCTGTTAATTAAATCCTTTGCCAAACCAACTTACACCGTTTACTCACCACCGAGTCCCAGAATAAGAAAGCAGACAGTAGAATTTCGGCGTTGTCATTCGGCTTAGAGTGGTCAATGTCGGTTCACTGCTATGCCATAGCCGAGTAATGGGCTGTAAGAGCGGGGTATACTTTTGGTGCTCCGTGCATCCCTCCTGGAGCGTATGCGGCGTCTGATCAGCCTATAGAAGGCCACATCAGCAGAGTAGCTCGTAAACACACCAGCCTTGCAGAGCATCACATTATCGTTGACATTACCCAAAAGTGGCGCTGTCTTCTTTGGAAGGCGAAGAATCATTGTAACTTTATATGAACTATCTGAATTAATTTGACTATAAACTACTCATATATGATAGTGCAATTATGGATTTAAATTTTTCTAGTTCGTCTTCTCATTCATTAAGTTCACCTTCGGTGTTCAGGCTCGGTATTGATTATAGAATGAAGGCTTTCACGGCCGGATGACATAGCTTCTGGTAAATATTTCGGTATGTGAGGTCATGGTCCAAGAAACTCTTCTGTGCCTGACGTTTCGTCCAAGACTGCGCTGGACATCCTCAGAAGCGCTCCTCCTCTGAGTCTAGCGACTGGCCGTTCGAACGCCCGAGAGCGACATATATACTGCAGGAGAGGGGGTGGGGGGGGGGGGGTGGTCGAAGTAACGCGTGATGAGCAGAGATAATCCCTGTCAAAGCTAAAACTTAACTATCGATTGTTGTCTTGTCAACGTGTGGGACAGCGAGCGACAGCGACATCTGTTATTAGACATGTGTCCTAAATGAACGGCGGCGGCTCCACTTCCATGTTTATGTGGTACAAGCAAGAGCGCAACACACCCAGTCTCGTTTACCCCTGGTAACCGCTACCTTAACAGAGAAGTACTGAGAAATGGCAGGTGCTGTGAAAAAGCAAAGGACGGGAGATCTATGTTCTCAGTCGTTTAAAAATTACTGGTAACTGCAATTCTTTTTTGTAGCCGTTGGTGAAAACTCACAGTGTTTGCTATGCCGCCGAATAATAGGCGGCCAGCGTAAGTTTTCAATTGAAAGACACTACAATACATATCACAAAGACGAGTGTAGTGTACTCAACAGTGAAGAACGGCAAGCAAAATTAAATGTCCTTAAGAAAATGGATGAGACACATCAACTCGATTATCATTTCTCATGGTCAGTGATAAACGTGTTTGGATTTATTCCTTTCATAATTAATAATTATTGATTACTAACTGTGCATTATTGCCTCATTCTGCTCCATGTTACATTATTATTATGAAAGTTGGTCATTAAACCGATTGTTCCAATGTATACTTACATTTAGGGTTTTTTTTTTAATGTGTGAAGGGGTACGCTCAGCTGAAGTCGATAAAACGTAACATTCATCTAATTGTCGGTTATTATGCAGATTTCAGACGGAACTGATGAAAGATGTAGCAATAATGGTATTGAAATAGCGGGTGATCATCGAGAGGTCTGCGGTTATCATTCTGTTCAGAGGTCAGTGAGACAGAAATTATGTGGGAGTAACTAAGGGCACCGAGAATTAGTTATAGGAAACCTTGCATTAGTTTAATGTTATTTGAAATCATGAATAAGGTTCGTTGGAAGTCGCAAAGTGCTCTCTTTCTTAAATACTAGATCAAAAACATTACGCATATTTACGTGCCGTCAGTCAAGCTGCCTTAACGAAAATCCACGGTTGTTAACTATATTACTTGTCTTACTGGGTTAAACTGTTAACATAAAAGTAGACGTCTCAGTGAGTAGACTGTTACAATATTTTAAATGTTTAATACGCGAAATACCTTCCCATGGTTGGCTTGCAAGCTGTGGAAAGAGCACTAGAATGCGCCGGTACAGAGTATCCCAGCAAGTGCATAAAGCGATATCTGTGCGTAGAAACATGCACTATATGAACGCTGACGGCTGCGGCGTGCACGCTATGACCCGGAAGTTGCACATGTGCAGGAGCACCGCACGCGTGCAGAATTTCTGCCCAGCCCTGATGTAGCATAAGGAAGATCCCGTATTTTGAGCTGTGTGCCGTAAGCTGGCAAATCTCTTCTTGTGTCGGGGGACTGGCACACCTTGGAGGTGGGTGGGCTGGCCCGATCACGAGCGCCATAGGGATGTGGTGGCGGGAAGAGAGATGGACTGGGAGTGGGTCAATTGGAACGAGCCCTCAGGTTCACACACGTGCCCAGCAGCAGCGATTACTACGCATGATGTACGGCTGTTAAAAGGTCACCGAAAGGAGATGGCTGATAGACGGTACGCCCTGTGAATTTGAAGCATATTACCGGGTTGAAATCCGATGGTGTTTTGCACAATGGTATACTGATACTAATGGCTTAAGGATCCGAAACAGCACAACTGTGGTGTGCGGCTGGACACACAGGGGAACCAGTGAGTGTGATGTTGTTGGTGAACATATTGCTGTTTATCGTACCTCGCCTTGCCTTGTTGGACGATCTGTGTATTCTAAACGATTCATAGCCACCACACATAATTTGTGTCCAGCGCCACGTTTTTATTAACGAAGTGCGTCAGTATTTGTTGTAGGTGCTTATAGACAGCGGCGTTAATCTTTGTTCGTTCTTGCATTACGCTAGTTCGTTGGGTCACGTGCTTTTGTTGTGACCCTTAGGGCCCTGTTGCCAGCCTGTTATGTGTGCGCAAGTAAGCACCTGGATGTAGATAAGCTCGCACCAAGCCTGTTATTTGTAGTAAACCTTACGGAGTTCAGATAAGCTTTTATTGGTTCTTTTGTCGAACTGTTTGTTATTGTGCTGTAAGTGGCTACTGAGATCTGTCCCCAGAAGCTGAAATCTGGTTCTGGAAATTCTCCTAAAACTTTTGTTGTTTGATGAATGTTGTAACTGGTAGTATAGTTCAAGTTATAATTTATAGGTATCTGGCATAGAAGTCGGCCAATTTTTAAATTCATGGTTTGGGTGTTAAAGGGAAAAGTGTTGGCACTATGAGCAAAGGAGTAGTTATTGAACGCTTATGTGGTAAAGTTTTAATATGGTTTCCGTTCCAGGTGAACCTGTTATGATATCATTTCTACTACTTGTGTCGGCCCGATTGCGGTGGCGTTCATGGACCGATACTTTGTATACAACTGACGCGTCCACCTACGTTGGTTGTGTTGTGTCGCCCAGCTGACTTGAGGAGATTACTATTAGATTAATTCATGTTACATACTGTGTATAAGCCAATTAGCTCTGCAGATGACGAAGAAATTGATGAAATGTATGATGAGATAAAACAAATTATTCAGATACTGAAGGAAGACGAAAATGTAGTAGTCATGGGTGACTGGAATTCGATAGTAGGAAAAGGGAGAGAAGGAAATGTAGTAGGTGAATATAGATTGGGGGGTAAGAAATGAAAGAGGAAGCCGCCTGGTAGAATTTTGCACAGAGCATAACTTAATCATAGCGAACACTTGCTTCAAGAATCATAAAAGAAGGTTGTACACATGGAAGAATCCTGGAAATACTAGAAGGTATCAGATAGATTATATAATGGTAAGACAGAGATTAAGGAACCAGGTATTAAATTGTAAGACATTTCCAGGGGCAGATGTGAACTCAGATCACAATCTATTGGCTACGAAATGTAGATTAAAACTGAAGAAATTGCAAAAAGGTGGGAATTTAAGGAGATGGGACCTGGATAAACTGACTAACCCAGAGGTTGTACAGTGTTTCAGGGAGAGCATAAGGGAAAAATTGACAGGAATGTGGGAAAGAAATACAGTAGAAGAGGAATGGGTAGGTTTGAGGGATGCAGTAGTGAAGGCAGCAGAGGATCAAGTAGGTAAAAAGACGAGAGCTAGTAGAAATCCTTGGGTAACAGAAGAAATATTGAATTTAACTGATAAAAGGAGAAAATATAAAAATGCAGTAAGTGAAGCAGGCAAAAAGGAATACAAACGTCTCAAAAATGAGATCGACAAGAAGTGCAAAATGGTTAAGCTGGGGTGGCTGGAGGACAAATCTAAGGATGTAAAGGCTTATCTCATTAGCAGTAAGATAGATACTGCCTACAGGAAAACTAAAGAGACCTATGGAGAAAAGAGAACCACTTGTATTAATATCAAGAGCTCAGATGGAAACCCAGTTCTAAGCAAAGAAGGGAAAGCAGAAAGGTGGAAGGAGTATAGACAGGGGTTATATAAGGGCGATGTACTTGAGGACAATATTATGGAAATGGAAGAGGATGTAAATGACGATGAAATGGGAGCTATGATCCTGCGTGATGAGTTTGACACAGCACTGAAAGACCTAACTCGGAACAAGGCCCCGGGAGTAGACAACATTCCATTGGAACTACTGTCGGCCGTCGGAGAGCCAGTCCTGACAAAACTCTACCATCTGCTTTCTTTACAGACGAAGGGAAAAACTGGTAGAAGCCGACTTCGAGGAAGATCAGTTTGGTTTCCGTAGAAATACTGGAACACGTGAGGCAATACTGACCCTACGACTTATCTTAGAAAATAGATTATGGAAAGGCAAACCTACGTTTCTAGCATTTGTAGACTTAGAGAAAGCTTTTGACAGTGTTGACTGGAATACTCTCTTTCAAATTCTGAAGGTGGCAGGGGTAAAATACAGGTAGCGAAAGGCTATTTACAATTTGTACAGAAACCAGATGGCAGTTATAAGCGTCAAGGGACATGAAAGGGAAGCAGTGGTTTGGAAGGGAGTGAGACAGGGTTGTAGCCTCTTCCCGATGTTAAAATAATCTGTATATTGAGCAAGCAGTGAAGGAAACATAAAAACTCTGAGGTTCGCCGATGACATTGTAATTCTGTCAGAGACAGCAAAGGACCTGAAAGAGCAGTTGGACGGAATGGACAGTGTCTTGAAAGGAGGATATAAGATGAACATCAACAAAACCAAAACGAGGATAATGGAATGTAGTCGAATTAGGTCTGGTGATGCTGAGGGAATTAGGTTAGGAAATGAGACACTTAAAGTAGTAAAGGAGTTTTGCTATTTGGGGAGCAAAATAACTGATGATGGTCGAAGTAGAGAGGATATAAAATGTAGACTGGTAATGGCAAGGAAAGCGTTTCTCAAGAAGAGAAATTTGTTAACATTGAGTATAGATTTTAGTGTCAGGAAGTCTTTTCTAGAAGTATTTGTATGGAGTGGGTGGAGGTTATACTTAACAGCCGAACTAAGTTAGTAATTGGCTCCTTCTACCGACCCCCAGTCTTCGATGATATAGTTGCTGAACAGTTCAGAGAAAATTTGAGTCTCGTAACAAATAAATACCCCACTCATACGGTTATAGTTGGTGGGGACTTCAACCTTCCCTCGATATGTTTGCAAAAATACTTGTTCAAAACCGGTGGTAGGCAGAAAACATCTTCCGAGATTGTCCTAAATGCTTTGTCCGAAAATTATTTCGAACAGTTAGTCCACGAACCCACGCGAATTGTAAATGGTTGCGAAAACACACTTGACCTCTTAGCCACAAACAATCCAGAGCTAATAGAGAGCATCATGACTGATGCAGGGATTAGTGACCACAAGGCCGTTGTAGCTAGGCTCAGTACCGTTTCTTCCAAAACCATCAGAAACAAACGCAAAATAATTTTATTAAAAAAAGCGGATAAACTGTCACTAGAAGCCTTCCTAAGAGACAATCACCATTCCTTCCGAACTGACTATGCAAATGTAGACGAGATGTGGCTCAAATTCAAAGATATAGTAGCAACTGTAATTGAGAGATTCGTACCTCATAAATTGGTAAGAAATTGAACTGATCCCCCATGGTACACAAAACAGGTCCGAACGCTGTTGCAGAGGCAACGGAAAAAGCATGCGAAGTTCAGAAGAACGCGAAATCCCGAAGATTGGCTAAAATTTACAGACGCGCGAAATTTGGCACGGACTTCAATGCGAGATGCCTTCAATAGGTTCCACAACGAAACATTGTCTCGAAATCTGGTAGAAAATCCGAAGAAATTCTGGTCGTACGTAAAGTACACAAGCGGCAAGACGCAGTCAATACCTTCGCTGCGTAGTGCCGATGGTACTGTTACCGACAACTGTGCCGCTAAAGCGGAGTTATTGAACGCAGTTTTCCGAAATTCCTTCACGATGGAAGATGAATGGAATATTCCAGAATTTGAAACACGAACAGCTGCTAGCATGAGTTTCTTAGAAGTAGATACCTTAGGGGTTGCGAAGCAACTCAAATCGCTTGATACGGGCAAGTCTTCAGGTCCAGATTGTATACCGATTAGGTTCCTTTCAGATTACGCTGATACAATAGCTCCCTACTTAGCAATCATATACAACCGCTCGCTCACCGATAGATCTGTACCTACAGATTGGAAAATTTCAGGTCGCACCAGTGTTTGAGAAGGGTAGTAGGAGTAATCCATCGAACTACAGACCTCTATCATTGACATCGGTTTGCAGTAGGGTTTTGGAGCATATGCTGTATTCAAACATTATGAATCACCTCGAAGGGAACGATCTGTTGATACGCAATCAGCATGGTTTCAGAGAACATCGTTCTTGTGCAACGCAGCTAGCTCTTTATTCGCACGAAGTAATGGCCGCTATCGACAGGGGATTTCAAGTTGATTCCGTATTTCTAGATTTCCGGAAAGCTTTTGACACCGTTCCTCACAAGCGACTTCTAATCAAGCTGCGGGCCTATGGGGTATCGTCTCAGTTGTGCGACTGGATCGTGATTTCCTGTCAGGAAAGTCGCAGTTCGTAGTAATAGACGGCAAATCATCGAGTAAAACTGAAGTGATATCAGGTGTTCCCCAGGGAAGCGTCCTGGGACCTCTGCTGTTCCTGATCTATATAAATGACCTGGGTGACGAACTGAGCAGTTCTCTTAGGTTGTTCGCAGATGATGCTGTAATTTACCGTCTAGTAAGGTCATCCGAAGACCAGTATCAGTTGCAAAGCGATTTAGAAAAGATTGCTGCATGGTGTGGCAGGTGGCAGTTGACGCTAAATAACGAACAGTGTGAGGTGATCCACATGAGTTCCAAAAGAAATCCGTTGGAATTCGATTACTCGATAAATAGTACAATTCTCAAGGCTGTCAACTCAACTAAGTACCAGGGTGTTAAAATTACGAACAACTTCAGTTGGAAAGACCTCATAGATAATATTGTGGGGAAGGCAAGCCAAAGGTTGCGTTTCATTGGCAGGACACTTAGAAGATGCAACAAGTCCACTAAAGAGACAGCTTACACTACACTCATTCGTCCTCTGTTAGAATATTGCTGCGCGGTGTGGGATCCTTACCAGGTGGGATTGACGGAGGACACCGAAAGGGTGCAAAGAAGGGCAGCTCGTTTAGTATTATCACGTAATAGGGGAGAGAGTGTGGCAGATATGAGACGCGAGTTGGGATGTAAATCATTAAAGCAAAGACGTTTTTCGTCGCGGCGAGATCTATTTACGAAATTTCAGTCACCAACTTTCTCTTCCGAATGCGAAAATATTTTGTTGAGCCCAACCTACATAGGTAGGAATGATCATCAAAATAAAATAAGAGAAATCAGAGCTCGAACAGAAAGGTTTAGGTGTTCGTTTTTACCGCGCGCTGTTCGGGAGTGGAATGGTAGAGAGATAGTATGATTGTGGTTCGATGAACCCTCTGCCAAGCACTTAAATGTGAATTGCAGAGTAATCATGTAGACGTAGATGTAGAGTGTAGCCGTGTATGGAAGTGAAACGTGGATGATAAATAGTTCAGACAAGAAGAGAATAGAAACTTTCGAAATGAGGTGCTACAGCAGGATGCTGAAGATTAGATGGGTAGATCACATAACTAATGAGGAGGTATTGAATAGAATAGGGGAGAAGGGGAGTTTGCGGCACAACTTGACTAGATGAAGGGATCGGTTGGGAATACATGTTCTGAGGCATCAAGGGATCACCAGTTTAGTATTGGAGGGCAGCGCGGAGGGTAAAAATCGTAGTGGGAGACCAAGAGATGAATACACTTAGCAGATTCAGAAGGATGTAGGTTGCAGTAGGTACTGGGAGATGAAGGAGCTTGCACAGGATAGAGTAGCATGGAGAGCTGGATCAAAGCAGTCTCAGAACTGAAAACCACAACAACAACAACTGTGTATATAGACGCTAACTGCGCTGGTAAAGATATGACTAAATGTTCAAAGAAGTGCTTAAATTTCACATTGTTTTGAAATTTTATTTAATTTTTTTTTTACTTAATAAATGCTTTAAAAGTCTGCGCTGCACTTATTGGACCCAGTTTCTGCTCCGTTTCTGCATGTGTAACAGTTGTGCCAACTATTTGTAATTAGTCACTACAAATGAATATTTGATTAAATAGTGAGTTACTTGTTTCATAGATGATCGAAGTGATGTGGAACGAGTCAATTTACAGGACACGATTAGTGTTACCATTAATGAACGCAACATCATTTTATTCCTACTCAAGCAACTTCAAAGACGGTGAAACTGACGGTTTCTTCGAAGTTTCCACTATCGACATTTGAGATGCAAATTATATAGTGTGATATGTAGACTGAATTAAATTGATCTGAAAATAGTGTATTCCTTTATTTTCATCAAAGGTTATACGATAGTGATCGCGGATACATGAAGTACTTGTAGGTGTTTTATTTCTTGAGAACTGCGTTTGGCGGGGCTGGGAGTCTCACACACAGACAACAGATCAAAGCATCACGACGAGCACCATTAACTTAACGCAGGTTGCAGAAGTGACGCCGATGCCAGGTAGGACAGCGTTCGGCTAAGGCTGTTGTGTGTACTGGACAGGGTGAGCTGACGCCCGTCGCGAGCCGACACAATACTGACAGCAGTTATCGCAGTTGTTGAAATTCTGCATGTGATGACAGCCGCTCCCATGTTCCTGAAGTGTTTTTCTGCGGTGCGGACGTTGTGAAGTACAGTAAAGGTCCCGGAAGGCGGGCAACAATGAGCCTTGGGCGGAGACTGCAGAGAAGACGGCGCCAGTCTGCCGATAGAAGAGCAACATACCGGTGGACGCTACGCAGGCTCCGTGAAAGCTACAGGTATTTATGGCTCCAGGCTCTCGGCAGAACAAGGCAGGCAAGGTGTGAAGATTCTATAAGTGTGAGTCTTCCACTTTTTCTGCCCAAAAATACTTGTAGCTGGCACCTCATGCATATAAAGCAGATACGAATCTTTGGTGAATCGTGGGAAACATGCTAAGGCGTTCCTTTGAAGCAAAGCTGAAACACGTTCCTTTCTTTAGCTGTAGGTCTCTGTGCGCGAAAATGAGGAAATTTCATTAGTCTGCCTGGTTTGACGTAGCAGTTTCGGAAAAATATTGAGAAGCAGGAGAATGCTCCACGAGAATTGAGTCTTGTGATTGCATGACTGCTCGTAAGAGGCTAGAATTGACTCTAGAAGAAGGGGCGAGTGTGACGAGGGAAAACAGAAGGAACTAAAGTGGCTCTTCGACTGCAGATAGCCGGCCAATGTGGCCGAGCGGTTCTAGGCGCTACAATCTGGAACCGCGAGACCGCTACGGTCGCAGGTTCGAATCCTGCCTCGGGCATGGATGTGCGTGTTGTCCTTAGGTTAGTTAGGTTTAAGTAGTTCTAGGTTCTAGGGGACTGATGACCTTAGAAGTTAAGTCCCACAGTGCTCAGAGCCATTTTTCGACTGCAGATAGCGAAAGAACCACTGGGAATTCCGCTCGCAGAATGCGGTGTGAGAAGTGCTCGTTTCACTTTGCAGATCAAACTGGAACTTGAAGTAAAGTTAACGTCAGGCAGCTTTTCGCGATTCACAGGCATCGTCCACAGTGGACGCCGACATTAGCGGACAACACACAACGCTGTTAAACCGATTGGTAATATCTGCCATTGGCTTAGGCGTGTACAGGTCGCAATATATTCACTAAGGGTTAGAGTGTTAATGAATAGGAGGATGACGTCCTTCTGGCATGCATCGTTCCACGAACTCAAATTTTGGCAATCACTGTGGTCAGATCGCGGAAACAAATCAGTGTGCTAATAGTGTAGTAGCCTACCTATCGGTTCCTTGTCTTGAATCTCCCCTCGAATTAGTTATTTGTAACTATTTCATGTTCTTGTGATAATTTGTCAGTGAATGGGATATTATTAAACATGTTCGTTTATACTTCAGCGCAATTATTTCACTCGTTTTGAGTGACAATTTATAATAAACAATAGACCATACAGCAACTTTTCCTTTCATAACATACGTGTCTCACCTGGTCACAAAGTTAAATTACAGTCACTATCCCATCACCCTTTTGACGTATTTAGGGACACAATTTAGCCTTAATAAAAAACCTTGTGTAACAAATGATAGTTTACAGTCTCTGTTGGGCATATACATACCGATACAGGTTAATTACCTAAAGGTGTAGGCGGTACACTTAAAAACAAGTTTTTTTAAAATGAATATCGCGTGAGGATCAGTCCAGTGGTGTCGATATTAGACACCAGCAACACGACTAACGGAATATCCAAGTTCTGATTATGCATAGTTTATTGTTAGACATTACAAAAAGCAAAACTATATGTAAAAAATAGGCAAGTACCGCGAAGTGATCTGACCAGATGGTATTCTTTCTTTTAATGAAAGAAAGCGCATGGGTCATATGGTCTACCACAGTTGTAATTGGCGAATCACGTCAGTGAGCACTCTGTTGCTGAGTGGAAGTTACATACTGGACTCTAATTATAGTCACAGAGGACTTCATTCCCTATGCATACCTCTGAAATGGTCATAGAATTACTTACAATCTTTTTCACTTTACAGAACCCTGCAGTTCGTTATAAATGAACATTTTTGACTTGATTTTTCATGCAGAAACACGAACCACTAATATAAACAGACCAAAGTTTATAGCACTGTAAAGATATGGTACTTTATCTTGGAGATCATTCATAGCTAATTTACACTGTGGATCAGAGATATTATTTCTATCTTTACAACATCTTATTAAAACTATTGGACTGTAAAATATATGACAGTGACTAAAAAAAATAAAATAGATAAACTGTAAAATACATGGCAGTGATATATATATATATATAGAGAGAGAGAGAGAGAGAGAGAGAGGAAGTGGTACAAATATGGAATAACATTTTGCATTTTGTTTCTCATTCATAAATTTCTCCGTTTTTCAAGTTAAGAAAACAAAATATCTGTAGCACGTACTTTGGAAAATATTTTAATGCTCCCTATGTTTTCGAAAACATACTACATTAGGAACATTTCTAAATCAGGCTTAACCTAAAGTTTGACATTTTTGCCACTTTAGATTAGTCCATGCCACCCACACACACCCAAATTAGCAGTCTATAGATCCATGTTGCACAGAGCAGACACAATGCCATTAAGCAAAGACAGGCTCCAATATGAAACTGAAGCCATCAAACAGATAGCAGCTGCAAATGGTTCTCAACGTACACACATTGAGAAAATATCTAAGAAAGTTAAGAAAGGAATAGAGAGAAACATAAATAAGAACAACAAACAGACAGACACCAGAGCAGTATGCTTTCCCTACTTTGTTATCGCTTTACAAAAACCTGCTAATGTGTTGAGACCATATATTGTAAGAGTTGCTTTCTCCACAAACAATAAATTAGGTAATAAACTGCCACACAATACAGAAACCAATAAAGATAAATTCTCCAACTTAGGTGCATACAAAATAAAATGCAGTCAACGCCCTGTACACTATGTAGGTCAGACCAGACGGAGCTTTCAAACTAGATTCAGAGAACACATTAATGCCTTTAGATATAACACACCCAACAAATCAGTCATAGTTACACACATTCAGGACACAGGACATTCATTTGACAACATAGAGGACAATCTAATATAACTTCACAAAATGAAAAAAAGTCACAAACTCAACATTTATGAAGAGCTGGAAATTTTCATTTCCAACAGAGTTTTTAAGAGTTTTGTAGGTGTACTAGATGATGCATTGTAACTCTTTCTATCTTCTACTTCCTGAGTCAGTTATTAAAGAAAAATAAATAATCCCAAAGTACTTTAGAGACACAGTATATTCATAACTAAGTCATTTATATATATGTATGTACTTAGTTTATCTATTTCATTTTATGTTCCTGTCACACATATTGCAATACAGTACTTTAACAAGATGTTGTAAGGAAAGAAATAATTATATAATTGCTATATATATCTCTTATACACAGTGTGAACTAGCTATGAATGCTCTGTGAGGCGAAGTATCGTATCTTTACATCACTACAACCTTTGGTGTGTTTATATTACTGGTTTCTGTGTGATAAATCAAGTCAATGATGATTTTATTTTATAACGAACTGAAGAGTTCTGTGCACTGGAACAGCCTGTAAGTAGCTCCATCACCATTTCCAATGTATGATCTTAGTGCCATATGACAACAAGTGCTTGTTATACTTTTCGTAGCAAAATAAAAGAAAAAAATACTACTAGCTGCATTCAGCTGGTATACAGGTAACAAGATATGCTGTTTTCCACCTGAAGATCAGGGATAAACTGTCAAAACGCGTCGTGGGAGAAAAAAAAGACTGACCCAAAAACTGACCAAAAAGGACTGACCCCACTGACCCAAGATAAATTTGTTTTATTTGAACTTTTATTGTCAAAACAGTCGCAGTTTCCTCACAAAAACACTCCAACATGGAGGACATAAAGTTCTGTTCCGACTGGTCAACTGCTACCTTAGGAGAAGCGATAAAGATCGTGGCACATGTGATTATCATGTCGCTAATCCCTACAGACGTTATTTTTGCAGATAAATCCAATTGGTGGTGCTGCTTCTGTACTGAAGCACTTGACCTCTCCATCTCAGAAAAAAATCTTAGGAGTTAACAGGAACTGAACCGCGTTCTTTCGCTCCGAAGGCAGCGGCATTAACCATCTGTTTAACGAGGCGATGCGTTATAAAAACGATTATACAAAAAACGTCAAATTCGATATTGTGCTAACTGCATGGAGCAACTATAACGCTTCGAGTCTGCATCAAGTTTCTGAATCGAAAGAACGACATTATGTCCATTAACAACAGTGATTTACATGCATAGATAATTCTATTATTATTTCTTATTTCTTTCATGAGAACATATGGTGACGCATATTCTGACACCCAGCATAAGATGTCTCACCCAAAGTTTCTAACGACGACCAATTTATGGCGGAACCCACTCATGATTACAAGCCTGTAATTATGTTTGTGTTTAGAGCAAATTAGAAAACGTTGTAACGTGTATTATCATCGCAAAGAGAGTAGTAAATAATTTCAAAATCTGACTCCCATTGGGAATTTTACCATCGTCCTTTGGATTGAAACACTTTTTTTCCAGAATTCAGAAATTACCGCTATTTAGGGGATGTAAGTTAGAAAACAAAAGTTTTACTTGTGTTGACTACTGTTCTTAGTTTAAATAGAAATATTGTACATTCTTCGGGTATGAAAACACATTTTATTAAATACCTTTTTTCAGCCAGATTTCAACACTAAGAAAAACAGAAATTTCACCAATTGTTTCTACAGGTTTCAGGATCATAAGAAATTAAACTTATATATTCTGACACCTCACTAATTATGCAGAAGGTGTCGCAACTCGTCCCGCGAAAAAAATCGTAGGGGTGACGTCATCCATAATGAAGAACAAGAAGGGGTGGTCGGCCTTGAAGATGACGTGTGGTGGTGGCGGAAACCGAGGAGCGCCTGCACCAAGCGCCACGAGAACTGCAACAGCAGGAACAGGCATTACTTTCTCTGTCCGAGGTGACAGTCCTACCACTTTTACTCGCACGCAAGTGTAAAACAGCATATCCAGGGCACTCAGACAGTGGGAGATAGAAAGAGCGTTGCTCACGAAACGCAATATTCGGGGTTTGAGTCTAGTACAACACATTCTACTCACACAGTGGTGATGTATTCCAGTAACTCCAAAAATGGTTCAAATAGCTCTGAGCACTATGGGACTTAATTTCTGAGGTCATCAATCCCATAGAACTTAGAACTACTTAAACCTAACTAACCTAAGGACATCACACACATCCATGCCCGAGGCAGGATTCGAACCTGCAACCGTAGCGGTCACGCGGCACCGGACTGAAGCGCCTAGAACCGCTCGGCCACACCAGGCCGGCAGGTTGTATTTGAGTTTAGGATAATGGTGGTGGTGATGATGATGATGATGATCACGGAGAAATGAGGAGAGGCTCAAACCTTGTGCTGGCATACAAGCCTACGGCTCTCGCATACAAGGCCGCCGACCTTTTTGACCTCAACTCAGAGACAGTACAACAATAGTTTCTCTCCTTGAGCGAGGTATGTGATTCTATACAGGACATTGGTGCGAATTCTTATCTGCTGAGGCTTCGGCACCCTTCCATCCGCAACCGTTGTCAACCAACATTTTCCATGAAAATTCGAAACAAACTTGTCCATCGTCTTCTGTCTTACCACCATCCTTCCGTCTCCACCTCGCTGCAGTCTGTGGCACGCAGCTATTCACTCTTTTTAACCACCAGTCTCTTGGTCTTCCTCTTCATACGTTTACCTTGCCTTTCACCTCATATATCGTTCTCGGTATCTTCTTCTCCTTCTCTGACACTCTTCATTCTTTAACCTTTCCGTTTTCGTCACTCCAATACTGTTTCTCAAGAATTTCACTCTCCTATTTCATTTTGCTTCTGTCTCTTCCTTTCATTATTCACATCTCCGAGGTACACATCGAGACTGGAACAGACTACACCCGATACATAACCATTTTATTGTTTTGCAGGACATCCTTGCTGCGTATCAGGCTGCTAATAATCTCCCAGAATGCTCTACTTCTCTTCCTCACTCATTTATTTCTTTATCGCTTCTTCCATTTTCCAGTACTAAGGTTTCCAGATACCTGAAGCTGTCCAATTTTCTCAGACGTCCTCACCCCCAATTCTTCTTCTTTGTTGAGATAATCATTTCACACTTACGTATGCTAAATTTCATCCGATATCCTTGTCCTGTTTGTTGCCAAACGTCCAACTGCCCCTGCACTATCTCCTTCTAGTTTCTGCAAATCATCAAATCCTCTGCAAACACCGTCGCTTTCGTGGAGTTATGTTCCATCTTGCAACTAAATGATAGTTTGTTTTTTGTCATACGCGTTTCGCTTCTTTCTTTTGTGAAGCATCTTCAGTGGTCTGTTCACATGCTTCTACTTCCAAAGTTACATTTTTCATGTTTTCTCTTGTTTTACAGATAAGGCAGAACTTTTGTAGCACAAGTTTCGTGAAGTTAAATTGCCTTTTGGTGTTACGATTTCCAGTGTTGCTATTCCACGTGTGAAGACCTGCAAACTTTCACTTTTCTTTGTGGGTTCAGTATGTGTGTGTTTGCAATTTGTTGTGTTGCCAACTGTCGCTGGGTGTTTATTTTTCGTAATTCGTTTGTGTTGTGCATGTGGTTGGATATTTTATTTGTTTTGTTTTTGTCTGTATGTGTATGTGTCTGCTTGTGTGTTATGTTGTGTGTAAATGTGTCATTCCTGTTTTCTTTAAAAAATGTGTGGAAGCGTTATTCTTTGTGTGTGTGTATGTTTGTGTGTGTGCATGTGTTTGTGTGTGTATTTGCCATTCTTTGTGTTGTGTTAATGGAATAACCAAAGCCCTTAAAGTAATCACATCAAAAAATGACTTCCGATTTGGAAAGGATGTTTATTTACAAAAAGGTGGCCTTCCAATGGGATCCCCAATATCAGGATCAAAAAAATGGCTCTGAGCACTATGGGACTTAACATCTATGGTCATCAGTCCCCTAGAACTTAGAACTACTTAAACCTAACTAACCTAAGGACAGCACACAACACCCAGCCATCACGAGGCAGAGAAAATCCCTGACCCCGCCGGGAATCGAACCCGGGAACCCGGGCGTGGGAAGCGAGAACGCTACCGCACGACCACGAGATGCGGGCCCAATATCAGGATCAATTGCAAACATATTCGTCAGCCATATAGAAAACGCGATCTTCGATACAGTCACCGCAAAGAAATATACAAAATTGTTTACTGGTACAAATATGCGGATGGTACGGTGGATGAACGAACAGAAAAAACAGATAAACTTCATACAGACATAAACAGTATACATGGAAACAGAATCACAAAAGCTAGTACATTTCTTGGATATGCCAAAAAGGGAGACAGCAATTAGCGCATATTTGACTTATTCAGGAAGCCAACAGCCCCAGATACAATCATACAGGCTACATTAAAAAGAGAAAAAAAAGAAACACATAACGCAGACTAAATAACATCCTACTCAGCAAAGAAAACTATGAAGAAGAATTACAAACAATACAGCTCATAGCCACAAACAATAGTTGTAACACCTATATAGTGCAAAGACTCAACCAAAAAATCAAAACACAGCTAAAGAAAATTGTAAACATGCAGAGAACACAAACGCCACAGAACCCCGCAGACACTACAGCTGACAACCAGAAACACAAAACAGTTACACTCATGGCATGACTGACTGAAGGAAACGGTATAATTTAAGCTAGAAACACATATCAACACATAGAATAGCAAATACACATTTTTTTTTAAAAAAAAAGCAGTCTCACAAGGAATGACACATTCACGCATAACAAAACACATAGACAGACACATTCACACACACAGACATAACAAATGAAAATATCAAATGACAAGCACAACACAAACCAATGTCGAAAGGTAAACACACTACACACTGTAAAACACGCACGTTGAACACACAATGAAAATCGTAAGTGAAGTGTTATAATAAGTATGGGTGAAACAATGTTGGAAATCGGCCATCTGGGGTATGGGGACACGGACTAACAACATTGGAAATCGTAACACAAAACGATAATTTAATTTCACAAAACTTGTGCTACAAAAGTTGTTTCTAATCTGAAACACAAGAGAAAAACATGAGAAAACGTAACATATTTTGCACTACTAACTCTAAAGTACATACAGGGTGAGTCACCTAACATTACCGCTGGATATATTTCGTAAAACACATCAAATACTGACGAACCGATTCCACAGACCGAACGTGAGGAGAGGGGCTAGTATAATTGTTTAATACAAACCACAGAAAAATGCACGGAAGTATGTTTTTTAACACAAACCTACGTTTTTTTAAATGGAACCACGTTAGTTTTGTTAGCACATCTGAACATATAAACAAATACGTAATCAGTGCCGTTTGTTGCATTGTAAAATGTTAATTACATCCGGAGATATTGTAACCTAAAGTTGACGCTTGAAACATTGTCCCCACTTGATTGCAGGTTCCCAAACAGCTGCAACATACATCGCGTTTCTACAGAATGATCTGCCAACGTTGCTCGAAAATGTCCCACTGCAAACGCGTCGACGTATGTGGTATCAGCATGATGGTGCACCTGCACATTCCGCAATTAACATTAGGCTGACCCTTGACAGGATGTTCGACGGGCGTTTCATAGGACGCGGAGGACGCATAAATTGGCCAGCCCGTTCTCCTGATCTTACTCCTCTGGACTTCTTTATGTGGGGTAAGTTAAAGGAGAATGTGTACCGTGATGTGCCTACAACCCCAGAGGATATGAAACAACGTATTGTGGCAGCCTGCGGCGACATTACACCAGATCTACTGCGGCGTGTACAACATTCATTACGCCAGAGATTGCAATTGTGTGCAGCAAATGATGGCCACCACATTGAACATCTATTGGCCTGACATGTCGGGACACACTCTATTCCACTCCGTAATCGAAAACGTTTACCACGTCTGTACGTGTACCTCACCCCTCATCGTAATGTACATGTGCGTGAGTGAAAACAATAAAAAGGTGTTAGCATGTGGACGTAATGTGCTCTTCAAGTCTCTTCTGTACCTAAGGACCATCACCGTTGCCTTTGGATCCCTACGTAATTCGGTGCTCTCCGATACACACGATCGAACAGCGGAAGAGTGGTACTCAAGCGTAACTTTAGGTCACAATATCTCCGGATAGAATTAACATTTTACAATGCAACAAACGGCACTGATTACGTATTTGATTATATGTTCAGATGTGCTAACAAAACTAACGGGGTTCCATTTAAAAAAACGTAGGTTTGTGTTAAAAAACATACTTCCGTGCATTTTTTTTATGGTTTGTAGTAACCAATTACACTAGCCCCTCTCCTCACGTTCGGTCTGTGGAATCGATTCGTCAGTATTTGATGTGGTTTACGAAATATATCCAGCGGTAATGTTAGGTGACTCACCCTATATATATATATATATATATATATATATATATATATATATATATATATATATATATACAGGGTGTTTCAAAAATGACCGGTATATTTGAAACGGCAATAAAAACTAAACGAGCAGCGATAGAAATACACCGTTTGTTGCAATATGCTTGGGACAACAGTACATTTTCAGGCAGACAAACTTTCGAAATTACAGTAGTTACAATTTTCAACAACAGATGGCGCTGCGGTCTGGGAAACTCTATAGTACGATATTTTCCACATATCCACCATGCGTAGCAATAATATGGCGTAGTCTCTGAATGAAATTACCGGAACCTTTGACAACGTGTCTGGCGGAATGGCTTCACATGCAGATGAGATGTACTGCTTCAGCTGTTCAATTGTTTCTGGATTCTGGCGGTACACCTGGTCTTTCAAGTGTCCCCACAGAAAGAAGTCACAGGGGTTCATGTCTGGCGAATAGGGAGGCCAATCCACGCCGCCTCCTGTATGTTTCGGATATCCCAAAGCAATCACACGATCATCGAAATATTCATTCAGGAAATTAAAGACGTCGGCCGTGCGATGTGGCCGGGCACCATCTTGCATAAACCACGAGGTGTTCGCAGTGTCGTCTAAGGCAGTTTGTACCGCCACAAATTCACGAAGAATGTCCAGATAACGTGATGCAGTAATCATTTCGGATCTGAAAAATGGGCCAATGATTTCTTTGGAAGAAATGGCGTCCCAGACCAGTACTTTTTGAGGATGCAGGGACGATGGGACTGCAACATGGGGCTTTTCGGTTCCCCATATGCGCCAGTTCTGTTTATTGACGAAGCCGTCCAGGTAAAAATAAGCTTTGTCAGTAAACCAAATGCTGCCCACATGCATATCACCGTCATCAATCCTGTGCACTATATCGTTAGCGAATGTCTCTCGTGCAGCAATGGTAGCGGCGCTGAGGGGTTGCCGCATTTGAATTTTGTATGGATAGAGGTGTAAACTCTGGCGCATGAGACGATACGTGGACGTTGGCGTCATTTGGACCGCAGCTGCAACACGGCGAACGAAAACCCGAGGCCGCTGTTGGATCACCTGCTGCACTAGCTGCGCGTTGCCCTCTTGGTTGCCGTACGCGGTCGCCCTACCTTTCCAGCACGTTCATCCGTCACGTTCCCAGTCCGTTGAAATTTTTCAAACAGATCCTTTATTGTATCGCTTTTCGGTCCTTTGGTTACATTAAACCTCCGTTGAAAACTTCGTCTTGTTGCAACAACACTGTGTTCTAGGCGGTGGAATTCCAACACCAGAAAAATCCTCTGTTCTAAGGAATAAACCATGTTGTCTACAGCACACTTGCACGTTGTGAACAGCACACGCTTACAGCAGAAAGACGACGTACAGAATGGCGCACCCACAGACTGCGTTGTCTTCTATATCTGTCACATCACTTGCAGCGCCATCTGTTGTTGAAAATTGTAACTACTGTAATTTCGAAAGTTTGTCCGCCTGAAAATGTACTGTTGCCCCAAGCATATTGCAACAAACGGTGTATTTCTATCGCTGCTCGTTTAGTTTTTATTGCCGTTTCAAATATACCGGTCATTTTTGAAACACCCTGTGTATATATATATGCGAAGACAGAACATACCTCCATGAATTTTTTAGCAACTAAGGAAGGTCGAAAAAAAGAAAACGTAACAACCGTTGCTTTCATCTATTCTTCACCAATTGCTTATGCCAATTTGGTCATTGCGTCATCCATCACTAGAAAGAAGAACAATGCCGAAGGTGCACGTCCCTGCCTCTAGGCATTCTTCTACTCCAGCCAATCTGTTCTCTCTTCCCAAAAGAGATTTTCACTCTGCAGCAGAGTGTGCACTGATATGAAACTTCCTGGCAGATTAAAACTGTGTGCCGGGCCGAGACTCGAACTCGGGACCTTTGCCTTTCGCGGGTAGCTCAGTTGGTAGAGCACTTTCCCGCAAGCAACAAATCGGATACATATATCATCACACATGTGGTACAATCCGAATTACTCACGAAGCAAAACAAGGAACGATATAGAACAATTTTACGAAACAACGGCAGTGGTATTGTGTGTCAGGCTTGTATGTTAAGATAAAACGTACAACTTAAGTTAACTACAGATCCTAATTACTGTTTGAGGTTAAGCTGAGGCTAATATGACACAGAGTACTCAGAGAAGATATAAAATTATGAAAGCTGAATGACATAACTGAAGAAATTAAGCCGAAGTGTTCTACAGGAGTACGACGCTTTTGCACAGCGTGTTATATTAGACAGACAGTTATCGGCAAATGTAAAAGTAACTTCAGGCTTTCCGCATGGAAGTGTAGTTTATCAGTCCTCGTAGTTGGTGAACATTAAGTTTTGAAATCACCCACCTGTTGCGGCTGCCGCTTCGGTGCCATTCTCGTTGACCTCTATGAACGCTTTGTGCAGGACCTTGCTTACTACAAACTTCTCATCGACGATGCCAGAGAAGTTCGCTTTGGCTGGATTAAACATGGACTCCATCCCGAGCTGAAATCGAAATTTGGAAATGCATGTAAATAAAAGTCTCTATTCAAGAGGTTATTTTAAATAGTGTTAAGACAGAACGTTCGCGGCGAACAGTAATACAATATTATTTCGTTGCTTCAAAGAATGAATTCACTTTGTGAAGCTACTAAAGATCACGTACGGTACTATTTACGTGTCTTCACCTGACTAATCTTTAATGAGGCGAATTATTCTAAACTAGTACGTGAAAAGCTTTCTTGAAAAATATTCTAAAGGCTGTATGACTTACGTCTTTTCACTGCTATTTAATGGAATTATTTTAAGCATTTCGTTTTATACAGCTATTACTAAATGCTTAAAATAATTCCATTATATTCAATTTTATACAGCTATTAAAGCCATTGATTGTGGTGTGCCGGCCGGAGTGGCCGAGCGGTTCTAGGCGCTACAGTCTGGAACTGCGCGACCACTACAGTCCCAGTTTCGAATCCTGCTTCGGGAATGGATGTGTGTGATGTCCTTAGGTTAGTTATGTTTAAGTAGTTCTTTAGTCCAGGGGACTGACGACCTCAGAAGTTAAGTCCCATAGAGCTCAGAGCCATTTGAACCATTTGATGGTGGCGCCATACACTATCATTAACCCGGCTCCAGGGTGGTTGGGTCCCCTTCCCTATTCCTCTAGTGGGGTAATTTCCGTCTGGGGCGTCCACGTCGCGGGGATGGGCATCCTACACTTCAACAGGCCAGAGTGATAAGATGGTTGAGTTCAGGCAGGGATCCAATCCCGTGGGGTATAACACGGAACCCTTGCCCAGCGTTACTGGTGAAGACCGTAATCGCAGCGACGGCGGAGAAGAAATACTTCGGAACGGCGTAGCTGGCAGATGAGGCAACCCTCCTTTCTGGGGATTAAATGAGAAGGGAACCACTGCCTCGTGGTGGAGGAGAAACTCCAAAGGCTAAGGGAGACAACCCCAACAGAAAATCCTTTCTTGCGTTAGGTCTGGAAAGCCAGTAGGAAAGGCTTCATACATTGCTTTCAAAACACAGACGAACCTCGGAACGAACCACTCACGATTTGACTCCATTGCTTCTTCAAGTACTCCTGGGAACGATGGGAATCCTGAGGATATTCATCAGTACAAGAAGATGAATCAAATGGACTAAAAAAATAGCCTAAATATTGGCACCCTTAATATATTAATCCTCAATGGAAAAATAGAAGAAATGACAGATGTACTAACAGGGAGAAAGTTAGATATTTTGAGATTAAACGAAACGAAGTGGAAGGGAAAAGATGAGAAGAATTTGGGAGGAGGAGGAAAACTGTACTGGAGTGGAAATAACAGGTTTGGAAGAAATGGTGAACAAGAATGTACAAAACTGTATTGAAAGTGTGAGATATATATCAGACAGGATCATAATCTTAAACCTGAGATTCCAAAAAGAAACACTAAAAGTTATTCTGATTTATGCGCCTCAATTGGGATGCAGCGAAGAAGAGAATATGGACTTTGAAAATGAGTTAGAGAACCATATAGAGAGTGCTAATATATAAATGTAATGTCGTGTGACTAGAGCGTCCCGTCGGGTAGACCGTTCGCCTGGTGCAACTCTTTCGATTTGACGCCACTTCGGCGAGTTGCGAGTCGATGGGGATGAAATGATGATGATTAGGACAACACAACATCCAGTCCCTGAGCAGAGAAAATCTGCGACTCAGCCGGGAATCGAACCCGGGCCCTTAGGATTAACATTCTCGCACTGACCACTCAGCTACCGGGAGCGGACGCTAATATACTGACGGGACATTTTAATGCACAGGTAGGCAAAGACAGAAAGGGATTTGAGCAAGTGTTGGGATGTTTTGGATATGGAGGCAGAAGTGAAGAAGGGGAAAGACTCCTGGATTTGTGCCAGAGGAATGGAATGAAAATAACAAACAGCTTGTTTGTGAAGAGAGAAAGTCATGTTATCACCAGATACAGTTGGGATGTAAGAAGCAAGAGTGCAAGTGATTATATTCTAGTAGATAGGAAATGGGGAGAGAAAGTAACAAATGTGAAGGTAATTTCAAGTGTGGGTGCAGATGGAGACCATGTATTACTGGTGGGAGAATGAAAAATGAATCAGTGTGTGAAAATTAGAAAACGGAAGAAAGTGATGAGGATACGGGATTGGAAACTGAAGGGGAGTGAAAGTGCTGAGAAGTATAGAGAGTTAATCACGCAAAAATTTCCAAAAGAAGTTTTCTGCGACGTAGAAAAAGACACTTTAGTTGAAGCAGCACAAAAGTAAGTGGTAGAACATTTGGAAAGAAAAAAGTAAGATAGACAAGTTGGTGGTATGATACCACAATCCAAGCAGTTAGAAGAACAATGAAGCATGAAGAAAGTGATGGAAAACTAAAAATAATGAGGACCATAAAAGATACATACAGGAAAAGAAGAAGTGCAAAGAAATAGTTGAAACAGCAAATAAAAAGGCATGGCAAGAGTTTACAAAAAAAACTTGAAGAAGATGTGAAGAGCAATAAGAATATGTTCTATAAAATGATGAAAAATAAAAGGAAGGCTTCTGAAGTACTAGTAAAGATGGAAACAGAGGATGGTACTGTGGATGAATATGCAGGAAATATAAAAGATTTCTGGAAAGAACTTTTTAAGAAACTGTTAAACGCTGAGGAGCAGGCACACGAGGAGACAGCAAATAATGGAGAAACTGAGAGCAGTTGGGAAGCAGAATTAGGACAAATTACACGGGAAGAAATGGAAATAGCTGTGAAGAAGATGAATGGCGGGAAAGCCCCAGGATCTGATGAAGTATCAAATGGTACAAATGGCTCTGAGCACCATGGGACCTTAACATCTGAGGTCATCAGTCCCCTAGAACTTAGAACTAATTAAACCTAACTAACCTAAGGACTTCACACCCATCCATGCCCGAGGCACGATTCGAACCTGCGACCGTAGCGGTCGCGCGGTTCCAGACTGGAGCGCCTAGAACCGCATGGCCACTGCGGCCGGCCTGATGAAGTATCAGTGGACATGATAAGAGCAGCAGATCCAGTGGGACTGCAGTGACTGTATAGAGTTCTATTAAGTCTGTGGAGAACTAGTACAATACCTGACGACTGGAGAAGAGGACACATTTTCCCCATCTTCAATAAAGGCGATAAAAGCCTTTGTAAAAACTACAGAGGAATAACCCTTATGAGTCATACAGTCCGGAGCCGTGCGACTGCTACGGTCGCAGGTTCGAATCCTGCCTCGGGCATGGATGTGTGTGATGTCCTTAGGTTAGTTAGGTTTAAGTAGTTCTACATTCTAGGGGACTGATGACCACAGCAGTTGAGTCCCATAGTGCTCAGAGCCATTTCATACAGTCAAGGTTTTTGAAAGAATTTTACTAAATCGAATGAGTGAAAAGATAGAAAAGGAGCTGAGTGAAGAAGAGCGACCGTAGTGGTCGCGCGGTTCCAGACTGAAGCGCCTAGAACCGCTCGACCACCACGGCCGGCGTCTAAGAATAGTTTATGGCAAGACAGCGTAAACAGTCTGTGCCACACACCTATTGGTATTTCATCAGCTGGCAAGAGCGAAAGACTGCTAATTAACTTAATGACCTCATCAATGGTATACAATAAAGTGATTAACTACACAGACGCACACAACAGCATGCAGCCGGCCGGAATGGCCGTGCGGTTCTAGGCGCTCCAGTCTGGAGCCGAGCGACCGCTACGGTCGCAGGTTCGAATCCTGCCTCGGGCATGGACGTGTGTGATGTCCTTAGGTTAGCTAGGTTTAATTAGTTCTAAGTTCTAGGCGACTGATGACCTCAGAAGTTAAGTCGCATAGTGCTCAGAGCCATTTGAACCATTTTGAACAGCATGCACTAGGGTAAAATGAAACTAGCTGAGGAATAGCTTTGAATCTTGCAGTTGCAATAGACAAGAATAAACATTTATAAATCAGGATCCTGATTAAAGTAATAACGGACAAACGATGTATGATGGAATAATTGTGCACACACCAGTGTGAACAGAACGAAAAAGTCTGTGAGAGTAATAGCTTATGTGCCCATTTCGGGTTACGATTGTAAAGTTTCCTTTCTAGAATTTGTACACATCACGAAGTGCGATTCGTTTACTACACTATGCTTTTGGTAGTATTAATCGTAGAAAGAAGATAAAAGCTTGATTATAAAAGGCGCAGAATGACGCGTATTCTATGGTACAGATCAGCACTGTAGCCCATTTAGATTAGAGAATTAGATTAAAATTTGTGTATATTCGGACTATATCCAGCACGGCTAGAGTGAGGCAAGCTGTGGAAGGCTTCGGCGAGAAGGGCTCGAGATACGATGCATTCTACAGCTATCACTGTAGAGGCTGTTAAATGATAATTTAAAGTTCTATGGGAAAAACGGTGTAAAAATAATTGTAAACCAAAGTTCATCTTACGATAAACTGAGATTTTCTGGATTGTGAGCTGATTAACTTCTCCTCTTTATACAGAATATTTCAAGAGGAACTATTAATATTCAGGGATATGAACGGAATGGCCGTTCTGGTGAAAATATGTCTAGTAAACATGGTCTCTAAAATACGTACCCTAAGAGCTATGAGCACTTGTTGAGTTGAAGAGATCTGTTTCACAGTAACGAGGATGAACAAGCGCTTATACACTGAAGAGTGTGAGAGACGTCTACAGACGTTAAAGTAACCTCTGGCGTGCCACAGAGGAGCATTATGGGACCATTGCTTTTCACAATATGTATAAATGACCTAGTAGATAGTGTCGGAAGTTCTATGCGGATTTTCGCGGATGATGCTGTAGTATACAGAGAAGTTGCAGCATTAGAAAATTGCAGCGAAATACAGGAAGATTTGCAGCGGATAGGCACTTGGTGCAGGGAGTGACAACTGACCCTTAACATAGACAAAGGTAATGTATTGCGAATACATAGAAACAAGCATCCTTTATTGTATGATTATATGATAGTGGAACAAACACTGGTAGCAGTTACTTCTGTAAAATATCTGGGAGTATGCGTGCGGAACGATTTGAAGTGGAATGATCATATAAAATTAATAGTTGGTAAGATGGGTGCCAGGCTGAGATTCGTTGGGAGAGTCCTTAGAAAATGTAGTCCATCAACAAAGGAGATGGCTTACAAAACACTCGTTCGACCTATACTTGAGTATTGCTCATCAGTGTGGGATCCGTACCAGGTCGAGTTGACAGAGGAGATAGAGAAGGTCCAGAGAAGAGCGGCGTGTTTCGTCACAGGGTTGTTTGGTAACCGTGATAGCGTTACGGAGATGTTTAATAAACTCAAGTGGTAGACTCTGCAAGAGAGGCGCTCTGCATCGCGGTGTAGCTTGCTGTCCAGGTTTCGAGAGGGTACGTTTCTGGATGAGGTATCGAATATATTGCTTCCCCCTACTTATACCTCCCGAGGAGATCACGAATGTAAAATTAGAGAGAATCGAGAGCGCACGGAGGCTTTCCGGCAGTCGTTCTTCCCGCGAACCATACGCGACTGGAACATGAAAAGGTGGTAATGACAAGCCGGCCACTGTGGCCATGCGGTTCTAGGCGCTTCAGTCTGGAACCACGTGACCGCTAAGTCGCAGGTTCGAATCCTGCCTCGGGCATGGATGTGCGTGATGTCCTTAGGTTGGTTAGGTTTAAGTAGTTCTAAGTTCCGGGGATTGATGACCACCGATATTAAGTCCCATAGTGCTCAGGAGGTAATGACAGTGGCACGTAAAGTGCCCTCCGCCATACACCATTGGGTGGCTTGCGGGGTATAAATGTAGATGTAGGTGTAGATGTAGAAGAGTAAAAGAAACTGGTACACCTGCCTAACATCGTGTAGGGCCCTCGTGAGTGCGCGGAAATGCCGCTACACGATGTGGCATCGACTGGACTACTGTCTGAAGTAGTGCTGGAGGGAACCGACACCATGAAACCTGCAGGGCTGTTTATAAATCCGTAAGAGTACGGTGGAGTGGAGATCTCTCCTGAACAGTACGTTGCAAGTCATCCCAGTTATGCTAAATAATGTTCACATCCGGGGAGTTTGGTGGCCAGTGGAAGTACCCAAACTCAGAAGAGTGTTCCGGAACCACTCTATAGCAGTTCTGGATGTGTGGGGTCCTGCTGGAATTGCCCAAGTCTGTCGGAATGCACAATGGACACGTTGTATGCAGGTGATCAGACAGTATGCTTACGTACGTGTCTCCTGCCAGAGTTATAGCTAGACATATCAGGGGTCCCTTACCACTCCAACCGCACACACCCTACACCATTACAGAGCCTCCACCTGCTTGAACAGTCCGCTGCTGACATGCGGGTTCCATGGATTTATGAGGTTGTCTCCATACCCATACACGTCCAACCTCTCAATACAGTTTGTAATGAGACTCGTCCGACCAGGCATGATTTTCATACAGAGGTGGCGTTACCAATAAGAAATCCTAAACAGCCTACTTACATAAGAACCTCAACAGCCTACTTACATAAAGATAACATAAACAGCCTACTTACATAGCCCCCATGCTCCCCACAAAAATTTTACAAATTTTTTTTGGGCAGTGGCCAATAACGATTTGAAAAAATTTTTCATAATAGTGTCGACATATGAAACGTCCCCTTTGAACAATTTTACATGACTGTGCTTAAACTGACACACAATACTTTGTTAGCGCAACGCAATCTGACTTTCAAAATTCCCTACAAAAGAATGGCCCTGACTAACATTAAACTATACCTTTCACAAATCACTTACCTCACAAAAACCTTCGCTGCTCAAGCTACTGCAATACAGCAAGCGCCACTACTGCCAGCTAAATAAAAGATTCAAACTACTAAAGGCACTAACTACTGATAGGGATAGTTAGCAAATGAAAGATATTAATAGAGAACAAACAATGTATTTACCTTAATATCATCACAAGTCATAATATATATATCAGTTCATGACAAATTACAAACCTCAGCCATCTCTCTCCCCACTGGTGGATGTGTGGAGAGAGATGGCGGAGGTTTGCAATTTGTCATGAACTGATATATATATTATGACTTGTGATGATATTAAGGTAAATACATTGTTTGTTCTCTATTAATATGTTTCATTTGCTAACTATCCCTATCAGTAGTTAGTGCCTTTAGTAGTTTGAATCTTTTATTTAGCTGGCAGTAGTGGCGCTTGCTGTATTGCAGTAGCTTGAGCAGCGAAGATTTTTGTGAGGTAAGTGATTTGTGAAAGGTATAGTTTAATGTTAGTCAGGGCCATTCTTTTGTAGGGAATTTTGAAAGTCAGATTGCGTTGCGCTAAAAATATTGTATGTCAGTTTAAGGACAGTCGTGTAGAATTGTTCAAAGGGGACGTTTCACAGTCATCAACAGCCCAATGTTGGTGTTGACAGGCCCAGGCGAGGCGTAAAGCTTTGTGTCGTGCAATCATCAAGGGTACACGAGTGGGTCTTCTGCTCCGAAAGCCCATATCAATGATGTTTTGTTGAATGGTTCGCACGATGACACTTGTTGATAGCCCAGCATTGACATCTGCACCAATTTGCGGAAGGGTCGCACTTCTGTCACGAGGAACGATTATCTTCAGTCATCGTTGGTCCCGTTCTTGCAGTATCTTTTTTCAGCCGCAGAATTGTCGGAGATTTGATGTTTTGACCGATTCCTGATATTCGTGGTACACTCGTGAAATGGTCTTACGTGAAAATCTCCAACTCATCGCTACCTCGGAGACGCTGTGGCCCCTTCGCTGGTGCGCCGACTATAACACCATGTTCAGACTCACTGAAATCTTGCTAACCTGCTATTGTAGCAGCAGTAACCGATATAACAACTGCGACAGACACTTGTTGTCTTTTATGCAGGCGTTGTCGACCGCAGCGCCATATTCTGCTTCTTTACATACCTCAGTATTTGAATACGCTTGCCTATACCAGTTTCTTTGGAGCTTCAGTGTAGCTTTTAAGGTATGCACTTTAGAGCCCATGTCTACTTGACTTGTTTTTCTTCTTGCTTGAGTCTATACTACTATCTCTCAAAACATGCAGTAGAAAAGATTTGTTTCACAGTATCACAGCTGAAGAAGTGCTCATAGACTTCGTTGCATGCCCTCTTCCAGTCTATAAAACAAATATATACCTCCTACTTCGTTTCCATCGCTTTTTCCCCAGTCATCTGGAGACAACCTACAGCATCTCTTGTTCTTTATCCTTTCTAAACACGAACTGGTCTAGCACAGTTTTTTCTTCAATTTGATTTTCAGTTCTCCTTAGCTTAACTCTCGTTACAGCCTTAGTAAGATGTCTGATAAAAGTATTTGTCTTATAGTCTTTGCATTGTTTTGCGTGGCACTATTAACGTAAAGATACTTGATGGTCTTAAGTAGATCTTGAACCTTGTGTCGTAAATTGTTTACTGTCTCAATCTGGCTATTGAATTCGGACCTAAGATTTCTATTACCTCAGATGGTATTCTGTGACAGTCCGATGCTTTCTTCTCCCACAGCTCCTGAACTGCATTCTCCAATTCTCATTGCACCTTCCAAAACTATTATGGTGTTCTCCCCCTGTCCACGATATAATTCCTCCACACAACTCACCCAAACTGTCCTCTTTTATAAATACGATCCTCTTCCCATGTTTATTTAACATTCCTTCTTAGCTTAATTTCTTTACTACTCTTCTTGTTAAGTATATTGTGGTTTTGTACATTTCTTCCAATTTTCCTCTCTTTTTCAATTCTTCTATTTCCTCATATTGTGTTCTTATCCAATCCTCTCTAACCTGGTCATTTAACTTTTTTAGTTCATTGGTCAGTTTTCTTTGCTGTCTTATGCCTTCTTCTTAATTATCACTTCTGCATTTCCTGTACTCATCCCTTTTACCCACTCTTTCTTAGTTCTTGTTCTCTTCGCCTCTCTGGTCTCTATCTCTAATCCTTCAAACACTATGTTTCTAACGGTATTTCACTTTTGGGTGACTTCTACAGTTCTCCTTACGTGTTCCAATTTATTTGTACTCTTACTTAAAGTTCTCATTCTTCAATTTCTCAGTGTGTCATTTGTTCATCTGCTGAGTTTTCTTAAAGTCCTTTAATCTTGTCCTTACACCTGCTGCGAGTAATTTATGATCTGCACCAACATCTGCACCTGTAAAGGGTTTTGCCGTCCTAATACTGTTTTTGAATCTACGATTGACTATAACAAAGTCTATCTGGGCTATGCCAGCATATCTCTGGGTACCGATATCAGAGAGCCTTGCCGCGAGTGTACTGTGAGGCTTGTTTTCTGCGGCCAAGGGGGAAGTGCAATAGCGTTGGCTGGTGCGGGTGTTCAGTCTGAGGTCGGCCTGCGAACGAGGAAGGGAACACACGGCCCGCTGGAGCGCTTTGGGTAGCAACCAGCCTGTGTACTGGAGCTGCAGCCGCGACCGTGAGCGGCGAGTGCGGGCTGTCTGTTTGTCTGCCACTTCTCAGAGGCGGGCGTGCTGTACGACACCCGTATGGATGTTGTTGTGTAACCAGTATTGTGGTTTTGTACATTTCTTCCAATTTTCCTCTCTTTTTCAACACGACGCTGTGACAGACGCTGGGGACTCACCAGCGACGAGTATAAGATGTGGACTTGCCATTTTCTCGCTGCTGTCGAGACTCTGTGTGGGCTGCGATGTGCGAGTACATTCTACACCTGTCACGTACCTGTTGGTGTGGATGCAACAATGACAGAATCATGTTAGCCTGGTGCTCATCTGCCGCTACTAGAGGCCGACCATGTGGTGAGAGATGTAGTTTTGTCGTCCATTGTGGTTCGTACAGCATTCCGTTTTTTCTGGTGTCTTCGATATCATGTTTGCCTAGTTCACTCATTTCTTACATAGTTTAATTCTTAATTTCTTTGCGTGTTTTTGGTACTTGCATTGTTTAATTCATAAATTTCGGGCGTATTATAGTATTTGAGATTTGTAGCATCGCGTTTTAATACCTGAATAGTGTAAATTCGCGTAGTCTCCTTCCGCCGCCGAGCAGTGTCAGCAGTGCGCAAGTAGCAGCATTACTGCATTTACTAAGCAATCTTGTATTTTAATAACCGTTTAAATTTTGTCGATTTGTTTGCGCTCTCTGTAGATTAGTTCAGACGTTCTTTGCAAAGCAGTTTTTAGCATGGATAGGGACTGCAACTGCTGTGTTCGGATGCAGGCTGAGTTGGCATCCCTCCGCTCCCAGCTTCAGGCAGTGTTGGCTTCGGTCACACAGCTTGAGGCTGTTGCCAATGGGCATCACTGTGGAGGTCCGGATGGGGGTTTGTCAGGGACGGCCAGCTCGTCCCACGCATCCCCCGATCGGACTACGACTGTGGTTGCCCGGGATACTGCCCGCATTGAGGCTGATCCCTCACCTGTGGTAGAGTGGGAGGTCGTCTCAAGGTGTGGCAGGGGGCGAAAGACATTCCGGAGGGCTGAACGGACGGCCTCTCCAGTTTGTCTGACGAACCGGTTTCAGGCTCTGTCTCAGGCTGATATTGATCTTCGGCCTGACATGGCTGCTTGTCCTGTTCCAGAGGTTGCCCCTCAGTCTGCAAGATCCGGGCGGTCGCAGAGGGTGGGCATACTGGTAGCTGGGAGCTCCAACGTCAGGCGCGTAATGGGGCCCCTTAGGGAAATGGCAGCAAGAGAGGGGAAGAAAACCAATGTGCACTCCGTGTGCATACCGGGGGGAGGCATTCCAGATGTGGAAAGGGTCCTTCCGGATGCCATGAAGGGTACAGGGTGCACCCATCTACAGGTGGTCGCTCATGTCGGCACCAATGATGTGTGTCGCTATGGATCAGAGGAAATCCTCTCTGGCTTCCGGCGGCTATCTGATTTGGTGAAGACTGCCAGTCTCGCTAGCGGGATGAAAGCAGAGCTCACCATCTGCAGCATCGTCGACAGGACTGACTGCGGACCTTTGGTACAGAGCCGAGTGGAGGGTCTGAATCAGAGGCTGAGACGGTTCTGCGACCGTGTGGGCTGCAGATTCCTCGACTTGCGCCATAGGGTGGTGGGGTTTCGGGTTCCGCTGGATAGGTCAGGAGTCCACTACACGCAACAAGCGGCTACACGGGTAGCAGGGGTTGTGTGGCGTGGGCTGGGCGGTTTTTTAGGTTAGATGGCCTTGGGCAAGTACAGAAAGGGCAACAGCCTCAACGGGTGCGGGGCAAAGTCAGGACATGCGGGGACCAAGCAGCAATCGGTATTGTAATTGTCAACTGTCGAAGCTGCGTTGGTTAAGTACCAGAACTTCAAGCGCTGATAGAAAGCACCGAAGCTGAAATCGTTATAGGTACAGAAAGCTGGCTTACGCCAGAGATAAATTCTGCCGAAATTTTTACAAAGGTACAGACGGTGTTTAGAAAGGATAGATTGCATGCAACCGGTGGTGGAGTGTTCGTCGCTGTTAGTAGTAGTTTATCCTGTAGTGAAGTAGAAGTGGATGGTTCCTGTGAATTATTATGGGTGGAGGTTACACTCAACAACCGAGCTAGGTTAATAATTGGCTCCTTTTACCGACCTCCCGACTCAGCAGCATTAGTGACAGAACAACTGAGAGAAAATTTGGAATACATTTCACATAAATTTTCTCAGCATGTTATAGTCTTAGGTGGAGATTTCAATTTACCAGATATAGACTGGGACACTCAGATGTTTAGGGCGGGTGGTAGGGACAGAGCATCGAGTGACATTATACTGAGTGCACTATCCGAAAATTACCTCGAGCAATTAAACAGAGAACCGACTCGTGGAGATAACATCTTGGACCTACTGATAACAAACAGACCCGAACTTTTCGACTCTTTAAGTGCAGAACAGGGAATCAGTGATCATAAGGCCGTTGCAGCATCCCTGAATATGGAAGTTAATAGGAATATAAAAAAAGGGAGGAAGGTTTATCTGTTTAGCAAGAGTAATAGAAGGCAGATTTCAGACTACCTAACAGATCAAAACGAAAATTTCTGTTCCGACACTGACAATGTTGAGTGTTTATGGAAAAAGTTCAAGGCAATCGTAAAATGCGTTTTAGACAGGTACGTGCCGAGTAAAACTGTGAGGGACGGGAAAAACCCACCGCGGTACAACAACAAAGTTAGGAAACTACTGCGAAAGCAAAGAGAGCTTCACTCCAAGTTTAAACGCAGCCAAAACCTCTCAGACAAACAGAAGCTAAACGATGTCAAAGTTAGCGTAAGGAGGGCTATGCGTGAAGCGTTCATTGAATTCGAAAGTAAAATTCTATGTACCGACTTGACAGAAAATCCTAGGAAGTTCTGGTCTTACGTTAAATCAGTAAGTGGCTCGAAACAGCATATCCAGACACTCCGGGATGATGATGGCATTGAAACAGAGGATGACACGCGTAAAGCTGAAATACTAAACACCTTTTTCCAAAGCTGTTTCACAGAGGAAGACCGCACTGCAGTTCCTTCTCTAAATCCTCGCACAAACGAAAAAATGGCTGACATCGAAATAAGTGTCTAAGGAATAGAAAAGCAACTGGAATCACTCAACAGAGGAAAGTCCACTGGACCTGACGGGATACCAATTCGATTCAACACAGAGTACGCGAAAGAACTTGCCCCCCTTCTAACAGCCGTGTACCGCAAGTCTCTAGAGGAACGGAGGGTTCCAAATGATTGGAAAAGAGCACAGGTAGTCCCAGTCTTCAAGAAGGGTCGTCGAGCAGATGCGCAAAACTATAGACCTATATCTCTGACGTCGATCTGTTGTAGAATTTTAGAACATGTTTTTTGCTCGAGTATCATGTCGTTTTTGGAAACACAGAATCTTCTATGTAGGAATCAACATGGATTCCGGAAACAGCGATCGTGTGAGACCCAACTCGCTTTATTTGTTCATGAGACCCAGAAAATATTAGATACAGGCTCCCAGGTAGATGCTATTTTTCTTGACTTCCGGAAGGCGTTCGATACAGTTGCGCACTGTCGCCTGATAAACAAAGTAAGAGCCTACGGAATATCAGACCAGCTGTGTGGCTGGATTGAGGAGTTTTTGGCAAACAGAACACAGCATGTTGTTATCAATGGAGAGACGTCTACAGACGTTAAAGTAACCTCTGGCGTGCCACAGGGGAGTGTTATGGGACCATTGCTTTTCACAATATATATAAATGACCTAGTAGATAGTGTCGGAAGTTCTATGCGGCTTTTCGTGGATGATGCTGTAGTATACAGAGAAGTTGCAGCATTAGAAAATTGTAGCGAAATGCAGGAAGATCTGAAGCGGATAGGCACTTGGTGCAGGGAGTGGCAACTGTCCCTTAACATAGACAAATGTAATGTATTGCGAATACATAGAAACAAGGATCCTTTATTGTATGATTATATGATAGCGGAACAAACACTGGTAGCAGTTACTTCTGTAAAATATCTGGGAGTATGCGTGCGGAACGATTTGAAGTGGAATGATCATATAAAATTAATTGTTGGTAAGGCGGGTACCAGGTTGAGATTCATTGGGAGAGTGCTTAGAAAATGTAGTCCATCAACAAAGGAGGTGGCTTACAAAACACTCGTTCGACCTATACTTGAGTATTGCTCATCAGTGTGGGATCCGTACCAGATCGGGTTGACACAGGAGATAGAGAATATCCAAAGAAGAGCGGCGCGTTTCGTCACAGGGTTATTTGGTAACCTGTAATAGCGTTACGGAGATGTTTAATAAACTCAAGTGGCAGACTCTGCAAGAGAGTCGTTCTGCATCGCGGTGTAGCTTGCTCGCCAGAGGAGATCAGTAATGTAAAATTAGAGAGATTAGAGCGCGCACGGAGGCTTTCAGACAGTCGTTCTTCCCGCGAACCATACGCGACTGGAACAGGAAAGGGAGGTAATGACAGTGGCACGTAAAGTGCCCTCCGCCACACACCGTTGGGTGGCTTGCGGAGTGTAAATGTAGATGTGAATGTAGATGTAGATGAGTTGTGTTAGCGTGTCATGCTGTCCCTGAACCAGCGATCTTGTTAAACTGTGTATTTCAGTGCGTGGGGTTTTGTACATGTGGATAGTCTGTTTCTGAATATGAAGCTTCTTTTCTCGTTTGCCCTGTAGGTTGAGGTTAGTGTCTAGCTTGGCTTGTCATTTATTTGTCTACCTGCGTTCGTATTCGTATGTGTTACATGTTGCAGAGGACAGTCATTCCAACATAGTTAAAATTTTATTGCGTTGAGGTTGCGTGTGTGAAATTATTGACCTCGGGTTGGAAACCGTTCGATTCTACACGGTTTAGTGCGCCAGTGAGGCAAGACTATATGAAGACTTCGATGGACCTTAAATTATTTGATGTTCATGTCGTGGATGTTCTTTTTCTGCAGAGTTTTGTGCTGAATATTTATTCTAAAGAATTTCTTGTCTGCTTGAAATGTTTCACCGTCGGGCTCATCCGCATTTAGGAGTGCTTTTCCATGTCGAAGGCAAGAGAGTGCCCTCCAAGGAGACTGTTGCCACTTGGCAGATGAAGTCTCCGTACACCAGGAGATACTCAGTCCCAGCGCCGCTAAAGTTAATCTAACTGATATACGTGAGTTACGTATATTTTTAGTGCGTAAAGTTTTTGAGTGAACATTTATTTTAAAGTATTTGGTGTTTGTCTGTATCACAAGCAGAAAGTATCACTGGTTGCGAACTTGTAGTAACTGTAAATTTAAATATTCCTTACAACGATCTTTCTTTTTATATTGATCATTTACATTTAGTTTGTCATCATCTTTGGTGAAACAATGTGCCGTAATAGTATGGATCTTCGACGTTTGTTGTGTTTTCTAGATGATGTACATGAGAAATTACAGCCACACACATTTTTCTATCAGTGCTAAGGGCGAATACTCATTTTCGTAAGTGTATTTCGACTTGAAGCCGTGTTGTTAACATTTTGTGCCTTATAGCCACATGTGATAAAGTATACTTTGGGATCAAACTTCTGTGATCAACCAAGATGAAGCCGCTCTTACAATTACGTTTAATGTTTGTATTTGGTCTTTTATTAATAAATGATGACTTGAAATTTGCACAATAAAGCCACCAGCATCTGGTCCTCCCCCACTCCCACGTTTCTTGCCGCTTCACTATTTGATATCTATCAACATCACTGGAGTTTTCCAAGTGTATGATCTTCGTTGATGGTGCATAAACCTCGTACTAGCAACCCAGAGATTAAATCGTTCACAGAAGCTTATCAAGTTTTCTCCGAGACTTTGGTCCTTTTCCAGGTCTTAGTTTCCAACAACTTTTTCTTCTCTTCTTTTTTTCACTTTACTACTCGTCCCCCATGACAGTTCTTACTTATCCTTTCCCATTTTCGTCGTAGATTTCTTACATCTGCTCATGTATTTTGTCTGCTTTCTCTTCGTTTGCACCTGATGTTGACATAGAAACTTGAATAATCAGTGCATCCACAGGGTTACTGTTTAACTTCACTGCAGACACTCTGCCACTAGTGCAAACAACTTTGCGTTCTAATATGTAATTCCAACTCTATTTTCCTTCGTTTCCGACCCAATGCAAATTACTTTGTATTGACTTGATTCAAATTCTTCTTCTCCTTTCCACTGAACTTCACTCAACCGTAAACGACTCTCTCCAATTCTGCCTTCACGTTTTATAATTTTCGTTTACCGTCTTCACGTTCCATACAGCAATCCTCAATAGAGATGTTTCCTTTTTGCTCCTTTTACCTTCATTTCAGCCCGCAGTTCTCCTGGGTATGAGCCCACCCGGAGATCAGATTGTGGGCCTATTGTGGAATATTTTTTCTCAGGAACACCTGTACCTCAGAACACAGTCCAAAGGGACTAGGTATATTACGTGGGTCTTTAATACAGTGGTTTCCTTCTGCCTTCCGTATCCTATGCCACTGGCCTTGTCAGACTCATCCGCATTTAGGAGTGCTTTCCCATTTCGAGGGCAAGAGAGGGCTCTCCAAGGAGGCTGTTGGCACTTGGCAGAAGGTGTCTCTTTACACCGGGAGATATTCAGTCCCTGCGTCTTTAGCCATTTGTGTGACAAGCGTTGCCCCTTATCATTTGGAGGCTATGTCAGGATTTCCTTTCATTGAGTTTATGACCAAATGTCTTCTCCTAGACTGGCTGAAAAGTATTGGCCTTAAGGAACTAAAAAAGAAGTAAATCAAGGAAACAGAAGCCTAGGTGGTCACCGGGTAAAGTAATGTAGACAAACTAAATGATCAACTTTCATTTCCTAGAATGGCAATAAAGGAGATAACGAACTTCAAAGTTCAGAGAGATGTCATGCTTAACTGTGGTCAATAGCCTTCCATGAATTTTATTCCTCTCAGGAAGACTGCGGATCGCAAAAACATTACTAAGAAACATGATGTGACCACACAAAATCAGACTAGAAAAATTGGACTGACGTTTCACTTGAGATTCCGCAGGCGGTTAGCGCCACAATCCTGGCCGCTGCAAAACACAATCACCGAGAGTAGAACGAAATCTGTGGCAATTCGCTGCCTCGAAGAAGAGTTGCCTGAAAAAACTGAGATTAGACCAAGGAACAATAAATCTTTGATGTTTTGTACAGCGAGGAGTGTTGCAGCCCGAGTGTTTCGAGCATACGAGAAATAACACACGGAAATGGTCGATCGGGGTTTCTGTAAGAACAACATCAAGGGTTTTTATCACGCATTTTAGTCGATTCTAAAATGGTAACGACCTCCTAATTTGTGCTTTAGAGATGAAATTGGAATGCTAAGCCTGAACACTATTGAAAATAGCAACATTCTAGTTCCTTACTTCAGTAGGTTGCCTAAGTTAAATTTCATGGAGCTGCTCGGCAGTGAAGCGGCAACAGACTATCCACATCCCCTCCTGTTCAGTGTTTCTCTAACTTTCAGCCACCTTGTCACATGGAAACCGAACTAATCAGAGGTAACCTAAAAGACAATAAAGTAGCTTGTGGAGATTTTATTGTGTCGCAAGTATTACAGCTTGCGTTAATGACAACCTGTGCATACTACCTTGCCTCTTTCAAAAACGTTCGAAATCGGGTATAATCTTGGTTGAATAGCAGTCAAAAGCTAATCCATCCTCTCCATAGAAACGATGGCAATAAAGACGTCGACAGTGAAAGGGATATATCAGTCATGCCCGTTCTGTACAAGATTTTAAGCACATCTGTTGGGAATATAATTTCATCTTGATAAACAGATTGGCGAATACCGGCTGGTTACAGAAAATGCTGTCCTATCCAGAACAAATTTTGGATCTGAATGACATCATCAGATATATGTCAGCTGAGAGGTTTAACTGTTTGGTTGCGTTCGTTAAATTCAAAAAACAAAGGGCGCGATTAATCACGAGTCGTTATGGAAGTATGTGGGGTGGATGAGACGTTCATAAACGTGATTAAGCATACTGTCACTTACATAATAACAAATATAAAATTAAAGAAAGAGATTTGAAAGCTCTTTGAGATAAAGATTGGGGTTTATGAAGAAATCTGAACGTCTCTGCGTCTTTCCAATAGTATCTTAGAACGTGTTGTTCGAGAATGGAGAAGTTCGCTATATAAAGTACAAAGGAAAGAAATCAGTCTCTCTTGGGTCCCAAACTCAAAGAAGCTAACGGGGACTATCTGGTTATCGCGATGATTTGGCCATTTTTGACAATTACATCGATTCAGCAATCAGGTAGATAAAAACTTAAAGAAACAACAAGAACGTAGAACAAATCTCCTATTGGAAAACGAAGTACATTATACATTTCAACGACGGGCCAGAATGGCTGATAACTGATCACTTGAAGATCACAAGGGTCAACAAGTCTAGGTATTCGGGTAAAGTATCCCAACACTATGGGCTAGAACAAGATGTGACTGGTATCCAGATCCGGAAACTAGAGTGAGAGTATCAATTGACTGAAAATGTCTGTAAGAAGAATACGCTGAATATAGGAGACAAACTATTACAGCACTGTTATAAGATTAGAACGTTTGTAGGCGTGTGTGCTTCAATGACACAGGGCTTGCACCGAAAAAGACAGTTACATAAAAGATCTTACGGAATATATTGGCGAGAGACGGAGTGTTTCGAATGAGATCTAGTAAAGAAGTATACGGCAAGAGGAAATTAATGACAATATCAGCTAAAATATTAATATTCCACGGGCACATTTGCAGCATTGCTAATAACAGTCTCACAAGGAAAATCTAAAATTATCGAAATCTGGTGTAATCTAAGCTAAGATGGTTGCAAGAATGTGAGAGAGATCTAAGAGAGACGGGCATTGTAGAAGGCAATATAACTGATACTAATGGCTTCGGAAAGATGGTAAAAGCTATAAGAGTGATGGTGCAACCAGAATCCATAAGACGGAGAGGGCCTTTAGCTGAGGAGCAAAAAAAATGCGCTGATTGATGGGCTCAAAAGACATCGGTAGGATGTAAAAGATGGCCAACGAACAAAATTTAGACTATGAAAACGATATTTTTTACTAACAAAAGGAAAAAATTCGAAAAGAAAGACAGTCCGTCGGAAGTGGACATCTCTGTACATCTGTGAAATCAAAGTAAGCTGTTGGTTAATGCTCAGTATCATGTTGTTCCGCTTGTGCTTTGAACCACCACAAGGCGGCGAGACTTTCCCGCGCAAAACCGTCCTATTCTTGGATGCGATCTCTCGTGATATCATGTGAGGATGCCTCCAGTCACGATACACTGTAGATTTAAACTGGTCTCAAGTACGTTCAATCAGGTTCATCCCAGCAGATACCGGAGACTGTTTTGTTCGATTGATTACTTCATGTTCACGAAGTAGTCACAATGCACTTGTGCACTACCGTCTTGAAAGACGAACACATCGCCAAAATGTTTGACTGTAGGGGTCGACAGTGGTTGTACGATAGTGTTCCGATGCTGTGTAACCCTGATATCATTTTCTATCACGGCTAGAGATATCCAACTTTCGCACATTATATCGACACGAAACATGACTAGACTATCTTCTACTCCCAACGTGCGTTGGCATCTTTCCTACGACAATCACGAGTTAAAAGAATCTTGCAGCCTTTGATTTATCTATTCTCGAGTCAGAGACATACGAGGGTGTACCCAAAAGAAACTGAACTCATTTTTTGGTAGGCAGAGATTTTGTAGGAGCGTACAGAGCGAACATGGGTCAGGAAGCCGAGTACTGTTGCTGAAGAATGTCAGGACTAGTTTCGGCAGAGTTTATAGTGACAACTGTTTTGTGTAATTGTCGTTTTTGCAATGGCTGATTTTCATGAACAGCATGCGACGGTGAACTTTTGCTTTTTGCTCGAAAAAAGTGGAAGAGAAACACTTGAAACGTTAATAAAGGCGTAGAAGGACGATGCTATGGGGAAAAGTCAAGTGTCTGAGTGGTTTTCCCGTCTAAGAATGGTAAAAGTTAGCTGATGACAAATCTCGTTCTGATCGTCCTTTCACGACCTGAACACATGAAAATGTTGAAAACATTGTTGCAGTCATCAATGAAGGTCGACGACGGACCATTGAAGAAATTGTAGAGCGGTCGGGAGTGACTTGGAGTTTGGGAATGTATGGGGTTCCTGTCAAATTCTTACTACTACTGCTGACTGCTTGAATGAAAACAAGGTCTTGCGGAAGTATGCTGTGCTTTGAAAGAAGAGTCCCGAAATGACCGAAACTTTAAAAAAAAAATTATCACACGTGACTAAACTTCGTGCTATGCTTATGGGCCTGAATGAAAGCAACAATAAAGCCAGTAGAGCACTTAAAGTTCACCTCGCCCCAAGAAAACGCATCAGGTGAAATCATCATTATAACCACGCTGATTTGTTTTTCCGATGTGAGAGGAGCCGTCCATTCAGAGTTTGTTCCGCAGGGTCACACGGTTAACCAGGCTGTCTGCTTGGGAGTTTTGAAAAGACTGTGCAACAGTATGCGGCGGAAGCGGTCTGATTTGCGGCTGTGCGGTGACCGGTTTGTCTATCACGACAACGCCTTTGCTCACATTCACCTGTCTGTACGACAATTATTGACCAAAAATGGTGTGATACCTGTTTCTCACACCCATAATCACCCGACTTTGCCCCATGTGACTTTTCTTTTTCCTACAATGAAACGAGACATGAAAGGGAAGCATTTTGCAGGCATTGATGAGGTGAATAAAAAAAGATGGAGCCACTGTCTATCACCACAAAAGATGAATTTAACCAATGTTTTCTAAACTGGAATAAAAGATTAGAGAAGTTTATTATTGCAAGTGGAGAGTACTTTGAATGGTGCGAAAAGTGGCAGTTGACCCTAAATAACGAAAAGTGTGAGGTCATCCACATGAGTAGTAAAAGGAACTCGTTAAACTTCGGTTAAATGATAAATTAGTGTAATGTAAAAGCCGTAAATTCATCTAAATACCTAGGTATTACAATTACCAACAACTTAATCGGAAAGAACACATAAAATGTTGTGGGAAAGGCTACCCAAAGGCTGCGTTTTATTGGCAGGACACTTAGAAAATGTAACAGACCTACTAAGAAGACTGCCTACACTACGCTTGTCCGTTCTCTTTTAGAATACTGCTGCGCGGTGTGGTATCCTTACCAGGTAGGACTGAGGGAGTACATCGAAAAAGTTCAAAGAAAGGCAGCACGTTTTGTATTATCGCGAAATATGGGAGAGAGTGTCACAGAAATGATACGGGATTTGAGCTGGAAATCATTAAAAGAAAGGCGTTTTTCATTGCGACGGAATCTTTTCACGTAATTACAATCACCAACTTTCTCCTCCGAATGCGAAAATGTTTTGTTCACACCGACCTACATACGGCGGACCGGTCACCACGATAAAATAAGGGAAATCAAGGCTCGTACGGAAAGATATAGATGTTCATTCTTCCCGCGCGCTATACGATATTGGAATAATAGAGAATTGCGAAGGTGGTTCGATGAAGCCATGCGGCTTTTCGCGGATGATGCTGTAGTATACAGAGAAGTTGCAGCATTAGAAAATTGTAGCGAAATGCAGGAAGATCTGCAGCGGATAGGCACTTGGTGCAGGGAGTGGCAACTGACCCTTAACATAGACAAATGTAATGTATTGCGAATACATAGAAACAAGGATCCTTTATTGTATGATTATATGATAGCGGAACAAACACTGGTAGCAGTTACTTCTGTGAAATATCTGGGTGTATGCCTGCGGAACGATTTGAAGTGGAAAGATCATATAAAATTAATTGTTGGTAAGGCGGGTACCAGGTTGAGATTCATTGGGAGAGTTCTTAGAAAATGTAGTCCATCAACAAAGGAGGTGGCTTACAAAACACTCGTTCGACCTATACTTGAGTATTGCTCATCAGTGTGGGATCCGTACCAGATCGGTCTGACGGAGGAGATAGAGAAGATCCAAAGAAGAGCGGCGCGTTTCGTCACAGGGTTATTTGGTAAGCGTGATAGCGTTACGGAGATGTTTAGCAAGCTCAAGTGGCAGACTCTGCAAGAGAGGCGCTCTGTATCGCGGTGTAGCTTGCTGTCCAGGTTTCGAGAGGGTGCGTTTCTGGATGAGGTATCTAATATATTGCTTCCCCCTACTTATACCTCCCGAGGAGATCACGAATGTAAAATTAGAGAGATTAGAGCGCGCACGGAGGCTTTCAGACAGTCGTTCTTCCCGCGAACCATACGCGACTGGAACAGGAAAGGGAGGTAATGACAGTGGCACGTAAAGTGCCCTCCGCCACACACCGTTGGGTGGCTTGCGGAGTATAAATGTAGATGTAGATGTAGATGTAGATGAACCCTCTGCCAGGCACTTAAATGTGTATTGCAGTGTATCCATGTAGATGTAGATGAAGGGGACTGAAGGTTTGTGCATAAAATGTGACTTAATAATTTCAAAGTACGTTCGCTTCCTTTAGGGCACCCCCTCGTAGAAATACACAGACTGACAATCAAATCAGAAAACAGATAACAGACTGGGAAAATATAACAGTTGTAGTGACCCTTTATCTTCACGTCACAACCTGTGAAGCGCTCAGCGTGGCATATATTATCTCATGTTTTGTGCTGGATGTTTGGCACAGAAGACACTGAGCGATGCGACTTACGGTTTACTCTTGCCGGCACCCAAAGTAAATGTCATCAAGTCCTATTTCTTCATACAGTCCTTGGATCTCCCCACTATGAATGGTAATCCGATTAGCGACTTCCGCACATGCCAGCTCTTAATTTGCCCTCGGAGTTAGCTGCTAGGCTGCTGATATCCACATGCGTCTTCCACAGTTCCAGTTTGCCTTTTACGGAGACTCGATAACTATTTTGATGATCACAGAATCTGAACCGTTGAGGACGAGGGTTTGAGGCTTGTGTCGATGCGACCAGTGGGCTCAGTTCTGGTCCACTGGAAGCCTCTCGTTATCACCACCAACTTCAGAAGGTGGCGCTAATCGAAGTGAGTAATAAGGTTTGTCGGAGTTGGCTTGAGGCAACCTGTAGTTAGCCTACATGTTTCATGTGCACCAGATCGGACAGGCATGTTCCACAGCAGAAGCACACAGCGCCGTCGTTAATGAAGCGATTGTTGAATAGTGCTAGCCTCATACTGACCCTGCCTGTTTTCAAGTCAGACGTCTTAGTGTGGAGATTCCAATTTCGCTGTTCTTACAATGACATTGAATGTAAATGTTCTGTCAAGGTTATTCTCAGGTGCTTAGGAGCATAATAATACAGCACTCGGGTTCCTCTTCGTTCGGTATGTTGTAACTGCGACCGGGACGGTCGCGGGGTAGAAACGACGGAAAGCGCGGCGGGACCTGCGGAGAGGCCAGCGAACAACAACACAGCGCGAGACGACGGACACGACCAACGAAGGACAGAACAAACAACAACGAGATCGAACAACGGAGTCACAAGGAAACCTAACAAACACGTCCACTCGGACACAGAACAAGTAAGTAAGCTGTCTAACGTGAGGCGATGTGTCAACAGACGTACGCGAGATTAGACTGGCTGGCTGAGCTTTTTTTTTTTCTTCTTTACTTTGATTTTAAAACCTGTACAACAGGCAGACTGGCAGCAGCATTCTACTCTGCTCCTCAGCCGCAGAATAGACAATGAGAAAAAACATAAGAAATACACAGAATTTACATAACGGCGGATAATAAAACAGTAGACACATAAATACAAAACCACGGAGCCATTCACACTCGACGATAATCCACACTACAAACTGTTGACACGACGCACAAACACTGAAGATGTCGGTGGCACATGTGAACGATGGAATGTGACGGTGAACACTAAACACAAAACACGACGGCACACAAGAGAAACGGATGGCGATGATCTCCGGCGCGCTAATGTTCACGTAATGTGTGCGAGTCTGGGGACCTGCCAAGAGGGGGAGAAGGGTGAGGGGGAGGGAGAGGGGAGAGCAAAGATGCCAATGGCAGAGGAGATGGGAGGAGGAGTAGAGGGACGGGGGTAGGGGAAGCCTAGGTGAGAAGTGGAGAGAAAGGGAGGCGGGAGGGAAGGAGGAGAGAAGGGAGGGAGGGTGCCCAAAGGAAAAAACACAGGAAGTGGGAAGGGAGGATCAAAGTTGATAGGAGGGGTAGATGGAGGGGAGGAGGGCATCATCAGGGAGAGGGAGCTGGCGGATGCCATCTTGGGAGAGGGTAAGGAGGTGGGGAGATGGAGACCGGGTGGGACGTGGGAATACAGGCGCGGCAGCGGGCGGGGCCGGGAGAGGACGGGCGAGACAAGCGGGTGAGGAGGATTGAGTTTGCGGGAGGTGTACAGGATCCGTATCCTTTCAAGGAAAAGGAGGAGGTGGGGGAATGGAATGAGATCGTACAGGATCTGCGTGGGGGAGGGGAGACGGATGCGATAGGCGAGGCGGAGAGCATGGCGTTCAAGGATTTGAAGGGATTTATAAAAGGTAGGGGGGGCGGAGATCCAGGCTGGATGGGCATAACAAAGCATAGGGCGGATGAGGGATTTATAGGTGTGGAGTACGGTGGAGGAGTCCAGACCCCACGTACGGCCGGAAAGGAGCTTGAGGAGACGGAGTCGGGAGCGTGCCTTGGCTTGGATTGACCGGAGATGGGGGGTCCAGGAGAGTCGACGGTCAAGGGTGACACCAAGGTACTTAAGGGTGGAGGTGAGGGCAATAGGACGGCCATAGATGGTGAGATAGAAATCAAGGAGGCAGAAGGAAGGGGTGGTTTTGCCTACAATGATCGCCCTGTTTTTGGAGGGATTGACCTTAAGCAACCACTGGTTGCACCAAGCGGTGAACCGATGAAGATGGGATTGGAGAAGGTGTTGGGAACGCTGCAGGGTGGGGGCAAGGGCAAGGAAGGCGGTGTCATCGGCAAACTGGAGAAGGTCGACGGGGGGTGACGGCGGCGGCATGTCCGCCGTATACAAAAGGTGCAGAAGGAGGGAGAGGACGGAGCCTTGGGGCACACTGGCGGAGGGAAAAAAGGTGTAGGAATCCGTGTTATGGATGGTGACATAGGAAGGACAGCGGGAGAGAAAGGAGCCGATCAGACGGACGTAGTTAATGGGAAGGGCGAAGGTTTGGAGCTTGAAGAGGAGACCGTAATGCCATACGCGGTCATAAGCGCGTTCGAGATCCAGGGAGAGGAAGATTGCGGAGCGACGGGAATTGAGCTGTTCGGCAAGGAGATGAGTGAGGTGAAGGAGAAGGTCGTCAGAAGAGAAGGACGGCCGAAAGCCACACTGGGTAATGGGAAGGAGGAGGTGCTGGCGGAGATGTTGGTGGATGCGGCGGGTGAGGATAGATTCCAGGACCTTGCTGAAGACCGAGGTAAGGCTGATGGGACGGCAGAAAGAGACGGAGAACGGCGGTTTACCGGGTTTAAGGAACATCAGGATGCAGGAGGTTTTCCACAGGTCGGGGTAGTAACCGGTGGACAGGACTACATTGAAGAGCCTGGCCAGGGTGAAGAGGAAAGAGACAGGAGCTTCACGGAGGTGGCAGTAGGTGACACGATCGTGACCAGGAGCGGTGTTGCGTTTTGTGCGGAATGTAGCAATGAGATCCTGTGTAGTGATAGGGGCATTGAGTTCCGTGTGTGCAATGTTGTCCAACTGGCTGAGCGAGAGGCAGGCGCTTAAGTATGCTATCGGGGGCGCCGCTATTGGCCGATGGGACCACGTGTTCCGCCGTGGCGCCCCCACACTAAAAGCGGGCCAGGAGGCGCTCGCCGCCACAGCTTACGGCGCGATGGTGCAGAGACCTCTAGGGGTCTTCGACGTCCATGACGTCTGGCGCGGATTCAAATTCCGCTGCGCGCGGTACCAGACCGTATGTGGCTAACGACAACTTTATCTGTTCTGTAAATGATGCGCACTTCTCCCCACAGTGTCAAAGCTTTTGCGCTGTGCAGCAAATGCTATGTCATCTGCATACATGAAGCTTCTTGTACTTTGAGTCGGCGATTGGTCATTCATGTAGATGTTGAATAGAAGATGAGCTGGAATACTTCTCTGAGGTAGGCAATTTTTCTGTGTTCTCTTGCAACTATGCTGTGTTTATAAGTCACAAAATCTTGAGATTTTTGTAGAAGGGCAATGAATAATTAAGTGAGATGGAAATCCTTGAGCAGGTTTAACAATGCTGCTGTGAAAGTAAGCGGATCTAGGCAAATCAGGTATATTACATCTTTTTCTGCTGACCGCAGTCCTAGGGTTTTAAACCGTTGTTCGTAACAGGCGCCCAGAAAGCAAATTACACTACTGGCCATTAAAATTGTTACACCACGAAGATGACGCACTGCAGATGCGAAATTTAACCGGCAGGAAGAAGATGCTGTGATATGTAAATGATTAACTTTTCAGAGCATTCACACAAGACTGGTGCCGGTGGCGACACCTACAACGTGCTGACATGAGGAAAGTTTCCAACCGATTTCTCTTACACAAACAGCAGTTGACCGGCGTTGCCTGGTGAAACGTTGTTGTGATGCCCCGTGTAAGGAGGAGAAATGCGTACCATCACGTTTCCGACTTTGATAGATGTCGGATTGTAGCCTATCGCGATTGCGACTTATCGTATCGCAACAGAGCTGCTCGCGTTGGTCGAGATCCAATGACTGTAGAAGAATATGGAATCGGTGGGATCAGGAGGGTAATACGGAACGCTGTGCTGGATCCCAACGGCCTCGTATTATAGCAGTAGAGATGACAGCCATCTTATACGCATGGGTGTAACGGATCTTGCAGCCACGTCTCGATCCCTGAGTCAACAGATGGGGATGTTTGTAAGACAACAACCATCTGCACGAACAGTTCGACGACGTTTGCAGCAGCATGGACTATCAGCTCGGAGACCGTGGCTGCGGTTACCCTTGACGTTGCATCACAGACAGGACCGCCTGTGTTGGTGTACTCAACGACGAACCTGGGTGCTCGAATGCAAAACGTCATTTTTTCGGATGAATCCAGATTCTGTTTACAGCATCATGATGGTCGCATCCGTGTTTGGCGACGTCGCGATGAACGCACAATGGAAGCGTGTATTCGCCATCGCCATACTGGCGTATCGCCCGGAGTGATGGTAGGGGGTGCCATTGGTTACACGTCTCGGTCACCTCTTGTTCGCAATGACGGCACTTTGAACAGTGGACGATACATTTCAGATGTTATGACCCGTGGCTCTAACCTTCATTCGATTCCTGCGAAACCCTACATTTCAACAAGACAATGCACGAGCGCATGTTGCAGATCCTGTACGGACCCTTCAGGATTCAGAAAATGTTCGACTGCTGCCCTGGCCAGCACATTCTCCAGATCTCTCACCGACTGAAAACGTCTGATTAATGGTGGCCGAGCAACTGTCTCGTCACAATACGCCAGTCACTACTCTTGATGAACTGTGGTATCGTGTTGAAGCTGCATGGGCAGCTGTACCTGTACACGCCATCCAAGCTCTGTTTGACTCAATGTCCAGGCGTATCAAGGCCGTTATTACGGCCAGAGGTGGTTATTCTGGGTACTGATTTCTCAGGATCTATGCATTCAAATTGCGTGAAAATGTAATCACATGTCAGTTTTAGTATAATATATTCATCCAATGAATACCCGTTTATCATCTGCATTTCTTCTTGGTGTAGCAATTTTAATGGCCACTAGTGTATAGGATAGAGACTTGTATATTGCTTGAGTCGCTACAGCCTCCCCAGTTATCTTAAAAAGAAGAAACAACTGAGATTATGTAGTTCTGTTGTTGTTGTTTTGGGGTGAACCTATACGATACGATAATTTGTAAGTGGCTGCCATCAGCAGGTGTTGCTGGCACAGATGACCCCTACAGGCAAATTTTTCAGGGTTTTGTAGATAGTTGGAGTAATGTCGCTTCGAGAACACGGCCTCCTCCACGCGCTGACAACACTTTTATTCGCAAAAAGCGACAATTCGTTCACACGCTGGTATTGACACGACCAGTCGAAGCATGTTGATAGAACAGCATACACAAGACGTACTGTCCAGTTAGCAACCGCTGCGAGGTTGCAAGTTTATTCTTACTTCCATTACACGTGTAGCTTTACGTAGTGATTCCCTGATGTCAAAAGAGTATGAAGAAAGCGGTTTCAGATTAATAAAACACCTCCTATGCAACAAAGGGTAGTGCGAACCTCTTTCGGGCAGATTTTGTGACGTTATTATGAGGAAAAGTTTACGTTAAATATTACTTATTAAACATATCTGACTTACTATGAGTTTGAAAATATTAAACTCACTGTTATCAGAGTGTCTTTTAGAGACTTGGAGTATTCCATTTTGAATTTCGGTAAATATACAAAGACCTTGTTGTTGGTCATTCTCTTCACAATGTCCGACACATCAACTTTGTCAAGATTTCTCTCGAGCTCTTGCAAACCATTCACTTCTTTTGGTAACAATACCACCATATTCAGATTCCAATCCTGAGGAAGAAAACGGAAACTGATTAGACCGAATTCAAAAACATAGTTGCAGCAAAATTTCCAAGCGATACAAGGAGATATTTATGTATTTTTACTCCAGTTACGGTTCATAAAATTTTTTTATACATCGAGTAAGTATTTCTGTCCACGATTACCATCTTCATACCCGAGTATACACAGTTTGCTAATCATATCGAGTCGGCATTGTGACTGCACCACTTTTACATATGTCGGCTCGATATGATTAGGAAGTGCATGTACTCAGGTCTGAAGACCGTAATTATGGACCGAAATTAATTACCTGGTGTCAAAAAAAAAATTGTGATTCGCACCTGGAATATAATATGTATAAAATTGATTAGGTAATCAGAAAATATCTTTCCACTGTATCTTTTACTTGGGCCATGAAAAAAGATAATTTTACAATAAAAATAAAAATTTGTCCATTTAGAACTACAACATAAGGAGAAACAAGTTTCTAGTTGTGGGCATTTCCGTAACAGCTGCATATAACTTCCAGTAGTTCACAAGAGGAACGCCTTTTTTATTCTGAACATGAAATTTTTTTATTTAACTTAGGCACTCAGACGAGTTTTGCCTTAGTTACAATGCATCTCGAGAGAGCGACCTGGAACACAACACGATTTTTTTACATATAGGTTATCGTTTATACGTTCAGGATATAGATTTAAAACAGTTCATTGAAGTTTTTACAGTAAAGTTTGCAAAAGGTGTTTTTCTTGTGGACTACAACAGTATAGAGAGTTTTCAAATGAAAAGGTACGCATTGTCGCAGCAACCAAACCAGCTGAAATTGACGTTAGCCGCTTTGGGATAACGTACTGAGACATCTATGGACGCGATGGAAGCGTCGTTACCTATCCCTAAAAAATTCAAAGTTGCGTTCTCAGCAGACAAGGTGCTGCTCTCCGTCTTTTTCGACGTCCGAGGTCTGATACTAATCGACTACATCGAGCTAGGAGAAACCATTAAGTCATTAAGAGTGACGTGTACTGTTAGATACTCCGTAGCCCACCCAAGTAATCAAGAGCAAACGGCCTGAGCTGCTCACCGGATAGTGACTGTGCTCGGAAAAAAAAAGAAAAAAACAACTCAGAGAAGCCCTTTAACTCAAACGACGAACTGAAGGACACAGGGAACTCTTCGGCTCTTGAAACAGTGAAACTGAAATTGTTGTGCTCAGACCCCTGTTGATTACTTTTCAATAAACACTTCAGTTATACCTACAGTGATGTTTCGTACCTTTTCTTTTGAACACCCCTCATAATACTCATGGAATTTTCTGAAACTTAGATTTCTGAAGTGCAAATGCAACTAGAACTTGCGCTATAACCTCATTAAAATCCTGCAGGGTGTACAGCCTCGCGATCTTATGAAATGCTTAAAATGCTGAAACTCTAAAATAACCGACGTTCCTGCAGTTGCTTAGCACAAACACTGAGAAGGGGTTTTAATGAGAGCGACGCCGGCTGCAGAAACGTGGGTATTTTAACTCGTAACATTTCTGTCCTTTGAAATATTTATGCAAATTTTTATTTAATTCTCACTAGTAGTATTGCTCATTCCTAAAAATATATGAAGAATTAAATATGTGGAAAACTGTGAATCAAATTACCTTGTAAGGAAGCATAAGCGCCTGCGTATTTAATTCAGTTAAGTCAGCATACTGGAAATCGCCCTCGACGTACATCATATCAACATCTTCCGTCGTTCCCGACGGTAAATGGAAAGGTGTAGGCTTGGTTTCATCCTCGTAAAATACCTTAAGCCATGCACCCTTAAAGTAAATAGCGTTGACAAGCACCATGAGTGTTTCAGCATCCAAAACGCCTGTGAAAGTGGAACACCAAATGTAGAAAGGGAGAAAAATCGTTTTTATATTACGATACAGGATTGCAACAAAAATTTCATTGATAATTTTACAAAATGGACTCGTAATGCATAAGAAATGACTGTTACAGGATAAAAACGAAGTACGATTCCATTGTTGTGATGTTCGCTCTACTAATAACATTTTTACTTGGACTCTGTCCAAATCATTGGTTACACATGCCAACGATGGAAAAACATTTTTGCTGAAAATACCTTATTCTTATGTCTTTTAGGGCGGGAAATCCAACTATGATTCTTAAAAAACTGTATCAGCCACCATTTCTTCACTTTCTACAGCTAAATTTATTAAATTAAGCGATTTTTTTTTAAATTAACAGCTTTTATATAGTTAAAATAATTTTAAAAGGAGGTGTAATGAAGTAGATGACGTTGGCAGCACTGCTGAAAAACATTTTGTGGCAAAAAAATGTCAGTTATATTTCTGTGTTAACAGATGGTGTTTTGTTTACTGTCAGCCGAACCTCACTTTCCCGTTTCGTGTACCTGTGCTCAGTACAATGTGTAATCGTGGTTGTAAAAACTCTGCTGACTGTTTTTGTTGTATTTGTGGTGAATTTGTGATTACAAAAGACCAAAGAAACATTACAGACTTTGTGAAAAAGGTTTATCTATCATACTTTGGATCTAAACTTGGTGATCAAGGAAAATCTTGAGCGCCGCATAAGGTATGTTATGTGTGTGTTGAAGATCTGGTCCAGGAAGGAGAAAAAAGCCTTTAGATTGGCTGTTCATATGATATAGAAGGAGCCAAGAAATCATTCCGGTGATTTCTACTTTTGCATTGTTCATATTACTGGTCATAATTCCAAAAACAAGAAGGTAATAAGCTACCCTAACCTTCCGTCTGCCATCCGACCGGTAGGGCATGGTGCAGATTTGCCATTTCCTGAACCACCAGATGATTTGCATTCTGTTCCAACAGAAATATTTTCTGACGTACAATGTGATTCAGATGAACCAGATGATGATGAATTCCATTGTAATACAGAAAGTGTAGAGCCCAAATTGTTTACTCAGACCGAGCTTAACGATTTTGTTCGGGATTTGGGCTTAACGAAATAAAAAGCTTAATTGCTTGGCTCTAGATTAAAAGAAAAGAAATTATTGACAGTTGGAACCGGCATATACATGTATAGAAGTGAGAGCAGCAATTTTCGAAGTTTTTTCAACAAGAAGGTAATTTAGTATACTGCTCATACATTCCCAGTCTGATGAATGAGTTTAGTATTGAACACAAAAAGGAAGACTGGAGGCTGTTTATTGATTCATCCAAAACTAGTTTAAAGGCTGTTTTATTACACAATGGTAACATGTATGCGTCTATACCTGTTCGACAGTCTGTACATATGAAAGAAAGCTATGAAAACCAAGAAATAGTGCTAAATAAAATAGGCTACTCTGCTCATGGTTGGATGATATGTCGCGATCTAAAAGTAACATGCATGCTTCTTGGTAAACAAGATAGCTTTACCAAATTTCCATGTTTCTTGTGTGAATGGGATAGTTGGGCTAGGGATCAACACTGGTGCAGAAAGAACTGGCCTCAAAATATAAAGTTAGGCCCAATGAAACAGTTTCTAAAGGCTTTTGCCTAAAAAGGGACCAAGTTTTAAGTATCTCTGCCAAACGTTTCCACTCCTTTCAGAAGCTAAACGAAAAGAAAGAGTCTTTGTCGTATCTGACATTAGAAAATTGATGTTTGATGTTAATTTTGAATCCACAGTGACCTTAAATGAGAAAGGAGCATGGGTATCATTCAAGCAAGTCTTTGCAGAGTCAACTTTTTCATCTCAAAGTAGCACTTGCACCCTACATCCTCAATTATCTTTTGGATGTATTCCAGTCTATGTCCTCGCCTGAAGTTTTTATCCTCTACTGCTATCTAGTACTACACAAGTTATTCAGTGATATTTTAACACATGTCCTATCGTCCCTCCCCGTCATCCTGTCAGTGCTTTCCATGTCTAAAAGTCTGGTGGTATTCCTCAAGTGTCATTTATTCTTCACTTCAACTTGAATAGCCGTTTGGTCCCCACTTCCACCAACGATTTTAGAAACTCCGAAGCAATATTATCTGTCCCTGGTGCGTTACCTGTGGTGTGCGTACTGTAAGACCTTCGGTACACACACCATCAGATTATTTGACTTGTCGCTCTAACGAAGTAGGCGAGTGTCAGCAATAGGTCTCGTGGTCTTATCGTGGCGTGTTTATCTTCTGCCGTTAGGTCAGACGATAGAAATGCCACTTGCACGCTTAGAGTAGCAGATTGACGGTGGCCAACTTTAAACAGAACTTGATTAATTTTCACACACATTTATTAAAATAATGACAATCATAAACCTTACTTAACTTGATTCTGGATGCTATTTACAATTGACAATCTGAAGTTCCTTTGGTCTTGGTACATTAATCTTATTCTCACATATCTCTGATACTTGACAAAATGTCTATACATTTATGTTCATGGCAATGTACAGGAATACGATAATCTTATTAGGCGCAGACTGAATCTTGGCTATAGACTGGTACAGACTAATGCAGACTGGTACAGACTGACGCAGACTGACTAATCGGAGGTCTGTACACTCGTTATAATACCTCGAGCGTTCAGGTATCACTGCGCGAGTGCGATCCGCGAGGAGAAAAGGTTCTACGTTAGCAGAAATCTCATTGACTGCGTGACATATTAATACGCGGATCGGCGGAAGCAGAATTTGGTCCGTCTCTAAGACAGCGCCATCTCGTAGTGCGGAGACGGACGAACGCTGCGCCTGCACTGTTGTGCTTAGCGGGGCGCGCTCTAGTGGGAAAGTTGTGTACGCGCTGACTACGCGGAACTATGTACACAACATTACCTGATGCAGGTCTTGCAAACTCCGCCTCTAATACTGGATACCCTATGTCTTCTATATCAACTCACATTTATTGGTCTACCAGGGGATTTCTAAAACTAAGTTACATACATTATTGAATGATGAATTACGCTTCAGAGTGACTCTGATACATTTCAGTGATTTGCAACATAGTCACCAAGTCTCTTTCAACGCAGATCGTAACAGTCTACCAATAACTCAGTTCCTCGACGATAGAAATCAGCGACTTGGTCACGAAATCATTCGAGAACAGCTATGTGAAGGTCCTCAGTGTTGAAAATTCTCTTTTTCTCTGTCCTGAAACTTTCACTAGATATTGTCGTTTGTGGTCGATGCCGGCGGCCTTTTTTTGTCCTTTCTTTCCGATCAGCAGCACCCACGTTCCTGCGGCCTAAGACAAAACGTTAGCACCGTTTCACTGTGGCTGAAAGCGAATCATAGCATTTGGTCCCTGTACCACCAGAATTTCACGACGATTTTGTATGCAGTTTAACCGGTTTGCCCACAAGAATCGTACTGCTCCATGTACTTCTACTTTCGAGTACGTTTCCAATTGCAGCACACATTCACGGTGTGATGCTCCAGAACCTTGTCTGCAGGAAACCCGAAACATATTCTCTCTTCTGACTACGCGCCATTCATATTGTGCATACTCGTAGCATGGGTCGACCTGAACACCTGATGTATCACGTCATTCGACCAGCCCAGCTCCATTTTCCACCCTCTTCCTCCATTACTAATATTTATTGGAAAGGAGAAATGTTCAAATGTCTGTGAAATCTTATGGGACTTAACTGCTCAGGTCATCAGTCCCTAAGCTTACACACTACTTAATCTAAATTATCCTAAGGACAAACACACACACCCATGCCCGATGGCGGACTCGAACCTCCGCCGGGACCAGCCGCACAGTCCATGACTGCAGCGCCGCAGACTGCTCGGCTAATCCCGCGCGACTGGAAAGGAGAATCACCGATCATTTGCTGTGGCATAAAATATTTCGTAGCGGACAGCTTTCATGAGCTTTTCCACTCCCTCATCTTATTTGTCGATACATTATTTGAAAAGGATTTTAAAGCTATTGAGGTCTCACAAGCAATAGACGAAGTTGAAATACCACAGTACAGATAAATAATTCCAACTAAGAGATGACATATGATTAATCTTAACTGATTAAAACACCAATAAAAATGCATAGATGACTTACGAAATGTGTCAAAAAGATCTAGTCGACAGTTGCAGTCTGTCAATTAAATCCAATATTTAGGGATATGTGAGTCAACCAAATTCGGGTAAAAAAAATGGCTCTGAGTACTATGGGACTTAAACATCTGAGGTCATCAGTCCCCTAGAACTTAGATCTACTTAAAACTAACTAACCTAAGAACGTCACACACATCCATGCCCGAGGCAAGATTCGAACCTGCGACCGTAGCGGTCGCGCGGTTCCAGACTGAAGCGCCTAGAACCGCTCGGCCATAAATTCGAATTGGAATGTAGACTGTAAACACCTTTCAACCATCTAAATTTCCAATTGTTACTTTATTGTGCAACCAGTTTCAGCGATGTACGAGATCTGTTCAAAAAATTCCGGAACATTCGTAATTTCGCGCCAGTGGTGTGTTGAAGCGAAATGTGTTTGGCATCCCTGCACACACCTGTGCTTAATGTGTAACTGCCGGAAGTTTCATCGTTGTATGTCTGTTAGTTATTTTTCAGTGCCGAGTTTGCCAATTTCGACATGGCAGAGTTACAAGAGCAACGCGTCTGAATTAATTCTTCGTGAAACGCAAGAAAACCTTTACAGAGACACGCCAAATAATGCAGGACGCCTACAATGATGAGTGTTCAAGCAGTATTCGGTTTTACGAATGGTTCACACAGTCCAAAAATGCCCGGACAGATTTTAAAGATGACTCTCCTTCAGGAGTCCCTTCGACGTCTTCAACGCTCATGTCATGAACTTCAATGAAACTGTGCGTACCGGTACGAAGACTCATTGTCCGAAAAAGGGCAGAGGAATGTAACAATTCATTTCGATCACGTCATGAAATCCTGACACGGCATCTTGGAATGCATTATGTTGCCGCCAGGTTCGTCCCACGGCTCATGAGTCAAGACGAGAAAGACCGTTGCCTCGCAATCTGTGAAGAAGTTTTGGTTCGCGCAAATGAGAACGAGATGTTCCTTAAGAGAACCGTAACTGATGATGAGACGTGGGTCAACGGCTATGACGACGAGACCAAGGTTCAGTCTACACAGTGAGTCGGGAAAGGTTCTCCAAGACCAAAAGAGCTCGTCAGGTCAGATGTCAAAGCCATGCTCATAGTTTTCTTTGACTCTGAAGGATTAGTTCATCATGAATTCGTGCCACAGGAAAAACCGTTAATCTGTCTTACTATCGGGACGCGTTGCGACGCCTGCGAGAAAACGTGAGAAGGAAACAGCCTGAAATGTGGCAACTAATGGCTCTTGCATCACGATAACGCACTCGCGCATTCATCCCTGTTGGTAGGTGACTACTGCACAAAGGACGAAATCACTGTGTTGCCTCATCCTCAGAACTCCCCCCTGCGGACATTTTTTTTTTTTATTTCCAACGGTGAAAAATCCGTTGAAAGATCGAAGATTTACAATGGTAGACGAGATAAGAGAAAATTAGTAGACTGTGCTTCTTGCGATCCATCAAGAGGTGCTCCAAAGACTGCTTCCGGAAGTGGAAATGGTGTTGGGAGCGATGCATCAATTGTGCAGGAGAGTATTTCGATGGAGGCTATGACAATAAAAAGCGTATAAAAATTTTGTGGACCACAAAGTTCCGTAATTTTTTGAACAGACCACGTATTACGCCATCTTCAGGCCCTCTGACCGACATGTAGGTAGATTCCCACCTCTGGTCCAATCAAGATGAGGGCCAGCGTTCAATGACTGTTGTACGTAGGTTTTTGACACAGCGGTCGAAGGGATCTACGGATACCAGTCAATGAGCCGGCCGGAGTGTCCCAGCGGTTCTAGGCGCTACAGTGTGTAACCGCGCGACAGGTACGGTCGCAGGTTCGAACCTGCCTCGGGCATGGATGTGTGTGATGTCCTTAGGATAGTAAGGTTTAATTAGTTCTAAGTTCTAGGCGACTGATGAACTCAGAAGATAAGTCGCATAGTGCTCAGAACCATTTGAACTATTTTTGAACCAGTCAATGAATTCTGGCCCCTATTTTGACTGGTATAAAGGTGGGAATCTGTTTACACGTCGGTCAGAAGCCGAAACTCGTTGGTCAGTAAGATAACAACTGGAAATTTAGAAGGCTGAAAAGTGTTTTGGTTCGACGTTTTGCGTTCTGTACAGAACAGCCGAGGTCCTGCAACCATCTGTGAAAAGATGGACAACAAAGACATTCCTCTGAGTTGTTGATTTGACCTTCCTGTACTGATTTCCGTACTTCTGTAGTTTTTAAGCCTCCTATCCTCTAATCAACTCGTTTAAATTAATATACACCGACGGAACAAATCCCAACACCAACAAATAATTAATGTAGAGTAATGAAATTTCCGAAATAAATTTAAGTGATTAACGTTCCAAGTTCACGGCTTAATGTAAGTGCGAAATAAGCTATAACAAATGTGAAACGCTGGTACGATAATAACCGTTATAGCTGCCAGAATGCTCCGTGCATACGACGGCAAGTTAATTATTATCCGCAAAGTAGTTATAAAATTTTATTGTAATCAAATAGGAAACTCTTACAAGAACATCATTTTTCGACATGGTCTCCTTGTGTTTCAACGCATTTGGTCCCTCGTTGTACGAGCTTCCTGATGCCCTCTTAAAAGAAGGTTCTCGGTTGAGCTGCGAGCCAGGAATGCACCGCTTCTTTCACTGCTTCGTCCGAGGCAAATCGACGACCCCTTAATACCTGTTTCAGTGGACCAAACAAGTGGTAGTCAGAAGGGGCAAGATCGGGACTATTTGGAGGATGATCCAGTACTTCAAACTTGAGTTTCTCGAGCGTTTCAGCAGTGTGGGCAGCAGTATGAGGACGGACATTGTCGTGCAACAGCTCCCCTTTTCACAGCAATCCTCGGCGTTTGTTTCGAATTGCAGGCTTTAGCCTGGCAGTAAGCATCTCACTGTAACGTACACTGTTTACTGTTGTGCCCCTTTCCCCATAATGTTCCAGTACTGCACCTTGTGCGTCCCAAAAAACCGTAAGCATCAGTTTTCCTGTGGACGGTTCGGTCTTGAACTTTTTCTTCCATGGGGAATTTGGACGATTCCATTCCATACTCTGCCGTTTACTCTCCGGCTCGTAATGATGGATCCACGTTTCGTCACCATTAATGATCCTGTCTAGGAAGTTGTCCCCTTCGTTACCATATCGACCCAAATGTTTTTTTTGCAGATGTCCAAGCGCGTTTGTTTATGCAACCGTGTGATTTGTTTTGGAATCCATCTTGCAAAAACTTTATGAAACCCAAGTCTCTTGAGGATGATTTCGTAGGCAGAACCCTGACTAATTTGCAGACGATGTGTCACTTCGTCAACAGTTAATCGTCTGTCTAAGAGAATCATTTCACGTGAACGCTCAATGGTTTCTTCATTTGTGGCGGTAAACGGTCGTCCGGTTCCTTCATCGTGCGTAACACTTGTGCGACCATTTCGGAATTTTTCAATCCATTCGTAGACACTCCGTTGTGGCAAAACACTGTTCCCGTAATGTACAGAAAGTCTTCGATGAATTTCGGCCCCTGATACGCATTCCGACCACAAAAAACGTATCACTGAACGTTGCTCTTCTTTGGTGCAAATAGACAGCGGAGCAGCCATTATTAATAGCACGGCAGTGATAACGAAACTAACCTGTCAGCTTGAGTATTGCCAACATATAACAACAAATAAATAAAGCATGCGTCATCAAAATAAAACGACAGTACTACCAAACCAAACAAAAATATAACTAAATTGCGGATAATAATTGACTTACCCTGGTACATTGTGTCGTACAGGTGCCAGACTTCAGATTGTGGAACGAAGTTTCGTGCCTGTTGCACATTCACTTACTCCGTCAATAAGGAGATCGTTAATGCTGTTTGTGGATGACGCTGGAATTGTCAAATGATTTCCCATACATGCCCGATTGGAGCAAACCAAGGTACACTACTGGCCATTAATATTGCTACACCAAGAAGAAATGCAGATGATAAACGGGCATTCATTGGACAAATATATTATACCAGAACTGACATATTATTACATTTTCACGCAATTTGGGTGCATACATCCTGAAAAATCAGTAACCAGAACAACCACCTCTGGCCTTAATAACGGCCTTGATACGCCTGGGCTTTGAGTCAAACAGAGCTTGGATGGCGTGTACAGGTACAGCTGCCCATGCAGCTTCAACATGATACCACAGTTCATCAAGAGTAGTGACTGGCGTATTGGAGCTCGGCCACCATTGAACAGACGTTTTAAATTGGTGAGAGATCTGGAGAATGTGCTGGCCAGGGCAGCAGTCGAACATTTTCTGTATCCAGAAATGTGGACGTGCATTATCCTGCTGAAATGTAGGGTTTCGCAGGAATCGAATGAAAGGTAGAGCCACGGGTAGTAACGCATCTGAAATGTAACGTCCGCTGTCTTCAAAGTGTCGTCAGCGCGAACAAGAGGTGACCGAGACGTGTAACCAATGGCACCCCATACTATTACGGCGGGTGATACGCCAGTATGGCGATGACGAATACACGCTTCCAATGTGCGTTCGCCGCGATATCGCCAAACACGGATGCGACCATCATGAAGCTGTAAACAGAACCTGGATTCATCCAAAACAATGACGTATCGCCATTCGTGCACCCAGGTTCGTCGTTGAGTACAGCATCACAGGCGCTCCTGTCTGTGATGCAGCGGCAAGGGTAACCACAGCCATGGTCTCCGAGCTAATAGTCCATGGTGCTGCAAACGTCGTCGAACTGTTCGTGCAGATGGTTGTTGTCTTACAAACGTCCCCATCTGTTCACTCAGGGATCGAGACGCGGCTGCACGATACGTTACAGCCATGCGGATAAGATGCATGTCATCTCGACTGCTAGTGATACGAGGCCGTTGGGATCCAGCACGGCGTTCCGTATTACCCTCCTGAACCCACCGATTCCATATTCTGCTAACAGTCATTGGATCTCGACCAACGCGAGCAGCTCTGTTGCGATACGATAAATCGCAATCGCGATAGGTTACAATCCGACATCTATCAAAGTCGGAAACTTGATGGTACGCATTTATCCTTACACGAGGCATCACAACAACATTTCACCAGGCAACGCCGGTCAACTGCTCTTTGTGTATCAGAAATCGGTTGGAAACTTTCCTCATGTCAGGACGCTGTAGGTGTCGCCACCGGTGCCAGCCTTGTGTGAATTCTCTGAAAAGCGATTCATTTGCATATCACAGCATCTTCTTCCTGTCGGTTAAATTTCGCGTCTGTAGCACGTCATCTTCGTGGTGTAGCAATTTTAATGGCCAGTAGTGTAATATGTTCTTAGTCTGTAGAAAATGTTGGGTCGCAGCAGCAGTAAGTTGGAAAACATCCCCTGGAATGCTGTTCATGAATAGCAGCACGACAGATCGAATCGCCAGACTGAAGTACATAGTTGAGGTCAGAGTGTGTGGGATAACCACGAGAGGACTCCTGCTGTCATATAAAATCACACCCCAGACCGTAACTTCAGTTGTAGGTCCAGTGTGTCTACCATGCACACAGGTTGGTTGCAGGCGCTTAACTGATCTCCTTCTACCCAACACACGGCCATCACTGGCACCGAGGCAGAACCATCTTTCATCAGAAAACACAACAATCCTGCACCCTGACCTCCAATGAGCTCTCGCTTGGAACCACTGAAGTCACAAATGGCGGTTGTTTGGTATCAGTGGAATGCATGCTATAAGGTATCTGGCTTACAGCTGTCCTTGAAGTAACCGATTAGTAACAGTTCGTTGTGTCACTGTGGTGCCAACTGGTGCTCAAATTGCTGCTGCAGATGCATTACCAATCGCCAGAGCCATACGCTGAACACGATAAGTCTACCCTCTCGGTAGTGCCACGTGATTGTCCGGAGCCCGGCCTTCTAGCGACCGTACATTCTCATGACTATTGCTGCCAGTAGTTACGTATAGTGGCTACATTCATGCAAAGTCTTTCTGCAGTGTCGCAGAAGGGACATCAAGCTTCTCATATATCTAGTATGTAAGGTGTCAGGCAAATCCAACACCTTCGATGAAAACCCTGACATGATAGCAATTCCGGCAGTATGTCACATAGCTCCGAATAAATCCTGACATTAAATTAACCAAAGTAATACGATCAACGAGTGAGCAAATGGAATACCACAGACTAACACAAGAACGTCTAAATGCATGTCATATCTTCCCACTGTGAAACAGACGCAGTTCCGAGGGAAGAAACGAGAACAGAAGCCGAGAGCAGAGTCGTGTAGGCTAGGAGGCCCTACGATAAGGGACGGACACCCACGTCGCCATCCGACCGCCAGGACCACCCCCCAGCCCATGTTAAAGGATAGAGCCCTCCAGAAAAACAGTATAGATCTTACGATAACACTAAAAGGACCACACCAGCTGAAAGTTTTAGCGTGAGACTATACGCGTCTCTGTTACATTGCAAACGTTAAAAACATTGCTCCACCACGGAAAGTATAATGTTTCTCATTGGATAGACAGAAGTTTTGTAGGCAGAGCTTAAGGTTAACATTGAGACCCTGATTGGTCAGTTGAATACACAGCCAGACAGCTTTTTTTAAACCAACTTCGGTAAATTGTAGTTAGGAGAAGTTAGGAGAGAGTTGCTTCCGAGACGGCGAGGTGCGTGGAGCTGCGCCGCCCGCCGTCTCCTGACGCTGCCTAAACACTGACAAGGTAATGAACACACGCGGTGCCGCCAAAAGGCTTCACTCAGAACTGCAGAAGTCTGTTACATCCCCTTTTTACGTAATACTAGTGTCGATCGTCAATTAAACTTTGTGGTATTCACATTTGCTACTAGAAGTTAAAATCTGGAACGCGATGATTTTTCTGTTATATAATTATTGAGAAGCCACATCAGCCACTGTAATTTATGACAAGTGTAAATAAGTAATTAAAGATAATTGAGGGTCACTGTAGACCATGTTGATAGTTTTCTCTTTTATGAAACTTAACTTAAATCTAGATTATAGATGTGATATGGCATAGGTCATCCTTCGGTCTATTGTAGAACTTGGAAACCCATTCAGGGAATATTCGTTCACATTTTTGTTGAACGCAGTCGGTTTTTATCATCCTGTATTAAAATATTTCCTTTTATCAATAGTGCAATTTATAAACAATGTTTTGTGAGTAGAATAAAAATTCCAATGGTAAATTTAACTACTTTTTCGACGTTATTCTACCAGCTAACTAAAAATAGGAAAGCCTTGAACCCCTTCCACTAAATTTAGTTAGTATTAAGATTCTTTTACAGGGAGTGCAGTGGAGCTGACGCTGAAATCATTAAGTATTTGATTATATCATCGCTAGTCTCACTGAACTCTTCTGAACTCTACATGCCATGTGTGGTCTGGCGTCTCCTTACCAGCAACAGGTCCCAGGTTCAAACTAGTCAATTCCCTAAAAAACACGCTCAGAGCGTCGTTGCGCGAAAGTCGCAGGGAGACACGACTTAGAACAAACAGACACCACGCAGAATGTTGGAAGTACACAATCTCGTACAAACTCAGTGAGGTGTTGCTTATTGTTTCTTCGTCATTTTAAAGTCATTATTAACTAACATTAATTCACTACGTTCAATCTCAAAGGTAACTAACGTTCGGGACCTTCACAGCCCGTGTATAAAACAGACCTGATTTTCACCCTCATAATGACGGTACTAGCGAATTTTGAATGGACGTCATCTTTCAGGTGTAGAAACACATCTACCAACTTCCGTTTATTTCACACCATTCCTTCTTGGTGATGCACTTTTTTCCGTCAGTGTATTGTAAACACGATTTGAATGTGAAAAGTACTGGCAGTCTGTTAGGCGCCCTGATTTCCTTTCTGATCGACTGACTCACATCGAAATTTGGTCTTCAGCGTGACTAGAAATTATAAAAATGATAATTTGGTTCAAAAGAGAGTTCGTGCCTCTGACGTAAGGCTCGGTACACGGCACAAGACTGACGTCATACGCCTACGCTTGAAAAAAAAAAAAGCTACCACAGTTTTTATTTAGTTAAGTCGTTTGGACCGGACAGCTTCAGATGGCACTTGGCACAACACTCCAAAAAATCATACTGAAAGCCGAGCAAATAGACAAATTTGTTGTCTGTTTTTTATTGCTCAGTATAATCTGAAACATCAGATGAATACTTAGACCTGCAACCCTCGACAAAGAAACGACTCCACAGCAATTATATTAAAAACGGCTCTGAGCACTGTGGGACTTAACTGCTGTGGTCATCAGTCCCCTGGAACTTAGAACTACTTAAACCTAACTAACCTAAGGACATCACACACATCCATGCCCGAGGCAGGATTCGAACCTGCGACCGTAGCAGTCTCTCGGTTCCAGACTGTAGCGCCTAGAACCGCACTGCCACTCCGGCCGGCGCAATTATATTAACGACAGTTGTGCACTTGAGCGACTAGTACTAGATGGGGCTGGATCTTTATGGCTAGAAATTTATATATATATATATATATATATATATATATATATATATATATATATATATATATATGTGTGTGTGTGTGTGTGTGTGTGTGTGTGTGTGTGTGTAGTGGTAGCAGTAGCACACTGGCCTCGAAATGTTGGCATCTGGGCTAGAGTCTCTTTCCAGGATAGTATTTTGGTGCCGTACATTCCTCTTGTGCCATACTTAGAGCTATAACACATTTAATTTAATCCCCGTAATAACATTTCAGCACTTATCAAAGCTGATTTTAGAAGCTTCTGCTATCGCAAGAATAGGAGGAGGCATTTAGAATGCATTACACGACTACAAGGAACAATGTAGTAATGAAACTACAAAACATCCGCTAATGAATGGATTCATTTTCTTTTGGTTTCCTAGGTGAGAGGTATTGTTAGGTCTTTATCACCTCCACTTAAATAGGCAAACAGTAAAAGTAAAATAATTTATAAAAATACGATTTTAAAAAAGCTCCATTACCCTCCTTAATTATATCTTTTATCTTTCCATTAGTTTTATTTTCAATCCAGTTGTTAATTGTTTTCCTGGCCTGTTCTGATTCGGCAAAGTTAATCTGCTCCACTCCAGCAAGGAACCTATCAGCAGTTTTCTTGAATTCATTCTTGATTTCTGAACCAGTCCGAAGATATATTCTGTTCGCTATGTCAAGTAACACATTTTGAGATTCCTGGAACAAAAGTTTGCAATTTAGAACTACAAAAAAAAAGTTACTCAGTATTTAATAACCAGAATTTATTCGGACCTACTGATTACTGTATACAAACAATGACTACTATTATAACATCGATCGGAGTTAGTATTCAAGGTATCTGTATCTGTAATGACCTTCATTTATGTATAAGTTACTAACCAGCAGCAGATCAGTGTCGATGATAGCAATCAAGCGTTGTATAATAAAAGAAAAATTTCTCACTGCATTTTCCATTCTGTGCACAAGGTTTATTTTTGCTTGTCAAAGTGAGCTATTTGTGATCCGACCATTTGTTAACCGCGGTTGCTTTAAAACAAGGACGGCAATATTTTGTCTCACAGACCGTTACCGGGCACGAGTGCAAAGCACTCAGCCTCGCTGCCTCATTCCCCCCCCCCCTCCCCCCCTCCCAGAACCAGGCATTTCTTTCGACAATGCCCGAGCGCGACGTGAGGGCAGAGAGAACGTTGAAGACATAATTTCTGTCTGGCACAAACTGCCAGCATATAGAGAGACGCAGACAACTTTACGATCAAGTAATCAAGTAATTGTGACTTATTTAGATTCATAGTCGAAAAAAGGTCTTTCACACAAATATACCCATCGAAATACACTCCTGGAAATTGAAATAAGAACACCGTGAATTCATTGTCCCAGGAAGGGGAAACTTTATTGACACATTCCTGGGGTCAGATACATCACATGATCACACTGACAGAACCACAGGCACATAGACACAGGCAACAGAGCATGCACAATGTCGGCACTAGTACAGTGTATATCCACCTTTCGCAGCAATGCAGGCTGCTATTCTCCCATGGAGACGATCGTAGAGATGCTGGATGTAGTCCTGTGGAACGGCTTGCCATGCCATTTCCACCTGGCGCCTCAGTTGGACCAGCGTTCGTGCTGGACGTGCAGACCGCGTGAGACGACGCTTCATCCAGTCCCAAACATGCTCAATGGGGGACAGATCCGGAGATCTTGCTGGCCAGGGTAGTTGACTTACACCTTCTAGAGCACGTTGGGTGGCACGGGATACATGCGGACGTGCATTGTCCTGTTGGAACAGCAAGTTCCCTTGCCGGTCTAGGAATGGTAGAACGATGGGTTCGATGACGGTTTGGATGTACCGTGCACTATTCAGTGTCCCCTCGACGATCACCAGTGGTGTACGGCCAGTGTAGGAGATCGCTCCCCACACCATGATGCCGGGTGTTGGCCCTGTGTGCCTCGGTCGTATGCAGTCCTGATTGTGGCGCTCACCTGCACGGCGCCAAACACGCATAAGACCATCATTGGCACCAAGGCAGAAGCGACTCTCATCGCTGAAGACGACACGTCTCCATTCGTCCCTCCATTCACGCCTGTCGCGACACCACTGGAGGCGGGCTGCACGATGTTGGGGCATGAGCGGAAGACGGCCTAACGGTGTGCGGGACCGTAGCCCAGGTTCATGGAGACGGTTGCGAATGGTCCTCGCCGATACCCCAGGAGCAACAGCGTCCCTAATTTGCTGGGAAGTGGCGGTGCGGTCCCCAACGGCACTGCGTAGGATCCTACGGTCTTGGCGTGCATCCGTGCGTCGCTGCGGTCCGGTCCCAGGTCGACGGGCACGTGCACCTTCCGCCGACCACTGGCGACAACATCGATGTACTGTGGAGACCTCACGCCCCACGTGTTGAGCAATTCGGCGGTACATCCACCCGGCCTCCCGCGTGCCCACTATACGCCCTCGCTCAAAGTCCGTCAACTGCACATACGGTTCACGTCCACGCTGTCGCGGCATGCTACCAGTGTTAAAGACTGCGATGGAGCTCCGTATGCCACGGCAAACTGGCTGACACTGACGGCGGCGGTGCACAAATGCTGCGCAGCTAGCGCCATTCGACGGCCAACACCTCGGTTCCTGGTGTGTCCGCTGTGCCGTGCGTGTGATCATTGCTTGTACAGCCCTCTCGCAGTGTCCGGAGAAAGTATGGTGGGTCTGACACACCGGTGTCAATGTGTTCTTTTTTCCATTTCCAGGAGTGTATTATAGCACTTTAGCAAGCTCATTATGAAGACTTGGAAACTCTACGTGGGGAAAGCACTATACAGGGTGTTACAAAAAGGTACGGCCAAACTTTCAGGAACATTCCTCACACACAAAGAAAGAAAAAATGTTATGTGGACATGTGTCCGGAAACGCTTACTTTCCATGTTAGAGTTCATTTTATTACTTCTCTTCACATCACATTAATCATGGAATGGAAGCACACAGCAACAGAACGTACCAGCGTGACTTCAAACACTTTGTTACAGGAAATGTTCAAAATGTCCTCCGTCAGCGAGGATACATGCATCCACCCTCCGTCGCATGGAATGCCTGATGGGCTGATGCAGCCCTGGGGAATGGCGTATTGTATCACAGCCGTCCACAATACGAGCACGAAGAGTCTCTACATTTGGTACCGGGGTTGCGTAGACAAGAGCTTTCAAATGCCCCCATAAATGAAAGTCAGTAGGGTTGAGGTCAGGAGAGCATGGAGGCCATGGAATTGGTCCGCCTCTACCAATCCATCGGTCACCGAATCTGTTGTTGAGAAGCGTACGAACACTTCGAGTGAAATGTGCAGGAGCTCCATCGCGCACGAACCACATGTTGTGTCGTACTTGTAAAGGCACATGTTCTAGCAGCACAAGTAGAGTATCCCGTATGAAATCATGATAACGTGCTCCATTGAGCGTAGGTGGAAGAACGTGGAGCCCAATCAAGACATCACCAACAATGCCTGCCCAAAGGTTCACAGGAAATCTGTGTTGATGACGTGATAGCACAATTGCGTGCGGATTCTCCTCAGGCCACGCATGTTGATTGTGAAAATTTACAATTTCATCACGTTGGAATGAAGCCTCATCCGTAGAGAGAACATTTGCACTGAAATGAGGATTGACACATTGTTGGATGAACCATTCGCAGAAGTGTACCTGTGGAGGCCAATAAGCTGCTGATAGTGCCTGCACACGCTGTACATGGTACGGAAACAACTGGTTCTCCCTTAGCACTCTCCATACAGTGACGTGGTCAACGTTACCTTGTACAGCAGCAACTTCTCTGACGCTGACATTAGGGTTATCGTCCACTGCACGAAGAATTGCCTCGTCCATTGCAGGTGTCCTCGTCGTTCTAGGTCTTCCCCAGTCGCGAGTCATAGGCTGGAATGTTCCGTGCTCCCTAAGACGCCGATCAATTGCTTCGAACGTCTTCCCGTCGGGACACCTTCGTTCTGGAAATCTGTCTCGATACAAACGTACCGCGCCACGGCTATTGCCCCGTGCTAATCCATACATCAAATGGGCATCTGCCAACTCCGCATTTGTAAACATTGCACTGACTGCAAAACCACGTTCGTGATGAACACTAACCTGTTGATGGTACGTACTGATGTGCTTGATGCTAGTACTGTAGAGCAAAGAGTCGCACGTCAAAACAAGTACCGAGGTCAACATTACCTTCCTTCAATTGGGCCAACTGGCGGTGAATCGAGGAAGTACAGTACATACTGACGAAACTAAAATGAGCTCTAACATGGAAGTTAAGCGTTTCCGGACACATGTCCACACAACATCTTTTCTTTATTTGTGAGTGAGGAATGTTTCCTGAAAGTTTGGCCGCACCTTTTTGTAACACCCTGTAGACACCGCGGACAGTTTTAACGTAAAAAGATTTGCAATTAAAATTGGAATTACTTTGTAGGTAAATCAGTTACATCCGCACATCCGCAGGGTCGCTTTCAACTGATTTGGCTAACGGCCTCGAAAACTGCTCGAGAACAGATGTAGGACTGATTATGTCCTCAAAATCTTTGTAACACCAACCTTGTAATTCTTTCAAGACCACACTCAATTCTTCAGACCTCGTATTTTCTTTAACGCTTGTGAGCTTAGGGATCTTTCTACATTTACATCCACGTGATTACTCTGCTATTCACAATAAAGTGCCTGGCAGAGGGTTCGATGAACCACCTTCAAGCTGTCTCTCTACCGTTCCACTCTCGAACGGCGCGCAGGAAAAACGAGCACTTAAATTTTTCCGTGCGAGCACTGATTTCTCTTACTTTATCGTGATGATCATTTCTTCCTATGTAGGTGGATGCTAACAGAATGTTTTCGCAATCGGAGGAGAAAACTGGTGATTGAAATTTCATGAGAAGATCCCATCGCAACGAAAAACGCCTTTGTTTTTACGATTGCCACTCCAATTCACGTATCATGCCTGTTGCACTATCTCCCCTATTTCGCGATAATACAAAACGAGCTGCCCTTCTTTGAACTTCTTCGATGTCATCCGTCAGCCCCACACGATGCGGATCCCACACCACACACCAATACTCCAGAATAGGGCGGACAAGCGTAGTGTAAGCAGTCTCTTTAGTAGACCTGTTACACCTTCCAAGTCCTCTACCCACAATATTATCTATGTGATCGTTCCAGTTTAGGTTATTTGTAATTGTAATCATTAAGTATTTAGTTGAATTTACAGCCTTAAGATTTGTGTGACTTATCGCATAACCGAAATTTAGCGGATTTCTTTTAGAACTCATGTGAATAACTTCACACTTTTCTTTATTCAGGGTCAATTGCCACTTTTCGCGCCATTCAGATATCTTATCTACATCATTTTGCAACTCGTTTGGGTCATCTGATGATTTTACAAGATGGTAAATGACAGCATTATCTGCAAACAATCTAAGACGGCTGCTAAGATTGTCTCCTATATCGTTAATATAGAACAGGAACAATAGAGGGACTATAACACTTCCTTGGGGAACACCGGATATTGCTTCTGTTTTACTCGATGACTTTCCGTCTATTACTACGAACTGTGACCTTTCTGACAGGAAATCGCGAATTCAGTCACACATCTGAGTCGATATTCCATAGGCACGCAGTTTGGTTAGAAGACGCTTGTGAGGAACGGTGTCGAAAGCCTTCTGGAAATCTAAAAATATGGAATCACTTTGACATCCCCTGACTATAGCACTCATTACTTCATGAGTATAAAGAGCTAGTTGTGTTTAGCAGGAGCGATATTTTCTCAATCCGTGCTGACTGTGTCAATAGATCGTTTCATTAAACGTACTTCATAATGTTCCAATACAGTATGTGTTCCAAAACCCTACCGAAAATCGACGTTAGTGATGTGGGCCGCCCGCGGTGGTCGTGCGGTTCTAGCGCTGCAGTCCGGAACCGCGGGACTGCTACGGTCGCAGGTTCGAATCCTGCCTCGGGCATGGATGTGTGTGATGTCCTTAGCTTAGTTAGTTTTAAGTTGTTCTAAGTTCTAGGGGACTGATGACCTAAGATGTTAAGTCCCATAGTGCTCAGAGCCATTTGAACCATTTGATGTGGGCCTGTAATTCGACGGATTACTCCTACTTCCCTTTTTGGGTATTGCAGTGACTTGAACAATTTTCCAGTCTTTAGATATGAATCTTTCTGGGAGCGAGTGGTTGTATATAATTGCTAAATATGGAGCTACTGTATCAGCTTACTCTGAGAGGAACCCGCCTGGTACACAATGTGGACCGGAGGCCCTGCGTTTATTAAGTGATTTAAGCTGCTTTGTTACACCGAGGATATCTACCTCTATGTTTCTCATCTTGGCTGTTGTTCTTGATTAGAATTCAGGAATATTTACTTCTTCTTTGGTGAAAGAGCTTCGGAAAACAGTATTTAATAACTCTGCTTTAGTGGCACTGTTATCAGTGACTTCACCGTTGTTATCGCGCACTGAAGGTATTGATTGCGTCTTGCCACTGGTGTGCTTTATGTATGACCAGAATCTCCTTGGGTTTTCTGCTAGATTTAGAGACAGTTTCGTTATGGAAATTATTAAAAGCATCTCGCACTGAAGTTTGCGCTATATTTCGGACTTCTGTAAAAATTTGTTGGTATTGAGGATTTTGCATTCTTTTAAATTTGGCTTGCTTTTTTCGATGCTTCTGCAACAGCGATCTGACACGTTTTGTGTACCATGGGGGCTCAGTACCATCACTTATTAATTTATGTGGTATAAATCTCTCAATTACATTCGATAGTATCTCTCTGAAATCATTCCACAACTTTTCTACGCTTATATGATCTGATCGGAAGGGGTGAAGACTGTCTCTTAAAATGGCGTTAAGAGCATTTTTATCAGCTTTTTTAAATAGATATACTTTGCGTTTCTTTTTGATGGTTGTAAGTGTTACGGCATTCAGCCTAGCAGCAGGCCTTGTGGTCGCGAATCCCTGTATTCGTCACGATACTAATTATTTGTCCAGGATTATTTGTTGCTAAGAGGTCAAGTATGCTTTCGCAACCATTTACGCTTCGAGTGGGCTCATGAACTAATTGTTCAAAATAATTTTCTGAGAAAGCATTAACTATAATTTCGGATAACGTTTTATGCCTGCCGCCGGCTTTAAACGTATAATTTTTCCAGCATATCGAGGGTAGATTGAAGTCACCATCGACTATAATTGTATGAGTGGGGTATCAATTTGAAAGGAGACTCAAGTTTTCTTTGAACTATCCAGCAACTATATATCTTCTGAGTCAGGGGGTCGGCAAAACGATCCAATTAATAGTTTAGTCCGATGCTGTTTCGCAGGAACTACCTACTTCAATTTCACTACAAGGCAAACTACTTCTGACAGCAATAAATACTCCACCACCAACTGTATTTAATCTATCCTTTCTGTACACTGTTAGATCGTTCGAAAAAATTTCGGCTGAACGTATTTTCGGATTTAGCCAGCTTTCTGTACCTATAACTATTTGAGCTTCAGTGCTTTCTATTAGGGCTTGGAGCTCTGGTTCTTTGCCAACTCAGCTAGTCAATTTACAGCTATAACACCAATCGTTTCTTCAACTACCTTACTGTGTTTTACCTGCCCACTTTTAGACGGACGTCCCTTCTGTGGTTCTCTGAGACCCCCTAACCTAAAAAAACCGCCCAGTCCCTTCCACACAGGCCCCGCTACCCGTGTAGCCGCCTCCTGCGTGTTGTGGACTCCTGACCTATTAAGCGGAACCCGGAAACCCACCACCCGATGGCGCAAGTCAAGGTATCTGCAGCCTACACGGTCACGGAACCGCCTGGGCCTCTGATTCAGACCCTCCACTCGGCTCTGCACCAAAGGACCACAGTTGGTTCTATCGAAGATGCTGCAGATGGTGAGCTGCGCCTTAATCTCTCAAGGAAGACGCAATATTTACCGTTTCCGCTAGGTGCCCAAAACCAGAGAGAATTTCCTCCAGTTCATAGCGACACACATCACTGGTACCGACATGAGCCACCACCTGCAGTTGGCTGAACCCTGTACTCTTCATGGCATCCGGAAGCACTCTTTCCACATCCGGAATGACTGCCCCCGGAATGCACACGGAGTGCACACTGGCTTCCTTCCCCTCCTCGACAGCCATGTTCCCAATGCGCACCTGACGTTGGAGCTCCAACTGTCAGCAAACCAACCCTCTGTAAATTCCCAGACTCTGTGTGCCGAGAAGCTTCCTCTGGAACAGAGTGGACGACTGCATCCGCCTCAGAGACATCGTCAGCCACAATAACGCCTGAAACCTGTTCGTCCAACGAACTGGGGAGGCCCTACGATCGGCCCCTCGGAAAGTCTTTCGCTGCCTGCCAGACTTTGGAATGATCTCCCACTCAACCACAGGTGAAGGGTCAACCTCAGTGCAGGCAGTACATGGGGCGGCCACAGCAATGGACCGATAGGGGGACACGTGGGACGTGCTCGATGCCCTTCGCATCCCCGCTTCTAATCCCCCACAGTGATGCCCCTTGGCAGCAGCCTCAAGCTGTGTGACGGAAGCCAACACAGCCTAGCTGTGAGCGAAGGATGTCCAACTCAGCTCGCATCTGTACACAGCACTCACAGTTCTATCCATTACTACAGTCGCTCCTGTTTGAAGCTCGTAAAAATATGGAACAAACGATTGGTGTACTCGGCTTATTAGCAGCAGGAATTCGAAGTGCTCTCTCACTAACGGTCTAAACGACACTGAGCTACACTATCCAAAACAAATAAAAGCCTATACGATACGAGGGTCGATAACAACGGCAGTACTGTACGCCACGATGTTATTAAAATAAAAGCTTGTGATTAGTAAGCACTCGAACATGCAAGAGATGACAAGAATAATCTGGTAACTACATAAGTACGTGTAAATAACTCGCTCCTGTTGGAAGCTCGTAAAAGTATATAACAAACGGTGTACTCGCCTTATTAGACTTTATTGTCTTTGTCAGAATGTGTCCCTTCTACAACAGGATTTTCTTTTTAAATGCATCGCCTCAGAAAGAAGTTACCTTGCAATGTATTACCGTGGGCTACCTTGCTGTGTACCATTTACTGGCGAATAGCCAACGCGGATGCAAAAAAGACCATTCTTGTGAAACTCAACCAGCTCTTTCTTCACGAAGTAATGAATGTTATTGACTGGGGATGTCAAATTGTTTCCGTGCTTTTAGATATCCAGAAGGGTTTTACGCCGTTCCTCACAAGCGATTTCTAATTAAATTGCGAGCCTATGGAGTATCGTCTCAGTTATGTTACTGGATTTTTGATTTCCTGACAGGAAGGTCAGATTTCGTAATAACTCAACGGAATGACATCGAGTAAAAGTATTAGGTGGTGTTCCCCAACGAAATGTTATGGGCTCCCCGCTGTTCCTGATCTACATAAACGATTTAGGAGACAATCTGAGTAGCCCTCTTAGATCTTTTGCAAATTATGGTATCATTTACCGTCATGTAAAGTTACCAGATGATCATGCGATTTATTTGTAGGACACTGCAAAATGTAACGTATGTACTAAAGAAATTGCTTACACTATGCCTGTCCGCCCTCTTCTGGAGCATTGCTGTGATGTGAGGGATCCGAATGAGATAGGATTACCAGAGGACATCGAAAAAGTTCAAAGGAGGGCAGCTTCTTTCGTATTATCGCGAAATACGGGAGAGAGTTCCACGGATATGGTACAAGAATTGGGGTGTCAGTCATTAAAAAAAAATGGCATTTCTCACTGCGGCAGGACCTTCTCATGAAATTTCGATCACCAAAATTCTCCTCAGAATGTAAAATATTTTATCGACGCTCATCTACATAGCGAGAAATGATCATCATCATAAAAAATGAGAAATCAGAGCTCGTTCGGAAAGATGTAAGTGTTCGTTCTTCCTGCGTGCAGCTCGAGAGTAGAATGATAGAAAAGTAACTACAAGGTGGGTAGATGAATGCTCTGCCAGGCACTTACTGTCAATTGCAGAGTAACCATGTAAATGTAGATGCAGATCAACTCATGCGATGTACTATACTAGACTGGGTCGCGGCCACTCGCCTAGAACCAAGTTGCTATCGACCGAGTTCATGTGATGGGGAGGTCGCGTCTACGATGGTGTCTGAGCAAATCTAACTTAGGTGGCTGGCGGGGCTATTAAGGTTCCTTACACCGTAGGTCTTTAGTCGCTATTGCTGATCACAGGCATACAGCACCTAGAAACGCATCCTTGCGTGTTGGCAACTGCAGAAGGCGCTGGTGCAGAACACCTGAGGATCAGTTTGTTGTTGGTTTCTCAGAGAACATACAGCAGTTAACTTAGTGATAGTGGTTTTTGCACAGTTATATCAATACCGTGTGAAAAAATGAGTAAGCCGATAAATAATAATAACACATGATCTTTCATGACTGCAAAAAGTGCCATTGTACCAAAACAGGCAATTATCAGTTTTCACAGATCTAATTTGTAAACAACTTAGACTGGTACTTTGTACTCACACTTAGCTGATGCATAAGGGCATTAATTCCATTGTCTGTGAGCTGTTTGTCGCGGGGAAGGTGCAAACCTCGCTCCAATTCGTCTGCTGTGTCGCCCTTTGCTCCGAAATACACCAGAGCGAGAACTACTTGGATGCTTAAGGGTGAGAAAAACAGATTCCCCGGTTCGTTCGCCAGCACCTGAAATCAAACGCACATCTAAGTGAAAATGCGGCATTAACGTTGTTGCTGAGTTATGGTCCATATGCCCAGGATCTCTTGCACGTGAATAGACGAAGTGTAGTGATCTACATTGCTTCTGTATCTGGCGAGCAGTATCTTTAAAATTTGTACTAACCTTGTACAAATCCACAGTGAAGTTGATGTTTGAATGGGATATTGCATCGATAGCAGCTACGGCGTTAGCGTCTCCCATGGCGCCGTAAAATTACAGCCACCTAAAGAGAAAAGAGAAAAGAAAAAAGGCGGCAATGAGTGACTTGTGTGGAAGATACAGTTGCTTTACAAGGCCTTTCAGGTGCCGCCGGTAAATATGTGGAAGTTCACTAAAAAGTTCAATAACAATGTGTTGTATATCCAAGTTAATAACAAATCATTATGTACTTGAAACTGAAACAGTCACGAAACTTCTAGAGATATTCAATTGCTGACAGAATACAGCTAATCATATCTCTTTAAATTTTATTTATTTATTTAGTTTTCAATCTCGATGGGACCATGCGAGCGAAAGATACTTGGTCATCGCACGAGTCAGTACACGGTTTACAGAACGATGATTAGGAAATTGTCTGGCAGAACACGAATAAATAACACATTACAGAGATAAGTTATGAACTAATGTGAGGAACTCCAGAACAGAATACAAGGACTATGCAACAAGGAAACTCTCCAATGTGGATCTTAATACTTGGGGTTTGCCATGCAGTTCTTTCAGTTTGCTAAAAGACTGTTAAAATGAAACGTGCTAAATAGAGCTCACCTTTCTGTTCTGTGCTTAAGGAACTGCTATTCAAGTGCATATCGTTTTTCCATCTGGTAAATGGAAGTTCCCGTTTCTCCTGGATGAGTCAGTGCTGCCAACAACAAATCCCATCATGCAACCCCAGATCACGTAAGAAACGTTTCTTACGTGATCTGGGATGCAACATATGTACAGGGACGGCAGAGTTGGAATTCCGAGACACATGAACAACGGCCAACACGATGTTCGCGAACTGACACCGCAGGTCAATCTGACCACGTTTTCTGAGCTTAGGATATTCATGGTGAGTGCACGGAGTTGGCGCAAAGTATGACATCATATGAGATCATAAACTAGAAGTAAGAAAAGTGAACAACACAATTTCTGTGTCAGAGACAGTGGAGATAACTCTCAAAGTGAACACAGCAGCATTCAGTTTATGTACAAGATCTTGAACGTGATACTACCAAGAAAGTTTTCCACCTAGGAGTTTAAAATGGTCGACTTCATTTATTAACTATTTTGAGGTAAAAACATTTAGCCTTTGCAAGAGATTCGCGTAAGGAACTGTTTCTGTTGTGAAACTTCCGGGCAGACTAAAACCATGTGTGGGATCAAGACTCGAACTCCCGATCTTTGCCTTTCACGGACACACGCTCTAGCGACTGAGCTACCAACTACAACACAGGGACTCGTCCTTACAGCTCTACTTCCGCCACTACCTCGTCTGCCAGTTTCATATCAATGCACATTCCGCTGTGGAGTAAAAATTTCATGCGGTTTGTTTTGTGTTTTGACGCAGTTAAACGTTAATCTGTTCCCTGAAAGCCGCATGCTGATGTTATCACCCTATTGGCTACCTTTTAGGAGAATATCTTTGAGTCATCAGTCTTCTTCAGTGGGACATCTCTGATATACACTGAAGCGCCAAAGTAACTGGTACAGGCATGCGCATTCAAATGTAGAGATATGTAAACAGGCAGAATACGGCGCTGCGGTCGGCAATGTCTATATAAGACAAGAAGTGCCTGGCGGAGTTGCTGACGACACAACACTATATACCACTGGCCGTATCACTGACGCCGTCGTCGCCCGCCTCCAGCGACAGGTGGACGCCACAGTCACCTGGTCCCGGACAAACAAAATAGCCCTCAGTGCCGCCAAAACTACGGCAGTGTATTTCACCAAATGGCGCCCAGTCCTCCACCACAATTTTCGATTGCGGGCATGCAGGTCCCCTGGTCCCCGACGACCACCTGTCAATGGGTCCAGATGGATCACAAGTTACTACTCCACCGTCATGCAGAGTATGTCACCAACAAGGGGCAAATGCTGACCAGGGCTTTGTACCCCCTCTTCCGCATTTGGGGACTTAGCCTGCATACCAAGCTCCGCACCTGCCGAGCAATTAATTCTCTTGCCTGCCCTCACGTATGGTTGCACTGCAAGGGGCACGATTTAGTGTTACCAAGATGAGGACGTCGCAGCGCCCGCAGGACAAGGTTCGCCCGTGGAGCCTGCTCGCCCTGCCACTCAAGAGAATCGTGACTCTCCATGAGGAAGCGGATATCGTCCCCCTCAAGACGACCATACGCAACAACGCGCGGTGGCTGTATGATAAGGTGGATGCCCTGCGGGACACTGTCCATGGGCTACGCCACGTTGGGACGACACTTCCACGCCGCTGGCATCGACATAGGCTAACGATAGGCTTGCCACGCCCACCACGGATGCCTCCTTTGGTGGGACTAGTGCCCCATTCTACGTCCACTATTTTCTCACCCTACCTGCCCTTGTCGGACTAAGTTTTTATGCGTGACTGATGAGTACTGTCACCCTTGGAGGGTGTTCCAACGCCACACCTCCAACGTGTATTGCAGTGACGCAGCTCACTGCCCTGTGGCTAAATTTACTGCCCCACCAGTTAGACCGCGAAAGACCGGTGATGCTGTGTTGCACCGCATCACTAAAAAAAATTAAAAAAAGGAGGAGTTGTTAGATCGGTCACTGCTGCTACAATGGCAGGTTATCAAGATTTATAGTGACAGTGGAGTAGTAAGTTGTGATCCATCTGGACCCATTGACAGGTGGTCGTCGAGGACCAGGGCACCTGCATGCGATGGGACACAGCATCTCCGAGGTAGCGATGAAGTGGGGATTTTCCCGTACGACCATTTCACGATTGTACCGTGTATATCAGAAATCCTGTAAAACATTAAATCTCCGACATCGCTGCGGCTGGGGAAAGAACTTGCAAGAACGAGACCAACGCCGACTGAAGAGAATCGTTCAATGTGACAGAAGTGCAACCATTCCGAAAATTGCTGCAGATTTCAGTGATGGGCCATCAACAAGTGTCAGCGTGCGAACCATTCAACGAAACATCATCGATATGGCATAAAATGTTCTCGGGTTTACAACCGCGTCAATTGCTTAAAACTACACCAGCTTTCGGCCAAGCACCGCACAATGCGTGGCAGAGGCTGCTCTGTACCACGACTAGACATTTCCTTTCCTCTTCCACTCGCAAACAGAGCGAGGATGAAACAACTGTGAATATTCTTCTGAACAGGGCCTAATTTCTCTTATCTTCGGAATCCTTAAGTGAAACGTACGTTGGTGGCAGTAGAATCTTGCTCCAGACAGCTTTGAAAGCCGATTCTCTAAATGTTCTCAGTAGTGTTCCTCGGAAAGAACGTAGCCTTCCCTCCAAGGATTCCCACTTGACTTCCCGAAGCATCTCCGTCACACCTGCGTGTTGTTCGAACCTACTGGTAACAAATCTAGCAGCCCGCCTCTGAATCGCTTCGATGTTTTCCTTTAATCTTACCTGGTATGGATCTCGAACATTCTCGTAACACCAGAGCACAGATCGTTCTAGTGACTTGTATGCAGTCTCCATTGCCGATAAACCACACTTTCCTAAAATTCACCTAATAAACCGAAGTCGACCATTTGCCTTCCATACCACTATCCTCAAATGGTCGTTCCATTTCATATCCCTTTGTAACCTTACTCTCAAACATTTAAACGACGTTATTATGTCAAACGAATGCTGTATCCGAACATTATGGCTTTGTTTTCCCTGCTTATCCTTATTAATTTATATTTTTCTACATTTGGAACACCAACTAGAAGTTTTGTATAAGTCATCTTGTATCCTCCTACACTCACACAATTACTACAGCTTCCCGCACACCGTAGCATCATCAGCAAACAACCTGCAGATTAACGACGAGGAGCGGTGTGCTGGCCAGCCTGGATGTGGTTTTTAGGCGGTTTCCCACATCCGACTACGTAAGTACCGGCCTGGTACACACGTTCAGCCTCAGTTATACGATTTGAGACGTTTAGAAAAAATGTTCGCACACTTTCAGGTGGGATAACACTACACGCAGACAATTGAGGTACACCAATTCCGTCCTGAAGGGGAAAGGGTTAGCGATACGAAGGACCTTGGGCCAGCCTCCACCACTGACATTGCTAAATCCGATAATTAACGTGCTGAACCTCTCGTCAGACAAATAAAGGCCAGGAAAAAGAAGAGGAAGACATATGAAATTAAGAATCTGGAGATATCCTCCCGTAGAGCCTGCGAAGAAAAAGACTTATTACGGCATGTACAGGGACATTTAAGCAGTCATTCTTCTCAAACTGAATATGTGATAACAACGGGAAGAAATCCTAACATGTAGTACCATGCTAAGTAACCTCCTCTATGCTTTCACAGTGGCCTACACAGTGTGTACGTAGAGGCATGAACTCACTTAGGGACAGGTAGAGAAACAACAGAGGTGCCCCCAGCATACATACGTGGGCGCGGACCTTGGACGGAGCAACGTTTGGGGGTGGATATGCTACCTCGGTCGGAAGATAGAACGGCAGATCGAATGATGTAAGCGGTCGGGGCGGAGGGGGGGGGGGGGGGGGGGGAGGGAGACGAAAGCGACGCTCCGGATTTCCAAACGGTCAGTTCACCAGCGCACCTGATACCTTATGATGTTAAAGTGGTAGCTTGGCGAAATACGAGGCCTGTTCAGAAAGTAAGCTCCGATTGATTGCCAAATTGAAACCACAGTGAACATCAGAAATGTTTTACTTGTAACAAATAGCTACACCTTTCAGCTACTTCTCTACGTAGTCGCCGTTCTGACTTAGACTTTTGTCATAGCGTTGTACCAACTTTTCAATAGCCTCCTCATAGAAGGCAGCCGCTAGTGCTTTCCGCCAATTCTCCACGCTGGCCTACACCTCGTTGTCTGTGTCAAAATGTTGTCTTCAAAGACAGCGGTTCATGTGACCAGAGATGAAACTCAGGGGGAGACAATTGCGGACTGTATTGTGGGTAATCTCACATTTCCATTTGAAAACGATGCAGGAGCATCTTCATTGCCCCTGCAGAATGCGGCTGAGAATTGTCTTGAAGAAGAAACAGCACGACAGTTATGTAATGTTAGCTGCATAGATTCAGGCGAAATTTCTCACCAGGCCCTCGTACTTGGCGGCAGACACTATTTTCTAGACATCTTTACGCACTCACTGCGAGCTCAGAAATTAGAAGAGCGACGTGATGCTAACTGGGGTTATACTAGAGACACTACCCAACACATCTGTGCAAAGCTTTATCGGATTTTCATAGTCGTTTCCATTTCGCGACCGATCGGAGCTTACTTTCTGAACGCCCCTCGTATTATATCTGTTGGACAATGACATCCAGCCGATCACCTGTGGAGTGTTACGTACTGAAGTACGCCACCAGGGTCTGAAGAAATACATACGTAAATTTAGTAAAATGGAAAATATACAGACATCTATTACTGACATTCTTGAAGTTAAATTTGGAGACGCTGTTAGCTTTAGGCTGACTTATCAGGGGTTTATGTCGAGCCCAGAACTTACATGGAATTAAAACTGCCCGTACCGCCCCTAGATACACTACTGGCCATTAAAATTGCTACACCACGTGCTACAGACGCGAAATTTAACTGACAGGAAGAAGATGCTGTGATATCCAAATGATTAGCTTTCCAGAGCATTCACACAACGTGCTGACGCGAGGAAAGTTTCCATCCGATTTCTCATACACGAAGAGCAGTTGACCGGCGTTGCCTGGTGAAACGTACCATCACGTTTCCGACTTTGATAAAGTTCGAATTGTAGCCTATCGCGGTTGCGATTTATCGTATCGCGACATTGCTGCACGCGTTGGTCGAGATGCAATGACTGTTAGCAGAATATGGAATCGGTGGGTTCAGGAGGGTAATACGGAACGCTGTGCTGGATCCCAACGGCCTCGTATCACTAGCAGTCGAGATGACAGGCATCTTATCCGCATGGCTGTAACGGATCGTGCAGCCACGTCTCGATCCCTAAAACCATCTGCACGAACAGTTCGACGACGTTTGCAGCAGCATGGACTATCAGCTCGGAGACCATGGCTGCGGTTACCCTTGACGCTACATCACAGACAGGAGCGCCTGCGATGGTGTACTCAACGACGAATCTGGGTGCACGAATGGCAAAACGTCATTTTTTTCGGATGAATCCAGGTTCTGTTTACAGCATCATGATGGTCGCATCCGTGTTTGGCGACATCGCGGTGAACGCACATTGGAAGCATGTATTCGTCATCGCCATGCTGACGTATCACCCGGCGTTATGGTACGGGGTGCCATTGGTTACACGTCTCGGTCCCCTCTTGTTCGCACTGGCGGAACTTTGATCAGTGGACGTTACATTTCAGATGTGTTACGACCCGTGGCTCTACCCTTCATTCGATCCCTGTGAAACCCTACATTTGAGCAGGATAATGTACGATCGCATGTTGCAGGTCCTGTACGGGCCTTTCTGGATACAGAAAATGTTCGACTACTGCCCTGGCCAGCACATTCTCCAGATCTCTCACCAATTGAAAACGTCTGGTCAATGGTGGCCGAGCAACTGGCTCGTCACAATACGCCAGTCACTACTCTTGAACTGTGGTATCGCGTTGAAGCTGCATGGGCAGCTGTACCTGTACACGCCGTCCAAGCTCTGTTTGACTCAATGCCCAGGCGTATCAAGGCCGTTATTACGGCCTGAAGTGGTTGTTCTGGGTACTGATTTCTCAGGATCCATGCACTCAAATTGCGTGGTAATGGAATCACATGTCAGTTCTAGTGTAATATATTAGTCCAATGAATACCCGTTTATCATCTGCATTTCTTCTTTGTGTAACAATATTAATGGCCAGTAGTGTAGATCTGTATTTTAACCTTCGTAAAAAATTTCGCGTGAACTTCCACATCCTTATAATAATCATAACCCCTCATGCTTATGCAAACGATTCACAATAAATATTATATTAAAGTCAAATCAGTACGCATGCGACAGCATGCCCTACGTAGTATGTTCCAAAACGTCGCGTATAAAACCGGGATTCTGCCGGGCTTATACCTCGGGTTCTATTGGTGATAAGTAGCGTCAAGTGTTTTGGATACTCCTTGGGCTAGGGAGACGTATACCCAACAGAAAGAGTGACTACCATGAAGTACGGGGTCTAAGTATGAATATTACACACTTCCTCCTGCTTACGCAAAAGAAGCAAACCGTTTCGTTCCTTTTGCATTTGATGTGGTCTACAGTGGGCCTTAAAGAACTTATGGAGGCGCCATTAGTTCATTGGTGGTTCCTTACAAAACAAAAACAGTTTATTTTCCATTTCTTCTTACCAAACCCGAGGCGCGGGTTCCAAAACGACTATGCACTGCAAATGGTTGAAATTTTTACCATACATTCCTGAGATCTTGATCTCGAAATTTTATTGATTTCTGTGCCGTTTTCCGAGATACAGAGGTTCAAACTTACCCTACTCCAACGCCTAAAAGACGCTCGTAAAATCTGGTATGAAGCGAAATCTAAATAATAAATAATCGCAGCAAACTGTCCAAATCTAAACGCTATATTCTCTAGGCATGTATCTAGGACTGTTCCAGTTTTCAAAAATCTTTTTTAATTCATGCGTGGTTCCTTATAAAACCCGTAAAGAAGCATTTTTACAATTCTTTTCGTACCAAAACTGAGCCGCGGATTCGATGAAGGCTATGCGTACAAAATTGCCGAAATTTTTACTATGTATTCCGATCTCGAACAACCTTGTAAATTTTATTGATATCTTTAGGCACTTCCGAGGTACAGACGTTTAAAGTTCCCTTACATGTACACGTAAAATACGCACATAAAATCCGGAGGCAGGTGAAAACGTAGTTCGTAAGGTGAAGTAACTAGGGAAAAAAAATGCTGCAAAGTGTCTTCATGATCACCAGAAGGGTTTTGGGAAACGCATGTTGTAGTACCGAAGCACAGGCGAAATTTTTGAGCTCGTAAACCCGACCAGAGGTGTAAAATTAGTCTTGCATTATTTCAATTTTACGCCAGTAATGTAAGACAGTGATAGTGAGATTACAGAACGGAGGAGACCGTGGCTGTGAGACACGAGATAGTGACAGAAGAACACAAAGTGATAACGACAATGAGTTGGGCTGAATGAATGAGCGAGAAAGGGAAACTGGGAATGGATGGATATAAGCGAGTTACAGTGACGGATTAGTATGTAAGCGATTTACAGTTATGGGAGTTTGTGGGTGTGAGAGGTGATGCAGTAACTGCCGAGCGGACATAAAATTTTGACTGGGGAATATATATTAAACTCAGCTTGATTACAAATTACTGGACAAGTTTTACACGCATGATGAAATTTTCTTAGCAGATTTTGATCTAAATACGTATAACACTTACATAACAATTTTTATCCTTCTCTATCAGCAACATTTCGCGTGGGATAAGGCAAGATGCAGAAAAATGGCGTACACAAATTCACACCTGGAAGGAGGAGGGGGGGGGGGGGGGGCAGAATAGGCATCTGATCACGCTCTACCACTAAGACAGTCAAATCCAGAAGAACATGCCAAACCCGAAAAGATGTGGGATAAGCCAGTGGGAGACGAAGAAGAAGAAGAAGGAGAAGAAGTTGTAACTAAAACGTGGTTTCAATATTACTCGTATTTCTGTTTAATTTACCAAAACACAACTTTAATATAAAACGGTATTCTGCACATAGCATGGTTTCATATAGAAAGCTCCTTGATTATAAAGTTCGCACTAGTTAGCAGCTAGAGTGTTTGAAGTAAAAAGCTTAATCAGTAGTAACGCTACAGACATCACGGACGAAGCTGCAGAAGATTCCAGACTGCAGCATACGTTGGGCGGCAATTATTAAACACGGCAGTCTAAACCATTAAGTAAACTACTAACTGATTAACCCGGTTGGTGGTCCAATGCTCTTGGTTCACGGTTCATATTGCATGGGGGCTTAATTAAATAAAATGCAAATATTTTTGGTAGCTGTTTGTCCGATTACGCTGTCTCGCAAACGGTTGGCCCTGACTAGTATTATTACGCTATCTGAATGCATAGAACAACAACAAAGAATAAAATGAAAATTTTCTGTTAACACAATTAATTAATTAAGTCCCCAGCAACTATAAAACCTACGAAACCAAAGCACAAGTGTAATTGTTCTGTGTGTGGGAGTGTGACTCAACGTACACATCTGGCACGGTTCTTCTTCAACAAGACAAGAAATTTTAAATACCATTTATACTGACGTGATAAAAAAAATTAGAAATACTATAATTGCGTAAGGAAAACAGAATTACACTCTAATACAAGAACACAAGCCAGATGCTTTGTTGACTGAACCTGTAATGACGCATTATTCAGGACATTGAAATAATGAGAAAAAAAAGAAAAGTGGTTTGTTACCTTAATTTATATTGATGAAAAGCACTCTAATCATTACAATATCTCCACACCGACTCGCTACTACCACATCTCAACCAGAACTCTCCAATGTCACATCTCAGCAAGCACTCTCTGCTACGAGTTCTCGACCAGCACTCTTCACTAGCACATCTCAACAAGCACTGACTACTACGAGTTCTCCCAAAGCACTGTGGAGGCGGCTGAATAATACTCTTTGGCGCAATCTCTGGCGCAGTGGCTTAGTGTAGCCACCTTTCAATATGTCCACTTACTAGTTGCCTATCTAACGCCTTCGAGGGGCAAAAAGAAACTGATTTTCAGTACTTCATATAATTGTCGGCTGAATTTAAAAATCTAAAATGCTGTCACAATCTACTCATTATGAGGCACAATCAGTGATTATAAACGTAGGCTTCCGCGGCCATTGTCATAGTTCAATAAAATTTTTCTGTGTTTGTGACCGCACTGTCAATATGTAAAACTACCGACCTTTCGGTCACTGTTGCAAGTGACCCTGAAGAAGATCACTTGCATCAGTGACCGAAACGTCGGTAGTTTTACATATTGACAGTGCGGTCACAAACACAGAAAAATTTTATTGACTACAATCAGTAATGTTACGCGTATGGAGCCGAGCTAACAGGCCGCCTAGAATTGGTATGAGGTGAATGGGTTTGTGTGGCTGAAATCTAGCAGACCCATGGATAGGGACGCGGCACTGCCGGCTCAGCCGGACCACCGTGGCCGAGCAAGCTGCAGCAACTCCTCCAGGCGACGTCAGGTGCAAAGGCGTCAGCAAAGGGCCGGATGTAGGTAAATCCATTACGTGGGATTTGGACAGCTGTCACAGTTTTAGAAGAAGAGACGGTGCACCAGCATTGGCGGAGTGTCAGACAATTATTTATTGAAGATGTCATTACTTTTGTGCCGGCCGCTGTGGCGGAGCGGTTCTAGGTACTTCATTTCGGAACCGTGCTGCTTCTACGGTCGCAGGTTCGAATCCTGCCTCGGTAATGGATGTGTGTGATGTCCTTAGGTTAGTTAGGTTTAAGTAGTTCTAACAAGGGAACCTCCCCATCGCACCCCCCTCAGATTTAGTTATACGTTGGCACAGTGGATAGGCCTTGAAAAACTGAACACAGATCAATCGAGAAAACAGGAAGAAGTTGTGTGGAACTATGAAAAAATAAGCAAAATATACAAACTGAGTAGTCCATGCGCAGGATATGCAACATCAACGAGAACGTGAGCTCAGGAGCGCCGTGGTCCCGTGGTTAGCGTGAACACCTGCGGAATGAGAGGTCCTTGGTTCAAGTCTACCCTCGAATGAAAATTTCAATTTTTTGTTTTCAGACAATTATCAAAGTTCAGGCACTCACACATAATCAACTTCGCTCTCCAAAAATCCAGGACATGTTCAGATTTGCTTGGACATATGCAGGATTTGACGGTCTACACACGGAAAAATTTGAAAACGTTAAAAACATATGTTTTTATAGAGCACAGGCAAAACTGTGCGACTGTGAAACTGTTTCATTCATTTGTTGCAGTTTATGTGACAAACTCTTATGTTTTCATCACTCTTTTGGAAGTGATTATCACATCCACAAGAAAACCTAAATCGGGCAAGGTAGAAGAATCTTTTTACCCATTCGCCAAGTGTACAAGTTAGGTGGGACGACAACATATTCCTGTCATGTGAAGCACATGCCGTCACCAGTGTCGTATAGAATATATCAGACGTGTTTTCCTGTGGAGGAATCGGTTGACCTATGACCTTGCGATCAAATGTTTTCGGTTCCCATTGGAGAGGCACGTCCTTTCGTCCACTAATCGCACGGTTTCGCGGTGTGGTCGCAAAACACAGACACTAAACTTATTACAGTGAACAGAGACGTCAATGAACGAACGGACAGATCACCACTTTACGAAAATAAAGAAAGCAAAATTTTCAGTCGAGGGCAGATTTGAACCAAGTACCTCTCGTTCCGCAGCTGTTCACGCTAACCACGGGACCACGGCGCTCCTCGCATCACATTGTCCTTGATGTTGCCTATCTTGCGCATGGACGACCCAGTTTGTATATTTTGCTTATTTTTTCATAGTTCCACACAACTTCTTCCTGTTTTCTCGATTGATCTGTGTTCAGTTTTTCAAGGCCTATCCACTGTGCCAACTTATAACTAAATCTGAGGGGGGTGCGATGGGGATGTTCCCTTGTAAGTGTAGGGGACTCATGACCTAAGATGTTAAGTCCCATAGCGCTCAGAGCCATTTGAACCATTTCCAATACTTCTGACAGATATTTATTTAACTGTTGATTACAATTCCTATGCAAAATCATGGTAATTTACGAAATGGTCAACAACGTGTACTAGCTGACACCAATGTTGAAAAGAGAACCAAGAGACGCTTCCATCAAGCACACATAAGATTGTTTAAATGATATAAAATGAGCGCACTTGTGCAAAAATTCTGGGTTATTTATTTATGAACAAAGCTTTTCTTGTAATTATTCTGAACAGTCTGAGTGTGACCGCTAAAAAAATGGTTCAAATGGCTCTGAGTGCTATGGGACTAACATCTGAGGTCATCAGTCCCCTAGAACTTAGAACTACTTAAATCTTACGAACCTGAGGACACCACACAGGATTCGAACCTGCAAGCGTAGCGGTCGCTCGGTTCCAGACTGTAGTGCCTAGAACCGCTCGACCACTTCGGCCGGCTGCGACCGCTAGTTTATTATACTTCTTTCTTTAAATATTTTTGCAATGTATTACTTTAGTGTGGGAAGTGAGTTAAGTTGAGCCAAATCATGTCTCTAGAACTTAAGAACGACATACTTTTGTTTAGGATGGCTTTCAGCCAATGGAGAAGCAGACAATGGCGGAACACCATTGGAGTCAAGTGGGGTAGGCTTTCTTCGATCGGTGCACTCCAGCGGGCAATTCTGGACAGTTTTCGTTTAGATCTTGAAGAAGACACTTTCATGTTTGCAGTAGAAGAAGGTAGACCCGCCTGTGGTAACGAATCGTATTTGATCTTGTAGGTAATAGTTTCAGGGTGGTGATGGCTGCTACGGGACTCTTTAACTTCCGACTGCATTGCAGAATTGAGATTGGATGTGGAATGAGTTTCTACTCATTATCTTGTGTGCGTCAATTTGTAAATCATCATGTTTGAACTGTTTTGAGCTAGTGAATATTTCGTGTATTGTGATCACGAAATGGGCTTACTTTTCACGTGTCTTGGATGGCGTGTGTTAGCTCGCACCACTGTTGAAAAAAGAAACATCCTGCTACCATTCTCATGATGCTCTCAACACAACTTTATTGCATTTCATAATGTTGTTTCCTGTTTGTATGTTAACAGTATATTGTAGGACCACTTTCCGTTTATTTGAGATTTTATTTACTGAATAAACATTATTCGACATTTTGAACATTTCTCTGGTATCCGACCGGGTAGCGCCGTAATTTCTCCACAATATTTCGGCAGACGGACACGCTGCCATCTTCAGGTGGTTCCTGACGAATGCTGTGCTGTTCACCTCGCCGCAGTATATATACTAGCCGTTACCCCCTCCACCGTGACTTTGGTGCGGCCGGTGCCGCGGCTACTGGAGGTGGTGGGGGAAGCGGCGCCTGGGTCTGAACTGGGGTCTGCAGTCTCCGTTGTTTTATTTATTCACAATGACAATGCGTAGACTACTTGACTGGACGATCACACCTACAGATTATGATTTGCAGTGATTATCTGGTGGGCAAAAAAGCAGATATGTGCGACTCGACCCTATGACTAAACTGAGCTGCTCGTTTTAAGCAGAGCCCTACATATCCTAGTTACCTAAAATAGGAGCAACATCAGCTAAAAAGTCGCAACTGGTTTACTTGTATGGAATGCTGGTTAGGGAACAACTACACAGCAGCAGAAAACCGATATGTAACACAGCAAATCTTATGTCGTTGTTAAGCACAGTAACACAAGTGTTACAGTTAGCAACAGTGTACGTGTATGTTTTGAGCCAACGTAGCTCATTTCACACGTATTACCCTGACTATATTTTCCATTATCTGAGGTTAGGAGCACTTAACGATTACCAGCAAAGTTTAAGCACAGTTTCAAAACTTTTTTACACTTCTTCTCCTTCACACGCTTAACGTCAAACATTTGACACATTCACTCATTTGCAAAGCAATCAGACGTTTGAAGCTTTTTATAAATGGGCTAATCGGACGTTTACAGGTGAGTTACGAGAGATGTTTCTTAAGTAGTACCGTTTTGAAATTAAAAAAGACGTGCTAAGATACCTTAATAATTTTATTTTAACATGAAAGCCTGTACCTTAATCTACGCACTGACGCCATTACAGTCTGATTCTTCCATGTTTACGTTGTGTACTGAGTGTTTAAGATGCCTCCGATAATCGAGAGTCCCTCCGATTGTGAAGTACGGGCTGTTATAAGATTTCTTAGTGCTAAAGGCCTAAAAGCGATTGATATTCATCGTGAGATCTGTGCAGTTTACGGAGAAAACATTATGAGTGATGGAATGGTGAGAAAGTGGGTGAGAGCATTTAAAGATGGCCGCACAAATGTGCATGATGAACAACGGAGTGGGCGTCCTTCGGTCGTTAATGAAAGTTTGGTGCAGGAAGTGGACAATAAGGTGAGAGAAAACAGACGCTCTACGATTTCCTCCTTGCGGGATGACTTTGCTAATGTTCCTCTTAGTGTTTTGTGTTGTGTTGGCTGAAGAGCCAACACCGTGTTACTAATGGAGGCCGAAATGCACGCGTTTTAACTCACGCGGGCTGGCGTGAGAAGGGAAGAAGTATACTGGCGTGAGGTCTGGAACATGACAAGAAATGAGAATTCAGAAAGCGGACGTAATTAGTTTCATACTTACCTTTATCCGTTAATGATGAACGTCGCTCTCGACGGTACATGATTCACATTATTATCTGTTGAGAATAGTAACTGAATATGGCTAGGTCGTAGCAAATGACGTAGCTGAAGGCTATGCTTAACTGTCGTCTCGGCAAATGAGAGCGTATGTAGACAGTGAACCATCGCTAGCAAAGTCGGCTGTACAACTGCGGCGAGTGCTAAGGAGTGGCGGCGCTCGGTCTGCAATCACTGATAGTGGCGACACGCGGGTCCGACGTATACTAACGGACCGCGGCCGATTTAAAGGCTATCACCTAGCAAGTGTGGTGTCTGGCGGTGAAACCACATTTTGTATGGCGTTCTGACCGAGCACTTGAATTACCGAAAATTGTGCGCACGTTGGGTACCGACGGATGTGCACAAAACCAAACGCTTAGACAGTGCCTTGACCTTCCTTGAGCGGTACCACAACGACGGTGATGATTTCTTAAGCCAAATTGATACGGGCGATGAAAGATGGGTGGCCTACGTCACACCAGAATCAAAGCAACAGTCCATGGAAGTTGAGCAACGGCATCGTTTTGCTGCAAGACAATGCCCGTCCGCATGTGGCGAATCAGACCAAAGATCTCATTACATCTTTTCGATGGGAAACTCTAGATCAGCCTCCGTACAGCCCCGATCTTGCGCCCAGTGACTACCATCTGTTCCTGCACTTGAAGAAATACCTGGGTGGTCAGCGTCTTCAACACGATGACGAAGTCAAAACAGTGGTGATGCAGTGGTTAACAAGTCAGGCGGCAGACTTCTGTGAGGAGGGTATTCAAAAACTGTTACAGCGTTATGACAAGTGCCTCAATATTGACGGAAATTATGTAGAAAAGTAGATTAAGGTACAGGCTTTCATGTAAAAATAAAATTATTGAGATATCTTAGCACTTTTTTCACGTTAATACGTGGCGTGTTTTTTAAGTAAGTACCGTTTTGAAATTTAAAAAAATTTCAAAACGGTACTTACATCTACATCTACATCTATACTCCGCGAGCCACCTTACGGTGTGTGGCGGAGGGTACTTATTGTACCACTATCTGATCCCCCCTTCCCTGTTCCATTCACGAATTGTGCGTGGGAAGAACGACTGCTTGTAAGTCTCCGTATTTGCTCTAATTTCTCGGATCTTTTCGTTGTGATCATTACGCGAGATATATGTGGGCGGTAGTAATATGTTGCCCATCTCTTCCCGGAATGTGCTCTCTCGTAATTTCGATAATAAACCTCTCCGTATTGCGTAACGCCTTTCTTGAAGTGTCCGCCACTGGAGCTTGTTCAGCATCTCCGTAACGCTCTCGCGCTGACTAAATGTCTTAAAAAAACGCCACGTATTAACGTGAAAAAAGTGGATATACTGATGACCATTACTTCGGCTGGAAGAAAATAAAATATAAAGTGACCATATTACTAGGAGTCGAAGCTGGGACCTATTTTGTAGCGGCTCACTTCTCGGAATGCGTCAATGCACTGTATACGTCTAAATGAATAATAGTCCAGAAATGTTAATACACTGATGGAAAGAAACGCAACATCAGAAAATAATTATTGTTCAGTAATGAAATTTTGGGAATAAATTTGTCTAGGTAACATATTTACGATAAATGATTAACATTGCAGTGTAAGCACGAGACAACCATAGCAGATATGAAGTGATGGTACATTATAAACTGGTATAGCCAGCAGATTGTTGAACGCAAGCATGGAAATGTGCATCCATTGTGCTGTACAGGTGCCAGATGTCAGCTTGTGGGCTGGAGTTCCATGTCTGTTGCATTTGGTGGGTCAATATAGTGACGGTTAATGCTGATTGTGAATGACGCTGGAGTTCACGTCCGATGACGTCATATATGTGCTTGATCAGAGACAGACCTGTTGATAGAGTAGACCACGGCAACACGTCGACACTCTGCATGGAATGGTGGTTTACAACAAGCATTATCCTGTTGGAAAACACCGCTTGGAATGTTATTCTTGAATCGCATCATGGCAGGTCGAGTCACCAGATTTATGCACAGATTTACAGTCAGGGTGCATGGGATAACCGCTAGAGTGCTCCTGCTGTCATACGAAATTGCATCCCAGACCATAGCTCCAGTGTGTCTAGCATGGAGACAGGTTAGTTGCTCTCCCTCAATTGGCCTCCTAACAAACACACGGCCATCACTGGCACCGAGGCAGAACCAGAATCCACCAGAAAATATAACAGACCTCCACCCTGCCGTCCAGTGAGCTCTAACTTGACACCATTGAAGTCGCAAATGGCGGTGACTTGTGGTGAGTGAAATGCACACTACAGGGCGTCTGGCTCGGAGCTGTCCTTGAAGTAGCCGATTCATAACAGTTCGTTTAATCACTGTAGTGCTAATTGGTGCTCAAATTGCTGCTACAGATGCAGGACGATGCGCCAGAACCGTACACTGAAGACGATGATCTTCTCTGTCGGTAGTGCCTGGTCTTCTTGCGACCGTACATTTTCTTGACTACTGCTGCCAGCAGTCTTGTACAGTACATCTACATCTACATACATACTCCGCAATCCACCATATGGTGCGTGGCGGAGGGTACCTCGTGCCACACTAGCATCTTCTCTCCCTGTTCCACTTCCAAACAGAACGAGCGAAAAATGACTGCCTATATGCCTCTGTACGAGCCCTAATCTCTCTTATCTTATCTTATCTTTGTGGTCTTTCCACGAAATATAAGTTGGCGGCAGTAAAATTGTACTGCAGTCAGCCTCAAATGTTGGTTCTCTAAATTTCCTCAGTAGCGATTCACGAAAAGAACGCCTCCTTTCTTCCAGAGACTCCCACCAGAGTTCCTGGAGCATTTCCGTAACACCCGCGTGATGATCAAACATACCAGTAACAAATCTAGCAGCCCGCCTCTGAATTGCTTCTATGTCCTCCCTCAATCCGACCTGATAGGGATCCCAAACGCTCGAGCAGTACTCGAGAATAGGTCGTATTAGTGTTTTATAAGCGGTCTCCTCTACAGATGAATCACATCTTCGCAAAATTCTACCAATGAACCGAAGACGACTATCCGCCTTCCCCACAACTGCCATTACATGCTTGTCCCACTTCATATCTCTATGCAATGTTACGCCCAAATATTTAATCGACGTGACTGTGTCAAGCGCTACACTACCAATGGAGTATTCAGACATTACGGGATTCTTTTTCCTATTCATCTGCATTAATTTACATTTATCTATATTTAGAGTTAGCTGCCATTCTATACACCAATCACAAATCCTGTCCGAGTCATCTTGTATCCTCCTACAGTCACTCAACGACGACACCTTCCCGTACACCACAGCATCATCAGCAAAAACAGCCGCACATTGCTATCCACTCTATCCAAAAGATCATTTATGTAGATAGAAAACAACAGCGGAACTACCACACTTGCCTGGGGCACTCCAGATGATACCCTCACCTCCGATGAACACTCACCATCGAGGACAACGTAACTACATTCCTGCCAAGTCTTTTTGCAATATCGCAGAAGGAACATCCAGCGTCTTGTAACCCTATTACAAGACCTCGTTCAAACTCAGTGAGGTGCTGGTAATGGAGCCTTTGTCGCCGTAATGGCATTCTTGACTAACAACAACTCACCATGTCCAATCTCAGAGGTAACTAAGGCTCACGATCATTACAGAGTGTGCTTAAAGCAAACATGATTTGCACCCCCACAGTGGCGCCACTGGCACTACTCTTATGCCACTGCCGCGAGTTCCGAGTAGACATCATGTTTCAGATGTAGAAACACGCCTAACAACTTTCATGTATGTCATTAACTCCTCCTTGGCGCAGCGATTTTTTTCCATCAGTGTATAAAAAAGATAATCTAAAACACAGGCCCATTATTGGTTTATTATTGTATAACTGCACTACACTTAAATCTTAAAAGTTACTTAACAGGACACAAGACCTGCTTAGGCAACTATGAGCCGTGACCGAGCGAGGTGGCGCAGTGGTTAGCACACTGGACTCGCATTCGGGAGGACGACGGTTCAATCCCGTCTCCGGCCATCCTGATTTAGGTTTTCCGTGATTTCCCTAAACCGTTTGAGGCAAATGCCGGGATGGTTCCTTTGAAAGGGCACGGCCGATTTCCTTCCCAATCCTTCCCTAACCCGAGCTTGCGCTCCGTCTCTAATGACCTCGTTGTCGACGGGACGTTAAACACTAACCACCACCACCACTATGAGCCGTGCTGCGGCTCGCGTTGGTGCTGTTGTACGTTTCCGTCCTTGTTGGAGGCCAGACTGTATCATTCAGTTGACGTGGTTGCGGTTGTTTGTATTCTTCTTGTGTTGACTGGCGCCACTTGATTTGGCAAGCGTTGCCTGTCCGCTAGTGGCAGCAGCGGCGTTATCGATACGCAGTAACTGTGGCCCTATCTTTGGGGTGACTTCGTTGTTCTTCCAGGTCGTGTGAATAGGCAGTTCAGTTGGGGACTCTGGAGCAGCCAAGAGGGCAATGCGAGAACACGCCGGGACCGCTGGTGGCACGCATGCACTGCCAGATGGAAGGGCTGTGGTCGCGAGGGTACACGACCTAGTCGTAAACCGGATCCAACAAACTTTAAGTTGAATGGATTTTAATCCTAGCAGTGAAACCTCCTGTAATGTCTCTTGCAGCGGTCTCTCCGCGATATTTTCAGAAATTTTATAAATTATATGACTCAGTACATATCTCGAAATATCTCTTCTTATCTTACCGATTCCTAAACTTTAATATACGATGATTATCAATGCAAAGTAGTTTCAAACCCTATTATTCCTTGGAGCGTCCATTTACCCGTGGAATAGCTACTCTGCTATCTATGTTTTCTCTTATGAAAAGAATGGTTGGGAGTGCTTGCCGATTAGCCGTGAAAGAAGGAGGATGTATATGTATGTATTGTTGAGCTAGTCGCCATCTTGATGAGATTCTGTATGAGAAGGAATTCAATACATGAACTAAACTAAAGTAAGTGTGTTCGCGTATTATTTAACTGATTATTATGGACAGTGTGTGCTTACTACGCTGTGTTGCACGGGATCAGTGGGGAACGTCTGATTTACACTGGACGAACCTGCCGTTTTGTATGCTGAAGATATACAGTTACTTCAAATAAATAGGCTAACACGGTCTTACCAGCAGATCTCCGGTCTTCCCCATGTGATCACCGAAAGTTAATAATTATTACAAATGTTTTCAGGAGATCGACTGACAATTTTCGTCGCACCGAGACTTCGAAATTGCTTCACTGCCCTATGGAATTTAAGTTAAGCTCAATTTAATCAGGATAGAACAGTATTGAACTGTGTGAATGTGATAAGCCTGCTTTGTAAATGAAAATTCCCTTAACATACGCATGTTTTTACTATCCTGATCAGTGAAGCTAAATCAGGCCGGTGTGAGAGAGGTTTTTAAATTTTTTGAATACCACAAAAAAATTTAAACTCCACCATTGCGAGATCTCGCGATTCTCCAGTGACTTGGGTTCGTGTTGCTGCTCGCAGTGTCGCCGAGACGAAGAGCAGCGAGTGGAGTGCTTGGGGGGAAGGCGGATCTAATTAGCTTTCCTCGACTGCTTGTTACTAATTGCTGCATTCTATGTGTTACTATCTGTTAAGTTCAACCAGCGGTATTTTTCCTGCCTGGTGGCCGCTAACGCTCCAGTGAACTGCCTTGTAAGTTAGAGTATGTAACGGCAGTGTACGTTTCCTCTCCTTGCCGCTACTGTCCAGTAAGACGTGCAGTTTTGACAGTTTCCTTGATTTGTAGGGCGGTTGTTGTTTCTTCTACTCTTGTAGTAGTGGTTCCTTTCCCCTTCCGGACGCTCTAAACACAGCATTCTGAGGATGTAGTGCTGACCGCTGGTTCCGGCTTTGGCATGGTGTTCCATCGTTGCATTGGTTATGGGACGTTAGGTAGCTTCAGCAGATAATCATTAGTCATTCGTTAGACTGCCACTAGTTTGAGTTACCACCTTGTGAAGTAAATGTAACTCTTGGCTGCCTTTCTGATCGCTCGCGAAAGTGTTTTTAGCCTGACCTACTCAGAGGTCGATTCCTGGAGCACCGTCTGTGACTAGCCGTTGTGTTTTATTATGGTGTTATTATTTTATCATTGTATTACCAAGTTACCGCCATTTGTTGCACCTGTTTGGCGATCAGTTGCTTGTCGTTTTGAATTAACCTTGTTATTATATTTGCTGTTTTGTTGTATGTTTCTAATGTTTTTTAATGTAATTGCCATTCTTGGCGTTAAAGCAAGATTAAACGGTTGTGCTACCCAGTTTACTATCATTTTGTCTCACCTGTTTCGTGATCAGTTGCCTGTCTTTGAAATTAACTTTAGCTATTTCTTTGCTGTTTGACTATATGTTTGTTAAATTTTTTTTAACAGTTGCCATTCTTGGCGTTAAAGGCGTTCAGCCGTGACTGTCGCTACTTGTCTTAAAATTCTAATGTGGCAATTGTATTTTTAGCAGTTAACCTTTAAGACCTTGGTGATTTGTTTTCAGTATTTTAATAACTGTAGTTTATAAGTTGCAACAAGTTAAACAATTCTTAATTTATTGCCATTGAGGCCTTCAGCCGTGAAACAATTCTTAATTTATTGCCATTAAGGCCATCAGCCGTGAGTGTCGTTACTTGTCTTAAAATTTTAATTTGGCAATTGTATTTTTTCAGCGAGCTTTAAGGCCTTGGTTACTTGTCTTTTATATTTCAATAACTGTAAATGTAAGTTGCAGCAAGTTTAATCAATTCTTGATTTATTGTCATTAATGCCTTCAGCCGTCAAACAATTCTTAAATTATTGCCATTATTTTATTTTGTTGTTTAATTTAAGTAAATTGTGTGTGATTAAAAGAAAAGTCAACCAACAGTAGCTGATTACGGCGCCGTCCACAATCGTAACCGAACCCTGCCTCCCTCGAGCACCAGGTCTCAAACTACACACAGCCTTTAACTCTCAGCTGCTCATGCCCTGTAATCCTGTGATGAGTGAATTTTATTCAGCAGATCTTTGCCTTACTTTATGTTGAAGAAGTCACAGAATTCCGAACAACTGCTTTACAAACTGACTTTCACGATCAGTATTGCTTTCAAAGTCTCTACTTTCATTTGAGTTTCCTCAGATGCAGATATCGTAGTCATCAGAAGACAAGACATGGTCTAGTGCAGAGTTTTTACTGAGAAAACGTAACAAACTGGACGAGAAGAAAGAACAGGCCAACTTGGAACAGGGTTTATAATAACTAGGGAAGTTAGGAAAAGCCTTCTAGAATTTGAACCCATAAATGAAAGGATGTGCAGACTCAGACTAAAAGGTAAATTTAGGAATATATCAATAGTTAATGCACATGCACCAACAGAGGAAAAAGAGGATATAATTAAAGAACAGTTCTACGAAGACTTGGAAAAAGTATGCTGTGCAGTACCTAAATATGACCTGATGCTAGTAATAGGAGATTTTAATGCAAAAATAGGGAGGAATGAATATCCGTATGGAGTTTCTGGAAAATATTCACTACATGAAGAAAACAATGAGAATGGAGACTTACTACGCCAATTCGCAGCAAGGAATAATATGATTATTAAAAGTACCTGCTTTCCACGTAAAAGGATCCATCTGGGTACTTGGAAGTCTGCAGCCAATGGAGTAGTCAATCAGATTGACCATATTATAGTGATTGCACGCCACTCCACGTCAGTTACGGATGTACGGAGCTGCAGAGGACCAAACTGTGATTCAGACCACTTTTTGATAAAATCAGTCTTGAGAGAGAAACTGTCACTAACAAAGGGCAACAGAATGGGAAAGATGATGAAATGGAATACAGACAAACTGAACATCCCTGATGAAATAAAAAAATACCAAGTAAGTTGAGCAATGAAGAGACCATAGTAGGAGTAGATGAAAGGTGGAACAGGTTTGAAAAAGCCATTAAGGATGCTGCAGAGGAAATAACAGGCATAAGAAGGAACAGAAGAACCCAGGAGTGGTTTGATGAAGATTGCAGGTCAGCAATAGAGGAAAAGAACAGGGCAAGAACAAAAGTGCTACAGAGAGAAACCAGAAATAATGTGGAACAATATAGAGAATTAAGGAGAAGAGCTAACAGACTGTGCAAGAGAAAGAAAATAGAGTGGAATAAGAAGAAATTTCAAGAACTAGAAGAACTAAAGGAACAGAGTGAAATAAGAAAGTTCTATCATGCCATAGGCAAAATGAAGAATAGATCCCAACCAAAAACAACGGCCTGTTCCAGTAAAGATGGGAAAATGATAAGGGAGGAAGAACAGATAGTGGGAAGATGGGCAGAGTATTTCAAAGATACACTAAGCACCAGCCTAGAAGATGAAGAGACAGCTGCACAGGAGGGAAGAGTGGAGCTGGAAGTAGACAATGAAACCAATGAGGCAAGAAAGCCAACACTACAAGAGGTCTCCCAGGCTGTGCACAAGTCAAAAAACAATCGAGCCCCTGGGGAAGACAGCATAATTGCTGAATTAATAAAAACTGGTGGTGAGGCTGTAATAAAGGAACTGCACACATTAATATCAGATATATGGGAAACAGAAACTATGCCGGATAATTGGAAAATTGGAATAATAGTCCCCATTTATAAGAAAGAGAGACAGCTGCACAGGAGGGAAGAGTGGAGCTGGAAGTAGACAATGAAACCAATGAGGCAAGAAAGCCAACACAACAAGAGGTCTCCCAGGCTGTGCACAAGTCAAAAAACAATCGAGCCCCTGGGGAAGACAGCATAATTGCTGAATTAATAAAAACTTGTGGTGAGGCTGTAATAAAGGAACTGCACACATTAATATCAGATATATGGGAAACAGAAACTATGCCGGATAATTGGAAAATTGGAATAATAGTCCCCATTTATAAGAAAGGGGACAGAACAGCATATGAAAACTATAGAGGTGTAACACTCCTAAGTACAGCTTATAAGATCTTCACAAGTATATGAAACGAAAGGATACAGAAGTGTGCAGAAGGCATACTAGGGGAATATCAGTGTGGCTTTCGACCAGGCCGAGGAACAACGGATCAAATATTTGTGATAAGGCAAATGATGGAAAAGTTCTATGAATATGATATAGATCTGCATTTCTTATTCATCGATTTCAAACAAGCCTTTGACAGCATAAATCGGCAAGAACTATACAGAGTACTGAAAGAAGTTGGTATATGTGCTAAATTAATTAGACTAATCAGAATGACAATGACAGAGACAAGAGCAAAAGTAAAGGTCCTTAGCAGAACAAGTGATAGCTTTGACTTTAATAAAGGTGTGAAACAAGGGGATAGTCTCTCCACTGTCCTATTCAACATAGCCCTGCATAGTGCAGTAAATAAAATCAACAAAAGAGGCACCATATTTATGAAAACTAGCCAGATATGTGCATATGCTGATGACATTGCTATAGTAGGAAGAAATACCAATACACTCCTAGAAACATACCGGGCAATGGAAACAGAAGCCTTAAAAATTGGCCTCATAGTAAATGAAAACAAAACAAAATATATGGTAATGTCATAATCTGAGGCCAGAAGAACCCCTAAAAACCTAAACATCAATGGGAAATGCTTCAATGGAGTGTCCTCTTTCAACTACTTGGGACCCCTAATAACAAATGATAACAGTATTGGAAAGGCTATAAGGGAAAGAATACAAGCAGGAAACAGAGCTTACTTTGCAAATATGCAGCTTTTCAAAAATAGCCTTTTTACAAGAAAAACTAAACTGCTAATATATAATTCCCTAGTCCGCCCAGTTATCACATACGGCTCAGAGGTATGGACGTTGACAGAACACGATAAAAATGCTCTAAGAAGTATTGAGCGGAAAATACTACGCAAAATCTATGGGCCAATAAGGGAGGAAGAAGGCTGGAGAATACGCTACAATGCCGAATTACAAGAGTTAATACAAGGCAGGGACATAGTAAAATTTGTGAAATCTCAGCGAATACGATGGCTAGGACACTTGGAGAGAATGGAAGAGGATAGAATTCCAAAGAAAATGATGAAAGGTATGATCCATTCAGTTAGGCGGAAAGGGAGACCTAGAAGAAGATGGATCGATGAGGTAATAATGGATATCAGCAATATGGGAGTCCGGGGGTGGAAAAGAGCAGCAAGTAACCGAGAAATGTGGAGGAAGATCGTTGAAGAAGCCAAGGCTCACCAAGGGCTGTAGAGCTACTGAAGAAGAAGACGTAAGACAAATTCCATTTCTCTATTTTCTGAGGTTTGAACTTCAAATTGAATGCATCATCAAGTAGGCCGTGTGAACGCTTTTCATAATATGGTGCGACACGGTATGTTAGATTAGGAATACGATATTGAAATAAAGTACAGATACTTTTACGGTGCTACAAATGTAAAAAGTTATACGTTGAAACCTCATATAACTAAGAATTTAGTTTTCTTTCTAAAAACCAGAACATTTAGGCATCTTGACACAACCTGATGGAGACAAGTAGTCTAGACCTGGTGTATGGCTAAAATATCTGGCACTAGTCAATTCAAGGAAAAATCGTAATAGATCTATTAATAAAAACTGTGCTAACATTTTGCGTAGGTCCATAGTTTGAGTCTCGGTCCGGCACACAGTTTTAGTCTGCCAGGAAGTTTCATATTAGCGCACGCTCCGCTGCAGAATGAAAATTTTTTCTGGAAACGTTCTTACTTATTTGTAAGCCTCTGTCAGTCAAACGAAACAGCCAGTTTTTTAAACAAATACTGGTAGAATAAACATAAATCACAACAATGATTCACCACAACACACTAAACTACAAACGTACTAACATGTTTTGAAACATGGTGTTACATTAATAATGAAAATTCGTGGAGGTCCTTTGCACAGATTTTTTTAGAGGCGTTGATATTGGAATGGTGGGAGATCAGTAACTCATTTATAAACTATGTTTAAATAGGAGGCTAATGTTATGTAAATGCTGTAATGATTTCAGTACGGTAAGACGGAAACTGAAGTGGGGTAAGCGTTTTCTGAAGTTGGCTGTACAAGTATTCCTACTCATTTCTGTACTTATCACATTTCAAAATGACGCCTTTAGCTTTTATCCTGTGGAGGTGGCTTTAATAACACGCACATCCCAGGAGCATCATAGTGACTGTTGTAGTACGCCTTGGAAACTGCCTTTCGTAACATTATACTTCGCTAAAGCATTCACTGTTTCCAAATGTTGGGTCCCACAATGAGCCTTTATGCATATTAATGTAACATCTTGATGCTTAGCTTTGGTGCTCCAAAATGCATTCAAAAGAACTATTAAATGTTAACGTATTTGCTTGAGTCCACTTGCAGCCAAACGCCAATTTTTGTAAGGCACTTCTACTTAGCACAGCAAAGTTTTAAACTTTTGAAATTCCATGTTTTACAGCTGCCTTGGTTGCCTGGTCCTTAGCTGTGTATATAGAGAGGCTTACTGAAGAGGAGAATATATTTTGTTCGTTTCTGTGACAGGGTGGTAGTTATTTCACTGGTGCAGTTATCGCTGAATTCATGTCTGGTTTCTTAGAGCTTAAGCCGTAGTCATACTAAAAAACTGGATGATAATAAACTTGTAAAGCAACCAGTTATAATGTAAGATATATCACCAAGCCTTCTATTTAGTAGATGTCCGCCGCTTGTGGGTCAGGGATTTTGACCTGCCTGACGGTGACTGGGTGTTGTTGTGTCGTCTTCATCATCATCATTCATACCCATTACGGTCGGAGGAACGGAATGGCAAACCACCTCCACTAGGACCTTGCCTAGTACAGCGGTGAGGGTCTCCCGCATCGTTCCCCTATGCAGTGTGAAGGAGTATGGGACTTCATCATCATATAACTAGTAGATGTACTCGAGATGTTTATCTTCTGTTCCTCTCCTCTTATGTGTTTGACAGATTCCTAATTATTACAAGCACAGAAAGATCTAATCGCTGTTATCAGCCAATGACAGATGCTAAAACACTCCACAAGCACGGCATCAATCGGTAAGGAATTTTTCGTTGTCGACGTTTCGACCTTGGAGCCGCCACCTCTCAATCAGGCAGCTTTTCGGCACCACGAGCAAGGAAAACTCCCTAGCCGTACAGGGAATCGAACCTAGCCCCCCACATTAGGGTCTGTCGCGTTCACCACTCTGCTAGAGAGGCCGACCATTGCACTGAGACATAACTTAATTTCTTTCAGCTGCATTATGTACATTCCGCGTTAAATATATCGAGAAAACGAGTGATTCGGCTGTCCGCAACGAGGAGATAGAGGAAGAAGAGAAACTCGCCTGCATTCCCAATACTGGGCTCGCTTCAGTCGCGAGAATGCAGTTTGCCACACAGTTTGTTTTGGCAAAGTTGAAAGTGTTATTTACAAAGGAGATTTATGCAAAACGCGTGTAGTACTTGTGATTCTCAGTAACTCATGGGATCGCAGATTAGAAAGGATTAACAAAGCTAAACTATGTATTCGTAAAGTACAGGCACGAAATATTTCCACACAACAAATTAAGTTTAGATATAAAGTGCTTCGTTAACTCACTAACAAATTTCATGTTAACATAATTTAGTTGCAGATGAGAAGCTACCACGACCACATATTATACAGAGGGTCCTGCATAACTGTACAATGTGAATCTAACATTAAGACAACAACAAACAAAATCAGTTTTAGACCTAATTTTCGTAGATTACTCGTCACTTGAACATCTTCACATTTCAGAGATTTGAATAAAGAAACGTCACTGACTATGGCACAAAGATGCTGAAACGTGTTTCGGACTATATGAAAAACATGTGTTTTGCATGATAGGTAGACTCGATATCCAACAAATACTGCTCGGACTTTATCGTGCAGGTGACACTTAATTTCTCTCAGCTGCATTATGTACATTCCGCGTTAAATATATCGAGAAAACGAGTGATTCGGCTATCCGCAACGAGGAGATAGAGGAAGAAGAGAAACTCGCCTGCATTCCCGATACTGGGCTCGCTTCAGTCGCGAGAATGCAGTTTGCCACACAGTTTGTTTTGGCAAAGTTATGTCTCAAAGTTATGTCTCAACAGTTTAACTAACTTACCTTTACGCCATGGTGCGCAATGCCCGTGTGGTTAACAAGTAGCAATGCGGTGCTACGTAGCTATCAGCAGTCGATAAGATTACTTACAAGAGAGGATACAGCGAAGCGGGAGACACCTCTCGGCACGAGCTGCGACTAACTGCCGTGGTGTTCTTCCCCGCAGAGTATATACCTGCTATTTTCGACGCCGGGAAGCTCTGACGTCATCTTGTAGCGCGAAACCCATTACCACATTATTTTCCTCGCATCGCTGCCGACGTCCTCTCTGCACATGCAGTCAAGGTCGCTTTCTGCAGTTGACAGCTCTGTAGCAATGTCCTACGACACGATTCACAAAACTGTTTCCTTGCTGCTGACTGCTGCAAAGAAGCGTGAGTGTGTTAACCAAAGAGAAATGTCTGAATAAGGTGCGAGTGGCTACGTTGAAACGAGAGAGGAAACGGACTAGCTTCACGTAGAACATTGCTACTGGTGACGTGCTAACAACCTGTCAAACTAATCTTACGGCAACTTACCATCTAGGGCAGGGCTTCCCAACGTGTGGTCCGCGGACTCCTTAGGGGTCCGCCGGCTCTTTATATGGGGTCTGCGGCCACCTTTCACCAAATCGTGTAAAATAATAAGTAGAATTATTGAATAAAAATGTGAAAATAAAATTCATCACTTTTTTTCGTGTGAAAAACAAGTGTACTTTTACATCAGGTCGTATTCCCAAGCAGCCTTTGCGGTTTCCAAGTGAGAACGCATACACAGTTTAGTGCCAGAGAATGCGGCTTCTCTGATCGACTGTTTCCCAACAATATGGGGGTCGTTTGTGCGCCGGCTCACGGCGCTATATGCGCTGAAACCTTTTACGCAGCCGCGGAGCGAGCTTTGTCGACCAATCACAGCGTTCGCTGGCACGTGTGCGACCCCGGGCCTCATTAAATCTTAAACTTGCTTTGTCAGTGTACTACCTATTTCATAAATCGATTTTTGACCTGTTTATTGCTTCTAATATGGATCGGTGGCTGAAGTCAGAATCATTGAAGAAGGGTGCAGTTTCTCCATCGCCTCCCCAACAAGGGAAGTTTCCAGTTGAAATGAATGAGGAGGGAGGACGACCAAAGGAAGAACAATCACAAGAAGCTCCAAAGCCGGATTTATTATGTGTAAACGGTGCAAGTACTCCATTGGTTGCAATATCCTGTGGAAGTGGAATAACCAAGATGCGTAAGTACAACGAAAGATACACTCCTGGAAATGGAAAAAAGAACACATTGACACCGGTGTGTCAGACCCACCATACTTGCTCCGGACACTGCGAGAGGGCTGTACAAGCAATGATCACACGCACGGCACAGCGGACACACCAGGAACCGCGGTGTTGGCCGTCGAATGGCGCTAGCTGCGCAGCATTTGTGCACCGCCGCCGTCAGTGTCAGCCAGTTTGCCGTGGCATACGGAGCTCCATCACAGTCTTTAACACTGGTAGAATGCCGCGACAGCGTGGACGTGAACCGTATGTGCAGTTGACGGACTTTGAGCGAGGGCGTATAGTGGGCATGCGGGAGGCCGGGTGGACGTACCGCCGAATTGCTCAACACGTGGGGCGTGAGGTCTCCACAGTACATCGATGTTGTCGCCAGTGGTCGGCGGAAGGTGCACGTGCCCGTCGACCTGGGACCGGACCGCAGCGACGCACGGATGCACGCCAAGACCGTAGGATCCTACGCAGTGCCGTAGGGGACCGCACCGCCACTTCCCAGCAAATTAGGGACACTGTTGCTCCTGGGGTATCGGCGAGGACCATTCGCAACCGTCTCCATGAAGCTGGGCTACAGTCCCGCACACCGTTAGGCCGTCTTCCGCTCACGCCCCAACATCGTGCAGTCCGCCTCCAGTGGTGTCGCGACAGGCGTGAATGGAGGGACTTATGGAGACGTGTCGTCTTCAGCGATGAGAGTCGCTTCTGCCTTGGTGCCAATGATGGTCGTATGCGTGTTTGGCGCCGTGCAGGTGAGCGCCACAATCAGGACTGCATACGACCGAGGCACACAGGGCCAACACCCGGCATCATGGTGTGGGGAGCGATCTCCTACACTGGCTGTACACCACTGGTGATCGTCGAGGGGACACTGAATAGTGCACGGTACATCCAAACCGTCATCGAACCCATCGTTCTACCATTCCTAGACCGGCAAGGGAACTTGCTGTTCCAACAGGACAATGCACGTCCGCATGTATCCCGTGACACCCAACGTGCTCTAGAAGGTGTAAGTCAACTACCCTGGCCAGCAAGATCTCCGGATCTGTCCCCCATTGAGCATGTTTGGGACTGGATGAAGCGTCGTCTCACGCGGTCTGCACGTCCAGCACGAACGCTGATCCAACTCAGGTGCCAGGTGGAAATGGCATGGCAAGCCGTTCCACAGGACTACATCCAGCATCTCTACGATCGTCTGCATGGGAGAATAGCAGCCTGCATTGCTGCGAAAGGTGGATATACACTGTACTAGTGCCGGCATTGTGCATGCTCTGTTGCCTGTGTCTATGTGCCTGTGGTTCTGTCAGTGTGATCATGTGATGTATCTGACCCCAGGAATGTGTCAATAAAGTTTCCCCTTCCTGGGACAATGAATTCACGGTGTTCTTATTTCAATTTCCAGGAGTGTATTTAGAAATGGGCTTTGTGGAGACAAAGGAGGGTAAAGATCAGAGTGTGCGAGTCCTTCCAAACAGTTCAATGGTTCCAGTTAAATTGCGCCGTCATTTTGAAGATGCTCACCCGGATTTCCAGGCTAAAGACATAGATTTTTTCAAAAGGAAGAGTGCTGAACTAGCTGCTTCTCAACATTGCAAAAACAATTAATGAAAATTCATTAAAAGCTTCGTTCTTGGTTAGTTATCGAGTGGCAAAAACAGGCAAAGCTCACACCATTGCAGAAAATCTCATAAAGCCGTGTGTTAATGATATTGTTTCTTGCATGCTAGACGAAAAGGCAGTAAAGCTTGTATCTTCGGTCCCATTGTCAAACAATACTGTCAAGAGACGCAATGTTGACATGTCAAATGATGTGAAAGACACTCTTGTTTGCTGGCCGCGGTGGTCTCGCGGTTCTACGCGCTCAGTCCGGAACTGCGTGACTGCTACGGTCGCAGGTTTGAATCCTGCCTCTGGCATGGATGTGTGTGATGTGCTTAGGTTAGTTAGGTTTAAGTAGTTCTAAGTTCTAGGGGACTGATGGCCACAGTCCCATAGTGCTCAGAGCCATGTGTGTGAACCACTCTTGTTTCTCGCATCCAACATAATTCATTTCTCTGCAGATAGATGAGTCCACTGATGTTGCAGGATTAGCGATTTTATTAGCTTTTGTCCGTTATGAATATTCTGGATGTTTTGAGGAGGACCTCTTATTGTGCAGACCAGTACCTGCCAACACAACAGGTGCTGAAATATTCCGTCTATTGGATGATTTTTTTAAGGACTAACGAAGTTTCATGGTCTAATTGCATAGATGTGTGCACAGAAGGTGCAAAAGCTATGACGGGTCCTACAGTCGGAGCGATAAAGAAAATAAAAGAAAACGCCATGATTTGCAGCAGTAGTCATTGTGCTCTCCACAGATACGCTTTAGCTACGAAACAAATGCCTGTTTCGTTCAAGAAAGTTTTAGACGAATCCACTCAAATCATTAACTACATAAAATCATGGCTGTTGAAGTCAAGACTTTTAATAATACTGTGTGAAGATATGGGAAGCCTTCATCATTCCCTGCCTCTCCACACAGAAGTGAGGTGACTCTCACGTGGGAATGCATTATCTCGGTTGTACGAATTAAGATTGGAAGCTTTTGGAGCATAACACCAGATTAACAGACCTTATTAATGACGAAAATTGGCAGTGTATACTTGCCTATTTGTCAGATATTTTCTCCAAAATGAACGAAATGAGTATTTCACTCCAGGGGCAAAGTGAAACAAAGTTCACTACTATCGACAAAGTTCGAGCATTCAAGAGGAAAATCAATTTTTGTGCAGAGAGTGTCGAGGAGGGGGAGGTTGAGTGCTTTCCTCTTCTGTAGGAGTTTTTGAAAAACAAAACATTGGCGCTGGGGAAGAGCTTGTTTCATCAAATCCTGGACCATCTCTGAAGCTTGATGTCATTGTTGGAGCATTATTTCCCAAAAGCTGAAGATGAGGAGCTGCAGAAATACGAATGCGTGATCAACCCATTCAATGTATCCAAAAAGCCGAACATTCAATCATCAAATGAATATGAGTTGTTGATAGAAATTGCCACAGACCCTACCATGAAATCAAGTTTTGACATTGACGGTTACTCACACTTTTGGATCCGTTTGGATAACAAGAAATACTACCCCCTTGCAGAAAAGGCCAAACGTGTACTTCTTCCGTTTGCCACAACAAACATGTGTGAATCTGGATTCTCGATCTATGCTGCCAACAAAACTAAGTACTGAAGCTGTCTAGATGCGGAACCAGACATCCGTCTCCAGTTGTAAAGAACTGAACCCAACTTTTCAAAACTGTGTCAGCAGAAGCACCCTCAACCATCAGATTAGGGTTCCATTACTATTCCTACAGACTCATCTATAGTAAAGCAGAAAGCATTTTTCTTCATAGATGCTCAGTGAACATACCTGAACTATAACTCTGTAGGAATTTTGTTTGTCTTCTATCATTTACAAAATAATTATTAATTGAATTCTGTTGGCATTGATATTTTTGTTACGAAAATTAAAATCATCTAGAAAGCGAATTTCTTTTCTTAATAATATATTCTGTCCTCTCAGTTAAAAATATGGCCTGCCTATACTTCAGTTACAATTACTTGCTATTACTCTGACACTATATTGTGGCAACTGGCTGCGAGCGTAAACAAATGAGGACTTTTCACGTGCCACCTTGTAAAAGGTAAACCTCCTCTGTCAGAATTGTTTACTTTGAGATAAAAAGTCTTACGTTCTGTGAAATGATTTGTCTTCTTATATAGAAATAAGAGAGTCTGTTTGTTTTCCTAATTTGTTTACAGTCGAGGCTGACTGCCACGATATAGTGTCAAAGTAGTAGTTGAAATTGTCAGCTGTGGCTAAACTGTTACCACGCCGCCTGCCAGTTGCCAGCTACCAACTGACAGTACACTGTTGCAAACCCGCCTGCTAGCTGCCTGCTACGGACTGACAGCTGCCGTTCAGTAGACACGCAAAGACGTAAGAAAACTAGACTTTTGGAGCTGTTTACACGGGCACGAAAATCGATTGTGGAACTGGAAAATGGCCGGCCGCGGTGGACGTGCGGTTCTAGGCGCTGCAGTCCGGAACCGCGGGACTGCTACGGTCGCAGGTTCGAATCCTGCCTCGGGCATGGATGTGTGTGATGTCCTTAGGTTAGTTAGGCTTAAGTAGTTCTAAGTTCTAGGGGACTGATGACCTTAGATGTTAAGTGCCATAGTGCTCAGAGCCATTTGAACCATTTTTTGAACTGGAAAATGGCTTCATAAAAGCAGATTTCCAGAATCGATTTTGAAATGTTTACCTGACCAACCAAAAGCGGAACTGGGACATCGGCTTACGAATCCGGTTTTGGAAACACATGTAAACTGGGTGAATGTATTCCCACACATTGCACCACAGATGTCACAATAGCCCTTTAAAGGAATTCCCTTGGCCTCTTTTCTTTCGTGATGTGTTTGTATCTCGAATCATGGGTCTGCCTCTTTTCTTCACAGCCGCGCGGAATGGCCGTGCAGTCTTAGGCGCCATGTCGTCGTGGATTGCGCGGCCGCTCCCGGAGGTTCGGGTCCTCCCTCAGGCATGTGTGTGTGTGTGTGTGTGTGTGTGTGTGTGTGTGTGTGTCTGTGTGTGTGTGTTTTGTCCTTAGCGGAAGTTAAACTTAGGTTAATAGTGTGTAAGACTAGGGACTGATGACCCCAGCAGTTAAGTCCCATAGACGTTAGATACATTTGAACACCCAACAGCAGCCAAACGGTGGAAGTGAACAGACCACAAGTGGCAGCTTGTCAACAGCGAACAGTCTGGACGTGACGTTGATTGCTCTTGGAGGAAGGCAGCTCCAACGTGTGAAATGTCAATTACCAAGTAATTTTAATCAGGCTATAGTGTGTTGAACAAAGGGTGTAAATCCACTAGTAAGTGTCTGGATACAGTGGGAATTAAAATTGGATCGTTAATTTCAAGTTGTTTTCATTCATCTCTAAGCCGAAGACTATTCATACCTCGCGGGGAGGGGGGGGGGGTTCTTTGGGAACATGGCACTTGCATTAAGAAGCTTTCAGTCCCCATGGGTTTCGCTCTGAAATTTAAAGTTACTGTGCTCTTGGCTGACTAGGGGTCCACCATGGATTTTCAACTGAAGAAGGGGTCCGCCAGCTGTAAAGGTTGGGAAGCCCTGATCCAGGGTATTCGCAAGATGTCTCACCTAAGATTTCTCTAACGACTCTGAAAATAGTTCCGATTATAGCTACAGCCGACAAAAAAGAGAAAAGCAAATGTATTGATATTCAAAGCAATTCTTATTTATTCTTCACTCTCAGTTACACAGTTTTGATACACGACATCTCTGTGGATCAACATTAGATCTGAAACAAAGTATGTAGAAGTGTGTAGTGTTTGTTATTTTACAATCAGAAAATAATTATACATAATTATAATATTTACTTATGTAGTTGCTTCAACAAACAATCGTATCTGTGTCAGAACCTCACGTGTTTTGCAACTGCTGTCAAGTTTTTAAGTTGATGTCTGGTCCGTCAGATACCGGTTTAAGACAATGACCACAGTTGCTAAACACAGTACTCTGATGTGAGATTTTTCCACAGACACGTTAGGTTGCTGGCACAACTGTGTAAGTGAATTCCACGTTTATACACTTGAACACCACCCTTCAAAGAAAGTTGTATTTCACAATTTCATAATTTTCCAGCAAATAAAAATTACTGGTGTTTTCCTTTGATACTATTTATTTATTATGTAAAATCGAGCAACTAAGTAAATGTTATACAATAGCAAGATGTAATTTGTACATTTTACAATACGTAGAAAGCTATCTTAAAATCTGTGTAGGATTCTGCGTAAGAACGTTGTATATCTTGTAAAAGTACGTTGTAAACTAAAGTTCAGTGTCAAAAAATATTAATTTTTTGTCACTAAGGCGAAAACAATGGAATGTATTAACAGAATATATTATCAGGCATATTAAAGTAATACAATGTATTCATTTAATTAACCTCGAAACTAAAAAAAGACAAGAATATTAACCTAGCGGAATTTATACAAAGGATAAATAGTTTGAACTGTTCACTCACAAGGTAAGTTCACATAAAATTCCCTGTTCTGTACGTCAAGGTATTTACATACACCAAAGAAGTCCTTTTTCGCTGTCGATAGAGGAAACAGCTCCTAACACAACACAGGAAATCCCATGAGTGATATAGGGTTGTTAACTTGATTTCCTCTTTTGGTTTTAGCAGGACAGTGGCGTATCAAAGGTGAACGATATTTTGACCAAGCTGCACATACACTGCATTTGTGTCATATGCAGCGATATTCATCCATGTACAGAAATAATATATTGGTAGCATTCAACCATAATTTTTGTACACACACAACTCAACAACGCGTTTCGAGAGACGATGCTCCCGTCAATAGGTTCTAAAACTTATCACATGAACTTGAAGCTCTAATAAGTCTAACAGTTGAGCGTTCCCAAAATGAAATGGAACATGTGGTATCGATAGCAACGATGCCACGGCGATTGAAAGTTATTAGGTTGGCACTACGACCGACACCGACGACAGCGCCCTCTAGTCGGCGCTGTTGAGATCTACGAGCTCCACTGCAGAGTCCACCCATTTCATCCAGAGCAGTTGGCTGGGAAACTTCGCTTCAGCTTCGCACCTCAGGGCAAAGTTATGTATTATTCTTGTTGCTAAAGTAAAGGTGGTTTTAATTCACACTGCACTACCGAGAGATTTTCACCTTCTAAACATTATGCGTGGTGTCTGTTTGTTCTATATCGTGTCTCCCTACCACTTTCGCGCAACGACGCTCTGAGCGTGTTTTTTAGGGAATTGACTAGTTTGAACCGGGGACCTGTTGCTGGTAAGGAGACGTCAGACCACACATGACATGTAGAATTCAGAAGAGTTCAGTGAGACTAGCGGTGATATAACCAAATACTTAATGATTTCAGCGTCAGTTCCACTGCACTCCCTGTAAAGGAATCTTAATACTAACTAAATTTAGTGGAAGGGGTTCAAGGCTTTCCTATTTTTAGTTAGCTGGTAAAATAACGTCGAAAAAGCAGTTAAGTTTACCATTGGAAATTTTATTCTACTCACAAAACATCGTTTATAAATTACACTATTGATAAAAGAAAATATTTTAATACAGGATGGTAAAAACCAAATGCGTTCAACAAAAATGTGAACGAATATTCCCTGAATGGGTTTCCAAGTTCTACAATGGATCGGAGGATGACCTATGCCATATCACATCTATAATCTAGGTTTAAATTAAGTTTCACAAGAGAGAAAACTATCAAAATGGTCTACAGTGACCCTCAATTATCTTTAATTACTTATCTAACTTGTCGTAAATTACAGTGGCTGATGTGGCTTCTCAATAACTATATAACAGAAAAATCATCGCGTTTCAGATTTTTACTTCAAGTGGCAAATGTGAACACCATGAGCTTTAACTGACGATCGACACTAGTATTACGCAAAAAGGGGGTGTAACAGATGAGACTTCTGCAGTTCTGAGTGAAGCTTTATGCGCTGTTATGCAGCATCGTGTGCGTTCATTACCTTGTCTGTGTTCGTCAGGGGACGGCGGGCAGCAAAGCTCCGCTCACCTCGCCGTCTCGGAAGCAACTCTTTCCTAACTTCTCCTTACTACAATTTACCGAAGTTGGTTAAAAAAAAAAACTATCTGGCTGTGTTTTCATCTGACCAGTCAGGGTCTCAATGTTAACCTTAAGCTCCGCCTACAAAAATTCTGTCTATCCAATGAGAAACGTTATACTTTTCGTGGTGGGGCAATGTTTTTAAAGTTTGCAACGTAATAGAGACGTGAAAAAGTCTCACGCTAAAACTTGCAGCTGGTGTGGTCCTTTTAGCGTTATCGTAAGATCTATACTGTTCTTCTGGAGGGCTCTAGCTTTTAACATGGGCTGGGGGGGGGGGGGGGGGGGGGGAGGGTCCTAACGTAACAGAGACGCGAAAAAGTCTCACGCTAAAACTTGCGGGGTGGTGTAGCCCTTTTTGTGTTATCGTAAGATCTATACTGTTCTTCTGGAGGGCTCTAGCTTTTAACATGGGCTGGGGGGTGGTCCTAACGTAACAGAGACGCGAAAAAGTCTCACGCTAAAAACTTGCGGGTGGTGTAGTCGTAGCGGTTAGCTGGCGACGTGGGTGTCCGTCCCTTATCGTAGGGCCTTCTCGCTTAACACGGTTCTGCTCTCGGCTTCTGTTCTCGTTTCTCCCCTCGGAAATGCGTCTGTCTCACGGTGGGAAGGTATGACATGCATTAAGGCATTCTTGTGTTAGTCTGTGGTATTCCATTTGCTCACTCGTTACTCGTATTACTTTGGTTAAATAATGTCACGATTTATTCGGAGCTGTGTGACATACTACTGAATTTGCTTATCATGTCAGGGTTTTCATGGAAGGTGTTGGATTTGCCTGACACCTTACAACCTTTTCCTGCTCCTACCCAGTACCCACGCGCCACCTTCCAGGCGGGATACAAAAGAATAAATACAGATTGGACTCTGTATCCTCGCCTTACATTAAAATCGACGACTTCTGTCAGTGGCTGTCCCCTCACACACAGCACACTGCTCAAGGCCGCGTCCTATTGATCTGCGCATGGCTCGAAGAGCGTCAAGACAACGCTTCTGCAGAGGTTGTTGCTAACTGACATGTCCGCGGTATTGCTGCGTAAGCGCATCTACTGTGTCAACCATAACGCTGTTCTGTTGGTCGCCTGCATTTCCCTCACCTCCTATGTCTATGGTCGTCAGCTTTCGGCTATTTTGTCAAGAAGGCATTGCATGTTTATAAACATGTGATATCTGCCTAAAAATAATTCTACCAAAGCTTTAACAAATCTCATTCCGTAGTTATAACCGTGCACATTCACAATGTTGCAGTGTTTCTTTTCATGAACGACTATGTCCAGTTCTTCCAGGAAGTTGAGTGTCCTCCCTTTCTGTCCAAGATTTACAAGTCTTCTTTTGTTCCCTGAAGGAGATGGCCCATTGCGAACACATGCTTCGCAAAATGTGATGTGTCAAAATTACCTAGTATGAAAGTATCATTATGTTCCTTCATACTGAAAATATTCTTACTCTCTGTCCAATATGCTTTGCATCACAGGATGCGCGCTGAATTTCATAAATTCCAAACCTTTCGAACTTATTTACCTTCTAACTGACAGCATGCTTCAGGCTACAACGCACTAGGCTGTTTGTGTGGAGCGCTCTTTTAATACCATGTGGTTTAAAAATGAAACTTCCTGGCAGATTAAAACTGTGTGCCCGACCGAGACTTGAACTCGCGACCTTTGACTTTCGCGGGCAAGTGCTCTACCAACTGAGCTACCGAAGCACGACTCACGGCCGGTACTCACAGCTTTACTTTTGCCAGTACCTGGGCTGTGAGTACCGGGCGTGAGTTGTGCTTCGGTAGCTCAGTTGGTAGAGCACTTGCCCGCGAAAGGCGAAGGTCCCGAGTTCGAATCTCGGTCGGGCACACAGTTTCAATCTGCCAGGAAGTTTCATATCAGCGCACACTCCGCTGCAGAGTGAAAATCTCATTCTGGTTTACAAATGTTTGCGATCTTTTGCAAGACTGTTCTATAATACGGCATAGTGACCCTTTTCATTTTTGTCATTAAGTTTATTCTTTCTGTTCTTATTACCTTTGTGCAACAATAATGGCTATCTTCTTAATGGTGTTCAGTTCCGTCTATCTTTCCAACTCAGTCATAGGCATGTTGGCTGCCCTGGGCACTGAATTACGGGAGGCAGTTTATTTATGAGCCTGTGGATGGCATAAATCATTAGGAATCACAGCATAAGCTGCTGTCGGTTTCTTGTAAACAGTTAACGCGTGTTCATTTCCCTACATTTGATGTTAAAATAGAATTGCATATTGCCGTCAGTTTCGTGCTACATAGTTAACTCTATGTTTCTGTGGGTGTTACTGAACTTTTTTGCTGTATCTTCTATGTGTTCCTCAGGACTATCAATAAGCGACAACGTATCGTCTAAATAACGTTTATAAGAAACGCATGATGGCTTGATCAGGCTATAAAACTTTATCTTCTAGGTCATTTATCAAAAGGTCAAACATGGTCCCTGAAATGCTGGACCCCACGACTGAAACATTGTTTTGCATATAAAGCATATTATTAAAAGTGAAATAGTTAAAACCTGTAATCATCAGTAAAAGTTCAGTGAATTCAGTGCTCTCTTGAACTGAAATTTTACTGTGTATGAGGTATTTTTTCTGATTATTTCGATCGATTGGATCATAGATCCTTAACATCCAGTGAAACCAAACGGCAAGAGTCAGTAAAAGTTTCTCATTAATTTCGTTCGTCGCAGCCATACTATTACGCATCGAATAGTTATTCTCAAAGTTATAAACTGAAAAATACCTCAGAAACACCATGCGATTTGTCCAACAGTGAACTGTAGAAACAGCCCCCCTACAAGATAACTAGATGCTCAACCAAACTATAATGAACTTAATACCGCTGAGAACAACTGGATCATTTCCCCTATAATAAAAGGTATACTTCAACAAACTTCAGCTATTACATACATTCAGAGGGAATCGGGACATTCCGTATTCTCAATTTTTTCTTAAGTACTGCAAAAGCATGGTCGTAGTGCGGGAAGCTGTGCCCAAAACCATAAAATCTTGCTCTGCCTGTAGTGAAACACCCTCCCGGACCAACGTAGATGTACAAAAGTATCATTGTTCATTTGTTGTTGTGCACTACAAAACGATCACGCCAAACAATTAATCACCTTTATCACTTCAAGTCTGTCATACATGAAACATACTGAGGTAATTTCAGCTGATCCCCATTTTCGTGACACGAGAAGTGCATTGTAGTTTCCCCTTCTCCTCTATTGAAGAGAGCAGGGTTACTTGTGTAAGTTGCCCCTGATAATATATACCCGAATGTCGTAATGTAGGGCACGATAAAATTTGCTGCGTGTCTACACACAGAGCACTGCAGTCTTTGTTGAACTTGGTTTCTAGAGGCGCAACATGCGGTATGCAATGTTTTGTATGCTGATTTTACTTTCAAATAGTGGAGATTACTTTCTAACTGAATTTTTTGTCTCTTTCCCTCATCATCTGCAGCAATAAGGTCATCAAAATATTAACACGTATATGATTCGGAAGTAGTAAATTTTAAACTGAATTCAGAGTTAAAAGTATCTCTATACATGTGTTCACTAGCTGGACTACTTAGATAAACGTCCTTCAAAAGCCTACAGGCGTTACTTACAGCTGAATCGGGCGATGGGTACGAGGTCTGAGACTTTAGTCTACTGAACTGGCTGGCCTCCTTCGGTAGACATTTAATGTGTGCTCCAATATCATCCGTCAGTGCACCAGTTACTGCATCAGGACGATTTCAATGTTTACAGTGGTTATCACATGGACTGCTAATTTTAGATTTCTGTATATTCTGAAGTATCTAAATGCATCGAGGTGTAACTGCAGATGCATCACAGAACGTTTTCAGACAAAGTTCAAAATTTTTACTTTAACTGGGTAATTAATAACGAAATGTACACTTCCTCTAAAATGTGGCATCAGTTTCATCTCTTCACCTGACTGGTTTTAACAATTGAATCAAGTTACTTTGTTGTTGAGACTGAGCATTGAACTTTAGTTGGTAGAAATCCGTAGATAAATGCTCCTTTAAATTGTGTATTTATTTATGAAAGAACAGGATATTTTAAAGCAGCCACGAATATTACATACTCTGTCCTGAAATAAAGATTTTATAAAATTGCTGTTATGATAATGGTGGGAATACAATACATTTATACTGCATTACTTTATTCTAAAGCAAAAATGTCAGGTTATAGCGATATAAAATTTTCACGTTTGTACCACTTTCAATACAGTTTTTTGAAGACGTCTTTACCAGCTGCAGAAATACAAAATTTTCCACCGTTCTTCCAGGAAGGCCAATTTCACAACTACAAATAGCTTAAACGGTAAACAGGAAAAAGACATCCGTTGCGAGGCGTGGCGCCTTGTATCGCTCCTGTCTGGAGCTTGTGTATCGGGAGAATGACTCGTGCCTGCACAAAGGCAGATGGTCTGAAGCGTGTGCAGTCGAGTACGTAGTTCTAATTTTCATCCACCAGAGTGCAGTAGTGCAGAGAGACATTCAAGAAACAGGCCAAGAGAATGTTTTCGTGAATTGTCCTGTTTATTTCTTGAAGGCTTTTTTGTTTATTTATGTTTGTTACGTTTTGTATATGCTTTTAGTAGTGTGAATGATGCGTAAATGTGGTGTACAGTAAATATGTAGATCACTGTTCTACTGATGAACGTTGTATGATGGGGAATTTTGTATCATAATATGCTAAGTAAGTTTATAGTAAAAGGAAAACTAATTCGAGTGCAAATGAAAATAGTTAATAAGTATAAACAAAATATCAGATGGTTAAATATTTATTTTGGGAGAAAGTACAGTTCGAAAGTGTTATTTGTTGATTGATTAGTCATGAAAAGCGCGGACTAACGCGGGAGAATAATTTTTTTCTATTGGTCTCAAAGAAAATCGACCAATCAGTATTCTTTCTGCGTCTTTTCTCTTGGAGATAGAGAATGCTTACAGCAGTCTGAGTCCGAGCCCAGGGTCAAAAGTGTTTTAAAGTGAAGGCATATTCATTCCGGTGTTTTTTTTTTTTTTTTTTTTTTTTTTTTTTTTTTTTTTTTTTTTGAAAGTACGGATTTTTTAAATAATTTTGTATATGAGTAAAGATAGTAATTCCGCGTGGCATATTGATCAGATCGGTGACTAAAAACGTGAGTGCAGTAGACACCGATAAACTTAACAGTATTGCGAGCATTTTCACTTAAGAACAATCCGTGCTTAGCAGCTGTTCAGATTTCGGGAAATACGTTTCCATAAACTTGCTAACGTGAATGGAAGGGTATGTGCATGACTGCTTTAGGATTCGCACGGGTTTGTCAGTGAAAGTGTACTGTTTTAGATCTGAAGATGACCCATAGAAATCGAAATATGTAATGTATTACAAAATGTGCAACTGAGACTGACAACTTCCCTGATAACTTCCGATTATGTTTATGTGATTCGTAGAATGAATCAACGAAAATGAATAAATTAATTAATTATTCATTGAGACTTCCATGTAACGTCCAGAATAGTAAAAGAACGTCGATTTGGTTCTCATTTCAAATATCTTTTTTAACACCTAAGTTTGTGTATCCAAGTCTCCTACCCTAGTCTGGAGCGACATTCACTGGAAAAATATCTGTTACAGGAGCCAGAAAAACAGGAAGAATCTGTGTTTTAATAGGACTATGTAAGTTTACTGTATGATAGTATGTTACGCCAGTGCGGAGAGACAAATGCATTGCTTAGTTGCTCGTGGACACACTGCTTATTCTTCATATTCTCTTGTTACTGCGACACATAACTTAGTACTGAATATCTCACTGGACTACATCTGCCATCTATATACATGCTTCACAAGCCACCCCACGACCCTAATTTCTCTTATGTAGTAAATTGCTGCACAAAATAAGGCTACTCAGCAAACAATTTTTTTTGTGCTGAGAATGATACAACGTTTTCTGTCCACATTCGCATGTAACACAACATAAGGAATTCGAAACTTTTCCTGTTTACTTTACCATTACATCTCACGAGTACTACAATTTGTCAGAAACGTCTGAGGAAGGGATAATTAGGAGAGACGCAAGGAACAAGTACATTACGGTGGCTCTTGGCTGGCTCTCCTTTTTTAACTTTCTTTCTTTGCTGTATTACCTAGTTTGATTCCACTGTACGAAAAAATTTGTTTTTCTGTAATTGAGCTCCATAGGAAAACGGGAGTTATACAGCTTGAAAACTACATATGGAAAAAAGGAATAATCACAAAAAAATCTGTTTCTTTTGTTTCAAAAAATATTACACTCAGGTAGGTGATCAACCAATTGCATTCAGCTAAATTCCAATATTTGTTACATAACGTTAACAATTAAATATGTAACACTGCTATGTACTCGTAAATGTCTGTGAGGGAAATACGACGAGAAAATCGAATTTTCATTAACAAATCTTTATTTTTTATATTGTTTTCTATACCATGGACTTGCAGCAATTCTCGAATACAACATGAAGCACATACTGCTTCTGTTTCTCGTTCTTGTAAATAATTTATTGTAGCCTTCTTTCTGCAGACCGTTTAAAAATATCCGTTCATTTATTGGAGCTTTGATGAAATCTACATTTCCATGCCGTTGCGAATGATCTAGTTGAAGGAACTCATCACTCAAGTCAAATGTTGTGAGAAACCGTCTTGTTTTATTCGCAACAAACTGTTCAGTCTCATAAATCAACACAGTACAAGAACAAAATGGTTCAAATGGCTCTGAGCACTATGGGACTCAACTGCTGAGGTCATTAGTCCCCTAGAACTTAGAACTAGTTAAACCTAACTAACCTAAGGACATCACACACATCCATGCCCGAGGCAGGATTCGAACCTGCGACCGTAGCTGTCTCGCGGTTCCAGACTGCAGCGCCAGAACCGCGCGGCCACTTCGGCCGGCCAGTACAAGAACATTTTTAAATAATAAATGCCTTTTGCCCTCCACCTTGCATGATGAGCAACCTCTGGAGTATAGATACTCCTTGAGACGCAACTTCGCCAAGGAAGATCACACACAGTTAATGCCGTATTTCTGTCATCTGACACTGAGATCTACGAACTGCAGTAGGCGCTATCAACGAATCCTCCAGCAGTGGGTAAGAGACACCAAGGGGCATTCACATTGATCTGGACGTTGATGTCAAGCTGGAGACATAACCCGGCTGCCGGATCGCTACAAGACACTTCGTATCATGCTTTGTTAAATCTTTACTTCACTTACTTTCTGTACTACAAAACCTCATATCATAACGTACCACAAATCATTAATTTCCGTGTTCGGTCCAAAGAACCATTTTCTAGAAAAAAAAATTGCACTATTCCTACAATGTTGGATACTCCTTCATTAGCAGTTACAATAATTTGATTTCATAATCGGCCAACATTATACACTACTGGCCCTTAAAATTGCTACACCAAGAAGAAACGCAGATGATAAACGCGTATTCATTGGACAAACATATTATACCAGAACTGACATGTGATAACATTTTCACGCAATTTGGGTGCATAGATCCTGAGAAATCAGTACCCAGAACAATCACCTCTGGCCGTAATAACGGCCTTGATACGCCTGGGCATTGAGTCAAACAGAGCTTGGATGGCGTGTACAGGTACAGCTGCCCATGCAGTTTCAACACGATACCACACTTCATCAAGAGTAGTGACTGGCGTATTGTGACGAGCCAGTTGCTCGGCCACCATTGATCAGATGTTTTCAATTGCTGAGAGATCTGGAGAATGTGCTGGCCAGGGCAGCAGTCGAATATTTTCTGTATCCAGAAAGGCCCGTACAGGACCTGCAACATGCGGTCGTGCATTATCCTGCTGAAGTGTAGGGTTTCGCATATATTGAATGAAGGGTAGAGCCACTGGTCGTAACACATCTGAAATGTAACGTCCACTGTTCAAAGCGCCGTCAGTGCGATCAAGAAGTGACAGAGACGTGTAACCAATGGCACTCCATACCATCACGCCGGGTGATATGCCAGAATGGCGATGACGAATACACGCTTCCAACGTGCGTTCACCGCGATGTCGCCAAACGCGGATGCGACCATCATGACGATGTAAACAGAACCTGGATTCATCCGAAAAAAATGACGTTTTGCCATTCGTGCACCCAGGTTAGTCGTTGAGTACACCATCGCAGGCGCTCCTGTCTGTGATGCAGCGTCAAGGGTAACTGCAGCCATGGTCTCCGAGCTGATAGTCCATGCTGCTGCAAACGTCGTCGAACTGTTCGTGCAGATGGTTGTTGTCTTGCAAACGTCCCCATCTGTTGACTCAGGGATCGAGACGTGGCTGCACGATCCGTTACAGCCATGGTCATAAGATGCCTGTGATCTCGACTGCTAGTGATACGAGGTCGTTGGGATCCAGCACGGCGTTCCGTATTACCCTCCTGAACCCACCGATTCCATATTCTGCTAACAGTCATTGGATCTCGACCAATGCGAGCAGCAATGTCGCGATACGATAAACCGCAATCGCGATAGGCTACAATCCGACGTTTATCAAAGTCGGAAACGTGATGGTACGCATTTCTCCTCCTTACACGAGGCATGACAACAACGGTTCACCAAACAACACCGGTCAACTGCTGTTTGTGTATGACAAATCGGTTGGAAACTTTCCTGATGTCAGCACGTTGTAGGTGTCGCCACCGTCGCCAACCTTGTGTGAATGCTCTGAAAAGCTAATCATTTGCATATCACAGCATCTTCTTCCTGTCGGTTAAATTTCGCATCTGCAGCACGTCACCTTCGTGGTGTATCAATTTTAATGGCCAGTAGTGTAATATGCTGACATCGACGTCCTGTCCAGACGATGTACGGGCAGAGATCTTACGTTATCTCATGGGAAACACTATCATTTCAAACAGAAACCTTACAAAACTGCCCATAACAACAGAATTTACTTCTAGTACCTTGTTGTGTGAATGGTTACGCGAATCTGACCTCGAATTTGCAGCTAGTCCCAGCTACTATACTTGGCCCAATATACAGTGAAGCGCCACAGAAACTAGTACAACTGGCTAATATCGCGAAGGGCCGCCGCGAGCACGCAGAAGTGCCGCAACACGACGTGATTCGGACTCAACTAATGTGTGAAGTGGTGCTGGAGGGAATTATGAATTCTGCAGGGCTGCCCATAAGTCCTTAAGAGAATGAGAGGGAGCAGATCTCTTCTGAACAGCACGTTGCCAGGCATCCCAGATATGCTCAATAATGTTCATGTATCAGGAGTTTGGTGGCCAGCGGAAGTGTTGAAACTCAGGAAGGCGTTTCTGGAGCCACTCTGTAGCAGTTCTCGACGTGTGGGGTGTCGCATGTCCGTCGGAATGCACAATGGACATGAATGGATGCAGGTGATCAGACAGGATGCTTAAGTACATGTGACGTGTCACAGTCGTATTTAGACGTATCAGGGGTTCCATATCACTCCAACTGCACATGCCCCACACCATTACAATGCCTCCACCAGCTTGAACAGTCCACTGCTGACATCCAGTGTCCATGGAATCATGAGGTTGTCTCCATACCCGTACACGTCCATCCGCTCGATATAATTGGTAACGAGACTCGTCCGACCATCCAACACTTTTCCAGTCATTAACAGTCCAATGTTAGTATTGGCGGGCTCAGGGATGCGTAAAGCTTTGTGTCGTGCAGTCGTAAAGGGTACACGAGTGGGTCTTCGGCTCCGAAAGTCCATATCCATGATGGTTCGTTGAATGGTTCGCACGCTGACACTTGTTGACGGCCCAGCACTGAAATCTGCAGCAGTCTGCGGAAATGTTGCACTTTTGTCACATGGAACGATTCTCTTCAGTCGTCGTTGGTTCCGTTCTTGCAGGATCTTTTTCCGGCCACAGCGATGTCGGAGATTTGATGTTTTACCGGATGCCTGATATTCAGGGTACACTTGTGAAATGATCGTACGGGAAAATCCACACTTCATCGTTACCTCGGAGATGCTGTGTCCGATCGCTCATGCGCCGACTATAACACCACGCCCAAACTCACTTAAATCTTGATAACCTCCCATTGTAGCAGCAGTAACCGATCTAACAACTGCGCCAGACACTTGTTATATTGGCGTCGCCGGCCGCAGCTCTATATTCTGCCTGTTTACATATCTCTGTATTTGAATACGCATGCCTATACCAGTTCCTTTTGCAATCCAGTGTACCACTGACGAAGCCGGCCGAAGTGGCCGTGCGGTTAAAGGCGCGGCAGTCTGGAACCGCAAGACCGCCACGGTCGCAGGTTCGAATCCTGCCTCGGGCATGGATGTTTGTGATGTCCTTAGGTTAGTTAGGTTTAACTACACTCCTGGAAATGGAAAAAAGAACACATTGACACCGGTGTGTCAGACCCACCATACTTGCTCCGGACACTGCGAGAGGGCTGTACAAGCAATGATTACACGCACGGCACAGCGGACACACCAGGAACCGCGGTGTTGGCCGTCGAATGGCGCTAGCTGCGCAGCATTTGTGCACCGCCGCCGCCAGTGTCAGCCAGTTTGCCGTGGCATACGGAGCTCCATCGCAGTCTTTAACACTGGTAGCATGCCGCGACAGCGTGGACGTGAAACGTATGTGCAGTTGACGGACTTTGAGCGAGGGCTTATAGTGGGCATGCGGGAGGCCGGGTGGACGTACCGCCGAATTGCTCAACACGTGGGGCGTGAGGTCTCCACAGTACATCGATGTTGTCGCCAGTGGTCGGCGGAAGGTGCACGTGCCCGTCGACCTGGGACCGGACCGCAGCGACGCACGGATGCACGCCAAGACCGTAGGATCCTACGCAGTGCCGTAGGGGACCGCACCGCCACTTCCCAGCAAATTAGGGACACTGTTGCTCCTGGGGTATCGGCGAGGACCATTCGCAACCGTCTCCATGAAGCTGGGCTACGGTCCCGCACACCGTTAGGCCGTCTTCCGCTCACGCCCCAACATCGTGCAGCCCGCCTCCAGTGGTGTCGCGACAGGCGTGAATGGAGGGACGAATGGAGACGTGTCGTCTTCAGCGATGAGAGTCGCTTCTGCCTTGGTGCCAATGATGGTCGTATGCGTGTTTGGCGCCGTGCAGGTGAGCGCCACAATCAGGACTGCATACGACCGAGGCACACAGGGCCAACACCCGGCATCATGGTGTGGGGAGCGATCTCCTACACTGGCCGTACACCACAGGTGATCGTCGAGGGGACACTGAATAGTGCACGGTACATCCAAACCGTCATCGAACCCATCGTTCTACCACTCCTACACCGGCAAGGGAACTTGCTGTTCCAACAGGACAATGCACGTCCGCGTGTATCCCGTGCCACCCAACGTGCTCTAGAAGGTGTAAGTCAACTACCCTGGCCAGCAAGATCTCCGGATCTGTCCCCCATTGAGCATGTTTGGGACTGGATGAAGCGTCGTCTCACGCGGTCTGCACGTCCAGCACGAACGCTGGTCCAACTGAGGCGCCAGGTGGAAATGGCATGGCAAGCCGTTCCACAGGACTACATCCAGCATCTCTACGATCGTCTCCATGGGAGAATAGCAGCCTGCATTGCTGCGAAAGGTGGATATACACTGTACTAGTGCCGACATTGTGCATGCTCTGTTGCCTGTGTCTATGTGCCTGTGGTTCTGTCAGTGTGATCATGTGATGTATCTGACCCCAGGAATGTGTCAATAAAGTTTCCCCTTCCTGGGGCAATGAATTCACGGTGTTCTTATTTCAATTTCCAGGAGTGTAGTTCTAAGTTCTAGGGGACTAATGACCTCAGCAGTTGAGTCCCATAGTGCTCAGAGCCATTTGAACCATTTGCACCACTGACGAATAACGTGACTATTTACATCCATGGAATGAAGTTTACACATTGAATACAACCCAGGTGTGACTTCATCAAAGTCTCGAAACGCTTTGCCATAGATATATCTTACCATTGTGCGGCGGGAACTGCAGCTGCTAAACATGCTTTGCCACAACCGAATGAGCCCCAAACATCAACTGCGGAATGGCCAGATGTCCATAGTCTCCGTCGCCCTCATGTGTCCACAGCTCATCAGTAAGAAATCTATATATGGAGTCTGTGCGAAGAGTGCTCTATGGAAGATAAGACCAGAGACAACATCACCGCAAGAATGCCTACCATATCATCGACTGAGGGATTCCTTCGCTTCTCCGCTCCAGAGTTCGGTATTAAAACTCCGTGGTAATTGCGGGGCTAGCTCCAAAGTTTCAGTCCGAGGGAAGGTTCAATAGCAAAGCTACATGTCCCATCAACAGGCAGTGTTCCCGCGCACAGAGAAACGAGCGCTCCAATATATTCAAAAGCTCGCTGCAAGACTGGCATCTGATCCTCACGCAACATAGGAAGATTCAGTCTTGGTGAAAACATTTTCAGCCAAAATTCTAGGAAGGCGCCATTTTACCGAAAAAACATGCACGGTCATTACGCTGCCACCTTGCCGCTGCCATTTCAATCTGATAGATTTGATACGAACACAAATTAAAGGATATTTTGACAACAATAAGTGAGGCATTCAGCAACCAAGCTGTTAACATAGTCATTTCTGAAGACTGGAAGAAAGTCGAAGCAGTAAGACATGAAAAAGGCGAGGCAGAATGAAGTTTTTTTTAAAGACAATGTTTACTGGAAACATTTGCACCATTAAATGACAACAGTGGCAGCAGTATCACTTCATGCATGTGGGATAGTGACGGGAGTAATAATAGTAGAGTTTATCCATTGTCATCACAGAAAGATGCACAGACGGATTCAGCTGACTGCTTGGTATGTACGGTTCAAGTGCCTGCGCAGCAAAATTATATTTTCGTAACTTTCGACTGATAGCAAAAAGGTTTTTTTTAGTAAATAAGTTAAAAAAGTTCGTCTTAGGAACACAGTCTTCATGACACTAAAGAAATCCCTCTCACTATTCACTCTATAATTACGATGAGGTATTATGCACTACGTAACATGTGGGGCGGCGAGTATGTTACTTCACTGGTTTAAAGTTTTGATACCGTCTTTAATCACGTGAGCCTGGCAACTAATTTGGTGGTCAGCCAGAAAGCGAAGGGAAACATACTGACCTTAGTTTCCAGTCTGCACGGCCACATTCCGGTCCAGCCCACTGAAAGAAAAGTATCTATTTCCCATTTCTTCGCGGGATCAGGGTTGTGACTTCGGTAAAAGTTTAAAGTTCCAATCAAGATTCAATTTAATTAAATTTTCTCACAAACAACACTTAAAATTGCGTTATGTTCAATTGAAAACAAGTCTTTCTAATCTAACAGCACCTTTAGCAGTTCAGAGGCGACCTCTACGGTAGCTTCCTACCAGATTGTTTTTCGCCCTAACATCACTCAATTGAAAGTTCGCAAAAAATGTTCAAAAATTAATGCTCGCCATAAAAGTGGAAATAAATTCACCACCTGCCACGCGGAATTGAATTTCACACGGACGGCACACTAACAGTTATTTTACCGAATTCTAAACGATCCAGGCCGGTGTACAGTCCTCGCGAGTTCACTATCCGCTTTCACTGCCAAATACGCGCTTGTCACAGCTCGGCTCTGACGTCATCCGACGCAGAGCGCGACCAGACGTTTCACTGGCGTGGACCTCACAGTGTCTGAGAGCGAAGTGAACCTTCCTACTGCTTCATGGGCTGTATTTATAAGGGGCCGGTGCGGACTGCCGAGGAAACATCTGTTGTCTCTGTCTATTTGCATACGGCGGCAGTCTACAAACGACCGCTATCTCGGGCACATAATCTTTAATAATTTAGTTACCAATTGCTTCAGAAACTTCTTAATTTTTGCTGGTATGCAGATAAGCAGTTTGAAAGCACGTAGAAAGTTTCAGCTCGCTAGAATGAAAACTTTGCTTAATAGAATTTATTTAGTGGATCTAACGGTAGATTGTTACATCTGAACCATACCTTTGCTAAGACTTATATCAGTTGCTATTTATGTTACAAGCCTTAAACTTGGTGTAGCTCTATTATTTGATATATTTGATCATCTGGTTTAACCAAAATCCTTCATCATTAAAATTTAAAGTACTTAATCTACAACACTTAGGTACATTTTAGTTACAAAATTAGTTTTTATTTAATTACTCAAAAACTATAAGAGGTAGATTAACGTGGATTCTCTGTTATTATTTTTGGGTTGTACTGAAGCATAAAACAAATTTTCAAGTTTCTAAGTCCATTATATATCGCCTCTGATTTTTCCGAAAACGTGGATTCTGGCGTTAATTTTTGTTTTATGGTTTTGGAAACCAGAATCACTTATTTATAATTTCTAACTGCACCTTCTGACCAAATTCTGGCTTCCTAGCGTCATTATTCCGTAAACTATTAAGTTTAGAACATCAAGACTTGGTATTTAGAACATTATTACACTAAACTATAATTTAACAAAGTTTTAAACATAAATTTTGATTTTTAATTTCATACTAAATTGTGGTGCAATACTTGTGTGCTACATGCAGACGCGTTAAGGTGACGTGACGCTACTAGCAGTGAACTGGGTAAGTCCCGGCGCATTCGCTCGCCTCTGTATCTCACACGTGATACAGCGCTTGGTTTGCTTCAAACAGAATTAAAGGTTCACTTCTTCGAAACCACATAATTGTTTCCTATTGCGACGTATAAGTTTTAGATTTGGTTCAAAGGCGCCGACAACTTTCCCCTGTAATGGTGCAGAAGTGTGACGTCATGCGACGTCATCCTCGGACTCAACGACGCTTCAAACAGCAAGGTGTTGACACATGCAAAAAAAAAAAAAAAAAAAAAGGCCACGGCTCAGATGTTCATGTGAGGTTTAAAGTTGGTTGTCACATTGGCACAAGATTTCACCACAATTCTGCCCAGAGTCACCCTGGACGTGTCACACTATAACAAGGTCGTCACAGGCGCTCTTACCCAGATTTCACTCCTTTCTTCGACACCTCTGCAATGGAGGTCAGAACCGCAAACGTTCAGCGTTGAAATCATACGGTTGTCTTATGGATGAACGAGAAAAACGCTTCAGAAGCACGGTCACTCAGAATCGACAGAAAGAGGCATCAGGGGGTGGCATAAAGGGCGCTGAGTTCCAAACATTTCGTGGTCGAAAACAACAGCTCGGAGTCCAATGAGCAGATGAAGACTGTAACGTTCTCTGGCAGCAGACATCCAAAGTGAAAGTTAAAGGAACTGTAACAAATAATTTATATGTATTTCTGTTAATTGAATTTCAAAAGGACACTTAATTTTGTGAGGAAAAGTATAATTACGAATTTTGTTATTATAAATGATTATTCAAAGAGTGTGAAATATGGTGGAGGATGTAAAAATCGCCACAGAAGAAACGATTTGTAATGAGAAATGACAAAGGCTGTAGAAGAATTAGGTAAGATATAAATAGGCAATATATTGTAATAAAATCGCTTGTCTTCTGCACGGACTGAATCGGAGAGGAACCCGTGGCGTTGCATTAGGCTCTTACGTAGTGGTCGTTTGTCAGAAGTCGATGATCGACGCCATTTGTAGCTAGGATTGTAAAAGGTGTGTAAAGATTTTAATTGTTTCTGTTAAAATATATTTATCTAGTAAAATCTGTTTGTCACAATTACTGCAAAGTTCGCACCGGACATAACCCATTTTATTTAAGAAATTTCTGCATTTTATTGGATATCGCTGGCGGTGCGGAGCCGCGCCGCGAGCGAGCAGTCTGCTTCAGCGGCACATTTAAATATACGATCGCAATAACGACCACATCCTAAAAAGGGTACAGGTAGAGGTGAAGGAAAATAATAACGTGTTTCTTTTCACAGCATTCCAGACGCAGAATAAAAAGAGATAGCAGATTTTATCTTGTGCATTCACAGGTGGATATAAGTTGCAGCTTTTGTAAATTTTCATTCAAAAAAGTGATAAATTCTGAAGATATCGTAAAGTGTATTTAAAAGTGGATAATTTTCATGAGACCTTAGCAATATAAAAAGAAAACATTTTCATATAGTAAAGATAGTCTTATGCTTCAAAGCTAGTCGGGGTATATCTAGTAAACAAAAATCCACTGCAACGTGAAAATGTTTGCTAAGCTCGATGGACAATAATGTTTTCATTCTTGCACAAACAGCTTTGGTACTTGCATAAAGGTAAAACTTGAATCATTATTTTGGGAATATTCAAAGAAATTCATTTTTATTGATCTGCAGCAGAATATTTCACACGTAAAGTAACAATCACAGATGAAAAATTTATTGCAACCTTTCATTTCTCATGTCCATCCATGTATATTTTAAGTTCAATCGCAACGGTTTCCCAATCAAATTAAACACAAAAAGCAAAGAAAGTTTAAAACCAGACGGTCAACTCACGAATAATCAAAACGGACAGTTGTTGTTGTTGTTATGGTCTTCAGTCCTGAGACTGTTTTGATGCAGCTCTGCATGCTACTCTATCCTGTGCAAGCTTCTTCATCTCCCAGTACCTACTGCAACCTACATCCTTCCGAATCTGCTTAGTGTATTCATCTCTAGGTCTCCCTCTACGACTTTTACCCTCCAAGCTGCCCTCCAATGCTAAATTTGTGATCCCTTGATGCCTCAGAACATGTCCTACCAACCGGTCCCTTCTTCTTGACAAGTTGTGCCACAAACTCCTCTTCTCCCCAATTCTATTCAATACCTCCTCATTAGTTATATGATCTACCCATCTAATCTTCAACATTCTTCTGTCGCACCACATTTCGAAAGCTTCTATTCTCTTCTTGTCCAAACTATTTATCGTCCATGTTTCACCTCCATACATGGCTACACTCCATGCAAATACCTTCAGAAACGACTTCCTGACACTTAAAACTATACGCGATGTTAACAAATTTGTCTTCTTCAGAAACGCTCTCCTTGCCATTGCCAGTCTACATTTTATATCCTCTCTACTTCGACCATCATCAGTTATTTTGTTCCCCAAATAGCAAAACTCCTTTACTACTTTAAGTGTCTCATTTCCTAATCTAATTCCCTCAGCATCACCCGACTTAATTCGACTACATTCCATTATCCTCGTTTTGCTTTTGTTGATGTTCATCTTATATCCTCCTTTCGAGACACTGCCCATTCCGTTCAACTGCTCTTCCAAGTCCTTTGCTGTCTCTGACAGAACTACAATGTCATCGGCGAACCTCAAAGTTTTTATTTCTTCTCCATGGATTTTAATACCTACTCCGAATTTTTCTTTTGTTTCCTTTACTGCTTGCTCAATATACAGATTGAATAACATCGGGGAGAGGCTACAACCCTGTCTCATTCCCTTCCCAACCGCTGCTTCCCTTTCAACGGATAGTATCGCAGTAAACGACGTTCTTGACCATCTTTGACACTGCTGACACCCTCCTCTAGGAACACCGTGGACCTCCACCACTGCTGAACTTCATCGCACCCCTTTCTAGTGCAGCGTGTCCGCTCTCGTATACAGGTTGGAATCACTAGGGTCCACTCACAACTATTCGACAAAATACGGTGATCAGCCACAACGTTCCTAACAGCCGGTATGTCCATCTTTCTCATGGATAACAGCGGTGACGCGTCGTAACATGAAAGCAATGAGGCCTTGGTAGGCCGCTGGAGGTAGTTGACACCATATCTACACACACAAGCCACCTAACTCCCGTAAACTCCGGGGAGGGGGCGAAGAGCTCTGATGACATCCCAGATGTGTTCGATGGGGTTCAGGTCTGGCGACTTGGGGAGGCAGCAGATCAACTGCAACTCGCCACTCTGTTCCTCGAACCACCCAGTCACACCCCTGGCCTTGTGACATTGCGCATTATCTTGTTGAAAAATGACATTGCTGTCGGGAAATATGATTGTCATGAAGGGGTACACGTGGTCGCCATCCAGTTTACGAACGCCTTGGCCGTCATGGTACCTTGCACGAGCTCCACTGGACCCATGGGTACCAAAGTGAATGTTCCCCAGAGCCCAATGGAGTCGCCGCCAACTTGTCTCCATCCTGCAGTACAGGTGTCAAGGAGCTGATCGCATGGAAGACGACGGATTCATGTCTTCCTATCGGCATGATGAGGAAGGTATCGGGATTCATCAGACCATGCAATGCTCTGCCACTGCGCCAACGTCCAGTGCCGATCGTCACGTACTCATTTCAGCCCCATTTCAGTAGTGGTTGCCAATGTCGTGGCGTTAATATTGCCACATGCATGGGTCGTCGGCTGCGGAGGCCCATGGATAGGAGTGTTCGGTGCACTGTGTGTTCAGACAGACTTGTACTCCAGCCAGCAATTAAGTCTGATGTTATATTAGTTTCGCCACAGTTCACCGCCTGTCCTGTTTTACCAGTCTCCCCAGGATACAAGCTCTGACATTTGTAATGAGGGGTGGCCGCCAACCCCACGACGTGTGGACGTGGTTTCACCTTGGTGTCGCCACTCACCACAGCACTCCTCCAACACCCGACGGTTTCCGAAATCCCCTTGCCGAGCCTCTGCGATATTACAACCTGCCCTCGGTAAAACTCACAAGGGGAGGCCGCCAATTGTGAAATTCAGATTCGATTCATACTGCGCATAATGAAAGCTCATGGCCAGAGGTGTAATGTGGCAAAGCACCAAGATGCACTTCTCAGCCGTTGTCGAGAAAATCGACAGTTGAAAGAAACCGTTGCGGTGAAATACTCTCTACGATTAATAATTTTCTACAGCGTCGTGGCGCAGCAGTAAGCGCTCGGGTTCGTAATCCGAAGGTCACCAGATCGAATCCCGCGCCATGCGACCTTCTATTTTTTTTTGTATTTGTTTTTTGTAATTCAAATGTGTGTATATATATACAATTCCCGGTAATCAGTTGCAACAATTATGCATATAATAAGCTGTTGAAAGTCGTTTGTCGTGGAAAAACTGGCGACTTCGAACATCATTATGTTTTTCCGCAAACAAAGTTGTATTTCACAAATGTTATTAATTGTCTTCATAATGTTAACCACGTATAGTTAACGGAAGACGTAGAAACGATATTCCGAAACGAATACGTATAGCGTAAGGCAAACGTTCGAATTAGAATAGAGATCCCACGAACACAAATTTGCTGTGGCAGGTATGAAATATAAACTCCGTTACTCGCTCGTTACACTTGAAGGACAGATGTTGAATGGGCCGAAACGAGCCACCGCATAACAGCGTAGTTGCCTGCTAACTTCGAAAGAAGGTAGATGCGGTCCCTAGCGCAACTTATAACATCGGCGAAAATCAGTGCGGACGGGAGCTTTGGTGCACCCTGTTAAAAAAACGGAAAAATGGAGGGGGTGCAATTGGAGAGCGATCAGCCTTCACCAACATGCATAAGCAATTCATTAATACTTTATATATATATATATATATATATATATATATATATATATATATATATTTGAATTACAAAAAACTAATAATAAAAAAAAGTTGCATGGCGCGAGATTCGATCCGGCGACCTTAGGATTACAAACCCGAGTTCAGGCACTCACACATAATCAACTTCGCTCTCCAAAATTCCAGGACATGTTCAGATTTGCTTTGACATATGCAGGATTTGACGGTCTACACACGGAAAAATTTGAAAACTTTAAAAACATATGTTTTGACAGAGCATAGGGAAAACTGTGCGACTGTGAAACTGTTGCATTCATTTGTTACAGTTTATGTGACAAACTCTTATGTTTTAATCACTTTTTTGGGAGTGATTATCACATCCACAAGAAAACCTAAATCGGGCAAGGTAGAAGAATCTTTTTACCCATTCCCCAAATGTACAAGTTAGGTGGGTCGACAACATATTCCTGTCATGCGACGCATATGCCGTCACCAGCGTCGTATAGAATATATCAGACGTGTTTTCCTGTAGAGGAATCGATTGACCTATGACCTTGAGATCAAATGTTTTCTGTTCCCACTGGAGAGGCGCGTCTTTTCGTCTCCTAATCGCACGGTTTTGCAGTGCGGTCGCAAGACACAGACACTAAACTTGTTACAATGAACAGAGGCGTCAATGAACGAACGGACGTGTGGTTCCTTGCGGTGACACCACAGGTACCACCGAGGATGTTGCCGAACTGGGGGGTCTTGGAGAAAACCCTTTGCCCTTTTATTCATGGTCGTGTCAATGTCATAACCCCTTGGGATCACGCAACAGGAGGGCTCGAAACGGGAAGGCTGAAAATACACTCCTGGAAATTGAAATAAGAACACCGTGAATTCATTGTCCCAGGAAGGGGAAACTTTATTGACACATTCCTGGGGTCAGATACATCACATGATCACACTGACAGAACCACAGGCACATAGACACAGGCAACAGAGCATGCACAATGTCGGCACTAGTACAGTGTATATCCACCTTTCGCAGCAATGCAGGCTGCTATTCTCCCATGGAGACGATCGTAGAGATGCTGGATGTAGTCCTGTGGAACGGCTTGCCATGCCATTTCCACCTGGCGCCTCAGTTGGACCAGCGTTCGTGCTGGACGTGCAGACCGCGTGAGACGACGCTTCATCCAGTCCCAAACATGCTCAATGGGGGACAGATCCGGAGATCTTGCTGGCCAGGGTAGTTGACTTACACCTTATAGAGCACGTTGGGTGGCACGGGATACATGCGGACGTGCATTGTCCTGTTGGAACAGCAAGTTCCCTTGCCGGTCTAGGAATGGTAGAACGATGGGTTCGATGACGGTTTGGATGTACCGTGCACTATTCAGTGTCCCCTCGACGATCACCAGTGGTGTACGGCCAGTGTAGGAGATCGCTCCCCACACCATGATGCCGGGTGTTGGCCCTGTGTGCCTCGGTCGTATGCAGTCCTGATTGTGGCGCTCACCTGCACGGCGCCAAACGCGCATACGACCATCATTGGCACCAAGGCAGAAGCGACTCTCATCGCTGAAGACGACACGTCTCCATTCGTCCCTCCATTCACGCCTGTCGCGACACCACTGGAGGCGGGCTGCACGATGTTGGGGCGTGAGCGGAAGACGGCCTAACGGTGTGCGGGACCGTAGCCCAGCTTCATGGAGACGGTTGCGAATGGTCCTCGCCGATACCCCAGGAGCAACAGTGTCCCTAATTTGCTGGGAAGTGGCGGTGCGGTCCCCTACGGCACTGCGTAGGATCCTACGGTCTTGGCGTGCATCCGTGCGTCGCTGCGGTCCGGTCCCAGGTCGACGGGCACGTGCACCTTCCGCCGACCACTGGCGACAACATCGATGTACTGTGGAGACCTCACGCCCCACGTGTTGAGCAATTCGGCGGTACGTCCACCCGGCCTCCCGCATGCCCACTATACGCCCTCGCTCAAAGTCCGTCAACTGCACATACGGTTCACGTCCACGCTGTCGCGGCATGCTACCAGTGTTAAAGACTGCGATGGAGCTCCGTATGCCACGGCAAACTGGCTGACACTGACGGCGGCGGTGCACAAATGCTGCGCAGCTAGCGCCATTCGACGGCCAACACCGCGGTTCCTGGTGTGTCCGCTGTGCCGTGCGTGTGATCATTGCTTTTACAGCCCTCTCGCAGTGTCCGGAGCAAGTATGGTGGGTCTGACACACCGGTGTCAATGTGTTCTTTTTTCCATTTCCAAGAGTGTACATAAGTAATATTTACTGCTTCGGATCACGTTCAGATGGTTTGGAACTGTCCTTAGTGTTTCCAACCTGTACGCACGAGCAAAAATTGCGGTCGCTCCTGCACTCCATATGGGTGTGATCACATACAGTGGCGATGCAACCCCACAATAGCTTTAGAGAAGGGTTGAAACGTCTGGAGGTATCAGCAGTGTGAAAGGTTGTCAACAACATCATCCTGCTACGCATCGCACAGGGAACTGTCCCTTTGAACCGTGAAATGTGTGGGAGTAAAAGCGTCAAGGAAATCGATAGTTACATTGATATTGTCACCCCCCTCCCCTCCCCCCCCCCCCTCCCCCAAGACTTTTCTGTGTCGATTCATAGCGGCCATGTGTCTGAAATATTTTCCTACGCCACACATAAGAAATACGAGTGACTTAAACACATGCCGTCACGGTTATGATCTCCATCACAGAGGCATCAAATGAAGCGGTAAAATGTGAGCAGCAGGAACTGTGACAACCTTCTCATCCTCTGGCACGTCCACGGTGGCGTTGAGGAGAATTGTGGTAAAGTCTGATGCCAATGTGCCATCATTAACTCAACTTACGAGGGGCGTTTGAAAAGTCCGTGCAAAAATAAAAACTACTTACGCGTTTGGAGAAAACCATTTTTATTTTTCGACATAGTCTCCCTTTAGACTTATAAACTTCGTCCAATGCTGTTCTAATTTGTTGATCCCTTCCGAATAACATGAATTGTCCAAGTCTGCAAAATAGCTATTACTTGCTGCAATCACCTCCTCCTTGAATAAAATCTTTGTCCCGCCAGTCATTTCTTCAAATTGGGGAGCAAATAGTAGTCCGAAGGAGACAAGTCTGGAGAATACGGGGGATGTGAAACGCGTTGGAATTCTATTTCCATTAATTTTGCGACCACAACTGCCGAGGTGTGTGCGAGTGCATTGTCGTGATGGAAAAGGACTTTTTTGCGGTCCAATCGCCGGCGTTTTTCTTGCAGGTCGGTTTTCAAACGGTCCAGTAACGATGAATAATAAGCACCTGTAATAGTTTTACCCCTTTCCAGACTGTCGATGAGGATTATCCCTTGCCAATCCCAAAAGGAAGTCACCATAACCTTTCCACCAAAGGAATGGTCTTCGCCTTTTTTGGTGCATATTCTCCCTTGGTAACCCATTGTTTAGATTATTGTTTGGTCTCAGGAGTATAATAATGTATCCATGTTTCAGCCACAGTGACGAAGCGACGCTTAAAGTCCCGCGGATTCTTCCTGAACAGCTGGAAACAGTCCTTGCAACATTTCACACGATTCCGTTTTTGGTCAAGCGTAAGCAATCGCGGAACCCATCTTGCGGATAGCTTTCTCATGTCCAAATATTTATGCAAAATGTTGTGTACCCTTTCATTCCAGCTGCCCACGGCACTAGCAATCTCACGCACCTTAACTCTTCTGTCACTCATCACCATATCATGGATTTTATCAATGATTTCTGGAGTCGTAACCTCCACAGGGCGTCCGAAAGTTCAGCATCACTTGTGCCCATGTGGCCACTCCGAAAATTTTGAAGTCACTTATAAACTGTTGTAATCGAAGGTGCAGAGTCACCGTAGTGTTTATCAAGCTTCTCTGTAGTCTCCTGAGGCGTTTTGCATTTCATAAAGTAATGTTTAATCGTCCATTTTTTGACAATCACTTGACTTCCTTGATTCACACGAACGCCAAATACAAAGAAATAGACCAATATGGCTGAAACTTGGTGTGCGCTCTTTCCAAAGATGCTACTAACTAAACATGACCTCAATACGCGCCGGTGGTGCCATCTCTCGGACTTTGCACTGACTTTTCAAACGCCCCTCGTATACGTCACAGGCACTTTTGAGCTGTAGTCTTTTTTTTTTTTTTCATGTGCCGACACCTTGCTGTTTGAAGCGTGGTCGGGACCGAAGCTGACCTCACAGGTGCCACGCGTTTGCGCCATTACAAAGGAAGGTTGTACGCAGCTTTGCCCAAATTTCAAACTTATACGTCGCAATAGAAGACAGTTACAGGGCTTGCAGGCGACTTGTTGAACGGCCATGGTCTCACCAAAGATTATTGAGGCCATGCAGCGCACATTGTTGAACATTAAACTCCAGCAGACGACTCTTACGTGTTCCCAAATTACCACAACGACATCGCTGAGCCGCGCGGGATTAGCCGAGCAGTCTTAGGCGCTGCACTCATGGACTGCGCGGCTGATTATGGCGGAGGTTCGAGTCCTCCCTCGGGCATGGGTGCGTGTGTGTTTGTCCTTAGAATAATTTATGTTAAGCAGTGTGTAAGCTTAGGGACTGATGACCTTAGCAGTTAAGTCCAATAAGATTTCACACTCACTTGAACGTTTTTGACATCGCTGACAGTGACTGAAGTGGACACGTGGTCATTTGGACTGGGCAGTGGGTCAGTGGAAATGTGTTGCTTGATCGGATGAATCACATTTTTTGTTTCATCAGGTCGCTGGTCATGTCCATAAACGCCGTCATCCAGGCCAACGGCTGTTCGAAACGTGCACTGTGCCCCGAATGCAGGCGTGTGAGCGAAGTGTCATGCTATGGAGGGCATTTATTTGGGCTTACCTGGAACTGTGGTAGCAATCGAAAGCTCCATGAAAGCTGTGGACTACGTGAACCTAATTGTTCCCCATTTTTTTCCCTTCGTGCTTGAAGTCTTCCCCGAGAGCAGTGACATCTTTCTGCAGGATAACCGTCCGAGTCGCAAGACGAGACTTCAACTACAGTGGTTTGAGGATGGTGATGGTGAACTCACTTTCATGTCTTGGTCACCATATTCATCTAATCTAAGTCCAATGGAACTCATGTGAGACTACCAGGCGCCAGCACCACGCCCACAAACAACCGCCCCCTAATTTACGGGATTTGAGTAAAATATAAATCTCATGTGACTCCCGTCGGGTAGACCGTTCGCCTCGTGTAAGTGTTTCGATTTGACGCCACTTCGGCGACTTGCCTGTCGATGGGGATGAAATGATGATGATTAGGACAACACAACACCCAGTCCCTCAGCGGAGAAAATCTCCGACCCAGCTGGGAATCGAACCCGAGCCCTTAGGATTGACTTTCTGTCGCGCTGACCACTTTATTTATTTATTTATTTATTTTCAATAAAGATCACTCTGTTAAAAGGAACATGTAGATCATTTCATGGTATAGTATGTGCATTACATATTGAGTGGTGAGAGAAGCGTGAGGTTCATTATCAGCTGTCGAATGTGCAGACCGACTGCACATCCCAACTACGTGGGGGGTCGAGGAAGACTGCCTGAAGATAGTTGGCAAAGGTTTTCCGATAGTGTGACCATCTATGAACCTTGCTGCAAGAAATACCAAAAGTCAAGTCGCGACTTGGCAGCATCCCCATAGAGGTACGCGATCGTCCAACCTTTGACCCAGATGATCGACTGTGATTTAGTCGCCGGAAAGTAGTCACTGTCCGGATGTAAGAAGGAAGCAGGTGTAATACGTTGCGGGGTCACACGGAGGTAGCAAGCCACCATCTGTCTTCCTAGGAGCCAGACGTCCTCCACCGCGATACAAGTTAAGCGGCGATGGTCGTCATCCACTTGGCGACATTTTGGGCATAGTCGAGTGTCCACTAGTCCAATTGCATGAAGCCGTTGGTTGGTGTTGAACTTGCCACAGGTGACAGAGAACCACAGTGCCCGAACGAAGGTAGGAAGGAATTCTGTGGCACATGTCTCCAAATCTTCGGCCAATGCAACCTGGGGTGTTTGAGTTCAATGACATTACGACTTATCCGTCGTAGCAGCCAAACATAAAAATCCTTCGCGCATGGCGGTCTCGTGCGCGGAAGCTCGTCTCTGATATAACTAAGTTCCACGATAAATGTTGATACATGCGCAAAATGTGGCGTAATGTTGCCCACCGCCACCGGAGGTGTGAGGGGCGCTGGAACCAGGAGATCCAGTAGGCGGGATGTAAGGGAATCACGCCCGCTACGCCACTGCTTGTACATCGTGGCTAGAAAGAGCGCCGTCGCTCGGCAGTGAACATTCGTGAGTCCCCCCTTGTCCGTAGGGAGCGTGAGCGTTGCGTATCGCACCTTGAGGGGCGACCCAATCATCACAAAGTAGCCTAGTGCTGATTGAAGTCGACGTCCGAGCGTGAGTGGTAGGGGCAGAATCTGCGAAATATGCACCATTCGAGAAACCACATAAGGGTTCAGATACTCGACTCGCTGCAAAGGATCAAGGCGCCGTAGGAGATGTTGTCGGACCGTGGTACGTGTTGTCTGTAAAATACGTCGGTAGTTAACTGCCGCAGTGTCTTTTACAGATGAGGTAAAGTCTATGCCGAGATAGCGGAATCGTTGCACATAAGGAAACGAACTGATTTCTTCCCGCGAAGCTACTGGGGGATTTGAGTAACCTGAGCATAGACATCTGGTGCAACATACCTATGGAAAATTTCTAAGGGCTTGTCTAATCCATGCCATGCAGAATCGAAGCTGTATTGTCTTCCAACGATCGACCAGCATGCTGTTAAGCAGGTGGTAATAGTGCTTTGGCTCATTTGCATTGCAATGAGATGAGTGGATCTGTTGGGATCACATCAGTGATGGTGCAGTGACATGGAATGATATCGTTTCAAACCATTGAGGAATACTGAACATGGTGAGTAATAAACCTAAAATAACAACTGAAAATTTGTGGGAAGTATCTGAATCAATTGTCGTCAAACTGCGATCGCGGGACTTATGCAGCCTGAATCAATTACAGGGTGTACATAAAGTCCGGGAACACTTTCAATTACTTATTGCACAAGAACTAAACATTATACAGATGTCATACGTACTGCATTTTGAAGAGAAGCTTTGAATGTTTTTTTTTACAAACATTCGACATGCGTACTATGAGTGACCCGGACTCCTTATGAATGTCTCTCGTACGCGCTCCACATTCATTTCACTCACACTGGGACGTCCGCTTCTCTTTGCCGGGCACAAGCAACCCGTCGTAACGAATTTGTTGTGCCAGTGGCGTCTTACCGTACTTGGTTCTAAACATCCGTTGAACAGCTGTAGCACAACTGTTTTTTGTCGAACTCCAACACACAGAAAGCTCGTTCCGCACCTGAACTCGCTGTGTTTGTGACTAGCGCTGACTATCGGCAAATTACCAAACTACGCTGTGCCAGTATATATGAAACAAACTTTCGGGGTTTCTCTTCAAAATGACATATGTATGAAAACTGTACAATGTCTGGTTCTTGTCCAATAAATAATTGAAAGTGTTCCTGGATTTTGTGTACACCCTGCGTTTGTGTGGCCCACGGTTCTTAGCCGTATTTTGTAATAATATGCTCTAGTAACTAACAGCTGAGTCCAGAAATGTCAACTAACATTAAGAACTTCTTAAGACTGTAGTTTTCCTGCTCAGTAAAAACAAAAACACTGGCAGAGACAGCAAAAGTCTTACGACGTACTTACCATATTTTATCGACAATAACACGCACTTTTTTCTTCGAAAAATTGCCTCCAAAATTCAGGTCCGTCTTATACTCGAAATTAATATAAAAACGACCAGTGCTTCACGCTGGTCTTAAAAATGGGCGTACATTCGACGCCGCGGGAATCCTATCTCCATCTGGTAACTTTGACTTCAACTGGTAGCAGCAGTGGACCGATGCGACGAACATAAGTTGCGGGGAATTCACAAGCTTGCTAACACTGTCTCCTACTCGCCACGCCATTACAAACCCAGGATACTGTTTAGCTAATGATGTGTCATTGCAGTCTACAGCGCCAGTGAATTGCATTGAAAGTGATTTGTGTTATCGGTAACAGTACAATATTTTTGTCAGTACCTAGTTTGGCTCTGAGCACTATGAGACTTAACTTCTGAGGTCATCAGCCCCCTAGAACTTAGAACTACTTAAACCTAACTAACCTAATGACATCACAAACATCCATGCCCGAGGCAGGATTCGAACCTGCGACCGTAGCGGTCGCGCGGCTCCAGACTGTAGCGCCTAGAACCGCTCGGCCACTCCGGCCGGCTCAGTAGCTAGTTTAGTAATGGAAAAAATAAAAGGTAAGTCTATAATGCAAGCTAATAGACTTCTACAGAAGAAAGTAGAAGCAGAGCAGCTGAGCGACATTTCGGCCCTCCACCAACGGAAAAACACCATTCGCGACTGGATGGCTAGTAAAGAACTGGAAAATAAATGAGGACTGAATGCAAACGCTCGAAATTAGAAGATGACGTATTGAAATGGATTCAAGGATATCGCCAAAATGGCACTGGAATTAATACAAAAATAATTTACATACTCGCTCGTAAGCTAACCTTACAATGGAACTTAACAGACTTCAAGTGTGGAGTTGGTTGGCGCTACAGGCTTGTGAAGCTTCATGGACTTAGCTTGCGAACCAAAACCAAACTATCTCGGAAAACACCACAAGATTATGAAGGGAAAACATTATCTTTCCATCATTTTATCATTCAACATCGAGAGAAAACCAGTGTGGAACTAAGCCAAATAGCGAATATGGACGAAACTCCTCTGACATTTGATGTTACGAGTAACAGAACTTTCGCCATGAAAGGTGCTAAAATCGTAACTATAAAAACAAGTGTACTTCAAAAAATGCACTATACTCTTGTCCTTTCATGTTGTGCTTACGGTACTAAACTTAATTCAACGATCATTTTCAAGCGCAAAACGATGCCAAACCCTTCTGAAACATCGCCAAGTGCTGTTGTTCACGTGCATGACAAGGGTTAAATGGACGGGGCTGGTATAAAATTATGGATTAACAGATTGTAGGAGAGAAGGAAAGACGCTTTATTGACGAACAGTTCTCTTCTTGCTCTAGATCAGTTTAGTAGTCATTTGAAATATTCTGTGAAAGAGAAACGGAGACAGGGAAGTACAGAGCTTGCTGTAATTCCGGGAAGACTCACTTCACAATTGCAACCTCCTGATGCCTCGATAAATAAATCATTTAAAGTGTATATGAAAGGGGAATGGAATAAATGGATGATGAATAAAACCCAACATGAAATCACGCCGAAGCGAGCTCTAAAACGACCTACAATCAAACAAGTGTGTCAGTGGATAAAATAGTCGTTGTCTAGAGTGAAAGAAGACATTATTGTTAAATCCTTCAAGAAGTAAGTAACGCTCTCAGTGGCAGTGAAGACCATCTTACATACGAAGAGGACAACTGTGATGACGAAGAAGAAGAAGAAGAAAGTTCAGATGACGATTTTCAGGGATTGTAAATGTCAGTTCGTTTTTTTAGTCTGGTTTGCATTCTAATAAAAATGGTAAAAATGTTATTTAAAAAAAATCTTAAAAATGAAGGTGATCTTATAGTCCGTAATGTCTTCTAGTTCGTAAAATACTGTAAACTGAATTGATGTTGATACATTCGATCGTGTTAACAGCTTACCTCAGGGAGGAAGCTGGGTGCAGGGACAGATGAATTTGTCACTGGGGTTGATGGGACCTTATAGAGGAAATGTTTTCCTGTTTGCCTTCAAGTGGTGACAACTCGTGAGGGTGTCTGCCTCATACCGACATACATATGGTATAAACTGAAATGAAAATAACATGGATTCGGGAATGAACAGTATAGAGGCGGTCATCTTCAAATACGGCACATATTTACAGCAGGAAATATTAAATTAAGATTGTTGTAATACTACGCAGTGAGTAAACGAAAATTATAATTTAAAACATTTAGTACACATTTGCGGCCCTGTCTCACATTGCATGATCGAATTAAACATATGTTCAGTTACTGTTATTAATCAGTTTCATCCGCTCACACAGACAACGCAACAACACTTCTTCTTGAAGCTACAATGACAGAACATTGCGGTCACTGAGGGTGGTATCAGTTCGAAATAGCGAACAGTCAACAGGAAGTGTTCCAAATGGTGCCGAAGATAGGTACTTGGGTGTCAACGGCCAACTAATCGCTTACTTTCAATAGGTAAACTATTGGGGGGCTCATAGCAGACTAATTTATGCACGTTATCGATTAATAAGATAGGTACATATCGGAAGTTGGAAGTTTTATTATCAAAAATTTTGATTATTATTACTGTAGTAAAATACACACGGAAAAGTGTAAAACTCTATCTCTGACAGTTTTACCGTTATCATTGAATTTAATATGTAGCCGTACAGCTTATAATATGAAAACCCTTATTTCGACGTGTCAGTATTCAAACATTTTCTGGAACCTCCTACTATCAGACGTATCAGTATTCCGACAGAGAACAAAAAACAAATAAATACTCTTCCTATAAATCAAGAAAAATCTATTCTTCAGTAGCTGACTGCGATTTTAAAAATATTCTCCAACATATCCCAGCAGTTATGTTACGCTCCTGCATACAACAGACAACTTACCTCGTCTTGCTGCAATTGCATAAACATACTCAGCAATGCACTAAAATAATTCAAAAGAAATACTGCGATCCATGCAGAGTGCAATGCATGGTCACAATTACTCATGCAACTACTCCTTTGTTTTACTTTTACGAAAATTAAATGATCAAGAAGGGTTTGTTCAACAAGCCTTAAGCTGTATAAAAAATTAAAAGAACCGATAAAAACTTTTAATTTACTACACTCTGAAAATTGAAGATTCATACATTGACAACTTTACTCAGACTTTCATTTTCCTTGTGCATTTGATTGGCAAAAACTTTAATTGTTCCACAATGTTTATAATCAATAGTCACGTATCTGGTCGCAACAAAGACACGAACATTACTCTCAATGTTGTGGCGTAGCAAGACAGCCACGCCACGGAAGTAGCCGGAAGGCACGCGTTTAGCTCACGCAGGCAAGAGATAGGTCTGTAACAGGATACGTAATGAATGCTATAAAGAAAAGTACGTAGCTGCTGGAATACTTAACTTTAATCCATCCTTGTGGTACATTGCTATTGACGAGACAAGTGAGACTCTATAGTTTCAGATAATATACTGCTAATGGTGCCTTGCTAGGTCGTAGCCATTGACTTAGCTGAAGGCTATTCTAACTATCTGCTCTGCAAATGAGCGAGGCTTCGTCAGTGCAGTCGCTAGCAAAGTCGTCCGTACAACTGGGGCGAGTGCTATTCAGTATCTCGAGACCTGCCTTGTGGTGGCGCTCGGTCTGCGATCACACAGTGGCGACACGCGGGTCCGACATGTACTAAATGGACCGCGGCCGATTTAAAACTACCACCTAGCAAGTGTGGTGTCTGGCGGTGACACCACACTCAATGTGTGCAAACAGAAATCTGACAAAATCCCTCTAGTGTGAAGCAAGCAACTACTACGTGCAGCAAAAAGGTAAATTACCAAAATTCCTCGATTAATACCAAAATCTCCTCCGGCGCCACTAGCACCATCAGGGCAGGCTGCGACCACTACTGACGTTCAGCTTCTCTCCACGGCAGGCTGCGTGCAACTACTACCAACAACTGTTCGCTCGCTACCTCTCGCGGTAATAATACCACAGAGATTGTATATGCATGCAACAGCAAAATCAGTAGCCAGTTTTTCAAAAAAAGAATATGAACGGCCAACATCCAATATACAGCCCGATATACCAACCAAAATGTCGATACTGGCTCTTGAACAAAATAGTTTGATGACCCCTGATCTGAACGGTTTTCTGATACATCTTCATATTGTTGCAACTTCATTCATTTCATCCATGTCGATCAAATCATTTAATTTCTGTGCCTTTTATAATATTATATCACTGAAGGTCCACAAACAAATTTCTGATAGCGCTTAGTCAACTGCAAAGAAATCCAGCTGGCAAAACAATGAGCATAACACTAGCAAATATCACAAACCGAGGTAACATTCTGCGCTACTCCTTTTAATGACAATATGTTGTTTGTAATATGGCCGATATGATGTCCTACATTTCAATCCATTGACGAATCATATCAGTGAACACTCTGCTAATGGGTAAAATCTTCAGCCTGGAAGGTAATCATTGTGACAGTCGACTTTCGTCTGCATACACTGTACGACGGGAATGCAGATTACAATTTGTTAAACAATCACAACACTTCTCTCTCTTTCTCTCTCTCTCTCTCTCTCTCTCTCTCTCTCTCTCACACACATACACACACACACACACACACACACACACACACACACACACACACACATCAACCATTCAAAAGACATCTACACCTAAATACATACTCCGCAAGCCATCGCATGGTACATGGCAAAGGGTATCTGGTACGAGCACTAGTCACTTCTTTTCCTGTTCCACTCACAAATAGAGCAAGCGAATAACAACTGTCTATTTGCATCCGTACAGTTCCAGTTTCTCTTATCTCATCTTCGTGGTTCTTACGCGATATCTACGTTGTCCGCAGTAGAATCGTTTTGCAGTCAACTTCATATGACATATTGTTCAGTGTACTAGTTGCAACGAGCAACTAGATCGTTTAGAATCTGTGTCAAGTTTACTAATGTAAAGAATAATAGTTCTTGGAAAAAGTCATTCGCATGCGCGCACAATTCTGATTTATTTCCTGTAGCCTCATGTACGGTAACACAAGAACACTATACTCTCCGTATGCTACCTGACACAGTTTCATAACGTGGCCGCAATTTAAAATATGATACTCTCTTCGTATCTACAAGAAATGAAAATGAATCATATAAACTGCATTACTGAGGAGGAAGAAACAATCCTGTCAAAGTCAGTCACCTATTGGACGTTTCAACATCATTATGTATACGAACAGAACTGAACTGGTGCGTTTCTGGCGCCAGTTTCCATCGATTGTCATTTTGATCTCTGAGTCGACTTCGATGCTCATTTGTCTTCTGCTCATATCTTTGGCAGCGCGGATTTAACGGCAGCGCGAGCGCCCTGCTGGGGAGGTGTGTCGCGATCGGCGATGAGCCAGAGTCACGTGGGACTGTGTACATACGAGGTGTGGCTAGAAAAAAACCGGACTAGTACTGGTGAAACAATAAAACGAATGCAATAAGGCTGAAAGTCGCGTGGCCTGTCACGTGACTCTCGCTCCGCCTACTGCTCGAGTTTCATCTGCCTCCTGCACTCAGTCTGCCCGTGGCGTCTGTTTTAAGTAGTTGACGTTTTGTCTGTGCGTCGGAAAATGTTGAGTGTACAGAAAGAACAGCGTGTTAACATCAAATTTTGTTTCAAACTAGGAAAATCTGCAAGTGAAACGTTTGTAATGTTACAACAAGTGTACGGCGATGATTGTTCATCGCGAACACAAGTGTTTGAGTGGTTTAAACGATTTAAAGATGGCCGCGAAGACACCAGTGATGACACTCGCACTGGCAGACCATTGTCAGCAAAACCTGATGCAAACATTGAAAAAATCGGTAAACTTGTTCGACAAGATCGCCGTTTAACAATCAGAGCAGTGTCTGAGTTAACAGGAGTTGACAAGGAAAGTGTTAGGCAGATTCTTCATGAAAGTTTCAACATGAACAAAGTGTGTTCAAAAATGGTTCCAAAGTGTCTCGCAATTGAACAGAAGGAACGCCAAAGAATGGTTTGTTCTGACATCCTGGAAAACATTGAAAGTGATCCCACCTTCTTACAAAATCGATGCATTGGAAAACTCCTGGTTCTCCACGACAAAAAAAAGCACGAATGTCAAAATCGAAATTCAAGGCAATGATGATTGTTTTTTTGACATCAAAGGGATTGTGCACATTGATTGGGTACCAGAGGGACAAACAGTGAATCAGCATTACTACATTAGCGTCCTGGCTACCCTACGTGAGCGAGTACGGAGAAAACGGAACGATTTGTGGAGAAAAAAGTCATGGATCCTTCACCAAGACAATGCCCCAGCTCACAGTGCGTTGTCAGTGAAGACGTTTTTGGCAAAACACAACATTCCCATCTTAGATCATCCACCCTACTCACCTGATTTGGCCACCTGTGACTTTTTTCTTTTCCCTAAAGTCAAGTCAGCTTTGAAAGGAACTAGATTTGACACTGTTGAAGCAGTAAAAGAAAAAGAGACGGAAGTAATGTATGGACTTACCGAAAATGATCTGCAGCATTGCTATGAACAGTGGAAAATTCGTATGGAGCGGTGTAGAGACCGAGGAGGAGAGTACATTGAAGGAGATAACATGAAATTGTAAATAATTGTAAATAAATGTTTTTTCCAGCATCAGTCCGGTTTTTTTCTAGCCGAACCTCGTAGGTAGGACGGCAAGAGGACGAGTCTGACAACGAAGGAGCGGGGCCAGCGGCTACGGCGTGTTGAGTCTTGAGGGCAGATCCACCGCCCATGGTAATTTGGTTTCCTAGAGGTCAGAACGATGAATGATAATCTCCTTCGATTCTGCGATAACCTACGCCGGCCGATTGAATTGGAGTCGCTGAGTTGCTTCGGTGGGTTGTTTGCAGCTTAATTGAATATGCCAGTGTACTAAAAATCCTTTGGAATTGTTTTGGTTATTTATCACTTACCTCCGTATCGTGAGTAACTATCTTGACGGCAGTTGAGGAAGTGTGGCTACGCCCAACCAACCGACATGAAGCGTGGTTAAAGATACCCCGAGATACGTCCTCTATTCTACCTTGTAGTTCATTTGGTAGTTTGGCGTGTAAATGTGCACCGAGATAATTGTATTGATCACCTGTTCTTTAGATAAGATTGTGTAGTTTATGTCTCAGAACATTGTCTGCCGTTGATGTGTGTTGTGTTACAGATAACTGGCAGCGGTCGACGCGAGCATACTGGGAGCAGAGCACCACGGGGGCAAGGAGATATTTAAGGCCCTGTCCTCTCCTTTACATCTTGGATTATGTTGTCACTGTTGCGTGATTCCATCTTTCCGGTGAAGAATTATAGCATCTGAAGTTCAATTGCAGTGCAAAGTTGAGTACATTTCTATGTCATTTCCTGTCTCGTGGATTTCTGGTATTGATTTGAATTCTTGGTCTGCTCGCGTCTATCACTAATTCACACGCAATATTGAAACAACTTCATTTTAGGGGTATTGTCATATGGTCATGTTCTAGTTGTAATCATTCTAAGAATATTGTTGATTAATCAACTGAGTAAATAAATTTGAAGATTGGTTTGGTCAAAGTTAAAGCACCTCCTTAATTGTTTTAGTCATTTGCTTTGCAGCAAGTACCTGGGCACATCGACTGTCACTCACGACCCACAAAACCATTGTGAGGTGTGAACGAAGAGGTGTGTCGCTCAGAATGTCAGAGGCATTTAGCACCACGTTATTGGAACCCCTATGCGTTGTACTTGCAACATACCCACTGGTGTAACATACACACAGAGCAGCACCACACTGACTCAAAAGAAGAAGATTGGACAAGGTACATGAGATGACAGGGGGGCATATTACAGAAAACGCCAGTTCAGTCTTTGTAATATTGCGACATGGCAAAAAGAATGGGAAACATCTGACAAGAGCTGCCAGATCTTCTCCTTCTTCCTGAAAATCCAGGAACGGTTAAGTCTCAGACACGTCGACCCTAGTCGCGGAATGGTACACTTCCCGACGGGCAACAGTCTTTACACTACACACCTGCACCACTTTGGCCTTAGCCAAAGTGATACACATGAATGTGGACAACTTGGGTCCTCAAAGACATAACACTACAATGCGACACACACACACACACACTCACATGTAGGACTGTTGGTGAATTAGAAGATATAAGACAAACTTTAAGAGACACAGATAAATGGATCATGCTTAACCGTATCACTGATGAAATATCAAAAGCACTACACAAGACTTACAAGCAGCAATGACCATACATAAAATCACGACCAAACATGCACCCTGCGCAACAACTTGTTCTCCCACAACAGAGATTCAAATACTTATATGGAAACATATGAACATACAAACATGGATGATGACATGAACACACTAGTATCACCTGATACATATACATAATAGGCACAGGAGCAGATCACACGACTGCATCAATATTACAAGTAATATACACGTGAAACTTAGAGATAAGTTAGTAATAAACAACAAAACAACGGATTTTATTGTTTGTAGAAAGTAAAAGAAGCAATTATTTAGGTCTGTAGAGTATTATTTTCACGTGTAATATGTAAGGTGTATAAGATGCAAACTGTGAAACATATGAACTTTATAAGATACATAATAACACTCAACTACACAAACACGTAGTTTGTTTAGGAAAGTTGGCTAGCAAAACCTTAAAAGATCTGTGTTCTAAACCTTAACCAGTTCCTCAGCTGATTGGAAGTAATGAGAGTTCTGATGGGAATTGTATGGACATCTGTACTAATTAAGTAAAGCTTTACCTGAGTATATTTACCTAGTCATATTCAAATTTCAAGTTGTATGGGTCTTGTTCCGGTTAAAGAAATTTATTTGTTATTTGTCCAAGTGATCTGGCCTTGTAAGGCAGTCTCCTGCATTATTGTGACTGTAATTTTATAATGCTTTTGATTGTAATAAAATATGTAGCAACTACAACGGATTGCTATTGTGATTTTGGTGTGTCGCTACCATGTAAATTGATAAATGAAATCTTTCTTTACGCTCACACCATACATCATTATTTTTACCAGTTAAAAACAAATACTCCACATTCTTCAATTATGGAAATGTTTTATTAATTATTTAAGGACTTCCACATGTAACCAGAACGAATAATAAATTTCGTAACAAAATTGTTGCTACAGAAGCTGGCTCGCATCACTGCAGCATAAAACATATATATTCTAAAACCGCAATAATTACGCAGAAGGCTTCACAAGACGTCCGGCGAAGAGGATCGTCCGTGTGATGTCGTCCACAATGAAGAACATGAAGGGGTGGTCGGCCTTGAAGATGACGGGTGTTGGTGGCGGAAATTGAGGAGCGCTCGATCCAGGTGCTATGAGAACTGCAACAACAGGAAGAGATATTAGATAACTATCCTAGAAAATAATTTTATCAGTGCTATTCAAGTATGCTGAGGTTAAGATTTCCGGGTTCTCAGGTAGCGGAAGATAAGATCAGCCCTGCCCATGAAAGGCAGGAATTATGGATAGAGTCCCACTGTAACATGCTGCTTCAACATGTTACTGTTTTATAAAACAAACACACGCCAACATTCTCGATAGTTACGAACTGCATGGGGCGCTACATGTGTCCTGGTGTCTCCAAAACGAACATTTCTTCGCACTGGAAGCGCAGTCTAGTGTCGATGGTTTACACGGTCAAACACATTTAGTGCTTTTTTCCGTTTAATTTTGGTACTGAACCCGTATCAGAGCAGTTACGATGGTATCATAATCACACAGATGATTGAAGGAACTTTATAACGTACTTTTACCCGCTGCATGCTTTGGAATTACTAAAACTTCGTGGCAGATTAATACTGCATGACTCGAACGTGGGATATTTGCCTTTCGTGTGCGATCGCTCTGCTGCCATAAAAGCTTTGTTACCACCAGTAACTCGTCCCCTACCTCCCAAACTTCACTGAAGTTTCAAGAATGAAATTTTCGCTCTGCAGCGGAGTGTTCGCTGATATGAAACTTTCCTGGCAGATTAAAACTGCGTGCCGAAGAGAGACTCGAACTCGAACTCAAAGATCCCGAGTTCGAGTCTCGGTCCAGCACGTAGTTTTAATCTGCCAGGAAAATTTCATATCAGCGCACACTCCGATGCAGAGTGAAAATTTCATTCTGGAAACATCCCCCAGGCTGTGGTTAAGCCATGTCTTCGCAATATCCTTTCTTCCAGGAGTGCTAGTTCTGCAACGTATGCAGGAGAGCTTCTGCGATGTTTGGAAGGTAGGAGACGAGGTACTGGCGGAATTAAAGCTGTGAGCACGGGTCGTGAGCCGTGCTTGGGTAGCTCAGCTGGTAGAGCACTTGCCTGCTAAAGGTAAAGGTACCGAGTTCGAGTCTCGGTCCGGCACACAATTTTAATCTGCCAGGAAAGTTTCGCCGAAGTTTTCACGCATACGTTTCGGGTCTGGCACTCCTGGAAGAGGAGATGCTGGAGAGAAATGGGTTAACCACAGCCTAGGGGACTGTTCCCCGTATGAATTTTCATTCTGCTGTGCAGAGTGTCTGCGAGTAGTCAGCTGTATACTGAAAATTTGTTCTTATCCGACACTGCTGCTGTTTACTTCTTGAGTCAAAAGTCAGGTTTATCGAATATCTTTAAAACAATGCTGTAGAACATCGCTTTCCTTTTAGAGCGACTATATACTCTAGTTATGGTTAAACTTTTCTACTTGAGCCAGCGTAGGTGGAAACCTACTTCATAGCAATGACGTTGAGACTATGCACTGCAGGATTTGCGTTTTTGGTAGTGATAGTGTCATGACTTACTGTTAGGTGCTGGTACTGGTATAGCGACGTAGGTTTGAAGCACAAGCGTCAGCTTGCACTACATTTGCAGTCAACGTGGATCTGGACAACGAAAGCACGGTTTTTTTCGTAAAGATGTTTTTTTATCAAAACGTCAGCAACAGTGCTGCTGCTCTTTGAGAGTATCGACGCTTTAAAGAAATATGGGCAGGATCTACTTTCGCACGGGTTTTGAAGAACATAACCCGGAAGCTCGAATTAACTGGCAATTTTGTAACTGCTCCTGAGAGAGACCGACGGCCAATTGCGCCAAAAATTGTTCAGGAATTTACTGTTGCCATGACACAGAATGCCGGACGCAATGTGTGATCTTCATGCAGTGCCTGAACTGTGTCACGACAGTTCAACATTCCACGGTCCACCGTTTGAAAAGTGCCGCGAACGATTCCGAAATGGTATCTCTAGCGCGGTTCCAGGCTACCGTAGATACAGAATTTTGTAACCTGGAACGCAGACATGGTGCACAATTAACAAATGTTACCCTCTCATGCGGAAATGAAAATGTGTTTCTCTAAATGGTTTATTCACTATTTCTCTTCCGCGTGCTCCTAGAAATGTTTAAACAAGGTTTCGTTGTCGTCTGATCACTCGTTTTTCGTGGGGGCCCTCGCAGATAGCGAAAGTTTAATCCTAACCACTCTTTATACAAAAACTTGCCATATAGAACTTCCTCTTTATTTGACAGACGTTTTCTGCAAAGTAGCCTGAAAATGAAACTAGTTTTACAAATCTCATATAGAAAATGCTGTGAACACAGCTGAACAATAGTACACACCAGAAACAAACGTACATTACTTGAACACAAAATTTGTTCTCACTGCTAGAGACTAATAATAGTGTTGTTCTCCTGTATCTAGCCCGCACGAACCGCTGAAGAGAACGGCGCGCGTGTTGGTTTCTTTTTTTCCTAGTATGGCGAACACGAGTAGGTGATCAGCCTTGAAAAATGACGGTGATGATACTGATAAAGACTACAGATTTAGGGCACTAAAGTAATGCGTCATCAAGGAACTTACATAAACTGTGGTGTCACAGCCAGACACCACACTTGCTAGGTGGTAGCTTAAATCGGCCGCGGTCCATTTAGTATATGTCGGACCCGCGTGTCGCCACTGTGTGATCGCAGACCGAGCGCCACCACAAGGCAGGTCTCGAGATACGATATAGCACTCGCCCCAGTTGTACGGACGACATTGCTAGCGACAATACGGACGAAGCCTTCCTCTCATTTGCCGAGAGACAGTTAGAATAGCCTTCTGCTAAGTTCATGGCTACGACCTAGCAAGGCGCCATTAGCCTTACCTACTTCGAGAGTTATCGTATAAATGTCGCAAGAAGAACGTGTAAACCAACAAAGATTAAAAGTTAAGTATAAAGCAGCTACGTACTTTTCTTGCTATCATTCAATAGTTATCCTGTTCCAGACTTGACGCCAGTCGGCGTGTGTGTACGCGTGCCTTTCGGCTCCCTTCTCAATTTGGCGTAGCTAGCTTGTTACGCCACAACATAAACATTGAGCGAAATTGCGTAAAGGCAATTAAAACAACTATGAATTGTAAATCTAGCAAGAAGTAACAAAGGAACACAACGAAAAGAATCTAAAATACAACCCTGATCTAAGAATGGAAGGAAGTAACTCAGCGTTCGCACTGTAGATTTCATCGAACGTAGTTTACTGTTCTTCACTTTTAGCCACTGAGTCTTCCGCCAGTAAATGACCCTCCTTGTCAAGTACGTGGTCACTGCTCGCAGAGGGAATGAACATGGAGCAGGCAGTCCGAGATAGTGAACGTCGTTGGGCGGACAGCACGTCCAGAACATCTTGTAATGTACATTCATATTTCAGCCACAATGACATGTCTTCTACAGACTTGGTTTGAAATCCTCTTTTAATAAGATTTTGATAACATTTCTCCTGGGGCCCCTTACAAATGGAACATCCTACATTTTCTTCAAGTTTTCCTCCTTCTTTCTTTCTTTCCACTAATATTCAAGAATTGTATAATACTGTTCGTTGAATCGTCAAATTTGCAAAGTTTCGACGTAACAACGCATTGAAGGCGGTGCTATTCTGGAGACTCATTTTGACCGCAGTGAGTGAGAACGTGACGTCGAGGGAGGGAAGACACCCGTGTACGACGTGGTGTGTTGCGTTACACAGATGTGACACAAGTCATGGGATACCCGCTCACATCGAGTCGGACCTCGTTTTGCCCGGCGCGGCATGTACTCAACAAGTCACGAAGTCCTCCGCAGAAATTAAGAGCCATGCTGCCTCTATTTCTGTCCATAATTGCTAAAATGCTGCCAGTGCAGGATTTTGTGCTCGAACTGACCTGTCTATTATGTCCCATAAATGTTCGATGTGGTTCATGTCAGGCAATCTGGGTGTTCCGATCACTCGCTCGAATCGTCCAACATGTTCTTGAAACCAATTACGAGCAATGGCGGCCCAATTACATGACGCAGTGTCATCCATAAAAATTCCATCGTTGTTTGGAAATATGAACATGAATAATCAAAATATCCACGGGTGTGCTGCCGGTCTATAGTGTCCAACGGGCACAATATTTCGGCGATCATACATGTCGCCATCATCAGGTGAACTGACGGACTGAGCTCCTGTGAACGTGCCGGCACGGAGATCCGTACGCTATGGCTGCTCAGAGGGAACTGGGTTCGGTCGCGGCGGCGGCCGATTTAAATACCCTCCGCCCGTGGCGCGCTCCCTCCGCCGTTCGCGCCCCGCGCCACGGTCGTGCGGTGGAACAGATTGCGACGGCGTCTGAGATGACGCCGGTGTGATGGCTCTGTCCGCCGTGGTCGTCACAACTACACGTTTGCTCGATTTACTCATGATTAACCCAAACGCTGGTTCCCAAGCCTTGCTAAGATTATAGCCACAGTCACGGCTTATGAGGTCGTCATTGGTGCGAATTTCGATGGCCTCCCTAACAACGCTGTCCCAGTATCTCGACGTCTGTGCCAGAATCGGAAAATCACGCCATGGAGTATGACCGCACGAGGATTCTGGTACAGACGTCGAGATACTGGGACGGCGTTGTTAGGGAGACCATCGAAATTCGCACCAATGACGACCTCATAAGCCGTGACTGTGGCTATAATCTTAGCAAGGCTTGGGAACCAGCGATTGGGTTAATCATGAGTAAATCGAGCAAACGTATAGTTGTGACGACCACGGCGGACAGAGCCATCACACCGACGTCATCTCAGACGCCGTCGCAATCTGTTCCACCGCGCGACCGTGGCGCGGGGCGCGGACGGCGGAGGGAGCGCGCCGCGGGCGGAGGGTATTTAAATCGGCCGCCGCCGCGACCGAACCCAGTTCCCTCTGAGCAGCCATAGCGTACGGATCTCCGTGCCGGCACGTTCACAGGAGCTCGATTCGTCAGTTCACCTGATGATGGCGACATGTATGATCGCCGAAATATTGTGCCCGTTGGACACTATAGACCGGCAGCACACCCGTGGAAATTTTGACTATCAAATACGCCGGGAGAAACTCAAGAATCACATGAGCATGAATGGCTGCAAAAGATCTCCAAGTAGCCGAATAGAACCATTTCCTGTCTATGATCGGTTCAGTTGGACCAGGGGATCCAGCCCATTCTGTCTAAACAGGGACCACACCATTATGGAGCCACCGCCACCATGCACATTGCCTTGTTTACGAATTCGGGCCATGGCTTCGTGGGGCCTGCGCCAGACTCATCTGACCAGGACACTGTTTTCCAATCGTCTTGGCTCCAACCGATACGGTCACGAGCCCAGAAGAGGCGCTGCAGACGATGTCGTGCTGTCAGCAAAGGCACTCGCATCAGTCATCCTACGGACACGTTCGTCGTGCGTCCCACACTGATTTCTGCTGTTATTTCACGCAGTGGTGCTTCTCTGCTAGCACTGACAACTACGAAAACTCTGCAGCTCTCGACCATTAAGTGAAGGCCGTCGGGCACTGCGTTGCCCGTGGTCAGAATTGATGCCTTAAATTTGGTATTCTCGGCACGTTCTTGACTGTGGATCTCGGAATATTTAATTTCCTAATGATTTCCAAAACTGAATGTCCCATGTGTCGAGCTCCAATTACAATGCCACGTTCAAAGACTGTTAATTCCCGTCGTGCAGCCATAATGTCACCGGAAATCTTATCACATGAATCGCCTGAGTGCAAATGACAGCTCTACCAATGCAGTGCCCTTATGTACCTTGGGTACGCGATAGTACCGCCATCCGTATATGAGCACATCGCTGTCCCGTGATTTGAGATGACGTCACACAGACCGTAAAGAGACTGTATAGCCACCACGTCATAAATGTAACTCCTGCGTTCCAAATTATCGGCTATGTGAACCAGATATGATTGTGTGTTGTACCCAACGGCACCATGGAGAGGACGTGTGCAGGCACAGTATGATGACGATGACGAGGGCAATGCGGCAATGTTGGGGTTCCTCTGGGAGACTCGGCACACGTATACATCCATCGTATTGCTATGGGCGGAACCACGAATCCTTGGAAAAGATATGACGTTGGGCGCCGCCCCCTTCCTGCTGCAGCGTATCAAGGGAAACAGCAACTGTGGTCGCCGTGATTGCAGTCCGTTGTCTGCAGATCAATCGTGCTATCTGTGTTGATACTTGTCCCCTGTGAACAAACCCATTTCGTAAATGAAACTACGTAAAGTGGCTGAACTGTCGTGCACGGCCAAGCGAACAATGTGACCGTCTTGCGAGTTCCCGACCAGTTAGAGTACCTCACAAACCACCAATATTCAGTTGCGATTTCTGAACGAGAAACGTGCTGCGTAATGTTTCCTTTTCTGCAGAAAGTAAATGAGGTTACTCAATTTGCGTATCAGAGCACTCCAGATCGATCTGCATGCAGTCTTCACTCTACTGTAATTCTTAAGGCCAGAAACGTATTAGAAAGAGAAATGACACAGTAGTTTCTCAGTTTGTCCATCATTTTAAAGCATTTACATGAAGCATGTTGTGATGGTACTTAGTAGACGATAAACATTTTTGTTTTTCTACAAATTTGTAAGATGAAGTACGTATTTGTTGGAAACACAGCACTGCCATTTTGCTATAATCAAGAGAAAATGACTAGAAAAGAAAGAGTGAAATTTTACGATCCGTTTTTGTTACTCTTCGAAATATAAACCACATGCAAAATATGTAGTATGAAGTATACAAATGTTTATGTGTTAATTTATCGTCACATACAATAATCCAACAAAGTTTTAAGTCAAGAAGACTTAGCAACGAAAATGTCCTGTTAGCCCCCGTTGTGGCTAATTACTAAAGGAGTAGGGACGTAATAGACCTCAGAAGGATCGCAAGAAACTAATTGGTAAAAAGTCGAAGTTTACAATATTTACGGACACTCTATTCTGTGAGGGCATCGGACTGATATACAGATTTTCTTAAGATTCGCTACCCAGTACAGCTTCATAATAACACATAATAATTAACATATCAACACATAATTACGTAATACATTTTTTTCCTTGTGGGGTAGTCACCAAACTTTTCCATTATTCTTATTTTATTAATATATTACAATGCCCTTTTGACAGAGGATTGATGGTCAGCTGTCACAACTTGTTACAGCTTATTTAAAGTACAAAAGAATCAGTTACTTTATAATTTAAATAGAAGCCTAGGCCCCTTAGGAAACATGAGCATCCTGGAGACAAACAAGAACCTCTAACAGGCCATAAAGCCTCTCATCACGGATAAATGTGTTGAATACTGTAACTACTTCCATCTTGAAAGGTTGGATGTCTTTCAAACTAATGACTTTTCTTCAGAAACACTTCAAAGGTGGCTACACTGAGTCACAGCGCCAGAGATTGCGCCCAAAACTATTATTCCGCCGCCTCCACTGGTGCAGTAGTGGTCCAGAGCATGTTGTTGTTCTGTTGGGCGAGAGAGTAGATGCTGTTCGGTTGGTGTAATGTATAGATGGATGAAGTTGCAATTGTCAGTGTGTATTTGAGGAGATGGGCTTTTGATTTATGATTCTGGTGTAATGGAAAATTTTCGTCAATATATAATGAGGTAAAAAGGTATTACAGTTTTCTTTAATGACAATGCCTCTTGCTCACAGGTACAGTCAACAAGGCATCTGGCTCGTGTTCATTTATTAGACTTGTAATTCTGGTTTCTATGTGCATTTATAGTATTTCTGGTTTTTCAATTAGTTCATTGTAAATGGCGTTTAAAATATTTTGTCGTATTGAGAAAGAACCGAGCCAGATACATGTACGTTGAGTCACACTACCACACACAGAACATTTACACTTGTGCTTTGTTGTTTCGTTGCTTTTATAGTTGCAGGGGACTTAATTAATCAATTGTGTTAATGGAAATTCCTTGCCATTCTTTATTTTTATTTTATGCAGTCAGATTGCGTGCTAATACTAGTCAGGGCCAACCGGTTACGAGACTTCGTAACCGGACACACAGCTACTAAAATTATTGCATTTATTCATTAATATTGTTAAGCCCCCATGCACACTATATGAACAAAACTGAGAATAGAACATAATGTGATAAGCAGTGCCTTACAGCAGTCAGCTACGTTATCAGGCCATGTGGTATTTGGTGTTTCTCGTATTAACTAAAGCGGTGTATAACATATGCTCACTCAGATAATGATGCTCATACATAACCTTTTCCGCTTCAATAATTCTTCCTGTGTCGGGTTTAAGGAGTTTATCATTAGGAAACCACACTGATTAACGTGTTTGAAACTACACTCCTGGAAATGGAAAAAAGAACACATTGACACCGGTGTGTCAGACCCACCATACTTGCTCTGGACACTGCGAGAGGGCTGTACAAGCAATGATCACACGCACGGCACAGCGGACACACCAGGAACCGCGGTGTTGCCCGTCGAATGGCACTAGCTGCGCAGCATTTGTGCACCGCCACCGTCAGTGTCAGCCAGTTTGCCGTGGCATACGGAGCTCCATCGCAGTCTTTAACACTGGTAGCATGCCGCGACAGCGTGGACGTGAACCGCATGTGCAGTTGACGGACTTTGAGCGAGGGCGTATAGTGGGCATGCGGGAGGCCGGGTGGACGTACCGCCGAATTGCTCAACACGTGGGGCGTGAGGTCTCCACAGTACATCGATGTTGTCGCCAGTGGTCGGCGGAAGGTGCACGTGCCCGTCGACCTGGGACCGGACCGCAGCGACGCACGGATGCACGCCAAGACCGTAGGATCCTACGCAGTGCCGTAGGGGACCGCACCGCCACTTCCCAGCAAATTAGGGACACTGTTGCTCCTGGGGTATCGCCGAGGACCATTCGCAACCGTCTCCATGAAGCTGGGCTACGGTCCCGCACACCGCTAGGCCGTCTTCCGCTCACGCCCCAACATCGTGCAGCCAGCCTCCAGTGGTGTCGCGACAGGCGTGAATGGAGGGACGAATGGAGACGTGTCGTCTTCAGTGATGAGAGTCGCTTCTGCCTTGGTGCCAATGATGGTCGTATGCGTGTTTGGCGTCGTGCAGGTGAGCGCCACAGTCAGGACTGCATACGACCGAGGCACACAGGGCCAACACCCGGCATCATGGTGTGGGGAGCGATCTCCTACACTGGCCGTACACCACTGGTGATCGTCGAGGGGACACTGAATAGTGCACGGTACATCCAAACCGTCATCGAACCCATCGTTCTACCATTCCTAGACCGGCAAGGGAACTTGCTGTTCCAACAGGACAATGCACGTCCGCATGTATCCCGTGCCACCCAACGTGCTCTAGAAGGTGTAAGTCAACTACCCTGGCCAGCAAGATCTCCGGATCTGTCCCCCATTGAGCATGTTTCGGACTGGATGAAGCGTCGTCTCACGCGGTCTGCACGTCCAGCACGAACGCTGGTCCAACTGATGTGCCAGGTGGAAATGGCATGGCAAGCCGTTCCACAGGACTACATCCAGCATCTCTACGATCGTCTCCATGGGAGAATAGCAGCCTGCATTGCTGCGAAAGGTGGATATACACTGTACTAGTGCCGACATTGTGCATGCTCTGTTGCCTGTGTCTATGTGCCTGTGGTTCTGTCAGTGTGATCATGTGATGTATCTGACCCCAGGAATGTGTCAATAAAGTTACCCCTTCCTGGGACAATGAATTCACGGTGTTCTTATTTCAATTTCCAGGAGTGTATATGCAAGGCCATCGAAAGAGACAGTCTGGTAATTATGTTAGTGCTTCTTCCTGAGGCAAGTAATTGACAACACTGGTATCCCAAAATTTTCTTATTGTCACTTTACATTGAATCGCGTCTCATACCGCTAGCGAACTAGTGTCTCACTAATTCACCCGACTTTAATTTTCTAAGGGTTCAAACACTGAACTTCATACTTGAATACACTATCAGTCGAATTAGATTTCCTCTTATAAAGTAATACCTCTTCTCTATCGCTTATCCTCCTAAATTTTTCTGAAACTGAGCAAAATTAACAAACACAGTTTAACACCATACACTTATCTTTTTATCACTCAGCGTTGCCTTATTTATGGAATTATTCAGTTATATATTGTACACTAACTATTAAGGAATTATTTAGATCTATATTATCTTCTAATGACAGAAAAGTGAGTAAAGGAATCTACTGTTTTGGGCCTATCTTCTATCTATTCAACAACAAACTTTTAATAAATTTCTCATATTTACTTCAATTTCTTGTCTCATTTTTCGCGATATATCGAAAAGTTCCTACCTCATTGCTGCAGGAGAATATTCTTGAAAATACGTACTCTTCCATGCTTTCTTGCCTTTCTAAGAATTTTATAGACAGTTTATAATGTGACTCAACCACACGAAAAAACAAAATCGCGTACATTAGAGTCTGTTACCTATATAAACTTCATCTCTCGTACTATATGCCATCTTTCTAGAGAGGCCATTTTGAGATGTTACTGTTGCTACTCACCTACTGTTTCTCTTTTAATTACTGAAGTGATCAATTTATAACTACAAAAAATATATTAAACGAAATGAACATATATAAATATTAATCTACTGATTAAAATTGTATGTCACTTTGAAACAGCTTTTTAAGTGCTTTTCATTGGTGCTATCATACATTATTACTTCACACCAATTTTTAATTATTGTCAATATTACTAATCTCTGTTTCAATTAACACTAATTTTACTATGAAATCAGTCTTATACGTACAATATTTCTACATAGGAAGATAGGAATGTTTATGCTCACAGTGTGGTATCATCTTACAATGTACACATGTCTGAATATTATGGAGTCACGGTTTAATGTGCATATCACTTCTGAATCATCTACATCTACATCCATACTCCGCAAGCCACCTGACGGTGTGTGGCGGAGGGTACCCTGAGTACCTCTATAGGTTCTCCCTTCTATTCCAGTCTCGTATTGTTCGTGGAAAGAAGGATTGTCGGTATACTTCTGTGTGAGCTCTAATCTCTCTGATTTTATCCTCATGGTCTCTTCGCGAGATATACGTAGGAGGGAGCAATATACTGCTTGACTCTTCGGTGAATGTATGTTCTCGAAACTTTAACAAAAGCCCGTACCGAGCTACTGAGAGTCTCTCCTGCAGAGTCTTCCACTGGAGTTTATTTATCGTCTCCGTAACGCTTTCGCGATTACTAAATGATCCTGTAACGAAGCGCGCTGCTCTCCGCCAGATCTTCTCTATCTCTTCTATCAACCCTATCTGGTACGGATCCCACACTGCTGAGCAGTATTCAAGCAGTGGGCGAGCAAGCGTACTGTAACCTACTTCCTTTGTTTTCGGATTGCATTTCCTTAGGATTCTTCCAATGAATCTCAGTCTGGCATCTGCTTTACCGACGATCAACTTTATATGATCATTCCATTTTAAATCACTCCTAATGCGCACTCCCAGATAATTATGGAATTAACTGCTTCCAGTTGCTGACCTGCTATTTTGTAGCTAAATGATAAGGGATCTATCTTTCTATGTATTCGCAGCACATTACACTTTTCTACATTGAGATTGAATTGCCATTCCGTGCACCATGCGTCAATTCGCTGCAGATCCTCCTGCATTTCAGTACAATTTTCCATTGTTACAACATCTCGATACACCACAACATCATCTGCAAAAAGCCTCAGTGAACTTCCGATGTCATCCACAAGGTCATTTATGTATATTGTGAATAGCAACGGTCCTATGACACTCCCCTGCGGCACACCTGAAACCACTCTTACTTCGGATGACTTCTCTCCATTGAGAATGACATGCTGCGTTCTGTTATGTAGGAACTCTTCAATCATTTAATTGGTCTGATAGTCCATATGTTCTTACTTTGTTCATTAAACGACTGTGGGGAACTGTATCGAACGCCTTGCGGTAGTCAAGAAACACGGCATCTACCTGTGAACCCGTTTCTATGGCCCTCTGAGTCTCGTGGACGAATAGCGCGAGCTGGGTTTCACACGACCGTCTTTTTCGAAACCCATGCTGATTCCTACATAGTAGATTTCTAGTCTCCAGAAAAGTCATTATACTCGAACATAATATGTGTTCCAAAATTCTACAACTGATCGACGTTAGAGGTATAGGTCTATAGTTCTGCACATCTGTTCGACGTCCCTTCTTGAAAACGGGGATGACCTGTGCCCTTTTCCAATCCTTTGGAACGCTACGCTCTTCTAGAGACCTACGGTACACCGCTGCAAGAAGGGGGGCAAGTTCCTTCGCGTACTCTGTGTAAAATCGAACTGGTATCCCATCAGGTCCAGCGGCCTTTCCTCTTTTGAGCGATTTTAATTGTTTCTCTATTCCTCTGTCGTCTATTTCGATTTCTACCATTTTGTCATCTGTACGACAGTCTAAAGAAGGAACTACAGTGCTGGCTTCCTCTGTGAAACAGCTTTGTAAAAAGACATTTAGTATTGCGGCCTGTACATTCTGATCTATTTAATGTATTCCCTACACATTTTGGTCTGACGTAGCTGTTGACATTAGCTACCGTTCAACACAGCGTGCTTTACAATCTTAGGTTACTGATTACTGTAATGACACTTTTATTTTATTTTCCATAGCTTTACAATTTTCGTAGACTGATGTGAGGTCACCTCATCAATACTGTAGCAAATGAATCCGATTGATTGGGTTCTGATATGCAAATAATGTCACCCCACATTTAGTATAAAAGTGCAGCAAATAGAATTTCATTCAAAAATTGAAGGTCAGGTGGCCCAAAGATGGGCGCCGAAAATACTGTGAAGGAATGCAACGGATAAACTGATAATGAGATTGCGTAATTCAGGACGTCAAAACGCAGTAAACTGAATTTTATTGGCGTACTGAAAATGATGTCACAGCACACTGGGCATCAAATTGTAGTAAATCCAGAAATCACTAAGTAAATGCTAATAAATCACAAAAGTGTAGTGAATTCAAAGATGAAGAATACATGGAAACATTTAGCTTTACTGTTATTCTCATTATCACGTAAACAATACAAATATAATCGCAGTGCCGATAGGACGACATAGACACAACTCGGTTATTGGGCAACTAGGGATGGGAGATTAAACCGTTTCGTGTCAGCAATCGACAGATACAACATTTTTTTCCTGGCATGTCGGTGCGACTTATCGGTCACCTCTCTTCGTATGTGGTTTTGACTGGCAGTCAGCAGCTTTCTTCTCCTGTACTCTGCGGTTCTTAGGCGGCGACCTGGATGGCTTAGGTCTGCGCTCATTCTGCCTAATCCTATTCCAGGTAGACAGCCGTTCGGCGACTGATGCGGTGTTGCTGTTCTCGTGCATGGAGCCTGTTGCCTGTAATGATTATCTCACCCAGAGGCGATGTCAACGTAACATTTGGAAGCTGAGGACATACGAGGAAAACACAGTGCGATGCTTAAAGAATCAACCATCGAATCACAATAAAATCCGTTCAGCGTGGAAGAGAAAATGAATGTTTCACAGAGTGATGATGGACGTGAGACTGAATGCAGGAATCTGACTCAAAGTCTGAAAACTGAGTCGACAATAGGCTGAACATGGCACAGAAATCAAAGTCAGAATGCTATTACGTGAACCAGCAGAGTAATTACTTCTTATCTGGCATCTCTGGGTTCTGTTCTCGCTGATCGACGACTCACTGCCTGTCTTATCTCGCACTGAGTGTCTGATCTGTTCTCTCTCCCATGTCTCTCTCCCCCTCTCCACTCCCCACTCCCCTACACACCTCTGTTTGATTCCTTCTTCCCGAGTCTGCCCCTGCTTAGCAGCTTTATTCTTTCTCTCCCACTGTGTCTTTCAGGGCGCTGAATGTTTTATCGTATCGTCTTTGTGATTGGTGGGCCCAGTTTGTAATCTCGCCCAGTGAACTGTTGACTCAGCACAACCACGTAACCTAGTCTTCATACAAGGCGATCTAATTTCCGACATTTTGAGTCGAAATCTCCTGGGGAGCGGTTAGTGTGTAACACAGGAAAACTTCCATTGTCTTCAAATGTTCCTCGTTGTGTCACTTTCCAGCGCTGGCTGTTGCCTCACAGTGGATTGCTTCAATTTCCTGTCTGCATTCCTGAATTGCCAAGAATGTTGTTTGTAACAGGAATGCCTTAATTCATTCCAGTGTCCTAGGCGTTTGCGACTGGGCGGAATCCTTCTGCCTTATTCATTTGAGAGGGTCAACCCTTTCAGAGCGGAGCTCAAGACTTCCATTTACAGCACAACTGGTAGGGCAAACAACTCACCAAAGGTATCTGCGAGCCCTCAGACTGTGTATGGACATCGGCGAATGTTTGGTGGACCCTACCTGCCTGTACTGACAGAGTCTGGCCTAACAGACAGCAGTCAGAGCAAGCAGGTAGCGGTTCACTAGTGGAACCACGAGGTAAACGACCATGGACCCAACCATGAACCCATAGTCCTCATTCAGGCTAACAGATCAAGGCTTATCCACGCGGCGAGCAGCTTAGCAAACTGGTCAGCCTTTGTATGGTAGCCCCACACACTCAGGCCGACCAGTCAGCTGATTCGTCCTTTGAGCGGGTCTGCCCAGAACCATTCAATTGCGTGTGGGCAATGGAATAGCAGTCAGCTCCATGGTCGGGTATGTCAGTTCCACTAGTGCACCGCTACATGCTTGCTCTGACTGCTGTCTGCCAGACTACATTTTGTCAGTACAGGCTGGTAGGGTCTGCCAAGTATTCACTCTGGAAATCTGTCATCGACTGTATGCATCGTCTGAAAGATCACACTCTTGGTAGTCTTACAAAACCCAACCTTGTGGAGCATCAATTCATCTTTGATGGCATCGAATAGTGCTACTGTCTTTGGTGGAGGGCTGAAGATGACTTCAACTTCAAATCAACTATATGACTTGACTACGACTTCCCATACAAGGCAGGAAAGCTATGGGTTTCAGACTCTCTATTTCATCTCCTTCATTACCTGCCTCCATAGATTGGTGGTCAGCATGTATGTCTACCATGTAGTGGGTTTGATTCCCACTAGGCCCTACTCCCAGGGATTTTTCCTTGGTGGGAGGACTGGAACGGAGTTCACTCAGTATCGTGATGCCAAGTGAGGAGCTACTCGATTGAGGATTTGCGGCTCCAGGGACAAGCAAACCGACAACGGCCAGGAGGGAGGGTGTCTTCACCTCACACCACTCCACACCGCATCCAGCGACGCCATTGGCAGAGGATGAGATGGCGACCGGTCGGTACCGATTGGTCCATCAGAACCAGAACCTTGCTTGATTGCTTGTCCTTTGCTTAAGTTCACTTTGCACTTAGTAGCGATTACAACAATCAATCAAGCCAGATAGGCCGAGACAATAAACCGCCTATGAAACATTAGGTAGTCGAAATTGACCTAACACCTCTCAGATTAATAGTTTGTCCAATCCAATCCATTTTAATATGAGCATCTTTCAAGCGCCAACTCATGCCATTAGTGTGCCGCCTAGTTAATTAACAGAGAAAGTTCTCGTTTTTTGTAACGGTGGAACCCATTGTTAATTACTCTCTACAAGTAAAAATAGTAATGAATCTTCCTTGAGGAATAGTCCAATGCCATCGCTACCTGACGCCAGCGGTACGATTAATACAATAACGTCGAGTGTCCACTAACTATGTTGTTATTTTGAATAGCCCATTGTATAGCAATGAAGCAAAGAAAACCGTTTTGCATGACAGTTTCTTCCACCATCAGGATTCGGAGCGGTTAGTTCCGAGCTCAGTAGCGCAGCATGAGCGTGTGTTAGCAATGCGACTTGGAATATTGTAGTACAAACACTAAAGAAAACGTATTCTCGAATCGTATTAGATGATAGGTAACGTGATTTACTAGAGAATTCTATCTCCTATCCAAGAATAAATATTATGTTATGATATAATTAGCCAGAACGAAGATTGAGAATTAGGGAGGAAGAATACCCGGAACTGGAATCTACATAAACAATATGCCTATCTAACAAGAATCTTTAAATATGAAGGGTATACTAGTCATGATAAAAGTGATTAAGCAGTAAATGGGACACACATTTGAGCACTCATCTGGTATGTACCGAAACACTCGCGAAGCACGACAAGGATCGATACAGAGGAATTTTACCGAATAATGGCAATGGTTCCGTTTAATAGACTTGGATATTAGCATAAAACATACAGCTTGCGTGAACTACGGTGCTTAGTTACCGTTTGACTTTATGCTGAGACAAATGCAACACCGAGTAGTCTAAGAAGATTTAAAATGACGCTGCATGTCATCACTAAGAAAATGATGAAGAAAGTTCGCTAGGAATTTTGCGCTCCATGAAACGCGTCACAGTTGTTGAGTCTTCAGTGTGAGGTGTCATATATGTAGTTCGTCAGTCACTGCAATCAGTGAATGTAAAATTTTGAAATCACCCACCTGTTGCGGCTGCTGCTTCGGTGCCCCTCTCGTTGACCTCTATGAACGCTTTGTGTAAGACTTGGCTTACTGCATAGTCCCCGTCAACAATGCCAGAGAAGTTCGCTTTGGCTGGATTGAACATGGACTCAATCCCGAGCTGAAATTTAAATTTAGTATTCCATGTAAATGAAAACAAAATCTTTCTTTAAGAAATTATTTAAGAAAGCATGAAAGTAGAATTCTCGCTAGGGACACTGATATATTATTTTGTAGCTTCAATGAAATATGTTCGTGATCTTGCACTTTGTTAAGCAACTAAACATCACATACAATACTATTTATACAGCTTCTGTTAACTAATTTTTAATGACACTAATTAGTCTGAACTACCGTCAACGAACTTGAAAAATATCGTAAGGTCTCTATAATGTTTCTTTTCCCACAGCTAATCTACAGATTTTGCCATTAAAAGTATTTCGCTTTCAAAATTACTTGCTGCACACAGGATTTCTGTACTCTGTTTTTTTTACTGAAGGTGACAGAGGGTCGACTGACAAACATTGATATGAATGCTCCGACATTATAGTGTTCGGACATCGATAAGGGTGTTGCATTAAGTACATACCGTCATATTGTCATAAACGGCAAACGGCTGAACAGAATGGTGAGTTGTGTTTGCCACAATGAGTTAAAGTACAGCGTTGTAAGAATCTCAACCAATTACGACACCTTTTAGGCACTTGCCTACACATACCTAGTAAACTTGGCAAGTACAGGATTGTCCTTCTGCCCAGTTACGTGCTAATACTTATCATTGGCCAAATGAGCACGGGTTCCCTGCTTCAAAACTGCTGACTTGTATTGCGATTTCTCAGGCGTTCTCGGTGCCATTGATTAATAGCGGCCGCGCGGAGTGGCCACGCGGTTCAAGCGCCATGTAACTGATAGCGCGGCCGTTCCCGCCGGAGGTTCGAGTCCTCCTTCGGGCATAGGTGTGTGTGTTGTTTTAGCATAAGTTAGTTTAAGCAGTGTGTAAGTTTAGCGACCGCTGACATCAGCAGTTTGGTCCGTTAGAGGTTCGCACACATTCAGACATTTGATTAATAGCGTACTTCCGGTTGTTCTACCGAGATATTGTTTCAGTTTTGTGCACGATAATGGTTTATCAACGAGGGTTGTCCGGAAAGTAAATTCCAATCGGTCACTACGTGAAAACAACAGTGAAAATCAGAAACAATTTGATAATATTCTTCTCGGGTATGCAGCCGGATCATTACGTCTTCATGACACAATATTCCCGCGGTCCACCTGGCCGCCATCTTCAGGTGAGAGTGCTGGTGCACGAACAGTTACATGGCGAGTTCGTGCACCAGCACTCTCACCTGAAGATGGCGGCCAGGTAGACCGCGGGAATATTGTGTCATGAAGACGTAATGATCCGGCTGCATACCCGAGAAGAATATTATCAATTATTACGCCGGGAAAGCCTTCGTAGTCACATCAGAAACATTTTATTTGCAAGAGGTAGCTACACTTTCCAGATACTTCTCTACATCGTCATAGAAGGCAGCCGCCTGTGCTTTCCGACAATTCTCTACGCTCGTCCATAGCGCGTAACCTGTCCCGAACTGTTGTCTTCGTATCCAGCGTTTCATGTGAACAGAGGTGATACTCAGGATGAACCAATTACGGCTGTGTTGTGGGCGATCGAACACTTCCCATCGAAAAGGCTGCAGGAGCGTCTTCACTGCCCCCTGAGAATTGTTGTTCTAGGCACCTTTACTCGCTCACAGTGCGCTCACAACTGAAAAGAGCGTCTTGGCGCGATCGACGGTCATACTAGAGACACTACCCAACACATCTGTGCAAAGCTTCATCAGGTTTTCATTGTGTCCATTTCGCGACCGATCGGAACTTACTTTCTGGACAACCTTCGTATCTTCAGCAACTTTGCTGTGTATATCGAAATAATCAGTAACCAGATGCAAAAAAAAAGTTTTTTTGCTTAACAGCTTTCAAATAATGCGATAGTTATCATCTTCTGAAAAGGGGCACTAAATGCCTGAACCAGTTAAGAATGGCTCTGAGCATTATGGGACTTAACAGCTGTGGTCATCAGTCCCCTAGAACTAAGAACTGCTTAAACCTAACTAAGGACATCACAGCCGGCCGAAGTGGCCGTGCGGTTAAAGGCGCTGCAGTCTGGAACCGCAAGACCACTACGGTCGCAGGTTCGAATCCTGCCTCGGGCATGGATGTTTGTGATGTCCTTAGGTTAGTTAGGTTTAACTAATTCTAAGTTCTAGGGGACTAATGACCTCAGCAGTTGAGTCCCATAGCGCTCAGAGCCATTTAAGGACATCACACAACACCCAGTCATCACGAGGCAGAGAATGAACCGGTTAAGAATATAAAATTTCTGTTATTACATTACACTACTGGCCATTAAAATTGCTACGCCACGAAGATGTGCTACAGACGCGAAATTTAACCTACAGGAAGAAGATGCTGTGATTTACAAATGATTAGCTTTTCAGAGCATTCACACAAGGTTGGAGCCGGTGGCGACACCTACAACGTGCTGACATGAGGAAATTTCCCAACCGATTTCTCATACACAAACAGCAGTTTACGGGCGCTGCCTGGTGAAACGTTGTTGTGATGCCTCGTGTAAGTAGGACAAATGCGTACCATCACGTTTCCGACTTGGATAAAGGTCGGATTGTAGTCTATCGCGATTGCGGTTTAACGAATCGCCACATTGCTGCTCGCGTTGGTCGAGATCCAATGACTGTTAGTAGAATATGGAATCGTTGGGTTCAGGAGGGTAATACGGAACGCCGTGCTGGATCCCAACGGCCTCGTATCACTAACAGTGGAGATGACAGGCATCTTATCCGCGTGGCTGTAACGGATCGTGCAGCCACGTCTCGATCCCTGAGTCAACAGATGGGGACGTTTACAAGACAACAACCATCTGCACGAACAGTTCGACGACGTTTGCAGCAGCATGGACTATCAGCTCGGAGACCATGGCTGCGGTTACCCTTGCCGCTGCGTCGCAGACAGGAGCGCCTGCGATGGTGTACTCAACGATGAACCTGGCTGGACGAGTGACAAAACATCATTTTTTCAGATGAATCCAGGTTCTGTTTACAGCATCATGATAGTCGCATCCGTGTTTGGCGACGTCGCGGTGAACGCACATTGGAAGCGTGTATTCGTCATTGCCATACTGGCGTATCACACGGCGTGATGGTATGGGGTTACACGTCTCTGTCACCTCTTGTTCGCATTGACGGCACTTTGATCAGTGGACGTTACATTTCAGATGCTTTCATTCGATCCCTGCGAAACCCTACATTTCAGCAGGATAATGCCCGACCGCATGTTGCAGGTCCTGTACGGGCCTTTCCGGAAACAGAAAATGTTAGACTCCTCCCCTGACCAGCACATTCTCCAGATCTCTCACCAATTGAAAACGTTTTGTCAATGGTGGCCGAGCAACTGGCTCATCACAATACCCCAGTCTCTACTCTTGATGAACTCTGGTATGGTGTTGAATCTGCATGGGCAGCTGTACCTGTACACGCCATTCAAGCTCTGTTTGACTCAATGCCCAGGCGTATCAAGGCCGTTATTACAGCCAGAGGTGGTTGTTCTGGGTATTGATTTCTCAGGAGCTATGCACCCAAATTGCATGAAAATGTAATCACATGTCAGTTCTAGTATAATATACACTCCTGGAAATGGAAAAAAGAACACATTGACACCGGTGTGTCAGACCCACCATACTTGCTCCGGACACTGCGAGAGGGCTGTACAAGCAATGATCACACGCACGGCACAGCGGACACACCAGGAACCGCGGTGTTGGCCGTCGAATGGCGCTAGCTGCGCAGCATTTGTGCACCGCCGCCGTCAGTGTCAGCCAGTTTGCCGTGGCATACGGAGCTCCATCGCAGTCTTTAACACTGGTAGCATGCCGCGACAGCGTGGACGTGAACCGTATGTGCAGTTGACGGACTTTGAGCGAGGACGTATAGTGGGCATGCGGGAGGCCGGGTGGACGTACCGCCGAATTGCTCAACACGTGGGGCGTGAGGTCTCCACAGTACATCGCTGTTGTCGCCAGTGGTCGGCGGAAGGTGCACGTGCCCGTCGACCTGGAACCGGACCGCAGCGACGCACGGATGCACGCCAAGACCGTAGGATCCTACGCAGTGCCGTAGGGGACCGCACCGCCACTTCCCAGCAAATTAGGGACACTGTTGCTCCTGGGGTATCGGCGAGGACCATTCGCAACCGTCTCCATGAAGCTGGGCTACGGTCCCGCACACCGTTAGGCCGTCTTCCGCTCACGCCCCAACATCGTGCAGCCCGCCTCCAGTGGTGTCGCGACAGGCGTGAATGGATGGACGAATGGAGACGTGTCGTCTTCAGCGATGAGAGTCGCTTCTGCCTTGGTGCCAATGATGGTCGTATGCGTGTTTGGCGCCGTGCAGGTGAGCGCCACAATCAGGACTGCATACGACCAAGGCGCACAGGGCCAACACCCGGCATCATGGTGTGGGGAGCGATCTCCTACACTGGCCGTACACCACTGGTGATCGTCGAGGGGACACAGAATAGTGCACGGTACATCCAAACCGTCATCGAACCCATCGTTCTACCATTCCTAGACCGGCAAAGGAACTTACTGTTTGAACAGGACAATGCACGTCCGCATGTATCCCGTGCCACCCAACGTGCTCTAGAAGGTGTAAGTCAACTACCCTGGCCAGCAAGATCTCCTGATCTGTCCCCCATTGAGCATGTTTCGGACTGGATGAAGCGTCGTCTCACGCGGTCTGCACGTCCAGCACGAACGCTGGTCCAACTGAGGCGCCAGGTGGAAATGGCATGGCAAGCCGTTCCACAGGACTACCTCCAGCATCTCTACGATCGTCTGCATGGGAGAATAGCAGCCTGCATTGCTGCGAAAGGTGGATATACACTGTACTAGTGCCGACATTGTGCACGCTCTGTTGCCTGTGTCTATGTGCCTGTGGTTCTGTCAGTGTGATCATGTGATGTATCTGACCCCAGGAATGTGTCAATAAAGTTTCCCCTTCCTGGGACAATGAATTCACGGTGTTCTTATTTCAATTTCCAGGAGTGTATTTGTCCAATGAATACCCGTTTATCATCTGCATTTCTTCTTGGTGTAGCAATTTCAATGTCCAGTAGTGTATATTTTCGATATTTATGCGTAATATTTCGACGATCGACCAAGCCTTCTTCAGATGCTGCGAGTTTTGCTGTTATGTATACTCGCTGTCGGGACTCCAACCGGGCTGTGAACTAGTGTTTTACTCTCACAACGCTGTTTATAGCCTAGTTGTATCCTCAACGGCAACTACGCCTTTTGATGCTCTTTGTTTTCCAGAGCTCGTACTGATACTGTGTAAAACGCAAATTCACTCCGTGTTTTCCAGTTTTCGTGGCTGCGTTGTACTACCCATAGTGCAAGCGATATGACGCCATATACATTCAGATGCGAGAAAAACTACTCTAGCTTTTCCTTAAAATGGCGCACAGAAAAAATTCTGTAGAAGGGATGGGATAGCGTGACTGTCAGGCTTGCGGGTTCTCTGCCAGAAGGTGGTATGGTGTGGGCAGCTGACGGTACATGTAAACACTTAGTTTCAGCAACAAGTCATTACAGTTGCTGGATGGCCCTCAGGGTCAATTTTTGCCTTTTCATAATATACCGATGGAGACGGTGGCTACGAGCAGGGGCCGGCCGCTGCGGCCGAGCGGTTCTAGGCGCTTCGTTTCGGAACTGCGCTGCTGCTACGGTCGCAGGTTCGAATCCTGTCTTGGGCATGGATGTGTGTGATGTCCTTAGGTTGGTTAGGTTTAATTAGTTCTAAGTTCTAATGGATTGATGACCTCAGATGTTAAGTCCCATAGTGCTTTGAGCCATTTCAACCATTTTTTTGAGCTAGCGGCAGGCACTGGGAGCGCCTAGCGCGCCGGCGTATTGCAGGCTTCACGCCTCTTCCACGTGGAGCTGGAGTCGGGCTTCGGCACACGCTGGCCGTAACGAAGCGCGGCTGTCGTGCCGGAATCGATCCAGAGAGACATGACGTCAACGACCATTCAGCGATCCGCAAGGTAGACCATTTCCGCGGCGGGCAGGCCGGACACTATGGCTCGCGGCTCAGTCACGGTGACTGCAGTTGGTGATGCCGCCGGGTGACACAGGTTCTGCGTCATGCGACTGCCCAGTTGCATCTGACATTACGGGCTGGCCTACAACCGTTAAATGTGCTTCTTCTTCTTCCCCGCTGACCACTGACGTTTTTCTTTGGCCGATACGACGATGGAAAGCCAATACCCCTGCGTGATGTAATCAGGGCACTGCGACCGCATCCCTTGTCGTCACTTCCGAGTGGAGCACGTCTTCAACCGTCGTGTAGTCCACATGTTGCCGTCCTTGTTTTGCCGTCGTGTTGCCTGATTCGGCTGGTCAACGACCCACTGACGTTCTCCTGAACTGCTGACAAAAGTCAAGACTTCTTCAAACCTTTTCAATTCTTTTCGCCAATTTAATCATTTTCTCTCTTCACTTCAACACATTCACTTCTAACTCTATTCGCAACACACTTTGCACAAAGTATCTACACTATGTGATCAAAAGAATGCGGACAACTGGCTGAAAATGATTTACAAGTTCGTGGCGCCCTCCATCGGTAATGCTGGAATTCAATGTGATGTAGGTCCACCCTTAACCTTGATGACCCACTCTCTCAGGAGTACGTTCATTCAGGTGCTGGAAGGTTTCTTGGGGAATGGCATCCAATTCTTCACGGAGTGCTGCACTGAGGAGAGGTATCGATATCGGTCGGTGAAGCCTGGCACGAAGCCGGCGTTCCAAAACATCCCAAAGGTGTTCTACAGGATCCACGTCAGGACTCTGTGCAGGCCAGTCCATTACAGGGATGTTATTCTCGTGTAACCACTCAGCCACAGGCACTGCATTGTGAACAAGTGCTCGATGGTGTTGAAAGATGCAGTCGCCATCCCCGAATTGCTCTTGAACAGTGGGAAGCAAGAAGGTTCTCAAAACATCAATGTAGGCCTGCGCTAGCCCCTTCCATGGAAAACAGGCCTACTCCATAACACCACCGGCCCAGAATTTTACTGTTGGCACTTCACACGCTGGTAGATGACGTGCACCGGGCATTCGCCATACACACACCCTGCCATCGGATCGCCACATAGTGTACCGTGATTCGTCACTCCACACGACGTTTTTCCCCTGTTGAATCGTCCAACGATTACGCTCCTTACACCAAGCAATGCGTCGTTTGGCATTTACCGGCGTGATGTGTGGTTTAAGAGCAGCCGTTCGACCATGAAATCCGAGTTTTTTCACCTCCCGCCTTAATTTCATAGTACTTGCAGTGGGTCCTGATGCAGTTTGGAATTACTGTGTGATGGTCTGGATAGATGTCTGCCTATTACGCATTACGACCCTCTTCAACTGTCGGCAGTCTCTGTCAGTCAACAGACCAGGTCGGCCTGTACGCTTTTGTGCTGTACGCGTCCCTTCACGTTCCCACTTCACTATCACATCGGAAACAGTGGACCTTGGGATGTTTAGGAGTGTGGAAACCTCGCGTATAGACGTATGACACAAGTGACACCCAATCACCAGACCACGTTCGAAGTCCGTGAGTTCCATGGAGCGCCAGATTCTGCCCTCTCACGATGTATAATGACTACTGAGGTCGCTGTTATAGAGTCCCACGCAGTAGGGGGCAAAACATGTACCCAATATGAAAGACGTATGATTTTGGGGGTGTCCGGATACTTTGAAACATAGTGTACATATAACACTGAATGTACATATTATATCACTGTGCGACACAGCAGGATTTCATCTTTTAAAGTCATCAGTCTCCTCTCCTGCGCCATCTTTATTCATCTCAGAGTAGCACTTGCACCCTACTCGTCATTTACTTGCCACATATATGCCAATCTCTGTCTTCCCCTACAGTTTTTAGCCTCAAAGGCTCTCAGTAGTGCCATGGAGGTTATTCCCTGATGAGTCAGCACATGTTCTTCATCTTGTCCCTTCTTCTTGTCAGTATTTTCCATATGTTGCCTTCTTCATCGATTCTGTACAGAACCTCCCCAATCCTTGTCTTATTAGTACACCTGATTTTCAACATTCTACTGTAAAGCCACATCTCAAACGCTTCGATTCTCTTTTGTTCTTGTTTCCCCGCCGCCCATGGTTCACTACCATACAAAGCTGAGTTCGAAAGGCAATTTCTCAGAAATTTCTCCCTCAAATGATTCCCTATGTTTCATACTAGTAGACTTCTCTTGGTCATGAATGCCATTTTTGCCTGTGTTAGTCACCTTTTTATGTCCTTCTTGCTCCGTCTGTCATTAGTTATTTTGCCTCCAAGGTAGCAAAATTTATTAACTTCGTCTACTTCGTGACCACCAATTTTGATGTTAAGGTTCTCGCTATTCTCAATTCTGCTACTTCTCATTACTTTTGTCTTTTTCCTGTTTACTCTCAATCCACAGCCTGTATTCATTAGATTGGTGATTCCGTTCCTGTAGTTCTTCTTCACGTTAATTGAGCATAGCAGTGTCATCAGTGAATCTTATCACTAGTACATTTCACCCTGAAGTTTGATCCCACTCTTGATTCTTCCTTTCATTTTCACCATTACTTCTTAGATGTGTTGATTGAACAGTAGGGACAAATGGCTACATCCCTGCCCTACACCTTTTTAAGTCCGAGCACTTTGTTTTCTCGTCTTTTAATCATTGACAGAATTTCGATCTCGAAATATTTTTCAGTGTCGAATGCTTTTTCTGGATCCATAAACACTATGAGCGTCTTTTGATTTTCGTTCAGTCTTGCTTCCACTATCAACAGCAATTGCAGAACAGCCTCTATTGTGCCTTTACCTATCTTGAAGCCAAACTGACCCTTATCTAACACATCCTGAACTTTCATTTCCACTGTTCTTCATATCCGCTATCTACCATTGCTGTCTCCAGAATTCATCATCATCATAAATCGTTGTGCTCATTGCTGAGCATTGTGACCCCATGAACCAAGCGTCTCCATCCACGACGGTTGCCAGCTTCTCTTAGTGCCTGCTGAAGGGGCAGACCTGAGATCTTCTTGATTTGATCTGTCAGTCTGCTGGCAGCTCTTCCTCTCGGTCTCATGCCATCAATCTTTCGTTGCAAAATTGTTTTCTCTAGATTTTCTCCATCTCTCTCACAATATGGCCAAAGAACTGGAGAATTTTTTCGATGAGTCGAAAAGAAAGGTGTCTGGAGATATCTAGTTGTTCAATAATGGACACATTTGTTCTTCTTTCGGTCCATTTTATGCGTAGAATCCTACGCCAGCACCAAAGATCAAACGCATCAATTCGCTTTTTGTCTCTGGCCTTGAGTGTCTGTGATTCGCAACCATGAAAGAAGACAGAAAACACGAGTGTTTCGACTAGCCGGATCTTTGTGCTATTTGTTATTGCTCTGCTCTGCCAGATCTTGGTGAGCTTTTTCGTAGCCACTCGCCCTAGCTTGATCCGTCTTCTTATCTCATCTTCACAACTTCCAGTGCTGCAGTTGGTTGACCCAAAGTAGGTGAAGGAATGCACGACTTCCAGTTCCTTTAATCGACTGGTGAGTTGGATCTGTTCTTCTCGATCAATTAACATGAGTTTGGACATGCTGAGGTTGGTGTCTAATCCATATGCTAGACTACTGTCCTTTATTCTTGTTAGTAGCTCAGAAAGTTCTCCGGGATTATGTGGACGACATTTTCTCGAAAGTCTGACGGTAAATCGCGAGGCCTTATAGATTCAACACACCTGCCTGAATAGTCGTTTTGTTGTCTCTTCCCCTAATTATCTTAGAAATTCCGATAGAATTCAATCTATCCCTCCTGCTTATTTGATTTTAAGTCGTCAAAAACTGTTTTAAATTCTGATTCTAATACTGGATCACCTACCTCTTCCCTATCGACTCCTATTTCTTCTTCTGTCACATGATCAGGTGAGTCATCTCCCACATAGAAGCCTTCAATACACACTTCAGACCTATTCGCTCTCTCCTCTTCGTTTAGCCTTGGAATTCCCATTGTACATTTACTGTTACCACCCTTCCCCATGGCGGCGTCGAACACACATGCGACCATCGCTATACGGCAAGCTCAAGGTCTACACATACACCTCACCATTGAAGCAGCGAGCCCTGTAAGAGGCTCAGTGTCACAGAACGATTGACCTGCCTCCCAGTGACCAATCATTCTGCCCCGTTCGAACGCACGTACATGCCACCCTGTGATGTCGGCGAGGGATAGTGGCACTTGGTTACATGTCTCCACTTCGTATGGCGGCTCTGCACCGACTGAGCGTTGCGTAACACTGACCTATCAGGTCACGCAAAAGATGGCGCAGCTGGGCCTACTTGCACACTGTAAAGGAGCTAGTCTTTGCTGTACAGAGCGAAAGATTTGGAACAGCGGAGACAAATTAGACAACCACGCTCAGAAACATTTCAGGACACTGTAATCGGAACCGTCGTCATCTAAGAGACGAGTCCATCCATCATTCTTGCAACAGGGAAGCTCCTCATTAGCTACATATAGCACGACCAGGAACCCGATTCTAGCACTGTCATGTCCCAAAGTAACTGGGAGTGAAACTTCACTCTTCTTGACTCTTCTTCTGTACATAGTCGGTCCTCCCGACCATTATTCCTTTTCAATTTCTTCACATCCTTCCTACAGGCATTTCACCTTGGCTCTCCTGCACTTCCTACTTATTTCAGTCCTAAGTGATTTATATTGATAAGTTCTTATAATTCACTGAACATTTTTGTACTTCGTCCTTTGTCGATCAATTGAAGTATATCCTCCCATAACCAAGCTAGCTTCGGAGTTACTTTTGTAGTAATACGTTTGTCTTTCCAATATCTGTGATTGCCCTTTTTAGATATGTCCAGACAACTGGACTGCCTAATTTGATTTTTCTTAAAACGGGATCGACGTCTTTAGCGAACTTCAAACAGCGTCTTATCATTCTTCACTGCTTGAGTGTTCCACTTCCTTCCACAGTGATTCTTTCGTTCTTTTTATTAGTCATCAGTCTTGCTGGATGTATCCCAATTTCTGTCGACCTCTAGTTTTACCCTCTACAGCTCCTTATAGTACTTCGGAAGTTATTCCCTAATGTCTTAACGGATGTCCTATTACCCTGCCCCTTGTCAGGGTTTTCCATGCATTCCTTTCCCCGTCGATTCTGCTGAAAACACCCTCATTCCTTACGTTATCAGTCTACTGCACGCTTCTCTTCATCATTACCAAATCGTCATCTGAATATGTATTTGCACCTGGGTAAGCGTTACAGTCCAATACTCGATTTCAGAAGCCTTGTCTATGATGTACCGGTAATATGGCCCTAATCTTCGCGTGTCTCCGGTATTTTCCAAGTATACCTCCAAATCTGATTCTTGAACAGAGTATTTGCTATTGGTACCTGAAATTTATTGCGGAAGTCAATTAATCTTTCTGCTGTCTCATTCGTGCAACCAAACCCTTATTCTCCCGCAACCCTTCTTCTACTCCTTCCCCTGCAACGATGTTCAAATCCCCACGATTATTAGATTTTCGTCTCCCTTTAAACAGTAAATTTCCCTTTCAATATCCTCATATACTTTCTCTATCTCTTTATCTTCTGGTTGTGACGTTGGCATGTACACCTGGCCTAACGTTGTCGGCGTTGCTTTGTAGCCGAATCTGATGAGAACAGCCCTATCACTTAACTATTCACAGAAACACACTCTCTGCCCTACCTTCCTATTCATAACGAAAGCTACTCCCATTATACAATGTTCTGCATGCCTCGGGGATGGATGTGTGTGATGTCCTTAGTTTAGTTAGGTTTACGTAGTTCTAAGTCTAGGGGACTGATGACCTCAGATGTTAAGTCCCACAGTGCTTAGGCCATTTGAATGCCATTTTAAAATACAAAGTTTATTTTGTCAGAATAGGCCAGAGACAATATGTAGGCCTACGTGTTTCATTGGATACTGTACGCGTCTGTCTGATACATGAAGATCCATACCAAACGGGAGAGCCATATTCTGCAGCAGAACACCTGTATCACTGCTTATGAAGCGATTGTCGGGGAATGTCAGCCAGTTTGTGAATCACACTTTTTTGTGTGAAGATTTCCGTTTGTTCTTAAGATGGCTTTTGAATGTAAAAGCCGTGTGAAGTTTCACTCCCAGTTACTTTGGGACATGACAGTGCTAGAATCGGGTTCCTGGTCGTGCTATATGTAGCTAATGAGGAGCTTCCCTGTTGCAAGAATGATGGATGGACTCGTCTCTTAGATGACGACGGTTCCGATTACAGTGTCCTGAAATGTTTCTGAGCGTGGTTGTCTAATTTGTCTCCGCTGTTCCAAATCTTTCGCTCTGTACAGCAAAGACTAGCTCCTTTACAGTGTGCAAGTAGGCCCAGCTGCGCCATCTTTTGCGTGACCTGATAGGTCAGTGTTACGCAACGCTCAGTCGGTGCAGAGCCGCCATACGAAGTGGAGACATGTAACCAAGTGCCACTATCCCTCGCCGACATCACAGGGTGGCATGTACGTGCGTTCGAACGGGGCAGAATGATTGGTCACTGGGAGGCAGGTCAATCGTTCTGTGACACTGAGCCTCTTACAGGGCTCGCTGCTTCAATGGTGAGGTGTATGTGTAGACCTTGAGCTTGCCGTATAGCGATGGTCGCATGTGTGTTCGACGCCGCCACGGGGAACGCAGTCGGACAGAGTGTATTATTGGGCGGTATTGCGGATAAATGCCAAGTGTGGTGGTTTGGGGCGCCGTTGCCTATAACATGCGATCTGAACAGGTACCGCTACAATAGCGAGATTTCCCAGACCTTGAAACTTCCCCTCTTGCAGGCCATTACACATCGAATATTTCAGCAGCATGACGCCCGGCCTGATCTGGAGAGGAATGTGCAAGCTTTCTTCGAAGAACGACGGATGTCATTGCTTCCCTGGCCTGCCCGACCGACTGATACGTCACCCATGCACATGTCAGCGATATGGTCAGTCAGCATCTTCTTCGTTCAAGTGCTCCTGCAGGCAGAGTTGATGCTTTGTGGAGTCTCTACAAACCGCGTGGCAGAATATTCCCCAGTAGCATAATCAGGAGCTTTATGATTCCTAGCCACGACGTTTAGCGGCTATGATTGCAGCACGTGATGGAGCTACTCCGTACTGAATTTCCACAGTCACAGTGCACGTACAGGCCTGTAATACTTACGCTTATCATTTGGGTAGTTTCATGTCCCTAATCGATGGAATATACTTCGTTGCGATCACATCTTTCAGTCTGGATGTTTCACTTTTTACAAACAGTAGTGGTTTAGGAGTCGGTGACCTGTTGTATCTCCCTGAGCCAGGCCATTTTCCTGTGTTGTACAGCAACTACACCATAAATCAACAAAAAAAGAACATACTATTAATTCAGCGTGATGGAAAACCTCGAGCACGTTATGCAGTGCTACTATGGGGCTACCTTACGGCATTGATCCGGGCTACATGACTTTCATACCGTCGTTCGAAAAGGCGGCCTAAGTGACAAATAAATCTTGTGGAGATTTGCCTACTGTCTGGGTATTCACATCTCTCACCGTTGCCTTAAGAAAAGGGAGCGTGTAGTTTTGTTCCATCCTTCTCGGGTTGCCAACGACGCTGTAATTTGTAATTGGGGTTATCAGCTGGGGTTGACCACTACCAGCCAGATCTTCAATGTTCTGTTGAAAGTTCGAATAATGGCGCTCTGGAGTACTTAGATTTCTTGCCGCGTTGACTTTTTTTTTTTTTTTTTTTTTGCCTAAAAGTGAATGTACAGCCACAGACTATGCTTGAAATGAGCATTTGATGCCTGGCGACAAACTGAACACTGTGCACAAGTCACATTGTTCCGTTCAGCAATTTAAATGCAGTCTATTTGTACAAGGTCATTCCCTGTGGTCGAAAGCGCATTGAGAAAAAGGTATCTGATCTTTAAGAAAATCACAAATCATCCAAAACTCGTGCAGAACTTTTTCAGGCAGATTGTGTGAGGTAAAGGAATAGCTGACATTAAATATTATTTTTCAGTCTTGCCTCAGTAATTATAAAGTTTGAAAATGTTAAACTCACAGTTATCAGAGTGTCTTTTAAAGCCTTGGAGTATTCCATTTTGAATCTCGGCAAATATACAAACACTTTACTTTTGGTCATTCCCTTCACAACTTTCGCGGGGTCAAATTTGTCAAGATTTCTCTCGAGGTCCTGCAAACCATTCACTTCTTTTGGAAGGAGTATCATCATATTCAGTCTCCAATCCTGCAAAAGGAGAAAGAAATCTGATTAGTTTATCATAAAATATCTTTGCACTGTATTTTGTACTTGAAACATATTTGTATTTGAAACACGGTGAAAAGGTAATTTTGAATTTAAAATTTAAAAAAAAAAACTAGTCTATTCAGAGCTATAAGAATATCCGTGCAGTGCTCTACAATTTACAGTTCTACTGTACGAATGTAATTAGAACTTACCCTATAATCTCATTAAAATCGTTCTGGGTCCACTTCCTCCTCATCTTATTAAATATTACAAAAATGCTAATGCACTAAAATAAGGGACATTTCGACAGCGTTACAGGGGGCTTGCTCAGGAACCGGAGAAAAACCGCTGCAACACTGGTGAAACGTCGCTTATTTTAGCATTTTAGATTCTCTATGTATTTTTACTCTTTAACGTTTCTGTCCCTTGAAATATTCAAGTACGTCTCATTCCTAAAATTGTATAAAGAAATAAATATTTGTAAAATTTTGGATCAAATTACCTTGTAAGGAAGCATAAGTGCCTGCGAATTTAATTCAGTTACATCGGCATACAAGAAACGGTCCTCGACGTACATCATATCAACGTCTTCCGTCGCTCCTGACGGTAAATGGAAGGGTGTAGGCTTTGTTTCGTCCTCGTAAAATATCTTAAGCCATTCACCCTTAAAGTAAATAGCGTTGACAAGCACCATGAGAGTGCTAGCATCCAAAGTGCCTGTGAAAGTGGATCAGCAGATGTAGACAAGGAAAAAAGCCTTTTTCTATTACTTTTATTATCTTTATAAAGGATTACAACATAGCCTTCGTGGATAATTTTACAAAATATAACGCATAAGAAATGATTGTTCCATTGTTTCGTCCTTCCTCTACTGCATGACACTTCCACTCGAGATTCTAAATGTGTGCACTTCACTGGTTATCTGTCCGATGTAAATGTTTCAGAGAGTACATATAAATCTCTCAGCTGGAATACTGTGAAATACAGCGCACATAACGTGTCCCATACTGCAAGAACAGTAAGGCTGTCATCTCATGTACACCTAGTTTTACCATATTTTGCATTTTCGTCGTTTTGGGAACAGAATTGGTCCCACCTTCTTGTGCGCAATAGGGGAAAGGATTAGCCCTAGTATGAAATTTTGGGAAGTGAGATACATTTAGTAGGAGTGAATGTGACGTTTACATTCACTATTTTAATATATTATTGCCCAATGAATGAAATACCATAGCATAGAATATACATAAGTACAGGAAAATACTGGAGGCTGATATAATTTAGGTTTTCATGGTAATCTGCGAAGCGAAGTATCACAGGAGCATTAAATTCGCAAGCATTACGACTAATTCGTCATTGAAACTTCTTGACACATTAAAATTGTGTGCCGTATCGGGACTGGAACCTGGAACCTTTGCCTTTGTCGGGCAAATGTTCTCCTGCTTCAGCACGACTCACTACCCTCCTCACAGCTTTACTCCCGCAAACACCTCATCTCCTACCTTCCAAGTGCTTATTCGGTAGAGCAACTGCCCGCGGATCGCTAAAGTCTCCGTTTCCAGTCCCAGCCAGGAAGTTTCAAATCAGTGCACAATCCTCTACAGGGCGAGAATTCATTCTGGAATTACTCGTAATTATTACTACATAAACTTAGAAGGCTTCGACTCTCTTTTCAGTCAATAGGACTTTGGTAGCCCAACCCTTGTCTCTGCGTCGTGAGAGAGATATCTTTCAGACTCTGCTGAAGATGTCCATAAAGATTAGCGATGATGGCGCCCGCCGGAGCCAAATTTAAACTTTTATATCTGATCTCACGGAACAGACGTACTGTGAGAGATATACCTTTCAGACTCTGCCGAAGATGTTCACGAAGAGTAGCGATGATGGCGCCCGCCGGAGCCAAATTTAAACTTTTATATCTGATCTCACGGAACAGACGTACGTTGTTGGATCACACGTATTCTGTGTATACATCCAAATATCAGATTTACAATGAAAGTTACATAGATGGTGCTATGTATGTAAGTGTTACGCCATCAAGCACCAGTATCACATTTATCAAAATTTGTGGAGCTGTTCATTACATAACCGATGTCAGATGATTAAACTAACATTCCATTAGGAACTAGTGTCCATCACCATCGTCTGTATGGCGTGTGACCCTAGCGAGCCCGAATGTATTATTGTATTCGTTATGTTATGAAGTATCACATTTATTAAAATTTGTGGAGCTGTTCATTACATAAACGGTGTTAGGCGATTAAACAATAATTCCATTCCAGAATGAGATTTTCACTCTGCAGCGGAGTGTGCGCTGATATGAAACTTCCTGGCAGATTAAAACTGTGTGCCCGAGCGAGACTCGAACTCGGGACCTTTGCCTTTCACGGGCAAGTGCTCTACCATCTGAACTACCGAAGCACGACTCACGCCCGGTACTCACAGCCATGTCTCCGCGTTATCCTTTCTTTCAGGAGTGCTAGTTCTGCAAGGTTTGCAGAAGAGCTTCTGTAAAGTTTGGAAGGTAGGAGACGAGATACTGGCAGAAGTAAGGCTGTGAGTACCGGGCGTGAGTCGTGCTTCGGTAGCTCAGATGGTAGAGCACTTGCCCGCGAAAGGTAAAGGTCCCGAGTTCGAGTCTCGGTCGGGCACATAGTTTTAATCTGCCAGGAAGTTTTAATAATTCCATTAGCAACTAGTGTCCATCACGATCGTCTGTATGGGGTGTGACCCTAGCGAGCGCGAATATATTATTGTATTCATTATGTTATGAAGGCGTACAGCATCCGAATGTCATCTTGAGGAAGTTCTTACTGTGCTTGAAACACATTCACGGCAACCAGAGGCTGGTGAGAAATTATACATCCCCCACTGCGTCGCGGTCACGGTCCATGTGTGACAAGTCAGTGAACCAGAGCAGTCAACGACGCACACAACCGTAAAGACGTTTACGATACCAACTGTAGTACCGTGGATCGATTCATAATCTCACGCTGGAATGTGGTATTTTTTTATCCTGGTCGTGAAGCGTGTTACAATAGTGTTTACCATTCTTTCCAGACACTGGTGAGCATTCAGCCTTCCCTCAGCGATTACCAAATCAGTCCCCTTGTCATACCCAGTGGCTCTCCACACCACTATTCCAGGAGCTGAAGCCGATTTGACCGCCACAACGTGAAGCGAATTTGGTCACTGAAAACTACAGAGCGTCGCGTTTGCCTCTGCTCTACGCATTCCATGTCTGTGGTATGGCGCCAGCGGAAAACAACGCTTGGCAACTCGACATCTTTAGTACTCTATACTCGACATTTCAGCTGTTGTCAGCCTTCTTTTTGTGACCAGTCTACAATTTTCTCGTCGTGCAGTCCTTCTGGAAGGATTCGTGCCTATTCTTCTTGTCGCTGTGTTGTCTGTAGCCCATTTCATCCCGTTTTGCAGTCATCTACAGCCGTCTGTGTGATGAGTCCGTATGAACTTCCCATGAGACTTGTCATTCCCAAAGGTGACGATGAGATGAAGCGCACACCATCCGAGCATTCTGTTTTGTAGTCTCCACCTCAAAACTTCCGGTCACGTCGGACACGCCCAATAGCCATCTTGTACTTACACCATTCTTCAACCGTACATGCGACTTTTTCTATACAGGAAACATTGAAAACAATCTCGCATGAGGATAAAAGTTTAATCGGCATGTTCCACAGGCATGACAATACTGCAGAGTCGTTAAATAAATGCTTTCCGATATCCTTACACAGAGGAATTCGTTCATGAGCAGGTTGATATAAAGAGTTCAGGCAATTTCAGAACCCAGTAATTTGCAATCCGAATTAAAGAAGAAACTGTTATAAACAGCAAAAAGATGGATGGCCCAAAAATATCTGACAAGCCGAAAAAGTCCAACGGCAAATCCATTCTAACAAGCCGATAAAGTCCAACGGCAAATCCTTTCTGTGGACAGTCTCTTGCAAAATACACTCCTGGAAATGGAAAAAAGAACACATTGACACCGGTGTGTCAGACCCACCATACTTGCTCCGGACACTGCGAGAGGGCTGTACAAGCAATGATCACACGCACGGCACAGCGGACACACCAGGAACCGCGGTGTTGGCCGTCGAATGGCGCTAGCTGCGCAGCATTTGTGCACCGCCGCCGTCAGTGTCAGCCAGTTTGCCGTGGCATACGGAGCTCCATCGCAGTCTTTAACACTGGTAGCATGCCGCGACAGCGTGGACGTGAACCGTATGTGCAGTTGACGGACTTTGAGCGAGGGCGTATAGTGGGCATGCGGGAGGCCGGGTGGACGTACCGCCGAATTGCTCAACACGTGGGGCGTGAGGTCTCCACAGTACATCGATGTTGTCGCCAGTGGTCGGCGGAAGGTGCACGTGCCCGTCGACCTGGGACCGGACCGCAGCGACGCACGGATGCACGCCAAGACCGTAGGATCCTACGCAGTGCCGTAGGGGACCGTACCACCACTTCCCAGCAAATTAGGGACACTGTTGCTCCTGGGGTATCGGCGAGGACCATTCGCAACCGTCTCCATGAAGCTGGGCTACGGTCCCGCACACCGCTAGGCCGTCTTCCGCTCACGCCCCAACATCGTGCAGCCCGCCTCCAGTGGTGTCGCGACAGGCGTGAATGGAGGGACGAATGGAGACGTGTCGTCTTCAGCGATGAGAGTCGCTTCTGCCTTGGTGCCAATGATGGCCGTATGCGTGTTTGGCGCCGTGCAGGTGAGCGCCACAATCAGGACTGCATACGACCGAGGCACACAGGGCCAACACCCGGCATCATGGTGTGGGGAGCGATCTCCTACACTGGCCGTACACCACTGGTGATCGTCGAGGGGACACTGAATAGTGCACGGTACATCCAAACCGTCATCGAACCCATCGTTCTACCATTCCTAGACCGGCAAGGGAACTTGCTGTTCCAACACGACAATGCACGTCCGCATGTATCCCGTGCCACCCAACGTGCTCTAGAAGGTGTAAGTCAACTACCCTGGCCAGCAAGATCTCCGGATCTGTCCCCCATTGAGCATGTTTGGGACTGGATGAAGCGTCGTCTCACGCGGTCCGCACGTCCAGCACGAACGCTGGTCCAACTGAGGCTCCAGGTGGAAATGGCATGGCAAGCCGTTCCACAGGACTACATCCAGCATCTCTACGATCGTCTCCATGGGAGAATAGCAGCCTGCATTGCTGCGAAAGGTGGATATACACTGTACTAGTGCCTACATTGTGCTTGCTCAGTTGCCTGTGTCTATGTGCCTGTGGTTCTGTCAGTGTGATCATGTGATGTATCTGACCCCAGGAATGTGTCAATAAAGTTTCCCCTTCCTGGGACAATGAATTCACGGTGTTCTTATTTCAATTTCCAGGAGTGTAGGTTGCATAGCAGATAAATGTCATATCCAACCAGTGTTCTGTCCACGGCAGAAAATTAAAAGGAATGACACGTTCAGTAATGTATTGTGTTAATGTGACAGTATCCGATGTATAAAACGTCATTTACGAATACGGCTGAAATTACGTAGGGCAGCCGATCTGCAGCGTGTCCGAACCTTAGTGCCATTGCCTCATTACTATATCTAATAGATTCGTATTTAAAGAAACTTTTAATATGTAATATGCCGCATGAGTACAATACGATTTGTCCTATGTATTTCGTACCCTCGTGAAGAGAACCATTTTAGCCGGCAAAACGAACACTGTTCATACACTTAGTTCGTGACCATTTTTCAGTGTCCAACACGACGGGGTAGGCAGAGTGAGCAAGGTCCAAGTTACCGAGTTTAGCACATTGAAGGCTTTCCTGAAGTTGCCTGACGGAAGGAGGACACAAGTTGAGAGATGTGTAGTTTCTACCACAGGTGAGCTTCTGCTAAGGAAGAGGCCACCCTATCTGCCAAAATAGTGATACATCTTTCTCTATAGTACTGTATGATCGTCGTGGAAAGCGGAATATTTCTTGGGCTGAAGAGGTCGCTTCCATCAAGAGCAGATGCTGGAAACACTATTACTTAAAAAAAAAAAGTGCAGGGTAGTAAGGAATGTTCTGCCCTGATGGGCACGGCACCATTCATTCCTGTTGTACAGGGTCGAGTGATCAGTGGGCTGCATAGGGGGTGTGCTTGTTCCTTTGTTGCCCGAGATAGAAGAACGCGCGATGCGGCCACGAAGTGGAGGACCATTGTTAGACTCAACGGCAACTGCGAAGCCGACATGACCGCGGTTGCATCAGGGCGAGGGCACCGTTTTTACCTGACGGTGGACTTGAAAGTGTTGGCGGACGTGGTGGGAGTCAACCGTGCCCGTTCTGTGCAATCTGTGCCAGGTGTTGTCATTAGTTGCAGGGTAGCTACCAGCAAGCCTCCTGTCGTAGGATTTTCGAGGCAGTTCTGTAACTAGAACTATTACTGTTGTGTACAAAGGGCAAGTTTGTTACGAGCATTCTTAGGGTTATAAGCTACAATACTGTAATATCAACATATATTTTAAGTGAAACTTCTTGGCAGATTGAACTGTGTGCTGAGCCGAGACGTGAACTGAGGACCTCTGTCTTTCGCGGGCAGGGCTCTACCAATGCAGCTACCCAAACACGACGTACGACCCGTCCTTACAGCTTTACTTCCGCCAGTGCTCACCTCCTACCGTTCAAACTTCACAGAAGTACCCCTGCATAACTTTCAGGATTAGCACTCATGGAAGAAAGGATATTCCAGAGACATGGCTGAGCCCCAGCCTGGGGGATGTTTCCAGAATAAATTTTTCACTCTGCTCCGGAGTGTGCGCTGATGTAAAACTTCATGAAGTTTGGATGGTAGAAGATGGAAGTGGCGAAACTGCATCTATGAGCAGAGGTCGGGTGTCGTACTTGGGTAGCTATGTTGGTAGAGCACATGTATGCAAAAGGCCACGTCCCGAGTTCGAGCCCCGGTCTAACACAGTTTTAAGTTGCCAGAAAGCTTCACACCAGCGCACACTACTCTACAGAGTGAGACATTTATTCTGGCTATTTTTAGTTGTCTGTGGCACCTGGTATTTATTTTATGTTTCAGCTACATTGTGATTAATTAATAGTATGAAACACAGTGCACGTCCCCTACCGCTCCTTTATAGAAGTTAATATCAAAGTTGCGTGAGAGGCTATATAAGCACCCACTCAGACAGGCCAGCCGGTGTGGCCGATCGGTTCTAGGCGCTTCAGTCCGGAACCGCGCGACTGCTACGGTCGCAGGTTCGAATCCTGCCTCGGGCATGGATGTGTGTGATGTCCTTAGGTTAGTTAGGTTTAAGTGGTTCTAAGTTCTAGGGGACTGATGACCTCAGATGTTAAGTCCCATAGTGCTCAGAACCATTTGAACCATTTAAAATGAACCACTCAGGCAGAGGGGAGTACGGAAGTGATGGCTGATAAAATCAATCACACTGTCACATTTGCACTAATAGGTGTCCCAGGCATTTCACTTTATGCGGGGTGAGAGAAATTGTGCAGATGCTAATTTGGTTCAGAAGACGTTTCGTAATTCTGACGAAGGGCTTGGTAGATGCCATAAGAATTATGTCACCAGCGAACACAATAAGAGAAGCTGCCTCTGTTAAAGTGCAAAGTTCTGCCAGAGGTTTTCAGTGAGTTATGGCAGTTGGGAGCGATAACTTCAGATGACACTGGACTCTTTGATTCTGATAAGCAGTTACACTGACGACCACATATTAAAGTCGTGCATTTTTTTATCTTGCGCTGAATGATAACAAACATCACGCATAGCTTTTGTCTGTGTTTCAATCGTCAATATCATCTCAAACATCAAATGGAGGTGTCAGCCTTCGAACCTAGACAAATTAATGACTACACGGCAATTATATTTACGAGATTAGATGATTTGAGGGACTACTAGATGGGGTTCCGATCTATGGCTAAATATTGAAACATAGGTAGATCTCGCCGTGAGAAGATGAAAGTTTGACCATTTTTATGGGGTAGGGGAGAGTGAATCTGCAGCACAGTACAGGTCGCAATAGTTTGGGATGGGATTAGAATCTCTTTCTCACCTGGAGTTTGATACTGCACATTTGAATAGTGACTTATTTAGCATAACAACAGGTCTAGCTCAATCCCAATATTTACGTTACACTCATTACAGAACTGAATTCAAAAACTTTAGCTATTGCAGGAAAGCAAGCGACTGCGTAGGAGTCACTATACGGCTGCGAGAAAAAATATAGTAATAGAACTAAAAACATCTGATAATGAATGACTTTTTCCTCTTTTTTGCTACTAGGTGAGAGATATTGTTACATCTTTATTATCTGCACTTAAACAGGCGAGTAGCAAAAAGTAAAAGAATTTGTAAAAGCACCCTTTAAAAATCTCTGTTACCTTTCCCAATCATATCTTCTATCTTTCCATGAGTTTTGCTTTCAATCCAATCATTAATTGTTTTCCTGGACTGTTCTGATTCAGCAAAGTTTATCTGCTCAACTCCAGCAAGAAACCTGTCAGCAGTTTGCCTGAATTCCTTCTTGATTTCGGAACCATTCCGTAGATATATTTTGTTGGCTATGTCAAGTAACACGTTTTGAGATCCCTGGAACAAAAATTTGCAGTTTATTATTACAAAAATAAGTTACTTAACATTAATGTGTAAAACTTATTAAGGCGTTCTAATTACTGTATGCATACTACGACTACTACTGTAATAGCGATAAGAACCTTCATCTCTGTATATGTTATCAACAGTTACTGATGACAGTAGTAACATTCTTTGTGGTTATAAGTACTGTAGAGAAAACAATAAATTTCTCACTGCGTCTTTCATTCCCTGCACAGGGTTTATTTTTTGTTTCTTATTTGTTCTTTCTACTATCAGTCACTTTTTTGTTTTGTTTCGTTTAACACACTCTGTCAATTGTATATGGTGTTGACATGCATGTAGAAAAAATTGTGCAGTGAATTACGTCGAAAAACCGTGCCAAAATAAACACTGATATAGTGTAACATGTCACGACAGTCCCGCCAGTGTACCAATGATGAAAACGAATCTTTAGGGCGCCAGAATCGTAGTGGTGTCAGTCGTAATAAACAAGATAGACAGCTCCACACCAGCAGAATACAACACTGAATGTCAGTTTGTGGCCATCTATTGCTCCCTGCCCTCCTCCAAATACATCAACAGCCACACCAGCAGCGTAAAGGAAACGAAGACCTGCCGGCCGGTGTGGCCGAGCGGCTCTAGGCGCTACAGTCTGCAACCGCGCCACCGCTACGGTCGCAGGTTCGAATCCTGCCTCGGAGGCGGCCGCGGTGGTCTAGCGGTTCTAGGCGTGCAGTCCGGAACCGCGCGACTGCTACGGTCGCAGGTTCGAATCCTGCCTCGGGCATGGATGTGTGTGCTGTCCTTAGGTTAGTTAGGTTTAAGTAGTTCTAAGTTCTAGGGGACTGATGACCACAGATGTTAAGTTCCATAGTGCTCAGAGCCATTTGAACCATTTTGAACCTGCCTCGGGCATTGATGTGTGTGATGCCCTTAGGTTAGTTAGGTTTAAGTAGTTCTAAGTCTTAGGGTACTGATTACCTCAGATGTTAAGTCCCATAGTGCTCAGAGGCATTTGAACCATCTAAACAAAGACCTATGTTGATTTAGCTTAAAACATTTCATTTTTTAGTAACAAGTTTCTGTATGTTTAAACGCCTGAAGATCAGCAGAAAACGCTCAAATCGCGTTGGAGTATGCTAAATTAAACATAAAACGAAACCTATGACAGCAGAAAAAAAGTAATTATTTTACTCAGTCAAGGGTCCCAAACGTAGCCAGTATGGCCACAAGTAACTATTTTTAGCTGCCAGACCAGACTGTCGGTGATCCGGCCCGTTGTTCAATTCCAGTAGACTAAATAAAATACCTGCGAGACCATTATGAAACATGCTCTACGTGAGGGAGCAAAGTGGTCTGTTGTTGAGATCTGGCTCATCAAAGAGCATGGTTCTTTTCATCCTATTACCAGGCTATTGCACAAGAGTGCAAAAGAAAATCGAGGAGTTGCCAGATGTCTGTCGATCTGATTTTCAGGAAGGTGAAAGAGAGGCAGTTTTAACGTTGCACTTGATAATGGAAGCATGACTTAAAAAACCACAGAATCTATCATAAGATTATCGACCTAGAAGAAGCGTCGGACATCGTAAATTGGCAAGAGGTGTTTAAAATTCTAAGGAAAATTAGAATAATCTGTATGGAAAGACGTCTAAATACATAGGTATAAGAATGAAGAAGGAGCAATAAGAATGGAAGACAAACAACGAGGCGCCCGGTTTAAACAGGGCGTAAGAAACGAATGTAGTTTTATTCCTCTATTGTTTAATCTGTACATCGAAGAAACAATGGCCGAAATAAAAGATGACTTCAGAAGTGAGATCAAAATTTTGGTTGGAACAATATAGAGTGCAAGTTTCGCTGAAAACATTGAAGGACATACTGCATTGAATGAAGAGTCTGCTGACCACAGTATATTGATTGAGATTAACCGAAGAAAGAAGGAAGTAACGAGCAGAAATGAGATTATTGAACATGACACCAAAATTGGGAACCTTGATATAGGAGAATTGAAGGACACTTGCTACCTTGGAAGCAAAAAAATTACACATGGTGGACGAAGCAGGAAGGATGTACACTGAAGCGCCAAAGAAACTGGTACAGGCATGCATATTCAAATACAGAGATATGTAAACAGACAGAATACGGCGCTGCGATCGGGAACGCCTATATAAGACAAGTGTCTAGTGCAGTTGTTATATCGGTTACTGCTCCCACAATGGCAGATTATCAAGATTTAAGTGAGTTTGAACGTGGTGTTACAGTGACGCACGAGCGATGGGACACAGCATCTCCGAGGTATCGATGAAGTGGGGATTTTTCTGTGCGACTATTTCACGAGTATACCGTCAATATCAGGAAACTGGTAAAACATCAAATTTCCGAGATCGCTGCGGCCGGAAACGACCCTGCAAAAACGGGACCAACGAGGACTGAAGAGAATCGTTCAATGTGACAGAAGTGCAACTGCATGGGGGCTTAATTAAATAAAGTTTGAAAATGATTTTTCTTTTTAGTAGCTGTATGTCCGATTACGCTGTGTTTCGTAATCGGTTGGCCCTGACCAGTATTATTACGCTATCTGACTGCAACAAACAATGTAAGTAGATTTTCGTAAACACAATTAATTAATTAAGTCCCCAGCAACTATAAAACCTACAAAATCCAAGCACAAATGTAACTGTTCTGTATGTGGGAGTGTGACTCAACGTCCACATCTGGCACGGTTCTTCTCCAACAAGACAAGAATTTTTAAATACCAACTATACTGACGTGACAAAAGAAAATTAGAAAACTATAATTACGCAAGAAAACCAGAATTCACTCTAATATAAGAACACAAGCCAGATGCTTTGTTGACTGAACCTGTAGTGACGCATTATTTCAGATACACAAATAATAAAAGAACATTGTGGTTTTTACCTTCATATATATTGACGAAATGCACTCATTACAATAACATCTGCTATCTCTCCCATCAAATAACTGGATAAAACATTGAACAAACACTCCTTACTACAACATCTCGCTCCAACTTCACGACAACCACGAGCTCTGCCCACGCACACACTGCTACGAGCTCTCGACAAGCACTCTCTATGAGTTCTCAACACACACTGTGGAGGCGGCTTAATAGTACTCTTTGGCGCACTCTCTGGCGCAGTGGCACAGTGTAGCCACCTTTCATATGCCCCTCCTCCGCAGGCCAGAATTTGATGGTATTTTTGCCAGCATTGGTGGTGAAAATACCACCAAATTCGTCCAGAAAAATACAGACAAAAATAAAAGATAATATTAATACCTAAATATCACATAATTAGTTAAAAATTTTGGCTTTGCACTGACCTTTTACTAACCTAATATATGAAATACAGTAAGCAATACAACTTCTTTTCCTACATGTGACTTTACATAATAGTTTACACAATATACAAAAAATCAGTTTATACAAATGTTCACATAAAATGCTTTCAATGATTAGTTTATACAAAAAAAAAGGATACTAACAGGTGACATCTTTTCAGTAAAAGCAGTCCATCAGTGGCACCCAGTAAAGTTTAGCAGGTACACCCAGCAACAAGTCACATTAGTTCAGTAGAAGCAATCCATCAGATGCACCCAGCAATGTTAAGCAGGTGCAGACGCCAACAAGTGACTTCATTTCAGTAAAAGCAGTTCACCAGTTGCACCCAGCAATGTTGAGAGCAGGTGCAGACACCAACAAGTGACACCATTTCAGTAGAAGCAATCCATCAGTTGCACCCAGCAATGTTGAGCAGGTGCAGACACCAACAAGTGACACCATTTCAGTAGAAGCAGTCCATCAGAGGCACCCAGCAATGTTGAGTAGGTGCAGACAGCAACAAGTGACTTCATTTCAGTAAAAACAGTTCTAACAGTGGCACTCAGTAAAGTTCAAGAGGTACACACAGCAACAAGTCACATTAGTTCAGTAGAAGCAATCCATCAGAGGTACCCAGCAATGTTAAGCAGGTGCAGACACCAACAAGTGACACCATTTCAGTAAAAACAGTCCATTAGTTGCACCCAGCAATGTTGAGAGCAGGTGCAAACAGCAACAAGTGACATTATTTCAGTAGAAGCAGTTCCATCTGTGGCACCCAGTAAAGTTCAAGAGGTACACACAGCAACAAGTCACATTAGTTCCGTAGAAGCAGTCCATCAGTGGCACCCAGCAATGTTGAGAGCAGGTGCAGACACCAACAAGTGACATCATTTCAGTAGAAGCAGTCCATCAGTTGCATCAGCAATGTTGATCAGGTGCACACAGCAACAGGGGACATCTTTTCAGTAGAAGCAGTCCATCAGTGGCACCCAGCAATATTGAGCAGGTGCAAACAGCAAAAAGTCACATCTCTCAGCAGAAGCAGTTCCATAAAATTCACTAGCACTGATCACACTGTTCATCAGAGTTTATGAGCACAAATTAAACATGTCCTAGTGGCACCAATCATGTAGAAAAGGTACAGGTAACAGTCCATAATTTTTTTTTTACAATCACTGATCACACAGTTCATCAGCAGAAAATAAACACGAGCAAATGTCACACATCATGTTGAAAAGTGCAGGCAAGAGTTCAGAATATTTATCTTCACTAATCAGACAGTTCAGGCATGAACAATAGTTTGAATGCACATACAAATGCTTTTACAGTAACATACAAATCATAACAAACACACAAATGATATCAGATAATTGTCCTATTAACTATTACAATACACAAATACCAGTAAACCTATAATATTTATGGGTGTCAGTGCAAGCCACTACAAACAAATAAAATAATACTTAGGAGATAGGTGGGTAGGATTAGGAAAGGAAAACACACAAAACACACTCATTCATCTTTCATTCACATTAAGTACTACTGTGTAACTGAATAGTGTTAATTGTGTAAATGTAATTCTGTCAAAATTTAATGTTCATCATGTGTATCAAGTAGTAGTGGCAGCAATGTATAACAGTCAATAATAGTTAGTCAACGTCATAGTCATCAAGTCAAGACGAATGTTTGCCAAGCCAGATCAAAATGTACTGTTGTTGAACAACTGTCAGTGAGCCACGATATGCAATTACTTCCTCTCTTCAAAAAAAAGTATATACTGCTTAGTGATTTAACAAAGTGTGTGTATAGACTATCTTCCTTCTATTTTAGTGTTCTAGTCTGCTATCTTCATCCTCCTTGTTCCATAAGACCAACCAAAAAAAATATGCTCCTCACTTACTTTACCTCTTATACACCAAAACTCCAATAATCATCAGCTTCACACAATCTCAATAATACCTCAATAATACCTCTTCAATACGTCTTATCATCAATATCATTTACCTTACCTCTTGTCCACAAAAACTCCAATAATCATCAACTTCATATAATCTCTATACCTCAATAATACGTCGATAAATATAAACCTCAGCACCAATATCATTTCACTTCCAACACAACTCTTTCCTCTAGTCAGTCTCCTCGAACAAGTACAGATAAAATCCTAATGCAAACCTCATCATCCCATACAATCCGAAGACACATTGTCAACACACAACCTCTGTGTAATCCATCTGACCCAAATTTTCTACTCATTATGAATTATAAACAAAGAAATGCATACATGACCTCTAACAGACTTAGTTCGAATAACTCCCAGTAATTAAGTACGATTAGGGAATGTGAATGATCATAATATTTCACAGTGTGTACACCACTTCAAGAATCATAGCAGAAGCAAACATGTGGAGTATTTTTTGTGTCAAGTGTCAAGTGTCACTTCCTATTTCAATTGCTCACGAAAATGCAGTGTAATACTGTCAATGGTCTAAACCTAGTTTCGGTCTGTCATGTCGTTAGCTTCCTTCCTATTAGCATAAATTTATACAGCTTTCATAAAACCTCCAGCTCATGTGACTTCTATGAAGTTTCTTGTACTAATGTTGTTCGTCGAATTATAGCAGTTAATTTTCTTATCTTAAAAATATAAGGCACTTAGCGTAAGCAAAACAGGCAATAGCGAGTAAATATACCAGTAGAGAACAGAATGTCAACAAGTGGATGCAGCACAATCCCTACAACGAGGCTCTGCCAAGCGAACAATCTATAATTAATACAGTAGTGTGACCTAAACTCTATGTTTATACACAGTATATCAGCATTTCTATATTCTAAATTGAAGAGTAGTTATGACAACAAAACAGAAATGTGTAAATATGCAATCCATACAAAAAGCAGCAAACATATATCTTACGTAATAAACAGGTCATTATCATCATATCAGCATACGCAAATAAATGTTCATAAGTCATCTTAATAAGTAAACATGAAGGCGCAAGCAGATAAATCACAAAGTATAACTTACATACCTAACCACATCAGCACAATAAATCAGGTTACAATTATAATTTAAATAAATAAGCACAGCAGGCACATAATTAAAAAATATGACATCAGTGAAAAAGCATAGCAGCCAAGCGATGCATAATATACAAGTCACAACCCAGTTCATTAATAATCATTGTCAAAATCAGTTAACATACGCAAGCACGTCGCTTTACAAGTAAATTCATAGAACATGAAAGTAGCACAAAGTATGAATCACGTAATTGCGAGCAGCAAATTACGTCTAAAGTACGTACCTAAATGAATTTATGTTACCTGAAAAATAAACTCAATTAATAGTTACCTTTTTAGTTTATTAGTTTCTTCTTCGAAATTACATTCTTCCTGAAAATTTCTCAATAGCAAGTCCTCTTAACGTCGGAGACGCACAGAATTTACCTGAAGTTCTTAAATATTTTACACAACCGTATCCTGAAAAATACTGAATGTTAATAACAGAATTCATCAAGTCACTATAGCTTTATACTGAATTTAGTCGGAGAAATTAGACTGTGTGTTTGTTTACGGCTGTCAGTGCATTCGCACTGAGCGCTCGATCAGCTGTAGGCGCGTGACGTAGGAAGCAATTGTTCGCGGTCAACGACTGCCTTGTGCGGCGCGCAGACTTGACTGTTGCTTTGAGTATGTGCCGCCGCCAAAACACAGCGCGGCATCCTTGTATTCTCCGCATGTTTACATGTAGCTGTTAGTTTCTCACAAGTATGTCATTCCACAAAAATCTTTACGTTTGACATATGATGTATTCCTTTAGAGCGTCGAGATTTAAGAGTTTCTACTTCGACAGTGTTATCATGAATAATTTTTCGAATTCTATATGGACCGTTATAAAGCAGAAAAAATTTGCGACACAAGCCTTTTCCTTTGTGAGACAAACGATGAGACTTAATTAATACCTTTTGACCAACTGAAAAAATTTTTAAACGACCAGGACGTTTCGCTGATTTCTCTCTTCTAGCAGCCGCAGATGCAATATTTTGCAGAGCCAGGTTGACAACTTCAGAATGCCGCAGTTTCCGCGAAGGCGGAAAAGGAACGATTTCAGAAATGCGATTTGTTGGTACTTTATTTTTTAATATCAATAGAGGCGGTAAAGAAGTTGAGTCATTAGGAAGTTCATTCAGAATGTTTTGAAAAATATGAAGATACTGATCCCAAGTTCTGTGATTCTGATGACAATAAAGACGACACAATTTATTGATTTCCTTCATCCATCTCTCTGAAGCGTTAGATTGAGGGTGAAAAAGTGAGATGAAGATTGGTTTAATTTTACGACGCTGTAGAGTACGAAGCCAAATTTTAGAACGAAACTGTGATCCATTATCTGATATAACCTTATCAACATGACCAACTTCTTTAAGAAAATGTTTGATGAAAGCATTAGATACTGAACGAGCTGTTGCTTTGCGTAAAGGTGTAAAACATACATATTTTGATGTCAGCTCCACTGCTACGAAAATGTACGCAAAACCATTAGTAGATCGAACCACTGGACCAAACAAATCAACTGCAGCCATCTCCTTTAATTTCGCTGGAATGACGGGAAACAACGGTGCTCTGTGAGAAATCGTTGGAGGCTTAGCCATTTGACATAATTTGCATTTGGCAAGAACAGATCGAATACGTTTTTCCATATTACAGAAGTAACAATTTTCTCGTAATTTATAAAAGCATTTTCTGGGACCAAAGTGTGCATAACTGAAATGCGTATACCAAATCAATTTATTGACCCACTCATCAGGAATACAAACTAACCAAACGAAGCTGTCGACCGATTTTCGTTTAAAAAGAATGTCATTGCGAACTAAATAATGCTGTCTAATCGCCACGCTTTCCTTTCTCCTCCACTTCTCCTTAATGTCCTTCCAGATTGGATCCTTATTTTGCTCCTTACCGATATCCTGGAGCGAAGACGAAATAAAGTTCTCAAACGCAACACCTTGAATATACATCAAACAATAATTGTTTTCCTTGCAGTCCTCTTCAGCACTTTGTTTCAGACCCATAGGTGCACGTGATAAAGCATCGGCAACAATATTAGAAGAACCCTGTATGTAAACAATACTAAAGTCAAATTCCTGTAGGTACAACGCCCATCGTGACAATCTGCCGTGAGTTAATTTTGTTGACATAAGAAATTCCAGAGCTCGATGATCGGTGTAAACCTTAGTATGTCTGCCAAACGAAAATGTGCGAAATTTTGTAAAAGCCCAAACAACAGTCAAAGCTTCAAGTTCCGTAATCGAATAATTCTTTTCGGATTTAGAGAGAACGCGACTTCCAAATGCAATAGTCTTCTGTACTACAACGCCGTTTTCTTCTATCTCTTGAAATAAATGTGCACCTAGGCCTTTGTATGATGAGTCCGTCGCCAAACAAAATTCTTTAGATAAATCCGGATGTGAAAGAAGTGGAGCAGCAACTAAAGCATCACGAAGTTGTTCAAATTCTGATTGAGCTTCCTCATCCCAACACCAATTAGAATTTTTTCCAGATAATTCACATAAACGAGGTGTGGCCAAATCGTCCAATTTAACAAAGCGTCGAAGAAAATTACAGACACCAAGGAAACTACGAACATCACGTTTTGTGGTAGGAACAGCATAATTACGAATAGCGTCTAATTTCTCTGGATCAGGAAGAATACCTTCTGTACAAATAATGTGACCGAGAGATTTCACCTGTGAACGACCAAATTCAGATTTCTCTAAGTTCACTGTAATGCCAACTCTTGCAAAATACGTAATAATGAATCCAAAATTTTGTTGCGCTCACTCCAAGAACGTTTAGCAATAATAATATCGTCAACATATGAAGTAATATTGTCACCAAGATAAACAGGTAAAATTTCATTTAGACAACGAATGAATGCTGCAGAAAATATAGTAAGTCCAAACGGTAAATTCCAAAGTCACTTTTAGGTACAACAGTCATATCCGGTTATTGTTCTTACTCACTAGATAGATTGATAGTCGAAGAGTTGTTTTGACAGATGCAAAGAATAGTAAAAGAGTAGGCAGCGGTACAGAAAACTAAAAGGGAAATAGCACCACTACAGCTCGGGGCCCTGTGCTCGCTACGGCACATATTCACTTAGAGTAGTGAATCCCCTGAGGACTTTAATAACTGCACATAATTTCAAGTTTGTGACTTAATGGCAACTTTGGCGGAAGTGCGTACATAATTTGATCTAACCATGAACATGGATGTATGTCATTCTTACAATTACGGAAGATCTTAAATTTCCGGACATTCAAAAAGTGTTTATAATCAAAGTTTTCGCCTCGTGGCGACAAAGACCTACCGCGTCTGTCCCGGTCCGAATGTCGATTATTGTAAAGTTCGCGCGCCTGGCGCTCTCTTGTTGCATCTCGTATATGAAACAAATTACTTTCTTCACACCCTTCTGCTAAACTAACACTTGTCAATTTATCTGAGATCTCCTCAACTCTTTCCGATGAGTCACTTAATTGTCCTTTCTGTTTATTTACGTCTTCCGTAAGTGTCGCGACTCGGGTTTCGGTATTGTCACATTTAGTAGTTAACTGTTCACACTGTTGCGTTAAGTTATTTATTCTGTCATTTGGTACGGATTCCTCGGTTCCTTCAATTATTTCTTCCTTATCGTTTGCACGTTGTAAATTTAACTCTGAAAATTTCTGTCCTATCACGCGATCTTTTTCTTCCCGTTCTCTGTCTTGTTCCTCTTGTCTAATTTCTGTTGAAATTAAACTATTATTGTGAGCCTTCAAAATCGGTTGTACTTCTTCTCTAACTTCCCTCTTTAATTCGTCTTTCATGTTTTTGAAATATGTCCCCGTTCGTGAGCCTAACTGAGTTTCCATTGTTCCCCTATCAGTTTCTAATTCAGATCGTAACTGTGATCCCACTGCTTTCATCTCGGTTTTAGTTGTTCCTATTTCTGTTTCAATTGCTCCTATTTTTGAGCATAACCGTGTTGTCATTGCTTGCATCTCAGTTCTAATTGTTTTTAATTCAGATCCCACTGTTTTTAATTCAGATTCCAAATTTAGTACAGCACCCATCAACTGCTTTATCTCTTCTGTCGTTAATCTCGTAATCTGTGAATTTTCTGATTGAGAAACATTTTGAACTGTTACCGGACTATTTTCCTTGCTTATTAAATTGTTTTCCACTACATTACTCATGACACTGTTTTCCTCTGTTGGCGAGTTCGCCATGTTAACAATTTCGTTATTCTGACTATTCATCATTTTTGCCTGTTTCATTGACCGCGTAATCATTTACAAAATATACGAAAGATTCGTCACTGTACGAAAATTACACACAATGCCTCCTTATCTCCAACAATACTATTCACATGAAATGTCTCCCTCAGACACGATCAATCGAACAATTGAAATAATTGCACTAATTTGTCAAACGCGTGTACAAGGCAATAAAAATTAAATTTTGAAAAATACCATTAGAAGAATGCCAATTACCAAATCTACACATGCAAAATAGACTACAATTAATAAACTACAAATCACTACAACAATACTACAGTCTACAATTTTCACAATCAGAAAAATCCAAGGGACGATCCTGGCAGGGTCGCCACGTGCATGGGGGCTTAATTAAATAAATTTTGAAAATGATTTTTCTTTTAGTAGCTGTATGTCCGATTACGCTGTGTTTCGTAATCGGTTGGCCCTGACCAGTATTATTACGCTATCTGACTGCAACAAACAATGTAAGTAGATTTTCGTAAACACAATTAATTAATTAAGTCCCCAGCAACTATAAAACCTACAAAATCCAAGCACAAATGTAACTATTCTGTATGTGGGAGTGTGACTCAACGTCCACATCTGGCACGGTTCTTCTCCAACAAGACAAGAATTTTTAAATACCAACTATACTGACGTGACAAAAGAAAATTAGAAAACTATAATTACGCAAGAAAACCAGAATTCACTCTAATATAAGAACACAAGCCAGATGCTTTGTTGACTGAACCTGTAGTGACGCATTATTTCAGATACACAAATAATAAAAGAACATTGTGGTTTTTACCTTCATATATATTGACGAAATGCACTCATTACAATAACATCTGCTATCTCTCCCATCAAATAACTGGATAAAACATTGAACAAACACTCCTTACTACAACATCTCGCTCCAACTTCACGACAACCACGAGCTCTGCCCACGCACACACTGCTACGAGCTCTCGACAAGCACTCTCTATGAGTTCTCAACACACACTGTGGAGGCGGCTTAATAGTACTCTTTGGCGCACTCTCTGGCGCAGTGGCACAGTGTAGCCACCTTTCATATGCCCCTCCTCCGCAGGCCAGAATTTGATGGTATTTTTGCCAGCATTGGTGGTGAAAATACCACCAAATTCGTCCAGAAAAATACAGACAAAAATAAAAGATAATATTAATACCTAAATATCACATAATTAGTTAAAAATTTTGGCTTTGCACTGACCTTTTACTAACCTAATATATGAAATACAGTAAGCAATACAACTTCTTTTCCTACATGTGACTTTACATAATAGTTTACACAATATACAAAAAATCAGTTTATACAAATGTTCACATAAAATGCTTTCAATGATTAGTTTATACAAAAAAAAAGGATACTAACAGGTGACATCTTTTCAGTAAAAGCAGTCCATCAGTGGCACCCAGTAAAGTTTAGCAGGTACACCCAGCAACAAGTCACATTAGTTCAGTAGAAGCAATCCATCAGATGCACCCAGCAATGTTAAGCAGGTGCAGACGCCAACAAGTGACTTCATTTCAGTAAAAGCAGTTCACCAGTTGCACCCAGCAATGTTGAGAGCAGGTGCAGACACCAACAAGTGACACCATTTCAGTAGAAGCAATCCATCAGTTGCACCCAGCAATGTTGAGCAGGTGCAGACACCAACAAGTGACACCATTTCAGTAGAAGCAGTCCATCAGAGGCACCCAGCAATGTTGAGTAGGTGCAGACAGCAACAAGTGACTTCATTTCAGTAAAAACAGTTCTAACAGTGGCACTCAGTAAAGTTCAAGAGGTACACACAGCAACAAGTCACATTAGTTCAGTAGAAGCAATCCATCAGAGGTACCCAGCAATGTTAAGCAGGTGCAGACACCAACAAGTGACACCATTTCAGTAAAAACAGTCCATTAGTTGCACCCAGCAATGTTGAGAGCAGGTGCAAACAGCAACAAGTGACATTATTTCAGTAGAAGCAGTTCCATCTGTGGCACCCAGTAAAGTTCAAGAGGTACACACAGCAACAAGTCACATTAGTTCCGTAGAAGCAGTCCATCAGTGGCACCCAGCAATGTTGAGAGCAGGTGCAGACACCAACAAGTGACATCATTTCAGTAGAAGCAGTCCATCAGTTGCATCAGCAATGTTGATCAGGTGCACACAGCAACAGGGGACATCTTTTCAGTAGAAGCAGTCCATCAGTGGCACCCAGCAATATTGAGCAGGTGCAAACAGCAAAAAGTCACATCTCTCAGCAGAAGCAGTTCCATAAAATTCACTAGCACTGATCACACTGTTCATCAGAGTTTATGAGCACAAATTAAACATGTCCTAGTGGCACCAATCATGTAGAAAAGGTACAGGTAACAGTCCATAATTTTTTTTTTACAATCACTGATCACACAGTTCATCAGCAGAAAATAAACACGAGCAAATGTCACACATCATGTTGAAAAGTGCAGGCAAGAGTTCAGAATATTTATCTTCACTAATCAGACAGTTCAGGCATGAACAATAGTTTGAATGCACATACAAATGCTTTTACAGTAACATACAAATCATAACAAACACACAAATGATATCAGATAATTGTCCTATTAACTATTACAATACACAAATACCAGTAAACCTATAATATTTATGGGTGTCAGTGCAAGCCACTACAAACAAATAAAATAATACTTAGGAGATAGGTGGGTAGGATTAGGAAAGGAAAACACACAAAACACACTCATTCATCTTTCATTCACATTAAGTACTACTGTGTAACTGAATAGTGTTAATTGTGTAAATGTAATTCTGTCAAAATTTAATGTTCATCATGTGTATCAAGTAGTAGTGGCAGCAATGTATAACAGTCAATAATAGTTAGTCAACGTCATAGTCATCAAGTCAAGACGAATGTTTGCCAAGCCAGATCAAAATGTACTGTTGTTGAACAACTGTCAGTGAGCCACGATATGCAATTACTTCCTCTCTTCAAAAAAAAGTATATACTGCTTAGTGATTTAACAAAGTGTGTGTATAGACTATCTTCCTTCTATTTTAGTGTTCTAGTCTGCTATCTTCATCCTCCTTGTTCCATAAGACCAACCAAAAAAAATATGCTCCTCACTTACTTTACCTCTTATACACCAAAACTCCAATAATCATCAGCTTCACACAATCTCAATAATACCTCAATAATACCTCTTCAATACGTCTTATCATCAATATCATTTACCTTACCTCTTGTCCACAAAAACTCCAATAATCATCAACTTCATATAATCTCTATACCTCAATAATACGTCGATAAATATAAACCTCAGCACCAATATCATTTCACTTCCAACACAACTCTTTCCTCTAGTCAGTCTCCTCGAACAAGTACAGATAAAATCCTAATGCAAACCTCATCATCCCATACAATCCGAAGACACATTGTCAACACACAACCTCTGTGTAATCCATCTGACCCAAATTTTCTACTCATTATGAATTATAAACAAAGAAATGCATACATGACCTCTAACAGACTTAGTTCGAATAACTCCCAGTAATTAAGTACGATTAGGGAATGTGAATGATCATAATATTTCACAGTGTGTACACCACTTCAAGAATCATAGCAGAAGCAAACATGTGGAGTATTTTTTGTGTCAAGTGTCAAGTGTCACTTCCTATTTCAATTGCTCACGAAAATGCAGTGTAATACTGTCAATGGTCTAAACCTAGTTTCGGTCTGTCATGTCGTTAGCTTCCTTCCTATTAGCATAAATTTATACAGCTTTCATAAAACCTCCAGCTCATGTGACTTCTATGAAGTTTCTTGTACTAATGTTGTTCGTCGAATTATAGCAGTTAATTTTCTTATCTTAAAAATATAAGGCACTTAGCGTAAGCAAAACAGGCAATAGCGAGTAAATATACCAGTAGAGAACAGAATGTCAACAAGTGGATGCAGCACAATCCCTACAACGAGGCTCTGCCAAGCGAACAATCTATAATTAATACAGTAGTGTGACCTAAACTCTATGTTTATACACAGTATATCAGCATTTCTATATTCTAAATTGAAGAGTAGTTATGACAACAAAACAGAAATGTGTAAATATGCAATCCATACAAAAAGCAGCAAACATATATCTTACGTAATAAACAGGTCATTATCATCATATCAGCATACGCAAATAAATGTTCATAAGTCATCTTAATAAGTAAACATGAAGGCGCAAGCAGATAAATCACAAAGTATAACTTACATACCTAACCACATCAGCACAATAAATCAGGTTACAATTATAATTTAAATAAATAAGCACAGCAGGCACATAATTAAAAAATATGACATCAGTGAAAAAGCATAGCAGCCAAGCGATGCATAATATACAAGTCACAACCCAGTTCATTAATAATCATTGTCAAAATCAGTTAACATACGCAAGCACGTCGCTTTACAAGTAAATTCATAGAACATGAAAGTAGCACAAAGTATGAATCACGTAATTGCGAGCAGCAAATTACGTCTAAAGTACGTACCTAAATGAATTTATGTTACCTGAAAAATAAACTCAATTAATAGTTACCTTTTTAGTTTATTAGTTTCTTCTTCGAAATTACATTCTTCCTGAAAATTTCTCAATAGCAAGTCCTCTTAACGTCGGAGACGCACAGAATTTACCTGAAGTTCTTAAATATTTTACACAACCGTATCCTGAAAAATACTGAATGTTAATAACAGAATTCATCAAGTCACTATAGCTTTATACTGAATTTAGTCGGAGAAATTAGACTGTGTGTTTGTTTACGGCTGTCAGTGCATTCGCACTGAGCGCTCGATCAGCTGTAGGCGCGTGACGTAGGAAGCAATTGTTCGCGGTCAACGACTGCCTTGTGCGGCGCGCAGACTTGACTGTTGCTTTGAGTATGTGCCGCCGCCAAAACACAGCGCGGCATCCTTGTATTCTCCGCATGTTTACATGTAGCTGTTAGTTTCTCACAAGTATGTCATTCCACAAAAATCTTTACGTTTGACATATGATGTATTCCTTTAGAGCGTCGAGATTTAAGAGTTTCTACTTCGACAGTGTTATCATGAATAATTTTTCGAATTCTATATGGACCGTTATAAAGCAGAAAAAATTTGCGACACAAGCCTTTTCCTTTGTGAGACAAACGATGAGACTTAATTAATACCTTTTGACCAACTGAAAAAATTTTTAAACGACCAGGACGTTTCGCTGATTTCTCTCTTCTAGCAGCCGCAGATGCAATATTTTGCAGAGCCAGGTTGACAACTTCAGAATGCCGCAGTTTCCGCGAAGGCGGAAAAGGAACGATTTCAGAAATGCGATTTGTTGGTACTTTATTTTTTAATATCAATAGAGGCGGTAAAGAAGTTGAGTCATTAGGAAGTTCATTCAGAATGTTTTGAAAAATATGAAGATACTGATCCCAAGTTCTGTGATTCTGATGACAATAAAGACGACACAATTTATTGATTTCCTTCATCCATCTCTCTGAAGCGTTAGATTGAGGGTGAAAAAGTGAGATGAAGATTGGTTTAATTTTACGACGCTGTAGAGTACGAAGCCAAATTTTAGAACGAAACTGTGATCCATTATCTGATATAACCTTATCAACATGACCAACTTCTTTAAGAAAATGTTTGATGAAAGCATTAGATACTGAACGAGCTGTTGCTTTGCGTAAAGGTGTAAAACATACATATTTTGATGTCAGCTCCACTGCTACGAAAATGTACGCAAAACCATTAGTAGATCGAACCACTGGACCAAACAAATCAACTGCAGCCATCTCCTTTAATTTCGCTGGAATGACGGGAAACAACGGTGCTCTGTGAGAAATCGTTGGAGGCTTAGCCATTTGACATAATTTGCATTTGGCAAGAACAGATCGAATACGTTTTTCCATATTACAGAAGTAACAATTTTCTCGTAATTTATAAAAGCATTTTCTGGGACCAAAGTGTGCATAACTGAAATGCGTATACCAAATCAATTTATTGACCCACTCATCAGGAATACAAACTAACCAAACGAAGCTGTCGACCGATTTTCGTTTAAAAAGAATGTCATTGCGAACTAAATAATGCTGTCTAATCGCCACGCTTTCCTTTCTCCTCCACTTCTCCTTAATGTCCTTCCAGATTGGATCCTTATTTTGCTCCTTAGCGATATCCTGGAGCGAAGACGAAATAAAGTTCTCAAACGCAACACCTTGAATATACATCAAACAATAATTGTTTTCCTTGCAGTCCTCTTCAGCACTTTGTTTCAGACCCATAGGTGCACGTGATAAAGCATCGGCAACAATATTAGAAGAACCCTGTATGTAAACAATACTAAAGTCAAATTCCTGTAGGTACAACGCCCATCGTGACAATCTGCCGTGAGTTAATTTTGTTGACATAAGAAATTCCAGAGCTCGATGATCGGTGTAAACCTTAGTATGTCTGCCAAACGAAAATGTGCGAAATTTTGTAAAAGCCCAAACAACAGTCAAAGCTTCAAGTTCCGTAATCGAATAATTCTTTTCGGATTTAGAGAGAACGCGACTTCCAAATGCAATAGTCTTCTGTACTACAACGCCGTTTTCTTCTATCTCTTGAAATAAATGTGCACCTAGGCCTTTGTATGATGAGTCCGTCGCCAAACAAAATTCTTTAGATAAATCCGGATGTGAAAGAAGTGGAGCAGCAACTAAAGCATCACGAAGTTGTTCAAATTCTGATTGAGCTTCCTCATCCCAACACCAATTAGAATTTTTTCCAGATAATTCACATAAACGAGGTGTGGCCAAATCGTCCAATTTAACAAAGCGTCGAAGAAAATTACAGACACCAAGGAAACTACGAACATCACGTTTTGTGGTAGGAACAGCATAATTACGAATAGCGTCTAATTTCTCTGGATCAGGAAGAATACCTTCTGTACAAATAATGTGACCGAGAGATTTCACCTGTGAACGACCAAATTCAGATTTCTCTAAGTTCACTGTAATGCCAACTCTTGCAAAATACGTAATAATGAATCCAAAATTTTGTTGCGCTCACTCCAAGAACGTTTAGCAATAATAATATCGTCAACATATGAAGTAATATTGTCACCAAGATAAACAGGTAAAATTTCATTTAGACAACGAATGAATGCTGCAGAAAATATAGTAAGTCCAAACGGTAAATTCCAAAGTCACTTTTAGGTACAACAGTCATATCCGGTTATTGTTCTTACTCACTAGATAGATTGATAGTCGAAGAGTTGTTTTGACAGATGCAAAGAATAGTAAAAGAGTAGGCAGCGGTACAGAAAACTAAAAGGGAAATAGCACCACTACAGCTCGGGGCCCTGTGCTCGCTACGGCACATATTCACTTAGAGTAGTGAATCCCCTGAGGACTTTAATAACTGCACATAATTTCAAGTTTGTGACTTAATGGCAACTTTGGCGGAAGTGCGTACATAATTTGATCTAACCATGAACATGGATGTATGTCATTCTTACAATTACGGAAGATCTTAAATTTCCGGACATTCAAAAAGTGCTTATAATCAAAGTTTTCGCCTCGTGGCGACAAAGACCTACCGCGTCTGTCCCGGTCCGAATGTCGATTATTGTAAAGTTCGCGCGCCTGGCGCTCTCTTGTTGCATCTCGTATATGAAACAAATTACTTTCTTCACACCCTTCTGCTAAACTAACACTTGTCAATTTATCTGAGATCTCCTCAACTCTTTCCGATGAGTCACTTAATTGTCCTTTCTGTTTATTTACGTCTTCCGTAAGTGTCGCGACTCGGGTTTCGGTATTGTCACATTTAGTAGTTAACTGTTCACACTGTTGCGTTAAGTTATTTATTCTGTCATTTGGTACGGATTCCTCGGTTCCTTCAATTATTTCTTCCTTATCGTTTGCACGTTGTAAATTTAACTCTGAAAATTTCTGTCCTATCACGCGATCTTTTTCTTCCCGTTCTCTGTCTTGTTCCTCTTGTCTAATTTCTGTTGAAATTAAACTATTATTGTGAGCCTTCAAAATCGGTTGTACTTCTTCTCTAACTTCCCTCTTTAATTCGTCTTTCATGTTTTTGAAATATGTCCCCGTTCGTGAGCCTAACTGAGTTTCCATTGTTCCCCTATCAGTTTCTAATTCAGATCGTAACTGTGATCCCACTGCTTTCATCTCGGTTTTAGTTGTTCCTATTTCTGTTTCAATTGCTCCTATTTTTGAGCATAACCGTGTTGTCATTGCTTGCATCTCAGTTCTAATTGTTTTTAATTCAGATCCCACTGTTTTTAATTCAGATTCCAAATTTAGTACAGCACCCATCAACTGCTTTATCTCTTCTGTCGTTAATCTCGTAATCTGTGAATTTTCTGATTGAGAAACATTTTGAACTGTTACCGGACTATTTTCCTTGCTTATTAAATTGTTTTCCACTACATTACTCATGACACTGTTTTCCTCTGTTGGCGAGTTCGCCATGTTAACAATTTCGTTATTCTGACTATTCATCATTTTTGCCTGTTTCATTGACCGCGTAATCATTTACAAAATATACGAAAGATTCGTCACTGTACGAAAATTACACACAATGCCTCCTTATCTCCAACAATACTATTCACATGAAATGTCTCCCTCAGACACGATCAATCGAACAATTGAAATAATTGCACTAATTTGTCAAACGCGTGTACAAGGCAATAAAAATTAAATTTTGAAAAATACCATTAGAAGAATGCCAATTACCAAATCTACACATGCAAAATAGACTACAATTAATAAACTACAAATCACTACAACAATACTACAGTCTACAATTTTCACAATCAGAAAAATCCAAGGGACGATCCTGGCAGGGTCGCCACGTGCATGGGGGCTTAATTAAATAAATTTTGAAAATGATTTTTCTTTTAGTAGCTGTATGTCCGATTACGCTGTGTTTCGTAATCGGTTGGCCCTGACCAGTATTATTACGCTATCTGACTGCAACAAACAATGTAAGTAGATTTTCGTAAACACAATTAATTAATTAAGTCCCCAGCAACTATAAAACCTACAAAATCCAAGCACAAATGTAACTGTTCTGTATGTGGGAGTGTGACTCAACGTCCACATCTGGCACGGTTCTTCTCCAACAAGACAAGAATTTTTAAATACCAACTATACTGACGTGACAAAAGAAAATTAGAAAACTATAATTACGCAAGAAAACCAGAATTCACTCTAATATAAGAACACAAGCCAGATGCTTTGTTGACTGAACCTGTAGTGACGCATTATTTCAGATACACAAATAATAAAAGAACATTGTGGTTTTTACCTTCATATATATTGACGAAATGCACTCATTACAATAACATCTGCTATCTCTCCCATCAAATAACTGGATAAAACATTGAACAAACACTCCTTACTACAACATCTCGCTCCAACTTCACGACAACCACGAGCTCTGCCCACGCACACACTGCTACGAGCTCTCGACAAGCACTCTCTATGAGTTCTCAACACACACTGTGGAGGCGGCTTAATAGTACTCTTTGGCGCACTCTCTGGCGCAGTGGCACAGTGTAGCCACCTTTCACAACCATTCCACAAATTGCTGCACATTTCAATGCTGGCCATCAACAAGCTTATTCATGTACCACTGATGACTGCACAACGCAAAGCTTTATGCCTTGATTGGGCCCGTCAACGCCGACTGAAGAGAATCGTTCAATGTGACAGAAGTGCAACCATTCCACAAATTGCTGCACATTTCAATGCTGGCCATCAACAAGCTTATTCATGTACCACTGATGACTGCACAACGCAAAGCTTTATGCCTTGATTGGGCCCGTCAACGCCGACTGAAGAGAATCGTTCAATGTGACAGAAGTGCAACCATTCCACAAATTGCTGCACATTTCAATGCCGGCCATCAACAAGCTTATTCATGTACCACTGATGACTGCACAACGCAAAGCTTTATGCCTTGACTGGGCCCGTCAACGCCGACATTGGACTGTTGATGACTGGAAACATGTTGCCTGGTCGGACGAGTCTCGTTTCAAACTGTATCGGGCGGATGGACGTGGACACTGCATGTCAGTAGGGGACTGTTGAAGCTGGTGGACGCTGTGTAATGGTGTGGGGTATGTACAGTTGGAGTGAGATGGGACCCCCTGATACGTCTAGATACGACTGACAGGTGACACGTGTGTAAGCCTTCTGTCCCATCACCTGCATCCATTCATGTCCATTGTATATTCGGACGGACTTGGGCAATTCCAGCAGGACAATGAGTCACTCCAAACGTTCGGAATTGCTATAGAGTGGCTCCAGGAACACTCTTCTGAGTTTAAACACTTTCGATGGCACCCAAACTCTCCAGACAAGAACGATATTGAGCATATCTGGGATGGCTTGCAACGTGCTGTTCAAAGGAGATCTCCACCCACTCGCACTCTTACGGATTTGTGGACAGTCCTGCAGGATTCATGGTGTCAGTTCCCTCCAGCACTACTTCGAGTCCATACTACGGCATGTTGCGGCACTTCTGCGTGCTCGCGGGGGCCCTACACGATATTAGGCAGGTGTACCAGTTTCTTTCGCTCTTCAGTGTAAAAAGCAGACTAACACAGGCAAAGAGGATACTCTGCTAATATCAAAAAATGGCCCAAATTTTAGGAGGAAACGTCTGAGAAGATACGTTTGGACAAACATTGTATGAAGGACTGCGGAAAACCGGAAGAAAGAGGCGTGAAGCGTTTGATATACGGTGGTTTAGAAGGATATTTAAAACTAGGTGGACAGATAAAATAAGGAATAAGGAAATTCTCGGTGTAATCGGCTATAAAAGAAATATGTGAATGAGTCGTATCTCCGGGGGTGACGATGAGATAAAAAGTGAATAATCAATGAAAGGATAACGTCCTATGAGTCGGGGTGTGGAATATCAGAAGTTGGCACGTGACAGGAAAGCTAAAAATTTCAAAAAGGGACATGCTAAGTTTCCATCTAGATATAGTGGGCGGCAGTGAAATGAAATGGAAAGAAGACAAGGATTTCTGGTCAGATAACTTTGTTAACAGGCGTGTGATTCGTTATGAATGGAAAGGCAGGACATAGAGTGAGTTACTGTGAACAGTTTAGTGATAGGGTTGTTCCAATCAGAATTGACGGCAAACCAACACCGACAACAATAGTTCAGGTATACATGCCGACGTCGCAAGCAAATCACGACGAAGTAGAGAAAGTATATGAGGATATTGAGCGGGTAATTCAACACATAGAGGGAGACGAAAATTTAATAGTCATGAGGGACTGGAATGCGGATGTAGGGTGAAGAGTAGAAGAAAGGATTAAGAGAGAATATGGGCTTGGTTGTAGGAATGGAAGAGGAGAAAGACTAACTGAGCTCTGCAATAGATTTCAGCTAGCGAATACTCTGTTCAAGAATCACAAGAGGAGGAGGTATACTTTGAAAGGGCCGCGTGATACGGGAATATTTCAGTTAGATTACACCATGGTCAGACAGAGAATCGTCTAGATGCGACTCTGACAGGTGACACGAACGTAAGCCACCTGTGTGATCACTGGATTGTAAGGCGTATCGAGGAGCAGATGTAGAATCAGATCACAATGTAGTAGTGGCGAAGAGTAGGCTGAAATCTAAGAGACTATTCAGGAAGAATCAATGCGCAAGGAACTGGAATACCGAAGTACAAAGGAAAGAAGAGATACGCTTACAGTTCTCTGATGCTATAGACACTGTGACAATGAATAACTCACAAGGGAACATCCCCATCGCACCCCCCTCAATTTAGTTATAAGTTGGCACAGTGGATAGGCCTTGAAAAACTGAACACAGATCAATCGGGAAAACAGGAAGAAGTTGTGTGGAACTATGAAAAAAATAAGCAAAATATACAAACTGAGTAGTCCATGCGCAAGATAGGCAACATCAAGGATAGTGTGGGCACAGTAGCGCCGTGGTCCCGTGGTTAGCGTGAGAAGCTGCGTAACGAAAGGCCCATGGTTCAAGACTTCCCTCGAGCGAAAAGTTCAATTTTTTATTTTCAGACAATTATCAAAGTTCAGGTACTCACACATAATCAACTTCGCTCTCCAAAATTCCAGGACATGTTCAGACTTGCTTGGACTTATGCAGGTTTTGACAGTCTACACACGGAAAAATTTGAAAACGTTAAAAACATATGTTTTGACAGAGCACAGGGAAAACTGTGCGACTGTGAAACTGTTGCATTCATTTGTTGCAGTTTATGTGACAAACTCTTTTGTTTTCATCACTTTTTTGGGAGTGATTATAACATCCACAAGAAAACCTAAATCGGGCAAGGTAGAAAAATCTTTTCACCTATTCGCCAAGTGTACAAGTTAGGTAGTCGACAACATATTCCTGTCATGTGACGCACATGCCGTCACCAGTGTCGTATAGAATATATCAGACGTGTTTTCCTGTGGAGGAATCGGTTGACCTATGACCTTGCGATCAAATATTTTCGGTTCCCATTGGAGAGGCACGTCCTTTCGTCTACTAATAGCACGGTTTTGCGGTGCGGTCGCAAAACACGGACACTAAACTCATTACAGTGAACAGAGACGTCAATGAACGAACGGACAGATCATAACTTTGCGAAAATAAAGAAAGTAAAAATTTTCACTCGAGGGAAGACTTCAACGAAGGACCTTTCGTTCCACAATTGCTCACTCTAACCACGGGACCACGGCGCTACTGTGCCCACATTATCCTTGATGTTGCCTATGTGGTGCACGGACTACTCAGTTTGTATATTTTGTATATCTGTCATCAGTTTCTCAAGGCCTATCCACTGTGCCAACCTATAACTAAATCTGAATGGGGTGCGATGGGGAGGTTCCCTTGTTAGTAGGAATTTCAGTTGGAGAGAAAATCATAGGTATAAGAAAGGTAACTGCAGTGAAACCATGGGTAACAGAACAAACACTTCATTTCAACAATGAAAGAAGGAAGTACGAAAATGTTCAGGAAAGTTTAGGAACACAGATATACAAATCACTTTGGAGAAACTAAGGCGAAATGGCTTCATGAAAAATGTGAAAAAAACGAAAACGAAATGACTGCTGGAAGGACTAACTTACAATATAGACAAATCAAAACAACATTTGGTGAAATTAAAAGCAAGCGTGGTAACATTAAGAATGGAATGGGAATTCCAGAGTCAAATGTAGAGAAGAGAGCGGACAGACGCAAAGAGTACATTGAGGTCCCCTGTAAGGAGGAGCACTTATCTCATGACGTGATAGAAGGAGAAACAGGAATCGACAGAGAGTAGGTACGGGATCCACCACTAGAATCAGAATTTAAAAGGGCTTTGGAATACTCTGTTCAAATAACGCAGAATGTATAGGTAATATTCCATAGGAATTTTTAAAATCGTCGAGGAAGGGGGAAAAAAACGATTATCTATGTTGATATGTCTAATCTATGAGGATGGCGATGTAGCACCTGACGTTCCGAAAAATATCATCCACACAACTCTGAAGACTGCAAGAGGCGACAAGTGCGAGAATTAATTATTTCACACTCAGATTAATAGTTCATGCGTGTAAGTTACTGACAAGAATAGTATACAGAAGAATGGAGAAGAAAATAGAGTTTGGCTTAATGAAAGTGGGACGCACTAGAGAGGCAGTGCTAACGTTACGGTTGATAATGGGAGCAAGAGTGAAGAAAAACTGGGACGCATTTATAAAATTTGATGATTGGAAAAAGCGTTCGATAATGTAAAATGGTGCAAGGTGTTCGAAATTCTGAGATTAAAAAGGGGGTAAGCTACAGAGGTAGATGGGTAATATACTCGTACAATAGGTACAAGGACCGAGCAATATGACTGGCAGAGAAAGAACGAAATGCTCGGATTTAAAAAAATTCTAAGGCAGAGATGTGGTTTTTCGCCCCTACTGTTCGATTTATACATCGAAGAAGCAATGACGGAAATGAGAGAATGGTTCAAGAGTGGGATTAAAATTCAAGGTGAAAAGATATCAATGTTAAGATTCACTGATGACATGCTATCCTCAGTGAAAGTGAAGAAGAATTATGGGACCTATCGAATATAATGAACAGCCTTACGAGTACAGAATATGGACTGAGAGTAAATGGAAGTAGAAAGTAGCAACGATGAGAACAGAGAGACACATCAAAAGTAATGATACGAAGTCGATGAAGTTAAGGAATTCTGCTACCTAGACAGCAAGATAGCCCATCACGGACAGAGCAAAGAGAACATAAAAACACATACTAGTACTAGTGTTGTCAAAAATGGCATTCCTGAGAAGTCTGCGAGTGTCAAACACAGGTCTTCATTTGAGGAAGAAATTTCTTGGAATGCACGTTTGGAGCACAGCGTTGTATGGCAGTGAGGTATGTATGCAGGAAAACTGGAACAGAAGAGAATCGAAGCATCTAAGATGTGATGCTACAGAAGAACAATGTTGGATTTTAGGTGGACTGATAAGGTAGGGAATGAGTAGGGTCTCCAGAGAACCGGCGAGGTAAGCGATGTATGGAAAACACTGACAAAGAGAAGGCACAGGATAATGTGACGTCTGTTAAGAGGTCACGAAATAGCTTCCGTGGTACCAGAGGGAGCTGTAGAAGATAAGAACTGTAGAGGAAGACAGAGATTGTGATACATCCAGTAAGTAATTGAGGATGTATTTTGCATTTGTTATTCTGAGATCAAAAGTTTGGTTGTTGTTGTTGTTGTTGCGGTCTTCAGTCCTGAGACTGGTTTGACGCAGCTCTCCATGCTACTCTATCCTGTGCAAGCTTCCTCATCTCCCAGTACCTACTGCAACCTACATCCTTCTGAATCTGCTTAGTGTATTCATCTCTTGGTCTCCCTCTACGATTTTTACCCTCCACGCTGCCCTCCAATACTAAATTGGTGATCCCTTGATGCCTTAGAACATGTCCTACCAACCGATCCCTTCGTCTGGTCAAGTTGTGCCACAAACTTCTCTTCTCCCCAATCCTATTCAATACTTCCTCATTAGTTACGTTATCTACCCATCTAATCTTCAGCATTCTTCTGTAGCACCACATTTCGAAAGCTTCTATTCTCTTCTTGTCCAAACTATTTATCGTCCATGTTTCACTTCCATACATGGCTACACTCCATACAAATACTTTCAGAAATGACTTCCTGACACTTAAATCTATACTCGATGTTAACAAATTTGTCTTCTTCAGAAACGCTTTCCTTGCCATTGCCAGTCTACATTTTATATCCTCTCTACTTCGACCATCATCAGTTATTTTGCTCCCCAAATAGCAAAACTCATTTACTACTTTAAGTCTCTCATTTCCTAATCTAATTCCCTCAGCATCACCCGACTTAATTAGACTACATTCCATTATCCTTGTTTTGCTTTTGTTGATGTTCATCTTATATCCTCCTTTCAAAACACTGTCCATTCCATTCAACTGCTCTTCCAAGTCCTTTGCTGTTTCTGACAGAATTACAATGTCATCGGCGAACCTCAATGTTTTTATTTCTTCTCCATGAATTTTAATACCTACTCCGAATTTTTCTTTTGTTTCCTTTACTGCTTGCTCAATATACAGATTGAACAACATCGGGGAGAGGCTACAACCCTGTCTTACTCCCTTCCCAACCACTGCTTCCCTTTCATGTCCCTCAACTCTTATAACTGCCATCTGGTTTCTGTACAAATTGTAAATAGCCTTTCGCTCCCTGTATTTTACCCCTGCCACCTTCAGAATTTGAAAGAGAGTATTCCAGTCAACATTGTCAAAAGCTTTCTCTAAGTCTACAAATGCAAGAAACGTAGGTTTGCCTTTCCTTAATCTTTCTTCTAAGATAAGTCGTAAGGTCAGTATTGCCTCACGCGTTCCAGTGTTTCTACGGAATCCAAACTGATCTTCCCCGAGGTCGGCTTCTACTAGTTTTTCCATTCGTCTGTAAAGAATTCGTGTTAGTATTTTACAGCTGTGACTCATTAAACTGATAGTTCGGTAATTTTCTCATCTGATTCTTTGAGATTGGAATTATTATTATTCTTCTTGAAGTCTGAGGGTATTTCGCCCGTTTCATACATCTTGCTCACCAGGTGGTAGAGTTTTGTGAGGACTGGCTCTCCCAGGGCCGTCAGTAGTTCCAATGGAATGTTGTCTACTCCGGGGGCCTTGTTTCGACTCAGGTCTTTCAGTGCTCTGTCAAACTCTTCACGCAGTATCGTATCTCCCATTTCATCTTCATCTATATCCTCTTCCATTTCCATAATATTGTCCTCAAGTACATCACCCTTGTATAGACCCTCTATATACTCCTTCCACCTTTCTGCATTCCCTTCTTTGCTTAGAACTGGGTTTCCATCTGAGCTCTTGATATTCATACAAGTCGTTCTCTTATCTCCAAAGGTCTCTTTAATTTTCCTGTAGGCAGTATCTATCTTACCCTTAGTGAGATAGGCCTCTACATCCTTACATTTGTCCTCTAGCCATCCCTGCTTAGCCATTTTGCACTTCCTGTCGATCTCATTTTTGAGACGTTTGTACTCCTTTTTGCCTGCTTCATTTACTGCATTTTTATATTTTCTCCTTTCATCAATTAAATTCAATATTTCTTCTGTTACCCAAGGATTTCTACTAGCCCTCGTCTTTTTACCTACTTGATCCTCTGCTGCCTTCGCTACTTCATCCCTCAAAGCTACCCATTCTTCTTCTACTGTATTTCTTTCCCCCATTCCTGTCAATTGTTCCCTTATGCTCTCCCTGAAACTCTGTACAACCTCTGGTTCTTTCAGTTTATCCAGGTCCCATCTCCTTAAATTCCCACCTTTTTGCAGTTTCTTCAGTTTTAATCTACAGGTCATAACCAATAGATTGTGGTCAGAGTCCACATCTGCCCCTGGAAATGTCTTACAATTTAAAACCTGGTTCCTAAATCTCTGTCTTACCATTATATAATCTATCTGATACCTTTTAGTATCTCCAGGGTTCTTCCATGTATACAACCTTCTTTCATGATTCTTAAACCAAGTGTCAGCTATGATTATGTTGTGCTCTGTGCAAAATTCTACCAGGCGGCTTCCTCTTTCATTTCTTAGCCCCAATCCATATTCACCTACTATGTTTCCTTCTCTCCCTTTTCCTACACTCGAATTCCAGTCACCCATGACTATTAAATTTTTGTATCCCTTCACAATCTGAATAATTTCTTTTATTTCATCATACATTTCTTCAATTTCTTCATCATCTGCAGAGCTAGTTGGCATATAAACTTGTACTACTGTAGTAGGTGTGGGCTTCGTATCTATCTTGGCCACAATAATGCGTTCAATATGCTGTTTGTAGTAGCTTACCCGCATTCCTATTTTCCTATTCATTATTAAACCTACTCCTGCATTACCCCTATTTGATTTTGTGTTTATAACCCTGTAGTCACCTGACCAGAAGTCTTGTTCCTCCTGCCACCGAACTTCACTAATTCCCACTATTTCTAACTTCAACCTATCCATTTCCCTTTTTAAATTTTCTAACCTACCTGCCCGATTAAGGGATCTGACATTCCACGCTCCGATCCGTAGAACGCCAGTTTTCTTTCTCCTGATAACGACATCCTCTTGAGTAGTCCCCGCCCGGAGATCCGAATGGGGAACTATTTTACCTCCGGAATATTTTACCCAAGAGGACGCCATCATCATTTAATCATACAGTAAAGCTGCATGCCCTCGGGAAAAATTACGGCTGTAGTTTCCCCTTGCTTTCAGCCGTTCGCAGTACCAGCACAGCAAGGCCGTTTTGGTTATTGTTACAAGGCCAGATCAGTCAATCATCCAGACTGTTGCCCTTGCAACTACTGAAAAGGCTGCTGCCCCTCTTCAGGAACCACACCAGTTTTCTTAGCTGCTGGCGAAACGTTTGGGTTGTATAAACATCGTCCATGAAACTTTATTTTTCTGACGTTTCTTCCAGAGGTGTGATGGACGACTTCAGAGGAGCTCCTGGTTCCACTGTGTCTTGCCGATTGATGAGTCTTTCTTCGGAGAGCGACATAAAGGGGGCGTGGTATGAGTTTACACGTAATCGGCAGAGGTAATCTCTGTCCAATATAAAACCCAACATTCGAACTGTGGTCTGTTAAAGATAAAATGTATCTATAAATTCTGTAGAGCTAGTGTCCACTTAGTACTGAAGATTGATAGCTTCTTTTTTTCCGTTAAAACTGCCCGACATTTTTATATTTTGACTAGCTAGGAAACATCGACATTGCAGTTGTAAACCGTCGCAGCTGTGTTGGCAACACCTCCAATCTCTCACAGAACACAATGAAGCAATTATCGATGTAAGTAATGAAAATTGCCTAAACTCGGAGATAAGTTTAGCCTAAATTTTTAATCAGGGACTTAACAGGATACAGCAAGGATAACAGAACTCAGTTGATGGTAGCGTGTATGTTGCTGTTAGCAGCAGTTTATCTTCTAGTGAAGGTGAATTAGGTATTTACTGTGAGGTAATATGGAAAGAAGCTATACTCGAGAACCGAAATATATTAATAGCTGGTTCCTTTCACCGACTTCGTCCCTACGACTCACATGTCATAGTTCCTGAAAGGTTTAAGGCTATTTTGAGTCTAATTTCAAATAAGTAGTCGACTCATTTAATTGCAGAACCTTCAACATCGCAGCGCGTCAGCAATAGTTGGTTAATATATTAAAAAAATTAAAAAGCCGCCTCGATTGCGAAAAAAGCACCTAGTGTTAAGTGTTAACCCAGGTTTCGGCGTAGATAACTACACCTTCTTCAGAACAACAATAAAACCCACAAGTGCTTTCGTTGTTGTCGAATTAATTTTACACTGGATGTCGCTACTGGAGCAGTTGGCAGTGGGTGGTTTACACTCGTCATTGTCCGCTGTGAAAACGCGTCCCTACCTGGACTGGAATCTTTCGCCGACCGAGATGTCATCGCCTACAAGACCTGACATTGTGGAATCGACCAGAAGAATTCTAGTAGACCTAGTTATGTTTATAGTAATATGCCTTTTACATTGTATACTCGTTCCTGTAAAAATCATTGACAAAGGTCTTCTTAGGCACTTGTGGGTTTTATTGTTGTTCTGAAGAAGGTGTAGTTATCTACACCGAAACCTGTATTAACACTAAACACTAGGTGCTTTTTTCGCAATTGAGGCGGCTTTTTAAGTTTTTTTAATCATTTAATTGTAGCTGGTGGCGATTTCAATCTGCCCTCAATATGTTTGGGAAAATAAATGTTTAAATTCGGTGATAACCGTGAAACAGCTCCCGAAATTTTACAAAAATGCTTTCTCCGAACATTTTTTTAGCAATTAGTTTAAGAACCCACTCGAATGGTAAACGATTTTGATGGCATACTAGACCTCTTAGTGAAAAACAGTCCAATAGTGAGAAAATAAATAATATCTTGATGAATACTGGAATTAGTACCCAACCAAACGATTGTTGTAGCAAGATTGATAATCGTAACATTCACATCCAACAAAAAATACAGCTATTAAAAAAAACAGATAAAAATTCTCTTGACATTTTCATTAGAGCGAGTCTCCTTTCCTTCCATACCATGAAAGTGTCGACCAGATGTAGCTCAGATTCGGAGAAATAGTGTTACCAAGTAAAGTGTTACAGATGTCCTATGGTACACGTAACAGGGCAGGACAGTACTGAAGGAGCATTGAAAAAAGCATGCTAGATTTTTGAAGAACACAAAATTGTTAATCACGGGGACAGCTTACAGATATTCGAAACGTCGTGTGGACTTCAGTACAAGATGCTTTTAATAGCACCCACAAAGACACTCTCTCGAATAGTGACAGGCAATCTAAGGATGTTCTGGTCGTACGTAAAGTATACTAGTGCAAAATGCAGTCAATACTTTCACTGTGTGACAACAATAGTAATGTTAACGACGACAGCGCAACTAAAGTGGACCACAAAATGCGATTTTTCGAAGCCCGTTCACGACATAACATGGAGTAAATATTCCAGAATTCCAGTCAAGAACAACTACGAACACGAGCAATTTGGAAGCAGATACACTCAATATAGTGAGACAAAATAAGTCAATAGAGGAATGTCTGCTGGTTCAGACTGAAAATCAGTCGGATTCCTTTCACTGTAAGCTGATGAAATAGCTGGTGATATACAACCACTCACTCGGAGAAGGGTTCTTTTTCAAAGACTGAAAAGCTGCAGAGGTCATGATTTGTAGTATGATGTTGGAGTTTATATTTTGTTCCACCAGTATGAAAGACCTTGGTAAAAACAGTCTAGTCACAAACTACCAGCACGGACTCAAAAAATATCGTTCTTGTGAAACTGATCCTTTATTTGCAGAAGTAATGAGTACTATTGACAGAAGATCTCAAGCTGACTGATACTGCTCCTCATAATTCGCTTCTAATAAATTACTTACCTACTGAGTATAGACTCAGTTCTGCGGCTGGGTTCGTGATTTGGTACGAGAAAAAGGTTACGGGAAGTCAGCTATTGAAACTAAAGTTACATTTAGCGTTCCACAAGGAAGCTTTATAGGGCCAGTGCTGTTATCAACTATACAAATGACTAGCTGACTACCCGATGTTGCCAACGTATGTATTTATTCCAGACTTCCATTAGCTCGTCTCCTTGTTCCCCTCTCTCTGCCCATCTTCTCTTCCCCCACTCTGTTCATCTCCCTCCTCTTTCTGTTCATCTCTTCCTCCTCCCTGTCCCTGTCCATCTTCGTCTCTTTTCTTTTTGCATCTATCTGCTCCTCCCGCTTTTGTCCATCTGCTCCTTTCCCCTCTGTCCATCCTCTGTCCATTTCCTCCTTCATTTCAATCTCCTCCTCCTCCTTTCTCTGTCCATTAACTCTCTCCCCTTCTCTGTGTCCATCTCTCCCTGCCCCTCAATTTGTCCATCTCTTCCTCTCTCTCTCTATATCCATATCCTCGTCCCCCTTCTCTCTGTCCATTTCGTCCTCTTTCCTTTCGCCGCAAGGGGTAGCTGCACGGTCAGGGGCACCCTGCCACAGTTCGGGCGGCTTCTCCCGTCGGAGGTTCAACTCCTCCCTCGGGCATGGACGTGTATGTTGTCCATAGCGAAAGTAGTTTAAATTAGATTAAGTAATGTGTTAGGCTAGGGGCCGATGACCTCAACAGTTTGGTTCCATAGGAACTTACCACAAATTTCGAATTTCTTTCCTTTCTGTGTCAAATTTCGTCCTCTTCCCTCGCTCTGTCAAGCTCCTCCTCCTCCTTTTCCCTTTTTGTCCATTTCCCAATTCCCCCTCTCTCTGTCCACCTCATGCTCCCCCTCTCTTTGTCCATCGCCATCTTCCCGTTCTCTGTCTGCCCCGGCCGGCCGCTATGGCCGAACGGTTCTAGGCGCTTCATTCCGGAACTGCGCTGCTGCTAGGGTCGCAGGTTCGAATCCTGCCTCGGGCTTGGATATGTGTGATGTCCTTACATTAGTTAGGTTTAAGGAGTTGTAACTCTAGGGACTGATGACCTCAGATGTTAAGGCCCATAGTGCTTAGTGCCATTTGAACCATCTGTCTGCCTAATCACCTCCTCCCTTCTTCTTTCTCTGCATTATCACCACCACCTCAATAGGAGGGTGCTGGTTCTCATCCCCATAACGTTTCTTTCCAGATAGTTATTACTATTGAAACGTCTCCTTAGAACAATTATACATGACTGTGCTGATCCTGGCAGGGTCGCCATATGTAACGTCCCCTTAGAAAAATTATATAGGACTGTGCTTAAGCTGACACACAATATTTTTAGCGCAACGCAATCTGACTTTCAGAAATCCCTACAAAAGAATGTCCCTGACTAACAATTAACCTATACCTTTCACAAATCACTTACCTCACAAAAATCTTCGTTACTCGAACTACTGCAATACAGTGAGCGCCACTACTGCCAGCTAAAGTGTGTCAGTTTAAGCACAGTCATGTATAATTGTTCAAAGGGGATGTTTCACTATGTTTATCGTCGGCCGGTGTGGCCGAGCGGTTCTAGGCGCTTCAGTCTGCAACCGCGCGACCTCTACGGTCGCAGGTTCGAATCCTTCGTCGAGCATGGATGTGTGTGATGTTCTTAGGTTAGTTAGGTTTAAGTAGTTCTAAGTTCTAGGGGACTGATGTCCTCAGAAGTTAAGTCCCATAGTGTTCAGAGCCATTTGAACCATTTAACTATGTTTACTAAGTTTGATTCAAATCGATCCAGAGGCTTAGGACGTTCTTTTTAACTGCATCTTTGTACGTGGACACGCATATCACATATACACTTGTGGAAAAAAATCCGAATACCAAGAAATAATTAATGTAGAGCAACGAAATTTCGGAAATACACTCCTGGAAATGGAAAAAAGAACACATTGACACCGGTGTGTCAGACCCACCATACTTGCTCCGGACACTGCGAGAGGGCTGTACAAGCAATAATCACACGCACGGCACAGCGGACACACCAGGAACCGCGGTGTTGGCCGTCGAATGGCGCTAGCTGCGCAGCATTTGTGCACCGCCGCCGTCAGTGTCAGCCAGTTTGCCGTGGCATACGGAGCTCCATCGCAGTCTTTAACACTGGTAGCATGCCACGACAGCGTGGACGTGAACCGTATGTGCAGTTGGCGGACTTTGAGCGAGGGCGTATAGTGGGCATGCGGGAGGCCGGGTGGACGTACCGCCGAATTGCTCAACACGTGGGGCGTGAGGTTTCCACAGTACATCGATGTTGTCGCCAGTGGTCGGCGGAAGGTGCACGTGGCCGTCGACCTGGGACCGGACCGCAGCGACGCACGGATGCACGCCAAGACCGTAGGATCCTACGCAGTGCCGTAGGGGACCGCACCGCCACTTCCCAGCAAATTAGGGACACTGTTGCTTCTGGGGTATCGGCGAGGACCATTCGCAACCGTCTCCATGAAGCTGGGCTACGGTCCCGCACACCGTTAGGCCGTCTTCCGCTCACGCCCCAACATCGTGCAGCCCGCCTCCAGTGGTGTCGCGACAGGCGTGAATGGAGGGACGAATGGAGACGTGTCGTCTTCAGCGATGAGAGTCGCTTCTGCCTTGGTGCCAATGATGGTCGTATGCGTGTTTGGCGCCGTGCAGGTGAGTGCCACAATCAGGACTGCATACGACCGAGGCACACAGGGCCAACACCCGGCATCATGGTGTGGGGAGCGATCTCCTACACTGGCCGTACACCACTGGTGATCGTCGAGGGGACACTGAATAGTGCACGGTACATCCAAACCGTCATCGAACCCATCGTTCTACCATTCCTAGACCGGCAAGGGAACTTGCTGTTCCAACAGGACAATGCACGTTCGCATGTATCCCGTGCCACCCAACGTGCTCTAGAAGGTGTAAGTCAACTACCCTGGCCAGCAAGATCTCCGGATCTGTCCCCCATTGAGCATGTTTGGGACTGGATGAAGCGTCGTCTCACGCGGTCTGCACGTCCAGCACGAACGCTGGTCCAACTGAGGCGCCAGGTGGAAATGGCATGGCAAGCCGTTTCACAGGACTACATCCAGCATCTCTACGATCGTCTCCATGGGAGAACAGCAGCCTGCATTGCTGCGAAAGGTGGATATACACTGTACTAGTGCCGACATTGTGCATGCTCTGTTGCCTGTGTCTATGAGCCTGTGGTTCTGTCATGATTAACGTTTTAAGATCGCAAGTTAAGGTAAGCACAAGAAAAGCCACTGCAGATGTGGAAAGCTGGTAGACTAATAACTTGTGAAACCGCCAGAATGTTGAATGAAAGCTTGCATTGTGCCATAGAGGTGCCGCATGTCAGTTTGTGGGATGGAGTTCCATGCCTGCAACACTTGATGGGAAAACACTCCCTTACAATCAGGGTGCGTGAGAGAACCACGACACTGCCCCTGCTCTCATACGAAATCGCATCCCAGATCATGACTCTAGCTGTAGGTCCAGTGTGTCTATGCCGCAGAAAGGAAGTTGGTTGCGTGCGCTCTGGATTCCTTCTTACCAACAGAAGGCCATCACTGCCACCAAGCCAGAACTGTTTTTCATGAGGAAGCACAACAGAAATCCACTTCGTCCGCCAATGAGCTCTCGCTCGTAAATGACGGCTGTTTGGGGTCAGTGGAGTGCACGCTGCAGGGCTTCTGGGTCGGATGTGTTCTTGATGTAATCGATTCGTGGCTGTTCGTTGCGTCACTGTGGTGCCACCTGCTGCTGGAACTGATGCTGCAGACGCAGTACGATGCGCCAGAGCCATACGCCGAACACGATGGTCTCCCCTCTCAGTAGTGCCATGTGCCCGTCCCGAGACCGTTCAGGTGACCATCGCTGAAAGCAGTCATGTACAGTGGCTGCATTCCTGCCAAGTCGTTCTGCACTATCGCAGAGGGAACATCCAGCTTCTCGTAGCCCTATTACAGAACCTTGCTCAAACTCTGCGAACCATTGGTAATGTCTTAAGAGCATTCTTCTTGACTAACATCAGCTCACTAAGTCCAATCTCAAAGGTAACTAACGCTCACGCCTGTTACAGCGCGGCGGCCGGTCTGGCTGAGCGGTTCTAGGCCTACACTCTGGAACCGCGCGACTGCTACGGTCGCAGGTTCGAATCCTGCCTCGGGCATGGACGTGTGTGATGTCCTTAGGTTAGTTAGGTTTAAGTAGTTCAAAGTTCTAGGGGACTGATGACCTCAGAAGTTAAGTCCCATAGTGCTCAGAGCCATTTCAAACATTTGTTACAGCGCTTATTTGAAGCAAATCTGATTTGCATCCTCATCGAGGAACTGTTAGCACAACTCTTATGAGACCAGCACGAAATTTTAATAAACGTCATCTTTCAGATTTAGAAACACGCCTACCAACTTCCGTTTACCTCGCACAACTCCTTCTTGGTGTTGCGATTTTTTTTTGTGTGTGAGTGTATTTCACATATGTATTACACACCTGTGTAGCTATTTCACCTAGCATTCTAGGGAATTTCACTCTACAGTTTCGCTTTTACGCAGCTCTGTTTATAACATCATATCTCCTGCACTTCTTGTTGCGCAGTGATATCATTTTTCAGGTGATATATGTCGATAATGTCTACAAACGTTTACGTAATAGAGATGGTAGTGAATAATTAATAAATTAAAAGGTCATGTCTTATGCGGCTGTTTTACTCCACGAACAACAAAAACATAGTAAGCTAGAAACATTTCTCCTTTCATCATTTTGTGGTTTGTTCAGCTGAAAGAAGTCTCGCAAAGGTCTGAAACTATGTAAAAAGATGGTTGCAGGCCACTAAGTGCTCTCGTTATCAAATATGGATGAATATAGTCTGGCTGTCTGCACGTCGTGAGCTACGCTCCTTTTCCATCCACACCGCTTTGAGACGTATGTATTTCTTATCCCCACAGTAATTCTTTCCGGACAGAAGGGATATGTAGTTGTATTAATTCTGCTGATGCTGAGGGAATCAGATTAGGAGATGAGACACTTAAGGTAGCGTACGAGGTTTGCTATTTGGGGAGCAAAATAACTGATGACGGTCGAAATAGAGACGATATCAAATGTAGACTGACACTGACAAGGAAAGCGTTTCTGAAGAAGAGAAATTTGTTAACATCGAGTATACGTTTAAGTGTGAGCGAGTCTTTCCTAAAAGTATTTGTATGGAGCGTAGCCATGTATGTATGTGAAAGACGGACGATAAACAGTTTAGACAAGAAGAGAATAGAAGCTATCGAAATGTGGTGCTACAGAAGAATGCTGAAGATTAGATGGGTATATCATGTAACTAATGAAGACGTATTGAATCGAATTTGGGAGAAGAGAAATTTGTTGCATAATTTGACTAGAAGAAGGGATCGGCTGGTAGGACATGTTCTGAGGCATCAGGGGATCACCAATTTAGTATTGGAGGGCAGCGAGGAGGGTAAAAATCGTAGAGGGAGACCAAGAGATGAATACACTATTCAGATTCAGAAGGATGTAGGTTGCAGTAGGTACTGTGAGATGAAGAATCTTGCACAGGATAGAATAACATAGATAGATGCATCAAATCAGTCAAATTAGTCTCTGGACTGAAGGCCACAACAGCAGTAACAAGTGACATGTTTACAAAGTTTGGTTTAAATCGATACAGTGGTATGTAGAACATACTTACAGTTTTATAATACATACGGATTTTGGAGACAATATGAGAAGCCCTGTTTATTTGCTGACGTTGTTATCCGTCTAACGCCACCAGAAGATCAAAGCGAATTGCAATATGATTTATATATAATATCTGCATGGTGCGAGAAGTGTGATCCTGAGCAATAAAATGTGTGAGATCCTCCATATGGGTACTAAAAACAGATCCCCCTATATTTCGATTACACGACAAATGATACAAATTTAAAAATGTGTCTCTTCAGTAAAATTCCTCTTGGTTACATTTATGAACAGTGTCATGGAGATGGCGAAACAAATATTGCGTTTTATCGGCAGATATCTAGTACAGAGATTGCACACACTAAGCTTGTCGATCCCAGAATATTACAGCATGATATGATCCTTACCAGATAGGACTAACGGAGACCATTAAAGAAGTTCAGAGAAAGGCTCCTCATTTTGTATTCTCACGAAACAGGGGAGAGAACGTCACGGATTTAAGGAGCAAGTTGGGGTGGCATTCATTAAAACAAAGTCGTTTTTAGTTGCGGCTGGTACCTTTCCCAAAATTACAATCAACAACTTTCACCTTTGAATGCCAAATACTTGGTTGATTCGTACCTACATTGTGAGAAAAGTCAATCGTGATAAAATAAGAGAATCAGAGTTTGCACGGAAGTATTAAATATTTACTTTTTCTAGGATATATTCGCCAGTAGTAGAAAAATAATCTGGAAGTAGGTCTAAACAACCTTTGCCAGACATATGAAAGTTAAATTCAGAGTAATCGTGTATATATATATATATATATATATATATATATATATATATATATATATATATATATTGAGCATTCTATTGAGAAATAATAACTACAGACAACGGAATAATGCACGCAGCTTTGCATGCAGAAACTAGTCAGATCCTAACCTGGATTACAAAGCCTAACAAGAAAAAATGGTGAAGATATTAAAATCACTGAAAAACAACAAAGTAGCTGGAGAAGATGGGCTTATTTCAGAAATCTGGAGGTTAGACGCCGAAAACATTTCACCCAACGTACACAGAATCATCTAACCTTCTCAGTAACGCCGGCCGGATTGACCGAGTGGTTCTAGGCGCTACAGTAGGGAACCGCGCGACCGCTACGGTCGCAGGTTCGAATCCTGCCTCGGGCTTGGATGTGTGTGATGTCCTTAGGTTAGTTAGGTTTAAGTACTTCTAAGTTCTAGGGGACTGATGACCACAGCAGTTAAGTCCCATAGTGCTCAGAGCCATTTGAACCATTTTTCCTCAGTAACAGGAAAAGTATCATAGGAGCGCGAGTCAGCACTCTCCACAAGAAAGATCAAACAGACCGTAATAAATACAGAGGAATTTCACTACTACCTGTCACATACAAAATTCTATCCAGAGCCCTGTTAAGTCGACTGGAGCCTCAGATAGATCCACAGATAGGAGATACTAAGCAAAGTTGAGGAAGAGAAGATCACGAAGTGAACAGATTGGTGTCTGAGAACAATATTGACAACGAGAAAGTCCAGGAACACCACAGAAACAATTCTAAATTTCAAGAAGGCCTACGACTCCATAGTTAAACACTCTTCAAATGAAGATGAACAGACAGCTAACCCAGGAAACATTAACAAGTACGACATCCAAACTGAAATTCGTGGAAGAGATCTGCCACACGAAGTGGCCGCGTGGGTTGAGGCGTCATGTCACGGACTGTGCGGCCCCTCTCGCAGGAGGTTCGAGTCCTCCCTCGGGCATGGGTGTGTGTGTTGCTCTTAGCATAAGTTAGTTTAAGTAGTGTGTAAGTCTATGGACCAATGACCTAAGCAGTTTGGTCCCTTAGGAATTCACACACATTTGAACATTTGGAGGAGATCTGCAAACTATTCGAATCCAAGACAGGAGCGAGACAGGAAGATCGCTTGTCTTCCATTTTATTTCATTCAGTTTTAGAGAAATTAATCAGGACATGCGACAAAGGAGTCAATGAGGTAAAGACACCGAAACACAACGGAAGAGCGTCAATACCAAATCTCTGACCTTTGCTAGTAATATAGCCATTGTAACAAATAACAGAAGAGAAACCTAAGAAGCTCTAGAGACACTACGCGAAACACGAAATGTTCTATGAAAAAACATATTATATGGACAGAAAATTCACAGACAGACACCCACTGGCAACTGCTATGGAAAGATAAGAAGGTAGAAAGTTATAAGTACCGTGGAGGGCTTATACAATAAACGGAAGTGAGACGGATGTTCAATGAGGAAAGAATCACAAAATTATGGAAAGCATACAGACTTTCGAGGTGCGGCAATAAAGAAATGAGACATTTTGTCTGCAAGATGTGGCAACCCTGCAGGATTGCGTAGGCACAATATCTTTGACCTTGGTCTATAAGCTGCCTCTAGTCCAAGTGGCACATCGATGCAACTGCTCAGTCGTGAGTTGTGCTGTAATAAGTTAACACCTGTTTCTGCCTCTCATCACGGAAATTGAACCGCATAATATTGCGCAACGGCATGCCATTTCTTTTTGAGTTAAATTGGGTGAAAACGCGACGACAACTTATGGTAAGCTTCAGAAGGCTTTTTGAGAGGAGGTTATGTCAAGAGCTCAAGTTTTTCATTGGCATAAAATGTTTAGTGAAGGCAGAACGAATGTTGAATATGGAGACCGCAGTAGACGATCATCAACCTCACTGACGGATGTCAACTTGGCCAGGGTGCATGAACTCGTACGATCTGATCGAAGATTATCCTTGAAAATGATTGCAGAAGAACTGAACATCAATCGAGAAACGGTTTGTCTAATAATAACTGAAGATCTTGGAATGAGAAAGATTTGTGCGATAATGGTGGCCAAAAATCTCACACCACAACAGCGAGAAACACGGAAAAATGTGGCAGCCGATCTGTTAGAGCAAACGGAAATCAATCCAGAACTGTTGAGCCGTGTTACCACTGGTGATGAAAGTTGGTTTTTTCAGTACGATCCAGAGACAAAACGCCAAAGTTCGCAATGGTGCTCAAATGGATCACCCAGATAAAAAAAAAAAAAAAAAAAAAAAAAAAAATCTCGCATGTCCAAGGCAAAAGTGAAATGCATGCTTGAGTGCTTCTTTGATTCCAAGGGAGTTGTTCATAAGGAGTGGGTGCCTCCTGGACAAACAGTTAACCAATATTACCATAAAGAAATTTTAGAAAGACTTCGTAAAAGAGTTCTTCGTGTCGGTGCCAACATTGCTGATAACTGGATTCTGCATCACGATAATGCGCCATCCCATACTGCTCTGTCAGTACAGCAATTTTTAACCTCAAAACAAATTTCAGTATTACCACAGCCATCTTATTCACCAGACTTCTTTCTATATCCAAGAGTCAAAACGGCGGTCAAGGGACACCATTTTCAAACAACACAAGATGTCCAAAAAACTGTGACGAGGGTCTTGGAGGATATTACAGAAGATGAGTTCCAGAAATGTTACCAACAATGGCAGAAGCGCTGGAAAAGTGTGTGCAATCAGATGGCAACTACTTTGAAGGAGACAACACTAAACTTGGCTAAAACGGTAAGCAACATTTTTTTTTCATGTCAGTCTCATTACTTTACTGTCGCACCTCGTATATGCAACCAGTGCAACAAAGGAAGCACCTCCATCAATGCCAAATTAAGACACTATAATACAGTAGTCTTACCAGAGGCCTTTTACGCCTCAGAAACAACAGCAATCAAGGAGAGAAGGGGAAAAAAGGAGACAGAAAAACAAGAGAGGAAAATAATGAGAAATATATATAGGCCACTTCAGAAAGAGGGAGTCCGTACAAAGAGACTAACAAAAGAACTATACAAACAGATTACAAACATCACGAAAATAAAGATCGATTGGGTCTTAGCACTCTCCATAACGGGGAATTGCCGATACTAGTAACAATTAACGTAATAAAGTCTCGCGGCTGTATTACTGAATAAAAAGTTTTCGGGTTTCCAACCGGGTCAAGCAATTAATATTACATGAGCTTTCAGCCACGTACCCTTGGATATTGTCAAGTTGTATGACTGGGAATTGGCTGCCAGTACGCCCCTTATAAAGTTTTCTGGGATGACGTGATTAAAGAAGCAATTGAAATAAAATCGCCAATAACACCCAACACAGTGATGGTCTCTTGGTGCTCAGCATGCTTTGGGATCCAGCAATCGCGTGTGTGAAGCGGGCGCATCGAACACCGAGTCAACACATGCTCCTACATGCCGATGCCACAGTCACCAGTGACGTCACAGCCAGATGCTAGTGTATGTAAGGGGCGTACCAGCAGCCCACTGGTAGCAGTCATACCACTTGACAAAGGCCAAGGAGTGCTTGGCCAAAAGCTTGTGTAATTATAATTACTTGACGCTGTTGGAAACCCAAAAACTTTTTATTCAATAATAATAATTCTTTCTAGGAACTTCTATAAATCTTTTAAACAAACCCTCCAAACATACCAGTTACCTATCTTGTACTTCAAGAATGAAGACGAAAAATTAGCCCTACACCACAAGGAAAACTGTCAAATATTAGCAAGCTATTTCAGTAAATTGTTCAATTGTGAGTAACCAAGAGCAAATTTTCAATAACAAAATCCAGGGTATAGTTACACAAACTCAGAAGCATCCAGCATGGATGAAATTAAAAATATCATTAAATATCTCAAGAATGACAAGGCCCCCAGGGTAGATTCGGTAATGGGTCAAATGTGGAAAATTGCAGTAGCAGGAACAGTCAAGAAGCTGCATGGAGTCTTACAAAAAATACAGGAAACTGAAGCTATACCAGAAGATTGGAAAATAGCATTAATTCACCCAATTCACAAGAAAGGAGATAAAACTGACCCCAGCAACTAGAGAGGACTATCCCTCCTTCCAGTAACTTACAAAGTTCTTTCAAAATCATTACAAAAAGGGCTGGAAAACCTATTGGATCAGCGTCTAGGAGAGTACCAAGGAGGATTAGGAAAAGGATGACCCTGTATGAAACAAATTTTAAATCTGAAATTCATAATCATGTATAGAAGTATGAGATCTAAAAGTATTTATATAACATATGAAGACTTCAAAAAAGCATACTATTCAATTGACTGGAAAACATTATTCAACACCTTACATGAGTTTGGAACTGACAACAAATCAGTGGCAATCAAAGAAGACACAGTAGGAAATACAAAATCCATAATGACATTTTTAGCCGAAGTCTCCAAGGCTTTTGATATCAAAACTGGTTTAAGGCAGGGAGATGGACTGTCCCTACTACTGTTGAATTGTGTGCTAGAAAAGGTTATCAGGAAATGGAGGAAGATAACAGAGGAGGAAGAGACTGGAAGAATCAGACTTGGGAGAAAAGGGGAAATGTGAGTTTTGATTGTCTGTTTTTTTGCAGATGATCTTGCCATCTTTGTTGAATCTATAGTAGATGGAACAATGTAGATAAATCTTCTACCCCGAGATAGCTTCAAAAGCAGGCCTACATATATCTTTAGAAAAAACAGTGTACATGACAGATGTGAAGGAGGCACCGAAATACATCAAAAATTATTAAGGCAGAGTAAAAGAGAGCTACAAAATTTAAATATCTAGGTGACATTATACAACCAAATGCTATACACAAAGAAGCTAACCAAGCAAAGGCAAGGAAAATAAAAGTGGTTCTTTAACTAACAAAAAACCTGCATAATAATAAATCTATTTCCATAAAAGCAAAACTTCGTCACTACAATACTGTAATTAAACCAGACAGCCTTTATGCATTACAATGCATTTTTTTAAAAAAATCAATAAAACCATCAGGTGAAAGAGAAAAGGAAGAAAGGAAAATATACAGGAAAATCTTGGCACCAAATTATGAGAATGGGAAATGGAAACTAAGGAGTAATACAGAAGTTTATAGGTAAGTAGAGTGAATATCAGATGCCATGAGAAAGAGAAAATTTACGTTCTATGGACACCTAATAAGACTGGACGGAAACAGAATAACTAAAACAATTTTTAACTTCTTTGGCAGAATCCCTAAAATATCAATGACATGGGTAAAAAATGGTAAAGCAGACCTGAGGGAAATGGAAATAACAGAGGAAGAAATAGAAGAAAGAGAAATAGTAAAGCATCTCAAGGGCTTCCAGGAAATAAGAAAAATTCACGTGCAATATGGACAAAAGAAAGAAGAGAAAACCATAGGGGAAGAATGAAAAATTGCTGGATAGAAAGAATGGAGAAAAGAAAGAATACAGAAGTTATTTCTTGTAGTCCTTAGTAGGCCAAACCAATATTGAAGAAAATAATTACTGGAACAGCTTCATAATAACGAACACCCGAGTAAGTCTCTTCCTATTATCCATCGCTATTTTCAACACCGGCAGTTTGCAAACCAATTGCAACAAGTAGATGATGAAATAGAAGGATCTGACACATGACCGGAAACAGAAGTCTGGTACACATCGTCCCAGCGGTAATATCAAACAACGTTGTTATCCCGAAACGAACTGAAAATCATACACGATACACAACTGCAAACTTGTTTGTTTGCAACTGCAGAACACCTACAGAATAGTTCATCAGGTTCTCAGGAAACACAGCATAGCGATAACGTTGTTTAAACATTTGTTATATCAATACCGTGTTAAAAATGAGTTAAAGAATAAATAATAATACAAATAATAACATTACACTGTGTTTCTAATTGCAATACTTCATACTGTACCAAAGCTGGTAACGTATTTATTTTTACAGATTTTATCTGAAATAAAATTAGACTAGTGCTTTGTACTCACATTTAGCCGATGCATCAGGGCATTGATTCCATTGTCTGTGAGCTGCTTGTCGCTGGGAAGGTGCAAACCTCGCTCTAACTCTTTTGCTGTGTCGCCCTTTGCTCCGAAATACACCAAAGCGAGAACTACTTGAATGCTCAGGGGCGAGAGAAACAGATTCCCTGGTTCATTCGCCAGCCCCTGAAATCATATGCACACGATTTTCATGCTCTTTTGTAACTACGTTGTACATTTTGGTTTGCTGGTTACTACTGTGCTATGGGGTTGTATAAACAATTAATTTTATGTAAACCTATCGCCTTTTTGGAAGCTTTCACTACTAACTGCACAACTGCATTCATGTTAATGAAAACGGTACACCTCTCACTTTTCTCTATCTGATACTCCGCATGTACCACATAAAATGTTACGCTGCCACCACCGCCACTTTGCATGCAGTAGCCGCTTTATCTATTTAGAATTGGGCATTAACGTTGTTGTTGAGCGACGATCCACACGCGTCATGGTCTCTTGCATTTGAGTGTACGATGCAGAGAGACGTCGTTGGTTCGGCACCTGGCGGGTAGTATTTTAAAATTTATACTAACCTTGTACAGATCCACAGTGAAGTCGATGTTTGAATGGGATATCGCCTCGAAAGGAGCTACCGCCTGAGCGTCACCCATGGCGGCGTAGAATTACAGCCACCTAAGGACAAACTGAGAAAAAAGCGGCTATGAGCGACTTGTATGGAAGATACAGTTGCTTTACAAGGTCTTTCAAGTGTCGCTGGTAAATATGAGGGGTTCCCTAAAAATACTCATCTTAAAGGAAACATAATGTAGCCCTACAAGCAGGCTAAAAATAAAGCTTTATGTCCGAGAAAACGAAACAGTTACGAAAATACTAGAGATATTATGTTACTAGCAGAATATAACTAAACACATTGCTCGAAATTTTAATAATTATTTTTGTTTACATATTTATTGATTTATCAAGTTCTACAGTACAAAATGAACCAAAGCTATTTTGTCACGGAACAAGTTAGTACATGCTTTACAGAATTTTTATTAGAAAATTTTTAAAAACAAATGCATCAAGCAATTAATAATATAACTGGGAGAACATAGGAATAAATAACAAAGTACTGAGAGAAGTTCTGAACTTTTATGAAGAGCTACTGTACAAAACAGAAGTCTTTAAAGTCGATTGAATACAGCGGTTTATGACTCAAATTTTTCAATTATTCTGGAAACCTATCTAAAATTAAACCTGCTGAATAGTGCATACCTTTCTCTATAATACTTGAGGAAACGCTATTCAAGTGCGTATCATTTACGATCTAGTGAATCAATGCAGTTCCTTCTGAATGAGTCTGTACTCTAACAACAAATCCAGTGGTAGAATGTACACGGTCCAGTTGTGTTAATATGACCACTCTTTGTATGTTCGCTACCAAAGTGTAATAACCGCGGTACTGTTTCTGTTGGGTGGACTTGGGTTTCAAAAAAATGTAAACTAAATATTACAATAAATTTTATATATTATCGATAAGTACGCCAAAAAAGAAGAGATAGAACTACAATGGACATGTTATTCCATGAACTCTTGCGCTTCTATGCATGAACTATCTCTCCTTTGTCATTCGCTTATCTTATCTGCTTGGATTCGGACCTAAGAGGACGTTCTTGTGTAAAGCTCATCTTGCTGTACCAGCTTATAATGTAAGTTGTACTTAAAACCCGAAAAATATAATTGGTATTTTGTCAAAAGAATTTGTATATGTGGTCAATCTGTTGTGAGTCTGATACCTAGACTGTCTTAAGTAGATATGGGCCCTAACAAAGAATTTTCATTGTTAGGCGCCATCCTAGAAAAATCTTTAACATTTTTCTTATAGCTCATCTACGAGACGTGCCGTTGATTAGGACAATTAACTTTATTTCAGATCCCACGAGACCGGAGGCAGCTACTAATAATTTAACAATTTTATTTACAGATTTTCTTTATGTAACGAGATAACATCCCAGGCAGAAAAGGCCTGGTCACAGGATTCAGTTCCATTATAGGATTCCATTTGTAAATGCTGCTCTTGTTATCTTATATTGGGAAATCGAGACGAAACAACGATAAGTTACGTATTACAGTAGTGTACATCGAACAGACTTGGCAAATATTCTCTGATGCAATAAGCACACGACTTCTGACGAGCATAGTATTGGATAAATAAGAAAAGGACAATTAATTATCGACGATTACGTAACTACCCTGATAACTGAGCTAGTTTACTGAGTGATTATACGCGTCGGGCTAAGTTGTACAACATATTACACTGTTGATAATATTCCTACATTAGTCATTTCTCTTTTATGCTGAGCCATTGCATTAATGTGTGTTTCTTTTTTATATAAGTCACGGCTCATATTTATTTTATAACATTACACTAATAGTCACAAAATAATAAAAATTAGTATTTTATTACATTAAACCGCGAACAGATGTCAAGTGGCAGCGCTAGCAGTGCAGGGTGCAAAAAAACATGTTGGGGGATGCGAATAATGGAGGGATTACCTGATGTCCAAAAGGGGATAATCATTGGCTTTTGTACCAAGGGTGGAAGCATTTCCGAAATGGCCAAGTCTCTTGTGGTATCAGACATCGATACCAACCCACCATCTCTTCAAGTTGTCAATACAGTTGCAATTTCTGTCAGACGCCGATAGAGGTCACGTGGGATCTGGCGGACCCAATGGTGCGTGCCCGCTGAGGCATTCCTCCAACGGCTCTGCCCTACTAGCAGCCTCTGCGGTCACGAGATATGACCGCTGGTGGCAGCGACTCAGTCCACTTGCACTTGGAGCCTCTCCGTTACATGCATGCATGCTGAGGACTCGCAGCTTAGTTGCGGCTCTGACTCCACCATTCGAACCTCAGGGCTGAGATCTTCTTCCTTGTCGACGTTGAGAGCTGGGCTTTACTTCTTGCTGTATTATTTGCAATGAGTCTCCGTAAGTTTGCAGAAACAGAAGCTAAGTAATGCTTCTGTTTTTGCTTGTTCGCTATTCATTTCTGCTCCTGTCCAACTTTCCTTCGAAGACAGATGGCCCACCACTCCGTAGCTCACCTCTCCTTGCTATTGTGTACGAAGCCAAACACAAGATACCTGCCGACGAGTCAGCGTGTTTACATGTGGCCATCTTCAAGTCTTCAAGTTTCTTTCTTCCTGTTCTGTCATCGTTTTGCTCGGTTTCTGCTGTTGTTTGCTTGTTCTCTGGGTACCCAGTGTTTGCCTTGATTGTGTTCGTTACGTTCAAGGTTCTGCGGTTGCTGCTTTTGCACCCCTTTCTGCTCTCTCTGTGCTATTTTCTTGCACTTCACTGTCTGTAATTAACCATTGCTTAACTGACTATGGCTACTACGCCGCCATAGCCTGCTGCACCATCTGAAGTTGATTTAGTTCAGTTTCTTCAGTTTCAGAGTCTACAAGTGGCACAACTGCTGGAAGCCATGACTCGCTACATGATAATGCAGATGACTACACACGAGACGCCGCACCTAACGGCAGCGTCTGCGTGTGTGCCGCCATTTGGTGAGTTTGATGAGGCAAAGTAAGATTTGACAGAGTACCTCGCACAGTGTACATCGCACCACATGACATACAAGGTGCTGACAAACATTCTTATTTCTCGGCCATGGTGACAATGACTATTTATAGGCTGTGCGCCAAGTTATTTCCGACGTCCCACCCTGAACTAGTACAATATAAGGACCTACTGCAGGCGCTTACAAAGCATGAAGACGACAGGCTAGAAGTGGCGGCTGCCTGTTACAAATTCTTTAAGTTGCTTACGCAACAAGGACGGACATACCGTTAGTGGGTGACTGAGTTTCAAGTCGTTATTAGACAGTATAGATTCGAATGTGACTGTGCCATATACTGCAGCGATGCAATGATTTGTCATGCCATCACGCTCAATGTAGTTCACTTCAAAATTCGAGAGCAGATTGTAATGGTTCTTTATTTACGTGTCCAACCCCAGTTCTCGATACCAGTAATATCGAACTACTTTTCTACGAAGTAACAGACATATTTTTGTGACAATATTCACATTTGGTTTTATTAATGTATAGGTACACCGATGTGTCAATATATTACAGTGATATGGTTCTTCCGTGTATTCATTTCTGTGAGACTGTCATAATCTTTGACTTGTAATCGTTTTGGCGTGAATGCGCACAGAGCAGTCTTTGTTTCACTTTGCAGAAGTTATATTGTTATTTCGCTTTGTAAAAGAACAGTCAAGTCTTGTGGCCGGCCGGAGTGGCCGTGCGGTTCTAGGCGCTACAGTCTGGAGCCGAGCGACCGCTACGGTCGCAGGTTCAAATCCTGCCTCGGGGCATGGATGTGTGTGTTGTCCTTGGGTTAGTTAGGTTTAATTAGTTCTAAGTTCTAGGCGGCTGATGACCTCAGAAGTTAAGTCGCATAGTGCTCAGAGTCATTTTTTGAGTCAAGTCTTGTGTTTGGTTAAAGTGGAAATTAAATATGTGAAGATTGATACAAAACTGTTTTCTTGATGATGTGACAATTAAGAAGAAGTATATGTGAATTTACAAGAAGTTTATGAAAAATGTGGATCGATGCCGGCCGGGGTGGCCGAGCGGTTCTAGGCGCTACAGTCTGGAACAGCGCGACCGCTACGGTGGCAGGTTCAAATCCTGCCTCGGGCATGGATGTGTGTGATGTCCTTAGGTTGGTTGGGCTTAAGTAGTTCTAAGTTCTGGGGGACTGATGACCTCAGAAGTTAAGTCCCATAGTGCTCAGAGCCATTTCAACCATTTTTTTGTGGATCGTGAACATCAAGTCAAAAATTATTTCTACCATGCCATCGTTCCGATCTGGGATTGTTTGATCATTAAGAATTTCCTGAAAAACGCATTTGTTAGGTCTTCAAATATTACTAAAATACAGATCCGGACCTTCTAGCAGCCAAAGTGGTATCACCCTAGAATCAACAATAACGACTTCGACGAAATCTACGTGGGAATCCATTCAAGATAAGTGCCAAATTAATGACTTATTTACAGTGACCTCATTATTTCGATTCTGACGATACCAACCACAGTCAATAGTTTTGTTGTTGCCCGATAAAGCGAACATATGCTGCGTGAGCAACATTATTAATCTGATTTCTAATCCACTTTGCCAGTGGTGGTATTGTTAGAAGATTCTTAAATACCCTGACGCTTCCTTGCAACAGGTTCGACAAATTCTCGACGATCAGGATTCCTGTGAAAGTGCAGCAGACAGTTTCGAGGTAGCGCTTGTCCGTTCTGCAGATGGCCACGACAAACAAGCCTCGCAGACAGCGGCCCACCCTGCCACGGTGCCCACGTAAACACGTGTTACAGGCGGCACAAGGTGTGAAGTCGTGCCCTGGCTGTAATAATGCACATCATAGCCGATCCCTGTGTTCTTACATAAGCGTAAGGGGTGCCTTCTAATACTCATTCACGCACGTCTAAGTCACAAACAGTGTGCAGTGTGTTTTCTATGTCCCACAGTGCCTTTAGTGCAAAACAAAAGTGTGATAGCCGTCCAGGAAAGGCTCCCAAATCATCAGAAGTGCTACGTGAGGACAACAAACTTTTTTTGACTACTGCCGGACAATCACACCGTATGCAACTTGGTACTAGAATCCAGTAACTTTGATCAGCCTTAGCACTTACAAATTGCTTGGGTAAACGAAGATGTGCACATCGCGCCTTACACTGACAGCGCGTAATGGCCAAGACATTCCTGCCTTAGGCACATGTAGTCTTCCTGCAATTTTCCCCAATTTGACGAAAACTGTGACAATTACAGTGATTTCCTTCCGAGGCACTGCTAAAACTTTCACTCTAGATTCTGTTGCCTTGTTTGGGTTAAGCATACAGGACACTGTGCTTTCGTATTTGTATGAAAGCGCAGTTTCCGTTCTTTCAGACATGTCCGAAAGAGCAGACACCAAGCGGAATCCGCATTTGTGATATTTATTATGTAAATTGAAGGTGAAAGGGGGAGACAGGAAATGAAAGGGAAGGGAAGAGAAGGAACTCTTGATGCCAGCTGCATCGGAACTTTATGCAGAGTCAGCTGTGCTGAGTAAAAATGTGTGCCGGGCTAGGATTCGAACCTGGGATCTCCTGCTTTGCGTTGACCACTGCACCACCCAGACACAGCTTTTATCGCAATTCTACGGACTACTCGGCACACCCCTCAGCTGATTCATATTCACACCTAGAGCCACCAATCCGCAGTCCCATCCATGTTCTCCATGCTCGCTAGTTTGAGATTGCTGCAGGAGGTCGAATGTGATTCTGCATTCGCAATGAAGACTGTGGATTCATAGCCCATCGAGGCGACTCAGTTATATGAAAGTCCGAAAGAACAAGCACCATACATTCATATAAATGAGTCACCTTGATGGGCTATGAATCCACAGTCTTCATTGCGAATGCAGAATCACGTTCGAGCTCCTGCGGGAAACTTAAAGTAGCGAGCGTGGAGGACATGGACGTTTTGTGGTTAGGTGGCGTTAGTTGGAAATTTGAGTCGGCTGAGGGGTGTACCGAGACAGTCTGCGTAATTGCGATAAACACTCTGTCCAAGTGGTACAGTGGTTAATTCAGCTGCCTTAAAGCAAGAAATTTTTTCAATAATTATTGAAATTATTTTTCAATAATTACAGATTATGTCATGATATAAAGGTAGAAAGAAAGAAATGTTATTTTTAATTAGCTATCAAACATCTCGTAGATTAAAACTGAACAAACCGCAAAAAGGTGGGAATTTGAGGAGATGGGACCTGGATAAACTGACTAAACCAGAGGTTGTACAGAGTTTCAGGGAGAGCATAAGGGAACAATTGGCAGGAATGGGGGAAAGAAATACAGTAGAAGAAGAATGGGTAGCTCTGAGGGATGAATAGTCAAGGCAGCAGAGGACCAAATAGGTAACAAGACGAGGGCTAGTAGAAATCCTTGGGTAACAGAAGAAATATTGAATTTAATTGATGAAAGGAGAAAATATAAAAATGCAGTAAATGAAGCAGGCAAAAAGGAATACAAACGTCTCAAAAATGATATCGACAGGAAGTGCAAAATGGCTAAGCAGGGATGGCTAGAGGGCAAATGTAAGGATGTAGAGGCTTATCTCACTAGGGGTAAGATAGATACTGCCTGCAGGAAAATTAAGGAGACCTTTGGAGAAAAGAGAACCACTTGCATGAATATCAAGAGCTTTGATGGAAACCCAGTTGTAAGCAAAGAAGGGAAAGCAGAGAGGTGGAAGAAGTATATAGAGGGTCTATACAAGTGCAATGTACTTGAGGACAATATTATGGAAATGGAAGAGGATGTATATGAAGATGAAATGGGAGATATGATACTGCGTGGTTTGACATAGCACTGAAAGACCTGAGTCGAAACAAGCCCCCCGGAGTAGACAACACACCATTAGAACTACTGACGACCTTGGGAGAGCCAGTCCTGACAAAACTCTACCTTCTGGTGAGCAAGATGTACGAGACAGGCGAAATACCCTCAGACTTCAAGAAGAATATAATAATTCCAATCCCAAAGAAAGCAGGTGTTGACATATGTGAAAACTACCGAACTATCAGAATGAGATATTCACTCTGCAGCGGAGTGTGCGCTGATATGAAACTTCCTGGCAGATTAAAACTGTGTGCCGGACCGAGACTCGAACTCGGAACCTTTGCTTTTCGCGGGCAAGTGCTCTACCAACTGAGCAACCCAAGCACGACTCACGCCCCGTCCTCACAGCTTTACTTCTGCCAGTACCTCGTCTCCTAGCTTCCAAACTTAACAGAAGCTTTCCTGCAAACCTTGCAGAACTATCAGTTTAAAGTCACAGCTGCAAAATACTAACGCGAATTCTTTACAGACGAATGGAGAAACTGACAGAAGCCGACCTCGGGGAAGATCGGTTTGAATTCCGTAGAAATTTTGGAACGCGAGAGGCAATACTGACCCTACGACTTATCTTAGAAGAAAGATTAAGGAAAGGCAAACCTACGTTTCTAGCATTTATAGACTTAGAGAATGCTTTTGACAATGGTTTTCAGAAATTACTGCAACCAGTCGCCTTTTATGTAGATGTATTTTATTTAACCATGACCGGTTTCGAGCTGCCTAGCAACTCATCATCAGATGGTATATACATTTAGTGCTTTTTTGTACCCATTGTGTGGGTGGTTGAGTATCTGTGGCTAGACAGAAACGAGAACAAATAATCGCTACATGTGGTACAGTAACACGAAATATTTACAGCATAATTTATGTTTAACGTATAAGAACAAATAATCACTACATGTGGTACAGTTACACGAAAAATTTACAGTTCAATTTACGTTTTGAGGTGTTACTTACAGATAAATCTTTCTGCAGGTATATATATATCTCTTTTAGGACGTATTTTTGAAACCATTGTGTCTTGTTTTTCACAATTTCACAAGTTAAAACTTTCACTAGATGTACATTACTTTTATGAGGCACTGTTGGAAACATATATCTTGTTTTTCGTAAACATCGCTGAACACACTTAGCCACAGATACGAATACAGGATTTACACATTATAAACAAGCCAAAGATTGCAATATAAACTGGTTAAATAAAATACATCTACATAAAAGGCGACTGGTTGCAGTAATTTCTGAAAACCTTTTCACACCACAGTCGCAGTGTTCCACATCCACAATGGATAAAAGTCTTGCTTTTGACAATGTTGATTGGAATACTCTCTCTTTAAAATTCTGAAGGTTGCAGGTGTAAAATACAGGGAGCGAAAGGCTATTTACAATTTGTACAGATACCAGATGGCAGTTATAAGAGTCGAGGGACATGAAAGGGAAGCAGTGGTTGGGAGGGAGTGAGACAGGGTTGTAGCCTCTCCCTGATGTTATTCAATCTGTATATCGAGCAAGCATTAAAGGGAATAAAAGAAAAATCTGAGTAGGTATTAAAATCCATGGAGAAGAAATAAAAACTTTTAAGGTTCGCTGATGACATTGTGATTCTGTCAGAGACAGCAAAGGTCTGGAAGAGCTGTTGAACGGAATGAACAGTGTCTTGAAAGCAGGATATAAGATGAACAACTATAAAAGCAAAACTAGGCTAATGGACTGCAGTCGAATTAAATCGGGTGATGCTGAGGGAATTAGATAAGGAAATGAGACACTTAAATTACTAAATGATTTTTGCTATTTGGTGAGCATTATAACTGATGATGGTCGAAGTAGAGAGGATATAAAATGTAGACTGGCAATGGCAAGGAGAGCGTTTCTGAATAAGAGAAGTTTCTTAACATCGAGTATAGATTTAAATGTCAGGATGTCGTTTCTCAAAGTATTTGGGTGGAATGTAGCCATGTATGGAAGTGAAACATGAACGATAAATAGTTTAGACAAGAAGAAAATACAAGCTTCCGAAACGTGGTGCATAGAAGGATGCTGAAGATTAGATGGGTAGATCACGTAACTAATGAGGAGGTATTGTATAGAATTGGAGAGAAGAGAAGTTTGTGGCACAACTTGACTAGAAGAAGGGATCGGTTGGTAGGACATGTTCTGAGGCATAAAGGGATGACCAATTTAGTACTGGAGGGCAGCGTGGAGGGTAAAATCGTAGAGGGAGACCAAGAGATGAATACACTTAGCAGATTCAGAAGGACGTAGGTTACAGTAGGTACTGGGAGATGAAGAAGCTTGCACAGGATAGAGTAGCATGGAGAGCTGCATCAAACCAGTCTCTGGACTGAAGACCACAACAACAACAATAATTAATGGTTATTATTTTGCATAATAGAATATTTAGCAACTAAGGTTTCTTCCAGCATAAGGGAAACAATAATGTTGTCAGTTTATGTAGGTTATGTGCAAGCAGTTGATTTTTAAATCTAATACGATTCATTATACCGTTAACTAGTTATCGAGTCGTTGGAGACTCATCATCTGTGACTACGCGTCGTGGTGCTGGCGAAAATGACGGAAATTGAGGCATGAGATACAGAAACGTTTACGAAACGTAAAGATCATTACGTTTTAGGATATGAGATCGGTAGGAAAGAGTACGCAGACAATTAATGGTACCAGCAACATTTCGCGTTGTTGGCAACAGCAACGAGAATCACCATTGTGACGTTTTAGTCTTGCTACACGTGTGTTTGAGTATGACGGATGACCATCGGTCTGTTGCACTTCATTTTCAATTTAAAGGTCAAGTTCACTTTTCTTACTTTTAGAAGTAATTTTTCGATCATAGATTATGAGTGTCTGTCATCATACAGAGCAAAAAACAAAATTATTAGATGCGTATCAAATAAAAACATACTTTGCAGTGGCGTAGCGAGAGGGGGAGGGAAAAGGGGGTTCATCATGCCCCGCCTGCCAAAAGGACTCCAAGACAGACAAAATTTAGCCGAAAATATTATTATTAACATTACTATTGTTATTAAAGTAAATTATATATATTATATTACTATATGTGTTCCTGGAGAGGGTGGTCGCGCCAATAAATGACAGTGTCGTCCCCTGGGGACCGAGGAGGTGGGTGGGGACGGCGGAAGGGCGCCAATAGATTGTTGTGTACCGGACGCCGATGACCGCCGGGTGGGGGGAGGGGGGGGGGGGGGGGAAGAGGCGCCAATGTAGCGTCGTTCTCTGGGCCCAAGTTATGTTCGCTACGCCACTGATGGTCAGCGAAAAATTCGTGTATCCCGAGAATCTCTATAGGTGTCGCGCTGACATCTAACGGTAGTTTAGTAAACTGTTATCAAGGAGCCAAGAGTTTGCAGCAGTTCTTTACTACGTTCGCTTATCTTCCACAAAAATTTTTCAATTTTACTTCAGTTTTTTTATTTTAAACACAATAAAACACTTTTAAAAGTGAATAGCTGTTCTTTAATATTTTAATAGAATATAACAGCAATAATTCAACTTGAAGACAGACATCTCAGACAAGTTCGCATTTTTGAAACCTTTATTTACGATGACTAGGTTCGCTGCAGGATATGTGTATTCATAATTAATGTCTTTGCCAAATTTATCGGTAATTTTTTGAAGAGGCACGTTCAAATGCGATTTGGGCCTCTTAATCTGTGAATTCCGCATATGGTGCAAGGAATGAAAACGCAACAAAGAAGAATAATAAAACTTTACTGCGCACTCTTGGCTGCCCGAATGGAGCAGGGAATGAAATGACAATGAAGGGAAAATAAATAAATTCGCTGCACAGAGTTGCCATCATCTGGTTTTGAGTACAAAATAGTGTACTAAAAGCAGATGATGACACGACCTGCCATTATAAATGAAGCTTATATAAATGCGAACGTAACTAAGAAGTTGTCTTTCTTTAAGCTGAAGGTATACAGATCGCTGTAATGTTACTCAGCCCTTAGATAACAGCTTCTTTAGGCTACAGGGTGTTTGTGTTGTCCTCATCATTCATGAAAGAGACAAGACTGGACTGAGCAAAGGTTGGGAATTTGTACGGGCACTGATAACCGAGCAGTTGAGCGCTCCACAAACCAAACATCATCATGATCTTTAGGCCACTGAAAGCTGCTCGTACCGCTGAAGGAGGAAAACGGCTTGTCCAACACCCAGGACACGTACTGAAATTCACTGATCTGGCAGCTGTTTCCAGTGAGGCTAACACAGCTACTGCAAGAGCTAAACTGGCTGAAAAAGTTTCTTCAGTTACAAAAATACAGCCATTTAGCCCTTACATAACAGAGGAAGAACTTTTCGCTCCTTCATTGGTGACAGCAGAAGACGTAAACAGAGAAAGAACTTTTCGCTCCTTCATTGGTAAAATGGAAATGTGCGCATGGCATCGTTGGCCGGAAGGCTCCATCTGGGGAAGTTCGGCCGCCAAGTGCAAGTCTTATTTCAGTCGACGCCACATTGAGCGACTTGCGCGCCACTGATGAGGATGAAATGATGATGAGGACAACACAACACCCAGTGCCCAGGCCCGCATGCATGGGATGCGAACACGTGACCACCCAGCTAAAAAGGCAGACTCCTTCACTGGTGACAACATTTAGATGTAAATCAACACTTAAGTGTCTTTGTTGACCTAAGTCTTGGAGCAGGTGAAATACTGTCAGAGAAAGATACGACCCAGTGGCCTAGAAAAAATTGCTGATTGCACTGGGCCAGTGTTACCGCTACCAAAGCAAAAGGGTGAAAGAAAAGGTGAACCGCAAGAAAAAAGAGAACTGCAATCAAGTCATAAATCGTGACATCTTCTACCTGTAAAGTCCTTTTCGAAGAACTACGAAAACAAATCAGTAAGTAGAAGTGAAAGAGTAATAAAAAAAGAGAATAGAAAAGAGAAACAAAACGTGTAGAATGGGTTAACGTTTTGTTATGAGAACCAGAACAATCAACGAGCTCATCTCAGTCACCAGATTCCACTGAATGTGATAATACTACCCGCCCACGAAAACTCTTATCATGAAACTTTGATTCAATGTGGATTGTGCTAAGTGGGATGGCACGAAGAATGCAGTGTATGCGAAGGCTGTGGGCCATTTGCGTGAGGTAATCGCTCAGCCACATCCACGGCGTACTCTTAGCCTCCTAGTAGGTTAAGAGTACACAGTTGTCACTACTTTCTATTTTATTTTTCGTTTCTTATTGATGAGAGATAAAATATTGTACTATAAACTTATTGACTCGAAGTTAAATAAAGAATATTGCGTGGAATTTGAGAGTCCATATCTTTCTTCTTTTACCTTTTATCAATACCAAAATATTAGGTGCGTACACTTACCTTTCTTTCCCATACTTACTTTGCATGACGAAAGGCAAATTAATTTCGATAAGAAGATTTCAGCAACCTTACACACCCATCCACACACACACACACACACACACACACACAGGAATTTGCGATACTAACCAACTGCTTTGACCAGCGACGTAATGCTAATGGCTGCTGTGACATCACTTCTTTGTGTGTATTTTGAATCGCATGTCCTTACTGCTCTCTTTATTGACATATTTTCGTTTGTTACGAGAGAGATTACATTTTTAATCTCTACTGTGTATAAGAAACAAAATACAATCTGTTCTGTTTCAGAGGGAATAGTAATATGTAATTCGTCTTAAATTGGAACGATCACATGGACAAAGTTGCAGGGAGGGTGGGGCAGAGATTAAGGAACATCGTCAAGATGCATAGGGGCAGTCTAAATCCACGTTGGAGTTCTACTGTAGCAGGCAGCTTCGAAAAAGGTGACTCGTTTCGAGATATGGAAGTGCCACGGATATGATTCACTAGTGGCTGTAATCAATAAAAGACATTCCCACGGGATCCAACGCAGGTATGTGGTTGAACGGTAAGACTTGATTCCAAATCGCAGACAGCATTTCTATCAGAAAGCGTGACACTATAGAGGCCAGTCTATTGGTCTAAGGATTTTGTTCATTTCTTACGACCTCAGTCTAGCGTGGCAGTTTTTTAAGTGATTCGTCGCATAGCACCCTATCTACTGCATATGATCATTCTCCATCAACCATCATCGAATGGCTCTGAGCACTATGGGACTCAACTGCTGAGGTCATAAGTCCCCTAGAACTTAGAACTACTTAAACCTAACTAACCTAAGGACAACACACACATCCATGCCCGAGGCAGGATTCGAACCTGCGACCGTAGCGGTCGCGCGGTTCCAGACTGTAGCGCCAGAACCGCTCGGCCACCAGCGGCCGGCTCAACCATCATCCTCCCTCGCTTATAACCCAGTGGATATATCGCAGAACCTCTGACGTGGCGTCGGGATAGAATGCGTTACAAAGATGGTTTGTTAACGTGAGAAATACACTCCTGGAAATTGAAATAAGAACACCGTGAATTCATTGTCCCAGGAAGGGGAAACTTTATTGACACATTCCTGGGGTCAGATACATCACATGATCACACTGACAGAACCACAGGCACATAGACACATGCAACTGAGCATGCACAATGTCGGCACTAGTACAGTGTATATCCACCTTTCGCAGCAATGCAGGCTGCTATTCTCCCATGGAGACGATCGTAGAGATGCTGGCTGTAGTCCTGTGAAACGGCTTGCCATGCCATTTCCACCTGGCGCCTCAGTTGGACCAGCGTTCGTGCTGGACGTGCAGACCGCGTGAGACGACGCTTCATCCAGTCCCAAACATGCTCAATGGGGGACAGATCCGGAGATCTTGCTGGCCAGGGTAGTTGACTTACACCTTCTAGAGCACGTTGGGTGGCACGGGATACATGCGGACGTGCATTGTCCTGTTGGAACAGCAAGTTCCCTTGCCGGTCTAGGAATGGTAGAACGATGGGTTCGATGACGGCTTGGATGTACCTTGCACTATTCAGTGTCCCCTCGACGATCACGAGTGGTGTACGGCCAGTGTAGGAGATCGCTCCCCACACCATGATGCCGGGTGTTGGCCCTGTGTGCCTCGGTCGTATGCAGTCCTGATTGTGGCGCTCACCTGCACGGCGCCAAACACGCATACGACCATCATTGGCACCAAGGCAGAAGCGACTCTCATCGCTGAAGACGACACGTCTCCATTCGTCCCTCCATTCACGCCTGTCGCGACACCACTGGAGGCGGGCTGCACGATGTTGGGGCGTGAGCGGAAGACGGCCTAACGGTGTGCGGGACCGTAGCCCAGCTTCATGGAGACGGTTGCGAATGGTCCTCGCCGATACCCCAGGAGCAACAGTGTCCCTAATTTGCTGGGAAGTGGCGGTGCGGTCCCCTACGGCACTGCGTAGGATCCTACGGTCTTGGCGTGCATCCGTGCGTCGCTGCGGTCTGGTCCCAGGTCGACGGGCACGTGCACCTTCCGCCGACCACTGGCGACAACATCGATGTACTGTGGAGACCTCACGCCCCACGTGTTGAGCAATTCGGCGGTACGTCCACCCGGCCTCCCGCATGCCCACTATACGCCCTCGCTCAAAGTCCGTCAACTGCTCATACGGTTCACGTCCACGCTGTCGCGGCATGCTACCAGTGTTAAAGACTGCAATGGAGCTCCGTATGCCACGGCAAACTGGCTGACACTGACGGCGGCGGTGCACAAATGCTGCGCAGCTAGCGCCATTCGACGGCCAACACCGCGGTTCCTAGTGTGTCCGCTGTGCCGTGCGTGTGATCATTGCTTGTACAGCCCTCTCGCAGTGTCCGGAGCAAGTATGGTGGGTCTGACACACCGGTGTCAATGTATTCTTTTTTCCATTTCCACGAGTGTATATAGCTGCGGCGTGAGGGAGTGGCAAATACCGGCTTAATACCACGTTCCTTTACCGAATCAGTTTTTAAATTCGGCGAGAATCGTGATTTTATTTCGAGCTTACACCGCCGGCGAAGTAAACCTGCGCCCACCGGTATGTTAACACACACCCTGGCGACCACCCTTTGTATTCGATCTCGCGGTATTTGTGTGGAAAGCCACTTCATTCTGAGGCAACCTCATACCTCGATTTATGAAGTTAGTATTGTTTTCGACATGGACATCGTTAGCGATAATTGCGTCCGCCGGTAGAAACAAGAGAGCTTTGTATGCAGGGCGACTGTAGCATAGTCGTTGCGATCGTGTTTTTTTTAATAACTGGTCATTTATAAGACGATTATGTTTCTCTTCCCAAGACACACTCGCAAGAAAAACAAATGAATCATGTCCGTCCACCGAGGATTTTCGCTCATTATTGTTTCATGTCATCAGCACTCAGTTACTGGCGAAGTATAGTACTTATGTAAATAAGTTATACAAAACTGCAACCAGTCACTTTTATTGAATAATTACGTTTTATTCCATGAACCGGTTTTGGAAACTTTTCAGGTTGATCTTCGGATGGTTTCAGGAAGTTACATCATTATTGCTAGCATAATGCTGGGTGCTGGTTCTATGACAAAAAGATGGAACACGCTTTAATGTAGCGCCGTGACTATAGCTTATCTGTCGATATGGATGTAAATTCAGTTTTTTACTTACTGCGGCAGCATAGGCGGCTTTTTTCGGTTAGTGTCGATCTGTCCGCCTCCATTTTGATGTCCAGTTGTTATATCACTACAAACACTTCCACACAAACTATATTAATTTACGCTCTGACAGCGAGACTTTTCCAACATCAAAATGGTTCAACTGGCTCTGAGCACTATGGGACTTAGCATCTGAGGTCATCAGCCCCCTTTTCCAGGATCGAGCAAGCGCTTTACAACTGTTGCTTGTAACAAAGATCTTGGCAGAAGGATATGGCATAGGCCTACTTTGCACAGAGATGTAATTTGTTCTTCTTTACGTGTATTAAAGTCGATATAAGGGCAAATTTTTTAATCAGACTGGCGATAACGTGAGAGCACAAAATAAAATAAATAAATAAATTAGTACAAGTATAAACTTCAGGTGATCTGATATCTTATTTCTATTTGTATACTACTTATAATACAGGCAGTTTGTGGCATTTTTTTCAATATAATCATGATTGGCATTAACATGAATACCAAGGAATCAGTAAGATAGAGCTATTGTTTCTGCAGTGAGATGTATCTGTCTGTATGACTAGGACCTTTATATCTAAATTAATAACAAACCTTCAGATGAACTGTTGACTTATTTCTGTATTTATGTTAACATGATCTTGGGTATTAGCAAGAGTAGATTCGGTTTATTTTAGCTAAAGGTATATGTATAAAAGTACTGATTCATGTTAGCAGTAGAGGGCTTTAACAGTTAGAAATATTGTAAAGGTTTTATTCTGTGGTAGGATGTTGCATTGACACCAGTGTAGTTAGGAAGTAAGGAGAGGGAGGGGGGAGGTCGTTGGGGGGAAGGGGATGGGGATGCGGTGTAGGGGTCGTTGGTGGTACTACTTGTTTTGAACTATGTAACCGCTCGATGTCATTCAATACGATCACGACGACACCCCTCGATCGACGTTAGCACTCGTGGTGTCACTCGCCTTCATACATGGCAGTGGACGTTTGAAAATTCGTGACGCTAGCTCAATGGTCGTCAATTGATTTAAATATTATTCTTAATTCAATTACTGCCACGGGGGTGAGGAGAAAGAACACATCCTGGTGATACCAGCATTATGCGTATTTAGATGTTCGATTAATCTGAATGGTTTGCAATGTTCCAGCGGTTCTATTCGAACTCTATGCTGATGTACCGACAAGGACCATTTTCGCAGATAAACATGCAAGTACGTAATGGATGTTCAGTTTCTCAGTAGAGTTCGTCGCCTTCACACATTATACATCCGCTGTAAGAACAATTTCATGCATTTACATTTTTGGTGTCCCACAAAATTGGTTGGCTAAATATTATGACGATACGTTGCATAAAACTACCACAGATATTGTTTGTCATGTAGTCAAGACTACGTAATGAAGCCAAAATCGTGGATAAAATTGAAATGTAGTTTGCTTATTAACACTTCTCTTTTCACTAATTACATATGAAATATGAATCGGCATTGCAGATGATGATCCTACCCTTCTTTTTTAATATTTTAGGTCCCCTTAATTAATATCTGGTAGTTAATAAGCGAACTATTTTTTATGCTGGAGCATTGTTTGTATCAGTTACCCCCGCAACCGTCCAAGGATAAGATTCTATTAATGTTCCGCGCACACGCGTTTCACCATTTTATAAGATGCAGAATTACGTAAACTATAGCTTTCCGTTGTGCACAACTTTCGTGGGTTCCACAACCATAATAGTTTCCCAAGAATATTTTTCCCAGCCAACACAAAGTTCGAATTATGTTGCCGAATTCATTTTCACTCCACCCGACAATAAACGTCTCTGATCACTTCGTCACACGTAATGTACGAGGGCAGTTCAATAAGTAATGCAACACATTTTTTTTCTCGGCCAATTTTGGTTGAAAAAACCGGAAATTTCTTGTGGAATATTTTCAAACATTCCCGCTTCGTCTCGTATAGTTTCATTGACTTCCGACAGGTGGCAGCGCTGTACGGAGCTGTTGAAATGGCGTCTGTAACGGATGTGCGTTGCAAACAACGGGCAGTGATCGAGTTTCTTTTGGCGGAAAACCAGGGCATCTCAGATATTCATAGGCGCTTGCAGAATGTCTACGGTGATCTGGCAGTGGACAAAAGCACGGTGAGTCGTTGGGCAAAGCGTGTGTCATCATCGCCGCAAGGTCAAGCAAGACTGTCTGATCTCCCGCGTGCGGGCCGGCCGTGCACAGCTGTGACTCCTGCAATGGCGGAGCGTGCAAACACACTCGTTCGAGATGATCGACGGATCACCATTAAACAACTCAGTGCTCAACTTGACATCTCCGTTGGTAGTGCTGTCACAATTGTTCACCAGTTGGGATATTCAAAGGTTTGTTCCCGCTGGGTCCCTCGTTGTCTAACCGAGCACCATAAAGAGCAAAGGAGAACCATCTGTGCGGAATTGCTTGCTCGTCATGTGGCTGAGGGTGACAATTTCTTGTCAAAGATTGTTACAGGCGATGAAACATGGGTTCATCACTTCGAACCTGAAACAGAACGGCATTCAATGGAGTGGCGCCTCACCCACTCCCCTACCAAGGAAAAGTTTAATGCCATACCCTCAGCCGGTAAAGTCATGGTTACAGTCTTCTGGGACGCTGAAGGGGTTATTCTGTTCGATGTCCTTCCCCATGGTCAAACGATCAACTCTGAAGTGTATTGTGCTACTCTTCAGAAATTGAAGAAACGACTTCAGCGTGTTTGTAGGCACAAAAATATGAACGAACTTCTCCTTCTTCATGGCAACGCAAGACCTCACAAGTCTTCGCACCCGAGAGGAACTCACAAAACTTCAGTGGACTGTTCTTCCTCATGCACACTACAGCCCCGATCTCGCACCGTCGGATTTCCATATGTTTGGCCCAATGAAGGACGCAATCCATGGGAGGCACTACGCGGATGATGAAGAAGTTATTGATGCAGTACGACGTTGGCTCCGACATCGACCAGTGGAATGGTACCGTGCAGGCATACAGGCCCTCATTTCAAGGTGGCGTAAGGCCGTAGCATTGAATGGAGATTACGTTGAAAAATAGTGTTGTGTAGCTAAAAGATTGGGGAATAACCTGGTGTATTTCAATGCTGAATAAAACAACCCCTGTTTCAGAAAAAAAATGTGTTGCATTACTTATTGAACTGCCCTCGTATTTTAAACGTGCTTGAAGAGTCTTTAAATAATCTCCTTAACGAATTTTGCAGTTGCGTACCACTTTTTCATCGACTAGCCCAGTCGCGATAACTGAAGGTAGAGAGCTCAATACTGTGTTACATGTTCTTTTATATGTATAAAGAAACAAAAGTGCCCCTATATCTTTCTGTCCCGCTTGGTCTTTGCTACTTTGCTTTTTATTACTTTTCATTATAGTGGTTCTGGGTAATACTGTGCAGTTATTAAAGTTTCGTATTACTTTCCCCTTTTTAATTCTTCCCCGATTTTAATTAATATGATGCTAATTAACACGCCTGCACGCAAAGTACCGTTATAACTAGTAGGTCTTCAAAGTTCTGAAGGAAAACTTTGTTTCTCAGTTCAGTTTGACCATTGAGTAGGTAGCCAGGTGCTACATTTGTGTAGATAAATATTTCAATTTCTTCAAGAAGGTCAAGTATTTTGCCTTTGTTGGGAAAATGGAGTATTTGGAGATTCTGTTCTATGTTGTTTGCAGAGTGATTGTGTTGGGCAAGATGTGAGGCAAAGCTGGACTTATTCACGTTGTTAAGAAGGAGTGCATCTAAGTGTTCTTTAAATCTTGTTGTGAAGCTTCTGTCAGTTTGTCCAATGTAGAAGCTTGGACATGAGCTGTAAATGAGCTTGTACACACCTAACTTTTGATACTGTTGTATAGTGGTTTTGGTGCTGTGTATGACTTTATTTTGTATTTTGTTGTTGGTGAAGAAACTTATTTTTATTTTGTATGTTTTGAAGAGGTTGAAAATTTGGTGAGAAATCTTCATTAGGAAAGGCAGGCTTATAAATGTGGTCTTCTTGTTTGTGGGTGGTTGTTCAGCAGTTGGTTGATTTAATTTTGCCATATCGATTATCTGTTATTGCAGGGTTGTACCCATTCCTGGAGGCAATTGATTTAATAATTTCTGTTTCTTTTTGTCTTTCACTTGTGTCGTTTGGGATTTTAAGCATTCAATTAACCATTGTTCTTAAGAATGTTTCTTATATTGGTCTGGATGGCAAGAAGATTTGTGTTTGGTAACACTGGTGGTTGTTGGCTTTCTGAAAATTTGAAATTTATGTTTTTAATTTTTATTTGAGATTGTTAGATCAAAACAGTTAATGCCTTCTGGGCGTTCCATGTTTTACTGTGAATTGAATTTTATTGTGTATTTTATTAAGTTCTTTGGCTAGATTATCTATTTCTTCTGTTGTTCCATTGAACAGAATGGGAGTGTCATCAACATAGCGTTTGTAATAAAGCAGCATATCTTTTAGTTGGGTTTGTGATCTAAAAAAGTTGTTTTCAAGTTTATTGATATATATGTCTGCTTGCAAGCCTGCAAGGCTACTGCCTACTGCCAGTCCATCTTCCTAAATGTAAAACTTGTTGTTGAACAGGAAGTAGTTGTGTGACAATATAAGCTCCAGGATCTCTGTTAGTTCATAGATTTCAGGCTCTACCCATTATCCCATGTTTGAGTAAGTTATTTCTTATTAACCTAATTGTTTCCTTGACAGGTATGTTTGTGTACAGGTTGACTATGTCAAGAGATGCAAAGTTAACTGGGACTGGGATGGGGATATCTTTTATACTATTGATGAGCTCATAACTGTTTTTGATGGAGAAGTTATTTTAAAATACATATGCGTTGCACATAATATTATTAAGTTTCTTGGTGATTTTATAGCTTGGACTATTGATGTAGTTCACGATGGGACATATTGGACATTCTGGTTTGTGGATCTTAGGCTGTGATCTCAGTTTTGGCGCTGATGGTTTCATCACTGTACAATGCTTTGCTTCTAATTGTGTCAACAAGAAGTTGCAGTTTTTAAGCAGCATTTTAATTTTATCGTGGAATTTGGGAGTAGGGTCATATGCTTTTTCCTTTATGTTATTCTTTCTGAAGAATTCATAAGTTTTGCTAATATAGTCTGATTCATATATGACAACAGCTGTGTTGCCTTTGTCTGCTCTGACAATGAGGGCATTTGCAGTTAAAAGTTTCTTGTTTATGTCACATAATGTCCTATGTTCAGTATTCATCTTATTGTACATTTTGTTGTGGTGAATGCTTCTCATAATGGTGTTATTTGCCTTATGAGCGATAGCATTTTGTTCACTGTATTTTAGTTTAGCTGCTGGGCATGCAATTTTTGTGCTAATTATTAGGTCTTTAACGTTGCTTTCATTTAGTGACGGGGTAATGTTGTGCTTAAGGCCTTTGTTTAACAGCTTTAATTCATTACTACTGAAGCATATTTCTGTAGTGTTGATCTCTTTATCAAAAAACTTATGTTCTGTTTGAGGAGAGATGCTGGAGGACTTTACTACATTCTTTGAAATTAGACCATTTATGTTTTTCTCATGTCTATGTGATATGATAATGCGTTCTTTGTTAACATATACATTACATAGTCTAGAAAGACCATGAATATATAAGCAACAAGTTTCTGGCTAAGTTCTAAGTGCATATTGTACAGCTTTGAATTGAGAAGATCTTTCTTTTTGTAAAGAGACTTGATTTCAGTTTTTAACCAAATAATTTCACATCGTGATTTTGCAGATATTCAAAGCCGCTAGCGGAAAGTCTGTGGAGACCTGGCAGTGAGCAAGAATCTCCGACCGCCCACGTGCCGTCCGGCTGCACACAGCTGTGACTCCAGCAATGCTGGAACATGCGGACACACACATATTGAGTCGGTGGACGGATCATAACCAAACGCTTCGCTGCTCAGTTGGAAGTCTCTGTTGGTAGTGCTGACACATTCGTCCACCAGTCGGGGTACTCAAAGGTGTGTTGCCGCTGGGTCCTCGCCGCCTAACAAAAGACCAGAAAGAGCAACGAAGGGCCATGCGTGCGGAACTGCTTGCGCGCCACAAGGTTGAACGTGGTAATTTTTTGTTGAACATCGTCACAGGCTATAAAACATCGGTTCATAACGTCGAACCCGTAACACAATGACAATCTATGGAGTGGCGCTACACCAACTGTCCTCCGAAGTTAAGCCACACCCTTACATCTACATCTACAGACATCTACATACATACTCCGCAATCCACCATAGGGTGCGTGGTGGAGGGTACCTCGTACCACAACTAGCATCTTCTCTCCCTGTTCCACTCCCAAACAGAACGGGGTAAAAATAACTGCCTGTATGCCTCTGTACGAGCCCTAATCTCTCTTATCTTATCTTTGTGGTCTTTCTACGTAATATAAGTTGGCGGCAGTAAAATTGCACTGCAGTCAGCCTCAAATGCTGGTTCTCTAAATTTCCACACTAGCGATTCACGAAAAGAGCGCCTCCTTTCCTCCAGAGACTCCCACCCGAGTTCCTAAAGCATTTCCGTAACACTCGCGTGATGATCAAACCTACCAGTAACAAATCTAGCAGCCCGCCTCTGAACTGCTTCTATGTCCTCCCTCAATCCGACTTGATAGGGATCCCAAACGCTCGAGCAGTACTCAAGAATAGGTCGTATTAGTGTTTTATAAGCGATCTCCTTTACAGATGAACCACATCTTCCCAAAATTCTACCAATGAACCGAAGACCCCACAACTGCCATTACATGCTTGTCCCACTTTATATCGCTCTGCAATGTTACGCCCAAATATTTAATCGACGTGACTGTGTCAAGCGCTACACTACTGATGGAGTATTCAAACATTACGGGATTCTTTTCCCTATTCATCTGCATTAATTTACATTTATCTATATTTAGAGTTAGCTGCCATTCTTTACACCAATCACAAATCCTGTCCAAGTCATCTTGTATCCTCCTACAGTCACTCAACGACGACACCTTCCCGTACACCACAGCATCATCAACAAACAGCCGCACATTGCTATCCATCCTATCCAAAGGCTCATTTATGTAGATAGAAAACAACAGCGGACCTACTACACTGCCCTGGGGCACCCCAGATGATACCCTCATCTCTGATGAACACTCACCATCGAGGACAAGGTATTGGGTTTTATTAATTAAGAAGTCTTCGAACCACTCACATATTTGGGAACCAGTCCCATATGCTCGTACCTTAGTTAGGAGTCTGCAGTGGGGCACCGAGTCAAACGCTTTCCAGAAGTCAAGGAATATGGTATCCGTCTGATACACTTCATCCATGGATCGCAAGATATCATGTGAAAAAAGGGCGAGTTGCGTTTCGCAGGAGCGATGCTTTCTAAAGCCGTGCTGATGCATGGACAGCAACTTCTCTGTCTCAAGGAAATTCATTATATTCGAACTGAGAATATGTTCGAGAATCCTGCAACAAACCGATTTTAAGGATATTGGTCTGTAATTTTGAGGATCCGTTCTTCTACCCTTCTTATATACAGGCGTCACCTGCGCTTTTTTCCAGTCGCTCGGGACCTTAGGTTGGGCAAGAGATTCGCGATAAATGCAAGCTAAGTAAGGAGCCAATGGAGCAGAGTAATCTCTGTAATACCGAATTGGAATCCCATCAGGACCTGGCGATTTATTTATTTTCAACCCATTCAGCTGCTTCACAATCCCAGGGATGTCTATCACTATGTCCTCCATACGGGAATCTGTACGAGACTCAAACGGCGGTATGTTTGTACGATCCTCCAGCGTGAAAGATTTCTCAAATGCTACATTTAAAATTTCAGGTTTCGTTTTGCTGTCTTCCATTACCAGGTCAGACTGGTCAGTGAGTGACTGTATGGAAGCCTTCGACCCGCTTACCAATTTTACGTAAGACCAGAATTTCTTTGGGTTTTCAGCAAGATCTTTTGCTAAGGTATGACGGTGGTAGTGGTTGAATGCTTCGCGCATCGCTCTTTTTACAGCAGGACGAATCTCTACTAACTTTTGCCTGTCCTCATTCTCCCGATCTTTCTTGTACTGCGAGTGCAACTGTCTTTGCTTCCTGAGCATTCTCCGAATTGCGCTGTTAAACCACGGTGGGTCTTTTCCGTCCGTAACCAACTTTTTCGGCACATACTTGTCCAATGCGTGATTTACAACGTGTTTAAAATTTGCCCATAATTCTTCCACGTCCATCGTACCGGAAGTAAATGAAGTCGATTCATTTACTAAGTGGGATGCTAACAACTGCTTATCTGCTCTTTCTAGTAAGAATACTCTCCTAGCCTTCTTGACCGACTTTTTAACTTTCGTCACCATAGTCGTAATGACAACATCGTGATCACTAATCCCTGTCTCAACACTGACACCGTCGATGAGGTCTGGTCTGTTCGTGGCTACCAGATCTAAAAGATTTCCATTACGCGTTGGCTGACGATTTAGCTGCTCAAGACAGTTTTCGGATAATGTGTTCAAAAGTAATTCACACGACGGCTTGTCTGTACCACCCTTAGCTGGTAAAGTCATGGCGACGGTCTTCTCGCACTGTGAAGGGATTATTCTGGTTTGTGTCCTCCCTCAAGGTACATCGATCAATTCTGAAGTGTATTATGCTAACGTCAGGAAATTAAAGACAAGACTTCACCCACCCGCCGACACAAAACTGCAAACGAACTTCACATTCTGCATGACAACGCAAGGGCTCAAAAGAGTCTAGGCACCCAAGAGGAGCTCAGAAAACTTCATTGGACTGTTCTTCCTCATCCACCCTGTAGCCCATCAATTACAAGGGAGGTAACAAAAAATTTAACAGATTTAAACATGTGTACATGGACCATAGACATTTACACATTTAAACATAGAAATATGCAGAAACGACAGTAATGAAGTCACTTTCACCCATTAAATCATTTTCACGCTTTAGAGGTGGCATACATTGTAAGTATTTGTACATGAGTAATCAGTCTTAAGTGCATTTAATGGTAGACGAACTAACAAACATTATATTCAGTTGTTTTCGCCCAACAACTGGTTACGTCCAAGGCATTAGAGTTGACCAGTATTAGATCTTCTTCGGTACCTGTTGACGGGTACAAATGGCAGTTGCGCTGGTGAGATATTTGGAGCTCTTCCTCACACATACAGGTTGAGGTTCCACTAGCGTATCCCCATTTTTCGAAATATATTTTTCACCGACAAACACCAGTTAGCAAACTGTTGAGGAACTTCCAGGTGCACAAGTTCTCATTGTGAGAGGTAGATCTTCTTTAAGTTCCTTTTTCAACATGTCTAGACTTTGAGCTGTATTTTTGTTATTGACACAGACTCCTACAAATCTTTTTTCTGGACTTCAATAGCGACAGTGCTGGCGAGAGGCCAAATTGTGGGTGAGTTTCACAGGTCAGACCTCTACGTCCATCTGCTTGGGCAGCTGCTTCAAGCCTATGTCAGGCGGAGCTACGCCTGCTAGCACAAGTAGCTGCTGCAATGTAGTTGGTACGAGGCATCGAATGATTGCGCGACACGTCTTATTCAGAGCTGTATCCACCTGCCTAATATGGAAGGAATTACGACAGACAGTGCTGCACACTTGCCCCCAGAATAGCTCAGTGCCAGTGTAGAAGTCTGGATAGTGGCTGGTTGTGCACGCCAGTTAATTTCCGAGTGATTTTATTCCTTGTGGGTACTTTCAGATTGGTGTATGTCAATGCGTCTGAAAGATTAATATACGGTCTAAGGTCACCCGAAGGTATTTTGGGAAAAACGGATGTTCAAGTTGAGTGCCATTCCATGAGATGTTTAGCTGTTGGTTGGCCTGTCTGATTTTTAGGCGGTAAGCACAGATTTACGTTTTGGTAGGATCAGGCCTTCAGTCATTATTTTTGTAGAACTGTCCCCATGCTTCAGACAGGTTATTTTCAACATTATGAAAATCTTTTCCCCGGATGGCCAACGCGAGGTCGTCCACGTACAGAAAACTTTTTGTGTATTGTGGAAGTGCTTGGTTATTCAAACATTTATTAAAGAGTATAAGAGGCCACAACACTGCCCTGAGGTCTCTGCAGTCTCCATGTACTGCGCCATCCTTGAAACTCCAAGAAGAATCTTCTGTTACTAAGGAAGTTGGCAATTAGGATGGTTAAAATGGAGTCATTAGTGATGTCGTAGAATTTTTTTCAAGTGTAATTTATGATTTACAGGTCGTACACAGTAGACAATGAAACATATCTTTTTATGGGAAAGTTGGCTATGGATTCTGCGGTTGCATGCATATACAAACTCTGGAGCCTGGCTGGGAGAGAAGTCGCGCATCAGGAGAGGCTGCAGTCTCCCCCTGATTGTGCTAGCGGCGCCAGAAGAGATTTTTGTATTAGTCGAGGATTTATGGTAATTTGCCGTTTTGCTGCGCGTAGTTGTTGCTTACTTGTGCACTGGAGGGTTCTTTTCAGATTTGTGCGTGCATGCATAGAAAGTAATATTCGTATCTTTTATGTGTCCAGATACGTGATTATTGATCATAGACATTGTGGAATAATTTAAGTTTTTACACCAGGTAAGGATTGTTGACGAAACCCCTCCTGATTATTCAATTTCTATAAAAAAGCGGCAGTAGCTGCATCAGTAGTTGTGACAACGCATTGGACACTTTGTATGGATGCAGTGTTTCTATTGTATTATTTTAACGCATTTCTGAGTATATTTACGCATTAGCAGCGGCAAGACGAGGCAAGTTGTCTGTTGCATGCAGAAGCATTAAAGTATTATTTGTTAGAAGATGTTGGAGAATATTTTAAAAATCGCTGTCAGATGCAAGAGAATTAATTTTTCATGATTTATAGGAAATTAATTTCTGTTTTTTTTGTTCTCTATCGGAATATTGGCATATTTGATAACAGGAAGTTCCAGAACATGTTTGAATACTGACATGTGGGACTAAGGGTTTTCATAACACAAGTTGTACAGCTAAATATCAGATTTCATGACAACTATAATAAAGTTTCTCTAGATAGCCTAGAAATTTTAAGAGAAAAAGTGTAGATAACGGTAATATTTTCAGAGATAGAGCTTTACACACTTCCGTACGTCTGTTGCCACAATAACAATTTTTGATAATAAAACTTTCACCAGGCTAATAATTATAATGAAAAGTTTTGATAATAAAACTTTCACCAGACTAATGATAATAAAAAAGTTTGATAAAACGAGCTTTCAACAGGTCAACGAAGGCTACATCGGTGATCGTAAGTGAGTCAAAACCATCTTCGATGTACTGTGTAAGACTGAGGATCTGTGAAGCGCAGCTTTCAGAAGGAATAATACCACAATGTTGAGGTGTGAACGTATAGTCAATTGCTTCCGTCAGGCGGTTCATAAGCTTTCTCTCCAGGATTCTGTAAAGGTGACAAAGAAGAGATCTCGTACGGTAATTCTTAGGATCATTTCTCTCTGCACCAGGTTTAAGGATAGTGATGACATGAGCTTTCCTCCAGATTTTAGGGATCTTTCGAGGCGTAAGCAGTTACTAAAAAGAGCTGAACTCCATGTGGAGGTTATTAATGCAGCAAGACTTTGGCTCTGGAGTCGACCAGTAGAATGGTAAGACGTGAGCGTACAGGTCTTCACAGTGAGGCAGTGTATAGCCGTCAGATTAGACGGAGATTATATTGAAAAATAGCGTTTTGCATCCAGAAGAGTGTGGTATAATATGATCTATTGGAATCGTGAATAAAACCAACCTGCTTTCAGAAAAAAATTGTTGCATTGCTTGTTGATCTCCCCTCGTACACTGTTGGAATGGAACATTACATTGAGTAAAATTTAGTGTTATACATTTGCTAGATATTTCTTTCCAACTGTTCCACTTAATTACATTTCCGCTGTATGTCATTACTCACATTCCACAATTATTTAATGAGAGCATTGCAATATTGTCGTCACTGGCCCAATTGCGTCGCCGCCATCTGCACCATAGTCATTATTTACTCTTCATTTACTATGCATATTGCAATGTTGACACGGTAATAAACTCCTGATAAGAGTATGGCGGGCCTGAAGACGCCTTTGCCAGGTGAAATAAATGTATAAGTAGGATGCAGCGAACAACGCCATTTAATCAAGTCAACTGCACGCAGCCTTTAGCTTGCTTGTAATGTTCAAATATCTTGTATACTCTGGAGACGGTAAGAAATATCATCACAGTGACAGCGCTCAGGATACGGATAACTTAGTTTATTGTATGTTTTGCTTTAGAGATACTAGTTCCTCAGCACTTTAGGGGAAGGTCTTTGGAGTATGGACACTGTGGACAGGAACAAAAGGAAGTCGATGGTTCGAGTCGCTGCGATTGCAACACACACAGTAGTTACAAGAGCTGACCTTGAGTCTGCCAGGTTCTGATTAGTCTCTGCTGCCATCACTGCCGTCAGTGCTTCTCACAACTACTGAAGACTGACTAGCGTGTTTTTCTGACCGAGAACACGACATTCGAGATGAGTGTCTCATTTTCTCTGTTGCATTTAGATCCCTTGCTTGGAAGTGAACAAAGTCAGCATCCCAGTCCCTTCTAAAGGTACATCGCTAGTCCACAGTGTCTGTTTAATACGACAAAAATGAAATTGTTATGCATATTACGAAAATGAAACTGGCACACACAGGGAAGAAATTTATTGCTAAGGAAACACGAACATCGTAGACTTCAGTTCCTCTAACAACTCGTAGGAGAGATCAAAAGAATCAATAGTTTACGAGCTCCATTTTTAAGCATGGCTTTACATGAAAGATAAATCTGGGTAAACCAGAGAGACACTTCACTACATTTAGAGAGCTTTTTCTACGTTACTATTTATTATTTATCCTGGCAAAATTGGCGTCATCAAAAAAAATGTTCAAATATGTGTGAAATCTTATGGGACTTAACTGCTAAGGTCATCAGTCCCTAAGCTTACACACTATGTAACCTAAATTATCCTAAGGACAAACACACACACCCATGCCCGAGGGAGGACTCGAACCTCCGCCGGGACCATCCGTACAGCCCTTGACTGCAGCGCCTTCAGACCGCTCAGCTAATCCCGCGCGGCGGCGCCATTAGAACCTCTTTTATATGTAGACATGCCTTCTGCATATTTTATACGGGGTGTTCAAAAAGTCTCTCCGCAGTGCCGTATGATTGTTAGCCGCGCGTACCGTATGCCACTGTGAATATACCGAAATGAAACTCACTGCACTATCGTTGTGAGTTTATTGTTTCGTTGAAAAATATGGGACCCACAATCCGACGTCTAGAAATTGCAATCCAAACTCCTATTTTGACATAATGAAGTGGTTCCTCATGAATACACAATGGATTTGCAGTACTCCACATACGAGAATTTTGCGAGTTCATGTACCCGAATAAATGAAACCACGCCTCATTAGTGAAAAACATTTCATTAAGAATAACCCACCCAATTCGTTGAACGAAATTTTTGAACCATTGGCAATAATGCAGTTTCTTGGCACGATCAGTATTTTTCACTTCTTGCACAACTGATACTTTGTATGGGAAACGTTCAAATTTTTTCCTTACAGATGTGTGGACCGTTCCGACACAAAAATCGATTTCCTGGGCTAGTTTTCTTACTGACTTGTTCGTACTCATGAACATTTTATCGGAAATATCGAGTAGTTTATCCTCAGCCAAAACGCTAGGACTACCACTTCTCGGTGCATCTGTCACTGAACCCGTACTTCGAAACTTGTTATCAAGTCTCGCACAGTATCGAATATGAGATGGCTGTCTCCGGAAAAACTGAATTAAATGTTTGACGAACTGAAACTGTGTATTTACCGCCATCTTTGAGCACTTGTTCGACTAAAAACACACGTTCTTCAATGGTTAGCATTTTAACACTGACAAAAACGAAACAAACGAACAAAGGAACTAAATTTAAACGTTCACGTCAACACGTAACGACACACACCAACCATACTGCTGTCGCTGAGTGAGATAAACGAAACAGTGGAATGCTGGGAGAGTCCACTTGAAGGGAAGTAACCCAGGCAGGTGAACAATCACACGGCACGCGCGGCTAACAATCATACGGCACTAAGGAGAGAATTTTGAACACCCCGTATTACAGTCAGTACGACAAGCATGTTATAAAAGGTCTTGTATCTAATAAAAGCTCTTACGTGATAATAACACAAGTAATGAAGATAGTGACCACGTAGTGTGTCTAGTTGAGCAATGGGAAAAGAAAGAAGCGATGGGAGCATTTACTTTACTGTTTGGTAGAAGAAAATTTGCCATGGGCGTCATCTTCAGAAGGGAAAAGTCATGAGGTTGGCAGAAGGAAGTGCTTCACTTTATTCTGAAATGCTGTATATTGAGGTGACAAAAATCACAGAACACCTCCTAATTTCGCGCCGGTCCACCTTTTGGTTTGCGTAATGCAACAGCTCGACCTGACATGGACTCGACAAGTCATTGGAAGTCACCTGCCGAAATATTGAGCCACGCTGCTTCCATAGCCGTTCATAACTGTGAAAGTCTTGCTGGAGCTGGATTTATTTATTTTTTTATTTATTGTTCCGTGGGACCAAATTAAGGAGAAGTCTCCATGGTCATGGAACGAGTCAATACATGAAATTATAACACGATATTAGAAACAGATAAAATGAAATATAAAAAAACACATTCAGGTGATAAGTCGTAAGTTTAAATAAAGAAAATCAACAATGTAACACTGGAATTTGCTTAATTTTTTAGCTCTTTCAGGAGCTCCTCGACAGAATAGAAGGAGTGAGCCATGAGGAAACTCTTCAGTTTAGACTTAAAAGAGTTTGGGCTACTGCTAAGATTTTTGAGTTCTTGTGGTAGCTTATCGAAAATGGATGCAGCAGAATACTGCACTCCTTTCTGCACAAGAGTCAAGGAAGTGCATTCCACATGTAGATTGGATTTCTGCCTAGTATTAACTGAGTGAAAGCTGCTAACTCTTGGGAATAGGCTAATATTGCTAACCACATATAGCTCGAACAGCCAGTTTTTGAGCCAAAAATACCCTCTTTGAATCAGAAGAGTTACCCCAAAAAATAATACCATACGACATAAGGGTATGAAAATATGCGAAGTAGACTACTTTTCGTGTTGAAGTGTCACTTATTTCAGATACTGTTCTAATGGTAAATAAAGCACCATTTAGTTTCTGAACAAGATCCTGGACATGGGCTTTCCACAACAGCTTACTATCTATCCGAACGCCTAGGAACTTGAACTGTTCTGTCTCGCTTATAATATGCCCATTCTGTCTGATCAAAATATCGGTTCTTGTTGAATTGTGAGTCAGAAACTGTAAAAACTGAGTCTTACTGTGATTTAGCATCAAATTATTTTCCACAAGCCACGAACTTATTTCATGAACTACATTATTTGTTACTGTTTCAATATTACACACAAGATCCTTCACTATCAAGCTGGTGTCATCAGCAAACAGAAATATTTTTGAATCACCTGTAATACTAGAAGGCATATCATTTACATAAATAAGAAACAGCAGTGTCCCCAGCACCGACCCTTGGGGAACGCCTCACTTAACATTGCCCCATTGGGACTGAACATCAGTACCACTCTCAATATTGCGGAGAATTACCTTCTGCTTTCTGTTCTTAAAGTAAGAGGCGAACCAATTGTAAGCTACTCCCCTTACTCCATAATGGTCCAACTTCTGCAGTAATATTTTGTGGTCAACACAGTCAAAAGCCTTCGTTAAATCAAAGAAAACACCTAGCGTTCGCAACCTTTTATTTAATCCGTCCAAAACCTCACAGAGAAAAGAGAATATAGCATTTTCAGTTGTTAAACCATTTCTGAAACCAAACTGAACATTTGACAGCAAATTATGTGAATTTAAATGCTCCAGTAACCTTGTATATACAACCTTCTCGATAACTTTAGCAAACACCGATGGCATAGAAATAGGTCTAAAATTGTCAACATTATCAATGTCTCCCTTTTTATAAAGTGGCTTCACTACCGAGTACTTTAATCGTTCAGGAAACCGACCACTCCTAAAGGAAAAGTTACAGATATGGCTAAGTACTGGGCTAACACACATAGAACAATACTTCAGTATTCTGCTAAATACCCCGTCATATCCATGAGAGTTCTTGGTCTTTAGTGATTTAATTATTAACTCAATCTCCCTGTTGTCGGTATCATGGAGGAGCATTTCAGGTAACAGTCTCGGAACACTTTTTTCTAAGAGCGCTATAAGATTCCCTGTTGGGACTAGGTTTCTATTTAGTTCACCTGCTATATTCAGAAAGTGATTATTAAATAGTGTACATATATGCGACTTATCAGTAACACGGACATTCTCACTACGCACTGATTCTATATCCTCGACCTGTCTCTGCAGACCAGTCACTTCCTTTACGACTGACCATATGGTTTTAATTTTATCCTGAGATTTAGCTATTCTATCTGCATACCACATACTTTTTGCCTTCCTAATAACATTTTTAAGCACCTTTTTGCACGAACCGACCTCCGGATTGTGTCCCATAAGTATTTGATGTGATTCATACCGGGTGATCTGCGTGGCTAATTAATTCCCTCGAATTCTCGAGAATCGTCTTCAAACCAACTGCGAACAGTTGTGGCTCGGTGACATGGCGCACAGTGCTCCATAAAAATTCCGTCGTTCTTTGGGAACATGGAGTCCACGAATGGCTGCAATTGGTCTTCAAGTAGCCGAACAGCCTAATATAATCTTTTCCTGACAGTGATCGGTTCACTTGGACCAGAGGGCCCAGTCCATTCCACGTAAACACAGCCCATACTGTTACGGAGCCACTAACAGTTTGCACAGTGCCACGTTGACAACATGGGGCCACGCCTTCGTGGGGTCTGCGCCATACTCGAACCCTACCATCGGCTCTTACCAACTCATTTGTGGCCTCATCTGACCAGGCCACGGTTTTTCAGTCGTCTAGGGACTAACCGATATGACCACTAGCGCAGGAGAGGTGGTGCAAACGAAGGTCCGCTGTTATCAAAAGCACTCGCGTCGGTCGTCTGCTGGCACACCCAATTAACGCCAAATTTCGCCACACTGTGCTAACGGATACGTTCGTCGTGCGTCCCACATTGATTTTGTAAGTGGGCTGCTTCTGTGTTGGCAGCGCTGTGTAGCGCTTTGCGTAGGATCTCTGACTGCGCTTTCTTTGTAAGAGACTCTGTGGCTGGTTGGACTCGTTGTTGGAAGTCAGTCGCAAGCAGTGATGGAAGTATTGTTGGGCAGTTGGAAGTTAGTCGCCAGCAGTGATGGATATTAAATGTGAGAAGTTAGCATTGATGGATGGTAGATGTCTGAAGTGTTGGCGTAGGCTAACGATCTGTACATGTTCGGCTTGGAGACTGAATATTATTCATGGTTATATACCTTTGTACTAGATGCCAATGACGATTTATATTCGTGTTTGAACTGGATGTCACGTTATTAAGGTAAATAATACATTATTTGGTTTGCAACAAAATCTTTCCTTTGATGACCACATGCCTATTAGTGCTTAATGACTTTAGTAGTTAGAATCTTTTATTTATCTGGCGATACTGACGCTCGCTGTAGTTCGCGTAATGAAGATTTTTGTGAGGTAAGTGATTAATGAAATGTATAGATTATTGTTAAGATTTCTTTTTAGTCAGGGCCATTCTTTCGAATTAATTATTTGAAGTCAAGTTGCAATTTTTTTGAGCAGTCAGATTGCGTTGTGCTGGAATATTGTGGGTCAGTGTTGACATGATAAGAAAAAGTAAAGAAAAAGTAGGCTCAGAACCTTCAGTTTTACTCAGCTGTTTCAGAATCAAATAACGAAGAAGTTTCATCTTCTCAGTCATTCAGCAATTGAAGTACAGACACACACATTTAAATAAAGAAGTTTCAAGTTCTGTGCTTATTTCAGGCTGTGTTGCTTGACTGTTAGCACTGACAGCGCAAACGCCGCAGATCTCGCTCGTTAAGTGAAGTCTGTCGGCCAGTGCTTCGTCCGTGGTCAGAAGTAATGCCTAAAATTGTGTATTCTCGGCACACTATTGACACTATGGATCTCAGAATACTGAATCCCCTAACGATTTCCGGTACAGATTGTCCCATACATCCAGCTCCAACTGCCATTCCGCGTTCATAGTGTGTTAATGCTCGTCGTGCGGCCATAAGCACGCCGGAAAGCTTTTCACACGAATAACCTTACTGCAAATATGTCCGCCGCTCGTGGTCTCGCGGTAGCGTTCTTGCTTCCCGAGCACGGGGTGCCGGGTTCGATTCCCGGCGGGGTCAGGGATTTTCACCTGCCTCGAGATGACTGGGTGTTTGTGTTGTCCTCATCATTTCATCATCATCCAGGAAAGTGGCGAAATTGGACTGAGCAAAGATTGGATAATAGTACGGGCGCTGATAACCACGCAGTTGAGCGCCCCATAAACCAAACATCATCATCATCATTACTGCAAATGACAGCTCTGCCTATGAACTGTGTACGCAATACTACCGCCATCTGCATAAGTGTATCGCTTGTGTCTGCTCAGTGTGGGACACTGAACTATGCGCAGACTGCACGGCAGCTTGTTCCAGAGGCAGTCAGCAGACACACAGAAGTATTCAAATTTCTTAGTGGAATGCAGCCGGGTGAAGTCGTCGACAACCGGCGGTATTTCGATAGGTGGTATTCCATCACACTCCGTCGATTTCAGCTAAGCACTATTCAAGGGTATTTCGAACCTCGGTTTGCAGGGCAATTCCATAAACGTAACACACACAAACACAGCCGCACTGTAGACTCTAGCGCCACCACACAACCAAATATGTCCTACTTCAGAAGTTATAGGCAGCAAAAATTAATAACCAAGGGGTTAGCTAGCATTAACTCTGTCCCTCCGTTTTTTGACAAGTGACGGATTAGGACTCCAAAAGAGCAGGATTCTACTCAGAATGTTAGCAAAAATCTCCATCTCTATTTATAAGGTTACTCGCTAATTTAGTTTCAAGTGCTTCCTTAATAACAATATCACAATAGCTGGAAGCGCATGTCAGAATCTCCGTGTTGTTATGTTGCATAAGACAAGGGACCAAGACAGTTTTCTGCAGTATCAGATTTTGCTCACATGTGGTAAGCGTGTGTCATGTTTGCGCTCAGTACACTAGTCTTCCACGGTGCTGATAATCCGGTCATTATATAAGAACTGCAAGGGGCATGATAGACACCCGCTGTACGCAAAACAAGCTTAAAAGGATCATAATCTTAGACGGTGGTCGAAAACCACATTTTACATCATATTTCTGGAAAATACTGCTGATCTTGTTGGAAACGCTATATGGGTAAGTGAAATAGACCAGCACATTTTTAGGAAACAGCGGTCATGCGAGACACAGCTTGTCCTCTTTGTGCATGATATACAACTGGCTCTAGATACAGGCTCCCAGGTTGATGCCATATTTCTCGACTTTCGAAAGGCGTTCGACTCAGTTCCGCACTGTCGCTTGCTCCAAAAAGTGCACGCTTACGGTCTATCCTATGACATATGCGGTTGGATATAAATTTTTCTAGCAGACATCGAGCAGTATGTCGTCCTGAACGGTGTGACTTCAGCAGAAACAAGCGTAAATTCAGGTGTGCCCCAGGGGAGCGTAATAGGTCCGCTGCTTTTTACGATTTACATAAACGATCTGGTTGATGGTAATGACAGCGGCATTAGACTGTTTGCCGATGATGCTGTAGTCTAGAGGAAAGTAGTATCCCACGGAAGTTGTGAACAAATCAGTGAGAATTTGCAGAAAATAAATGCGTGGCGTAATGACTGGCAGTTATCTCTCAATATTAGTAAGTGTACCCTACTGCCCACATCAAGACGAAAATCCCCATTAATGTACAAGTACAAAATAAATGCCCAGTCTTTGGAAGCGGTAACATCTTTCAAGTATATGAGTGTGACTATTCGAAATGATCTCAAATGGAATGATCAGATTACACAAGTAACGGGTAAGGCGAACTCTAGATTGCAGTTTATTGGTAGAATCCTGAAGCGATGTAGTCCTTCAACAAAGGAAATAGCTTACAATACGTTAGTTCGTCCAGTATTAGAGTATTGTTCGTCTGTATGGGACGCTTACCAGTTGGGTCTTATTCAAGAGATTGAGAAGGTCCAAAGAAGAGCGGCAAGATCCGCGGGAGCGTTACAGATCTCATAGAAAGTTTGAAGTGGGACACACTTCCAGATAGACGGCGCGCTGAGCGGAAGCGGGTGCTTACTAAATTCCGAAATCCGATCTTCACCTAGGATGTAGAGCATATATTATTACCACCAACTTTCAAATCGCGCAATGATCAGCATTCAAAGATAAGGGAAATTAGAGCTCGTACTGAGGCGTTCAGACAGTCGTTTTTCCCCCGCGCTATCCGCGAGTGGAGCCGAGTGGGGGAAGTATGACTTTGGCGCTAATTGTGCCCTCCGCCACACACCGCTTGGTGGCTAGCGGAGTTTATCTGTAGATGTAGACTTTGGTGTCAGCTCGGTGCAATCATCATTCAACCAGTAAGCGGGTGACCGATAGCGCAACGCATGTCTGATCTGTCTTTCGCTATAACAAGTATGACGAAAGGTGACTTCAAGATAGGTAACTTAGCTGACAAACCCTCAGGGCCTCAGATGATTTGGTCCGTGTAAAACGGGACACGAACTATCCCCGAATCAACTGGAACAACTATCAGCCTGTAGATACAAGTGAGTATGCTTTCTACTATCGGTGTGAGCCAACATAACATCAACCTTCCTCCTGACCAACACATCTACGAAAGGAAGGCAGCCAACCTTTTCCACTGCCATAGCCAACCGAGTATTCAGACGTATTGATTTCAGATATTCTACAAAAGTCATTCAAATTCTCACTACCATGAGCCAAACAACAAAAATATCAGCTTTATAACTGAATCAGCAACCACCCACAAGTATGGTTTATAAAGGTTTATTTGAACCAAACCAGTTCCGAATTTGTTACAACTTCATCTTAAGATGGTTGTTGCTGTGATTCAACGGAGAATGGTGTGGTGTAAAAACTGAACAGCACTACATAGTCCACGTCGCCAAATTTTTCAATTTTAAAATTCATAAGAACAACATTTAGCAGTTTCGTCACTCAGAATGATACAGCACATATCTTTTCACCACATTTCACCTTTTACTGTCTTTAAAATCTTTTCTTGAATATTTTGATAGAGCCCAAAAGAACTAAATCTTTGGTAAATGCTACCAAATTCTGAACAAAAAGATTTCTATTTATCCTAGTGCAGAATACCAATTACGAATACAAAACAAGCCCTAGCAAGAAAACAAGGAAAACTCTGACAACCATTTGAAGATGGATTTGTGAGAAATCCGAAACCGGTCATGGTTTGATTAACATAAATATTGTAAACCTTACTTGTGGCTAGTTTCTGTTTCAGTTATAAACCTTATAGTATTACAGCCACAGTTCACAAAATGCCAATTTTCGACAAGATTGCGAAAAAAACCATCGTCTACAAGCCTGAAAAACAAGCAGGTTTCAGTGCCGCCGTCTCCAAAGCAATGTGATAGGCGCTTCTCCTTGGTGTACGGTACATCGGCAAAAAGATAACATGTAATTTGTAAAGCTGTTTGCAGTTTTCGTCTGAAACAACTGTCCACAGTTACTGTTCACTCAAATCTGCAATTCATTTAATATCGCAGAGTTCTTCTTATGGAGTAGCCGCGACTGTGTAAGTCCATTTTGTAAAATGAAGAAACAGCACAACAATTGCTTAAGTAACTGTCGTGCTGTTTCTTCATTTTACTAATTGAATATCCATAGGTTGGTGCGTAAGTTCGTGGCGTTTTTCCACAAGTGTAATAAACATAACAGATACACATAACAGAGGTTTTAGTCATCAATAACAGATTTTCTTTCGCTATTTGTAACAGTCTGCCAATGCTGAACTAACTTTTCGATCCCACGTTTGAGTTACGTTCGGAGCGCATTATCATCCAGAAAGGTAGCTGCTTAAAGATTGACCGACTGAGAAAGGAAAAGGTGAAAATTTGAGGTCGCAAGATCAGGTGAACAAGATGGGTGTGGAATAACTTCCCAACCCAACAATAACGAGCGGTCATTATCGTGTAGTAGCATCACCTCACGCAGTCTTCTTCGTCGTTGTTCTTGGATTGCGCCTGGATGACTTCTCAGTTGTTGACAATAAATGTCAACAGTGATGATTACAGTTCGGGGAAGTAATTCGTAGTACACCATACCGTCGCTTTTCCACCAGATACATAACGTCTGTTTTGTGGATGACCACAAGTCTTTGTGCCCGTCTGGCTTGCCGCTCGGTCTCACGCGCTGCTTCCCGAGCGGGAAGACGTGCCGGTCCCCGGCACGAATCCGCCCAGCGGATTAGTGTCGAGGTCTGGTGTGCCGGCCAGCCTGTGGATGGTTTTTAAGGCGGTTTTCCATCTGCCTCGACGAATGCGGGCTGGTTCCCCTTATTCCGCCTCAGTTACACTATGTCGGTGATTGCTGCGCAAACACTGTCTCCACGTACGCGTTCACCATAATTACTCTACCACGCACACATTGGGGTTACACTCGTATACTCGTATGGTGTGAGACGTTCCCGGGGGGGGAGGGGGGGGGGGCGGAACAACTGCGCAATAACTCTGGGTTCAGTGTGGGGCGGCGGTGGGGTGGGTGGACTGCTGTGGCCTGTTGTGTGGTTGTGAACCACTGAGGGCTATGGCGGGACGAAGCCTCTCCGTCGTTTCTAGGTCCGCGGTGCAATACACACACATACATAGACACAAACAGGTCTTTGCTCTGGAGTTTTTGATTTTTTTGGGCTAAACTGTTCCTTTCTTTTTCTTAGTTAGCGGAAAGACACCGTTTCTCGTAACGATACAGGATAGGAATGGTCGGTGTTGTTTACAGACCAATTGATGACGAGCATCCAGAAATGTCCATATGGCCACCTGCAGATTTTTGTGATTTTGGCTTAGAGCATGCAGTAGCCATACACCCGATTTTTTACTCTTTGCCATTGCATTCAAATGTCGCATGAGGGTGGAATGATCACAGTTCATCACATGTGCCAGTTCTCTTGTACACTGACTTGGATTATTGTGGGTTACCGCGTTTAAACAATCATCATCACACCACGTAGGTCTTCCTGAACGTGGATAGCCAATAATGTCAAACCAATCCTCCTTAAAACCTGCCCTGTACAGTTTCAGTATCCCCAAAGTCCCATTACCTCTCATTAATAAGCTAACATAAACCTCTAATCTTGAATAAACAACATGAACGATAGAATTAAAAATTTTTCACTCTTCAGCGGAGTATGCGATGGTGTGAAACTTTCTGGCAGATTAAAAGCGTGTGCCGTGCATAGATTCGAACTCGGGACCTTTGTTTTCTCTGAGCAAGTGCTCTACCAACTGGGAGCTATTCAAGCACAACTCACACCCTATCCTGACAACTTTACTTCCGCCAGTACCTCGTCTCCTATCTTCTGAACTTGACAGAAGCTTTCCTATGAACCTTGGAAGACTAGCACTCCTGGAAGAAAGGCGCAATCTGTAGAGCACTTACCCTCGAAAAGCAAAAGTCCTTCGTTCAAGACTCCGTCCGGCACAGTTTTAATCTGCCAGGAAGTTTCATATCAGCGCACTCGCCGCTGCAGAGTGGAACCATTCATTTTGGAAATGCCCCCAGGCTGTGCCTAAGCCACGTCTCAGGGATATCCTTTCTCCCGGTAGAGCACTCCCGCGAAAACCAAAGGTGCCGAATTCGAGACTCCGTCCGGTACAAAGTTTTACTTTGCCAAGGAGTTTCAACATGAACAACAATTCTTTAGAGAAGCTTTCTCGATATACGAACCATTCAGAGCTGTTCGTGAGAGGCAACGCAATGTTACCGGTTGAGATCTATGAGACTGGGCCATTCCGAATCGCACCTGAGTTGAACATAGCAGCTTTCAGATCTGCTTCGAGCTGATTAAGCAGATTAAAGAAATCATACAATATATAAAGTCGCAAACCAATGAAATTTACTTCAGATAAAAGTGTAGAGGAGGTGCTATTGACTCATAGCTGACATGAAGATTGCTCTTATCCTTACATCTGCTGTATCTAACGCTGATCAGTCACATTTCGTGAAAGAACTATGAGCAAACCACATTTCACCATTTCGAGACGAAAAAAGACAGAGGGTTTTGTGCAATCGATTAATGTTACGACACATTCATACATAGCAATGACAATTACAGATATGAATGGATTACTGTTTCTGCGGCTTTGTATCTTTCTTCAGGGACCTCAAAGCGTATTGAGACCAAAAATTAAAAAAAAGGTCTGTTCAGTGGCAAAAATGTTATAACCGACCTATCAAAATCTTGAACTGTAGGAAAGACAAATTTTTAACATTTCATTGGGAACGTTTGGAAATGAGCGTAGGGTATCGTTGGCCGGAAGGCCGCATCCGGGGAAGTTCGGCCGCCAAGTGCAAATCTTATTTCATTCGACGCCACATTGGGCGACTTGCTCGCCGGTGACGAGGATGAAATGATGATGAGGACAGCACAACACCCAGTCTCCACGGTCCGCACTGCTCCCCCCGTCGGGGGTTCGAGTCCTCCCTCGGACATGGGTGTGTGTGTAGTCCATAGCGTAAGTTTGTATAAGTCAGATTAAGTAGTGTGTAAGCTTAGGGACCGATGACCTAAGCAGTTTGGTCCCATAAGATCTTGTTGTTGTTGTTGTGGTCTTCAGTCCTGAGACTGGTTTGATGCAGCTCTCCATGCTACTCTGTCCTGTGCAAGCTTCTTCATCTCCCAGTACCTACTGCAACCTACATCCTTCTGAATCTGCTTAGTGTATTCATCTCTTGGTCTCCCTCTACGATTTTTACCCTCCACGCTGCCCTCCAATACTAAATTGTTGACCCCTTGATGCCTCAGAACATGTCCTACCAACCGATCCCTTCTTCTGGTCAAGTTGTTAATTAAGAGCTCCCCAGACCATCACGCCTGGTTGTCGAGCCATTGGGCGGGCGACAGTCACGTTCATATCCCACCATTGTCCGGGCGTCTCCAGACAGGTCTTCGACCTGGGATCTCACTGACTGAAGTAGAATTGTGATGAGTTCCGCTTCGAACTGAGACCCAATAAGACGTGTGTGGAGAGGCAGCGGTGGGATACTAAACAGACTGATGCTGACCTACTGCCCAACACCCGGGAGTGATGGTCCCGAGTGACATTTCAATTTATAGCAGAGACCCCGTACAGCACAGCAGAACATAGACAATATTCTAGCCTTGTTTTGTTGCCCTCAGTGAGAAGCCATTCTGGCCTTACATTTCAGCAAGAAAATGCCCACCCGCAAACGGCGAGAGATTCTTGTGCTTGTCTTCATGCTTGCCAAACCCTCCTTTCTTGCCAAACCCTCCTTTGGCCAGCAAGATCGCCGAATCTCTCTCCAATTGAGTGCGTTTGGAGTATTATGGACAGGGCCGAGATTTTGACATCTAACTTGCCAGTTGGACAGAATTTGGCACGACATCCCTCAGGAGAACATCTAGAAACTGTCAATCAATGCCAAGTCTAATAAGTACTTGAATACAGACCAGAGATGGACCCACGAGTTACTGACTTGCTGAGTTTTCGAAGCTCTTTGTCTTGAATAAATCATCCAATTTTTTAGAAATTGTGATCTTTTGTTTGTTTGTACATGTACATCACATCTACCGATACCCGTTCTATTTGAATAATTTCTTCGTGGTGAGTGTCCTTTTTTTAGTGTATTCTTATATCGGTACAGTTGTGATGTTCTGGATTTTCTGATTCACATAAATAACTGATAAATGAAAGACTGACAATTAAGGAAGAGAAAAACAGTAACAGTTTGGTGTAAGTCACATTAGATGTATTCAGCGATCTCTATGGATGGTCGCAAGTCGTCTTTGTGCACCAGGCTCTATAGCCTGTTTATCAGCTGCGACAAATAACATATCTGTAGTTGGAGTAGTAAAACGTGATCTCTCAGTTAGCACCTGTTCGCCGTGACAAGTACTGTTTGGATGGCCCCAGCTCAAAGGATAATCATATTACAAACAAATACTGCTTATTCGTCTGTTGGATTTTCTGCTTTCACATTGGCCGTGCCTGCAGATAAATTTATTGCTGTAACGTCTGCCTAGCATCCAAAGCACTGCTCCTTCGTAAAGACCCAAACACATTTCAACATCTTTGGGTCATCGGCAGTGGGTTTTCTTTGTTCACCTCTGTGTTATGTGGGCATGTTTTAAGTAATAACTAGTCTATGACAATTAGACCTAAATGCAGTCTTGGCTTCTTGTTGTCCTTAGTTTAAATTTATATTGCAGGGTGTTCCGGCAAAGTGAAAAATGTTTTTCTCTAACGAAGTTTTGCAAAATATGAGTAGCATTTCTGTGTGGTTCTCAATAACTCATGGCAACGCGGATGAAAAAGGATTTACTAAAACGCAAATAAAGAGGCGTGAAATATTTTCACACACAAAAAAATTACCTTTGATATGAAGTGATGTGTCAGCTCGCCAACCAAATTCACATTAACAGCACTTAGTTGCAGATGACAAGCTACCAGTCTCCGTAACGTGCAGAGAATCCTGCATAACCCTATAATGTAAACTTAAGGTACGGTAGTGAATGACAAGAAAAAAAAAACTTTTTAGCCATAATTTTCGTAGCTTAGTTATCACTTGAAACAAGTTCACATTTCGCCCAATGAACAAAGGAAATCCACTGACGAGGGCACATACGTGCTGCTACACATATGGATCTATATGAAGAAATGTTTTGCGTAACTGGCAGGCCTTATTTCCAATAAATACTGCTTAGCCTTCATCGTGCAGCTGACTCAAAACCTGTATATCAGTAGAGACACTGATTTTACATCGTGGCATGTTGCGCGATGCTCATACGGTTAACAGATCGTTTAATTCTGTGCGACTGCATTGTTACCTAGCTATCAGCAGTCGATAGCATTACTTACAAGAAAACGTACAGCGAGACAGGAGACGCGTCTCGGCACAATCTGCGACTAACTACCATCATGGCCGTAATCGCAGCGTATATACCTGCTATTTTCGACGCGGAGAGGCTTTGACGTCACCTTGTAGCGCGAAACCCATTACCACGCTATTCTCCTCGCTTCGCTGCCGACTTGCTCTCAGTACCTGAAAGTCAAGGTCACTTCGAGCTGTTCACAGCTCTTTAGCAGTGTTCTACCACTCGACACCCAAAACAGTTTCCTCGCTGCTGGCTCTTTCAAAGAAGCGTGAGTGTGTCAGTCGAATAGAAGAGCCAGCTAACGTTGACGTACACATGGACCTGATATTTACCGTGACGAGACACAGTATCGTTGGTTCACGGCACGAGCTGGTGAAAGTCATTTGCACTCTCATCACACTCCAGCAGCAGTTGTCTGCTTCATTTGGCTTGCAAACAATATACTGAGATGACAATAGTTTTAAAATACGTATTAATATCGTGTCGGACCTCCTTTTTCCCGACATACTGCAGGAACTCAGTACGGCATGGACTCAACAAGTCCTTGGAAGACCCTTCAGAAACATTGAGACGTGTTACTTCTATAGCCGCCCATAATTGCGAAAGTATTGCTGGGGCAGGATGAACTGACCCCTCGATTACGTCGCATAAATGTTCGATGGGATTCTGGGAGGCCAAATCATTTGCTCGAATTGTCCAGAATATTCTTCAAACCAGTTGCGAACAGTTGTGGCCCAGTGACATGGTGCATTGTCATCCATAAAAATCCCGTCGTTGTTTGTGAACATGAAATCCGTGAATGGCTGTAATGGTCTCCAAGTAGGCGAGCATAACCGTTTCTAGTTAACGATCGCTTCAGCTAGACCAGCTGACACAGTCCTTTCCATAATAAACACAGCCCACACCATTATTCAGCCACCACCTGCTTGCACAGTGCCTTGCTGACAACTTGGATCTATGACTTCGCCACACTCAATCTCTACCATCAGCTCTTACCAACTGAAATCGAAACTGACCTGACCAGGCCACAGTTTTCCAATCGTCTGAGATCTAGCCAATATGGCGTCGAGCCCAGGAAGTTGCCCTAGGCTATGTCTTACTGTTAGCAAAGGCACTCGCCTCAATCGTCTCCTGCCATAGCCCATTAACGCAAAATGTCTCCGCACTTACCTAACAGATCATGATCATTTCCTCGAGGCCTTATTCCTGCAGCAAGGCGGGGTCTGTCTTGTTACTATTGATCTGGATGTGTTGCAGAGGGTTTCCAGATGCCCTTCCTGCCGCCACACCGAACCCCCCGGGATGGAATTAGTGTACTCTAGCTGACTGTGTCTAATGTAAGCCAGGGAATAATGCGAACATGTTTCAAATGTCTGCAAGTCGTTGAAACGTCCCCTTAAAAAATTTAATGAATCACTGTGCTGATAGACCTCTTACATTATTTGATTTTCAAACAGCTGAGCAGAACTGAACGTACTCAGACATTTCGCTCTTAACCTATTCTGATCAACACTAAACTGACACAATATTTTTCGCGCAACACAATCTGACTTTCAATAATCCCTACAAAAGAATGGCCCCGACTAACATTAACCTATACCTTTCACAAATCACTTACCTCACAAAAATCTTCGTTACTCGAACTACTGCAGTACAGCGAGCGCCACTACTGCCAGCTAAATAAAAGATTCTAACTACTGAAGGCACTAACTACAGATAGGCATAGTTAGCAAATGAAAGATTTTGATAGAGAACAAACAATGTATTTACCTTAATAGTGTTCAAAAGTCATAATATACATATCAGTCCATGATATCCAATATTACAAATTTACTCTTTCTGATGGACACACGTCCAGACCGTCCGCTCTCAAAACTCCTCCATCTCTCTGCCCACATCCACCAATGCTGGTGGCTCACCTCCGACTGCACAACGCTACGTGCTGTTAACAGCCAACTGCCCAACACTACAATAGCAAATATTGCAACAATGCCGACCAGCCTCAGACTGCACACAGCACAGTCAGTGATTGTCGTACAGAGCGCTACGTGGCGTTACCAATATAAAAACTTAAACAGCCTACTTACATAGCCCCCATGCTCACCACAAAAAAATTTACGAATTTTTTGGGCAGTGGCCAATGCAGATTTGAAAAAATTTTCCATAATTACAATAACAAAGATATCAAATGCACACACTTATTGATACACTGTTGATCAAAAGCAAAACTTTTTCTCATAAAAACAGTCCTGATCATTTATTACAATGGTAATTACAGTTTTTTTTCACAAAGTCTCATTAGTAAAAGAAAATGCACACGGAAGTAGTGGATATCCATGCAGTCTTGAAGAAGTAGTGTTGTCCTTCCAAAGGAAAGACAGTGCTGACTCTTGACATGCAGACAGGTAATGGGCCACAACAGAGCAAACCCACAGCAGAGTCAGTCGAAGTCTTGAAGAACATTGGTAGGTAGGTCATCACAGAGTAGACCCACTGTAGTCCTGGTAGAGATTATGGTAATGGTGTGCCACCAAAGGTACAGACCCACTGCAGTCCTTGTAGAAATAATGGTATTGGTGGTTCATCAAAGGTGCAGACCCACTCCAGTCCTTGTAGAGATGGCCAGCAGCCATCTGTTGCGACTGTGCAGGTGCCCAATCACCATTGAAGGGTCTTGCGGACAATATAGCAAGTCCATAACCACCACTTGTGCACTCACAAAGTTTTTGGAATTGTTCTTAGAACCAACAATGCTGTCAACCAGTCCCTTGCTGAATTATTAACACACGTGCAAGCACTAACAGCCCCTTTTTTCACATATTGTGCATATACTATGACCAACAGAAACGTGCGCAGTGAAATGTAACTTAATTTGAAGAATTGGTGTCTATACAATTATAAATTTACAACATAAGAATACAATTACAAAGGTACAAAATACATCATTAAGGAACATAACAGTACAGATAACATTTGTAGTAACACAGGCTTTACAAAAGAATAGAAATAAACATATACATCAGTGTTACAGGACTTATGACATAAGTAAATACATAAAAGGTCAGAATAACTTTTCGAAACATCAACTTCACACGTGAGCATTAAAACAAAACAGAATAAATAATGTCTAAACATCTTTACAAAGTTAATAACATATTATAAATGCAAATTATGTTTGAGGATAGTAGTATTCCTCATCATAGTGAATGTAGCTTAGTACTAGAAAAATTCTACAACATAAATCTTATTACCTAAACACATAAAGACAGGAAGAACACAAATACACAAGGATACACAAACACGTAGCGGAATAACACAAAAGGAAAGGACAGGGTTTGTGTTACTGCAGTATTCTTGGAGATCTCCCATCGTTCATCATTATTCCCAAAATGTCCTATCTATATCTGTTGTCCCTTAACCCTACTGTTTTGTTCATATCCTCTGGCAGGGTCGCCATATGAAACGTCCCCTTAAAAAATTTATGAATTACTGTGCTGATAGACCTGTTACATTATTTGATTTTCAAACAGCTGATCAGAACTGAACATACTCAGACATTTCGCTCTTTACCTACTCTGATCAACACTAAACTGACACAATATTTTTCGCGCAACACAATCTGACTTTCAATAATCCCTACAAAAGAATGGCCCCGACTAACATTAACCTATACCTTTCACAAATCACTTACCTCACAAAAATCTTCGTTACTCGAACTACTGCAATACAGCGAGCGCCACTACTGCCAGCTAAATAAAAGATTAACACTACTGAAGGCACTAACTACTGATAGGCATAGATTTTGATAGAGAACAAACAATGTATTTACCTTAATAGTGTTCAAAAGTCATAATATATATATCTGTCCATGATATCCAATATTACAAATTTACTCTTTCTGATGGACACACGTCCAGATCGTCCGCTCTCTAAACTCCGCCATCTCTCTCCCCACATCCACCACTGCTGGCGGCTCACTTCCAACTGCGCAACGCTACGCGCTGTTAGCAGCCAACCGCCCAACACTACAATAGCAAATATTGCAACAATGGCGACAGGCCTCAGACTGCACACAGCACAGTCAGTGATTTTCATACAGAGCGCTACGTGGCGTTACCAATATAAAAACCTAAACAGCCTACTTACATCGTGTAACTGAGGCGGAACATGCGGACCAGCCCTGTATTCACCTAGTGGGATGTGGAAAACTGCCTAAAAACCACACTCAGGCTGGCCGGCATACCAGCCTCGTCGGTAATCCGCTGGGCGGATTCGATCCGGGGTCGGCGCGCGTACCCAGGACCAGGAAGCAGCCAGCGCATTAGTGCTCCCGGATCCTGTGGCAGGTGCACTTACCTAACTGATATGTTCGTCATACATCCCACATTGATTTCTGCGATTATTTCAGGCAGTGTTGCTTATGTGTTACCACTGACAACTCTACGCAAACACTGTTGCTACTCGTCGTTGAGGGAAGGCCGCTTGCTACTGCGTTGTAGGTAGTGACAGGTATTCTCGGCACACACTTGACACTGTGCATCGCGGAATATTGAATTCCCTGACGATTTCCAAAACGACATCCTGGGCGTCTAGCTCAATTTACCATTCCGCATTCAGAATCTGTTAATTCCCATCGTGCAATCACAATCACGTCGGAAACCTCTTAACATAAATCACCTGACTAAAAATGACAGCTGCACCAACATATTTATGTACGCGATACTATTGCCGTCTGTTGTTGTTGTGGTCTTCAGTCCTGAGACTGGTTTGATGCAGCTCTCCACGCTACTCTCTCCTGTGCAAGCCTCTTCATCTCCCAATACGTACTGCAGCCTAGATCCTTCTCAATCTGTTTAGTGTATTCATCTCTAGGTCTCCCTCTATGACTTTTACCCTCCACGTTGCCCTCCAATACTAAACTGGAGATCCCTTGATGCCTCAGAACATGTCCTACCAACCGATCCCTTCTTCTTGTCAAGTTGTGCCACAAATTCCTCTTCTCCCCAATCCTATTCAATACTTCCTCATTAGTTACGTGATCTACCCATCTAATCTTCAGCATTCTTCTGTAGCACCACATTTCAAAAGCTTCTATTCTCTTCTTGTCTAAACTATTTATCGTCCATGTTTCACTTCCATACTTGGCTACACTCCATACAAATACTTTGAGAAACGACTTCCTGACACTTAAATCTATACTCGATGTTAACAAATTTCTCTTTTTCAGAAACGCTTTTCTTGCCATTGCCAGTCTACATTTTATATCGTCTCTACTTCGACCATCATCAGTTACTTTGCTCCCCAAATAGCAAAACTCCTTTACCACTTTCACAAAGTCTCATTAGTAAAAGAAAATGCACACAGAAGTAGTGGATTTCCATGCAGTCTTGAAGAAGTAGTGTCTCATTTCCTAATCTAATTCCCTCAGCATCGCCCGACTTAATTCGACTACATTCCATTATCCTCGTTTTGCTTTTGTTGATGTTCATCTTATATCCTCCCTTCAAGACATTGTCCATTCCGTTCAACTGCTCTTCCAAATCCTTTGCTGTCTCTGACAGAACTACAATGTCATCGTCGAACCTTAAAGTTTTTATTTCTTCTCCATGGATTTTAATACCTACTCCAAATTTTTCTTTTGTTTCCTTTATTGCTTGCCCAATATACAGATTGAATAGCATCGGGGAGAGGCTACAACCCTGTCTCACTCCCTTCCCAACCACTGCGTCCCTTTCGTCTTCCTCGACTCTTACAACTGCCATCTGCTTTCTGTACAAATTGTAAATAGCCTTTCGCTCGCTGTATTTGACCCCTACCACCTTCAGAATTTGAAAGAGAGTATTCCAGTCAACATTGTCAAAAGCTTTCTCCAAGTCTACAAATGCTGGAAACGTAGGTTTGCCTTTTCATAATCTAGCTTCTAAGATAAGTCGTAGGGTCAGTATTGCCTCACGTGTTCCCATATTTTTACGGAATCCAAACTGATCTTTCCCAAGGTCGGCTTCTACCGGTCAATGCCTACTTTCTTTGGGATTGGAATTATTATATTCTTCTTGAAGTCCGAGGGTATTTCGCCTGTCTCATACATTTTGCTCACCAGATGGTAGAGTTTTCTCAGGACTGGCTCTCCCAAGGCTGTCAGTAGTCCCAATGGAACGTTGTCTACTCCCGGGGCCTTGTTTCGGCTTAGGTCTACTGCCGTCTATATGTATGCATATCGTGGCCTCATAACTTACTGACAGTTTTCTCACGAAAATAGACGTACGTAGAATTTCTACGTTAGTTCTGTTAAAAAGCACATTTATTTCCTGACAAGACGCTAGTCATGTTGTTCTGTCTACACCACATATAATTAAAAAACTTCAGCATCCGTGAACGTGTAATAAGACAAAAATGAAATATGTATGTCCACTCAGTAAGCTTCACCAAATCGAAGTGATTCCTGACAGAGAGCTCACCTACATTAACATATCATCAAATGTTTGAGAAATTAGTTTTATTATTGCCGGCCACTGTGGCCGAGCGGTTCTAGGCGCTTCAGTACGGAACCGCGTGACTGATACGGTCGCAGGTTCGAATCCTGCCTCGGGCATGGCTGTATGTGGAGTCCTTAGTTTAATTAGATTTAAGTAGTTCTCAGTTCTATGGGACAGATGACCTCAGATGTTAAGTCCCATAGTGCTCAGAGCCATTTGAACCACTTTGTAAATTAGTTTTATTAATTTCATAGGAAATTTCCGCAACCTTTTAGTATAAGCGAAGGTGCGAAAAGTATGTATACAGTAGGACACGAACCCTATACCGATCTCCCGCAGCTTCATAGCCTGGCGTATTAACCAACGACGCTACGCTGAAACACTGTTCCTAGGAAACTCGTAATTTATGTTACAATCTTCAGAACGGTTCAATCACTGACATGTCACTGACATTTAATTACAACAAATCCTAGCAAAAACGACAAATTATCATGTATCTTCAATAGGTCGTTGCCTTAAAGCGGGTTACTCTGATAACACGAGAGTTAAAACGCGAAAATAACTAATTACGAAAAATCTTTAACACCCAATATGACGTTTCTCTTCATTTTATTAGAACAAATCGCACGAATATCGATTCTTTCTCGAAACATTCAATGTGATGGCGCTTAGAATCAGCACATACTCACAGGGTAAAAAAATACACTGAAACCGTTTCTTAAAATAATGTAGCTCCTAAGCGGGAAACCAGAGTGGACTGTAGATCCAGCACAAATTTTCATTGTTGTTATTCCATTACACAGCTGATGGTTGTCCTTATTCGCAGCTGCGAATACGTTTCTTGTATAAAGCATTAAAAACACAAAAATTCCACAAATTTCTTTGCATCATAAAATTTCACCTTATAATGGACCATAAACCATTAGTTTCCCCAACCGGTCCTAAGAAGCAAAATGGTTCAAATGGCTCTGAGCACTATGGGACTTAACTTCTGAGGTCATCAGTCCCATAGAACTCAGAACTACTTAAACCTAACTAACCTCAGAACATCACACACAACCATGCCCGAGGCAGGATTCCAACCTGCGATCGGAGCGGTCGCGCGGTTCCAGACTGAAGCGCCTAGAACCGCTCAGCCACCACGGCCGGCCGTAAGAAGCACCTTTCAGAAAAAAATGACACACTGCGTACAATGCTGGACCCGCTCCCCTACAAAATACTACTATTGAATTCGTTATCGACCAACATCGTAACATTCTAACATCGATGTCCTATCCAGACTATATATACGACTAGATGGCTGTTCTACGGATAATTAACAGATTTTTCTGGGCCCTGGACTATCTGTATTATTTATTCTCTGGGTGTGTTTTACAATTTATCACTACCTCGTAGTGACTGGAATTGTGAACTTTCATATTTTCCGCGTAATAAACTTGTTTGGCACTGTACCAGGTACAGTAATTTAACTCAAAAAGATCCCTATAGTACGCCTTAGGTCGGACAAAATCATCATTCAGGACACATCTACTTGATCAAGGTGTTTCTTGACTTTTCTGTAACGAACTGCAGTTTGGAATTTATTAACATACGAGGGTAATCCCAAAAGTAAGGTCTCCTATTTTTTATAAGTACGTAGACCTGTTTATTTCTACATCAGTTTACAACTTGAACAATTAGCTATTTTTCGACGTAATCAACATTTCTGTCTTTCCATTTTTGTAGACGCTGTGGCAGTTTCTGTATGCCCATGTCATACCAGCTCGCCGCCATGCTCTTCAGTAAGTTATGAAACTCTTCTTTCCCCTCGTCGTCGGAGGTCAATCGGTGGGACCACAAGTAACGCTACAGTTTCTGTGGGACTTTGAAAAAAGTCAAACGGTCAATTCAGAACTGGAGAAGAGGAATGTTGAGCTAGGGCGTACACATTCTCCATGACAACGCTCGCCCACACATCGCTCGGCAAACCGTTGCTCTCCTGCAACAGTTTCAGTGGAACATAATCACCCACCCACCCTATAGTCCTGACTTGGCGCCCAGTGACTATCACCTGTTCCCTAAGTTAAAAGAACATTTGGCTGGAAAGCGAATCAGCTCACACGACTAGGTGATAGAAGAGGTTCATAACTTTCTGAACAGCATGGTGGCGAGCTGGTATGACATGGGCATACAAAAACTGCCACAGCATCTACAAAAATGCATCGACAGAAATGGTGATTATGTCGAAAAATAGCTAAATGTTCAAGCTGTAAACTGATATAAACCATTGTAGAAATAAACAGGTCTATGCACTTATAAAAAAATAGGTGACCTTACTTTTGGGATTTCCCTTGTAGACTAGAGACCAAGCGCTCTGAAATTTTTTCAAGATTGTTACGGTCTAACCTGTGCTTTCACAGTATTTCCCGCAAGGACACCGTTGAGCTTAATACATTCACATATGTGAAATTTTTCATTCAAGACACAAGGACCTCTAACTATTCTTGTATTTGATACTGTTCTATCCAAGACTAGTGTTTTGACTACGGACTGAATAGTCCATTCGCGAGTGATTCATACACACCTACATCCAGCTCTTTTCCAGTAGCAGATGACATTACAGACGCTACAAGAAGTTGCTTAGTATCAAAATTAGAATGAATTCCTGCCGTATCGTTACCTTTTAATGCCGGTATTAATTTACCGTCCCAGTGTACTGTAGGAGCGTGCAATTTCTTATCTTTAAATTGATTTGTGATTTCAGTAACCTTTTTCTCGTGGGTATTGTCTTGGAACTTGTGAACAAAGTTCCCGTTTACTCCAGTGAGCAGAATTCTTGAATCTTCGTCATCTTGAACTAGCGCCTTGATTGTGACTATGAGAATGTGAATTTCTCCCCTGTCACAAACATCCAACGTTTATCAATTACAGCTGGGAGCTAGGGATTGGTTACTGCTTGACCTTCTCTCTTTTTTACTTGTAGTGACAAGGATAAAACTGATGTTTATGGAAGTTCCTCGCAATCAGGTAACTCTCAGTCACTACTTGCCAATTGAGGAGCTACTCGACCGAATAGTGGCGGCTCCGGTCACAGAAAACCATCATAACGACTGGGAGAGCGGTGTGCTGACCACACGCCCCTCCTATCCGCATCCTCAGTGAGGATGATACGGCGGTCGGATGGTCCCGATGGGCCACTTGTGGCCTGAAGACGGAGTGCTGTGCTTTATTTCAGCAAGTCTGTCTGAGCAACAGCAGGTCAGACGACCGAAATATCAATAAAATTGAAGACCTTGACTGTTTTGAGACACTGCGCATTGTTCCAAAAAATCTCGTAAATAAGATATTTAAGGTAGATGCAGTGTGATTGTATCCACATAAGGCATTGTTTTCAAATATAGTATAGTAACGACATACTTTCAAAAGGTAAATTCTACCCAAAATTGTAATCTTAAAAATTCTTCAGTATGTACTTACCACCGTGTACTCGTGAACTGGACATGATTTAGTTTTGATTAACCACTCTTTCATTGCAGGGCGAGTTGACAAAGCTGCGCTGCGAAACCGCTCAAAAAAACTTGTTTAATAAGTCTGAATTAGTTTGTAAGAGGTCCATGATTAAGGAATTTGTTGCTAGCGCACTCGAGCAGATGTAATTTCGATGGATTGCTCGTGCTGCCTGCGATATGTAAGCTATAAGAGAATCTGAGACCAAAGAGCAGTGTTGTATGCAGGAGGAACTGTGTAGCAGTAGGAGTACGTTGTTGCTAGTAGTCGTGTGTACGGAGATGGCTGGGCCGGTCGTGCGTAGCGATGGTGGTGCCTGAGCGATGTAGTTTAAGGTAAAAGCAGCCTCGCTCATATGTAGTATTACTATACCAAGTGCCATGTAAATGTTTTTAAAAAATCTCTTAATAAAAATCTTTCTTATAAAAATTAACTTTTGACAATCAATCATCTCAATTTAAAGAATTTACTAATTTCTCCAATCCATGGTCATCCCGATTTTTGCAAAGAAAAATCAGTTGTTTCTTTTATATATGACAAATCTGTCGGCCAGCATTGCACTGAGTTGTGCCAGGAAAATTTCTTATAGGAGCAGATATATACGCGTTATCCGGCGACCTTATTGAGGTAAGAAGTTTCAATTTATACAGAATGATCTTTCAGGGCCATGACGCAGCGCTGCTGACGTCCAAAATTCACGTTTAAATTCACAGTCATTATTGAAAGGTTATAAGTGAGCGACAATTTTATTGAGATGTTAGTCACATGTTATTATTGGGAGGATACGAAATTTTACTGTTGGGAGGTTTTGGAGTGTATCTGTTGGAAGGTTACGCTGAATGTGAATTATATACTTACATTTTTTTCTGTTGGGAAGTTATTAAACATATTATTTATCTGTGGGGAGGTTACAAGTTCAGTTAGTGATACTAAGATTTGCATTAACAACTTTTGCAGTAATGAAAAATGACAACTCAAAAATTAATTTTTGATTCAGCACGATACAAAATTATAATTTTAGCAAGCATCTTACTACTGTGTGAAAACCATGTTAAGGGTGGCCCTTAACATTTCTGACATCACCCTGTCAAGTAAATTATTCACATAAACTATGTTAAGGAACAAAATATTGCTTATTCGCTACAAGAAATATTTACGTTTACTTGTTGCAGCGAGAGCTTTCGAAGCATTTTTGTTTCCAGGAGCGTATTCAGGATCTTTTTCTGAGTCGTAGTTACCCACATCATCCTCAAATTCGCGCAAATCATCTTTGGAAAGCGTTTTCGTGAAACGGACATCACATTCAGTACTACTACTGACAGCCATATGACTGGCACTTACCACTGTTTACGGGCACACATTCTAACAAAGCTGCTATCAGAGAGACTCTTAAATTTCAGATAACTGCCGTTTCTTGGTTTATTGTGGCACTGTCAACTAATATGAATAAAACGAAACTTCCTGGCAGATTAAAACTGTGTGCCCGACCGAGACTCGAACTCGGGACCTTTGCCTTTCGCGGGCAAGTGCTCTACCAACTTTTTTTTTTGTTTTTTTTTTATTAATTAATTAATGAAATGAATAAAACTGAAAATTCCCAAATGAAAGACATGAAGACATTGCGGATAGTACAAATACAAAAGAAACATGCTCCTGTAGCAATGAAATGAAATTCGTGTCGGGGGCGACACCTGCTCACGACCCGACGTTCGATAGAGCAAGAGAGCCATCTATCGACTCGTTCTCCAGACGTTGGTGTAAGACTGGGTCGTCTTCTCGAAATGAACTAAGGGTCCGTAAGTGTGATCGATGTCTATCTCGGCTTCTTCGTCTATCTCATCTCTCACCCGTCACACCCCATCTGGCCGGCGGGTCGGTAAATGTAAGTCGCAAGTAATTAGCGAAGTCTTGTCTATATTTCTTATGCTGTTGCAGCTTCGTGTGTCCATCCAGGAGAAAGTGCCAAAAATCAATTTTGTCCTTTTCCGATTCGTTATACACGTAGCCCACCACCATTCCCCGCACCCATGTCACTGCATTGGTTTTTTTGGACCGGGAAATAATATTCTTGGGGGAAAAAAAGCGTGTCTGATGAAATTGTGTGAGGGGCGGAGCGTAACAGGAACGCCAATATCTGTTGTGCCAAGTGCCACACTGGAGCCGTCCCACTACATGTTAAACGATGTTCATCAGTGTCCACTGTTGCGCAGCCTAAACATAGTGGAGTGTCTGCCAAATGAATCGCGTGCCGCCGTTGATTCGTTGCGAACTTCCTATTTATCACCACATACCATGTTGAGCGTACCGACGTTGGGAGGTAAACGTTCCGTATAACGCGCCATATCTGTCGCCAGTTCTTGTCTGGGTACTTCTTTTCCAGGGTATTCCTGGGGCACCGGCGCAGTAAGAGTTGGTATACGTCTCGCGTCGTCGGTAGTCGTGTTGTTGGGAAGAAATCTCTGACATAGCTAAGCTCCAAAAAAAAAGACTTGAAATGTGACAGCTTCGGTGAAATATGGCCCACATCGACTGGGGGCAGCATTGAAGTGGGCGCTAGTACGTCGGCCAACGCACCCGAGATATTGCGAAATTGACCGCGCCACTGTCGGAAAATCGTACTGACGAATAACGCCCGTGCCTTTTCATATACGTTCACTAGACCAAGTCCACCCTCTCCAGGTGGTAGCGTAAGCGTTGTGTATCGGATCTTAAACAGGTGTCCCACACTCACGTAGGTTCCGAAAGTTGCTTGTATCCGTGATGCCATTGTGCGCGTTAAAGGCAGGACATGCGCTACGTGAGTGATTCTCGGTGCTAGGTATACGTTAACATAGGTCACCCTCTGAATCATATCCAACGCTCTTAATTTCTGTAACAGCACCATTGTCCGCATCAGCTTCAATATGCGTCGGTAGTTATCCGCTGCTGTCCGCTGCACATCCGTGTGGAACGTAATACCTAGGCATTTTATGGCCTTAACCAAGATGAGCGGGCCTTCCTCCCCCGGTTGTAATCCTCGACCGACATTCATGCAGCGTGTTTTTTGTAGATTAAGCACGCTTCCTGCCGCCATCCCATATCGCTGTATCCATGCCAACGCCGTACGTACTTCTTCGCCTGTCCGTGCCACCAGCATCATATCGTCAGCATAAGCGCGGCAATGAAAGGTCAGTTGTGGCAACGGCACTCCCTCCAACCGTCTTCGGAGACCATATAGACAGGGTTCCAAAGCCATTGCATACAAAAATATCGAAAGGGGGCAACCTTGACGAACTGACCTTGAAATAACGATGTAGTCAGTGCCCCGCCCATTCACCGAGACCTTGGATCGTACGCCGTGTAACAGTCGCATGATCACTAGGATGAAGGCCTGTGGGATTCCCAATCGGCCCATCACCGCATGCAAAAAGGTATGATCCACTCTGTCGAATGCATGATCGAAGTCAATAGCGACGAGTGCCCCACGCACTCGGCATGCCGCTGCTAACGCGATGATATCTCGGTAGTCACTGAGCGCCGTATGTACGTTGCTCTTACCGCCGAGGCAAGTTTGATCTATGAGGAGTCTATCAGAAAGTGAAGACCGCAGGCGAGCCCCAAGGATGCGCGCGAAAATCTTATAGTCGCAGTTCAAGAGAGTGAGTGGTCTATAATCTCCTGGATTTCTGCCACCGCGTGGTTTGGGTATTGGGATGATGATACCCTCCGTGAATTCGGCAGGTATCTCAGTCTGCGGTAACAGGAGTTCGTTGTACATCTGAATCCAGGTCCGTCCCATGAGGTATGCAAAGGCGCGGTAAAATTCAATTGGGAAGCCGTCCTGTCCTGGGGACTTGTTCGGAGCCCCCCTGGCAATTGCGTCTGTCAGCTCGTCCTCTGTTATCGCTGTGATGAAAGTCTCTGCATCCAGTGGTGGTCCTCTATCTGGCATTTCCGAGATGACATCATGTAGTGTCTCGTGGTTCACATGTACAGGTCCATATAACTGGCGGAAATAGTCGGTAAACACATGCGCAATATCACGCTGGTGCACAACTTGCTGGCCAGTTTCAGAGATTAGTTCCCTGATCAAAGTCCTGCGTCGTCGTTGGCGTTCACGTACCACGTGGTGCATGGAGGGGGTTTCGGCAGCAACTGTGTCCGCCAGTCTCGCCCGGACCATTATACCTTCCATTCTTAGTCTCGTCAGCTGTAATAACTTGGCTTTTATCCTGCGCATGGCCGTGTGCCTTTCCGGCGATGGTTGTTGGGTCATCAGCTCCCTCAGGGCTGTAAAATAAAAATCAGCCGTTGTGCGGTTCCACTGCGATTTGTCCTGCCCGTATCGTATCAACGTTCGCCGTAACGTTGGTTTTGCGCATTTAATCCACCACTGGAGAACCGAGGTGTATGCTCGTTGGCGGCGAACGCAGGTCTCCCAGGCCGCCTCTATCGACCGGTGACATTCAGTGTCACGTAAAAGTGCACAATTCATTTTCCAGTGACCTTTACTCCGCCATATCTTCTGACGCGTTAGTGAAATCGTACAGACGTACGCCATATGATCCGTAAAAGCCGCTGGCCAGATTTCGGCATCCAGTATCGTCGTCCGTAGAGTGCGTGTCACGTACACTCTATCAAGTCTACTCGCCGAGTGTCCCGTGACAAACGTATAACCCGGTCTGTCACCATGCTGCAGTTCCCAGGTATCCAGAAGCGCCATTTCGGTAATCAACGCACGCAGTTCCATGCATGGCACATAATGAGGTACTTGGTCCTTTTTGTCGACGACACAATTAAAGTCGCCGCCCACTATATAGTTATCAAAGCGTCCAGCGAACAACGGTGCTATCTCTTCGGTGTAAAAAGTCGCCCTTTCTCTTCGTTTTGTGGAGCCAGATGGTGCGTATAAATTGATGAAACGAACGCCGTCGACAGTGATCGCTATGCCGCGTGCCGAAGGGAGAGACCTGACGTCCTCCACTCCTATTCCTTCCCTGGTGAGAATCGCCACACCGCATCCACTTTCATCGTGCACTGAATAATGTGCCTCGTAACCGTAGAACTCTGGCGGCGATGTGAAACGCACTTCTTGTAGGAGTACAATATCCACGTCCGCAGCGCGTAACATATCTTTCAGCATTTGAATTTTAAGCGGTGTCCGTATGCCATTAATGTTTATCGTGGCAATGCGGTACGCCTGGCTTGTGTTCATCAGTTGTAGGGCGGTGTCATTAAGCGTCCATCTGCACCCCCGGCGCTCCTCAACACACTAAGTTGGTCAACATTTCCCGACCCCTCCCGGCCTCTGGCCAGGACTGTCCTCAATCGTCGCGTTCGTATTTTCATCCTGTTCCTGTTGGTCCATTTCTTGCGCCCAGTCCCCCAGCATATTTCCGGAACTGGTCGAAGGATGGGAGGTAACGTTGTCATCGCTCTGATGTTGGACAGTTGTCATCTCCACTTCCGCCTTCCGGTTACCAGAAGGAGAGTTCAAGTTATCGTCGCTTTGTAGTTCCTGCATCGTCATCTCGGTATCTGTTGAATCCACTGGTCTCAGGTCGATACTGTCGTTGTCGTCCACTGTCCCCTCGGGACTATGGCTATCGTCAGCAGAAGTCAGTCGACGCTTCTTTCTTCTCTTCGGCGAACGCTGTTTCCGTTGCCTTGCTTCCGCATCGGCTGTTGGGGTTGCGTATCCTCCGTCTTGGGCCTGGCCTATCACGCTCTCGGTGGAAGCACTGGCAGCCACCACAGATGAGCCTGGAGCGGCCGTCAGCTGCATCTCTTCTGTGGTGTCCTGTGTCTGCTGTGGTGGAACCGGTGGTCGGAGTTCCAGCCCGTTGGCGTCCATGTTCTCTTTAGGGGGCAGCTGCTGGTGCCCATCGGAAGTCTCCCTCACGTCGCCTCTCAGGGCTTCCACAAAGGTCAACGGTAAGACAGTCGTCGGTTGTGGCGCCTGAACGTCATCCCGTGGAGTTTGCACTAAACGTCGCTGGAGGCATTCCGAGCGGACGTGACCTTCTTTCCCGCACCCCGAGCAAGTGCGAGGTTGCCCATCATAGATTATAATCGCTCGACAGCCTCCTATGTACAAATAAGAGGGGACGTGCTTGCGCAGTTCTATCCGTATTTGTCTCACCCCATTTAAAACGGGGTACGTGGTAAAACTCGTCCATTTTTCGGCCACATGGGATAGAACTGTACCGTATGGTCGAAAGGCGTCGGTAACAAGTTCAGACGGGACCTCAAACGGAAGTTCGAAGACTCGTATAGTGCGGATCCCCATTCCTGCATGATCGACTGTAACCGCACCAACATTCCCGTCGGCATGACAGAAACGATACCCGTTCGGTGATCGTTGTAGAAGTCTTTCGCAAGCAGCCTCGTCAACAAGCTTGACATAGACGACGCTTGAAACGAGCGATAAATTGATTCCCACGATTTCCTGTGGATCGATGTTTACCTCTTCTCTGAAGAAACGTCCAATCTCGTGTGCCTTTGGTCGTGTATAGTCGTTCGCAAAACTGAACTTCAAAGTCGTTTTTCTGTACGAGTGTGCCATCTCGTTCTAAACTCACAACACCGCACACGCGAAGCTGCTCCGGCGTAAACAAACAGGCGCGCGCACCACAGCGCGGCCGGCAGGCAACACGGTCCGCACTGTGTCACTGCCGAAGGCAGACTGTCCAACTGAGCTACCGAAGCACGACTCACGTCCGGTACTCACAGCTTTACTTCTACCAGTACCTCGTCTCCTACCTTCCAAACTTTACAGAAGCTCTCCTGCGAGACATGCAGAACTATCACTCCTGAAAGAAAGGATATTGCGGAGACATGGCTTAGCCACAGCCTGGGGGATGTTTCCAGAATGAGATTTTCACTCTGCAGCGGAGTGTGCGCTGATATGAAACTTCCTGGCAGATTAAAACTGTGTGCCCGACCGAGACTCGAACTCGGGACCTTTGCCTTTCGCGGGCAAGTGCTCTACCAACTGAGCTACCGAAGCACGACTCACGCCCGCTATATCCTTTCTTTCAGGAGTGCTAGTTCTGCATGTCTCGCAGGAGAGCTTCTGTAAAGTTTGGAAGGTAGGAGACGAGGTACTGGTAGAAGTAAAGCTGTGAGTACCGGACGTGAGTCGTGCTTCGGTAGCTCAGTTGGTAGAGCACTTGCCCGCGAAAGGCAAAGGTCCCGAGTTCGAGTCTCGGTCGGGCACACAGTTTTAATCTGCCAGGAAGTTTCATATCAGCGCACACTCCGATGCAGAGTGAAAATCTCATTCTGAATATGAATAAAGTACATTACCTAGCGCGTTTCTGTTTCTCATTCACTGTCCCTTGCCACTGCAGACGTCTTGAGCAGACGTCTTCGATAAACAGCTCTAAATGAGCAGTAAATTTTTCCTTCGTTTTATTTTCAAATTTATATTTAATAAAAACTCAAAGAATTTTTTAAAAACGAATATGAACCGACATAACCTCAAAAAACTATTTTTTGCATAATATTACGGGTTTCGGTCTGTTTTAGACAATCTTCAGAACCGTGATGGTAGATGGTGGATGTGAACTGAGTTAATCATAAATAAACGATCTGACGAATTTTTAATTTCATATTCGCTTCGCTCCAGCCTTTTCCCAGCTGGCTCTTCTCGCTCAGATGCTGTTCTCTCTTTCTCAAGTACGTGGTGATGGATTCCACGCGCGAAATCTGACTGTTCTTTGAACCGTTGGTTGATCTAGAATTGTTTATCTTCTTCAATAGTAACGATATGTTGAGCATCATCACGTGTTACGTAAAAAATGTCGTCAAGTTTGAAACAAAATTCATTTCTTTTCACGTGTCAGCGTGCGATAATTCTCTAGAGCGTTTTTGTAGTTGCTCTCATTGTAATTCTGGTACGCAGTTTCTCAGCTCCAATGTCGGCATTTGTTCTTTTTCGAATAATTCGTCACTTCCTACACGACTAGAGCCGTATTTGAACCCTCAGTGAATTCACTGGCCAGGCAATTGCAGGATAAAATCTTTAATGTTTGTTTGACAGAAGGCTGTTTGCTTCTAGTTATATCGTGTTACCAAAGTAAATAAATTTTCTTCCATAAAACAACTGAAGACGAAGACATTGTCCTTGCTACCACTGCTACTTTCCCTCGAAAGTTATTTTTTGGTCTCTTTCTAGTTGTCTTATAGTCACTGGTCCGGCACAAGATCTAACAAATACTACCTGTGACAAGAGATGGCCTGAAGTTAGTAGCATAAGTGGTCACATGGGATAATGAGTGCATTTCTCATGCAGAAATAAGTTTTAATGATTTTATTTTTATAAATTTTCCGAAGGCCTCTGGACCTTTGTATGGAATACAAGCAAACTGGAGGACAGCCCAATAACAACTACAAAAAGTTAAAGAAACTGCCAAACTACATCCATCCCATTGAATATTCTTCAGTTCTCTGCAACGGAGACGATTTAGCCGAGAACGCATAAAACTCAGAACTGCCCTTGACGAAATTTGACATACAACTCGATTGTCCCTTAGTGTTTCTATTCGGATTTTTCATGTCCTTTCTTTACAGAATAGCATCTGGTATTGAGACTGTGAGCTCCTGTAAGTAAGTAATCCACATGGCTCGCTTCAGCTGTATGATGAATATGGTAGTGAAGTTTGCAGCGAATATTTTCAGCTGGCGACGCCCATAGAGACTTTAATTGGATATTTAGGCGCTTGGAAATCTTACACATGTCTTGAATACCTGCAGCGTCATTAGAGATTTGTAACTAGGTCGCTGCGTCCAGGAGCTGTTCTGTTTTGTCACGAAAACGTGAATCCTTGGCAACAATTGTTAATCTACAGTGGTTATATGGGGCTGCAGTGTCACGGCACGATACAGAAATCATGGGAAACCTTGTCCTGCTAAACAGAAAGTGAAAGAAAGGCGAAGTTGCTCATCGATGGAAGGATTGAAGATTATCGTTTAAAGTCCAGTCGACATCGAGGACGTTAGAGGCGGGGCACACACGCTCAGAATGATTCATGGACGCAGAAAGAAATCGGCCGTGCTTTTCGAAAGAATGATCTTGGCATTTTCCTGGAACTATTTAAGGTAAATCACGGGAAACCTAAATTCAGATGGCCAGACGTGGATTTGAACCGCCGTCTTGCCGAATGCGAGTCCAGTGCGCTAACCACGCACCATCTCGCTCAGCCTGCTCAAATGTAAAATGACGTTAAAGAGGATTGTTACCTCTAATAAGACGACCACTGACGGGATAGTGACTACTGGGATTGATATAGGACTACATTACACAGTACCAACGAGAGCAGTGCAAAGGGAACTGCACAGACAACATTCATCGTGAAGTTCATGTCGTAAAATGGCTTTTAAAAAAGGTAGATTTTAAGAACAGGCTATCGCGGTGAAAGTGACCAAACCATTGATTATCACCCAATGGAATCAAGCAATATGATTCCATAAGTTCCCTACCGGAAATGGAAGGAGATGGAAGGGTAATGCTGATCACGTGATTATTATTTTCATGAAGGTGCACATGTCCGCTAGATCTTTCAAAATGGTGAGTGACTAGGGTATAATTGCTTAATTTACGTGGCCACGCCAGTAGACATAAAAGATTTCTGAGTACCTTGCCGTGTCATGATGTAAAACACTTTACTGGAGAAACAAACGTTTAGAAAACAGTTACAGTGGCTTTCTTCTGGGTCTACTGATATGTTATAACTGTGAAGAATCGCTTGTATTTTGTCATTGTTGCTCACTGTGCATGACGTTACGTTATAGTTTTGAAAGGTCGCGGGTGTGATTGGTCACTTGCGGCGAAAGCAGTGGGGAACTTATAATACAAACTAGGGTGGAGGGAATGGGCATCTGCTGTAGGTTATTGCATTTTACATTGATTGTTACGAATGGTGGTCATCGGCAAATGAGGCGTGGGCTCCTGGACACGGACCGTGCGGCGGCAGTTACTCGCTGGTAGCGCTCACATCTAATGTTGTTTGTGCGGCCTGTAGGACTCCAAGGTCTGGCGCCCAGGACGGGGCAAGCCTGCATCCGTTCTCTCTGTTCATGCTGTTAGGGTGTTAGGGTGTTTTATTATTTCTTTCGCTTCTCTGATCATCCGTTTCGTCAAAACCCGCTTTTTAGCCAGTACGTAGGTTTCGTTAAACTTGATTTCCTTGCCGCAGTCTTGCCTGTGTTCAGCCACTGCAGAGTTGCTGTGCTGCCCCAGACACATGTATCGCACAAGTTCTTGAACGCGCGTTGCTATCGGCCTGTTGCTCTCACCGATGTGTACTTTCCCACACTGACTTCACCCTTCTACATACCTGCTGTGCGTAAAGCATCTATCTTGTACTTTGTGGAGCCGAGCACATCCTCGATCTTGCGGCTGCTGTGGTAGACAGGCTGGACACCAACCCGACGCAGGAGTTTCCCAGTCCGGCCAGTGACATTTTTCACGTAAGGCAGGCTGTTCCAGCTCGTCGGCTCCGTGACCGTTCAAGTGGGCCGGCACGTGGCACGTCCTGTTGCGCTGTAATCGAGTGGTTCCACATCCAAGAGTTCTTCAGTTACTTGCAGCTCCATATCGACACCACGCACAAAGAGTGCAAGCTGAGCACAGTCCGATATGTTGGTGCTTTCGTCAAACGCTAGCGAAAATGCAACAAAGCTCTCCGCCTTTTTTCCTGGGCTGTGTCTTTAAATCCGCTGCCATGTCCGGGATTCGACGAGACATTGTTTGTTTCGACAGGCAAACCCCTTCAATTGCCTGCACTTCCCTGGGAAACAAACATTCTGCAACTGCTACCACGCACGAATTTACGAGTGGTCCCACCGAAAACGGCTTGCCACTCGTCGCAATGATGTGATCGACCCTGTAGCTTGCTCGAATTGCAGATTCAGTCGTGTTTTCTCCGCTCTCATTCACTTGAAAATTATAAACGCATTACAGAACACGAACTATGTTGCATGTTTTGATACCCTCCGTATTACGAAACCGTTTTTAATCTTACGTCTCCTGGTATGTCGTTCCTAAGCCAGGCTACCAGTTCTCTGCGTGCAACGCCTTCTACCTGATCGTAGTGTGCTGCGTGAAGACGTGTATAATGTCGTTGTATATTGTACCTCGACCATCCCTCTCAATAAATAGAAAGGTATCCTCCAATAGAGGCACAGGGCTCCGGCGGCTAGTCATAGCTGTCATTGAACACGGATTATTGCGTCAGTTGCGGCTGCATGCGGCCAGGGGGGCAGTGAGTTCGCTTTCCCCCTCCAAGCGGGCTCCGAGCTGCCGCAGTGAGCGCTCCAGCATGCTCCGGCTCCCTGGAGCTCGGTTGGAACAGCCTGACGTAAGGTAAGCGCGCTGCTGGTTGCAGTATGCCGATTTCTTCCCTCTCTCGCTTCCTTTTGCTTTTTGCCATGGCTGTTTGGATTGATTCATGTTTGTAGCCATTGGCCATTAACGTTGTACGCAGCTTTTTGAGCCCATGCGTAATGTTTTGAGCATCGCCGTATACACCGTGCCCAAGCGTGCCGTCCGAACTGTATCTTCCTGTGTATTTCATTCAAATATTCGTGAAACCTGTGTATCGCCGTTTCATCATGACTCCATATAGCGAACCTGTCGCCCACGTATCTGAACCAGCTTCGTGCGCGTAAAGGAGCGGAGCAAAGTGCCGTTGCTTCGAAGGACCCTATGAATATATATATGCAACGGAGATATGGGAGAACCAATTGCTACACCGTCTGTCTGCTCGTAATATTTTCCTTACCATTTGAAGTATGTTGAGACTAACATTGCTCAATGACGTCACATACAGTGAAGCGCCAAAGAAACCGGAATAGGCATGCATAGTCAAATACAGAGACATGAAGACAGGCAGAATACGGCGCTGCGGTCGCTAACCCCTATGTAAGGCAACAAGTGTCTGGCTCAGTTGTTAGATCGGTTACTGGCGGTACAATGGCAGGTCGTCAAGATTTAAGTGGGTCTGAACGTAGTGCTATAGGCGGCGCACCAGCGATGCGACACAGCATCTCCGAAGTCCAGTACGACCATTATAGGAGTGTACCGCGAATATCAGGAACCCGGTAAAACATCAAATCTCCCACATCGTTGCAGCCGGAGAAAGATCCTGCAAGAACGGGACCAACGACGACTGAAGAGAATCGTTCAACGTGGTAGCAGTGCATTCCTTCCGCAAATTGCTGCACATTTCAATGCTGGGCCATCAACAAGTGTCGGCTTGCGAACCATTCAACCAAACATCATCGATATGGACTTTCGTGTCCACTCGTGTACCCTTGATGACTGCATGACGCTAAGCTTGACGCCTGGCCTGGCCCCTCAACACCAACATTGGACTGTTGATGACCGGAAATATGTTTCCTGGTCGGACGAGTCTCGTTTCAAATTGTATCGAGTGGATGGACGTGTACGGGTATGGAGACAACCTCATGAATCCATGGTCCCTGCATATTAGCAGGAGACTGTTCAAGCTGGTGAAGGATCCATAATGGTGTGGGGCGTGTGCTGTAGGAGTGATATGGGACCACTGATACGTCTATGTACAACTCTGACATGTGATACGTACGTAAGTATCCTGTCTGATCACCTGCATCCATTCATGTCCACTGTACATTACTACGGACTTGGGTAATTCCAGCAGGACAATGCGACACCCTACACGTCCACAACTGCTATAGAGTGGCTCCAGGAACATCTTCTGAGTTTAAACACTCACCAAACTCCCCAGACATGAACATCATTCAGCATATCTGGAATGCCTTGCAATTACTGTTCAGAAGAGATCTTTCTTACTGATTCATGGGCAGCCCTGCAGGATTCATGGTGTCAGTTCCCTCCAGCACTACTTCAGACATTAGTCGAGTCCATGCCACGTCGTGTTGCGGCACTTCTGTGTGCTCTCGGGGGCCCTACACTATATTGGGCAGGTGTACCTGTTTGATTTAGTATTACAGCGTCTGACAGTACGTGTTTTTGTAGGATGCGAACATTTTCGTCTACTGTCAAGTTTGTGAATAACGACATCAAGTCGAAGGTGACCATGACGTCCATACGTGAAATTGTTTCTCCCTTCATTTGTTCTATGAAAGTCATCCGACTCTTACGTGAAGAACTACCTCAGGGTAATCAGCCAACCCTGTTTACACACACTTTTGGTCAGCATCACTAGTTTTCTGTTACTATAAACTCTGGACGTGCTTCAATTACCTTTAGGGACCTGACAGGAGATACTGTGTATCTACAAGAGCCAAGAGCGAGGACAGGAGATACGACAGCCTGCTCACTCACCCATAAAAAATCGGGATGGCTGTCGGATTGAAAACAGTAAATCACGAGCTATCTCTGTGACAGCCGCCACAAGCACACTGTACCACTCCTGCACAGATATCGCTAGGTCAGTCACTTTTTCCCTTGCAGTCCTTGGATCCTCGAAGCAGCTTGATAATTCTTACAGAATACTCTCCCAATGAATTAAGTGAATGACTGGTAAACACTCATACCCAGACCTTAAAATCCGTCCATATATCTTGTTCTCTTCATAAAATTTCATGCAAGTGAAATGTACTTAACATGTAATTGACAGTAACGTATTTTATGGTCATCAGAAGAGACAAGGGAAAATATAAATTGTACCTCATTTCCATTGAAAAAAGATAGAACGTTTATCTGTATGTCTGAAATCCTTCAAACACGTCATTAACGGAGTACTTTCACTCAATATATAAATGTCGAATTAAGCGAGCAGTCTGTATTTTTTTTAATTGTAAGGGAAAAATTATAATTTTTGCATCTTATTTTTGATTTATTATGTATACAATTTAATAAAGAATTTGGAAAACCACCTTCATTTGCAAAACATCTGAGCAAATCATGTCGTTAAAATAAATATCACTTTCTTGCAATACAATGAAATTCTTAAAAAAAAAATGGTTCAAATGGCTCTGAGCACTATGGGACTTAACTTCTGAGGTCATCAGTCCCCTAGAACTTAGAACTACTTAAACCAAACTAACCTAAGGACATCACACACATCCATGCCCGAGGCAAGATTCGAACCTGCGACCGTAGCGGTAGCGCAGTTCCAGACTGTAGCGCCTAGAACCGCTCGGCCACTCCGGCCGGCGCGCGTACAATTTCTTACATATTATGCTCCTGTTGCATTTTTGGTGTTGTTCTTCTTCTTATGAATGCCAATTTGCGGTTTTTTCCCACATTCCACAGCGCTATGAACTGAACGCTTGTTTCAATGCAATGTTTTGGTTTCTGTTGCCGACTGTCAAATGTTTTTGCCGAAGATCAAATGTTATTGCCAAACTTTCGAGTATGCTGTCAGACGATTCATAAGTAAAAATTATCAATATACCGTGATATTACACGCAACTGAGGAAGACAGGACTACAAAAGTTGAAAAAGTGATACGAGTACTTCGAAACAGAATTGTCTGAACATCCATAAGTGGGTTGCAATGTATTTACATCCTCAAGTTGTCATACAAACTGACGTATAATACTTATAATCAAGAAACAGTAATAACGGTATTTTCGATATCACAAGAATAACGATAGCAAACGATGAAACGGAACTCTGAGTATTGTTTGTCACATTGTGTGAAAGTATTTATGATAATTTATTAATTTAATGAAAGGCAATTAAATTCTTACGTGTTTATTTTATCAAAGAAATTTTTGCCTGCCAGCTATGATTGAAAACTTACACAAAGAAAAATTTTCTAAAAAAATTGTCTATGAAGTAACCATAGCTGGCATACATCGGTTACATAATACAGCTCAGAAAAATTGCCGTTTATGTCTGATGTGATTCTGATTTACAGTACAGACACACACACACACACACAGAGACAGTGGGATGGGGGAGAGAGAGAGCAACGTAATGAGGTATCTTTAAACGAATGATCTCAAGGCAGCATCGATTACCGATTATCCATTACAAAGCGTCGCTCATGCGAATCGCAACTCAGCATTTGTCACACGACATCGTGAAAGCCACGGATCAAGGTAGCGAGGCAGATGTAATACTTCGTGTCTTCTAGAAAGCATTTGACTCAGTACCACACCTACGTTTGTTATCTGAACTGTGATTAAATGGTTACCAAACGAAACTGTGACTGGACTGAGAATTTATTGGTAGGGATGGCACAACATTTTGTCTCGGATGTAGGGTCATCGACGAATGTGGAAGTAACTTCAGGCTTGCTCCAGAGAAGTGTGTTGCGATTCTTCCTGTTCATATTTTATACAAATATCCTGACAGACAATATCAGTAGAGCAATCTTAGACCGTTTTGCATATGACGAAGTTGTCTGTAATGAAATAGCGCCTGATGAAAGCTGTACAAATATTGAATTACAACTTAATACGAGTAAGATTTCGCAGGACTGCAAAGATTAGGCAGTAGCTTTAAATGTTCATAAATGTAAAAGTGTACTCTACACAAAATGATAAAAAATGTGGTGTGCTGTGGGTGCAGTATTAATGAGTCACAATTGTAATCGGTCAGTTACTTACAATATATGGGCGTCACAATATGTGGGCACTTGAACGGAACGATCATATAGGCTCGGTCGTAGTTAAAGCGACTGATGGGTAGGACACTAGCCAATGTAACTCGTGAAGATTGCTTACAGATCACTCGCTTCGCCCTTAAGAGAATATTGCTGAAGTGAGCGGGATCTATAAAAAACAGGACTAACAGTGGATTTTGAAGTATACAAATAAGGACAGAACGAACGGTCACAGCTTTGTTTGATCCATGGGAGAGCGTCACGGAGATGCTGAAAACACGGAACTACCACAGTGAACCGAAGGAGGGTGGTGATGAGTTGGCTTCAACGTTACATCGTAGAAGTATGTGACAATCTTAAAAATGTGGAAATTATGGTAGGCATATCTCACGAATAACCACAGTTCCATGGATATGAAACTGCTCATCAGGCAAGATTATCTGGTACAGCATTCGACTATACGTACACCAACGAAAACGTGGGCGTACAGTCAGCAGGATGCCACCCTATCATTGCAGTTTCAGTCCAAGAGAATTACCGACGGAGGTGACCCAGTGGTAAAACGGGTCGTAATGGAAAGGATGATGGCTGAAGCTCCCGTACGAACATCAAATTTACAAGGGGCGTTCAGTAAGTGTGCAACATTTTTTTCTGAAAAAAAAGTTCAAATGTGTGTGAAATCTTATGGGACTTAACTGCTAAGGTCATCAGTCCCTAAGCTTACACACTACTTAACCTAAATTATCCTAAGGCCAAACACACACACCCATGCCCGAGGGAGGACTCGAACCTCCGCCAGGACCAGCCGCACAGTCCGTGACTGCAGCGCCTAAGACTGCTCGGCTAGTCCCGCGCGGCATTTTTTTTTTTTTTAACCAGGTTGGTTCTATTCAGGATTACAATAAACATATTATTCCCCATTCTTTTGGCTACAAAATCCTATTTTTCAACATAATCTCCATTGAATGTGACGCCCTTACGCCACCTTACCGTGAGCGCCTATATCCCCATATGTTTCAGCTCTACTGGTCGAGGGTAGTACAAAACTTTTAGAAAGACTTTGTGACGTAAAGCCACAATTTGTATTATGTGTTATTCTAGAATTTTGTCTTACTGAATATGAAGTTTGAAAATGTTAAACTCACTGTTATCAGAGTGTCGTTTAAAGACTTGGAATATTCCATTTCGAATTTCGGCAAATGCACTTCGACTTTCCTACTGGTCATTCTCTTCACAACTTGCATGGGATCAAATCTGTCAAGATTTCTCTCGAGGTCTTGCAAACCGTCCACTTTCTTTGGCAGCAATATCATCATATTCAGCCGACAACCCTGCAAAAGAAAATGTAAACTGATTAGGTTACTGTAAAATATATTTACGGTATTTTTTTTTATTTGTAACATGGTGAAAAAATAATTCGGAATTTAAAATTGAAGAACTGGTCCATTTGAGTTGTAAGAACATTCGTGCAATGCTATGCAACTTACAATGCTAATGTTAGAAGGTAACTAGAACTTGTCCTATAGCCTCATTATAATCGTTCTGGATGTACTGTAACGTCATAAATAAGTGATGTTTCGGCCGTTTTGCAGTGGTATTCCTCAGGACCCAGAGGACAGACGATGCAACACGGCGAACAATCTCTTGTTTTAACGTTTTAACATTTTTAGTATTTCATAGGATGACGCGATAGTAGACTCAGGAAGATTTAAATGTGACTGACACCAGCTTTGAAAGCCTATCCATTTTTAATTTGAAACAGTACTGACCTTTGAGATACTTATGGAACTTCTTATTCCTTAAGTGTCACGAGTAGTAACTCTCATTCCTAAAGTTATGTGAAGAAATAAAACTCAAAGAATTATGAGTTACCTTGTAAGGAAGCATGAGCGCCTGCGAATTTAGTTCAGTGACATCATCATACGAGAAATAATCCTCGATGAACATCATGTCAACATCTTCTGTCGTTCCGGACGGTAAATGGAAAGGTGCAGGCTTTGTTGTGTCCTCGGAAAATACCCTGTGCCATTCACCCTTAAAGTAAATCGCGTTGACAGTCACCATGAGTGTGTAAGCATCCAAAGTGTCTGTGAAAGTGAACCAGCAGATGTAGAAAAGGGAAAAAGATTTTTACTTTTCTTATCATATACAGGATTACAACAAAAGCTACATTGGTTATTTTACAAAATATAATGCATAAGAAACGACTCTTACGAGATAAATACGAAAAGCAATTCCTATTTTTTATGTTCTCTCTCTGCCACGTGACATTTTTACTCAAGATCTTAATTGTTTCCACACCACTGGTAATTCTGTGGCGAAAATGTTGTCGGGTGAGAACACATAAACACTTCAGTTGCGTTACTGCGCAGGATATTTAAAGTATCCCACTTTGCAACAGTTGTAAGGTTTCCGGCTCAATGGCACTTAATTTCGTCCTCTCAATTATCGTTTTGCGAACTTTGCGTAGTCCTTCGTTTTGTGAACAGAGTTCGTCCTGTCGTCTTGTACGCCATAGAGGAAGCGATTAGTGATACTACGAAAATTTTGGAAGTGACATGCATTTAGTAGGACCGAATGTGAAGTTAAATTACGTATTTTAATACGTTCTACCTCAGTGCAAGAAATACAGTATTGCAGAGTATTTCTGTATAAGATAAGAGCTGAAGGCTGTTTTACGGGACTCTGTGAAGCCAAGTGTGAGTTGGGGTGGTTGTGGTTGTACTAGTGCACACTCCTGAGATGCAAAATTAAAATCACCGTAACCGGAAAACGGAGTGAAGCTCCACATGAAATCAGCCGAATTTACTTTTGAAAGGTAATGAACAAGTCGCGCAACAGATAACGTCTTATTAAACCTGAACTGAACAGGTTAGGCCCACCTTTAAAAGTTGATAGTAGTGTATGAAATGCACAGGTCAGCCACACGACTCCATATTTCTCTTGGTGTGCATTCAAATGCGAAAAACTCCAACAAGATACAAATGAATGCAAAGTTAAAAAGACAATTATGTTTAATTCCGACCTTGGCGCATATTTTAGGATGGCGAAATGAATATTGCCAATGGTCAAGCGAAGAGCATATCGGAAAGTGCCAATTAAAAGTGAACTCGGAAGAACAAACACTGTTCACAAATGCAAAGTGCATCCTACAAATCAAGTAACTAAATGCGGTCATCAGTTACCGAAACGACTGACTGCACAACGTTTATAAATACTGCACCCCCTGAACTACTGACTGGAAAAGCACTGCTAGCCGAATTTCACCAAATAAACTTTCAGTACTCGGCTGAACAATGTAATAATTCCAATTCCAAAGAAAGCAGGAGCCAACAGGTGTGAAAATTACCGAACTGTCAGTTTAATAAGCCACGGCTGCAAAACACTAACACGAATCCTGTACAGAAGAAACTGGTAGAAGCCGACCTAGGGAAGATCAGTTTGGATTCCGGAGAAACGTAGGAACACGCGAGGCAATTATGACCCTACGACGTCTCATAGAAGGTAGCTGAAGGAATGGCAAACCTACGTTTCTAGCATTTGTAGACATAGATAAAGCTTTTGACAATGTTGATTGAAATACCCTCTTTCAAAATCTAAAGGTGGCAGGGGTAAAATACTGGGATGGTAAGCAATTTGTACAGAAAACAGAAGCCAGTTATCAGATTCGAGAGGCACGAAAGAGAAGCAGTAGTTCAGAAGGGAGTGAGACAGGGTTGTAGCCTATCCCCGATGTTTTTTTTTATTTTTTTACTATGGGACTTAACTTCTGAGTCCCCTAGAACTTAGAACTACTTAAACCTAACTAACCTAAGGACATCACACACATCCATGCCCGAGGCAGGATTCGAACCTGCAACCGTAGCGGTCGTGCGGTTCCGGACTGTAGCGCCTAGAACCGCTCGGCCACTCCGGCCGGCTCCGATGTTATTCAATCTGTATATTGAGCAAGCAGTAAAGGAAATAAAAGAAGAAAAAATTGGAATAGGAATTCAAGTCCAGGGAGAAGAGAAAAAACTTTGAGGTTTCCTGATGACATAGTAATCCTGTCAGAAACAACAAAGAACTTGCAAGAGCAGTTGAACGGAATGGACAGTACCTTGAAAGGAGTATATTAGATGAACATCAACAAAAGCAAAACGAGGATAATGGAATGTAGTAGAATTAAATCAGGTGATACTGAAGGAATTGGATTAGGAAAGGATACACTTAAACAAGTAGATGAATATTGTTCTTTGGGAAGCAAATTATCTGATGACGGCTGAACTACAGAGGATGTCAATGGCACGAAAAGCGTTTCTGAAGAAGAGAAATTTGCTATCATCGAAGTGTTATGAAGTATTTTCTGAAAGTATTTGTATGGAGTATAGCCATGTATGGAAGTGAAACATGCACGGTAAACAGTTTACACAAGAAGAGAAAAAAAGCTTTTGAAATGTGGAGCTACAGAAGAATTCTGAAGATCAAATGGGTAGATCACGTAACTAACGAGGAGGTACTGACTAGATTTGGGGAGGAGAGAAACTTTTGGTACAACCCGACTATAAGAAGGGATCGGTTGGTGGCGCACATTCTGAGGCATCAAGGGATCACCAGTTTAGTACTGGAGCGGAGCGTGGGGGGAAAAGTCGTAGAGGGAGACCAAGTGAAGAATACTGTAAGCACATTCGGAGGGATGTAGGTTGCAGTAGTTACTAAAAGATGAAGAGGCTTGGACAATATAGAGTAGCATGGAGAGCTGAATCAAAGCAGTTTTTAGACTGAAGACCACAACAATAACAACACTCGGCTGCGTGCGCACCGGCTGTGAGAGGCAGTTAATGCCATACTAGACCCAAGATCACAAGAGCATTACATCTATCCTTCGGCAATATGACTGGTTCCTCATTCAAACTTCCTGACGGATTAAAATTCTGTGCCAGACGGAGATTCGAACCTGGAACCTTCGCCTTTCAGTGGCAAATGCTCTACCGTCTGAGCTGTCCAACCACGACCCACGACGCACCCTCATAGCTTTACTCCCGCCAGAACCTCACCTGCCACCCGACAAATGCTAAGTCAGGAGAGCGCCTGCCGGGAAGAGGCAAAAGGTACCAGGTTTGAGTACCGGTCGGACACACACTTTTAATTTGCCAGAAAGTTTCAAATCTGGCCACACTCTGCTTCAGAGAGGGAATTCACTATGCAAAAATACCTATTATGTAAGCTTTGAAGATCCTGAGTCTCTTTTCAGCTGACGGCACTCTGGTAGCACAGCCATGAGTTAAACATACTACGTTCTGGGCTTACCTTGTCCTCTGCATCGCGAAGGAGGTATTTACAGACTCTTCCACTCCGCTGATATCCGCGAACGATAGCAATCATGGTGCCGGAGCCAAAATTTAACTTTTAAATCTTATATCACAGAACGAACGGACGTATAAAAACAATTCTTGGATCATACGAATTCTGAACATCCAAACATTATATTTCCATTGGAAGGGAGAAAGGAGAGCAAAGTACCACGCGTGGGCGTATGGACTGATAGATACATAGGAGGGCTTGTGGGCCATTCCCTAGATCAGGGCTGGCCATCACGTGCCAAACTTCACGCGGGCCGAGTGTGCGGTCCCCGTGCGGTCCAAGGCTCCGCTTGTAACAACTTTGCTTGGTTCTTCCCGGACTTACTCGATGCAGTCCGACTTCTGACTCAGTATTGCGGTGCGGCACTTTCAGGTCGGCACAACCCTCATCAGTTTGGCAGAATCGTGGTGTCAGAGCCGTTTACGCTTACCTCTTTGTTCGTTGTATGATTGATGTTCGCAGTTCCAGCGGATGTTTGCATAAAAAGAAGCACTCTAGCGGTCGATCGTCACAAGCCTTTAAAAATGGATGGGAATAATAGAAGAGACAGATGAGAATTCTTAATATATATTACGCGTTCGCATAAGCGGTGGGTACAGCCAATTTGCAATGAAACCATGCAGAAACAATTTTAAGATTTAGCTTACACGAAAGAGCGAATAATTGCAACAATTACTAGACGGGATTCGGCATTCAGTACATCAAGAAGCAATTCGTGCTAAATTTGCAAGCATGAAGGTGTGCAGAAATTGGTGATAGGAATGGTAAAATTTCTGAAGTCGCACGCTTTATTTCAGTCAGTTACCACAGTTTTCGATGGAACTGAATGAACAGTATGGAGACTTTATACAGGGTGGTCCATTAATCGTGACCGGGCCAAATATCTCCCGAAATAAGCGTCAAACGAAAAAACTACAAACTTGTCTAGCTTGAAGGGGGAAACCAGATGGCGCTATGGTTGGCCCGCTAGATGGCGCTACCATAGGTTCAAATGGCTCAAATGGCTCTGAGCACTATGGGACTCAACTGCTGAGGTCATTAGTCCCCTAGAACGTAGAACTAGTTAAACCTAACTAACCTAAGGACATCACACACATCCACGCCCGAGGCAGGATTCGAACCTGCGACCGTAGACGTCGCGCGGCTCCAGACTGAAGCGCCTAGAACCGCTCGGCCACACCGGCCGGCGCTGCCATAGGTCAAACGGATATAAATTGTGTTTTTTTAAATAGGAGCATCCATTTTTTATTACATATTCGTGTAGTACGTGAAGAAATATGAATTTTTTAGTTGGACTACTTTTTCGCTTTGTGATAGATGGCTCTGTAATAGTCACAGACATATGGCTCACAATTTTAGACGAAGAATTGGTAACAGGTAGGTTTTTTAAATTAAAATACAGAACGTAGGTACGTTTGAAGATTTTATTTCGGTTGTTCCAATGTGATACATGTACCTTTGTGAACTTATCACGTAGGTACGTTTGAAGATTTTATTTCGGTTGTTCCAATGTGATACATGTACCTTTGTGAACTTATCATTTCTGAGAACGCATGCTGATACAGCGTGATTACCAGTAAATACCACATTAAGGCAATATATGCTCAAAATGATGTCCGTCAACCTCAATGCATTTGGCAATACGTGTAACGACATTCCTCTCAACAGCGAGTAGTTCGCCTTCCGTAATGCTCGCACATGCATTGACAATGCGCTGATTCATGTTGTCAGGCGTTGTCGGTGGATCACGATAGCAAATATCCTTCAACTTTCCCCACAGAAAAAAATCCGGGGACGTCAGATCCGGTGAACGTGCGGGCCATGGTATGGTGCTTCGACGAACAATACACCTGTTATGAAATATGTTATTCAATACCGCTTCTACCGCAGGCGAGCTATGTGCCGGACATCCATCGTGTTGGAAGTACATCGCCATTCTGTTATGCAGTGAAACATCTTGTAGTGACATCGGTAGAACATTACGTAAGAAATCAGCATACATTGCACCGTTTAGATTGCCATCGATAAAATGGGGGCCAATTATCCTTCCTCCCATAATGCCGCACCATACATTAACCCGCCAGGGTGCTGATGTTCCACTTGTCGCAGCCATCGTGGATTTTCCGTTGCCCAATAGTGCATATTATGCCGGTTTACGTTACCACTGTTGGTGAATGACGCTTCGTCGCTAAATAGAACGCAAGCAAAAAATCTGCCATCGTTCCGTAATTTCTCTTGTGCCCAGTGGCAGAACTGTACACGACGTTCAGAGTCGTAGCCATGCAATTCCTGGTGCATAGAAATATGGTACGGGTGCAATCGATATTGATGTAGCATTCTCAACACCGACGTTTTTGAGATTCCCGATTCTCGCGCAATTGGTCTGCTACTGATATGCGGATTAGCCGCGACAGCAGCTAAAACACCTACTTGGGCATCATCATTTGTTGCAGGTCATGGTTGACGTTTCACATGTGGCTGAACACTTCCTGTTTCCTTAAATAACGTAACTATCCGGCGAACGGTCCGATGATGTCCAGGATACCGAGCAGCATACATAGCACACGCCCGTTGGTCATTTTGATCACAATAGCCATACATCAACACGATATCGACCTTTTCCGCAATTGGTAAACGGTCCATTTTAACACGGGTAATGTATCACGAAGCAAATGCCGTCCGCACTGGCGGAATGTTACGTGATACTACGTACTTATACGTTTGTGACTATTACAGCACCATCTATCACAAAGCGAAAAAAGTGGTCAGGCTAAAACATTCATATTTCCTTACGTACTACACCAATATGTAATAAACAAATGGGGGTTCCTATTTTTAAAAAAACGCAGTTGATATCCGTTTGACCTACGGCAGCGCCATCTAGCGGGCCAACCATAGCGCCATCTGGTTTCCCCCTTCAAGCTAGACGAGTTTCGATCTTTTTAATTTTTTCGTTTGATTCTTACTTCGTGAGATATTTGGCCCGGTCACTATCAATGGACCACCCCGTACATTACTGCGAAGTACGTTGGCTAAGGGGCATGCCTGGAATGAATTTTTGGTTTAAAAGTTTCTATTGTTGAATTTGTGAAGGAAAAGGGAATGGAGCAACGAAATTTGGAACAAAAAAAATGGCTCTGAGCACTATGGGACTCAACAGCTGAGGTAATTTGGAACATATGAAATGAATTGAAGACCTAGAGTTTTAAGTGGAGTTGACTGCACACAGCCCACAGTACGACAATGCAGGAGGAGAAGCGACTTCTTTCTAATTTCATGGGGATGCATTTAAAAAGAAAGTAGCGTTATAGAAGGGACACATTCCGACAATCACAGTCCATTTCCCCAAGCTCATTGCTGTTAAATAAAACGCGACGTCTGAAGAACTCACTGTAGCCTTGAAAGAACTAGAAAGATAGTTTCCAAACTTTTTGAGCAAACTGACAATCTCACATATGTTTTCGAGCTGTTTTCGAGACCGTTTGCCGTGTCAGTTCAAAGTACACCGGCGCATGTGTGAGGTAATGCTCGTTTTAATGGCAAATCCTTTTACGTTAAAACTGTCCAGGACGTCTACATTGGTTTCTTGAGGTAGAGTTTCCACGTATCCATAATGAGGTTACGAAAGTGCTACGATAATTCCATCGACATATTTCGTTTATGTAACTAAATAAGTTGCGATTAATGGCAACCTAAGCGCGAAAACCTGTGAAACTGTCTGAGTCTGTCCATATGCCGACAGTCTGCACCAGAGAAAAAGTATATTATGCATTCAGCGTACCAAAAATAATTAAACAACACACTGAAGCGCTAAAGAAACTGATATAGGCATGTGTGTTCAAATAAAGAGACACGTAAACAGGCAGCGCGTATGTAAGACAACTAATGTCTGGCTCAGCTGTCAGATCGGTTACTACTGCTACAACGGCAGGTTCTCACGATTTAAGTGAGTTTGAACGTGGTGTTACAGTCGATGTACGAGCGATGGGACAAAGCATCACCAAGGTAGCGAAGAAGTAGGGATTTTTCCGTACGACATTTTCACAAGTGTACCGTATATATCAGGACTTCGGTAAAAAATCAAATCTCCGAAATCGCTGCGGCCAGAAAAAGATCCTTCAAGAATTGTCCAACGTGACAGAAGTGCAACCCTTCCGCAAATTGCTGCACATTTCAATGCTGAGCCATCAGCAAATGTCAGCGTGCCAACCATTAAACGAAACATCATCGATCTGGGCTTTCGGAGCTGAAGGTCCACTCGTGTGCCCTGACGACTGCACATCACAAAATTTTACGCCTTGCCTGGGCCCGTCTACACCGACATTGGGCTGTTTATGACTGGAAACATGTTGCCTGGTCGGAGGATACTCGTTTCGAATTGTATCGTGCGGATGGACGTGTACGGGTATGGAGACAACCTCATAAACTCATGGACCCCACATGTCAGTAGGGGAATGTTGAAGCTGTTGGAGGCTCTGTAATAGTGTGTGGTGTGTGCAGTTGGAATGACATGGGGCCCCTGATGCGTCTAGATACGACTCTGATGCTTTGACACGTACGTAAGCATCCTGTCTGATCACCTGCATCCGTTTATGTCCATTAAGCATTCCGACGGACTTGAGCAATCCCAGCAGGACAACACGAGACCCCACACGTCCAGAATTGCTACAGAGTGGCTTTTCTCAGCTTAAAGACTCCCGTTGGCCACCACACTCCCCAGACATGAACATTATTGAGAATATGTGGGAGGCCTTGCAACGTGTTGTTCAAAAGAGGTTCAAAATGGCTCTGAGCACTATGGGACTTAACATCTGAGGTCATCAGTCCCCTAGAACTTAGAACTACTTAAACCTAACTACCCTAAGGACATCACACACATCCATGCCAGAGACAGGAATCGAACCTGCGACCGTAGCGGACGCGCGGTTCCAGACTGAAGCGCCTAGAACCGCTCGGCCACACCGGCCGGCCTTCAAAATAGTCTCCACCCCTCGTACTCTTACGGGTTTATGGACAGCCCTACAGGACTCATTGTGCCAGTTCCCTCTAGCACTGCTTCAGACATTAGTCGAGTCCATGCCACGCCGTGTTGCGGCACTTCTGCGTGCTGGCAGGACTCTACATGATAATAAGCACGTGTACCAGTTTCTTTGACTCTTCACTGTACTACAAATATGTATTGTTTCCGATCTACGTTGTTGCGAAACATGAAAATCAAAAACCAGTCGTATGCAATGCGACTGCATTGCTATTTCAATGCGGCACTTTCGTAGTTTCCCTTCTTCCCCTCCACGTGCGCAGATAGTGTGCCGTGGCGTTTGGGGAAGTGTGCAGTGTGTCTCAGCGCTATGGCACTCGTCCCTGCCCTGGATACACGTATTGAAACACAAAGTGCTGCGCCGTCAAGCAAAAGCACCACATTTAGAAAACGTTTTGGAGGGAGAGACGGCTCATATAGAATATGTACAACAGCCAAGAGGGAATAATAAGACTGGACGACCAGGAACGAAGTACTCATATTAAAAAGGGTGTAAGACAAGGATGTAGCCTTTCCCACCTACTATTCAATCTGTACATCGAGGAAGCAATGATAGAAATAAAAGAAAGTTTGGGGAGTGGAATTAAAATTCTAGGTGAGAGGATATCAATGATACGATTCGCTGATGACATTGCTATCTTGAGTGAAAGTGAAGAAGAATTACATGATCTGCTGAACGGAATGAACAGTCTAATGACTACAGAGTATGGGCTGAGAGTAAATCGAAGGAAGACGAAGGTAATGAGAAGCAGTAGAAATGAGAACAGCGAGAACTTAACATTAGGATTGATGGTCATGAAGTAGATGAAGTTAAGGCATACTGTTACGTAGGCAGTAAAATAACCAATGACGGACAGAGCAAGGGGGACATCAAAAGCAGACTAGCAATGGCAAAAAGGTCATTCCTGGCCAAGATAAGGCTACTAATATCAAATATCGGCCTTAATTTGAGAAAGAAATTTCTGAGAATGTACATCTGAAGTACAGCATTGTGTGGTAGTGAAACATAGACTGTGGGAAAACCGTAACAGAAGAGAATCGAAGAATTTCAGATGTGGTGCTACAGACGAATGTGGAAAATTTGTTGGAATGAGTAAGGAGTGAGGAGGTTCTGCGCAGAATCGGAGAGGGAACGAACACGTGGAAAACACTGATAAGAAGGAGGGACAGGATGATAGAACATCTGTTAAGACATGAGGGAATGACTGCCATGGTACTAGAGGGAGTTGTAAAGGGCAAAAACTGTAGAGGAAGACAGAGATTGGAATACATCTAGCAAATAATTGAGGACGTAGGCTGCAAGTGCTACTCTGAGATGAAGAGGTTGGGACAGGAGAGGAATTCGTGGCGGAGCGCATCAAACCAGTCAGAAGTCTGATGACGAAAAATAACAACAAGAGCACATTTCGTTGCCAGACAGAGACTCGAACTCGGGACCTTTGCCTTATGTGTGCAAGTGCTCTACTAACTGAGCTACCCAAGCACGACTCAGAACTCGTCGTCTCAGCTTTACTTTCCTTTACTTTCGCCAGTATCTCTTCTCCTACTATCCAAATTCACAGAAGTTCTCCTGCGCAACGTGCGGTACCAGCACTTGTGTAGCAAAGTACGTTGCGGAGACATGGCTTAGCCACATCCTGCAGGATGTTTCAAGAACGAATTTCTCAATCTGCTCCGGAGTATGGCCTAACTAACAACTTCCTGGCAGATTAGAACGCCGAGAACTTCATTCCGAAACGTCTCCCAGGCTAAGGCTAAACCATGTCTCAGGAATATACTTTCTTCCAGGGGTGCTAGTCCCGCAACTTACCCAGGAGAACTCCTCTGGAGTTTAGAAGGTAGGAGACATGGTACTGGCAGAAGTATAGCTTTGAGGACGGATCGGGTGTCGTGCACTTGCCTGCGAAAGGCAAAGGCCCCGAGTTCGACTGTTGGTGCGGCACTCAGTTTTAAGATGCGAGGAAGCTTCATATCATTGGACACTATGCTGCAGAGCGAGATATTCATTCGGGCTATATTTTAATTGTCTGTGCCACATGATATTTATTGTATGTTTAAGGTATCTACATCTACATCTACATGGATACTCTGCAAATCACATTTAAGTGCTTGGCAGAGGGTTCATCGAACCACCTTCACAATTCTCTATTATTCCAATCTCGTACAGCGCGCGGAAAGAATGAACGCCTATATCTTTCTGTACGAGCTCTGATTTCCATTATTTTATGGCGGTGATCGTTCCGCCCTATTTAGGTTGGTGTCAACAAAATATTTCCGCATTCGGAGGAGAAAGTTGGTGATTGGAATTTCATGAGAAGATTCCGTGACAACGAAAAACGCCTTTCTTTTAATGATTTCCAGCCCAAATCCTGTATCACTTCTGTGACATTCTCTCCCATATTTCGCGATTATACGAAACGTGCTGCCCTTCTTTCAACTTTTTCGATGTACTCCGTTTAGTCCTACCTGGTAAGGATCCCACACCGGGCAGCAGTATTCTACACTCCTGGAAATTGAAATAAGAACACCGTGAATTCATTGTCCCAGGAAGGGGAAACTTTATTGACACATTCCTGGGGTCAGATACATCACATGATCACACTGACAGAACCACAGGCACATAGACACAGGCAACAGAGCATGCACAATGTCGGCACTAGTACAGTGTATATCCACCTTTCGCAGCAATGCAGGCTGCTATTCTCCCATGGAGACGATCGTAGAGATGCTGGATGTAGTCCTGTGGAACGGCTTGCCATGCCATTTCCACCTGGCGCCTCAGTTGGACCAGCGTTCGTGCTGGACGTGCAGACCGCGTGAGACGACGTTTCATCCAGTTCCAAACATGCTCAATGGGGGACAGATCCGGAGATCTTGCTGGCCAGGGTAGTTGACTTACACCTTCTAGAGCACGTTGGGTGGCACGGGATACATGCGGACGTGCATTGTCCTGTTGGAACAGCAAGTTCCCTTGCCGGTCTAGGAATGGTAGAACGATGGGTTCGATGACGGTTTGGATGTACCGTGCACTATTCAGTGTCCCCTCGACGATCACCAGTGGTGAACGGCCAGTGTAGGAGATCGCTCCCCACACCATGATGCCGGGTGTTGGCCCTGTGTGCCTCGGTCGTATGCAGTCCTGATTGTGGCGCTCACCTGCACGGCGCCAAACACGCATACGACCATCATTGGCACCAAGGCAGAAGCGACTCTCATCGCTGAAGACGACACGTCTCCATTCGTCCCTCCATTCACGCCTGTCGCGACACCACTGGAGGCGGGCTGCACGATGTTGGGGCGTGAGCGGAAGACGGCCTAACGGTGTGCGGGACCGTAGCCCAGCTTCATGGAGACGGTTGCGAATGGTCCTCGCCGATACCCCAGGAGCAACAGTGTCCCTAATTTGCTGGGAAGTGGCGGTGCGGTCCCCTACGGCACTGCGTAGGATCCTACGGTCTTGGCGTGCATCCGTGCGTCGCTGCGGTCCGGTCCCAGGTCGACGGGCACGTGCACCTTCCGCCGACCACTGGCGACAACATCGATGTACTGTGGAGACCTCACGCCCCACGTGTTGAGCAATTCGGCGGTACGTCCACCCGGCCTCCCGCATGCCCACTATACGCCCTCGCTCAAAGCCCGTCAACTGCACATACGGTTCACGTCCACGCTGTCGCGGCATGCTACCAGTGTTAAAGACTGCGATGGAGCTCCGTATGCCACGGCAAACTGGCTGACACTGACGGCGGCGGTGCACAAATGCTACGCAGCTAGCGCCATTCGACGGCCAACACCGCGGTTCCTGGTGTGTCCGCTGTGCCGTGCGTGTGATCTTTGCTTGTACAGCCCTCTCGCAGTGTCCGGAGCAAGTATGGTGGGTCTGACACACCGGTGTCAATGTGTTCTTTTTTCCATTTCCAGGAGTGTAAAAGAGGACGGACAAGCGTAGTGTAGGCAGTCTCCCTAGTAGGTCTGTTACATTTTCTAAGTGTCGTGCAAATAAAACGCAGCCTTTGGTTAGCCTTCCCAACATTTTCTATGCGTTCTTTCCAATTTAAGTTGATCGTAATTGTAATACCTAGGTATTTAGTTGAATTTACGGCTTTTACATTAGACTGATTTATCGTGTAACCAAAGTTTAACGAGTACCTTTTAGCACTCATGTGGATGACCTCACACTTTTTGTTATTTAAGGTCAACTGACACTTTTCGCAGCATTCAGATATTTTTTGTAAATTGTTTTGCAGTTTGTTTTGATCTTCTGATGACTTTACTAGTCGATAAACGACAACGTCATCTGCAAACAACCGAAGACGGCTGCTCAGATTGTCTCCCAAATCGTTTATATAGATAAGGAACAGCAAAGGGTCTATAACACTACCTTGGGGAACGCCAGAAATCACTTCTGTTTTACTCGATAACTTTCTGTCAATTACTACGAACTGTGACCTCTCTGACAGGAAATCGCAAATCCAGTCACGTAACTGAGACGATATTCCGTAAACACGCAATTTTACTAAGAACCGCTTGTGTGGTGCAGTGTCAAAAGCCTTCCGGAAATCCAGGAATACGGAATCGATCTGAAATCCCTTGTCAATAGCACACAGCACTTCATGTGAATAAAGAGCTAGATGTGCTTCACAGGAACGATGTTTCCTAAACCCATGTTGACTGTGTGTCAATAGACCGTTTCCTTCGAAGTAATTCATAATGTTCGAACACAGTATATGGTCTAAAATCCTGCTGCATATCGACGTTAACGATATGGGCCTGCAATTTAGTGGATTACTCCCACTACCTTTCTTGAATGTTGGTGTGACCTGTGTAACTTTCCAGTCTTTGGGTACGGATCTTTCGTCGAGCTAACGGTTGTATATGATGGTTAAGTATGGAGCTAATGCATCAGCATACTCCGAAAGGAACCTAATTGGTATACAGTCTGGACCAGAAGACTTGATTTTAGTAAGTGATTTGAGTTGCTTCACTACTCCGAGGATATTTACTTCTACATTACTCATGTTGACACCTGTTCTCGATTCGAATTCTGGAATATTTACTTCATCTTCTTTTGTGAAGGCATATCGGAAGGCTGTGTTTAGTAAATCTGCTTTGGCAGCATTGTCTACGATAGCATCTTCATTGTTATCGCGCAGAGTAGGCATTGATTGTTTCTTGCCGCTAACATACTTCACATACTACCAGAATCTCTTTGGATTTTCTGCCAGATTTCGACACAAAGTTTCGTTGTGGAAACTGTTATGGGGGTCTCGCATTGAACTTCGCGCTACGTTTCGAACTTCTGTAAAGGATCGCCAATCTTGGGGATTTTGCGTCTGTTTAAATTTGGCATGTTTGTTTCGTTGTTTCTGCAACAGTGTTCTAACCCGTTTTGTGTACCAAGGAGGATCAGCTCCGTCGTTTGTTAGTTTATTTGGTATAAATCTCTGAATTGCTGCCGATATTATTTCTTTGAATTTAAGCCACATCTGGTCTACACTTGTATTATTAATTTGGAATGAGTGGAGATTGTCTCTCAGGAAGGCGTCAAGTGAATTTCTATCTGCTTTTTTGAATAGGTATATTTTTCGCTTATTTTTCGAGGATTTGGGGATATTGTGGTTAATAAATGCTGTGAAATACAGAGCACATAATCAACACAGTTCTACATTTCCCCACAACTCCATAACAAAAGTAAATATGATAATGGGCCACAGAGACTACACGAGCCTCCACACAGACAGATGGGAGAACGGAACTCATGGCTGGTGAAAAAAATCGCCGGCGTCACGTTTCCTCTGGACGCTGTCCCCAGACAAGTCACTCAATACGGAGCGAGAGAAATTGTTTAAGTGATAATTTGGTGTACAAGGCATTCTGACGAAGGGCTTAGTAGGCGCCTTAAGAATTACATCACCAGCCAACACAATAAGAGAAGCTGCCTCTACTAAAGTGGGAATTTCTGGTAGAATTTTTTTTTTAATTAAGTCAGCTTGGAGTGACAATTTCAGATGATGCACAGCATCTTCGATTCTGATAAGCAGAGGCACTGAGGACTGCATATTGAAGTCGTGCAATATTTTTTTTATTTTTCACTGAATGTCAGTAGCATCGCCGGCCACGGTGGCCGAGCGGTTCTAGGCGCTTCAGTCCGGAACCGCGCGACTGTTACGGTCGCAGGTTCGAATCCTGCCTCGGGCATGGATGTGTGTGATGTCCTTAGGTTAGTTAGGTTTAAGTAGTTCTAAGTTCTAGGGGACTGATGACCTCAGATGTTAAGTCCTATAGTGCTCAGAGCCATTTTGTCAGCAGCATCTCAAACATCAAATAAAGGCGTCGACATGCGAACCTGGACAAATTAATGACCGCAAAGTAAGTATGTTTACGAGAATTGTTGATCTGAGACACTACTACTTCTTCTTCTTCTTCTTCTAGTGTTCAAACCTGAGGTTGGTTTGCAGCAGAGCGCCATTCCCCTCTTCTGTCTGCCTTCCTCTTCATTTCCACGCACGTGTTACATCTAACATTATTCGTGATCTGTTGCATGTTTGATATCCTTGGTCATCCGCGCCGATTCCTTTCCTCAATAGCTCCTTCTGCCACTGTTCCAATGATGTTGTTGTGTCTTAGGATGTGCCCTGCAAGTTTTTCTCTTCTTGTTTGGATGTGCCTGCACAGAGATCTGGTTTCCTATACTCTTCTAAGCACCTCTTCATTTGTTGCTTTGCCTCTCCAGCTGATCATCATACTTCAATAGCACAACATCAGCAGGGCCTCTAGACGTCTCTCTTCTCTTCCCACTGTCAAAGTTTCACATCCGTATAGGGCCTCAACCGAAAGCTTTCATGACACGTTTCCTTATTTTCAGACTGATGTTCTTGCTGCTGACTAAGTTTCTCCTCAGATTAAATGCAGTTTTGGCCCGTTGTATTTTCCTTACCATTTCTTTCTGGCTTCTACCATCCCTTGTGATTTTGCTTCCCAGGTAGGTAAATTCTTCTATCACTTTCAGCTCCTCTCTTCCAATTCTCATTTTCAGAGGTTCACATTCTGCTTCTGTACTACATACTATGCCTTTAGTATATTTCTTGTTTATTCTCATTCCCTGCTCATTGCATAGAATCCTTTCCATTGTTCTGAAGACTTCCTCTAGATCTTCTTTTGTCTCCGTGACTATTGCAATATCATCTGCATAACGTAGCATCCTCCCTCCATGAACCATGGACCTTGCCGTTGGTGGGGAGGCTTGCGTGCCTCAGCGATACAGATAGCCGTACCGTAGGTGCAACCACAACGGAGGGGTATCTGTTGAGAGGCCAGACAAATGTGTGGTTCCTGAAGAGGGGCAGCAGCCTTTTCAGTAGTTGCAGGGGCAACAGTCTGGATGATTGACTGATCTGGCCTTGTAACAATAATCAAAACGGCCTTGCTGTGCTGGTACTGCGAACGGCTGAAAGCAGGGGGAAACTACGGCCGTAATTTTTCCCGAGGGCATGCAGCTTTACTGTATGATTAAATGATGATGGCGTCCTCTTGGGTAAAATATTCCGGAGGTAAAATAGTCCCCCATTCGGGTCTCCGGGCGGGGACTACTCAAGAGGATGTCGTTATCAGGAGAAAGAAAACTGGCGTTCTACGGATCGGAGCATGGAATGTCAGATCCCTCAATCGGGCAGGTAGGTTAGAAAATTTAAAAACGGAAATGGATAGGTTAAAGTTAGATATAGTGGGAATTAGTGACGTTCAGTGGCAGGAGGAACAAGACTTCTGGTCAGGTGACTACAGGGTTATAAACAAAAAATCAAATAGAGGTAATGCAGGAGTAGGTTTAATAATGAATAGGAAAATAGGAATGCGGGTAAGCTACTACAAACAGCATAGTGAACGCATTATTGTGGCCAAGATAGATACGAAGCCCACACCTACTACAGCAGTACAAGTTTATATGCCAACTAGCTCTGCAGATGACGAAGAAATTGAAGAAATGTATGATGAAATAAAAGATATTATTCAGATAGTGAAGGGTGACGAAACTTTAATAGTCATGGGTGACTGGAATTCGGTAGTAGGAAAAGGGAGAGAAGGAAACGTAGTAGGTAAATATGGACTGGGGCTAAGAAATGAAAGAGGAAGCCGCCTGGTAGAATTTTGCACAGAGCACAACTTAATCATAGCTAACACTTGGTTCAAGAATCATAAAAGAAGGCTGTATACATGGAAGAAGCCTGGAGATACTGACAGGTTTCAGATAGATTATATAATGGTAAGACAGAGATTTAGGAACCAGGTTTTAAATTGTAAGACATTTCCAGGGGCAGATGTGGACTCTGACCACAATCTATTGGTTATGACCTGTAGATTAAAACTGAAGAAACTGCAAAAAGGTGGGAATTTAAGGAGATGGGACCTGGATAAACTAAAAGAACCAGAGGTTGTACAGAGTTTCAGGGAGAGCATAAGGAAGCAATTGACAGGAATGGGGGAAAGAAATACAGTATAAGAAGAATGGGTATCTTTGAGGGATGAAATAGTGAAGGCAGCAGAGGATCAAGTAGGTAAAAAGACGAGAGCTAGTAGATATCCTTGGGTAACAGAAGATATATTGAATTTAATTGATGAAAGGAGAAAATATAAAAATGCAGTAAATGAAGCAGGCAAAAATGAATACAAACGTCTCAAAAATGAGATCGACAGGAAGTGCAAATTGGCTAAGCAGGAATGGCTAGAGGACAAATGTAAGGATGTAGAGGCTTATCTCACTAGGGGTAAAATAGATACTCCCTACAGGAAAATTAAAGAGACCTTTGGAGATAAGAGAACCATTTGCATGAACATCAAGAGCTCAGATGGAAACCCAGTTGTAAGGAAAGAAGGGAAAGCAGAAAGGTGGACGGAGTATGTTGAAGGTGTATGCAAGGGCGATGTACTTGAGGACAATATTATGGAAATGGAAGAGGATGTAGATTAAGATGAAATGGGAGATACGATTATGCGTGAAGAGTTTGACAGAGCACTGAAAGACCTGAGTCGAAACAAGGCCCCGGGAGTAGACATAATTCCATTGGAACTACTGAAGGCCTTGGGACAGCCAGTCCTGACAAAACTCTACCATCTGGTGAGCAAGATGTATGAAACAGGCGAGATACCCACAGACTTCAAGAAGAATATAATAATTCCAATCCCAAAGAAAGCAGGCGTTGACAGATGTGAAAATTTCCGAACTATCAGTTTAATAAGTCACAGCTGCTAAATACTAACGTGAATTCTTTACAGACGAATGGACAAACTGGTAGAAGCCGACCTAGGAGAAGACCAGTTTGGATTCCGTAGAAATGTTGGAACACGTGAGGCAATACTGACCCTACGTCTTATCTTAGAAACTAGATTAAGGAAGGGTCAACCTACGTTTCTAGCATTTGTAGTTTTAGAGAAAACTTTTGACAATGTTGACTGGAATACTCTCTTTCAAATTCTGAAGGTGGCAGGGGTAAAATACAGGGAGCGAAAGGCTATTTACAATTTGTACAGAAACCAGATGGCAGTTATAAGAGTCGAGGGACATGAAAGGGAAGCAGTGATTGGAAAGGGAGTAAGACAGGGTTGTAGTCTCTCCCCGATGTTATTCAATCTGTATATTGAGTAAGCAGTGAAGGAAACAAAAGAAAAATTCGGAGTAGCTATTAAAATCCATGGAGAAGAAATAAAAACTTTGAGGTTCGCCGATAACATCGTAATTCTGTCAGAGACAGCAAAGGACTTGGAAGAGCAGTTGAACGGAATGGATAGTGTCATGAAAGGAGGATATAAGATGAACATCAACAAAAGCAAAACGAGGATAATGGAATGCAGTCGAATTAAGTCGAGTGATGCTGAGGGAATTAGATTAGGAAATGAGACACTTAAAGAAGTAAAGGAGTTTTGCTATTTGGGGAGCAAAATAATTGATAATGGTCGAAGTAGAGAGGATATAAAATGTAGACTGGCAATGGCAAGGAAATCGTTTCTGAAGAACAGAAATTTGTTAACATCGAGTATAGATTTAAGTGTCAGGAAGTCGTTTCTGAAAGTATTTGTATGGAGTGTAGCCATGTATGGAAGTGAGACATGGACGAGAAATAGTCTGGACAAGAAGAGAATAGAAGCTTTCGAAATGTGGTGCTACAGAAGAATGCTGAAGATTAGATGTGTAGATCACATAACTAATGGGAAAGTATTGAATAGGATTGGGGAGAAGAGAAGTTTGTGGCACAACTTGACCAGAAGAAGGGATCGGTTGGTAGGATATGTTCTGAGGCGTCAAGGGATCACCAATTTAGTATTGGTGGGCAGCGTGGATGGTAAAAATCGTAGAGGGAGACCAAGAGATGACTACACTAAGCAGATTCAGAAGGATGCAGGTTGCAGTAGGTACTGGGAGATGAAGAAGCTTGCACAAGATAGAGTAGCATGGAGAGCTGTATCAAACGAGTCTCAGCACTGAAGACCACAACAACAACAATGTAGCATATCTACCTTCTGCCATTAATTTTAATCCCCACCTAAGTAGTTTCTCGAAGTTGGTCTATAGCTTCCTTTATATAAGCGATGAATATAAGAGGAGAGAGAGCACATCCTTGTCTTATCCCTTTTCTAATATTTGCTTTTTCCTGGTGACAGTTCCTAAACAGCGCCACCTCATTCTTTGTGCTTCATTCCACTTTTCCTCGGCACCCTGAACGTCTCTTGCCAGATAGCGCTATCAAATGCCTTCTCCAGGTCTACAAAGGCAATGTAAGTTGGTTTAATTTTCTGTAATTGGTTTTCGATAAGGAGTCTCAATGCCAGAATCGCTTCTCTTGTTCCTAATCCCCTTCTCAAACCAAAATGATCTTCACTCAGCATATCCTCCACCCTCTCTTCAATTGTCTTCAGAATTATTTTTATGAAATTTTTTATGCATGTGATATTAGGCTTAAAGTTCGGCACTGTTCACATTTTGGTATGGGAACTATGATGGATTTCTGGAACCTTGTCGGCATCTCTCTCTACTAGGTGATCTAAATATGGCTCAATATTGAAATATTGAAACATAGGTAGATGTCACCGTGACGAGTTAAGGGCTTAGCACTTTTTGTGAGGATGGGGAGTGGTTCAGTAGTTCAGGACAGGCCGCCAGAGGTTGGGATGGGGTAATAATCCTTTCCTCTCTTAGAGTTTAATACCGGCAGGAAAACGAGTGCCTACTTTGAATCCATTATACGCCTGCGAGGAATAATGTGGCAATGAAACTATAAAATATCGGATAATGAATGACTTAATTTTCTTTTGGCCGTTAGGTGACAGGCACATTTAGGTCTTTATCATCTCCATTTAATAAGATAAGTAGCAAAAAATAAAATAAATTACAAACATACAGTTTAAGAAAGCTCTATTACCTTTTCCAATTACACTCCTGGAAATTGAAATAAGAACACCGTGAATTCATTGTCCCAGGAAGGGGAAACTTTATTGACACATTCCTGGGGTCAGATACATCACATGATCACACTGACAGAACCACAGGCACATAGACACAGGCAACAGAGCATGCACAATGTCGGCACTAGTACAGTGTATATCCACCTTTCGCAGCAATGCAGGCTGCTATTCTCCCATGGAGACGATCGTAGAGATGCTGGATGTAGTCCTGTGGAACGGCTTGCCATGTCATTTCCACCTGGCGCCTCAGTTGGACCAGCGTTCGTGCTGGACGTGCAGACCGCGTGAGACGACGCTTCATCCAGTCCCAAACATCTCAATGGGGGACATATCCGGAGATCTTGCTGGCCAGGGTAGTTGACTTACACCTTATAGAGCACGTTGGGTGGCACGGGATACATGCGGACGTGCATTGTCCTGTTGGAACAGCAAGTTCCCTTGCCGGTCTAGGAATGGTAGAACGATGGGTTCGATGACGGTTTGGATGTACCGTGCACTATTCAGTGTCCCCTCGACGATCACCAGTGGTGTACGGCCAGTGTAGGAGATCGCTCCCCACACCATGATGCCGGGTGTTGGCCCTGTGTGCCTCGGTCGTATGCAGTCCTGATTGTGGCGCTCACCTGCACGGCGCCAAACACGCATACGACCATCATTGGCACCAAGGCAGAAGCGACTCTCATCGCTGAAGACGACACGTCTCCATTCGTCCCTCCATTCACGCCTGTCGCGACACCACTGGAGGCGGGCTGCACGATGTTGGGGCGTGAGCGGAAGACGGCCTAACGGTGTGCGGGACCGTAGCCCAGCTTCATGGAGACGGTTGCGAATGGTCCTCGCCGATACCCCAGGAGCAACAGTGTCCCTAATTTGCTGGGAAGTGGCGGTGCGGTCCCCTACGGCACTGCGTAGGATCCTACGGTCTTGGCGTGCATCCGTGCGTCGCTGCGGTCCGGTCCCAGGTCGACGGGCACGTGCACCTTCCGCCGACCACTGGCGACAACATCGATGTACTGTGGAGACCTCACGCCCCACGTGTTGAGCAATTCGGCGGTACGTCCACCCGGCCTCCCGCATGCCCACTATACGCCCTCGCTCAAAGTCCGTCAACTGCACATACGGTTCACGTCCACGCTGTCGCGGCATGCTACCAGTGTTAAAGACTGCGATGGAGCTCCGTATGCCACGGCAAACTGGCTGACACTGACGGCGGCGGTGCACAAATGCTGCGCAGCTAGCGCCATTCGACGGCCAACTCCGCGGTTCCTGGTGTGTCCTCTGTGCTGTGCGTGTGATCATTGCTTGTACAGCCCTCTCGCAGTGTCCGGAGCAAGTATGGTGGGTCTGACACACCGGTGTCAATGTGTTCTTTTTTCCATTTCCAGGAGTGTATATCTTTTATCCTTCCATGAGTTTATCTTCAATCCAGTCATTAATTGTTTTCCTGGACTGTTCTACATCACCAAAGCTGAGCTGCTCGACTCCAGCAAGGAACCTGTCAGCCGTTTGCCGGAATTCCTTCTTGATTTCGAAATCATGTAGAAGATATATTTTGTTGGCAATGTCAAGTAATACATTTTCAGATTCCTGGCAGAAAAGTTTGCACTTTAGTACCATAAAAACAAGTTACTCAGTATTAATAATTAAAATTTATTTAGGCCTCCTAATTACTGTATACAAACTATGATTATTGCTATAATAACGATAGGAACTTGGATGCAAGAGCGCTTCTAGGCGCTTCAGTCTGGAACGGTCGCAGGTTCGAATCCTGCCTCGGGCATGGATGTGTGTGATGTCCTTAGGTTAGTTAGGTTTAAATAGTTCTAAGTTCTAGGGGACTAATGACCTCAGAAGTTAAGTCCCATAATGCTCAGAGCCATTTGAACCATTTTGATGGTTTTCGGAACCTGTTATGACTTCCATCTGTGAATAAATTATTAATAGCTACTGATGGCGGCAATAATGTTGATTGTTGTCGTAAGATCTGCATAATAGAAAATAATTTCTCATTGCATCTGTTTTTATTTTTATTTATTTATTTGTTTATTTATTTTTGTCTGTACAGACTGTTGGTGACACGGGCCGTTGCTAACTCCTGTTCCTGCAGTCTAAAAAAAATACTAGGTGAGACAGTTGTGGAACAGGGAGATTTCCAAACGGAACTTTCATGCTCTACGCAAGGGAGCAAAAAGGACTGTTTTTGAGATCTAGCGCTTTAATGAGTCGCTGTTCTTTTATTACAGAAGAACGGAAAAATCTAATAATTATTGGATGACTATCAGCATGACTTTCAGATGGGTAAAAAATAGGCAGTCCTAACGTTGCACTTGATAATCGAAGCACGACTTAAAGAAAATACGAAAACGACAATAGGCTTTATCGACACAGAAAAAGCCTCGGACAGTATAAAATGCAAGGGATGTTCGAAATTCAGAAAAATTAGTAGAAGCTTCTAGGGAAAGACGGGTAATATATAATATTTATAAGAACGAAGACAGAACAATAAGAGTAAAAGATCAAGAACGGAGTGCCCGACTTAAGTAGCATATAAGATGGAAGTGCAGTCTTTCTCCCATACTCTTTTGCCTGTACATCGAAGAAGAAATGACGGATATAAAAGATTGAATTAGAAGTGAGATTAAAATTTAGGATGAAAGAACATCAGTGATAAGATTTGCTCATGACATTATTATCCTCAGTGAAAGAAATAAAAAATGAGATGACATTCTTAACTGAAAGAAGAGTCTACTGATCTCTGAATATACACTCCTGGAAATGGAAAAAAGAACACATTGACACCGGTGTGTCAGACCCACCATACTTGCTCCGGACACTGCGAGAGGGCTGTACAAGCAATGATCACACGCACGGCACAGCGGACACACCAGGAACCGCGGTGTTGGCCGTCGAATGGCGCTAGCTGCGCAGCATTTGTGCACCGCCGCCGTCAGTGTCAGCCAGTTTGCCGTGGCATACGGAGCTCCATCACAGTCTTTAACACTGGTAGCATGCCGCGACAGCGTGGACGTGAACCGTATGTGCAGTTGACGGACTTTGAGCGAGGGCGTATAGTGGGCATGCGGGAGGCCGGGTGGACGTACCGCCGAATTGCTCAACACGTGGGGCGTGAGGTCTCCACAGTACATCGATGTTTTCGCCAGTGGTCGGCGGAAGGTGCACGTGCCCGTCGACCTGGGACCGGACAGCAGCGACGCACGGATGCACGCCAAGACCGTAGGATCCTACGCAGTGCCGTAGGGGACCGCACCGCCACTTCCCAGCAAATTAGGGACACTGTTGCTCCTGGGGTATCGGCGAGGACCATTCGCAACCGTCTCCATGAAGCTGGGCTACGGTCCCGCACACCGTTAGGCCGTCTTCCGCTCACGCCCCAACATCGTGCAGCCCGCCTCCAGTGGTGTCGCGACAGGCGTGAATGGAGGGACGAATGGAGACGTGTCGTCTTCAGCGATGAGAGTCGCTTCTGCCTTGGTGCCAATGATGGTCGTATGCGTGTTAGGCGCCGTGCAGGTGAGCGCCACAATCAGGTCTGCATACGACCGAGGCACACAGGGCCAACACCCGGCATCATGGTGTGGGGAGCGATCTCCTACACTGGCCGTACACCACTGGTGATCGTCGAGGGGACACTGAATAGTGCACGGTACATCCAAACCGTCATCGAACCCATCGTTCTACCATTCCTAGACCGGCAAGGGAACGTGCTGTTCCAACAGGACAATGCACGTCCGCATGTATCCCGTGCCACCCAACGTGCTCTAGAAGGTGTAAGTCAACTACCCTGGCCAGCAAGATCTCCGGATCTGTCCCCCATTGAGCATGTTTGGGACTGGATGAAGCGTCGTCTCACGCGGTCTGCACGTCCAGCACGAACGCTGGTCCAACTGAGGCGCCAGGTGGAAATGGCATGGCAAGCCGTTCCACAGGACTACATCCAGCATCTCTACGATCGTCTCCATGGGAGAATAGCAGCCTGCATTGCTGCGAAAGGTGGATATACACTGTACTAGTGCCGACATTGTGCATGCTCTGTTGCCTGTGTCTATGTGCCTGTGGTTCTGTCAGTGTGATCATGTGATGTATCTGACCCCAGGAATGTGTCAATAAAGTTTCCCCTTCCTGGGACAATGAATTCACGGTGTTCTTATTTCAATTTCCAGGACTGTAGATGTGGATTAAAGCGAAGAAACGCTAAAGTAATGGTGAGGAGTTACAGAAATGAGGTTAGTGATAAACATGACTATGTAATTGTGGACCATCAAGTGGACGAATTGAAGGAAAACCGCTACCTTGGAAGCACAATAACACATGGCGAAAGAAGCAACGAGGACATAAAAAGTATAGTAGTACAAGCCAAGAGGACATTCCTAGGCGAAACAAGTCCACTAGTATCAAACTAGGGCTCAAATTAGGGGAAGCAATATCTGAGATCTTACGTCTGGACTAGCACGGTATGATAGTGAAACATGGACTGTATAAAACAGGAAGAAAATAATCGAAGTGTTTGAGATATGGTGTTATACAGTGAAGAGCCAAAGAAACTGGTACAGCTGCCTAATATCGTCTAGGGCCCCCGTGACCACGAAGACGCGTCGCAACACGACGCGGCATGGACTCGACTAGTGCCTGAAGTAGTGCTTGAGAGAATTGACACCATGAGTCCTGGAGGGCTATCCATAAATTCGTAAGAGTACGAGGGGATGGAGATCTCTTCTGACACGTTGCAAGGTTTCCCAGATACGCTCATTAATGTTCATGTCTGTGGAGTTTGGTGGGTAGCGGAAGTGTTTAAACTCAGAAATGTGTTACTGGAGCCACTCTGTAGCACTTCTGGACGTGTGGGGTGTCGCATTGTCCTGCTGTTATTGCAGATGTCCGCCGGAACGCACAATGGACATGAACGGATGCAGGTGATCAGACAGAATGGTTACGAACGTGCCACCTGTCAGTCGTATCTAGACATATAAGAGGTCCCATTTCACTCCAACTTCACACGCCCCACACCATTACGGAGCCTCCAACATCTTGAACAGTTACCTGCTGACATGCAGGGTCCATGGATTCATGAGGTTGTCTCCATACCCGTACACGTCCGTCCGCTCGATACAATTTGAAACGAGGCTCTCCCGGCCAGGTAACATGTTTCCAGTCCTCAACAGTCCAATGCGTTCACATGTCCAGGCGAGGCGTAGGGCTTTGTGTCGTGAAGTCCTCAAGGGTACACGAGTGGGCCTTCGGCTCCGGGAGCCCACATCGATGATGTTTCGTTGAATGGTTCGCACGCTGACACTTGCTTATGGCCCAGCTTTGAAATCCGCAGCAATTTGCAGGAGGGTTGCACTTCTGTCACGTTGAACGATTCTCTTCAGTCATCGTTGGTCCCGTTCTTGCAGCATCTTTTTCCGGCAGCAGTGGTGTCGGAGATTTGATGTTTCAACAGATTCCTGATATTCACGGTACGCTCGTTATATGGCAGTGCGGGAAAATCGTCACTTCATCGCTACCTCGGAGATGATGTGTCCCATCACTCGTGCGCCGACTATAACACCACGTCCAAATTCACTTACGTCTTGATAACCTGCCATTGTAGCAGCAGTAACCGATGTAGCAACTGCGCCAGACACCTGTTGTCTTGCATAGGCGTTGCCGACTGCAGCGCCGATTCTGCCTGTTTCCATTTCTCTGTATTTGAGTACGCATGCCTATACCAGCTTCTTTGGCGCTTCAGTGTAGGAGGATGACGAAAATTAGGTGGAGTGATAAGATGAGGAGGTTGTCAGTAGAATCGTCGATAAAAGGAACATATGGAGAACACTGGCTAAATGAAGAGACAGGGTGAGAAGTCATTTATAAATACATCATGGAATAAACTCCATTGTACTAGAGGGAGCTACAGAGAGTAAAAACTGCAGATGAAGAAAAAGATTCGAGTACACCCAACGAATACCTCGGATCGTAAGGTGCAACTCATGTTCTGAGATGAAGAGGTAGGAATTTGTGGTGGTGTCCTGCGTTTTGGCCATAGCAATGTAGCGAGACGCAGCATTCACGAACGAGTAGGAGAAAGCTTGAGTAAACACTGTCAAAACGAGAAGCATAATCCATGAATAACAAACTACACGAAATAGTTCTCCATACTTAAGTTCACAAAATTTGTTCCCAATATCCACAGGCCAGCCTAGCTTCACGAAACCACGTTTGGAACACAGAAACAAACTTTTCACATTTCAGGACAAGTCAAATATTGTAGTGTTATGTCCAAAGATTTTAAAGGTTGGACTATAAACAAAAATTTAATGCAGACGAATCCCTAAAATCTCTCAAGTTTCCAGATGGCATGTTGTACTAATCTAGACCTGTGACTGAGTTCAGCTAGCAGTTAAAGGGTACACACGATGTAAAATAAAAGGTAAAGAGCATACATAATTTAAATAACAACATAATCAGATGTAACATACTTCCTAACCTAAACATAATGCGTGTGTATGCATGTCAGGAGAATAAAAGAAAAAAAAAAACCACTGAGGATGCTGCAACAGTGGCGAAAAATGTTTGGGTGTTAAAACAATAATTTTATATACTTGCAAAAGGCGGATCCGTTCCTAATTCATTATTATTTTTTGCATGTACGGGAAATGAGCTCAAAACTCGGATATGCAATCAGAGGAAGAACGAAAATCTAAGAGCCAGAAAAACAAGAGAGGAAAATACTGAGAAATATTTAAAGGTCAGTACAGAAAGATGGGATCCGCATAAGAAGAAGGGCGACAGAACTTTATGAACAGGCAGAGACGATTTGTAACATCAGGAACAGAGCGACAGAGTTCTACGTACACAGAATGAAACAGACTGACCGACAATATTTTAATGTAGTGGCAGCTAGTAGCATGAAAGTCAACTGGACAAAGGAAACCATGCAACATCTCAAGAAACTAAACATTTCCACGGAAGACATGACAGACTGGAAAAAATACAGAGAAAATATTGGGAAGAAAGAAGACAGACACAGAAAAAAAGAGAAGAAAATTTATTGGATGCTAGCGCGCTCCTTAAGGAGGAATTACGCACAATAATAATAATAATGGTAAATAGTAGAACAGCATCATGATAACCAATGAAGCAATTCTTTCTAATCGACCTATGATATAACTGAGTAACATAACTGACTAAGTCTGTTCCGATGACTCATCGCTATTCTCAGCACCGACAATTTGCAAGTTAACTACAATGAGAAGATGACCAGATACAGGGGTGAGACAGGTGACCTAAATGCTACATGGAAACCAAAGTCTGTACACGCCGCCCCAGTGATAATAACGTACACCAAATCTATCCGAAAACGAACTGAAGAGCAGAAAGTAAGTGAAGCTGTCACCAATCCAAAATTGTTTTGAACGCCATTGTGTTTTACTAGGCATGGTCCTGTTGGAGGTGGTGTGTCATAGCCTTCCACCGGCATTTTAGCTAACTTACTATGTCTGTTATAGAAGGGACATGCAATTTAACATGTATTTCCAACCATGGCGTAACGCCGCATTTTTCACATCAACAGACGTTGCCAGAGGTGAAAAAAGTGATAACCGACAGATAAAAATGCTATATTTAATCGAGGATCGAATTAGAGACGTGTGGATTCCTACTGTGGTTCTTTACCACCAAGCCAAAGAGCATACTAGATCTAAAACTGTAACCTTGTTTGATGGCACTTGCAGAATTACCACCAAGCCAAAGAGCATACTAGATCTAAAACTGTAACCTTGATTGATGGCACTTGCAGAAGGCATTTGTGAAGAACTCCTGCAGAAAACATAATTAGCTTGGGAATAATGTAACAATGTTGTCTAAACTGCTGTCATATGAATACCATGAATAAAAATGAGTCACCCAATACGTTATCATAGAAATAATAATAATAATAATCACAGTCTTTCACGACAGCAATATTTGTTACTGTACCAAATATTAATTATTATTATTTTCACAGATTTAATCTGAAATAAAACTAAACTGGCGCTTTGTACTCACATTTAGCCGATGCACAAGGGCATTAATTCCATTGTCTGTGACCATCTTGTCGCTGGGCAGGTGCAAACCTCTCTGTAACTCCTTTGCTGTGTTGCCCTTTGCTCCGAAATATACCAAAGCGAGAACTACTTGAATGCTTAGGGGCGAGAAAAAGAGATTCCCTGGATCATTCCCCAGTACCTGAAATCATACACGCATGATTCTCATGGCATTATGTAGCTACATATTAGAGTTTGCTTTGCTGTAATGCAAATTATCTAAATCTATTGCCTTTCTGGAAGCCGTCAGCATTATAGTCTGTTCATTGTAAAATGTATCGTGATGTAAACATTACGCAGCGTATTCTTCCGCGTTGCTGTTACGTCATTAGATTTTATTTCCCGTTAAGCTTCAGCTGTGTATTGTCGGACAAGATAATAACCTTACGTTTTATGCGACAGCGTAGCTTGACCACACTACTCCGCGAAGGTAATCCAGTACACAAGGGTTGACCGGCGCATTTAAGCAGGGATGTCAGTCCATTAAGAAAACGACGCAGTGTCAGCCATTTTCACCATACACATCGGATACACGAACAAATGAGAAGCGCCACAGTGACCGCCCGCATGTTAGTTGAGAAGCAATTAAGATGGAGGGGAGGGGAGACTTCCCGACATGTTCTTCATTCTCACAACAGGAGAGGCTCTTTGCACCCTCCTGCCGTCGAATGATTCTTCAGAATGACGTAAACAATTGAACGCTCCTGTACAGGAAAATCAGCACTTACAAACTGAAAAATCGTGAGTATTGCATTGTCACACACAAAGGTTGATTTTCTTTCTCTAAAGCGTACAACACAGGATGTCACTTCGCTAAACATTTTAAAAAAGATAACGTAAAATGGCATCGAACCCACAAGCCTGGGTACACAAGTCAGTATATTTACTATGCTACTACGACTGTGTAGATTTGGTGATATTTTTGTAGTTATATCATACCACACTTCCCATATTAATCAAAAAGCTAAAAACTTAAGCGTTTCGACGTTTCATGTTCAAAGGAGAAATTGATAGAATATTCACAAACCCAGCTGACAGGTACCGATCAGAACTAGCAGCAACATCGTGTACAGAACTGTTCAGAGAAAGAGACTGTACACTGAGATTTGGAATAGGCAATATATAGAGTAAGCAATTTGCTTACTGATCAGCAAAACCACTGCTATTTGTGAATGCTTCAGAGCGTCTAAAAGTTAAGTTTAATTAGCGGTAACATAACATAACTCCAGCTTCATCCGCAAACAGCATTACATAATTGTGGTCTACTTCCAGTGGCATAACAACACCCGTGTGCTACGACCGCTGACCAATCGCCGCATTGCGTTTGCTTACATCAGAATCTTTGTTACGATGACCAGACTACAGAAAAAAAAGCTGGATTAACGAACGATGGCCGTCGAGTTTACGCTTGTTTTGTGCACCTACGTCACGCTCTCTCCGACAGCCAATTAACTTTCATTACTGTTCTGAGCGCTGTGCTGTGAATGCTGGAGCCAATGCGAGTATTAAAAGTGATCTTAGCGCGTTATTTACGGACTTTTTATTCCGTTTGTTGTGGACTGTCATCGCTGGTGGTGGTGGTGGTAAGCGACAAATTCTCCATGAGCAAGCGACAGACGTGATTTGCAGGATACACGCTTTCTCCATGCACAAACCACGTGCTTGCGCGTGTGGCAACTGTAACTTGGAACCGGCAACAATGCAATTGCCTCGAACTGCGCGAACCGTCATCGTTCGTGAATCGGACTTTTAATTACTACAGTTCCTGTAGTTCCTGTTAATGAAAATGTGTTATATCTGTCAATTTTCGCTCCATGATACTCCATCTGCTTTGCGGAACTGCTAGTGCAAAACAAAAAGGGACGGTGCAGCCACTGACGCTTTGCATGAGGTAGCAACTATATTTTTCAAGTGAGAATGCGGTATTAACATTGTTGCAGAGTGATGACCCATATGCGCCAGAGAGTCTTGCACTCAGACTACACGAATTTCAGAAAATGACGTTGCGTCTGTATCTGACGAGTAGTGCGTTTAAAATTTATTCTCACCTTGTACAGATCCACAGGGAAGGCGGTGTTTGAATGGGATATGGCATCGAGAGCAGCTACGGCGTGAGCGTCACCCATGCCGCCTACAGTTAATAGCCACCTTAAGACAAGCCAAGAAAAAGTTGCATGTAAATAGGAGGGATTCCCTAATAATACTCGTCTTAATAATGTTTTGCATATCCTGGCTAACAATAACGCTTTAAGTTCAAAATGGTTCAAATGGCTCTGAGCACTATGGGACTTAACATCTATGGTCATCAGTCCCCTAGAACTTAGAACTACTTAAACCTAACTAACCTAAGGACAGCACACAACACCCAGTCACCACGAGGCAGAGAAAATCCCTGACCCCGCCGGGAATCGAACCCGGAAACCCGGGCGTGGGAAGCGAGAACGCTACCGCACGACCACGAGCTGCGGACACGCTTTAAGTACCTGAAAATGAAACGAACCGAAACTGGTGGAGATATTTAGTTACTAACAGAATAAAACTTTTAACATCACTTGGAATTTTAATTACTATATTTAGTTATTTATCAAGTTCCGTGTGACAGCCGGCCGGTGTGGCCGAGCGCTTCTAGGTGCTTCAGTCTGGAACCGCGCGACCGCTACGGTCGCAGGTTCGAATCCTGCCTCGGGCGTGGATGTGTGTGTTGTCCTTAGGTTAGTTAGGTTTAAGTAGTTCTAAGTTCTAAGGGACTGATGACCTTAGCTGTTAAGTCCCATAGTGCCCAGAGCCATTTGAACCATTTTTCTCCGTGTGACAACGCGAACCAAAGCTACGAGTTTCTCATGGAACAAGTCAGTACATAGTTTAGAAAATACAAAACATTTAATTAAAAAAATGGGAGCGTATACGAATAAATAACACATTACAGAGAAAAGTTCTGAGCTACTGTGAGGAACTTTAGTGCAAATTAGGAGTGTGATACAAGAAAAATTTTAAATACTTGGAGTTTATGACTATTTCTTGAGTTCTGCTGGTGTTCTACAGTGCATGAGGAAGTGGTATCCAAGTGCAGATCTTTTTCGGTAGAGTGAATTAATGTTGCAGCTTCTTCTGAATGAGTCAGTACTGTCTAATCTTATGACAGAATGTACGCTGCTGGAAAAAGTTAGTATTTCCTTTAGAGGTTTCCAATTAACGCAAGATTTATTGTTGCAACAGTGCATATGGAGACCAACAAGCACAAGCAGTACTGAGTTATCAGGTATCTACCGATTCTGAAACATCCATCTTAGTACACATGGTGTACCCTCCATGGGCAGCAAAACATACGCTGAACCTGGCATCCAGTTTCACGTGCAGTGTGTGGGCAAGCGTTATCCTGTTGGAACAACACATCACCTTCCCGCTCCAAGAACGACAAAGGAACGGGTCAAACAACATTCTGCACGTACCGAACTCTGGTTGGCACCCCAATCCCCTCCCCAGAAACACCAAAGGTGAATGGGAGTTATACCTTATCCCACCAGACTTTAATACCGGCGGTGGAGCCAGTGCGTTTTTGACGAATGCACTCTACGAGACAGCGCTCGCCAGCTCTACGTTGTACATGCAAACGACCATTGCATGCATACAGGCAGCATCTGCTTTCATCGCTGAAGACCAGGGCGCGCCATTCCAAATGATCCTCTGACCCCAACAGTCGAGCCGCGCCCATCGACACTGTGGCATGAGTGGAAGACTGGCTACAGATGTGAGCGCTCGTAGTCTCACTGCTAATAACCGTTTCGCAACAGTTCGTGTTTTTACGTCTGGGCTCAGAAGACCTCTTACCTTTGCTGTGGTAGCTGTACGATTTGCCATAGCCGACCTTAATTTTGGCGACGTTGCTGGCGGGCGTCTGTGCTGCGTGGTCCAGAGTCTTGTCTATGCGTATGGGGACGTTCACGTGACCACTGGTACCGGCATCGTTGCACAACTGTCACAGCACGCCCAACTTGTGTAGTAATTCTCCAGCAGGACCGTCCCGTCACTCGGAAGGCCACGGTTTGACCTCTTTTAAACTCGCTCAGTTGGCTGTAGAAATCATTAGTGCCTCTCTGTGGCATGGCTGCCTGCTTGCTTCACACGTTTGCACTACACCGAGTGTTGTGGCTGTGAGCGTTTCCTATTGAGCGTAAACGCAGATGGCGCTCTGGTAGCTGTATCAATACGCTATCTGTTGGCAGACGGTGTTGAAAGCATTATCATTGCATCTATCATTCCCCAGGTGGCATATACCGTCGTCGGATCAAAATCGATCTCGTCTTCCCAGGTGCACTCATTTTTTTCCCGGCAATCTATGTACATGGATGGCGGAGTAGAATTACGAAATACTTGAATAATGGAATACAGGGAGTTTGCTATGAAACGCCACAGGCCATTCTGATCGTTTTTTTTTTCGGCTACGAATATGCTCGGTGAGTACACACCGTTACCCCAAAATTTTTGAGGTACTAAAGTGCGCGTCATATATGTTGGCGGCCGAGTTTAGGTTTGTTCTGCGCATCTGACGTCACAAAACACAGTCAGCCAATGAACAGAGATCGACGTTGCCAGATCTCGACTGCAGAGCAGAGCACGGACGAGTGTCTTCAGTTTTAGAAACGTTCAGTCATAAATAAAGTAATAGAACAAAGGCAATGCCTTGATAGCAGATTTTCTTTTATAGAAAGTTTGGAAAAAGCATTCTTTATACCAATTGCTTCATATTCTATTAATTAATTAAACCAAACAAGCAATAAGTCTTCTAATTGAGGCGATAGCAAGGAAAGGTGTTTGTATCAATCTCACGAACCGCTTTTTCGCAATAAAGAACAGCGGTAATTGTTTATTTCCTATTGTACTTCGACGAAGTGTGAGTAATTCATAATCATACCAACAGTGTTTGTCAGTATTTTGCGTGACCTGTTAGATACCACGTGGTGTTACATTGTAGGACGAGTTGCGGTAGCGTAACGGTTAAGGCGTTGGGTTAGTAAGCGAAAGGTGTAGAGTTCGAACCTTGTGCAGTGCTTATATTCTTTATTTAAAAACAATATCGGAGTGTCTTACTTCACGAATTTTATTCGTTTGAATGCAGTTTTTTGAAATTTCTAGTGCTTGGTCTCTTCATTAACCCTTTCGCTGCTGCAGACACGTGCTCCCCGCATTCCGCGCTGTGCGCGATTTTGTCATCACTGCACTGCTCGCCTGTGCTGACACATGGTGTTCCGACTGCTTTGACACTCTTATCATTCTATTTCACAAAAACTATTTGGCTCAAAAATTAGATTTTTACACATCTTCTTGACTGATACCTTCCCCCCATAAATGACTTAATTTTGTTTCGATGTTCAACCCAGTTATTGTGCAGCATTAAATATAGTAAACCATTGCACGAAATTTTGAAGAGTTTGCACAGGTAAATGTCCATAGAGTATACTTTCCGTATGGTCGATTTTAGTTGCCACAATGTTGAGAATGAAATGTGGACAAGACACCTAAATTTCATATAAAATTTACTGTGTAACAATATCTCATTTAATTTAAGTACCACATAGGTGTCGCATGTAATATTGAGAAATATTCCATCTTTCGCGACTGCAACAAAAGCGTGTCTGCACAGGCGAGCAGTGCAGTGACAAAATCGCGCACAGCGCGGAATGCGGGGAGCACGTCTCTGTAGAAGCGAAAGGCTTAATGCGGCCGTGGTGGCTTTACTTCATGAACTGCGCGCTCCCCCCTAAACGTAAGCTTGCGAACTATGCTATACTATGGCGCTGCTTCTATTGGCGCGTGCGTCGTGTGCAACTGGCAACGCAGCAATCTCCCGCGTCTGGGCGGGCATGCGCGAGCCGCCAAGATAAAAGAATTGAACTATAGACTGAAAGTAACCAAAGTAGACAATCGGCACGGTTTCAGCTTCTCAGACAGTGGAGATCATTCTCATATTGAAGAATATTCGGTTTCTGCACTAAATGTAGAACGTGACACTTCCAGGAAATCTTTCCACCCATTCTCAGTCATAAGAATTTAAAATGGTCCACTTCCCTTCCTAACCACCTTGTTGTTGTTGTTGTTGTTGTTGTTGTTGTGCCTGCAGTCCGAAGATTGGTTCAATGCAGCTCTTCATGCGACTCTATCCTGTAGAAAACTCTTCATCTCCGAGTAACTACTGCAACCTACGTCCTTCTGAACCTACTTACTGTATTCATCCGATGGTCTCGATCTACGATTTTTACTCCCCACACTAAATTGGTGATCCCTTGATGTCTTAGAACGTGTCTTATCAACCGATCCCTTCTTCTAGTTAGGTTGTGCCCTAAATTTCTTTTCTCCCCAATTGTATTCAGTACCTCCTAATAAGCTGCCTGATCTACCCACCTAATCTTCAGCATTCTTCTGTAGCACCACATTTCGAAAGCTTCCATTCTTTTTTGTCCAGACTGTTTATCGTCCATGTTTCACGTCCATGCATGGCTACTCTCCAGACAAATACCTTCAGAAAAGACTCCCTAATACTTAAATCTATATTCGATGTTAACAAATTTCTCTTCTTCAGAAACGCTTTCCTTCCCATTGCCAGTCTAAATTTTATATAATCTCTGTCTCTACCATCATCAGCTATTTTGCTGCAAAAATACCAAAACTCATTTACTACTTTAAATGCCTCATTTCATAATCTAGGTCCCTCAGCATCACCTGATTTAATTCGACTAAATACCATCATCCTCGTTTTGCTTTCGTTGTTTGTGGTGTCACCGCCAGACACCACACTTGCTAGGTGGTAGCCTTTAAATCGGCCGCGGTCCATTAGTATACCCCGGACCCGCGTGTCGCCACTATCAGTGATTGCAGACCGAGCGCCGCCACACGGCAGGTCTACAGAGACTTCCTAGCACTCGTCCCAGTTGTACAGCCGACTTTGCTAGCGATGGTTCACTGACAAAATACGCTCTCATTTGCCGAGACGATAGTTTAGCATAGCCTTCAGCTACGTCATTTGCTACGACCTAGCAAGGCGCCATTATCAGTTACTATTGATATTGTGAATCATGTACCGTCCAAACCGACGTTCACCATTAATGGATTAAAGATAAGTATTCCACCAGCTACGTCCGTTTTTCTAAATTCTAATTTCCTTGTCCTGTTCCAGACCTCACACCAGCCTGCGTGAGCTAAAACGCGTGCCTTTCGGCCTCCTCTAGTAACACGGTGTTGGCTCTCCTGCCAACCAAAACATTGTTGTTCATCTTATATCCTCCTTTCAACACACTGTCCATTCATTCAACTGCTCTTACGACGGCTCTTATATCCTCTTTTCAAGACACTGTTCAGTCTGTTCAGCTTCCTTTACTACCATAAAATTTATCTTTTGCAAGACATTTGTGTTAGTACTTGTTCGTATCGTGTTTTGATGCAATTAGTGAAATGCTGAGCTCAGAGAGAGGGTACGGTGTAAGTATTATACAGTGCACAGCCTTGGGAGTAAGTTTCCCTAGAAAAGAAAAAAGGAAGGGAAAACCATAGTGTGAAAGTGTGAAGTGGAATGATAGATGTTTTATTGCCGTTATCATTATTGTTGTGTCTAGACAAGACAGCCTAGACACAATGAGAGGAAGCCGAAAGGGACGCGCTAAGCTAAAGCAGGATGGCGTGAGGTCTGAAACAGGATACGTAATGAATGCTATAAAGAAAAGTACGTAGCTTCTGGAAGACTTAACTTTAATCCATCCTTTTGGTACATCTGGAGATTGTGGCGATACAAGTGAGACTCTTTAGATACATGCAATGTTACTAATGCCGCCTTGCTAGGTCGTAGCCATTGACTTAGCTGAAGGCTATTCTAACTATCTGCTCGGCAAAGGAGCGAGGCTTCGTCAGTGTAGTCGCTAGCAAAGTCGTCCGTACAACTGGGGCGAGTGCTATCCCGTATCTCGAGACCTGCCTTGTGGTGGCGCTCGGTCTGCGATCACACAGTGGCGACACGCGGGTCCGACATGTACTAAATGGACCGCGGCCGATTTAAAGCTACCACCTAGCAAGTGTGGTGTCTGGCGGTGACACCACAATTATTATTATTTATTTTTGTTGCATTCTTAACGTTAATTTGTTGTCTGAAAGCAACATCATTTAGAAAAACATTTTTGATTCATCTGTCACAATGAGACCCTAATACTGCCGAATTAAATGCAAAGAAATAGAATCATCTTTGTCTGTCTTCACTGCAGACGATCTCCAGCTTAATGCTTTCAGTTTGCCACACAAATAGACATCGTAGTTCAGTCCCCCAACAAAGTGCTCTGATTGTTCATTTTAACCAATAGTGCCTCCCACCCCCACCCCAAGAAGTGAGAAGAGGCTTGAAGTTATCCAACGAGTCTACATCTCGCGTAAGATGTGTGTAACACTCGGTTCTTTGATCACGTCCGCCCTTCCCTCGCTCAGTTAGGATGGCTGCAAGCGGGTAGGGGACCTGAGTTTCACACGCACCGTTTTCTTCGTGGGTTTCGTATTCGCTGGTGTCCTCAACACGTCTCCTGTAACGTCAGATACCTATCAACATTCCATAACTGCGTACCTGATCAGATAGATCAGCACTTGGTTGCACTAACATATAAGATTAAATTTTTTGTCCATCTAATTTTCCATTTCAGCCGTACACCCAGCAACTTGGGTGTCAGCCAGAACCACACTGCATTCAAAAAGATGTTAAAGTTTTATCTGTAATCAGTATAGCTACATTTCTCGCCATATCGAAGCTGTTTTCCTTCTGTCAAAAAGAGAACAACTATATCACACTGATAAGACCAGAGACGCTTTCCACATCGCTGGCTATTTTTGTTTTCTTCCTTCGATATTATCTGCTAATCTTACCCATTGTTTTTAATCGTGCTTTCTCTGTCATTTTCTCCACATTTTATTTCTTCTGCATTGCTTAATTACGTTTGTGTTTGTTCTAGCTCATATTCAAGAAGAACGTAATGAGTATACTTCTTAACGTACTGGCGTTATGTATTGTTCATGTACTATGCGTATTGGAACGTTGACGCAATAATAAAGTCCCGATAGAGTTAACGCCAACGGCCTTGTCGCAATGGTAACACCTGTTTCCGTCAGGCCACCGAAGTTTAAGCGCTGTCGGGGATAGCTAGCGCTTGGCTGGGTCACCTTCCGGGTCTGCAAGGGGCTGTTGGCAAGCGGGGTGCACTCAGCCCTTGTGAGGCCAACTGAGGAGGTACTTGATTGAGAAGTAGCGGCTCCGGCCACGAAAACCGATAACGGCCAGGAGAGCGGTGTACTGACCACATGACCTCTGTATCTGCATCCAGTGATGCCTAAGGGCTTCCGGGTGACACGGCGGTCGGTCGGTACCGCTGGGCCTTTAAGGCTTGTCCGAACGGTGTATTTTTTTGTTTGGACAGAGCTAAGGGACAGTCTGAAGAATTAATTTTGCCATGTGAAATAAATGCATAAATACACTCTAAGACAGAAAAAAAAGAACGACGCACCATGAAAACCAAGTAAACGATTACAATTTCTGAAAAATTGGACGATTTATTCTAGAGAAAGAGCTTCACAAATTGAGCAAGTCTATAACGTGTTGGTCCACCTCTGGCCTTTATCAAAACTGTTATTCGGCTCGGCACTGATTGGCAGACTTATTGGATGTCCTCCTGAGGGATATCGTGACAAATTCTGTCCAACCGGCGCGTTAGGTCGTCAAAATCGCGAGCTCTGCCCATAATGCTCCAGACGTTCTGGACTGGGGAGAGATCCAGTGGCGTCGCAAGTTAATACGCGATAACATTCAGTGCAACATAGCCCGCTGTGTTGGAGCTTAGGAAGCTGCAAACTTGTGTCCTGCCCATGACTCATAAGCACAGCTGTCGCTGCTAGGCAGCGAGAGAACGGCTCCTGCGACACTTCGAGCGACTGTATATTCATACCTCCTACGAATCTAAATAAAACACATTAAATATGGACAGATTATTTTTAAATTTCATATACTAGTTTTTGTTAGAAGAAGCTCTCCACAAAATTTCAAAGTCGTACATATTATAGTTTCGGAAATTCAGAAAAATTACCTAAAACACCCCAGACCGACACTTAGACTGCAAAACTCAGTTAGGAATAATAACAGTTTGTCTTTTAGTATCATTTGAAATCATTACTAGAGTTCTCAAGGTGTAGAATGATTTAATTGAGATTTTATTTTCAAAACCTTAATTATTTTGCATTTTCGTACGATAATATTCAGAAAATATTATCTGTTTATTAGGTTGTTGTGAGAATAAATGCGAATGAGTGAGAGTGTGTATGTGTGACATACGTTAACATTCAATATTATATTACGTACAACATTACCTAACTAGAACGTGGAAAAGTTGTGTGTTACCCACATTGCTGATGGCGTTATGTCTAGGTGTGATTGCTTTTGTAAGAAGGCAGCCAGAATAGCCGTTTGCAGAGTAATCGTTTTCTAAATTATTTTCAAGATTAATTTTAATTTCGTTTCGTTTTATCAAACATTGTGTAAGTATTTGCATTTCGGAGGAGACAAATGCTTTTCTGAATAGTAATTGGCTTAGGCGAGTTTTGCGCGAGAATGATCTCGAAGGATCATTTTGACTGGTCTGTCAGACCGATTAGATTAGGAAATGAGACACTTAAAGTAGTAAAGGAGTTTTGCTATTTGGGGAGCAAAATAACTTATGATAGTCGAAGTAGAGAGGATATAAAATGTAGATTGGCAATGGCAAGGAAAGCGTTTCTGAAGAAGAGAAATTTGTTAACATCGAGTATAGATTTAAGTGTCAGGAAGTCGTTTGTGAAAGTATTTGTATGGAGTGTAGCCATGTATGAAAGTGAAACATGGACGATAAATAGTTTGGACAAGAAAAGAATAGAAGCTTTCGAAATGTGGTGCTACAGAAGAATGCTGAAGATTAGATGGGTAGATCACGTAACTAATGAGGAGGTATTGAATAGAATTGGGGAAGAGTTTGTGGCACAACTTGACTAGAAGAAGGGATAGGTTGGTAGGTCATGTTCTGAGGCATCAAGGAATCATCAATTTAGTTTTGGAGAGCAGCATGGAGGGTAAAAATCGTGGAGGGAGACCAAGAGATGAATACACTAAGCAGATTCAGAAGGATGTAGGCTGCAGTACGTACTGGGAGATGAAGAGGCTTGCACAGGATAGAGTAGCATGGAGAGCTGCATCAAACCAGTCTCAGACTGAAGACCACAACAACAACATGTTCCGTATTCATATATGGAGTATTTTGGCGAGCAGTTTCTCTAAAAGAAAACCACTGAAAAGGGCCGAGCATGAAACTCACTATTAGTAGCGGAACTGTGACTCTGAGATCGCGTAGTCAATCTGGTCGGACTTATTTTTATTTCTGGCTGTTTGTTGTATGAATTGAGAACTGAGAGTTGTGGATTTGTTAGTTAAGTAAATATGGACTTGATGGGCGGTTTAAATGTGTGCTTAAGGGAAATAAAAAAAACTTGCTTTCAAATTTTGAACAATTTCTAATGACAGAAGCGCCAACATTACCACCCGACATGTATTATGAGATAATTGCAGGACAGCAGGCAACTAGAGTTTACGCAGACTTTGCAACATAAGTATAGGCGTCGTTTTTATCAACGCTGCTTTCCCGACGTCCAAACAGGGCGTACGTTTGCAGAGAAAAGGGATGGTGAGCGGACGCCAAACTGAGGTAGGTAGATTTTTGCAGTTGAACAGTGCACAGTACGACGAACGAAAATTTAACCCTCCTCGCCGCAATCCAACGACCTTAATGGCCTAGGTAGGGTTCGGCAAGCATGAAGACAAGTAGTAGAAACTCTCACTAAGTGCAGGGCAGTATTATCTTGCTGTAATGGAAGCCAAGGATGTCTTGTCTAGAAGGGCAACGAAAAAAGGCGTAGATTATCGCCGACGTACCACTGTGCCCCAGTGATGCCAATAATGACAACCAAAGGCGTCCTGCATTGAAATAAAATGCCCCCCCCCCCAGACCCTCACTTCTGGCTATTGGGCTGTTTGATGGGTGAAAGTCAGGTTGATATCCAACTACTGTCTGGGCCTCTCCACACACGTCTTCGATCGTCATCGGGACTCATTTCGAAACGGTACTCACCACTGAAGACAGTTCTCCTCCAGTCAATTAGACTCCAGCCGGCCGGAGTGGCCGAGCGGTTCTAGGCGCTACAGTCTGGAACCGCGCGACCGCTACGGTCGCAGGTTCGAATCCTGCCTCGGGCATGGATGTGTGTGATGTCCTTAGGTTAGTTAGGTATAAGTAGTTCTAAGTTCTAGGGGACTAATGACCTCAGAAGTTAAGTCCCATAGTGCTCAGAGCCATTTGAACCAATTAGAAAAAATGGTTCAAATGGCAGTCAAAGAGTACTGCAGACATGGAATACTCAAATGGCTCTGAGCACTATGGGACTTAACTTCTGAGGTCATTAGTCCCCTAGAACTTAGAACTACTTATACCTAACTAACCTAAGGACATTACACACATCCATGCCCGAGGCAGGATTCGAACCTGCGACCGTAGCGGTCTTGCGGTTCCAGACTGCAGCACCTTTAACCGCACGGCCACTTCGGCCGGCGAACCAATTAGACTCCAGGCCGAAGAAATGTCTGGAGACGCCCCGTACAGTGGTGGGATACTGACTTGATTGTCGCCCGCCATACGAACCGACAACGAAGAATGATGCCATTTCATTTCATAGCGGGACCAAATGGCTCTGAGCACTATGGGACTTAACATCTGAGGACATCAGCCCCTAGAACTGAGAACTACTTAAACCTAACTAACCTAAGGACAACACACACATCCGTCCCCTAGGCAGGATTCGAACCTGCGACCGTAGCGGTCGCACGGTTCCAGACCGAAGCGCCTAGAACCGCTCAGCCTCATAGCGGGACCGCTTCGGTTGTCATCCACAGTACCCTTGCAGCACAGCGGTAAGTCGACGATATTCTACGCCTTGTATTGTTGCTCTTCGCGACACGCCATCAGAGTTTACATTTCAGTAAGATAATGCTTGCCCAGACATGCCGAGAGTTTCTACTGCTTGCCTTTGTGCTTGCCAAGCCCTGGTCTTTGGCCAGCAAGGTCGCCGGATCCTCCCGGAATTGAGAACGTTTGGAGCATCACGGAAAGGGATATCCAACCAGCTCGGGACTTGGGCGATCTGACGCGTCGACTGGACAGAATTTGGCATAACACTGCTCAGGAAGACACCCAACAACTATCAGTCATGCCAAGCAGAATAACTTCTTGCGTAAGGGCCACAGGGCCAGGTGTGGATCAACGCGTTGTTGACTTGTTCTATTTGTGTAGCTTTTTGTCTTTATTAAATCATCTAACTGTTTTGAAACTGTAATATTCTGTTTGTCTGTAGACGTACATCACATCCATCGATATCCGTTCCGTTAAGAGACATAAATAGTACAGTGAACAATGCCGTTTAACTGAGGCAGTTACACGCGGCTTTATCTTGCTTGTGACGACTGGATTCTTTGTAGACTCTGAAAAGATTAAGAAATATCATCTCAGTAACAGCTCTCAGGATATGGTTAATTCAGTTTGCTGTATTTTGCTCGGGAGGTGTTACTTCCACAGTACGATGAGGGAAACTCTCTGTTGTGTGGGAGCCCTGGAAAGAAACTAATCGCAGTTGATGGTCTCAGTCGCTGTGATTGCGACACACACTACAGCTAGACGGGCTGACCTTGAGTCAGTCTGCTGCTACCCGACGCAGAGCTTCCATTAGCGCTTCTCACAACTGCTGAAGAATGACGAGGGAGTATTTCTGACAGAGATGACGACAATAGAGATGGTCTCTTACATTTTCAATTGAATTTAGATCCCATGGATGGAAATTCAATTACACAACTTCTCAGTCGCCTTCTAAACGTATGTCGCAATCCGCTTTATATGTAAAACACTCGTACGACAAAAATGGCGTAATTATGTATGCTGCAGGAAAGAAACTGACCAATGCATGTGGGAAAATTATTGTTCAACAAACTGGTTCACTCTCTAAGGAAAGACGAACATCTTAGACTTCAGTTTCTCTGTCAAGTTGTACGAAATACCAGAACTGTCCGTAGCTCATAATTTTCGAAGCACTGCACAATATGAACGTGAAATTAGTATAATTCAGCAAAGACGTGCCTGGCAACATTTAAACGCGGTAATCACCTACACGGAATTATTTGAATAGTGGCATAACTGGGACCATCAGGCCCTCTCTTACTTCCAAACAAGTGTTCTACGTATTTTACAGTACATTAATTCCGACAAGGTCTTGTATCTAATACAGAATCCAAAATTTAGGAATAACTATGACAAATAGTGAAAACAGCAGCTTTAAGACGAAAAAAATTATATGCATTTATGAAAAATAGAACAAAGACAAATGATAGACAGGTGGCTTGTGAGGGCTTTTGTTTTGTGTATGGGCACGCACAGCTGGGTTACTAGATATTTGAAATCTCGTCGTGCGATTATGATGAGATGACAGGTTCTGAATCCATGTTGCGAGCCTCTGGGATGCTTGCACACTGAGGAGCCGATGAAGTAGAAATAGTGTGTGGTAGTCACGTAACGAGTGAAACCATCCTACGTGGGCGTCTGAATCACTGACGTAGTAAAATAGGTGGATGTTACACATGTAACGGGCACGGTCATTCACGTTTGTTCTAACCCTCTAATGTATTATATGCACACCAAAGAAACTACGTATGAGGAAATAACTATACCGTCACTTATGAAACATACACCTTTTCAGAGGATCTTGGCATTAATTATTGCAAAAGTGGAGTAACTTATTAATTATTATACACCATTTCAGTTGCGAAACGCCACAATAAACAAATACGGAATAATAAGAGAGAAATCTTTGCGGTAATAGGATGTGAACACCGTCATAGGCAATATATCGCACGGACAGTTACTTAAGTTGTAGCAAAGGCAGTAGTGCGAGAGTGAAAGAGCATCATTTGCTACCTTCCGGAGTGGCTCTCTCGAGAACTAATTTTCGTATCATTATTTGATACGATTTTTTAAAGAAGAATGTAAAAGTGTGTAATCTTCATCACGTTGAACACCAATCTCAACTGATACTAATTTTATTGTTAATAAAAACCACCTAAGCTGTATTTTTACACATATATTGTGGTACGACCGGTTGCCTCAGGTTGCCCAGTAGTGAGAAAGTCATGATGGTCTGGTTGTCGTATCTGTAGATTTGTTCTTTAATATTACATACGACAACCAGACTATTTCTATCACGACTTTAGCATAATTCGGCAACCTGAAGAGGTTCTAAGAACGAAACCGGTCGCCATACAAAAAATATCTAATAACACAGCTGACTTGTGCTTTCCACTAATGATCAAAATTTTTATAAGAGTGTCACTGTTCTCTTGCATTTGATTTTGGGAGCCTGTCTCTATCTGTCCGATATTTCCAAATTAGGTTCGTCTGTTTGAATAATGAGAGTTCTCAACAACTATCTTCGACGCGTCATTATGAGAAATCAGTGAGATGCAGGCATTGACCCCAGCGCAGAAGAAACAAATGCGAACGTTACAAGTTCATAGATTTCCACGGGCAGTATCAATTTTAATAAAGAGATTTTTGGTATTAGACTGCGTCGTTATGAACCATTAAAACAAATAAAATGACGACAATTCGACTGACTTTGCAGCAGTTCTCTTCTGTGCGACTAGCTGATGGATTCTGGTGAAGGGCTTTCTATACATACTTTCTGTTTCGGTTGTCAGATAGCTACCGACGTCTCATTCTGGGATGCCGTTAAACAGTTTCAAGTAAAGATTGCTATGAAGGGGTGGTTGTACGGTAAACTATTGTGTGCATCTATGGGAGTACTGCACAACTGCTGTTATTGGTCACTAAATAAGAAGCCACCAGCTGATAAATCAATGACTTTATTTGACACGCTTCGGATAAAACCCATCCTCAGTTCGTCATGAACGTCTTGGTGATCAGATACATATGGATAACATGTAACAAATAAAGCTGTCAGCTTCGTTTGTTGCGTGCTGTCTTTATGTATCTGATCACCAAGATATACATGACAATCTGAGAATGGGTTCTGTCCGAAGAGCGTCAAATAAAGACGTTAGTTTATTAGCTGGTGGCTCCTTATTTAGTGACCAATAACAGCAGTTGTGCAGTACTCCTACTGATCCGCAGTATGGTCGCACTCTTCCTGCGTGACTTTTCGTCACAATTACAAGTTATTTCGTGCGTTACTCTACTATCTTTTCTTCAAACTGTCCAGTGGTAAGAATGTGACGTCGGTAGCCACCTGTCAATCAAGATCCAGCAGTACGTCAGCCTAAATGGGTTCGCTACAAAGTCGGTGGAAACGTCAGCACTTTATTTATTTCAGTGTTTCATATTGAACGCGGGCTAATACCCAAAATGACTGAGTTATTGACGTTTCACCGTCTAGAATCAACGGAGGGTTCTGTGAGGAAACACATCGCTTCGTGGTTGGTGACGAAGTTATAGACCGTATTTCAAATAACACTATTATGTTTGGTGCGTCTGACACTAAGATGAAAAGTAATTGCTGGTGTGGGAAGAAACTGATTGACTTATTAATCATGAAGAGTAGGTATTTCATTATAACTGATGTCAACACACAACGAGTAGAAACTTCTGAAGTGTACAAAGCCAAAGAAGTCCTTTTCTACAACGACCAAGCGCCGTTTTAAAACAACAGCGAGAACTATTGGCTTCTTACAAAAAAGACAGGTGCGGCTGCTGTGTCGCCCAGTAATTACTTCTGACTTCCCGTCTTTTATTAACTATACATCACAGAGACGTTTAACTCATCTTTTTCTTCCTTCTTCTTTCTCCTCTAACAACTACTTGATGTCTAAGGCAAAAGGAAAAAAAAAATACCTGTTGGCAACACTCTCATTAGGAAATGAAGTTCTACCAAGTTATGTCATCAGTGTGTTTAATAAAATCTCCGTGGAGTGCGAACTAACACCTACTGTTCGTAGTTCCAAAGAATGGACATACGCTTGAGTCTTCATGTATAGTATTTAGCAAAACTTACTGTTGTGACCAGTCGAAACTACAATCGTCCGGTCACAACTGCGGGTTCTTTGATTGCTCAGTGAGGTGGCATATTAAACTAGAACACATGAAACATTTGTTCACTTTATTACATAAATGAATAAAAGACCTGCTTTAAACTACACAGATCTTTGCCACAGGATTGCTTGATAAGCTACAAACGTTAATGACTATTAAAGCGTCACTTGATACACAATCTGTTCTCTTGCAGTACAACGTTCCACACTGAAATGTCATCAGTGTGTTTAATGAAATCTCCGTGGAGAAACTTTAACTAACGCGTTGGTTCTATAATATGATGATGACTCCTTCTCATTAGGTCTCGAACTGGGCAGAGCTTTTGCTAGATCTACACTATATTTACCTCAGTGTGAGGGCACTGCTAAACTAAGAGGGGAGGCGTGATCTTCAGGAGCGCGTACCTTAAGTCGTTGAGGACTGCAGGACTGTTGATGACTGTGGTATCGATTCGCGTTACCAGCTTTGGTGTGGCAACACTATCTCTGTACGATACCACACCTATCGCAAAATATCTCGCCGAGTTATTGAATAGACATTAAGACTCACTCAAATATTTACGGAGCCATCATCAAAGATAGGCGGGACTTGTTTCTAAGGCGGTCGTAGATACTCATAGAAGGATCGAATTGTAGGCAAAAAAAACAAGGTGCCGATAGTAACCATCGTATAAAATAATTGAATTTCGTGACCGAAAAGCAATAGAACCCTTTTGTTTTTCAGAATGAGATTTCCACTCTGCAGCGGAATCTGCGCTGATATGAAACTTCCTGGCCAGATTAAAACTGTGTGCCGGACCGAGACTAGAGCACTTGCCCGCGGAAGGCAAAGGTCCCGAGTTCGAGTCTCGGTCCGGCACAGAGTTTTAATCTGCCAGGAAGTTCGTTTTGTTTTTACCACTCGGAAAACTTCATTTTACGCCTCAGTGGGTAATTACCCAGAGGTTGGGAACCACTGTGCTAGGTCCTCCCATCGGGCGTTGTGCGCCACGGATGGCTCACGCTCGACCCCAACAATTATGCTACCCGCAACACAGTAACGTATGCTGTATTACATATCAGCCAGGCGCAACAAACAGCTGTCAATAAAATTTTGTGTGGTGCATTCAACGAGAGAGTTTTCTGAATGAATGAGATATCTCATATTAGTGGTTAATTTAGTGTAACATTATCTTCTGTCATCTCTCATTGTTTTACAAGAAGGCAATTATGCCATTTTCAAAATAAAAGTCAATATATCAAAATAGTAACTTAGGGATTTGATTTTTTCCATACTGGATGAGAGGTCGCGGTTGTGAATGTCAATGTTAAAAAATATATCGGCTCAACCACTTGTTTACAGTGTAAAACACTAAGACTGACGCGTTTCGGAAGTCAAGCTTCCATCATCAGAATAATAAAAAGTAAAAGAACCTGTTAAAACTCGCTAAAATGGAACATGCGCCAGGCATAAAAAAATTGATAATAAAATTAAAACATCGTGGCTACTTCCCTTGTTGCAGCCGTGTCTTCCAAGGTGCATCTCCACGTAGTCGTCAAAATATAAAAACTCTAAAATGGTGTCGCCTATGGTGTTCAGCATCTAACCACATGGCTCTCTCCTCTATCGTCGTAAACCGCCCGTGCGTCTGTGTTGATACCACACACCACGCAGCCAAACACGACACTGAAACGCGAGTGAGCTCACGCGCAAGTAAACAAAGAAGTCACAGAGATGTCTATACAAACAGATAACGTATACATGTTCCAAGGACCTCATGAAATGATGGTATTCTTCCAATTGCTAAAACTGTAGTTACTAAAAGAAACCAGTGAAATGTTTGAAAACGTTATTTGTATCACCAGTTAGCTGTTCATTCAGTGTGTTCTGATTATCCATGCTACGTATCGTAATTTCCAGCTGTTCTAGTAGATCCAGCTTTTTGTCTTTATCCCATCTATGTAAAATAACGAGATCCCGATCTATTCCCAACATGGGGTGTCCCGTTTCCCAAATATGCGTAGCTACAGCTGACTTTTCGAAACTGGTAGGTCCTTTAAAGTACGTTACAAAGAACATAGCGATGGTTTCCGGCTTAATAATAGCCACGCATATTTGGGAAACAGGACACCCCATGTTGGGAGTAGATCAGGATCTCGTTATTTTACATAGACGGGACAAAGACAAAAAGCTGGATCTACTAGAACAGCTGGAAATTACGATACGTAGCGTGGATAATCAGAACATACTGAATGAACAGCTAACTGGTGATACAAATAACTTTTTCAAACATTTCACTGGTTTCTTTTAGTAACTACAGTTTTAACAATTGGAAGAATACCATCATTTCATGAGGTCCTTGGAACATGTATACGTTATCTGTTTGTATAGACATCTCTGTGACTTCCTTGTTTACTTGCGCGTGAGCTCACTCGCGTTTCAGTGTCGTGTTTGGCTACGTGGTGTGTGGTATCAACACAGACGCACGGGCGGTTTACGACGATAGAGGAGAGAGCCATGTGGTTAGACGCTGAACACCATAGGCGACACCATTTTAGAGTTTTTATATTTTGACGACTATGTGGAGATGCACCTTGGAAGACACGGCTGCAATAAGGGAAGTAGCCACGATGTTTTAATTTTATTATCAATTTCATTATGCCTGACGCATGTTCCATTTTAGCGAGTTTTAACAGGTTCTTTTACTTTTTATTATTCTGATGATGGAAGCTTGACTTCCGAAACGCGTCAATCCTAGTGTTTTACACTTTAAGCAAGTGGTTGAGCCGATATATTTTTTAACATTAGCTTAGGGCGTTTGAAGACGACCGCTGTCCCACGGCGAGAAACAGGAAAAACAGCGCAGTCAGATGCAGGAAAGCGTGAATACGCCAGCCGCGCCACTGTGTGAAACATATTTCTAAGCGTCTGCATGAATGTGTTATGTGTAACAGTAGCCCCATTTGCTTTTTTTATGTTTCCCAAAATCGTTCCAGGAGCATCCTCGGGATAGTTCCAGAAGGTGGATAATACCATCGTGGTACCTTAAACTTTGTAAAATGAGATAAATTCGCTTTGTCAAGGACGTTACTATGATTTTATTATTATTGTAAATATTATGAAGCAGTCGAGAGGAAATACAAATCGTATAAAAATGTGACTGACAGGAAGAGCAAAAGGATAAACAGAAATGGCTGTAGGACAAATGTAATGATTTAGAAGAATATTTCACTGGGGGAAAGGTAGATACTGCTTACAGGAAAATTAAAGAGGTCTTTGTAGAAAAGAGAAGCAGTTGAATGAATATCAAGAGCTCATACGTAAGACCAGTCTTAAGCAAAGAAGGAAAGGTGAAAGGAGTGTATAGAGGGTCTATACAAAGGGGGTAATCTTGAAATTAATACTATAAAAATGGAAGACGACTTAGGTGACTGTGAAATGGGAGATATGATACTGCGAGAGTAATTTGACAGAGCACTGAAAGACCTAAGTCTAGCACAAGGCCCCGGGGGTAGACGAAATTCCTGTCAAAAAAATGGTTCAAATGGCTCTGAGCACTATGGGACTCAACTGCTGAGGTCATCAGTCCCCTAGAACTTAGAACTACTTAAACCTAACTAACCTAAGGACATCACACACATCCATGGCCGAGGCAGGATTCGAACCTGCGACCGTAACGGTCTTGCGGTTCCAGACTGCAGCGCCTTTAACCGCACGGCCACTTCGGCCGGCAATTCCTGTCAGAACTACTGATAGCACCGAGAGAGGAATGGAAAACCTGATAGAAGGCGACGTCTTGGAAGATCACTTTGGATTGTGAAGAAAATGAACACACTGGACCTACGACTCATTTTATAAAATAGGTTAAGTAAAGGCAAGTTTGTAGCATTTGCTGACTTAGAGAAAGCTTGTGACAATGTTGACAGGAACATTCTCTATAAAATTCTGGAAGTAGCACAGGTAAAACAGTGTGAGCGAAAGGATATTTACTACTGGTACAGAAACCAGATGGCAGTTGTAACAGCCGGCCGGTGTGGCCGTGCGGTTCTAGGCGCTTCAGTCTGGAACCGCGTGACCGTTACGGTCGCAGGTTCGAATCCTGCCTCGGGCATGGATGTGTGTGATGTCCTTAGGCTAGTTAGGTTTAAGTAGTTCTAAGTTCTAGGGGACTGATGACTACAGATGTTAAGTGCTCAGAGCCAGTTTGGCAGTTGTAACAGTCGAGGAGCATGAAAGGAAAGCAGTGGTGGAGAAGTGAGTGAGACAGGGTTACAGCCAATCCCCGATGTTATTCAATCTGTAAATTGAGCAGGCAGTAAAGGAATCCAAAGAAAAATTTGGAGAAGTGATTAAAGCTCAGGAAGAAGAAATAAAAACTATGAGGTTTGCCGATGACATTGTAATGCTGTAACAGACAGCAAAAGACTTGGAAGAGCAGTTGAATAGTATGTAGAGCATATTGAAAGGGGATATAATATGAACATCAACAAAGGCAAAATAATGATAATTGTATGTAGTCAAATTAAATCAGATAACGCTGAAGGAATTAGATTAGGAAACGAGACACTTAAAGTAGTAGATGAACATCGTTATTTGGCAGCAAATTATCTGATGATGGCTGAAGTACAGAGGATACAAAATGTAGACTGCCAATGGCACGAAAAGCGTTACTGAAGAAGAGAAATTTGGTAACATTGAAGTCTTATGAAGTATTTTCTGACACTGTTTGTATAGAGTGTAGCCATGCTTGGAAGTGAAATATGGATGATAAACGGTTCAGACAAGAAGTGAGTAGAAGCTTTAGAAATCTCGTACTAGAGAAGGAAATTGAAGAATAGATGAGTAGATCACTTAACTATTAAGGAGGTACTGAATAGAATCAGGGAGAAAAGAAATTTACTGCAGAATCTGACGTGAAGTAGGGATCTGTTGATAGACATTCAGAGACCTCAAGGGATCAACAACCTAGTATTGGATGGAAATAAAGGGGATGGAGGGGAAAAAATTCGTAGAGGGAGACCAAAACGGATGTTATTGCGGTAGTTATTCTGAGGTGAAGAGGTCTTCATAGGACACGGTAACATGGAGAGATGCAGCAGTCCAGATTCTGACTCAAGACGACAACACAATTATTGTGTTATTATTATTATTAGCTACATTGTTGTTTTGGCATATTTTACCTCATCATATAATTTATTTCGGATTTTCAATCGATACATGCAACAAACGGAGGCCAAAGGAATGAGTTCAAGATCAGTAAATAATAAATGAAAGACTGATAGTTTTGAAATACAGAGATAATAATAGTAATATGTACGTCAATTTGACCCACGTTCTCCCCATGCGATTTCCACATTTTTGGAGCACTGAAGAAAGGCATTCGTGGCCTTCAAAAAATGGTCAAATGTGTGTGAAATCGTATGGGACTTAACTGCTAAGGTCACCAGTCCCTAAGCGTACACACTACTTAACCAAAATTTACCTAAGGACAAACACACACATCCGTGCCCGAGGGAGGACTAGAACCTCCGCCGGGATCAGCCGCACAGTCCATGACTGCTGCGTGGCCTTCAATTTGCTTCAGACGAAGAGGTGCACGCAGGGGTACAATCAGGGTTCCATAGGCCGCCGCAAACATTTGTCCATAAAATCTCACAATAGGGTAAATATATTAACGGTTATGGCGATTACAATTGAAATAATAAACATTTTGTTTAATTTTTTCCATCTAGTTTCCATTTGACTGCCCCTGATAAATACCTGCGGCTGGAGTAGAAACATTTGACCCCCGGTTAGCTCCTCTTTTTCTTAAAGAGAATTTTTTAAACGACCCTAGCTCAGCGAAAAAGCTTATGGCAAAGAAATACTGCTGAACATATACCGTGCAGCTGACTGAAGATATTAACAGCCTATCTGAAATCCTCACGGCATGGTGCGCGACGCTCATCCGGTTAACAAAACATCTTTAATTCTTGCGATTTGAGCCCTATGTTGCTATCAGCAGTTGACGTGATAACTTATAACGGAAAGATACTGCTCTGCGGGAGACCCTGGCGGCACAAGCTCCGACTAACTCCCATGGTGACGGTTCCAGCGACATTTTATACCTGCGCTTTACGGCACCAGGAAGTTTTGGCGCATTAACATGTTAGACGTGAATGTCAAATGTCATTTCGTACAGTTCACAGCTCTCTCTCAGTGCTCTACCATATGATGCCAAAAATTAGTTTCTTTCTGCTGACTATTGCAAAGAAGCGTGAGACAAATGTTTGGAGGGGGAATGTGTGACTACGGCGAAACGAGATAGGATACGGGCTACCTTTAGTCTCGACAATGTTACTGCTACTGTGCGAACAAATTGTTAAACGCAGCTTCTACATCTACATCTACATCCATACTCCGAAAGCCACCTGACGGTGTGTGGCGGAGGGTACCTTGAGTACCTCTATCGGTTCTCCCTTATATTCCAGTCTCGTATTGTTCGTGGAAAGAAGGATTGTCGGTATGCTTCTCTGTGGGCTCTAATCTCTCTGATTTTATCCTCATGGTCTCTTCGCTAGATATACGTAGGAGGGAGCAATATACTGCTTGACTCTTCGGTGAAGGTATGTTATCGAAACTTTAACAAAAGCCCGTACCGAGCTACTGAGCGTCTCTCCTGCAGAGTCATCTCCGTAACGCTTTCGCGATTACTAAATGATCCTGTAACGAAGCACGCTGCTCTCCATTGGATCTTCTCAATCTCTTCTATCAACCCTATCTGGTACGAATCCTACACAGCTGAGCAGTATTCAAGCAGTGGGCGAACAAGCGTACTGTAACCTACTTCCTTTGTTTTCGGATTGTATGTCCTTCGGATTCTTCCAATGAATCTCAGTCTGGCATCTGCTTTACCGACGATCAAATTTATATGATCATTCCATTTTAAATCACTCCTAATGCGTACTCTCAGATAATTTATGGAATTAACTGCTTCCAGTTGCTGACCTATTTTGTACCTAATGATAAGGAATCTATCTTTCTATGTATTCGCAGCACATTACACTTGTCTACATGGAGATTCAACTGCCATTCCCTGCACCATGCGTCAATTCGCTGCAGATCGTCCTGCATTTCAGTACAATTTTCCAGTGTTACAACCTCTCGATACACCACAGCATCATCTGCAAAAAGCCTTAGTGAACTTCCGATGTCATCCACAAGGTCATTTATGTATATTGTGAATAGCAACGGTCCTATGACACTCCCCTGCGGCACACCTAAATCACTCTTACTTCGAAAGACTTCTCTCCATTGAGAATGACATGCTGCGTTCTGTTATCTAGCTTATGACTTATGATTTAGGGCATTTACCGTATGTTTCTACTAAGATTTCTCTCATTATTCTCAAAATACTCTCGATTTTGTTATGCTGACGATGCAGTTCTACAACAATAAATGAAGATAACATGCAGAATCTTTTACATACACTATGTTATCAAAAGTATCAGAACACCCCCAAAAACATACGTTTTTCACATTAGGTGCATTGTGCTCCCACCTACTGCCAGGAACTCCATATCAGCGACCTCAGTAGTCATTAGACATAGTGAGAGAGCAGAATGAGGCGCTACGCGGAACTCACGGACTTCGAACCTCGTCAGGTGATTGGGTGTCACTTGTGTCAAAGTCTGTACACAAGATTTCCTCACTCCTAAACATCCCTCGGTCCACTGTTACCGATGTGATAGTGAAGTGGAAACCTGAAGGGACGCGTACAGCACAAAAGCGTACAGGCCGACCTCGTCTGTTGACTGACAGAGACCGCCGAGAGTTGAAGGTGATCGTAAAGTGTAATAGGCAAACATATATCCAGACTATCAACCAGAAATTCCAGACTGCATCAGTATCGACTGCAAGTACTATGACAGTTAGGCAGGAGGTGAGAAAAAGTGGATTTCATGGTCGAGCGGCTGCTCATAAACCACATATCACGCCGGTAAATACCAAACGACGCCTCGCTTGGTGTAGGGAGCGTAAACATTGGATGATTGAACAGTGGAAAAACGTTGTGTGGAGTGGCGTATTACGGTACACAATGAGGCGATCCGATGGCAGGGTGTGGGTATTACGAATGCCCGGTGAACGTCATCTGCCAGCGTGTGAAGCGCCAACAGTAAAATTCGGAGGCGGTGGTGTTATGGTGTTGTCGTGTTTTTCATGGAGGGGGCTTGAACCCCTTACTGTTTTGCGTGGCACTATCACAGCACAGGCATACACTGATATTTTAAGCACATTCTTGCTTCCCACTGTTGAAGAGCAATTTTGGGATAGCGATTGCATCTTTCAACACTATCGAGGACCTGTTCATAATGGACGGCCTGTGGCGAAGTGGTTACGCGACAATAACATCCCTGTAATGGACTGGCCTCCACAGAGTCCTGAACGTAATCCTGTAGAATACCTTTGAGATGTTTTGGAACGCCGACTTCGTGCTAGGCTTAACCTGACATCGATAGCTCTCCTCAGTGCAGCACTCCGTGAAGAATGGGCTGCCATTGTCCAAGAAACCTTCCAGCACCTGATTGAACGTATGCCTGCGAGAGTGGAAGCTGTCATCAACGCTAAGGGTGGGCCAACACCGCTTTGAATTCCAGCATTATCGACGGAGGGCGCAACGAACTTGTAAGTCATTTTCAGCCAGATGTCCGGTTACTTCTGATTACGGAGTGTATACACAGCCGAAAAAAATTAGTACAACATTTTAGAGGTTGCTAATTCACTCAAGATTTATTGTTGCAACAGTGCATAGATAGAACATGAAATGATTAGATTTACAGATCAATAGCACAAGGGGTTCTGAGATATAAGGTATTGACCCATGCTGAAATAAAATATTACTGCGTAGAGAAGCCTCCAGAGGCGGCAATGCAGGCGATGTCTTCAGCATCCAGTAGACCGAACAGATGGCGAATACTGTCCTAGGATACGTTATTCCCCGCCTCCTCCACCTGTTCATGTAGTTCTGTAACAGTTGTTGGTTGATGAGTCGCATGAATCACGTCTCGTCCCACCATATCCCACACGTGCTCGATTGGAGACGAGTCCAGAGATTGTACTGGCCAGGGAAGTTGGAGCACGTCTTGCAGATCACATTGAGTTTCACGGGCAGTGTGTGGGCGACCATTATCCTACTCAGAAATACCAAAGGTGAACGATGGTTGTCGCTTATTGAACTCCAGGCTAAAAGGCCTGTGGTGGGACCACAGTGTCTAGGACAAATGCACTCTGTGAGAAAGCCCTCACCAGGTCGACGTTGTACATGCAAACGACCATCACTTGCATACTGTAGGCGCCCCGGTGGTCCCGGTCGCCCACGGTGGACTGGAAGCCGAGCAGTGACCTCTCCAGTTGACAGGATTCTAGGAAATGACTGTGGAAGCGTCAGAAACGTCAAAGAAACATTATTAATTCAGGACACCTCTATTCCTGCCAAGTACAATGTGGCCCGCGTAACACGGGCTGGCTGAGCTTGGTGATATCAACGACCTTCTCTGAGTCCTCGCTGACTCGGAGCGATGACACCAGCTCCGGGCCGCACCAGTCTTGCTAGCGCAGCGCCATGTGCTGTGACGTAGCGGTGGAATGCCCTTACTTCGGCTGCGCATGGCAGGTGGCTCCCGGCTGGCCGGCCAGCTCTGCGGCGGAGAGCAGGCCGCTGCACGTAGGAGGCTCCGGGTTGGAGTTCTGGCGCTGTCGGCATGAGAGGTGTTCTCGTAGTGCGGAGTGTACTATCCCACCCCGTCTTCTTCCCTGCTCCTCCTGGTGGCTCGCCCGCGGTGGACGGGCGGAACGGGCTGCAGTCCCCCAGCGTCGTCAGCTCACCCGGTTGTGACGGCGGATGCACAGGGCCTAGGCCCCGCACGATCTCGACGACGGCTCACTGATGTGGTCAGCATTGGCGACGAGCGAGTCTGCCGCGATGTCTGCTAATCCTGCGTTGATGATTGACAGCGGCAGCAGAGAGGACCAGAGCTGTTACTGTCCCCTCACGTCTGCTGCTGGATGGGCCGCCCTTACTGCAACATCTCCTATGCAGCGACCCAGTACACATCTAACTGCAAGTCTAACTACGAGTGCGAGTGTCTTGTTGCTATCAAAGCTGGTGTATTTAAAGGAAGCACAAGCGACGTCCTGACGTCATGCTCGTTTGTAATGAGCGCATTCGTTCGACTTATACTGCTGATTTATCTGTCGTACTCGCCCCTTAGGTGTTCTTGCGACAGAGTTATGTGTTGTTACGGCAGACTTACTCGAAGTTATGAAATGCCGTACAGCTGACGCTATACCTCTGTCTTACACTCTGCGAAAGTCTCCATCCAACACAAACCCGCGTGCTAAGCAATTCTCTCTCGCCTGTTGTATGTAACCAGGCCACTGCCCCTGCGTGACGACACATTCCGATACATGTGCAGTCCTCTTACCTCTTGGCTAACCTCCTGCCTCTGGCTCTCGGCATAGGCAACGAAACTTTGACAATATTCCATGTTTCCAGCTCTTTACCATTCCGCGACACTACAGTACAGACAGAATCTGCTTTCGTCGCTGAAGACTACGTCACGCCATTCCAAGTGATCTTCTGACGCCAACAGTCCAGCCGCGCACGTCGATGAAGCGGCGTGAGTAGAAGACCGGTTAGAGGTGTGCGCGCCCATAGTCCCAGTGCTAATAACGGGTTCGTAGCAGTTTGTGTTGTCATGTCTAGGCTCACAAGCTCTCTTATCTGTGCTGTGGTCGCTGTACGATTTGCCATTGCTGTCCCTGAAATACGGTGATCCTGGCTGGCGTCTGTGCTGTGTCTGTGCGTCCAGGGTCTTGTCTATGGGTGCGAGAATGTTCACGTGACCACTGGTACCAGCATCATTGCACAACTGACGCAACACGTCCAAATCATGTGGCAGTTCTCCTAAGGGACCATCCCGCCACTTGGAAGGACACAATTTGACCCCTTTTGCCTGTACGGAGCATGAGTGCGTTTCCGTGGCAATGTTGCCTGCTTGCTGCACAGGTTTGCGCCACACTGAGCCTTCTCAATGCGAGCATTCCCTATGGGTAGACAAGGAAGCGTTCTGGTAGCTATGCTACTGTGCTGTCTGTTGGCGGACGACGTTGAAACCATTATCAGCATATCTACTATTCCCCATGTGGCATGTGCCGTCATCGGATCAAATGCGACATTGTCTTTCCAAGTGTACTATTTTTTTCCAGCAATGTATTTAAGGTGTCAGCCAAAAACCTAACTATGGTTATGTCCACTCAAAAAGCCAAATGTATAATCACGTAAGTCGAACCAGTTAGATGCGAACCTTAAGTAGATGGAAAAATTATTCAACAGGTAATGACATTTAAATGTCTTGATACTGAACTGTCTAGTCGTGAAAATCTCTAAAAGGAAATTAGAGAACATGTAGCAAAGGAAACAAAGTGTAAGTGCGTTTAAATGATACTACTTGTAAAAACAAGTATATGGGAAAGGATGCAAAGGCAAGAACATAAAAAATAATAGTGAGCCTAATTATAGCATACATAGCTGAGAAAAGAGTGGAAACAACAAAAACGAACACTTTTGGGAACCACAGAAATGAAAATTCTTGAGGAAGTACAGGCTCTAAATGGCTCTGAACACTATGGGACTTAACATCTGACGTCATCAGTCCCCTAGAACTTAGAACTACTTTAACCTCACTAACCTAAGGACATCACACACATCCATGCCCGAGGCAGTATTCGAACCTGCGACCGCAGCGGTTCCGCGGTTCCAGAATGAAGGGCCTAGAACCGCTCGGCCACAACGGCCGGCGAAGAAGTACAGGGAACACAATAACACAGAGAGAGAAATGAAAGCATTAGTAAAGGATGTAAAGTGTAGTCCATTAATGAGGGGGTACATAAGAGAAAACAAGAATGGAACGAAGATATAGACAGGATGAATGAAGGGAAGATTTTGAAAATCGTAACAAATAAATCACGAGCCGTCCAAGGGGTACGGAAGGAAAGGGGCCTTAGCCCAAAAAGAAGAAAAGAAGTCGCTTACGTGATGCGTATGAGCAATTAACCAAACTGAATAAATGAATTACCTGCTCATGGGGTCTTCTATGTGACGTCTTGCTTCACAAAACAACGTCCTTTTGGTTTTCTTTACAATCAAGGTGTTTTAAATCCTAATTTTGTCTACCTCAAGTCTCGTACTAGTCTGATGAGCAGAAAAAAAAGTCTTCTGTTTGATGGTACACAGAGGAGACAAAGTCATGGTACACCTCCTAATATTGCAGCGGACCTTATTTTGCCAGGTGTACAGCAGCAATTCGACGTGGCACGGACTCCATTTCTCGTACACGACTTGGATCCATGGCCTTATGGAGTCTGCGCCACACTCGAACCCTACCGTGAGCTCTGAGCTGTAGTTGGGACTCATCTGACAAGGCCAAGGTTTTCCAGTCGCCTAGGGTCCAACCGAATTCACGAGTCCAGGAGAGGCGCTGCAAGCGATGTCATGCTTTTAGCAAAGAGAGTTGCGTCGCTCGTCTGCTGCCATAGCCCATGAACGCCATATTTCGCTTCACTGTCCAAACGAAAACGTTCGTCTTACGTCCGACATTAATTTTTGCGGTTATGTCACGCAATGTTGCCTGTCTGTTAGTACTGACAACTCTGCTTAAACGCCGCTGCTCTCGGTCGTGAAATGGAGGTCGTCGGCCACAGTGTTGCCCGTGGTGAGACCTAATTCTTGAAATTTGGTATTCTCGTCACACTCTTGACACGTAGATCTCGGAATACTGCATTCCCTAACGATTTCAGAAGTGTCCCAAGTATCTAGCTCCGACTGCCATTTCGCATTCAGATTCCGTTTATCCCGTCTTGCGGCCATAATCACTCCGGAAACCTTTTCATATGAATCACCTGAATACAAATTACAGCTCCGCCAATACAGCGCCCTTTTATTCCTCGTGTGCGCAATACTATCGCTTCTGTATATGTAGATATCGCTATCCCACGATTGTTGTCACCTCATTGTATTTTAGGACATGTGGAGTGGCACATGGCTAACTCAGTCGAGACGTAGAGACATAGATTTTTCTTCGTATTCTGTTGTCACCGTAACATGTACCTTTCTGACGAATACCGCGGTGGATTTAAAGTAATTTACTCCATAGGTTAGTGGTTAAAATAGAGATTAGCCTGTTTACAACTTTTATGTAATGTGAACCATAGCACGTTATCTGTTGATACTGAGTTTCACGAGTAACATAACATAAGCAACTCGCCTTTTTTTATACTTTACCACAACATTTCATGAATGGTACACTGCCTCAGAAACGTCAGGGATAAGGGCGTCTAGGAGCGACACGACGTACACGTAGACTAATGTGGCTCTGATTATTCAGGTTTGAATTTTTCTTTGCGGTACTCCATAATGCGGTTCAATTGCTCGAAGATGTTGTGGATGGGCAAGAGAGCCAGCCCACTATGAGAGGAAGCCGAAAGGCACGCGTTTTAGCTCACGCAGGCTGGCGTGAGGTCTGAAACAGGTCAAGGAAATGAGACTAACAAAAAACGTACGTAGCTGCTGGAATACTTTAATCCATAATTGGTGAACATCGCTCTTGACGGTACATGTTTTACAGCATCAGTAGTAACTGGTAATGGCGCCTTGCTAGGTCGTAGCAAATGACGTAGCTGAAGGCTATGCTAACTATCGTCTCGGCAAATGAGAGCGTATTTTGTCAGTGAATCATCGCTAGCAAAGTCGGCTGTACAACTGGGGCGAGTGCTAGGAAGTCTCTCTAGACCTGCCGTGTGGCGGCGCTCGGTCTGCAATCACTGATAGTGGCGACACGCGGGTCCGACGTACACTAACGGACCGCGGCCGATTTAATAGCTACCATGTAGCAAGTGTGGTGTCTGGCGGTGACACCACAGAAGAAATGGGTCGTGTGTAATTGAGCTCCACAGGAAAAGGGGAAACCTTAGCCCTAGGCCCCTACATGTAAATAAAAAAAAAACATCGAATATTCACATAACACCTCATTTGCTTTTGATCTAAAAAAGTGGGTAGTTAACTAATTACTTTAATCTTAATTCTTACATTAGTTGTATTAGTGTATTAGTTTTAATATTTCAATTTATTGGACTAATATATATATATATATATATATATATATATATATATATATATATATATATACTCCTGGAAATTGAAATAAGAACACCGTGAATTCATTGTCCCAGGAAGGGGAAACTTTATTGACACATTCCTGGGGTCAGATACATCACATGATCACACTGACAGAACCACAGGCACATAGACACAGGCAACAGAGCATGCACAATGTCGGCACTAGTACAGTGTATATCCACCTTTCGCAGCAATTCAGGCTGCTATTCTCCAATGGAGACGATCGTAGAGATGCTGGATGTAGTCCTGTGGAACGGCTTGCCATGCCATTTCCACCTGGCGCCTCAGTTGGACCAGCGTTCGTGCTGGACGTGCAGACCGCGTGAGACGACGCTTCATCCAGTCCCAAACATGCTCAATGGGGGACAGATCCGGAGATCTTGCTGGCCAGGGTAGTTGACTTACACCTTCTAGAGCACGTTGGGTGGCACGGGATACATGTGGACGTGCATTGTCCTGTTGGAACAGCAAGTTCCCTTGCCGGTCTAGGAATGGTAGAACGATGGGTTCGATGACGGTTTGAATGTACCGTGCACTATTCAGTGTCCCCTCGACGATCACCAGTGGTGTACGGCCAGTGTAGGAGATCGGTCCCCACACCATGATGCCGGGTGTTGGCCCTTTGTGCCTCGGTCGTATGCAGTCCTGATTGTGGCGCTCACCTGCACGGCGCCAAACACGCATACGACCATCATTGGCACCAAGGCAGAAGCGACTCTCATCGCTGAAGACGACACGTCTCCATTCGTCCCTCCATTCACGCCTGTCGCGACACCACTGGAGGCGGGCTACACGATGTTGGGGCGTGAGCGGAAGACGGCCTAACGGTGTGCGGGACCGTAGCCCAGCTTCATGGAGACGGTTGCGAATGGTCCTCGCCGATACCCCAGGAGCAACAATGTCCCTAATTTGCTGGGAAGTGGCGGTGCGGTCCCCTACGGCACTGCGTAGGATCCTGCGGTCTTGGCGTGCATCCGTGCGTCGCTGCGGTCCGGTCCCAGGTCGACGGGCACGTGCACCTTCCGCCGACCACTGGCGACAACATCGATGTACTGTGGAGACCTCACGCCCCACGTATTGAGCAATTCGGCGGTACGTCCACTCGGCCTCCCGCATGCCCACTATACGCCCTCGCTCAAAGTCCGTCAACTGCACATACGGTTCACGTCCACGCTGTCGCGGCATGCTACCAGTGTTAAAGACTGCGATGGAGCTCCGTATGCCACGGCAAACTGGCTGACACTGACGGCGGCGGTGCACAAATGCTGCGCAGCTAGCGCCATTCGACGGCCAACACCGCGGTTCCTGGTGTGTCCGCTGTGCCGTGCGTGTGATCATTGCTTGTACAGCCCTCTCGCAGTGTCCGGAGCAAGTATGGTGGGTCTGACACACCGGTGTCAATGTGTTCTTTTTTCCATTTCCAGGAGTGTATATATTAGTCCAATAAATTGAAATATTAAAACTAATACACTAATACAACTAATGTTATATATATATATATATATATATATATATATATATATATATATATATATATAAGTTTGGGAGACAAATATGCTGCAAAAACGAAATTTGCTTTCATAAATCCTTATTTTCTTATACTCTTTTCTGTGCCCTGGAAGCTTAAAGTGATACTGAGATACAACGTGATGTACAAGCTGCTTCTTTTTCTCACTTCATACTGATTTTCTGTAGCTACTTTATTGTTGTCCAGCACGAGCTTGACGCCAGTTTCTGCCAGATCATTTAAACTTTCAGTTTATTCGCTAGAAATCGCTAGAAATCGCAGAGAAATCAGTGTTGGAAGCCACCAAAGAAGCAAGACAAGAAAAGAAGAAGTCTGAAAAAAAATGGAGGGAGAACAATACCGGAAAAAAGATCAAATGGACCTGGGATGCATTATTGCCGAAGAAGACTTCATTTTCATGCCACTGCGAAGAAGTACATGAATAAGTGACCAAATCGACTTTTTAATTTTTGTTTTAAAAAATTCTCTGTCGTTTTCTGAATAAGAAATAGTCTATTTCGAGGAAATTGTACCGAAGAAAGCTCCAAAATGAGAGCATTTTAAAAGTTTCTGCACATGTGACGACGCCCCCATGTCGCCCATGTCACACAGACGGCAGTGTTAAAAATAGAATTTCGTTCTCACTTGTTTGTTTTTTTAAGACTTTTCTAGTCTCTAAGGTCTTAGTAAGTCAAGATTATGAGAACAGTAATTACAATGCAGGACTCAAAATCTGGATAAGACTTTTAACAACTTTATATGGCAATGAATATCAAAAGCTTTTCTGACAGTACTAAATGCTTTGGAAATAAGTGTGCTCGTGCTCTGCTATTTTTCGATAACGTTTTTGTGTATAGGTTTAAGGTTATGGAATTGATGGTGAACTAAATATATGCCATTGAACATAGGAAATTCATCGAGGCAGGGAAATCAGTGTTGGAAGACACCAAAGAAGGAAGACAAGAAAGAAGAAGTCTGAACAAGAAAAGAGAGGGAGAACAATACCAGAAACAAGATGAATATGGACCTGGGATGCATTAGTGTTCTGCAGGGTAGGTATAGAAAGAACCTTTAACTTGAATTTCCCAGAATCTCACTTTTTTATGAGAACTGAAATTTTGTCCACTGTCGTAAAACACACATAACTAAAATGTAGACTACTCTTATGACTTAAATTTGAAAACTAAAGGCTTTCTTAAAGAAAAACTGTAAGTTCATTACTGAAATTTTTTATAATCATTATTAAAAAATGTTTTCAACCATAACTTACGACAGTAACACCTTTTTAAAAATGTTCTTTAAACAGAACAGTGTAAAGAACTTCCAGAAAAAAATCAAACATCTATTTTGTTTTTATTTCGAGATACGTGCCCATCTGCTGTAAATAAATAATTAACATGCTTTATTTGACTTGCAATAGAAAATACAATCCAGAAAAAAACTGTAAGAGAAAAATCTGTTGTTCAAATTGATCCCAAAAGATCTGTTGAAAGATGGTTAATATTATATAGACTTAAAACTCTTATTCTTTGAGCTACAATGTTTAGAAAACTGAAAAATTTTCCAAGTTTTCCCCTTGTGTTCACGAAGCAGTCCCCTGAAGAAACTCGTCACTCAAGTCAAAGCTGGTAGAAAATAGTCATATTTTATTCGACATAATTTGTTCGATCCATAAGTCAATCACGGAGGAAGAACTATTTCCAAGCAGTAAATTGCTTTCACCATCCATCTTGCGTAGCCCCTGGAACATGGAAAGACACTTCATGTCATGGAGCTTCGCCAAGAAAGATCGTAGTCAATGGCGAACGTCATTCAACAGCAAGTGCGACACCCTGCGATTTCTGTTAAAGACCCCTCCAGCGGCCTATATAAGGCACAAGACGGCTGTCACATGGGCCTGGCAGTTGACATCAAGCCACAGATGAAACCAAGCAGCAGGACCGTTGCTAGGAATCGTGGTGTGCTAGAGTCTCGTCTTTAATTAGTGTTCTTCCGTGAACTGGCTGCTTGCTGGATTTCAGCTGTACTACGTTTTGTATTACTGTTCCATGGATAGTTGAAGGTGGAAATATCTAGTAGACTATCAATGAACCCCTTGAATGCGACGTGGCGAAAGGTCAGTGATGTTTACGCCATTCGACGCCCCACATATTGTCTACCATGCAACAACAATACTGGTTGCTAATGGAAAGAAGGGGCGGGACTGGAGTTATCTAATGGTGACCACAGCATGGGGCTACGCAGCATAGTTGAGCTGCTTAGTCGATGACTAAGTCACAAAAGTGCTACAGTGCTAGTAATGTTGATACAGAGCAGAGCAATGCTAACGATAAAAAAAAGCAAACATTTCCCTATATATACAACAACAGTTGCCGAATTTGACGTTTCATCAGAAAGGAGCCCAAGGAAATTCGCAGAGCGAGAAAGACATGGTACATCTACATTACGTGGTTACTCTGAAACTCACACTTAAGTGCCTTGCAGAGGGTTCATCGAACCATTTTCATGCTACTTTACCATTCCACTCTCGAATGGCGCGTGGGAAAAAGGAACACGTAAATCTTTCCGTTCAAGCTCTGATTTCTCTTATTTTATTATGGTGCTCATTTCTCCCTACGTAGGTGCCTGTCAACAAAATATTTTCACATTCAGAAGAGAAAGTTAATGATTGAAACTTCGTAAATAGATCTCGCTGCAAAGAAAATCGTCTTTGTTTCAGTGACTGCCACCCCAACGTGCGTATCGTATCAGTGATACTTTCACCCTATTGCGCGATAACACGAAACGAGCTGCCGTTCTTTGTACTTTTTCGATGTCCTCCAACAGTCCTACCTGGTAAGGATCCCATACCGCGCAGCAATATTCTAGCAGAGGACGGACAAGTGTAATGTAGGCTGTCTCTTTAGTGGGTTTGTCGCATCTTCTAAGTGTCCTGCCAGCAAAGTGCAGTCTTTGTTTCGCCTTCCCCACAATATTATCTACGTGGTCTTTCCAATTTAAGTTGCTCGTAATT